>NC_089883.1:10855000-13355000 GCF_040182565.1 Anser cygnoides
TTTTCTGCATAAGATTTTTATAAAAGAAAGAAAAAGTCAGGCAAATTGCTCAATGAGGCAAAGGCATAAATCCTCATCAAAAGCATTTCTGAAGTTGGAACAAATTAAAAGGACAAAGGTTAGTTAGGGGATACTTCACTTTTCAATGCCTCTGGCTGCAAGGCCAGTTTAGAAGGTTAATGTCCGTCCCAGGCTGCACAACTTTGCTTAGTGTCTCTCACACAGGCCAAGGTACGTGCCAAAAGGGCTGCCCCATGGACCAGTGCACAGCGTAACCCCACAAACACTGTCAGCAGCACGGTGAAGGAGTCAGTAAACTACAGCTTGTGAAATTGGGAAGAACAAGCCTCTTCCAACTAGTTGTACAACCAGAGGCATCACAACACCAGACAAGGCTAAGTTCCTCGAAAGTTGTCTAGGACACCTGTCAGCTTTGGTATCAGTGATTTACTCCCTCCCTAGTATGAGATTACTACTATGAGCAGGAATTCCTCCAAGATAAATCACAAGCTTTTTGGGCTGAGGCTCACCCCCAGCCAGAAAGGTTTCCAGTGCTTTCAGTTACGTTTCTTTTTAATTTGCTGTTTAACAGAACTCTGGAAACTACCATTTGGGCAGCACTGCAGTCAGGGAACTGACGACAAACTGGCAATACTTTGTAATTTAAAACATCGTTAACTGCATCCACTTTTGTAGATTAACTAATTTTTATAATTGAAGAGAAAGTTGATTAACAGTTCTGCAATTACACAACTGGTATTTTTAGGCTCCAATCATGTCTCACTTAAGCACATAACGACCTACTCAGGTGATTGAAGTTATGCCCAGCTAGGCATTTGCATGATCACAGCAGTCACTGGGACAGGCTTTGAAAGGAAGCTGAGCTTTTTCAGACTGGCTCTAGCCACAAACTACTATACTGGATTGAGCTTACTACACAAAGCTAATTAGACATGCAGTTTTAATTATGCGGTACGTCAACATGACCGCCTTTGAACTTGGTCACACGGCTCCTGTGCTGAGCTTTATCGAACACATTAGCAGAACACAGCTCCACTCTCTCCTACCCCAAATGAACTGGTTCAACTTCTTCAGAAAGTTAAACAGGGATGGGAATAGCCCTAAAAAACAAATAAGTAGCATGTTAAGATCATGGAGAAAAAAAAATCTAGAAATATTTTGTTTTGTGAGACAGGTTACCGGCAGTGGATCATTTGCAAATAGAAACAACTTGATGGGAGGAGTCATACCCATCTCGATGGGGGCTCAGTTCACAAAGAAAAACTACAGCATAGTGGATCTGGGAAAAAAGGTTACTTAACTTATATTTGGTAGAACACATTCAAAAAGCAAGGTCAAGAAAAATGTCCTCTCTAAACCAGAATGTAGATACATAACTATGCCAGCACAGCTACCACATGCCTACAGTACAATTAGACAAGGTCTGCAGTGCAATTTGGTTTGTATTTTGAAGAGGCTACAGAACCTGACTCGCGATGGCACAGCTCCATCCATGGCAGCACACAAGGCTGTAACATTCAGAAAACACTCATGAAGAGTAACTGACACGCAGACTAATCAGAACACTTACTAATGTGATGGCACAGATCAACTCTCAGGCATCTCAGAGCAAGTTTTCGCAGCAAATTCACACCTGATGTCAAGTTTGGGGTGTCACGCCCCATTTTTCTAAGACTCTGAACATGATCCAACTATCTCACACCAACACTTGCATTTATGCAGTCACATGGAGAGCCGATTCAGGGAAATGACCAGCAAAACAATTAATCCTCAAAGGGAGAAGGAAAAAAAAAATAAAGGAAGTGATTAGATTAGATTTTTATTCATTCAGATCCCTGAAACAGCTGAGTGACTGAGCGGAGTGAAGCATAAAGGGAGGGGTGCAAGGGTGACAGCCTAGCCTTAGCTGGGGTTAGACCTAGCTACAACCACACCTTTCAGATGACTTTTGGCAGATCTGGGAGTGGCTATTAAAGATGTTATGGTCTTGAACATCAACCCTGCTCGTATCTGAGGTTATTACCCTATAACACACATCCACACCTCGGGTACTCTGGGTCAGTCTTGGGAAATAAGCTGTCAATGAAGTGAGTAATGATGGGAAGACCTGGACTGTTAACTAATACTACTTCTAAAGGTGCCCCGAGTCTAGAAATTTTTAGGCTATAAGTGCTTCTGAAATACAGCATTCCTAACAGAGCAACTAAAAATTCATTTACAGAAGGCGTAAGTTTATATGTTAAAAATTGAGTTTGTCAAGTCTGCATTTCATAAAAATTGATTAGCATTTTTGCAGCATTAAGATTAGGAGTAGGAAAATTTGGCAGGTATTAGGATAAGAACTGTCAAACACGGACGTCCAACAGAGTGGACTATGAAGTGAAAACACTGTTTCTGTTCTTAGCAAAGGTGAGAAGAATCAAGTAGATAAGATTAAGAAAATAAGCACCTGTCTACAGAGAGAGAAGTGGGAACAATGCATGAAACAAAGGCTAGTATTCGATTGCAATAGCCATTGTGTTACGTCTGACTAAGCTGTAACCCACACTTTCCCAAGCCCTGAAGATTACAGAGTTACGTTATGGTGAAAGACTGAATTAGATTAAATTAATTTATAGCTGTAACTGAGAAAGTATTCTCAATCAGGAATGTACTGGTGCACAAGAGAAAATATATATTGTAGTAACCACTGCCCAGGCTGCCACAGACCTTGAAATGGCTCCAAAGATCTCAAATCCAGAGAGAGGCTTCCCCTGCCTTACACACACGCTCACATCCACGAGTGCCAGCCACATCAAGGGGTTTCTGCAACCCAGGGCTTCCGCAGCCTGCGGCGCCAGCGCTGGGTTAACAACGACGCTCAAAGCTCGGGGACCTGCAGCCCCGGGGCCCTGCCAGCTGCTATCAGGACCCCGGTCGCCCCCGCTGCAAGACAAGCTTGGGTGCAAGGTGTCTTTCCTTCGGGGAGGAAGGAAAGCAAGCAAGAAAGCAAGAAAAGAGGTAACCCATGTGATGAAGGATGCATCAAAGTCACATATCTGGGAACTCTTCCAGCTGTTGGAAGAGATTAAAAGGAGCTTCAATGTCACTCGGCAGCTGCAGGGTAGCTGGGAGTTCCTTTGTCATTTCCAAAGTTCAGTGTCCAGAATAGTCAATTCTTTTTTAGTTGGCCAGCATGTTTTAACCGAGTTCAGATCTTTCAGAAAATACATCCAAGAACTGTTAAGAATACATTTTAGAACTGTTAATCCTGCATCTGAGCATGTTCTACATCAGGTTCAAATGTCACTCTCAAAAGAAGGGAGACAACTTCAAAAGAAGACAAGCAGCAGTGTTGGCTTAGAGATAAGAAATGGCTCTTGAGGAAGAGCTTCAAAAGTGATTCCGTATTTCCCCTCTAAACCAAACATGCCACTGAGTATATTTTTTCTAGGTCTGTTACTTTTGTAGTTCGCTTCAAAGTGTGAAGTCCTGAGTTGCTATTATACGTGTTAGCAGTGAGTCTAGACATTGATAAAATTCACAAGTGTAATTTTCATACGTAGACAAAGTACATGCATACATCTACCCATACTCTTTGTATATATTAGTCAGTTGCAAAATCACCCTTTGCAAAACACATGATGTGCATTTGAACAAAATAAATACTGTTAATAACATTAAATAACCCATAACTTTGATCTGACTTTACTGAAACAAATTTTTAGGGAAATAATGTGCATTATTTTAGTATTTATTTAAAAAAAATCCCAGAATTAAGGTTTAATTCAAACCCACCACCTCAGTAACACCTGAATTTTCTTCTAGGTAAGGGGGAAAATGCCTAACTTGGTTTATAGATGCAATCAGTTCTAACATGCTGTCAGGTTGTTACCATACTTTCCGCTCTCCTCGACAATCAACCACTTCATTTGTCTTACAGACTTTTCCTGCAATGTCCTCACATTGTATGTTGTCAAAGCACTTTTCACATTTAAATATTCTAGTCCTTGAATATGACAACTTTTTGGAAACATCAGCACCACAGTCAGCAACACAGCTAGCGTTCTACCTGGATCTCCCATACATTTAAAACATTTTTTCCCCCCACGTCTTGGGAAGCAAAAAAAGGATACAGTTACGGATAATTGAACAGTGCTTAGTGTTCAGTTTCTGTCTTGATTTTCTATTTCATTATCCCATCAGGAGTACACTGCCCTCTCCTTGGAAAGAACAGAGGGGCAAGAAATGTCCTCTGCTTGCCTAACAGCTATTAGACAACCTGTGTCTCCCTGCTGCTGTGCATGAATTAGAGCAGCTGGGGAAAACAAACAAAAACTCGAGCAGCACCGTGGCTCCAGCAAAGCTGGTAATTAAAGAAAGTAGCTTGCACCCCTGCTTCAAACAGCTTGCATCCACTTTACACATTAGTCAAAATATAGGTGTAAAGAAGGCTGAGAAACAAACAAACCAACCAACCCCACGACCCTACCATTCCTCAAACAAACATGCTATCCTCACACAGTGCAACAGCTGGGATGGAGCTCGGTCTCCGGAATGCCGCTGCCAGACCTGTGGACCCATAGAGAGAGACAGACACGAGGTTTGAAGTGCCAGGAGGCCCTGCCTGCTACCAGGAGGTCTCATCCTGCCTCTCGTCCCGCACAGCAGCAGCGATTCCCACCTAATCCCATGGTGAGCCAGGCTAGCCGATACACAGGTATGGGGGGATTACTTTTTTTTGTTCTTTTGGCAGGTAAACTTTGTATTGCTTTAAATGCAAATACATCTACAATTTAAGTGAAAGAAGAGCTGAGCTTAGCGTAATAAAAATAACAGAATCCAAGGATTAGTTAGATCAATGTCAGGATAGGTTGGATCATGATATTATTAACATGACACCATTACCTGCACACTCTACTTATCTGAGCAAAAAAGATGGGATTAAGCCAAGTGAACTCTTCCCTTTTAACTTTCATTAGACAGGAAGAGGGAAAATGACCTTTAATCAAGAGAGTAACATTTACTCTGACTGGGTTACTACTTTCTGATGATCAGTCAAGCTATTAAAAAAGCACATCTTTACTTAAACACACAAATTCAGAAAAAGTGATATTACAAGGTCAATGGTACTATAGTTGCTTCCAAACAGAGACAATCTTAAATTAAGAAACAACTTCAAGACAAAACACCAAGAGCGTTTTCTCTGCCAGTGTTTGAAATTTGGGTGTCAGTAGAAAAGACAATTTCTAGGATCCTCTAATAAAGAGCTGCTATTTCTCTTCCCCTGCTCTCCAACTGGTTTAGCAAAAGAAGAAACAAAAAATCCACCTTAATGTAATCTGTTATGTTAGCTAGAGGATGAAGCTCAGTAAGTAGTTTTTCCCCTTCTTCCCCTATCCCTAAATCAATTGAAAAAGTCCAAAGATCTCTCCAAAGCGCAAATGAACAGCACAATGCAATTGCTAAATTCTGCATAAAAATCATACTCCTTTAAAGACTGCAAAAGCAACCGACCAGGAAAAAGCAGAGTAACAAGATCGCAGAGCATGCAATGGAGGAGAAAGAATGTGGGGCCAGGGAACGAGAAGAAAGTAACAAACTCCTTTAGAGTTTCTCCACAGGTCAGGCAGTCCTACCCACTAGTTTCTAGGCTGATTGTGGAGCATACAAATCCATTTGTCAAGGGCCACCACCACTTGTCGGCATCGGAGGTAAGAAGCGACGTTATCTTTACTGACCATAAACCTGTCTTATCCAAATACACACGTGGCAGGAGATTATTCAATAATCTATTTGCTGAAAAGCCAGCTGGAATTTCAACCAGTGAGGCAAAAACGCACCAAGTAGCTCTTTTACTTGATGGTTTAAAAACTCCTAGCATAAGTATTTGTTAAGTTTACACAATGCTGAATATTTTGACTGCTTAGGGGGAAAAAATGCAAGAAAGCTAAAGTGGTGTCTAATAAACCAAATGAGACAATCAAGGACTGACTCATCAGATGACAGAAATTGAACCTTTTTTTTAAGAGAGGTTTAGAAATCAATTATTTAAAATGTCAAGCAATTCACCTCCTCAGTCTCCCTGAGAACGAATTATTCAGATTAGAAACAAGAAACATGACCTCGAAGGTAACAATTCTGGAAAACATACACGTTATTTTACTGCCTGCTTTCCTTTCAAGAAGTGGAACAAAAAATAGAACTTATGTTACCTCTTTCAGCAAATTAATATGGCACACACTATTGCAGCCAAAGTAGACACAGTTAAAAGAGAAGAGATTCCAAAGGAAATAAATGTCTGTTAAAAAAAGAAGATAAAGATACATTTTTCAGGTTAAGTATATAATTTCATTCTCTTGATTTTTCAGAGCCAAGCCACAATTTCAAAATCCAACCCCAAGCCTTTAAAGTCTGGAACTTTGGGCTTGTTTTGACAAGATGCTGACATTATCAGAAGTTTCGAAGTGTCACTGCTAGTGTAACCAGGTATTAAGCTCCTAATTAGGCTAATCAGGGTCTTTCTGGGAAAGAAAATTCAACTTACTATGCAAAATTCTGTCAAGCACATAAGTTGTAGACCATAAAAGCATCTCCCTTCCCTTCACACAAACCTTTTGACAAATCTTCTTCGAGATTTATTTACATCATTACAGGTGTAAAATTGGCAAACCAATATGGTCAAACCCAACTCTGTCAGCCTAAGTTATGTAAATTCAAAACAACATTGGTTTGTTTAGAAAATACTCTGCTGCCATGACTGTCCACAAGAAGCAAACCATTAATAGAAACGGATCTCACGGAGGGACATAAAAGAGAAGCAGGAAAAGTTCTAGGCTCAATGCAAAACTTCCAGGAAAGGGAAAGTACAGCAAACAGTAAAGATAACCATGAAAAAAGGAGAGGAGTTTGGATGCTGAAGTCTATCATCAGATCATCAGCACAGCAGAGAAAGCAGGGCTGATATGATAACACAGAAAGGTGAAGGCAGCAAGACAATAGCTACAAAAATCATCGAGGGACATGAAAAGAAGGTTAAGACACAATAGAGTACCTCTATCCAACAGATAACTTGGAGGATGATCTGACAGAATATATTTAAAAATACCTGATAACTGTTAAATGTAAGGTTTCATTTCAATGTACCTTCAGATGTTTCTATTTGTATGGCAAGTGAAAATTATCCTTCCAAGAACACAAACAAAAATCAAAGTAAAATACCAGGAAACTTGGGTAGAAATTGTCCAAGAACAGCCTAAACCGTTTCACATGTGCAAAAGGTTTTTTCCCCACTTTAAATAGCAAAGTCAAGAATGGCATCATACCAGAAGGTATGAAGGATGATCTAGCAGACACTTACCACCACACACATGTTAAAAAAAAAAAACAAAAAAAAACCTGAACTCTCAGGACTACCACACTGAACAACTCTCTTTAGAAAAAATCCTGATTTAATGTTGGACACTATCCAGCAGTTCTTAAAAACTGCAAAATGTCATGGAGCAGTGGGGAAATTTAGTAAAATGGACTTGCATAGAACGTTCTACAACAGGTCGTGTGCCTGAGTTGAATAAAGAGTAATTACAAAATACCACGCGATATCTGTTATGACAGATCTGTACATTTCTAGGTCGTGAGCACTAACACAACAGCAGAACCAAACTGAAAAATAAAAATCCCTCTGCTGAGAAGAGCAAGTACCAATCAAGTGGAAGACAACAAGTACTCTTCCAAGTAAAATTGGAAGGCTGCTCTTTCAGCTTCTTCCTAAGAGTTTTGGATCTGCAGACTCTAGAAAAAGCCCACATTTCTATACAGTTGACAGATATAATAAAAAAAATATTATTTGAAGGTGTGAATCCATGTGGTTTTGAACAATACACTGCAAAACAAAACATCACTTTATGTAAAGCTAAATAAAGTGCATGACTAGAAGTTCGAGCAGCCTGTAGAAATCCACGGCTTTACACTCCACGTTGAGATTCTCAAAATGATTTGAAAGCACTCTGCGCACTGGTTCACTCTAAATTCTGTAAAGAATTAATCTTTCAATTAAGAAATAAACTTATAGGGACAAAAAACCGATTAGCAGCCAGGAAAAGAGCTGGAATTAAAACCGTTTACTTTGCAGAGGTTCATATGCTTCTTTGTAAGGGTTTATACTCCCCGCTGTATATGACAACGGGGAGAAATTTCAAAAATTAAATGGTCGGGAAGACTGAAACGGAGGAATGGCTGCACCCCTGAGAACTGGTAGGTCTACCATACGGATTCCGTTCGCCAAAAACGTTGTGAAGGGTTGAGACAACGCTGAGACAAGGAACGAAAGGCGGTGTCCCAGCGGAAAGGGCAGCCGCGGTGCCGGCCGTGTGGAGGAAGGGGCGAGGGGGGAGGCCGGGCCGGGCTGAGGGCAGCAGCAGGGCGGCGCTGCCTCGCCCCGGGGGCACCTCACGAGGAGCCCCGGAGGCGGCGGCGGGAGCCTCGGCCCGGCGGCCGGGGGGACCCCGAGGGAGGGCAGGGCCCGGCCGGGCGCGGAGGGGAGAGCGAGGCCGGGAGGTGACAGCCCGGGGGAGGGCCGGGGAGCTGGGGCTGGGGCAGGACCCTCACCATTCTCCTCAGGGCCGGGCTGGGTCTCGGCGCCGACTCTGGCTCCCCTCGCGCCGGGCGGCTCCCGCTCGTGGTTCGGCGTCGGCGGTGGCGGGGCCTGTCTCCATCTATCGGGGCTGAGCTCGGCGGCTGCGGGGGGCTGAGCGGAGAGGAGCCGGGCGAGGACGACGCTCCCGAGCCGGAGAGGAGAGCGGGGCGAGGGGGACGGCGCTGCCTCGGCTCCGCACCGGGACCCAGCGCTGGCGGCGGCCTCGGCCCGGCGGCTCTTTCTCATAATTGTGCGACTCGGCCGGCGGAGCGCCGCGGCGCTGCCGCGTCAGCGCGCACCGCCCCCGGGAGGAGGGGGCCGCCGGGGCGCTGCCCCTGCTCACGGCCGCCCTCGGGGCGGAACGGGACGGGAGGGGGCGCCTGGGCCTTCCCGGCCGGCCCCGGTGTGCTGAAGGAAGGGGGGGGCCGGAACGGCGGCGGGGGCCGGGAGCTTCCGGACCTCCGCGCGCGAGGTATCGGCAGCGCCACGTTAGGGACGAGCCAGTCTGACCGGAGGCACGCTTCAAAGGGAGGAGTGCTGTTCCGGAAAGCCCGGCACCTTTTTAAGCCTTTGCCTTTTTTTTAAATTTTATTTTTAAATAAATAAATAAATGCAAACCTGTTCGCGTTAGAATCTTTTAAACTTCAAAGTGTTGGAACACCTTTTGTGACTCAGGCTGAGGAGAGCGCCTTTTGGCGGGAAGAGGCGGGCTGCACTGCGCCCACGGGCTGCTCCGGGCCCAGCCCGGGTGAGGAACCGGCCTGGAGTGGCTCTCCACACGTAACTGGCAAACTCGATAAGAAGTGTCACTAGCGAAAAAAAAAAAAAATAAAAAAAAATCCCCGGAGACATTTCATCATTTATCTTTCACAACAATTTGTATACTAGAAGAAAAAATAAGGGAAGAAAAAGCGATTAAGTATGGATCAAATTGTGTTCCCTAAAAATAGAAAAGTAGAGATTTCCTACACAAATCACTCTCTGAAATCAATGTCTGATACTACCTTTTACCACCATTAACTTTATTTAGGACATTCATAGTTATTTAATGCTGTTTCCTTTCATGATTAAAACAGTGGTCAAAGGTCCTGACACCATTTCTACAATACCGTAGCCTCACCTGAGAGTTCATTTTGTACACGCTCAAGCAGAAGGCACAAATTTGTTTAAAATACCATGGCACTTGGATTTTCAGTGTCAGGACTTACTTGCCTGTGCTGTGGTGATTTTATGCTGAATCTGGCCTTGCTCATCTCCTCTTGCTGGCAAAAAGTCAGCATTAACTCTGCATAGCATTTGGTTAAGGGGATAGAAGTGCGAGCCTACGATCACACCTGAGCCGTCGGTTGTCCTCTCGGGTCACCAAGCTCTGCCCACACTCACGGCCCAAAACCAGTCAGCCTCAGCATGACAGAAACTGTCGCTGAGAGTCTGAGCTTCGGCACCCTGCAGATTTACTAGACCAGCTCCAATGATTAGAGGAAGATGACCTAAATCAAACCAAGCATTAACAAAAGCAGCAGAACTGGAAGCTAGATGGCAGCTGTTGTCAGCTTTACTTGTGCTCTGTTTGATGGATGCACCCATACTGGTACATTCCTATCAATGCAATTCAACATCAACAACAATAGAGCAACCAGCAACCGTGCCAAACTTTTTACACATACACACATGAAACTGAATAACAAAATTTAACCTGATATGAACCAAATACTATGAAATACAAGTTTTAATATATAATAATAAAATTAATCTAAACTGAAGATACAAAGAAATTAAATGTCCTTGCATTATCAGCCATTTGACAGGGTAAGTCTGGCAGTAAATTCCAGCAGCAGAACCCATTTGCTGCAAACAATAGGCGCAAATTTGAGAAAACCCTCACAACCAGAGGCATTCAGCTCCATCTTACAGTGTTGCTGCAGGGGAGTTCCTAATGCTTGCTTTTAGTTAACTTCAGAAGAATTTGTGGTATCTTACACAGGTATGAAGATTAGGCTCCTAGGCCTCTTAATTTTCCTGGAGTAGGAAAATTAGGTGTTTCCAAGGGGCGATTCAGGACACCTAAATTACGTTCTGAATACAAAATTTCACAAAAACAGGTTAAATTTACTCTTACTTGAGGAGAAATCCAAAGCCTGCTGATCTGCAGCCACTTGTTCCCACCCAGATTCCCATATGCCAGTGCTTGTCCTCCTTACCAAGCCGCAACGGGAGCAGCAGTGAAAGCCCAGCGAGATTTGCTGGAGGTGGTTCAAAAACTTTCCAAAGGAAAGCAAAGAAAACGGGGGACTTCTGAGTTCTTCAGCTAACACTGTGAAGCTCTTCTGATAATCTCCCACAATCCTGCTTCCTCCCTTCCTCTTTTTTCCTAATTAATCTAAACCTCTTTGTATCTCAAATGCAATTTATGAGCAAGTTCTTTAATGACTAGGTCCTCTCTACAGACATGCTGGGCTATACTGACTTGTTTTTCATGGTTATCACATTGGCCTCTAGGTTTAATATTTGTAAATTCAAGAGCTAGAAGGAGCAAGGAAATTCAGAAAAAGTAGCTGGAGGCCAGCCTGGACACAATGTGAGACTTTTCTTGTACAAGCTGTTGTTTTAGGAGAACATGCTTGAGGTGAGGAATTTTCCATGCCTTTTTTCCTGTTGATCCCGCAAAACTGAAAAGAGATTGACATCAAACTGTTTGAGAGTTACAGTGCTTGTGATAAGCTCAGATGGAGAGACAGCACATTGTTTCACTGGAACAGCTCGTGAAGAAAATAAAGGGAAAATGAGTCATCAACATCCTCTCTGCCTCACTGTCTGGGAAAGAGTGTCAGCCTTCAGAAAGAGTGTTGTGAAGGGGGGCAGGACATAGCACTACAGTGAAATAAATCTCTGTGACCTAGAACTGATGGCACATGGCATAAGGAAGTCACCTTACATCCTTGTATTACGTTGTTCAATCATACGGAACATGACGTGTTTTGACCCTAAGATAGCAGCATTAGTCATCCAGAAGAAGTGAATTACGGCACATTCAGATGTTCAATCTTGTTTTCATCACTGAACCTCAACCTCAGAGGGCTAAGCAATAGAATATATATTTGATATATACTTGTGACCCTAAGTGTTACCTTCCAACCACACCAATAGTCAGCTCAGAATCCCCCTAATATCCTCTTCCAAATGAAGAGCTGACAGCTGTGAATTAGAAGGCAACAATGAAGCATTATTTCAAATTAGTCGTATTCAAAGACATTTAACCTGAAACAATCTTCTGTTATCTAAAATAACATGTAACTGGTTTAAACAAAACTATGTGGTTTTACTATGTGGTTCCTGTATCTACTTTGTACACCTCAAAGCAAAGTATCAATCTGTCACTTACACTTTATGTTCAGCAATTATCTGTTAAGTAATCATCACCAGAACTAGTAAAATTTGCATTAAACCAGCTGTAACTTGATCTCACTGCAATAAGCGCTAAAGGATAAGAAAAATTCTTTAAGGAAACCCTTATCTCACTATTGCAATATCCAGTAGCCAGAAGAAGCTGTTTGACTGCTCGTTCATTCACCCTCAAGTAGATGAACTGAGTCGTGCACAGAAAGAAAAAGATGAAAATACTTCTTTTCTCACAGAGATGAATGCTATGAGTAACCATGAAATAAAAGTAATTGGTTTTGACTTTTTTTTTTGACTCACTATAAGGTTTCCCAGAGATGCAACCTACTACTCTGCAGCTGCTCTTTTAAATATGCACTGGGATTCATATAGTTAAATCAGATGCAAATGCCAACTGATAAGGAGATCTAGTTAATATCCTACTCACGGTCAAACAGATTCTGTGTAGAAACGTTTTTCCCCCTTACTGAAGTCACCTATGGCAGAAAAGCAGTATTATTGTTTCACTTTTCTTTAAGAATGGTGAATCCCCCCAAACCCATATTTAGTCTTCCCCCCCCCCCCCCCCGGTTTGTCTGTTTCTCATACATCTAGGTAAACCAGCTCTCTATGTATAGCTAAGGTGACAACACACCAGTTTATATTCTGACCATTCCTCTTTTGTAAGCATGAAGACACTTACTTTATCAACATTAAAGATTGTCAAGTAAGGCAAAAAAAAAGTGTACAATGACCCAGTATAATGGGATCTGCAAGTCCTCCCTGTTATTTGTGAAGGGGTTTTCTAGTACCGGAGTTACTGATGTTTTTGTGAGAACATTTTGCCCAATACCTCTCAGATAATTCACCAAATAACACTGCAAACATCAAACTTATCAGGGATTCAAAACATGTTCTTTCAAAATGGGATGAATGAGAAATAAGTTATTGCTATTAATCATGCAACTTAGGAAATATAACCTAACAGAAGGAAGGTTGTTTCTGTTGAAGACAGAGAAGATAAAACTCTAAAAGCATGTAACTGCACAGTTTTAAAACTGTTTAGAAATTGTAATCACTTTGTTGGTATGTGTTATACTCCAGAGTTACACATCATCTTCTCAAGAGGTTCCATAGTTTTATTAATCTTTTTGCAGTACACCAAAGATCCTAAAATCCTGTTTTAAAAGTAATGAATTTGAACAACATGTTAGCTTTTACATCTGAGAAGATATGTATTTCCTCAAAGGAACAAGTACCTTAGCTGCATACATTCAAGAAACAGGTCATAAAATCTACTAAAATTTCAAGACGCATCTGGAAAAAAAATGAGTATGCAAAATTTTTACAAAATCAAAAAACAAATTATCCCCTGTAACTGATTTAGGTTCCAATTTCACAAGCAATTTATGTATGATTTAAGTCATAGTGACAGAACTGCTCATGTATTAAAAATTGGCAAAATAGCGTTGAGATCTTTCTGTGCAAAGGGAGTAATTATAAGGAGTGTGGAGATAGCATGTCTTTAGAGAGTAAAGAGCTCTGATGTGGTATCATCCAAAGGCCACCTGTGCAGTTCACCTTACATTTTAAGAGACGACCCATCACAAAAGCATGAGGGTGTTTTCCACTTATCTAGTGTGTTAACTACAGAGCATTATTTCACTTTCAAAGGCAGCCATTTATTTTGCAATGCAGATGCAAGCAAAGCTATGTGAGGCTATTTAGTTTTACAGGGCCTCCCCATTTTTTCTGGGACTGGCAAATTATCGCCAACACTAGGAAAGGATTCCGGAGTGGTTTTTCTGATGGCAATGCAGAGGGCCCCATGACCTACCACTCCAAGCTCAGAGTGCAGAACCAGTAACTCAGGTTCAGCTTTGTGGCTTGTCACATCCAAATTGGGCAAATGAGGGTGTGGGTTATCCAGTTTAGAAATCAGCATTAAAGATTTTCTGTATTAATAGGAAGACATATTCACACTGATTAGCTAATTAAGGTTGAGTACATACGGCTGTTCTGAGCAAGTAATTCTTCCTTATACACGTTCCAGAAGCGTAAAGAAAATACATTACCCAACCCATCATCCCAAGTATAATACAGGCATCCTGTATTTGTGGATATATTACTTACCGCTTAGAATACACTCAGAGTTTAACCAACACAGGCCGAAGTCTTGCACAGAACTGCCAAGGGTGTGCCTCCAAACACCTCTATTTACATGTGTAAAATCAGTAGCTGCCAGGAACCGTATGGGAACAATTACACCATAATGGCTGACCCTTTGAAAGATTTTATCAGTGCCTGCCTTTAAAAAAATAACTGAAGCAAGTTTATATCAATTTTGCTTCTTGTAAACTCCCTCCCCCCCTCCATAACTTCTATCGGATTTGCAAAGCTTCTCTATGAAAAATCGTTTCTGATACAATCTTCAGGCTCTCAAATTCTTGTCTTGAGTTTTAACTTGTTAGCAGCTGAGCTGGTGCATGGCAGACATTCAGTGAGATAAGTCTTTGTGTAGAGATGCTCCAGCTGTGCAAGAAGCAGAGGTGCAGCACCTCCTTCCATGCTTGTGCTGCCCAACCCAGCAGGGGAAAGCAGCAGCAGCCACAGCCAGAGGTGCTGCGTCTCCGTGCGGCTGGACAGCAGCAGCACACAATGCCAGCATAATACAAGTCTAAACAAATGGTTTTGCAAGAACAGGATGGCCAGACAAACCAACTGCTCATTGAATTTTAGAAATCGGAGATGTTTACAAGTTCACAGGTATCCCTACAGAGCACTGTTTCTTAGCGTTCTTTGAAATCTAGGGATAGTTACCTCATAATCAAAAGGTAAAATTTTAGGTGAGCCTATACAGGACTGGCCTTAGTCATCCAACTTTGAACTCTTACTTGACAGTGACCCTCTTCGAGGTGCCACTGGCAGACTCCAGTGTGCAGAGTTGCTCAACACACTTTTCCAGGGCCCAGAGCTTACACCATTATTCTGCGATGCTTGTCATTCCATTTCTTAGAGGGGAAAAAAAAGTACAAACAGGCATGCATTTGCTCTTTTTTTCCATGTTACTATAATTTAAATTTACTGCTAAAATTTATTTTTAAAATCAGCTACCAGAGAAATACCTACTTGTAACATTAATTAAAAAGATCTGTTTTCTTGTAGCCTTGATAGGAATACATTCACAACAAAGCTCAAAATTTAATTTGAGACACCTTTGAATTTTTAAGTGTACCAATACCTATTGTATTTCCTTTTATTCCTGAGCATCTACAATACAGAAATTGATATATTCTGTAACCTTTCTGAAGAAGTCATTGAGCCAGCATGAGCACACTTCAGCTTCTGACAAACCTGTAAAAAAACTTAATTTTTTCTTTTTCAAATCTAAACCAAGCTACTGCATGAACATTAATGCAACCCCAGGAGTCAGTGGGGACAATAACACAGATACGGATGAAAAGAAGGAAGCTATTGTTTTAAATTACTGTTCCAGGGTGGATTAAGCTGCTGGGTATGAGTGCTGCATTTGTTTTAACAGAGTCCAAAAGGTTAAGCTTCCTCATAAACACTAAACTTCATATTGGAGCAGAGGCACATGTTATTGTCCAAAACAAAAAGTAACATGTGAAAACACTTCAAAAATGTGCTGATATAGCCCTGAATAAAAAAGAAGAGGAAAGAAAGGAGGAGAGCATATGCGTGAGCAAGGGGAGGGAACAGAAAGCCTGACAGCAGAATACCTGTGAGCACACTCCTAAGAAAAAACTGAAAAGGAGCTCTTTGATCTACATACAGTCTTGATTAAAAGGTCTTTCAGCTGCAAGTAAAAGACTCTTCTCATCTATTTGATGCCCTCTGTGTTCAGGGAAACAGGATCTTGCACATTCTTTATAAATAAAAGGAATTCCAGAGATACCTGAGTCTCCATCAACAACCTCTGTCAAGAATGCAAAACCTTGAACTTTGATCAATCACTTCTGACAAAAGGGATACCAGTCTGAGTTGGTCTCCTCCCTCTTTCCTCAAAAAAAAAAAGATAAATCATTTACACAGTAAAATAAACGTGCTATACTGTCTATTTGAAAATAAAACAGTGTTTTAGCTTCTGAAAGCATTACAAATCCCAAGGCAACTTTTAAATATACTTAAATCCAACAATTTAAAATAATTAAATAATTCCAGTTGAGAAATCAAACCCAAGTTGTGGTGATAAAATTTGACTTCTTTAATGAAGGGAAAAAAATGTTACAGATTATCTGGGTTGGAAAATGAGCAGAAAAAATATTAATAATTGCTGAATCACTGAACAGTGAGAACTGGAAGACCCCTCTACAGATTGCCTAGTCCACCTGCCCTGCTCCGAGCAGGATGCCAGGCCTCTGTCCAGCTGGGTTTTGAATATACCCAAGGACAGACTCCACAACCCCTTCGGGCAACTGTTTCAGTGTTTGACCAACCTCACAGGGGAAAAAAAAGCTCTGTTCTCTTTGCAATTTGGCTCCACACACCCGTGGTATTATAAACACTGATAAGACCCACCTGAGCCTTCTGTTCTCCAGGCTGAACAATTCCAGCTCTCCTCATCTGAGGGGTGCTCTGAGCCCTTAACTGAACTCACCCCACTATGTCCACGTCTCTGTACTGGGGAGCCTGGCCCAGCACTGTGGATGTGGTCTCACCAGCGTTAAGCAGAGGGGAAGGACCAAGGACCACCTCCCTTGGCCAGTTGGCTGTGCTCTGTCAATGCAGCCGAGGATGCTGGTGGCCTTCTTTGCCACAAGGGCACTTTGCCTAGCACGGTAAAACCACCACACATGGTCAGTGGGGTATCTGGCAGGACCCCAGGTCTTTTCCTCCAAAGCTGCTTGCCAGCTCTTTGGCTCCCAATATGTACTGCTGGATGGAATATTTTCAGGTAAACAAAACTTAAGATAATCTTAATAATCTCAATAATCTATACTCTGGGGAACAAACTGACTTCATCGAGAATCGTTAGTTTTGAGGCCTGACTTGGTCTCCCACAAAGCAAACTACAATCAGTGTATATCAGATAGAATTTAACTTGGAACAGCATGAATAAAACTGCTGACAAAGGGGGAAATAAGACTGAACTCATCTAAGGAGGCAAGCACCTGTTAACTAGCAATGGTAACTCACTGCCTTAGAAGATAATTTCTTCCTTCTGCTCGCAATTTTCAAGCCCATGGGATGTGCATTTTTACAGAAGTGTCAAATGCACCAACTATAACACCAGAATGCACTGGAGATAGTCAGTGCAAAAACCAACTTGTTAACTGCATCTACATCTGTTCTCCCTAGCTTCTCTAATTTTTAAAAAACACGTAAATCTAAGGAAAAATATATACAAGCACATGAAGGTTAGTTTTAGTAGTTTGTTCCTATTCTCAAAGCCAGAGTCAAACATCTGGATAGGTCATTGTGTAGTAGGGCTTGCCAATAGGTTTCCACATGACAAGCTTTAAAAAAAAAAAAAACAAACAGTATATTCCAGCACATAAATGTAATCTATATACTCTGCTGGCAAGCAGGATACTTCTGGAACAGGCAGGGCTTACCAAGGTTGGGCAGCAAGATCCAATCATGCTGCAATTCAAATTAAAAAAAAAAAGTCAACTATGGCTTGGCTGACATGCAATTCATGAAATTCTAGTCAAAGATACCTCAATATAGTTTAAATTCACTTCCTATCTACTTTGGTTTTGTAACTCTCAGAGTCTGAGCCAGCACGTACACAATGTATGCAAGTACAAGACTTCATACAGCAGCTGAGACTGAACTTTGCAACAGGAAGGCCAATTAGAGTTAGAAGCTGTTTCTCTTTGAGTACTCTATGGTGTGGCTAACCTTTTAAACAGAAGAGCTGTTCACAGATTTACCTATATATTCACTTTATTGTAAACAAAAAAAATTTATATCAACTATAACAACTACTCTAACATTCACTCTTATTCTTGACTGACAGCATCTGTGCTCATGAGTTATACTACTAATAAACTCTAAGGAAGTCTCAGTTTTCTCTCAGCCTAACTCAGTGATCAATTCAGTTATTTCACAGTCCAAGCTCCAATAGAAAAAGAAAGTTATAGAAGGACAAGTTAAGATGCTGTTAATCATGACTCCAACATAACAGCTATGTTTCTCCTCCACCTGCAGACTTGGCTGAGTGGGAAAAGAGATTTTCTGCGCAAGTTATGCAAGACAGCTTCCAATGCCAAATTAAAGTATCACAAGGCAACTATCCTCTCTTTAAAGAGGGACAGTACATAGGAGTTTTCTTTCCCATTTAAGTACTCAATTAGCGTGACTCGGTGCTACTGGAGGCTCCAGTATATGAGCAGAAGAGGCTAGAAAAGTTAAAAACCTGTTCAATTTTAATACAAACAGTATCACAGGATTATAAAAATGCCTCAAAGATCACATATCAAATATATTCATTCATGTTTAGTGATTTTATTTCTTCCTCTGCCCACATTTCCAACCCAGCCCAGTTTTCAAGACCTAAGCTTGGCTTTTTTTTTGCCTTCCTGTCTCAGGCTAAGTACATTCAGTAGAACAATACTTTTCTAGCATTGTTTCCTACACTGAGTGCAAATAACCTCGTTACCATCAAGAAATTTACAATTGTTAAATTTGTAACTCACTGTCAGGTACACTTTCAGAGTCCAATGACTAACAGCTGTGCAACAAGCACTTGCTGAGTTAGACCAGTAATATTGATACTCAATTCACAGACATCAGTGCCCTCTACCCACAACCCTTCTAATAATAATAAAAAAAAAGCAAAAAGGAAGAAAGAATTAAAAAAGCCACAACACAGGTATTTACAAATACAATCATAATTTATATACCTTGGGCAGGATGGATAAAAACTGCAGCTACATCGCTTAAAGGGGGATAAAATGCATTTTTCATTCACTTGATATTACGGATTTTTATTGTTTTCTCAAGAACATTCACAATAAGATGACTCAAAGCAATCGCTCAACTTTTTTTTTTTAAACACAAGTAACATTTATTAATAACATTCTTAAAGTGATAAATTAAGAGTCATGAGAAAGGGAGTTGTCAGTAAACATACAATGAAAAGTAGTAAGATTTTTATATAACTAAAAACGATTTTAACATAGTGTTTAGTACAAACAAGTTTAATATTAAAAAACATTCAAAACTGCTAGAAGTGTTGCAATCAATTCTACTGAGCTTATAAAAATCTCTTTTCAGTAGTCACTACTAACCTGTTATTTATGTAAAATTTTAAATGCCATTCTTACTTTTTGTAAACAAAGCACCTAAACATTTGAAAGAGAAAAGTTAGTTTACATCCAATTAAACTGCAGCACGTGTGAAACCTCAGGCATTATCAGGCATGGAGCATAATTAGGCACAGAACACAACAGTTTCTACAGCCAACTGCTGAATACACTTACGTTGCCAAAGGTCTTCTTTATTTATACTAGTCCATCATCAATACCATTCACAATTATAGGTGAAAATTTAATAAATCCTCTACACAGAAGATTTCAAAGAAAAAGGAGTCATTATGTAGGTTTGTGAAGCTTCTGAGAGCTCTGAGCATTCCAGGACTTTGAATGGGTTATGATGTTACGTCATTCAGAAATTTTCATCCACTTCTTCACAACCATTTAACTTTGGCAGATATTGGGCTTGTCAAAGAACACGACAACACATCAGAGCAGAAGTTTTCAGTCTGATATCAGAACACTGAGGTATACTGTAATTTGTTATTAAGTGCCAGTCAGCCTGGCTGCCTCAGATAAATAAAAATTGAAGACAGTGCACAAAAATCATTGTATTCTGAAGCTGTCAGTTCAAGCTTAGATCAAGAAAGGCATGATGGGCATCTACTAACATACAAAAACTGTTTACAATTTGTTTTCTTAGAGAAGTTGCAGAGCTACAAACAAGGTGGTTATCTTACCCGTATCAACTGGTACCAAGGTAAATCTGTGCGAATAGCAACAACTGATACTCAGTTGGTAGGTTTATCTACATCAGGACTCTTGAGAACAAAAAGGTTTAAACTTGATATTAGTTATGTAAAGCAGTAAATTTGCAGTAAGCCTTTGTTAACTGCCAATATAGTTTTACAATTGTCTTAATTAGCATACTTTCAAAGCAAATCTAGCTAAACTAGATTTCATCTGTGTAAGTTTTCCTGAGCCGACATGCCCTTAACCAATTGTGTCTAGAGGTGACCTTCACACCAACAGTGAGGCACTTGCGTGAGGCACTGCAGGAAAGGCTGCACTGCCATTGCCCAGCTTACACTTATTTGGTTTTCTCCGGGGTTCTTTGACTTGTACTGACTATAGGAACGACATCCACTTCAAAAATAAGAAAAAATGTTTTAATGACTACCTGACGATTAAGTGAACTCAGTGGTTTCCTGTTGTTGCCTTCTCCAATTTTCTTTGGTGTAAAGTGTTAGCAATACAGCTTTACAAATTTTCTATGCCTAATCCCCCTCAATTTGCAGTTCCCCCCAAAAAAATGAAAAAAGCATCAAACAAGCACACAAACTCAAACTCTTCTAAATGCAAATTAACAATTTAAACTAATTTTCCTTTTCCAAGTCTTTAGAGTATTTATAAGCTAAAACAAATTGTAATTAATCAAGTTAAACACAGGCACTGGCCTTAACTAACACAGGCAATACTAGCACTATTCAAACCTGTTGTTTGTCTATCAATCACAAAGAAGTTTCAAAAACAGTTTCAAAACAAAAGTATGGTATAGATGCAAAAGCTAGAAAAACCTGTCCTTTCATCCCCCATCCCTATGAATTAAGACAAAGCCAAATGAAGACCACATATGTATATAGACCAAGTCCAAACAGGTATGAGAAGAACTAGTCCAAACTTAAATTTAGGTCTTCCTCCCCACCCCCAAGATTTAAATCACACTTGTTGAGCAAAAAACAACCTCTTGCCTTTCACACCATCTTTGCCAACTATTCCAGGAGCTGCATCTAGGTTTCCAGGGCCACTGTGTAAGTACCTCCACCACACACTTTTAGTTTTTTCTAATGGTTGGCAATGCATATAATCCAAAGACTTGCATCAAAGCTTAACAATTTTCATGACTAAGGCATGAGCCAGTGAAACTACAGAGAAAAAACAAACAAAAAAGAAAAACAAAACAAAACCTCACAACCACAAATTAAAATTTGCCCTGTTATCTATTTTATGGCTTACAATCTACATAGATTAGCATACAAACAGTTTATTCCATTATGTGTAGTAATGGAATTATAGTTTCATTCTGTAGTAGCTGTAGTTACATTACTGTTAGTCTTCGCATTCAAAATCTGGAAAGAAATCCTGTGAAGAGTACTGCTTTTATTATTATTTTTTAAATGAAATTTGACTAGCCTTAATCAAAACTAAGAAAACATTCCATGCAAAGTGATACGGGCAAGAAATTTTTTATAAAAATATACTGTATAGAAGCACATTTGGAAAATTGCATAGAAAATGCCCTTTATTTAAATCGAAATAAGGCACAGTTTTACTAGCTATGGTTTGGCTGTAAAAATGCAAATCTATTTTGATTACTTTTATGTTATTAACAATATTTTTCATAAAAATATAGGTGGAGTAAAAAAACCTTTTACACAGAGTATGAAATACTCTATTGTAAATCTTCACCAAATTTACTGTAATTCATCTGTAGGAAATTTGAATACTATTTTAAGCCAGAATCCTACATGTTATTGTCCTCCAGGCTGTTCACTGGCTGATGCTGTGCCTTCTTCATTTCCTGGGTAATCCAGATGTTCCATCATCTAAATGTAAAAAAAATTAAAAGGACAGTTCTTTATATAGAAATATTGCGTTTTTCCCCCCATTGGTACAAAGTATTTGTTAGCTAAGAGAAATACAATTAAACATGTATTAGAGTGCATTTTAGCAGCATACAGATAGGAAGTCCTCTATACATCAGAAAAGTATTCAAGCCAAATAGCTTTTAGTTAACCAAAAAGCTCTTAGTTAATGCTTTTGACTACAAAAGCACTTGCCATCCAAGGATTTCAGTCCTCTTCAAGAAATTAAAGTTACGTATCAAAAGTGTCTCAATTATTGAACATGGAGGGAAAAAAAATGAGGTTCAGCAAATTTTTTAAAGACAGTTTGGAAAAACTGGAAAGAGAGCCTAGGTTCCTACTTAACATTTACAGTTAGCAAGCAAAGGCTTGAATAGAAAAGACTAGCTTTCTCTTTTTATGACCATAAGAGCTAGCTGTATTACAAATATATTTCACTGGAAAATTTTGTACTTTCCCTGACTAAAAAGAAGCTTGTTTCCCTATCCACTGCTGTATTGTTAGACAACAATGAAGGCTCTGGTTTCATCCCTGGGACAAAACATTGAAAAAAATCAGAGGTAAGCACATGTATTGGTTAGCATGACAAACTAAGATTGACCAGTTCAAGGACTTCATAATTAACAAGAGGCCAAGGATTGGGCAGTTTTGGATAGTTTTAACAGCTGAAAAACAGATATGTGAAAAACAGGAGATATGAAAGTAGTAAAACCAATGCTGAAAACAGAACATGTCAAGGAGCTCTGATGTTCAGTACGGCAGGGTTATTAGACCAAGGGCATAATGCTTTCAGTATCAAAAGATAGAAACCTCGCTCTCCTTCTCTAGGTATGACCCATCTGTGCCATATCCTCTTTTACACCATCACAACTGAGTCATCACAAGGTATACAAACGTACCTTTTTAAAATTAAGTTTACTTAAACAAGATGTTTCCAAATCTGGATGCACCAGCATGCCATACAGTAAGCTCAGATGAAGGCCAAACAAGTCATTGGGACTTGAAGTAAGGCTTAGGAGAGCCTTGTGGTCACAGTATTGATCTGACTAAAACCAGAAGAGGTTTTTCACACCACTACCTTCATGCTGTCAGAATCAAGAACAATTTGGGCATGCACTTGGTGATATACCCAAGAACTCAACTGTAACACATGATCAGCCCAGCAGTACCAAACTCTTGTGCCAATGACAGTCTTACATTCACTTCAGTATATCTAGAATCTTGCCTCTGCACTGTGACCAAAAACCCACATCAAAAGTCAACCAAAGCAAAACACTCCCTACAATTACAGAAACTAAACAGTTGTTTTGAATGAGGATTCAATTATCTGTTTCCAGGAAAAGCAAAACACAACAAATTAAGCAAACAAACAAAAAACCACCCACCACCAGCAGCACAATATCACACCAAGTAATATATGGCTTCCTTTATCCTAAGGAGGATCATCCAACAGCTGGCATAGAGAGGGTACTTTTGGCAGGTGTTATTGTAAAATATTTCCCTATTAAATTGACAAAATGCTTCCAGAAGGAAGAGTTAATACTATTTGCAACAATTGACTGTATCCCAACGTCAAGCATTCTTCTCTCAATCCTACAACTAGGTAAGTAGCACGAAATGTGCTTAAGCTGAAGATATCACATGTATTTAAATTTTAAAGTCTGTTTGATGTATGAGATATTTAAGTTCAGTTTATGTTCTACTAGCCATTTTGGTTATAAAGGTGTTTGGGGCTTTTTGATACACATAAATTTAATGAGATAAAAAAAAAGAAAAAGGTCTTTAGACCAAAATAGACCTGCTATTTCTTATCTCTTCACTATATATGAAGAAATACATTCTTGTCTTCACAAGAATAGCCCACAACTTCAAGTCAGGGACAACAGATACCTTTCTAAACATGTAGACTTGCCTTAAGTAGCTTCTTCAATAAGAGTATCCCAGTTGTAGGTTCTCTCAGGACAACTACGTCCTCAAAACCTCTGCAGAAGAGGCAGGAATCTTTATGACAATCAGCATCAAGATGAAGGCACAGTGCTAAAATCCTGGACAAAATTGTCATCTCAATCCTTGAAAGAGCCAAAGGAATCAGACAGAACATGGTGGAGAGCTGACAAGCATTTTTTAAGTGGAAGAAATTCATCAGCTTTTTTCCCACATCTGAATTCCTGACAGTTTTTTTTTTTTTTTGTATGGTAGGTAGTGTCAAGACAGATAAAACATAACTCTGGAACTAAAATAGATCCTAACATGGTGAACTATTAAAAAAAAAAGCTACACACACGCACACAGCCGAACTAGAAATGGTAATCCCACCTTCTACCTGTAAAAGAGGAGGAAATACCTATGTACACACTTGAAAACAAGATTGACTCTGATGATGTTGCACTCACATAATCCTTAAAACCTTCTAACTTTGATTAATGTGCAAGTATCTCAAAAACATGGTTTAAACTTACAGTACTAAATAGCAGGTGCTTGCTGCCTAACATGCCAATGACAAATCTGTTGATTTATTATTTCGAGAAAAGGTAATAAATTCCTAAACACTTCCAAACGACAAATTCTAAAAAAGCTGCAAGACAATTTGTACATCTAGAAGACTTTAAAGTTCTACTACTCTGCTAAATTTTTCATGACATTACTGAAGTGATTTCATAGATTATACTGAGATTTTAAAAATACTGTTTGTTTTTTCTAAGTTGATAACTGGGAAGTAAGTATCAAACATTAGTATATCATGCAGACATACATGAGGAGTATAAGCCATCTAGAAAACCTAGAAGAATCTTTACTATACACTTCACAGCAGCAATACTGCCCACTTGGTGGTAGGGAAGTAGGTATGTTCTTCTCCTAAGAAATTCCTTTCTTTCAGTGCACTGTTAAGATATTTTCCTGTGCAGTGACTCTTTACAATTCAAGACTACTTCATAAAAAAAAGCCACACATGGCAGAACTAGAATTTAAGACTGTATCATTACGGAAAAAGAGAAATGCTCTCAAATAAGAATTATGGGATCTCAGAGCTATCTTAGGGAGTAAAGTGTTTCCCAAATATATAAAGTAGAAACTTGAAAATTGATTTTAATAATCCTATGCAAGAATTTGAATGCACACAGAAGGACAGAAGACTTAAGTTATAAAAATACAGTCTGGCCGTCTGATTTTAATTTAATTCTACTCTTCCCACTTACTAGCCTCCTCTTGTGTTTGTATATATAATTTCTTGATTACTAAAGACTTTCTAATTACACTTAAAATACTCTTTATTAGAAGAGAAGAAAGAAGCTAAAGAGAAAAGTACTTTTTAGTTCAGAATTTAAGATACAGTCAGCCAGAGTTCACTACCTCAAATTTTCTTCCGTGCATACAGCAGACAGCTTATGCTTTATAAATACATGCAGAAATCTAGTATGCTGACTGTAATTCAAGTTATATTTCGATACTTAAATTCTGCAAGAAGTTTACATTTAAAAGATTGTATTGCTCTCTACATGCTGAGACAGTAGACAGTGAAAATATGTATTGTATCAGTGTTAGCAGTCACGAGCTATAGCCTATTAAGGTTCTTTCTTGCTTTCTCACTGCTGTCTAGAAGCCATGCAGCAGCAAGACCACAAAAGCTAGTCTGAATCTTTGCTCCTTACCCCACTGCAAGAACTACATACAGTAATGGATAAATTATACTGTTGAGCAGTAAGATCATAGACTACAGAGGTAGCGAATAAAGATGAATTGAAATGCTTAACATTGTAACAGACAGAAGACAATAAAATTGTTGTTTAGCTCTAAGGTGGTTTTCATATCAATGCAGTGACACAGAAGAATTAGCGGGGGAACTTCCATATAGTTAACAGAAGTACAACCACCATCAATTCTAAATAGTTGAAGATACTCCTAGGGATCTGGGAAATTATAGAGTAAAAGAGAAAACAAAGCCTACATTCAATCTTAGGAATCATGGCTCCATAGATACCTTATATTAAGTTTTCCGTAATTCCTTGAAAGGAAAAAACAACTAAGGGTAACTGCAGGTTTACTTTCACAGCTTGTCTTCACTGCTACCATTTTCTTATGAATTACTCAGAAAAATGAAAAAGAAAACAGACGAAAAGAAGAATGAAAAGAACAAGCAGAGGGGAAAAAGCAAAAAAAAGAAAACACAAAAGATTATTAAAATTGCATTAAAAGAAGGCTATAATCACACCTTGTAGCAAAGGCGTCCTGGTGGAGTCCAACACCTAAATAAAATTCATTCCATTATTAAAATCATACACAACCAAAAAAGTAAACAAAAATCAGAAAACGCAAATAAAGAAAGCTAACTAATGAATTACAAGCAAATAGCAGTGTTTATGAAGTTTAGTCATCTGATACCTGCTGAACCCCTGTCTTAGGGATGCTTTGCCCTAACAAGTCTGCAAGGTTTCTCTGTTCCCATGAGGATGAGGCAAATCTCTACAGAAGTCTGGTCACCCCTTGTCAATGGAGAACATCTAGTCCAGTCCAAACTACCATTGTTTCAGCAGGCAATAGTTAGCAAAAGATAGTCTTCTGTTGCCTTTCTATAACTTTTCTCCTCAGAATGAGTGTGGAAAACTGAAGATTTGGACATCAGGGTTGTGTTGCTTTTTTTTGTTCATGTCAATAAGGGCAGTTCAAAATGCAGCCTTACGTTGGGAGGACAACATATGAGAAAAGATCATCACTACATCATTTTGAGAGTGCAGTTTGAGCAACATTCTCAAGAAAAGAAAACAAAAATATAGAAAAGCTCATCAGAAAGTTTTAGTAAAACTCCTGTTTTTCTATAAGTTATACAAAGGTGTCCAATCACAGACAAGTCTAACTCAGGAGTGGTGTAGAGGGGGTGGAAATCAACATAATGAATTGTGCCAGGAATGTGATCATCTGACCTCAAAACAAGCTCAAATTCAGAACAGTTTTAATCCTTCAAGAAACCCACTGAAAGGGAATGAAATAACTACTACGGCAACATAATTCTTCCAAGTATGAGTTTTACTATGAGAAGTGCACGAAATTTTTGTTGCTTAAGAGACTTGCCAGGTTTACTTAGGCCAATCTTACTCAGAACTCATGAGGAAAATAAATAGTGAAGCTTTTTTCTCCAACAGTCCCAGAGTTACTGAATTTTGATATGTAACAATTTATTTCAGAATAGCAGTCACTGATTTATATACAAACGCATGGTAAACCAAAATAATTCTGACCTACAGAGAAATACATCTATTTGCTTCTATGAAAGGAGAAGACTTCTTTTTGTTGACAAAGAAACAGGGTATTAGTTAAAGATCTTCTCCCAAGCAATTTGAGACTTGGGCTTCAGCTTAAGCAGGTGCAGAATATCAGTTACATCAACAAAACGCAATGTTTAATTTGTAATGTTTTAGGAGCTGCAGGACTGCAGTTTTACATTTACAGAAATTACCACCATCTGGCTTCCACTGTATGCCTTAGCTTTGTAATCCAGAAGTTGAATAAAAGCAAAAGCTGCTCCTTTTCACCATCAACTTTGACAATAAACCCTATCCATTCTCTGAGCTGAGTTCAACACAGCCTAGACACAGGAGATAATTTCTGAACTCAATATTGGACTTCAGGTCTCTAATAATAAATATAGAGTAATGTTGAAGTTTGCCTGTCTTACAGTAAATGCCAGCTCACAGGGGCTAACTCATACAGTTACCACAGCTACGGCAAGATCAGGAGGAAGGTACTCATGTCAACAGGTGGAGGCAGATGGTTGGTGGGATTTTAAGTACTACAGCTCCTGGGTAGTGCTAGAGATGACCAAAGGGGAACTGCAGAATACCTGAATGTGGTGTTTACGTGCATGCTAGGAAACAGTTATATAAGCACCCAATATCTTTTTGCTGAATGCTCCATATCATCCTGACAATGTAAGACACCAGTGATGCACAGAAACTAGTCTCTAAAATTCTAGTCCATCACTAACTTTTGAACTGACTCTTAATACAGGACTACTACTGCAGATTGGAATCACATCTGCAATTCAGATGTTATATACCACATAAAGATGATAGATAAGCACTGTTAAAATACACACAAAACACATTTAAAAGAAAAAAAATCAGAAGAAATAACCTTCTTCCATGATTACTGAACCAGATATTTCAGGTTCCTTAAGCTTCATTTTGCTACATCAACTACTAGGCTAAGATTTTCTAAGAGTCAAGACGTTCTGATTATTCTTTCTTGAAGACTAATCAACATTAAAACTAGAGGAAAAAATGGATTGCTGGTATTACCAAGTACTTACAGAAGCACGTACGGAAAGTAATTACCAACAATAAAATATTCAGGACATCCAACCTACCTGATAACTGCTTCCTTTCCAAAACTTCTTCATCTCTTTGCGTCTCCAAGCAACAAGAGAGCTAGTAATGAGTGTACACGGTACAAGATAGAGAAGGGCAGGTTGTCCCATCTTCATTAATGCCAGAACAATGAAAGTCAGCACCATACCAACAGCATAAGCTATAAAACACGATCAAGAGCAAGTATATTTTTAAATAAAATCAATATTGTAGTAAGCCAGAAAAACTTTTCTTTAATTAGTATGTACCTTGCTGATCTAATTGAAGTAAGGAAGGACAATAGGTTACTATGTATTTGCAAGCTTTCTAAAAGCAACTGACTACCATAAAGAACACTCACTTGAAGTATGAGCAGGCACATTAAGAAGATTATAAAGAGATTCTTAACAACACTGAACATTTACCTGGAGAAAACTATCTAGTTCTGCCATTATAAAAAAAAAAAATCGGGATGAAGATTAAAATCGCAGAAAAAAAAAAATCACGATTTACCTATTGTACAGGAAATGTAGTATACAGAAGAAGAGCTTGTTTGAACATCAAATCTTCGACAATAGGCAACGAGAAGCCCTTGAACAAAGGAAAAAAATGGTTTAATGAAATGTGTTCCCATGAGTTCTTTTCTACCCAGTCCTCCAAATCAAAGCAGCATAAAAAGAAATTATACTAAGACTTCCCATTACTGTGCATTATCTCCTTCTCAATTCTTTTCTGGAAAGCCAAGAACCAGTTTCAGAAATCCTACAGTAAGTACTGAAAATCAAAACCACAATGCAAATATGCTAGCAAGGGTGGTATTAGAAAGTTCTGTTTGTTTGTTTTAAGCAAGCTAAGAATTTTGTGCTACTTTCAATTTTGAAGGCACTAATACAGAAAAGTAACACCTAGTTTTAATACTTCAATAGGATTTTAATGCTCACTCGTAACAGTCAGTAATTTTGCCTCACTACAGATCACAAGAAAAGGGAGAGTAGTCTTGTCACGAGATGGAGCTTTGGGCTTAAGTAATTTGCCCAGCACTCCAAGTTCAGCTATGGCAAAATTCAGCTCTTCTAAGGTAGAAAAATTTGACAAAACATTTTCCATGACCTCGCCTCTAATTTCGTAGTCTATGACACAAAAATGCTGAGTCACAAAATACTTGCTTTCTGTGAGATTTTAATAAGATTTCACTAATACTGACAACTGGATTTATCTGTGGGACTTGTATTTGCACAAAACACAACACTAAAGAAAAGCAAAACAAAATTCATCATTTAAGTAGACTGTAACACACCAAGCTTTCTTATACTCTGGCTTTTCTTGTATTCTACACTAAGAAATCAACACAAACTGCTGCATTTGATTTAGCAAATGCTTTGCAGAATAATCCCCCTTATAAGTGAGTTGAGAATCAAAACTAAAAAAATATTTAATCGTAAATTACAATTGCCAAAGACATCTGCTCACCTGGGACAATAATGTCTCCAAAACCCAACAATGAAAATGGCATGTCACACAATGTCGCTGCAGAGTATTCAAGTCTAGGCACTCTAATAACCACAGGTAACTGTAAAACAGTATTTCACAAGCCCACATAAATCTAATTTAAAGCATCCTGGTGTTTTGGATTTTTTTAAAATGAATAAACAGTTTAAGTATCATTAATTTATCATAACTCATGACTTCGAAATAGGTAGAACCTAAAGTAAAAAACCAGAAACCATCACAGAGAGTGGATAAAGCTTAAGGCAATATGCAAATTAGAATTTCAGATTTACAAATAACATGTACACGCCAAATGTTGTCTTAAGTTATTTTTAACCATACAATGAGAATAGCAAGTCTGGATTATTATCCTAACTATACAGTATTGATATCCAGGCCCTGCAGAGAAATTTGGATAGTCAGGTTTTCCCCAAAAGAATAGTCTTTTCAGAGGGAATGATTTAAAAATCCAGTATCTGAAATACAATCCTTACTTTCTCATGGGGAGCTGAGCGTTCAGTAGGGACTTCCACCAAGTTTCCATCATTCTAGGATCAAACCCAAGTCAAAAGGTATTTAATACTTAAAAGAAAATAGCAAAAGCTGGCTATATTTTGTGAGAAAGTTATGCTGAAAAGCACGCTATGAATTAGCTACAAAATGTCAGTATTATTATGTTGCACATATTAAAACAACTATTCATACCTTTTCACTGTTTCCAAAGGGACCAGCTGCAACTTCAACCATTATACTTGCCCCATTCTGAAATTAAATTTATTTTTCTAAAGTTAATGGTTTAATATATCAAAACATTCATACTACATCTACAAAAACTTCTTGCACCTCATCGTACAATTCAGGATTGGAAAAATCCCAAATGTCAAAATGAATACATTAATATAATAGTGTTATACAGTATTGTTTTACATTTAAAACATGTAGTCCAGTCTAAAATGACTAACAAAAACAAAACACACATGCACGAAAAAATAAAATGAACCCACCAGGTGTAGCTGGGTGTTTAGATAAAAATGTATCAGTTTTTTCTAACGTGAGCTTTCTGCTTCCAAATAGAAGAAAGTATGTTTGCATATAGTTCATACTACACTGCAAATCAGCACTGCAAGAAAGTACTAGAGAGTGTTCCATAAAAGGATGTTGAAAGCAAAAGGAGAAAGAAAATTGGGGAACTGTCATTTCTCGTCATCACCCTGTCAACACAACTGGGGACAGGATATTTCTGGCCATAAGACTGCTGGAGACTGGGTCATTTAACAAAATTTATCACACCTATGCAAGCATTATAATCTATGGTCCATACAAGACAGAAATTTAGACCACTGCTGCCTTGAACAGGAAAAAAGAAAAGGAAGTTAGCATTTCTGCATAGAGAATACTGAAAAAACACTCATCTGTTTGACAAAAATGCTGCCACAATAACCAGACATCATTTTGATTTTCAAGATAAATTCATGGACATACCTTCGTGATAAATGGTGTTATGAAGACAAAAAACACATCATATAGAAGGAGAAGGCCTAGGAGTATCACACAGGACTGGAGAGGAGAGAGAGAAGAAAAATGCCACAGGTTTTCAAAGACTGCATAATTAGACTCTGGTACACTTACTGTATCACCACATTAAAAAATAAAGAAAGAATCAGAAAGAAAAAAAAAAAGAAAAATCCCACACCACACCAATGTTTTTATTCCAGCATAACATTGGAACATTTTTTTAAATAACTATTATAATTAAAATTTGTGCAAATTTATTGTTTTCCAATACTTCTTGAGCATTAAAAACTTACTTCCTGATGCTAAACTTATACATGTGGCATTGAAATACTTTAAAATATGCAATTTACAGTACCTTAAAGTTGGGCATTTTCAGTGTTTTAATGAAGTTTAGGCAGAAAGCAACTCCCAAAATATCTTGCAAAATCCAAGCCCACCTAAAAATAAGAACACACTTTTACACATTGTCCAACTTACTGCTGGTATTTAAGTATAAAGATTTTTTTAGATTTTTCTGAAGGTAGCAGAATTGCAAAAGGGAATCGAAAACAAGGTGTGTGTGGTTTGTTTTTTTTTTTTGTAAGTATTGCTACCAAAACCACAAAAACACTAGTTTCAAGATCAACAATTTTCACTAGCCTCTGATCATAAATCGGTAACTGTTCTTTGTCGGTATGGCACAGAGAAAATGAGTACAGCAGAGGCTACAGCAGGGTCTTGCCATTCCCCTGTATGACTGCTCACTTGCTCAACACGTGTTGTTGACTGGAAGCCCTGCTTACCGTGTGGCTCATGATGCTTCTTAGGATTTTACTGTAATACTTATTTAGGGTCTCTTGCTTATATTACCAATTCTGCACTTTTTTCCACTATGGTGATCGTTAGCAATCAAGCTAGTTCTTCCTCATCTTCAAAATTTTTTGCAGCTCCAAATTACCACACAGTTCATTTGTATAGCTTTGTTCTCTATTATTCCCATACTTATTAAGCTTCATAAATACTTATGACTTTTTTTTTTAAATAGGCACTGGAATTTAGAAGGATGCCATGTGCCAGAAAGAGTTACAAGATGAGAAGGGTTTTTGAGGACCTTTATTCATATTACCCTTTCAAGTTAGAATGTATCACTTACCTATCTTCGTTCCGAAATACTGCCCAAACAACAGCTGCTGCTATGCAGAATGCAGCCAGAAAGATAAGCCTCACTTCAATATTTTTGTTGCAACACGTAATCCTAAAAGGAAAATAATTTAATTAAAAAGAAAGCCTAAAACAGCCAAAATACATGCCTGTGCTGTCACAGGTCCTTAAGCTGACAAGGCGTTCTCCCCTGGAGACCCCTCTCTCCCGCTCCTTTGTTTCATCAGGACTCAAGTGGGTGGCATTATTCGTCCAACTGCAGACTTAAACTACACTCATGTTTTCACACTACCTCTAGTAGCAACAAGAAAATACCCAAAAGAAACCTTGTAAGAATTGAAAGGTGTCCAATACCTGCACTGCCCAAACGGTATTTCTCCGATTAGTGCAGCAAGACAGTTGTACAGGCTCGTTGCAGATGCCAGACAGAAGACTGATATTATAACATACACTAGATAAAAAGAATGGGTGGTAGGAATCAGTGACAAAATACAACAGGAGCAAATACAGCAAACAGGTATCAAACACAAGGATGTACATGTGATATAAACTGTTTACAGCTATAGTGCTGCTTGGTACACCGCCATTGGAGACCCCAGTCACAGATTACTGCATAGTGCTAGATTCTGAAATGTCTCTTCCATGAGAAGAGTTCTCTTAAAAGCACTCTTTTTCCTTTCTTTAAGGAGAAAGGTGATGTCTGATACTGCCTTCATATACTTTTCTTTGTTTATGCCTAAAACTGAAGTGCTCTTTTACAACTGCCAGCTTTCTCAATTACTGATAATACTCCTCACTTCAAATTTTCTCTGTAGTCATCTTGTCTGCTAACGAATAAAAATTTCAGCAACCTCTAGCTCTGACTGATGATTTAAGTAGCATTTTAAGATACTATACACCCTACCTACCCCTTCCAAAATTTCTGTTTAGCTAGGAACCACCTGCGTGGGAAGAGACTTTATACTTTGTGTTCCAACTTAGGGTATACTGCATATTCTAAGCACCCTGAAATACAGGTGGACAATAAAAACAGTTGTTTACATGTTTTTTGTTTTTGTTTTATTGTAACAAAGGTCTGGCTAGAAATTGACTCTTAACACCTACAGGGAATTTATTGAAAAATAAGCGAGACAGGTGTACTGGTTTTGGCTGGCATAGAGTTAATTTTCTCCATAGCATCTCATACAGTGCTATGTTTTGGATTGGTGACCAAGGCAGCATTGATAACACACTGCTGCCCACCTGCAAATATGCTGAGGGTGTACAGGAAGTCCCCAGGACATTTGGAGTAATGTTGTCTGTCTTTCCAAATAACCGTTATACATGAGGAAGCCCTGCTTTCCTGGAAGTAGCCAAACACCTGCCCTTCCGCTGGGAAGCAATGTTCCAACTCCTCATTTTGCTTTGCTTCTGCACACAGCTTTTGCTTTACCTATTAAAGTGTCCCCATCTCAACCCATGAGTTTTCTCACTTTTGCGCTTCTGATTCTCTCCCCCACAGCACCGCAGCTTTTTGCTGGTAACACCCCCTCTGGTACTTCAGTTACAGAATTGAGCCACAGGTTGTGAAGTAAGTTTAAATAATTATATATATAAATAATTATATAAAAATAATTATATATATAAATAAATACTGCTTTAAGCAAATGCATTTAGCACCTCTAGTAAGGCAACAAAAAAATGCACAATCAATGCAGAAAAATGCACAATTGTGTCACTAGTGGTGTTCTGCTTTAAAGACCATGATTATGGTATATTTGTTACAAAAGTTTATCCATGCTTGGGGAAATCCTGGTTTGTACATCCAAGATAGTTCTGTTGTAGCACTGCAAGGTGTTAAATTACTAGGCCATTGTGATTTCTTTAAAGATCATACCCTTTTAATACTTTTTCATTTGTAAAGTTATAAAAGGTTAAGCACGTTTGTAAGTGAACTCGGGATAGCAACGGAACCAATAAAAGCGAGAAAACCTGAGGGAGTGTCTGGATTTTTTTAAAAACTATTTGCTTTTCCTCCACACCCTCTGGTTTACTATGAGTAGTACTTTCAGATTTTGAGTTTTATGTTAACACGGACCTGCTCAGAATTCATTCCAGCTGCCAGAAAGGCATCATACCAGCAACAACAAAATAAAAACAAGAAAACAGCCCAAACCTTAAGTTGTTATTTAAGTTTAGACATAAAATATGCAAGGAACCCTAGAAATCTATAAACATCTGGCATTTACTCTATACAGAGAAGCTGGCAGCAAGGGAAGTTTTCTAGCTTTACTGACTACTCGATGCTATCTCCAAGTATTGATATTAGGACTCATATTCACACACTATAGTAGTCACAACAATGTAGTGGGGTTTTATTGTTGTTTGGTTTTAATTAAATGCAGAATTTTCCCTAGGACAGCTTATCATATCATGGGAACAGCTTGTGTCTGCTTCAAAGTGCAGACACTAAGGCTTCTTCACAAAAATCTGTTACATATTTGCTTTGAACCCTTCACATTTCTGCCTGTCCCCAACTGATTTATTATTCCTTTCCATTTCCCCTCCTTTAAGAGACCTCATTCTTCACTCCAGTCCCCTCTCCCTTTCTCCTTCAAGAGACCTTTTTCATGACTTCTCCCTAAAATTCACCTGAAACTAGGAGTAAACAGGAAATTTTTAAGCTAAACCTTTTAATCAAATTAAAAGATTCATCAGTCTTTTATTGTGACAAGTTTAGCCAAGGCAGCAATGCCCATAGAATCCAGATAACCAAATGTAAACAAAATCAGAAGTCAGCATGGTGAAGTTTCTTCTGCAGAAGAAGGAGGGTAACCTGGTAACAAATTATTGGAAACAGTGAATTTCGGAAGCTTTCAAAATGAAAGACACATTGTTCACACTAGAAAGTGTGATTTAAAACAGTACATGCTTTCTAGTTGCATAATTTGAGGGCAGGAGGAAAAAAAATCAACAGTTTGGAAACTACGTTTTACTGGAATTGCATCATTCAAGAAATTGCCTTATTGCTAGTACGCCTCAGTTTATTCCATTACAGGAATGCCATTTAGCTTGATACTTCAATTAGGGCACTGCAACCACAACCTCAAGGTCAACATTGCGATACCCCAAAAAATCTTTTACTCTAAAGACTATTAAAGTGCCATTGTCACCCTCCCAAAAACATCAGCATATATCATATACTTTTGTTTGTGGGTTTTGTTTTTTTTCCTCGGCAGTCACCAGTTACCTCTCCTCTACATTACTTCACTCAGAATAAGCACCATCCAGGCAGACTCTAAGGCACTAGAAGAAAGCTTCTTCCTTCTTTTTTAATTAGCAGCTACATCTTTTCAACCCTCTACTCATAGATGTACAGTACAATTAACAAAGTTACATTAATTTTAGTTTAGAAATCTAGCTTTTCAGACTTAGACACTTAAAATCATGCAGAAAAATAAGTCAAATGAGATTATCCTTTCTTTCTTACCTAGCCACTTGTAGAAGAAATAAAGTAAGACCAGCATTACACAACAGATGACGACGAACAAGATAACAGTTAGAGGAGTGAAAGTAACATTTTCTTCCTTTTTCCGTCTTGTTTCTCTCTCCCCAGGACTTGCTGTTGCTTTCAAATTCTCACTGTATTAGGAAAATGACACACTTACTTCAAATGAGAGATTATGGAAAACTTTTACTATGATCAGAGTTTTTGATTACAAATCATTTTGACCAACAGCATTTAGGTCTAACTCTTATTATTATCAGAATTTAAGCTTTTCAGAAAAAGTGGTATGCTTTTTTGTTTGAGTTTCTCTCCGCTTTTTTGATGGAGATGCACACTTCTAGCTTAGCATAGATCACAAGGAAAAGATTCTTAACTGCCCTCCTTTCCAACAGTACAGGGATTGCCAACTTTAATGAGAATTCCAAATCAAAATCCTGATCGGCATGAGGAAAAGCTGTCCAATATAAAAACTCTTAACCTCCTTTTCAGGATGCGTGCACTCAGCTTTATTAGCACATCACCTCTGACTACAAAGTATCTTGGGCTAAATGTAGTCAATCTCTGCGAAAAATTAAAATCCATGTGTTTAAAACCTCAATTATATAACACTAAGCATCTGCAAAAACACCTCATGTTAGCAGAATGAAACTAGCTAATGACTAATTCTTTTACCTTTATACCCCATAATTACAGAGTAAATGAACGTGTGTGTGTTAAACGAGACGTTTTACATTTTTACCGGAAGTAAGATTTCTGTGCTTACATACTCCGTATTTATACCACACCATGCAAAATCAGGAGCCAAATTGTTATGTTTTACTCTGTTCTTTGAGCAGTCAGCCCTACTACTCTTCAGTACAGGCACTAGTGAAACTTGCCCATCAGATAGCGTGTTCCTGACAAACCCCAGGGCCTACCTACAAAATGCTGAATTCAGCACTGAAACAACTACCTTCAAAAGAAAAAAGCCCATAGGAACAAGACACTTTGTTAGATGAATCACCTTCTCAGAGAACATGCTTTGAATAATCAGCTTAAAAAAAAAAACTCACCCTAGACTTATGAAAGTGCACTTCTAACAAATTTAATGTAATTACATTAGGATTTTTTTCCCCAATATGGGAGACAGCATCACATTTTGTTATTTTAGCATTCAGTGCAGCCACACCCTGAAGCACTGTAGGGTAAAAAAGAAGCATAATCACATCTAACCTTTAAAAAAGAATCCCCCCTTCTATTTCTTTAATCTCTAAAAAAAAACCAAAACCTTAATATTTGCATAACAACTAGTGGGAAAGAGGAAGACACAGTTATCACATACAATCCACTCCCTGCTGTTGTGGGGAACAAAGCACTACAACAGAAAACAGGAGATTTAGGTAGTAAAGCACACTGACTGGCCCATTGCGTGTGCACAGACATCCAAGAAATGCTGCAGGATAATACCATGCTCTGAAAGACCAGCTACAACCAGTTCAACCCCAGACTAAAACCAGTTCTGTGAACCTAGTGTGCTTCACTTCACTAAACAAAGCTGCACACTCTCCCAACACTGTGCAGAAACCTCTCTCACCTGCTTGTTTCCTTGCATTTGCCACAAGCTATACCACACACACCCTTGTGTCTCATTTCCCCTGCCTAGTCCCAGAGCTGCTACTGCACCAGCTCTGCTGCCAGATAACACACACAGCTGAGGCAGATAAGCCTGACTGGACTTTGGCTGGAGCCACCCAGACACAACCCAACTGTGTTCCCCAGTGCTGCCAGTGACAGGGCTGTGACAGGACAGACATCCTCAAGGGTGCTGCTCAGCCAGCTGGGACAAGGCACTTGTACAGGTCCCCAGTGCAGACAGCATATACAGTTATACCTCCTAGATCACTGGATTTTAAAGGTGTCACTAAAATGCATGATATTTTGTCATGGATATTGGAATATTACGATGTCACAACGTTAACTCTCACTCATCCTGCCAAGAGCTGCATTGTCACTCAAGGACTTTTAAAACCTACTGGTTAGGGTTCCCTGAAGACCTACTGAGAGATACAGCAGAGGAAGACACCAGGAAAGCAGAAAGGGAAGACACCAGGAAAGCAGAAAGGGAAGACACCAGGAAAGCAGAAAGGGAAGACACCAGGAAAGCAGAAAGTACATTATGTTATGTTTTCTCGCATGCCTGTCAAACCAGTCTTCAGACTCTTTTCATCCAGAAATACTGTTATCAAAGACTCATTATTTTAAGCAGAAAACTCTAAGAAGTTTAGGTAACAACAGTTTTGTTATTTCTTAAAGGTTACATAGATGATCAAGAAGCTTAAGCATCTAGTTGCACTTCGATCTTATAATTCTTTAACTAGCACCCTAAAAAAAATCATGTCTTACTAATCATAACTAGAGATTTCACAAAACTTGTAGTCCACATAATATAAGCAGTTCTGTTGTGCAGACTTACAGTTCTGCTACTCCACTCCAGTAGCCTCCTAGTGCCACAGTGAACACAGCAATTAGGAAGATGACAACCATACTGCAATCAAACTCTGGCAAAGGCGGTGAATATAGAGTCACATTAATGTCATTTCCGAGAGTCTGAAAAAGAACATACAAATTACTTCATAAAGACAAGAAAGAAATTATACTGCTTATTTTCCAACAAGGTACACAACATGATTTCCTCCTCTTAACCCTACACGATGGAACAAGGAAATTTTCAACTTAATGCATAACATATCCCATATTCTTGTCTTGGTCATTGTAAAGAAGCAGTGTTTACCATGCCACCCTCCCGGATAATCAGGTTAGAAAGCAGCCTTATTACTATTGCTGTGGTAAATATGGATACCACAAGGCAAAATGGTACTTCTCTGCAATCTTTCAATGCTTCTGAGAAGTTGTACCTACCCCTAACCCAAATGCTTTTTATCCCACAAATATACCACGTGCTGCCAAAGACTTAGGTTCTGTAGGAGAACATACCTGGAGTCAATTACCTTGAAATACAGACTCACAGGTCCACTGAGATATGAGTAGAGGTCTGCCTCTAGCTATTGAGGCCACAAAACTCACAGTGCAGATAAACGCAAGATGCTTCAGTCAGGACACAGTAAAAACTCATGGTGGCAGAAAGATTTAAAAATAATAACTTTCACAAACAACTTGAGATGGATTCAAAAATAAAAGAAAGCAATTTCACGTAACTTAAATGCTTCAGCGTGACTGAAAGGTGAGATTTAAACAAAGAAAGGATGATAATTTGACAGAAAATGAGAAAGGTTAGCTGTTGTTGAAGTCAAGGCACCTAAAGCAACACTGCAGTGAAAACAGACTTCAGAGATGTGGTAGAAGAACAGATTTATTAACAGCCTGCATGTGGGATACAAACAGAAGAAGAGATGAACACATCGGGCAAGTTTGGCTACAGAAAGATCAAATTGGCAGTGGTGAGACTGAATAGGAAGCTGAGTAGTGTAGTGGAATACATGGGCCATATGTGAAGACAGCAGATTCGTTTCAGCATCTGAATTATCTAATTACAGAATTAACCTTACTGCAGTCTAAAGAAGTCAATCATTCATTTGCCTCAAGTTACAGCAGTTCAGATAATCACATTTTAGAAGACATGAAAGAAAATTTAAGTGTTGGTGAAACACTACCATTGTATGAAGTGATATATAACATTAGATAAAGGCAAAACAAACAAACAAAAAACAAATTACAGTATCCTGTATGTGGAAAACAAAAGGAAAAAAAACCTAATGGCTTATACATTTTTAGTATTCAACTCCAATACATCTAATCCCAGTTTCTCCTTTCAATTCCATGAATCTAATAAAGCAAAATTCACATTAGAATCGAGAACAATTATTTCATTTTGTTCCGCTCTTCACTGAAAACTTCTGAAATCTCAGCTGCTACCACAGAGAGCACTATAATCAAATACAGCCCATCAGGTAACAGCTCAGCAAGAGAGCAGCTCAATTCCTAGAAGGCCCCTAACACTGTCAAGATTCCTCATAAACCCGATTCAAACGGTGAAAGCTAACAGAAATTAATTTTAAGAAACAGTAAAAAGAATGCTTATACCAACTAGCTCCCCTCAGACTGTGCTGTCTCTCTCTTCTAATTAAAAAGAGAGAATTGGAAGCCATAAAGAGCGTTAAAATGTAATATACAGCTGTACTAGGAAGAATACTATGGTTGCCAGCTTCTAAGCAGCACATATCATTCCTAACAGTTACTGTCAGTAACATGACAAAACCATGGCAAAAAAATACATCAGAACTAGGAAAGGATCACTTGTAGGCGAGGCTTTGTCTCTTACTACTTTTATGAGGACAGTTTCTTTAAGACAAAAATGATTTTTCCCCCCTCAATTCAACAGCAGTATGAGACATCACCTGGCATACCTGTCTACTAGCAAAGTTATTTGGTGAATCATTGTAGCTGCACAGAAGCGATTCTATGTGATACCACTCTAAACCACACTAGCCAATCAAGTGATGCAGAGAAGTTTTAGAACAAATCAGGGATCTAAGCTTGCCCTAATTGCCACCCACGTTAGCAGGGCATATATGAAAATCACTCAGCTAAGCACACAACGCTTGTTTTCTTGAACAAATTTCAAGAAAGAGGACAACCTAAACCAAAACACAGTATTCATCAGTGATTATGGCAGACTGAGGAGTGTTACCACAAACCTTCAAGTCACATCAATGCTCTACAAGAACCAAACTCTAATGGAAAAAATAAAAGAAAGGAGAAAACAACCGAAGTCCCAGATATCTCAGGACAGTTTCAGTTCACATACTTACCTAAGCCAACTTCCCACGGCAGCTCTGAAGGTTAAGAGCAGAAATGGTGAAACAAGCTTGCAAATTCAGTCCAAGGAGCTAAGACTACACAGGTTACTGCTAGCCTCTGCTATTCGTAGAAAAACATGGGCAGTGCAACTCCTGCCTAGCAAAGCTATTTAACACTAAATACACAAACAAAACAACAAAAAAGCAAACCACCACCAAGAAAAACTCCACACCCAAGAAAACATAGTTTTCTTTAAAATTCTCTCCAACATTCTGTATCCTATTATTACACATCAAGGAAAAGAAACTAAAAGAAGAAACTAAAAGAAGAAAAAACGAACCACAACAAAACCCCCATGCAAGCGCAGGAGATACCACAACTGCCAGATTTTAAAGACATAAACTTGGCATCTCATCATGAACTCATCAGCAGAAAACCAAACTATACCACCTAACTTGTGTATAACAGATGCTGTCATGCTATAGAAACAGAGCCTATGATCTTATAAAGACAACAAAAATAAAAATATAATATCCTCAAGATCCAACCTGATAAAGTACTGCTTGCTTGCAAAATATCATGCCACTTGATACAAGTTCAGCTATTCTAGTTTCTGTGCAAAAGGAATAGCCCTCTCAGCCTATAGCTCTTGACATTTGCCAAGCACCTGCAATTTTATACAAGTCTACTGGAAGGGTGCTTATCTTGTTTGGGATGAAGACTTCTAAGATTACCCTCCCACCATTATTGTTTCCCATTCTTAGCATTCTAATTAAACATTCTCTTAAATTGACTTGAAGAAGGAAGTCTTTCCATGATTTAATACCCATCCCTTTCTGTGAATCTTCATCTATGCCCATTCAAAACAGGAAGACATTCATATTTGATATTAAATGTTATTTATTTGATCAAAAACCTAAGTCTATACAAACCGCAACATGCTGAAATTATATTACTTACCAGCTGCATATCCACAATGTCATTGTATCTTATAAGAGCAACTGGTAGAGTCACATTTTCAAAATCAGTCTTGTTATCTGAAGGAGGAGCCTAGAAGAGAAAGTATCAGTGGTAAGTATATTGAGCTCAAACAGATGCAGATTATCCTTTAAATTTCAATGAATTTGTAGGAAGACAAATTGAGCTAGTTCACCACCTTTTCCTAAGGGTTAACGAAGACAGATGTGGTGGTAACATCACCTGTTTTGACCTAAGTACATCTGGATTCATGAAGGTCCCGTGCTTTTACAGTATTATATAGAACAAACAAAACTTGCTTTTTAAACTTGTTTTAGAAACATAGGAAATAGCTTCACAATAATCACACAAATTCTGAAATTGCAAATATTTGTATTTGTATTTTGCAGCTGTAACTGAGAACAAAAAAAGCAGAAGTATCTGTAGCATCTCCATACCTTCTTTATTTCCAGCTTTGGATGAAATAGTTTACGTTTGTCATGTGTTTAAAACAAAATATTATCTAAGATGATGAGGAGTTCAGAGTTTGCTGAAATTATGGGATGACAATGACAAGCATTTGCATTCATAAGAATGATTAAAGATACAAGCAACGGTATAAAAATACAGTTCAGCTGTGGATACTTTTAGATGATGCAACACAGCATCGCACAGAGCTAATTCAGAATGACCCCTCTGGTCCCTTGAAGAGCAGCAGCACTAGCACTGCGCTCAGTGGGGAAGGTTACCTCATGCTGGAATCCCACACATTCCTGTAGTCCTCTGCTTCTGCGACTTCTGAGCTATCTCTGCACAACAACGACTTGGACCAAATAGATAGGATGTTATTTCACTACAAAAGAAAATCATAGGTTGTAACTTACCAGCCTAGCTTTACTGGCAATCAACAGCATTTTAGCACCTGATCTTTGAGCAATTCTTGCTTTCTCCAGAAAAGTGCAGTTTCCTCTCATTACTACAACTGCTTTGTCCTTCATTAAGCCAGAAGGAACTTCAGAAGAATTGCAGAGTACTGTAGAAGTCAGGTTTTCCAGAGTCCTGAAAGTCTGCAAAGAGAAGAGGAGCAGAAAGTTTGAAAGAAGCAAATCTGATGATGCAAACTTATCTGTAAGACTATCCCTAATTGGAGGTTTGCCAGAAAGAGGCATAACAGAAGGGAATAATGGATTCAGAAATATAAAATCAGGGCAGCAGTTTCTACAGCCGACAATATTGAAGGATGTTTAGAACACCATATAGCCGAAATATCTGGCTGTTCTAAGCACAGTTTCACAGCAGTTGTTGTAATTCAAACATACAACTCTGGCTATGTAGGAAAAATCACTGCCTACAGTTCTGGAGAATCCAGCATTTAGTTTATGTTATTTCCAGATTTTTCAGGGGAACAACAAACAAATAAAACAAACACAACACTAACTGATATAATGTAACCAGAGTTTTGAAGTGTAATACTTGTTCAGAAACAGTTGGCAAACTTAAAAATGTATTACTTAAAAAAAAAGTTTCAGTTCAAGATGGACAATGATTTTAAACCTGTCAGTTTTCTTTAGTTAGGCATGATATCCCAGTGGCCAAAATAAAACAGTAAAGATGTTTGGACTGACAAATTATTTTTATTCTGTTTTGCATTGAGTTAACCTGCTAATGAATGACAGAAGGGAAGGAGGAGAAATGAGAAAAATACTGCTGCCTTGATCACTTCCAAACATGAAGTATTTCCTGTTTATAGGAAGAATGCCTAAAGAAAAGATTTGTTTCTGCCTCACACCCAAGATCATCTGAAATATCTCCTCTTTCACCACATAAGAAAAGTTACAAGACAATTAAATGGGAGAGCAAACTGATAAACTGATATAAGAAATCTTTCACAAGTTTACAACATTTTTATAAACAAATAAAGAAAAATTTCACTCCCAAATCTAAAACTTGGATATACTGTTGACACCCAAAGAAAAAAAAAATAACAACATATTTAAATCTGGTTTTAAGCACAGACAGAATAGCATCTTTATAAACCTTAAAAACTGACTTTTTAAAGTACAGAAACATTCGCTACATGGATCTCTTTCTTCTAGTACACAGAGATCTTTCAATTTTGGTGGTGGAGGATGCAAGAGCTAAGTATTCAGTATAGTATGAATTTAACACAAAAGCAAGTGAAGACCAGTTATAGCTGACCCACACTTATCTCGTGTTGTAGTTCTCTTAGAAAATATGACTCTCAACTACTTACAGCATTGTTCAGGCTGTTTGGAAGAGAGATCCAATTAGAATTGTAAACTATGCAGTAATCCTTTGTTACTGGAGGTACACCATTTCCAGAAGCATGCAGGATTCCCTCATCTGCATTTATCTGAAATAAACCAAGGTGTTCCAAATTAAACAAAGTTTAGACCATGAGCGTACAGGTCTTCTTCTAAAAAGCTGTTAGGAAAGAGAAAGAGCTTTTAGAAGAAAAGATATACATACATTTAATTTACTTGTACAATGAGTAATTCCATGAGAGATAGGTAGCCGGGGAGCAGGATGGAAAACTAGTGAGGAGCTAGTCAGATTCAGAACCCTGTACCTTCCAAAAGAAATGTATGATTTTACATAGAAAGGCATTAAAACAGGATATAGAAAAGTAGATTAAAGGCCTTGCTTGTTTGCAGAATTTAGAATATCCCCTACTAGTAAAGGTATTACATGGCAATACCCAGAATAGTTTCTAATCAAATAATTTTAAGCACAGAGACCAATCACTGTACTTTAAGAAGAATTTGTCTAAAGAAATCCTGGTCTCTCACTGAAAGTAGTCTGATCAGATTACTCTCAAAGTCCCTCAGGTAACATAATTACTAAAATTAACAGAGGTTTTAAAATGTATATGTATTTTGTAGTAAGTACAAGAAATTAACATACACTTACAGTATACTACTTATATATATTGCTTTATACTATATATGTAAGTACATAAAAGTAATGTATAGTACATGAGTTATCCCAGTGTTAATATATTAATAAAGGCCAAGTTTCTATGTGGATCAACAAACTGATTGAGGATTAGATGTAGTTACAGCTGCAGAGTAGTGAAAACAAATAAGCATCATTTGTATCTCAAGCATCACCTTAAGAAAAATGCTGGATAATCTCATTTTGACTGTTTTTTCTTGAGAAAGAGACTGACCTTAACATCAGAAAGTATCAATATATTAAAAAAGAAAGAAAAAAAATCGTGTTGTAGACTGCAGATTTGTCTGAAAGAATACTGAGATACTAAGCTAAAAGCAGGCATGGCTGGGGGCTGAAATCCCAAATGTTTGGCAGATGTACAACGCTAATCAATGAATGCTATAGAAGTATTTCTTCTCAGGCTAACATTCTACAGCAAGCGAGACCTACTAAGAAAAGAAAAACATGTGATGATATTGTTTCTGAGGTTTATGTCTGCCTGGTTTGAATAGCAAGAAACCTTCTTCAGAGGAATCCATTATATTTGCCATAGTGCGTGAACATCTGCTGGGAGAACTGTGTCAGAGGGCCTGAGCACATTAACTGTTTAACATGCAACAGTTCTTCGGATGTCAGCTAAAATAAATTGTTCCATAATTTATGACCAGTGCAAAATTATCGAGCTTTCCTCTCAAATGTACTCATCGGAAAGTATAAACCAATGGCAAATTAAAAGCAAAAAACTTCCAACAGGTGCAAAACCTGTTAGACGTTTCCATCCATTGAAAGCTCTTTCTGTTCCACGAAGTAAAATAAGAATTTTCTGTGCTCCAGAAAATGAAGTGTTAATGCTACACAAGCACAAGTCTGTCTAAAAGAAGTGATTACTTGCTTATTTGATACGCATGTTTTGTTTGGCAAGCTTCCCTGCTCTAGGGATGAATTGGAGAATACAATTCTTGCTCACAAGATGGGGGAGGGAATACCAGAGCATGATGTTTACCCTGGTGCTGCTCTGAAGAGCATTTAGAAGTTAAATAAAATAGAATGGCTCAGGTTGGAAAGGGCCTTAAAGATCATCTAGTTCCAACCCTGCTGCCATGGGCAGGGAAATAAACATGACACGCTACACCTCATTTGGAACATCCCTATTGAAGTTACATTGCATCCTACTGAACTTTTAGTGTTTTACGATTACTTTAGTTTCCTTGTTTCACAATGGATAAGGGCTACTTGCTGGGATACATTGCCTGTCCATAGGCTGACTTGTTCCAGCATAAAAATGTTTACACCTGAAATAAAGGCATAACAGCTGTCTCTAACTAAAGGTGTATCAACTTTTACTTTCAAGTTCAGACAATTCTCAACGGCCCCTCACCTTCAAACAGATTTCATCCTGTTTTTGACAGGTCGTTTTCTCATTTCCCTCCTTCCTTTACCACCTTTAAACTGTTCTTGTATAACCCCTTATCTTTCACAGAAAATAAACCATCTCACAGTGACTCTTAATCCTTATTTTTCCTAATACATACCCCTGTCACAGCAGGGGCCTAAGCTTGGGCTGACTGTTCCATTTACAAGTGTAGTGGTAACCCCATCATGTAGAACACGTGAAGTTATGGGAACCAGGGGAGAGAGTGACCAAGCCAAGCCTGTATTTACAATACCCGTCACATTTAGCATCTAGATAAGACACAAGAAACTCAAATGTGCAGAACAGGAACAAGATATTTTGTATGTAGCAAGTAACAACATGAACCTCAGAGAAATGTAAAAAGGTAGAAAAAACGAGGCATGAACAGCACAAGCAGCATCTTGCAGTTCTGCCATTGGCACTGTGACACAAACACTCCTTCCCTGGGGGCATCGTGACCAGGGGAACCAGCACCTGTGCTCAGACAACAGCAGCGCTCCTTCCCCGCACATCAGCGCTATCCTCTCACCTTGTCACTCTTAGGGTACTGCTCTTGAGGCTCAAGGAGCTGACCTAACTGCTCACCACTGCTAGAAACGGCCCGTTGAAGCATTTGTAGAGCAAAAATGGCAGGACACAGGGCCTGGAGTTTTACAGGCGGGCAGGAAAAGTCCTTTCCTCTGTCAGCAGCAACAAACCATTGGGTTAGGGTCAGGGAGTAAAGGCACTGTTCAGAAAACCCTAATACAACTGATGAGAGCTGCGCGGGGCTCACAAACAGCAAGGAAGCACTTTGCAGGGATGGACACAAGCTACTTTGCCCAATGCGATTCTCAAGGTGATTAAAAAAAAAAAAAAAACAAAAACAAGAAAAACACAAACATTGTGCTCCACACCTGCTGTTGTGAATATCAAGCTGCGACTGCCTACACAGGGAAGTACTCTGGATCCTGCCTTACCGAAACAAGCACAAATTACATTAAAAAACAAGAAACAAAGAAAACAGACATCTTAGTGGAGCAGTACTTAATGGAGGCATACCCTTTACATGGCTTCAACAGATTATGAAGGCTTTTGGCTTCCGTATTTGCCCTGCCAGAAGGGGACGAGTAGGCAGAAGGGCAGCTACCGGGCTCCCAACGCACCGCACGTCAGGATGTGGGGAAAAGCTGCCAGGACGCCCCATAAAACAACCAGAACGTCACGTAGGACGACCGAACAAACATAAAACCAGGATACAAGCACACCACAAGCTCTCCCCCACCACCCGCAGCCTGATTTAGACACCCCTGCCAAAAAGGGAGCACAGGGAGCGCTCCTCACCCGAGCCCCCAACGCCGGGCCGGGGCCGGTGAGCGGGGGGCCCAGCTGAAGGCAGGCAGCTCGGGAGGGCTGCAACCGCCTCGGCCCGACACACACCGGACCCGGAGCGCTGAGGGGCCGGGCCAGGTCCGGAGGCCCCCCGCAGCACCGTGCGGAGGAAGGGCCGGTTGGCAGCGCCCGGCCCGGCCCCGCCGCCTCCCCAGCTCTCCCGGCCCGGCGCGGCCCCTTACCGGCGGTAGCAGCAGGCCCCACAGCGCGGCGCACAGCAGCCCGGCAGCCCTCATCTTCCTCGGCCGCTGCCGGGGCCTCGCAGCGCCGCCGGCTCCCGGAGCGGCTCCACTTCCTCTTCCGTCCCCCGCGGCCGCTGGGGGCTGCAGCCGCCGGCCCGAACGCCGCGGCCCCTCTGTGAGGCCGGCTGGCCCCGGCCTCGGGGCGGCGCTGCCGCGGGAGGCCCGGGGTGCCCGCGGCCTCCCTCAGCCCGGGAGGGCTCGAAGGGGGCTGTGGTGAGGAACCGGCGCTGACCGCCCCCGTTTTGGGTCGAAGCTGGGCGCTCTGCTCTGCTCAGGGCACGCAGCAGCTGGTTTCTGCCTAGCGGCTCCGAGGTGTTGGGCATTAGTTACCTACCGCTGCCGTCATAAACCAAAGGAGACGGTTGGGCTTGCCCCAAGTCTCCAGAGACAAATCTGTTTCACCTCCCTTCAGTCTTTTTGGGGTGAGCGGGCACAAATACAGAGCCATGGGAGAGCGGTACGAGGAGGAGGGTGGACTGCAAAGCATGACCCATAACAAATGGTTGAGGGAATGGCACCGTTTGCCCTTAAAAGTCTTTCAGAAAAGAAGCGTTTTCCAGGCTGCGACTGCTAGAAGGACTGCGGTGCACTAGATGTAAGAACCAGCGTGATTTGCAGGAAGGAGGTATGCTGAAGCAGCTCAGTGATTTACCAGCTAAGGAAGTTGTGCAATGTCTTCCACTGAAGGCTTTTAAGAACCGGTTGGGCAGCCCCCTTCCGCCCCTTCCCAAGGGGCCTGAGCCTGTCTTGAGCCCAGCACACACGAGAAAGCGGAACAAAGATAAGAAAGATTATTGGAGAAAGGAGAAGATGTGGCCATGGGAGAGAGAACAAGGGAGAAATGAAAAATAAGAGGCAAGGCCTCTAAGAGGAGTGGTGAGTTACAGTCCATCAGTAAGTGAAAGCCTCAAGAGGGTAAACCATTTTTCTTGAGTTAGTCACAAACTAACAGTGGTTATTAGTTATAACTACTGGAGAAGGAAGTTTTGCACATACATATTTCCCTCTGTGTGAATTTAAGGACAGAGCCACGTAAAGCATCTCCAGGGAACACTTCCCACCACATTACAGCTAATTTTCAGTAAGCTGTTCTGTTGGTGTAAACATCAGAATAACATTTACATACCTGTAAAAAAAAACAGTATTTTGATTGATACAGTTACTCTGACAATAACAGGTAAGGTGTTGTGGTTTTGGTTGTTTGGTTTTTTTTTCAGTGACAATTTGCAATTCATTCATGTATCAACAAACAAACAGACTTATACATCTTGTAGATTTGCTAAGCTGCAAAAGTCTGACTAACATTTCAATGTGCTTAAACAGTGCAAGATAATGGTACACCATGACACAGCTAACAATTCATATTCCATGCGGAATTGGTATTTAAAGCACAGCTAGTACATTGTCCATCTGTGTATTTCTGTATCAGTGCTGTTGTCAGAGTAACCGTGACATGTTACACTGTCTGCTACCTCTTCTTTCAAATCTAAGTAGATCTGGATAAGAGATTGATACAGATGAATACAGATTACTTGAATAAATCCCTCAATTCCGTAAAGAGCTAAGGGTATGTGTATGATGATGTATTTGAGGCATGGAAGAGGTGCTTAATTTGAACTGCAAGTATGTAGCTGCTCACAAGATCAGATTCCTGGTAGTATCAGGACACCCTACCAGATACTAATCCATCTCCTTGTGTTCCCCAGGAAACCACAGCAGCTGAAAATATTCTTATTCTGTCTGCGGCTGAAAATAAATGGGCTGAGTAAAGACCATTTTTTGGGAGAGCAATTTCCTTTAAGTAAATGGAAATCATATTCCCAGTATGTTTGGTTTGTTCTCCCCTGCCTTGATAGATGTTTAAAGATGCTGCATTAATTATCTCTCTTACATTAAACACATTCCCTACAGTCCAGAGGGACTGTGCAGGTTAGAAATATCTGCAGTGAAAAACCCTAATGCTAGTTCAGGACCTGGGCAGCTCACATTCAGGACATCCATAAAAACTTCTTAGGTAATCTTTATTGGCAACTTAAGTACTCCCTAATTTTTACTGTTAGCTTTAGTGTGCAACCAAAAACAGATGATCTAGTGTCAGATTTCTGCACTATGAGAAACACTAGATTTTATTTATTTTTGTTATTTTTAATCACAGAGAAAAGATAATTAGGTTATAAAGACCTTCAAAGGCTGAGAATGACTTCAAGGCCTAAAAGATTTATTTATTTATTTATTCCCCCCCACCCCCCACCCCCAGTTTTCAACATGAAATTCCTTATTTTGCAGGTAGGGGAGAGGGAAGAATAAACAAGATAGCTTTACCTATAATCAGGTTAAGATACTAAAAATCTACACCAAGAATTGCATCCGTCCTCTACTACCATAATTATTTCCTTCAGAGAAGAGAAGAGAAATGGCTCTCTCAGAAAAATCCCTTCCCTAACCAAAGCATCAACATGAAATAAAATCTGTAATGACTCAGGCATTCCTAAAGCATTTCAAAGTGTTAGGAACAGACACGTTTAAAGCAGGCTTTGAGCACATTAGTGAGAAAAAAGAAACTGAAGCTAAGTAACCATCAGCACAGAAAAGAAATTGCTTGGAATACTAAAATCCTTTTTGAAGGCATCATGAAATTATCATCTCCTTCCCCCTGCCTGTTTTCCACCATATGTACACACTTACAAAACACAACTTATTTGACTCATAAGGAAACATCCCAAACGTCCTGTTCTCTCACATTGCATTGTGCTACTTTTATTTATTTTGTTTTGTTTTTCAATATTTATCCACCTCTCAACTTTTAAATGAACTTATTCCAACCAACATGTCTTTTCTGTTCCTTTTCCTGTATCTCCTTATCCAGTTCAATCTGTTCTGTTAGCTTCACTTTGAATTACTGTCTGTTAATTTTGCATGAAATACTGTAAACAGAAAAATAGTTGCCTTGTTAGGTAGGCAGATTTGGAAGGGTGGCTATCAGCATTAGTTATTTAAGAGAAAACATATTGCATGATTTTTAAAGAACTAAGATTGTAATTAAGAGACTAGACTCTTCATGCTAAACAGTTATTTCATACAAAAATCAGTAATGAAGGGATTTGGGGTTAATTAATACACAAGCTTCAAAAGTAAGAAAGAATTTTTAATGTTGTGTTGGTTCTAAGAACTTAGAGAGAACAGTAACACAAATGCTGGATGTAAATATATTTATAGGAAAATTTATTAGAGGGTAAAGTAGTAGGGCAGAATAAAGCAGGTGGGAGACTTAACCAAAGCAAATTTCACTCTGTCCTATAAGCTTGTCTCCTTCACTGTGAAACCTCTTGATTAAAGAACGCCAAGAAGATTTTTTTCTGAAATATGCCAGCTCAGAGACGCATACCCACATGGCAAAAATGAGGACATAATGCAACAGCCTGATGGGACTATCTCCTGGCAAGAAAATGATCCAAAGAAATAGTAAGGCTGGCATTTAAGAATTATTTATTCATGCGAACACATGCCTAGCAACTTCTCCCCGTGTCCTACCAGCCTTATCTGAACATCAGGTAATGTTAATATAAGCAATCAAGAGGTGCCTTAGTTTGCTGGACATTATGCAGCAGAGAGAATAGCCAATTCAAATGTGTTTTCAAAGGTAATGTTTAAAGTAGTTAAGAGAAACTAGTGAAAGCTTTCCTCACATGCCATTATGCAGCAAGGTCACATTAGCATGCATTAATAAACGACTGTAACCTTATTTTTGAATTATGTTTTCAAACTTGTATCATGCCCTCAAAGGTATTGAGTCAGGTTTTAATACTTCCTGATGGTAGAGACTGCAAGGGTAAACATGGATAATGCAGTTAAAAACATGCTACTTCCACTATTAGTATGCAGCTTTAGCACATGTTGAAGCTGGGCTTTTAAGTTTATAGATATTACCTTTTTAAATTGGCTTTCTATCTGGAGAAAGTATGATTGTTTGGCCTGATCTACAAATCCTTAGTTTCAGAGAGCTCACTGTGAAAAGGTTAATTACTGGTTATCGTTATAGTCTCCATTTACCTTTAGACTCTGCACAAGTTATGTAAAAGGTATGCATCTTTCTTAAGCACCAGCAAGATCAGTTGCATGTAAATACACTATTAAAAAAATCCTATAATCAAACACTTTCTCTAGTTCTTTGATGAAGAATCTGAAATTAGTCAGTCATCTGCTTGTATAGGCCAATGTCAGCTTTAAAAGCACACCAAATTCTCTCTCAGTAGTTTAAATGTAGATTTGAGTCCAGTTTTTAAACTTCAGTAAGCCAAAGCAGTCATACTAATTTCAGTTTAAAAGAATGGATTATTTCCTTCTGTATTACTTAAGATGCAAGGTCTCTCTATATACATATATATTAAACCACATATTATATATGCAATTAAATATTCCAGTATTGTACCATTTGAATTTTTCAAAATCTGAGAAAATGAAGACTCAGCTTTAATATTTTTCCTGAATAAGGGTCAGCCCTTAGTAATAACCTTGGTTTTGCCCAGCTTGGATTTATATGGAAGTATCTGAGGAAACTTAAAATTTGTTATAAAGAGAATCTTCTTCTGACTTAGGTTGTTTTAAAACATAAAAGAAGGCTCACTGAGTAGTTTCAGTACAACTTTGTGGCCCTGATTTCACAAATGATTTACTGTAATGGTATCAACTGATCACCTGGAGCTCAAAGTTGGTGTTCTTGTCCATCTTGACAACTCTCTCCTAAACGGGATTAAAACTAGGTTAAGAGAACTTCCTCCCATTTGAACTACATTTTTGGATAGTATTTTTTTTTTTTTTACTTTGGTCACACTACAGGATGTACAGACACAGAACCAAGTGTTCAGTAGCCAGACTGCAAGGCTTGATAAGCTAATTAGGACTGAGTTTAGGTGATACGGAGTCCAAAGCATACCCTGCCACGGGTGTGCTTGCAGTAGTCCTAGCTCTGGATCAAGAACCTCGAGTTGTAGGCTCTTTTGGCACAAGAGTGCATTCTTGTAGTGTCCCTCCCTGCTCAGAAGCACTTTCACTGGTTTCTTCAATGCTTCTTTTCTTTGCATAGCATCAGGAGAAAAGGTCTTAATGGAAAGCTCTGATAGCTGTGGTCACCTCCTGGTACCTCAGCCCACAGTGAGTCCAGCAGGAGGAAGTCTTCATCGCTGTTCAGCTCTGACCTCTCCACACTCTCCCAATGCCTGGAAAGAAACTGAGCATCAGATGGATCTAGTTAATTTCCCTGAAATTTGGGCAGCACTGTGGGCTGAAGTCAAATTCCCTTCAGCACCAATATTTGTACTGACTTTAAATTTGCTTAGAGGAAATGGTGTTGGGTGCAGCAGGCTTCAGCATTCAGAACATTTGCAGTCTCACGTTCGTCAGAAGAAAAAGCCACCTTCCAAACCCATACATGCCATCAGCAGCATGCAGCTGCTGAAAGCAAAGCTAGCATTTTGGGGTTCTCCCTACATGCTGAAGACAGCTTTGTAAGCCTCTGCAGGAAGAGGATACCAGCATCCATTAGAGTTGCATTGGCAGTGCAAGTGGAAGGGTATAAAGTCCCAGCTTAGTCATGCATTTAAGTTGCCAATTTCCTCCATATACCAATTATGCACACCTTACCAATATTTTTCCATATTGATGTTAAGAAAGCTGTCCTGTGCATTACGGGAAGCAAACATTAACTTGCACATGTTCTACTCCCTGCTTGTTCCTTATAAACAAGTACCACAGCGTCTCTCTCTGGCTTCCAAATCTGCTTCCCTTGCATATCTAACTTTTCTGTAGCTCCCAATAGATCTGTTAGCCTCTCTGACTACCTTCTCCAGAGTATAAAGAACTAAGAAATAAGCAAAGATTTTATTCTTTCATGTAGCAAAATAACAACATTGGCTTAGAGCTGCATGCGCTGATAAGTCAAAGTTACCCCATACCTTAAGGCTCTGTTGAAGAAACAACTCTCCAACATGCCAGTTCCTAGAGAAGCCACACTCTGTACAGTACTAGGAAATAGGTATTCTTACATATACACTGTAAACGTGTGAATAATGACAGGAAAACCACTGTCATAAGCAGCCTGGGCCTTGTGTGCCAGACAAATCACTGTAGTTTGCCTGCAGAAGCACAAGCACCAAACATGCAGAGCATCTCCTTAGGTGCACAGGGACTTGAGGTACAGAGGAAAGTATCTAAAATTTTGAATTTTAATCATTAACTGCTACTCTGTGTCTAAAATCTGCTGAGCTAGCCCATATATTAACACAGAAAGGTATAGAGTTAAGGGTGGTGCTACAATTGCAGGGAGTTAAAATGCGAAGTCTCCCCTTTTTTAAAATGTGTGCATATATATATAAATGATTTATTCCAAGCAGCCTTGCTTTTCTAAAAACATTGTTATATTTATGGTTAGTCTTCATTTTCTGCCTGCAGCAGAAGTAGCTAACCTGCAATGTAATGAACCAGATCAATTCTTATTTCAGGACTCCACACCTTTGGTATTAACCCTGTGGCATGTGATTTATCTGTCGTATAGATTTTAGAATTGAAGGTCTACCTTCAGGACTCAAAGCAGAAGCATAATCCAGTAAGCCATGCAAATCAGATCACTGCCACTACTCTTTTTTAACCAGTCCCACTGAAGAGGGCTCTCTTGGGAAAAGAAAATGCAAAGAAAAATTAGGAAGGAAGATGTAGCTTCTACCTCATAGTCCCCAATTGCCTAAACTTTATCTGGATGATTTGATAGTACAGCGAATGAAAAATGCTACATGAGATTCTGGACTAACCACGTTTGCAGAACCACAAGCTACCTGAAAGCCTTGCAGAAACCCACTCACTAGAGATCTTTTTAACATCTCTGTAACATGGCACTGTTTTCATCCCCTCATTTATATCCTCTCTCCCCACAGCATTATGAAAGGCAGACGAGCATTCTTATCTCCCCCTGTTAAGTTTTTATGGCACTGTCACAGTGATGATAGCAAAGTACATCCAAAGGCGATCAAGAGCAGCCAAGCAATCATCTCTAAATGGCAGCTTTGATTTTTCCTCCAACATTACCGTATTTAGTAACTTGTAATACATTTCATAACCATTTCTCCACAGAATTTAGCACTATTAAATTATGCTTATTCTTGCTAGTACAATAAGGTTAAAAGTATTTATTAATCTCAAACAATTATTGTCTATACAGAGTGGAAGTTACAGAAGCAAGTGATAGTCCACTATGGTGAGACCATACAAAGAACTGGCCCTCCATGCCTGAGTCCCAAGTTGCCATATTACAGGATAACTTGGAACACATCGTGACACCACATTTTTTACAAAGCCATTCCAGGAGATAAAAGGACATATTAGGTTGTGAAAAATCAAAATACCTTTTCTCAATACTGACTACAGGTTTAAGCAAAAGCATGGAATAGTCAGTAAAGCCTACCAGGGACATCACAAGGTAAGACAGACAGCGTTTAAAATAACAGCTACTTCCCCCCTGCCCCTTTACCTTTAAAACAAACAAACAAACAAAGGAAAACAGATACAGTGATGAGACTGGCAGACTACATATAAAAGACTTAATCCTATACCCTTTGTAAGCTACTTCATTTCTGACTACGAAAAGATACCATAAAAATTCCATCAAGTCACAGCAGTAACATTTCATTGCCACATTGCGTTGTTGGTGTAAGGTTGTCACAGCCTACAAGGTTAAGAGGTTTGACCCTTTGGTGTCATTTGCTGTTTTCAACTTGATTGGAATAAAATAAACAAAAAGCTCCAACAACAAAAAACCACCCCACACTGAACAGCCTGTATAGAGCAGTTGACAGAGACTTGATGGAAAATTGTGCTCTCTAGTGGAGAAATGTGATTTTGCACAATAAAGTTTCAAACCATGCTGCTTCATCCACCTGACCAACAGATCTTCAGTGCAGAGAAAAGTATCAAGATTTTGACAATATGAAAAGAGTGCAAGTGCCTTTTTCAACAGATTTATTATAAACTAGATAGGTTTATACTGAGTTACATGACAGACTAGAGCTAAATAAGGCTTCTAATTATACAAAGAAAATAACTTGAAACATCCTTTTATGCTTGTTTACATTTAAAAAATAGTGGCACTTAATGTAATAAAAAAACCATGTTTTGTTAATAATATGACTACTTGGTTAATTTTACTGTAGTCCTAGATAATACTGTATAGTCTGATGAATAACATTTTTACACTAGGTAATGCTGTTTGGTTTACAGAATCAGGAGTAGGATTTTTCTACAAATAAGCTGAATAAAATTATCTCTGTTGATTTATTTATAGCAAGAAGAACTATCATGATCCCCAACTTCTTTATTTGTAGTCATGCATACACCACTCTGTTCTTAAATATACTGAATGAGTCTTCAGGAAATACTAACTCTCTAGCTCGTTTTCTTGTAGTGTTAAGAAAAATATAACCCATTTTCTTCATCACAGCTGTCCTATGTTTATTTTTTCTTGGCAGGTATGGACTAATGAACACATGAATTCAGTTTAATAGCAGATGAATTAGAATGAATTTTCAAAGAATAATTTGGCCACTTTATGCTTCCTCAACAGTATACAGAATTTAACTTCTTTGAACTCTGCATCCTAACTAGGTTGCTGGAATAAGTCTGAAGTTAGAAGACAAAAATATGAAAGTGTTTAAAAAGCTAAGTTTACGGTTAATGTGCTAATTTTAAAAGGTATTAAAATATGGCATGTTTTTAATTCAAAAGCAAGGATCTAGAAAGATGTGGGACATTAGATTTCTCTTTTACTCTTTTATGTGGTTGCTGAATGCGATGATCAGCTGTTGACTATTACAGAAAGTAGCATTCTCTTCCTCTTTGGCCCTTAAAGATGAAATATGGGAAGGAAGCATGGGGAAAATGTTTTTTTATAATGCATACAGAAACCTACCTTTCACGCTTTAAGTTACCTAATATACTCAGAATAGGCAGCCTAAGACTTAAGCAAAGCCAGTTTAAAAAAGTATCATAAGCCACAAACATAATCATAGAAGTTAAAAATCTGCCTTCCAAAAATCTAGCTGGCAAATCTTTTGGTTTCTTGTTTTTCATGAAAAAAGTTTAATGGATGATCTTATGCCTAGAGCAAGAAAGGCAGTGTTGCACTGACTTTGGGAATAACTGGTGCTGATTTGGCAGTAATTTAAACAGTTGTATTTAGTTAATCCCACAACAGCAAACTTCACAAGTTTTTGCACTGACAGTCATTCATAACTTTAAGTCAGAACAGTTGTCAGTGATAAAAGGAAAATCTCTATTTCAGCAGTTTTGTCAGTTCTTATTAGTTTTTCTATTAAGTGATATAAGAGAGAAACTGTAGTTTGGGTATGGCTAAATATCCATATTTATGAAGTGCTGGAACTCTAAAAGACAGTTTCCATTTAATATTCTCCTGGCTCTATCATTTAAACCATACTTTATTTAACCCATATCATTTAAAATCATACATAAGAAAAACTTCAGTTCATCTAAGAAAATGGTTTTGAAATTAAAGAGACAAAAACAAGTGATACCCCTTCCAGTTCTGTGCAGTTATTGTTACAGATAGGTAATACAGAGAGATCTTAAAAGTATTTAGCTTAAAATTCAATAGTATTCATGCAAAATTAGCATAAAGTTGTGAGCATGCTGCAGCACCACTTCAAATTAACTGATACCTGATATCATTAGTTTTGTTGTATTAATACCCTGTCAGTTATACTAGTGCACATACAGAGGGGAGGCAGGCCAGTAACTGAGAGAAGTACTTGTTTTTCTAAGCCTCATTTGGGAGTGGGTAGGTCTGCAAAACCTGCCTTTTTAGCTACAAAAGCGTTATCACAGCAAGGCAGAAGTTTCACTGGGTTTTGCAGACTCAGTTACGTCACATTAGAGTTGGTTTGCTATTGAAAGTCATGGAGAAAAATACTAAAGTATAACTCAGTAAATTAATGCCTTAAGTTGTAAGCCATCCAAAAATTAGGTCAAAAGTTATGTTATAGGCTACAAGATCCTACTTAGATATTCAATTTAGCCCACAAAGGAAGTACAAATGCGTTATCTTCCAATTAAAAATAAGTCTCGTTTCTTGAGGGGAAGAGACAGAGAGATACCAAAACCCCAGACAATTCACACCAACTTCCAGTCCCATCCTACAAGACAACTCTGAGGATTTTGGAACACAGCCAGGAAGTCATCCAGTGATAAGTTACTGTTGCTACTACAACGTGGTTGCTACCACGACAGACCGTTTTTAAGAATAATTGCACAATAGCTTCTGAAGGAGTTGCTGGAAAAGAACGCAAAAGCTCGCACTGACCTATTATAATTCAAGTACTCTCTCTACTTCATGATAAAGAGGCTTTAGAGAATATGAAAGCACAGTCCAGGAGATCTTCTTAAGACAGGGCAAATGTCAGACTTCTTTCAATTTCCTATAGCTCAGCAGTTGCAGAAGTGCCATTTGTGTAACCACCTTTAGACTTCATGTGGTCCTGAATTGATGCAGTCTAGAAGAAGGGGTAGAGTGAGTTAGAATTAAGAACATTCATCTTACAAAGTCAGGTTGTCAGAGCAATTTCTAAAAGCAGAAATTTGAAGAAGCAGACAGTGCTAGGTCCCAATAGCAGTGGGGAGAAATAGCAACTAAAAAAAAAAAACAACTTGGAAGTTCTGTGTTAAGTCAGTGCACGAAATGGGTATTGCTGTCCAAAATCCAACTGTTCTTACATCTCTCAACTTGGCACAACTTTGATTTTGGGTGATGTGAAATCTGGACCTAGTGTCAAGTGCTTCCATAGAATCATTATCCCAAAAGGTTCTCTTCACATGTAGAGACGCTGGGGAAGTCAGACTGTCTTGTGGAACGTATCTTCTACAGTATCTTATGCTTACAAACCGAGGGGCAATGCGGGGGGGGGGGGTAGGGTGAACACGGAGACAGGTGTTTTTTCCTTTCATGATATTATCTAGTATTTTAGTATCTACTGGCTCTACAGGGTACTGAATTGAGATTCCTGCTTATCCAAGAGCGCACACTTACTGATGAAAAGTCACTACTCATCTCTCTTGTCCCAACATGTGCGTTGTGGACGAAGTTCATTGGTTCTCCTATCATGTTCCGGTCCAGTCTCCGACGCCTCTTCTATAAAAAGAAAGATATCTTATCTACTCAGAAAATATGAGGCAGCTTTCAGACAGAAACAAGGAGCAGCAAAGAAAAAAGACAGTTCTGACTCCCCAGTGACTCCTTGTGGCAACCAGGCTGAAGCTTCACACTGGTCACACTATGAGTGGGTCAAACTCACCTTTATTACTGCTACTTGATTTTTAGCAAAAGCTTTCTTGAATTTTGGAAAAGTCAGTCCCCTACATATAGGGTCTGAGAACTGCAAACATTCATACAGGCAAAGCTTCTGGCAAAAAATGTATAAAGCTTAAACACAGCATAACATATCCATTCTTAGCTTTTCCATTACTTAGTCCAATTTAATCAAAACAACATGATAGTAAAAGTGTTTTATATTATAACCAAAAGATAAAATTACAAACGTGATAAAAGATGGCAGTTGCGCATCTACCTACCGGCTGGGGTTGTTCACCATTGCACCAGTTAAAACAAACCAGGAATTCAGTCATTTTATGTTTTCAGTAGGTTATACGGTCTTGTTATTTAATTATTTCTCTGGGAGTTAAAGCAGTACAAGGACCAAGATGCGGTTCCTAAAGTGAATTTAGGAAGGAATTGCTTGAGCAGATTCACAGATAAAGATCACAGAAAGCATCTGATGAGTATACCTAGAAAGAAATTATTTAATTTATACTAAAATATCTAAAATTGTAACAGTTATTGAGCAACAGACATTTCAATGAGACTGAAACAAGTCTGTAAGAGAACTGTTTTAGACATACCTGCATAGAGTAGCAGTATCAATTTAAAAATCAGTATGTTCACATCAGAAAACAGCATGAAGAAGCATGCACATTTATTCCCAGTCAGAGAGTAGAATATATTCTAGTTTCTTTACAGAAGTGTAATTAAAGCAACGCAAGAATTAAACTAAGTCTTGTTTAACAGTCAATGACCCTGTTGTAACTAGAGCTGGCCAAAGCTTCTCAACTATTTAGTATTTCCAGAAAGAACAGCTTAGAAGCACAGCAGACCGAACACTTAAGCTTCACAAATATTTGCAAAATAAAGTATTCTTACATCTTACATAGTTGCTCTTCACTGACACAGGGAAGTTCAAAGTAAAGAGAACTCTACAACTCCAGAAAGCCATTAAACCAGAAAAAAGAGCTTTTTATACCAGCAACAGAACCAGTTCATCAGACAGAGCCCAGACCTTCCCAGAACACGTAGAATTATGAACACAGCAATCCCAAATCAGAATCATAAACAGGAAACTCATGGACTATACATATCCTAAAGCTATGATAAAACCCAACAGTGTAGTCTTAGTGACTTGTTTATTTTATTTTTTATTTTTTAACATACATCCCCCCTCAAATCAAGCTCAGGCATCTATAGTAGCCTTTCATATCAACTTTTTCACTCCCTAGAGCATTAAAACAATGTAATAACAGGTCAATTTATTGATAAGTTCTTTAAAAAGCTTACAGCTTAACAGAAGTTGTAACACCATAAATTCAGCCTTTCTAAATCAATACTGAAGTCTTCACAAACTGCATAAACTCCCCCTATCGCAGGCATTTCTTATGTAGTCCCACAATTACGTAATTAGCACATAAATTTCTTTCACCTTTGTAGTTTTATTTCACTTTGTCACTTCTCACACTTGAAGCAGATTTTTTTAATTTCTGCCATTTATCTTTCAAAGTGTTTGCGACCTTTGCTTCCTAGCTTTAGGTGGTCTATGTGATACATTATTGAAGAAATTAAAACCTTCATTTTATCCCATATGGTTTTAATACAACTCATTAGCTGGCTAAATTACCATTTTTCACCCCACTTCATCCTCTCACAAAGGCCTTTATCACCACTGGTGTCTTGTACGGCCGCAGCAAAGCAGGGACAGTGGTCCCCACAACCGCAACAACACGCAGAAACCAAAGCTTTTGCCCACACTTCACAGAAAGTTGCAGACTATTTGGGTTTATTGCATATTAAGGAGATTATCAAATTTTCTTAAAAATCACAAAGTGTGTCACTGTACTCTAATAACCTATTTTAAAAGCAGACTTACTGGGGGGTGAAATGAGTTTACCAGAGTCAAATTAGACATCGAACATCCCCATACCAAAATAGAGGCCGTACACCCGCTCTCCTCCTGCTGTACCCCGCAGCCTTCAGCCTCAGCAGCACGTACCTGCGTGTCACCCGCGGCTCCAGGAGTCCTGCCGGGTGCCACCTCCTCATTCAAGCACTGGCAAGCAGCCAGCTCCTGCCTCAGCAAACCCAGCACATTTGCAGTTGATATTCCTTGATTATAATCCTGACAGCTAAACAAGACCACTTTGGTGTGAATCCGCACCCAGGGATGATTCCTTTGCTCGGTAACTTGCTGCAGAAGTCTATCTGGCAGTGCACTTCATGCTTATCTACAGGTGTCAGAAAAGGAGAATGGAAGCCAAAATGGTGCTCTGGTTTGGCGTGAGATTTGTACAGCAATGCAGTTTTCTCAGCGCTACCCATCCAGCCTGTGGCTCACTTCCACTCCTGCGGCAGCCCTGCAGGTGTCATCCTGGCAAAGAGCAGCGCTAAACGTCTTCCTGTTGTGTTCTGCAACGGGGCTCTTCTTTTCCTCTGCATGGGTCAGGGTGTCATCCTCCCGAACAGAAATGTCCGCACAAGGGTATGGGACACCACCTTCCTCCTGGAGACTCAAGGTTTCCACAGTAACTGGAAGAATTTAAAAATCTTAATGTGCTCAGGCTCGCCCAAGACTAATAAAAGCCAACAAGAATCCCAAAACTGAGGAGAAAACAACGTTTTGTCACTGTTGGCACACAGACCAGAACTGGACAATATCCTGTTGTTCTTTCTCTCTGTTTTTCCCCATAGCAGCAGCAGCATCAAGAAGAGAGAGACAAAGGGCCAGGGAAACGGCTAGCACGCGCAGACACAGATGTTGGATGCGATGGGCAGGATACACAGCCATGCTGCAGTCGTGGCGTCTAAGTGCCCCAGAGCTTTACGAACATTTAGATATATTTCACTGAATGTAACAGTCAATTTGTCCCACCATTTCTATACATTTAAAAGTATTGAAAATATTCCTGTGTTTTACTTATACTAATTCTATAGGAAGTGTAGAACGTTCTCCTGAATGAAAACAAAAGGATCTCCCCTTTCCATCGACAGGAGATGAGCACCATAATCTTAATAACAGACTAAACATGCCCATTCTCCACAATTGCCCTACAGACTCAGGGTCTAGTCATGGCAAATCCTTGACTCCGAGCTGCTGGTGAAAGGCAGCGTGTGCAAAGTTAGCGGCTGCTACCTCACCTCAGCTGCAGGCTGGATGTCCCTGCCTACCCCAAGTTGTTAAATGCTGGCAACTTCTGAGCCCAGTTGTCATTTTAACTCCTCTGGCTCTGTCAGTACTGTATCGACGGGGAGAACGGTATTTCAGCCTGACTGCCTTTCTGAGATCCCACTGGTCTGTGCCTGTAATTTGTGTGTTATCCTGGCTTTGCTCGTTTTACTGATATTGTGCTAAAATCCTGAAATGGCCGTATGGGTACGTATCTGAACAGCGAGGTATGGGAAAAAAAAAAAAGACAAGTGGAACTTGTAGATAAAAGTTAGTTTAGTTAGCTTTGAGCATGGCGTGAAACTCAAGGTGCCTCAAAGTCACCTTGCTCCATGACAGGTGAAGATTTAAACCAAGCACAAGAGAACCCTGACTTTGGAAGGGCCTCAGAGCCACGCAATAAAAACGCTGCTTTACAGGCGCAGAGCTGCCCGGGGACAGCCCCTCATTAGCTAATTGCAGGCCCGTAATTACACACAGGACCCCACATAGGCAGTGACAGGGCGCCCCGCGGGCCGACCCACCGCAGCGCCTGAGGGGGGCCCCAGCGCCGCACCCCTCGTATTTCCTTCCCCCCCCCCCTCCCCCCGCCTTCAGGGCGCGTTGGTGCAGCCCCAGGCGCGGCCGCCTCCCCTCCAATGAACGCCGCCGAGCGGCCGAGCCGCGGCCCTATCGGGCGCGAGCCGAGCGCTCCCCGCCCAATGGGCGCGAGGCTCCCCGCGCCGCGCGCTCCCGATGGGCGCGGGAGCGGAGGGGGAGGGGGGGAGGCGAGTGGTGCAGCAGCACCACCCAGGGGCCGCGGTGGCTCGTAGTGACGGTCTGAAATAAACGTTTAAATTTAAGGACGGCTCAGTTGAACGTTGAGGTGCAGGTACATCACTCCAAATAGGAAGCAATGCGCTGTTCTCAACCGAAGAGCTGCGTAAATAAGCAGGAGTTCTGCCTGACAAAGCTGAAGGGACGCTCCGTCCCTATGATGGAGCAACAAATTTGACGTGGAGCTTACTGAAGGCGGGTTAGTCGCCTTCCTCCCCGCAGTCAAAAATACGTGGGGCTGAGGAAGGATGAGAACCAGATCAAACTGGCCACATACGTAAAATGCTTATTGTTGTCAATGCGAGAAGTCTTACCTTACCTGGATCAACAACGGCCACGTTTTCTGCCCCCGCTTTCCTCTTTGTCCGAGCACTCGTGGTGGTTCCACCAGAGCCTCCACCCAGAACAAGGACTCCATAATAATCCTTGGCAGCACACCTGGCTGCTGTATGTAAACCGAGGGAGCTCATCTTCTGCGCTCCTGGTTTCAGCAGCCGTAGGCCAGGACGGAGACAGGAACAGGACAGCGCTGCTCCAATTGCTGCCATCTTTCAGTGAGCGGGAAGCTGCAAGACAAGGAAAGGCACCAGTTAGTGACAGAAGGCAGAGGTCCTATTTATTTATATGGCCGGATGAGTCTCCAAGGCAAGAATTGTAATACTAAACCTTTGTTGCAGCCAAGATACTAGTTTGCAGACTGATTACAAGCAATTTGGGGAAAAAACAAATAAAAAATTAATCGTGGCCTCTGCCAGGAAATTAAAATTTCCTACAAGCAAATGAATTCTAAAAAAGGGTAATAATTTTTTTCAGCATATTTTGACAGGAAAGTGCATCTGATGCTATAGCATAGCTGATGCATTTGCTGTAACATTTACTGCTACTCCAGTTGCAATATCACCCTGAAGAGATGAGTGCCACAAGAAAGAAAAGGATTTCCTAGGTTCCTTTTGCCTGCTTGTGAAAACCCCCACCATCAAACCTGGTCAGTGGCTGTTCCCACTGAAACACACAGAATAAATCCAAAAAGCCTGTTTAGCCAAAAGGTATCATTAATTTCGACAGGACAGTAAACACCTTTTGACAGGTTTCGACTAAACACCTACACCTGCATGGATGTTACTGAAGGGAAGGCATATTGGGAGAGCACACAGTTGGTGTCTTTACAAAAGATGTTCACCAGCATGTTTTCCACCTGACTTTAAACACTGGAAAAATAGCAAATTCCATTAGGCTGCTGGAGGACAGAAACATTGTTTTCACGTGGGGAGGTGACAAAGGGCTCAGATTAACTGTTCTATCATTACTCTGGTAGGCTGTATTTACATAGGATATCACTCTTTACACAAGTCTCAGGTGATAGGGAAAAAAAGTCTTGCTCATCAAGGCAATAAGCTATATTGTTAATGTAGAGGCATAGTTTTCTCCTTACCAATGTACACATGGTCTTGCTTTCATGCTGTGCTGGGGTATATATTCATTTAACCACGTGAAGCAAAATAGCTCGACCTTTTCTATTGTCTGACATAGCCACGTTAATGACAGTGCACAATTAATTCCTTCTGTACGTTACTGTTTTAGAAACTAACGCATTCTATGTGTACAGATTTTGAAATTATTCTATACCAAGTTTTAAGTGATTTGGTGCATTAAGTTGCAAGCCTGTGAAAGCTTAAGTCTGCTGCAACTTTTCTACAGACTGCCCCCCCCCACTGCTGTTCACATTTGCCAAGCAGGGTGTTTGATTTCCTTCCTTAAGCCCCATGGCTTGACATCATAGAAATAAATGGATAGATGGGAGCACAAACTAGAAGGAACAGAAACCCTGAGTAAACAGGTGCGGCCAACATCTATGCTTTAAAGCTACGTGGCATGTCATGAGCAACACTTCGATTACAGACTGGAGGTAGACTTGTTATCACCCAGATGTCATTGCCAACAGTCACTGCTGGAAGAAAAACAGTTTCTTCACATGAGCACTGTTGTGACACTGCCAGGTACCAGCAGCACATCTCTTTCCCACCAGTTTTAGTCATTTGAGATATTCTCCATGTAGACTGTCAAATCACATATTACATCACAGATCTATAGGCTACCCGGGTATCACAAAGGACTGGTTAGAAGATGTATGGCGGTGGTGGCAGGGATGGGGTTGTCAGGTTTTGGTGTCTGTGATTCTACAAATAGCTTTGCTGAGGGCTGAGGCAAGTAAAATATGTACGTGTGCACTTCAAATTACTGACAATCAGTACTACTTGTGCCAAAACTACTTGGATTTCAGCTGATACTTTGATTTAAATAAAAAAAAAACTTTGCTACCTTGACACACTGTCTTGCTGAAACTTAGTGCATACTATTTTGCCTAGAATCTATAGCCATATTAATATTCATGCTGTTATATTGTGGTCCTGCAGGTTTACATCACTAACCCCTAGTTCAATATATAGCATTCACACAACTAACCCAATAAAAAGAAAAAAAAATCAATTAGACTACTTAGATTTAATGAAATTTTAAAAATACTTACTCCTGCAGGTCAGGGCATTAGAAAGCCAAGCTCAAAATTAAAATAAAGGGAGAAGAGCAGTGCTGCAAAGCAAACAGTAGGTGGCAGAAAGCATCTACTAAATTACAGTTGAGGCTAAATCAGCCAGGGAACTCTATCAGATGCAAGAATCCCAACAGCACAGTTAGAGGAACAACCTTCATATTATTTATGCTCTTATCACTCAGGTCATGACACAGCTTAAAAACAGATCAAATATTCTGTTGCTGTTTTCCAAAAGGAAACATATGAACATGGCAGAGTTACCACTGCCAGTGAAAAAGCCAGATTTCACTGAATTAAAAAATTATCTAACGTGAACCTGAACGGTGATGGGAGGGGGTACCCAAATTAAGTATCCAGATTAACAGTACTAATGACAGAAGCCCAGGAAACCAAGATTCCCCAATCAGCACTGATAATCCACATATTAATCCACTCAGAAAGCAGAAATTCAAAGCAATACTGCACATTTAAGTATTAATTCCACCACAGTGACTTGATAACTTAAAAGTAAGTCATATACCAAGTATTAAACAGTACAGGGAGATTGTTTTAGAGCTGTAATTTTGTCCATTTCTCTAAACAATACATTTAGCTGTACCTCTTCACCTGGATAAAAACAAAACAAAACAAAACAAAACAAAAAAATAAGAAAGTGTCCAACACTACATTTATCTAAATGATAAATCATTTTTTCCTAAAGCCAAGCAAGACTAAATGCATACGGTAGTAAAATTACTCAATCTAGCTGTACATGCATTAGATGCCAGTACACTGTAGTTACATTAATCCAACATGGCATTTACTTTTTATGCATTAAGACATAGAAGAGTAGCATTTGAAAGACTAGCATCTAATGGAGATAACAAATTATAGCTTTAACTGACATAACTAAGAGTTCACTGAATTAATAAAGATGTTATAATAGCTGCCCAAACTTTCCCCAATTTGTTTTCCCCCCCTTTAATTTTAATAAAATCTCTCTCTAAAAGTTTCTTATTCATACGAGAACAGAACTTACTACAATTTTAAGGGAAAACTGTCAACTATATTTTTACATGTGTTTGTGATTCCTCAGGCAAGCAATGCAAGCTTTTCTTCATTTGATTAGGAATTCCAAAGAAATGCTAAAACATACAATTGCAAAAGCATCAATTTCTATGCTTAGAATTCTCATTTTCAGTAACAGTGGACGTGATTTTTTTTGAAAAAAAAAACAACAAGCAAACAAACAAACAAAATACTTCAAAGAACAAACAAGCAAACTAAAGAAAAAAACAGAAAACAAGAGGCTACAGCTTGAAACACTAAATTGGATACTACATGAGGCAACAGAAAACAAGAAATATTAAAGGAAATTAATTCTGATCAGTATACTTCACGGAGGCTTCTAATTCCATATTATACTTTAATAAGAACAGTTCAAATTCCTAGATTCTAGTTTTGAAGTTACATTACAACATAAAAAAAACTTAAAACAGTATTTATTTATGTACGTTCTGCTCCAAAAATGGACTGTAGAAATTCTTTACATTTCTTTTAGAAACACACATAAACCACAGCACAGGTCAACAATCCACTGACAATTAAGACAAGACAAATTCAACTTAAAGAAAATACACCTGCGGAAAGTTCTAATCTATTACTACTTCAGTAACAGCATTTCAGTGTTGCTTCAGACTACTTTAAGGAATTTGTTCTGCTTGCTCCAAAACATCATTGCAGTTGACTATATGTTGAATGACTACTCATTACAGTAGGTCTTTCACAGAAAAAGATGAACATTAGCAGTGGGAAATTAGGACTTCAGAAGGTTATGAGTCCAGGCATGTACGCAATGTGTAAATCATCTAAAACTGAAGAAAAAAGGAGGCACCCCTCTGGTGCCCTACCATACATGCTTTGTAGAAAGTTTCACGCAGCCTACCCTTCGTCTTACTTCAATACATGCCATTTAAATTACTACTTAAAAATAACAGTCACAACACAACTAGTTTGTTAGACTCTAGGACCAAACAGTTTAAAGCTTTTTTGCCAATCTAAACCAGATGTATGTTCCTTTGAATGGGAATTCACACCGAGTGCTGCAAGTAATTAAACTCAGAGAGATGGATATCAACCTCCATACAACATTTATCATCAGTGATCTCTAATAGTTTGTTATGCTGCTCTCACACAGATTATCTCACATAACCCCAAAGCACACATGAATAATTTGTTTAGGAAAAAAGTTAAATGCAGTAGTTTTTCCTACAGACAACTAAATTTCACACGAAGTAGAAGTTGTTTAGTTTTGGTTATGCTTCAGTTAGTTACACAATGTGAAGAAACTACAACTTTTAGTCCTGTAGACATCTGCCTAGACCAGAGTCTTCCCGTTGAACCATTACAGAAGCAACAGTTCATTCATCTGACTCAAACATTTGTAGAAGCACAAAGTCAATAATCTTTGTATTGCGCACACATCAGTTCTGAGAATCTTGTGTTCTGCTTTTTTATTTTATTTTTTATTTTTTTTAATTTTTAAATGATTGCTCTCCAACCCATTCAGCTGGAAAGTGATTCAAAAGTTGCTTTGAAGCTGTTCTTAAGTTACCTGACAACAACATAAAAAAAAGCTGCTTCAATAAGGTGAACTTTCAGGCAAATACACTGGAAATCTCATCAGATCCATGGCACTGAAAGGAGACCACAACTGCCTGAATCAAAGCAGTTTCAGTGAAACAGTCAAGCTCTCAGTCTGGGGACCAGAACCGAACTTTGACAACTACCATTCTGTACGCTGTCTGAAAATCATGTATGCCAGACACCAAACAACTCTTAAGGGTTCTCAGTACCAAAAGAACAGATGGAAAAATTAGAGGTATTCAAAGAACTGTGATGATTAGGTTCCCCTATATAGATATATAAAAAGAACTTACATTATAATAGTATCAAACTGCATAGCATTATAAAAGAAGGCAACTTTAATGGCTGAAATGAAAAATGTCAATGTTACTGATTATGAACATTCTGGAATTTATAATAGCAGAGTGGACTGTTACTAGTAACAACTATAGCCCAATTTAATCCAAGTCTGCCCTCATTCCAGAGAATGCAGAAATGATTAACTTGTACAAGTTATTGCATGCTCTGCTTTCGTGTCCTCCTAGCAGGTTTTGCTGTTAACTGCTTCTCTCTTTCAAGTTCCTTCTCACATTGTTGTTCTCATTCTAGTTCTTCTTTCTGCCTCTTTTGTTGCAGCTTAAGTGCTCTTTTCTAATCAGAAAAGTTCTATGGCTGTATTTAATTTGGAACTGTAAACAACATCCCTCCCATTCTCTTAACGTTCTCTTCTCCAGTCTACCCAGGTTATGATCAAATGTTGCATAAACAATTTATCTTTTCTTCATCCCTTCTACTTTCATGTTTCCTTTTAGAAAGAGCAACTCTGTGATCCACACAGGGGAGAAAAAACAAACCATTTTCTCCTCAGTCTCACTAAAAGTCATCATCTACGTTTACCAGACAAAGCGTACACTGTGCAATGTATTGCCTCTGAGAGAAAATTCTCTTCCTCTCCCATTTAACAGTGGTGGTACTGAAGCACCCCAGTGAGCCCCCACAATATGTGACAGCAACCTATCTGCGACCTATCTCCTCCTGTGGCCCCGCGGTCCTGTACTGGATCTGGCTGGGATAGAGTTATCTTTCCGTGCAGCAGCCCATACAGTGATGTGCTCTGCGCTTGTAGCTAGAACAGCATTGGTATCACACCAGTGTTGTGTCTGCTGCTGAGCAGTGCTGGCACAGCATCAAAACTCCCCCCAAAGCCAGTAGGTAGGCAGTGGGCAAGAAGTGGGGAGGGGACATCACCAAGGCAGCTGACCCAAACAGATCAAAGGGATATTCCATACCATATGATATCACACCCAGCAATAAAAGGGGGGAAAGGGAAAAGGGGGGGTGGGGGGAAGGGGGCCACAAACACATTCTCATTATGAAGAAATCTGTCCTCCGAAACAACCGCTATGTGTATTGAGGCCCTGCTTCCAAAGGTGTGGCCAAATGTCACTCGTTGATAGGAAGTAGATAATTTATTTTTCTTCTTCTATGCTTCCACGCGGCTTTTGCTTGGTTGTTGTTGTTGTTGTTTTTACCTCTTCCTTTTCCCTTTAATTAAATTATCCTTACTCAACCCATGAGCCTTTTTTTTTTTTTCCAGCATACTTTCTTCTTTTGAGGATGGGGAGTGAGAGAGCGGTTGTGGTGGAATCTGGCTGCCCAGCATGATAAAACCACCAAAGGGCAGATTGTTCTTCCAGGAAGGGATCCTGGTCTTCACAATGCAAGAACAGGACTGTCTACTCCATTTCTTTGTTTTGGGCATAGCTCACAGTGATACAGATGTGGAGGAGCCAGAGGTGAAAATCCTCCTTCTCCCTCCCAGACCTGATAGCCATGGGCTTTGGTGGGGGGTGGGACAACAGGTTGGGGGAAGAAGGATTTGACCCCATCTCACTCCCAGGGAGAAAGCATTCTCCACATCATTATCATGAATATCTTTCCCCTCACCCTGCCCCCAGCTATCTGCAGAGCAACAACCCACACAGAAAAGGGTTTGGGGAAATGGTTATGAGAGGCCCTGGTGAGACAACCGAGGTCCCTGGGTTTCCTGTGCAGGCTGAGCAGTACTCAAAAGGAAATGTGACTTGCTCTCCCCACCCATGACAGCAGTGACTAAGGTATCCAATTCCCCAGTGCCTAAAGTACCTGCAGCTGCAAAGGGGTTGTTCAGAAAAGGCTGCAAACCTGTCTAGAGTTGGAAGGAAATCAGCCTTCAGTGCTGAAAGGACAGGACATTTCTCTGCTGACCCAAAGTGAGGAAGGCCTGAACTCTCTACCTCACCATGCAAATTCCTCTGGAGAAGCCTGCAATGTTCCTCTGGCTGCTGGTCGTCACCTTTGCTGCAGCCCCTGAAGGTGAGAGCCCCACTTTTCCTGGGTCAGGGACAAGGGCATGGGTTTTGTGCTCTCTCCTCACAAGGGTGGATCCTCTGCCCAGGACTTGTAGCATTTCAGAACTACTCTTTGCCCTTTCCTGCCCTTCTGTAGTATGTGTAGATGTTGAAGGACTTAAGGAGGATGATCTGGCATAATTCTGCAGTGTCTCTGTACTTCACCTCATGGCATAGGAGAGCTGTCCACCAGCTCCAGGGCTGGAAGGAGTGGGGCCCAAGCTGACTCTTCCTGACCTAGGAAAATCTGAGCTCTGCCCTCCCATGGTACCCTGACCACTCTCTTCAGATGCCCAGAGCATCGCTCAGCGCCATACTGTCTTCTTGTGTTGAGGTATGGGAGAGGCAGGCTGGCTCTGGGCTTAGCTCAGACTGAAGAAGAAGGAGCAGAAGGAGGATGGCCGTATTGCTGTTGTGTCTCCTTTTCGCAGCAACTCTAGGAGATAAAGGCAGGTCCCAAGAAGGATCCCAGGAACACAAGGCCATTTCTATGCCCAGGTATTTCCATGCCCAACTGTAATGCCTGCCCCATGCATTCCTTCTCTGTGCCATCTCACTTCTCACACTGGGGACTCCAAGCCCATGGAGACAGCAAGGGTTTGGAGGGAGAGCAAGGACAGCTTTCGAGTTTTAACTTCCCTCTGTAAAAGGGAGAGGAACAGGTTGTGGCCTCTCAGTATTCTTCTCTCCTACCAAATGCCATGCCCTGGAAGAATGGGCAGTGTGTTAGTGGTGGGGAACAACCCTGACTGAGGAGAACATGTGAAAGTAGTAGGGGGTCTTTGGGCACCCTGCACCTATCCACTTGTTACTGTTACTGTTGCCATGTGTTGCAGAGGTGAATGGTCATGTAAGGTTCATGGAGGGTGGAGAGGGGCTGACAGCACCCAGAGGGTCCATGCTTCTCTCCTGCCAGGCCTCTGACCTTTGGGCTTCACTTGTATTAGCAGGAGCCTGGTGTGGGGGTACCGTGTTTGTCTTCTGCATCAACCAAAATTACCTCACATTGCTCAAGTTGCTGTGGACAGGGAAGTGTCTGGTCTTGTGCATTATGTATCTCCAGGACCTCGCCTACTATTTCCACATATGGTGACTTAGCACAGTTTGCAGGATCCAAGTAAAAACCAGGCAAATTCCTCCCTGGGTCTCTGCTTACCCCTGCGATTACCAAGTCCAATGAGGCCATTCATTATCTCTTCCCCAGCCACCCCAGGGCACTGATGTCCTCCTCACATGGGCCACTGGAAGTACCATGGGAAAGAAGATGGAAAGAGAGATGGACACTGCTGTGAATGTGGAAGAAGAAAGAGGAGGGGTACTGCTGGGGAAGAGGGAGTGGAGCAGAGTATGCCTGCCAAGCCGGGGCTGAAAGAGCCTAGCAGGGCCCAGGAGGTTCCCAGGTCTGACTTACACTCCTGCAGCATTTCAGGGTATAGCTGGACCTTGGACCCACAAAAGGTGCAGATGAGCACAGAAAGATGAGCCAAAAGACGAACAAGTGATGTTCAGTCCACTTCTATCTATGCAGGGGTGGGGACCACCTCCAGAGATGGTGTTCTCAGTGATGCTGGGTGTGTGTCATGAGGCCAGAGGGGCCACAGGCTCCATCCACTCCATCCAGCTCTTGCCTCTTCCTTGTGGGAGGCAAGAGCTGTGTTCTTCTCCTCTCTGTGTCCCTTTGGGGTTTAATTCCTCTTCTCCCTGTCCCCAAAACAATGAAATGATCTCACAGAGGGTAGTGCCTTGACTGCTGAAGTTGTGCTGCACAGCACTGCTGGGAGACTGGGACTGAATAGATCCAGGCTGCCCTTGGCCTGCTACTGCCCAACTCTAAATGCCACTTCTTAAGAAGAATCCTTGCATGGAAATCATCCTTCCTTTTCAGGTGGAGTGTAGCACAGAAGAGAGAGTTTTTCTGGGATTTTTCTAAGCATGGATTAAGGGAAGGCATTCCTAGATAAAGCCAATAACTGTTCCAAGGAGCCTTGTAGAATCCCACTCTGAGCAGCTTTGGAATTTTCCAGGGGCAGGCTATTTTCTGGGGACACAGCAATAGCCCCATGTTTCTTGCTCCTCTGGGGCTCATGTGCAACTGGCAAACCAACTCCACATGTGTCTATACCCATCCCATTCCCTGTGCTCAGGTACAGCTGGTGAAGGCAGCAGTGGGGCTGAGAGGGGCTGGGGACTCCATGTGCTCCTTCTTCCAAGACTCTGGATTCATATTTAGAGATATGTCAGGTTTACCAGCAGTTGTCTAGACTCTGGTGGGTCTCCTGCCTCAGCAGTCCTTTGGGTGGTACAAAGAAATATGGTTTTGTAGTGTCTGAGCAAACCATTGCTTCTGGGGATAACTCCTGGAGCTAAAGGACTCTATTTTTGTGCACCCTGCAACCTTGGGACTGACTACTGAACCCATGAACTTTCTCACAAAAACTCAAACTTCATACCTGCCCTCTGTCTTTCCAGGTACCCTTTCCAACATAAAAATGGTGGCATCTGGTCCCAAGGAGGGGAAAGTCTTCGGATCGCTCCCACTCACCTGCACTGTAACAGGAGCACCTTTGGATAGCCCTCGCTATGACTGGAATTATGTCCGTCTGGCTCCAACAGGGGAGCTGCAATTTCTAGCGTGGATCTATCCTTTTGGGAATAACACAGGCTATGCCCCACCTTTCCAAAGTCGAGCCACCATCTCGGCAGATAAAGCCAAAAAAAAAGTTTCCCTGCAGCTGCATGCCCTTACAGCCATAGACACAGCCACCTACTTCTGTGCCAGACAGCACACCATAAAATCAATGGAGGCAGAGGCAGCACAAAAAGTGGGAGGACTACTGTGGTGACAGAGCTCTTCCTCAAAGTGACAGTTGCCTGTACATGTTCTCTGAAATAACAGTGAAGATTAGGACTAAAGGATGTTGGATCTCCCAACCTATCCATGGCAACTGAATTTTCAGAGAAGTTTGACATTTATAACAGAAGTCAGAAATAAAATTTCATGTATAAGTCCCATGGGAAGCTCAATCCCCAAACCTTTCACACAACATAGACTTTCATCTAATTCACAGACTTCTCCACAAGCTACTATCACTGCCTCTTCTCCACATCTACCCTGGTGCTCCTTTAATCCCAAGAGAGTAAAAGGAGCAGGGCACCCTCAGCTCTCCATCTCAGAGCTGCTGTGAAGCCTCTTGGGTCTGCCAGATGGCACTTGGCTCCTTCTGTGTGCAGCACAAATCTGCCCCAAGCTGCCTGCCCATCTCCCAAAGGGGGATTGCACCCTTGTTGGAGAGGCTGGGTACCCTTATAGCTCTGGGAACAGCAAAGGTGGATGTTTGCTTTTTTACATGCTGGATCTGGAGATTGGGCCTGAGCAGCAATAGTCTGCTGCAGAGTATTTAAAACCTCAAGCAGAAACACATCCCAGCACTGCCTAATCCTTATTGATAGACCTTCCTCCAGCCTGCTGTGGGTGGCCTCTGCCAGCGCTGGGGCACCAGCAGTGCTAGTCATACAGAAAGATTTCTTAGCTGTGTTGGCACTCAGTCCAGGTAAGTCATGGATGGTGTTTCTTTGTGCACTGATGTCTGGCAGAGAAGGAAGTGCAAGAGCATGAGAGGTACTTCTGACATAGAAGTGCATATGCTCCAAGTATATCTATTTGTGTCTATTCTCCCTTTCTACAGGAAGACAGATGGTCAGAGGTGGCAGTGCCCAGGGCTCTCTCACTACCTCTGCATGACGGCCACTATGGCAGGATTGAACTTTCCTTCTAATCCTTAAATATGCCGCATGTCATTCCAGATGCTCCATGCCTGACAGAGATGATGATATCTTTTTCCAGGGAGGGAATGTTTTCTGGATACCTCCTACTAACCAGAAACATCACTGAAAGCTGTTTGTTTGTTTGTTTGTTTGTTTTTTCTTTGTGACACTGAGACACTGTGAGGTACAGGTTTTATCAGGCCCTTGAGGATATCTACAAGACATAGGAAAATTTGATGCAAAGCCTCATTTAGTTTGCTATGACCTGTCCTTCCAAGGCCAATCACCACCTTTACAGACAAAATGAAGAGCAAGGTATCCCTACAGCTGCGTGGCCTCACAGGCACAGACAGAACCATTGTATAAGGTGAAAAGTACCAACCCAGAACTGCAGTGTGGCCCAAGGAAGCACTCCTCCTGAGCAGCATGGGCAGATTTATGCACAAGCTCCTGCCCAAACCCAGTGCAGAGTCTCTGGCTGGGCCTTCTCCCACCGTGCTTCAGCCAGGCTCTACCTGCTATGTGGTACTGGCCTGAGCCCACTCATGGATGTCAGTTCTCAAATCTGGATCTGGGACCCAAAGCACTTCAAACTCATAGACCTGACAGTGGCAGGCTCTAAAACCCACTGGGTTTCACACTGTACTGTCAGCAAGTTTGCTGATCATGCAAGACCAGGAGGAGTGGTTGATATGTCAGAGGGTTATGCTGTCCCATCCAGAGGGATCTGGAGAAATGGACTGGCAGGAAGCCCATTTGAACTCATGAAGTTCAAGGAAGGGAAACGCAAAGTCCATGCACCAGTACATGTTAGGGGCCACCCAACTCAAAAGCAGCTTGGCAAAAAAGGCCCTGGCTGTCTTATGGACACCAAACGGACCACGAGCCATTATTGTGACCTTGACACAAAGAAGACTAATGGTATTCTGGGCTGCATTAGGCAAAGTATAGTCATCAGATGGAGGGAGGTGATCCTTTCCCTCTACTCATCATCAGTGAGGTCACACCTGGAGAACTGTGTCCAGTTCTGAGCGCCCCCATACAAGAGAGTCATGGACATACTGGAGAGAGTCCAACAAAGGGCCATGAAGATGATTAAGGTACTAGGGTATCTGACATTTGGAAAAGGTTGAGAGAACTGGCACTGTTCATCCTGGAGAAGGGAAGGCTCAGCAGGGAATCTTCTCAGTGTACATAAATATGTAAATGGAGGCTGTAAAGAGGACAGAGCCAGGCTGTGGTGGTGGTGCCCAGTGACAGGACAATAAGTAATGAATACAAACAGAAACACAGGACATTCCATCTGACAATGAGGAAATAATTCTGTACTGTGAGTGCGATGGAGTACTCACACAGGTTACCCAGAGAAGCGGGGGAGTGTTCCTCCTTGTGGATATTCAAAAGCAGTCTGGACATAGTCCTGGGCAACTGGCTCTAGGTGGCCTTGCTTGAGTAGTGGGCTGGACCAGACGACATCCTGAGGTCCCTTTCAAACTCAGCCATTCTGTTAATCTGTGATGCTGGGAATGAATTCTCTAAGTTGGCTTCTATAGTTGCCAGTTCAGGCTTGTAGTGAGTATAACTGTGTATTCCTGATAGGTGCACTCATACAATACACAATATATACATGGCTAGACAAACAGACGTAAACATGAACAGCACAAACAACATGAAAGAGCCCGTTTCCCTCTGACTGATCAGGATGAAAGGGCATTAACTGAAATCATGTATATGCATGCACACATCCACATAAGTGTAATACTGGCAGTCTCTCACACTGTGGAGACCTCCAGTAGCTGGCTCTTGACAATGGTCTATCCTGTAGCTTCCCCTGCAATCCCCAGTCTCCTCAGTTGCCCACGTCTCTGAGGTCCACAACCTCAATTCAGTATCTGGCTCTCACACACAGGCACCCACTCACACACCCTATTAAATGCCTTTCCTCTCTCCCCCACCCCAGTAACAGACCTTAGACAGCTGGCAATGGATTCCTTGGTCTCCTGGTTGCCTCACATGCAAAGACATGGACACACGTAAAAGGGTTTCTCTGTTAGATGGTCCAGACCTCTTGTCTTAGCAGTAGCTCATATTCAGATGTCACAGTTTATGCACTGTGGTACTGTACTCTGGTACTTGGTTTGGACCTCTTGTTCCCCAAAGCAAATCTCAGTCAAATCTCAGATCCCCTGGTTTCTCCAGTATCTGGCCCAGACTTACGGCTGCCTTAATACCTGAATCCCAATTTTTATATCCTACTAATTGGTTAGTCTGGCTTGATGTTCTTTAGTGACTGCACACATTGACATATACACTCAAACAATATGTACTTACTTCAGTCTTTTTTTTTTCTAATTGCTGGTATTCCAGGCACAGGAGCCCTTATGACCCATGGTCTCCTCTCCAGTTGCTGGTACCACCATGGCCCAGGCCCTTATAGTCTGACCATACAAAAGACCTACATGGTCTTTTTTTCCCAGTTGCTAGCATTTAAACCTTAATACACAGACATGAACACAGAATAGAGAGGCCCCTCAACAACAAATGAACTGCCAGCCCCCAGTGCACATAACAGGACCTTTTAATACCTTTTTCCTTCTGTTTTCCCAGACATCTCTCCCTGAATCACCTTGATATCTCCCATTTTCACATTTTTCTCTCCCTTTGACAAACTCTTTGTATATTTTAACAATCTTCTTACAACACCTCATAATAAGGTGTATTATCCTCAACGCACTCTAGGAGTCCCCTGGATTGCTTACAGCCTCCTGTGTAGCTTTTCCACCAGACATCTGGGTGTCTGAAGTCCCCCACCAGGATGAGAGCATCTGAGCATGATGTTTCCTGTAGTTGAAGCAATAAGGCCTCATCAACAGGCTCCCCTTGATCAGGCAGCCTGTAGTAGATGCAAACTACCAGGTATACTTTATTGGTGTGATCCTTAACTTGCACCCACAAACTCTCAACCATGGCTGTTTCTCAACCATGTTAATTTAAAGTCGATCCATTCTGTAACATTGAGGGCAATACAGCCACTCCTTCTTCCCTGCCTATCTCTTCAGAAAAGCTTGTAGCCCTGTATTCCAGTGTTCCATTTGTGTGATCCATCCCACCACATTTCAGTAATAGCAATCAGGTCGTATTTGTCTAATTGCACCATGGTTTCCAGCTCCTCCTGCTTGTTTCCCATGCTGCATGCGTTGGTGCAGAGGCACTTCAGCTGGGCTATCAGTCACATCACTTTTCCAGAAAACTCTTCCTGACTGCTTTGGGACAATTCACAAGTATATCCCTGTTTCCTAAGTTCCCAGGTTTGCTTCCTTCACTCAGAGGTACATCTCCTCCCCTCAGTGCATCTAGTTTAAAGCCCTCCTGATAAGCCCAGCCAGCTTGTTGCCCAGAACACTCTTGCCCTACCTGGTCAGGTGCGCCCACAGTCAATCACACAAAATCTGGTTTGTCCATAAATAGTGATATCTGTGGTTGGCATTGGATCTGTCAGGTTCCTGATACATACTCAGAACTGAAGGGTGGATCTGTCTAAATAATTTTACACACTCTATTCTGTCACCAAGGCCAAGTCACCATCTCTTCTGGGAGAGCAAGAAGAAGATCTTCTTGTGCAACTGCTTGCTGATACTTAGTTCTGTGCCACTCACACTGACATAGAGAGGATTGTATCAAGTCAGCGCAGTTACATAAATAACTGATCCATTTTGTCTGGAAAAGTGAGCCAAAATTGTGCATTTTAGTAAGATGCTGTATTCTTGTGGTTGAAATGCATTAAGGTACTTTTATGTGTTGGATTTATGGAACTCTGAAAGAGAATAGTAGAGCAAGATATTAAAGAAAATATAACTCAGCAATAAACAAGCTACCTGCATGTCTTACACAGCTGTGCTTTGAAAATGTGCCAGAATCCATAACTGAGAGTGAATCTACCCATTTATCTCCTGCACTGCACTGAGACATGGGCAATGTCTCGCCCTTCCCAAATGAAACTGCTGTACCTGAAGGTATATGTAGAAACCAGTGTTGTTTGCCACTGGCATCTACTGATGCCACTTCCTAAGCCATTCTGTGAAAACATTCAGTAACTAGTGGGTTAGAAAAGAAAAAAAGAAAAAAAAAAAAAAGGGACTGCAAGGTTGAATTCAGTCTTTTCATCTCTTTCTTGGACCAGGCACAAATATGAAGCTGGGAAACTTCTGATTTGTGACTTCTGGAAGAGGGAGACACAGTTTGAAAAGTGAGAATTTATAACACAGCAGTTGTTCTTGGAAATTCAGAGAATGTGTAGTGAAACACATGTTGTGTGACTCTCCTCACCAGATTGATCCAATGTACGGATTTTGGCTGGAATAAAGTTAAGTTTTTTATAGTAGCTTGCATTAGGCTATATTTTGGATTTGTGAGGGAAATAGGGTTGATAACACACTGATGTTTTGGTTACTGCTGAGCAGCACTTACCAAGAGTCAAGGTCTTTTCTAGTTCTCACACTGCCCTACCAGCAAATAGGGTGAGGGTGCACAAGAAGTTGGGAAGGGACACATCCAGAACAACGGTCCCCAGCTGACCAAAATGATACTCCATACCACATGATGTCATGCTCAGCAATAAAAGCTGTGGGGAAAGAAGGAGGAGTGGGAAATGTTTGGAGTTATGGCATTTGTCTTTCCAAGTTGCCATTATGCATGATGAAACCCTGCTTTCCAAGAAACGGCTAAAAATCTGTTTTCCAGTGGAAAACAATGAATATATTCCTATTTTGTTTTGTTTGCATCTGCAGCTTTTGCTTTCCCTCAAGTCTTTATCGCAGTACATGAGTTTTCTCACTTCCAGTTCTCCACTATCCCACTGCAGGAGTAACACAAGTCAGCACTTGTGTGGTACTTAGCTGGCATATGCCGGGGTTAACACCCAACACCCAACTTCTTCTGATTGATCTAGTTCTCCACCCATATACCACCTACTCAGTTTAGCCTCTCTCATTTCCAGATATGCTTTCTTACATGCAGAGAAAGATATGGAATAGAATAGATCTCAGAGTCAGTCACCTACAACATCCCTGGCATACCCATCACTGATAGCAGCTGAGCTTGGAGTTGGATCCAACACACTCTGGGAAATGCCTAAAACCTAGCTTTACTCTATCCTTTCTCGAGAGTCCAATGTAATGTTTCATCCTTTCAAAGCCAAGTCATCAGCTCTGCAGATCCTTCTAAGGACCAGCTCTCCCTGCAACAGCTGCATACACAGCTGCATATTTCTGCAGGAAAAAATTGAATTTCTTTAGAAAAAAAATCATAATGACTGATGGAAAGAGCAGGACAAAAGAAAAAGAAAAAAAGAAAAAAAAGGTGACAAGGCTGAAATGTTATCAGAGTTTTGATAGTTGGGTACAAAACCATTTTCTTCCCATTCTTCATGAGGAAAGTTTTCCTTGAAATGTCTGAAGGGTAATTTCATGATTTTAGGGAATCCAACAAGTAGCCACAGTAAACACAGTAAATCAGCCCCCACTCCTTTTCTCCCCATACACCAATTAGACAGGCACCATAGTAGAAATTGAACTAGAGTACAGTTTTTTTCTTCACAAAAAGACTAAAAATGTCTTATTGGCAACTTGGCAGAACAACCTGGGGATCCTGCGGGACTCTGGTGAACATGAGCCAGCAAATGTACCCATGGGAGTAAAAAGGATGGAGCCAGGCTTTTCTGAGTGGTACCTAGTGACATGACAAGAAGAAATGGGCAGAAAATGAAATACAGGAAATTCCACTTAAACATAATGAAGAGCTTTTTCACTTGGAAGGTAACTGAGTATTGGAACAAGCTGCCCAAATAGGCTGTATAGTCTCCATATTGAATACTCAACTAGATATGGCACTTAGGAACTTGGTTTAGCTGACTCCACTTTGAACAGGGGTTTGAGATCAGACAGTCTTCTAACATGTCTTCCAGCCTTGTTCATTCTGTGATTCTATGTTTTCTGGCATCACCCCCCATCTTTCAAATCTTAGCACATCTGTACAGCAAAATAGGCAATGACACCAAGCAAAATTAACCTCTGATGAGTATGTGTATCACAGACTTATTTTGCTACGGCATAAGTATATTAGAAATAAAAGTAATTTGGTAGATGATCAGTCCAGAATAGTCCTAATATGTAAGACAAAATTAAACTGACACTTAACGTGTTTGGGTACATCTGGTCTCTGACATTAAGAAAATGTCCTACCTTAAATCTCCAGAATTTTATTGAAAAGAAATCTAGAATAAATTTATTTAAGAGTAAAGAGCTCTGAAATTGATCCATATTCAATGTCACCAAGTATGGGCAATGTTCCAGTGAGGGAGGCATACCATTTCCTTTATCTACCACAGGAGTGATGTTGACAATGTTACTTTTAATTTACAGCAATTGCTCTGTGGTTTGATTTTCCACCAGTAAAAGAACAGAGAGGAAGACAAAATGCAGCATTCAAAAGACATCAAAGAAGGTGTGTCACCTGGTACTGAAATGAAATCAGAAATGTTTTTGTATGACTATTCATTACTGTGTGGACTAGGTATCACAGTAATTGAAGGGGACTGAACTACACAACACAAACTGACTTCCTGAAGAGCCTGCAGGTGTATAATATTCCACTTCCTCACAACCTCAGAGAACAGATTTGATCATGATGCATGCTGTGGGACAATCACTATATGACATGCTAGTTTTTCTTGCACTCAAATATGGGTGTTGGGCTCAGGCTAATCTGATTTTGAACATCTAATGGTCTGCTCTTGGTCACCAGGTGGTGTTTTACCTGCCACAGTTCAGAAGGTTGTATCTAAGTTACTCATTGTGTCTCCTTTGTAGCCAGTAGAGAGAAAATCCAGGAACTGGGCTTGATGTTCCTTTTGGGTCCCTTACAACTGTGTCTCTCCAGCACTTCTGCCTGGATCCCTCAAGTGCCAGCATGGCTGGAATGTATGCCCAGCAACCCTGCCAGCATGCCAGGCCTGTCTTGCAGTGCACAGACACAGAGGAGGGACAGTGTGAATAAACAGAGAGTGAGTTAAGAGAAGAGTTCATGAGAAAAGATGAGAAGAAAGGACAGACTGTGGTGTTCAGCTGCAGGGCTCAGTCAGACAAGCATAGTGACTGGCCTCACTTTACAAATGATTTTTCTACCCTTTTCTACCTATCCCTCTTTGTTCCTCCTGCTGCTCCTTCCCCCTGCACACCTCCATGGGTTTTCAGCGCTCTGCAGTTTCTGCATCCTCCTAGTCCAGCCTCTTTCTGGTTCACAGGTCCAAAATTCAGGTTGATCTTCCTGGAAATTATGCCTGTAGCTTGCTAGCTCATCAACCACTGTGACTGGGAGTTTTGTTTCTTGTTATTGTCTTCATTTTTGCTTTGATAGGTCTGTGTCTCAGCATTTTGCTTACAGTTCCCCCTTCTTTATTTCTTATCGTCCTGATCCACAGATCTTCATTCAGACAACCCTGATTGAATCAACATTCTCATACTGCATTTCTTTCTTTATCAAGTAGTACAACTGACCAGGTTTTCTGGTCACTGTCTCCCACCTTAGAATCATAGAATAAGCTGTATGCTAGGACATCCAAGGGAAGTGGAGCTCTCTGGTTAAGATACCTGTGTAAAGAAGACAGTACCCACGAGAGAGACAGCAAATAATCTTTCCATAATTCATAATCCCTGATATACATGCCGTCAGTCTGGTATTCTGTCCTATTGACAAGATAAGGTTTTCCTTATAATATTTTGGAAGGACTTATTCCTTCTCTTACCTGAGGGGAGATTCTATTTCTTATCAGAGCAATTGGCAGAACATCTATCCATTTAAGAAGAGTTTCTTGACATAACATTGAAAGCTGCCTTTTGAGGGTTTGATTCATCCTTTTGACCTTTCCATTAGACTGGGGCATCCAAGGGGTACGTATGTCCCATTTGAATTGAATAAACTTTGATAGCTTTTGGACTATTTCTGAAATGAAATGAGGACCATTATCTGAGGATCACCCTTCAGGGATTCCAAATCTATGAATTATTTCTTTCAAAAGAGCTTTTACAACTTCTCCAGCCCAATTGGTGTGGCAAGGGAAAGCTTCCAGTCACCCCGAAAATGTATCTACTAAAACAGGTAGGTATTTATAATGCCTACATATCAGCAGCGCAGAGAAATCTATTTGCCCGTGTTCCCCAGGGATTATCCCTCATTTCACTTCATGTGCAGGTGGTCTTCTTTGTATTTTGGGATTACTTACACAGCAAGTTTGACATATTAATTTCTCTGCCTTTTATCAGGGCCTCAACCACATGTTCCTGTAAGGCACCTTTTTGACTACCAAATCGGCTTTTCTGTTTCCTTGAGTCACTTCTCCTTGTCCTTTTTAGTGGCTATGTATTGATTTACTGCTAATTCCTTTTGTTCTAAAAGCACATGCAACAATGTCAATATTTCTTGGCCATATTTTATACGGTTTCCATGTGAAGTCAGTAATTCTTGTTCTTTCCACATGGCTACATGGGCATGTATGACTCCAAAAACATACTTAGACTTGGTATATATGTTAACTTTCAGATCTTTCTCTATTTCAAGAGCTATAATCAACACAATAATCTTGTCCTTTTGTGCTGAGGCATTCCAAGGTAATGGTTTAGTTCCTATTTCTTCCTGGACGGTTACCACCTCATATCCAGCTTTCCTCTTCCTCTCATGCATGAAACTGCTGCCATTTGTATATAGCTGTAAATCTTCATCTTTTAATGATTCATCCTTTAAGTCTGGTCTGCTGGCATAGACTTGTTCAACAGTAGCCAAGCAGTCATTCTGTAATGGTTCTTGCTTAGTTATTGGCAACAGGTTCAATGTAGATACCATACCCAGTGTCTCTTCCTCCTGAGATATCAGAATAGCTTGATATTTGGCCAATTGACTCAGAGAAACCCAGTAATGTCATTTATCATTTATAATTGTCAGAAGTTCATGAGGGACCATTGTAGTTATAGGTTGTCTCAAAGGAAGATTCCAGGCCTTCTGGATTAATAAAGCAGCTGCTTCTACAGACCATAAGCATGCAGGCCACTCTTTACTTATTTCATCAAGTTGCTTTGAGAATTAAGCCACTGGTCTTTTCCAGATCCTGAGCATTTGGGTTATCACTTTTAAGGCCTAATGTTATCTTTCATATTGTGAGAAACAAAGTTGTGTTTTTGCAATAGAAGTTGTTTTTGCAGTGGAAAATGCCACTAGCCTTGCATATTTAAAAGTGATTGTGCAGGCATGACAGTAGCATAGCAGTGGGAATTATATTAAGAAGGGGAAGGTCCCACTGTCCCAAAATAAGGAGGATAGCTAAGAAAAACAGGATGAACAGTGCAAAATCAGTAAAACCAAAAATCACGAGCCCTCTAGTTAGGAGATAAGAAGGAAAAAAAGGAAAAGGAGAAATTAATGGTTGGTCAAATAAAATAGTACATATATGGTATTGAAAGGCATCCACTAGCTTGTGAACCTATAGTACTCAACTAATGAGGAAGCAGGAGAGAAATCAGGTGTTGGGTAATAGGGAATACAAGCTCATGGTATACTTTTACTCTGCGCTCCTGCTTGCTGGATGCCCGCCATTGCAATTGCGAATAAAATAGCTTCACAGAAGATCCTGTCTGAGAAAATTATTGAGATTTTTCTCACAATATACATACAATTGAAAGGGCTTAGTCATGTCAGGGAAGCCTAAGAACAGAGCTTCCATTAGTTTTCTTTTTATCTCATCAAAATTTTTCTGGTACTCTGGAGTCCATTCCAGTAGTTCTTCTGGCCCTTTGATAATATCGTATAATGGCTTAGGAATAAGTCCAAAATTTGGAATCCAAATGCAGCAGAACCCAACCATTCACAAGAAACCTCTTAACTGTCTCTTGTTTTTTGGTACTGAAATTCTGCAAATCATTTCTTTTCTTTCTGTCACAAGTTTTCTTTGTCCTTTTAAACTGTATTAATTGCAGTATGGTATTACATTCAAGTATCCATTTTTTGTTCAAGCCTCACCATCCTCCATTTTATATTGTGGTCACAACTGATTACAATACCTTTTCATCTTTACTTTGGTCATTGGGTCCCCAGAAAATTTAATCCAATTCCTTAAAATACACCCCAAAATGGAACAAGGGGCAACAGTCAAGGATTGGCTAGATCCCATATTTCTCAAAAAGTGTTTTCTTGTGCACTCAGCTCTGACCCTCTGTCAGTAAAGATCGCTGGTCCTCTAGCAACCATCAAAAATCTACATGTATTTATTATAGACTTCCATTGTGTATCTTAAGATGCAACTTCCCGTGTCACAAACTGATGCAGGAAGGAAGGTCAACATGTACAGAAGGGGAGGTCAACATAACCGTTGAATGTACGGAGTTTACTCAGATAAGCCTGTTATAGTGGGAACCCAAATGAATTTATCAGCCTTGAACACTGACAACAAGAAGTAGATAAGGAAGTAGAAAGAGTTACTCATGTAAACTTTAGGTGAAGCTTATCCCATTAACATAGAAAAGTACCCACCCTTAGGCTAGGGAAGTCCCCTACCACTAGAAATCCCTTACCCTTAGAGCGTGTGTAGTAAAAAGGTAATGTACTGTATCTTTAAATGAAAGCAAGAAGTTAAAAGACCAATCATGTAAGTGCATGCTGTCATTGAACCTGAGGAAGTGATGATCTTGCATTTTGTAATATATAAAAGAACTAACTGTTCTGAGTAAGGGTGGCATGTGAGCTTCGTGGAGTTACCACCTGGCATTCATCTCTGTGCAGACATGAAATAAACAAATGTCTTGATTCTGAGTGCTAATCAGCTCCTTGCACACTGGGTAAAGAACACCATTTTGGGACAAGACTGACCATGCCAAAAATGTGACAGGATAATCAGGGTCTTTCTGATATTGAGTGATAACATGGCAACAGACCACGGACTAAGTTTGATATATTATAAGTACCCATACTGATTAATTAAGCCCGAGCAGAATGCAATCAGTCTAAGCATAAGGTTAAGAAAACTGAAATGGAGAAGCTACTTACCGTGTTGTCAAGGCACTAATGTTACCTATGGATGAGCAACAATAAGGAAAGTTGTCACAGAATCACAGAATCACAGAATCACAGAATCATAGAATCATAGAATCATAGAATGGCTTGGATTGGAAGGGACCTTAAAGATCATCTAGTTCCAACCCCCCCTGCCATAGGCAGGGATGCCACACACTAGATCAGGTTTGCCAGGGCCCCATCCAGCCTGGTCTTGAACACCTCCAGGGATGGGCCATCCACAACTTCTCTGGGCAACCTGTTCCAGTGCCTCACCACCCTCTGAGTAAAGAACTTCTTCCTAACATTCAATCTAAATCTCCCTTCTTTCAGTTTAACCCCCCCCCCCTGCCTTGTCCTATCATTATGTACACGAGTAAAGGGTCCTTCTCCATCCTTTTTATAAGAACCCTTTAAGTATTGAAATGCCCCAATGAGGTCTCCCCAGAGCCTTTTCTTCTCCAGGCTGAACATCCCCAGCTCTTTCAGCCTTTCTTCATAGGAGAGGTGCTCCAGCCCTCAGATCATATTTGTGGCCCTCCTCTGGACCCATTCTAACAGGTCCACAACTTTCTTGTACTGGGGGCCCCAGACCTGGATGCAGTACTCCAAGTGGGGCCTCAGAAGGGCAGAGCCAAGGGGGACAATCACCTCCCTTGACCTGCTAGCCACGCTTCTCTTGATGCAGCCCAGGATATGGTTGGCCTTCTGGGCTGCAAGCACACACTGCTGGCCTCATGTCAAGCTTCCGACCTACCAGAACCCCCAAATCCCTCTCCTCAAGGCTGTTTTCAATAGGTTCTTCTCCCAGTCTGTACACATGCCTGGGATTGCCCTGACCCAGGTGCAGCACCCTGCACTTGGACTTGTTGAACCTCATTCGGTTCATGTAGGCCCACTTCTCAAGCTTATCCAGGTCCCTTTGGATGGCATCCCTTCCTTCTGTTGTATCAACTGCACCACTCAGCTTGGTGTCATCTGCAAACTTGCTGAAGGTGCACTCAATCCCATCATCTATGTCATTGATGAAGATATTGAAAAGCACCAGCCTCTACCTGGACATAGAGCCAATGACCACCACTCTCTGGGTGCATCCATCAAGCCAATTCCTTATTCACCGAAAGGTCCACCCATCAAATCCATATCTCTCCAATTTAGAAATCAGGATGTCATGTGGGACCGTGTCAAAAGCCTTACAGAAGTCCAGGTAGATGACCGGTCGGTCTTCCTTTGTCAACTGATGCAGTCACTCCATCATAGAAGGCCACCAGATTGGTCAAGCATGATTTGCCCCTGTTGAAGCCATGCATTTGATTGTCAACATCTCATATTCTCTTTCACAAACACCTTCACCAGGCAACACTCCTTGACCAGCCAACAAGACCAGCCAACTACTCTTACAGGGTTGTGACCTTCATTTGTGACCAACAAGCTGATGCAAGAGTGTCAGATGTGTTTCTAGAAGGTTGCTGGTCTGTGGATAGCAGACTATTATCTGGTGAATAGTTTGTCCGTATACCCAAGGAGGGCATTGTCTAGTCCATTCAGGAGCAACTGAGTGAGTCAACACAGTTGTTGTGTATCCCCTGTAAATAGTCTATCAATATCTTTAAAGACCAACAACAGATAATTCACAGATTTTTTTTATGTGAATTGGTTATGTAAGTATGTTATATAAGTGTTCTATTCTTTTATTCTCCCATGCCATAACAAAGGAAGGGAGCATCTCGCCACGCATATGCATAACAAATGTATTCACGTGAATTTTATTTTTCCCTGGACATTATGCTTCACACAAATCTTTAGATGCTGTTCATGCTAAGAGTGCAGAATTTGACCATTATGCAGCATTTGATCAATCCAACTTGCACCACCCACAGCAAAATACTTATTTAATAATGCCTCTATGGTTCAATATATCTCTACCTAATAAAGAACAGTTACCAAAAGCATGATTTACTGAGGTACTAAATCACCCTTAACCCTGGGCCATCCAGAAAGATAACAGCTCTAAAAGCCCAGAGTCAGCACTTTCCTCTTCTTCCTGGGAAAAAAAATAAAAATAAAAACTAAAATAAAAAGAAATTCCTAAGTGAAAAAACAAAGAAACAAACAGAAGCAGAACACTTCTGCAACTCTGAAGAGTTTTACTAATTTCTGTAGAATCATACACAACTTTTGTTTTTTTTCATTAGGCAAAAATCTAAGTCCTAGGTAGGTTTAAATCCCCACTTTTGACCCATGGTCAGATTCTTATTTGCAAATCTATGTGATTTCTTTGTGTGGTATATTGGTATACCTGTCTCATCTGAAATACTGTGAAGTAAAAAGGAAGGAAGAGGCGCTTTTTGTAACTAAGTATATCACTGTGTTGAGAACTTGGAGTAGCACAATGGCACAAACACTCTAAGGCCTCATACAAAAACCTGAGACTGCAAAAAGAAAAATACATTTCAAGGAAGAAAGAAAGAAAGAAGGGAATGTGTTGAAGGAGCAAACTGCAGAATTCCTGTGACTGTTTATTCTGCAAGTATATTGCTTATTGAGTTAACAAAAGAGAAGAGGAAAGAGTTTTAAAAGCTTTGGCCTGCATCAAGTTGTTTGAAATCTCTCTACTACAAAATATTTTTCCCCCCCAGTTTTGGAAAGAAAAGTTTCTTTGGAGAGCTTTCATAGCATTTCATTCACAGATCCATTGGACTAACCACTGTCATTTTGTTCCTTGATTTTATACACCTTTAATATGTAGTGAGGAAATCGTTTCTTTTTTTCTGACTACGCAGAAACACTGTGGAAACAGACAAGCTTGTATTTGGAAGTGGGATCACTTTCTCAGTTGAACCAAGTAAGTTCCATTTGTATTACAACTAATATATTTTGTAAGTTTGAGGTGGGGTGGACAAAGTGGAGTAAATCTGAAGTGGGGTGGGTTGTATGATGTTACAGTTAAATGAGAATTTTCTGTTGCTAGGGATCTCTTGAACATGCATACACCAACCAGGTGTTCAAGTCCTCAATTTAGTTAGCAAAACCTTTCTGGACCAAAAAAGTTGTTCTCCTAGTTGTGTGCATCAGCATTACTCCACATATCCTCAACACCACCTCTCCCCGACCCTCTTCCCCCCAGTAGCTGCACTACTAAATTTAGCACTGTATTGATTATACCTACTGGAGATGGTATTTTGGCCCAGCTTTAGCATGAGGTAAAGTTAGTTCTTTTCTTTCATTTGTGTAACACTAAGGCGCATGGAAAGGAAAATGGAGACATAAAGGGTTTCAGCAGAAATATCCTGTGGAAAAGCAGGGCATATGTGATTTAGCAACAACTGTTTGAAATGTGAGAAAGCACTTCATATTTAGAAATGTCACTCTCATAAAGGCGATCTTTATAAGGATGGTCTATCTACCCCAGCTTTTCTGTGGGAATGTGAAGCAATAAAGTCTTCCCTGAGCCTCAACCCAAACTCTCTCAGCCTGTCTTCATAGGAGAGGTGTTCCAGCCCTCTGATCATCCTTGCAGCCACCTCTGGACTCACTCCAACAGGTTAATATCCTTATTATGTTGGGGACCCCAGAGCTGAACACACTACTCTTGGGGGGGGGGTCTCATGAGAGATTGCCACGGCCAGGCACGGGCTGTGATGCTGAAGGAGCTATAACTTAGGTGTGGACAAAATGCTTATAACCTCACCTTAAACCAGCTCCTATGCAAGGAGATGAGAGAGAGTCAGCTCCAAGTCCCAGCAGCTGAACTTCCAGGACAGGCAGTGCACATGAACATATCAGGAAATCCTGGATAAGCATTTAACTGGGGATGAGCATTTCAGAGATCTCTTCTTTTTCTCCTAGTTTTTCACAGTAATGACAGGGGTAGGTTTCAGTGAAAGCACAAATGCTTAGTACAAAGATGCCTTAAGGATCTACGGGAGACTTGTTTCTTTCAGAAGGAATAGGCAGAGAGAAGACAGAGTAAATGGGATATGTGGAATGGCACTGAAAGCCTCTGTTAGTTGCCCTAGTTTTATTTCTTAGGATGGCTCAGCATTACATAGTGAAATGGTCTCGTAACTTGGAAATCACTCCAGAGCTCACGTAACGCTATTCACTTGTTAAGTCTAGAGACTTTTCTATGCCTGGGTCAGGTTCCTCAAAGAAATATTATGGAAATATTGAAATAACAGAATCTGGAAAGAAAATCTCCTTGGACCTGAACATTTGTAAATTAAAATTTAACTTCATCTTCTGTTTTAGCAACATTATTTTGTATCTGCAGGTAATCCCACCCAATCCCACTTATTGGAACAGTACTGTAGAGTGGAGTATCAGAGTCCTATCACTTATATTCTATGGTTAAGCCTTTTAACCTCATCAAGTAAAGGATTTTTGCACAATTAAAAAAGGATCTTTTATCATGTATCATGTTAGAAACATATAAGGCTGCTCTTGAAATAAATGTTCTTTTTAGGATGTAAATTATTATGAATTATTAATGAATATGATCATTTATGTTGTATTCTTAAGAACTCCCTCTTTTCAAGGTGCCTAACTTAAATGAATTCACATATAGGTATGAGTTTTGGTAAAAAAAAAGTTTAAGACTCCAAGGGACCTTCCATTAAAATCCCACTGTGCTCCCTTTCTGTATTTTATCTGCTCTTTGGGAAGCAGAAGGAAGAAGACACTCAGGTGTCAGGGGACAAACATGAGTAGGCTATGTTTGAATCGCAGGTGATTTAGCTGTCAAGAAAGTATGCAGAAATAAAGTTATTCTAAAGTTATGCTTCTTTTTCAGACAGACAAGAATATTCTACACCAGAAGTCATTGCACTTAAATCAAATGAACCCAAACAATATAGCAGCAAATTTAACATAGCTTGTTTGGCAAGGACATTCTACCCTAAGAACATCAGTCTTGATGGGCCTGAGGGTCACATTGTATATGATCTGAAGGCACCTCTTGTCACATCAGAGGGGATGTACAGTACCTGGAAGGTAATTGGAGTAACACCAGATGCAGAGGGGACCTGCAGGGCTGTTCACAAGAGGAATGAGACTGCAACCAGCACAATCCTGCCAGGTACAGTGTTTTTTACAAGCACAGACTGATTCTGGGAGATGCCTCTTCCAAGATACTTTCTTATTCTTTGAGCATTTAGCAGGAGCAAGAAAGTACAGTCAGAAAGATATTTAGGTGTTTAGATATGTGGAAGTGAGATATTCCAAAGTACAAAGTACATGTAGATGATCTTAATTCAACTACTTAAGCACTGGACTTTTCTTCTTTTAAAAAAAAAAAGGGGGGGGGGGGAGAACAACCAAACAACAACAACAAACCAAAACCAAAACTCTTTACGTTTGTGAGTCTACCTTTATCTAACGCAAAATTGTTCAAGGCACATGAGTGTACATGTCTGATAGCAGAAAGTTTGAAATAACTTATGAAAACAAAAAGAAAAGGAAAATACGTTTTTAACCCAAAACTTCTGGTTATTTTTTGATTATTTTTTTCTTGTGGTAAAATGCATTTCAAAACGGATAGAAAAATCCTCAACAATCTTGGTGGATTTTTCTGCAATCACACATAGAAAGATAGTTTTTCTCTTCAAATTAATACCAGAATTAATGTCTGCCTGCCATCTGATACTCCAATAATGCTTATCTACTGCTGGAAAAAGGGGTATAGATGTGCTTTCTATAATTCTCGTTTTATGTAGTTTAGATACGGTTTATAGTGTGTCTCAATCATTCAACAGAAGAGAAAGCTGAAGAACTGGCGACAATGAATGCTTGCAACATTACGGATGCCTCTACAAAAGGTTAGTTGCTTAAAGCAATAGTATAGTTTATGTACTTTACCGGTGATTCAGTAAAAATACATGAAAATGTATTATCTTTGGTACAGAAATGTCTGAATTGTAGATACTTATTAAACAATAAGTTTCACTGATTGTGGATTCTGTATGAAGACATGAAAAATTACTTTCTCTAGTGTAAAAATGTCAGAATTGGAAATATTTATTGAGGAATAAGCTGCTTTTTTGGGTTAACAGGTTAAATAGCTGAGAAATTTCCCTGGGATAAACCAGCAATGGGAAGTAAATTCTCACTGGGCAGGCATTTCTTCCTCTCGTCCTTGAACTTGATGAATTTCTCTGCCATCTTTCCCTCTGTTCCTCCTTCCCTCACCATCTATGATGTGTGGATTTTCCCCTTCTTTTTTTTGACAGCATCAAGGCCAAAATCTCTTCTATCTTTTTCTTCTTTTGAAAACAGATGTCAAAATGGAAAAAATGAATATGCTCTTCATGGCTGTTTTGTGTTTGAGAGTCCTGCTGGCAAAAAGCATTGCCTTCAGTACTCTCATGACTATCAAGCTATTCATCTTTGAGGTAGGAAATAAATTGTTCAGTCCCTGGGAACATAGGAGGGAAGTGTAGGGAGTGCAGACGATTTGGGTTTGCAACCTCCTGTAACCCCACAAGGAGTGATATTATCTCAGCTCTTCTGGTTTCCACAGAATGAATCAATGTTTCCAGTGACTAACTCATTGGTTGTTCATCCGCAATTTGCTTTTACACCAGGCTAGACCAGAGAACCTCAGGTTACATCAAAAATCCTCTGCTGGCAGCTTCAAGTGGAGAAAGTCTGGAGAAAAGTCCAGACAAGTGAGGACTACAAAGGGAGAATCCCCAAATCCAACAAATTTGAAAAAGGGGAAGGAAAAAAGTAGGTGGGAGAATTCTGAAGATCAAGTACAGAAAATGACCAAAAAGATTATCCAGTTTATTCTGAATTCACAGAAATTAGGCACAACTTCATTAAACAAACTTTGCTCTTTCAGGTACAGGGTAAGCGAGCCAGCGATGGGCTGAAGAGTGGGAGAAAACATGTAACAGTGTAATTTAAACACTGTGGCTCAGCTTTGCTGCCAATAAACATCTAAGGAACCAAAGAAGCAATACCCTTTCCCAGTTCCTGTAGATCTTTGAGTCCCATCACTTCATCAAGGTGCTCTTCAGTTAACACCATCTGAAAGCTTTCTTAAACAGTTAATATTGTTGAACTCTTGTCTTGCTAAGTTTCACTAATTGTTACAACAATTTTTTGTTATATTTGATTCATATCAGAAATTGTCTTCAACCTACTGCTAAGCAGGAATACTTAGATGTCCTACTCCTCTGTCCACTGCATTGAAGTACCCAAGGTGCTTAGATAGTTTTGAAAGCTTAAAACTGAGCTTTATACTTACTATGCTTTAAAGGAACATCTCTATTCGTATTACATTACTGTCTACAAAAGTAATGCCATACTGCTTAGGGATCCCAGGCAGAGAGGAAGCGTTATATGGTTTTAATTTTTAGATGCTTTTATTAGTGCTAATTTTCTAGTGTAGGTGAACATATTTCCACTGGACCTAAAGGAACTCATGTTAGACAGATATATAGTAGGATTTTCCTTTGCTCCTCCGGAAACTTTCTTCTCTTTGTCAGGTATATGGAGCCAATATTTTAGGTTTCTTAATAAAGATCAAAATAAAATTTTATTATGCTGAAGTGTTGTATGGTTTGCACAGTGTCCTTACTTCTGAAAATTTGGTGGAAATTGATAAAATTCAACTGTCCTATCCAGTGACCACTGAGAACTAGGAAATCACCTACCACAAGATATATTTCCCTTAGATTAAAATTGTTTTTCTTGGGTTTTCCACAGGGTAAGAGAAATATTGCCTGGCACATTTAAAAGACTTCAGGAAGGCTAAGAAATTTGGCTTTGCTTTTAAATGAATTTTAATTATTCATGCCCTTTTAAATTAGTCAGGCTCAAAATTTTTGATTGTAACAAAAAGAAAAATAGTCAATATGAGAATAAGGAATGAAGGTACAGATCTCAGAAGGTGAGAAAACAGGATACTGACTTTCCACTTACCAGTACTGGGAAGGGGCCAACAGGAAATACTGTAGGCTGGTTTGACAGATAACCTAGAAGTTTGGTTAGCAGTCAAAAAAAACAAAAACAACAAAAAAAAAACAACCACTACACACACATGTCCCAGTTAACTTTTTTTCTCATAAGCTTCAAGCTGCTGCCTGCTTGAAGCAGGATCCTGTGGTTAAAATGAATGACTAAATCACACTATGGAAGAAAAATTGCCCCTTGTTTTGAAAAGCACATTAACCACTTCCTGAGGGGAAAGGGTACGCAACTGAGGTACTGCTGGCTCCAAAGCAGCAATGCAAAATCTGTTCAATCAATCGTGTTAGGTTCAGTCATTCACATATGCAGTCCTGTCCAGAAGATGTGACCTTTCTATGATGTCTCTAAGTCCTGCATATCTGTGGTTGGGTCCCGGAAGCACACACACAAGTGTGGAGAACAATAGCAGTTATGTTTTTGTTTCCTAGGCATCCCAAGTAACAGAAGCACAAGTGAAGCCACATAGACTATAAACGTCCCTTGAAGCAGTCCCCCTTTTTTCCTAGTCAAGCAAGACACACTACACTTGTGCAGTATTCAGTGACTCAGCCACCCAACCAGATCAGGCTAGATTGTTTTCACAGCACCCAGTTTCTATTGTATTGCCTCCTTTCCTCTCTGGCTCCTGAGCAAGAGCTAATTTCCCTGTAGGTAGTGCCAAGCATTTGCACCCCCTTCCCTCCCCAAGCATGATGCTGTCCTCAGCAGCTCTTTAACATCCTCCAGCTAGTGAAGTAGCTCCAGGACCAGACTGGGCCATGTGGCATAGACCCTGCTAAAACAGAGAGCTACACTTCAGCATCCCTGAGCTGAAGAGCAGAGCTGAGCTGTAGAGCCTCCAGCAACTCTGTTCTGATAGCAGTAGGATCTTTGCATGGTGCAGATGTTATGTACCTCATCCCATAGACAGCTTCACCTCATGACTCTTTCTTACAAGGGTGAGCAGTGATCCTTCTTACTTCTGTGGGACAGCTGCACACTGACAGGGTTTAGGACTGACAGATGAAGCATCTGCCCAGAGATGTTGTCTTTAAGAGTGGCAGGCAGGACTGCCAAAGGGACAATTCCTTACAAGCTTCCCTATGTTGGCATGGATTTGGCAAAAAAAGAAAATTCTTCTCTGGCAGCGTAATGATGGACATGAGGATGCAACACAACAGATATACCCCTCCTCCTCCTGCCCGTCAGGAAAACAGATTGTAGGTAAAATGTTATGTGAGATGAGGAAATACTATCAGTGAGCAGGAAATTTCTGTTGAACCTATGAAGTGTAAGACTTTGTCCGTTTGTCCCAGCCTGCAAAGGTGCCTACACAGGGGATTCAGCTCAACCTTTGCACTGGCTTCTTTGCAAGAGCTTCAGAAATTGGTGCATACCATAGATACCAAACGTTAGAGCTCAGTGACAAATACCAATTTGCTTGCTTTCCTCTGTTTTTTCCCCAGCCTACACAAGCCAGAAATTCTGTAAGAAAAAGGAGGAACTGCAGGACAGTTTTGGGGATGGTCCTGGGAAAAGGGGTATGTCCTGTCCCTGTGAGGTGATCACTGTATTGGTTATACCCTGCTGAGCAGCTAAACTCCACCACAACTGCTCTCTCACTCCCCCTCCTTAGAAGCAGAGAGGGAGAAGAAAGTAGAAAGTATGCTGGAAAGAAAAAAAGGCTCAGAGGTTGAGATAAGGATAATTTAGGAAGAGAGAAAAAAACAAGCAAAGGCCATGTGGAAGCAGAGAGAGAGAGAGGAAAAAAGTTATTCCCTACTTCCCATCAAAAAGCGATGTTTGGTTATATCCCAGGGAGCGGGGCCTAAATATGTGTAGTGGTTGGTTGGGAGGACAGATTTCTTCATAATGAGAGCCACTCCCCTCCTTCTCCCTTCCCACCTTTTATTGCTGAGTGTGACACCATACAGTATGGAATATCCCTTTGATCAGTTTAGGTCAGCTGCCCTGGTGATGTCCCCTCCCCACTTCTTGCCCACTGCCTACCTACTGGCTCTGGGGGGCTTTGGAGACAGTTTTGATGCTGTGCCAGCACTGCTCAGCAATAGACAAAACACTGGTGTGATACCAGTGTTCTAGCTACAAGTGCAGAGGATAGCACTGTATGGGCCGCTGAAGGGAAAGATGACTCCATCCCAGCCAGACCCCGTACAATCACAGAATCAAAGAATATCCCAATTTAGAAGTGACCTACAAGGATCACAGAATCACAGAATCATAGAATCGGAGAATCATAGAATGGCTTTGAGACCACCTGGTGAAATTAAACAAATACAAGTCTATGGGTCCTGATAACATACACCCCAGAGTCCTGAGGGAACTGGCTGATGTGGTTGCCAAGTCTCTCTCCATCATATTTGAAAAGTCACAGCAGTCTGGTGAAGTCCCCAGTGACTGGAAAAAAGGAAACACGACTCCCATTTTAAAAAAGGGTAGAAAAGGAGGACCTGGGGAACTACAGACCAGTGAGCCTTACGTCTGTGCCTGGAAAGATCATGGAAAAGATCCTCCTGGAAGCAATGTCAAGACACATGCAAGACAAAGAGGCGATCTGAGACAGCCAGAATGGCTTCACCAAGGGTAAATCGTGTCTGACCAATCTGGTGGCTTTCTACGATGGAGTGACTGCATCAGTTGACAAAGGAAGACTGACCGATGTCATCTACCTGTACTTCTGCAAGGCCTTTGACATGGTCCCACATGACATCCTGGGCTCCAAATTGGAGAGATATGGATTTGATGGGTGAACTATTCAGTGGATAAGGAGTTGACATGAAGGTCGCACCCAGAGAGTGGTGGTCAATGGCTCAATGTCCAGGTGGAGGCTGGTGATGAGGGGTATCCCTCAGGGGTCTCTCTTGGGACCAGTACTGTTTAATAACTTTATCAACAACATAGACAGCGGGATTGAGTGCACCCTCAGCAAGTTTGCAACAGAAGGAAGGGATGCCATCTAAAGGGACCTGGACAAGCTTGAGAAGTGGCCCCACATGAACCTAATGAGGTTCAACAAGTCCAAGTGCAAAGTGCTTCATCTGGGCCAGGGAAATACTGGACATGAGGACAGACTGGGAGAAGAACTCAATGAGAGCAGTGCAGCAGGGAAGGACTTGGGGGTTCTAGTGGATGAAAAGCTTAACAGGAGACAGCACCTGGCCGCTGCGATGGGTGCTCACTATGGTGAATTCTAAGTTATAAAAGGTAGAGTTCCCAGAGGAGAGGAGAGGAAGAGAAAGGCAGGTGTTAAAGGGAGGAGAGGATCCTCCCTGCGCTCCTCCCTGCCCCGCCGGAACTGCCCCACACAAACTGCCTGCCAGGAGCATTCACAGCTATATTCTTCTACTTCAAGAAGCTATCTTAGAATGAGAAGGATCTCTTTGGAGTTTTCCATAACCTTACATTGTTCACCAAATCTGGGATGAGTAAAATGAACTAAGTGACTGGGGATAAACACTGGTCAAAAGATCTTGCAGAAGTCTCATACAACAAGCTGTACATGACCCAGAAGTACTCCCTGACAGTAAAGACCAAAAGTACCTGGACTGTGTTAAAAGTAGCATAGCCAGTAGATTGAGGGAAGAGATTATCCCTCTCTATTTTTTCAGCACTTGTTAGGTCTCATATAGAAATGGCCTCCAGTTTTGAGCCTCACAGTAAAGGCAAGTTAATTATCCACAAAGTGGAGAAAATTCAGTGGAAGGCCACAGGATGTCCAAGTGGCTAGGGTACTTGCCCTGTGAGTGGAGGCTGAGGGAACTGAGTTTTATCAGTCTGTAGAAGAGAAGGTTTGGACAGGACCTCATTGCAGCCTTCCAATGAATCTCTTTTGTACTGTTAACTCTACTTGGAGGTGAAGAACTCAAGAGAAAAGTCTCTTTAAAGTTTCCCTCATCAGTAAGCTTGCCATTTCCAAAAAAATAAAAAAATGTTTGAAGAAATAAGAAAGTATGTTTTGATGCTTTACTCTTTCTAGATACCTTCTGACTGAAGAAAAAAAAAAACATAAATAGGAAATAAGTTAGCAAAAAGTCTTTTTTGTTCCTTTTTTATTTATTTATTTTTCTTTTTAGTTTTCCCCTTTAACATTTTGAAGGCAATCAGAAATTATGAAGATGAGCCTTGAAAGCCCATAAGTGGTGAACAAGCAGCAAAACATATGTTTTGCCTAGAGAGCTTTCCCAAAGTGTCACTCAGAAGATGCAGTAGAAAGACACAACCTGGATGAAATGTGTTGTGAAAATGTCCCAGAGCAAAATCTTCAATTATTTTTATGTACTTCAAAATTATTTTCTTTTTCACAATAGAATTTCATTTTACAGTTATTTGAGCTGCTACATTTGAGCTTTTTTCAGAAAGCATGGTTTGGTTAGCTGAAACGTCTATAATGTTTCTGGTGAATTCTGGATGCACTTTTTACAAAGGGAGTTTTCCTCCTACTGACAGGCTGTAGATGTGTCATCAGCCTTGCAGTAGTAGCTAGGGTGCTCTACGGAGTGTCTCCACCCATGGCATTACTCCCTAGAGATGCTTAGTAAAGACTGAAATCAATGCTTGGTACAGTTCCACCTTTGTCTGTGTCTGCCTGTCTTCATAAAAGTCAAGACTGACCAAAAGGTAGTTGAATCTAGAAGGGTTTCTATCTAACGTGATGTTGTAGTCAATGTAGGAGATTGGTAATAAAACTCTAACTACAGAGTAAAGGACGACTAAATTCATCAGGTAATCGATTTTCCAGTACTGTCATTAAGTGTGCCTCAATCTGAAACATGTTAGTTACTGACGAATCCAATCTGAGAGAAGGACCTGAACACAAACTGAAACCTCATCAGTACCTAATGTGTTCGTAGTTTGGAAAAGGTCTGAGTAGAAACCGGGCACATATTCAATATTACGTGTAGTGGTTCATATGTAAGTGAGTAGATAAGTACTATATGAATCTGCTTTATTATGGGTATGGAAAATTGAGATTATTCTTATGAATTGCATTGTGTCTAATCAACTTGTAATAATAGTTTATTCACTATGGTTTCCATTCCTGAGGCAGGAATTTTATCTTTATGCACAGTATTTAACAAGAAATTATATTACCGCTGTTGAATCTGTGTGGAAGTTTGTATCCTGCCATAGCAAAGCATTCTGAAAGTGTTATGTGTTACCTTGATGTATTTGAACAGGACCATGTATATGAGTATTTTAAAATCATTATTTAAAAAAAAAAAATCACAAATGTAATAATTACTGTTGATTGTGTATATGAATTCTTTCAGTGAACAGTAGATCTTTTCTGTCTGAGTTCATATGTGTAAGTTTATGTACTGTTTTTAAGCATGCATTAGTATGAATGATATCTATTATATCTACTTATGCAATTTTTTATACATATCCTTATGAAAAGATACATATCTTTATGTGAAAGTGTGAAGAGTGGCTGTCTACATGACCATTTGCAATTCATTCTGTATCTGTCTGTGTGAAGTTCATGAAATACATGTTAAAAAATCTGTCTTGGGATGGATAGAGAACAGGATGTAAGGAAAGAAGGCAGAATGGAAGGTCAGATCAGTAGTGACTTTGATACTGCTCCAAAATGTTTATTTGAGAAACATAATCATTATAAAGAACAACTTCAGTACTTAAAATTATCACGTTCTGATACTGATTACTTCCTTAACAGACAAACCCTGTATTTTTCCAAAAGATGGTAAATGACACAGCAGTACTGGAATTCAGGCTACTGGGTTTCAGCGGCAACCCACAGTACCAGATCCTGCTATTCATAGTGTTTTTGGTTATTTATATTCTCACCATTTTAGGAAACTTCATTATTATTTCAGTGGTGACACTGGAGCCACGACTTCATTTACCCATGTACAAATTTCTCAAGAACCTCTCTTTCCTAGAGGTCTGTTACATCAGCACAATTGTACCCAAGATGCTGGCCAATCTACTGGCAGAGAGGAAGAGCATCTCTTTCTCAGGGTGCATGGCACAGCTTTTCTACTTCATTACCCTGGGAGCCACTGAGTGCTACCTCTTGGCAGCAATGGCATATGACCGATACCTTGCAGTCTGTGAACCCCTGCACTATATTGTGGCTATGACTGCTGAGTCTTATACTCGTTTGGCTGTGGGCTCCTGGATCACTGGTATCTTCACTGGTTTTCTCCCCTGTCTGATGGTCTCCAGATTGCATTTCTGCAGTTGCAACCTCATTGATCATTTCTTCTGTGATATCTCTCCACTGTTGAAGCTGTCATGCTCAGACACCACTGTAACAGAAGCTGTCATCTTCATCCTCTCTCTCCTGGTTCTTTCCAGCTGCTTTCTGTTGATTCTTGTCTCATACCTACTTATAATCCTCAGTATCCTAAAGATCCCCTCTACTTCTGGAAAAAGAATGACTTTCGCCACCTGTAGCTCACACCTCATGGTTGTGACTATATACTATGGTACAATGATTTCCATGTATGTCCGTCCCACCTACCGCCTATCCTCAGAGCTCAGCAAGGCTGTATCTGTGCTCTACACAGTGGTGACACCCCTTCTGAATCCAGTCATCTATGGCTTGAGAAACAAAGGATTCAAAGAGGCATTGCAAAAAATAGTCATCAGACACCATCGTCTTCATGCTTTGTAAGCTGGGGAGACTTCAACTCTGACTCTTGTTATCCAGGTTCTTTGTTATATTCTGATTGCAGTGCAGGTTATCTTAATAACATACTACAGTAACAGTTGTTTCTGTTTTTATAAAAAATAATTCAAGCCAGTTATTACTGTTAACCAAAATAATTCCTGGCATATTTCTCATGCTTCACTTTCCTCTTTTTCTTTTTCCTTTTTCCCTCTCTATTTACCCAGCATTTCATTTACTTTTTATTAATTTTATAATTACTATCTGAATTGCATTTTATATTCTTGTTACTGCACAGGCACAAATACATAAGTTTCATATGTGCTAATAAAGGTTAAAATTTCTGTATTATTTATGTGTTTCATTGCCTGTAGATGCTAGCTCATTTTTCTCTTGACCATTTTTGGTGTGTCTATTGATTCAGAATAAATGCCACTGCAGTTTTTCTGTGTTTCATGTGTGGTATGTGAAACAAATATATTGACATAAATAGAAACAGTGTAATTGCCTGTCATGAGGAAAAGGTATCTGAAAAGTACATTTTCTTTTGTTCTTTTACAATAATTTAACGCTATGAATAGTTAATATGGTTTAACTGAAGGATACTATTCCTTTCTTTTCTCCTTAAAGGAACATTTCAGGTGTTGAGACATCAAATTATACTCTTATATTAGTAGGTGCGGACTACTTAAGGCATCTGCAGGAGATTATGAGTCATGTCACGGAAGCCATAGGAGAAGCCATCTTCCTACAGTAGCTGCTTTATTCCATTGAATCACCTATGGACCCTAACATTCTTGGACCCATATGTTTATGCATCTGATTTGTCCCCTGAAACTCTACTTACAGAAATGAAAGCTTAGGTATCTACCCTGCATGTGGACGCCTGTGTGAGGACTCACAAGTTTAGAAATCATAGAATCATAGAAGTCCTTAGTACATAGAGATAGGGACTGCAAAGAGTCAGAACAGCCTAAGAGATACAGCTGCCATGGTTCTGCTAAAGAAAGACACTACAGCAAGCACTCCATTGAGTTCTTGCTATTGTCTGCATCTGAAGCAATCAAATTGTCTGTACCCTGGCCTTCTCCACTTGCCCTGGCTGGAGCCCTATGTGCTTAGGTGCCAAGGACAGAATTGCACAAAAGTCTTGATAGCAAGACTACCACCATAGCCACAAGATATTCAATGCAAACAGCAGTGAGAGTAACCTTGCCTGACTTCAGCTACCTGAAGTTATGAGCATTACCTTAATCAAGTCAGGATAAATCACAGTTAATTGGGGATAGCAAATCAGGTGCATAAAAAGAAACCATTAGTAATATCTTTGTGACTTATTAGATGCTTCAGAATAAATCTTTTGGTTAGCAGACTCAACACTGGATCAGTCAGAGACTACCCCTTTTTAGAGTTACAGGTGGAGGCCATTCAGGGCACTGCAGGGCATTCACAATGACAATAAATGCCTGTTTTTAGGCAGCTAATTTTCTTCCCAGCTATACACTTCAGATAAGATGAATGGCACTCTATAAAGACTGATGATACTGACTAGGATTTCAATTTAGTTCCTGTCTAAGATGCCTTAAGATGATCAAGATATCCATCTGGGGCTGGTAGACAGAGAACAGGATAAAAAAGGAGCCTGCATTTATCTGAAGGTTGCTTTAATGGAGGTTTTCACAAAAAGCTCTCAAGGGTATGCATGCAAGTAGATGCCTTCGTTCTCTAATTCAAAACTATGGAATTAATTTTCTTTGCATTCCTTTCTGTTTGTCAGCCACCTATATGCAACACCTGAATGATTAACTACTCTGGTCTGACACAGAAATTAACAAATCATAGGTTCATAGGATAATTCAGATAGGCAGAGACCTTGGGCAGTCTCTAGTCCAACCTTTTGTCCAAAGTAGTCAGCTATGAAGTCAGACCAGGTTGTTCTAGGCTGGTTCTTATCAAGTGTTGACATGCTCAAGGGCAGAGAGTGCACAGTCTGTTCCAGTGCATGTTCAAGAGATCCCTTCCCAACTACATCATTCTGTGATTTTCCATACAATTTTCTTTTGCACAGTGACTCAGAATCATAGTACAACTACAAAAAAATGCAAATAAAGTAGATATTAGAGCAGTCATTTCATTATTTTCAGGCAGATTTGTCTAGAGTTCAGGAAGAAAAAGAGGGTTTAGGATCTTTGGAAGAAGGAGTGGGCCACTCAGGCAGACTACAAAGATGTCGTGAGGCTGTGCAGGGACAAAATTAGAAGGGACAAAGCCAAACTGGAGTTCAATCTGGTTATTGCTGTTAAAGACAATAAAAAATATGTTTATAAAGACATAACAAAGAAAAGGAGGACTAAGGAGAATTTCTATCCTTTATTGGATGTGGGGGAAAACACAGTGACAAGAGATGAGGCTGATGTACTTGATGACTTCTTTGTCTCAGTATCACACTAAGATATTCATAATGTTTTAATCAAGTAATAAGTATACTTCTGTCAAATTTTCCTTTTATAAAGTAATATATGCATTTGTTTGTTTGTCTACTTACCAATATTTTTTCCAACCACAATATATGTAAATATTTGTTTATTTTAATTCTTGAACAAACATTGACAAAGACTGTTGTCATTAACTCCCATCCCTAATCATCTTTCTGCTCATCTTAATGTACCCACATCTATCTGTCTGTGCACTTTGTCATCATTTGTCGATCTGTAGCTATGTGACCAGTGTTTGCTGTGTTGGTACATTTTCCAGTCACGTGAAAATAATTGAAAAGTCATCTTCAAAACACTATAAAATCCTTATAAATAAAATCATTTTCTAAATTATAGAAGTTCTGGCAACTACAAAGATCAATCATCCTGATTGCATGTCCAGTCAATTTCACAAGAAAAGCAGCAGAGGACATTGAAGCTCACACAGGAGTTGCAATGCAGTTTTACTTCTGCTGTGGGAAGGGTTGGTGAGAAGGAAGACGTTACAAGAGCCACTAACGAAAAAAAGTAACCAGAGACTGTCCACAAGATATTTGACCACAAAGACTGAAAGATGATGAGTTTTTGAAGTTAATTAATTTAACTTTGTTAGTCTTAAATATGAGAAACAAGAGAAGCCTAGTTACATTATTTGTTCATTGAAAATTGCAAAGTCTAGCAAAACACTTCCTCAAAGATGACTTCTCCTATTAGATACCTTCTGATTACTTAAAGAATCAGAAGTAAGAGTAAGCTTATACTGTCCTTACTCTGCCAAGACCTTGTGAGAAAAATACTGTGTGAAGGTCAAACACAGGAGTAAAGTTTCGTGAAGTTTTAATGGGGCCTTCTGAGGCTGTTAGAGATAGAGCTGTTGCAGGAGATCCAAATGGCCCTCCAGGGAGGAGCTGATTAGAGCAGAAAAACAGAGCATGGTTACAGGTGAAGAAAGGAAGGAAAAAATGCTTTCATGAAGCAGCCCCTGTGAGGTGTCCTGTCAAAGAAAGGAGCAAGGATGCTCAACCTTTGCAGCCCTTGCCTGCCTGAGGTTTCTTTCTGATCAGCATGGAGCATGAAGAGGAGATTGCACTCCCAGGATCCTCAGAGGGTGCAGAGGCAGCACAGTAAAGGTGTCTGAGCAAAGATCTCTTCCTGCTTGCCCTGCTGCTGCAGGAAAAAAGCAGCCAAGGGTCTGTGAAAGGGACAGACCTCCCTGTCACAGTATGGCCCAATGATGCTCCTCTTCAACTACAATCACTGTGACTCCTGTCCCATATCTCCTACACCCACACGGTATCCGTCTGGCCTACACATCACTGCTATCCCAGCTGTGGGACTACCCTCCTCTCCTGTGCTCCCCCGCCTCAAGCACTGCTGCTCAGTCCTAAAACAGAGCCCTCAGACTCAGTTTTCCCGATACACCTCTAGCCTAACCTGCAGGCCCCCAGCAGTCCAGCCTCACAGAGATGGTAGCCAGATTCTCCACATAAAGCTTTGCCTGCCCCAGGCCAATTTCCCACCCCACCAGACACCACTATTTCAGTGGTGCTTTGTAGACTGCCCCTGCAACCCCTAAACTTCCACTTGCCACAGACCATTCCCTTAGCTTTCCAGAAATGGATGCGTGTTCTTCAGCCATGAAAACATAATCGGTGCCTCCATACATGGAACAGTCCCTCAGAATCTGAGCAGGATGGACAGAGATGGGTGCTGATCCACTACAAGGAAGACATTGATTTGCTGGAATGCATTCAGAGAAGGGCAATGAAGCTGATGAAGAAAACAAGAATTCTGTGGAACAGCTGAGGGCACTGGAGTTGTTTATGTAAGGGTATGTAGAACAAGAGTGTCTGCTTCTTTAAGGGTATTTGGTCAAGGGCCCTTTTTCCAAGGCAACAAGGGAAAAGAAAAAGGGAGGCAATGATGGGAATCAAGTCTGGTCAGTCACCCTGATTTATGAGAGCACATGACAATGTAGGAATGTTTGTTCCAGAATGGTTATCTGATAGAGAACTTCTAAGGTGGAAGACAATCATAAGAAAAAGACCCCTCAGTCACTAGTTGGTGAGCTAAGAAGCTACAGGTGCCATTTCCAGGAAGGATGAACCTTGCAATTGATAAGATCGTGAACCAAGGATACCCAAACTGAGAGAGTGCTGAAACTGCAGTGGTCTACAAACCTGGGGGGGGGGTTGGGGGGGGGGGGTAGGGGAGGAGGAGTTCAGGGAAAAGGGGGATCAGGAGAACAAAAGGTGGGATAGGTAAAAAACAAATGGATATAAAATCTGGTTGTATGTAAAATGGGGTCTGTCAGTATGCTTGTCTGGCCAAGCACTGCACCTGATCACCACAGTCTATCTTCTTATATCTTCCTCTCATTAAATCTTTTCTTAATTATCTCTCTGTATATTTGCACTTTTTCTCCAAAATGTCCATGAGCTGTAAGGATTAAGCACCAGCTACTGCCAAGACCGGGATATGGGTGAGTGAACCTCAGTGTCAGATATTGCAGTCAGTTTGGGGAAGGGCACCCCAGCCTGTGGTGCTGGGTATTGGAATGAATGCACGGGTCTCAGAAACAGTTACTGGTGGGACCTATGTGTGTGAAAGTGGAATTGGTGCCAGGTACTGGAGCGAGCGGGTGTCCTATTCAGGAATTGGAGGGGTCAGAGCTCTCTGGATCTGAAAGGGTCCTACAGACTTTGAGCCCAGAGTGCCAGCTGCTGGGGGTATTGGTGTGAGGGAACTGGCTGCCAGCAACTGGAGTCATCCCAGTGGCCTGTGGTGCTGGCACCCTTGGCCTGTGGTGCCAGCTGCTGGAGCAAGTGGGGGTCTCAGTGCCAGCTACTGGAGCAAGTGGAGTTCCCTACTCCAAGCCACTGGGGTGGGAGAAGTGTATGTTCCCAAACCAGGTACTGGGACTGGAATTGGTGTGACTGTAGGCATATATGTGTGTGTGTGTCTGATTTGAAAGGATAAGTGTCAGCTACTGAACGGGACAGTGTGAGTGAATTTAGTGCTTGCTATTCAAGTCAGTAAGCCAGTGATTGAGAACTTTAGTGTCAGCTTCTGGAATGAGTGAGGGTCCTAGTGTCAGTACTTGAAGGGTCCTCTACAGATCTATGGAGGGTCCCACAGACTCTGTCATCTACAAAGATACAAAGTATATTAAGATAAAAATAGTCTAGAATCTTTAAACTTGATCATATACAACTATCATTTTAAGGGTATTCATCCAGTTCAATGTACACTAGTCACCAATTTTTCTTCATAACTCCTGGAGATATATACAACATCACAAAAGCTAAAGCCTAATGCATCTCGTTTACAACAAGAATATTTATTTGGTAAGGAAAACTGGATATCTGAACTGTCCATTTTTGGCAACTGAACCTCAGTTGACTTGCTCAAATAGTGTTATATGATACAATATTAGGATGAAGCTAATCTAACATGTTCTTTTCTCAGTTACTTTTCTTTACACTGTACTTGAGATCTGCTCCAAGCAGCAATGCTTCGAGTGCATACTCAAATTCATAGCTTGTAATGTATCACCCCATGCTTATTGTTTAGATAGAAAAATAAGTGGAATAAAGGTATAGGGCTTTGATATATAATTTTGGAAGACTAAACCAAGATGGGAAAGACAGGGTGTGGTCCTACCCTTGTTAATCAAAATATCCCTGGAATTATGACACCAGTAAAATACATTTGAGTTTTATTCAGGAACATGCCAGAAGGGATCCATGAAGAGATTTAGCATTCATGCACTGATAAAATAAGGGGTGCAAGTAGCAGTAAAACAAGAAACAACAGAAAACATACATATATTGACTCTACTACTAGCTATTAGGAGTAAGACTATAATCAACAATAGGTATCTGAGACAGATGAAATGAGCTGTGCCTCAGACTTACCCCCCTTTTCTCCACTTGCAGTAATTTGAAAGATACCTCATGCATAAGAAAATTAACTCCATATCAGTCGAAGACCTGCTTATTAACTGAGCAGCCCAGTGAAGGTATGCGCAGTAAGAGAAGGAGATGCACTCATGTCAGCTGAAAATGTGTACTTCATCTTCATTCAGCCTTTGATACAGTCCCTCACTACATCCTTGTATCTGAATTAGAGACACAAGGATTAGATGGATGTGGATAAGGAATAGTCTGGATGGCCATTTCCAAGGAGTTGCAGTCAACAGTTCGATGTTCCCAGGCTCATTGTTCAATTGCGAATCTCCAACAACTGTCCTGTACTTTGGCCAGATGAACGAGATATGCTTGTTAATCAATTCACATTCCTGCATGTTAATTAAATCACATTCCTGCATGTTAATTAAACCACATTTCTGCTCAAACACAGTCTCAGCAATCCTCTGCTGATTTACAGTCACTGGGTATTTCAACGCCAACAAGCCTGGCAATATTCTACAACAAGAACAATCAAGTTCTTACCACAGAGCCTGGCTGTGCTGTCTCCACTCCACTCCACACTCCATACTGTTCCTCTTAGAGTCACACAAGTTCCCCCAGTGTGATCAATATCTGAGGTTGGAGGCCTAGAGAACTTCTGTGTAGAGCAGCTACACTTCACTCTGGAAGCTTCTTCAATGTTGTACTTTTTCTTTAAAATGTGAATATAAGTTTAATTTCTAAGTCACCTCAGGCAATTATTCCACAGGGGGAGAAGGGAGAGGAAGACATTTTCTGCTTCAGGCATTAGCCACCACATTCACAAAGGTATAGCAATAGCACTGCCTAGCTCCTTGGCTTTCCATATCCTCTGAGTCCATCTTTAGCTGCAGTGTCCTGTTTCCAGAGTCTGTAGTCTACCCAGAAGCCTTCAAAAGCAAGTATTTCAATAGTTTCCCAAGTGTGCATGGCTCCTTCCAGCTGAGGGCATGATAGACTGTTTTGTGCCTGAGAAGAGACTGCAGAAACATAGACTTTGCTAGTAGGCCTAGGAAGGCAGGAGTAAATCATTTTCCAGGGCAGATGTGAAGGCCACATTGTTTGGTATTGCCTCTCATTACCTTTTCCAGGTAATTCCTAGAATAAAAAATCCAGTGATTGATAGCCCTTCATCCTCTAATCTTAAATCTGTTTTCGGAGAGCCAGTTTTTCAAGCTATCCTACTGGATAGTATTTGGTGCATGCATGGTATTTGGTGTTGCAGTTCTTTCATCAAGTCTGCAAATGTGTTGCATGGCCAAGAATCAGCTAAGCTTTCTCCTGAACAAGGACTTGAATGCTCATATTTAGGGGCTGATACTTTCCCAGCTGATCAGCCCAGGCATTATAATACAGAAGACAGAGGTAAAGACCGTAGCTTTCCAAGCCTTTGAGGGAAAACATATAGCTGGAGGTTTATATAAAGGAAACTGACCTGGAGACAGACACTTCTGTTTATAGCCCAGAAAGGCAACCTACACAGTGATGGGGTTCATCAGTGCTGGTCATTTTTAATTCAGAGCACAGAAGCAGGCAATTCCAAAATACAGGGACAGAAGTCTGGCTTGGCTTGAGACAGGGAACAAAACAAAGGATGTTGATTCCATAGATCTTAGATAGCACAAAAGTGTTGTTTTTTAAATTTTTTTTTTTTTTTTTTTATTACTTAAGTGACTTTTTTAGGTGTGCTAAGTTATCCAAGAAGATCTTCATAGGTTAACAAACATGCCTTTATGTGTGTGTACATCTAAGTGTCAGACTATGGGAGGCAATGACTGCTGGAGACCCAGCTGCCAAAGAGACTGTAAAGTTTGGGGGTTTCTAGGGGTAGGAACTTTGTGTGTGCCTACACGACTGAAGTAGACTCAGGGGGAGACAGTGTTGTATAAGAGAGATTTTAAACACATTAAAGGAAAAAAATCATCTGCCATTTCCTTTTTATGTCTATCCACCTACATACATGAATATTCATCTACCCATCTACCTAGAAGTTATTCAGAATTCAATGAATTAATATTTAAGAATTTGATTTCAGATTTAGGAATAAAGAAATTTTCTGTTTAGTTAAGAAGTTTTAATTACAATACATTCTTTTAAACTACAGATTAATGAAAGCTTTGTGAAACAAGTTAAAATTGACAATAAAGAGAAAAGATATCTGGAGAATCTTCTTGATTTATTTGTCATGTAGTAGTAGTATCACAGGTTCTCCACAAAACCAGGAAATTTTGGAGGAAAGCATGGCTGAATAGGTGCTCATTGCCATATCTTTTTTTTTTCTATCCAGGGTTCCAATAATGCAAACTTTTATCCTGATACATGTGATGTTATAATCCATCCTTGCATCATGCTTAATAGGAAACAGAGACTACTGAAAAACACCACTTGTCCTGAAAGTCATTCCACCACAAACATGTTATCTCAGTTGCATAAATTGTGGTAAACCCATGGATGACTGTCTGACCACAGTTGCGAAAGTGCTAAAAGGGGATAAAAATCAATAACTGTTTTCTAGGGCACTCTAAGCAAAATATACACAATTACAGAAAGTCAAGCACAGGCTAAAAGTCTTTTTATAAAAAGCAGAAAGAGGATTTTTAGGGGAAAAAAAAGAAAAAAGAAAGGAAGCTATGTCACCTCTTTTTTACTGCTGAGGTATAGTATTTCTTTCAGATGGGATGCATCTGTTCCTACTTAGATATCCAGATTATGGGCACCAATACCTAAGCAACTTCTCTAGTTCTTCCAAATATGAAGTAAAAATGAATTACCGGGACATGATTCATTTCACTCTCAGCTAAACACCTGACATAAAGGTGAGCAATCACTGTGTATGATTACACATTTCTATATGAACTGTACATGGACATTAAGATACGGGAGCATTGAGTAGCTGTCTCATCTGTTTGTGTTGTAGGCACCAAAGATTATGAGAGTCCACCATTTATACAAGAGATCATCAATAAAAAGATCCACAATGTGAAGTTAGTTTCAGATTATTTGGGAGGGATGCTTGTAATCCTAATTATCACTGCTTTTAATTGACTTCTTTTTTTCAGCCAAAACATCCAACATATGATGATTTCTCTTGGTCTCAAAATTACTTACCAGGCAGTTTGTGTTTCCAGTATCACTAAATTAATTTTTCTGGTATCATACAGATACCACAGCAGTCTTCAAAACAGAATGTCTAATGAAAGGCATTATAATATGCAACACTGGGAATATAAAAAACTAACTAATAGCCTATTGTTATTATTTTTCCTGTCTTGAAAAAAACTCATTAGCTCCTGGCCTGAAATATTAACAGTTTCATACACAAGAGAGAATCTTCCCAGAGGAAGTCAGGAAATATTTAAGCTTCCCAAAGTAAGGCTAAGAATTCAGAGTCGGGCATATGAAAAAAGAGGAGCTATAAAAGAAGTGTATAACAGACTCTTCTACAGTACATAACCAGGAGCCAGGAGAAGCATTTATTTTCCTGTGGTAAACTGTATTGCATGTTTTTAAGTACAATGTTAGACTTAAAGACACAGAGATTGAGAGGGAGGATGAAGACTAGATAAGTAGATCAGAGACAAGAGAGAGAACTTCAAGATTTTTTTATATTGTCTTTTTAGAAACATTAGTTTACAATTTCTAACAGTTCTATTAATACAAGAAGTAGTAAAGAGGAAGGAACTGTATCAATTTAATGTATACTCTTTAGTTCAATCTCCACAGTTATGTGTGTCTCTGTCAATTTGTCTACTCATTTTTAATTTGTTCATGATTTCAATATTAGGGGTAGGTCAGTTCACTGTTATTTTTCTCTTTTCTATGGATTTAGGAATATACATGTATGGACATAATTTTATTATTATTCCATTATGGTATTTTGTACTAACCTACTCATTCTATACATTTTAGTATACTTTCCAGGGAGAGGATACAAGAATTTGAAACAGGTAAAGAAATCCTAAGAAAATAAGTTATTCCTTTGGTGTGTACATAAATCCCAAAAGAAATAATTCAGTAAAGGTGCAATTTTTTTTCCCAGTACCATGAGACAGTGGCAGGACAAAACAGCACATAATCATGTCCCTGCATGTGTATGTAAAAAAAAATAAAAAATAAAAAAATCTAGTGTAAGCCTGCTATGGCTCTGTACACTCAGCAAAGCTCTTTTCAGTTTAACTCTGCAGAAGTTTTGAATGACGATGCACACCATGCTTGTGATTCAAAGCAGCTCAGCTTTCCACTACTGCTATTGCCATCAGTGAAAAATGAGTAAAAAACCAGCAGTTTATATTCATTCTTAAGAGGTTTTTATTTGTTTATGGATAGTTTCTTTAGATTTTTAGTTTCTTTACATTTAATGGACTGGTTTTGTCTGCCTTTTGTATGAAATAACAAAGTCAATCTATTAAAAATATAGTTAAAGAAAAAAAAATCCGAAACTTTTGCTAAAATTTAAAGGTAGATATGGAATCAATTTCATCTGACTTCAATTTTCCATTTGTCATCTGTTCATGTTCAGTATTTAGACTCTTTGTATAGCCAAAGAAATCAGCCTGCCCATTCCAGGAGTGACTCAGAATGTATGTCTGAGACAGGTAGAATGAATTTGCTATTAAAGGTTTTAGTGTCCACTGTCTTACCTACTTTCTGCTACAACTAATCTGCAGGATTTTTTAAAATTCACAAAGAAAAAGATAAATTGTCATGGTACTATGATTTTTGTTAAAGTCTTATATAGATGTGGGGGATAATATAAATGTAAAAGTAACGCTATTACATCCAATATAACCCAAATGAATAACACTACAAAATTTCTCCTAATGGGTTTCAAATGACAGTCTGCATGTGTTGACTAGTATTATCAATGTTGCAGAAGACTGAAAGGGTATAGACCTTTGATATCAAATTGCAAAATCAATTTTACTTTGCTGACCTAACTCTCTCACCGTACCATTCTGTTCGTTTTTTCATGTTAGCTTTCAAAATAGGAATGGTTGAGCAAAATATAGTTTAATTTGACATTTTCTGGAATGCCTGACAGGTTTTTTAAACAAAAACAAACAAACAAAAAACATTGCTGTGTTGTAGAACATACATTATATACTGTGAAGCTCTTTGAGGTTTACATATTGTCATGATAGCCCTGGGATAAAGCTCACACTTTGATCTGATATCCCTGAGTGCCAAAAGTACGGCTTGATTCTGCCTGAACTCAGGAGTAATCCATCTGTCTCTTTAGAGAGACAAACTAAAGCAAAGGACCGAGGTGGAAGAAGTGGGAACTCAGTCATAGTGTAGTTCTGCTTCTTCAGACGTTGAAGATGCAAAATGGATGAGGATACTTGGTTCTAAGAACTTGAGTCTGAACTCTACAAGTTACCAAAGAAAGGTATAAATATGGTCCATCTCAATCTTTGGCAAAGATAGCTTTCTAGACTACTTCCTAAGCTGAAACCACCTCTAAAATGTAGTTGCATCATATACGAGTTCAGTTTGTAACATCTCTCTTCAGTTATGTGACTACCAACCATCTCAGATGAGGAAAGATTGCATTTTGGATTACTGCTTTTCCTGCTTAATCTTCTCTCATGTATCAGATAGTGTAATAGCAAATTTTGTTTAGAAAAGTGTATTAGTATAGGAAATATTTGTTGGAAGTTCTCTGATAGAAAATACAGTTATCTGTTATTTGGTAAACCCCTCTGGCAGAAAGCAAGCATCAGAGTATGTAATTCTCCAAAATTCCACCTACATCTGGCTTGAAGAGGAGACCTTAAATATGTTAGTGTCCAGACCAGTGTTATGTCCAGAACACTGAGCCTGTGGCTTTTGCAGCCACGGTCTTTGGATATCTCAGATTTTGGCCCTGAGTCACACTAGAAACACACAAAACTCCCTCTGTACTTGGCTCTGGTGAGGCCACACCTCGAGTACTGTGTTCAGTTTTAGGCCCCTCACTACAAGAAAGACATGGAGATGCTTGAGTGAGTCCAGAGAAGGGCAATGAGGCTGGTGAGGGGTCTGGAGAACAAGTCTTACAAGGAGCGGCTGAGGGAGCTGGGGTTGTTTAGCCTGGAGGAGGCTCAGGGGCGACCTTATCGCTCTCTATAGGTACCTTAAAGAAGGCTGTAGCGAGGTGGGGGTTGGTCTATTCTCCCACGTGCCTGGTGATAGAATGAAGGGGAATGGGCTAAAGTTACACCAGGGGAGGTTTAGGTTGGATATTAGGAAAAACTTCTTTACCGAGAGGGTTGTTAGGCATTGGAATGGGCTGCCCAGGGAAGTGGTTGAGTGACCATCCCTGGAGGTCTTTAAAAGATGTTTAGATGTAGAGCTTAGTGAAGTGGTTTAGTGGAGGACTTGTTAGTGTTAGGTCAGAGGTTGGACTAGGTGATCTTGGAGGTCTCTTCCAACCTAGATGATTCTGTGATTCTGTGAAAAAGAACTAAGAACTGAAACAACCTTGCATAAAGTATCTAGTTCAAAGTTAAGGTCATGAGTTGTGCAGAACAGACTGGTGCAACTGGTATTGCTGCTGTGTTTTGTCATGGGCAAATCTGGGATTTAAACCTGTTTGTCAAGAGGAAAACATACCTTAAAGAAGTGAGTGCATTGTAAGGACGTCCTCTTTCCCAGGTTTAGCTGTTAAGGCCTCCCCCTTGTGTGGAATTTGAAAGGCACTCTGAGCAGGAAACTCCTGTTGGACTCCGTGGGGAGGACAGCTTACATCAAAACCTGTCTGCATACCTCTGTTGGAAATCTCTCTTCTCAGCTAGGACTGAAAGTGACTGCACCCCACCCACTGCTAACACTCAAAACTGCACTGGGTTGTCTGTTTGCCTTTCTTTATTACCTGGGTGTCAATTAGTGTAACTTTAATCCTGATTCCACTTGCTGACATGATCATTTATTTCTGCTCTTACAGGCCACATACTGTGAATGGCAAACCAAACAAGTGCAAGTGAGTTTGTTCTATTGGGACTTACAAGTGACCCACGTCTTCAAAGCCTCCTCTTCTTTGTCTTTTCCATTATTTATTTTATTACTCTTTTTGGAAATATGTTGATCATGATTGTAATAAGTACTGATTCCCACCTTCACTGCCCTATGTACTTCTTCCTTTTTCACTTAGCCTTCATAGACATCTGTTATGCCACCACCACTGTTCCTAAGATGCTGGTGAATTTCCTAGTGAAGCAGAAAAGCATTGGATTTGGTCCCTGTATTACACAGATGTCCCTTATCCTTCTTTCAGCTGGTAGTGAAATTTTCATGCTCTCAGCAATGGCATATGACCGATTTGTTGCTGTCTGTAACCCACTGCACTACCAAGAAGCGATGAACAAACTTTTCTGTAGCCAGCTGGTGGGGAGTGCATGGGCAATGGGATTTTTACATTCCATTATAAACACACTGCCAATGTTAAATGTACAATTCTGCAACTACACAGAAATTAAGCATTTCAGCTGTGAGTTGCCCCCTCTCCTCTCTGCAGCATGCTGTAGAACCTTCCTCAATAAAATTGTTCTTTTGTCTTCTGCGGTGATCTTTGGGTCAAGCTCCTTCCTGCTCACCCTCACCTCCTATATCTATATCATCTCTACTGTCCTGAAGATACAGTCTGCAAAGGGAAGGCAGAAAGCATTCTCCACTTGCAGCTCCCACCTCATCATAGTGGTTTTGCTATACACAACTGCTCTGTTCCAGTACACAAAATCCAGCTCAAGTTCTTCACTCATTCTAGATCAACTGTTTTCCATCCAGTACAGCATTTTAACTCCCATGTTAAATCCCATAATCTACAGCCTGAAAAATAATGATATGAAAACAGCTTTGGGCAGAATGTTAGGGAAAATTAAAGTTTCACAATCACTGTAACTACTTTTAAGCTATACATTCCAAATAAATGCACTTTTTAAAATGGAGCTATAAAGAAACAATCTGTCCTATATGTTAAAAGATGGTAAGAGCAGCCTTTACCTTCCACAGCTTCAGACCCAAGACTCCTTCCAGCCCGGCTTCTGGAGCCCAGGCTGGTGACCTTTGGATGTGGGGTCTCTACTTAGAAGAAGGAACACAGCTGCTGCTTTCCCATTTGCAAGTGTAACTGGTAGCAAAGCTAGCCACTTATCCCAAAGAATATTGACACAGTCACACAGACTTCCACAGGCAATGTTTGCCTCTCAAGTTTGTTTCTCTGTATAATCTGTTTATGGTTTCCCTCTTTTCCTTCCTATTGCATTTGACAAGGTCCTCAATCAGACCATCTCACTGAAAGTAGCATTTCTACATTTCCACAAATCCTTATGAATTAGCATGACCTACGATGTCTGTTCTTGTCATTTATTCTTATCACTGATATCATTTGTTGGCCAGGTTTGTGTCTGTATGTTCTTATTTATTTCTGCTTCCTTTTTTTTTTTTATTATCCCTTTTTGAATTGAACAGTCCTACAACTGATACCCTTTTAAGGAGCAGGCACCCCCTTTCCACAATACCATTACACTGTAGAAATCAGTTGTGTCTGTAGTAGCAGATCACTTGTTTTTTCACTTCATGCTTTTATTCACATATTGCCTTTACTGCATTCCTACTCTGGCTACTGGAGTAGGCCAGTAGCAATCTGGCTACTGCTGTTAAAGATAACAGAAAATGTTTTTATAAATACATTAACACGAAAAGGAGGACTAAGGAGAATCTCCATCCTTTACTGGATGCAGGGGGAAACTTACTGACGAGAGACGAGGAAAAGGCTGAGGTGCTTAATACCTCCTTTGCCTTAGTCTTTACTGGCAAGACCAGTTGTTCTCTAGATACCCAGTACCCTGAGCTGGTGGAAGGGGACGGGGAGCAGGATGTGGCCCTCACTATCCACAAGGAAATGGTTGGCGACCTGCTACAGCACTTAGATGTACACAAGTCGATGGGGCCGGATGGGATCCACCCGAGGGTACTGAAAGAACTGGTGGAAAATCTGGCCAAGCCACTTTCCATCATTTATCAGCAGTCCTGGCTATCAGGGGAGGTCCCAGTCGACTGGTAGCTAGCAAGTGTGATGCCCATCTACAAGAAGGGCCAGAAGGTAGACCAGGGAAACTATATGCCTGTTAGCTTGACCTCAGTACCAGGGAAGCTCATGGAGCAGATTATCTTGGGTGTCATCACACGGCACTTGCAGGGTAACCAGGCGATCAGGCCCAGTCAGCATGGGTTTATAAAAGGCAGGTCCTGCTTGACTAACCTGATCTCCTTCTATGACAAAGTGACACGCTGGGTGGACAAGGGAAAGGCTGTGGATGTGGTCTACCTTGACTTCAGTAAGGCTTTTGACACCGTTTCCCACAGCATTCTCCTCAAGAAACTGGCTGCTCATGGCTTGGACTGGCATACGCTTCGTTGGGTTAGAAACTGGCTGGGTAGCCAGGCCCAAAGAGTTGTGGTGAATGGAGTCAAATCCAGTTGGAGGCCTGTCACTAGTGGAGTCCCCCAGGGCTCAGTACTAGGGTCAGTTCTCTTTAATATCTTTATCGATGGTCTGGATGAGGGGATCGAGTGCACCCTCAGTAAATTTGCAGATGACACCAAGTTAGGTGCGTGTGTCGATCTGCTCGAGGGTAGAAAAGCTCTGCAGGAGGATCTGGATAGGCTGGACCAATGGGCTGAGGTTAACTGTATGAAGTTCAACAAGGCCAAGTGCACGGTCCTGCACCTGAGGCACAACAACCCCAAGCAGTGCTACAGGCTGGGAGGTGAGTGGTTAGAAAGCTGCCTGACAGAAAAAAACCTGGGAGCATTGGTTGATAGTCAGCTGAACATGAGCCAGCAGTGTGCTCAGGTGGCCAAGAAGGCCAACAGCATCCTGGCTTGTATAAGAAACAGTGTGGCCAGCAGGACTAGGGAAGTGATTGTCCCCCTGTACATGGCTCTGGCTCTGGTGAGGCCGCACCTGGAGTATAGTGTTCAGCTTTAGGCCCCTCGCTACAAGAAGGACATCGAGGTCCTCGAGTGTGTCCAGAGAAGGGCAACAAAGCTGGTGAGGGTTCTGGAGAACAAGTCTTAACGAGGAGTGGCTGAGGGAGCTGGGATTGTTCAGCCTGGAGAAGAGAAGTCTCAGGGGTAACCTTATCACACTCTATAGATAACTTAAAGAAAGCTGTAGTGAGGTGGGGGTTGGTCTATTCTCCCACGTGCCTGGTCACCAGGCGAGGGGGTCTCATGTGTCTGGCTGCTGTGTGCCGGGGCGTGTAGACAGGCCAGGGAAGCAGCAGGCAGAGGCAGAAACATGCAGGCCTGAGCATGGCCACCTCGTCCCTCGTCCCCCGTGACAGGCTCTACCTACGCTTCAGGGCTGGGGCTGAGGGCTTTCCCTGTGTGCCTGGCAGGCCCCTGGCCGGTGGTGGGCACAGCCCTGTGTCTGTGAGGGAGCAGCGAGGGCTGGGCTGCGTCAGGCAGTCGGAGGAGCCATGCTCCGCAGGGGAGCGCAGCACAGGCAGGGGCAGGGCGCTGTGTGTCAGGGGGCGCAGTCCCCATCACGGGGCAGCGTGATTTGCGGGCATGGTGGCGGCCCTGGTGAGCTGTGTGGAGAGCAGGTTGTGGGCAGCCTACAAAGCAGGCAGGCAGGCGCCCCATTGCTGCGGGTTTGGCTCAGGGCGCACCACGCAGGGCTGGGTGAGGTGGGGGGAGAGGGGCTTGGGGGGGAGCAGAGTGGCGCAGCGGAAGCGTGCTGGGCCCATAACCCAGAGGTCGATGGATCGAAACCATCCTCTGCTACAGCCTTTAGTTGCAGGCTCCTGTCAAGCTTTTGTGCCACTGCGGCCCTTCCTCTCTCAGGACAGCCATGGCTTTGGCTGTTGCACTCCCTCTGCACTGTCTCTCTCGCTCTCCACCCTTCTCCTTTGCTTTCTTGCCAGTCAGCACTCCAAAAGGGCCCCTCAGCAGGGCAGGCTGCTGTGGAGCAGCAGACATACCTCAGCCCTCAACTCTGCCCAGGATACGCTGGCGGCTCTGCTAGCTATGCTGACACTGTCACGGTTGCACACCCCCACCTACACATGCAGAGCACGTGCACGGGCAGCCCGCGTCAGACCCGAAGGAGAGCAGCGCCAGCAGCAGCAGCCAGGGAGGCAGCAACGGGCGTTGCAGAAGACGGAGAAGACAGAGGTGTTTCTGGTAGCTGTGCGTCATCCCTGTCTTCGAGAATGAGACAGAATGGCAGGGGCCCCCCAGCAGGTTGAGGCAGGGTGTGGGCAGGTGGCTGGAAGGAGGAGCCCATTGAGTTGGTGAGCTGCCGGAGCCCCAGGGAGGCACGCAGACAGATGCGTTGGTGGTATAGTGGTGAGCATAGCTGCCTTCCAAGCAGTTGACCCGGGTTCGATTCCCGGCCAACGCACCCCAGCTTTTCTTCAGCCAGGCTGCAGAAGCAGTGTGTCGTGCTCCAAAACCACCCCGTTTCTGTCCTGACATTTGAATGCCATGTGCCCTGGGGCATCCAGCCTTCCTTGCGTCCCCAGAGCATGGTGCTGCCTGCTTTCTCTCCCAGGGACGAGCACCCCCATGACGAGGGTGCTGCAGAGAAATGCTGAAGCAGTTTGGTGCTGCAGCAGGTGGATGGCTGTCCTTTATGGCTCAAAGGCCTGTCTGGCTGTCTGAAATCACACCAGCTTGACTGAATTTACTCTCTTCTTCATCCTCTGTATTTGGCATCTCTGTGGAGCTGGCTGGTCAAAGGTGGGGTTGCTTCAAAGAGTATGCTGGTGTGTACAACACCAGTGTTCAGAGCACAGCGTTCTTTCCTCTGAGGTTGGGTTTGAAATACTCTTTTGCACAATCGTAGCCAGGACTGCACATGTCGGCATCCCTGTGTCCCCAGGCTGCGTGCAGAGCCACTGCCATACTATACTGAGACTCCGGCATTTTTTAGACCTTCCGAATATAACCGGAAGTGGATGCAACAATGTTCCTGGGAAGAAGGAAGTGAGATACACACTCCGCACTCAGGAGATACCACTCTGCCACCTTTCCAGGCATGTTTCTTTGCACTCTGAGCCCCAGCCTATTCCCGTCGTTCCCCTTCCACAGAAGTACAGCAAACAGCAGAAGCCATTTGTGCCTGCCAGCGGTACGAGGGCTCCAAGCTCACGTCCATCCTGTGATCACCAGGATGGAGACTCATTTCTCGAAGGCTTCCTGTCTTTCTGCTGTGCACCTGTTTATGGTAGTAGCTGTGGACTGAGGTCAGGGACGTCCGTATAGCCGTGGAAGTGCACCAAGCGTGGGGATTGACTCGCAGACACGGGAGACGGCAGGTTTTGCCTGCTGTGTTTCCAGTGGAAAGAGTTAGGATGTCAGGAGAGAGGGCGCCTGAGTACCATCAGAGAAAGAAGGCATTCAGCGTTGTGCGATTCATAGGAAGGTGTGTTGTGTCATCCTGGCAGCTCTTCCTTTTGTTGAACCTCGTGCTATGCTCCATCACTTGCTCACAGCAGGGACACAGCAGGTGTCCAGAGGGTCCCATGGTGTAATGGTGAGCACTCTGGACTCTGAATCCAGCGATCTGAGTTCAAATCTCAGTGGGACCTCTGCAGCTTTTGGCACCCAGACTCCTTTCCTCACCGTGCTTTCATCTCAGGAGAACAGTGCCTTCCTAGGAGCTCTGTTGCATTCTTTCGCTTCAGTCTTCCTGCTTGCCTCTCCTCCTCCTCTGTGTTACCCTCCTGCCCTGTGCTCCACGCTCCCCACACCGCCCCGCCCGTGCCTCTTGCTTACTGAGCCCTGGCACCCGCTGGAGTAGAGGAGGCTTTGCAGATCCGTGGCCAGTGGCATGTTGGTTATCTCCAAAGACGGGCACTCCACAACACCCATGAGCACCTGATTACCATCTTTGACCACCCTCCCTGCAGCAGTAGAGAGTTACTGTGTGTGGCATTTAGTGGGTTTAATCAGGTGTGCGCTGCGTTTTGCTGCCACGAGGGGACACCACTGAGAAGAGGCTGCCTCTCTCTCCTTTATCCCGCCTGCCCAGCCTACCCTCCCCAGGTATTTAGACACATGGATAAGATGCCCGCTGAGCCTTCTCTTCTGCAGGCTAAGCAGTCCCTGCTCTCGCAGCCTCCCCTTTCATCATTCACGACAGAATCACAGAGCGGTTGAGCTTGGCGGGGTCTCTGCAGGACATCTTGTCCGTCTCTTGCCTGGGGACATACTCGCTGCCCTGAGGGAAGGCAGGTTCTCCCTCCTCTCTTTCCAGCAGAAACAGGTAAGCTTTCCTTGCAATGCTTTCCTTGAGGCGTGAGGAGCTAATGGAGGCAGGAAGAGAACAGACCACCACGAGTCTCCAGCTATGCTGCACAAGGTCTTTAATGGGAAGGTAGAAAGGCAGTGGCACAGTACAGAGACCAAGAAGAACGTCTGCAGGGTTCAGGGAGGCAGAGAGAATGGCCCGTCCATCTCAGGGATGTCTGCCCCAAATGGGATGATCCACGCGCTTCAGCAGTTGAAGCGGCAGAGTGGGGAAGGCAGACACAGCCCTGACCCCCCCAGACCAAGGGAGCCCCCAGAAGAGATGGGAACCCCCCCAGTGCTGAGGGAGCTGCCAACAGCAGCTGACAGAGAGGATCCCACGGCGGTGTTCTGAGGGAAAGAGGTGAGGATGGGGCCCGGCAGGGTCACCACGACCGGGGAGGCCTCAATGACAACCGTCGAGTCAGCGCACCGGGCGACACACGGCTCACTGCAGCTGCTTGCAAGTGGGGTTGGGCCAGAGGCACCGCAGGGGGATGGGACACAGGGTCTGAAGCAAGACATCTCTCGTCGAGGGAGGCAAAGCTGAAACACAGAGTAGCAGGGAGGGAACACAGACCCCAAGATCAGCCTTTGTCATCTCCACAACAGAAATCGCCGCATTGAAGATTGGACAGGATGCACGGGGCTATTTGGTAAGAGTCCGTCTGTTTTCAGGTGCTAATTCTTGCAGAGAGACATCCCTGCAGCTGACCCCCATCAATCTCCCTCTGCTTGAGAGGTCCCCACAGTCCCCAGCTCTCCAAACCCACCCCTTCCAAAGGGAGAGAGGTCACAGGCCCGAAACATCTGTATTGCAGTGCCAATCTGAGGCAGCCCAAGTTCCAAACTGAGTCGCCAGCATGAAAGCAATGGGGCCCTCAGGGAGAGCTGGAGTGAACGCAGGCTTACCTCGTTCCTCAAGGAAAGGGAGAGAGAAGAGAAGTGGATGCAGAGCCTGCAGCAGCACGGTCTTTTATGCTGCATCCCAGAGCCCCATGGGAACAGAAACATTCCTTGCTCATGAAGCATCAGAACACCTCATAGCTGCTTCCTTCAGAGGCCTTGTTGGTGGTTAAGAGCTTGCTTCTTTCATCTGACAGCTTTTGTTCCTGCCTCATACCACCCGACATTGAACTGATGTATCTGTGTCCCAGGCTCCTAAGGCCAATTACGACAGAGGTCTTAGGCTCCCTGTGCGGGATTGTGTGATTCCATCATACAAACGTCCTTTGGAGTCTCATCCACTTTGTGGTGAGCATGGCCACCAGTCACGGTGACAGTCAGCCACAGAGGACTTGAGAGGTCACCGCACAAGGGCATTCAGTGCTGAGATTGGAGCTAATTCTGCGAGACGTTTCTCCCTGTGGTTCATCACAGACACGCAGGAGACTATGGAGTAAGGTCAGGAAGAAGATCAAGACAGGACACGTGGGGGAGACATGGCCCATGTTTCCAAGATGTTTCAGGAAGGATGGAGTGTTGTGAAGTAGAGGAAGCCTCCTGAAGGCAGAGGAGAGGACAACAAGGTCATTGCTGACACTCGTCATGCTCTGACAGAGCCCAAAGACAAAGTTCCGTGAAAGTTCTGAAGCAGTGAGACCTTCCTCTGTGCCTTCACAGACATGCAGCAGGGCAAGGCATAGGAACGTGATCCAAGAGATGCCCGCGTCCTTCCCTGAAGCTGAACCAATGTCCAATTGACCTGGTTTGCTCAACACATTTGTCCCACTGGCCAGAGGTCTGGCTGGCCTGCTTTTGAGGCGAGGCTTGCGGTACGGAGCCAAAACCTGATTTCTTTTTTTCCTGGAGCAGAGATGGAGCAGCCGCTTACATGAGTTCCAAGTACAAAGTGTCTTGGGATCTGCCTCCCAGCACACCTGACAGTCATCCTGATGTGGAAGAGCTGGGAAAATCCCTGAACTGCAGGCAAACATGAGTCACCCAGCTGCGGACAGCAGCGGACATGGTTTTTCGGCCTCAGGCATGGCAGGACTAGCAGAGCTCCTAGTCTCACTCCTCGCAACGTGCTGCTTTCCTCACCAAGGGAGTTTCCAAGCGGCTTTGTACCCTTCCTGAAACACCAGGTGCTTTTACACATTCTCGTGCTGCTGCCTCCCAAGACATTACCTTTGTGTGGCTGGTCCGGGGCCCGTGTGATGTAGCGCACCCCGGATTACTGGGGCTCTGAAGGACCCTCTGGAGATCCTTTGGGCTGAGGTTCTGTTCTGAGCTGGCCAAATATCCCATTTAACTCCAGGGGTTCTGGGCCTTGTCTTGTTGCCTTCTGAACACTGGAACCCTCTGAGGTCGCAGGCTCTTGGCAGCTCTTCCAGGGCTCCACCATGCCCAATGTGACTTGTTTTTTCCAAAGGACAGCTGGCGATTTCCTTGTGGCAGCTTGTGAGCGTTGCTTCTCTCTTTGCCCATGGTGATGTGACAGGGAGGGATCAGGATGTGAGAGGGAGGGATAGGAAAATCACCCAACTGGGGCTTAAGGCAGCTCACTTCAAGCACTTGCATATAGGCAAGGAAGTGCCTACAAGGCAGCATTACGAAGAAATCCCACATATCCTTTCCGGAAAGGATGGGGTGCTTCTTTTAAGGACCTGTATACTGATGCACGCAGGTTGGGGAATAAGCAAGATGAGATAGAGATGTGTTTGTGTGTAAGGTGTCTGGCTGTGAAGGAGTTAACTTTCCCCACAGCAGCCCATATAGTGTTGCGCTCTGCACTTGTAGCTAGAACAGCACTGATATGGCACCAGTGTTTTGTCTATTGCTGAGCAGTGCTTACATGCCATCAGAACTCTCTCCAAGCCACCCTAAGGCCAGTAGGCAGGGGGTAGGCAAGAGCTGGGGATGCGACCTTGGCAGAGCAGCTGATCTGAAGCGACCAAAGGGATATTCCGTACCATATGATGTCACACTCAGCAAGAAAAGCTGGGCAAGAGAAAGGAGAAGGCGGTGCTCTCATTAGGAAAACATCTCTCCACCCGTGCGACCACTATGCATTTTGAGACCCCCCACTTCCCAAGATGTGGCCGAACATAACTTCCCGATGGGAAGTAGTGTATAATTGGTTTCTCTCTCTTTGCTTCCGCACAGCATTTGCTTGTTTTGTCTTTCGGGGTATGTTCTTGGTTGTTGTTGTTGTGTTTTGTTTTGTTTTTTAAGCAGTGTGATCAAAGCGATGCCCACATTCTTCACTAAAGGTGACCCACAATCAAATTTACATGTGTTGCTCAGCAACTTCATCCCATTGGCCAGAGGTCTGGCTGGCCTGCTTTTGAGGACAGGCTCATGGCATGAGGGCAAATCAGCGTCCCAGCGCACCTGGCGGTCATCCTGACGTGGAAGAGCTGGGAAAATCCCTGAACTGCAGGCAAACATGAGTAACCAAGCTGCAGACAGCAGTGGACTTGGTGTCCTGGCCTCAGTCACTCCAGGATGGCACAGCTCCTACCCCATTCTGCCCAAAGTGCTTCTTTCTTCACCAAAGGCATTTCCAGGGGTCTTTGTACCATTCCTGAAACAATGGGTGCTTTTGCACATTCCTGAGCTCCTGACTTCCAAGGTATGACCTTTGTGCGGCTGGTCCATGGCCCATATGACTTGTGAGACTTAGACTTGAAAGGACCTTTGGATGTGAGCCACTCCAATCCCTCCAACCGCCTCCCCAGAGCATGGTGCTGCCTGCTTTCTCTCCCAGGACACCCCCATGATGAGGGTGCTGCAGAGAAATGCTGAAGCAGTTTGGTGCTGCAGCAGGTGGATGGCTGTCCTTTATGGCTCAAAGGCCTGTCTGGGTGTTCTGAAGTCACACCAACTTGACTGAATTTGCTCTCTTCATCCTCCTCTGTATTTGGCATCTCTGTGGAGCTGGCTGGTCAAGGGTGGGGTTGCTTCAAAGAGTATGCTGGTGTGTACAACACCAGTGTTCAGAGCACAGCGTTCTTTCCTCTGAGGTTGGGTTTGAAATACTCTTTTGCACAATCGTAGCCAGGACTGCACATGTCGGCATCCCTGTGTCCCCAGGCTGCGTGCAGAGCCACTGCCATACTATACTGAGACTCCGGCATTTTTTAGACCTTCCGAATATAACCGGAAGTGGATGCAACAATGTTCCTGGGAAGAAGGAAGTGAGATACACACTCCGCACTCAGGAGATACCACTCTGCCACCTTTCCAGGCATGTTTCTTTGCACTTTGAGCCCCCACCTATTCCCGTCGTTCCCCTTCCACAGAAGTACAGCAAACAGCAGAAGCCATTTGTGCCTGCCAGTGGTACGAGGGCTCCAAGCTCACGTCCATCCTGTGATCACCAGGATGGAGACTCATTTCTCGAAGGCTTCCTGTCTTTCTGCTGTGCACCTGTTTATGGTAGTTGCTGTGGACTGAGGTCAGGGACGTCCGTATAGCCGTGGAAGTGCACCAAGCGTGGGGATTGACTCGCAGACACGGGAGACGGCAGGTTTTGCCTGCTGTGTTTCCAGTGGAAAGAGTTAGGATGTCAGGAGAGAGGGCGCCTGAGTGCCATCAGAGGAAGATGGTATTCGACGTTGTGCAATTCATAGGAAGGTGTGTTGTGTCATCCTGGCAGCTCTTCCTTTTGTTGAACCTCGTGCTATGCTCCATCACTTGCTCACAGCAGGGACACAGCAGGTGTCCAGAGGGTCCCATGGTGTAATGGTGAGCACTCTGGACTCTGAATCCAGCGATCTGAGTTCAAATCTCAGTGGGACCTCTGCAGCTTTTGGCACCCAGACTCCTTTCCTCACCGTGCTTTCATCTCAGGAGAACAGTGCCTTCCTAGGAGCTCTGTTGCATTCTTTCGCTTCAGTCTTCCTGCTTGCCTCTCCTCCTCCTCTGTGTTACCCTCCTGCCCTGTGCTCCACGCTCCCCACACCGCCCCGCCCGTGCCTCTTGCTTACTGAGCCCTGGCACCCGCTGGAGTAGAGGAGGCTTTGCAGATCAGTGGCATGTTGGTTATCTCCAAAGACGGGCACTCCACAACACCCATGAGCACCTGATTACCATCTTTGACCACCCTCCCTGCAGCAGTAGAGAGTTACTGTGTGTGGCATTTAGTGGGTTTAATCAGGTGTGAGCTGCGTTTTGCCGCCACGAGGGGACACCACTGAGAAGAGGCTGCCTCTCTCTCCTTTATCCCGCCTGCCCAGCCTACCCTCCCCAGGTATTTAGACACATGGATAAGATGCCCGCTGAGCCTTCTCTTCTGCAGGCTAAGCAGTCCCTGCTCTCGCAGCCTCCCCTTTCATCATTCACGACAGAATCACAGAGCGGTTGAGCTTGGCGGGGTCTCTGCAGGACATCTTGTCCGTCTCTTGCCTGGGGACATACTCGCTGCCCTGAGGGAAGGCAGGTTCTCCCTCCTCTCTTTCCAGCAGAAACAGGTAAGCTTTCCTTGCAATGCTTTCCTTGAGGCGTGAGGAGCTAATGGAGGCAGGAAGAGAACAGACCACCACGAGTCTCCAGCTATGCTGCACAAGGTCTTTAATGGGAAGGTAGAAAGGCAGTGGCACAGTACAGAGACCAAGAAGAACGTCTGCAGGGTTCAGGGAGGCAGAGAGAATGGCCCGTCCATCTCAGGGATGTCTGCCCCAAATGGGATGATCCACGCGCTTCAGCAGTTGAAGCGGCAGAGTGGGGAAGGCAGACACAGCCCTGACCCCCCCAGACCAAGGGAGCCCCCAGAAGAGATGGGAACCCCCCCAGTGCTGAGGGAGCTGCCAACAGCAGCTGACAGAGAGGATCCCACGGCGGTGTTCTGAGGGAAAGAGGTGAGGATGGGGCCCGGCAGGGTCACCACGACCGGGGAGGCCTGGATGGCAACCGTCGAGTCAGCGCACCGGGCGACACACGGCTCACTGCAGCTGCTTGCAAGTGGGGTTGGGCCAGAGGCACCGCAGGGGGATGGGACACAGGGTCTGAAGCAAGACATCTCTCGTCGAGGGAGGCAAAGCTGAAACACAGAGTAGCAGGGAGGGAACACAGACCCCAAATCAGCCTTTGTCATCTCCACAGCAGAAATCGCCGCATTGAAGATTGGACAGGATGCACAGGGCTGTTTGGTAAGAGTCCGTCTGTTTTCAGGTGCTAATTCTTGCAGAGAGACATCCCTGCAGCTGACCCCCATCAATCTCCCTCTGCTTGAGAGGTCCCCACAGTCCCCAGCTCTCCAAACCCACCCCTTCCAAAGGGAGAGAGGTCACAGGCCCGAAACATCTGTATTGCAGTGCCAATCTGAGGCAGCCCAAGTTCCAAACTGAGTCGCCAGCATGAAAGCAATGGGGCCCTCAGGGAGAGCTGGAGTGAACGCAGGCTTACCTCGTTCCTCAAGGAAAGGGAGAGAGAAGAGAAGTGGATGCAGAGCCTGCAGCAGCACGGTCTTTTATGCTGCATCCCAGAGCCCCATGGGAACAGAAACATTCCTTGCTCATGAAGCATCAGAACACCTCATAGCTGCTTCCTTCAGAGGCCTTGTTGGTGGTTAAGAGCTTGCTTCTTTCATCTGACAGCTTTTGTTCCTGCCTCATACCACCCGACATTGAACTGATGTATCTGTGTCCCAGGCTCCTAAGGCCAATTACGACAGAGGTCTTAGGCTCCCTGTGCGGGATTGTGTGATTCCATCATACAAACGTCCTCTGGAGTCTCATCCACTTTGTGGTGAGCATGGCCACCAGTCACGGTGACAGTCAGCCACAGAGGACTTGAGAGGTCACCGCACAAGGGCATTCAGTGCTGAGATTGGAGCTAATTCTGCGAGACGTTTCTCCCTGTGGTTCATCACAGACACGCAGGAGACTATGGAGTAAGGTCAGGTAGAAGATCAAGACAGGACACGTGGGGGAGACATGGCCCATGTTTCCAAGATGTTTCAGCAAGGATGGAGTGTTGTGAAGTAGAGGAAGTCTCCTGAAGGCAGAGGAGAGGACAACAAGGTCATTGCTGACACTCGTCATGCTCTGACAGAGCCCAAAGACAAAGTTCTGTGAAAGTTCTGAAGCAGTGAGACCTTCCTCTGTGCCTTCACAGAAATGCAGCAGGGCAAGGCATAGGAACGTGATCCAAGAGATGCCCGCGTCCTTCCCTGAAGCTGAACCAATGTCCAATTGACCTGGTTTGCTCAACACATTTGTCCCACTGGCCAGAGGTCTGGCTGGCCTGCTTCTGAGGCGAGGCTTGCGGCACGGAGCCAAAACCTGATTTCTTTTTTTCCTGGAGCAGAGATGGAGCAGCCGCTTACATGAGTTCCAAGTACAAAGTGTCTTGGGATCTGCCTCCCAGCACACCTGACAGTCATCCTGATGTGGAAGAGCTGGGAAAATCCCTGAACTGCAGGCAAACATGAGTCACCCAGCTGCGGACTGCAGCGGACATGGTTTTTCGGCCTCAGGCATGGCAGGAATAGCAGAGCTCCTAGTCTCACTCCTCGCAAAGTGCTGCTTTCCTCACCAAGGGAGTTTCCAAGTGGCTTTGTACCCTTCCTGAAACACCAGGTGCTTTTACACATTCTCGTGCTGCTGCCTCCCAAGGCATTACCTTTGTGTGGCTGGTCCAGAGTCCACGTTACTCGTGTTGGACTGGAAAGGACCTTTGGAGGTGAGCCACTCCAACCTCCTGTGCACTGCAGGCTCACCTAGATGAGGTTTCTCAGGTGGGACTCATCACCCTTCCTAGACCTTGCCCACCTCAAGGAGTTCTCAGGTGAGTCCTGGCCCTAGATGCACTTTATCAGTACTTTAGTTTCCCCTGCTGACTGGTTCAGCTGTTAGCTGCTTTTATAAGGTAAGAGTCACGAATCCACCAAAGAGGAACGCTTTCACCTGGGAAGGGGCTGGCATGCTGGACTTCACTGCCAGCCAGGGGCTCTCCCAGCTGACCTTCCCAGGCCCACAAGCAGGCCACCAGGAAGGAAGTGACAGAGAGGATGCCAGCAGTGTTGAGCAGATCTCAAGGCCTGGAGATGGAGGGGAAATAAATACCACAATTAAACATGAAGCCTCCTTCCAGGATTGGCAGGAAACGGTGTGCTGGGACACACTTCCCCTTGCCCTTCCAGCACTTCTGCCCAGGAGAGCTTTCTGGTCTCTGGTACACAAGGATAACCAGGGCAGGTGGTGTTCAGTGCACGTACCCAGCCCTCATGTTCTCTGTGGTGCCAATTAGCACGCTCAGACCCCTTGGCTCATGGAGATCAAACCTAGAATTAGCTGTGGGCTTTCACACCCGGATGAAAGAACAGGGCTCAGAAAAGCTCTTCAAACAACAGCCCTGTCTCCTGTGAATAACCGTCACCACCCATAAAAAAAAAAAATTAAAAGAGAAAAAACAAGGACAACATTTGATCCCATACCTTAATTAGGAATTTTCACAGGCAATGAAAGGCGTGAGGGCATTTTCTGAGATGAGCTCCTACCCCAGGAGGTGGGACACCTCAGGTGCGGAAGCCCAAGAGCACAGCCCTCAGAGGAGCACGTACAGGAGGAAAGGCTTGACCTGAGCATACTCCCCTGGAGTTGGGCAAAAGGCAGGAGAAAGAAGCTGCTCAGGAGTCGGAATGGAACCCATGCCTCCCAGGGAGACTGCATCCTGAATGTTTGGCCCTGCTTCCTGTCCACAGCCCTGCTCCCGTCCCTGAACCTTCCCAGAGCCAGCCTGCCTCCTTCAGCCTCCACCAGGCAGGGTTGCAGGGTGCACACTTGCCCTCCGTGCAACATGGGCTGCTGCCAGGCCACTGCAGCACCTTTGTGTATGTGGGAGCATAGGGAGGAAGAGTCCCTGGCACAGGGGCAGCACACTGCTAACGCTTCTCCCTAAGGCCAAGGCAATCCTTCACGGCAGCAACCAAAGGAGGTGCCAGCAAGCGTTGGCTCTGCGCATTCAACGTCCTGCCAAGGGGCTCAAGGCACAAGCGTACTCTTCCCCTGACTCCCTCCTTCCCTCCAGAGCCTGTGGAAATGCAAAACCAACCACTTGGCTGACAGGGCTGTTTCATAGCCTATTTGTGGGGGAGCAAGGGTGCTTCCTTCTGCCCTATGTGGGCCCCAGCCGGCTGGCTACAGAGGGCTCTACGACATAGAGCCCTAGGGGGAAGCCTGAGACAGTCTCACGGTGTCAGTGCACAGGAAAACGCTTGGAGAGTCAACGAGAAATGACAGGATATGGGCCGAGTGCTGAGCAATGACTGAGATCCAGTGTCACAGGGATGAGGCTTATTTGCAGCCCTTGGAGCAGAAGAGGGGGAGCACAACTCTGTCTTAGACTTGCGACTTCAAAGCTTCTCTGGAATGTCGGGTTGACTCCGGATGCTGTGACGCTATGTTGGACTGACTCCTAAACTGTGTGACAGTTCATGGCAGAGAAACACCACCACCTCTACACTGACAATCCAACACCATCTTCCCACCATTGCTGCTGCATAGCCGGTTTTAGGCATCTCAGAAAGGGACCCACCACTCTCCAAAGCTGAGCCAATGAGCGATGTTGGTTGTGCTTCTGTGATAGCATACTTAAGAAAGGGGGAAAAAAAAAACCCACGCTGTGCAACAGCATCTGGGAGAGAGGAATGAGGAAAAGTAGAGAGAAGCAACCCTGCAGACACCAAGTACAATGAAGAAGGATGGGAAGGAGATGCTCCAGGTCTGGAGAAGAAGTTGTCCTGTGGCCTGCGTCGAGGACAGTGGAGGAGCAAGCTTTCCCCCTGCAGCCCATGTAAAAGACCATGGTGGGGCAGGTGGATATGGCCCGAAGGACATTACAGACCACTGTTAGCCATCAGAGGAGCAGACTCTGGGCCAGAACTGCAATCCAAGGAGAGGAGCTCATGGTGGAGCAGGATGTCTGGTGGGAGCTGCAGCCTGTGGGGGACGCAGTCTGGAGGAGTCTGTTCCTGAAGGACTGCATCCTGTTGTAAGGACCATGTTGGAGTGGTTCTTGAAGAACCGCATTGTGTTGGAAGCCCACATTGGATCAGTTTGGGAGAGACTGCATCCCATGACTAATATCCCATCCCACAGCTTCCGCTGTCAGTGGTTGTCTCTACATAGGTTGTCTCCACACTTTTTCCATGGAAGCAGCAAAGATGGCAGGTGAGCAGAAATGATTCAGTGTGTAGATACGATTCCATATGCCGTACGGCAGTGTGAGGCCAAGGTGCTGGGAGGTGCATCCTTATCCGTGGGGTTCCACCAGTCAAGGGGCCAGGAAGCCTGTCAGCAGGTGCCATTTTGGGCTGATGTTGCAGGTCCTCTGTGCACCGGCTTTGGGTGCAGCCTGTCCTTGAGAGTGCCAGGGAGCTGGTCATCATTGCACAGGGCACTTGATGATCCCAGCAGAGCTGTCTGGAGCAGGTAGTTGTGGCCGAGTGGTGAAGGCGATGGACTAGAAATCCATTGGGGTTTCCCCGCGCAGGTTCGAATCCTGCCAACTACGGCATGCAGTCCCCTTTTGGTCTGCCTGCAGTGACCGTGCAGCTGCCATGGGATGCAGGCCCCCAGGCACAGTCGTGTTCCTCCAGCTGCACAGGGCCTTGCCAGAGAACACAGCAACTCCCCCTTGCTCACTGCGAGTCCTTGTCCTCGCCTCCACCCCAACACTGCCTGAATGGGCAAGTAATCCTGATCCCATTTACCAGTCAGGCAAGAAGTGGGCACAGAAAAGGCCACTGATGTCCAGGGGCTGTAGAAGTCCTTCTGTGAACAGTGGCGTCATCCTAAAGGGAAGACACTTCCTAGCTCTGAGAGCAGTGGATCCTCGTGGATCTTGCCTGAAGGCCACGGGGTTCTAACGGCTGACCCCTCTCCGTCCCCAGCCCTTGCACACATAGGGACAACCTTTCCCAGGGGTCTTTCCTAAATTTGGCATAAAGCTGAGATGCTGAGGGGTGCACCGGTCTATCCTGTCTGCTTCTCCTCTGAGGAAGAAGAGCAAGTGCAAAAGGACGTGTGGTGGGGACTGTGGCATCCATCAGACTACTCCCTGCTGTCTCAGGTGCTGACCCGTGTGCTAGAAAAGAGCAGGAGGCTTCAGAGAGGCCTTCTTTTGGTCCCATGGCCAGCTGCTCCGGCAGCAAAGGCCCTGGGAGGAAGAGGGGCTGATGCTGGTAGCCTGGCCTTGTTTGCTGAAGTGGGAAGGGATAGGACAAGGGCTAATACCCTGAGGTATTATCGCAAGGAGAGAGCCCCGAGAAGGAGAATGTGTGTAAGGCCCATACCGGTACCTGGCTTGTCCCCTGCAGTTGTCCCACTGACGGTCACAGAGCCGCAAAGGACTAAGGGGCAGCTCAAAGGCTCTGCCCTGAGCTATCCCCACTGCGGAAGGCAGGCAGTCTCCAGCAGCGCTCCTTCTATGCCCAGCCCTGTGTGTAGTGTTTGAGCTTTATCTCGTGTGTCTGGCTGCTGTGTGCCGGGGCGTGTAGACAGGCCAGGGAAGCAGCAGGCAGAGGCAGAAACATGCAGGCCTGAGCATGGCCACCTCGTCCCTCGTCCCCCATGACAGGCTCTACCTGCGCTTCAGGGCTGGGGCTGAGGGCTTTCCCTGTGTGCCTGGCAGGCCCCTGGCCGGTGGTGGGCACAGCCCTGTGTCTGTGAGGGAGCAGCGAGGGCTGGGCTGCGTCAGGCAGTCGGAGGAGCCATGCTCCGCAGGGGAGCGCAGCACAGGCAGGGGCAGGGCGCTGTGTGTCAGGGGGCGCAGTCCCCATCACGGGGCAGCGTGATTTGCGGGCATGGTGGCGGCCCTGGTGAGCTGTGTGGAGAGCAGGTTGTGGGCAGCCTACAAAGCAGGCAGGCAGGCGCCCCATTGCTGCGGGTTTGGCTCAGGGCGCACCACGCAGGGCTGGGTGAGGTGGGGGGAGAGGGGCTTGGGGGGGAGCAGAGTGGCGCAGCGGAAGCGTGCTGGGCCCATAACCCAGAGGTCGATGGATCGAAACCATCCTCTGCTACAGCCTTTAGTTGCAGGCTCCTGTCAAGCTTTTGTGCCACTGCGGCCCTTCCTCTCTCAGGACAGCCATGGCTTTGGCTGTTGCACTCCCTCTGCACTGTCTCTCTCGCTCTCCACCCTTCTCCTTTGCTTTCTTGCCAGTCAGCACTCCAAAAGGGCCCCTCAGCAGGGCAGGCTGCTGTGGAGCAGCAGACATACCTCAGCCCTCAACTCTGCCCAGGATACGCAGGCGGCTCTGCTAGCTATGCTGACACTGTCACGGTTGCACACCCCCACCTACACATGCAGAGCACGTGCACGGGCAGCCCGCGTCAGACCCGAAGGAGAGCAGCGCCAGCAGCAGCAGCCAGGGAGGCAGCAACGGGCGTTGCACAAGACGGAGAAGACAGAGGTGTTTCTGGTAGCTGTGCCTCATCCCTGTCTTCGAGAATGAGACAGAATGGCAGGGGCCCCCCAGCAGGTTGAGGCAGGGTATGGGCAGGTGGCTGGAAGGAGGAGCCCATTGAGTTGGTGAGCTGCCGGAGCCCCAGGGAGGCACGCAGACAGATGCGTTGGTGGTATAGTGGTGAGCATAGCTGCCTTCCAAGCAGTTGACCCGGGTTCGATTCCCGGCCAACGCACCCCAGCTTTTCTTCAGCCAAGCTGCAGAAGCAGTGTGTCGTGCTCCAAAACCACCCCGTTTCTGTCCTGACGTTTGAGTGCCATGTGCCCTGGGGCATTCAGCCTTCCTTGCGTCCCCAGAGCATGGTGCTGCCTGCTTTCTCTCCCAGGGACGAGCACCCCCATGACGAGGGTGCTGCAGAGAAATGCTGAAGCAGTTTGGTGCTGCAGCAGGTGGATGGCTGTCCTTTATGGCTCAAAGGCCTGTCTGGCTGTCTGAAATCACACCAGCTTGACTGAATTTACTCTCTTCTTCATCCTCTGTATTTGGCATCTCTGTGGAGCTGGCTGGTCAAAGGTGGGGTTGCTTCAAAGAGTATGCTGGTGTGTACAACACCAGTGTTCAGAGCACAGCGTTCTTTCCTCTGAGGTTGGGTTTGAAATACTCTTTTGCACAATCGTAGCCAGGACTGCACATGTCGGCATCCCTGTGTCCCCAGGCTGCGTGCAGAGCCACTGCCATACTATACTGAGACTCCGGCATTTTTTAGACCTTCCGAATATAACCGGAAGTGGATGCAACAATGTTCCTGGGAAGAAGGAAGTGAGATACACACTCCGCACTCAGGAGATACCACTCTGCCACCTTTCCAGGCATGTTTCTTTGCACTCTGAGCCCCAGCCTATTCCCGTCGTTCCCCTTCCACAGAAGTACAGCAAACAGCAGAAGCCATTTGTGCCTGCCAGCGGTACGAGGGCTCCAAGCTCACGTCCATCCTGTGATCACCAGGATGGAGACTCATTTCTCGAAGGCTTCCTGTCTTTCTGCTGTGCACCTGTTTATGGTAGTTGCTGTGGACTGAGGTCAGGGACGTCCGTATAGCCGTGGAAGTGCACCAAGCATGGGGATTGACTCGCAGACACGGGAGACGGCAGGTTTTGCCTGCTGTGTTTCCAGTGGAAAGAGTTAGGATGTCAGGAGAGAGGGCACCTGAGTGCCATCAGAGAAAGAAGGCATTCAGCGTTGTGCAATTCATAGGAAGGTGTGTTGTGTCATCCTGGCAGCTCTTCCTTTTGTTGAACCTCGTGCTATGCTCCATCACTTGCTCACAGCAGGGACACAGCAGGTGTCCAGAGGGTCCCATGGTGTAATGGTGAGCACTCTGGACTCTGAATCCAGCGATCTGAGTTCAAATCTCAGTGGGACCTCTGCAGCTTTTGGCACCCAGACTCCTTTCCTCACCGTGCTTTCATCTCAGGAGAACAGTGCCTTCCTAGGAGCTCTGTTGCATTCTTTCGCTTCAGTCTTCCTGCTTGCCTCTCCTCCTCCTCTGTGTTACCCTCCTGCCCTGTGCTCCACGCTCCCCACACCGCCCCGCCCGTGCCTCTTGCTTACAGAGCCCTGGCACCCACTGGAGTAGAGGAGGCTTTGCAGATCCGTGGCCAGTGGCATGTTGGTTATCTCCAAAGACGGGCACTCCACAACACCCATGAGCACCTGATTACCATCTTTGACCACCCTCCCTGCAGCAGTAGAGAGTTACTGTGTGTGGCATTTAGTGGGTTTAATCAGGTGTGCGCTGCGTTTTGCCGCCACGAGGGGACACCACTGAGAAGAGGCTGCCTCTCTCTCCTTTATCCCGCCTGCCCAGCCTACCCTCCCCAGGTATTTAGACACATGGATAAGATGCCCGCTGAGCCTTCTCTTCTGCAGGCTAAGCAGTCCCTGCTCTCGCAGCCTCCCCTTTCATCATTCACAACAGAATCACAGAGCGGTTGAGCTTGGCGGGGTCTCTGCAGGACATCTTGTCCGTCTCTTGCCTGGGGACATACTCGCTGCCCTGAGGGAAGGCAGGTTCTCCCTCCTCTCTTTCCAGCAGAAACAGGTAAGCTTTCCTTGCAACGCTTTCCTTGAGGCGTGAGGAGCTAATGGAGGCAGGAAGAGAACAGACCACCACGAGTCTCCAGCTATGCTGCACAAGGTCTTTAATGGGAAGGTAGAAAGGCAGTGGCACAGTACAGAGACCAAGAAGAACGTCTGCAGGGTTCAGGGAGGCAGAGAGAATGGCCCGTCCATCTCAGGGATGTCTGCCCCAAATGGGATGATCCACGCGCTTCAGCAGTTGAAGCGGCAGAGTGGGGAAGGCAGACACAGCCCTGACCCCCCCAGACCAAGGGAGCCCCCAGAAGAGATGGGAACCCCCCCAGTGCTGAGGGAGCTGCCAACAGCAGCTGACAGAGAGGATCCCACGGCGGTGTTCTGAGGGAAAGAGGTGAGGATGGGGCCCGGCAGGGTCACCACGACCGGGGAGGCCTCAATGACAACCGTCGAGTCAGCGCACCGGGCGACACACGGCTCATTGCAGCTGCTTGCAAGTGGGGTTGGGCCAGAGGCACCGCAGGGGGATGGGACACAGGGTCTGAAGCAAGACATCTCTCGTCGAGGGAGGCAAAGCTGAAACACAGAGTAGCAGGGAGGGAACACAGACCCCAAGATCAGCCTTTGTCATCTCCACAGCAGAAATCGCCGCATTGAAGATTGGACAGGATGCACAGGGCTATTTGGTAAGAGTCCGTCTGTTTTCAGGTGCTAATTCTTGCAGAGAGACATCCCTGCAGCTGACCCCCATCAATCTCCCTCTGCTTGAGAGGTCCCCACAGTCCCCAGCTCTCCAAATCCACCCCTTCCAAAGGGAGAGAGGTCACAGGCCCGAAACATCTGTATTGCAGTGCCAATCTGAGGCAGCCCAAGTTCCAAACTGAGTCGCCAGCATGAAAGCAATGGGGCCCTCAGGGAGAGCTGGAGTGAACGCAGGCTTACCTCGTTCCTCAAGGAAAGGGAGAGAGAAGAGAAGTGGATGCAGAGCCTGCAGCAGCACGGTCTTTTATGCTGCATCCCAGAGCCCCATGGGAACAGAAACATTCCTTGCTCATGAAGCATCAGAACACCTCATAGCTGCTTCCTTCAGAGGCCTTGTTGGTGGTTAAGAGCTTGCTTCTTTCATCTGACAGCTTTTGTTCCTGCCTCATACCACCCGACATTGAACTGATGTATCTGTGTCCCAGGCTCCTAAGGCCAATTACGACAGAGGTCTTAGGCTCCCTGTGCGGGATTGTGTGATTCCATCATACAAACGTCCTTTGGAGTCTCATCCACTTTGTGGTGAGCATGGCCACCAGTCACGGTGACAGTCAGCCACAGAGGACTTGAGAGGTCACCGCACAAGGGCATTCAGTGCTGAGATTGGAGCTAATTCTGCGAGACGTTTCTCCCTGTGGTTCATCACAGACACGCAGGAGACTATGGAGTAAGGTCAGGTAGAAGATCAAGACAGGACACGTGGGGGAGACATGGCCCATGTTTCCAAGATGTTTCAGTAAGGATGGAGTGTTGTGAAGTAGAGGAAGTCTCCTGAAGGCAGAGGAGAGGACAACAAGGTCATTGCTGACACTCGTCATGCTCTGACAGAGCCCAAAGACAAAGTTCCATGAAAGTTCTGAAGCAGTGAGACCTTCCTCTGTGCCTTCACAGAAATGCAGCAGGGCAAGGCATAGGAACGTGATCCAAGAGATGCCCGCGTCCTTCCCTGAAGCTGAACCAATGTCCAATTGACCTGGTTTGCTCAACACATTTGTCCCACTGGCCAGAGGTCTGGCTGGCCTGCTTCTGAGGCGAGGCTTGCGGCACGGAGCCAAAACCTGATTTCTTTTTTTCCTGGAGCAGAGATGGAGCAGCCGCTTACATGAGTTCCAAGTACAAAGTGTCTTGGGATCTGCCTCCCAGCACACCTGACAGTCATCCTGATGTGGAAGAGCTGGGAAAATCCCTGAACTGCAGGCAAACATGAGTCACCCAGCTGCGGACAGCAGCGGACATGGTTTTTCGGCCTCAGGCATGGCAGGAATAGCAGAGCTCCTAGTCTCACTCCTCGCAACGTGCTGCTTTCCTCACCAAGGGAGTTTCCAAGCGGCTTTGTACCCTTCCTGAAACACCAGGTGCTTTTACACATTCTCGTGCTGCTGCCTCCCAAGGCATTACCTTTGTGTGGCTGGTCCGGGGCCCGTGTGATGTAGCGCACCCCGGATTACTGGGGCTCTGAAGGACCCTCTGGAGATCCTTTGGGCTGAGGTTCTGTTCTGAGCTGGCCAAATATCCCATTTAACTCCAGGGGTTCTGGGCCTTGTCTTGTTGCCTTCTGAACACTGGAACCCTCTGAGGTCGCAGGCTCTTGGCAGCTCTTCCAGGGCTCCACCATGCCCAATGTGACTTGTTTTTTCCAAAGGACAGCTGGCGATTTCCTTGTGGCAGCTTGTGAGCGTTGCTTCTCTCTTTGCCCATGGTGATGTGACAGGGAGGGATCAGGATGTGAGAGGGAGGGATAGGAAAATCACCCAACTGGGGCTTAAGGCAGCTCACTTCAAGCACTTGCATATAGGCAAGGAAGTGCCTACAAGGCAGCATTACGAAGAAATCCCACATATCCTTTCCGGAAAGGATGGGGTGCTTCTTTTAAGGACCTGTATACTGATGCACGCAGGTTGGGGAATAAGCAAGATGAGATAGAGATGTGTTTGTGTGTAAGGTGTCTGGCTGTGAAGGAGTTAACTTTCCCCACAGCAGCCCATATAGTGTTGCGCTCTGCACTTGTAGCTAGAACAGCACTGATATGGCACCAGTGTTTTGTCTATTGCTGAGCAGTGCTTACATGCCATCAGAACTCTCTCCAAGCCACCCTAAGGCCAGTAGGCAGGGGGTAGGCAAGAGCTGGGGATGCGACCTTGGCAGAGCAGCTGATCTGAAGCGACCAAAGGGATATTCCGTACCATATGATGTCACACTCAGCAAGAAAAGCTGGGCAAGAGAAAGGAGAAGGCGGTGCTCTCATTAGGAAAACATCTGTCCACCCGTGCGACCACTATGCATTTTGAGACCCCCCACTTCCCAAGATGTGGCCGAACATAACTTCCCGATGGGAAGTAGTGTATAATTGGTTTCTCTCTCTTTGCTTCCGCACAGCATTTGCTTGTTTTGTCTTTCGGGGTATGTTCTTGGTTGTTGTTGTTGTGTTTTGTTTTGTTTTTTAAGCAGTGTGATCAAAGCGATGCCCACATTCTTCACTAAAGGTGACCCACAATCAAATTTACATGTGTTGCTCAGCAACTTCATCCCATTGGCCAGAGGTCTGGCTGGCCTGCTTTTGAGGACAGGCTCATGGCATGAGGGCAAATCAGCGTCCCAGCGCACCTGGCGGTCATCCTGACGTGGAAGAGCTGGGAAAATCCCTGAACTGCAGGCAAACATGAGTAACCAAGCTGCAGACAGCAGTGGACTTGGTGTCCTGGCCTCAGTCACTCCAGGATGGGACAGCTCCTACCCCATTCTGCCCAAAGTGCTTCTTTCTTCACCAAAGGCATTTCCAAGGGTCTTTGTACCATTCCTGAAACAATGGGTGCTTTTGCACATTCCTGAGCTCCTGACTTCCAAGGTATGACCTTTGTGCGGCTGGTCCATGGCCCATATGACTTGTGAGACTTAGACTTGAAAGGACCTTTGGATGTGAGCCACTCCAATCCCTCCAACCGCCTCCCCAGAGCATGGTGCTGCCTGCTTTCTCTCCCAGGACACCCCCATGATGAGGGTGCTGCAGAGAAATGCTGAAGCAGTTTGGTGCTGCAGCAGGTGGATGGCTGTCCTTTATGGCTCAAAGGCCTGTCTGGGTGTTCTGAAGTCACACCAACTTGACTGAATTTGCTCTCTTCTTCATCCTCTGTATTTGGCATCTCTGTGGAGCTGGCTGGTCAAGGGTGGGGTTGCTTCAAAGAGTATGCTGGTGTGTACAACACCAGTGTTCAGAGCACAGCGTTCTTTCCTCTGAGGTTGGGTTTGAAATACTCTTTTGCACAATCGTAGCCAGGACTGCACATGTCGGCATCCCTGTGTCCCCAGGCTGCGTGCAGAGCCACTGCCATACTATACTGAGACTCCGGCATTTTTTAGACCTTCCGAATATAACCAGAACTGGATGCAACAATGTTCCTGGGAAGAAGGAAGTGAGATACACACTCCGCACTCAGGAGATACCACTCTGCCACCTTTCCAGGCATGTTTCTTTGCACTCTGAGCCCCAGCCTATTCCCGTCGTTCCCCTTCCACAGAAGTACAGCAAACAGCAGAAGCCATTTGTGCCTGCCAGCGGTACGAGGGCTCCAAGCTCACGTCCATCCTGTGATCACCAGGATGGAGACTCATTTCTCGAAGGCTTCCTGTCTTTCTGCTGTGCACCTGTTTATGGTAGTTGCTTTGGACTGAGGTCAGGGACGTCCGTATAGCCGTGGAAGTGCACCAAGCGTGGGGAATGAGTCGCAGGCATGGGAGAGGGCTGGTTTTGCCTGCTGTGTTTCCAGTGGAAAGAGTTAGGATGTCAGGAGAGAGGGCGCCTGAGCGCCATCAGAGGAAGATGGTATTCGACGTTGTGCAATTCATAGGAAGGTGTGTTGTGTCATCCTGGCAGCTCTTCCTTTTGTTGAACCTCGTGCTATGCTCCATCACTTGCTCACAGCAGGGACACAGCAGGTGTCCAGAGAGTGTAATGGTGAGCACTCTGGACTCTGAATCCAGCGATCTGAGTTCAAATCTCAGTGGGACCTCTGCAGCTTTTGGCACCCAGACTCCTTTCCTCACCGTGCTTTCATCTCAGGAGAACAGTGCCTTCCTAGGAGCTCTGTTGCATTCTTTCGCTTCAGTCTTCCTGCTTGCCTCTCCTCCTCCTCTGTGTTACCCTCCTGCCCTGTGCCCCACGCTCCCCACACCGCCCCGCCCGTGCCTCTTGCTTACTGAGCCCTGGCACCCGCTGGAGTAGAGGAGGCTTTGCAGATCCGTGGCCAGTGGCATGTTGGTTATCTCCAAAGACGGGCACTCCACAATACCCATGAGCACCTGATTACCATCTTTGACCACCCTCCCTGCAGCAGTAGAGAGTTACTGTGTGTGGCATTTAGTGGGTTTAATCAGGTGTGCGCTGCGTTTTGCCGCCACGAGGGGACACCACTGAGAAGAGGCTGCCTCTCTCTCCTTTATCCCGCCTGCCCAGCCTACCCTCCCCAGGTATTTAGACACATGGATAAGATGCCCGCTGAGCCTTCTCTTCTACAGGCTAAGCAGTCCCTGCTCTCGCAGCCTCCCCTTTCATCATTCACGACAGAATCACAGAGCGGTTGAGCTTGGCGGGGTCTCTGCAGGACATCTTGTCCGTCTCTTGCCTGGGGACATACTCGCTGCCCTGAGGGAAGGCAGGTTCTCCCTCCTCTCTTTCCAGCAGAAACAGGTAAGCTTTCCTTGCAATGCTTTCCTTGAGGCGTGAGGAGCTAATGGAGGCAGGAAGAGAACAGACCACCACGAGTCTCCAGCTATGCTGCACAAGGCCTTTAATGGGAAGGTAGAAAGGTAGTGGCACAGTACAGAGACCAAGAAGAACGTCTGCAGGGTTCAGGGAGGCAGAGAGAATGGCCCGTCCATCTCAGGGATGTCTGCCCCAAATGGGATGATCCACGCGCTTCAGCAGTTGAAGCGGCAGAGTGGGGAAGGCAGACACAGCCCTGACCCCCCCAGACCAAGGGAGCCCCCAGAAGAGATGGGAACCCCCCCAGTGCTGAGGGAGCTGCCAACAGCAGCTGACAGAGAGGATCCCACGGCGGTGTTCTGAGGGAAAGAGGTGAGGATGGGGCCCGGCAGGGTCACCACGACCGGGGAGGCCTGGATGGCAACCGTCGAGTCAGCGCACCGGGCGACACACGGCTCACTGCAGCTGCTTGCAAGTGGGGTTGGGCCAGAGGCACCGCAGGGGGATGGGACACAGGGTCTGAAGCAAGACATCTCTCGTCGAGGGAGGCAAAGCTGAAACACAGAGTAGCAGGGAGGGAACACAGACCCCAAGATCAGCCTTTGTCATCTCCACAGCAGAAATCGCCGCATTGAAGATTGGACAGGATGCACAGGGCTATTTGGTAAGAGTCCGTCTGTTTTCAGGTGCTAATTCTTGCAGAGAGACATCCCTGCAGCTGACCCCCATCAATCTCCCTCTGCTTGAGAGGTCCCCACAGTCCCCAGCTCTCCAAATCCACCCCTTCCAAAGGGAGAGAGGTCACAGGCCCGAAGCATCTGTATTGCAGTGCCAATCTGAGGCAGCCCAAGTTCCAAACTGAGTCGCCAGCATGAAAGCAATGGGGCCCTCAGGGAGAGCTGGAGTGAACGCAGGCTTACCTCGTTCCTCAAGGAAAGGGAGAGAGAAGAGAAGTGGATGCAGAGCCTGCAGCAGCACGGTCTTTTATGCTGCATCCCAGAGCCCCATGGGAACAGAAACATTCCTTGCTCATGAAGCATCAGAACACCTCATAGCTGCTTCCTTCAGAGGCCTTGTTGGTGGTTAAGAGCTTGCTTCTTTCATCTGACAGCTTTTGTTCCTGCCTCATACCACCCGACATTGAACTGATGTATCTGTGTCCCAGGCTCCTAAGGCCAATTACGACAGAGGTCTTAGGCTCCCTGTGCGGGATTGTGTGATTCCATCATACAAACGTCCTCTGGAGTCTCATCCACTTTGTGGTGAGCATGGCCACCAGTCACGGTGACAGTCAGCCACAGAGGACTTGAGAGGTCACCGCACAAGGGCATTCAGTGCTGAGATTGGAGCTAATTCTGCGAGACGTTTCTCCCTGTGGTTCATCACAGACACGCAGGAGACTATGGAGTAAGGTCAGGTAGAAGATCAAGACAGGACACGTGGGGGAGACATGGCCCATGTTTCCAAGATGTTTCAGCAAGGATGGAGTGTTGTGAAGTAGAGGAAGTCTCCTGAAGGCAGAGGAGAGGACAACAAGGTCATTGCTGACACTCGTCATGCTCTGACAGAGCCCAAAGACAAAGTTCCGTGAAAGTTCTGAAGCAGTGAGACCTTCCTCTGTGCCTTCACAGAAATGCAGCAGGGCAAGGCATAGGAACGTGATCCAAGAGATGCCCGCGTCCTTCCCTGAAGCTGAACCAATGTCCAATTGACCTGGTTTGCTCAACACATTTGTCCCACTGGCCAGAGGTCTGGCTGGCCTGCTTTTGAGGCGAGGCTTGCGGCACGGAGCCAAAACCTGATTTCTTTTTTTCCTGGAGCAGAGATGGAGCAGCCGCTTACATGAGTTCCAAGTACAAAGTGTCTTGGGATCTGCCTCCCAGCACACCTGACAGTCATCCTGATGTGGAAGAGCTGGGAAAATCCCTGAACTGCAGGCAAACATGAGTCACCCAGCTGCGGACTGCAGCGGACATGGTTTTTCGGCCTCAGGCATGGCAGGAATAGCAGAGCTCCTAGTCTCACTCCTCGCAACGTGCTGCTTTCCTCACCAAGGGAGTTTCCAAGTGGCTTTGTACCCTTCCTGAAACACCAGGTGCTTTTACACATTCTCGTGCTGCTGCCTCCCAAGGCATTACCTTTGTGTGGCTGGTCCAGAGTCCACGTTACTCGTGTTGGACTGGAAAGGACCTTTGGAGGTGAGCCACTCCAACCTCCTGTGCACTGCAGGCTCACCTAGATGAGGTTTCTCAGGTGGGACTCATCACCCTTCCTAGACCTTGCCCACCTCAAGGAGTTCTCAGGTGAGTCCTGGCCCTAGATGCACTTTATCAGTACTTTAGTTTCCCCTGCTGACTGGTTCAGCTGTTAGCTGCTTTTATAAGGTAAGAGTCACGAATCCACCAAAGAGGAACGCTTTCACCTGGGAAGGGGCTGGCATGCTGGACTTCACTGCCAGCCAGGGGCTCTCCCAGCTGACCTTCCCAGGCCCACAAGCAGGCCACCAGGAAGGAAGTGACAGAGAGGATGCCAGCAGTGTTGAGCAGATCTCAAGGCCTGGAGATGGAGGGGAAATAAATACCACAATTAAACATGAAGCCTCCTTCCAGGATTGGCAGGAAACGGTGTGCTGGGACACACTTCCCCTTGCCCTTCCAGCACTTCTGCCCAGGAGAGCTTTCTGGTCTCTGGTACACAAGGATAACCAGGGCAGGTGGTGTTCAGTGCACGTACCCAGCCCTCATGTTCTCTGTGGTGCCAATTAGCACGCTCAGACCCCTTGGCTCATGGAGATCAAACCTAGAATTAGCTGTGGGCTTTCACACCCGGATGAAAGAACAGGGCTCAGAAAAGCTCTTCAAACAACAGCCCTGTCTCCTGTGAATAACCGTCACCACCCATAAAAAAAAAAAATTAAAAGAGAAAAAACAAGGACAACATTTGATCCCATACCTTAATTAGGAATTTTCACAGGCAATGAAAGGCGTGAGGGCATTTTCTGAGATGAGCTCCTACCCCAGGAGGTGGGACACCTCAGGTGCGGAAGCCCAAGAGCACAGCCCTCAGAGGAGCACGTACAGGAGGAAAGGCTTGACCTGAGCATACTCCCCTGGAGTTGGGCAAAAGGCAGGAGAAAGAAGCTGCTCAGGAGTCGGAATGGAACCCATGCCTCCCAGGGAGACTGCATCCTGAATGTTTGGCCCTGCTTCCTGTCCACAGCCCTGCTCCCGTCCCTGAACCTTCCCAGAGCCAGCCTGCCTCCTTCAGCCTCCACCAGGCAGGGTTGCAGGGTGCACACTTGCCCTCCGTGCAACATGGGCTGCTGCCAGGCCACTGCAGCACCTTTGTGTATGTGGGAGCATAGGGAGGAAGAGTCCCTGGCACAGGGGCAGCACACTGCTAACGCTTCTCCCTAAGGCCAAGGCAATCCTTCACGGCAGCAACCAAAGGAGGTGCCAGCAAGCGTTGGCTCTGCGCATTCAACGTCCTGCCAAGGGGCTCAAGGCACAAGCGTACTCTTCCCCTGACTCCCTCCTTCCCTCCAGAGCCTGTGGAAATGCAAAACCAACCACTTGGCTGACAGGGCTGTTTCATAGCCTATTTGTGGGGGAGCAAGGGTGCTTCCTTCTGCCCTATGTGGGCCCCAGCCGGCTGGCTACAGAGGGCTCTACGACATAGAGCCCTAGGGGGAAGCCTGAGACAGTCTCACGGTGTCAGTGCACAGGAAAACGCTTGGAGAGTCAACGAGAAATGACAGGATATGGGCCGAGTGCTGAGCAATGACTGAGATCCAGTGTCACAGGGATGAGGCTTCTTTGCAGCCCTTGGAGCAGAAGAGGGGGAGCACAACTCTGTCTTAGACTTGCGACTTCAAAGCTTCTCTGGAATGTCGGGTTGACTCCGGATGCTGTGACGCTATGTTGGACTGACTCCTAAACTGTGTGACAGTTCATGGCAGAGAAACACCACCACCTCTACACTGACAATCCAACACCATCTTCCCACCATTGCTGCTGCATAGCCGGTTTTAGGCATCTCAGAAAGGGACCCACCACTCTCCAAAGCTGAGCCAATGAGCGATGTTGGTTGTGCTTCTGTGATAGCATACTTAAGAAAGGGGGAAAAAAAAAACCCACGCTGTGCAACAGCATCTGGGAGAGAGGAATGAGGAAAAGTAGAGAGAAGCAACCCTGCAGACACCAAGTACAATGAAGAAGGATGGGAAGGAGATGCTCCAGGTCTGGAGAAGAAGTTGTCCTGTGGCCTGCGTCGAGGACAGTGGAGGAGCAAGCTTTCCCCCTGCAGCCCATGTAAAAGACCATGGTGGGGCAGGTGGATATGGCCCGAAGGACATTACAGACCACTGTTAGCCATCAGAGGAGCAGACTCTGGGCCAGAACTGCAATCCAAGGAGAGGAGCTCATGGTGGAGCAGGATGTCTGGTGGGAGCTGCAGCGTGTGGGGGACGCAGTCTGGAGGAGTCTGTTCCTGAAGGACTGCATCCTGTTGTAAGGACCATGTTGGAGTGGTTCTTGAAGAACCGCATTGTGTTGGAAGCCCACATTGGATCAGTTTGGGAGAGACTGCATCCCATGACTAATATCCCATCCCACAGCTTCCGCTGTCAGTGGTTGTCTCTACATAGGTTGTCTCCACACTTTTTCCATGGAAGCAGCAAAGATGGCAGGTGAGCAGAAATGATTCAGTGTGTAGATACGATTCCATATGCCGTACGGCAGTGTGAGGCCAAGGTGCTGGGAGGTGCATCCTTATCCGTGGGGTTCCACCAGTCAAGGGGCCAGGAAGCCTGTCAGCAGGTGCCATTTTGGGCTGATGTTGCAGGTCCTCTGTGCACCGGCTTTGGGTGCAGCCTGTCCTTGAGAGTGCCAGGGAGCTGGTCATCATTGCACAGGGCACTTGATGATCCCAGCAGAGCTGTCTGGAGCAGGTAGTTGTGGCCGAGTGGTGAAGGCGATGGACTAGAAATCCATTGGGGTTTCCCCGCGCAGGTTCGAATCCTGCCAACTACGGCATGCAGTCCCCTTTTGGTCTGCCTGCAGTGACCGTGCAGCTGCCATGGGATGCAGGCCCCCAGGCACAGTCGTGTTCCTCCAGCTGCACAGGGCCTTGCCAGAGAACACAGCAACTCCCCCTTGCTCACTGAGAGTCCTTGTCCTCGCCTCCACCCCAACACTGCCTGAATGGGCAAGTAATCCTGATCCCATTTACCAGTCAGGCAAGAAGTGGGCACAGAAAAGGCCACTGATGTCCAGGGGCTGTAGAAGTCCTTCTGTGAACAGTGGCGTCATCCTAAAGGGAAGACACTTCCTAGCTCTGAGAGCAGTGGATCCTCGTGGATCTTGCCTGAAGGCCACGGGGTTCTAACGGCTGACCCCTCTCCGTCCCCAGCCCTTGCACACATAGGGACAACCTTTCCCAGGGGTCTTTCCTAAATTTGGCATAAAGCTGAGATGCTGAGGGGTGCACCGGTCTATCCTGTCTGCTTCTCCTCTGAGGAAGAAGAGCAAGTGCAAAAGGACGTGTGGTGGGGACTGTGGCATCCATCAGACTACTCCCTGCTGTCTCAGGTGCTGACCCGTGTGCTAGAAAAGAGCAGGAGGCTTCAGAGAGGCCTTCTTTTGGTCCCATGGCCAGCTGCTCCGGCAGCAAAGGCCCTGGGAGGAAGAGGGGCTGATGCTGGTAGCCTGGCCTTGTTTGCTGAAGTGGGAAGGGATAGGACAAGGGCTAATACCCTGAGGTATTATCGCAAGGAGAGAGCCCCTAGAAGCAGAATGTGTGTAAGGCCCATACCGGTACCTGGCTTGTCCCCTGCAGTTGTCCCACTGACGGTCACAGAGCCGCAAAGGACTAAGGGGCAGCTCAAAGGCTCTGCCCTGAGCTATCCCCACTGCGGAAGGCAGGCAGTCTCCAGCAGCGCTCCTTCTATGCCCAGCCCTGTGTGTTGTGTTTGAGCTTTATCTCGTGTGTCTGGCTGCTGTGTGCCGGGGCGTGTAGACAGGCCAGGGAAGCAGCAGGCAGAGGCAGAAACATGCAGGCCTGAGCATGGCCACCTCGTCCCTCGTCCCCCGTGACAGGCTCTACCTACGCTTCAGGGCTGGGGCTGAGGGCTTTCCCTGTGTGCCTGGCAGGCCCCTGGCCGGTGGTGGGCACAGCCCTGTGTCTGTGAGGGAGCAGCGAGGGCTGGGCTGCGTCAGGCAGTCGGAGGAGCCATGCTCCGCAGGGGAGCGCAGCACAGGCAGGGGCAGGGCGCTGTGTGTCAGGGGGCGCAGTCCCCATCACGGGGCAGCGTGATTTGCGGGCATGGTGGCGGCCCTGGTGAGCTGTGTGGAGAGCAGGTTGTGGGCAGCCTACAAAGCAGGCAGGCAGGCGCCCCATTGCTGCGGGTTTGGCTCAGGGCGCACCACGCAGGGCTGGGTGAGGTGGGGGGAGAGGGGCTTGGGGGGGAGCAGAGTGGCGCAGCGGAAGCGTGCTGGGCCCATAACCCAGAGGTCGATGGATCGAAACCATCCTCTGCTACAGCCTTTAGTTGCAGGCTCCTGTCAAGCTTTTGTGCCACTGCGGCCCTTCCTCTCTCAGGACAGCCATGGCTTTGGCTGTTGCACTCCCTCTGCACTGTCTCTCTCGCTCTCCACCCTTCTCCTTTGCTTTCTTGCCAGTCAGCACTCCAAAAGGGCCCCTCAGCAGGGCAGGCTGCTGTGGAGCAGCAGACATACCTCAGCCCTCAACTCTGCCCAGGATACGCAGGCGGCTCTGCTAGCTATGCTGACACTGTCACGGTTGCACACCCCCACCTACACATGCAGAGCACGTACACGGGCAGCCCGCGTCAGACCCGAAGGAGAGCAGCGCCAGCAGCAGCAGCCAGGGAGGCAGCAACGGGCGTTGCAGAAGACGGAGAAGACAGAGGTGTTTCTGGTAGCTGTGCGTCATCCCTGTCTTCGAGAATGAGACAGAATGGCAGGGGCCCCCCAGCAGGTTGAGGCAGGGTGTGGGCAGGTGGCTGGAAGGAGGAGCCCATTGAGTTGGTGAGCTGCCGGAGCCCCAGGGAGGCACGCAGACAGATGCGTTGGTGGTATAGTGGTGAGCATAGCTGCCTTCCAAGCAGTTGACCCGGGTTCGATTCCCGGCCAACGCACCCCAGCTTTTCTTCAGCCAAGCTGCAGAAGCAGTGTGTCGTGCTCCAAAACCACCCCGTTTCTGTCCTGACGTTTGAGTGCCATGTGCCCTGGGGCATTCAGCCTTCCTTGCGTCCCCAGAGCATGGTGCTGCCTGCTTTCTCTCCCAGGGACGAGCACCCCCATGACGAGGGTGCTGCAGAGAAATGCTGAAGCAGTTTGGTGCTGCAGCAGGTGGATGGCTGTCCTTTATGGCTCAAAGGCCTGTCTGGCTGTCTGAAATCACACCAGCTTGACTGAATTTACTCTCTTCTTCATCCTCTGTATTTGGCATCTCTGTGGAGCTGGCTGGTCAAAGGTGGGGTTGCTTCAAAGAGTATGCTGGTGTGTACAACACCAGTGTTCAGAGCACAGCGTTCTTTCCTCTGAGGTTGGGTTTGAAATACTCTTTTGCACAATCGTAGCCAGGACTGCACATGTCAGCATCCCTGTGTCCCCGGGCTGCGTGCAGAGCCACTGCCATACTATACTGAGACTCCGGCATTTTTTAGACCTTCCGAATATAACCGGAAGTGGATGCAACAATGTTCCTGGGAAGAAGGAAGTGAGATACACACTCCGCACTCTGGAGATACCACTCTGCCACCTTTCCAGGCATGTTTCTTTGCACTCTGAGCCCCAGCCTATTCCCGTGGTTCCCCTTCCACAGAAGTACAGCAAACAGCAGAAGCCATTTGTGCCTGCCAGCGGTACGAGGGCTCCAAGCTCACGTCCATCCTGTGATCACCAGGATGGAGACTCATTTCTCAAAGGCTTCCTGTCTTTCTGTTGTGCACCTGTTTATGGTAGTTGCTGTGGAATGAGGTCAGGGACGTCCGTATAGCCGTGGAAGTGCACCAAGCATGGGGATTGACTCGCAGACACGGGAGAGGGCTGGTTTTGCCTGCTGTGTTTCCAGTGGAAAGAGTTAGGATGTCAGGAGAGAGGGCACCTGAGTGCCATCAGAGAAAGAAGGCATTCAGCGTTGTGCAATTCATAGGAAGGTGTGTTGTGTCATCCTGGCAGCTCTTCCTTTTGTTGAACCTCGTGCTATGCTCCATCACTTGCTCACAGCAGGGACACAGCAGGTGTCCAGAGGGTCCCATGGTGTAATGGTGAGCACTCTGGACTCTGAATCCAGCGATCTGAGTTCAAATCTCAGTGGGACCTCTGCAGCTTTTGGCACCCAGACTCCTTTCCTCACCGTGCTTTCATCTCAGGAGAACAGTGCCTTCCTAGGAGCTCTGTTGCATTCTTTCGCTTCAGTCTTCCTGCTTGCCTCTCCTCCTCCTCTGTGTTACCCTCCTGCCCTGTGCTCCACGCTCCCCACACCGCCCCGCCCGTGCCTCTTGCTTACTGAGCCCTGGCACCCGCTGGAGTAGAGGAGGCTTTGCAGATCCGTGGCCAGTGGCATGTTGGTTATCTCCAAAGACGGGCACTCCACAACACCCATGAGCACCTGATTACCATCTTTGACCACCCTCCCTGCAGCAGTAGAGAGTTACTGTGTGTGGCATTTAGTGGGTTTAATCAGGTGTGCGCTGCGTTTTGCCGCCACGAGGGGACACCACTGAGAAGAGGCTGCCTCTCTCTCCTTTATCCCGCCTGCCCAGCCTACCCTCCCCAGGTATTTAGACACATGGATAAGATGCCCGCTGAGCCTTCTCTTCTGCAGGCTAAGCAGTCCCTGCTCTCGCAGCCTCCCCTTTCATCATTCACGACAGAATCACAGAGCGGTTGAGCTTGGCGGGGTCTCTGCAGGACATCTTGTCCGTCTCTTGCCTGGGGACATACTCGCTGCCCTGAGGGAAGGCAGGTTCTCCCTCCTCTCTTTCCAGCAGAAACAGGTAAGCTTTCCTTGCAATGCTTTCCTTGAGGCGTGAGGAGCTAATGGAGGCAGGAAGAGAACAGACCACCACGAGTCTCCAGCTATGCTGCACAAGGTCTTTAATGGGAAGGTAGAAAGGCAGTGGCACAGTACAGAGACCAAGAAGAACGTCTGCAGGGTTCAGGGAGGCAGAGAGAATGGCCCGTCCATCTCAGGGATGTCTGCCCCAAATGGGATGATCCACGCGCTTCAGCAGTTGAAGCGGCAGAGTGGGGAAGGCAGACACAGCCCTGACCCCCCCAGACCAAGGGAGCCCCCAGAAGAGATGGGAACCCCCCCAGTGCTGAGGGAGCTGCCAACAGCAGCTGACAGAGAGGATCCCACGGCGGTGTTCTGAGGGAAAGAGGTGAGGATGGGGCCCGGCAGGGTCACCACGACCGGGGAGGCCTCAATGACAACCGTCGAGTCAGCGCACCGGGCGACACACGGCTCACTGCAGCTGCTTGCAAGTGGGGTTGGGCCAGAGGCACCGCAGGGGGATGGGACACAGGGTCTGAAGCAAGACATCTCTCGTCGAGGGAGGCAAAGCTGAAACACAGAGTAGCAGGGAGGGAACACAGACCCCAAGATCAGCCTTTGTCATCTCCACAGCAGAAATCGCCGCATTGAAGATTGGACAGGATGCACAGGGCTATTTGGTAAGAGTCCGTCTGTTTTCAGGTGCTAATTCTTGCAGAGAGACATCCCTGCAGCTGACCCCCATCAATCTCCCTCTGCTTGAGAGGTCCCCACAGTCCCCAGCTCTCCAAATCCACCCCTTCCAAAGGGAGAGAGGTCACAGGCCCGAAACATCTGTATTGCAGTGCCAATCTGAGGCAGCCCAAGTTCCAAACTGAGGCGCCAGCATGAAAGCAATGGGGCCCTCAGGGAGAGCTGGAGTGAACGCAGGCTTACCTCGTTCCTCAAGGAAAGGGAGAGAGAAGAGAAGTGGATGCAGAGCCTGCAGCAGCACGGTCTTTTATGCTGCATCCCAGAGCCCCATGGGAACAGAAACATTCCTTGCTCATGAAGCATCAGAACACCTCATAGCTGCTTCCTTCAGAGGCCTTGTTGGTGGTTAAGAGCTTGCTTCTTTCATCTGACAGCTTTTGTTCCTGCCTCATACCACCCGACATTGAACTGATGTATCTGTGTCCCAGGCTCCTAAGGCCAATTACGACAGAGGTCTTAGGCTCCCTGTGCGGGATTGTGTGATTCCATCATACAAACGTCCTCTGGAGTCTCATCCACTTTGTGGTGAGCATGGCCACCAGTCACGGTGACAGTCAGCCACAGAGGACTTGAGAGGTCACCGCACAAGGGCATTCAGTGCTGAGATTGGAGCTAATTCTGCGAGACGTTTCTCCTTGTTGTTCATCACAGACACGCAGGAGACTATGGAGTAAGGTCAGGTAGAAGATCAAGACAGGACACGTGGGGGAGACATGGCCCATGTTTCCAAGATGTTTCAGCAAGGATGGAGTGTTGTGAAGTAGAGGAAGTCTCCTGAAGGCAGAGGAGAGGACAACAAGGTCATTGCTGACACTCGTCATGCTCTGACAGAGCCCAAAGACAAAGTTCCGTGAAAGTTCTGAAGCAGTGAGACCTTCCTCTGTGCCTTCACAGAAATGCAGCAGGGCAAGGCATAGGAACGTGATCCAAGAGATGCCCGCGTCCTTCCCTGAAGCTGAACCAATGTCCAGTTGACCTGGTTTGCTCAACACATTTGTCCCACTGGCCAGAGGTCTGGCTGGCCTGCTTTTGAGGCGAGGCTTGCGGCACGGAGCCAAAACCTGATTTCTTTTTTTCCTGGAGCAGAGATGGAGCAGCCGCTTACATGAGTTCCAAGTACAAAGTGTCTTGGGATCTGCCTCCCAGCACACCTGACAGTCATCCTGATGTGGAAGAGCTGGGAAAATCCCTGAACTGCAGGCAAACATGAGTCACCCAGCTGCGGACTGCAGTGGACATGGTTTTTCGGCCTCAGGCATGGCAGGAATAGCAGAGCTCCTAGTCTCACTCCTCGCAAAGTGCTGCTTTCCTCACCAAGGGAGTTTCCAAGTGGCTTTGTACCCTTCCTGAAACACCAGGTGCTTTTACACATTCTCGTGCTGCTGCCTCCCAAGGCATTACCTTTGTGTGGCTGGTCCAGAGTCCACGTTACTCGTGTTGGACTGGAAAGGACCTTTGGAGGTGAGCCACTCCAACCTCCTGTGCACTGCAGGCTCACCTAGATGAGGTTTCTCAGGTGGGACTCATCACCCTTCCTAGACCTTGCCCACCTCAAGGAGTTCTCAGGTGAGTCCTGGCCCTAGATGCACTTTATCAGTACTTTAGTTTCCCCTGCTGACTGGTTCAGCTGTTAGCTGCTTTTATAAGGTAAGAGTCACGAATCCACCAAAGAGGAACGCTTTCACCTGGGAAGGGGCTGGCATGCTGGACTTCACTGCCAGCCAGGGGCTCTCCCAGCTGACCTTCCCAGGCCCACAAGCAGGCCACCAGGAAGGAAGTGACAGAGAGGATGCCAGCAGTGTTGAGCAGATCTCAAGGCCTGGAGATGGAGGGGAAATAAATACCACAATTAAACATGAAGCCTCCCTCCAGGATTGGCAGGAAAGGGTGTGCTGGGACACACTTCCCCTTGTCCTTCCAGCACTTCTGCCCAGGAGAGCTTTCTGGTCTCTGGTACACAAGGATAACCAGGGCAGGTGGTGTTCAGTGCACGTACCCAGCCCTCATGTTCTCTGTGGTGCCAATTAGCACGCTCAGACCCCTTGGCTCATGGAGATCAAACCTAGAATTAGCTGTGGGCTTTCACACCCGGATGAAAGAACAGGGCTCAGAAAAGCTCTTCAAACAACAGCCCTGTCTCCTGTGAATAACCGTCACCACCCATAAAAAAAAAAAATTAAAAGAGAAAAAACAAGGACAACATTTGATCCCATACCTTAATTAGGAATTTTCACAGGCAATGAAAGGCGTGAGGGCATTTTCTGAGATGAGCTCCTACCCCAGGAGGTGGGACACCTCAGGTGCGGAAGCCCAAGAGCACAGCCCTCAGAGGAGCACGTACAGGAGGAAAGGCTTGACCTGAGCATACTCCCCTGGAGTTGGGCAAAAGGCAGGAGAAAGAAGCTGCTCAGGAGTCGGAATGGAACCCATGCCTCCCAGGGAGACTGCATCCTGAATGTTTGGCCCTGCTTCCTGTCCACAGCCCTGCTCCCGTCCCTGAACCTTCCCAGAGCCAGCCTGCCTCCTTCAGCCTCCACCAGGCAGGGTTGCAGGGTGCACACTTGCCCTCCGTGCAACATGGGCTGCTGCCAGGCCACTGCAGCACCTTTGTGTATGTGGGAGCATAGGGAGGAAGAGTCCCTGGCACAGGGGCAGCACACTGCTAACGCTTCTCCCTAAGGCCAAGGCAATCCTTCACGGCAGCAACCAAAGGAGGTGCCAGCAAGCGTTGGCTCTGCGCATTCAACGTCCTGCCAAGGGGCTCAAGGCACAAGCGTACTCTTCCCCTGACTCCCTCCTTCCCTCCAGAGCCTGTGGAAATGCAAAACCAACCACTTGGCTGACAGGGCTGTTTCATAGCCTATTTGTGGGGGAGCAAGGGTGCTTCCTTCTGCCCTATGTGGGCCCCAGCCGGCTGGCTACAGAGGGCTCTACGACATAGAGCCCTCGGGGGAAGCCTGAGACAGTCTCACAGTGTCAGTGCACAGGAAAACGCTTGGAGAGTCAACGAGAAATGACAGGATATGGGCCGAGTGCTGAGCAATGACTGAGATCCAGTGTCACAGGGATGAGGCTTCTTTGCAGCCCTTGGAGCAGAAGAGGGGGAGCACAACTCTGTCTTAGACTTGCGGCTTCAAAGCTTCTCTGGAATGTCGGGTTGACTCCCGATGCTGTGACGCTATGTTGGACTGACTCCTAAACTGTGTGACAGTTCATGGCAGAGAAACACCACCACCTCTACACTGACAATCCAACACCATCTTCCCACCATTGCTGCTGCATAGCCGGTTTTAGGCATCTCAGAAAGGGACCCACCACTCTCCAAAGCTGAGCCAATGAGCGATGTTGGTTGTGCTTCTGTGATAGCATACTTAAGAAAGGGGGAAAAAAAAAACCCACGCTGTGCAACAGCATCTGGGAGAGAGGAATGAGGAAAAGTAGAGAGAAGCAACCCTGCAGACACCAAGTACAATGAAGAAGGATGGGAAGGAGATGCTCCAGGTCTGGAGAAGAAGTTGTCCTGTGGCCTGCGTCGAGGACAGTGGAGGAGCAAGCTGTCCCCCTACAGCCCATGTAAAAGACCATGGTGGAGCAGGTTGATATGGCCCGAAGGACGTTACAGACCACTGTTAGCCATCAGAGGAACAGACTCCGGGCCAGAACTGCAATCCAAGGAGAGGAGCTCATGGTGGAGCAGGGTGTCTGGTGGGAGCTGCAGCGTGTGGGGGACGCAGTCTGGAGGAGTCTGTTCCTGAAGGACTGCATCCTGTTGTAAGGACCATGTTGGAGTGGTTCTTGAAGAACCGCATTGTGTTGGAAGCCCACATTGGATCAGTTTGGGAAAGACTGCATCCCATGACTAATATCCCATACCACAGCTACCAGCAACAGTGTCTGTCTCCACATAGGTTGTCTCCACGCCTTTTCCATGGAAGCAGTAGAGATGGCAGGTGAGCAGAAATGATTCAGTGTGTAGAAACGATTCCATATGCCGTACGGCAGTGTGAGGCCAAGGTGCTGGGAGGTGCATCCTTATCCGTGGGGTTCCACCAGTCAAGGGGCCAGGAAGCCTGTCAGCAGGTGCCATTTTGGGCTGATGTTGCAGGTCCACTGTGCACCGGCTTTGGGTGCAGCCTGTCCTTGAGAGTGCCAGGGAGCTGGTCATCATTGCACAGGGCACTTGATGATCCCAGCAGAGCTGTCTGGAGCAGGTAGTTGTGGCCGAGTGGTGAAGGCGATGGACTAGAAATCCATTGGGGTTTCCCCGCGCAGGTTCGAATCCTGCCAACTACGGCATGCAGTCCCCTTTTGGTCTGCCTGCAGTGACCGTGCAGCTGCCATGGGATGCAGGCCCCCAGGCACAGTCGTGTTCCTCCAGCTGCACAGGGCCTTGCCAGAGAACACAGCAACTCCCCCTTGCTCACTGCGAGTCCTTGTCCTCGCCTCCACCCCAACACTGCCTGAATGGGCAAGTAATCCTGATCCCATTTACCAGTCAGGCAAGAATTGGGCACAGAAAAGGCCACTGATGTCCAGGGGCTGTAGAAGTCCTTCTGTGAACAGTGGCGTCATCCTAAAGGGAAGACACTTCCTAGCTCTGAGAGCAGTGGATCCTCGTGGATCTTGCCTGAAGGCCACGGGGTTCTAACGGCTGACCCCTCTCCGTCCCCAGCCCTTGCACACATAGGGACAACCTTTCCCAGGGGTCTTTCCTAAATTTGGCATAAAGCTGAGATGCTGAGGGGTGCACCGGTCTATCCTGTCTGCTTCTCCTCTGAGGAAGAAGAGCAAGTGCAAAAGGACGTGTGGTGGGGACTGTGGCATCCATCAGACTACTCCCTGCTGTCTCAGGTGCTGACCCGTGTGCTAGAAAAGAGCAGGAGGCTTCAGAGAGGCCTTCTTTTGGTCCCATGGCCAGCTGCTCCGGCAGCAAAGGCCCTGGGAGGAAGAGGGGCTGATGCTGGTAGCCTGGCCTTGTTTGCTGAAGTGGGAAGGGATAGGACAAGGGCTAATACCCTGAGGTATTATCGCAAGGAGAGAGCCCCTAGAAGCAGAATGTGTGTAAGGCCCATACCGGTACCTGGCTTGTCCCCTGCAGTTGTCCCACTGACGGTCACAGAGCCGCAAAGGACTAAGGGGCAGCTCAAAGGCTCTGCCCTGAGCTATCCCCACTGCGGAAGGCAGGCAGTCTCCAGCAGCGCTCCTTCTATGCCCAGCCCTGTGTGTTGTGTTTGAGCTTTATCTCGTGTGTCTGGCTGCTGTGTGCCGGGGCGTGTAGACAGGCCAGGGAAGCAGCAGGCAGAGGCAGAAACATGCAGGCCTGAGCATGGCCACCTCGTCCCTCGTCCCCCGTGACAGGCTCTACCTACGCTTCAGGGCTGGGGCTGAGGGCTTTCCCTGTGTGCCTGGCAGGCCCCTGGCCGGTGGTGGGCACAGCCCTGTGTCTGTGAGGGAGCAGCGAGGGCTGGGCTGCGTCAGGCAGTCGGAGGAGCCATGCTCCGCAGGGGAGCGCAGCACAGGCAGGGGCAGGGCGCTGTGTGTCAGGGGGCGCAGTCCCCATCACGGGGCAGCGTGATTTGCGGGCATGGTGGCGGCCCTGGTGAGCTGTGTGGAGAGCAGGTTGTGGGCAGCCTACAAAGCAGGCAGGCAGGCGCCCCATTGCTGCGGGTTTGGCTCAGGGCGCACCACGCAGGGCTGGGTGAGGTGGGGGGAGAGGGGCTTGGGGGGGAGCAGAGTGGCGCAGCGGAAGCGTGCTGGGCCCATAACCCAGAGGTCGATGGATCGAAACCATCCTCTGCTACAGCCTTTAGTTGCAGGCTCCTGTCAAGCTTTTGTGCCACTGCGGCCCTTCCTCTCTCAGGACAGCCATGGCTTTGGCTGTTGCACTCCCTCTGCACTGTCTCTCTCGCTCTCCACCCTTCTCCTTTGCTTTCTTGCCAGTCAGCACTCCAAAAGGGCCCCTCAGCAGGGCAGGCTGCTGTGGAGCAGCAGACATACCTCAGCCCTCAACTCTGCCCAGGATACGCAGGCGGCTCTGCTAGCTATGCTGACACTGTCACGGTTGCACACCCCCACCTACACATGCAGAGCACGTGCACGGGCAGCCCGCGTCAGACCCGAAGGAGAGCAGCGCCAGCAGCAGCAGCCAGGGAGGCAGCAACGGGCGTTGCAGAAGACGGAGAAGACAGAGGTGTTTCTGGTAGCTGTGCGTCATCCCTGTCTTCGAGAATGAGACAGAATGGCAGGGGCCCCCCAGCAGGTTGAGGCAGGGTGTGGGCAGGTGGCTGGAAGGAGGAGCCCATTGAGTTGGTGAGCTGCAGGAGCCCCAGGGAGGCACGCAGACAGATGCGTTGGTGGTATAGTGGTGAGCATAGCTGCCTTCCAAGCAGTTGACCCGGGTTCGATTCCCGGCCAACGCACCCCAGCTTTTCTTCAGCCAGGCTGCAGAAGCAGTGTGTCGTGCTCCAAAACCACCCCGTTTCTGTCCTGACATTTGAATGCCATGTGCCCTGGGGCATCGAGCCTTCCTTGCGTCCCCAGAGCATGGTGCTGCCTGCTTTCTCTCCCAGGGACGAGCACCCCCATGACAAGGGTGCTGCAGAGAAATGCTGAAGCAGTTTGGTGCTGCAGCAGGTGGATGGCTGTCCTTTATGGCTCAAAGGCCTGTCTGGCTGTCTGAAATCACACCAGCTTGAATGAATTTACTCTCTTCTTCATCCTCTGTATTTGGCATCTCTGTGGAGCTGGCTGGTCAAAGGTGGGGTTGCTTCAAAGAGTATGCTGGTGTGTACAACACCAGTGTTCAGAGCACAGCGTTCTTTCCTCTGAGGTTGGGTTTGAAATACTCTTTTGCACAATCGTAGCCAGGACTGCACATGTCGGCATCCCTGTGTCCCCAGGCTGCATGCAGTGCCACTGCCATACTATACTGAGACTCCGGCATTTTTTAGACCTTCCGAATATAACCAGAACTGGATGCAACAATGTTCCTGGGAAGAAGAAAGTGAGATACACACTCCGCACTCAGGAGATACCACTCTGCCACCTTTCCAGGCATGTTTCTTTGCACTCTGAGCCCCAGCCTATTCCCGTCGTTCCCCTTCCACAGAAGTACAGCAAACAGCAGAAGCCATTTGTGCCTGCCAGCGGTACGAGGGCTCCAAGCTCACGTCCATCCTGTGATCACCAGGATGGAGACTCATTTCTCAAAGGCTTCCTGTCTTTCTGTTGTGCACCTGTTTATGGTAGTTGCTGTGGACTGAGGTCAGGGACGTCCGTATAGCCGTGGAAGTGCACCAAGTGTGGGGATTGACTCGCAGACACAGGAGAGGGCTGGTTTTGCCTGCTGTGTTTCCAGTGGAAAGTGTTAGGATGTCAGGAGAGAGGGCGCCTGAGTGCCATCAGAGAAAGAAGGCATTCAGCGTTGTGCAATTCATAGGAAGGTGTGTTGTGTCATCCTGGCAGCTCTTCCTTTTGTTGAACCTCGTGCTATGCTCCATCACTTGCTCACAGCAGGGACACAGCAGGTGTCCAGAGGGTCCCATGGTGTAATGGTGAGCACTCTGGACTCTGAATCCAGCGATCTGAGTTCAAATCTCAGTGGGACCTCTGCAGCTTTTGGCACCCAGACTCCTTTCCTCACCGTGCTTTCATCTCAGGAGAACAGTGCCTTCCTAGGAGCTCTGTTGCATTCTTTCGCTTCAGTCTTCCTGCTTGCCTCTCCTCCTCCTCTGTGTTACCCTCCTGCCCTGTGCTCCACGCTCCCCACACCGCCCCGCCCGTGCCTCTTGCTTACTGAGCCCTGGCACCCGCTGGAGTAGAGGAGGCTTTGCAGATCAGTGGCATGTTGGTTATCTCCAAAGACGGGCACTCCACAACACCCATGAGCACCTGATTACCATCTTTGACCACCCTCCCTGCAGCAGTAGAGAGTTACTGTGTGTGGCATTTAGTGGGTTTAATCAGGTGTGCGCTGCGTTTTGCCGCCACGAGGGGACACCACTGAGAAGAGGCTGCCTCTCTCTCCTTTATCCCGCCTGCCCAGCCTACCCTCCCCAGGTATTTAGACACATGGATAAGATGCCCGCTGAGCCTTCTCTTCTGCAGGCTAAGCAGTCCCTGCTCTCGCAGCCTCCCCTTTCATCATTCACGACAGAATCACAGAGCGGTTGAGCTTGGCGGGGTCTCTGCAGGACATCTTGTCCGTCTCTTGCCTGGGGACATACTCGCTGCCCTGAGGGAAGGCAGGTTCTCCCTCCTCTCTTTCCAGCAGAAACAGGTAAGCTTTCCTTGCAATGCTTTCCTTGAGGCGTGAGGAGCTAATGGAGGCAGGAAGAGAACAGACCACCAAGAGTCTCCAGCTATGCTGCACAAGGTCTTTAATGGGAAGGTAGAAAGGCAGTGGCACAGTACAGAGACCAAGAAGAACGTCTGCAGGGTTCAGGGAGGCAGAGAGAATGGCCCGTCCATCTCAGGGATGTCTGCCCCAAATGGGATGATCCACGCGCTTCAGCAGTTGAAGCGGCAGAGTGGGGAAGGCAGACACAGCCCTGACCCCCCCAGACCAAGGGAGCCCCCAGAAGAGATGGGAACCCCCCCAGTGCTGAGGGAGCTGCCAACAGCAGCTGACAGAGAGGATCCCACGGCGGTGTTCTGAGGGAAAGAGGTGAGGATGGGGCCCGGCAGGGTCACCACGACCGGGGAGGCCTGGATGGCAACCGTCGAGTCAGCGCACCGGGCGACACACGGCTCACTGCAGCTGCTTGCAAGTGGGGTTGGGCCAGAGGCACCGCAGGGGGATGGGACACAGGGTCTGAAGCAAGACATCTCTCGTCGAGGGAGGCAAAGCTGAAACACAGAGTAGCAGGGAGGGAACACAGACCCCAAGATCAGCCTTTGTCATCTCCACAGCAGAAATCGCCGCATTGAAGATTGGACAGGATGCACAAGGCTATTTGGTAAGAGTCCGTCTGTTTTCAGGTGCTAATTCTTGCAGAGAGACATCCCTGCAGCTGACCCCCATCAATCTCCCTCTGCTTGAGAGGTCCCCACAGTCCCCAGCTCTCCAAACCCACCCCTTCCAAAGGGAGAGAGGTCACAGGCCCGAAACATCTGTATTGCAGTGCCAATCTGAGGCAGCCCAAGTTCCAAACTGAGTCGCCAGCATGAAAGCAATGGGGCCCTCAGGGAGAGCTGGAGTGAACGCAGGCTTACCTCGTTCCTCAAGGAAAGGGAGAGAGAAGAGAAGTGGATGCAGAGCCTGCAGCAGCACGGTCTTTTATGCTGCATCCCAGAGCCCCATGGGAACAGAAACATTCCTTGCTCATGAAGCATCAGAACACCTCATAGCTGCTTCCTTCAGAGGCCTTGTTGGTGGTTAAGAGCTTGCTTCTTTCATCTGACAGCTTTTGTTCCTGCCTCATACCACCCGACATTGAACTGATGTATCTGTGTCCCAGGCTCCTAAGGCCAATTACGACAGAGGTCTTAGGCTCCCTGTGCGGGATTGTGTGATTCCATCATACAAACGTCCTTTGGAGTCTCATCCACTTTGTGGTGAGCATGGCCACCAGTCACGGTGACAGTCAGCCACAGAGGACTTGAGAGGTCACCGCACAAGGGCATTCAGTGCTGAGATTGGAGCTAATTCTGCGAGACGTTTCTCCTTGTTGTTCATCACAGACACGCAGGAGACTATGGAGTAAGGTCAGGTAGAAGATCAAGACAGGACACGTGGGGGAGACATGGCCCATGTTTCCAAGATGTTTCAGGAAGGATGGAGTGTTGTGAAGTAGAGGAAGTCTCCTGAAGGCAGAGGAGAGGACAACAAGGTCATTGCTGACACTCGTCATGCTCTGACAGAGCCCAAAGACAAAGTTCCGTGAAAGTTCTGAAGCAGTGAGACCTTCCTCTGTGCCTTCACAGAAATGCAGCAGGGCAAGGCATAGGAACGTGATCCAAGAGATGCCCGCGTCCTTCCCTGAAGCTGAACCAATGTCCAGTTGACCTGGTTTGCTCAACACATTTGTCCCACTGGCCAGAGGTCTGGCTGGCCTGCTTTTGAGGCGAGGCTTGCGGCACGGAGCCAAAACCTGATTTCTTTTTTTCCTGGAGCAGAGATGGAGCAGCCGCTTACATGAGTTCCAAGTACAAAGTGTCTTGGGATCTGCCTCCCAGCACACCTGACAGTCATCCTGATGTGGAAGAGCTGGGAAAATCCCTGAACTGCAGGCAAACATGAGTCACCCAGCTGCGGACTGCAGTGGACATGGTTTTTCGGCCTCAGGCATGGCAGGAATAGCAGAGCTCCTAGTCTCACTCCTCGCAAAGTGCTGCTTTCCTCACCAAGGGAGTTTCCAAGTGGCTTTGTACCCTTCCTGAAACACCAGGTGCTTTTACACATTCTCGTGCTGCTGCCTCCCAAGGCATTACCTTTGTGTGGCTGGTCCAGAGTCCACGTTACTCGTGTTGGACTGGAAAGGACCTTTGGAGGTGAGCCACTCCAACCTCCTGTGCACTGCAGGCTCACCTAGATGAGGTTTCTCAGGTGGGACTCATCACCCTTCCTAGACCTTGCCCACCTCAAGGAGTTCTCAGGTGAGTCCTGGCCCTAGATGCACTTTATCAGTACTTTAGTTTCCCCTGCTGACTGGTTCAGCTGTTAGCTGCTTTTATAAGGTAAGAGTCACGAATCCACCAAAGAGGAACGCTTTCACCTGGGAAGGGGCTGGCATGCTGGACTTCACTGCCAGCCAGGGGCTCTCCCAGCTGACCTTCCCAGGCCCACAAGCAGGCCACCAGGAAGGAAGTGACAGAGAGGATGCCAGCAGTGTTGAGCAGATCTCAAGGCCTGGAGATGGAGGGGAAATAAATACCACAATTAAACATGAAGCCTCCCTCCAGGATTGGCAGGAAAGGGTGTGCTGGGACACACTTCCCCTTGCCCTTCCAGCACTTCTGCCCAGGAGAGCTTTCTGGTCTCTGGTACACAAGGATAACCAGGGCAGGTGGTGTTCAGTGCACGTACCCAGCCCTCATGTTCTCTGTGGTGCCAATTAGCACGCTCAGACCCCTTGGCTCATGGAGATCAAACCTAGAATTAGCTGTGGGCTTTCACACCCGGATGAAAGAACAGGGCTCAGAAAAGCTCTTCAAACAACAGCCCTGTCTCCTGTGAATAACCGTCACCACCCATAAAAAAAACAACAAACACAAGGACAATATTTGATCCATGGACCTAATTAGGAATTTTCACAGGCAATGAAAGGCGTGAGGGCATTTTCTGAGATGAGCTCCTACCCCAGGAGGTGGGACACCTCAGGTGCGGAAGCCCAAGAGCACAGCCCTCAGAGGAGCACGTACAGGAGGAAAGGCTTGACCTGAGCATACTCCCCTGGAGTTGGGCAAAAGGCAGGAGAAAGAAGCTGCTCAGAAGTCGGAATGGAACCCATGCCTCCCAGGGAGACTGCATCCTGAATGTTTGGCCCTGCTTCCTGTCCACAGCCCTGCTCCCGTCCCTGAACCTTCCCAGAGCCAGCCTGCCTCCTTCAGCCTCCACCAGGCAGGGTTGCAGGGTGCACACTTGCCCTCCGTGCAACATGGGCTGCTGCCAGGCCACTGCAGCACCTTTGTGTATGTGCGAGCATAGGGAGGAAGAGTCCCTGGCACAGGGGCAGCACACTGCTAACGCTTCTCCCTAAGGCCAAGGCAATCCTTCACGGCAGCAACCAAAGGAGGTGCCAGCAAGCGTTGGCTCTGCACATTCAACGTCCTGCCAAGGGGCTCAAGGCACAAGCGTACTCTTCCCCTGATTCCCTCCTTCCCTCCAGAGCCTGTGGAAATGCAAAACCAACCACTTGGCTGACAGGGCTGTTTCATAGCCTATTTGTGGGGGAGCAAGGGTGCTTCCTTCTGCCCTATGTGGGCCCCAGCCGGCTGGCTACAGAGGGCTCTACGACATAGAGCCCTCGGGGGAAGCCTGAGACAGTCTCACAGTGTCAGTGCACAGGAAAACTCTTGGAGAGTCAACGAGAAATGACAGGATATGGGCCGAGTGCTGAGCAATGACTGAGATCCAGTGTCACAGGGATGAGGCTTCTTTGCAGCCCTTGGAGCAGAAGAGGGGGAGCACAACTCTGTCTTAGACTTGCGGCTTCAAAGCTTCTCTGGAATGTCGGGTTGACTCCCGATGCTGTGACGCTATGTTGGACTGACTCCTAAACTGTGTGACAGTTCATGGCAGAGAAACACCACCACCTCTACACTGACAATCCAACACCATCTTCCCACCATTGCTGCTGCATAGCCGGTTTTAGGCATCTCAGAAAGGGACCCACCACTCTCCAAAGCTGAGCCAATGAGCGATGTTGGTTGTGCTTCTGTGATAGCATACTTAAGAAAGGGGGAAAAAAAAAACCCACGCTGTGCAACAGCATCTGGGAGAGAGGAATGAGGAAAAGTAGAGAGAAGCAACCCTGCAGACACCAAGTACAATGAAGAAGGATGGGAAGGAGATGCTCCAGGTCTGGAGAAGAAGTTGTCCTGTGGCCTGCGTCGAGGACAGTGGAGGAGCAAGCTGTCCCCCTACAGCCCATGTAAAAGACCATGGTGGAGCAGGTTGATATGGCCCGAAGGACGTTACAGACCACTGTTAGCCATCAGAGGAACAGACTCCGGGCCAGAACTGCAATCCAAGGAGAGGAGCTCATGGTGGAGCAGGGTGTCTGGTGGGAGCTGCAGCGTGTGGGGGACGCAGTCTGGAGGAGTCTGTTCCTGAAGGACTGCATCCTGTTGTAAGGACCATGTTGGAGTGGTTCTTGAAGAACCGCATTGTGTTGGAAGCCCGCATTGGATCAGTTTGGGAAAGACTGCATCCCATGACTAATATCCCATACCACAGCTACCAGCAACAGTGTCTGTCTCCACATAGGTTGTCTCCACGCCTTTTCCATGGAAGCAGCAGAGATGGCAGGTGAGCAGAAATGATTCAGTGTGTAGAAACGATTCCATATGCCGTACGGCAGTGTGAGGCCAAGGTGCTGGGAGGTGCATCCTTATCCGTGGGGTTCCACCAGTCAAGGGGCCAGGAAGCCTGTCAGCAGGTGCCATTTTGGGCTGATGTTGCAGGTCCACTGTGCACCGGCTTTGGGTGCAGCCTGTCCTTGAGAGTGCCAGGGAGCTGGTCATCATTGCACAGGGCACTTGATGATCCCAGCAGAGCTGTCTGGAGCAGGTAGTTGTGGCCGAGTGGTGAAGGCGATGGACTAGAAATCCATTGGGGTTTCCCCGCGCAGGTTCGAATCCTGCCAACTACGGCATGCAGTCCCCTTTTGGTCTGCCTGCAGTGACCGTGCAGCTGCCATGGGATGCAGGCCCCCAGGCACAGTCGTGTTCCTCCAGCTGCACAGGGCCTTGCCAGAGAACACAGCAACTCCCCCTTGCTCACTGCGAGTCCTTGTCCTCGCCTCCACCCCAACACTGCCTGAATGGGCAAGTAATCCTGATCCCATTTACCAGTCAGGCAAGAATTGGGCACAGAAAAGGCCACTGATGTCCAGGGGCTGTAGAAGTCCTTCTGTGAACAGTGGCGTCATCCTAAAGGGAAGACACTTCCTAGCTCTGAGAGCAGTGGATCCTCGTGGATCTTGCCTGAAGGCCACGGGGTTCTAACGGCTGACCCCTCTCCGTCCCCAGCCCTTGCACACATAGGGACAACCTTTCCCAGGGGTCTTTCCTAAATTTGGCATAAAGCTGAGATGCTGAGGGGTGCACCGGTCTATCCTGTCTGCTTCTCCTCTGAGAAAGAAGAGCAAGTGCAAAAGGACGTGTGGTGGGGACTGTGGCATCCATCAGACTACTCCCTGCTGTCTCAGGTGCTGACCCGTGTGCTAGAAAAGAGCAGGAGGCTTCAGAGAGGCCTTCTTTTGGTCCCATGGCCAGCTGCTCCGGCAGCAAAGGCCCTGGGAGGAAGAGGGGCTGATGCTGGTAGCCTGGCCTTGTTTGCTGAAGTGGGAAGGGATAGGACAAGGGCTAATACCCTGAGGTATTATCGCAAGGAGAGAGCCCCTAGAAGCAGAATGTGTGTAAGGCCCATACCGGTACCTGGCTTGTCCCCTGCAGTTGTCCCACTGACGGTCACAGAGCCGCAAAGGACTAAGGGGCAGCTCAAAGGCTCTGCCCTGAGCTATCCCCACTGCGGAAGGCAGGCAGTCTCCAGCAGCGCTCCTTCTATGCCCAGCCCTGTGTGTTGTGTTTGAGCTTTATCTCGTGTGTCTGGCTGCTGTGTGCCGGGGCGTGTAGACAGGCCAGGGAAGCAGCAGGCAGAGGCAGAAACATGCAGGCCTGAGCATGGCCACCTCGTCCCTCGTCCCCCGTGACAGGCTCTACCTGCGCTTCAGGGCTGGGGCTGAGGGCTTTCCCTGTGTGCCTGGCAGGCCCCTGGCCGGTGGTGGGCACAGCCCTGTGTCTGTGAGGGAGCAGCGAGGGCTGGGCTGCGTCAGGCAGTCGGAGGAGCCATGCTCCGCAGGGGAGCGCAGCACAGGCAGGGGCAGGGCGCTGTGTGTCAGGGGGCGCAGTCCCCATCACGGGGCAGCGTGATTTGCGGGCATGGTGGCGGCCCTGGTGAGCTGTGTGGAGAGCAGGTTGTGGGCAGCCTACAAAGCAGGCAGGCAGGCGCCCCATTGCTGCGGGTTTGGCTCAGGGCGCACCACGCAGGGCTGGGTGAGGTGGGGGGAGAGGGGCTTGGGGGGGAGCAGAGTGGCGCAGCGGAAGCGTGCTGGGCCCATAACCCAGAGGTCGATGGATCGAAACCATCCTCTGCTACAGCCTTTAGTTGCAGGCTCCTGTCAAGCTTTTGTGCCACTGCGGCCCTTCCTCTCTCAGGACAGCCATGGCTTTGGCTGTTGCACTCCCTCTGCACTGTCTCTCTCGCTCTCCACCCTTCTCCTTTGCTTTCTTGCCAGTCAGCACTCCAAAAGGGCCCCTCAGCAGGGCAGGCTGCTGTGGAGCAGCAGACATACCTCAGCCCTCAACTCTGCCCAGGATACGCAGGCGGCTCTGCTAGCTATGCTGACACTGTCACGGTTGCACACCCCCACCTACACATGCAGAGCACGTACACGGGCAGCCCGCGTCAGACCCGAAGGAGAGCAGCGCCAGCAGCAGCAGCCAGGGAGGCAGCAACGGGCGTTGCAGAAGACGGAGAAGACAGAGGTGTTTCTGGTAGCTGTGCGTCATCCCTGTCTTCGAGAATGAGACAGAATGGCAGGGGCCCCCCAGCAGGTTGAGGCAGGGTGTGGGCAGGTGGCTGGAAGGAGGAGCCCATTGAGTTGGTGAGCTGCAGGAGCCCCAGGGAGGCACGCAGACAGATGCGTTGGTGGTATAGTGGTGAGCATAGCTGCCTTCCAAGCAGTTGACCCGGGTTCGATTCCCGGCCAACGCACCCCAGCTTTTCTTCAGCCAGGCTGCAGAAGCAGTGTGTCGTGCTCCAAAACCACCCCGTTTCTGTCCTGACATTTGAATGCCATGTGCCCTGGGGCATCGAGCCTTCCTTGCGTCCCCAGAGCATGGTGCTGCCTGCTTTCTCTCCCAGGGACGAGCACCCCCATGACAAGGGTGCTGCAGAGAAATGCTGAAGCAGTTTGGTGCTGCAGCAGGTGGATGGCTGTCCTTTATGGCTCAAAGGCCTGTCTGGCTGTCTGAAATCACACCAGCTTGAATGAATTTACTCTCTTCTTCATCCTCTGTATTTGGCATCTCTGTGGAGCTGGCTGGTCAAAGGTGGGGTTGCTTCAAAGAGTATGCTGGTGTGTACAACACCAGTGTTCAGAGCACAGCGTTCTTTCCTCTGAGGTTGGGTTTGAAATACTCTTTTGCACAATCGTAGCCAGGACTGCACATGTCGGCATCCCTGTGTCCCCAGGCTGCATGCAGTGCCACTGCCATACTATACTGAGACTCCGGCATTTTTTAGACCTTCCGAATATAACCAGAACTGGATGCAACAATGTTCCTGGGAAGAAGAAAGTGAGATACACACTCCGCACTCAGGAGATACCACTCTGCCACCTTTCCAGGCATGTTTCTTTGCACTCTGAGCCCCAGCCTATTCCCGTCGTTCCCCTTCCACAGAAGTACAGCAAACAGCAGAAGCCATTTGTGCCTGCCAGCGGTACGAGGGCTCCAAGCTCACGTCCATCCTGTGATCACCAGGATGGAGACTCATTTCTCAAAGGCTTCCTGTCTTTCTGTTGTGCACCTGTTTATGGTAGTTGCTGTGGACTGAGGTCAGGGACGTCCGTATAGCCGTGGAAGTGCACCAAGTGTGGGGATTGACTCGCAGACACAGGAGAGGGCTGGTTTTGCCTGCTGTGTTTCCAGTGGAAAGTGTTAGGATGTCAGGAGAGAGGGCGCCTGAGTGCCATCAGAGAAAGAAGGCATTCAGCGTTGTGCAATTCATAGGAAGGTGTGTTGTGTCATCCTGGCAGCTCTTCCTTTTGTTGAACCTCGTGCTATGCTCCATCACTTGCTCACAGCAGGGACACAGCAGGTGTCCAGAGGGTCCCATGGTGTAATGGTGAGCACTCTGGACTCTGAATCCAGCGATCTGAGTTCAAATCTCAGTGGGACCTCTGCAGCTTTTGGCACCCAGACTCCTTTCCTCACCGTGCTTTCATCTCAGGAGAACAGTGCCTTCCTAGGAGCTCTGTTGCATTCTTTCGCTTCAGTCTTCCTGCTTGCCTCTCCTCCTCCTCTGTGTTACCCTCCTGCCCTGTGCTCCACGCTCCCCACACCGCCCCGCCCGTGCCTCTTGCTTACTGAGCCCTGGCACCCGCTGGAGTAGAGGAGGCTTTGCAGATCCGTGGCCAGTGGCATGTTGGTTATCTCCAAAGACGGGCACTCCACAACACCCATGAGCACCTGATTACCATCTTTGACCACCCTCCCTGCAGCAGTAGAGAGTTACTGTGTGTGGCATTTAGTGGGTTTAATCAGGTGTGAGCTGCGTTTTGCTGCCACGAGGGGACACCACTGAGAAGAGGCTGCGTCTCTCTCCTTTATCCCGCCTGCCCAGTCTACCCTCCCCAGGTATTTAGACACATGGATAAGATGCCCGCTGAGCCTTCTCTTCTGCAGGCTAAGCAGTCCCTGCTCTCGCAGCCTCCCCTTTCATCATTCACGACAGAATCACAGAGCGGTTGAGCTTGGCAGGGTCTCTGCAGGACATCTTGTCCGTCTCTTGCCTGGGGACATACTCGCTGCCCTGAGGGAAGGCAGGTTCTCCCTCCTCTCTTTCCAGCAGAAACAGGTAAGCTTTCCTTGCAATGCTTTCCTTGAGGCGTGAGGAGCTAATGGAGGCAGGAAGAGAACAGACCACCAAGAGTCTCCAGCTATGCTGCACAAGGTCTTTAATGGGAAGGTAGAAAGGCAGTGGCACAGTACAGAGACCAAGAAGAACGTCTGCAGGGTTCAGGGAGGCAGAGAGAATGGCCCGTCCATCTCAGGGATGTCTGCCCCAAATGGGATGATCCACGCGCTTCAGCAGTTGAAGCGGCAGAGTGGGGAAGGCAGACACAGCCCTGACCCCCCCAGACCAAGGGAGCCCCCAGAAGAGATGGGAACCCCCCCAGTGCTGAGGGAGCTGCCAACAGCAGCTGACAGAGAGGATCCCACGGCGGTGTTCTGAGGGAAAGAGGTGAGGATGGGGCCCGGCAGGGTCACCACGACCGGGGAGGCCTCAATGGCAACCGTCGAGTCAGCGCACCGGGCGACACACGGCTCATTGCAGCTGCTTGCAAGTGGGGTTGGGCCAGAGGCACCGCAGGGGGATGGGACACAGGGTCTGAAGCAAGACATCTCTCGTCGAGGGAGGCAAAGCTGAAACACAGAGTAGCAGGGAGGGAACACAGACCCCAAGATCAGCCTTTGTCATCTCCACAGCAGAAATCGCCGCATTGAAGATTGGACAGGATGCACAGGGCTATTTGGTAAGAGTCCGTCTGTTTTCAGGTGCTAATTCTTGCAGAGAGACATCCCTGCAGCTGACCCCCATCAATCTCCCTCTGCTTGAGAGGTCCCCACAGTCCCCAGCTCTCCAAATCCACCCCTTCCAAAGGGAGAGAGGTCACAGGCCCGAAACATCTGTATTGCAGTGCCAATCTGAGGCAGCCCAAGTTCCAAACTGAGTCGCCAGCATGAAAGCAATGGGGCCCTCAGGGAGAGCTGGAGTGAACGCAGGCTTACCTCGTTCCTCAAGGAAAGGGAGAGAGAAGAGAAGTGGATGCAGAGCCTGCAGCAGCACGGTCTTTTATGCTGCATCCCAGAGCCCCATGGGAACAGAAACATTCCTTGCTCATGAAGCATCAGAACACCTCATAGCTGCTTCCTTCAGAGGCCTTGTTGGTGGTTAAGAGCTTGCTTCTTTCATCTGACAGCTTTTGTTCCTGCCTCATACCACCCGACATTGAACTGATGTATCTGTGTCCCAGGCTCCTAAGGCCAATTACGACAGAGGTCTTAGGCTCCCTGTGCGGGATTGTGTGATTCCATCATACAAACGTCCTTTGGAGTCTCATCCACTTTGTGGTGAGCATGGCCACCAGTCACGGTGACAGTCAGCCACAGAGGACTTGAGAGGTCACCGCACAAGGGCATTCAGTGCTGAGATTGGAGCTAATTCTGCGAGACGTTTCTCCCTGTGGTTCATCACAGACACGCAGGAGACTATGGAGTAAGGTCAGGAAGAAGATCAAGACAGGACACGTGGGGGAGACATGGCCCATGTTTCCAAGATGTTTCAGCAAGGATGGAGTGTTGTGAAGTAGAGGAAGTCTCCTGAAGGCAGAGGAGAGGACAACAAGGTCATTGCTGACACTCGTCATGCTCTGACAGAGCCCAAAGACAAAGTTCCGTGAAAGTTCTGAAGCAGTGAGACCTTCCTCTGTGCCTTCACAGAAATGCAGCAGGGCAAGGCATAGGAACGTGATCCAAGAGATGCCCGCGTCCTTCCCTGAAGCTGAACCAATGTCCAATTGACCTGGTTTGCTCAACACATTTGTCCCACTGGCCAGAGGTCTGGCTGGCCTGCTTTTGAGGCGAGGCTTGCGGCACGGAGCCAAAACCTGATTTCTTTTTTTCCTGGAGCAGAGATGGAGCAGCCGCTTACATGAGTTCCAAGTACAAAGTGTCTTGGGATCTGCCTCCCAGCACACCTGACAGTCATCCTGATGTGGAAGAGCTGGGAAAATCCCTGAACTGCAGGCAAACATGAGTCACCCAGCTGCGGACAGCAGCGGACATGGTTTTTCGGCCTCAGGCATGGCAGGAATAGCAGAGCTCCTAGTCTCACTCCTCGCAAAGTGCTGCTTTCCTCACCAAGGGAGTTTCCAAGTGGCTTTGTACCCTTCCTGAAACACCAGGTGCTTTTACACATTCTCGTGCTGCTGCCTCCCAAGGCATTACCTTTGTGTGGCTGGTCCAGAGTCCACGTTACTCGTGTTGGACTGGAAAGGACCTTTGGAGGTGAGCCACTCCAACCTCCTGTGCACTGCAGGCTCACCTAGATGAGGTTTCTCAGGTGGGACTCATCACCCTTCCTAGACCTTGCCCACCTCAAGGAGTTCTCAGGTGAGTCCTGGCCCTAGATGCACTTTATCAGTACTTTAGTTTCCCCTGCTGACTGGTTCAGCTGTTAGCTGCTTTTATAAGGTAAGAGTCACGAATCCACCAAAGAGGAACGCTTTCACCTGGGAAGGGGCTGGCATGCTGGACTTCACTGCCAGCCAGGGGCTCTCCCAGCTGACCTTCCCAGGCCCACAAGCAGGCCACCAGGAAGGAAGTGACAGAGAGGATGCCAGCAGTGTTGAGCAGATCTCAAGGCCTGGAGATGGAGGGGAAATAAATACCACAATTAAACATGAAGCCTCCTTCCAGGATTGGCAGGAAACGGTGTGCTGGGACACACTTCCCCTTGCCCTTCCAGCACTTCTGCCCAGGAGAGCTTTCTGGTCTCTGGTACACAAGGATAACCAGGGCAGGTGGTGTTCAGTGCACGTACCCAGCCCTCATGTTCTCTGTGGTGCCAATTAGCACGCTCAGACCCCTTGGCTCATGGAGATCAAACCTAGAATTAGCTGTGGGCTTTCACACCCGGATGAAAGAACAGGGCTCAGAAAAGCTCTTCAAACAACAGCCCTGTCTCCTGTGAATAACCGTCACCACCCATAAAAAAAAAAAATTAAAAGAGAAAAAACAAGGACAACATTTGATCCCATACCTTAATTAGGAATTTTCACAGGCAATGAAAGGCGTGAGGGCATTTTCTGAGATGAGCTCCTACCCCAGGAGGTGGGACACCTCAGGTGCGGAAGCCCAAGAGCACAGCCCTCAGAGGAGCACGTACAGGAGGAAAGGCTTGACCTGAGCATACTCCCCTGGAGTTGGGCAAAAGGCAGGAGAAAGAAGCTGCTCAGGAGTCGGAATGGAACCCATGCCTCCCAGGGAGACTGCATCCTGAATGTTTGGCCCTGCTTCCTGTCCACAGCCCTGCTCCCGTTCCTGAACCTTCCCAGAGCCAGCCTGCCTCCTTCAGCCTCCACCAGGCAGGGTTGCAGGGTGCACACTTGCCCTCCGTGCAACATGGGCTGCTGCCAGGCCACTGCAGCACCTTTGTGTATGTGGGAGCATAGGGAGGAAGAGTCCCTGGCACAGGGGCAGCACACTGCTAACGCTTCTCCCTAAGGCCAAGGCAATCCTTCACGGCAGCAACCAAAGGAGGTGCCAGCAAGCGTTGGCTCTGCGCATTCAACGTCCTGCCAAGGGGCTCAAGGCACAAGCGTACTCTTCCCCTGACTCCCTCCTTCCCTCCAGAGCCTGTGGAAATGCAAAACCAACCACTTGGCTGACAGGGCTGTTTCATAGCCTATTTGTGGGGGAGCAAGGGTGCTTCCTTCTGCCCTATGTGGGCCCCAGCCGGCTGGCTACAGAGGGCTCTACGACATAGAGCCCTAGGGGGAAGCCTGAGACAGTCTCACGGTGTCAGTGCACAGGAAAACGCTTGGAGAGTCAACGAGAAATGACAGGATATGGGCCGAGTGCTGAGCAATGACTGAGATCCAGTGTCACAGGGATGAGGCTTATTTGCAGCCCTTGGAGCAGAAGAGGGGGAGCACAACTCTGTCTTAGACTTGCGACTTCAAAGCTTCTCTGGAATGTCGGGTTGACTCCGGATGCTGTGACGCTATGTTGGACTGACTCCTAAACTGTGTGACAGTTCATGGCAGAGAAACACCACCACCTCTACACTGACAATCCAACACCATCTTCCCACCATTGCTGCTGCATAGCCGGTTTTAGGCATCTCAGAAAGGGACCCACCACTCTCCAAAGCTGAGCCAATGAGCGATGTTGGTTGTGCTTCTGTGATAGCATACTTAAGAAAGGGGGAAAAAAAAAACCCACGCTGTGCAACAGCATCTGGGAGAGAGGAATGAGGAAAAGTAGAGAGAAGCAACCCTGCAGACACCAAGTACAATGAAGAAGGATGGGAAGGAGATGCTCCAGGTCTGGAGAAGAAGTTGTCCTGTGGCCTGCGTCGAGGACAGTGGAGGAGCAAGCTTTCCCCCTGCAGCCCATGTAAAAGACCATGGTGGGGCAGGTGGATATGGCCCGAAGGACATTACAGACCACTGTTAGCCATCAGAGGAGCAGACTCTGGGCCAGAACTGCAATCCAAGCAGAGGAGCTCATGGTGGAGCAGGATGTCTGGTGGGAGCTGCAGCGTGTGGGGGACGCAGTCTGGAGGAGTCTGTTCCTGAAGGACTGCATCCTGTTGTAAGGACCATGTTGGAGTGGTTCTTGAAGAACCGCATTGTGTTGGAAGCCCACATTGGATCAGTTTGGGAGAGACTGCATCCCATGACTAATATCCCATCCCACAGCTTCCGCTGTCAGTGGTTGTCTCTACATAGGTTGTCTCCACACTTTTTCCATGGAAGCAGCAAAGATGGCAGGTGAGCAGAAATGATTCAGTGTGTAGATACGATTCCATATGCCGTACGGCAGTGTGAGGCCAAGGTGCTGGGAGGTGCATCCTTATCCGTGGGGTTCCACCAGTCAAGGGGCCAGGAAGCCTGTCAGCAGGTGCCATTTTGGGCTGATGTTGCAGGTCCTCTGTGCACCGGCTTTGGGTGCAGCCTGTCCTTGAGAGTGCCAGGGAGCTGGTCATCATTGCACAGGGCACTTGATGATCCCAGCAGAGCTGTCTGGAGCAGGTAGTTGTGGCCGAGTGGTGAAGGCGATGGACTAGAAATCCATTGGGGTTTCCCCGCGCAGGTTCGAATCCTGCCAACTACGGCATGCAGTCCCCTTTTGGTCTGCCTGCAGTGACCGTGCAGCTGCCATGGGATGCAGGCCCCCAGGCACAGTCGTGTTCCTCCAGCTGCACAGGGCCTTGCCAGAGAACACAGCAACTCCCCCTTGCTCACTGCGAGTCCTTGTCCTCGCCTCCACCCCAACACTGCCTGAATGGGCAAGTAATCCTGATCCCATTTACCAGTCAGGCAAGAAGTGGGCACAGAAAAGGCCACTGATGTCCAGGGGCTGTAGAAGTCCTTCTGTGAACAGTGGCGTCATCCTAAAGGGAAGACACTTCCTAGCTCTGAGAGCAGTGGATCCTCGTGGATCTTGCCTGAAGGCCACGGGGTTCTAACGGCTGACCCCTCTCCGTCCCCAGCCCTTGCACACATAGGGACAACCTTTCCCAGGGGTCTTTCCTAAATTTGGCATAAAGCTGAGATGCTGAGGGGTGCACCGGTCTATCCTGTCTGCTTCTCCTCTGAGGAAGAAGAGCAAGTGCAAAAGGACGTGTGGTGGGGACTGTGGCATCCATCAGACTACTCCCTGCTGTCTCAGGTGCTGACCCGTGTGCTAGAAAAGAGCAGGAGGCTTCAGAGAGGCCTTCTTTTGGTCCCATGGCCAGCTGCTCCGGCAGCAAAGGCCCTGGGAGGAAGAGGGGCTGATGCTGGTAGCCTGGCCTTGTTTGCTGAAGTGGGAAGGGATAGGACAAGGGCTAATACCCTGAGGTATTATCGCAAGGAGAGAGCCCCTAGAAGCAGAATGTGTGTAAGGCCCATACCGGTACCTGGCTTGTCCCCTGCAGTTGTCCCACTGACGGTCACAGAGCCGCAAAGGACTAAGGGGCAGCTCAAAGGCTCTGCCCTGAGCTATCCCCACTGCGGAAGGCAGGCAGTCTCCAGCAGCGCTCCTTCTATGCCCAGCCCTGTGTGTTGTGTTTGAGCTTTATCTCGTGTGTCTGGCTGCTGTGTGCCGGGGCGTGTAGACAGGCCAGGGAAGCAGCAGGCAGAGGCAGAAACATGCAGGCCTGAGCATGGCCACCTCGTCCCTCGTCCCCCGTGACAGGCTCTACCTACGCTTCAGGGCTGGGGCTGAGGGCTTTCCCTGTGTGCCTGGCAGGCCCCTGGCCGGTGGTGGGCACAGCCCTGTGTCTGTGAGGGAGCAGCGAGGGCTGGGCTGCGTCAGGCAGTCGGAGGAGCCATGCTCCGCAGGGGAGCGCAGCACAGGCAGGGGCAGGGCGCTGTGTGTCAGGGGGCGCAGTCCCCATCACGGGGCAGCGTGATTTGCGGGCATGGTGGCGGCCCTGGTGAGCTGTGTGGAGAGCAGGTTGTGGGCAGCCTACAAAGCAGGCAGGCAGGCGCCCCATTGCTGCGGGTTTGGCTCAGGGCGCACCACGCAGGGCTGGGTGAGGTGGGGGGAGAGGGGCTTGGGGGGGAGCAGAGTGGCGCAGCGGAAGCGTGCTGGGCCCATAACCCAGAGGTCGATGGATCGAAACCATCCTCTGCTACAGCCTTTAGTTGCAGGCTCCTGTCAAGCTTTTGTGCCACTGCGGCCCTTCCTCTCTCAGGACAGCCATGGCTTTGGCTGTTGCACTCCCTCTGCACTGTCTCTCTCGCTCTCCACCCTTCTCCTTTGCTTTCTTGCCAGTCAGCACTCCAAAAGGGCCCCTCAGCAGGGCAGGCTGCTGTGGAGCAGCAGACATACCTCAGCCCTCAACTCTGCCCAGGATACGCAGGCGGCTCTGCTAGCTATGCTGACACTGTCACGGTTGCACACCCCCACCTACACATGCAGAGCACGTACACGGGCAGCCCGCGTCAGACCCGAAGGAGAGCAGCGCCAGCAGCAGCAGCCAGGGAGGCAGCAACGGGCGTTGCAGAAGACGGAGAAGACAGAGGTGTTTCTGGTAGCTGTGCGTCATCCCTGTCTTCGAGAATGAGACAGAATGGCAGGGGCCCCCCAGCAGGTTGAGGCAGGGTGTGGGCAGGTGGCTGGAAGGAGGAGCCCATTGAGTTGGTGAGCTGCAGGAGCCCCAGGGAGGCACGCAGACAGATGCGTTGGTGGTATAGTGGTGAGCATAGCTGCCTTCCAAGCAGTTGACCCGGGTTCGATTCCCGGCCAACGCACCCCAGCTTTTCTTCAGCCAGGCTGCAGAAGCAGTGTGTCGTGCTCCAAAACCACCCCGTTTCTGTCCTGACGTTTGAGTGCCATGTGCCCTGGGGCATTCAGCCTTCCTTGCGTCCCCAGAGCATGGTGCTGCCTGCTTTCTCTCCCAGGGACGAGCACCCCCATGACGAGGGTGCTGCAGAGAAATGCTGAAGCAGTTTGGTGCTGCAGCAGGTGGATGGCTGTCCTTTATGGCTCAAAGGCCTGTCTGGCTGTCTGAAATCACACCAGCTTGACTGAATTTACTCTCTTCTTCATCCTCTGTATTTGGCATCTCTGTGGAGCTGGCTGGTCAAAGGTGGGGTTGCTTCAAAGAGTATGCTGGTGTGTACAACACCAGTGTTCAGAGCACAGCATTCTTTCCTCTGAGGTTGGGTTTGAAATACTCTTTTGCACAATCGTAGCCAGGACTGCACATGTCAGCATCCCTGTGTCCCCGGGCTGCGTGCAGAGCCACTGCCATACTATACTGAGACTCCGGCATTTTTTAGACCTTCCGAATATAACCAGAACTGGATGCAACAATGTTCCTGGGAAGAAGGAAGTGAGATACACACTCCGCACTCAGGAGATACCACTCTGCCACCTTTCCAGGCATGTTTCTTTGCACTCTGAGCCCCAGCCTATTCCCGTGGTTCCCCTTCCACAGAAGTACAGCAAACAGCAGAAGCCATTTGTGCCTGCCAGCGGTACGAGGGCTCCAAGCTCACGTCCATCCTGTGATCACCAGGATGGAGACTCATTTCTCGAAGGCTTCCTGTCTTTCTGTTGTGCACCTGTTTATGGTAGTTGCTGTGGAATGGGGTCAGGGACGTCCGTATAGCCGTGGAAGTGCACCAAGCGTGGGGATTGACTCGCAGACACGGGAGACGGCAGGTTTTGCCTGCTGTGTTTCCAGTGGAAAGTGTTAGGATGTCAGGAGAGAGGGCGCCTGAGTGCCATCAGAGGAAGATGGTATTCGACGTTGTGCAATTCATAGGAAGGTGTGTTGTGTCATCCTGGCAGCTCTTCCTTTTGTTGAACCTCGTGCTATGCTCCATCACTTGCTCACAGCAGGGACACAGCAGGTGTCCAGAGGGTCCCATGGTGTAATGGTGAGCACTCTGGACTCTGAATCCAGCGATCTGAGTTCAAATCTCAGTGGGACCTCTGCAGCTTTTGGCACCCAGACTCCTTTCCTCACCGTGCTTTCATCTCAGGAGAACAGTGCCTTCCTAGGAGCTCTGTTGCATTCTTTCGCTTCAGTCTTCCTGCTTGCCTCTCCTCCTCCTCTGTGTTACCCTCCTGCCCTGTGCCCCACGCTCCCCACACCGCCCCGCCCGTGCCTCTTGCTTACTGAGCCCTGGCACCCGCTGGAGTAGAGGAGGCTTTGCAGATCCGTGGCCAGTGGCATGTTGGTTATCTCCAAAGACGGGCACTCCACAACACCCATGAGCACCTGATTACCATCTTTGACCACCCTCCCTGCAGCAGTAGAGAGTTACTGTGTGTGGCATTTAGTGGGTTTAATCAGGTGTGCGCTGCGTTTTGCCGCCACGAGGGGACACCACTGAGAAGAGGCTGCCTCTCTCTCCTTTATCCCGCCTGCCCAGCCTACACTCCCCAGGTATTTAGACACATGGATAAGATGCCCGCTGAGCCTTCTCTTCTGCAGGCTAAGCAGTCCCTGCTCTCGCAGCCTCCCCTTTCATCATTCACGACAGAATCACAGAGCGGTTGAGCTTGGCGGGGTCTCTGCAGGACATCTTGTCCGTCTCTTGCCTGGGGACATACTCGCTGCCCTGAGGGAAGGCAGGTTCTCCCTCCTCTCTTTCCAGCAGAAACAGGTAAGCTTTCCTTGCAACGCTTTCCTTGAGGCGTGAGGAGCTAATGGAGGCAGGAAGAGAACAGACCACCACGAGTCTCCAGCTATGCTGCACAAGGCCTTTAATGGGAAGGTAGAAAGGCAGTGGCACAGTACAGAGACCAAGAAGAACGTCTGCAGGGTTCAGGGAGGCAGAGAGAATGGCCCGTCCATCTCAGGGATGTCTGCCCCAAATGGGATGATCCACGCGCTTCAGCAGTTGAAGCGGCAGAGTGGGGAAGGCAGACACAGCCCTGACCCCCCCAGACCAAGGGAGCCCCCAGAAGAGATGGGAACCCCCCCAGTGCTGAGGGAGCTGCCAACAGCAGCTGACAGAGAGGATCCCACGGCGGTGTTCTGAGGGAAAGAGGTGAGGATGGGGCCCGGCAGGGTCACCACGACCGGGGAGGCCTCAATGGCAACCGTCGAGTCAGCGCACCGGGCGACACACGGCTCATTGCAGCTGCTTGCAAGTGGGGTTGGGCCAGAGGCACCGCAGGGGGATGGGACACAGGGTCTGAAGCAAGACATCTCTCGTCGAGGGAGGCAAAGCTGAAACACAGAGTAGCAGGGAGGGAACACAGACCCCAAGATCAGCCTTTGTCATCTCCACAGCAGAAATCGCCGCATTGAAGATTGGACAGGATGCACGGGGCTATTTGGTAAGAGTCCGTCTGTTTTCAGGTGCTAATTCTTGCAGAGAGACATCCCTGCAGCTGACCCCCATCAATCTCCCTCTGCTTGAGAGGTCCCCACAGTCCCCAGCTCTCCAAATCCACCCCTTCCAAAGGGAGAGAGGTCACAGGCCCGAAACATCTGTATTGCAGTGCCAATCTGAGGCAGCCCAAGTTCCAAACTGAGTCGCCAGCATGAAAGCAATGGGGCCCTCAGGGAGAGCTGGAGTGAACGCAGGCTTACCTCGTTCCTCAAGGAAAGGGAGAGAGAAGAGAAGTGGATGCAGAGCCTGCAGCAGCACGGTCTTTTATGCTGCATCCCAGAGCCCCATGGGAACAGAAACATTCCTTGCTCATGAAGCATCAGAACACCTCATAGCTGCTTCCTTCAGAGGCCTTGTTGGTGGTTAAGAGCTTGCTTCTTTCATCTGACAGCTTTTGTTCCTGCCTCATACCACCCGACATTGAACTGATGTATCTGTGTCCCAGGCTCCTAAGGCCAATTACGACAGAGGTCTTAGGCTCCCTGTGCGGGATTGTGTGATTCCATCATACAAACGTCCTTTGGAGTCTCATCCACTTTGTGGTGAGCATGGCCACCAGTCACGGTGACAGTCAGCCACAGAGGACTCAAGAATTCAGCGCACAAGGGCATTCAGTGCTGAGATTGGAGCTAATTCTGCGAGACGTTTCTCCCTGTGGTTCATCACAGACACGCAGGAGACTATGGAGTAAGGTCAGGTAGAAGATCAAGACAGGACACGTGGGGGAGACATGGCCCATGTTTCCAAGATGTTTCAGCAAGGATGGAGTGTTGTGAAGTAGAGGAAGTCTCCTGAAGGCAGAGGAGAGGACAACAAGGTCATTGCTGACACTCGTCATGCTCTGACAGAGCCCAAAGACAAAGTTCCATGAAAGTTCTGAAGCAGTGAGACCTTCCTCTGTGCCTTCACAGAAATGCAGCAGGGCAAGGCATAGGAACGTGATCCAAGAGATGCCCGCGTCCTTCCCTGAAGCTGAACCAATGTCCAATTGACCTGGTTTGCTCAACACATTTGTCCCACTGGCCAGAGGTCTGGCTGGCCTGCTTTTGAGGCGAGGCTTGCGGCACGGAGCCAAAACCTGATTTCTTTTTTTCCTGGAGCAGAGATGGAGCAGCCGCTTACATGAGTTCCAAGTACAAAGTGTCTTGGGATCTGCCTCCCAGCACACCTGACAGTCATCCTGATGTGGAAGAGCTGGGAAAATCCCTGAACTGCAGGCAAACATGAGTCACCCAGCTGCGGACAGCAGCGGACATGGTTTTTCGGCCTCAGGCATGGCAGGACTAGCAGAGCTCCTAGTCTCACTCCTCGCAAAGTGCTGCTTTCCTCACCAAGGGAGTTTCCAAGTGGCTTTGTACCCTTCCTGAAACACCAGGTGCTTTTACGCATTCTCGTGCTGCTGCCTCCCAAGGCATTACCTTTGTGTGGCTGGTCCGGGGCCCGTGTGATGTAGCGCACCCCGGATTACTGGGGCTCTGAAGGACCCTCTGGAGATCCTTTGGGCTGAGGTTCTGTTCTGAGCTGGCCAAATATCCCATTTAACTCCAGGGGTTCTGGGCCTTGTCTTGTTGCCTTCTGAACACTGGAACCCTCTGAGGTTGCAGGCTCTTGGCAGCTCTTCCAGGGCTCCACCATGCCCAATGTGACTTGTTTTTTCCAAAGGACAGCTGGCGATTTCCTTGTGGCAGCTTGTGAGCGTTGCTTCTCTCTTTGCCCATGGTGATGTGACAGGGAGGGATCAGGATGTGAGAGGGAGGGATAGGAAAATCACCCAACTGGGGCTTAAGGCAGCTCACTTCAAGCGCTTGCATATAGGCAAGGAAGTGCCTACAAGGCAGCATTACGAAGAAATCCCACATATCCTTTCCGGAAAGGATGGGGTGCTTCTTTTAAGGACCTGTATACTGATGCACGCAGGATGGGGAATAAGCAAGATGAGATAGAGATGTGTTTGTGTGTAAGGTGTCTGGCTGTGAAGGAGTTAACTTTCCCCACAGCAGCCCATATAGTGTTGCGCTCTGCACTTGTAGCTAGAACAGCACTGATATGGCACCAGTGTTTTGTCTATTGCTGAGCGGTGCTTACATGCCATCAGAACTCTCTCCAAGCCACCCTAAGGCCAGTAGGCAGGGGGTAGGCAAGAGCTGGGGATGCGACCTTGGCAGAGCAGCTGATCTGAAGCGACCAAAGGGATATTCCGTACCATATGATGTCACACTCAGCAAGAAAAGCTGGGCAAGAGGAAGGAGAAGGCGGTGCTCTCATTAGGAAAACATCTGTCCACCCGTGCGACCACTATGCATTTTGAGACCCCCCACTTCCCAAGATGTGGCCGAACATAACTTCCCGATGGGAAGTAGTGTATAATTGGTTTCTCTCTCTTTGCTTCCGCACAGCATTTGCTTGTTTTGTCTTTTGGGGTATGTTCTTGGTTGTTGTTGTTGTGTTTTGTTTTGTTTTTTAAGCAGTGTGATCAAAGCGATGCCCACATTCTTCACTAAAGGTGACCCACAATCAAATTTACATGTGTTGCTCAGCAACTTCATCCCATTGGCCAGAGGTCTGGCTGGCCTGCTTTTGAGGACAGGCTCATGGAATGAGCGCAAATCAGCGTCCCAGCGCACCTGGCGGTCATCCTGACGTGGAAGAGCTGGGAAAATCCCTGAACTGCAGGCAAACATGAGTAACCAAGCTGCAGACAGCAGTGGACTTGGTGTCCTGGCCTCAGTCACTCCAGGATGGCACAGCTCCTACCCCATTCTGCCCAAAGTGCTTCTTTCTTCGCCAAAGGCATTTCCAAGGGTCTTTGTACCATTCCTGAAACAATGGGTGCTTTTGCACATTCCTGAGCTCCTGACTTCCAAGGTATGACCTTTGTGCGGCTGGTCCATGGCCCATATGACTTGTGAGACTTAGACTTGAAAGGACCTTTGGATGTGAGCCACTCCAATCCCTCCAACCGCGTCCCCAGAGCATGGTGCTGCCTGCTTTCTCTCCCAGGGACGAGCACCCCTATGATGAGGGTGCTGCAGAGAAATGCTGAAGCAGTTTGGTGCTGCAGCAGGTGGATGGCTGTCCTTTATGGCTCAAAGGCCTGTCTGGGTGTTCTGAAGTCACACCAACTTGACTGAATTTGCTCTCTTCATCCTCCTCTGTATTTGGCATCTCTGTGGAGCTGGCTGGTCAAGGGTGGGGTTGCTTCAAAGAGTATGCTGGTGTGTACAACACCAGTGTTCAGAGCACAGCATTCTTTCCTCTGAGGTTGGGTTTGAAATACTCTTTTGCACAATCGTAGCCAGGACTGCACATGTCGGCATCCCTGTGTCCCCGGGCTGCGTGCAGAGCCACTGCCATACTATACTGAGACTCCGGCATTTTTTAGACCTTCCGAATATAACCGGAAGTGGATGCAACAATGTTCCTGGGAAGAAGGAAGTGAGATACACACTCCGCACTCAGGAGATACCACTCTGCCACCTTTCCAGGCATGTTTCTTTGCACTCTGAGCCCCAGCCTATTCCCGTCGTTCCCCTTCCACAGAAGTACAGCAAACAGCAGAAGCCATTTGTGCCTGCCAGCGGTACGAGGGCTCCAAGCTCACGTCCATCCTGTGATCACCAGGATGGAGACTCATTTCTCGAAGGCTTCCTGTCTTTCTGTTGTGCACCTGTTTATGGTAGTTGCTGTGGACTGAGGTCAGGGACGTCCGTATAGCCGTGGAAGTGCACCAAGCGTAGGGGATTGACTCGCAGACACGGGAGAGGGCAGGTTTTGCCTGCTGTGTTTCCAGCGGAAAGAGTTAGGATGTCAGGAGAGAGGGCACCTGAGTGCCATCAGAGAAAGAAGGCATTCAGCGTTGTGCAATTCATAGGAAGGTGTGTTGTGTCATCCTGGCAGCTCTTCCTTTTGTTGAACCTCGTGCTATGCTCCATCACTTGCTCACAGCAGGGACACAGCACGTGTCCAGAGGGTCCCATGGTGTAATGGTGAGCACTCTGGACTCTGAATCCAGCGATCTGAGTTCAAATCTCAGTGGGACCTCTGCAGCTTTTGGCACCCAGACTCCTTTCCTCACTGTGCTTTCATCTCAGGAGAACAGTGCCTTCCTAGGAGCTCTGTTGCATTCTTTCGCTTCAGTCTTCCTGCTTGCCTCTCCTCCTCCTCTGTGTTACCCTCCTGCCCTGTGCTCCACGCTCCCCACACCGCCCCGCCCGTGCCTCTTGCTTACTGAGCCCTGGCACCCGCTGGCGTAGAGGAGGCTTTGCAGATCCGTGGCCAGTGGCATGTTGGTTATCTCCAAAGACGGGCACTCCACAACACCCATGAGCACCTGATTACCATCTTTGACCACCCTCCCTGCAGCAGTAGAGAGTTACTGTGTGTGGCATTTAGTGGGTTTAATCAGGTGTGCGCTGCGTTTTGCCGCCACGAGGGGACACCACTGAGAAGAGGCTGCCTCTCTCTCCTTTATCCCGCCTGCCCAGCCTACCCTCCCCAGGTATTTAGACACATGGATAAGATGCCCGCTGAGCCTTCTCTTCTGCAGGCTAAGCAGTCCCTGCTCTCGCAGCCTCCCCTTTCATCATTCACGACAGAATCACAGAGCGGTTGAGCTTGGCGGGGTCTCTGCAGGACATCTTGTCCGTCTCTTGCCTGGGGACATACTCGCTGCCCTGAGGGAAGGCAGGTTCTCCCTCCTCTCTTTCCAGCAGAAACAGGTAAGCTTTCCTTGCAATGCTTTCCTTGAGGCGTGAGGAGCTAATGGAGGCAGGAAGAGAACAGACCACCACGAGTCTCCAGCTATGCTGCACAAGGCCTTTAATGGGAAGGTAGAAAGGTAGTGGCACAGTACAGAGACCAAGAAGAACGTCTGCAGGGTTCAGGGAGGCAGAGAGAATGGCCCGTCCATCTCAGGGATGTCTGCCCCAAATGGGATGATCCACGCGCTTCAGCAGTTGAAGCGGCAGAGTGGGGAAGGCAGACACAGCCCTGACCCCCCCAGACCAAGGGAGCCCCCAGAAGAGATGGGAACCCCCCCAGTGCTGAGGGAGCTGCCAACAGCAGCTGACAGAGAGGATCCCACGGCGGTGTTCTGAGGGAAAGAGGTGAGGATGGGGCCCGGCAGGGTCACCACGACCGGGGAGGCCTGGATGGCAACCGTCGAGTCAGCGCACCGGGCGACACACGGCTCACTGCAGCTGCTTGCAAGTGGGGTTGGGCCAGAGGCACCGCAGGGGGATGGGACACAGGGTCTGAAGCAAGACATCTCTCGTCGAGGGAGGCAAAGCTGAAACACAGAGTAGCAGGGAGGGAACACAGACCCCAAATCAGCCTTTGTCATCTCCACAACAGAAATCGCCGCATTGAGGATTGGACAGGATGCACAGGGCTGTTTGGTAAGAGTCCGTCTGTTTTCAGGTGCTAATTCTTGCAGAGAGACATCCCTGCAGCTGACCCCCATCAATCTCCCTCTGCTTGAGAGGTCCCCACAGTCCCCAGCTCTCCAAATCCACCCCTTCCAAAGGGAGAGAGGTCACAGGCCCGAAACATCTGTATTGCAGTGCCAATCTGAGGCAGCCCAAGTTCCAAACTGAGTCGCCAGCATGAAAGCAATGGGGCCCTCAGGGAGAGCTGGAGTGAACGCAGGCTTACCTCGCTCCTCAAGGAAAGGGAGAGAGAAGAGAAGTGGATGCAGAGCCTGCAGCAGCACGGTCTTTTATGCTGCATCCCAGAGCCCCATGGGAACAGAAACATTCCTTGCTCATGAAGCATCAGAACACCTCATAGTTGCTTCCTTCAGAGGCCTTGTTGGTGGTTAAGAGCTTGCTTCTTTCATCTGACAGCTTTTGTTCCTGCCTCATACCACCCGACATTGAACTGATGTATCTGTGTCCCAGGCTCCTAAGGCCAATTACGACAGAGGTCTTAGGCTCCCTGTGCGGGATTGTGTGATTCCATCATACAAACGTCCTTTGGAGTCTCATCCACTTTGTGGTGAGCATGGCCACCAGTCACGGTGACAGTCAGCCACAGAGGACTCAAGAATTCAGCGCACAAGGGCATTCAGTGCTGAGATTGGAGCTAATTCTGCGAGACGTTTCTCCCTGTGGTTCATCACAGACACGCAGGAGACTATGGAGTAAGGTCAGGTAGAAGATCAAGACAGGACACGTGGGGGAGACATGGCCCATGTTTCCAAGATGTTTCAGCAAGGATGGAGTGTTGTGAAGTAGAGGAAGTCTCCTGAAGGCAGAGGAGAGGACAACAAGGTCATTGCTGACACTCGTCATGCTCTGACAGAGCCCAAAGACAAAGTTCCATGAAAGTTCTGAAGCAGTGAGACCTTCCTCTGTGCCTTCACAGAAATGCAGCAGGGCAAGGCATAGGAACGGGATCCAAGAGATGCCCGCGTCCTTCCCTGAAGCTGAACCAATGTCCAATTGACCTGGTTTGCTCAACACATTTGTCCCACTGGCCAGAGGTCTGGCTGGCCTGCTTTTGAGGTGAGGCTTGCGGCACGGAGTCAAAACCTGATTTCTCTTTGTTCTGGGCCAGGGATGGAGCAGCCGCTTACATGAGTTCCAAGTACAAAGTGTCTTGGGATCTGCCTCCCAGCACACCTGACAGTCATCCTGATGTGGAAGAGCTGGGAAAATCCCTGAACTGCAGGCAAACATGAGTCACCCAGCTGCGGACAGCAGCGGACATGGTTTTTCGGCCTCAGGCATGGCAGGACTAGCAGAGCTCCTAGTCTCACTCCTCGCAACGTGCTGCTTTCCTCACCAAGGGAGTTTCCAAGTGGCTTTGTACCCTTCCTGAAACACCAGGTGCTTTTACACATTCTCGTGCTGCTGCCTCCCAAGGCATTACCTTTGTGTGGCTGGTCCAGAGTCCACGTTACTCGTGTTGGACTGGAAAGGACCTTTGGAGATGAGCCACTCTAACCTCCTGTGCACTGCAGGCTCACCTAGATGAGGTTTCTCAGGTGGGACTCATCACCCTTCCTAGACCTTGCCCACCTCAAGGAGTTCTCAGGTGAGTCCTGGCCCTAGATGCACTTTATCAGTACTTTAGTTTCCCCTGCTGACTGGTTCAGCTGTTAGCTGCTTTTATAAGGTAAGAGTCATGAATCCACCAAAGAGGAACGCTTTCACCTGGGAAGGGGCTGGCATGCTGGACTTCACTGCCAGCCAGGGGCTCTCCCAGCTGACCTTCCCAGGCCCACAAGCAGGCCACCAGGAAGGAAGTGACAGAGAGGATGCCAGCAGTGTTGAGCAGATCTCAAGGCCTGGAGATGGAGGGGAAATAAATACCACAATTAAACATGAAGCCTCCCTCCAGGATTGGCAGGAAACGGTGTGCTGGGACACACTTCCCCTCATCCTTCCAGCACTTCTGCCCGGGAGAACTCTCTAGTCACTGGCATGCAAGGAAAATCAGGGCAGGTGGTGTTCAGTTCATGTTGCAGGCCCTCATGCTCTCTGTGGTCCAATTAGCATGCTCAGACCCCTTGGCTCATGGAGATCAAACCTAGAATTAGCTGTGGGCTTTCATACCCGGATGAAAGAACAGGGTTCAGAAAAATTCCTCACACAATAGCTCCATCTCCTGTGAATAACCGTCACCACCCATATAATAAGAACAAATACAAGGACATTTGATCCCAGGCCCTAATTAGGAATTTTCACATTTTCATCAGAAGTGTTTGTTTAAGACTGCAACCGTGTCAAAGGAGAAGGCTGTGCAAGTCTCACGGTGCCGGTGCATGGGAAAATGCTTGGAGAGTCAAAGAGAAATAACAGGCTGTGGGCCGAGTACTTGAGCAATGACTGAGATCCAGTGTCACAGGGATGAGGCCCATTTGCAGCCCATGGAGCAGAGGAGGGAGAGCTCAACTCTCTCTGAGACTTGCGGCTTCATGGAAAGTGCTAGAGTGTTACACATCTCAGGGGGTCATTTGCTAGTCCAAGCAGCTGCTCCAAGCAGCTAAAACCATGTGCGTGTCTGCTGGTCTGGGAGGTGTCCCGTGGGGCCTGGCCATGCAGCAAGGTGTAGGGGAGGTGAGTGGAGTGTCTCAGTGCCCCAGGACCTCTGGTAATGCTGGAGGAAATGCTGGCATTTTTGGCCCAGAATACACTGCCTGCAGGAGATGATGTAAGGCACCCTGCATCCTTGCAGAAGAAAAGTTTGCATTGGCCAGGAACCAAACCTACATTAACTGCTTGGAAGGCAGCTACACTCCCATGGCATACCTCTGCCACCACATCTCACCTCCCACCTGCCCCTTGATGGCGGTGGTTATGGATACTATCTGGCTATGATGAGAACCTACTTGCATGGAAAGGCTGCTGAACAATAGCAGGAGAAATAGTCCCCCAGCATGGGAACTGCCGGCCTTGAAACATGGCCTAGGAAGCAGGGGCAACCTTGAGAAGTGGAGCTGGCATCCTTGAAGAAGGCAACTGAGAACCAGAGCTAGCCAGAAGATACAATTGATAAAGGCAACACAAGAGCCTGAGGAACAACTTATCCTCTGAAAATGTGATGAAGAGTCTGAAATCAAGGGACGCATGCTGAGCAAGTGGGCATTGGACACTGCAATTGGCTGCTCAAGCTGAAAGAGTAGAAAGTAGTCTGGGAGAATGAAATATGTCCTGCCTGAGCAAATACGAGGACCATGGAGGAGCAGGCTGTCCCCCTGCAGCCCATGTAAAAGACCATGGTGGAGCAGGTGGATATGGCCCGAAGGACATTACAGACCACTGTTAGCCATCAGAGGAGCAGACTCTGGGCCAGAACTGCAATCCAAGGAGAGGAGCTCATGGTGGAGCAGGGTGTCTGGTGGGAGCTGCAGCGTGTGGGGGACGCAGTCTGGAGGAGTCTGTTCCTGAAGGACTGCATCCTGTTGTAAGGACCATGTTGGAGTGGTTCTTGAAGAACCGCATTGTGTTGGAAGCCCACATTGGATCAGTTTGGGAAAGACTACATCCCATGAGAGGGACCCCATGTTGAAGCAGGGGAAGATGAGTGAAAATGAAGTGTTGGCAGAGATGATACATTACTGACTGAGCATACCAATCACTCCCCATTCCCACACGCTGCACAGGGGGAGAAGGTGGAAGAGGGTGGATGGTGGGGGGAAGTTGGTTTTGATTTGCTTTTCCTTTTTAACTTCTCTAGTCTGTGATTAGCAATAGGCAATCAAATACATTAATCTCCCTATGCTGAGTCTGTTCTGCCCATGGCCAAAACTGGTGAGGTATTTCCCTGTCCTTCTTTCAACCCATGAGCCTTTTTTTCATCACATTTTCTCCCCCTGTTCTTTTGAGGAGGGGGAGTTATAGAGCAAAGAGGAGTAGCTTAGCTGCTCATCAGTGGGAAGCCACCACAGTCACACAGACCTCCCCTTTCTTTTTCCACTGCCCCTCCTCACCCAGTCTCCACTAAACCCTTTTGAGAGATTTTTCTCACTCTCGCAACAGTCACTGCACGAACCTGCAGGGCAGTTTTAGAGTTTGCCCAAGGGTTGACACCACCTTACGTCCTCAAGAGGCTGGAGGTCCCCCTCTCCCTTACACCACTGCTTGGCATCTCCCTGAGAAGAATCGAAGAAGTGAAGTGGGGACTAATATCCCATCCCACAACTACTACTACTACTGGCCAAGAAGGCCAACAGCATCCTGGCCTGTATAAGAAGCAGTGTGGCCAGCAGGTCTAGGGAAGTGATTGTGCCCCTGTACTCGGCTTTGGTGAGGCCGCACCTCGAGTACTGTGTTCGGTTTTGGGCCCCTCGCTACAAGAAGGACATGGACGTGCTCGAGAGAGTCCAGAGAAGGGCGACCAAGCTGGTGAGGGGTCTGGAGAACAAGTCTTACGAGGAGCGGCTGAGGGAGCTGGGCTTGTTCAGCCTGGAGAAGAGGAGGCTCAGGGGCGACCTTATCGCTCTCTACAGTTACCTTAAAGGAGGCTGTAAAGAGGTGGGGGTTGGTCTGTTCTCCTACGTGCCTGGTGACAGGACGAGGGGGAATGGGCGAAAGTTGCGACAGGGGAGTTTTAGGTTGGATGTTAGGAAGTACTTCTTTACCGAAAGGGTTATTAAGCATTGGAACGGGCTGCCCAGGGAGGTGGTTGAGTCACCATCCCTGGAGGTCTTTAAAAGACGTTTAGATGTAGAGCTTAGCGATATGGTTTAGTGGAGGACTTAGTGTTAGGTCGGAGGTTGGACTCGATGATCTTGAGGTCTCTTCCAACCTAGAAATCTGTGATACTGTGATACTACAACCAGTGGTTGTCTCCACACAGGTGTCTTTGCTTTTTCTGTGGAAGCAACAGAGATGGCAGGTGAGCAGATACGATTCTCTGTGTCAGGATATGCTGTATGGTAGTGTGAGGCCAAGGTGCAGGGAGCTGCGTCCTTATCGCTGGGTGTTGTGGTTTAACCCAGCTGGCAGCTAAACACCACACAGCCGTTCACTCACCCTCCCCCCTCCCTCTCTGGGATGGGGGAGAGAAATGGGAAAGTGAAGCCTGTGAGTTGAGATAAAGACAGTTTATTAAGACAGGAAAATAATAATAACAATAATAATAATGATGATAATGATAATAGTATTAATAATAATAATGTGTAAGAAAACAAGTGATGCACAATGCAATTGCTCACCACCCGCTGACCGATGCCCAGCCTATCCCCGAGCAGCCGGCCCCCCACCCCGGCCAGCCACCCCTATATATTGTTTAGCATGACGTCAGATGGTATGGAATACCCCTTTGGCCAGTTTGGGTCAGCTGTCCTGGGTCTGTCCCCTCCCAGCTCCTGCTGCACCCCCAGCCTGCTCGCTGGCAGGGCAGAGCGAGAAGCTGAAAAGTCCTTGGCTTGGTGTAAGCACTGCTCTGCAACAATTAAAACATCAGCATGTTATCAGCGCTCTTCTCATCCTAATCCAAAACACAGCACCCTACCAGCTACTATGAGGAAAATTAACTCTGTCCTAACTGAAACCAGGACACTGGGGTTCCACCAGTCAAGGGGCCAGGAAGCCTGTCAGCAGGTTCCCGTTTTGTCTTGATGTTGCAGGTCCCATGTGCTGCTTTGGGTGCAGCCTGTCCTTGAGAGTGCCAGGGAGCTGGTCATCATTGCACAGGGCACATGATGATCCCAGCAGAGCTGTCTGGAGCAGGTAGTTGTGGCCGAGTGGTGAAGGTGATAGACTAGAAATAATTTGGGGGATCTCTATCTAAGAAGTGAATGGAAAAAGAGCCACTGATGTCCAGGGTCTGTAGAAGGAGTCCTTATGTGAACAGAGTAGCCTCATCATTCACTCTAAAGGAAAGACACAGACACCTTAAGGATCTCAGATGTTGCCTAGAGGTGCAGCACTGGCTATGGCATGGCCCTGTCAGCTTTTGTCAGTCCCCTGGCCCAGTGGCGCAAGATTTTCCATCCAGGTGTTGGCCCTCCTGAGCTTGCTGCTCCTGCGTGGCCTCCCACTGAGGCAGTCCACCACCTCACTGAGGGTTTTTTTATCACAGTCGAACCTGGTTCTGGTGGGCTCAGCTCTCCAACTGTTATTGGATTTACTTCAAAAGCTTTTTGGGTAAGCTGACATATTTATCAATTTGGAAGTTTTGGTCTCTACCACTTCCATATGTTTGCAGATTCTGAAAAAGCAGACTATTAACATGCTAGGATTATGGCTGCAGGAGACAGCAAGATTCAGGTGAAAACAGATCCATTATAACATTCCAAAACATTGTTTCCTGTTGTCAGCAATGGTGGCAACATGGCATCTGCTGAGAGTGATGTTTGTGGCAGAAAGAAAACTGAGGGAAAAAATGGGTTTTGTGGTGATGATTAATGAGGTGGTCAGAAAAAAAACGGACATGTGCTTGCCCGCATTTCTTAATTTGCAATAACCCTGCCATCAAGAAATGTGTGACTGTCAGCACGGAGAAGAACAGTGTTTTCTTCTTTAAGCAACCCTGCAAACTTACTCTTGAGAAGTTTTGACCCCTTCATGGAGAGGTCTAATTGAGAGGATTTCCTTGTGTTCCCTCTGGCCCACAGGAGTTTAGCTGAAAGGCAGAAGACAGTGGCTTTGTAGACAGCCTGGGGACACAGGGATGACAAGGCATACAGCCCTGATTATGACTGTGCAAAAGAGAGTTTGAAACTAAGTAACATTAATTCGCAGGGTCTGTTGACAAGCAAGAGAACTTCAGAGGAAATAATGCTGTATTCTGAACACAGGCATTATACACATTGGCATTCCCTCTAAAGGGGACAAAAACCTGTGTTTAACCAGACAGAACTGGAGAAAGGAAAAAGATGGAGGAAGATGGAGAGCAAATAAAAACATACATAAAAAACACCACCTTACCTGCAGTTTTGCAGGCTCAACTTCACTCCTTCATACCAGAGTCCTTGACCCAGCCAAGTGGCACAGTGAGAATTGGTCTTCCCTCCATTTATTCTCACTTTTTTTTCTACCTTCTCTCTCTGCCCAGTGTTTTCTGACCTTCCTGGAGCGTGTCCTCACAGAAGCACCACAAACTTTGCTGTTGGCTCATCTGTGTTCCCTGAAGGTTCCATTGTGGAGCTAGAACCATCTGTGTCAGCTGGAACCAGCACAGGGCAGCCCCCTACTTCTTCTCACAGAGGCTACCTTGCAGCAGCCCCTCTCCCCAGACTGCCAAAACTTTGGCACATATAGCCTATTGGGAATACCTTCTCAGCCCTGCTCCTGGCTGGACCTACAAGTAGGAACAGCAGCAAAAAGACCAGAAGAGAAAAAGCCCACCAGGGGTAGAGTCCATCACTTTGGTCCTTCTCAGACTAGCCCAAGCCTTGACCCAGTCCCCAACTGCAGAACCGTAGAGGTTCTCACCTGTGGCTGGGGAGCTGAGGATTTAGCTGCCTGATGGGAGGCAGAAATACTGTTGTCTCCAGGAGAGCCAGTGTCTCCCGGGCAGAGCTGAGGGCTGTGCTGCGTCTGCTACACCACAGCAGCCTGCCATGAAGGCCTTTGAGAATTTGAGCCATGGAAGACAGCCATCCACCTTCTGCAGCACCAAATTGCTTCAGCATTTCTCAACAGCAACCTCATGGCGGTGCCCTGAAAGAGAAACGAGATAGCACCATGTTCTGGGGTGGCAAGGAGAATGTCTCGATGCCCCAGGGCACCTGGCATGCAAATGCTGGGAGAAGTTGGGTGGTTTTGGAGCATGACACACTTCATCTTCAGCCTGGCTGTGACCTGCTGGAGTGCAGCTCTGCAGAGAGGGACCTGAGAGTCCTGGTGGACAGTAGGCTGACCATGAGTCAACAGTGTGCCCTTGTGACCAAGAAGGCCAAGAGTATCCTGTGGCGCATTCAGAAGAGTGTTGCCAGCAGGTGAAGGGAGGTGATCTTCCCACTCTACTCAGTCCTGGTGAGGCCACACCTGGAGTATTGTGCCCGGTTCTTGGCTCCCCAGTACAAGAGGGACATAGGACATCGAGGCCCTGGAGTGTGTCCAGAGAAGGGCTACGAAGCTGGTGAAGGGCCTGCAACACAACTCCTTTGAGGAGCGGCTGATGGAACTGGGGTTGTTTAGTCTGGTGAAGAGGAGGCTCAGGGGAGACATTATTGCTCTCTACAACTACCTGAAAGGAAGTTGTGGGGAGCTGGGGAGTCAGCCTCCTCTCACAGATAACTAATGATAGAGCTAGAGGGAATGGCCTCAAATTGCACCAAGGGAGGTTCAGGTTGGAAATTAGGAGACATTTCTTCTCAGAAAGAGTAGTCAGGCATTGGAACAGGTTGCCCAGCAAAGTAGTGAAGTCACCACCCCTGGGGATGTACAAGGAAAGGCTGGACCTGGTGCTTAGGGACATGGTTTAGTGGGTGACATCGGTAGTAGGATGATGGTTGGACCAGATGATCTTGAAGGTCTTTTCCAACCTTAATGATTCTATGATTATACTGGAAAGAGTCCAGAGGAGGGGTACTAGATTGATTAGAGGACTGGAGCACCTGTCATATGAGGACGGGCTGAAAGAATTGGGCCTATTTAGCCTGGAAAAGAGAAGACTGACACCTCATTAACGTATATAAATATAAATATCTGAGGGAAGGGTGTCAAGAAGATGGAGCTGGTCTCTTTTCAGTTGTGCCTAGAGACAGGACGAGAGGCAAGGGGCACAAACTGAAGCACAGGAGCTTCCAGATTAATATGAGGGGGCACTTCTTTACTGTGAGGTTGACAGACCACTGGAACAGGTTGCACAGAGAGGTTGTGGAGCCGCCTTCTCTGGAGATATTCAGAACACACCTGGATGCTATCCTGCATGACATGCTGTAGGTGATCCTGCTTGGCAAGGGGGTTTGACTAGATAATCTTCAGAGGTCTGTTCCAGCCTCGGCCATTCTGTGATTCTGTAAAAAGCTAGTGTGATTTGGCTGGCAATCGTTCTTTGCCACAGTTGCAGTTTTAAACAAAAGCCTTTGATTCCCTGTGAAAATTCCTAACTACAGTCTGGGATCAAATGTTGTCCATGTGTGTGTTTTTGGGTGGTGACAGTATTGGCTTATTCACAGAAGTTCAACTCCGATTCCTGAGAAGTTCCTTTCTCCTGCATTTGGCCCATATCCTTTTGCAAAGCTCTCCTCAGGGGACCTCCAGCATCTGCATGCCGTAGTTGGCAGGATTCGAACCTGCGCGGGGAAACCCCAATGGATTTCTAGTCCATCGCCTTCACCACTCGGCCACAACTACCTGCTCCAGACAGCTCTGCTGGGATCATCAAGTGCCCTGTGCAATGATGACCAGCTCCCTGGCACTCTCAAGGACAGGCTGCACCCAAAGACGGTGCACAGAGGACCTACAACATCAGCCCAAAATGGCACCTGCTGACAGGCTTCCTGGCCCCTTCACTGGTGGAACCCCACGGATAACGATGCACCTCCCAGCACCTTGGCCTCACACTGCCGTACGGCATATGGAATCGTATCTACACACTGAATCATTTCTGCTCACCTGCCATCTTTGCTGCTTCCATGGAAAAAGCGTGGAGACAACCTATGTAGAGACAACCACTGACAGCGGAAGCTGTGGGATGGGATATTAGTCATGGGATGCAGTCTCTCCCAAAGTGATCCAATGTGGGCTTCCAACACAATGCGGTTCTTCAAGAACCACTCCAACATGGTCCTTACAACAGGATGCAGTCCTTCAGGAACAGACTCCTCCAGACTGCGTCCCCCACACGCTGCAGCTCCCACCAGACATCCTGCTCCACCATGAGCTCCTCTCCTTGGATTGCAGTTCTGGCCCAGAGTCTGCTCCTCTGATGGCTAACAGTGGTCTGTAATGTCCTTCGGGCCATATCCACCTGCTCCACCATGGTCTTTTACATGGGCTGCAGGGGGAAAGCTTGCTCCTCCACTGTCCTCGACGCAGGCCACAGGACAACTTCTTCTCCAGACCTGGAGCATCTCCTTCCCATCCTTCTTCATTGTACTTGGTGTCTGCAGGGTTGCTTCTCTCTACTTTTCCTCATTCCTCTCTCCCAAATGCTGTTGCACAGCATTTTTCTTTTTTTCCCCTTTCTTAAATATGCTATCACAGAAGCACAACCAACATCGCTCATTGGCTCAGCTTTGGAGAGTGGTGGGTCCCTTTCTGAGATGCCTAAAACCGGCTATGCAGCAGCAATGGTGGGAAGATGGTGTTGGATTGTCAGTGTAGAGGTGGTGGTGTTTCTCTGCCATGAACTGTCACACAGTTTAGGAGTCAGTCCAACATAGCGTCACAGCATCGGGAGTCAACCCGACATTCCAGAGAAGCTTTGAAGTCGCAAGTCTAAGACAGAGTTGTGTTCCCCCTCTTCTGCTCCAAGGGCTGCAAAGAAGCCTCATCCCTGTGACACTGGATCTCAGTCATTGCTCAGCACTCGGCCCATATCCTGTCATTTCTCGTTGACTCTCCAAGCGTTTTCCTGTGCACTGACACCGTGAGACTGTCTCAGGCTTCCCCCTAGGGCTCTATGTCGTAGAGCTCTCTGTAGCCAGCCGGCTGGGGCCCACATAGGGCAGAAGGAAGCACCCTTGCTCCCCCACAAATAGGCTATGAAACAGCCCTGTCAGCCAAGTGGTTGGTTTTGCATTTCCACAGGCTCTGGAGGGAAGGAGGGAGTCAGGGGAAGAGTACGCTTGTGCCTTGAGCCCCTTGGCAGGACGTTGAATGTGCAGAGCCAACGCTTGCTGGCACCTCCTTTGGTTGCTGCCGTGAAGGATTGCCTTGGCCTTAGGGAGAAGCGTTAGCAGTGTGCTGCCCCTGTGCCAGGGACTCTTCCTCCCTATGCTCGCACATACACAAAGGTGCTGCAGTGGCCTGGCAGCAGCCCATGTTGCACGGAGGGCAAGTGTGCACCCTGCAACCCTGCCTGGTGGAGGCTGAAGGAGGCAGGCTGGCTCTGGGAAGGTTCAGGAACGGGAGCAGGGCTGTGGACAGGAAGCAGGGCCAAACATTCAGGATGCAGTCTCCCTGGGAGGCATGGGTTCCATTCCGACTCCTGAGCAGCTTCTTTCTCCTGCCTTTTGCCCAACTCCAGGGGAGTATGCTCAGGTCAAGCCTTTCCTCCTGTACGTGCTCCTCTGAGGGCTGTGTTCTTGGGCTTCCGCACCTGAGGTGTCCCACCTCCTGGGGTAGGAGCTCATCTCAGAAAATGCCCTCACGCCTTTCATTGCCTGTGAAAATTCCTAATTAAGGTATGGGATCAAATGTTGTCCTTGTTTTTTCTCTTTTAATTTTTTTTTTTTATGGGTGGTGACGGTTATTCACAGGAGACAGGGCTGTTGTTTGAAGAGCTTTTCTGAGCCCTGTTCTTTCATCCGGGTGTGAAAGCCCACAGCTAATTCTAGGTTTGATCTCCATGAGCCAAGGGGTCTGAGCGTGCTAATTGGCACCACAGAGAACATGAGGGCTGGGTACGTGCACTGAACACCACCTGCCCTGGTTATCCTTGTGTACCAGAGACCAGAAAGCTCTCCTGGGCAGAAGTGCTGGAAGGACAAGGGGAAGTGTGTCCCAGCACACCCTTTCCTGCCAATCCTGGAGGGAGGCTTCATGTTTAATTGTGGTATTTATTTCCCCTCCATCTCCAGGCCTTGAGATCTGCTCAACACTGCTGGCATCCTCTCTGTCACTTCCTTCCTGGTGGCCTGCTTGTGGGCCTGGGAAGGTCAGCTGGGAGAGCCCCTGGCTGGCAGTGAAGTCCAGCATGCCAGCCCCTTCCCAGGTGAAAGCGTTCCTCTTTGGTGGATTCATGACTCTTACCTTATAAAAGCAGCTAACAGCTGAACCAGTCAGCAGGGGAAACTAAAGTACTGATAAAGTGCATCTAGGGCCAGGACTCACCTGAGAACTCCTTGAGGTGGGCAAGGTCTAGGAAGGGTGATGAGTCCCACCTGAGAAACCTCATCTAGGTGAGCCTGCAGTGCACAGGAGGTTAGAGTGGCTCACCTCCAAAGGTCCTTTCCAGTCCAACACGAGTAACGTGGACTCTGGACCAGCCACACAAAGGTAATGCCTTGGGAGGCAGCAGCACGAGAATGTGTAAAAGCACCTGGTGTTTCAGGAAGGGTACAAAGCCACTTGGAAACTCCCTTGGTGAGGAAAGCAGCACGTTGCGAGGAGTGAGACTAGGAGCTCTGCTAGTCCTGCCATGCCTGAGGCCGAAAAACCATGTCCGCTGCTGTCCGCAGCTGGGTGACTCATGTTTGCCTGCAGTTCAGGGATTTTCCCAGCTCTTCCACATCAGGATGACTGTCAGGTGTGCTGGGAGGCAGATCCCAAGACACTTTGTACTTGGAACTCATGTAAGCGGCTGCTCCATCTCTGGTCCAGGAAAAAAAGATATCAGGTTTTGGCTCCGTGCCGCAAGCCTCACCTCAAAAGCAGGCCAGCCAGACCTCTGGCCAGTGGGACAAATGTGTTGAGCAAACCAGGTCAATTGGACATTGGTTCAGCTTCAGGGAAGGACGCGGGCATCTCTTGGATCCCGTTCCTATGCCTTGCCCTGCTGCATTTCTGTGAAGGCACAGAGGAAGGTCTCACTGCTTCAGAACTTTCATGGAACTTTGTCTTTGGGCTCTGTCAGAGCATGACGAGTGTCAGCAATGACCTTGTTGTCCTCTCCTCTGCCTTCAGGAGACTTCCTCTACTTCACAACACTCCATCCTTGCTGAAACATCTTGGAAACATGGGCCATGTCTCCCCCACGTGTCCTGTCTTGATCTTCTACCTGACCTTACTCCATAGTCTCCTGCGTGTCTGTGATGAACCACAGGGAGAAACGTCTCGCAGAATTAGCTCCAATCTCAGCACTGAATGCCCTTGTGCGCTGAATTCTTGAGTCCTCTGTGGCTGACTGTCACCGTGACTGGTGGCCATGCTCACCACAAAGTGGATGAGACTCCAAAGGACGTTTGTATGATGGAATCACACAATCCCGCACAGGGAGCCTAAGACCTCTGTCGTAATTGGCCTTAGGAGCCTGGGACACAGATACATCAGTTCAATGTCGGGTGGTATGAGGCAGGAACAAAAGCTGTCAGATGAAAGAAGCAAGCTCTTAATCACCAACAAGGCCTCTGAAGGAAGCAGCTATGAGGTGTTCTGATGCTTCATGAGCAAGGAATGTTTCTGTTCCCATGGGGCTCTGGGATGCAGCATAAAAGACCGTGCTGCTGCAGGCTCTGCATCCACTTCTCTTCTCTCTCCCTTTCCTTGAGGAACGAGGTAAGCCTGCGTTCACTCCAGCTCTCCCTGAGGGCCCCATTGCTTTCATGCTGGCGACTCAGTTTGGAACTTGGGCTGCCTCAGATTGGCACTGCAATACAGATGTTTCGGGCCTGTGACCTCTCTCCCTTTGGAAGGGGTGGGTTTGGAGAGCTGGGGACTGTGGGGACCTCTCAAGCAGAGGGAGATTGATGGGGGTCAGCTGCAGGGATGTCTCTCTGCAAGAATTAGCACCTGAAAACAGACGGACTCTTACCAAACAGCCCTGTGCATCCTGTCCAATCCTCAATGCGGCGATTTCTGTTGTGGAGATGACAAAGGCTGATCTTGGGGTCTGTGTTCCTTCCCTGCTACTCTGTGTTTCAGCTTTGCCTCCCTCGACGAGAGATGTCTTGCTTCAGACCCTGTGTCCCATCCCCCTGCGGTGCCTCTGGCCCAACCCCACTTGCAAGCAGCTGCAATGAGCCGTGTGTCGCCCGGTGCGCTGACTCGACGGTTGCCATCCAGGCCTCCCCGGTCGTGGTGACCCTTCCGGGCCCCATCCTCACCTCTTTCCCTCAGAACACCGCCGTGGGATCCTCTCTGTCAGCTGCTGTTGGCAGCTCCCTCAGCACTGGGGGGGTTCCCATCTCTTCTGGGGGCTCCCTTGGTCTGGGGGGGTCAGGGCTGTGTCTGCCTTCCCCACTCTGCCGCTTCAACTGCTGAAGCGCGTGGATCATCCCATTTGGGGCAGACATCCCTGAGATGGACGGGCCATTCTCTCTGCCTCCCTGAACCCTGCAGACGTTCTTCTTGGTCTCTGTACTGTGCCACTGCTTTTCTACCTTCCCATTAAAGGCCTTGTGCAGCATAGCTGTAGACTCGTGGTGGTCTGTTCTCTTCCTCCCTCCATTAGCTTCCTTCCAACAGGAAGACATTGGTCTGATAAGGTGAAAAAACAGTGAGGAAAGGAGTCTGGGAGCCAAAAGCTGCAGAGGTCCCACTGAGATTTGAACTCAGATCGCTGGATTCAGAGTCCAGAGTGCTCACCATTACACCATGGGACCCTCTGGACACCTGCTGTGTCCCTGCTGTGAGCAAGTGATGGAGCATAGCACGAGGTTCAACAAAAGGAAGAGCTGCCAGGATGACACAATACACCTTCCTATGAATTGCACAACGCTGAATGCCTTCTTTCTCTGATGGCACTCAGGCGCCCTCTCTCCTGACATCCTAACTCTTTCCGCTGGAAACACAGCAGGCAAAACCTGCCCTCTCCCGTGTCTGCGAGTCAATCCCCTACGCTTGGTGCACTTCCACGGCTATACGGACGTCCCTGACCTCATTCCACAGCAACTACCATAAACAGGTGCACAACAGAAAGACAGGAAGCCTTCGAGAAATGAGTCTCCATCCTGGTGATCACAGGATGGACGTGAGCTTGGAGCCCTCGTACCGCTGGCAGGCACAAATGGCTTCTGCTGTTTGCTGTACTTCTGTGGAAGGGGAACGACGGGAATAGGCTGGGGCTCAGAGTGCAAAGAAACATGCCTGGAAAGGTGGCAGAGTGGTATCTCCTGAGTGCGGAGTGTGTATCTCACTTCCTTCTTCCCAGGAACATTGTTGCATCCACTTCCGGTTATATTCGGAAGGTCTAAAAAATGCCGGAGTCTCAGTATAGTATGGCAGTGGCTCTGCACGCAGCCCGGGGACACAGGGATGCCGACATGTGCAGTCCTGGCTACGATTGTGCAAAAGAGTATTTCAAACCCAACCTCAGAGGAAAGAACGCTGTGCTCTGAACACTGGTGTTGTACACACCAGCATACTCTTTGAAGCAACCCCACCTTTGACCAGCCAGCTCCACAGAGATGCCAAATACAGAGGATGAAGAAGAGAGTAAATTCATTCAAGCTGGTGTGATTTCAGACAGCCAGACAGGCCTTTGAGCCATAAAGGACAGCCATCCACCTGCTGCAGCACCAAACTGCTTCAGCATTTCTCTGCAGCACCCTCGTCATGGGGGTGCTCGTCCCTGGGAGAGAAAGCAGGCAGCACCATGCTCTGGGGACGCAAGGAAGGCTGGATGCCCCAGGGCACATGGCATTCAAATGTCAGGACAGAAACGGGGTGGTTTTGGAGCACGACACACTGCTTCTGCAGCCTGGCTGAAGAAAAGCTGGGGTGCGTTGGCCGGGAATCGAACCCGGGTCAACTGCTTGGAAGGCAGCTATGCTCACCACTATACCACCAACGCATCTGTCTGCGTGCCTCCCTGGGGCTCCGGCAGCTCACCAACTCAATGGGCTCCTCCTTCCAGCCACCTGCCCACACCCTGCCTCAACCTGCTGGGGGGCCCCTGCCATTCTGTCTCATTCTCGAAGACAGGGATGACGCACAGCTACCAGAAACACCTCTGTCTTCTCCGTCTTCTGCAACGCCCGTTGCTGCCTCCCTGGCTGCTGCTGCTGGCGCTGCTCTCCTTCGGGTCTGACGCGGGCTGCCCGTGCACGTGCTCTGCATGTGTAGGTGGGGGTGTGCAACCGTGACAGTGTCAGCATAGCTAGCAGAGCCGCCTGCGTATCCTGGGCAGAGTTGAGGGCTGAGGTATGTCTGCTGCTCCACAGCAGCCTGCCCTGCTGAGGGGCCCTTTTGGAGTGCTGACTGGCAAGAAAGCAAAGGAGAAGGGTGGAGAGCGAGAGAGACAGTGCAGAGGGAGTGCAACAGCCAAAGCCATGGCTGTCCTGAGAGAGGAAGGGCCGCAGTGGCACAAAAGCTTGACAGGAGCCTGCAACTAAAGGCTGTAGCAGAGGATGGTTTCGATCCATCGACCTCTGGGTTATGGGCCCAGCACGCTTCCGCTGCGCCACTCTGCTCCCCCCCAAGCCCCTCTCCCCCCACCTCACCCAGCCCTGCGTGGTGCGCCCTGAGCCAAACCCGCAGCAATGGGGCGCCTGCCTGCCTGCTTTGTAGGCTGCCCACAACCTGCTCTCCACACAGCTCACCAGGGCCGCCACCATGCCCGCAAATCACGCTGCCCCGTGATGGGGACTGCGCCCCCTGACACACAGCGCCCTGCCCCTGCCTGTGCTGCGCTCCCCTGCGGAGCATGGCTCCTCCGACTGCCTGACGCAGCCCAGCCCTCGCTGCTCCCTCACAGACACAGGGCTGTGCCCACCACCGGCCAGGGGCCTGCCAGGCACACAGGGAAAGCCCTCAGCCCCAGCCCTGAAGCGTAGGTAGAGCCTGTCACGGGGGACGAGGGACGAGGTGGCCATGCTCAGGCCTGCATGTTTCTGCCTCTGCCTGCTGCTTCCCTGGCCTGTCTACACGCCCCGGCACACAGCAGCCAGACACACGAGATAAAGCTCAAACACAACACACAGGGCTGGGCATAGAAGGAGCGCTGCTGGAGACTGCCTGCCTTCCGCAGTGGGGATAGCTCAGGGCAGAGCCTTTGAGCTGCCCCTTAGTCCTTTGCGGCTCTGTGACCGTCAGTGGGACAACTGCAGGGGACAAGCCAGGTACCGGTATGGGCCTTACACACATTCTGCTTCTAGGGGCTCTCTCCTTGCGATAATACCTCAGGGTATTAGCCCTTGTCCTATCCCTTCCCACTTCAGCAAACAAGGCCAGGCTACCAGCATCAGCCCCTCTTCCTCCTAGGGCCTTTCCTGCCGGAGCAGCTGGCCATGGGACCAAAAGAAGGCCTCTCTGAAGCCTCCTGCTATTTTCTAGCACACGGGTCAGCACCTGAGACAGCAGGGAGTAGTCTGATGGATGCCACAGTCCCCACCACACGTCCTTTTGCACTTGCTCTTCTTCCTCAGAGGAGAAGCAGACAGGATAGACCGGTGCACCCCTCAGCATCTCAGCTTTATGCCAAATTTAGGAAAGACCCCTGGGAAAGGTTGTCCCTATGTGTGCAAGGGCTGGGGACGGAGAGGGGTCAGCCGTTAGAACCCCGTGGCCTTCAGGCAAGATCCACGAGGATCCACTGCTCTCAGAGCTAGGAAGTGTCTTCCCTTTAGGATGACGCCACTGTTCACAGAAGGACTTCTACAGCCCCTGGACATCAGTGGCCTTTTCTGTGCCCACTTCTTGCCTGACTGGTAAATGGGATCAGGATTACTTGCCCATTCAGGCAGTGTTGGGGTGGAGGCGAGGACAAGGACTCTCAGTGAGCAAGGGGGAGTTGCTGTGTTCTCTGGCAAGGCCCTGTGCAGCTGGAGGAACACGACTGTGCCTGGGGGCCTGCATCCCATGGCAGCTGCACGGTCACTGCAGGCAGACCAAAAGGGGACTGCATGCCGTAGTTGGCAGGATTCGAACCTGCGCGGGGAAACCCCAATGGATTTCTAGTCCATCGCCTTCACCACTCGGCCACAACTACCTGCTCCAGACAGCTCTGCTGGGATCATCAAGTGCCCTGTGCAACGATGACCAGCTCCCTGGCACTCTCAAGGACAGGCTGCACCCAAAGACGGTGCACAGAGGACCTGCAACATCAGCCCAAAATGGCACCTGCTGACAGGCTTCCTGGCCCCTTGACTGGTGGAACCCCAGGGATAACGATGCACCTCCCAGCACCTTGGCCTCACACTGCCGTATGGCATATGGAATCGTTTCTACACACTGAATCATTTCTGCTCACCTGCCATCTTTGCTGCTTCCATGGAAAAAGCGTGGAGACAACCTATGTGGAGACAGACACTGATGCTGGTAGCTGTGGGATGGGATATTAGTCATGGGATGCAGTCTTTCCCAAACTGATCCAATGTGGGCTTCCAACACAATGCGGTTCTTCAAGAACCACTCCAACATGGTCCTTACAACAGGATGCAGTCCTTCAGGAACAGACTCCTCCAGACTGCGTCCCCCACACGCTGCAGCTCCCACCAGACATCCTGCTCCACCATGAGCTCCTCTCCTTGGATTGCAGTTCTGGCCCAGAGTCTGCTCCTCTGATGGCTAACAGTGGTCTGTAACGTCCTTCGGGCCATATCCACCTGTTCCACCATGGTCTTTTACATGGGCTGCAGGGGGACAGCTTGCTCCTCCACTGTCCTCGACGCAGGCCACAGGACAACTTCTTCTCCAGACCTGGAGCATCTCCTTCCCATCCTTCTTCATTGTACTTGGTGTCTGCAGGGTTGCTTCTCTCTACTTTTCCTCATTCCTCTCTCCCAAATGCTGTTGCACAGCATTTTTCTTTTTTTCCCCTTTCTTAAATATGCTATCACAGAAGCACAACCAACATCGCTCATTGGCTCAGCTTTGGAGAGTGGTGGGTCCCTTTCTGAGATTGTAAACAGAAAGGGTCTCGTGGGTTAAGTGGTGATTGGTGACCATCTTGTCCATAGTGACCATGAAGTAGTCAGATTTAAAATATTAGGTGATAGGAGGAAAACTACCACTAAATCTTCAACCCTGGGTATAGGGGGAGCAGACTTGGGGTTGCTCCGGGAACTAGTTAGTATGGTCCCCTGGGAATTTGCTTTTGAAGGTGCTGGGATACATCAGCACAGGTACTTTTAAAGTACTACCTCTTAAGAGTACAGGAACAGAGGACTCAAAAATGTCAGCAGTCAAGCAGGCAGGACAGAATGCCGGGTTGGCTGGGCAGGGATCTTCTTCTAGAGCTTAGATGGGAAAAGAAAGTATATGGCCACTGCAGATGAGGTCAGGTGACATGAGAGGACTACAACATTGCTGTTCAGCATTGTAAGTTAATAATTTGTGCAGCCAAAGCTCAATTAGAGTTGAAGCTGGCCAACAAAAAGGACTTTTTAAAGTATGTTAACTGCAAAAGGAGGACCACAGGGAACATTGGTCCATTATTTGATGAGGGTATTCACCTCACAGATGGGGATATAGACAAAGCAGACATTCAATGCCATCTTTACCTGTTTCTTCAACAGCAATGATGAGCTCTGGGACCCAGACAGCCCTGATATGGAGGGCTGTGACTGCAGGAACAATTAACTCCCAGCCAACTCCAGACTTGTGTGGGATTTGCTGCTCCAGCTGGATGCATGTAAGTCTATAGGGTCAGATGGAATTCAGACCAGGGTACTCAAAGAGCTGATCGATGTCATCATGAGACTACTATCAATTATTTTTCAACAGTCTTGGGAATCTAGAGTGGTCCTAGTCGACTGGAAGCTGGCAAATGTTGCCCTAATTTTCAAGAAGGGCGAGAAAGAAGACCCTGGTAATTACAGGCCTGTCAGTCTCACTTCAGTGCCTAGTAAAATTATGGAGAAGATTATGCTGGGAGTTACTGAAAAACACTTACAAGACAACACAGTCATTGGTCATTGCCAACTCAAGATCACTAGGGGAAAGTGCTGTTTAGCTAACTCATTTTTTCTTTTATGTAACAGTGTTGACCAAGGGAAACCAAGGGAAACCACTTGATACAATCTTTTTTTTTTTTTTTTTTCAGTAAAGCTTTTGATACTGTTTCTCACAGTATTCTTCTGTCCATCATACAGCTCGATAAATACGTAATATGAAGGGTGCACAGTTGGTTGACAGGTCAGGCTCAAAGGTTTATAGTAAATGGAGTTGCATCAGAATGGTGGCCAATCAATAGTGGGGTTCTTCAGGGCTCCATCTTGGGGCCAGTTCTCTTCATTATTCTTATAAATGATCCGGATGCAAAACTCGAATGTATACTAAGTAAAATTGAAGACATTAAATTACAAGGAGCTGTTGACTCCATCGAGAGTAGAGAGGTCTTGCAGAGAGATCTTGACAAATTAGAGGGCTGAGCAATCACCAACCTCATGAAGTTTAACAAGAGAAGTGCCGGATTCTGCACCTGGGACAGGGCAACCCTGGATATATGTACAAACTGATGGACGAGAGGCTGGAAAGCAGCCTTACAGAAAGAGATTGGGAGTTCTGGTCAGTGGCAAGCTGTATATGAATCACGAATGTGCCCTGGCAGCCAAAAGGGCCAACCATATCCTGGGGTGCATCAGGCACAGCATTGCTAACCAGTTGAGGAAGCGATTGTCTCATCCTACTCTACACTGGTGCAACCTCACCTCGACTACTGCGTGCAGTTTTAAGCACCATGATATAAGAAGCACATAAAACGATTAGAGAATATCCAAAGGAGGGCAACAAGGATGATGACAGGTCTAGAGGGGAAGACATATGAGGACTGATTGAAGTAAATTGGATTGTTCAGCCTCGAGAAGAGACTGAGGGGAGACCTCATCACATCCAACAGCTTTCTCATGAAGAGAGTGGAGGGGCAGGCACTGATTTCTTCTCTCTGGTGACCAGTGACAAGATCTGAGGGAACAGCATGAAGCTGCATCAGGGGAAATTCAGATTAGATATTAGGAAAATGTTCTTCACTGGTGGTCAAGCACTGGAACAGGCTCCCCACAAAAGTGACACCAAGCCTGCTTCAAGAAGCATTTGGACAAGGCTCTCAGATATACGGTTTGATATTTGGGTGGTCCTGTGCGGAGTCAGGAGCTGGACTCAATGATCCTTGTGGATGCCTTCCAACTTAGGACATTCCGTGATTCTATGATTCTATGAGATCTAGACAAAACAGTCAGTGGGCCCTAGGGAATGATTCAGGCCACACCAGAGCTTGCTTACTTACTTCAGAGGTCTTAGTTGAGGTCCTTATACTAGAAAAATCTAGTAAAACTCAGATGCTCTAGGTTTCCGTAATAGGGCAAAATGTTCTCACATATCCTGTATTATATGTCAGCCCTATGCAGGTGTCCCAGAAGTGCATTGTGGTAAGGTGTTAGGCATAGGTGAATGGAAAGCTCAATGATGACTACAGCTTTGGTAAGCTACACTGTAACTAGAACTGCATTCACCACATTAGAAAATCTTTATTCTACATGCTGTGAATTCAGGCACTGAAGTCTTGTTCTGTGGGATCTGGTTTCCTCTCATCTTTGTTCCCAATGCTTTTCTCCTTTCTTAGATACAAGCGAAGAAAGTAGCAATAACAGTTGTTGGAGTTTACACTGGGTTTGGATTTTGAGCCACAGCACCCATCCTGCTTCTGCACAGCACAAGAAATCTGTGCAGGCCTTGCGAGAGAGTTTATTCTTGTTGGTTGGATACCATCATTCTCTGGCCCTTACTGCCTCCCTCAAGCACATATGAAGCCCTTGTTATCTGTCTGCAACTCAGATAATGTGATCACATTTTGAAAGAAATGTAAAGCAATACAGGGATCTGACATGCATGGCCCATCACTGATCCAAGATTTTTTTTTCCAGCCCATGCAACAACTACTCAGCCACTTGAAATGACTTAAAGACATGAAAGAAGTGTTTAACATGGCAGGGGAGGAAAAAAAAAAAAAAAAAAAAAAAAAACGAAAACAACCTACAGTCATCTATCCAGAGACGGAATCTTTTGGGAACAATCTGAAAACTTTCTGACAAGGTCTCAAAGGCCACTGTGTAGAATTATGCTCCTGTATACAAAAAGCAGTCACAGCCAAGTCTAAACTGTCAGAAATTCACTTAAATTTATAGAACCATGGCTACTTAAAGACACTTCTGATTTCTCCTCCATACATGACTTTAAGGACTAAAAGGGAACACAAAACCTGGAGATGCATCAAATGATGGGACCACTTTGCAGTTGATTGTCTGATTTTCAGCCTCAAATTTTGGTCTTCTTCAGTCTTACTTGTGAACATCCTCAAGTCTCAGTCTTGTAAGTTCTTGCACCCAATGAGTTAATTTTGGAGAAGTGGTTTATATCTATCATACCAGGCATAAATAAGACAAGTTGGATTGGTGATCGTTTTTACAGAAAAATGCTAAATCCTGTTTTGTGATTTTTATACATGCAATTTATGTTTTGATATATATTTATACTGTATTTATATTCAAGCAAAACTGTGAACTGAAAAGAGCAATAATATCAATGTTTTAATGTTAATAATAATGAGGTAGTGCTTTGAAACAATTATAAGTCATTTTTATAAATTGATTACTTATATAAGTCATTAATTTAAAAGTCAATAGCAATTATTTCAATTCAGGTTTCAGTGCCAAATACATTCTTCCAGCAGTTTTGGACTTAACAGGGTCCTGGTGATGCTCTGAACTTTCTGTGTATAAATTGATGACAATAAAATGACTACAGCTGCTAATAAGATTACTGTTCTTGAGTCCTTTTTAAAGGCAATTGGCTTGATCTGAAAAGTGTAACTACCTAAATTTTAGCTGATCATTGAGGAATCATACAGTTCAGTTAATGGGGAGAAAAAACAACTTTTAAAATGAATTAAATGGATCCAAAATTAGACATAAAAGATGCATCTGTCACAACATAAAGTGTTACACGTTCTGTGGGTGTATATAGATTGCAACAGTGGGTTTGCAGGATTAAGTCTGATAGGGTTTTGTGATTCAGACCTGTAAACTAGCAAGAGATTTTAACTCAAATTATTTCAGCCTTTTTTTTTCTTTTTAATTAGCAAAACATGTCCTTCATCAAAATTATTTTTCCCCAAGGATCTCACAGACTCATAAAAGTTATCATGAAAAAAATAAAAATAAAAATTAAGAAAATTAAAAAAAAAAAGCGGTCACTATCCACAAACTAAAATTTCTGTATCTTTTTTTTTTTTTTCTTCTAGAGATGAAATAAACTCTTTTGAATTTCTTACTTTCCCAGGAAATGTTCCATAAATGTATTTTCAACATTATCTTATAACAATGTGCCAATTCTTCTGTTTTCATATTTTAAAAAAATAAGCATTCTACATGCAAACTGTTTTAACAAGAAAAAATAATGATATGGGATGACCAGCTCTTTTGTTCCAATAACTTCAGGATCACAATTCTGAGATGCCTGAATCCAATAGACAAGATGATTAATTTATCTATCTCTCATTAATGCTTTTGAAAATTTGACGAAAGTTTTAGTAAACTAGAATTAAAATGAATTCAGGAATTAGGGGCAAGATTCATCAGAATGTACTTTAAATGGTTTCTACAGGGATGCTTACAGTTGGACTAGTCATCTACATTTTCCTTGTTATTACCGAACCTGCACTTTTGATGAGGTTTATCTTATCCTAAGGTCAGATAAACTGCCTGTTTCTTTTCATTGACTGAAAGAGAAACCTCCATGGTAGTCATCTAAAGCTTAATCACACAAATCTTGTCTAGGGATAAGAAAATTTGTTTAATTTTTGCAGAAATAAGCATTTAATTTTCAAGCCTCTTTCCCATATTCTGCTCTCTTTTTCCTTTTTCCTTTTTCTTTTTTTTTTTTTTTTTTTCCTGTTCTGTATTTGATCTCCAAGACTCAGCTCTGCACTTCTCTTTATGGAAGAGAATTCTACCCAGATCAACATGTTCCTCTTGCTAGGATTCCCAGGCCTAATGGACTTGAAGGTATTGTTCTTCATAGTACTACTACTGACATACATTTTAACTGTTATGGAGAATGTGGTCATCATTTCCCTAATCAAAACAAACCATGAGCTCTACAAACCCATGTATTTTTTTCTTGGTCATCTCTCCTTCATCGAGGTCTGGTACATCTCAGTTACTATCCCCAAACTCTTGGCAAATTTCATTGCTGAAGACAGAAGTATTTCCTTTGTGGGATGCATGACCCAAATATTTTTCTTCAGCTCCTTCATGTGCACTGAATGTGTCCTTCTCTCTGCCATGGCATATGATCGTTATGTGGCTATCTGTCAACCATTGCGCTATCTGGTCATCATGACATACCAAATGTGTATATACCTGATAGCTCTCTCCTGGTTCAGTGGGTTCACTGTATCTTTGATCAAGATCTCCTTCATCTCTCAGTTGGAGTTTTGTGGTCCCCAGGTAATTAACCATTTTTTCTGTGATATCAGCCCCGTGCTAAACCTCGCCTGTACTGATATGTCAGTGGCAGAGATGGTAGACTTTGTGTTGGCCTTATTCATCCTGCTTGTTCCTCTCTCCATCACTATTGTCTCCTACCTATTAATTATCACGACAATCCTGCATATCCCCACCACCCAAAGTAAGAAGAAAGCTTTCTCCACGTGTGCTTCCCACCTAACTGTGGTCACCATTTTCTTCTCAGCTGCCCTCTTTATGTATGCTCGGCCCAAGAAGATCGATCCTTATGACTTGAATAAGCTTGTGTCAGCTGTGTATACTATTGTCACTCCCATCTTAAACCCCTTCATTTACTGTCTGAGGAATCAGGAACTGAAGAGAGCATTAAAAAAAGTTCTTTCTGAAAAAATCAGTATCTATAAAGTCTCCAGATCCATCACTTCTCTCCAAATGCAAGGATAAGCTATGCATAAACTGGAGCTGATAAGCACACTATAAGGATATCTGGCTAATGTCTGTTCAAAACAGACAGACTGTGATCAGAGGAACAATGACAGGGTGGAGAATGCTGACAACCTGATCCTTCTGAATCAGTCATCCCTAATACCATCAAAGGTGAATGAGCCATAGTCCCAGGAACTTCCCCAAGTGCTATGCAAAATAAAGGGGACTATTGCATAAGGGAGTATAGAATGTGGAAAGCCTGGGGATGGATGGAAAGTCTGGAATGAAATAAAAGAATTGGGGATATTACAGGATTTATTACAGTTTGTTTAGGGAAATGGCCAAAGGAAGATAAAGGGAGATAAACACAGGAAAATGAGCAAATAAAAGATCACGTGCACTGGTCTGGTCAACCACTGTACCCGGTTACCACAATCTGTCCTGCCTTTTTATTAAACTGCTTTCCTTTCACAGAATTACAGAATTGTCAAGTTTAGAAGGGATCTCTGAAGGTCACCTGGTCCAACCTCCCTACTCAAGAAGGACCAACTAGAGCCAGTTGCCCAGGACCATAGGCAGATGGCTTTTGAATGTCTCCAAGGAGGGAGACTCCACAACCTCTCTGGGCAACCTGTTCCATTGCTCAGTCACCCACACAGTAAAGAAGATTTCCTTAATGTTCAGACAGAGCCTCCTGTGTTTCAGTTTATGCCAATTGCCTATTGTCCTGTCACTGGGCATCACTAGAAAGAGCCTGGCTCCAACCTCTTTGCACGATGTCCTGCCTTGAGACAGATTGCCTATGTCCTGCCTCAAGTTTTCCCTTTTTATGTGTGCGTATGCATACGTGTGAGTGATTTGGTAGTAAACATAAAGACATTGATCAGGACAAGAGGCCTGAAAAACAGATTCTGGAGTGACAGAAGATTACGGGTCTAAAACTAGAGGGACCAAGGTCAGAAAGCAAGACATGGAGAGCCCATTAGTCCAAAATCCAGCTGCCAAAGGGACCGTGGCTCTGGATGCCAGACATTGAAAATATCAAGGGCCTGAGAGACCAAAACTGGAGAGACCAAAGGTCTAGTAGACAGATAAACTCATGAAGGGGATATTCTGCTATAAGACATCCACATTCATGCTGTCTGTGTTATGTGGAGACTTGTAAAATATAGTGTCCTACCCATATTGATCCATTTGTGGCTCTGCGTGTGTGTTTACATGCACCTATTGGGAACTTGTGCTCAGGCTCACTACTAGCAGGGCATGGAAACAGGGATATGTATTGGGTTTATATGGCAAGGGCTTAGTAACAGGGGGGCTGGAGGGGTGGCTAGTGGCCTTTGTGAGAAGAATACAGAAGCTGCCCCGTGTTAGATAGACACCAGTTCCAGGCAGCTCAAAAAGAGATCTGTTGCTGGACAGAGTCGAGCCAATAAGCAATGTTGGTTACGCCTCTGTGAGAGCAGATTTAAGAAAGGGAAAAAGAAAACTGCTGTGCAACAGCAGCTGGGAGAGAGGAGTGAGAAACAGCACTACATACACCAAGGTTAGTGCAGAAGGAGGGCAGGAGGTGCTCCAGGCACAGAGCAGAAGTTCCACTGTGGCTTGTGGAGGACCCCATGGTGGAGCAGGTGGATGTGGCCTGAATTAGGCTGCAGCCCATGGAGAGCCCCCGCAGGAGCAGGCTCCAGGCCAGAGTTGCAGGCTGTGGAGAGGAGCTGCCACCCATGGGAGACCCATGTTGGAGCAGTTTGCTCCTGATGGATGGACCCTGTGGTACAGACCCATACTGGAGCATTTCTTGAAGAGATGCAGTCTGTGGGGAGCCCACACAGGATCAATTTTTGAAGGATGGCATCCTGCGGGAAGGACCCTGCATTGGAGCAGAGGAAGAGAGCAACAATGGAGCGGCAGAGATGAAGTGTTACAGGCTGACTGCAGCCCCCATTCTTCTGCACCACTCGGGGGGAGGACATAGGAGACGGTGGATGGGGGGAAAGTTTTTTAGTTTGCTTTGATTTATTCACTGTTCTAGTCTGCTAGTTATAGGCAATAAATTATATTAATATCCCTATGCTGAGTCTGTTTTGTCTGTGATGGTAATTGCTGGGTGGTCTCCCAATTATCTCAACCCTTGAGCTCTTTTCATTGTATTTTCTCCCCTTTTTTCCTTCGAGGAGGAGGAGTGAGAGAGTGGTTGTGGTGGAGTTTAGCTGCCCAGCAGGGTAAAAACACCACAGGATAAAGAGCAATCATTCCACTCACCTGCCCAGGACTGCAGGAATACGCTGGATGCAGCTACTCTTAATACATACTTGAGAACAGCTCTAAGAATCTCTTTAAATTCATCAAATTTGAAGTTGGCTATATGAGATACAGCAGATAAATCAATATCCATCGATTATAATGCAACAGTGTTCTCAATTGTTCTTGTCTTTGACCAATGTTTGGGTACCATTCTATGATTATACAATTCTAAGTAAGTCCATGGATGTTCAGTGTGGACTTTTGTAGAGGTTTGGATAGTCTCCTAGTCTCAACACAATAGCAATAATCACAGGCTCAGTTTGGTGATGAAGATTCATATAGTTCGTTCGTAACATGCAGTTGAAATTCAGTTTTCCAAATGCTTTAGCATGAGTATATACTCATGACATACCATCAGCAAAAACAAAATAGAAAGTTCCAGTAGGTAGAAACTAGTCCATGAAAAAAATACATGGTTCCAAACTTCCCTTTTGTTCCTCTACCCTTTTGCAAAAAGAATAGACTACCTTACACTGTATCACTCTTTAATTCCATTCCTATCACAGGGCACTGAGTTCTTACATAACCAGTAAGAATTTCCCACATTTCTTTTCTACGGCATTCTCAAACACCCTATCCCTTTCTTCATGTTACCTCCAGGGACACAGGGCAGAGATAGTGGCCAAAACAAAAAAACAAACAAACAAACAAACAAACAAACAAACTCCCTTTTTTGAACTGAGAATTATAAATAAGAACATCAACATTTTTGGGTTGTGCTAGATGGCTGCTTACAAGATGTGACCCAAAAGAGATCTAACCATATGCCATGTGATTACAGGTAGCTTATTCCATGAGGTGCAAACTATCATTTTTGGGGCAAATGCCAGTTTGCATACCAAGTTGGTAGCTGAGATCTCCCTCTGGTTTGTTCTCAAAGACAGCACACATATAGCCTTTGCAAGCTTGGTGTAGAGTTACAGTTTCTTTCTGCACCAGTGCAGAACTGAACACCAGACAGGTCTTGCAAGGAGGGAAACAGTTCCTTCACAACTTTCCAGCTAAAAAAAAATAAAAATAAAAAAAATTTCACGGACTCATGGACTGTATGTCCGAGTGCTGATGTTAGCTATATACTTGATTCCTGCTCATTCCTATTCACCCTGCATTGCAGTAAAGCTGGTGTTGAAATTTCTCTTGTATCTTCCTACAAGCATTGTCACAAAACATTACGCCACAACATACCGTTTCTTCTGAGTGTATATAAAAAAGCTTGTCAAGTCTTCTGTCTGCCTCAGGTGCAGTTGTTCTTAAAGTCCAAGAGTGCTGGAAGGAGCATCTGAGTTCTCAGAGTGGGTGCGGAATTCCTAGCTGACTGTTCAGTGTGATGGGTTTGGTGTGATGACAGCAAGAATGTCTGCCTTGTTCATGATGCCTTTTTTAGAAGTTGGGGGTCAGCATTTTTTGAAATCTTGAGGAAAGTATTTAGCACAGTCAGGAGTAAGTAAGATGGGCAGAAGAGTAGAAGATAGGCAGGAGAGTGGAATTCAGGTGAAAGGTCTCGATGTAGTTGTCTAAAAATGTACACTTCATGCTCATCTCCATTTTTAAGCATACATTTAAATACACGTTCATTAGTAAGGCTCCCCTTATACTTCATGAAAAGATGTGGATCCCCCAAAAAGAGATGACTCGAGTCAAATGTTGGCAAAATTCTCAGTCTATGCAACACTCAAAATGTAACACATAGTAGCTCTCTTGGGATATACAGATTTTCTGGATGTGAGGAGAGTCATTCAGCTTCCTAAACATAGCCATCAAGTAATAATGTAATACTTTGTATTATCCAGGACTACTGAATGGGACTGTCAGCTTTGGCTCATATCCTGCAAGAGACAAACATGCTTCTGTATCGGATGCTGGAGACTAGATGGGCTACAATAAGACATCTACACTGACAGAATAAAGATCAAGGCCTTAAATATCTCCCCTGATTTACATCTAAGCAATTAAATTGTAATGTGCTGAACTACATGAGATAATGAGTGATTTTTTTAGTCTCTTGTAATACAGCATCCTTTTGATCTCTTCTCTTGTAAATATGAATGGTGGAGTAACCACATTCTGAATCTTGTTCCTGTTTTGGTCACTTTCCACCAGGAGAGTTTTCTCCCTAATATTTTATTCAGGGCAGATCTCACCTCCTGGTTCCTAAGAGTGTAGATCAAGGGGTTCAGAGCTGGGGTGATGGCACTGTACATGACAGACACCTGCATGTCCATTATAGAGGAGCTGCCTGAGGATGGAGGTGTATAATTGAAGAACAGTGGTATGTACATTAGTGCCACAACCGTAAGGTGAGAGGCACAGGTGGAGAAGGGCTTCCATCTTCCTTCCTGAGACTGGACTTTCTGGAAGAGGAAGGAGATGATGTATAGATAGGAAAGGACTATGAGAATGAATGGGCCTAGAGCAATAGATGTGGTGACAACATTAAGGAGGATCATGTTGAGGCTGGTACTACTACAAGCCAAATTCAACAGTGGCTTGATATCACAGAAAAAGTGATGAATTTGGTTATGCCCACAGAAACTCAGTTGAGAGGTCATAATTGAATGCATCATGGCATGTACAAAACCAATGGACCAGCTGGCCACAGCCAGCAGCAGACAAGTCCTTGGGCTCATGACAAGGGTGTAGCACAGCGGGTTGCAAATGGCCACATAGCGGTCATAAGCCATGGTGGCCAGGAGCACAGCCTCAGTACTGCCCAGAAAGTGGAAGAAGTAGAGCTGGGCCAAGCACCCAGCAAGAGAAATAGGCTGATGCCCAAAGAGAAAACCAGTCAGCATCTTGGGAACAGTAACTGTAGAGTAAAAAATGTCCAGGCAGGAAAGGTTCCCCAGGAAGAAGTACATCGGTGTGTGGAGCTGCGGCTCAGATATCACCATGGTCACAATGACACCATTTCCCAGAAGACTAGTTAGGTAGAGCAACAGGAAGGAGATGAAGAAAAAGTATTGTAGACCTTGGATATCGGTGAGGCCCAAAAGGATGAACTCACTGACCTCTGAGTGGTTCAGCATTGCTAGAAAAATAGGAAGCAAAGGCAAAATGTCAAGGTTTCACAGTGTGAGAAATGCTGTATTACAATACTTATTCTTTTCTGTGCTATTTTAATACAAGCAAATGAAGGAAAGAGCAAAACATTATATATGCAACCAAACATAAAAGCTGAATACAAACACAAGAATTTAACACAAACAAAAGTAAGTGTAGTACAGTCTTCTAATTTGTCTAGAACAAAAACAAAGAAAAAAGTGAAAAAATTACAGAGATTAAATATTAAAATAAAAACTTCCATCTGTGTATAATATAGAAGAATATGTAAGGACAATATGTAAGATATGAAACATTGCTGCTTCTTCACCTTCAGCCACATTCATATTTCAGTTCTGCCCATCTGTAACTCCCTGCTATAACCTTTAATCTCACCAATAAAACTTCATAATTCATAAAGATTCACAATGTGAATCACTCTTGATGTTTTCTTTTTACTATTGTGCCTACATTTCTTTAAGCCAATTTCAACTTTCCCATTTCTAATGGTTACTATTTCTTCCAGATAGTTCTTTGATCTTTAAAAATGTGCAATTTCCATTTTTTTAAATCAAAAACAGACACCAGAAGGTGCTCCAAGGTTCCATACAATAAGCAACATTTCTTTTGTACATTGCTGTCAATAAAAGAAGATGATGCCTTAGCATGTGATCACATGCTGTTTCTGTTATTGAACTATATATTTTGCCTAAACAACATCTTTTCGTTGAGTAGCAGCACATGAATGGAACAAAAGCCAGCATCTGATCTCCTACAATACTGTGATGGAGCAACAGTGAGTTTGTAGGAGCCAAATTAGCTAGCGCAAGTTCTTAGCCAAATTTGCTCATCACACTGAAAGCTGATCATACTGTCCCCACTGTGACATTAATGATCAGTACTGTCAGTATCTCTAGTCTTTTAAAATGCAAGTGAGCAAGCACATGCTCTCACTTTTTTTGTTTCAAATAAGTTTTCTTAGCACTATGTATAATTTCTGAACATATAGAATAAAAAGCAAAGTCCCGAAATTATTTTGCTAGGGCAGATAGGCACAGGTATTTCTAGCTTAAAGTACAGACTGCAAATTCTGCAAACTGAGAATTTTTCTTTGTGTATTGAACATAGCAATGATTAATACTGACGAATATAAACAATGGAAAAAATATTACTTTCAAGATATTTCTTGTAAAGGTTAAAACACATATAGATACATTTCATAGCCTTTCTTCGTCATTCCACTACATACTTTTACTGAAAATAAGTAGTTGCTAGAAGTCATTATGATATATCTCCAACCCAGTCACTCTCTTTCTCATGCTACTTTAGCTTACCCTTTTAGCATGAAAACAATAAACTAACAAAACACTTTTAAAATGTTTTCATAATAAAAGAATGCGAGCATGTAGCCTAAGGTAATTTCTGCATATATGCATCCACTCTAAAAAACTGATCATATTTGGCTAAAAATACTTTTAGCATTATCTTTTGAATAATATATATTTGAAACATTAGATTTAATATTGTTCTAGATTTGTCAAAATGTTAGTCACCTGCATTTGAAGAGTTAGAGATGTTATTCTCTATGAAATACAAACACTTCAGTTTCTTACATGTTATTTGCCACCTTTAAGCATAGAAGTGTTTCTCACTGAAATCCATCTGGGGAAAAACATCACTCCATTAAGGTGTGTCCCACAATGCCCTCTGATTCTGCCTGTTATTCTCAGTTAACTACAGGTGATCTAATCACTTTCTTCTACTCCTTTAACGATATTTTTTTCTTCTATGTCTAACATTTCCCTTCTATTTCACAGATGCTGACTAATCTTTTCTCCAGTGAATGGAGAAACACATCCAGTCAAAGGAAAACAGATGTCCCAAAGTTTTTTGTTTGTTTGTTTGTTTGTTTTTCCAGGGGTGGAGGAAGTCCCAAAGTTTTTTGTTTGGTTGGTTGGTTTTTATTTTTGTTTTTCAGGCATGTGGGGAAGACACTTGCTCAAATATAAATGCAAATAAAAGTCTTTGCATGCTGAAGGTTGCCCATTTTTCCAACTGTATAAATTATTTTTTTTTCTGCACAAGCCTCACATCACCACCAATCAGTATTTTTCTGATTGTAGTAGAGCTCTCTGACCATGAGGGAATGGGAAAGCCAGAAAACAAAGCTGAGGACAAAACAACCTATTCTGAATTTCTGAATTCAAAGATTAAGAATTTCTGTCTTGCTATTTTCTTTCATACCTTATTTTTTTAGATGAGAGATTAATACTGTGGCCATGATGAAAAAGACTTCCATGTATATTCAGGTAAGACACAAGGAGGAAGCTTTGCAAACTCTACTAGAAATTTCTGATGGGGGAAAAAAAATGTTTTTTTTTTTTTGTTTTTTTTTTGTTTTTATCATGTTCAGAATGTACAAAATATCCATCATGGGGGAAATAACTTTCCTACTGCTTTCATCGGTCTCTTGAGATTAGCTTTGTGACTCAGCGCAGAGTTGCAAAACAAAGAACCAAGCACTCCCTGAACATAATGCATGTATGAGTCACCTGCAAAACTAAAGAAAAAAAAGTGGAAGCAGATGACAACCTCAGCTGAACAGGAGCAGTGTTTTGGCCACTGCATTTCCTAAATCTCCTTCAAATATTCAAATTTGTGAAACCAAGTATGTGTTCCATTTTTGTTATGATCTGTTAGGATTTTTGATGTTTTATTTTTATTGTTATTTTACAGATAAGAAGGAATTTCTAGCCACGTAGTCAAAAAAAAAAATAATCACATCTTAAGCTTAATTTTCAATCTTATGGAAAAGTTGCAGCTGCTTACATAAATAATGTGTTCAATTTTAGTTCAAGAAGTTCAAATGTGCGGGTGTAAATCCTACAGAAACTTTTAAATCACAAAGATGCATCTTTCTAGGAATTTGGCTTTTACTTTTCCTCTATAAAGCTCCTGGCAGCTCAGCTCCAGATTGGTTTTGGGTTTTAAAACCCAGTATGTTCAAAGTAGTTTTGTAGACACGTAGAACCTCGGCAGGCTTACTCTCCTTCCCCTGATCAAAACAAGCCAAATGCACTGTGTCTTGTCCAGTAAAGTTTTCAACAATTTCAAGGACATTTAAGCAAACTCTCCAGGCAACTAGTTCAGTTGTCCAAATACCCTAAGGGTGAAGAAGTATTCCCTAGTACCCAATTCAAATTTCCCATGTTTCAACTTGCACAGATCACCTCTCATCTTATCACTGTGCTCCTCTGAGAAGTATTTGCCTCCATTTTCTCTACACCTATGCCATACCATGTAGTAGTAGACAGCAACAAGATCTGTGAGACTTCCCTTCCTAAGGATGAAAAAAACAGTCTCCCAGCCTCTCCTTGTCCTCCAGGTGTGTCAGACCACTAATCACCCTGGTGTTCTTGTGTTCTTCCACTGCACTCACTCCACTAGGCCATGTCTTTCCAGTACTGGGCAGTCCAAAAACTGGACACACTGTTCCAAGTGTGATCTCAGAAGGGGAATGATCCCCACCCTTTATCTGTCTGTTGTCCATGCTTGTGCCGGTGTAGCCCAAGATGCACTTGGCCTTCCTTGCAGCAAGGGTACACTGCTGACACACATCTAATTTTTTGTCCACCTAGCCCCTGATAGGAGCAGTTACGGATGTAACCTGACCATCATGAGAAAACAGACATAAAACGACTGCTAAAAACTGTCAGGTGAAAATGCCCTTCAGCCTGGGAAATTAGTCTGGGAACTAGGCCTGGAAATTTGGCCTTTGCTGCCTGGGAACTTGGCTTGGGAACCAGAGGCCTCTTTGAAGGGTGCAGGTGGTGCCTTTGAAGTGCAGCTGGACACCTCAAACAGGGAGGAGCCAGCAGCACATGCGCACTGGTGTGTAGCTGGTGTGTCAGGGCCTGGGACCTCTGCACCAACTATTGTCAGTTTGCAAGATCACGCACTTACCATGGTGTCCACTAGGCAGAGAGCTCACTCCAAAAAGATTGTGGCGACCCAGACAGAGGCCTGCCCAGAGACATGGCTGTTCAGGCCTCTGGCTGTAGGGAGTGCCCAAGCCTGCCACTGCCAAGGGAGGGCAGTGGGGAGACCGCCTGTTCTCAGGGGGAAGGTCTGCTCACCGGTGGTGGCTGAGCTCAAGGGGGAGGTGGAAAGACTAAGGAGCATCAGGGTGTGTAAGCAGGAGATTGATTGGTGGAGTAACTCCCTGGCGAGCCAGAGAGAAGAGCACTGGTGGGATGCCCCCTAGAGGGTGATGGAGCCCTTGCCCTGGCACTGTTGGGCAGATGGAAGAGACCAAAAAGACGAGGCGGGTTGGAAGTGAGCCCCAGTTCAGCGTCGCAGGCAACCCCCCTCCCTACCTACCCTGCTTCCCCAGGTGCCCCTCTGTAATAGGTTTGAGGTCCTGGATGTTGAAGGAGAGATAGGCAAGGATTGTGGTCAAAGGCCAACCTATGAGGTCTCATCAGAAGAAGCAGTCAACACCATGCCTCAAGACTGCCTCCGGAAGGAAGGAAGGAAGGAAGGAAGGAAGGAAGGAAGGAAGGAAGGAAGGAAGGAAGGAAGGAAGGAAGGAAGGAAGGAAGGAAGGAAGGAAGGAAGGAAGGAAGGAAGGAAGGAAGGAAGGAAGGAAGGAAGGAAGGAAGGAAGGAAGGAAGGAAGGAAGGAAGGTAATTGTAGTAGGAGATTCCCTTCTGAGAGGAACAAAGGGCCAGATGTGCAAAGTTGACCCTCATCATAGGGAAGTCTGCAGTCTACCTGGAGCCCAGATTAGGGATATCACCAGGACACTCCCCAGCCTGGTGTGCTCAACAGGCTACTAACCACTACTGATCTTCTGGGCAGGTGGGGAGGAAGCTGCATTCCATAGTCTGAGGGGAATAAAGAAAGCCTTCAAGGCCTTGGGACGGTTGGTGAAAGAGTCTGGGACACAAGTTATTTTCTCTTCCCTTCTTCCATTCTGGGATGATGACAAGGAATGGAAGAGAAGGATTCGGTCTAAATGCTTGGCTATGTGATTGGTGCTACAGGCAAGGCTTTGGGTTCTTTGATAATGGCTGGTTTTATAAGACTCCAAGCCTGACAGTAATATGCAGGAAAGGTTTATCTCACAGGGGCAAAAGGGTTCTGAGAAATCAATTAGCAGGATTCATTTGGAAAGCTTTAAACTAGATTCAAAGGGGGATGGGGTTGTAGCTGGGCTTGCACCAGTGGGGCAGTGCTCTAGCAGTGATGAAGACTGGGAGACCTCCCACCCCCCTAGGGTGAAATCGGCATGCTCAGCTTGCTCTCTGAAGTGCCTGTACACCAATGCACGGGGAACAAGCAGGAGAAGTTAGAAATCCATGTTTGGTCTGGAGATTATGATCTGGTGGCAATTACAGAGACATGGTGGGACGGCTCACATGACTGGAATGTGGTCATGGATGGGTATGCCCTGCTCAGGAAAGACAGGCCAGCAAGGTGAGGTGGTGGAGTTGCTCTTTACATGAGAGAACAACTACATTGTATCGAGCACTGTCCAGGGGTGGATGAGGAGTGAGTTGAGAGTCTGTGGGTGACAATTAAGTGACAGTCTGGCATGGGGAATTCTGTTGTGGGTGTCTGTTACCAGCCACCAGATCAGGATGAGGAAGTTGACGAGGCCTTCTACAGGCAGCTGATAGCAGCCTCGCAATCACAAGCCTTGATTATTGTGGGGGATTTCAACTACCCTGACATTTGCTGGAAGGCCTACTCAGCCAGCCATCCGCAGTCCAGGAGGTTCCTCCAGTGTACTGATGATCACTTCCTGGTGCAAATGGTGGATGTGCCAACTAGGAGAGGAGCGCTGCTGGATCTTGTCCTCACTAACAAGGAGGAGCTGGTTTAAGTGATGAAAGTTGAGGGCAGCCTTGCTTGCAGTGTCCATGAGATGGAGGAGTACAGGATCTCATGTGGCAGGAACAGAATACTGAGCAGAATCGCAACCCTGGACTTCAGTATGGAGGACTTTGGCCTTTTCAAGCAATCGCTAGGGGAAATCCCATGGGACAAGGTAATTGAAGGAAAAGGTTTAGCAGTGTGGCCAGCAGGTCTAAGGAGGTGATTGTCCCCCTGTACTCGGCTCTGGTGAGGCCGCACCTCGAGTACTGTGTTCAGTTTTGGGCCCCTCGCTACAAGAAGGACATGGAGGTGCTCGAGAGAGTCCAGAGAAGGGCAACGAAGCTGGTGAGGGGTCTGGAGAACAAGTCTTACGAGGAGCCGCTGAGGGAGCTGGGGTTGTTCAGCCTGGAGAAGAGGAGGCTCAGGGGAGACCTCATCGCTCTCTATAGGTACCTTAAAGGAGGCTGTAGAGAGGTGGGGGTTGGTCTATTCTCCCACGTGCCTGGTGACAGGACGAGGGGGAATGGGCTAAAGTTGCGCCAGGGGAGGTTTAGGTTGGATGTTAGGAAGAACTTCTTTACTGAAAGGGTTGTTAGGCATTGGAATGGGCTGCCCAGGGAAGTGGTTGAGTCGCCATCCCTGGAGGTCTTTAAAAGACGTTTAGATGTAGCCCTTAGTGAAGTGGTTTAGTGGAGGACTTGTTAGTGTTAGGGCAGAGGTTGGACTAGATGATCTTGGAGGTCTCTTCCAACCTAGATGATTCTGTGATTCTGTGAACATTTTTATAAATTTAAACTTGACTTGATCTATTCTGTATTCATCTTACAAATAAATTGTGTTTCTGTATTATGCTATATTTCTCTTCATTAAATATAAATTGTTTTTAAGTTGACTGATTCACATTTAGGTGACTCTAGACATTTAGACACTGAAGTTAACGGAGAGACATCCAGCCCATCCAAAGGTGAAATTCTGGCTCGTCATAGATGTCACCCATATGATAAGATGACCTGCACTTTGGAGGTATCTACTCCTTTCTATATAAAGTAAGTTCCAAATGGTTATTAGAAATGTGTATGTCTCTTTTCTCTTCACCTAATTTAGAGATGATTCTCAGCCTGTGACTGTTGAAGATGTGCTTGTACAGGTTCCCCAACCGAGCTCTTTTACTCCGGGGTCACTGTCATATCCAATTTTAAGCCTCATCTCATGTTTTAAGCCTCATCTTACTTGCAGCTGTAGCTATTTCCAAGACCATAAGTCTGTTCTAAGCTACTAATCTTTTAGTAGTGTGTGTGTGTGGGGGGGGGGGGTTTGTTGTTTTTTTTTTGTTTGGTAGGTTGGTTGGTTTTGGTTTTTTTGTTGTTGTTTTTGTTTGGTTGGTTGGTTGTTGGTTTTTTTTGTTTGTTTGTTTGTTTGTTTTTGCTGTTTTCTTTTAGGATGGGTCTTGTTGAGGAAACGAAGCCAGGAAACCAAACCATTGTCACTCATTTCTTGCTTCTGGGGTTTACCCTACATGGCAAGATGCAGCTCCTATTTTTCATAATGATTTCCATCACGTTCCTGTGCATCTTTATAGGTAACTCTTAATTGCAGAGATCACAACCATTGACTCTGTCCTACACAATTCCATGTACTACTTCCCAATGAATCTTGCCTTGACAGAAATCTACTACAGCTTAAGCACTGTGCCCAAGATGCTCTTGATTCTGCTGATGGAGAGAAAAATTACTTGCTTCACAGCCTGTGCCCTGCAACTCGGTTGTGCTATTCTTTTTGTCACTTGTGTTTCCTCTCAGGTGCAATGGCTTATGATCGGCAAGTGTCAATATGCCACCCTCTGCATTAGTTCACCATGATGAACAGGGATCTCTGCTTCAGGATGGCTGTTGGGTCTTGGCTTACTGGTGTACCTGTTGCTCTGGTCTTCACCATATGGTTGTTTACCTTACCCTTCTATGGGACAAACAACATTGATCATTTTTTTTGCGATGTTTCTCCTATGTTGAAGCTGGTGTGAGCAGATACAGCCTTGTTTAAACTACTGATTTTTATTGATACTGTCATGGTAGCGATGGTTCCCTTTTCACTGATAGTTATTTCTTACCTTCACATTATCCATGCTGTTCTACAGATAACCTCAGCTCTGGGCCAGAGGCGGGCCTTTTCCACCCGTGCAGCTCACCCATTGGTAGTAACTCTTTTCTACAGCACAGCTGGCATCATTCACCTGCGACCTAAGTCCAGCCTCTCACCCAATATGAAGAAAATGGTTGCCCTCTCTTACACAGTTGTCACGCCCATGCTTAACCCCATAATCTACAGCTTGAGGAATCAGAAACTTAAGCAAAGCCTGAGAAGATGCATTGACAAAAGGCTGCTTAGGAAGCAGACAGCCATCTTTTCTCCGTCCAGGTGATGCATTCTTTGTATCTGTGCAGGAAATAAGTGTTTCCCTAGGAAAAATTCTTAAGGAAATTTTTAGTTAAGTGTCTTTCAAAAAGATCTGTGCTATTTTAGCAATACTTTACTGTTAAATCCATTCAATATCAAGCCTTTTTTTACTCAGCATATCAAAATAAATTATCGTGATCGTACCTCTGGTCTTGTAAACAACTAAGTAAACCTGACTAAGAATAGGAATATTCAAAAAGTGGATATCTTCATTATAAAGTTATAATCATCCCCCATCATTATAACTTATGTCCATAAATTTGAAAAGCCACTACCTTAAAAAAAGTTTTCCTCCTCAATCAAAGGAAAAGTGATAGCCCGGAAATTTTTCCCATTAAAAAAATAAAAGAATAAAAGGGGGGGTTGAAATGAGTTGAGAAACAAGTTAGTACCTTATGATTGCAAGACAGAAACTGTCTCCTGGAATTCTCCTTCCCACTGATTGTAGAGACTGGGATCAAGTCTAGACTTGATTTGATTTTCTTTCTCTCAGAACAAAGTTCTCTTTTGCAACTAGCAAGTAACTTGCCCTGTTTAAAACAGAAATGATAAACTGAACCATTGCCAGCTATCTGCAGTAGCTTTGTTTTAATTATTTCCCTTTTCATGTAGGCTGAAAGAAAGTTACTTGAGGGGATTGTTTAACTCATTGAACTTGATACTTTCTGTCTGAATCTTGTTCTGGCTTGCCAGAAGGAGTGTTCATTAAAGTGAAATATGGTTTGTGCTTTTATTTTCTCTCTGCTTATTTCTAAGTTCCACACAAATTCTGGTGTTGCTTATATCTGAGCAGCATAGTCTCCTTCAATTTGTGTGATTAATACCTAATTTACATCTACTTCTCTTTGACCAGAAGTAACATTTTTCCCTAGAGCCATTCAGCTTTTTACATCACAGAATGATCTGTTCATCTAACCATCCAAATTTAGGCTTTCCGCATCTCTCTTCCCACAGAAGTGTCTTACCCTCGGTTTATTTTGTGGCAGAAACCCCATATGTATCTGTCTAGGTACATAGCAATTCAGCTTGAGACACAGTCTAAAAAGCTTGGTTTTCCCATCACTCATAATGAGTTGCTCTTTTTCTTTTCTTTTTTTTAAAGCAGTAAGGCAGGTTGAGGAAGTGTGAACAAAAAGGAATAGTTCATCATCTACTCGAAGCCAAGCCCCAACAGGCAAGGCAGTCCTCCTTCCTTAACTGCAATCACAGAGAACACAGCTGCACAGCACAGTGCCACCCACATAGTCTCTTTTCAGCTCCCCTTCTTTCCACACCATTGAATTATAAGCAAACAGTACTTTATTCATTGATTATATTACAATTTAATGCTTAAAATTTCTACTGTTTGGAAAAAGACAAGGAAGGAAATCAATAATGCATGACAGAATTAATTGTCTTGGGACTGGGGAATGTGTCTGAACTGTTCATTCCTCTTTTCCTATTGCATTTAATTACTTATATGACGACCATGACTAGAAATGTCCTCACCACTGTTCTGGTTTTGTTATGCTCTCATTCACTGGGAATCTTGACTTAGTTCTTGAAGGCCTGCTCTAGTTCTCTACCATCCTGCCCAAGACCGTAGCTGCCTTGATCACTGCAGACATCCCATTGTATTTTCCTCTCAGTTCAGGCAAGGCAAGTCCTTTAAGTCTTATATTCATCCTCAGGTCAGAGAAAGAACATAGGAAGAACAAAATATTTCAACCCTCCTGAAAATACCAGGAAAATCTCTAATTTCAACTACCAGTAATACAAGCTCATGAAAGTTCCCTTGTGTGGGCTACAATTATAGCCATGCTAGAGTAAGCAGCTTGGCAATGACCTTAAGGGGTTATCTAGTCTATTCACCTGCTCATTTTTGTGTTTCCTGACAAGTCAGATCATTCCCCATTTTAATTTGGGCTATGATCACTTGCTGTCACTCATCCTGAAACAAAATCTTATGGCTTGTTCATATCCATTTAATGTTTTAAAATTAACCTTTTATTTAAAATATACATATCAGCCCAAATCTAAAAGAAAAAAAATATGTTTGGAAATTAAAAATATTAAAAAATAATGAACATCAATATCTCTCTTGAACTTTAATCCATTAATTTTGTTGCCCAGAATGATTTTCTAAAACTTACCAGAATCTTACAAATATTCCCTATGCTTGTATAATTATATTTTTCATTTGTTGAAAGAAAAATATCTCTGTGTACATGATACGTTTGTATTCTTAATACTTTATCTGGCTAAATATCAACTGAATTTTCTTCTGCCTTTTTCTCTATTTATAAAAATGTCTATTTGCCTGCCTATCTATTAAACATTTTTTTCCATCATATTGATATTTGTACTACCTAATATTTGTCTGTTTAATTCTTGTGCATGTATCATCACTAATTCCCATCTCTAATCTTCTCTCTGTCATATTAGGGTGTTAATATCTATGTATTGATTCATGTGTCTTCTGTCTAGCAATGCAGACAGGGTTCATTTTGTTCATATATCTTACAATCAATGTTGTAAAATGGTATTCCATTTTGATAATTCTATAGTAATCATGAGTTTTGGTACAGACATGTATTTTTTCATCCCAGCTGAGTGTGCAGGTGATTATACAGAACAGCACTGGAGGGAATTGGAGCTGTTACAGCCTTTGCAATGCAGTGTTGTTTCTGCTATGGAAGGAGATGTCAACAGGGACATCTCTGATAACATCATGTCTTCTGAGAGATACAGCTGAAGGCACACAGTCCACAAGATGCTTGACCATAAATATGTTTAGGTTAATTTTGACAGTGTCAGCCCGTGCTGGAACTGTACATTTATTAAGTTCATTTGGAACCTATTAATTCAATGTCATTAGGCTTAAATATAAAACAAGAAATGCACTGTTGTGTCATGTGCCTATTTAAAACCTCAAGTCTAGAAAAACTTTTCATCAAATATGATTTCTCCTATTAGCTCTCTAATGATGGTACAAAAAATTGAGGGGGGGAGGCGGGGGGGGACACTTATTATTTGCTTGGTTTAATAAGCCATTAGGTAATATTTACAGAGTGTGAAGGGCAAACACAGGAGTAAAGTTTCCTGAAGTTTTAATGGGGCCTTCTGAGGCTGTTAGAGATAGAGCTGTTGCAGGAGATCCAAATGGCCCTCCAGGGAGGAGCTGATTAGAGCAGAAAAACAGAGCATGGTTACAGGTAAAGAAAAGAACGAAAAAATGCTTTCATGAAGCAGCCCCTGTGAGGTGTCCTGTCAAAGAAAGGAGCAAGGATGCTCAACTTTTGCAGCCCCTGCCTGCCTGAGGTTTCTTTCTGATCAGCATGGAGCATGAAAAGGAGATTGCCTCTGCACTCCCAGGATCCTGGAGGGTGCAGAGGCAGCACAGTAAAGGTGTCTGAGCAAAGATCTCTTCCTGCTTGCCCTGCTGCTGCAGGAAAAAAGCAGCCAAGGGTCTGTGAAAGGGACAGACCTCCCTGTCACAGTATGGCCCAATGATGCTCCTCTTCAACTACAATCACTGTTGACTCCTGTCCCATATCTCCTACACCCACACAGCTGGTATCTGTCTGGCCTACACATCACTGCTATCCCAGCTGTGGGACTACCCTCCTCTCCTGTGCTCCCCCGCCTCAAGCACTGCTGCTCAGTCCTAAAACAGAGCCCTCAGACTCAGTTTTCCCGATACACCTCTAGCCTAACCTGCAGGCCCCCAGCAGTCCAGCCTCACAGAGATGGTAGCCAGATTCTCCACATAAAGCTTTGCCTGCCCCAGGCCAATTTCCCACCCCATCAGACCCCATTATTTCAGTGGTGCTTTGTAGACTGCCCCTGCAACCCCTAAACTTCCACTTGCCAAAGACCATTTCCCTAGCTTTCCAGAAATGGATGGCTAGACCACCTTCTCCTAGGTGATGTGGTATCACCCTATAACAACTTTCAGGTCCCAGTTGTCTCATTCCTACCACCCAGCTCCACTCAGCTCCCATTTTGCATCATACCCTCTTCCCCATCCCAAAGCCTTGACCAATTCCCTGAAATACTGCCCACCCAGATCCACCCACCTCAGAGGTGCCCAGCTCACCCAGTGTTCCTCAATGAACTGCCATCACAATTCTACATGGGTCCCCAATGGGATGTTCAATTCACCTCTGGAAATGACTCTTTCAAAGGGCCATTGTAAACATTTTATTTGTCTGAGACCAGGTTATGAGTTCCACTCCACTAGAAAGTGTTGTTTTCAGAGCAAAATGCATACATGTTATGATGTGGGTGCTCAAAAACTGCAGTTCCAGGCCTCTGTCACTGTCTAAAAGTAATGTCTGCCCACAATGTCTTTGGGCCTGGATTCACAAATCTTAGGGATACATGCATCAAATAACAACCTCTGAGACAAGTGAAATCTGATCTATTTCACCACAGAATGACAGGGGAGGTTCAGGTTGGGTATCAGGAAAAGATTCTTCACCAAGAGGGCAGTTGGGCAATGGAACAGGCTCCCCAGGGCAGTGGTCATGGCACAGAGCCTGCCAGAGTTCAATAAGTATTTGGACAATGCTCTCAGACATGTGATCTGATTTTTTTTTTAATGGTCCTTTGGGGACCCAGGTATTGGACTCAATAATTCTTGTGGGTCCCTTCCAACTCTGATATTCTATGATTCTATAAAGGCACAGCTTGCAAATCATAAACAGAAAAGAGGATGGAGTATTTGAAGTTAGGCTGATTTTTATCTCATCTTTTGCAGACAATAAATATGTCTTAGCTGAGAAAGCTCAGAATCTGCAGACAGTTCAGAAAAGACATCTCAGACCAGTATTAAATCTCTGGTGGGAGGTTTAATAGGAAGGAAGGAAGGAAGGAAGGAAGGAAGGAAGGAAGGAAGGAAGGAAGGAAGGAAGGAAGGAAGGAAGGAAGGAAGGAAGGAAGGAAGGAAGGAAGGAAGGAAGGAAGGAAGGAAGGAAGGAAGGAAGGAAGGAAGGAAGGAAGGAAGGAAGGAAGGAAGGAAGGAAGGAAGGAAGGAAGGAAGGAAGGAAAAAAGAGAGAGAAAGAGAAAGAAAGAGAGAGAAAGAGAAAGAAAGAGAGAGAGAGAGAAAGAGAGAGAGAAAGAAAGAAAGGAAGAAAGAAAGGAAGGAAGGAAGAAAGGAAGGAAGGAAGGAAGGAAGGAAGGAAGGAAGGAAGGAAGGAAGGAAGGAAGGAAGGAAGGAAGGAAGGAAGGAAGGAAGGAAGGAAGGAAGGAAGGAAGGAAGGAAGGAAGGAAGGAAGGAAGGAAGGAAGGAAGGAAGGAAGGAAGGAAGGAAGGAAGGAAGGAAGGAAGGAAGGAAGGAAGGAAGGAAGGAAGGAAGAAAAGCAGAGTTGACAAAATACGACCAGTGGTAGTGTTGTAGTCCTGGAATTGTATCCTGGGGACTCATAAAAGACAGCTGTGGTCACCTGCAGGCACATATAAATCCTAAGATCATAAAACAGCCCAGGTTGCAAAGCACCTCAGAAGGTTCATCATCAGGTCTAACCTTTCATGGGAAAAGGGAGCCTAGAAGTGATTATCTAGCACCTTGTCAAATTGCATCTTGAAAATCTCCAGTGACAGGGATTCTACCACCTCCCTGTTGTTGTTCCAGTATTGATTGTTCTCACTGTGAAAAATTTCTTTCATATCAAGACAAAACCTCTCCCAGTGCAGCTCGTGCAGCACTGTTGTTCTCGTCTTCTGTTATGTGGCTTCTTGTGAAAAGAGAGCTTTCATCCACTTTGTAGCCTTCCTTTAAGTACCGGAATACTATGATGAGGTCCTCCCTAAGCCTTCTATTCTCCAGGGTGAAAAGACCTAACTCAGAATCACAGAACTCCTTCAGTCTTTATTTATAGGGCAGGTTTTCCAGCCCTCTGATCATCTTCATGGTCCTCCTTTGGATCTTCTTCAGTCTGTCTGCATCTTTTCTGAACTGTGGGAACCAGAACTAGATGCAGTGCTCCCAGTGCAGCCTGACAATTGCTGAGTGGAATGATCGCATTTCTGTCTCTGCTAGCAATGCCCGTTTGGATGCAGCCCAGGATCTAATTTGCCTTTGCTGCTGGATCAGCACGCTGCTGACTCATACTCAGTTTGCTGTCCATCAGGACCCCCAGGTCCCTTTCAGAAAAGGTGTATGGGGCTCTTTGATCATGTTATCCCAGATGCAGGATCTTACACGTCTTTGTTAAAATTCTTACAATGTTTGGTGTCTGATATCTGAATATCCTCCAGGAACACTTCTCCATCGGCTTCTAGACAGACAGCTTACCCCAAGGACGGTGTTCCTGCTTTGTTAATGAACATGCTAGGCCAAGCAGACAGGACACTGTTTTCTAGAATCATCTAACTCATACTGTTAGCAACTCCCTTGGGACCATCTTCTTCAGGAAACAGGAAAACCTGGTCTCTGACTACTCATCTGATATCTTCATCCTGATTGCAAAGGCTTGGACTGCTCCAAAATCCTCACCAGCCCACCTAAGACATATCATTATGGATATTTTTCTAAAAGTTTTCTGTGACATCAATTATCTTTCTTCATTTCTTCTTTTCTTCTTCTTTTTTTTTTTTTAATTTCCTTATTTAGAAAGTTTCACAATATCCAGATTTCAGCAGGAAACAGCCTTCTCCTCCCCAATAAAAAAGAATTCTTAAGATGTAGATTTCAAATTTCCAACACATACAGTAAAATTACAGCTTTCTATTTCATCAGTTCTATTCATATTTCTTAACTTAAACAGGAGTATCAATTCAGATTGCATGACCATTAAATTCCACAATAAATATTTCAGTTAAACAATTTCTGATTTTGCTGTCTATTTATACCTTGATTAGTACTTTTGTCTCTGTTGTCAGAGGAAAACATTTCAGAAAAGTGAGAAAGAAATATGTCACATTCATAGGATATTAGCTTCTCTCCCATCTAAAATCCAAATTGTATCTTCCCAGGTTAAAGCTTTGTTAGAAAAATAGTACTATTCTGGCATCTATAATTATTCCCAAAACACACATGGTTGAAGGGTGAGATAAGCAGAAGGAATGGGATTCTAAGGCAATGTACAGCATATATTGGATTATATGAAAGAAATTTTAGCAAATGAAATGAGGATGTTATTATTAGAGAAGATTATTTCAGATTTCTATTTAAGGATGGGATGAATCACACCTAAGAAGTGAGAATGTCTTTGTATAAAGGGAGTCTTTGTATTTGCACTTATTTACACTGGAGAACTCCAGGGTTAGTTATGCCCTTCTGCCCAAGCTGTGTTTACCACCATTTGCATAAGGCTGCCTAGTGTAGATGAAAGTGCAGTAGCTCCTATGCCTTCTCCATGAGATTGACTCTGCCCTTTATCTTCTGTGGAATGAATAACAGCAGTTCTGAAGATCCCTGCACACTTATGAGTTTTTATCATAGCAGCAGAAGCTAACATGAGATGAACCAAGACGTTGTCACTGTTATTTCAGTAAACTGCAAAATTCACAGAGGTCTGCTTACAGAAGCTGCTACTGCAGGTGATGCCAGATTTTGAATTTCAGCATCCACCATCTACCCTTGCAATGCAGATAAGAGACATTCTGCACCAGCTTGCTTGGAAACCACATTTCTCTCTCTGTTTCAGTCCACAAACACAATAAAAGTACATTTGCAAAGTATCTGAGCAGATTTTTCATCTTCACATGTCTACATGCAACATCTTTCTGCTTGTAGAACCTGCCTCTTCAACCACACCATCCTAGCACAAGCTTAGGAAACGGAGAGGGAAATTAAAGAACATTTAAATGTCTCAGGACTGAAGGCAGGTTAAGGCAGGCCTCACTCAGTGTTAAGGCAGATTGGTTTGCGCTGAGGAATTCAGATACACGCGAAAGCAAAGCTATCTAAATTAACGAAAAAGATCTAACAGTGAGCTGTGTTTCAGACAACAATGGGAACCAACATGCAAACTTGAAAAACAGTGCCGTAGTTGGTATTCACAAAAAGCTACGAGAAACTATTGAATAAATACAAGCTTGAGCAGCAGTAAGGGCACGGCTTGTCTGTTCCAGAGGGAACTAGTTGCAAAGAAATGGACAAGTTGAATCCTGTATATGTACCCAAAGGTTTGGTATTTAATCTAGACAGTTCTGTATTGTTTAACTAAAGATAATGAGCAGCAACAATAAAATAGGAAATTATTTTGAGGATTCATTACACTCACTTCCAGGTTTAAAATCAATGTGAAAATCAGGTCTCTCGGATATTTTTGCACATGATTCTGTCTGCAGTTGCTTGTCAGTTCTTATAAGCTACCTGAAAGTTACAACGGGATCAATCTTTCTTGAGGCATGTCTATTGCTTACCAAGAGAATGAGAGGGGAAGTCCAGTTGACTAATTCGGAAGGGTTATTTAACTTGGTAGGGATATCTGTGGCATAGGTGTCTGTATCTGGCCCTTAGCTCCCTTTTTTTTGGACTAGATAAAGTCAGTACAGAGAGCACAACCTGGTATTAGATTCATCTCCTCCTACAGAAGACATAATTTAGTCATTTAATTTCATCCTAAAAGTACCTTTTCTGGCTGTTGTATATTAAGGGAACCAAAAGCTGAAGTGTAAGTGTCTTACTGATATTGGATTAATTTACTGCATTCTTAAACATAAAAATTGGATATGCAGGCTCTGAGCTAGTCATCCTAGTTTCCTTTACAGTCAGTAGTTGTGAAGAGTAGTTTGATATGAAGAGCAAACTAGTACTTTTCCAGAGAAGACTCTTCATCACCTCTCGTCATAAAGGGAGCCAAGGGAATGAGCTCGGGGTCTGAACTTCTACATATAAAACTAGGTCGTATGAACCCTATTTTCAGTCACCTTTTTGTCAACACTGGAAAACAATGCGTTTTATCATCTTACACCACTTTACTTATATAATCACATGCAGGAGAGGTGTTTGTGGCATTCCACTGACTTCTGAGGAGCCTTTGCATTTCTGGCATAGGTACAGCTCTTCTTGCTTAGTTGGCTAACCATAGTAGAAAAGGTGGCCACCCCTGGCCACACACCTGTAGTGTGCAGCTTCCTCCTGATCCCCAAGTAATTGGTGAAGGGACAGTGGCACTACTGATGGGTTTGAATGTTCCCTTCTTGGCAAAGCCTATTTTTTTCCATGACCTTCAAGTTAACCCAATCTATTGTGGTGAGAGCAGACAGACCTTTAATTTTCAGGTTCCTTTCTATCTGAAAGAATAGAGTCACTAAATAGAGTCACAGGTACAAATGTCTTTATCATTTTTGACCCCGGGGAAGTATTGCCAAGGTGCTAAAGGTGCCTCCTCAGGAAGTGGTACCCAACACCTGGACAGGTAGAGCAGGCTAGCTCTCACCCACACTGCCACAAGTTCCTTCTGGCATGGGCACGTAGAGTACAGGAGAAGCACTCAGACATCCAAGACGTGTTCACAAGGCAGGGAAAAATGACCTGTGCCTTATGAGGGATCTACGTGCTTTCAGAGCAGTAGGTGTAGTACAGCTAGGCATCCCAACAGCACCTAAAGGACACCATATCTCTGCATTCAGGCAGCTGAATCCTGTCCTTCATACACACACCACATAGCATTTGGCCCAGGTCATCTTTTGTGTCATACAACACATTTTTAATTCTTGCGGCTTTTGACTTCTAAGTAATTGATATAATTTAAAAACATGACAAAGAAGTTTTCAGTTTAATCAAAATTGTTTAGTTTTAAATAAACTTGTTTAGTTTTACAGTTTTTTGTAATAAACTTATTTCAGTTTAACCAAAAACATATATGTATTTCAAACCACCACTCAGCTCCACTTGTGACTGGGCAAATCATCACATCAATGACCATATGCTTGTTGAAGAAATTACCTCCAATATTTTATATTTTTATAGTCCAGTGCCCGCCATCGTCACCATGTAGATCACCAGCAAGAGAAGGAAGAGAGGAGCCTGAAGGTCAGGGAAACTGCCAAATCCCAGGAGCATGAATTCTGTAAAGTTGGTTTGATTTTGTTTTCCTATAACTGATACCATGCTGAAGCTTGGGTAAAGCAAATATTGAAATGTAACGTAAAAAATTTAAAAACTGTTTTCCATGCATGTATGTAAAGATAGACACACCATTCAAATCAATCTTTGGATCCAATCTCTATATCCTAGTAGCATATTTAAAATTCCAACTCTTAAAATGTTTTGGCAATGTGAAAAAAAATCCAAATAATCTTTCCTCAGTTTCAATAATAGTTGATAAGCCTCAGGGACATGACTGTTTTCTTCTTCTCTGAGAAATATGGATGAATACATGTTATTTTTTGTCTCTGTGTTCTGGCTTATTTCACTGTCTTGTAGGAACAAACCCCAAGTCCTATTTTCTGTGCTCTGGATATGCTTTTATGTACTTACAGTCCTTTGCAGATAACCCAGCTATGCTAATACAGGGCAAGTTATTACAAACTACTTACATCTGACCTGTGGTTTTAGCTTGAAGTCACATCACCAGTTTCCCAAACAGCCAATCTTCACACAAGCTTTCTTAAATTCTGAAACTTGAGTGACCCAGTTGGTTTCCCAGGGTAGGGAAATAATAAGCTTAGGAAAGGACTGTCTCACATTACATATATGGAATTTATTCAGTTTTCTCAATGCCTCATCATTTACAAATTACTGTGTCTTACAGATAAAGATGCAATTGGCATAATAAAATCATGTCTTTTAATAAAATCATGGCCTCAGGGGGCCTGTGTTGAGTGGTGTACTTCAGGGGTCTGTCCTTGGACTGGTACTGTTTAATATCTTTATTAATGACGTAGACAGTGGGATCAAGTGTGCACCCTCAGCAAATTTTCACATGACACCAAGCTGAGTGGTGTAGTCGCTACAATAGAAGGAAGGGATGCCATCCAACATGACATGGACAAGCTAGAGAATTGTCCCACGTGAACCTAATGAGGTTCAACAAGTCCAAGTGCAAGGTGCTGCACATGAGCTGCGGCAATCCCAAACGTGAGTACAGACTGGGAGAAGAACTCATTGAGAGCAGTCCTGCAGAGAAGGACTTGGGGGTTATGGTGGATGAAAAGCTCAACATGAGCCAGCAGTGCGTGCCTGCAGCCCCGAAGGGCATCTGCGTCCTGGGCTGCATCAAAAGAGGAGTGGGCAGCAGGTCGAGGGGGGTGATTGTGCCCCTCTGCTCTGCCCTTCTGAGGCCCCACTTGGAGCACTGTGTCCAGGTGTGGGGCCCCCAGCACAAGAAGCTTGTGGATCTGTTAGAATAGGCCCAGAGGAGGGCCACAAAGATGATCAACGGGCTGGAGCACCTCTCCTACGAAGAAAGGCTGAGAGAGGTGGGGCTGTTCAGCCTGCACCTCATTGCAAACTTTCAGTACTTGAAGGGGTCTTATAAAAAAGATGGAGAGGGACTCTTAGCTCAATGAACTAATGACAGGACAAGGGGGAATTGTTTTTAACTAAAAGAGAGGAGATTTAGATTAGAGATTAGGAGGAAGTTTCTCACTCAGAGGGTGGTGAGGCACTGGCACAGGTTGCCCATAGAAGTTGTGGATGCCCCATCCCTGGAGGTGTTCAAGACCAGGTTAGCAACCTCTTCTAGTGGGTGGCATCCCTGCCTAAGGCAGGGGGGTTGGAACGAGATGATTTTTGAGGTCCCTTCCAACCCAGGCCATTCTATGATTCTGTGATATCTTCTTGTCAGCCTGCTTGTCTTTTTTTTTTTTTTTTTTTCATTTGATACAGCTGAAACTCAGTACAGAATAAGATGAAACTCAATTTATAGTGGATAGACCAGTTCTTTAGTAATGTTAAGTTCTAGATTACTCTTAGTTCTTATATCTGTGGTGTAGATGCCTATATCAAAGATAGTTGTCTGGTCTTCCTCAATTGCAAATGAAGAGCGTGAGAAAAATTTGTTTGAAAGTCGTTCATCTGATCTATTTTATATGTCTGCCTTATATGTCTGGGTAATATATATCATCAGAGTTCCTAATTCAAGAACTCAGTGACATCTATCTGTCACATAAATAGGTCAAATTAACCAGGCCCAGAAATGTCTATATCACTTAATTTACTATAATGTCTATCCAGAAAGCTAATTAATATTTATACATCTGTAACAAAAACTCTGCATGACCCTCAGTGCCAGCTACTGCAGTTAGGTCAAGGCAGGGCAGGCACCCCAGCCTGTGGTGTCAGCTGCTGGAGCAAGTGAGGATGTCTCTGCAGCAGTCACTGATGTGACTTGGGTGTGTGTGTGTGTGTGTGTGCAAGTGGAATTGGTGCCATCTGCTGGAGCACGTGGGGATCCTAACATCAGGAATGGGTGGGGCCAGAGCTCTCCGGATCTGAAAGGGTCCTACAGACTTTGAGCATGGAGTGCCAGTTGCTGGGAGGGAACTGTGTGAGTGGACTGGCTGCCAGCAACTGGAGCCAGACAAGGGGCACCTTTGCCCTATGGTGCCCGCTGCTAGAGTGACCGAGGTCTTAGCATCAGTAGTTGGAGTGAATGTGAGTCTTTTACTCCCAGCCATGGGGCGGGAGTGGTGTTTGTTCCCAAAGCAGCTACTCAGGGCACTGGTGTGAGCACAGACTCCTCACTAGTGGCTGGAACAGGGCTGCAGGTCACAGCCCGTGTGCCTGCTGCCTGCTGCCGGCAGACTGAGTGTCTGTATCTTCCCCAACCTTGTATGCGTGGGGTGTGTGTGTGTATTCACTAGCAAACTTTAAGCTGGACCAGCCAGCAAGTAGGGGGGGCCTTGCATCTGGGTAGGGGTCTGTACTGGTACACTCAGAGGGACTCGGGGACATGGTGTGCCTGAGGGACAGCTGTGTGAGTGTGTGCATCTGCAGCGAACTTCAAGCTGGGCTGGCCAGCGAGAAGGTGACGTGTGAAGGGGGTAAAGGGGCCCAGGAGTATGGGCAGGGCTGCTGAGTGGACAGAGGGGCCGTGCCAGGTACTCAAAGGATCTGCAAATGCATGTGTGCGTGAACTTGGAGAGTGCTCTGTGTGTGCCTTCACTAGTGAACTTCTATCTCTACCAGCCAGAGGGGGAAGGGTCTTGACTCTTGGTCTCTACATTTACAAGAGTCCTGTGTGTTGTTGAAGGCAGCCCTTCCGACCTGTCATGTCAGTGTCCTGTGTCTATCTGGTGTTTCTGTGTGGATCTGGGACACAACATTCAGCTTTGCTACCAGCTGAACCTGAAAAGGGGAAAGTGGCAGCCACATCCCCCAGCCTGGGCAGAGAGCTCAGGGTGTCCGCGCACCAGGGTGGGCATCAGGGGCTGGGCAGAAAAAGTCCTGGGACAGGACAACTGGAGGAGTCCGCCATCTTCAGATTGCTCTATATCTCCCTTAACAAACTTATTGCTTCTGTGCATTTAAGATTAAAAAATAATAACTTTCATTAATTTAAATTGTTCTTTGTCTGCTGCAATACCAAGGGAGGTGTTTTGTCTTCTGAGTATACTTGGTAATGAAGCCAGAGAGGAGTTGCGATCTCAGAAAGCAATATAAGATAAAATGTAGTTCAAAACAGCGAAACCTCACTGTCTCTTCAGGATCCTACATGAAACTCTTTACAGACTTGAAGTGTTGCCCAAAAGGCAGAAGAAGGTATCCCAGTATCTGAACTCACGAACAAAGGCGTCATATCAGAAGCTCTAGATGGCTTCTCATGAAAATTGAGGTATATGGGTATTTTCTGGACTTTTTGGTAACAAAAACTGTCAAAAAATGGTGTTAATATAGATGGCTCAAGAAAAAATAATTTGATTTTAAAGGGCAGAATAGCATGCATCTAAAAACTCTAGATATTTGTAATGCATACAATGTCTGAGCCATATTTATTTTATATATATATAATTAAATATTTTTATATTTACATATTATTTAGGACTGACTGAGATGTAAGAGAGATATTACTTCCAAAGGATGAACAAAAAGAACATCTGAGAGTTCTCTTTCCTATTCATAGATTATAAGGGAAATTTAAACGGTTTTCTCAGCTGCTGTTTTGTCATACAGATGTTTGCAGAAATAACACAAGAGTTTTTCTTGATCATTCAGTAAAATGCCTTGTAAGAAGACAGATTTTTTTGCTCTGAAAAAGAATATTTTTTAAAGAAACAAAGTAGTTGCACACTTTGGAAAAGGGAGGTGCTACCCATAGCAGAGGACAATCAGGTTATAGAGTACTTCAGTAAGCTGAACCCACTGAAGTCCATGGGACTGGATGCAGTGGATGGTGCTGAGAGAACTGGCTGATGTCATTACCAGATTACTATTTGTCGTCTTTGACAGGTCAAGGTCATTGGGGGAGTTTCCCAGTGACAGAAAAAAAAAATAAAAAAAAAAATGTGTCCATCTTCAAGTAAGCCAAGAAGCCAAGAAGGAAGATCTGAGGAATGTCAGTTTCACCTCAGGCCCAAGGGAAGAATATGAAGCAAATCTTCCTGGAAGCCATGTCCAAGAAAATGAAGGGAAAGAAGGAATTTGTTAATGCACAGATTTACCAAAAATAAGTCATGCCTGACCATCACACTGACATGACTGGCTCAGAGTGGGTGTGATAGTGATGAGATGACTGACTACAGGGGAAAGTGGTAGATGTCATTTAATGACTTCAGCAATTCTTGACACTATAGCCTTGTAGCCAAATTGGGAAGATAGGAACTGGATGAAAAAACTAATTGGTGAGTGAAAAAAAAAAAAATGTTTGGACCATCAAGCTTTCACAGGTACATTCAACAATATGAGTCTAGGTGGTAGCTGGCTCTAAGAGGCATTCTTCATGGACTGATACTGAGACTAATGCTTCTTCACATCTCCGTCAGTGACTGGGAAGATGTGATGGAGGAGAACACCCTCGGGAGTTTCCAGATGCCAGCAATTTGGGAATAGGGGAAAAGGTCCATACACAGGAATGTCATGAAGATAAATGCCAAGTCATGGCCCTGGCACAAATGATGAATCAGATTGGCATTGACAGTCTGGGGAGTAGTTCTGCAGAAAGGGATGTGTGAGTCCTGGCGTATGGCAAACTGAGCGTCAGCCAGCAGGGTATCCCTGCAGTGGAGAGGAATAACCACCTAGCCACCTGTGTTAGCAAGAGCCAGCCAGCTTGTCAAGGGAAGCACCCATTCCCCTCTGCTTTGCATGTGTGAGGCCACCTGTGGAGAAAGATGTCCCATTTTGGAGTCCCTCAGTACATGAAAGAGACGGATGATTTGAAGAGAGTTCAAAATAGGGCCACTAAAATGATCAGAGGGAACACAGGTCAAGATGGTAACATCCTGAAAGGGATTGTGTTGTATAAGAATGCAGATTTATAACTCCAGTTTACTGTGAAGAAACATAAGAAGGTCGAACAGTGCTGATGATCAAAGTGCATGTCAGAGGGTGCCTTAAGTTCAAGCTGTCAGGTAGGATCTTTCTCAGCTAATATTGCTTTCTGCAGTTCCTGTAGCTGCTCCTTTCTGTGCTAATAAACAGAGAACAATAAGCACTCCCAGATAGGGAAACCAATGAAAATAACAGGACTCAATGAAAAATACAGTATAGGTTTCTGACTTGCTATTGTAGCTGGTATAAACAGAAAAGGTACTTCAAATGTTTATCTTGAATATGGTTATCTACATTTCAGTTAGCTAAATAAGGACTGATAGATTGCAGATTAACTGAAAGAGGAAAGTTTCTTAGAATACTGAATTCATAAACAACTGACAGTAGAGCTGAATAAAGAGCAATGATAGATTTTTAAAAAAAAAAAAAAGGTTAGTAGGTCATCATTGTTTTATATTTTAGCAGTGACGAGACCAAAAGTATGCATTCTGTCCACTCTTCAAGCTATCAAAAGTATGGCTGTACCATCAACAATTTTATTGTCCTTTATTTATTTGAAATTTAGTTATGCATATATATGTATGTATGTGTGAAAATAAGGGAAAATATTTTTTCCAAAAGTAAAGCAGAGAATTTAATTAGATTTCAGTTCAGTAGGAAATAAACTCACATTTCACAAACAGAAAATAAAATACATGAACTACTGATGAAAACATGTCTGAGAAAATACTGGTTGAATTGATGTAGATGTGGCAATATTTTAGCTTAATTAAAAAGGGAAGTAGGAAAACAGCAAAGAAAATCCTAGCTCTTCTGCACTTAAGCACACGTTTTTTCTTATTACCTTATTTTTATGATATTTTACTTTTTTTAGTGTGCTTCTCAAAATGTTATATGCCCATCTATATTTGTTCATCCCACTTAGTTTATGGAACAGATTTCAGACACACTCAGTATTTTATCTTCATCCCTATAAAGATTTTTCTTCTTCATGTCTTTCTTATTGGCTGATACAGGCTGGGTTGTTCTTTCACATGGAAGCAGACGAAGAACTGGGTCTCAAAAACCAGACATACTTCACCTTGCAGGGGTTCTCGCACCTCGCCACTCTTCAGGTCTTCCTCTTTGAGGGAATCCTCCTGATGTTCCTAATCACAATGACAGGGAACTTTCTCATCATTTTAGTTGCAACCACTGACCCTGCCTTGCATACCCCCATGTACTATTTTCTCAAAAACCTGGCTTTAATTGAAATTTGCTTTACATTGAACATAGTACCCAAGATGCTTGTGGATTTGCTCTTGGAGAGAAAGGTCATCTCCTTTTCTGCTTGTGCCCTGCAACTTTACTTTGTCATATTCTTTGTCACTTCTGAGTGTTTCCTCTTAGGTGCCATGGCATATGATCGATATGTGGCTATATGCCATCCCTTGCACTACACCACCACAATGAACAGGAGAGTGTGTCTTCATATGGTCATAGCATGCTGGATTGCTGGTATTCCACTTTCTGTAGGACTCACTGGCTGGCTGTTTAGCTACCCCTTTTGTGGCTCAAAGGAGATTAAGCATTTCTTTTGCGATATTGCTCCTGTTCTAGATCTGGTCTGTTCAGACACATACTTATTCGAGCTTCTTGCGTTCATCGCCACTGTTGTAATTGTTTTGATTCCATTTGTCTTGATAGCAGCGTCTTACATCCAGATAATCCATGCCATCCTCCAAATGCCATCTTCTGAAGGAAGGCGCAAGGCTTTCTTCACCTGCATTGCTCACCTGGTGGTGGTGACGCTGTTCTACTGCACAACTGGCTTGATACATTTAAAGCCAAAGTCCAGACTCTTGGTAAAGAGCAGGAAACTGGTGGCTCTTTCTTACACAGTAGTAACTCCTATGCTGAACCCAATCATCTACAGCTTACGAAACAAAGAGGTAAAGCATGCTCTGAGAAAGACGTTTGGAAAGAGACAGTTCAGCAAGATGGATCTGCCCAGATAGACTCACTTATTTTCTAAAAATTGTTCGCACTTGAAAGGATAAAATCAAAGAATGAATGTTTTCCTCAAAGTCTATAAGGAGTTTGGACATTTTATCTTTTTTTTTTTTTTTTTTTTTAATACTGAGAAATATACATTCTCTATGTACTGAATAAATACTATGTTTAATGTAACTGTCCAAAACATTACAGAGACTACAGAAATAAGCCATCAATTCATTATATTAATTACAATATGTTTAGGCCTCTCGCCCTTTTTCTACACACTGTTCAGCTTTAAAGCGTATATAAAATAAATCACTGTCATAAGAACACATGACTCCAAAATACGTAAACCTAATGGGTAGCAAAGTACCATCAAAGTCAGAAAACAAAATTGCATATTTTTAGGAAGAATATGCCAAAAGATTGCTTGTCCCATGGACATAATTTACTTCCAACAGAGAGTAAAAATGAAGTAGAGAGATTCAGATGACTGGATATATGGCTGGGATTCAGTTCAAGATTATGATATCTGACTGTAGATGTCTATAGGTAAGTCAGCACCTACACCCCCATCAAAGTCAATGACAATCTAATCAGCACAATCATCAGCATTTAAGGAGTGATTTGGTTGAACAGCTGAAAGAAACTTGATTTGGTTGCTTGAAGACAGATATCTAGCAGTGCTATAAAAGTCCTACATCATCCTGTTTTGCTTCTAGTGCAAAACAGTGTGACTTTCCCATAAGTCTGTGATATATCTGCCAGTCCAAATGTAGCAGATAACCCTGGGGATTTCAGGCAGCCAAGGAGGTTTCAGATCACGCCTATATTGCAGCATAGTTAAGGAATGCTTAAGCACTGTGGTGTAACCCAAAAGGACTCCAGCTATCACTCCAGAAGAGTGTCAAGAAACTGAATCCAGTGTCCATGGCCCTTTAGCCCTTTGGGGGGCCAGGGGGAGGATGACACACGACTGTGGTATTTCTCTGATGGCATGGGAGGTGGTTAGGGATCCTGCTGCATGAGATCTTAGAATCACTCAGTGGCTGAGGTTGGAAGGGACCTCTTAAGGTCACCTGATTCAACCCACCTGCTTAAGCAGGGTCACCTATAGCTGCTTGCCCAGGACCATGTCCAGATGGCTTTTGAGAATCCCCATGGTGATCCCACAGGCAATCAGAAGCGAGTATTGCTGTGTCACAGAGTTGCAAACCAACACCAGGAAGAATTACTCCAGAACAGCTCACAACCATATCAGAGAGCAAATGATGGTGCAACTCCCACCCCATCTGTGCAGTGTGGGAATATGGTTATGAAGGAAAACAGCATTTTGGGGTGCAGCAGTGGAGTGACAAAGCAGAGGCACCTCCAGGAAGACTTGTCTTAAAGAGGACCCCTTGAGAAGAAGGACTTCCCTGGGCTGTTAGGCTGTGCAATGGGAGCGACAAGGCTGTAGATGCAAGGGTGTCTGCAGATGACTTGCCTGTGTGTCAAAATATTGGAGGAACACCCTGGCAAAGTGATTGGTGGAAGATACACTGGGCAGGGCCTCACCATGGCTTAGATCCTGCGCTTGAGGCAAGAAACTTGTGGTTTCCTGTGGGCCTTTAAGAGACCATCTCCCACAAGGGCTTTAACAGCTCTGACATCAGACCCTGCCGTTGGGAAGGCACTGCAGAGGGTTGAAGGACTGCTGACAGTGGACACTTGGGTTGCAAATGTGAGTTCATACCTCTTTTCTGCATCCTTGTCTCCATGTTGCCTGGACTCAACAGTCTGAGGGTAAAGGAGCAGAGGGAGTATTAGGAAATGCCCAAAGAAAGAAAGGAAGCTTAGGAGAACAGAAATTATCTATTGGGGTGTCTGCATAGGTAAGCAGGCATCAGGATGTGTCCTATAAAACATTATTTTCTCTGAATTGGAGAGATATGGATTTGAAGGGTGGACCGTTTGGTGGGTAAGAAACTGGCTGGATGGCCACTTCCAGAGAGTTGTGGTCAATGGCTTTGTGTCCAAGCGGAGATCAGTGATGAATGGTGTTCCTCGGAGATCTGTACTGGGACTTGTGCTGTTTAATATCATTATTAGTGACATAGACAATGGGATCGAGTGCACCCCTCAGCATGTTTGCAGACAACACCAAGATGAGTGGTGCAGTTGACATGACAGAAGGAAGGGAGGCCATCCAGAGGGACCTGGACAGGCTTGAGAAGTGGGCCCATGTGAACCTCAACAAGTTTAACAAGTCAAAGTGCAAGGTGCTACACCTGGGTTAGGCAATCCCAAACATCAGTACAGACTGAAAGACGAATGGATTGAGAGCAACCCTGTGGAGATGGACTTGAGAGTACTGTAGATGAAAAATTGGACATGAGCTGGCAGTGCATACTAGCAAAAAGCCACTGGTGTCCTGGGCTGCATAACAACAAGCATGGCCAGAAGGTCAAAGGAGGGGATTCTCCCCCACTGCTCTGCTCTCGTGACACCCCACCTGGAGTACTGCGCTCAGCTCTGGGGCCCCCAGCACAAGAAAGACATGGACCTGTTCAAGCAGGTCCAGAGCAAGGCCACAAAAATGATCAGAAGGATGGAGCTCCTCTCCTGCAATGAAAGGCTGAGAGAGTTGGGGTTGTTCAACTTGGAGAAGAGAAGGCTCTGGGGAGACCATTCAATATTTAAAGGGGAGCTGTAAGAAATATGGGGAGAGACTTTTTACAAGGGCATGTAGTGATAGAACAAGGGATAACAATTATTAAGCTAAAAGGGGGTAGATTTAGATTAGATGTTAGGAAGAAACTCTTCACTCAGAGGGTGGTGAGGCACAACAGGTTGTCCAGGTAAGCTGTAGATGCCCCATCCCTGGAAGCGTTCAAGACCAGGTTGGATGGGGCCTTGGGCAGCCTGATCTAGTAAGAGATGTCCCTGCCAATGGCAAAGGGTTGGACTAGATGATCTTTAAAGGTCCCTTCCCACCCAAAGAGTTCTATGATTCTGTACTTTGTACTGAACAGCCACATGTTTGAGCAGGGACATTTGGGGAGAAATGAGTTTTAGATATGGAACTGGCATGGGTGCATGGGGAGGGGATGGACAGGCGAGAGGAGAAATTACATGAAAAGTGTGGAAATTTCCCACATTTTAAACAGGAAATCCAGGTCCTTTCACTTCACCAAGTGTTTTCCCATGATGTGTGTCCATCTTCTGTCAATCTTGAACAGAAAAAAAATGCAAACGTCTGCTATATAGTGACTCAAATCTAAGATGAGGGATGCTGCTCCAGCAAGTGGCAGAAGTGTGGAGTACTGGCAAATGCAGGCACTTTCTTGTGGGGAAGAGGCAGAGCAAACAGTGTGGCTCTAAGGGAAGGATATGGGCAAGGGCTCCAGGAGCCAGCAGGCTCCCCCATGAGTGAGAAGAGCATATAGACACAGGCTGAGACAGAATAGCCCCTAGATGAGTGGAGGGACCCCAGGAGCTTTAAAGTCCCACCTCATCCTCAAAGCAGGGTCAGCTCTTGGGATCAGACCACATTATTCTTGGATTCATACATCCAGATCCTGAAAGGAGAGGCACTACACTACCTTCCTGCAAAACCTGCTCCCTGCTTGACTGTCCTCAGGGTCAAAATGTTTGCCCTTATACACAGTCTGTACCTGTTTCTCCAGTGACACAGGTCTTGGACTTAGACATGACACAAACATGAGAGGTCCCACTCTCTGAGCATGGCCCTGGTGCATAGCCAGTACTTACATACACCCACAGGGACAAGGTCCAGAGTCTCACCAGCCAGGCAGCAAGTGCCCCATGAGCCAGAGTTGCTAGTACACATATCAAGCCCTTCTTAAGTGCTTGGCTGGCCTCCTTGGGTGATGAAGGTGAAGCATTTGTGAGATGGTATGTGGCAGCTGGTTGGCCCAGAGCCCTTCTAGTCTTTCTAGGTCCTGCACATCCAAGTAGTTTAAGCAGGCAGACCCAGAGGACATAGATGTGACTTGTGAAGGGTCTATCTTTGGCTCCAGAAAAAAGTCTGTTACCCCGCTGACCAGATGCTAGCAACCAAGTGCAGCAGTGAAATTACACAAGGTGCCTGATCATCTTGATAGAGTCGGCAACCTTTGGGTCTGTCATCCCAGGAGACAAAAAGAGGAAATGGATTAACCAGAAGATCTGTGTACCACAGATGTTGTATAGCATTAACCCCCCCACAAGGTCCCCTCCACTTCCTTGCACACATTGGAAATGACCTGTGAGAGCAAGGAGGGAGGAAGCTGGGCAGTCATTGCCAAAAACCCACCACAAGGCCAAACAGGCTTCATAGCAGGGGAGCCATGTGGGCAAGAGTCCCAGCTTCTCCTTCAGTATGAGGAGCCAAACTGCAGCACTGTTGAGGTGTCTTCCTTCTGCACACATGGAGCTGTTGTGAATACACTGATATGCTTTAAGGTAGATACAAGGTGTGTGATGTGCTGAGTAGTCCAGGTTTGTTGTTCTCTTTTGTATGTATGTGGTGGTTTGTTTGGTTTTTGGGGGGACGGGGGAAGGTTGTTGTTGTTGTTGTTGTTTTTCCAAAAACAATTAAACAGTTAACTCTTCAAACTGCCATTTCTGCAAAACCAAAATTTGTGAGAAACTTTGAGCAACCTGGTCTAGTGGAAAGTATCCCTGCCCCTGGTAGCGGGGTTGAAATTAGATGATCTTTAAGGTCCCTTTATATCCAAACCATTCTTTGATTCTTTAACATTCTGCGTAAGATAATTAACTTCTTTCCTAAAATCCTGTGCAAAGGCAGTAGGAGCCAACACTGGGATGGCAGTTAACACCAGGCTGTCCGGAAAACAGGCGAAGATCACTGATAGGCATTTTTGCTGCTCACCTTTGGCAACATGCCAGGGGACTTTGATCCCCGTCCCCAGGAGACGTTCAAGGTTGTTACTCACAGAAGATGGGGCAGCCACGCATTTGTCCGTACTCGCCCGGTTTTGAAGGCCAGCGGGGCTGTTATGTCGGCTCGCACCGCTGGGTGGCTGTGCTGCTGGGGTGAGAGCACCGCGCTGCGCACTGAGCCCCACGGGACCACACCGCTGCAGCATCCCCCACCCCGTGGGGGCGCCCCCCGGGCTGTGCAGCGAAAGCAGCAACAACCACGGAAAGGTGGATATGCAACTCCAACAAAAGAATGATTGTAGGAGCAGAGTGGCGCAGCGGAAGCGTGCTGGGCCCATAACCCAGAGGTCGATGGATCGAAACCATCCTCTGCTATACGTTTTGTACCGCTGTATTAATTGCCAAGATGACAGGAGGAGCTGTCCCCCTCCACCAGCATCTTATGCGGAAAAGGCAGAACCCGGGAAAGGCGCAATAGAGGCGCCGAAAAACCCACTGGCCGACAGGGCCGGTTAGCTCAGTTGGTTAGAGCGTGGTGCTAATAACGCCAAGGTCGCGGGTTCGATCCCCGTACGGGCCAGAAATCAGTTTTCTTTCCTCTTTTTTCCTCTTTTTTCCTCTCCCGGTCTCGTTTGCGTTCGGCCAGCAGCTGATACCGATAGAAAATGCACCGGAAGGGCCAGCACCAGCACCGTGCAACACAGGACGCGTGGGGAAAGCAGCTCAGGGTGACAGTTCTAAATAAAAAAAAAGAAAAAAGAAAAAAAATAATACACACACACAAATCCACCACTTAATAGAAAAAATCGTGTAATAATAACAATAATAATAATAACATAATTAAATAAAAAAATCTAATATGGAAACAAAGAGAAAAGCTACCACTAGCAGAGGATGGTTTCGATCCATCGACCTCTGGGTTATGGGCCCAGCACGCTTCCGCTGCGCCACTCTGCTGGTCGGTTTCAAATTTCTTCCCCAGTCCTTTATATACATACCGATAAGTCCCGTTTTTTTTTAGGTTCTTTTCAGCCTTTGAGGATGTTCTTACATTCCTTGGGGGATGTTCCCCAGGAGAACTTTCACTCAGGTCTCTCACTATCCTCCTGAAGGTTTTCATTCATATTTGAAAAAGAATGTTCACTGCATACTAAAGCCAACAGCGCTCATACAAGCAGCGGAAAAATGTCAAAAATCGCTTTGTACAGAAAGCGACTAATCAGGGTGCAACACATATACCCGATTAAGTACCAAATACTGTCAAAATGAAAAAAAGCAATGGTGACTCTGAAAAATATATGATCACCATCACCATGTCATCATCACAGCCTGCTGCACTGGAGGTGAGACCTAGGCAACTGCAGTGCTTCTTGTGCCAACTGGCCTCTGGATAGGTTTCCCTTCCTAAGTCAAGAGGGTCAGGTGAGTTTTAGTAGTTCCTCCAGAACATCCCAGATCTGGGTCTCCAGCAAGTAGCACACTCCTCTAGACAACAGGTCAAGCTGTCCCCCACAGCAGGGAGTCACTGTGCCTCACCTGCGCAAAAGCTTTGAAGAAAAGGGATATGAAAGAATGCACTGCACACTTTTTTCAGCTTGATAGCATGGAAAGGAGAACAGGAGAGTCTACCCAGGAAAACTGGACATCAGGAAAGGAAAAGTGATGATCCACAAGACTGAGGAGAATGCAGTAGGAGGATGTTGTAGTCGCCTGGAAGCAGGTGGGTAGGTACAACACGGGAGGTACCCTGAGCTGCAGCAGGATAAACAGAAAAAATGCAGACACGGAACTAAAGAGAGAGGAGGCAGTGACCCTGCAGGCAAAACCTCTGTTGTTAGGTACTGTTTATTCTCAAAGAAGGTCAACGTACTTCACAGAGTTTGAGTCATATCTCAAGCCTGCTCACTTGTATTCCATGGAAAAAGCAGCCCTTCATCTGCTCTCTTTTGCCAGCAAATTCAACTAGGATAACCAATACATTTGCCTCTACTAGGCGGCATGGTTCAGTTTCAGATGTTTTTTCCTGGGGGTGTGAGGGTGGGAATAGGTGCACTTTCTTGCAAGATCACAGCAGGAAAAACCCAGACCTTGCCAATGATGAAAAAGCTCATAAACTCTCACTTAGATGTCCTTCAAAGCGTACTACTGCAAGATATTAACTAATTCACTCCCATTTCTAACTCCTACCCTTGAAAAGTTCTGATCTCCACAGATGGGTTGCAGACTCATGACTTCCACAGCTAGTTCTCCAGCAGGGCTTTTCTTACACATACCAACACAGCAAAACCCCGTAACTGTGCTGGACTGACAGATAGTCCAAAATATTCATGAGATCTCCATGACTCTTGGAAACGTTATCTATCCCCCACCAAGAATGGAAGCAATTTCTCCTAATCAGTGAAGTGGATTTCACTAACAGCTCCTGAGCTACTTAGGCCATAGCAAGTACCCCCACTGCCTGCATAGGCCCTGGAATGATGAATGACAACACTTAACACTAATAAATCCACTTACCTGTTTTAGCTACTTGCATGTACCTTACTGTAAAGTGATGAAGCTATTTTCTCCCTTTGTTTGGCACAATGCCCTCATTTAACCTGGCTCATTAGGCAAAGGGTTCTGTATCTTTAAAAAATAAATAATCACTTTACCATCATTAGAAAAACTAAATGTTACATGACTACACTACGTGAGGGGTCAAAGTGGTTTTCAGATTAAAATGCTAAAACTCACCTGAGCATGCACATGAAGTGAATAGGGCAACCATCAGTTACAGTACAAGAACATACCCCCATCAGACAGTGAGGTTTCCACTGCAAGCTACAATCGTTGTACGGCTCTTCCTTTAACAATATATGACCTAGCTCAGCACTTACCTCATCTCTTAATTCAGCCAAACAGATTTTCTGCTGCTGAAACTAGAGCAAATATACCAAGCTGAGTTTTGGGGAAGGAATCAGTGAGATGCATTGGTTTATAAGATGAGTCATAACCTGCCTGGAGCAACCTGAGCATTACTTCAGGTCTTCTTAGGCTTCCCACCTCTTTCTTCATCCACCTTCAGGTAGTCTTAGAAGACTGCACTGCTGTCCTGCTTTCAGCTAGGATAGAGTTAATTTTCCTCCTTGTAGCTGGTGTGGTGCTGTGTTTTAGATTTAGGATGAGAATAATGTTGATAACATGCTGATGTTTTAAGTGTTGCAGAGGCATGCTTACACTGAGTCAAGGAGTTTTCAGCTTCTCATACAGCCCTGCCAGCAGGCAGGCTGGGGGTGCACCAGGAGCCAGGAAGGGAAAGAACGAGGACAGCTGACCCAAAACCAGCCAAAGGGATAGTGCATGCCACATGACATGATGCTGAGCAATCAATATGGGGTGGCTGGCCGGGGGAGGGAGGGGAACACCACTGCTCAGGGAATGGCATTGATCGGTCAGTGGGTGGTGAACAACCGTATTGTGCAGCACTTGTTTTGTACATATTTATTTTCTGTCCTATTAAACTGTCTTTATTTCAACCCACAAGCTTTTTACTTTTCTTTCCCCTTATTCTCTGCCCCATCCCACTGCAGGTGGGAGAGGGGCGAGCAAATGGCTGCGTAGTGCTGTGCTGCCTGCTGGGTTAAACCACAGCAGTTGCCAGCAGAATTTTTGGAAATAAGAAACAACAGCTCTGTTCTATGTGTTACAAATCATGTTTGCCAGATTAATACACACAACACAATTTTCCAAGCACAGTTTATATACATCTTCAAGCATCAAAATACACCAGTGCCAAGGTCTTAGTTACTGTTGCCTCCACTGCTCTTCCCAGATGCTCCTGCTTTCTGCAGCCGGCTTGCACTTGGTTGCCGAGGCATCCTCTGGGCAGATCCTTCCCTGCTGCTCCTTTCTGCTATAACCTGGGTCCCGCTGACAGCAGAACTGGTTTTATTTCTCCCTGAATGAATGAAATACATACATTAGTGTCAGCCCTGTGTCACCCATACAGCATTTAAGCTGCAACTGTTTAAGAAATCATGCTAAAGGCAAAATTGTATTAGATGTCGCAAATGTATCCAGCATCCAACACAGAAAGCAAGTTCGTGAAATCAGGGCCACAAGAACAAAATAAGTTGCAGTAGGAGCATTATTAGTTTTAATATACAAAGTAACCAGCCACTTTGTTCTTTAAATACCTGCTTTCATTTGGCACAGGAATACCAGCACCGCAAACAGCAATTCAAAAACATGAAGAGCACCTAACACCTCAAGGCTGGGATAAGTGAACTGATGCGCCATCGCCCACCTCCTTCTAAAGCCTGCAGTCAGTGTCAGATCAGAAAACCTCCTACTCATGTCACTTGTAATTTGACGAGCAAGTTTGGGTTTCCTATCATTTTCTGGGGTATCCGGGAATTCAGACGCCTACACAAAATCAGTTACTCTCAGATTTTCTTGCTGGGTTCAGAAGATAACAGAGCTGCCCTTCTGTAGGTGCAGCTGACCATCTCTATAATGCAATATGACAGCAGAGACAACAATGGGTAGAAAGGTACAAGTTGAAGGAAGCAAGGGGCATACAGTCCACCCTGCCAGATTCAGCCACGGGAGAAAGACTGACAGACCAAGATGTGCTGCAAACAAGTGACTGCAAGGGAAAAGCGAGGAAGACTGATGTTTCCTGGCAGAGAGAATTACTTCAGATGAGAAGTAATACTTGCATTAGGAAAGATAAAAATAAAGAACAAGGAAATTATGTAGAAGGGCTCAAGATAGTCACGGCTTTTATTAAAGATAGCAAGCACCAAGAAGCACCACTAAACATGAATATAGTAAGGAGCAAACAAAACACAAGAAATCCAGTGAGCTGTTTTTCCCTGAGTATCTATAGTTACATGCATGCAATTAAAACGGAGAGCGACATTTTAGTAATCACGTCAGAGCAAATTGCAGAATGCCAATAGCTACTCCCCACACGAGAGTCTCCATGGCCATCTGGATCACCTTGGATCTGTGCTGCCAGCAGGGCACACACTGGAGATATGTCTGTTTTGCTTACTGAACTGACCTGTCTCTCCTTGGAGTAACTGTCTGAAAACAGCACTCCCATCAATACTACAAACTAATGCCTCACATTACTGGAAGGACAACCTGTAAACTTCTAGATAAGAGTATGTGGCCCTTTCACATCTGTAAAATTTGACAAACTAGGGTAGAAAAAGAAATACATTCACTTATCCCAGCCAAATCAGGTGTTCTTAAAAAAAAATCTATTATTGTAAACCACACTAGTGATCTGCCAACAGTCATCAGCCCAAGCCAGCCAATCAGCCTTGCAATTTTTCTTTGTAAAGCTCAAGCTTGTAAGCACTTAAGCAGTTTTACTAATGCAAGTGCTGTCTATGAAAACAAACAAATTGCGCAAAGGCAATACACGATCTCACAGTATTTAAGAGAAAAGTCTCTTAACATCTCAAACAAAGCATTAGAGTTCACCATGATGCTTTTAGCAGTCCAGTACATCTCTATATGAGTGTTCTCCTCTTCCTCACGTGCATATATCAAATAAGAGTGCAGGTTCCCAGCCTCTGTATGATACCTCTAACCATGTACACATACAAACAACTGTACCGTTAAGTGCTACCAGGAGTCAGGTCCTTGATCTTCTGACCTAGCTGAAATGACTTGGGGAGAAAGATTCACTCTGTAAAGAAAAGCTATGCTCAGATAAAACATGCCCTCCATCTTCACAGCCTTGAAATCACACTAAAACAAACCAGTTACTTCCAACAGCAGAAAAATCACCTGTATTTTTGAAAGCATCATCTCTAGGCCTGTGCACTGGACAAGAGCAGCTCATCAAGCGTGCAGGAACAGACATGGTTTGTGAACTTCCACTATCAGGAGTATAAGGGTCCACTAGTGCAAAGCACAAAAAGTTTACCCTCTGCAATTCAAGCACTACAGGATTGTGGATTCCACTGCCATTTACGTCACTGACACAAGATGCCCTTATCTCCAAGGTGTCTGGCTGTTCCAGAACAACTGTAGCCCAAGTAGTTACAGATGCAAGAGTCAAGTCAAGAGATTTCTCCAATAACCTCTCTGCCCAAAGACGACCCCAGAAGCAGCAGTTACATGTGCGCCTCCTCAAGAACCTTACATAGTTTGAGAGGAATGGATGTGTGTGCACTGTCTACCTCTGACCGCTAGTTCTCTTTGCTTTTAAAAGACCAGTGCAAGTTGTGCATAGGCTGCTCACTGAACACATTAATGCCAAACACCTCTAACAAAAATGCAATAGAAAACGCTACAGCTACCTCTAGGAGACCACCACCACTCCAAACTTTCACCAGATACCAAGAGAGGAGCCTGCAGGGCAAGAAGAGAGAGTCTTAAGAGGCAGAGGGAAGAAACACTCTCTTTGATTATTTCAGGAAGCAAGTGAAGACCAAACAAACTTAGGAAAGGAACCCCAAATATGCTTTCAGAATTGGAAATATAAAGTTCTTCTCCTACAGTCTATTCTCTCCTCAGTCTTCTGTACCTTCCTCAGGGGATCCTTTCCCACTTCTGAGCAGTAACAGGAACTGCAAAATTTCTTCCCTCTGGCATGAAAAAGAGGGAGAAGCCATCAGGTGCTGCTGTGAGTACCTTTATTTGTAATGCAGTCAGGGAGGATTAGCATGTCCGGGCTGCAACAATCTCTAACACCTCCTTTACAGCGTATGGGCAATGACTATGGGCTAGAGTAGATTTAAATTCTCCACAGTCCTGCTCCTGTTTCTGTCTCTCAGTAGGGCTTACATTAGGCACAGGAAGCCAGCTGGCCTTCCAAGATGAACAAAGACTCAAGTCTGGATGAAAAAAACAGCTTGTAAGATTGGAATCTTGCAATCGTGACGTGGTTACCAGAAGGACTAAACTTTTGCCCACCCACTGGTGGCTGGCACAGCAATGGGACTTTTTTCATGATTGGGAAGTGATGAAATTTGAAATCAAATCTCAGCCGCAGCTAGACCTCACTCTTCAAAGCACTTATGGCTCTCATTCTCAGTCCTTCACCACACAAACTGGCAGGTTCTCAAGGCCTCCAAAGCTGTCGAGGTATTTGTAACAGCTCATACACAACAAGGCACACTGGCTAAAACATCATCCCAGCTAACGCAGCCTCGCTGAGAAGACACAGTCAGGAGGCCAGGTACAACTGGCAAAAGGTGCTTCAACAAATCCATCCAACTAGTTCTGAAACAGAGGAAGAGGAAAAATAAGTTTTCAAATGCAAAAGTCATTTTCTAAGACCTTCAGTATGCATTAAGGCAAATGGAGCAACGGATCATTATTTGAACACACACTTTCTCTCTTTCACACTTACATGTGAAAGTACACAGTTTCACACTTACCTGACAAGAAGAATGTGTAGAAGGAAGAGAACAGAAAGTAATCTGCGACCTACACAGGCCCCCAATTCACCTGCACAGAACTTATAACCTCACTTCTCTAACATGCCTGTTCACTTGAAACAGGCTAGGTATTCAACTTCATTACTAGCACTACAAAAACAAGCTGAAATTAACATAAATCCCAGATCCTATTCAATAACTTCCAGGGAATACAATCTGACAGTGTTTCCTATTGAACTGTCGCCTGTTCTAAAGCCTCTAGCTTCTGTAATGGACACAAACAACACATTTGTAGCCAAATCATTCGGTAAGTGTCCTGAGGCGTGCAAACACCTCAGTTTTACACACTGGGTAAGAACCCTCAAAAAGAGATGTCTGAAGGCAGGTTAAGGCACAGAGCAGTCTCCCTCTACACCCCAAGTCTGACAGACCTCTGTACTGGGTCTCTTCCGAGGCAACTCTGTGAACAGGTCTGAAAGCATACCGTTCCCGTCTGTTTCCCATTTTGCTGACCTTCATCACCACACATGGAAGAGTCATTTCCTCCACTTCTCTTGGACATAGATTATAGAAAGAACATAGAGAAAACATTACTTGTTTTTCCTCACAGCACTTTATTCAGTCAAGATTTCCTGGGCGTTTTTTGGTTGGTTGAGGGGGGAGAAAAAGAATGATTTGCTGCTCATGATGAACTCACATCTCATTACTTTGCCAAAGTCAAATGACAAGTCTGGCATTTAGAGTATTCCTCTAAATCCCATTTCTTTGTCAGTTTTTGCCTCACACAGACAGAGTGTCAAAAAGAAAAAGAGCTTGGAAGCAATCCCCAGAAGGTATACTAAAAATTATCCCAGCACAGTGATAGCTAGCTCACAGTACAGCAGAGAGTTAGCTCAAGTATCCAGCACAGAGAAAGCCTTACAGCTTTAGGTAAGGCTGTAAACCTCCTGCACAGGAAACCAGACAGAAGGGACATCTACACTGACCAGAGATGACCAATGCTCTTTGCTACCTGTTCATGTTGGCAGCATGGTCAATGCCACAAGTCCTGGCTTTAATCATCCACGCGCATTAACTTCCCGATCCATGACCATCACACCCAGAGCATATGTAAAAACATTACACAGGACAACCCGGGCTGCTCTAGGGATCCCAATATTTCAGGGAACTCAATTTTACAACAGTGTTTCCCACTGAAACATAGTCTGTTCAAAAGCTGCTAGCTTCTGCAATGGACACTGCCATGCATTTGTAACTAAGTTATTTGCTAAGTTGATATCAAGCTCCCACTACATGCATAGCACTGCAAATAATATAGGACACCTAAAAAAAATTACATCCCTGGTAATGCCTTTTTCCCTTTAAAAAAAGATACTCAGATGGGAAGGAATATGTTATAGACTTCTCCCCCAAAACACAGTAGTGCATGCTGAGTCACAGCATCCAATACAGATTTTTCCCACTCACAAGATTCAATAAAATGACATATATAAAGTCTACACTTCAGTTTTGAGAGCACATTATTTCCACAAAAATATTTTGCTCTAGGTAGTGAAGCCACCTATTCTTTCAAGACTAGGTCTACATCAGGTTTAGAGTGTTGCAGCCAACAGCCTAGACTTTCTGTAAGTTACTTGCAGGACAAGGAAAAGAAAATAAAAGCTTTGTGTTCTGTTTCTGCAACTAAGGATAACCACTTCACTGTCATCTGCATTTTGGTCATACGAAGATTTGGTAGCTCCCTGGTAGAGAAGAGGAACTACATTTTTTAACCAGCCAAGAAAGCAAAAAGCTGAGAAGTTTCTTAATCATTTCTTAATCAGGAAAGCATTCTATCTCCTGCACAGACTAGGAGATTGCACTGGTGCCATGCAGCCTGAAAAAATCCACAAACCAGGTGAGAGCACAGTGAAAAGCAAGCTTATGTTAACAAATCATTTGGTACAAAAAAATAGTTGGGGCAAAGCCCTGGAAAGTAACTTTATGGAAAGCATTTGGGCTGGAGAGTGGGAAAACGTGGAAAAAATAGTGGAAGTGAAAAGAGGAGGACCGTCAAAGAATATTCACTAGTCTAGGAAAAAAAAAAAGAGCAGGGCATTGACAAATGCATGTTAACAGAGGGGTAGAAAACTGCAGAAAAATCACCAGCGGCTTGAGGGTGAGGTGAGCTGACGGGAAAAGCAAGCATGGAACAATACATAAAGCCATATTGAAGTACACAACAGCAAATTATACAAATGCCTAGTCTAAACTAAACCCTACACCACTGTCCTAATGGGTGTGCACAACTCTCCCTTGCATTTATGGGAAGAAATTGCCCAAAGAACATGCCTTCCTTTTAAAATAAGCTCTTTCTCTCCCAAATCAATTATTGCGAGGACCAGTTTTGAATGCAGCTTGCATGAAGCTGTATCTAGCTAAGTATGCCAGATGGATGGTCTAATAGTCAAACAGTAATTTTGAGGCAGTTATGAATTGTTACCAACAAACACCTCTGTGCCACTGTTAAATTCTATTGAAAACATAACATAAAGTCATTTCTATGATCCCCTGCTGCTTAAGAGCCTTAGCTGTAAAAAAGCTGAAATAACTACAGAGGTGAGGGGAGGAAAGCAATGTGCTTTCTTACCCCTACCCCCAGCAATGCTTATCAGAGTAAGTCTTTTTTTTTTTTAACTGCTTTAAAAAACCTCTCTGTACCATGATGAGCTGAGAAGCTTAAGCCGATATCTCACTGTTACTGATAAAAATTGAAGGAAGCAGACTCAGCTGATGTATAGTGAGACCTGGATTACTTCAGCCACTTGTCTGTCTTCTGACAAAGGAGGAAGCACAGGAGAAAGAGCAAATATGCAGAGCTGAACGACACTGTGCAAAGCAGCTGGGCAAGCTTATGTACAACAATTGCTGTTCTCTGCATCAGCGCAAGGAGCTCTGGCTACGTCAGCAGACAAGTCCCAGCTATGCAGAGGAGGCATCTCCCATCTCCAAACGCCTTGTCCTGCGCAGAAGCCACGCCATCCTCTTCTTAAAAATAAGCAGCATCTTCCAACAAGAGATGGCAGGGCCAACAGCAGATACAGCTTTGGTTCCCCTTCCCCACGGCAGCTCCTGAAGGAAAAGAAGGCAAGGCAAACCAAAAACCCCTGCAGAACGGATCCAGCCCAGAGGACACCCCCGGTCACCCTGTTAACACTTACCCCAACTCCTGAACTGAGGCATTGATGATGGACTGCGTTCAGAACCAGAAAGTTCAGTGAATGAGTAAGCCTGATTCCTCCTCCTCTTCAGTCTGAGCTAACTACTTGCTTCTCCAATTTAAGGAGAGAAAATTAGCCTGAAGATACATTGATTTTAAAGGGATTTGTATGTCAGCAACACCCCTTCCTCTAAGAACTTCAGTAAAACAAGCTGCTGCCTTGACATGCAGATAGTTCAAATCCTAACACAGCCTCATGTGGTCAAGGGAAACACAGACAAGGCTGGCACTGATGGTCCAGTTCTGCTTTACTGCATTACCAGATCCCACAAACCGAAACCTCTGGAAGTCTGTTTTCACAACCTTCGACCGTGAATCCCACACATCTTCCTCCAACACTCCATGCACATTGCTCCAGGTGCCTACACCGCACTGTGGTATCAGACATAAGACAGCCAGAATCGTACAAAATTGCAGTTAAGGTGGCACAAGACTGTTAGCTTGCACTTGAGGACCATCTTCGGTCAGGCTAAGCACTCCACTAACACAGCCCCTCCTTGACTGAGTCACAGCAAGCACAAACATCTCCCTTCTGAGAGGGGACAGAAATAAATCCTCACAAGGACGTCTAGAAAAAAAAAAAAAAAAACATGCTCTTCTCAATGTTAATGAGATCTCACTGGCACTTCTTATACTCACAGAAGTGAGGATGCAGGAGTAAGATTGTGATAAAACACTATCAGATGTAAAGTTCTGCCCAAAGAATTTCCAGAGATTTAGCTTTCAGTGGTGAATTTATTCACAAGGGCATTAGTCGCTGGTCATCATCAGGAGGTGCTGGGTGATGACAAAGTCACTTAGGCTGACAAACTAAAACGAGAAATCTTCATTTAAAGTTAGCTACTGCTATGAGCCCTAATGCAGCAAAACCTTCCAGAAAATTAAATAAAATAAAAAACACACCTGACACAACTGGGAAGACCAAACCTTCTGGCAAGCACAGCACTGCCCATCAGCATTGGGCCAGGGATGAATGTGTTGGGAGAGGAGGCCAAAGCTCTCCTCTAACACCAGTACTAAGCACCAGCTCAGTGAAAATCCAAGGCCAGCATTCTCTGCAGGTACCTGCGAGAACACTAAAACTGTGGCTTAATGGGGGTGATCCTCCTGTCTCAGTAAGCCACATACGATCCAGTGATCACAGTGCATTACGTAGCCCTGAAGACATGTGTTAGACTCATGAAATGAAGCAGAAATGTGAAATAAAGCACAAAAGCCCAAACTAACAATGTATTTACCATAAGCAACATAGAGCTAGGCTCATCTTTCTCTGATTTTCGCTACACTTCACCCTCAGTTCAGACAGCTCGTCACAATGTCCTCAAGGGTTTCAACGTGGTAATTTTAAAGAGAAACTACAGACATTAAGGACTGGCAGCACCAGGGGCCTGAGACAGTAAGAATGCAGTCAGGCTTGGGCATGTCTTGGACCAGGAGATGCTCTGCTTAAAGATGCAGAACGAACATCTTGGACTGATAACGGGAAAACTGATTTAAGACCCCAAGACGGATGTTAAGTCCTAGAAACTCAGGCTCTTTAATGTATTTGCACTACCTCTAGCTGTAGAAGGCAACTACTGAGGGCAGATCAACTCTGCCATAGGGTTTCTGACTTCCTCTTGAGGAATTTAATGCTCATTAACAGAGGAGTCACCATCTAACCATTTCAAACTGGAGCTGGCCTACAACTAGCTAGAAGTAGCTCATGGCAGTGGCCCAGTATTAGAAGAAGCTGTTTTTTTGTTTGTTTGTTTTTTTACACGAAGTACTACGTACTAAAGTACTAAACAGCATTATGAGAGAAGAAAAGCTACTCCATATTAACAGACAAACAGGAACAAACATCACCCAAAGTTCCTTCATAGTTTGCAGGGCCCGTCACACCTGAAGCACCAAACTAGAACAAGAGAGCAGGATTTAAAGCATCTTTTGTTCGGAATTGCTACTCTCTTATTTTGAGACATTTCCTCTCAACGTGGCAAGGAACAGCAATCTGCTGCTTTCTTAAAATATCCAAGTGCTGTGCCCCTCTCACTTTGCTCCAGAAAAATAGCCAGGTGTCTTCTTTTTCCTCTGTGCATCTTTAAAAATCTCATACGCAAGTCTGTTCTCTTTACCACTCACATCCTCTCACCAGGAAACTTTTAATCAAGAACACCTCTTTCAGCAAGAAAGAGGAACCATCAGGTCCTGGGAGTCCAGGACACCTTATCTGCACACCCAAATTCCAGTTAAGGCTTTAGTAAACTTCCTCAGCATCCATGCTACCCCCAGCTGCTCAATGAGGCGAACTGCACCCATTTACCATGTGGAAATACACACTAGAAGTAGCACGCTCTGCTACTGTGAAGGTGCATAATCAGTCTTACCCTGAAACAGACTGCTTGAAGATATTCAAGTGAATCTTGCCTTTCAGATCTGCTCTCTGTAGGACGCGCCATCAGGTACACAGGCCTGCAAGCACAGCCAGCTGCCGTACAGAATAAGCACTCCCTATCACCAACGCAGTCTCGGCAGTGAGACTAGACTAAGCTGCAGTACGATATCATGACAGGAGAACCTTACTTGCCCTCAGCCTTACTTGTTACCTACACTGACAGCCAAGGTTTTCTTTTTTCCATCGTTCTGTGTTCCCAACACAGTGGCTGCTGGCAAAAGTTTTCTTTTTCAGTTTTACTACAGAATTCTTCACGGGTCAACAAATACTCATCAGCTACAGTGAAGTTTTCGCCCTGGAACACTGAGAAGAAGGGAGAACAGAACACAACAATAAAATTCAGCTTGACCTCATCCATCTCTACACTCCCACTGAGCAACCATCAAACCCCCATGCAATCCTGAGGTGTGAAGCAAACCTATCTTTCAGCGTAGTTTTGTTCTTGGCAACTGCGCAAATCATCCATGAAACCACGCTGTTTTGGCCATTACCCCTTTTTACTACGTTACTAACCTCAGAAGAAGTGAGAGCTCTCCTGCGCACTGAATTTAAGCTTAGTGACAGCAGACATTTTAGTTAAGCCTTTCGAACCTTTTACAAGTAACCCACAGATGTGTCACACTACCAGCCAAAAGCCACTTCAGAAAGTAGAGGGAATAAAGTTTTATTAGAATTGGCTTGGAAAAAATATGGCACAGCTTCAGGGCTACATTTGTTACTGACCTCTGAGGTCAGAGCAGTAAGAATAATTATATTCCAAAGCAGTCACTGCTATAGTTGACAGCTCCACCCAGCCTCCCCTTTCCATTTCACATTCCCACGAAAAAAAACATTCATTCGGGCACAGGAACCCGACGGGTGAGCAGCACAAGCTGCTGTGCTACCACACGTGGATGGAGCAGATGAAGCACCACAGCTCCTGTTTTCAGTGATTCCTAGCATACCAGAAACTCGTGTTTCTGAGAGCTAAATACAAAATCGAAACAGCGTTATGCAGCATTACATATTCGGGGGGTTAGGCTGCTTGGAAGCCTCAGAGGAGCGAGGCAGGCCGCCAGCCTACGCAGGTAGGAAACCCAGCGCGAGTCACCTCAGCGACCCCTTCCTTTTCCTGACACCCCGCGCCGCTCCCGCTCCTCGCGAGCTGCTCCCTCCGCGGAGGGAGCGAAGCACGGGTAAAACACCGGGCTGCGACAGCGCCCGCGGGGCTCCGCTCGGGCCGGGAGGCGCGGCCGGGCCCCGCCGCCTCACACGGAGCGGGCGCCGCGGGCCTCCCGCGGAGGAGGCGGCCCCCGGGGCCCGGCCGCGCCGCCGGGCCGCGCCGCCAGCAGCCGCAGGCCCTGCCGCCCGGCCCTCACCCCGCGCCCCGGGGCCGCCGGCGGCCCGATCGGGCGAGCCCCCGGCGCCGAGCCCGCGGCGCGGCCGGCGGGCGGCGCGGAGACGCAGCGGGGCAGCGGGCGGCAGCAGGCGGCGGGCGGGCGGACGCCGGCGGGCCGCGGAAGCCGCAGGGCGGAGGCGAAGGCGAGCGGCTCCTCCAGGGGCTCTGGGCGGGAGAGACACAGAGAGGTCAGGGCCCGCCGCCGCCCCCCGCCCGGCCCCCGCCCGCCTGCCCGCCGCCTACCTCGGCCGTCGGCGGGGAGCGGCGCCGGCGCGGCGGGGGCTCCGCTCTCGGTGCCCGCCGGCAGCCGCTGCCCGGCGCACATGGACTTGAGCACCTGGAAGACGGCGAGCGGCGCCACGTTCATGCGCAGCAGGTCCAGCAGCACCCTGCGGGGCGGCCGTCAGCGGGGGGCTCCGGGGAGGCTCCGGGGGAGGGGAGCTCCGCCGCGCCCCGCGCCGCCCGCCCCGCCGCTCACTTGAACACCTCCGGGTCCAGCCCGCTGCCCGCCGCCTGCGCCAGCTCGAACAGCTCCGCCTCCTCCGCGCTCAGCACCTTCCGCCGCGGCCGCGCCGCCGCCGCCACCTTGCCCAGCGTCACTCCCGACATGGCGGCCCCGTGCCGCCGCCTCGCCGCGCCCCTCCCGGCCCGGCACCGCCCCGCGGCCCCGCCGCCCGCGGCCGGCAGGGGGCAGCCGCGCCTCAGCCCCCGGCCCCGCGGCGGCCTCCCCGGCGGCGGAGGCTCGGCGGGGTTCTCTGGGCCCCCGGTTCCCCTCGTCCCCCCTGTGGTGAAGAGCTGGAGGGCTTTGGTGGGCCGTGGCCTCGCGGCGGCGGTCACGAGTGCGAGCCCTGTGAGGTGCCCACCTGCGGGCACGCGCCCGAGGGAGGCAGCCCCCTGGGACGCCCCCGTGGCCGAATTTCTTGCCGTGTTTCTTTTCTTGAGCCACCTGGATCCTGCGCTGTGGGGGCCGGCGCGGGGTGCTGGTTTTACTCCCCTCACCCCGGACAAGGGCTGCGGGGGGCAGGCCTATGGGTGAAGGGAGCGCTTTGGGCCCCAGGCAGGGCAGCAGACCGGGGTGTGTGGAAGGAGCCGTGCAGCCACGTGTGCCAGCTGCCCCAGGGGCCTGAATATCGATAACTGGCCGCATTCACACACCTGGCTGTCCACCTTTGCAGGGCTCCAGTGCCTCTAACGTGCTTCAGTTCCCAAGCCAGCAGGGAGCATCTGGCTTCGTGTGAGGAAGCAAATTGGAAATTTGGGTCTTGAGTTGCGAGGAGACGTCAAGCTGAGATTGAAATTCTTCTATCTAAATGGAAATCAGCATCGCCTCCACCATCAGGGGAGATCGCCTACCCCGCTCCCCCCACCTCCGTGCAGGCGGAGACCGCAGACAGACCAGCTGCACGGATGAACGGATGGCAGAGCTGGAGCGAGGGCACGATGCAGGGATGTCACCCCCAGGCACCACCGCAGGAGACCCCAGCCCATCCCTGCAGTAAGCCACAGGCGATGTACGCTGCTGCTTCGCACCCCAAGAAAGCTGCAACTGTGCAAAAATCAGCACCCGCCACAGGGTGACCTGACCGTGTGTCCTTACGGGCGTTCAGCCTCAGTAACAGACAGGTATTTACTGTAGCTGCCAAGACAGGAACAAGACGTATGATGATAAAAAAAGGACCTTGCTGCTAATGGCCCTGAGCGGGACCAGCCCAGCGGGGACAATTATCACAGCACTGATAACGGGAGCAGCAGCTGCCAGTGTGAATTACCATGCTGTCTGTGGACCAGCAGCGCCACAGCTGCAAAGCATGAGGTAGCCCTGAACGATGGACTTCTGGAAGGGCCTTCAGCTGAGTGGGGCAGTTTGGGGTCTGTGTTGGTGAGAAGACTGGGTGACGTCCTCGTGCTTACTCTCCTGCTTGCTCAGGTATATGATGTGCAGGAAGCACTGTGGGAATGGCTGGAAGTCAAATGCAAGGGCAAGAGCCCTCACTGTGTAGGTGATGCACTCCCCAGCCCTTCCTGATCCCACCTGGACTACTTCCAATGTGGCATCTGAGTGCTCAGCTACAAGTCACAGCAGAACAGGGCAGGATGCTTTTTAGCTCAACCCTCTGGAAAAAAAAAAATACCAGAAAACACCTTCCCTGCAACAAATTGGAGCTGAAAGCTCTCCCTGCATGCTCTGGCTGCCAGTACCACAGCCAGGGGTGAAAACCTTCCCAGGGCAAGTGATGGGAGATCCTGCCTCTCCCATGTTTCCCTCATGGGCTGTCGTAGGTCGTAGCTGTGGGTCACAACTTCCTCACTTTCCTTGGTGTAAGCCTGGATAGGCATGTTCTGCAATTTTTTTTTTGAGTGACAGCAGTCTCCTCTGGGCTGTTGGACATGTCGCATGGTCTCCTCTGCTCTCTGAAGCACTTCTGGTGTCTCTGATAGGACAGTTTTCCCCTTTGCTCTACCAAGCCAACAGGTCTGTAGAGGAAGTCATTGGCAGCCCACAAACATCCTCTGGAAAGCCTTCAGTTCCTGGAGCTGCAATCTGAGTGGCACCTGAAGCTCTGGTCAAATGACGCCTGCTGGACATTTGCCCCCCAGAGACACCCTCCACTACCTCTGGCAGGACTTTTAACACCCTTGCAGCCCATGGTTTCCAGAGCAGGCCATCAGCCAGGGCAGCCAAGGGTGGTGGTGCAAGGCTGCATCTCAGCCCTTGTAAGACACAGTTATGAGAGGGGCAGGGCAGATGGTCATGGGCAGAGACGTCTCAGACAGCCCATGTGTGGAAGGAAAAGGGAATTGCGTGCAGCACAGAGCCCCCAAGACTTTACCATAAATTGCTAGCTGGAAGTGGGGGGGGTGCTCAGATGTCAGGACACGGTGATAGTGCTTGCACACACAGAGAAAGTAGCACTGCACTGCGCCTGCACAGGGATTGCACAGCACATGCATGGGAAACCAGGACCCGTCACTAACACACGTGATAAATTTGGATGTCGTGAACACATGGAGGCCACACTACACCACATGGAGTGGCTTCCCATCGCACGCGCTGTAAATCTGAGACTGCCCTGTGCACAAGTGGCAAATCAGGCAGACTGTTCCCCTTGGAGAGAGGCAGTGGCATGTAAGAGCAGCACGTCAAGGTACTCTGCATGAGGCAAAGAGGTGGAAGACCCTGCCCCGTAAATCAGCACATACTATATGCATGGTCAGAGAGCGCGCGCTGAGCACAGGCACTAGAACCAGACATGCTGTGAATGTGCAGAGAGGTAGCCCTTAATGCGTGCAGTAAATCAGGACATGCTGTGCATGCGCAGAGAAGCCATAATGCTGCATATGGGCAGTAAATCACAGTGCACTGTACCCGCACAGCAAGCCCACCCCGAACATGAACAGTGAGAGAGGACACGCATGTGCAGAGCCATCGGTCCCACACAGACACAAATCAGGACTTGCTGTGCGCTGCCATTTAACAGAGAAAAAATCAGTATGCATAAATTTATCCTGGAAATGAAAGACTTGTAGCTGTGCAGGTCATCAGGCTGAACAAGATGTGATGGAGAGAGTGCCTGAGGCACAACCACCAGATGAGGACACACTTCAAATGCATGAGATGAGGCTCAACCAGGAGGTGCTGTGTGAGAGCAAGGAGGAAAGGAGCAAGGTCATCTCACTGTGAAAGAAGGATCAGATTTAGGATTACCTGGATAGAGCTCAAATAGCAAAGAAATTGAGCTAATGTGCCTCCCACATCCAGAATAGGGAAAAGGGAGACTAAAACATATATAGGCTTTCGTAACCTTGTGAGGCTCTGACCCATGTTTTGAAGGAAATCCTTCAAGATAGGAAGGCAAATGGAAACAGAATTTCTCACAGATACATTGCGTCAGTTTAATATAATGATTTTTCTTTCATAATTGACTTCTTAGACAAGAAGATGCAGCATGTTTAGGCTGGTTGGAGTTAAGGAAAGTTTGATTTGCCACTCAGTAGGAACCAGTTTCCAGTGATGGAAGTGATGGTTATGGTTACAGCAGAGGAACCAGCTAATTAAATAAATGATGGGTTGTATTAACAGTAGTGTCTCCGAGCAGAGATATTTCTAGCACTTCTTCTCCACCCCCCGTCTCAGAGCGACCCCACTAATACGAACAGCAAACAGTTCAGGGGTGAGTGAGGGTGAGTTTTCGGGAGGGACACAGCTGCATCAGTAGCAAGGCACTGGGAAGAACTCACCTAAAAGATCTGCCCAAGCATGCTGTTTGGAGACATCCCTCCAAAATTGTGCAAGGAAAAGGGCGGAACTCATCACAAGCGGAGACTGAAAATGAGGTGGAGGCATCCAAGCACAGATATTTTTCAACAGTTTTTAAACAGCACCAGGAGCAAGTAGCTGCTTTGAGATGATGCTGGGGAAGTTCACCAAAAGGACCGAGCAAGGGTGGTCTCTGAATTGTGAGCTGAAACTTGCCCCTTGTGTCAAATAAGTTGGTCTCCACAAGATTTGAAAGGAGGCATTCAGCTGGGCCATGTGCGTGCCATATGCATGTGTGTGCTACGTATGTGCTACACCGCACGTTTTGCTGGTAGCCTGCAGGGATCGGGAACAATTTTCTCCACTTTGCTATAAACTTTGGCAGCGGAGCTTCGGGGTTATTTGATCCTCCTCCTGCAGCACTGGAGACTGCTGTGGCTGGAAACAGAATACCGGGCACTGTTTTCAGAGACATTCAAGTGATGCAGGCGTTGCTGGGAGGGCTGGGGTTTAAACTAATCACTAGACTTGGGTTTAAAGGGGCTTTTCCAGGCCAGGGGAGCCGGGAGGGGGGATGGATGATGGACAACTCCCTACACCCATCTAAGGGTTTTACCCAGCCCTGCAAGGGCCGGTTATTGGTGAGGCGTTCAGGAGCCCTGATGGCTCATGCTGGGAAGGGTGATGAAACCCAGGCAAGGCTTGGTGCTAACCAGTGTGCTTCGTTCCCAGCAGGTGGGAGATGTTAGGGGTTGTAATGGAGTTTCAGCAAACACACTCCAGCTTCCAAGGAGGGCAGGCTCAAATTCTGCCCTGAATCAGCTTTTCACCCCTCCGCGCTGCCTTCCTTCTGCAAGACTGTCTTCTGGCCAGTGGCGTTTTGTGCAGGAGTGAGCGCAGCCCTGAGCTGGCCCAAAACCAGGCGGAACAGCACAGGGCTCGGGGGCTGTGCCAGTTCTGACCCGACCACCGTGCAAGAGCATGCTCCCAGCAGCACTAATCCAATTACGAAACAAACTTCTTTCATTATCAGGGCCTGCAGCATGCTAAAACAGCTTGGCGATTATGGAGGGCTTAGCAAGGGACTAGAGATCAGGTGATGAATGACAGAGCTGTTTCACTGACAGGGAGCAGGGATGGGGAACAGAGGCAGCTGGGAGGGCATGGGGGATTGCTGCGACAAGTGGGGTGGGAATTGCTACAAAGGAAGGTCTTTGCTCCACCTTCATGCCCTCAGTGGGGTTAATCTCAGAGCCACATCAGGCTTCTCAGGCCTTTGTCCACCCTGGGCATGAGCATACTCATGAATGGGAATCCCCTGTCATCCCTCTAGCCCTGTTACACGCCTGTCCCACTTTTATTTCCAAACAACACTCATTTCAGCCACAGGAGAGCAAATGTAGCACTAAAGTACCAGTTGAAGAGGGATTCAGTCCATCGAAATTTTCTGGGGAGCCCCTGAAGTTCAGCTCCCATCACAGAGGATGCAACACGTTGGCCAGACCCAGAGTTAAGTCCAGAGCAATGTACTTCCCCTGGGAATCCACAAGTCAGACCCAAAATGTACAGGACCTGCATGGATCTGCTTGATTTGAGCAGCTCAGGTCCATCCGCTGACCCAACGTCAAGCTGCGGGCTGGCTTTTTGCTACATCTCTGTGTTCTGCATGCCCTTCCCTGCAGAATCTCCTCTGCTGTGTGAGGGGCAGCCAGCTGGGCTGAGGTGCTGTCCTCACGTCGCAGTGAACGGGAAGCCCTCTTTATGCCTGCTGCCCAGTACCTTCTGGGAATGCTGTGAAGAGGGGCAAAAGCCTAGCTGGGCCTAGGGAAGTTCTGCTGCTCTCCAAAATAGCCCTTGACTCTGGCCTGACCTCAAGGCTAACCCTGCTTGGAAGGTACAGTACAGAGGTGTGGCCTGCAGAGGGTCACTGGGGTGGCAAGGGCTGGAGAACATGATGTACAAGGAGATGCTAGAAAAGCTGGGCTTCTTTAACAAGAAGAAAAGAGGGCTGAGGAAGAATGTCATTTCCATTCCCAACTACCCATAGCGGTGTGGTAAGGAAGATGGAGTGAGTCGCATCTCAGAGTTACCCAGCCAAAAGACGAGAGGCAACAGCACCAACTGCATTAGAGACAGTAGCTGGACTCAAGCAAAAGAAAAAAGTTTCTGCTCTTCCCATTCCCGGGTCCTGGGAGGCCAATTTGCTGAGCCTTCACCTCCACAGCATCAGGAGTAGGTGCCAGGCCCCACTGGAGCTGCTTCCTTGCCTGATGTGAAATACTGGGGTGGTTGTACAGGTCAACTCCTTCCCTGCAGCTCAGGGAGGCATCCCCAGCATCCCCCTTCAGCGCAACAGGCCAAACGCTACAGGCAAAATCCTCCACCGTGATCAGCCTTTTGAAGCAAGAACCAGAAGTCCCCGGGGGCAAATGATGGCGGGGGGAGTGCCAGGACCTACACGCCCACGAGTGTCCATTGAACACCAGTCCAGTCACACCTTGTCCCTTGTTTAAACCAGCTCCAGAGAAATAATCGCAGAAGTTGCCGTGCGCTTGGCAGGGACACCCCCAAGACACAGCCAGGCTGCGGGGGTGGGATTTCACCATCAGGCTGTTTGCTCTTTGCCACCATTTCTCGAGAAAAAAAAAAAAAAAAAAAAAAGAAAACCACATGGCGAGGCTCTCCTGTGCCTTTGTTCCCTGGGTGTACAGACTCAGGTGGCCTCTGCTTTCCTTGCCACAGTCATAGAGGGCAATCCCCCCGGGGACAAGCACTGCGCTGGGGCCATCAGCACACAGCGGGGCCCCTTGACACCTTTTAAAATGCAACAAGGGCATCTAAGAGCATCTCTGCAAATGTATTCCTGCACCTCCAGCCTTTTCCGTGGGCTCTGGTGCTCGCCAGCCCCCGCAGAGGCAGGGCCAGGAGAAAAAACCCTCTAGCCAAAACTCCATCCCCACTGGAAAAGGCTGGGGAGAGGCAGCAGGGGCTGCCAGCAGCCAAGCACTGCTGGAAGCAGACACCGAGCGCTTGATGAGCTCAAACCGCAGCCTTTTAGGGAGCGGGGGAGGCTGAACATCCGGGAACAAACCACCACAGCTTCTGCAGGCTCCAGGGAGCACGCCAGCCTCGCGCAATGCCCCGAGAGCGGCCCAAAACTGCGATGGGACAGCAATCCCCCAGCTACAGGCCGAGTCCTGAAAACCCCAGAGCCCACGCTAAGTCCCCATGGTTCCACAACCATCTCCATACCCCCAGCAAACCAGCAGGGCCAGTTATTTCTTGGGAGCAGGCGATGGGGAGGGCCATCGTTTCTCACACAGCCACTCGGCGGGGCACCAACGGCCCCAGCGCTTCGCTCTGCCGATGCTCAGCAGACAAAAAATGTTTTGCTGGTCCAGCAGCGGACTTGCCCCAGCCAGCCCCTCTGTTGCATGTGGCAGGGCCACCCCAGAGAGAGAAGGGGAAAGGGAACGCACTGTCAGGGTCGTCGTGGAGAAGCTGAGCTTAACACGAAGCCCAGATGGGAAGATATGTGCACGGGCATGGTAGCAAGCAACCACCAGAACCAAGGTTAAAAGGCAAGGTACGCAGCAACTGCTGCAGAGCACCAGATGTAACTTCAGCCATAGGAAGAGGAGGAACAAACCGGCCCAGAGACAAGGTGCCAGGAAGACGAAGAACAGGACTGGAGCTACTAAATGCCCAGAGAACAGACCTGTGAAATTCAGGTGTTTTGCCTAATTACAAGGGGTGAAACAAAACAAGGAGGCAAAAGATCCCAAAGAGCATCCCTCTCTGCAGAGCATAACAGTTACGTCCAAAAATCAGCTCATTGCTGCCCACAAAGGACCTCAAAGACATTGCCAGGACAAGACCAGTGGCGTGCCTGGTCCCCCACGTACGAGAGTAAGCTGGCTGGACCACTCAGGTGCATGGGCCTCTGTGTGTGAGGGAGTGAAAAAAAACAAGTAATTTTGCTTAATAGAATCCCCCCTCCCTGCGGTTTTGCACGGCATAGTGCGACACTGATCCCCCGCCCAGGTGGCGGGGCAAGGGCACAGGGACACCACGGAGCAGGAGACGACCATGCACCGCTTTATTAGGCAGTGGTGCTGCACGTGCGGCCGAGACCGGTCACTATATACATTTGGCAAATGATGGCAGTGAGTACCAGTACCGAGCACCTGCCCCCCGGGCCTCACTCATACCCCGTGCCCCCGCCGGGGACAGCACCAGCCTCCTCTCCTGTGGGCACAGGGCTGTCCTCTCCCTCACAGGACGTGGGCAGAACCAGGCACCCTCAGGACACACCTTGGGATGCTTTCTCCCCCTTTTCCCGCACCTTGCTCCCCCCAGGTCCTCTCCATGGCCCCAGTTCCAGTCCTTGCTTCCCAAGCTCTTCCCGGAGGGGGCGAGGGCAGCAGGCGGCCAACCCTGCTCAGCTCCTCGTGCTGGGCCCCCCTGCCATCATCCCAGCAGGCAAACCAGCACACAGGAACCACCGTACGAGGGAGCTGGATGAGGGGTCCAGCTGCTGTGACCCCCGATAGCACCGTCCGTGCCCAGCTCGCTGATCCAGAGCCCATCCTCGGCACCGCAGCGCTCGGCCCTGCAGACGGGCCAGCTTTGGGTCCACCCAGCCTCCAGCCCGGCTTGTGCAGGGTGAGGACTATAGGGTGCGGATAGCCACCGGGTAAAGCAAGGACATGTGCTCGGCCCCCTTGATGGGCAGCTTGCGGCTGGCATAGTGATGAATGATCTCCGGCACGCTGTCGAACGGTGGGCTGTGCTGACCCAGCACGTACTTGTTCTCTTGGGTCCGGGACAGTTTCATGTGCATGAAGCCCTGGCTGCTCCTGCAAGGAGAGATGAAGGCAAGGTTAGGGGGGGACAGCTGGCCCCCACCCCCCCACCAGCTCCTTCCCCTGAGCTGGGCAGCCCATCCCTGCAGCCGCAGGGTGACGCAGAGACAGCGTTTTAACCCTTTAACCTGTGGCAAAACCCCTTTTACAACCACCCTGGCTCACACAGCAGCTGTGCCAGGAGGAGCTGGACTGCTGCACTGGCCAGCCTTACTGTGGCAAAGCAAGATTTTCTCCTTTGGGCAGTGGCCAGCCACGCAACCCCCCCCCCCCCCTCCAGGCCCCCCCAACTCCACACCACCACTGCAGGCTCCATAAAACCTGCTCAGCGTAGTGAGGCCATTTCCCGGCACAGCACGGGCACCGAGCCTTGCGCGGCTGCGCAGGCAGATACTGCCACGAGCGCTGATTCCAAGTGACGGGCTAATGGCCCTGTTGCTATTAATTTGCGTCTCCGAGGAGAGCCACAGCCTGTCTGCAGCGTCTGGAATGCACATTACGGCAAAATATTGATGACTTAAAAGCAGACAGGACCTCATCAGCAATGCTGAGCCGCTTCCAGCTCCGCGCAGGCCAGTCCCATCCCCCCGGCAGGAGATGGTGCCCGTAATGGACAGAGCGGCTGCATTAGCAGAATGGGTTTGCAATCCATTTAGGAGCTGATCAGCAGGGAGCCGGACCCCTGGGGACAGCAGAGGAAGCGGCACGGCGGCTCCCTGCCAGGGACCAGGCTCGGGGGGCTGCCGTGCTGCTGGGAGCGCCCTGGCTGCAGACCCGGGGGGTCCTGCACCCCAGCAGTGGAGCTGTGGGGGCTGCACCGCACACAGCCCCCCCGGCAGCGTGCACACACGGCAGGGACGCACCGCCAACCGGCACATGGCTGCCCGCAGGTGCTGCACCCCGTAGGAGTCCAGTGCAGCATTAGTGCCAGGTCCAGAGCAGGAAAAGAGGTAAAGCAGGCTGGGTTTTGCCCAAATCACTCCCTGGGTCTCCACACCATGGCTTCAGCCCCTCTCGTGGAGGCACGAGCCACGGGGCAATCGTCCTCCGGGCATTTAAGGCAGTACAGCCCTGCCCGTGACAGGCAGCACGGGGTGGCCCAGCCAGGCCTGTCACGGCAGGGTTAAACCTCCCAGCTACCTGACATGCTCCTGCTGCCCTCTTTTGTGCACATTTTCCTTTAAGGCAGCACAAAAGGACTGGAGGTCAGCACTGAGCTCTCCTTTCAGACCATCTCCTCAGCTGCTCCTCCTTCCTCAAGAAAAAAAGAGTTCGGAAAAAAAAAAAAAAGAGATGCAGGCAACCAGCTTACAGCTATATAAAAAGCATCCCTAGGGATTTTCCTTGAAAAGGCTCTATAGAGATAGGCAGTGCAGTAAAAATCATGTTCCTGAGGCTGTGTACTCTCTGCAAGCATGGCTGGTGGACATCGCCTGAGCAGCTCTTGGATGGGATGCAGTCTCCTGCGGGCAGAAGCACACTGCTGCAAAGCCACATCCTACCCACCCACACCATTTGAGAAGAGGACTTGGCCATTTTTGCCATGAGGCTAAGGATGGGTAGGAAGAACTGGAGGGGGGGAGGGGGAGAAAAAAAAAAAAAAAGGATGACTGGCTTGTAGAGGTAATGAAAAGGGAGAAATGTGCAGTATTGGTGCTTTCCACACTGGAAAGGGAGGAAGCTCCACCAACCCCAACACCACCTCTCAAACACAACTCACTGGCCACTAGAAGCTGTTGCTTCGAAGGAGCTCACAATCCAAGGCAAGAAAAAATGACTGAGAAAATTAAAACGTCAGTAAAAATTCTAACAAATACATGAAAACAGGGAGCTCTTCCAAAAAGCTTGACGTCTGATCTAAAAGCTACAACTGCAGAAGGAAGAATGATTTTTTTTCAGCTAAACATCTGCCCTACTTTGGTGCTGAAGGCAGCAGTAAAGCGTAAAAACTAGAGAGATGGAGCAATCTAATTCACAATTGTGGCACCGGGAAATAAATGGGGGAGGCTGAAATCGCCAGGGAGAAATGCAGGTACAGAGACCACTGGGAAAACTTAAAAGTATATTGAGAAAAGCATAGGGATATGTGGGCTGCTGTTGGGTAGAGATGACTGAAGTGCTCAATAAATACTTTCTTCATGCTTGCCAGGAAGAGAGCTAATATACTCATCCTGCAGAAGGGCAAGAAGGTATTTCCTAATCCATCATCATTTGCTGGACAAGAACAGCTTTGTTTTGGGGGAGTTCAGGCTGCCCCAGTACTCCCAAAAGAGCTGAGCAAGTTGCTCTGGGCACATACCTCAATGCTTCATGCAGTTTTGGCTCTCAGGGAAGCTGCAAAACTCAGGGAAGGTGCTAAGATTACCCTCCAAAACCCAAGCAGAAACCAAGCTGTGCTGTGGGGGGTGAGGATTCCCTGCTGAGAAACCAAAGCAGCGCAATGCCCTCTCTACCATGTGGTTGAGTGAAAGCTTCGATGGTTATGTGGGCTGGGGAGGAAGGGATGGGTACCCACATTTTCATAAATAATGGCATTGTACAGACTTTATTTTCTCATAAAACTCAGCTACGAATGGAGGGAAGCAAAAAGCCAGAGCTGGAAGCTGTAATCAGACACATTCAAGTGAGTAATAAGGCCCATCATTTTATCCGTCTGAGGGATTACTAGCACTGCCAAGGGAAAAGCAGCCTGCCTCCAGCTCTGCAAGTCTTCCCGAGAGATGCTTCTGCCAGACACCAAACCAAATGTCAAAAGCCCGTGCCATCCCACAAAGAAATGCAGAAACTGCCCCACAGTTGTGTCCAAGCCACCCCCTCTCCCCACGGCACAGGCCCCCACTCACGTGGGCACCCCAGCACAAAGCCATGCGCCCACCCACAGGTGCCAAGCACCCACAGCGCTGGGGGCACAGGCACGCCGGCAGCCAGTTCGTGTGCCCCCCCGCAGAGTGCAGCTGGATGCATGTGAAACAGCACCATACGGGTACAAATCCAGATGTGAGCCACCACCCAAAGCCTAAGGCTCACCTTCTGCACCACCTAGCCACCTCTGGTGGCTGAGCGCAGCCTACAGGGAGCCTGCAACCATCCACCCAGGCAGAATATTTCTGGGCTGGGCTTGCTGCAGGCAGTCACCTTATTCTGGGTGCCCTCGGCCAGGCGTTTACGCTCAGTGCCACACGGCAGTGCCACCTGTGCTGCACGTACGAGAGCAGCACGGCCCCGAAGGTGCGCCCGCCCTGCAGCTCACCCGGACTCACTCACTTCAAGGAGAGGGAGAAGTCGTTCTTGCTGGTCTCGCTGTTGCGCACCAAGTAGCTCGCCTCCTTGCAGAGCCTCAGCAGCGTCTCTGCATCCGTCCGGCTGATGGCCCCGTGGTACCAGCTGCAGGCAGGAGTGGGACCAGCTGTGTGCACACCCTGGGCACGACAGAGCCTGCACAGGCTGAGCCCCGGGCAGCAGCGATGCCGGCCGCAGTGCTGGGGGTAAAGGATGCGGGTGGCAACACTGGGGCTGGGGGACAAAGGGCTGCTGGGCTCACAGCGGGGCAGCCTGGGGGATGCGGAGGGCACAAGGGGACAGCAGGACTCGGAGGAGGGCAGAAGGGAAAAGCAGCAGGTGGGAAAAACATGGTGCCGGGGTAGAAGGCAAGGGCAAGAAGCAGGTCTGCCACCCTGCAGCATCACAACGTGGACAGGGGGAGGGCAGGCAGGACTCACCACTGGCTCTCCAGGGGCAGGGCAGGGTCAATCCTCTCTCCAAGGAAGGGGCCAGGCTCCGCACTCAGCGTCTTGGTGCTCTTGAGGCTGCTGGTGCCGTGTCTGAGGCCAGCCCTGGCCTTCTCCTCCCTGCAGGGCGAGGTGCGGCCATACCCCAGCCCATCCGATGGCCCTGCAAGACAGACGGACGTCACAGCGGCCGTGGGGACAGGCTGACGGGCTGGACTAATTATAAACCCACCATGCTGCCAGCTTTCCCCACACAGCAGGGGGCTGTGGAGGTGGCCAGAAATGTCACATCACTGGGTCCCCTCTCAGTGCCCTGATGCCCTGCTCTAAATAAGGGGCAGGGCAGCTCTCAGTGGCACCTGGGGATGCTTAAGTGTGCATCCACATCAAGTCAGGACTTGGTGCAGACTGGGCTCCTGAGCCCCTAGATATATTTTTCAGGGAGGTTTCATAAACACAGAGAGGTGTGGCTAATGTGACAAGAGATTCAGTGGCTGCGGCATACAATTAGGCATTTCCATCAAGAGAATTAGTACTGAGAGGCTCTCCAATCTTGCATAAAAAAAGAGGAGTGGGAAAGATGGAGCTTAAAGGAGAGGCAGGCAGTTTGAAAACAAGGGACACATTTCCACCTCTGTTGCGGTGGAAAAAAAAAAATCCCTGGAGGGGAAGGGAGACGTTTCCTCTGAGAGATGCCTCCCTGACACCACCCTGCACACCGACGAACCGCAGTGGTCCAGCGCACGCCGCCCAGCAAGGGATTAACTGAGATGTGCCCTGGGGACCCAGCCTCCCACTGAATGTTATTTCCGTGCAGGATGATTTCAGCATTAATAATATTGTTTCTCCCTCCTCCAGAGAGTTCATTATTGCTCCCCTGCAAGGAGAGCCCCCTCGCACAAATTACTTATCGATCTGTCAGAACTGCCCTGATGCAAGGCTGCCGGTAGCTGCTGCCGCAGAGGCACAGACAGCCTGGGGGTGGCCGAGCTCCAGGACAAGCGGGACCCCGGCCCAAGGGATGCCCTGGCTGCTTGGTGGGCGTGTTTGGCATGGTTTTGTCAGCTCTCCACAACCTCCACAGCTTAGCACGGCTTAAATTCCCCCAGGAGTTGCTCAGGGCCGAAGTGCCCAGCATTACGGCTAGGCAAGCCGTGCCTCTGCAGAGGTTGGCTCTTGCCCATAACAGCCAGACTTCAATTTCAACTCATCACCTTAAAAAATTGGGACAATCGTTAAAAAGGCAGACAATCAAAACACTGAAGTGTTTGCTGGCTGCACAAAGTCATCATATTGGAGGCTCAGAAGAAATACATTGCACCTGTCAGAGAGCAGCAGAAGCATGCACATGATTAAACAGGATATTAAAAACAAGCCCCTAGGAGTAAGAAGACATCCTTCAAGAAGTTCAATTCAGCCCCAGACAGGCAAAGTAGAGAATAACACAAAACTCTGGCAAGATAAACTTAACACAACAAAGCAAATCAAAATAAAAACGAGAATTTGTGTTGCTAAAGCCAGGAAAAATGACAAACTGATGTGTTCATCAGGAGCAGGGTGCGTGTCAGAGTGACTGTGAGGATAAAAAATGATGGGGTAAGAGCAGAGGCTGTATAGCACAGAAATTAATTCTTCATGACGCCTGCATTTATTGTACAAAGAGGAGCAGGAAGTTTCCATTAGACCTTTCTTTTTTGGGGATTACTTCAGCCTGTAGCATCCCTAAGAGAACATTTGGGACAGTACCGGGACATGGCGCTGGCAGATCAGCTGCACTGCTCGGGGGCATCCCTACAGCACGCAGCAAAATCAGCAGTCACGTGCAACCTCGTGCTCAAACCCACCTGGGAACTTAGCAAAAGCCATACAATTTTTTTTACGAAGCTCTGCAGGGACCTGGGTAATTGCAGATAAGGAAATCAGACATCTGCACCTGGCACGTCGCAGCGCCTATCAGGAGCAGTGTTAGTGACGCACAGGCGGCACGGCACACCGGGGCAGAGCCGTCGGTTTGCAGAACAGAGTCACGTCTCACAGATCCATCCCAGTTCTCCGCAAGAGCGGTGGCACGTGAACAAGGCCAGCCCTGAAAGCCCGGGTGGGTTTTTGACAGAAGCCCCTTACCTGACGCTGTTGGGAAAAAAAACCACTAATCTACCATGGCGTAAGAGCAAGGTCCTTAAAAAATTAATAACGGGTCAAAAGAGAAGCAGCAGTCATTGATTTTCATAAGCGAGACAACCAGCAGAGTCCAAGGGGGATTTGCCAGGGGCTCTGCCTTTCAGTGTATGCAAAAAGGGCTTCGCTACAAGGCGAACCTGAGACGACAAAGTGTGCCTTGGGAGATATAGCTGTTCAGGCCAGCAAAAGCGAGAGCCAGGAATCCAAAGGGATCCCCTGCCATTGAGCAGCAAGGCAATAAAGAAAGCAGATGAAACAGAGCAGTGCTAAATGATGAAGTGATGCACTTGGGGAAAAAAACAACCCCAAACTTCAGTGGTTGGATCTGAATTAGTGGTTACCATGCCTGTAAGTGACCTGGGTATTAAGAGTCACAAGAAAACATCAGCTAAATGCTCAGCAGTTGTCAAAAAAAGTAAAAGCAGCCATCAGATGGGAATTTGGAGGCAAAGAAGAGAGAACAAAGCAGACGATAATAGCTCTGCCACCGAATAATCCCCTGGTGCAGCTCAACTACCATGTGCAAGGAGGTATCAGGTAACCGGAGGAGGCACAGAAGAGGCAAGGACAAAGGTCTGGCATCCTGCGCAGGACAAGCAAGGGGCCAGGAGGAGCTGGGGAAAGGTGGAGGAGAAGAAAGAGAAAGAGGAGGAGGAGGAGGGTGGATCTGCACTGCTCAGCACAGAGCCGGCAGCATCCATCCACAGGCAGCCCTGCCAGGTCCAGACAAGCTCCAGCGTGGCAGTGTCCCAGTGCTGGCAGGCAGCAGGGCAGGGTTGTGGCGGGCACTGGCCACAGCCCACCCCGGACACCCCACTGTCATGCAAGACCCACCGTTGGCGTCTTCGTAGTTCTGCTGGCCGTGCTGCGGGGGGCCGGGGGCACCAGCCTCACCGTCCGGGGGTGTTTCACCACTGTCGAGCTGTCCCACCGGCGGTGGCCACGGCAGGTCTTTAATGACCTTGATTTCAACTGGATAAGGGGAGGGATGAAGGTGGGGAGGGTGGAAAGAGAGAGAGAAAGAGAGAGAGAGAGAGAGAAAGAGAGGGCTTAGAAAAAAAAAGTCAGCAACACCAAGCCCAGGGAGAAAGACAGCAGCTGGGAGGGTGAAGATCTAAGGTCTGAATTCCCAGGGGCCCTATGCCAGCTAAGGCTTGCTGGGACACACACAGGGGTACCCAGTACCCCAGCAGAGCTCCCGGGGACAGCCAGGCCACCCGAGGACAAGCTGCTGTCCATGACCGTGGGGCTGCAGGCAGGCTGCGGCAGCGGCAGAGAAGGGCGTGCAGACTCTGCTCGCCATGGATTAGCCTCATGCCAGTACCAGGTGCCCATCAGGGGGCTCGCAGAGGGGCCAGCAGAGAGCTCCCAGCTTCTCAGGAAAGGAGAAACACTCCAGAAGCCATAGCAGGACCTGCTCTGGAGCCGGGAGAAAACACACTGCAGCTCCATGGCACCGCAACCTGCTTCGCCACGTGCAAATTTCCTCCAGACTCAGAGCAAACCTGGAGCAGCCCGGGCAGAACCCACGCATGGGGCAGGTCCATGAGCACACCTCCTCCACCCAGGGGCATCGAGCGAATCTGCAGCGCACACCCCTCCACGCAAACCCAGCCCAGTGATTCACAGCAGAGCCCAAGAAGCTGAAATCTTGGCACAACTGTGCTGGGACCCAGGTCCTGGCCTCCCATAGGCACAACCAGACACTGCAGCGTCCGGTCTGGCACATGCATTCACCCAAAAGGTGAGGAGTCACTCCCAAGCCCGAATCTCCACACCTCTTCACCGCCATCCCCGCGCAGCGCCAACAAACACTGTCTCGAGCGCCTTGTGCTTGCTGGCAGCAGTGCGGACAGACAATGCTGCAATTAAAATGCATCCTAGATATGAGCGTGGCAATTAGCCAGTGCTGGCGGAGGAGCCAGCGCTAATGCACAGCATGGATTTCCTCATTAACAAACACAAACACAATCGATCCTGCAGCACGGATAAATAGGTCAGGAGGCTGGACGTTTGCGGGGCCAAAGGCTCCTGGGGGGTGCCCAGCTCCTGTCCATACAAAGGGAGTCCCGAAGGAGGAGGGCTCTGCCTGAGCTGAGGATGGAGCCCCAGCCCTGCAATTTGGGGTGGGAGACGGAGGTCAGCTTGCACCAGAGGTGCAGATCAGACAGTAAGGGGAACAGCAACCGGAGATGAGCAGCGGACAGGCTGCCGAGGCAGCTCCCTCACCACTCCCCCCAGCCTGGCTCCCACCAGCCCTGCTGAAGAAAAGTAGCCACTGCGAGTCAAGGAGCGCTCCCCGAGCCATGGGAACGGGGAGGCTGACACTGCCAATCCGACAAGGATAAAGGCACACCAAGGACCCATCTTCCCCCTTGCAAAACACTACACAGCTACCGCTGCCTCCATCCTGGCTCACCTGCGAAGGCTTTGGAGATCCTCTCCTTCTTCCACTCCCAGGGCTGGTCGTACTCCTCTGGAGGCCGCTCGTCATCCTCAGGCAGCCGGGACTCCCTGGGCCTGGGGCAGGCGGGGCGGTCGCTGTCTGCCTCCAGCCCTCCGGTCACGGGCTCATAGGGAGTGTCGTAGAGGTGCAGTGGCCGGGACGGAGCCTCCCGCAGGCCCTTCTGGCGGATCTCTAGCGGAAGAGGGAAGGGACCACAAACTTTTCACCTGGCCATGCTCCCCAAGGGCTGAGTTTCACCCAAGGGCAACACAGGGAGCATTGGTGATGGAGCAGACCCCAAACCTCCAGCAGGTGCCTTAAACAAGCAGCAAAGCTGCTGGGTCCTAAGCGGTCCCCAGCACCAGGATGCCTTCTCTCCCCACGTTGCAGTGTCTCCCTGCAAAGCGGGGTCCATGGGGACAGACCGTCCCAGGAAATAAGTCCCCACAAGCAGCACGGCTGCTTTTCTCCCCTGAACATCCAGTGTGACTGGTTTAATAAAATGCCCTTCCCTTGAGCAAAACTGAAGCCTCTCTGCAGACACGAGACTCTTTGTCGCTTGCTGATTTTTCCAAAAAAGCAACAGTCTCCTCCAAAAGCCATGTGAGCTTTCCAGAAACCATTTGCTCCAGGAAAACCACGGGACTACAAAGCAGAGCCAGAGCCTGGAGCAGACACGCCAGCACAGCGGCCCTGCATGCGCTGCAGCAGTAAGAGCAATGCCTTTGGGAGCGTGTGCTCTCACCTCGCCTGCTTTCAAGCCATAAACGAGACCGCTGGGGACCCTGCTGCTGCAGCAGACAACGGCACGCTCTGGACCCATCATAACCGAATTAAACAGCTCCCACATCCGTCTTGTTTTATGCCAGATGCATCGAATGTCATGTCTCTCCTGGCTTAGCCTCACGGGCAGCACCGCAAGCAGAAGTATCGAGGTGCCTTTAATGCTTGGGTAGCCTTCGCAAGTGCTCTGGCTATGGCCAGCCCATCCCACGTGCAAGAACCTGTGAAAATTTGGCTGCAAAGTAGCTGTTGCACCACTGCAGCAATCACACAGGTTTGCCAGCCAGCCCTCAGAAGCCTTGTCTGGGCGACCTGGTGCCACCTCAAGCTGTAAGGAACAGAGCATAGTGGCCACCAAATTCACAGAGCAGCAGGGACCCAAGCCGCAAAGAGCACAGTGGCCTTTGCGCAAAGCTTTCCACCTTACCAGCCATCATCTTCTGGGCTTCGTATGGCTCCATATATCCATCATTCTCCGTCACCTTCTCCAGCCCTGCCTGGCTACCAGCCACCTGTGCAGCGTCAAAGGGGTCTGCATAGTCCTCCAGGACAGCCAGCTGGAAAAGGGGAGGAAAGCAAAAGTTTAGGGGGGGGGGGGGTAGGGACCAGCTGAATCCCCTTCAAATACCACACCTCACCACCAGCTCTGCTAGGAGAAGCCAGAGAGGCACCCGGGACCCCAAGCCCCAAAGGGAAGGGGGACGGATGTGCCTTCACGCCACAAGTCCTGGGAGAGGGAGTGAAGCAAGCAGGAGCCCAGGATCGCCAGCGCAACCACGGTAAAGAGCACCAGCACCGGGGGCCTGGGACAGGGCTGCTGCCACCCCTCGCTTGCCCCTTTCGTATCCTCTTTTGGAACAAGGGCGCTGAGTGGGCTTCGCAGCACCAGAGCCCTGCCGAGCAGGTGCTGGCAGCCGGCAGCTTTCCAGGCACCCGCGCGAGGCTCTCAGCGGTGGAAACGCTCCAGCCTTTGTCCCGAAAGCTGGGCCGGAGCCAAGCAGAGCAGAAGGCGGCCCAGCCTCCTCCGTTAGCAGCGGCTTGGCACCAGCAAAGCCGCCAGCGCCTGAACGGATGCCCCAGCAAGGTCCTCTCCGAAAGCACTGACATCAGCTCCCCACGCACAGCCGCATTTTCTCGTCCAAAGCAGGCCAGATCCCAGTACAGGGGTGTCAGCTGGCACAACTGGGAGCTTGCTGGTTATTTTCCAGGGCTCCTGCAGGCTCCTTTGGAGACATTCCTTAACAAAAGGGCTACGAACAGCCTGCAGCTTCATCTCCATTCCTCTCCCAGGACCCTGCAGCATCTCCACACATGCCAAGTGATGTCGGACGGGCTCCTCCATGCAACCAGGAGTCAGCAGAAAACAGCACCAAGAGCCTCTCAGGTACAGTATCTCAAGGAAAACAAAAACCAAACAAAACAAAAAAAACACCAAGGTTTGTCCTTATGAGCAACAGAGACACAACCCTGTGGCAGACAGGAGGGATGACCTGGAGCTCGGTCCCCACCCGTCCCCAGAGCCACGCTCCTGCCCCAGCATCTCAGCGGCTTCCCGGCAGGAGCGCTCCCATCACACAACGCCGTAGCCCGTTACAAGCCAGGAGCCGCACGTGCCACCTCAAGCCCCAGCATCTGCGACTAAAATAGGGCCACGGAGATATTTCTGGATGGGTCTGAGCACACCCAAGCATCTTGTCTGTTGCCAGCTCACCTGCCATGCTGGGACATCCAGCAAGGTTTGTTGACCACAATGCTGGCTCTGCTGAGCTTCCGCAGCACGAACCTGAGCACAGTGTGGCAGCAGCCAAAACCCATCCTGGTCTCGGTCCCCACAAGCCCAGTGTCACTGCACCCTGCTGCCCCGGGCAGAGCCAGCGGTACTGACCTGGGCAGCTTGCAAATTAATCTCAGGCTCCCGTATTCCGTTTAAAACAAAACCCCTCTTCCTCCTTCCTGTGAAAAGCATCTGACAATAGCCTCGAGCAACAAAACACAGCAGGAAAAGGGGACAGGAACTGGAGCTGTAAACACCTCCCTGCTGCCTGGAGCCTTTGCATCTCTCCAGGCTGCGGGAGGAAAGAGGCAGCTCCTCTGTCACCTACCTGCCTCCTCTGGCGGGCTGTGGGCTTCCCGGGCAGCTCTCGCTCACCCCAGGGCAGCTCTCCCAGCCCAGCCCTGCCACAATGAGGCACAAACAGCAGAGCGTCATCCCCCGAGCAAAGACGGCCAGCCCCAGGGCTTGCAGACACCCTGGATGGATGCACGGCGAGGGTTCGGATGTGGTAGCGAGACAATGCCCACGCTGCTCAGCACTGGTGTGAAAGCAGCAGCAGCAGATGTCTGCTCAGAGCATCAGCTTCTCTGGATAAGATGGAAAGAGCAAAACGTCTGCAGGCAGGGCCCAGTGCCAGCATGCCACGTCGGGGCTCCAGGAACAGCCAGGAAATCTGCTGTGGCTGCTTTTGCCTCCCTCAGCCAAGGGTGATGTAGGCTCACGGGGCCCCATGGGACCCAGGGGCAATACCGAGCCCAAGGGCTGCAGCCTTTTGCTCACCACCACTGGGGCAAAACCGCCCAGGGAAATCTGAGCTGCCAGTGGCTTTTGCAGCCGCTCGTCTGCTCGAGCTGCCCTCCCTCCCCAGCATGGGCTAGGGGCGTCAGCATGAAACCCGAATGCAAGCCGGCGCTGCTGCTGAAATCCTGGTTTGTGTTAATGCCTGCCTTTGAGAAGCCCCTCAAAGAGCTGTTTTCTGGACACCCTCACCCTCTGCAAGGCAGACAGGGGCTCAGCCTGCTAGTCGGATGCTGCCTGGGCGATACTGAGCAGGTTGGTGCCCACCACTCCAAAGAGCATCCCGCAGGCTGAGCACACGTCCTGGAAAGCCGCAAAAACCCAGCCACTGCTGCAAGGACTTCTGCAGAGCACAGCCCGGAGCCGGTGACACCTCATCTGCACAAGCACCAGTGCCGAGGGAGGCACGAACACGCAGACATGCACCCCGACATGCACAGGGGCAGGGGCTCGCCGTGCCAGGCACGCCGACAAGGAGCGACCCAGCGCCCACGTTTGCCTGGTTCTGTGCCTTCAGAGACACCGTGCTCAGCGCTCGCCCTTTACAAAGGGCTCTCCCAGCTCCGAGGTGGCTGCAGGGCTGTGAATGCAGCAGGCTGATCCTCCCGGGGTCAGGAAGGGGCTGCCTGCTCGTTCCTCCTGTCCTCAGCCAAACCCGCCTGCATTAAAACCTGCCACAAAGCCTATTTCCTAGATGTGTTTTACTAGATAGACAGACACCTGGCTTGCTGCTGGCACCAGTCCTGGACCCTCCCTCTCCTACCCCATGAACAGAGCAGCTTCAGACAAGACAGGGCGCCAGCACAGCAGCTTTGCAGCCAAGAGGCTCCTCCGCACGCAGTGTTCGCTCTTCCAAACAGGAGGAAAGCCCTTTCTGCACCCCCTGGGTGCCTGGGTCTGGCTCCCTGGGGAGGGAGGGACACACTCCAGGTCTAGAGGACTGTGGGGCCCGATCCAAAGCATCTCTGCTGAGAGCCCAAGCGTCCTAAAACTGGGCGTTTTGCTTGCAGGGCGCTGCAGAGATGCTCTGGAGCAATCAGATGGCCCTGTGCAGGTGGGATGTGGTCTGCTGGGCTTCGGTCAGGCACAGAACTAACGGCCCAGGTCAGGTGCTTGAGTCCCCAGGCTCCCTGGGTTTGGTGTTTTTTCTTGCCACGCTGGCTTTATTCCTCCACTACCTCAAAGATACCTCTTGGTAAGAGTCGAGCCCACAGGGCACTCAGAACGTAAACACTTTCATATCTGAACTGGTCAGGCACTACGGCAAAGAGGCAAGGCATGGAAAAGCTGAGAAGGGAACTGCGAACCACACACAGGAGCAGGCACACTCAGGGTGCAACACCAAGCAAGTGGCAACGCAGCGCAGGCACCGAGGAGGGGAGCACTGCACACCCAGCGCTGAAAGCGAGGCAGGGCTCCTGGAGGACGAACTGCAGCAACCACGCAGTTGCTGACTGTATCCCAATGCACTGGCACGTGGGGCCGAATTAAGGTTGCCTGGGAAACTGCATCTTTGACATTTCCTAATCCGAGCGCCGGACATCATGAACGGTGCAGGGCTCCAGAGCAAGAAGCCCCGATGCACACTTGCTCCCTCCCATACATGGGCTGAAGCCTTTGCTGTGTTTGAAACAATTTTGGTGCAAAGGGCATGCCTGACCTGCAAAGCCAGCACCACGGGACGGCTCTTGGTGCAGAGCAATCTTTTGGAGAACAGCTGGGCAAATCAGCACCTGGACCCCCCGACACGTCCTCTCTGTGCCCACGAGTACGTTTCATGCATTAATCTGCCACGGCAACACACACCCAGATCCCTGCTGCCGCACTGAGGCTAGTCTCACTCTATTATTTATGCCCACTGTATGAAAGGAAAACAAACCAAAATTAAAGGTAAGGGCCGGGTTCTAGTGTTAAAAGTGTTTTTACGCAGCACACCAGGGAAGGGGACAGACAGCAGCTCTCCATGAGAGAGATCGTGGCTCAGACACCGAAATCCCAGGGCAGACCTGAGGCTCTGCACTACCTCACCTACAAACGCCCTACCTGCCACTGCCTTTTGCCATAACAAGACGCTCCACTTCATACAGAGGTCTGTCTCCAGCCAGAGGACACCTGGGCAGATCCTTCACTTTATAAACAAGTGGCTGGAGATGCGTGTGTTTGTAGTTCCCTAGGAAGTCCCCGTGTTTCACACCGGAGGCACTCCGAGTTCTAATTTAACCCAGTTCATTCTCTCCTTTGGGTGCAAGATTTCCCCAGTTTTACCCCCAGGACCTTTTCCCAAAGGTATCACCTTGCCGCTCAGCTTTTAGTGGGTGCCAAAGCCACACTTTTAGGTAAACCAAAAGCCGGCTGTCCAAGAAGGGTCGGATTCCCTGCCTGAGGAGCCGGACACGCTGCACCCAGGGCACAGGAGGAGGAGGGAGCCCGGGGCAGACAGCACAGCATCTTGCAGGATGACTCAGTTCGGGGAGGTTCTCTCAGGAAAGACACACGCCCAGGAGCTTCCTGGCCAGCCATTCCCACACCCCACGGTACTGACCCTGCCCTCTGAGCACAAACGTTGCATCTGGAGCCCCAGACTTTGGGTCTGACCCTAATCACACTGCAACTGAACGCTGGCAAACCGCAGGCAACTGGCAGCACCCGAAGCCACGCACCCCTGCGCCGCACAACCTTGTCCCCATCGTCACTGGCGTGCAGCAGCTTGAAGAGGAGAGGCAGATCCTGAGGAAGAGTAAGGTGTCACTGAGCAGGACAGGCTCCCAGTGCTCTGCAAAGGGCCTGGCCTGCAGCCAGCAGCACAGGGCCAACTGCAAGAGCCACCGGCCGGTCCCGACACGCATGACACAAAGCAACACTCCAGCAAGGCTCCAGCCTTGACATGGGTAAAGCCACATGTGGAGCAACAGCGCAGAGAAACAACCCCAACCCCAAGCACGTCGTGCCCGGGGCTGAGGCACGGTGTCCCCACGCTCCCATGAAGGAGGTCCCTTCACTGAGAACAGGCTGAACCTCACCCGCGTGCATCAAGGGGAGCCCTGGTGACACCGTTTCTTGCGTCTCTTCCAAATGCGGCACGGAAGACATCTCAAGGGTCCCCCTTGCACAGGCGAGTGGTATCAGCCCACTGTCTGCTGCTGGAGGGGAAGGACTGCTGAAGGACCCCTGCTGGTCCCCGCCACCTCCAGCAAGCTTTTGTGATGGGAAGGGAGCTACCGCAGAGCTCACCCTAAGCACGTCCCCACGAGATGCTGCAAACCCCACGTACCGCAGCACGACCTGATGACAGCAAATCACATAGCACGTACTCATGGCCGGGGCAGGAGGGATGCTGCTGCCAAGACATTCCTGCCCCTTCTTCAGTTCTCCAGAGAGGGAAGGCACGGCACTACACAGGCACAGGGCTCCCAGGGAACGTGGTCCCCCTGCCTCAATGCAGCACCTGTGGCACAACCCACACTGCCTCAGCCTGCCCACACAGCCACGAGCCAGTGGCTGCTCCTTCCTCTTCCGTCCCTCCTTGTCCTTCCCGCTTGGAAGGGCGGCACATTTTATTAGCGTGCTTTTCAGTGTAACTCTTAACAAAAAACCTCTCTGCTCCAGCAGAGCCTTGCCTGTACCTATAATTAAACTTCGCCCTTCACCTTCGACATCACCACAACTCAGGACTCACACGCGAGCGCTTTTTGGAGTCCCGCTTCCCACTGCGGACATGGAATAGAGCTGGGAACAGGGCCCACCACCTCCTTCTGAGAGCGGGAGCACCGAGCCTGCCACAACCCCATTTTGGCATAAAGAGCTCATCAGGGTTCTCTCCCAGCCCTGACGTGCCTTCCCTGCTCCAGGACACTTTGATGTTTTGTCACCAAGAGCAAGTATCCAGCAAGCACCCTCCATCCCCCTGGACCACCTCCAGAAAGGACCACCGTGAGCATCACGCCCTTGCCGGGGCCAGGGAATCCTCCCACCACCCAGCCCAACTTCAATGCCAGCAGATGGGAGCCAGAAAGGGTGCCCAAGCCTGGCAGAAGCGCTCCACATGGTGAACACTCCCCTGCTCCTCCAGGGAAATTGTTTCAATGACTAGCTGCGTGCCCTATCAAATATTCCTACCTTATTTCTGTCTCAACCGGCCTTTGGAGCTCTGCCTTTGTCCATCACCTACCGAAGCCCTGAAGAATTAGAAACCTCCTCCCCTCAGAGGCACGCATGAGACTGGGAGATAACCTAATCACGGTCTGCCACAGATACAACAAAGGGTCTTCTTCAGCCTCCCACTGTTAGCTGGGCTTCCCCAGATGCCTCCCAGCTCTTGGCTCTTCACTGAGCTTTCCAGCTTCACCCCCGTGCTCTGATGCCCAGGGAGCCCGAGCCAGGCGCGGCTGGACTGGCCAGCAGTCCCTACTCCACACAGTTCCTGCTCGGCCCTTCACATACCAAAGCCCACGTCCCTCCAAGAAGTGCAGCCTTCCCCTGGTCCCTTTCAAAATCATCTAGGTGCCAGGAGCCTGCCTCAGCAAAACAAACCCCTGCAACAGCACCTTCAGTGCCCTCTGCCAGCACCCTCCTCCTCTTCCTCCTCCACTGCCTGCAGCAGGGAACTTGGAGGACCTGAAGGAGGACCAGGGAACTGAACGGGCCCCTCTGGAAACCTCCCAGCGGCGCTTGCTCATTAAGAGCAACTTTCAAAGATCCGCCAGCTACAAGTTCTTCATCTGCGTAAAATACTCCCGAGCGGATTTTGCTCGGTGTGTGTTTCCTCAGCACGTCAGGCAACGCCAAGCCCGAGTCTGTGATTATTGTATCAACAATTCCCTCCATCAGCCAGATCTGCAATCTCGTCAAGTTCACTTGACAAGCCCCATCTTGCAGGCTGCGGCGCTGACGGGCGCTAATGAGCCCTCCTGCCTTTATTTGCGCAGTCCCCGTATCAGCCTCTCCGCGAGGAGGCCCAGTGCCCACGGCCGCGGCCCCTCGGGGTTTGCCCCTCGGCAGGGTCCCGGTGCCACACGGCTCCTGCCTCCCGCAGGAAGCCTCTCCCCGCTCCCGTCCGCTGCCCGGCGAGGACTTTTCTGGCCTCCTCGCCAGCCTGCCTGCCGCAGCGGCCCCGCTCCTGGAGTGGGAGGCACGGGCAGCACCCAGCGCTGCTCTCACCCCGAGAAGGCAGCTCTGAGGCGTCAGACAAAGAGGCACGGGCGCCTCCTGACAAAGCAGCTCCGAGGAGCCCGGCTGCAGCTGGCACAGCCTGGGCAGGCCCTGGCAGGCTCACCGAGGAGATCCGCGCCGCCACACGCGGGGCAGGAGGAGGCCCGGGGCGGCCGGTCCGACCGTCACGGGCCTCTGGAGATGTCCCGAGCTGCGTGGGGCCTCCCTGGGCCGGGAGGTCGTCGCCTCCGCGGAGCAACAAGCACCGGGCTGCAAAGAGGGAGCAAAAGGGGGCAGGCAGCAGGAGGCCGTGTGAGGGGCCAGCAGGGCCTGAGCCCGCACACCCAGCGCTGTACCTGCGGCGGGGAGCCCCGGGAGCAGCCCCCGTGCTGCTGCTGCTGCTGCTGCCGGCCGGCACGTCGCAGGGCAGGAGCCCCCCCGGGGGCTGGCTGCTGCAGGGGGCACAGCCCGCTCCTGCCCGCCCCCGCGGACCCGCGGCCGGGGACCCGCGGCCGGGCCACTCACCTCCTGCGGCGGCTCGTCGGGCGGCTCGGGGCCGGCGGGGGGCGAGCCGGGGGCGGCGGGGGGAGGCGTCGGGCTGGCGGGCGCCTTCTCGGCCGCCTCCACCTTGATGAGCCGGTGCTTGGGCGAGACGTAGCGGGGCCCGTCGGGGGCGGCGCTCGGCGGCGCCCCGCTGTAGGGGTCCTCGAAGTCGCGCTCCTTCTGCAGGCGGTACGCGGCCACGATGTCGGGCTGGGCCGCGGCCAGCGGCTCGGCGGCGCCCCCCGGCGGCGGGGGCGGCTGAGGCGGCCCGGCGCGGTAGTCGGGCTTGGGCGGCGCGGGCGGCGCGGGCTTGGCGCTGCGGAAGCCGAGGTGCTCGCGGAGCCAGCGGGCCATGGTGCCCACGCACTGCGGGGCCCCGCCGGCACCGCCGCCCGCCCCGGCCCCGGCCCCGGCGCCGCGCTCCGAGCCGGCCGCCGCTCCGCTCAGCAGCATCGGCACTGGCGGACTGAGCGCGGCGGCGGAGCCCGGGCCGGGCGGGGGGGAGAGCGGGGGAGGCGGCCGAGGGAGGCGGCCAGTGCCACCTGCCGGAGCCGCGGCGCCGGCTGCTCCGAGCGGGGCGCCGAGCTGCGCGCCCGGCTCCCCCCCGCTCCCCCGGCGCCCGGCCCGGCTTCCCCCCGCGCCCGGCCCGCCTCCCCCGGGGCCCGCCCCGCTCCCCCTGCGCCCGGGCCCGCCCTCCGCGGCGCCCGGCCCGGGCCCGCCCCGCTCCCCTCAGCCCCGCTCGGCTCCGCGCAGCCGGAACGGCCTCGCTCGGCGCCGCGGGGCTCCCCCGGGGCCCGGCCCCGTCGCTCCCTCGGCGCGCTCCGGGCTGCCCCGGAGCGAGTCCCGCAAGCCTCGCAGCCGGGCCCGGGCCCGCCGGGCTCGCCGGGGTGGCTGCCGGCGAGAGATGGCAGCAGCAGAGGGGCAGGGGCCGAGGCCCCGGGCCGCGTGCTGGGGCCGGGGCGTGCGGGGCTGGGCTGCGCGGGGAGGCGGCGAGCGGCGGGCCGCGGCTGCCCGCACACATCACCAGCCCTGCTCGCCCGCGGACCCAGGACCAACTGTTTCCCCGTGGCCACCTACCCCTCGGTAGCAGCTCCCAGCCCCGTCCCCGGACCTCCGCCCCTGAATCCTCCTCCGCACCCCTTCCCCAACACCCACTGTCCCCACAGACTGCCACCGCTGCGGCTCGTCCCCGAGCCTCAGACGAGGACACAGCTCAGCAGCTGTGGTTAGAAGTAAATGAGAAATTTCATAGTGGGGAATACGGGACGCAAAAGACTTCAGGAGGAGAAAAACTGCCAGGAACAGAGTGAATACCAAGGCAGCATTTACACTCTAGCAGCAGCAAACTAAATCCTGGCAGATGGAGATGATGGAATTGTTATTAAAGTGCAGAAAAGGCAGAGGTTCTCAATAAATCTGTCCGGCCGGCATTTGGAAGGAAGCAGGATGCAGGGCTTGATGGCACATGAGAGTGAGAGTACTTCCACGGACTGTCAGGAGCCGAGGGGAACATTCAGCAACATGTTAGCGATGGCTCTCGTTAAATCCTCAGGCCTGGAAAACGCACGCTCTGCATCCCCTCAGAGGTGACCAAGGAGGGATCTAGCTCTCTGTGATGTCTTTTTTTTTTTTTTTTTTTTTAAAATGACTGCCATACTGGAGGAATTGCAGAGGTCTTTCCCTCCCGTCCTGTGCTGTCACATCCCTCCCATCGCTCCCTTCTTGGTGAGGCGGCTGCATTGTGGCCGTGCTAGGAGTGGAAGAAGGTCTGCAGTCTGAGCACACCTATGGCTCCAGCACCTCCTCACCATTTGCTGGGGCTGTTTTTCTTCCAAATACCTTTTGGCAGGTGGGCACCTGGCACAAGGTAGGCCCGCTCTCATGTCTCGGCCCTGTGGGGCATCCTGCTTTCACCTGAGGCTTCAGCAGAGCCTGAAGGGGCATCAAGGAGGAATATCCCAGGACACAGCTGAGCCTTCAGATTTGAGCACGATGTTATCTTCCCTTTCCTAAGGGAAGAGGCCAAACCGCCCATACAGCAACACAGGGCAGCGGGGTGAATGGACCATAGCTGGGGTGAGAGCCCCCTTGGGAGACATCTTTGTGCTTGGAGAGATTTAAAGGGCAGCCAGGGGCTGACCAAGTGAACTTTTTACACCCCGCAAGGCTCAGCACAGGCATGTGCTGCTCATATCTTTTCTGCAGTTGCAATGAGACACTGGCGACATCTCTCCATTCACAGCAGTGCATTTCAGGTCTGAAGAAGCAGCGACAGATTTCTGCATTCACACTGCCAAAGCCGAGCTCCATCTGCGTCTCTCGCTGCAGCTGGTGTTGCTCCAATCCCCAACTGTTAATATCCGTCGTCTCTGATGCATGTTGGAACTCGGGCTTGATGCCTGCACCGTAGAGGCTGGCTCTGGTGCCACATCCGTGGCCCTGATGCCGTTTTGCCTGCAAGTCCCCACGGCCGGGCGCATTGCCGTGACAGATGGCTGTCACGTAGCATTGCTCGTGTGGGGACTGGCAGATGGGAGAGGACCAGGGAGCACGCTTGCGTGCCAGACTCAACATTTCATCTGCTTTCCCGTGCAGTTGTGGCGAGTGGCCCCCAGTGGGATGCTTGTGCTGCCCTCGGCCCACTTAGCCCCAGGGAAGGATGGCAGTGGGGCCACTATTTGCAGCTGGGAGGAGAAAAAGCCCTGGCTGTGCGGAAGTGATTTTTGGCCCACTTACAGACTGCATGAATGGGTGAGACAGAAGGCTGCCTGCGGTGGCCTGTATGGACCTCAGGGAAGGATGTCCACCCGCAGGAGCTCTGCTCCCAGCCTCCATCTTGCACCATCTACCTCCATCTCAGGAGGGTCCAGGAGCTCTTCTCTGTTGTCATTGGGCTGGAGTTCACAGCATGGCCCTCTCTCCTGGGTAAACACTTCCCGGGCAGGTTGGAGCATGAGCCAGGAAGAAAAAGCCAGGCAAAGTCTTCCAGGCTCCTTCCAGCCCTGTGGAGAGCTGCATGTGTCCTCAGCCCTCGTCCGTCCTCCTGGGTGGTGTGAGGAGCTGCTTCAGCCACTCTGAGTGCTACTTGGGCTCACCCACAGCTGGGGATGGGAGCCCTTTTTGGCTCCCCAGGGCAAGAACAAGACACGGGACCCTCCCAGGAGTCAAGGAGGGCCCCGGCTGCATGGCCCCAGTAAACCTTCCCTTCCAGTTTAGTGCTGGCCTGCACGGACGCAGCTCAGCACGCCCCAGGCTCCACAGCCAGCAGAGGCCTGGGTTTGGTGCCCCACTCATGACTCTGGATTTTGGTGACTCAGGTGACGTCTCTGCTCCTGCATGCTCTGGAGGAGGTGCCAGAAGAAGATTCACCCACAAATGATGTGGGGGCTGAATTTGGCATTTGACACTCACTACCATGTCACTTGAGTCAGGCACTGGGTCAGCCGCTACCCCTGACACCAGTATCTCCCCTGGCTTGCAGGGAAGTGTGCAGCCCCTTGAATCTTCAGGTGCTTCTTCAGCAGCTTTGAATAAAAACCACCCAGCCTCCTCCGGGTGCTTAGAAATGCCTGTAGCATCTCCAGCCCCTTCTCTCCGTGGGAGCACCCCACACAAACCAAGATGGACCAAGAGGATCCTACAGCTGCTGGCCATGCACAGCTTTCCCTGAGGTCTGGGCAAAGCAAGGGACATGAGGACTGGGAGGTGAAGACTGTGACGCTAAAAATGCTTCCAAGGAGGCGGCCAGGGAGCCACAGACTGATAAATGACACATCTGTTCTCTGCAAATGAACAAAAACTGGCATAAGGAGTAGGAAACTGGCATCGTTAGGGGACAGATGGATAAATATGACATACTGGGAAGGAGTCAGCACAGCTCTTTTAAAGGGAGTTTCTTTCTTCCAAAGCTAGTGGCTTTCATGGAAAAAGCAGTGGGCACCTGAGGGAGATCCAACTGAGAGGTCACCTGCATTTCTACAAGCTGATTGTTTGATGAGAGATCAGTGGAGAAGTGACAAAATCTGCTAGTATTATTGAATTATTCTGGATACTGTGGATGAGTGCTAAGAATTGCAGGAGGACTTTTAAGAGCCTGAGCAACCTGGCAACTAAACAAGATGAAAGCCAGTGCCAGTGAAGTGACACACATGGAGAAACCAACCCTGGCCTCAGTGTCTAAAGTGATGGATTCTGAGACCAGAAGCTGACAGCTGTGAAAACGTACCCTCAGCAATCAGCAGAGGCCAGAACTGCAAAACTTCTCAATCAAAACTGATAGGAAAGGTTACAAAAAGGTAGAGACAACATCAGAGGTACCACCATCCTCTGGGGCAGTCCCAGGTACCCATGCTCAAGCGCTGTGTGTGGTCTTGGTCCCCCCATCCCAAGGACACAGCAGAACAGGAAAATGTGCAGAGAAGGGTGAGAGGATGAACAAAGGTTTCTGCACGTGGGGTGTGTGATGGACTGGGACTTTGGCATGGAAAAGAGATGAGCAGGAGCACAGGGCAGAGAGCTGCACGGCTTGGCTGAGTGGGGAGAGAGCAGTAGTTGAGAGAAGCACGAGGAGGAGACTGTGCACAGTGACCCTCCCTCCATGGGCTGCTGCAGATGCTACGTGGTTTAGGAACAAGACCAGACACATCCACAGAAAGAAATCCTTCAAATCCTGTGGTGGTTTTACTCGGGTGGGCGGCCGAGCTCCACCACAACTGCTCTCTCACTCCCCCTCCTCAAAGAGGAACAGCGAGAAAATACAATGAAAAGGGCTCAAGGGTTGAGATAAGGATGAGGAGATCGCGCAGTAATTATCGTGACAGGCCAAACAGGATCAGCATCGGGAGATAGTAAGATTTATTGCCTATTACTAACAAGCTAGAGAAGCGAGAAACAAAGGAAAGAAACCAAAAGCACCTTCCCCCCCATCCACCCTCTTCTACCTCCTCCCCCCGAGCGGCGCAGGGGAACGGGGGAATGGGGGTTATGGTCAGTCTGTAGCGCTGCTTCTCCGCCGCTCCTTCTCGATCACTCTCGTCCCCTGTGCCGTGGGGTCCCCCCCACGGGATGCAGTCCTTGCTGAACTGATCCTGCATGGGCTGCCCACAGGCAGCAGCTCTTCAAGAACTGCTCCAGATATGGGTCCGTACCACAGGGTCCATCCCTCAGGAGCAAACTGCTCCAACCTGGATCCCCCACGGGCAGCAGCTCCTGCCAGCTCACCTGCTCCTGCGTGGGCTCCTCTCCACAGGCTGCAGCTCCGGCCCGGAATCTGCTCCGGCAGGGGTCTTCCAAAGGCCGCAGCCTCCATCGGTGCAGGCCCACCTGCTCCACCGTGGTCTCCTCCACAGGCTGCAGTGTGGAACCCTGCTCCACCGCGGTACTCCGTGGGCTGCAGGGGGACAGCCTGCTTCACCATGGTCCTCGCCACAGGCCGCAGGGGACTTCTGCTCCGGCGCCTGGAGCACCTCTCCCCCTCCTTCTTCACTGACCTTGGCACCTGCAAGGCTGTTCCTCACCCCTCTCACTCTCCCAGCTGCTGTGTGGCGCAGCGTTTTGTTTTGTTTTGTTTTGTTTTTCCCTGTCTTAAATATGCTCTCACAGAGGTGCAAAACAACCTCACTTATTGGCTCAGCTCTGGTCAGCAGTGGGGCCCTTACCAAACATGGGGCAGCTTCTAGATCCTTCTCACAGAAGCCACCCCTATGGCCCCCTGCTACCAAAACCTTGCCATGTAAACCCACTACAAATCCACAGAAAGAAAGTCTTTGTATTTAGAGTAGAGATTTTCATAGATACGATTTAGATAAGACTATTTAAAAGGTCCACTGACTTATTGTGTGGGGTCAAAACTGTTGTTTGCAGTACTGGAAATGTAAGATGTCTTCTTCCTTTCTCTCTCCCCTTTACCCATTCTAAATTTTTCCCCACCTCCCCCCAAACTGACATGATATATTTATAACTGACATGTATTTCTGTCTGGTGATCTTCTGAAACTTGGAAAGAGTCCAGGAGGTCCACTGACTCAGCCTTAAGAATTGGTTGGAAACAGAAGTGCTGAGGTACTCATAGGCCAACTCCGATTCTTACCCCTTCCAAAGAGTGTTTATCAATATGGTAATAGGCGCTTTATATATATAAATATAAACATATATGTATATATTGCTTTAAATTATTAAATTTAAATTATTAAGGGTGCCCAGGGAGGGCAGGGAGCAGGCTGGCACAGAAGGGATGCTCTGCACAAGGTGCTCTGCAGCCTCTGCTTGCCCCAGCGCGCTGCACTGAGTTGCACAGCGGTGGCGAGAGCCCAAACCGAGCGATTTGCTTGGAGGAGGCAATGGAGAACAGGGGCCCGTGCCAAGTCCTTTATATGATGTGACATTTTTCTCCTCCCAAGCATCATTAAGTAGGACATCTCTGCATCTACAAGTGATGCAGACCCAGATAAGTAAGAGTGTTTGGGCCGCTTGGTTGCTGTGTCCAGACAGGCTGGATATGCCCAAAGCATGCTCGTTTACCAAGTGGGGCAAATTCTGGCAGATATTTTTTGCAGCTCCCCAACCTTTCTGTCAAATAAATCATTATGCAGTTGATAATGTAATTGAAACTATGCTAATTGACCAAAAGAAGAGTCGACAACTTGTTGACAGACATCTGCCAGTGAAATACATTGGTCTAGCCCCAGCGGCACCAAGCGCCTTCTCTGCCTCTGCTCTCAGCTCTGACAGCCCCCTGCACGTCCATGGCCGTGAGCATCACAACCGCTCCTTGGTGTGATCCGTTATTTCATTAACACTTGACAAGGTGTGGAGAGCCGTGGGGAGCTTCATTTCCACAAATCCAGGCGCTGCACCCTGGAAACTGGCCAACAAGAAAGCTGGGTGACAGAGACGAGAGAAAAATGACTTCAGGACTTATGCACGGTGTGAGAAATGCCTCTCTCACCAACAAATGCCAAGTACGGGATCGAGGGAAATTTCCAAACATCCACTGTGCAAACTCTTTGGGCTTATTTTTTTTCCCCCCTTTAAAATGACTGTGCATGGGCTCAAGCCCCTGAGAACTGCAGCCACATTTGGTGCTCTTGGGGATGGGGAGCCAAGCCACAGGGCCTCTCTGCAGCTGCCTTTGGTATTTCCCCAGCAAAACCAGGCTCGTGGCAGGGAAACCTCATGCCAGATGCTGGCTTGGTGGCAACAACCATGTAATATTATGCAGATATCATGGCCTCATCCAGCTACCCGCTTTCATGCTCCTCAGCCAGGCTGACTCTTTTAGGGCTCCAAGTCACAGCACAAATTCACCCCCTTCAGCACCGGGTCCTGAGGGCCAGTGGGGAGGGCAGGGAGGAACATCTGCATCTGTGGGGCTTGGCCTTGCAAGGGCACAGCAGCCTCCAAGTGGGATGAGATACCCAAATTCCTCTCCTGAACAAACAAAGCAAGCTGGGACCAGCTGGGAGAGTGCAGATCTGAGCCTGATAGCAAGCAGTAAAGTGGAATTGATTGGAGCCGCCTGCACTCATCGATCTGAGGCAGGGCAAACTAAGGAGCCAAGCATCTGCAGGTCAATCAAAGTGACGTGCCGCTTGGAGGCCAGTGCTCGGGGGCTGGCAGGGGACCTGTGCACCCCAGGAAAGTGTTAATGGCGGGTTTGATTAATCCAGCTGCAATGGCCATGCTCACAGGACTGAGTCCTTCCCCAGACAGATGCTCTCGCTGGCTTTACATCGCCTAGGGGCTGTGAACTACCCTGGTATCCCCCCTGTATCTCTTAAAAGGGCTGTCATCAGCCAGCAGGAGGATGGGAATGGTGCACAGGAACAAAACAGGGGCCATTCCCCCATACAGGTGGTTTTGCCACCAGCCCGGCCCCACGTCTCCAAAAGGGGTAGGAGGTAGAAAATGAAGATGAATTCAGAGGGGAGTGCAAGTGGTGAGGAGAGGAGGACTGGGCGGGCTGCCTGGCGGTGCTGCCTGCCTGTTTTCTGCCCGCTCAGCATCACAAAGAAGGGTTGAGAGGTGGCTGTGTGCAGGCTGTAAATCCCTGCTGCGGGAGGAGGCTCCGCTTGTGGTGCAGACAAAGGCAGAGCGAGAGCTCAGGCTGGCAGCTGGAGCCAGGCAGGGCAGATGCAGACACGTGGCAGCATTTATGCGGGGCTGTGGGGCGGCTCGCCTTCCCCTGCGATGCTGTCATCACATCCCAGCTCCCGCTGGAGGCTGGACCCACCGTGAAAGGGCTCAAGGAGCTTTGTGCTCCCTGCAGGTCAGAAGCAACAGCCCTGGGGAATCCCTACTCCATGCATTTTGGGGACCATTTGCCTTGATCTCTGGAGATCGGAGCCAAGGAAGGAGATCCCAGACAGAGCAAAGCACAAAATCAGTCTGATGTAGCCTGTTTGCCTGCCCTATGTAGCATGGTTAAACTGGAAAAAGGTCTTTTTAGTCAGGGCTTGGAAGAACCAGGAGAACATCTCATGCACTGTTGTGGGCTCATAAAGCCTCTCAAGAGACCCACAGCTGAAAATTCCTATCAAGAAAAGCTTGAGTCCTTCTCCTTCAGTTCTCAGCACACATCTTAGAGCTAAAAGGAAATGGGGAGTTGGACGGTGGGGACAGAACCACGTCAGGTTGTTTGTACCGCTCACACATCTCACAGACGTGCTTTCCTTCACCTCCCAAATCCCACCTTAACCTTTGCCTTCAAAATCATCCCAGACCTTTCTTCTTGCTGCTGCACCCTGCAAATTTTAAGCTGCATTTATGGCCTATGAGTACGATGGTGATGGCCTGCATCAGTGCATGGTTCTATATCACCAGGGAAAGCTGGAGTTCCTCCTCACAGCACTGGCCATCCCTCCTGCTTCCCCGGGCACCGGCACCATTCCTGGGGATGTTTTGGGGATCTGAGGCAGGCTCAGGACTGAAAGAGGCAGTGGTGGGGAAGGCTCTGCCTCCCTGGGGTGGGGAAAGCAGGTGGGGGGCTGCCCCAGTGAGGGAACAGCTGGAGAGGCCGCTGTAGGGGCAGAGCAGCTGAGACAGCCGCACGGTGATGAATTGCTCTTGTCCCTGTGCCAGCCGGAAGATTTATGTTTGTGCCACGGAGTGGCAACGTCTGGGCCTGGCAGTGCTCTGCCTGGCTGCACCAGCATTTCGACATTGAAGGCACCTCTAAAATCCTTTCAAACACAGCCCACAGGCATCAGATGGCGTGGAGGAAAGCCACCGAGGGACACAGAGGATGGGTAGAGCTCAGGAGCCTGCCTGGAGCAAGCATGCTGCCCAGGTGCTGAGCAGAGGCCAAAGGGACCAGGTCACCCAGCAGATGGACAGTCCCCCCATACCACGCGCCCCTTTTCCCCTACATGCCTTGGCAGGTCCAAACCACCCAGGGAGATCAGCAACATCCTGTGGACAAAACTACGCAGTAAAAAACCTGTTGGGGTCCCGAAAACCCGGCATGATTTCTTTAGGAGTGCTCACATCCAAATCCCACTGGGGAAGGCATCCCATGGGCAGGAAGCTGTGCTGGGACAGCCCCACCACTGCCAGTAACGGGTGGCAGCAGCTTCACACCTCCTTATCCACACCTGCCAGGCCCTGACTTATCTCCACATCCACTCGCCACCTCCCTGATCACTTCCATGTTTGGCTGATTCCTCCTTATCACCACAGTGTTTATCTTGGTGGTGTCTGTTCCAGCAGCTGAGATCATTGTTATTCTGACAGCCGAGCATCCGAAGCATGAGCCCCGCCACCTCCTTCCTGCCTGCAGAGAAACCAGCACCATGCACACCGAGTGTGCAGCACCCAGCGTGCAGCCGGGCGAACGCCCAGCTCAGGCTGAGGATCAGGATCAAGGCCTTGGTGGACACCACGCTCAGGGAGGAATCCCCTGCTCGCTGCGTGCATCGCTGGAGGTCCTCCATCCCCACCAGGCACAGACAGCATGTCCTGCCAGAGATGTTCTGCATCTCCACACCATCCCACCTTCTCTTTTGGTTGCTTCTTCCCCACCACAGCCGTGCTGGTCCAACACAGCAATTGCCCAGGGCCATGTGTGTCAGCAGGCCACTGACGCAGTGGAGCCAAGCTTGTCCTGTCCCTGTGACAAACCCAGCTCAGTGACATTGTGCCACCACCAGCTGGGTGTGGAAGAAGGCACAAGAGGCCAGGCACAGAACAGGACAAGGACTTCTCCCTCCACTATCCCATGCCTTGAGTTTCAGGGGTTGTGATGACCCCACCTGCACCGCTCAGTGACGCCTGTCCTGTCTTTGTATCTTCGTGTCTCCGTGGGGCTGACGACAGCGTTAAACTCGCCAGTCATGAGAGCAGACACACACACCTCTCACCAGGCATGCTGCACCCACTCCAGGCCCAGCACGAGGACACAGATGGCGACAAGGTTGGCCACGGATGAGCAGGAGCACCCCTGTAGCCCTGTGGGAGGGGTGGACCGGGACCCTTTGGGTGCAGACAAGGGAAGGTGAAAGGCAGCGCTGGGGCAGGAGGCGGCCAAAAGCCACCCAGACACGCGGGGCATTCAGAGATACCACCAGAGAGCCCCTCATCCACCAGCTCCCGGGTTTGGTGTTGTGGAGGCGCAGCGGTTCCCACCGCCACTGAGGGACCAGCACATACACCAGGGCCTGGGGCACGTTAACAGCAGAGGCTGAGGAAAGAAGGAGATGGACGTGGGCAAAGGGGGGCCGGAAAAGGCCCGTTCCATCTCCCTTCACACCTCCGAGCTCTTTTGGTGTGCAGGCACGGAGCGAGAGGAGCGCCTCCTCTGACGCAGAGCTCCTTTGTTGTGAGCCTTGGTTTTATCAAATCCAACCAGAACTAGATGGTTGTTATGAACGTGACAACGCTGTGACAGACCCCAGGACCGCCACCAGCCCACACGGCGCTGAGGGCACGGCCGCGCGGGGCGCGCAGGCGCACACGGCCCAGCGGAGGAAGGGGCCGCCCCCTTCCCCCCTCCGCGTCGCCATGGCAACGCCTCTCGGCCCGCCCCGCCGTGAGCTCAGCGCCCCCTGCGCTTAACAGCGCGCCCGGCGAGCTCGGCGCCCAGAGCCCCGGTAGCGCGCCGTGATCGTATAGTGGTTAGTACTCTGCGTTGTGGCCGCAGCAACCTCGGTTCGAATCCGAGTCACGGCATCGCCCCGGCGGTACCACGGCACACGGGCTCTCTTTTTTTCCCCTCATTCCGCTCACTTCCCCACACGTTCCAGCGCGCCCTGCGCGTTCGCCTTTCACACTTTCGCCCCGCTTTTTGCACGATTTTCGCTCGTTCCCCCCGCCGCCACCGCTACCCCCGCCGGCTCCCTCCGCCGCCTCGCCGGGGGCTGCGGGGCCGGGCCGAGGCCGGGGAAGGCGCCCGGGGGCCCTGCCGCAGCTGCCGGGCACGGCCGGGGACCGGAGCCAGGCCCCCCGCCGGCCCCCGAGGCCGCGCCACCGCCGCGGGTCTCCCCATAGCGAAAATCGCGTGAACCGCGCGGGACGGGCGTGCAAGGCGCGACGGGGGCGATGCGATTAGGGGCGCGCTGGCGCATGTTGAAAGCAGAGGAATGAGAAAAAAGAAAAAAAAAGAAAAAGAAAATTTCGGAGCCCGTGTGCCGTGGTACCGCCGGGGCGATGCCGTGACTCGGATTCGAACCGAGGTTGCTGCGGCCACAACGCAGAGTACTAACCACTATACGATCACGGCGCGCTACCGGGGCTCTGGGCGCCGAGCTCGCCGGGCGCGCTGTTAAGCGCGGGGGGGGCGGGGCCGGGGGGGCCCCCTGCGGGCAGCGCCTGGGGGCCCGGCTCCCTGCGGCCCGTGCCCGGGAGGTGCAAAACCCCCGCCGCTGCCGCTCGGGGCTGACCACGGCAGCGGGCACTCGGCGCAGCGGGGCCATGCCGGCGCCGTGCGTGCCCGCGGGGGCGCACCCTGCAACGTCGTGCCTTGAAAAGCTGTTTCCAAGCCAGGCTTTGGCTGTCCACCCTGCGTCCCTCCGCCTAACGCGACTTCGCGCCGCCGCATCCCTCTGCCTAGCACCCTTTTAGAATTTTTTCCCGGCGTTTCTTCTTCCAGCTCGCTTCCTGCAAAGCTCCCTGCTGGGACGGGAGCACCGCAGGGGTTTGGCCGCAGGGTGCTGCCGTGGCTGCCCCGCCGCGCTCCTCCGAGCACCCTCGCGGCTGACGGGTGCAGCCAGGGCCGGGTGCCAGGGCGTGAGCCCGGGAGGAGCCGAGCTATCGCTATGGGCTGACCCAGCTCTTTGGACTGAGCTGTTAATCCGTAACCGCACGGCACCAGGCCGGAGCTGCGGGGCTGGCGGGTGAGCGCTGGGGCCCGGTGGGCACGGGGACTGGGGTGGGGGACATGGACGAGGGCCCTACGCGTGGCTGTGCTGTCCCACGGCCGGGCGGGGACCACGGGGGGCACCATGTCCCCACACAGGGGGCACAGGGGGCATGGGAGGGGGGTGTTGATTGTCTGCCTGCCCACCCGGCACCACTCCCAGGGAGGAGGGCGGCCAAGGAGGCCTTGGCAAAATAAAAGGCAGCAGAGCCATTGGGGGAGGGGAGTGGGCACTGGAACCCCCCCGCCTCAGGGTACAAGTGCCTGCAGCTCTGGGGGGAGCTGGGAGCACTGGGGAAGCCCCAAGGGGGTCCCCAGACCCTGGGACTGGGAGGTGCTGGGGGGGTCCCTGGGCTGGAGAGGGCCTGCTGTCCTTGATGGAGCCCGATTCTTGCGCCGTGGGAAGCGAGATGTGAGCCTGGCCTCTCCGCCTTGTCCTTGCCGTCCTGACACACACACCTCCAGAGCAAGGACTCCTCGCCATTCCCTCTGTCCTCACGCAAAGGTGCTCCTGCAGTCACCCGCTGCCTTCTCTGTGACTTCTCTGCTCTCTGCACTTCCCCTGTTCTTCTCCAGGTAGAGATAGCGGGAGGGTGCCCAAACGAGATGCTGCAAGGAGCCCTGCACTGGTGGGAACACTGGTTCTTCTAGCTTTGCTGGACCAGTTCTCCCAGTACAATCCTCCTTTAGGACTAGTCCCCATGCAAATCACAGTTTACTCCTACCCATCACTCCTGTGCTGTACTAGTTACCATCAGGAAAAGACCTTCCTTATCCTCGTCTGAAGGACACGGGTGCTCCAAGAGCTCTTGATGGGACATGCGACCACTCTTATTTTTCGCAAACCCCCACAACATTTTTGCAAACATCTTCTCCACCTTGGAGGAGGGGTGCTAGCTCTTCCTGCAGCATTGCTGGGGTCTAATCCTCTCCTGTAATTCTTCGGAAGCATGGAAGAGCAAGGAGCCTCCCATAGTTACAGGAGAACAAGCAAGCCAGCGCACCAGCCCCATGGCTTGAGGACACCACGGGATGGTCTGGTGCTTTGTTGGAGCAGGAGATGCTCTGAATGCTAACTACAAAGGGTGTTCTCCTCAGAGACCCCAAACTGTCATCAGGGGTCAGATATTTGTCCCTCCCAGAACTGATTCCAGCTTTCTCTCCCTGGCCAGATGGTCCCTCGTCGTGCTGTTTCTCTAATGCAGTGAAGCAATGGCGCACCAGGAGATGGAAGAAAACCAGATATCCCTGGACAACTTTGAGAAGGGCATAGACAACCCAGCTTTCGAATCCCTGGTAACCCCCCCCCCCCCCTTCCCCTCCCACAGGGCCACAGGAGCAGCTTGGGGTGCTCCAGCTAACAGTGTTTTCCAGGGTGAGGAGAGACTCCATGAGGACCATGATGGTCCGCGTGGTGGGAGCAAGGAGGAAAGGCGAGGAGAAGGGAAAGGGAGAGTCTCCTCATACTGCAGGTAGGATAACCCCTGTAGATTCGTGCATGTAAAGTATTTCCAGTGGTCATAGCAAGTCCGAAATTGGGCTGATCTTCAGGATAAATGGTGTGTGACTCTCCCCAGGAAGGCTCTGCAGCCAGCATCCAAGGCAAAGCGCTTCTGCAAGGCTCATGCCAAGGTACTGCGGATGGTCTTCTGGGGGATCCTTGGAGCAGGTGAGGACTTCCCAGCACTGAGACCCCATCTCCACATCCCCTGGGCTGGCTGTGCCCCCAGCCTCTGAGCACCAGGCACCACTGCTCACATGGAGGTTGTGTCTATGCTCACCAGCCCCATTGTCCAAGTCCCCCTCACCCCGCTGCTCCTGTCCATGAGAGCTACCTGCACCTCACTGTCCTCCCCTTTCTCCACTTACACAAAGAGTTTGCTCGGCCTCTTCTCACTCCGTGTGCACCCAGACAGCTGAGATGCTGTCACCAAGGAGCCTGGCTGCTCAGGTGGTGCCACCTAAATCCTCCCCACGCATAAACGAGAGCCTCAAGGGTGGCCAGGGAAGGATGTTTTGAGGAAACAGACCTCACTGTTTGCCACAGTTAGTATTGTGAATCCCTATGGTCCTGATGTTTCTGACCCCCTGCGTGCCTTCTCCAGCCTACCTGTGCTACCTGATTGCGGCCTGTTGGCTCAACTTCCAGCGAGCCCTTGCCTTGCTCATCATAACTGCTGTGGTTGTCTTCTTCATCTTATGGAGCCTCTTCAAGAAGTACTGTGGGGCAAAGGTATTGCTGCTCCTCAGCCCCGTTCAGAAATGCTTCCAAAAGTCCTGGCCATGGCTGAAATGGTGAGTGAGGAAGAGACAGGGCCGCATCTCCCCAGAGCCTGGGTCCCCTATCCTGTGGTCGTCCGGCCAGAGCAGGGCAGGCGTGACCGATAGCTGGTGGCACTGGGCATGTGCCCTGGTGTTGTGCAGGCACCTCATGGGTGATGAGGCACGGCCCTGCCACGTAAAAGCCATGGCAGAAATGGCTTGCCGCCACCTCTCTACCTCAGTAGCCTGACGGCTAGTTGTACCCCTCATTTGCATCTGAGCCCCAGGTTTCATCAGATGCATGTCCCGTAGGGTGACATCTCCCGCACAATTAGCTCCTGCCTTCATGGGGACTTCCTCTCTGTGACAGTCTGGGATTTACTTTGCAGGCTGCTGAGCGTGGTCCTCCTGGGCGGCCTGGTCACGTGGCTGGCTTTGGACACCGCCAGAAATCCAGAGCAGCTCATCTCATTAGCTGGCTTCTGCTTTATTTTGCTGTTTCTGTTCATCTTCTCCAAGCACCACAGCGCAGTATGTGTTTCAGGTGTGGCATGGCCTCACAAGAGGTGGCCACCCAGCACTGAGAGCTGAGGAGGATGTGGGGAACAAATGCTTCTTTCCCATTATCATCCCCTGATGGCCCATGGCTGGAGCAGGGGAGAAGTCCACTGGCCCCCTGGAGGACACAAAAACCCAGCAGGGCCCCTGGGCAGAGCTGGTCACAGCCTGGGAAGCAGAGCCCAGGCTGGATGGCTGGAGCCCCAAAGCCACCATACTGCTCTCCTGCCTGCTGCTCAACCCAGGGCTCCCCCGTGGTACCCCCATCCTGTTTTCCACCATGTCTTTCGTACTGGGGCAGACCCAGAGACCCAGCACCAGACCCGTACCTGAGCTTCAGGTGCCTGTGGGTGGAGGGGCAGAAGTGATTGAAGTCCCAGGGGTTTCCAACCCTGCCCTTTTCAATGTTTCGGGCAATCCCTCCATCCCCTTCCTCCAAAGTGTTAGTGAACAGGCAGTTTTGCTCTAGGGGGTCTGTACTACCACAAGAAGGTCTCCACTGCTCTTCTCCTCCCTGGCAAGCCTGGAAGGTTACATTTCACCTGCCATTTCCTGAGTCCCACCAACTTGTCTCCTTCCTCTATCACCAACCTGGTTTCTGAGGGGATTTCTGCCAAATAGCATCCCCATGACCATCACCCAAGAGCTACTGAAAGGGCAGGAAGCCAGAGAGGTAAGTCTGTAGGCTTTGGTAACACTTTGGTCCTCATTCTACTCTTGGTCCCCAGGTGTCCTGGAGAGCTGTTTTCTGGGGTCTTGCCTTGGAATTCTTAATTGGACTCTTCATCCTCCGAACAACCCCTGGCATCCAAGCTTTCCAGTGGCTGGGTGACCAGATCCAGGTACTGTTTCTGCTCACCCCATCCCATGCTTAAGCCCTCCAGGTAGCTCCCCTTGCGACCAGTAAGTAGAGCTGAGCGTGGCATGGGCTGGAGGAGCGACAGGGAATGCACGCCAGCATTCTTAATGAGACTGGAGAAAAGCCAGCTCTTTCCTGGTTCTGTGGCACAGCCCAGGCCCTTTGGCACAGTGTCCCTTGCAGGCTGGAGTAGTTCCCCGTGCCTCAGGGACACCCCACCACTACCCCCAGCTTAGGTTTCACGGGGTCTTTATCTGCTGGGGCAATGAATCTAGCTGTGGGATTGCGGGGGCAGTCACCTGCTAGGCAGAAGACAGACGTCAGGGGAAGAGCTCATGGAGATCTCCCTCTTACCATACGACATCCCCAATTGCAGATCTTCCTGGGCTACACCAAAGCTGGCTCCGTCTTTGTCTTTGGGAACACGCTCGTTGAAGAAGTCTTTGCCTTTCAGGTCAGCTTGGGGAATGGGATGTGGGGAGGGAGAGGCAGAGCCTGGTTTTCTTCTGGCCTTGTCCAGAGCTCAGCCAGCTCAAGGATGGGTCTCCCTTAGCTTTGTTCCCACCCATGGACCTCCTCAGAGCCATGGGGAATTTATACTGGTCCCTGTCTCTCCTGCTGGCCTGGCCCAGTGTTGTGGCACCCCAATAGCGTGGGCTGGATATGCAACACCATGCTATGCCCAGCCCATGTGGCAGGGGAGCCTGGTCCCCAAGTGTACTTAGATGCGCTGCTCAACTCCCCTTTAATCCTGCACCCTGGTGTCTCGTCTGCAGACTCTGCCCATCGTTGTTTTCTTCAGCTGTGTGATGTCCATCCTCTATTACCTCGGTGCCATGCAGTGGCTCATCCTGAAGGTAGGGCCTCGTGTCTAGCTCTGTGATGGTGGTGGAAAGGAGAAGGAGCTGGTGGTTTCTGCAGCCACAATGAAAAGTTGATGGATGTCCCTGGAAAACTGGGATGGTGCTAATTTGGTTTGACTTGTCCTGATAAAATGATAGACACAGGACCCCTCTTTTGTGCACATCTTCCTGAGAAAGCCCAGCCCTGGGGTTGATGATGCTAGTTGGTCTTTGGGCACTTCTGGAGATCACCACCATGCAGCTTGGCAAGGGCCGGCTGGAGGACCAAACAGTGCTCTGCTTCACAGGGTGGGTGGTAGGGTGTCAGGAGCCTTTGGGAACACAGTGGCCTTGTCTTTCCCCAGATCTCCTGGCTGCTTCAGATCTCAATGGGCACCACCCCTACTGAGACCCTGAGCGTGGCGGGGAACATTTTTGTGGGACAGGTAAGGCTCTGGGCAGGAGATGTAGCTCCTCAATCCTTGCAGCTGAGCCTGCCCCAGAGGAAGGGTCTTCTCCTCCCTTCCCAGGAGACCTACAGCCCTGCATGGTGACAACAGAGGCTTTTCTTTCACACAGACCGAAGCCCCACTGCTCATCCGCCCGTACCTTGCGGACATGACCTATTCAGAAATTCATGCTGTGATGACTGGGGGCTTTTCCACCATTGCAGGCAGCGTGATGGGAGCCTATATATCCTTTGGGGTGAGTGCATGGGCAGATATAAGCCACGTTTTCCCTGCTCAGGGGTCCTGACATGCCAGAACTGCCCTCAGATTGTGGGGGAAAAAGACCCACTGTGGTCCTCTTCCATAGGGGGCAAGGGGCCTCCATGCCCAGTCTCACCTCACCTCTGCTGGCCTCGCCAAAACCCCAGAGCTCTGCTAGGGACCCTCCCACAGCAATCAGGGTAAATCTTCTCATTGAATCAGGGAATAATTTAGCCTGGAAGACCCCTTTGGAGGTCTCTGGTCCACCCTCTTGCCCAGACTGGGTAATGGCAAAGCCCGAGCAGGATGCTCATCCAGGTTATCATCACCCCCCCACACCTCTCCGGTCTGCCCCACAGATGCCCCAATTCACTGGGAACAATTTTTTCCTTATGTCCAGCAGGAATTTCCCCACTGCATCCTGTACTGTGCTTCTCACCCTTTCACCAGGCACCTCTGAGAAGTGTCTTCCCTTCAGCCCCCTTTAAAGTACATGGGAACTGCAGCTCCCACCTGCTCGGCTCTCTTTTCTCCCAGCCGAACAAGCCCAGCTCCTCCAGCATCTCCTTGGCTGTCCTGTGCCGCAGCCCTCTGGGAATGCTCTCACCAGTTCATCGTTTTCTCAGAGATGGACGTGGTGCCCAGATGTGGCCTCATCAGTGCTCCATAATGGGGAATAAACCTTCCCCTTGACCTTCTGGCTGAGCTACTGCTATTTAAACATTAATTAGGCTCCTTAAGGAGGGAGCCAAGGGTGAAAGGACAGAGAAATGAGAAATTGCCACGCAGAGGGCAGGGGAGGGGTGAGACAAGGCTGTTACGGTAATACACTGCTCCTGCTGGGAGCTTGGCTGTTCGTCGGGGGTAGAAGTTCACAATGTTGCACAACTTACGGCTCTGATAATGATAGAAAGGGACAGGGAGGGGACAAAAATCATCAAGATTAAGTCAGACAACAACAGATTAACATCTCTGAGGTTATGATTGCTGCGGCTCCAGCAATGTCTCCATCCAGACCTACACACCTTCAATGGCCAAGATGGGAAATGTAGAGACATTTTCTGACCCTGAGCAAACAGAGAGCCCTGCACTGCTCCAGGTGTTGCTGGCCCTTGCTGGCCATGTCCTGGGGCAGCCCTGTGCAGCCTTGCACGGAGGTGCAGCGCCTGAGCCCACGGTCTGCCTGTTGCAGATAGACGCAGCATCGCTGATTGCGGCCTCCGTGATGGCTGCACCCTGTGCCCTCGCTATGTCCAAACTGGTCTACCCTGAGGTGGAAGAGTCCAAGTTCAAGGGCAAAGAAAGCATCCACATCTCCGGCGGGTGAGTGGGAGCAGAGGGATGGGGCAGTGGGGTCGCACACATCCTGCCACAGCAGGGAAGTTGCGGGAGTAATTCGGGTATCGCAGGTGGCAGAAGGTTGGGAGACCCTGTGGCGTGCAGACAGCGCAGTACATCCACAGAGCAAGACCAACCTTACACTGGAGATGCCTGGCCACGTGAGCCTGTCTGGGTCTTTTTTCTCCCAGGGAAGAGCAGAACATCCTGGAAGCTGCTAGCAGCGGGGCTGCTGCCTCGGTGGGGCTCGTGGCCAACATCGCGGCCAACCTCATCGCCTTCTTGGCGGTGCTGGAGTTCATCAATGCTGCCTTACTCTGGTTCGGGGAGATGGTGAACATCAAAGGCCTCTCCTTTCAGGTATCCCCAAACCCCCTGCCCATCCCCACCTTTGCCCGCTGCCTCAGTAGACTGCTGAGACCCCTCCTTGCCTAGCGTTCACCTTGCTGGTGCTTGGCAAACGCTGGCGGCGGGTGCCCAAGCTGGGGGCTACGCAGAGGCTCAGCTCTGCGTTGCTCCCTCCTGGCGCGCTCTTCCCAGATGATCTGCTCCTACGTCCTCATGCCCGTGGCCTTTCTCATGGGGGCAGACTGGGCAGACTCACCAGTGGTGGCCGAGCTCCTGGGGATCAAGATCTTCCTGAACGAGTTCGTGGCATACCAGCAGCTGGCCACATACAAGAAGAATCGGCTGGAAGGCCTGGAGGAGTGGAACGGGGGCCAGAAGCAGTGGATATCTGTGAGGGCAACTGCCACCCCGCCGGGCACAGGGCAGTGATGGAGCCAGCTGAAACGGGGCACGGGGCCTGGCATGGGGGGTGATGGTTAGGGGGATGGGAGGACACCTACAGCCAACTAGACTTGAACGTCCACTCGCTACTGGGTTCGGGGTCATCCTGAAGGACCCACTGAAGTCACATCCCACTGGTTCTGCTCTCCGGCAGGGCAGATCATGATGCTGTAGGGCCTCCCCCATGGTGCCAGCCCGACCTCTTCCACAGGCAGGCTGTCCCTCCCTTACCTCCTTGCTGCAAAAAAAAAAGGCTGAAGTAGAAAGGATTGGGGTGGGGACTTATCTCCATCCCGGCTAGCTGGGCTGGGAGCTACAACACAGTGACCAGCACAGGGTGCTGTGGGGCTGCTGCTGGGCTGAGGTGACTGTCCCCTGCCTTTGTGCCCTCCAGGAGCGTGCCGAGACCATCACCACCTTTGCACTCTGTGGATTCGCCAACCTCAGCTCCATCGGGATCATGCTGGGAGGCCTGAGTGAGTGTGACCCATGTCCTGGGGGCTTGGGCATGGGGCAGTGGGACCTGTGGGCGGGAGGAGTTTGCTGCCTTCAAGCCTCAGCGTTCAGTCTCTGATAGCACGCAGCTAAGGAATGGGACTTACATGAGATACAGATGATTTTGCAGCGTACCATGGGCAAGGTCACCTGCACATCCCACAAGCTGAGGTGTCGCCATGAACAGAGGTTCAAAGTTCAAAGTTCAAAGCAAGGAACAGAGACTCCAGCCCAAAGGGCTCTGATTGATCCCTCACGGGTGCAGGGCGGGCACGGCACTCTGCCAACACCCCCCACCACAGGCTGGGCAGACAGGCTGGGCCATGGCCAGGACCACCAAACACGATGTTACACCAGCGTGGTTGGGCAGGGCACTGGATGGCAGAGCCAGATGGGGACCTGGGACATGTCTCTTCTGTGTCCCTGACTGGGGCCAGAAGCAGAGCAAGGATCCGACTTGCCCTATTCTCTGCTTTGTCCCCGCAGCCTCCCTTGTTCCCCACCGTAAGGGCGACTTTGCCTCCGTTGTGCTGCGAGCGCTGCTCACCGGCATCTGCGTCTCCATGCTCAACTCCTGCCTGGCAGGTAGGTCCCTGGGGAGAACGGGCGAAGGGCTGAACACCCCTACGAATGCTGGTGCAGGTGTAGGAAGGCTGGCTGCCGCCCCCACGGCTCTGACAGGGCCTCCAAACCCTCTGCTCTCTCCCCCCTGCGGCAGTTTGTCAGCATCCCCCAAATCCCGTTGCTCTGCTGGGGCTCCTCACCCTCATCTGGGCTGCAACTGGGATATTTCAAGGGTGGATTCTGAGGCACTGTGAGGAGCTCCCGCTGCTGCAGCCAGCTGGGAGGATGTGGTGCATGGGGCTGGGTGCAAGCTTGGTCAGGGTGTGGGATTTGAGTGTGTGGTCCCTCAGAGACCAAACCGCGAGGCCTTGTCCCGCAGGCCTCATGTACATGCCAAAGGAGGTGAGCGACTGCGTGACCTTCCTCAGCACCGCCAACTTCACCTCTACCAGCTACCCCATATACACGTGCTGCAAGCAACTCTTTGCTAGGTGGGTGTGTGGCCAGGCCCTGGGAAGGGTCTGGAGCTATGTGGTCTTGCCTGGGGACCCGTGTGCATGGGGGTGGCAGACAGGGCTGGGATGGGGCTGGCTCGTGTAGCTCGCCCGCACATCCCATCTCCTTCACCCTCAGGCAGCTGGGCACAGTGGGCACCCAGCAAGCCAGCTCTCTGGCTCTCTCATCTGGGAGGATGAGGAGCCCGGCGTGAGCCTCTGAACCATCAGTTTTGGGATGGGGGTGGTAGGGTGGCTCTAGGCCTGACCGTGCCTCTCTCTCCTTTCAGCACGGTGCTGGAGAACGGGACACTCTCCTTCACTGGAGTCTGGGATGGCCAGGCGGAGAGCATGCGATGCCTGACGCAGTGCTGCGGGCACTACAACCACACATCCTGCACATGGTGAACTCTGAAACTCACAGGCTGCTGCCGGCTCAAAGGGACATCGGGGTCTGCATGTGCCAGTCCCAGAGGCACGAAAAAACCAGCATGGATATGTATGTCTGGTCTTCTCCACTCCAGTGATGAAAGACAGCACCATGCACCTTGCAACCAGCAGCCCTGGGTGTTGGCCCCTGGACACAGGGGAACTGCTCCAAAATAAACCTCAGGCTGTACGTACCCATGACTGAAGCTCCCCATGGCTGTTTTTTGCTGCAAACCTTGCAAGCCGAGCCTCCACCAGGTGCCAGCTTCAGGGCCCGGGCCCAGCCCCAGCCCCAGCCCGTCTCCTCTCCCCACAACAGGCGTAGATGGGGTAAAGCTGTCAGCTGAAGCTGCTTCCTTCCCCAGACACAAGCCTCCCCGTCCCGCCGTGCTTGGGTTCATCTTTTCCATAGCGACCACAGCACCGGGGAACAGGCCAGTCCTTCTCACTTTATTGCACTCGAGCACACCCATTTGCCAAGGCGGCCATGTATGTACACCATTATTTTACAATGATCTGACGACAGCACCAGGGCACTGGAGCACACCTCACTCCCGGCCCAGCCCCTTCCCTCCTCTGCCAGGCTGCAGGGAGTCACCGTTTCGGATGCCACCACCCTCGCCATGCTTAGGTGTGGCACTGCTGTCACCCAGCACGCCTCTCCAAAGCCCTAGGGAAGGTGATGGGGTGGGACGAAGGAGGCTTGTCCCACTGTGGGGAGCTTTACTTCGCAGCAGGAGCACCGCTGCCCACTCGTCGATGCCTCCCACCACGGCCAGAGCACACGGCCCTGGGGCCCAGAACTGGCCTCTGTCTGGCACCAGGGCAGCAGGGACAGGGGCAGACACTGCCACTGGGGTAACTGCGCCAAGCGGGGCTGACGCTAACCACACGCGGCCAGCATTGCCCGCTCCTGGGCGCCCCATGTGAGGTAGAGCATCCTTACCTGTAGCAGCACCACCGCCCTCAGCATCCACCCGGCCAGGGAGGCCAGGAGAGGGGTGCAACTCTGGCCCCATGCAGCTGCTGGCACTGACACCAGCACCCTGCCACGGGGCTGGCCTGCACCCCAGAGCCCCAAGCAATAGCAGCAGGCAAGCACAAGTGCTGCAGCTCACCGCTAAACCCCACTGCAGCAAAACAATTTAAATCAGCATGCAAAGGACCAGTCAGGCTCTGGTTTGGTTCACACCCCTGACACCGAGCACTGTCTGGGCTTTACGGAGGACATGAAGAGGGACAGGAGTGGTGACGCGTGCTGGGGGAGCAGAAAAGAGCTGGAAGCCAGGAGGAGAGCCCATACTCCTGCTCAGCTCAGGGGAGCGCTGGGGCACCGCCAGGAATGGGGCACGGTATAGGCAAAGCCTGAGGCAGCTGGTCTGACGGCCCATGTCTTGAATGCACCAGTTCAAGCAAGCCAAATGGAAAGAGGCAGGAGTGGAAAGCAAGTCCCAGTGCAGGGGCGTGCACGGCCCCACGCAGCTTTTACAGAGCGGTCTGTGAGAGGGGGCCCACGGGTGGGTGCCGCAATACCCATAGCTGTGCCGGCCCTGCTGCGAAGCCAGTCGAGTGGCTTGCGCTAGCACACACCACACAACACAAACGTGACGAGCCGGGGCAGGAGCAAAGGGATGAGAGCAGCTGCAGCACGCAGTCGCACGCTGCCCTCCGGCTGCTTGGGCTGGTGGGTGGAGCGGGGGTCCCCACGGCCGCAGCTTCGACTACTGCGGGCAACCAGACCCGCTGCCCTCTCCAGACCTGAGTTTGGAGGCTGCTTGGGCCTCCCCTGCTTCCACTGCTCTCCGGGAGCTCCTGGGGCTCACAGTAGCCTTCCGGGTGCCCTGGGGACTGGCCATCCCCTTCTTCGGAAGCTGGGGGCTGGACTGGGTTGATTTCCTGCCTGTGGAGGGGCTCTTGGAGCCCTTGGGCTTGGCCGGCTCCAGAGTCTTCAGGCCCAGGATGCTGCAGTAATGGTTGCACTGGTGAGTGGCTGCGAATTGCTCCAACAGGGAGGGGAAGCAGCTTTCCTTCAGCCCCTGGTACCTGCCAACACAGACACACTCAGCCTCACCTCGTGCTCGGAGACGTCCCACTGGATGGCGAGGATGGAGCCCGGCCACGCTTACTATCGTGCCCCACGCCAGCAGCGGAGCTGGGGACAGCCTGAGGCCACCCCATGCCACCATCTGGAGGGTCACTCACCCTTTGAGGTTGGTAGCTATCCGCACGTTGGTCATCTTCCAGCCCACTCCTGCAATGAAAGGGAGGACAACCAGTCCCTGCCCAGGCAAGGATGGGCACTGGAGCCAAGGGCAGCTCATCACCCTTGAAGCAGGGCTCCAAGGCACATAGGGAAACAGTCAGGAGGGCAAGGCTGGGGCTAGTTCTCCTCCTTTTGCAAGCCCATGAGTGGTGAAGGGCCACGGGAATTGGGTGGGAATATCCCTTTACCTTCCATGTCAGTCACAAGGATGTTTCCATTCGTCCACTGGTATACCCAATGCTGGAAGGCACAGCATTTGAGCACAATCTCTGAGGTGCCTCGTGCCACCAAGCTGCCATCTCTCTCGGTGACACAGTACTGCTCACAGGGCCCACCCAGATCCTCCTCCATTGTGGCGTAAGGGATGTTGTTAGCCGGTCGGTAGATCAGGTACAGAGGAATTATCCTGTGTGGTAACACACAGCTGGGGTAAGCACCAGCTTTCCCAGCTCAGCAAATGGAGATCCACACATCAGTCTCTGGCTTTTGCCTTCCCCCAAAATGTCTCCTGCTTGAGAGCAGGAGAAGTTGCTGCCCTCTGGTATGTCCCCAGTGCCCCATGGAGAACCCTCCCACCATCTCCCAAGAAGCTCTGCCCCACTGTCAAGCCCAAGGGGCTGCAGCACCCTACTTACTCAGGCACTGCTCCAAAATCAGGGACGGCTCGTGCCTCAGCAGCAAAGATCTTGCAGTACTCACGGCTAGAGTTCTGGATTTTACATTCCTGGAGATTCAAGCAGGAGAGTCAGGGCCCTGTCCCTCCTTGTGCCAACCAGCCTGCAACAAAGCCCTGGGACCCCCCTCCCGGGAAAGCATCCCTTGGGCCCGCTCCCAGTTGTTCCCCTGTCCCAGCAGTCAAAGGACAAGTGTCAGGAAAGCTCTGAGCAGCTCTGCGTTGCTCAGAGAGAAGGGCTGAAGCCCACAGGGATATGGCTTGACCCCTCCAAAGCATTCAAAAACTGGAAGGAAATAAAGAAGGCAGGCATAGAGCTGGGGACCGTGGTGCCAACAGATGGGGAAAAAGTGGGGTATCCCCACAAGAGTGCCAGCCTGCAGTGCCCACCTGTATGGTGATATCATAGTTCTTCTCGATGAGGCTGTTCTCATTCTTGGTCCCAAAGACAATAAAATTGTGCACTTTGATGACGCAGGTGTGGCCGGACTCGAAGATGGGCTCTAGGCCGTAGATGGCTCTGGCACGGCAGGCTTTGCGCAGGAAGCCAGCACCCACTTCCATGTCCTCACTCACCACACGCCCGAAGAACTTATCCCCCCAGTAGCCTGCGTCAGCCAAGCCCTTCGCAAACACCATGGGCGTCATCTCGATCTCCTCTCCAACTGGTGGAGGGAAGAGCTGGTGAGAAGGGACAACGCAGGCACGTCCTGCCCACACCACAGCAAGGTGGGGTGGTGGGGGCAGCAGCTTGTCAGCACATCACCCTTACCTTCGATCTCTTCCCGCAAGATAAATCCTGACAGCACTGGAGGAGACACAAAGCAGGAGAGGAGTCAGGGTTCACCCAGGATCCCATCCTGCCTCAGGGCCCACGCACTTCCACACGGAGGGATGGCAAGGAGGAAGGCACGAACTGCTCACAAAGCAGCACGTGGAGGCAGATGCACCTTGCCAAGGTGGCTTGCAGGGCTCCCGCTCTGCAGCCCAGCACCAAACCCTCCCTGTGGCTCGCCGTGCCACCCCACCGCACACCCCGGCAGCTGTAAGAGCCCACCAGGCTGCTGAAGGCTCCTCACCTTCTGGGCTGAGCAGGAAATCAGTGGAGTCAGTGCCGTACTCATTGCTGATCACACAGCGGTAGACCCCGCAGTCCTTCTGGGATGCCTGCACGATGGCCAAGGCTGCCTGGCCCTCATCGCCAGCACTGGAAGAAATCAGAGCAAGGTGTCAGCCTCATGCAGTGCACGGGGACACCTGGAGCCCCGTCACCAGCCAGGGCGCTGCGGTGGGCACCGTGCTGACTTTGAAGGGCAGGCAGAGGGCTGGAAAGGAAGCCAGCCTGCGGGCATGCAGGAAGGCAGGAGCATCCTAGCTGCTCCCCTGGCACCTCACGGCATCAGGAGGCTTGCCCTTCATACTCACGGACGTGCACATCTCCCAGGCAAGCCCTGCAAACTCTGGCCAGGGTTGGGCTACATGCTGATAAAGGTGGTTGCCTCTGAGTGTGGCTAGGTCAGGGCTGTATCTGGCTAATAAATGCTTGTCTGGATGAGATAGCTGGAAGCCAAACACAGAGATGTCCAGCTTCCTGCCACGTTTTCAGCCATTCAGGAGTGAGGGCAGACACTACTCCCCACCCTGCAACCTCTCCCTTTCCAAGGAACCAATAAAACATGAACCTGCAGAACCAAGCTTTGGGCTGGCATCCCCTGGCCAAGGTGGCAGCACACCGGGCAGACTGGTCCCCACAAGAACCAAAAGCCCGTTTCTGCCTTGCATGGCCAGCGTGAACTGGCAAGGGGATAACAGGTTGCAGAGGAAGGAGGTGAGACGTTCATCCCGAGACCCACGGCTGAGCTGGCCACACTGTTCAGCTAGAAGGAAACGGACACTCCTAGTCCATCTGCCTCAGCTCAAGTATCTGCCGCAGGACATCACTGGTATCCCAGAAGCATCTCTTTCTGACTGCCCATTTTAAAGGATCCTCACTCACATGACTCTTAGAGGCATCAGGCAAATCTCATCCAATGTGGATGATGTTCTCACACAAGCGAGAGCTCACCTGGGCTTGAGCACAAGCTGTTCTCCATAACACACCCAAAGAAGCATCCCAGATACAAGCCACACAGAAGTTCTTTTCCTGTGCAAGGGCAGTGGCAAGGGGTAGGGAGAGCAAAACCAGAGCTACTTTTTTCTCCTTTGGTGCTTGCCAGTGTTGGTTGCATGGAAGTGCAGTGTGCAGGCCCTCCCAGCACAGCTACCAGCCCTCCCCTCCCCTGTATCACTTGGGGTCCCAGTTCTGTAGTTTGCTCCCAGCTTTCAAGCTCTGAGATGGGCACAACACTTTCCCTGCCCTCTCCAAGGTCTGGATCAGCCCCTGCCCTCCCCTGGGCTCCGTGACTCAAAGCATCAGCCCTTGAGCCAGACTCTAGATGAAGCATCAGTAGGACAAGTAGGGCAGCAGTTCCCTGTCTGAGCAATCCTCCCTCCCAGGGCACTGGGCAAATAAAGTTCACAACGTACCGTGCCATGCAACGAGCTTCCCATGCAGCCTTAAGAAAAGGGGCACCTTTACCGCAGTAAACACAATGGCCAGAGCTGGATTTAACACATGAACCCAGGGCTATGCACAAGGACTACAATGAAGTGGAGCTGGCAGGTTACCTCCTTTGTGCTTCTGCTACAGGGATCTCGTCCTTGTACCACATCAGCTTAGAATCACTCAAAATATTGAAGAACTGGCACCAAAGTTTCAGGTTTCCTGATGCATCGGAAAATTGTTCAGCCCTGATCTTACGAATCACCTGTGGAGCTAAGGACAGGGTGCAAAGAGATTGATGGTGAGACACACAATGCTGGCTGCAGCTCTGGGGACAGGCCAGCCTACCCCAGTGCTGCTGCATTGGACTTAGGTGGTGGGTATCACAAGTACATCAGCACAGCGTCGCCTGGTACAACGTTGCTTTCCCAGAGAAGGTCTTGGAGCTCTAAATATGATGGGATGTAAGTGGTACAAATGTTCTCAACGGCACAGCACTGCAATGCCTAGTGGGGCTCAGCCAGAGGCAAAGCAGAAGAACACTAGGCAATGTAGGAGGAAACATTTATCTACTAAGGTGGGTATTCAGTAAGGTTACCCTTACTTTTGCAAGAACTGGATTTTAGAGGTCTTTTCCAACCTAAGTGATTCTATGATTCTAAGAGTGCTGATTTCAGTGAGGCTATCAGCTGGCTCCTGCAAGCACCTCAACACCAGGATTAAGCCTTTTCTAAGTCATTGCCACCAGGGAACACATCAGCATGGACCACAGAGGCGGAAGAGGCGTGTGCACCCTGCTTACACCCACTGGAGCCCTGACCAGCACGAGGCACCATGAGGAACAGGGCATGCTGGCCAAGAACAAGAGAGTTAGTTCTGTCATTCCCTTGGGTTGGGAAGTCCAGGCTGTGGACACAGCCAGTCTCAGCGCTACTCTCTCTGGCCTTCCTCTGCCTCCTCTGTGCTAACCGCGGCAGGGAACGGTGGCAGCAGATGTGCTTGTGCATCTCTTGTGCTCGGGCAGATGAGCATCTGGCCCATCTTACCCAGCTACATCTGACTTTGCAAATACTTGGAGCACACTTTGGGCTTTCATGCGGACAAAAGACAATGTTGAAAACCCTGCAAATGCACAAAACTCACATGGCCCCAGGTGGCTCTCACCAGCTTGGTTGGCCAGGCTCCCTTCATAGGCAACAGGGAAATGTGCTTCATGGGGATTACCTCTTTCCTTACCTTTAAACGGGTTATTTGCTTTCTTGGATTCTGCTGGCTGCCCTTCCAGCTTAGCATCTTCAGGGACTTCGGGATCATTGCTGCTGTCACCTGTGGGTTCATCATACAGCTTAGGAACCTCCAACGTGGCCATCTTCCTCATGAGGGTTGGCGAGCGTTGCTCTGCTGGAGGGGATGGAGCCTGGGCAGGTGTCTGCAACAGGGCTGCGTTCTTTCTGGATTGCCGCGGTGAAACAGTAGGGCTTCTTGCATGCCCTTGGCTCTCCGGGGTTGCCTCCTCTTCCTCCCCAGCTTGCTTCGTTTTTGGCAGGTATATTTTGCGACGGGCCCCAGAAGCAAGCTCCTCTGGTGTGGCACAAGGTAGCGCAACCAAAGGGTCACTAGGGCTCTCTTTCTCAGGGCTCACTGGAGGCAAGTTGGGAGCATTATTAGGAGGCTGTCCCGCTCCTGCTGCTGGCACGCTGCCCACCACGATGGATGGCACAGAGAGCTGGGATGACCCCTCTGCTTCGGGAGCCACCTTTGTACGTCTCTTTGGTGGCACAGGCCTGCAAGCCAGCATCTCTTTGCTGGTAACAAATTCCTCATGAATCAGGCCTGTGATCCGCCTGGTTGTCCTGGGTGTCAGAGGCAAATTCTCTGCTGTCTGGAAGAGCTGGTTGTTTTGTACCTTTTCCAAAACTCTCCTTGAGGTGCGGGGGCTCAGGCCTGCAATGCCTATCTCTGGGAGCGCAGCTTCCTCTGCAGTGGGCTGCTCCTCATCCCTGGGCTCAGCATCTTCTTTTGTGTCACTGTTGCTGCTATCTGACATTTTTAAAAGCAGCAGGAGGTAGCTCTTCAAGGAGGAAACAAGGTTTTTGTGCTGCATCTTCTCCTCCAAAGTCATTTCCTGAGGTTTCTCGGGGCTTGGCAGGACCAGTGGTGCTTGTGGCTGAACCTCAGTGCCTCTTTCAAAAGTGCCCGAAGGTGCTGCTGGCTCCTGGTTTGGAGCTGCAGCTGTTTGCTCTGCTCCTTCCTTCCTCTGAGGTACTACAGGCACCTGTTTGGCACTCTCCTCCCCTGAAGCACTGGCTGGAAACTCTTCCTGTGGGGCAGATCCATCTGCCTTTTTGGTTTCCGTGGCTTTGCTCGCAGGAGGCAGCAGCTGGGCTCCAGACGGGGCCTCCCCTGCAGCAGACTCCTTCCCTTGACTGCTGTGAGCTGCAGGCAGTGCCTCCTGTGCCGCCAACGTCCCCGCTGCAAGAGTGGGGACTGGCTCTTCTTTGGCCACTTGTACTGAAGCAGGAGCTGGTGTTTCAGCCTCCTGAAGCCCCAGAGGTGTTCCTCCCACCACAGGGGACGACTCTTCCTTGGCCACTCGTACTGAAGCAGGAGCTGGTGTTTCAGCCTCCTGAAGCCCCAGAGGTGTTCCTCCCACCACAGGGGACGACTCTTCCTTGGCCACTTGTACTAAAGCAGGAGCTGATGTTTCAGCCTCCCGAAGCCCCAGAGTTTTCCCTCCTACCACAGGGGACGACTCTTCCTTGGCCACTCGTACTGAAGCAGGAGCTGGTGTTTCAGCCTCCTGAAGCCCCAGAGGTGTTCCTCCCACCACAGGGGACGACTCTTCCTTGGCCACTTGTACTAAAGCAGGAGCTGATGTTTCAGCCTCCCGAAGCCCCAGAGTTTTCCCTCCTACCACAGGGGACGACTCTTCCTTGGCCACTTGTACTGAAGCAGGAGCTGGTGTTTCAGCCTCCCGAAGCCCCAGACGTGTCCCTCCCACCACAGGGGATGACTCTGCTACACTGCTCCCTCTTGCCTCTGCGCAGGGCTCACTCCCAGATGTCTCTAAGCCTGCCTCTTTGCTCTTCCCATCCTTTACCATCGCCTGATGTGCATTTTGCTCAGGAGGAGTATTTTCTCCAGGCTCTGGAGGACTCAGTTTCTTTGGCAATGGCTCTTTATTACCTTGGCTCTTGACATTTTGATTTGACAGTCCTTGTTGGGCCTCTCTGCCCTCAAGAGTATGGGAATGTCCTTCTGACCGTTTCCTAGAGGGAGGATGCTCCTTGTGGGGCTGTGTGTGGTCTGCTGGTGGTGGCTTTGGTGGCTCCCGAGGCCTCAACCTGGGGTTCGTCCTTTTTCCAGACCCCCTGGTCTCCTGGCAAACTGGAGTCTCCTTCTTGGGCTCCTCTAACTTGTTGGCTTGCTGACCGGTATCTACTGTTGGGCCAGACACTGGATGTTTTAGGTCACTAGCAGACTGTCCCACTGCTCCTGCAACCTAGTCGAAGAAGAAAAAGGGAAACATTATTTTACTGTCTGGGTCTGCTCAGTGGTGCTTATGGTCCATCTGTATGGTCCATCGAATCCTGAATCTTAACTCTGCAAACCTGGTATTGCTGGTACTCACTCATCCAGGGCCTTGCTGCTTCGCCATCGTCCCATGGTAGTGAGCCCCACAGCACCCTGTCACACTGCACAAAGTGGTTTTTCATTGTCAGCTCCAACTCTGCTGCCTTTCAACACACAGCAGTACAACCAAGAGGCAGGAGATCTGCTTCTCGAAAACACTCAGTGGCTTTAAATATAAGCTCCTTCAACACAGCACTTGTCCAAGGAGCAACGCTTTCCCGTTTTCAACAGCTAAGACCTTGTATAAAATTCATGCTCTTTTTTAAGTCAGTACTCCCCTGACACTATATCTGCAATCTCCACTCTGAGATGGGGCGATTGGCATGTCACACAGTATCTGGATGAGGCCGCCTAAATGATTTATAGCGAAATTGTACACCCTGACGTTATCTGTGCTATTTGACCATCCTGTTTCTTTGACATTCGGGAAGCTCAAATGTTTCCGACTGCAGCTGCACACTAGCAGACATTTCAGCAAGCTGCCCACTGCGATGGCTGAGCTTTATCCCGAGGAGATCTGGTGAACTCTTCCAGCCAAGGGACACTACCTGTTTCTGTAGGATAAGGCTCAGGGGAGGTAGCGATACCACCAATATACGCTGTGCCTGTTTGGTGCTCAGCTAGCAGCTTCAGGACAAAAGCATGGGAATGGGGCAGTCATACAACAGCTTCCCCATCCCCTATATATAGACCTGCCTGTCCTCCCCATCTCTGCAGAGGATGTCCTGCCTGCAGAGGATGAGAGCTGCTCAAGTTTTTCTCCTGAAGGAGTTTTAAGCCTCCAAAATGAGGTCCATGGGTAAAGAGGGTTGTGGCACTTCATACTTAGGACTGCAGTTTTTGGTCCTCAGTGGCACAGAAAGGGATGGGGATGGTCACTGCACAGCCCCAGTCCGTCTGTTCAAATGCAAAGAGTGTGAAGGATCACGGCACACAGAGGAAGCTTGGGGAAAACAAGGTTCACAGATGGACGCTCAGAGTGAGCTCTGTGCCACAGTGCTGCCAAGGGAGGCATCTCTTTGGTTGAACAGGAGCTGGGGCTTGGGGGCACAGGAACTAAAGCTCATTCAGAAGAGCTTGCTGGGGGCTTTTTAGAAAAGCACCTCTCCTAAAGTAACTGTGAAACACCTAAACTAGGGGCATATAAAAGAAATACGATAAAAACACCATTTTCAAAATTATACAAGAACTACTGCAAGGGTGATTTTCATTCAAACCCAGTATTACCTCTGCCCTTGTGCATGTGGATGTTCAGAACCTGGCTAGTGGCTGACGTTTTATAAAGTTCTTCTGCTACAGATAAATCCAGCTCAAAGAGAAGTCGTGAGCACAAGGACCAGATAGGTCCCAAGACCAGGAAAACACTGCTAAGGCTCTGTCTGGCTTGCGGGAAAGATTTAAAAAATAAAATAAAAAGCAATCTTTGTCCTGGAGAGCATAAGTATTCTCAAACACACTTGGAGTCAGCTACAAAGGATTTTAAAATGGCTTATTTGGTCACACAAAAGCCTCAGTACTTCCCCCAGCAACACTAACTAGCTGAAGCATTCAAATTCAAATCAAAAGCTTTTTGTCTGCTCAAAAAGCACACTAGCTGTCAAGTTACAGGTTTCCTCTGTGAGTGGGTTTTTGAAGAGGAAAATACCTTGATGTATTGTCAAAAGCTGAGGGATGACAGCCTGGCTGCCATACACAAAGTTCCACCCTCCTTAAGAGCAAGGGGCAGAATAATGCAGGAGAGAGAGAAAAAGAATTGCTTTTCCATGGGCTTACACACACAGCAATAATTAATGCAGCAATGTGTGATGCTGATGGGTTAAAGTGGGCTTCACTGCTTTAAGCCCCGGACCCAGACGCTCAATTCACTGCATAAAGCAGCATATTTCTGAGAATAAAAAGTGCTCCTATCTATGGTTAAAGAAATCTAGAAGAGGAAGAAAGGATTTTTTTTTTACTGGAGCAGCCGGCAGTCCCACTTTCCATACCATGGATGTCCCCACATCCAGACGTATTGCGTTACCTACTGAGGGAGACGTGCTACACCCGGAGTGCATCGCCCGATAGCCTTGGTCTGTACTGAGAGTGTGCACCTACCCTTGCTCAGATGCCAGATCCTGATGGCATCTGCAAATTGGACTCAGAGAACCCTTTACCACAGGAGGCTTCATCCAATTTAAAAAAGAACACAAAACAAACAAACAAACAAAAAACTGGTAGCCTCCAGTCTAATATTTTCATGAAAAATGCTTCAGGTTAAGTGGTTAAGTGACAAAAATAGAAGTTGACTAAAAGACGTAGTGAGGGTCAGGAGCAGGTGCGGTGCTCTGGCTCTGCATGGCCACCACAATGAGTCTTGCAAGAGAGTTTTTCCAACAGGGGAGAGCCAAAAAATAGCCCAGATCTACTGTATACATGTTGCACTGTAAACAAAATTCAATGCCCTGCCCGGCACAGCTCACGTGGCATACCTGGCACGCTGCGCTCATTTGCATGGGGGGCTCATTAAACGCCGGCTGAAGCTCAGGCTCAATTGCTAAACTGAACAGATGTCATCAGTCTCACGTACACACAAGGCATCCACCCCCAGCTAAAAATAGCCATTCACAGCTCCCTGCTTAACTGATTTGGAAGCATTCTGCATGAGGTCAGGCTGCCGATTAAACCGGAGAGCTCGCAGCACGCCCCGGGCCGCTCGCCGACCAGCTGTCCAGCCGCAGGGCCTGACGTACATCTCTCCTCGCCACCTCGTCTGACATTTATTCGGAGATGGGGTGCTCAGCTGGAAGGTCTGCCACTTGGGCACACAAAGCCCAGACAGTTTCCTGGGTGTTTTTGCTGGAGGAGACCTGCGAAGCTGCAGCAGCAGCTCCCTTGGGGTGCACACAGCCTCCCAGGGCTGGTGCTGCACCACAACCACGTTGGCTGAGATCTGTTCTAGTTACCTCTGGACCGACGGCTTTATGTCCCTCCGACTTCTGTGCTGTGTGCTGGCTCTTCCTTCCCTCAGGTGGTGCAGGTCCTGCCTTTGACACCTTTGAGGATGGTGAAGCACCCTCTGTCTGCCTGCTGACACCCGCGGGCTGCAGGGCAGCCTCTCTCGCAGCCTCTTCCTTGGCTCCTGCCTCCTCCTTCTCTGCTGCTGCTTTCACTTGATTATCAAAATACATCTCTTTCAAAGAGAAGTGCACATCACCATTAATTTTAGCATCCTGATTCACAGCTTTCCCAGACTCTTTGATCTTTGGAATATTTTCCACTTCTTGATCATTTGCCACCCTCAGATGTGCATTCCTGCGTAAGGGGACGGGAGGGGCAAACCTTGGATTTGCTGAGGGTTTTGTCCTGTCTCTCCCACTTTCCTCTCGCTTTGAAACTTCCTGCTTTGCTGCTGGAGCATCCTCCACTTTCTTCTTCTTTTTAGCTGCGGAGTCTTTGGCCATTGGCTTAGCCACTAGGTCTTCCACTGTCTCGTAGATGTACGCAAGAAAGCCATTCCCATTCTCTTCTGCACTTTCCAAACAGGCATCTCCATTGGTGGTCACCTCTGCTTTCAAAGGTGCTACCAGTTTGTTTGGTAAGCCAGTCATCGTGTTTACTGACTGTTCCTTCAACTCAGCCTCGTGGAATCTGGACTGAGAATCACCGACATGCACTTTTGCTGCATCCTCTTTCTCCCATAGAGAGGCTCCCGACCGGAGATTCAGATCCCTGGCCAGCCTCCGCTTTCTCTGGAGCCGATCGGGGCTCATTCCCTGCACATTCTCCACCTCCACATTCTCTTTCCCTCGTTTCTTGCTCTGTTCTATCTCTCGCAGTTTTTCTTCAGCTTTTCTCTTAATTTTGGCAAACCACTTCTGATGGATTTTGAACTCCGTCATGGTTCCCACTTCCAGCACGCCTGAGCAGGACACGATGCCTTTGTTATTTCTAGCTGAGGCCTGGTAAATGCCTGCATCTTCCTCTCGGCACCTGGAAACCAAAAGCTCTGCATGAGACCTGCCCGTCCTCCCCAAGCACTACAGCTGCGTACACACACATGCCCTCTCCCACTTCTTGCCACAGAGGGGCCAGAAGATGCAGATGTTGGCCCAAGGTGCCTGCGGTAGGTCTGGAGGCCTGGGACTGGCCTCTGTCCCTGGGCTCTGCCTGCTCTCAGCACTAACAGATAAGCAACCCGGATGTAAACCAGTGCCCAGTTCCCTTTGGGCTTTAACTCTGGTAACAGAGGGCTGAGATGAAGGAGGAACGGCCAGCACCATGCTTCCTGACTGTTCTCAGCCACATTCTTCCACAAGATCTTCTCCTCTCAGCTTTTCACAGACTAACTTTGCTTCTTACATTCCTGCTCTTCCTCTATCCTGCTGCCTTACCAGAGCCTTCTCACCTAACTTTGCAGGCGCAAGTACACGCACACCTCTGCCTTCACCCCCTGGAACTCCTGGCCCACGGAGCTCCCCGCTCCTGCAAGAACTGAGCCACGTGGAAACCTGGAGCGGCAGAAAAGCCCACGCTGGAATCACAAGGATCGCAGGACTATCAGCAATACAGGTCTCTGTCTGACATCCCAAATCCAGGACTCAAGCTGCAACAGGTCTCTGCTTGCTGAGGACATGATGCCCCTGGCTCTCCAGAAACACAGTCCTTGCCTAAAGTTAAAGGAAGCTGGTAGCCTGGGCTGAATAAAGGAGGCCCTCGACTCTTTCAGTGCAGTGCCAAAGCAGCCCTTCCTTTCCCTGTCCTCTCAGTGGAAGCTAGGAAAGGCCCTCCTGGGGCAGGGCTACAGCCCTTTTCCCTCTTTTGTCTTTGCTCAGGACACTTGTATGAACTGCTTCTGTCCTTATTCTGCTTGATCCCTGAACCATCATCATCATCCTGGATGTAGCCAGTGCTTTCCCTTCGCTCACCTGGGGTTAGTCCTAACACTCTGCTCCCGTCTCTTGCAGCAACAGCACGCACTGTTACAGCACTGGAAGGCTCCAGGGAGGGGAATTTCTCCCGACCTTCCTCTTGCTTCCAGCATGGCTGCTGTCCCTGGATGCAGTAATGGACTCATCCTGATGTGATCTGGGAGTCATCAGAGTGAAGAGCTGACTGGGAAGGGTTGGCTGGGAACACTGCAATGGGGAGCACTGGCACTGGGGGGATCACTGCTGACAGCCAGCTTCTCCAAGTCACGAAAACATGCTCCCACCAGCAAATCCAACTACTCTCCAGCTTCCTTACTCACTTGTACAGCTGCAGGGTGTGGCGATTTCCATGGCGGAAAATCTCATACTTAGGTAAGCCACAGTAGCGGTCCATCTCTTCATCATCCTTGTACCATGTCACCTCTGGCTGCGGGTACCCTGCGGAGGAGACAGATGGACATCAGCGTGAGGAACACTGCAACCAGCCGCACAGCAAGTCTGCTCTTGCGGGGACAAGGAATCATCAGCAAAACAAAACGCTCTGGCAGAACAGGATATGTGTTATTCTGGGCTCATCGCATTCTTTAAATCACACAGCAGAAAAAGTATTGTGAGTGGAAAACAGATGGGCTTATCCAAGTCCTTTATCACTCCTAGGAATAGGTCTATTTTTGAGAAAAAAATCCCAACACTTCATTCCTGAACAGAGGAGAGCGAATCACATGGCCATCTCCTGTAACACTGGCTGGGAGCAGAAGGTGAGCGCACTGTCGCTTTTAGGTGAAGAGGCATGTTTTGATGAGATTAAGGCTAAGGTTAGAAAACAGGCATTCGCCCCTCCATGAAGCCCTCAACATTTTGCTAAGTGTCACAGCCTGTAAACTGATCCAAAAGTTTCCATTGAACAGAAGCAACCTTGATTGCATCACAGCCAGCTTGGTGTCCTACAAATGTCACTTGACAACAGATGTCACCTGCCTTTTCCGTAGAATGACATCATGACGTGTGTGACTGGCTGGCCAGCGAGCTGGGCGCTCGGCCACCTTCCCCACCGCACTCGGCGGTGGTGGATCAGCCGGGGTGAGCACACAGACCAGAGCTGGCCACAGCCAGCGCCTCCCACCCACCGCAGTGCTAGCTCGGAACAGGAGCAGCGCATTTTTCAGGGGAAAACTGCTTGAGCAAGCGGCCACCATTCATTCCTGGACGCTTCCCAATGGCTAGCCCACAGATTTCAGGGCTGGCCAGGCCCCTTTTAATCTCCAGGGTGAGAAGCCTCCTGTTTGCACCAGCCAGAAGAGCCGTGAACCTGCAGCAATGCCTGAGCCCAGCTTACGTCTGTTCCCATAAAGAAGGTCCCATAGCAGGAGCAAAAAGTGGGAGCAAAGACTCATCAGCATGCATTGGCTCTGGTGCTGGCTGACTCAAAATGCCTTTGACCAGACAGAGCTAAACCAGGATGTACCAAATCTCCTCCCCATTTATCATTTGTTTTCCTCACCATCCGCTTTCCAACACACTCCATGTTCCCATCCCCTCACTCATTAGGGCTCTCCACCATCTTCTGGCCTTTCCTAGGACTCATCCTGCTCCGACCAGAACAAGGCTGGGAAAATACTCTCGGAGGAGTTTTCCTTTCCTGCTCTGCTATCAGATGAGAACGACAGCCACCCCTGTGACCCAGTCATTCCCACAGCCCAGATTTTACTCTGTTCTCTTCCTTTCCTCACTGAGGTCTCTCACCCTGCACTGCCTCTGGCATCCCTTTCCACCCTCACTGCCCTTAGATCTCTCACACCCTTTGCTGCCTCATTCACCCTCCACTGCTGCCATCAGCAGCTCTGGTTTTCATTTGGTTAGTGTTCATTAGTGCTCCCTCCTCTTCTGCAGCGAGCCAAGTCATGACTTTCTCCCCAAAGCCCTTCATGCAAAGCTCTCCCCTAGACCCCCACATACGTGTGGTTGAAGTGAACGAACCCTAAACTGCTAACCGCAGGAAGCCACAAGAGTATCCTAGCAAAGGAATCACCATGGATTGACCCTGCTGCTTATATTTTCCATAAACATTAGCTACTGACTACACTTGGCAGCAGGGCTGTGGACCAAACGACCCCATGGTGGTTTCTTTCCTTTCTGTTCCAGGGACAAGGAACAAAATAGTTTTCATACACAGTTCACACTTCATCCGGGGCAATCCTACCCTTGCCAAGGGCTGTCTTGCACACAAGACTTTCAGGGGGCCCCCCCGGCTATTAGCACAGCTAGCTGGCAGGTAGATTTTCCTAATATTGTGTGAACAGCCACCACAGCACTTCATTCTGGGAACTGCAAACGTATCATTTCCAAGAAGTCCTGTGATGTCCCCCCGTGGCCTCTGCATCTGATTCCCATTCCCAGCTGACATCTGCCGGAAAGAACTATAATTTCTATAGCTGCACCGTGCCTCGATGAAAGGCTTTTCCTTCTGTTAAGCCTGAACTCTCTCTGGCTCATTGCACTTGCATACACAAGGCTACCTGCTCCCCACCAGGAGCTACCACCGTGCCAGCCCGCAAAGCGAGGGACCAGCCCCCACTGAACACCCCAGCTGGCAGCAAAATGGAGCTACGGGCAAGCACTGGTTGGAAACCCGCAGGCTGAAAGGCTTCCCAACCCCACGCACAGCCCAGTCGAGCGTTTGGGAACAGCAGAGCCCAGCTGCCTGCCTGTGACTGCCAGCCATCCCTCCCCAGGGGCTGTAACAGGAGTCAAGCAGGGGATGGTGAGATGGGCACGCCAGGGAGCCTAATCCTGCCTGGGGAAGGGAGCTGCTGCTGGCATTGCAGGCACAGGCATCCATCTTCTGTCAGACAAGCTAATAAATTTAGGGTAGGCTTTGCCCCCGGTAGGTGCTTTGCACCACTGGTCATGCCGGCAGCTACAGCATCCATCCACAGCGCGGCGGCGGCTGCAAACGGCCCCTTTCAAGACAGAGCAGCCATTCACAAACCAGGCACTCTCCCTCCCCAAGCCTGTCCCTCTCGCAGCCCCCATGCAGCTGGTGCTCAGAGGGATTTGCCAGCAGCTGGTCTGCTGCGTTCACCAGCGAGCGCCCGAAATTTACAGACAGAAAGGTGCCACACATTCCTGGGGAGGAGGGCAGGCTCCCGCCGCGTTCCCCGGGTGTCTTCAGGCCCAGCAAAAGCTTTTGGGAAGTGTGTCTTCCGGCGGCATTGCTCCAGCATGACAGCCAGGCACTGCACTGCACGGCCTGGAAGACCTTCTAAGCAGGGATTTTTCATGGAGAAATTGCCAAGTTTAGATCAAACGCTCTTTTTCCTGAAGCTGTTAAAGTCTGGGAAGCCTTCAAAGCTTTTGTGACCTTATCCAAAACAGCTCTTGAATCAGCCATCCAAAATCACTTAGAGAGTATGTTTAAAGCAATTTTTTATTATTATTTTACAGGGCAGAGGAGGGGGAAGTTAAGCTTCTGAAACTTGGGAAGGTGAAAAGAGTTCGGAAACAATTGCACATAATCTTGGTTTTCTGTTTCTGCTCTACACAAGCTATTTGAGGGCTTCAGGCAGTTTGGAGAGGAAAAGTCACACTAAGACCTGGCCCTTTCTGGCTTCATGAATTTAAAGATCCCCACCACCCCTACCCAAGGCTAGGAGACTTCCAGTAATGCTGACAGGGGGACAGACGCTCGCCAAAAGAAGTACCTCTCCATGCCCCCGGTCTGTGAGTGCCACTTGCTCCCCATTCTTCTCTCTTGCTGGCTGTCCCAAACCCAGGCATTGCATCTCCCACCTCTGCTTGTTACCTACCCCTTCCTCAGACCCACCCGTCCACCCCTCTTCACAGCCCCCATGTCTCTCCACACATCCTTGATCCAAGCACTTTCCTCTCATGAGACAGAAGTTTCCCTAGGAGGGCTCCCACAGATGCAACAAGCTGAAATCCTTGATGCTCGTTCCGTCCCCCATCCACTGCACTGCCCGCTCGCTCCACCTCCAGCCCCCTTCCCCCAGCTGCAGGCAGTGCCCTTTCCTCCCCATAGCTCTGTGATGAAACCGCACCGATTCTGGGCACTTTGCTTTGTTTCCATCCCCTCCGGGGATGGGCCACCCTGCACAAGCGCCACAGCGCAGATGGCAGCGTTGATCCAGCATCTGCAGAGTGCGGGTGAGTTACCAGGCCGGGCACTTGTTCAGCACAAGCACTGACCCACGGAACGAGTCACGGGAATGAGCTCCCGAGCCATTGATTTGGGCAGCAAGGTCAGAGGGGTAGAACCTGCTTAAGGAGGGCTGAAATGGTGCTGCAAGTGTAAGCTGGCACTCCCTAGTACTGACGTAACGGCCTTGGCTGGAGGCAGTCACTGCCTCACTCCCTAACAAGCGGTTACAGACCCAGGCCCCCTCATCCGAGCCCCTACACTTCATCAGCATGCATCGCCCTTCCCTATACAGAGTATAACTGAAAAGTTGTAAAATCCTTGTAGCACTACATTCAGTAAAGGGCACTCTCTAAAGAGAAGAGCCCAATGGCTACTGATAGGAAAGGATCTGCAGGATGAGGCCCCTGAGGTCTTGAAGTCCAGCCAGACCCACCAAGGAAACCACTTGGTGCAGAGAAGTAGGGCGCGCTCTGCTCTGTAAGAAATCATGCAAGAAAAGGAAGCGTTGCTGTTCCCTTTATTCTCAGAGAATAAAAGCTGAACTCATTTTGTCTAAAAAAATGAGAATATGTCATAACTGATGCACGATTTGACCCAAAACAATCAAGTCAGACTTATTAGGCGCTCTGGTAGCAGGCAGAACAGTGCTGGAGGAAAGGAGGGGTTGTGTGACCACCCAAGAGCATCAGGAAGTCTGCCCCAGACTTATTTTCTTGCTTGCAGCTCCCAGCAAATTTGGAGGCTGATTCTTCAAACACTGCCTTCCTAGGACGTGACCAGCGAGTCTCTGGTATTCACAGATGTGGGACTGCCCTGGAACTTGTTATCAGTCAAGAAGCAGCAAAAAAATATGAAGATGTTATTGTAGGTCACGTATCTGTGTATGGGGCTTGAGAGTCACAACAGGAGCAGCTGACAGTCTGCCCTTTGCCTCCTGTAGGGCTATGAACCAAAGTGTCCCTGGACTCCAGCCACAGCAGTGGGACTGAGCTGTTTCCACACTGGTCACTGGCCAGGGATGCAATCGCCACTTCCTTTCTCCCTGTAGTATCTCCCAGCTGAATGTAAACATCATAGCAGGGGAGATATCTGAACTCCTGATTAGACTTTACAACAGGAGTTTGATTTCCACCTCATGCCCCTCTGTCCCAAAGAGATCCCAAGATAAGCAGCCCACATGCAAGACATTCGAAGTGGAACAGGTGCTCCAAGATGCTTAAGGGCTATTCTGTGAAAATTCCTAACTGGGGAAGGGCGTCTCTTCATTTAAACGCATAAAGATGCTCCCCAGTCTAATTTACTAGGTGTAAAAATACTGCAATAGGTTACATGCTGAAGGTGTTCATTTGATGCTTTCCTTCACTTTATTAGGAAGTGAGACAAGTATCGGGTCAAGTTTTCAACTTGGTGTAACACGTCAGGTTGTGCTACACAGCACCAGCAGGTCAGCCAAAGCAGGAAGGCAGCCTCCTGCCTACAGACAGCAAGGGCGGACCACAGGAAAGGCTATAGACAGGAGAAAGACCATGTCTGTCTGTAGATGTACTTCCGTTTGGTACAAGCAGACGCTGTTATTCCTTGGCAGCATGTTTCCTGCACAGTGAAGAGTTTCTCCAGCATCTCTCCTGGAACAGCTGGAGAGGATATGGACGTGGCCTTTAGAAGGCTGACTGAAGTACCTCTCCCCTCTCCTAAAATCACACCCAGACTGTTGTCCTCAAATGCGCAGTGCACTTCCTACCCTGACAGCCAACTTCCAGTATAACTACAACTGAACTAGAGCTCAGCTGCACACATGCACCTCTCACCTTAGCAGGGCCCACATGGAGCTGAAAGTATCATCTGGACTTCAGAAGAAACAAGGCTTATTAGAGGCAACTGTCCTCCCCAAAATGCAGCTGGTGGAGACTTAAGCCAGGACTAGGCATTTTAAAAAGGGACAAGAAATCCTGAAAGGTAAAGCAGTGCTATTGCATGTCTCTACAGGAAGCAGGCATGCCCTGGGTTCGCACACCTCCCCACTTTCAGGCAAGGATGAGGAGAGAACTGTGTCTGCTATTACTCAGGATTTCATAACGCATCCAAACATCACTCAGCTTTTGACCTGTGATACTCTTGGCTTGCAAAATGGTGAGTTACATGCCACTGCACAATATGTAAAGCTTCTCCTTTTAAATAACTTCAATCGGAAAGCTCTTGTAATGAAGCACTGAAGGGCATGGCTTGGAGGCATCCCTAGCAGCCCAGTTTTACCACAGAAGCAGGAAGTGGTCTATTAAAGTTAAGCATTAATGAAGTAAATGTACCAGTTGTAGCCTTGCAAGTTCAGAAAGTCAGACCTGTAAAACAAGTGTATCATATGAGAAGAGCCAAGAATTCAAAGCGGGCGTCTTTCAGAGAAGTGCTTCAGTATGCTCTTCTTTGTATACAGCTTATTTACAGCATCGTTATAATGGCAAACTAGATCCCCTAAATCTTAAGCAAGTTGTGGTACTTGTGACTAAGAGGCTCACTGGAGATAACCTCCTCCTTCCAGAACTTGCAAGCTTGTTCTCTCCCTGAGTAACCTGTCTGAATAAGTAACATATGCAATACCAGGAAGGATCAGTGTCATAAACAGATAAATACTATGAAAAAAAGAAAAAAGGTTTTAGCATCCCTATATTTAAAAGACAAAAGCTCACCATCAAAGGAGTTGCGTGCCTTTATACCAGTGCGTTGCCATGCCCCATCACCATAATACCCTCTTTTTTCAGTCTCCCCCTTTTCCCCTCTTATTGGCCTAAACTGTTCCTGCTCAGGGTTAGATTTAAGCTCACTGGGTAGAAATTGGTCTTTATTTCAGACATTGACAGATATACACATTTGTCACCAATGCAAATTTACAGCCAGCAACCAGAGCTGAAGGTGGCTCCAGTATAACAGATTTAGTCTTTAGAACTGCACATTCCTAAATTATGGAGTCCAGGATTAGGAAAGAAGCAGAGATTAGGACGATAAAACGTCACTGGCCCAAGAAGTAATCATCATATTACATTTTCTGGTCTTTAATCTGCTCTGCTTAAGATGTTACGTTATGCCTTTGCTTCTTTATAAGCTCAAGTGTTTCCCCACCTTCCCCCCTTAAATTAAAGCTGAAATCATCTGCAATCACCATGCAATTGCTGAATCTTTACTTGGCAGCCTGACAACATTGTGCTTGTTATGTGCTGCCTTGTTATCACTTGCTCTAGAGTTTAACTAGCGCAAGTCCAGCAAGTGAGGCAGGACCAGGTTATTCACTGAAGACGCTGTTACCTGTCACTATGCACGTGAATCTAGCATCAGAGTCCTCGGACACAGAACGGGATTTGATAGTGGTTTCAAATAGTGGCTGGGTTTCCTCCGTCAGCTGAGAAATGATTGCGCAGAAGGTGCTCCTGGAAGATTCAAGAAGCATTTCTTAGAGATCAAAGTACTGGAAAGAAATCAAAGGGTCCCCTACCTATCTCATCTCAGAAATATGTCTGTGCTGTGTTCTTGCTATCGATGCCCTCCTTCCCTCCCATCATCCCTACAGTAGGCTTTTTACAAGTCAAGAGGCATGGTATTTGACTGTTTTTTCACTGCTAAGATGATTCTGTCAATTTAAAGTGTCATTTGGGAGACAACCCCTTTGTATATGAAGCTATCAGGGTAATGAATGTCAAGAATCATTTTAGTTCTGGATTATACTTGAGCATTTCTTTGATCAGCCAGCAGGCTCAAACTAAGACACTAACAAAGTTAGCTTCGCAGTCCTGATACTGCACTATCAGCGTTTCAAGCGTTGTGCTCTATACTGGGATTTTATTTCATTTGTGAAGATTTTATATGGCAGTTTCAGGCCAAGTGTGAACTGAACGTGGCTCCTGAACATGTGGCACTTGAACCTGGCTCGCACCCTTCTGAGCTCAGGAATTATATCCAAAGCTGACACCTGCTGCTGCGGGTAGGCACTCATGCTATGTACTCCATGAGTCCATGCACTGCCCCCAAAGTTCAGGCTGGGACAAGCAAGTAGCCAGAACCACCCAAATAGCCAGTACCATCTGTGAAGCTCATGAAAATGAACCATAGATTCTCCAGTCATTTAAATACTATTCAGGGGTGGCACTAAATCAATGTATTCCTACAGCCAACCCTGTTGGAGCATCACCAAGAGAGGCTCCAGAAGATTTGGTCTTCCTTAAAAAAGGAAAAGAATTTAATTCCGACTTGGATCTTCATTTGGATAGTACTCTGGCTCTCTTGGAAGGGAAGAACTTCTTTCATTTTCTCCTCTGCAATTAACACACTACACGTTTACACTGTAAGAGAGGACCCCAAGTTCTCAAGCACCAGGACCTTAGGAGAAACAGCAAGTATTGTAATGTAACTGGTACCCAGCAGCTCTACTTACATCATTTTCAGCAGTGGAAGACACATTCCTTAAACAAATGATCAGCTTCTAAAGACATGCAAGAGGTGGAACAAACCCCCAGATCATTCCTGACACAGCTCCACCACGAGCAGAAGGGCTCTCAGCACGTAGTGAGGGCTCCATGAGGAAGACCCCAGCCTCACAAGCAGCCCCCAGCTCGCAGGCAGGATGCTGGCACTGTTGCTACTCATGCTCTACCTGCTGGGGAAGCAGTCTGCTTCAGGAGAAAACAAAATCCACACTTAGCATGAACCCGGCAAGGGCAGGTGCGCTGACAGGCACTGCAGCATGGAATGAGTTGCACGCACGGCTGGAGGTGCCAGGAGAGCTCCAGCCACAGCAACTGCTTGTTTCATCCACCCAGAAAACTTACCTGGAGGTTGCAGTGCTGCGATTTTCACTCTGGCTTCCCACCAGCATCAGTTTATGAGAGACGCAGGGAGATGAATCCCTGAGCAGCAAACAGCTGGTGTGCCGCGTGAGCCTCACCCAGCTCCCAGGCACTTTGCGTTGGGCGAGGGGAAGGGAAGGGGGCAGCAGCTAGGGCTGTTGCAAACTTGACTCATCTATTGAGCAAGGGTTATGAGCATTGGCTATATCCAAACACACTTGTGGGACAGAGGGTAAAAAGCCGATGCCACAGCTTGGACTCCTTTCTGCAGAAATCAATGGTCCCCAAAGACTGGTCCTGGCAAGCAACTCTCTACCCAACCACGTGGCCACAAAAGGGCTGTGGATGCCAAAGCAGAGAAACCTTTCCATACCCCAAACCCAGGAGAAAAATAACTCCCATTTCCAAAGAGCAAGGCAGAAAATCCAGTGCCAAGGCAGTTACTGTTGGGGTTTGATGGCCTTTTCATTAAGGATTCCTATCCCTAGACCAGTAAATGCCTTTTTAGATCCACATAATGAAGTTAAAATGTCCCAAGCATCAATGACCATTTCATACACCAGCAAGAGAGCAACAGGATCAGCATCTTAAAAAATAAAAGGTGATGTGCACACACATAGTGACACACTCAGGACCAAGTTTAATCCCAGTAGCACGCCACTGCAGCACTGCGAGTAAGCCTGGTCCTTTCAGTGCAAATCCCAGAGTCAGGAGAAATACAGCAAAGGCTACTGAATGCTCTAGGAAAGCAGCATCACCAGAAGCTGGGGACTCCACAGGCACAGCAGATGAATCAGACGAGACTTGCCCAATGCTCACTTGGCAGAGAGCCCTGGAAAGTCTCTTTAATCTTTCAAAGAAACCATTGTATTAGTCACAGGCGGATTTTAGAGACTGCAGCACTGTGGGGCTCTCAGCTGACTCATTCCAGCTGCAACGAGACTTGTCCAATTCAAATTGCTTTCTAAACCAGTAATTCAGAGCATTCAAGAAATCTGATACAAGGCAGCAGCCACTCTTCCTCTGAGCCTTCCTGAAGCGGCACCTTTGCTGCAGAAAAAGCCCTGTAGACTAGGAATAGGACACCAGCAATTCAGTAGCCTTTTTACATTAAAGAGGGATTTCCATACAAAAGTAGCCTGCAGGAAAACAAGATCTGAGAAGTGTTTTCTTCTTCACCAGTTTTCTTTTCCTGACCTTTTGGTTAACAATCCCACAGCTACAGGGGTGTTCTGGAGAGGCCTTTCCATCCACAGTCAATCCTCTACCTGCTTCTGCAGCAAACCAGGAATGCCCACTGACTTCCAAATGTGCTCTTTTGCTAAAGTTCCACTGTACAAGTGCATTTCATGGCAGAGTCCGAATGAAAGAGGATCCTCATGATAAGGCAGAGGGTGATGGGGAAAGAAGAAAATTCCTTCTTTGAAAGCGTCAGGGCAGGAACATCTGATTTTTAAGGTCTCTGTATGGAAGTCTCACTTTAATATCAAGAAGTAGCTGAACAAACTGTACACCCATCCTTTGGCTAAGGAATATGAATATTTCTTGCACCTTACCACAGGAATTACAATGAACATTCACTTTGCTGTCTGCAGTTCAGGCAAGTATTAGGGATGCATTCATGCAGGATAAAACTGTTAGACCACTCCAGGGCTCTCTTTAATTAGTACTAAAGCATTACAGATTAATCGTGTGCAGCCAGATCCAGCAAAGTGTTTGGTCAGAGAAGTTTAATGCAATGTAGTTTTACCTTCCTAAACTGGAGAGAGAGAATCTGCTGCTTGATAAGCTAAGCAAAAAACAGCATAAAAACCATTAGACAAAAAAGCATGGAAAGGAGCTGAAATAAACTGTTACAGAGACGTATTAATGTGAGTTGTTTTGCACAGGTCATAGTTCCTTTTAAAAGAAGGTACAGCTGCCTTACTCAGGCTGACTGCCAGGACGAGCAAGCCACATTGTAAATTGAAATCAAAGGCTGTAAAAATGAAACATTCATTAACTGCAGAGAATAAGTGTAAGGACATTTATACAAGTAGGTTTCCAAGAAGCAGCACCTGAGCCTTCCATGCACCATCTGCAGCGTTGTGCTCGAAGCAGGCAGCTCCACCCAGGAGATATTCAGTTAAATGGCCCTCAAGAGTACAGCCTGCTGCAAACCCGCTTGCCTGCCCGCAAGCAGGTGGCCTGAGCTGGTCGCCTCCATGCTTCCAAGGACAGAGGTACCAGAGTTTTGGAGAAGCTGAAAATGCTCCGGTCACTATACACTGCTTTCTGGTTTGTCAGCCAAGTCACTAATGGCTGACCAAAAAAAACAAACAAACAAAAAAATTAAAAACAAAACATTAAAATAAAATACAGACTTTTCAGGAATCTACAGGTTTTGTCTTCTTTGCAGGAAGATTGTATAAAATCAGCCATTTCAGGGAACAAAATCCAACACCAAACCCTACACAAGAGGCACCCAGGTGAGTTACTTACCAACAGCCACCAGCTCTCCCAGAGGAGTGTCTTCAGGGGCTCACATCCGCAGCCAAATACCCACACTGTCATTTTGTGGCAGCAGCAGCCCTTGCGGGCTGTAGGAAATAAACTCAGCACAGACCCACAGCAGCCAGGAGTGGTTCATCAGACTGTGCCCTGAGTCCATCTACATAAGAATCAGAAGTCTAAAGCTAGGTACCAGCTAGTCTGCAGCATGCAAGCTCACTGACTTAATCACACTGAGATATATGATCGTTATGTCTACTACAACCTCGCCATATGGCCTCAGAGGTGACTGGAGTGGGGACATGCCCTGTGGGCTGTAAGGCATCACATTCCCACACTGGTACATGCAGATGGATCAGACCTTATCAGCCTGGGACACTGGAGCAGTACTGAGCAGCCAAACTGCTGGGCTTTATGATGATGGACAGCATAAAGAGCTAAGAAAGGTGAACACTTCCAGGTCTCCTACCCAAATTACCACATCTGGGCTCTGCACAACTCCCAGTTGCACGGAAGCCAGCAGAACTCAGTCTTGTCCTAAAAATGACTACAGAGGGCCTCTGAGAACTGCTACTGCCAACCCTGCAGCACTTCCACCTGTGGTTGAAGTACTTCCATGCAAATAACAACTAAAAAAGTAGTTCAGCTTAAAGGCCCTGCACTTTAATTGCATGCATAGAGACATTTACTAGAAGAACAGCCTTCTGAAGAGCTCACTGAAGCCTTTTGCTCAGATCAGGGGAGCAAGGACAGATCAGACAGAAGAAGTTTTAGGCAGCCACTCAGGAGCGGCTCTAACCCAGCAAACACGGGTGGCACTTGCCCTTTCAGCAGCAGCTTCACCCTCTCCACCCCCAGCCACATGATCCTGATCCTTCCCAGTGCCAGCACGGCTGTTCCTGCCACCAGAGGATGAGTGGATCAGGAGCCATCTGGCTGGAAAAAGCATCAAACACTAACCAGAACAGGTCGATGATCAGCTGCCTGATCCACCTTGCATGCGGTGGGTTGGTCCATGGGAGAAGTCCAAGGAACTTCAGCCTTTGGCTTTTGCAGTTGAGCTCCAGCACCTGGGGCATCCCGTTGAGCTCCAAGCCCTTTCCAGCACTACAAGGCATGCCCTGGCAGTACCTGCCTTACTGACCAGCACATCGCTTTGCCTTCACCACTCCTACCCAGCCCAACGCTTTAGGAGAGCTCCAATTCCTCTTTGAGCCGCTTTCCAACAGTAAAGGAACCCAAAAGTGTTTTGCATAACCACTAAAAGGGAAACCATCTCCTTTTGACCTCCAGAAATATAAAGGACACAGGCATTGCTTGAGGAGCCAGGAGATCCTAAAATGCTTGCTGGAGAGTGCTATCATAAGCAGAAGCAGCGTTTCAATCATGCTTTCTTGCATAAGACCAACGGGGAGGTGCCTTGTCTCCAACGTAAAGCGAATCATTCAAAAGGCAAGAGTCAGAACGAAGGGTGCCTGTGACACAACCCCCTTCTGCTCACGTACGTGATCAAGCAGTGAACACAGTCAGCACTTTTAATTCCCAGCGTACAGCACACAGCCCAGGCTTTATTCACTGCATGTCCTGAAACATTATGCTAAATATTGGACTGATGGTCTCTTGAGGAGCCTTGATGCTATCAAAAAAAAAGAAAGACACCACCATTAAGAGCACAGGCATTGACTAAAGTTTAACCTCAGTACGCTAAGGAACTAAGCAAATTTTTCTTTTTTCTTTTTTAACAGACTGGAGATTTAAGCCCAGAGAGAGTAAGATCAAATTCTAAAAGCTCCAGCTACAACAGCCCTGCCTGCAGGCAGCTGGCGTTTCACTTCATTTTAATTAAGTTTACAGCATACCCACACAGAGCTGCACCAGCATAACTACATAAGAGTCTAAACCAAACCTATTAACTTGGAAATGCGGGACTCCTGTGCAAGGCACGACAGATACCCCAGCACGCCTAGCTTGATACGCCTTGGGATTGGGCTGTCCGTATCCTCAGCTCTCCAGAGACTTGTTAGTGTACACAGCGCAGGATTCTGCTAATTAAATGCAGCATCTACAGCGGATGTGTCTCCTCTGAGCAAGCTTGAGGGATGTAGGATGAAGGCAGCAGCTTAGCTTATCCTGAGTCTAAAGCAGATGAATCAAGGTCTAAAGGCACTGGTTTCTCTCCACTGGAGAAAGGGGGCTCTGGATGCTTAGGTTGGAGAGGTCTGCTCCATGCATGCCCAACACTGGTGGGAGGAAAGTCTGCAGGCATCTCATCTATGAGGTAAGGGACAGCTTGGTAAAAGCTAGCCCCAAAAGTACAGGTTTGGTTATCAACCGCTGTTGCACCAGCCCATGAGAATTACAACCCGCTGCTCAGCCTCAGCTCTTCTTAAATTTCCTTTCATCAGATGCTTCCAAACTTCTTTGGACGTTTATCATCCTTTTATAGGTTTTAGCCCTTCACCTGCTTGTAATTTCCTTCAGAAATGAAGACGGTCTCCCCCATTTTTCATGCACTTGCTGAATTTCAGTCTTGCTGCAAGGGCAGGAGGTAGAACCGTCAACACCACTCACTTCCTAATCACTAAAAATATTGCTCAAATTGATGCCCTACTCTGGTACATCACCCCACTAGGAAGGACAGGTTAATTCCTTTAAAAACAGACTTTAAATCCAGTATCTTTTCTAATCCCTCTCATGCACTCACTGCACAAAATCCCCATTTCTCTATTTCTTTATCTGGGGGTGAAGAAAGCATTCGCCTTCCAGCTCAGGTCCTCATATGGAAGTCAACAGGAGCTCATGAGACGCTGCAATATGCCTTGCAGTAGCTCCATCCACACATGGACATGGACTCGATCTGCTCGAGCTTCAACAGTCACTCATACATTTCAGTGCTCTTCCACAGCATGAAGACTGAGCTGCACTAGCTGTCCAGTGCAGCACTGGAACAGAGAAATGCATCAATGACAGCAAGCCCAAGACCCCCGAGTTATGTTTTGAAGAAAACAGCATTGCAGAAAACTCTGCAGAAGAACCCACGGAGAACGGGGCAGAACACCCCCAGGACAGAGGGACTGCCCTGACCGTCCCGTGCAGATGCTCCCTCCCACCGCCCCTCTGACCCGTGATATTACTGGGCATGTTTTGCACATGCAGTCTCCTAAGGATAAGATTTCACATGAACTTCTCTGCCTCCAAGGTTAATACTACTTGAGACAAACACAAGCCACTCTGAGCATTTTCTCAGCTGTCAGTAGCCAAGCATTTTTGATTTTTGAAAGACGACAATGAAGCTTTCATGTACATGTGGTTATGCTTAAGGCTTCTTTCCTGCCATGTGTCCCGCTTCTTATCAAGCACTTCATGCACACACGGAAAAAGTGTGTTTGTGTTTCATACACCGTGGCAGTAATTATCAGCTATCTTGTGATAAACTAGCTGTGAGTGCTGTGGAGTTGTACAAGACACGTTGTTATTTTACAGACTGGAAAATGGATGTATTGAGTCTTTACTTGTCAAGGTCACAGAACAAATCGATGTGAGAGCTGGAGAAATATGGTATTTTTCTGCAAGTAATTTGCTCCGAGACAAATGAACATGGACTGGAATGTTACAATTCAGAGCTAGATTTCATTAACAGGGAAGGTGGAAAACAAATTGAGTTACATGTTCCTGTATCAACCGCTGTAACACTCAGAAGATGCTGTGTATTTTAACTCACAAGTATCACTGCCTTTATTATCCAAATTAACTAGTAGCTAGAAGAAAGACATCAAGAAACAAGAAAGAACAAAAGGCTCTTCTATCTCCCCCTTCTCAGACCAGCTGATGCTATAAGACATGAGAGACAGACTGTGAAATAACAGCCTCATTCATCCAAGCCCTTCCTTCCCTAGCTGAGACAGGGCGAGGATGGAGCAGATTTTAATTTCTGCTCCCGGAATCTGCCTCTGTTTTGGAGGAGACAACGCAACCTCCCTCTACGCAATGAAAGGGGATTGCAGGTCTGGGAAACGTCTCCATTTACGAGGTTTCTGAAGAATAGCGAAGTTCATACCTGTGATATATTTTAAATTTGAGCAGTGCTCTTGAAGGACACTGTTTGTTCAGCTCCACATCTTGATCTTTCAGCTTCGGTTATCGCCTTATCAGTCTACACAACCAACTTTACCTAACTTTCTAACAGATGAGGACAGGACACCTTAGAAAGGACTGAAGAAAACACAGCTTGGGATTATTATTCATAGCATACAGCTGTCAAGGAGCCCACTCAAACCAGGCATGACCGCACATACAGTCGTACCTATAGGAAAGTGACACCTCTACCCTCAGGAGCCTACAGACTGGAGATCGGCCCATTGATGCCTTCATTTTTGTCTTTTGAAGAAGTATTGGATGAGCTTCCTTCAAAATTTGGGACACTTCCATTAGACAAGAGATGCACCAAATTCTCCCCGAAGCCACAGTTGGTTTCCTGTCAGGAATTTATACAGATCATTGCCAAGAGCGAGGTCTCACAAGAAGTTACAGATGCCCAGCTGCTGAAGAGGGAATTCCTCTGAACTAAGAAAGCTAGCCATGCTTTTCAGGAGCTAAGCAGCCCTGCATTTTCAGCTCACTTTATTATACTAACAGCTCTTTTCACCTTAATTTGTTATTATGTGCAAAGCAAGAGATAGAAGATAGGGAACCGTTCTTAGCCAGAAAAGCCAGGTGCATAGAAAAATGATGGCAAGGCACTCTCTTAAACTCATCTGCCACCACAGCCAGAAACGGCTGTCCAAGAAAAGATCAGAGGGAATGTCACTATACTCTATAAATATCTGCATATGACGAAGCTATGACAGCAGGAAGATATTTAAGCAAGGAGGCAATGCTTTAACAAGACCTAGTAGCAGACATCTGCGCTAGATGAGAGGTACTGATCGTTTCCAAGAGAAGGGTTGGCCTAGCACTCAAATGAAGCCTTTGTCATAAGTTTTTACAAAAAAAAAAAAAAAAGAGTATCTCTCCGCACTAGATGTCTTCCAAAGTCAGCTATTTCTTACAAAAAGGACACTAATAGAGACTTTTTGAAGTTATGGCCCATGAATGCAGCTAAGGCAGATCCTGGACAGGACTGGCAGCTTTTCCTCTCACTTTGTAAAGTAATTATAGCCCAGTGCTTTAAGACATAAGAGTTTAAAAAACGACAAAAACAAAACCACTTGGTGACTGCAAGGGCAAGGTAAGTCACCATACCTGCTGCTCCTCATTGTCCGTTATCAGATAAATTAAAAGACAGAGGAGAGCCAGTAATTTATGGTCTCTGAACTGTCTGTTCAAAGGGAAAGACTCCTCTTAAAAGACCAGTTCTCAACTGCACAAAAGGTAAATATCCTGGATACTCTCTTTAATAAAGGGATGATATTCTTTATCATGGGGTGCATGAGGCACAGCATTGCTGGTCGGTCAATGGCAGTGATTTTCCTGCTCTGCGCTGGTGTGGCCTCACCTTGAGAGCTGTGTGCAGTTTGAGGTGCCACAAAATAAGAAGGACATAAGCCTATTAGAGAGTGCCCAAAAGAGCGCAACAAAGATGGTGAAGGGTCTGGAGGGCGAGATGTATGAGGAGCAGCTTAAGTCACTTGGTTTGCTCAGCCCAGAGAAGAGGAGGCTAAAGGGAGGCCTCGTGGCGGCCTGCAGCCCCCTCACGAGGGGAGCGGAGGGGCAGGCGCTGAGCTCTGCTCTCTGGGGACAGCGACAGGACCCGAGGGGACGGCATGGAGCTGGGACGGGGGACGGTCAGGCTGGGTGTCAGGAAGAGGTTCTTCACAGAGAGGGTGGTCGGGCACTGGTCAAGGCATTGAGTGTGCTGGGGTTCAAGAAGCATTTGGACAACACTCAGACACGTGGTCTGATTTTTGCGTGGTCCTGTGTGGAGCCAGGAGTTAGACTCCATGATCCTTGCGGGTCTCTTCCAACTCAGGACAGTCCATGAATATACAGTCAGTCATTCTCAACACCTCTGTTCTTCTGAATTCTATAGCATCACCCCCATGATTTCTCTAAGTTAAAAAATGGGAAAAGCACATACCAGTTTCCAAACAGGAATTCTTCAATTTACACATCACTTTCCTACTATGGGCTTAGGGAGGCCAACTAAGACCATCCAGACTATTCTCTACATGGCTCATTAATGCGAGTATGCTGGTGAAACTTTTTCATGTGTTGTCCCAAAGTACGGGTTCCTAACCTCAGTTTATTTTCACGAAGATTTCCTCATCTGCAGGTACCTCTGTCATGTTACTACTCTCTCTAGTAATTTCCATTGGGAATTGGTGATGAGAGCATGCAAGTATTTCAGCTAAACACTCCACAAATACATACAGAGACAGCAATAGAGAAGCCTGAAAAAACCCACATACTTTCTTTGGATCACTGTATCCATTTCTGCTTTCCAAACACCAAAACAGCCTCCCACTGCAATTCTGTGTCTGTATCACTTGTCTCATGCTTGTCAGCTTCAAACCTACCAAATTCAAATACATTCTGCATTAAAGAAAACTGCTGAATGTTATCTGCTGTTCTGCACATCACTCATCTTGCTTTTCAAGTTCTCCCAGGCAAGCTCTCCAGATGTTCCTGGATTTAATTAAATTCATAATTGCTTTCTGAAAGCCTCCTCGCTACATCATTCCCACTCACTCGCTTTCCAGAATTGTTATGATACATTATTTAATTACAGGACAAAAAGCCCCACTTCATTCAAACCCTTGCCCTGCATCATAGACAGCGATGCAGTTTCACAGCAAGTTTCCACACAGCCTCGCTCAAATCTTCTGCACTTGCAGACATACTCTAGGCTGTGCAGGGAGCAAGACTTCTATATTACTCCTCCCCTGTTCATTAGCGGAAACTGGAAGATGTCACAAATACAGGGAAAGGTCAGTTTTGCTATTTAGCAAATATCTATTCACTGCTTCTTACAACAGAAGGGGCAGCCACTGAAGTTAAATGGCAAAATGAAATTACCTTGCCATAGGCTTCGATGACCAAGTACTTGAATGGGTTGAAAAAGGAATTGAACAATTTGTGGAAAATGAATCCACTGCCAATTTAATCTTTGCAGTACAGTGTCACTTTTTCTGCAAAAGCATAAGACTCCTACGAATAGAAACGGGTACAGCCAACACACAGTGCTAGCATGGCAAGATCAAGGTGTTCAGGGCTAGGAGCTTTGCGGTCACAGAGCAGTATTGCTGTGCTTGAGCAGCAGAGTCAACACATCCAGGAGATGCCAGGCTCACCCACATCACATCACTCTGCATCTTCCTCAGTGGCCTCGAGCAAAATTTCTGGGATCTGGGCAAGCCAGCTGGGAACACTGGAAGTATTAGTTGAGGACTGCTGAACCCTTCCTTATGGCTAAACAGATTAAAGCTGCAATTTGAACATATTGGGGGGGGGGGGGGGGGGAAGGGTGAATAGAGAATCAAGCTCTAGGCAATCAAAAGTCCTCAACATCTTACTAAAGACTCTCTACCTTTAATCTGTAGAATGGAGGTACTGGACTCAATTACACATTTCCTTTGCAACATTAAGCATGGTCTGAGGTCACAGGTTGGTTGTGAATGCTGCATGTGTATTTCTTGGTACTGAAGACGCTGGGGTACACAGCCAGATTGCAATTAGATTGCACACTACAATACAAGCACAAAGGAACTGAATTAAGGCAACTTAACTTTGGCATTACCCCAGCTTTAACATCTGACTGCCAGGCAGCATGTTTCCGTCTCTTTTGGTGCTGTATTTATTTTCACAAATCTCAGATTATTTCAGGCACCAACCCTTGACATGCTGGAAATGCATTATTTATAAATCGTCAATAAGGAAGATGCACACTCAATTCAAGAGCTTACGGGTTGAAGAGTGCTCATAGCAAATTCAAAGTAATTTAAAGGCTTTATTTTGAACAACTAATGCTGTAACCAACACCTTCGCCTTCACTGGCACGTTGCCTTGTATTCACTAACCTCAACCGGTCTGAGTTAACAACATGTTTATCATACCTTCTCCCCTGAGAACAAAGCCTCATTCCTACCACAGACCTCCTGCCTGAGGCCATTTCTAACCCAGGAATGTAGTTCTCGTCACTGCTCAGCCCATATCTACATAGTAGAAATGCCTTTTTGGCAATAAGATAAGGCACCCGCACAGCGGGCCCCTTGCATGGAGTCTGGTGTAGATAACACAAGCAGTTTCACTACTATGAAGCCAGAAAGGGCAGGGCAGTATCCTGTAGGCAAGTTTAACCTCGAATATTCTGAGGTTTAAAAAAAAAAAAAGAGGAAGAAGAAGAAGAAAGACAGAAGCTTGTGTCTGTCAGGATTTCTCAGCACGAAAGTCAGCTCAGCCCTGTTATAAAAAGATGCACGATGCTGACAACCCCTGCCCCAGCAACAGCCACAGAAATACACCCCCGTCTTCAGGGAAGCGAGGAGCCAGCCCTCCTGCAGCGAGCACGCACCACATCGCTTTTGAGAACCCGAGAGCGTCCCATCGCTCCAGCTCGCCTCTGCTATCCTGCTCTAACCCTGGAAGGGCCTCCGGGGGCAGGCAGACACGGCGCTTCCAGTTTCGTGCGCTGCCTTCGCCTTCAGGAGCGCCAGGCAGCCTCCAGCCGCTCGCCACCCGGGTGTGCCCCGCCGTGCGGCCCTGGCTCCGGGCTGGACGGCCGCCCGCTGCCCGGGACACCAGCCCGGCCTTCCGCCCCCGGCGCAGCGCTGGCGGCAGCCCTTCTGCTCCACCTTTTAACACAGCTTGATTTCACCTCCCCAGCTCCCGCGTCTCTTTATCCAGTCATTTTGGTTCTCCACCGTCCTTGGAAGTTTGTCCGTAGGCAGCACTGCCCTGCCCAGCGCTTAGGGGGCAAACAGGAGAGGTGCCAGCCCTGGGGGTGCCCCCGCCAGCACACTCATCCCCGTCCCCGCGGCCGCCCCGGGCGCTCCCTGGCTTCGGGTGGCGACGAGCCCAGGGCTAACGGCCCCGGCGCGGGGCGAGCAGAGCCCCTCAGCTCCCCGCGGCACCCCGGGCTCGCCGCCCCCGGCAGGGCCCCGCCGCCCCCGGCCGCCCTCACCTGTTCTGGGGCCGGATGCTGAGCAGGTAGCTGCGCCGGTTGGGCCGAGAGGCCCAGGCCGCGTTTTCCGCCTCCTCCGCGCCCTCGACGCTGCCCGGCCGAAGCGGCGGCGACAGCCTCCCGTTGCCCGCGTACGAGTTGCTGAGGGCCCGGCGCGGCGAGCCCATGGCGGCGGCCGGGCTCCGGCTGCCCCTGCCCGGCGCCGCCGCCGCTGCCGGCCCTGTCAATCACGGCCGGCATTTATAGCCGCCCCGCACATGGCGCTGTCAGTCGGGCGGCGGAGCCGTGACGCGGCCCCGGGCTCCCCCCCGCCAGCCCCGGGTCCCTCGGTGTGAGGTGGCCCGGCCCCGGCCCCCCTCCACCCCTCCTCCCCCTCTGGGGACGAAACGCGCGACGTTCAAGCGTTGGTTTTGTTAATCGTAACTCCCTCCCTGCCCCCAACGCGTTGGTCAGTTTGGGGGTTTGGGGTTTCTCAAAGGTAGCTGAGGGTCGGCTGCAAAACGCCTTGTGGCTTCAAAGGCACGATCGTTGTGCCGTGGCTGGCAGCGCTGTGCGCTGCGATCGTTGCGGTCACGTCCTGGTGGCGGTCCCAGGAGCGTTTCACGCTTTGGCAGCTGTTTTTCCCTTGGGTTCCCAAGGTGCTGGTATTTATTCGGTCTCCCTGAAGAGGACAGCGTGAAACAGGGCTGTAAGAGGTGGGTACACGTCACAAAAGATTAGTGAGAGTGATTTAATACCAGATGAAAACATAACCCATAATAGAATTGAATTTCCTCTTGTTCCACCTTCATCTTGCCTGTCAAGCGGTTGTATTGAGCGCCGCAGGCACGTCGCTGGTGACACTGCGGCTCTGCGGAGCGGGATTGACGGATAGAACAGCTTGGCTGTGCATCGGCGGTCTGCCCACGGCTGTGTGCCTGGAGTCTGCAAGAAGAAAACAACAGCAGGCATTGCTGCAAAAGAGACGAGATCGTGGCAGAGAGGTCCAGACTGGGAAAGACAACAGGCTTTGAGCTGATCCCTGCCTGGGCAGGAGAGAGAATGAACGTGACAACAAGCAGCGAGGCAGGTGAGGGCTGCGTGGGTCACTCGGTGCAGGACATCCCCAGCTCCTCATCCCCAGCAAACATTGTGGTTTGGAAGGTGACCTCTGATAGGGACTGGCACGACTGTGTGCGTCAGCTATACACCCGGATCCCTCCAGGACCTGAGCTCATGCACTCAGCATGCCAGGAGCTGGCACCTGCACCCTCTTTTTCCCATTGCCTCCCGCTGAGACATGCACACATGCAAGCGGGTCTCTGATACATCTACCTACAGTTCATCTGGGCATCACAGACACAAATCCTTATTACCCAGAGTGTGACTTACTATTGGCACTCAGTCCCCTGTATGCACACAACCACACAGAATAGAGAGCCCCTCAGCCAGATGAATAGTTGGAAAAGGAGTTTATTTAGAAGCCAGGCTGGACTGCACTGATGAGGCACAGGGCATGGCCAGACAAGCATACTGACCACTCTGCTTTAGGTGCAAACAGCCCCTTTTGTTCTCTTACTACCCTGTGTTTTCCCACACTTGTGCTTCCCCAGACCACCCTGATTTCCTCCCTTCCTCCACCTTTAGTTCCTCCCCTAAGCATCCCACATGAAGTCTTGCACATGTTTTTCCCTTGCATTCCCTGATGAGTCTCTTACCTCTCAGCATGACTGGTGCCACCCCCAGGCCATAGGGTTGGCGACTGTCCTGGGACAGCCCTGGAAGGAACCAGGCTGGGGTCCCCTGGCTGGTTTATTCAGACAGAAACGTTCCTGCTCTGTTATCCTGTTCTGGAGTCCCATGGATAGTTTACTTCTCCCCAGGTTTATGATGGAAACACAGTATCAGTGTGCGTGGCACATGGAAGGGAGAAGTCAACAGGCCCCGATCAGCCAGGAACCCCAGAAAGGACACTAAAAACAGCAAAGGTGCTGGGTGACACCTGGACACGAAGCCACAACACAGATGTGCAGCAACAGCAGGTTGATGTAACTCAGTCTGGACCTCAAATGCTTTTTGTCACTGGTATATCAAACCTTGAGCCAAGTGGAAAGGGAGGTTACAACTTGAGCCAGGTATGCATGTAGAGAAACTGATGGCCCCCATGGAAGTTATCAAGCCCAGCAGATGCCCAAGCCTGCTTAGAGGGGAGGGTGCTGACATCTGTGGGCCAAGGTGGGGGGAGAAGGTTGCAAGGAGTATTAGGGGAATCCAGACATGCAGTCTAGTAGAGCAGCACTTGCAGACAACACCAGATCCAAAGCCAGGACCCCCGGGTGAATTTTTCTATCATATAAGGTTTCTTGGATCCTGTTAACTTGTCAGAGTCAGTGTATACTGGGTCAACAATTTTTTTTTAAGCTTACAGAAGTTATAATCTGGTCCGACGCAACCCAGATCTGGATACATCCAGTTGTTTTCTAGTGGCCTGAACAGAGTTGCAGTTCTCCACTCAAGCCGTGGTGAAATACATTTCTTAGCTCAGATCTCAGCACAATCTTGCATTTGGGCAGTGTTTTGGAAGGAGCCTTGTGTCATTTCAGGTGTAGGTACTGGAGTTTGCTTATTGCAGATCTCTGTAACAGGTGATTGTGCTATCAAGCATGTAAATAGCTGGATGTGTGACACCAGAGAGCATACTTGGTCTTGGCAAATGCAAAGGAGATGGACCCCATCAGACTTTTGGATTTGTTCCTAGGAAATATGGGGAGAAAGGGTGGTCTGAGAGGGCTGACTGAAGATCTCACCAGGCAGTAAAATAACAGATGAAAGCCCGTGATGACAAATGTAACATGATTCATAGAGGAAGCAATGACAGGCATTTTCCATAGGCAGTGGTGGGGTCTGCATGGGCTAATGCCACTCAGGAAGAATCCATCTCAAACAGAATATAGCAGACCTGAAAAGAAAAGGGAAAAAAAATCCAAACCAAACCAAAACCAAAACCAATCAACCAACCAAACAAACAAAAAACACAACTCACAGAAGGGCAGGAAGGATGATCAGAGACCAGAACTGGCTGCCACTTGGAGAATACCTGCATAGGCTGGGGCTCCTCAGCCTGGAAGGAACAACTGAGGTGTATATGACAGAGGTACGCACAGTCCCGAGGGACAGGGAGAGAGTGTCTATCAAAATAAGTTCATGGGCATCAAGTGAAGTTAGCAGGAGGTAAAGTCAGTAAAAGAGAGGTGCTTCCTTATACACCTTGGCGTTAAGCTGCTTCCATACATTGCTGTGGTTGCTGAATGTTAGTGAGCTTAAAAAAAAATAGGACAAATCTGTGGAAGGCAAATCTCTTGAGATTTCCTCAGGACAAAGATACTAGCTTTGCTTTAAAAAGCTTAAAGAAGTGTTCAAGCTATGAGAAGAAGAAGAATATGAAAGAAGAAGAATATGAAAGAAGAATATTTGCTGTGTGCGTGCACCAACCTCACACCCTATGCTGTGCTTCAGCTGCTGCCCAGCGTGACAGGCAGGATGCTAGGCTGGGAGGCCCAATGTGTCATTCTCCTGTCCCCATTTCTTTTTCTGAAAGGAGGACTTTCAGGTCCCACAGCTTCAGGAAACCTGAACTTAAGTCCCATGATATGAATTACGGATGTCATTTCACCATGCCATCACGCTGAGCCCTATCTTTCGGGGTGTTGCCCTGATAGAAAAGACACTCGCCTTGAGAAGGGTGTGCAGAAGAGGTGAGTCTTTGTGTTGGGGCTGAAACTGTGTCCAGTTTCAGACTCTCCAATACAGGAAAGACATTGATATACTGGAGTGAGTCCAGTGAAGACCACCAAGACAATTAAGGGATCTCAGGCACATGCCATACAAGGAGAGCCTGAGGGAACTAGGCTTACATCTTAATCAGAGGTCTAAATGGAGACCTTCTTGCTGTGTTCAGTACCTCATGGGTGGGCACAGACCAAACGGAGCCAGCCACTTCCCAGAGGTCCAGAGTGATAGACTGAGAGGCAACAAAGACAAGCTGCAAGGAGGAAAATTCAGATTAGATGTTAAGGAAAAATAAATAAATAAATTGCCCCGTGAGTGGGATCAAACAATGCAACAGGGGCCAAGAGGTAAGCGATCTCCATCCTTGGAGATAGTTAAATGTGGATGGAACAAGATGCTGGGCGACAGATACAGGTCCTGCTTGGAGTGAGGGGCTGAATCAGAGACCCGGAGGTGCTCCTTCTCACCCCAGTTACACTGTGGTTGTGCACCTCACCCCACTAGCAAACGGAAACCTGGGTGGTAGGAGCAGGTTTAGCACCTACCAACTTAAGTGCGGTGGGATGAATCCTGCTGCAGTGTTTGAGCCTTCCCCTAGACACATGGTGAATGTATATTTTTCTGCCCTTTCAGGCACCGTATGGTTCCTGTGCCAGTTACCCTGCTGAGACAGAGCTTTCTCTTACAGCATTTGCTCTCTAGTCATTCTGTTTGCAGAGTGACAGTGCCCTCTGCTCCTGTCTCCATTTGGAAACTCGCTCTCGCAGCATTTAGTTTTTGAAGTCTAAGCCAGTCAGCCACAAGGCTTCAAGCCTTGTTAGCAAAGCTTTCGTCCTCTGCCTGCAAATCCAGCGCTGACTCACAGCAAGCGTCACAGATGTTTTCTCACTCCTCTCACACAGTATATCCTTCCCTTTCTCATCCTGCACACATACACATGGGTTCCTCCCTTTCTAAAATAACAGGCTTCTTCCTGCTCTCCAGCACAATGTCAACAAACTACCACCATTGGCATGCAGAAAAAAACATATTCTTGACCAAATATTCATGCAGAATGTGCCGTGGCAGGGCTTTTAATGACCCAAGGACAAGCAGAACAGACTAGGCATATAATAGAGGATGTTAGCCTTGAAACCCAAAGAAGCGATCTATGGCGAATGCAGCAACCTCTAGCTGATTGAAAAGACACTGCATCAATCAGAAGTGTCATCTTTAGCTCACGGAAAGTGTTCAGGTTAATTTAATGATCACTTTTGTAAGCTACCTGTGCTGTATTTATGTTGACTCTGCATGAGATGTGACAGAGCTACTGGAACACGTTCAGACAGAACCTTCATTTGCAATACATTAATATCTGTATTTTAAACATGTAGGGTATATTTCTAAATATATGTGGAGGGAGAACATCCTTCTTCCATCCACCAATTCTGTTGGTTTTAGCTTTTTCCTACAAACTGCATCCCCATCCTTTTGAAGAGAAAAGCAGCAGGAAGAGTCACATCCCTGGAGAGGCATGGCTCAGCTTTGCTCCTTCCCCAGGTAAGCACATGGTGGTGGTCCCCCCTTGTGCCCAGGCTCCTCCTGCACACCCTCTCTCCAGCCCTTTTCTCTCAGCCATAACAGCTTCCCCCTGCCATCCAGACATCCATCTGCATCCTTCCATACTGCTAGTGAAGGTACTTGTGGCAAGAGCTGAGGGAGAGACCCAGTGGGAATTTGTCTGCTGGTGGGAATTTGTCCACGCTGGTCCTGAGCCCAGACCTGTTTCATCCCCATTGGTTTTGTGTCACATTCCCTGCCTGGTCACATCGGAGAGCAACAAGTTTGTTGGGAATTACAGCCCCCCCCTCTTCTCCCTGTGTTCTCTCCATTCACAATTGCACAGAGCTCAGGTTCAGCTCCAGCTCCTTTCCACTTGGTCTGGTCTTTTGAAAGGTGGTGAGTTTTGGTTTAATGAGTCTGTTCTTACAGATGCCACTCCAGACCTCACATCGCCTTCATCACGCTTCATGTACCATCTCTAACACCACAGCATCGTTCTGCAAGGGAGAGCAACTAACCACGACTTGGTTGTGCCATAGGGCCATGTAGCAAAATTAAATGTAACGAAATATAATGATGGCGAATCCTTTTTATTTCATTGTTCTGGACACATTTGCAGCCTCACCTGAGATACTGGCGGCAGAGGAGATTCTGCCTTTTGTCCTAACTGTGTAAATAAAAATCACAGCACAGCGATAACAATCGGTACATTCTGCTTCTCCAAGTACAGCCTGCATCCGAGTGTAATTCATTTCATTAAGCTGTAGCTCTAGAAGGGCTCGAAGGATCTCTCATCCTGCTATAAAGGACTGTTTGCGATAGAAATCCGACAGGCACAAGTGTTCTGGTCTCAGAAGGCCTCTCTGAAATTAACTCCTAAATCAATTGGCTGCTTTATTAATGAATCCTCAGACCCATTTCCATGGCCAAGGAGGGAGATTTCAGGAACCAGGGGAGCAATTTCACATTTTTCCTTCACCAGAAAGGTTAAGTTTGGGCTTTGAGTAGAAAATCAAATAACTCGGAGACTATGAATAGGGCCAGTTCCCAGCCCAGGCTCCAGAGCTCACAGCACCGGCCCTGCGGGGCTGGGCTGTGGGGCCAGGCTGTTCCCAGTTGTCCCCATCTGTCGGCTTTCTGCCCTGTCCAGAAGGGTCTTGTGCAACCTCTGGGCGGGCTGGCCCAGCGACACTTCCCCTAGAGCCCTCGTGATACCCAGCCCAGGCGGCGGGGGATTTCTCGGCGGAAACAGCCTGGCAGGTTGTCGTCAGCGCGGGCTGGGTCTCGCCCCACTTCTCCCAGCTGAAGGAGCAGGGACAGCACATCTGGGGTTCCACCATGAGACCCCGGGCTGTGGCCTCGGGGACAGAGGTGGGGCCGGCCGGCCGTGGGGATGAGGGGAGGGGGGCTGTGAGGACAGCGATGAGGGTGGTCGTGGGGATGGTGGCGAGGGAGGTGGTGGGGATGGGGGTGGAAGCGAGAGTGGGGATGAAGATGAAAGCAAGGGTTGGTGTAGCGACGGGTGAAGACACCCATGGGGACAACGGTGAGGGTTTGTGTGGGGATGGGGACGAGGACAACTGAGGGGACACGATACGGCCAACTGAGGCGTTGGGGATGAGGACACCTGAATGGATGGGGCAAGGACAACTGAGGGGACGGGCTGAGGACACCCACGGGGACAGGGCTGCGGACACCCGTGGGGACAGGCTGCGGGTACCCGTGGGCACAGGGTGACAATAGCCGTGGGCAGCCCGGGGCCCGGCTGGTGGCGCCTCCCGCCGCTGCCCCCGACGGAGCAGCCCCGGCCCGGGCCGAGAGGCGGCCCCGGCCCCGGCCCCGGCCCCGGCCCCGGCCCCGGCCCCGGCCCCGGCCCCGGGCGGAGCCGCTGGGCGCCGTTTCGCTTTCGGAGCGGGGCTGCGGGGCGGGCCCGGCGGCGCGGAAGTGCGGCAGCTGGGGCCCGGCAGGGCCTTCCCCGGGCGGCGGGGCCGGCGGCAGGTGAGTCCGGGGCCGCGTCCCCGGGCCCAGGCCCGCGGGCACCGGGCCTGCGGTACCGCGGTCTAAGCCCGGAGGGGGAGACACCCGGGTGGCCCCCGGAGGAGCTCGGGGGCCGTGGCGGGGCGAGCCCCGGTGAGCGCCTCCGCCTCTCCGCAGGGCCCGCGGGAGCCCGGCCGGCCCGGGGAGCCTGAGCCCGGCGCTGCCCCCCGAGGACGGCGGCTCCTCGGAGGCCACCATGCCGGCAGGTGAGAGCCCCGCACCGCGGCCCGGCCCGGCCCGGCCCGGGGAGGCCGCCGCCGAGGGGAGCGGGGAGAGCGGGCGGCTCGGGCTCCGCCACGCCGCCCGGGGCCGGGCCGGGGGCCGGGGGCCGCCTCACGACCTCGTGCCGCTGCTTCTCCCCTCCGCAGGTGCTCGGCGGGGCGAGGAGCCGCCTGCGAGGCCGGCGGCTGCTGAGGGCGGCCGGGGCAGGTGCGGTGCGGGGGACGAGGCGTCGGTAGAGCGATGCAGACAGGTGAGCGGTGTTGGGCTGGGTGACCCTGGCGGCGCCCTTGCAGCTCGGGGTGTTGTGCGGTTCTCAGCGAGCCGCGCCGGCAGGGAGCCACCGGCACGTCGGCGGCAGTGGCGCTGGGGTCGCGGGTTGGCGCTTGGGCAGGCCGGGTGAGCTGCGCCCAAGAAACGCCTGCAATGCCGCCCATCCAGCTGCGGCACAAACCGTGCACCGCAGGGTGCCCCTGCCTGCGTTTGAGCTCCCAGAAGCCACTTTTAAAACAGTGTGGCAACCCACGGGGGGGTCAAGCATGCTCATTTTCCAAAACCTCCCTTCCTTGGTAGGATGGGCCCTGTCTGCACTGGGGGCCTCACCCCTATTGTGAGTGGTCGAGCACCGTGGGTTATGCTGGAGTGTTTCTCCTCTGAAGGAGAAGGAGTGACGCTTGCAATGCCTCCCGGGTTGTGTCCATGCTCCTGTTGCAAACTCACACCTCTTTCTTCGTAGCCATTGTGATCACCGAGCAGCCGGTCTCCGTCTCTGTCCCCGTTGGTTATTCCTTCACGCTGCGGTGCAGAGCCGAGGCTCGTACATCACTACAGTACCAGTGGTTTTGTCAGCGCCAGGTAATGCTGTGAGCAGAGATTACCCCAGTTCTTGTGTCGGGCTTGCTCCCTGCCCTGCGGCATGGTGGAGATAGCCCTCTGTGGGTAGACTGGGTGGGAAGCAGGAGGCTAGAAGAGAAAAGAGGAGGGGGGACAGGATGCGGTTACATGACCATGCTAAGGGCTTCAGCAGGTGCCATGGGGAGTGCCATAGAAAACATCCTTCTCCCTGTATCCCTGTGGCTGGAGGAGGTGACAGAACCAGGGATCCCTGCTTTTCCTGCTTTTAGCAGGAGCCTGCTGGTCCCTTCTGCTCCCAGCAGTGAGTGGCAACTCGCTGCCCACCGCCTGTGTTTTCCTTTTAGTCTGTCTGCTGCCAGATTCCTGGTGCTACCAAGCAAGACTTGCCCATCACTGCACAGCAGACCCAACTCTACACCTGCAGAATCAATGATCTCTACAGAAATGCCGTCTTCTCTGACTGGGTGAAGGTGGAGGTCCATCCGTGTGTTGCCAGAGGTACTAACATGTCTTGCAGCTTTTCTCTGTTTTCTGCTTTGCACAGATATTGCCAGACATCACTACAGTGGTCCTCTGTGGTTCCTGGGACAGTGTGTCCTCCCAGCTTGAAAAGCACTATACAGAAAGATCACCCCAGTGATGTGAGCCTGCAGGTCTTAGCCAGACTACTGTGTCCATGCTGTGGATATTTCAGGTCCCTGTCATGATCCCAGTAACCCCAGCTGTATTTACCTGCTCCTCCTGTTGATCACTCGCCATGGGTTTACCAGAGGGAGGTTATACTGGGTGTGTGTTGTTTTGCATTGGACAGAGGGACTGGAAGAGGCAATCTGGCAAAAATACCTCTGGGTGTTGACTGCACCCTTGACAGGAAAGGGTGAGCATCACCAGGAGCCAGGGCATGTTTGGGACTGGGAAGCAAGAGGCAGTGCTTTGGTGTGTCATGTTCTGTTGTGGGTGTTGCTCTCAAGGATTCCCTGCAGAAGGGTGCAGCGGTGATGCTGCAACTACAGCCACCCCATGGGATGGCATCTCTTGGTGCGGATGGAAAAAGGTTCACTGCTCTGGCAATGCACACAGACTGCAGGATACAAAAATACCCTTGTTTTCTCTTCTCATGGATGGGGAACCAATTTTGTGTTCCTGCTTCATAGGACTGCTCCCTCAGCTCTGGCAAGGAGAACCGGTCATCATCCTCAACCCCACTGAGCAGAAGGTGGAAGTTGGGAAGCCACTACTGCTGCAGTGTGCTGCCATGGGGGTCCCAGCCCCCAGCTACCAGTGGTACTGCAATGGGAACGTGCTGGAACACCAGAAGAAAAAAAAGCTCTGGGTAATGTTACCTCGGGATGGTTCAGAAACTTTGGCTACTGGGCTGGGTGATGGGAGAAGCCCGATGGGACGGTGAGTGTGAGAGGGCTTCAGAAGCCTTGGAGAGACTGCTGAAAATTCTATGCTGTTGTCATCCTTGATATGACAGGTCACAGTCCTTAAGCCTGGCTCTTACCTGTGTGTAAAGGCTCAGGCATGCTTTGATCTGTGCCATCAGGTGAATGCGGTCAGAAAGCAGTCTCTTCTTGCCTGTCCTCCCCCTCTCTTCAGCCCTTGAGAAACAACCTCACGCTCAGCCGTGTTTCCCTGCAGTCCACAGATTACTCCTGTTGCTTTGATAGCCCTGACTGAAGGACTATGGTTGAAGAGGGAATACATTTTATGGGCTTCTTCCAAAGCTGTGGATGTTTCTGTAAGAAATAAGAGATTGATGCCTTGTGCTGGCATTGAGGGCTCTCAGCAGGCCTCTTGTGCTTTTTTGCAGTGGCACAAGAACAGCTATTGTATGTACGTGCAGGGGGCTGCGGGTGTAAAGTGATGGAGCTGCAGGAACAGTGTCTGCCTGCAGGAAAGCTAGAAGGAAAAGTGGTTAGTTACAACAGGAAAGAGTCAGGGAGTCAGAAAAAGGTCGGGTTTTGTGGTCAGTCACTGGCTGAATGTGCTGTCTAGTCGGTGCTGTCTTCTGTGCAAGAAAGGCAGACTTCCTCCTGGGGCATCACTTAAAGCATGGTAAAGGAGCCAAGCTCTTCTTAGGTGGTGTTACGAGGGACAGTGGCCTCAAACAGAACTTTTCCCAGGGAAGTTCAGCATGGGGACTAGGAATAGATTCTTCACTTTGGGGTGGGTGCAGTGGTGGAGCCTGTACACAGAGAGGCCACAAGATCTCTGTCATCAGAGGTTTTTAAGACTTGTCTAGACAGAGCCACAGCTGCTTTGACCCGCTTGTGCCTTTAGTTCCTCTCTGAGCAGGAGGCTAGGCTGGGCTGGAGAACTGCAGAGGTCCTTGCCAGCCAGAACTGCTGGCATTCTTGTCCTGCTTCAGGCGGGACGGATATGAATGAGAAACTTGCTAGAAGAGAGCAATGGGCATGATGGATATCTAGAAAATGCCACCTAAGAGGAAAAATGGACAACCTTCTGAAGTTGGCCATGTGCTGTCCTGCTAGTGTGGTTCATGGGGCAGAGTATGGCTATGACACAGCGTTTCAGGGCTGCTGGATAAAGAAAAGAGGGCATCAGGGCAGAGCATTCTTGCTCTCTAGAAGCTGGGGTTTGCAGCAGACCTTAGCGTGTGGCCTTGCTGAGCTTCTTAGAAAGACAAAAGTCATGGAAAAGCAATCTTAGATATCTTTCTGAGGCAATAAATGAGGTTGCAGGAAGCAGCAAAAAAAAATATATTTTATTCCCGAAACAAGGGTGCATTTAGCAGATACTGTTGAGAGGATGCAAACTGTCACCATAAATAATGAGATTTAACTTTTGATCTGTCTAGATCACCCACGCCAAAGTCAGTGACTCCGGCACGTACCTCTGCTGTGCCTCCAATAGCCACGGAGAGCACTGGACCAACGCAGTGGACATTCACATAGGTGAGCAGAGCCAACCCACATCTGCTTTGCTGCAAATCATCTTCTAGCTTGAGAAGTAGTTAAGAGGACTTCAGTGCTCTTGTCTGGAAATGCCAGGCCGGTGGACAAGGAGGCCAGTGCCAGGGTGTTACCCTGGGGCTCACTTTGTGCAGGGGAAGCTGGGCTGAGGGGTGTGGGATTAGGAGAAGTAGGGTGCATGGCTTTGCCACTCACACCTTTCTCCAGCTTGAACGGACTTTTAGTAACACAAAAAAATACCATTGGTTTTAAATAACACTGATGTGGGGAGCTGAACATAAGACACTTCAGAGTGGAGAGGCAGCGTGGGGCTCTGCAGAAACACGGGAGTGTCCTGGCAGTCCTGTGGCAGCTGTCACGGGAGCAGCCTGCAGAGCACAGTTTCACACCCTGGATATACTGGGTGATCTCAGCAGAGCTGCGTAAACCCTACTGAGCTGGGAATGCAGGCATCGGCCTGCCCCATGATAAATGGGATTACTTGATAACGGGGTTCAGATTTGGCGAGGGAAGTGGCAACTGTAAAAGAAAAAAAGCAGCATTCTGTCTGCCTGGCTGTACTGTGGCTTGGGACGCTGCTGGGTCCTGCAGATGGTAGGAAAACAGCCACATTAGGCTGCACTCTCAGATGCTCACTGCAGTTTTTCTTGCCCTGCCGAGGTGCGGGTTTAGTAGATCTCTCAACAAATTGCAATGGAGTCCTTCGTTAAAACTAATGCACAGCCTTGCCAAGACAAAGTGATGTGCTCAGACACATGGAGCTGGAGAGGATGGTGTTTATTTCAGGAAGGTTCAGGCCCATCAGGCTGGCAGCCTGGGGCTGATGCAGCGCGTGCTGTGTGACCTGATGGATCCTGGGGAGAAGATGGATCCCCGGAGCCTCGGGCATGCTCCACCTCCAGTGTGATGGCTGCTTTGGCCATCTGCCTTTGCAGTGAGTCAGGAATAGCTTTGTGGGCTCTTTACTCCATCTAGAGATTTTTCTATGCTATAAACTTCTCATCTGGCCTTACAGTCTGTCTTTAAAACCTCTCCAGGGAGCAAACTGGTCCTGTATAATCAGAGAGTGTTGTGTACTCTCCCTGCCTTCTTGCGTCTGGCAAAACAGCACCCAGGAGTAACACTCAGCATGAAAGGGACATCAGACTGGGTTGGGTTCAAAATGCTATGCCTGAGTAGCTTTAAAATGCAACAGGTGGCTCTGTCAGAGGCAGAAAAGGACAAATAAGCTTGTTCTGATAGATTTCCCTGGAGCATTACCAGCACCGTCATCACTGTGTGTTCAGGTCTTCCAGACTCAGAAGATTTATGCAATTAAAAATATGCTCTTTCTTCATTTAGAGCCTGTAGGGTTTCAGGCTTTTCTCCTGTGCTGGATTTTTTTTTTTAATAGGGAAATCTGGAGCTGTCAGGGTAACGATGGTTTTCAGAGACTGCATGCTGGGAGCATTGAGGGGTGGGATTCCTGCATGGATGCCCCACAGGCACACCAGCACCCACAAAGCGCAGTGCTTGGACAGGGGAGCTGATGAAGCTCATGAAAGTGAGTCACATTTTGGGGTGGCCTTCCTGAGCTGGAACTGCTGAAAGGCAGGAAAAGACAAACCAGGGTGTTGAAGGTGCTGGGAATATTATCACCACCAAGAGCAAACAGCCAGCTTCCTTCCCGCTTGTGGGGAGCAGCTCTCACTTCTGAAGCTTATGTTGACTGAGTTTCTTCCTGGAGTCATCCTGTTTCCTTTGCTTTCGCTGCAGCGAAGGAGCAGCACCGGCATCTTGGGAAGCACAGCAGTCCAGGCAGGGCTGATCCAAGCAGCACAGATGTCCTGATAGGCACCAGCTCCTCCACGGTGGCTCTCCTGCCTGCCCCTTCTCTCAGCTTTGCTTCCTGGCTACTCACACACAGGCACCCTCCTTCCCTGCATGCCCTACCTTTCAACTCTAACCACTTGCTGTTCCTGTTTGCTGCTGACACGGGGTTTCAGGTACCTCCCAAAGGCCAGCTCAGGCAGGCTCCTGAAATCAGCAGACAAGTGTCTTTAAGGTTACCAAGCAGGCAGTGAAAAACTTGCCCAAGGAGCAGCCTGTTTTACTTCTACAGATGCGGATGAGATGCAGATGCACCGCATGATCCAGCTTTGCATTGCCAGGGGCCATGGGAACAGGTTTCAGACCTGTTGTAGGGGCTGGCACTGGGATGCTGAGTGCTGAGCACTGGCTTATTGTTCCCCTCTTTCTTTTCCAGGTTCCTGTCGTTCAGAGAAGTTTTTTGGTGAGTACTGTCATCATTTCTTCCTAAGCAATTATTCCCTGAATTAAAAGGCAAGCTCCAGGGTGCATGGGAGGGCAGGGCATAGGGGTGCTTTTCTTGCAGAGGCCATTTCAAGCCTTTATGGCCACTTTGTCACAGGCTCCACTGGCTCTGTGCTTTCTGGATCAGAGCTGTGAGGCACAGGATGAGAGTCTTTTTCCCTGCCAAGACCTGATCAGTCTCAGCCAGTGGAGTAAGATTATTCCTAATGAGTAACCCAATCTCAACCTCTGCACTTGCCAAATGACTTTATGAAGTCTGGGTCACACAACGCCTTTTCCCTTCTTTTAAATACCTCCTTGGACCAGAGCAAAGCTCCTTCTCCCACAGCTGCTGAAAGCCAATCTGATTTTCCTACAGGGGAAGCTGGGGGCTGAAGTGAAAGCAAGAGGCTTGGCTTTCCCTCCTTCAGCCCTGTGGGGGGAAAGGACCTCTGGCTCAGAGCTTCCCCCTCCCAGGGGCCGCCAGCATGCGTAACAGTCACAGTAGGGCTGGTGCCAAATAGCCTCAGTAGTGCAGATCCTCCTCCACTCCTGCGGTTTTGCTTTCCACATGGAAACTTCTCAGGTCTTTCTTTCAAAATGATGCCTTGCATGTTTTGTCAAAGCGTTCAGAAAGCTGAGTGCTTTCTGGAGGGCATTCCAGGCTCGTGACAGGGTAAGGTCTAACCTTCCTGCCTAAAACTGAGAAAAATTTCCCCTGTCCTCACACCAACCGAAGGAAGTGAGACCTTGCCACTTGCTGTGTGCTTACAGCTTTTTCACTTGGTGTTTCTGTTAGCTACAGGCAAGATAGCACTTTTAGTGGGCAACAACCGCTACCAGCATCATCCAAACCTGATGGCTCCCGTCACAGACGTGTTTGAGCTGAGTGTTCTTCTGAAGCAGCTGGGCTTCCAAGTTGTCTCTCTTCTGGACCTGAACAAGGCTGAGATGGTGACAGCAGTCAGTCGGTTCCTGCAGCTCCTGGGAAAAGGAGTCTATGGTAAGGCATCCGTTTATGTACATGTAGCAGTGGTTGATACAAGGGAGGAGCAAAAAAAATAAAAAAATAAAAAAAATTACCTTTTCAGGTAAACGTTTTGTCTAGGTTACAGGCAAGCAGAACAGGTTTTTCACTGTCACATGGCTACCCTTTGGCTCAATTAGCATGGGTTTCTGCTGATGTTTTGGGGAGTCAGTGCTTCCAATTGTGAATGGGAGAGGGTGTTTTAAAATTCAGGAGGTTGTTGATTGCCCCACCTGGTCCTTTGCCAGGACAGGAGCTCCTGTTGATCTGTCATGGCTACAGCTGGCCACAATTTGCTTGTTTCTCATTCCTCGTGGTCCAGTTTGAGCCTCTGACAGCCTTTTTGCAGAAGCACATATTCCCAGCTGCAGATGGCTTTGGGGCTGGGCTTCAATGGGAAGTGTTCCTTAAACATAAAACCAAAGAGCAGATCTTGTGGGTCTTAAAGCAGGTGTTCAGATTTTGGTGGTGAAAGTAGCTTCCTTTAGGTTTCTAAGGGTCTTCCAGCCTGATGGATACCCTCAAAACACCTGGCAGATGTTTTTTTTTTTTTTCTTTGAAACCTCAGCATGAGGCACAGCCTGCTTTGGAAAGTGCTTATCGTCACCACCCTCTCAGCTGCATGGTGAACCAGGGTATTGAGACAGCAAAAGTCAACACAGGCCAACTCCAGCACTCGGTGTGAGGTTGGGAGGTTGTGCAATGGACAGGGACAAGGCCACAGATGGAAACATTGCAAAGCTACCTTGTTCCGGGAGGCACTGACTCACTCAGGGAGGCTGAGCTGGCAGGGAAAGGCATCATGCAGTTCTTGCTGCTCCAGCCGTGTGTCATCTGATGACAGCGTATTCCTATGACTTCACCTGCAGCTTCCTTTTGTGATTGCTGTCTGAAATCCCCTTGCATCTGAGGCTTTGCCTCTCCTGGGCCAGTGTCCTCCCTGGGGAGGTGCTGTGCTTTTTCCACGTCTGTGTAAGGCACTGCCATTCCTACCTGCTATCTGTAGCACACAAGGACCAAACGGCATTTTTTTCCATGACAATTCCCCTGTTTTCGTAAGCAATGGAGAAGAAAAAGATTTGGAAATGGCAAACCTTTCATGCTGTCATGCCTTATTTAAACTTCCAGTGCTTTTCTGCATTTGTGGCCATTGATCCTTCCTGGCAAAATTGATTTTGTGCACTGGCAAGGAAAACATTAACAGCTGAGTTACTGAACCTTGATAATCCTCAAGTGTTTGCTAGGCATAGCCTGCTTCAAATAGTAGTTTTCTTTACAGCTTTCTAAGCTGAGTGGTCTGCTATTATTCTGAGGCAGTGAACCTTGGCACAGGCTGGTCCCAGCCCTGTATTTGAGTGGAAGACTCTTGCAGTAGTTGGGTGGCATCCAGGCTTAGGGTGGGGTGTTGGGTCAGTCTGCCTGCTGATTGCCCCAGGGCTTCTCCACCTGAACTGTGCTGCATCTCGCTGTGATGCATCTTCCAGTAGTTTTTCAGCTGTTTTCTTGCATGAGATTAAAAAAACAGGTGAAGCACAAATCCTTTAAATTAACTTGTCTTGTTAATGCATATTTACAAGGAAGCCAACAACTCCTCCTAAACCCTATATGCCCATTTTTCAAGGCACTAGCTCCAGGATAAACACCTAGAACTGATTGAGAAGTTCAGGTTTCATGCAACTTGTACGTGCTGGATGATGGTAGTGAGGCTGCAGTTCCAGTCACAATCTAGGTAGCCTGTTAAAACTTCAAAGATCCCAGGGGTGCCCACGTGGGAACCGGTCCTGTACATCCACGTGGGTGTGCTGGACGTGCACCTGCACAGAGACATCTCAGTGCCTCCACCTGTGGGTGTTTTCTTTTTTGGAGACTCCCAAGCATGGAGCCCCCCACTTCTCCACATTCCCTTTTCAGGGCAGACTTCCTCCTGGGAAGTCTTTCCTGACCCTCTGGAGCTGAGGTTGCCCTGTGTTGTATGGCCTGTGCCGATGAGGAGAGCTGGGCTTTGCTGTCTCTTTAATTGCTCCTACAGCAGTTGCAGGCTCTTGTTAGACCCTCCCTTCACCTCCACGTCACCATCCCACCCCATCTCTCCCTGCTTTCTTCCCAGGCCCTGGACCCCAGCATCTCAGTAGCTCCCACTGTCCTTTTTCTAGCTTCTCCACCTTCTTCTTGAACTGAAGTCCCTAAAACTGGACACAGGACCTAAGTGGGGTCTCCTTAGGGCCAAGGAGAGTGCCAAGAACTTCCCTTGCCCTGCTGGTCCTGCATGTCCTAACATAGCTCTGTTCCCAGGTGCTGGCTCATCTTTAGCAGGGTGTCTGCTGTGACCCCAGGTCCTTATCTCCAGCATCGCTGTTCGATCAGCGCTCAGCCCCGGACAAAGCACTGCCTGGGGTTACCTGGACTTTGCTGGACTTTGTACTCTTATGTTATTGAGCCTCATCCGAGATTTCTCCATCGCAGAACAAAACCAGGCTTCGTTGTTATGCACAGAGGTATCGTATGTCTGGATGTTGGAGGTGATTCAAAGGCTTCTCTAATTCACTACATGGAGGTGGTGGCTCATCTGGCTGCTTTTCCTCCAGACCTCCTCTTAGAAATGATGATTTTGAAGGCCCCAGACATCCCCTGAATAGTCTAATTATATAGTCCTCAGATAAACAAGGAATCTCCCTAGTGGTTATTTCAAGCGTCCTAAAAAGTCCTGAGTCAAAAAAATGATGTCGGAAATGCAATAAGAGCAGAAAGTTACAAGTGAAATACTAGGAATAAGCTGTCATGCGTTAATTAAGCAGCATGCTGACATTTCCTGTATTATAAGCGGTGCCTGGAGCTTCCCCTTTTTAATTTGGTACTCGGAAGCTTGTCTCTGATCAGCAGTTTTGACTCACAAGATGTGGGAAGAGCACTGAAATGTGTCTCGGGGAAAACAAAACAAAACAAAAAAACAAACAAATGAAAAAATACCTTTTCCCCCTCTAGGCAAAATGTTGATGTTCCTGTTCAGGAAGAGAGATTAAGTCTAGGAAAGATTTGCAGCAAGGTTGTTCAGCTGATATAAAGAACCTGTCTTTCTGTTTGAACTTAAGTCTTTGTGGTTTATGTAGCACAGGGAGCGTTCAACAGTGTATTCAGGGTGCAAAATAGGACCCCCAAAGTTAGGGGATTTAATGATTTAATGATCCCTTATGGGCTTTTCTGTAATATTTCAGGTTTTTCCAAGTGTCAGTGACACTGTCAGGTAAAGGATGTCATCACCTCCATTTTATGTACAGAAATGGAGGCAGACAGACAAAAGCCAGAAGTGCTTGACTACTTTAGAGTCCAAGCCTGAAATGCCTGCATCTGATTTTTCCAGAATGCTTCCCATTTTATACTCTTTTTTGGAGTAGGCTTCTGTGGCTTTGATTTGTGAGTTATGAAAGTTTTAAACTTCTGCAAGTCAGAGCCCTCTGTCTCTGGCTGGCAATCCATAAGAAGAGGAACCCAAACCTTGTGGGCACCTGTGAAAACATCTATTTGAGTAACTTTCCATTGTACTCTGAGAATGGAAACCCCTGATGACTTTAGGCCTCCATACGATGAGATCATGCTTTCAGTCCTTCAGCTCCTGCCCCACTCATTGCATCCCTTCCAGCATCAGAGATCAAAGTGAATTTCCTGCAGACTACAGGGGCAGGAAGAGGGGAAGGAAAATAGAGGAGAGGTTACTTAATGAAGCGTGGGCTTTGGCAGGGAGTCTGACTTACGAATTTCTCTTACTTTTGCCTCTTAGCTGCTTGTTCCCGTTTCTGACCTCTCATTCTTCACTGTCCTTCAATTGCGGTAGTGCAACTGTTTGCGTCACCTCATGGAGCTATTTTTAGCAGATTTCAGTTCCCCAAGTTGCCTTTCGACAGCATCCCACAAGCAGTTTTATCAGTGCTGGGAAGGGGTAGACAGCCACTGCGCAGCTTCCTTTTGGGAAGCTACAGCCCACCTGGGGGCCCCTGGGCAGAAGGAGAGCTCATCCCTGAGCACGTGTGCAGGGGCTGGAGAAGCACCAGCTTTGGCTGTGTCACCTTCCTCAGTGCTGGCTTTCCAAGCTGGATGTTCCCGTGTTGCTGTCTCTTGTAAAGGTAGAAACCATTGTTATGTTTCATATGCTCAAGAGTAAAACTCAAAACCGAAATTCACATTGGATGTTGGACTTCCCACCAATGTCTGGATGAGTCCTGACTCCTCTCCCACCTTACAGGGCTGGTATCTGGTTTGAGATTGTTGAAGCACATGGTTCACATGATCTGGACATCTGGAGAACTCATCTCTCTCTGTCTTTCTGAATCTCATTTTTCACTGGCTCATAGTTGTATAAATACAGGCAGACTTTTGAAACCACAGGAATGTTTCCCGTCACCTAAGCTGTTGATTGTCTCTCCTCCAAAACTAGGAAGCTGAGGTGTTTCTTATTTAAAAGGTTGTTAATGTGTTGTAGCACAAATGATTACAGTTTAGCTAATGTATACCCGGTGACTTTGGTGTCTCCTGAAGAACTGCTGGAAACCACAAGTACAGGAGAGCTTCTTGGGGCTACTGTCAGCTCTGCTGAAGGGAATGGATTTGAAAAAAGTTGAGACTGTGAGGTCAACATGGCTTAAGTTTTCCATTTGTAAGTGCTACTGGTGTAAGTCTGTCCCACGCCAGTATCCCTTCAGCGCAGGAGGTGGAAGATGGCCATGGGAAGCTGGTTACAGGCCTACAGGTTTGCACCGTGACTCATCCTCTCCTCTCCTCGTTTCCAGCTATATTCTACTACGCTGGGCATGGCTATGAACATCTGGGGAGGAACTACATGGTCCCCATTGATGCTCCACAACCGTATGCCCCTGAGAACTGCATCAGCGTGCAGAGGATCCTCCAGAAGATGCAGCAGCAGCAGACGGCCCTGAACCTCATCCTGCTGGACACCTGCAGAAAATGGTAGGGTGCTCTTCCCCCTTCCTCAGTGGGACAGATTGTGGCATCTCGAGGGCTTGGGGAAACAGCTGCCAGCCTCATCCCCCCTTCAGCAATGGGCTCCTGCACAGCCACATGAGATGTTTGTCCTCTGTTGCACTGCTGAGGCCTCTGTGAAAGGTTATCCGTCTGTGTCATAAAATCAGTAAGGCTGTCAGGTCTTGCAGGGTCTCATGGGAAGCACAGTCAGTCACGTGCTAGATGCAGTTTTGTAAGCATCAGATCCTGCCTGAGACGTGCTGGAGAGAAGGGGAATGAAAAAGCCTGACAAATATAGGCTATTCAGGCAAGTCAACTGCAGTCTGCAAAGGGCTGGCTCTACTTCGGCGTAAAGCGCTAGCTGAAACTCAGCGTAGCTATAGTACAGATTGGCCTTTTATGTCTCAGCCACCTGCACTGACCCACCCGACCAGGCAGGCTGTAGCAGTGTCCCCATGTCATCTCACTGAGTTGCCCCGCATGCTCAGCCTGGGGCCATTTAGCTCATCTCTTTCTCTCGGCTGTGTTTTTGTTAACATCTCAGTAAGAAGAGCGCAACACAATGTGGAAAATATCTTAAGCCATGCCACTTGATTTTACTGGCCTTAAAGGCTTCTGAAGTCGTCGTGTGAAGTGGGACCAAGGCTGCTGCTGAGGTCGGGAATCAGCTTTTTTCTTCTCATTGTAGAAAACCTATCATCCTGCCTTGGCCCGCAGATCTCCATGGTGCATCTTTTGGGCTGCAGAAAGTTACTACTTGCCCATTTCCAACAAAGGTAGTTAGGCTTAGCTAGTAGAAGCTGTGATCGTTTCATTTATTTGGGGCTCCTGAGGTGGATTTACAGGACAGGAAGGACCTGGAGGTCAAAGGCAGAAAATTCTCCCTCTTCCTTCTGCGGTTCCTGCACTGAGCAATGGAAAGACAGTAAAGATTTTGATGGCGCTGTCCCAAAAGAACCGCTAGCCCCTAGAAAGACATTAGATCTTTGACATCTTTTAGCTGCAGAGGTGGGAACACTTGCTTTGAATTGCTGGCAAGCTGGTTGCACTGGGACTTATCCTGCATTTTGCAGCTCTGAGTTGCCAACATTGATAGAGCTTGCTGTCCTGTGATACACGCCCCAAAAGCCCCATAGCGAAGCATCCCTCTCCTCCTGCTGTCTCACTGCTACTGCCAGCACACAGCGGGAGCAGAGCGCCTTGATTCCCTGCCCCGTGCTGCTGAGAGCCCTTGCTGAGGGGCACTGCTGAATCATCAGCGCAGCTCCTGCCAAATCTGAGGGCGGAGGTCAGGCCAGGAACTCACCCAAATGTCAAATGCTCCACCTGGAAAGAGCAGGGCAGTACTGCACTGGGATTTCTAACACAAACAGCGATAATCCATGAAGTGGCTTTAGAGCTGATACCTCCGTCCTTGGTGTTGCTGGCTGTTTATGTGCTCCGTGAATTCTTCCGGCGCTTTGGGAAAAGGATGCGATGTGAGATCTGCTGTGATGTTTAAGCGTGGCTATGTGGCTGTTTTTCTCTCTTCCTCCCCCAATCTCACACTTCTTTTCTACCCTTTCCCACAGCAAGTGCAGCACTTAGTGCAGAAGGTGTTATCCCTGGGCTCACAGGGGTTTGCTGCAGAAGCTCTCTGCTGGGCTTGTTTTTCTTAAGAAGTCACTGCTTCAGCTCAGCAAAGCATCTGGATTTCATAAATGGATGTGTTTATATCAATCAGTAAAACAGGGCTCACAGGGCCTCCTTTCCCAACGCCCTTTTGGTTAAACTGATGTTGTGAATTGCAGATAGCTGTTGTCTTTTGGTGGCTTGCCCAGCTGTCCGTGAAGCAGGAGGAGCTATGTGTGTGCTAAGAGGGATCTCACGCGGAGTATCTCTTCGCCCCATATGTCGGCATCAGAAATGCCAAGGCGATGAGAAATGCATATTCCTTTGCCAAGTGGTGGCAGATGTTCAGCTTCAGCACAGGACGAACCAGGAACAAGGAGCCTATGTGTAACCTAGTACATTTATGTGTTCGTTTTGGGTGGATGCGATTGCCTCTTCCAGGAATTCCCTGATTTATGAAGGTTTCTAGAGTGTGCTGCTTAGGACAGGAGGAGGACACTGTCTTCTGTCTGGGGTGCAGATCAGAACTGGGTTGTATGAGAAGTGCTGTGTGAATGAGCCTCTACTGGGGCCTGAGGCAGGAGGGAGCGCTGCCACCTTCTCTGATGTCAGACATCTTCCTGTGTTTAGTCATGGTTTGGAAAAACTTTGTCTTCTCATGGGGCAGGGAACCATGGCCAGAACTTCTGCTGCATGCACCAGCTGCATCTGGAGCTGTGGATGCCTGCTGATGCCATCACAAAAGATTTGCATCAGCTTTTGTCTGTGCAGCCTCGGGTGGATGTCCCCAGCATGTGGACAACAGGCTTATTTTGGGATGTGATGTCTCATTTCTTCTTCAACCTGGCATCCCAGATTTCTATATTCATTTAGGAGCACCTGGGAGACAGATAAATCTCTCCATTCAGTGTTCATATTTAGAAGTGTATCTCCTTTTCAACATTTTCTCTTTTGATCATCTTTAGAAAACTTATACAACCCAGATGAATAGTGCCATTGAACATCTTCTACAGGCTGTGCTACCAGTAGTAGGTAACTCACTGGCTGCTGGCAATACAATGATCCCTTCTGCTCGCCTTAGCGTGCCAGCTTCAGCCCCAGCAAGCTATGCTGGAATTGAATAACACCAAATAATGCCATCTCTGTGCCTGGCTTTTATCCCTGTGCGATTGGGAACAGCTCCAAATCACTGGTGTAGACCTCCTACCTCAGAAGCAACCAGTGCTTGTGCTCTCCAATATGTCTTGATTTGGGCGAGCTCCTAGGTAAGGCTTGCCAAGGGTGCTACCAGGACATCTATTTTGGTGGAAACCAGGACTATCACTTCAGATATAACTGATTTTGAAAATAACAGGCCTGTGCTCACCCTGGTGTCAGAACCAATACTGGGCTTCCAGCTGTACTGATCCCATCTCTCAGTGAGACCTGGCCATGTATTAGCTTTGGTTTCTTGGGGCAGAAGGTATGTGTGTGGGCTGGAAGAGAGCTGTGGAGCACCCCAGAACCCTGAGGCAGGCAGTCAAGCCATAGCCACAAGCTGTGCTTCGGTGCGCACCTCCAAGTCCTTCAGAGACAGCAGTCCCTTGCGCCATGGTAAGCCCACGCATTCTCTGCAGTGTGCTGCTGCTTGAATTTGTGAAAAACTAGCCTCAGAAGGGAGGAGGCATGGTTGCACCCACAGCTCTGGGCTCACTTGCAGGATAGAGAGCAGTTACCAGTGTAGATAGGTCAGAGGTGGCCCTATCTGCTCGTTTTCCCATGGTTTGGGTTCTTAGGACTCCTAGCTTTAGTTTCAGTTGCTGCCCAAGTAACATGAGTATATTTGACATGGGTGTTAATATTATTGCCAACCACAGGAGGTGGATTTTGTGGAGCACACTGGCTCTCCCCTCCAGGCACACACTGTTGCTCTCAATACTGACTGGTACTTTCATCTCCTCTTACAGGTACAACTTAGAGTGTGCCCTCTCCCAGGTACAGCCGCTGGAGCCCTGGGGCAATATTGTGTATGGCTACGCCACGTAAGTGTATTTTGCTGTGCCCACACTGTGACACAGGCTCAAATACTGGCAGGAGCTGGCACTGTCCCAGCTATTTTCATACCTTCATGCCTGGGGGCTTTGGAGGCTTGAGACTGCATTTCTCATGTTTTCTCTGGCTCTTACCCTTATCTCTAGCATTTCCCGTTTGAACACTTCTTCTCTTCCTCCTGACATTGCTAGTGGTAGCCTGTTTATCAGTTACAGGTTACCTGTGAAGCTCCTGTCATCTGTCCTTCTAGACCTGAGCCTGATTCCCAAGGCATGTGTGCCACGAGCAGGTCACCAGAAGCCTCCCGAGATGAAGATGAGCATTGCTTACTGTTCTGGTGCTAGCCTTAGAGGCTGCTCAGCTGCTGTCACCCAGCTGGGCTGACAAAAGAAGTTGTGCTCTTTTCTCCTGTCCCCTTTCACTACTTTTTCCCATCCCATGCCCTTCTCATCCTCTCTGGGGCTAACGTCAAGCACTTGGCAGTATTGCTTGAGGAGCTAACTTAGACTCAGCCAACAAACCCTGATTCACCCCCAGGACTTCCTCCCCATTGCAGAAGAGTAAAGATGAATCATTACCCTTGCAGGAGTGAAGATGCGGAAGCCTATGAGTTGCAGGATGGGGAGTTCAGCTCTGGGATCTTCATGAAATATTTGAAGAAACATATTTTGCAGGAGAAGAAGGTTACACACATGCTGGAGGATGTGTTAGAAGGTAAAGGAGTGCTTTTAACCCGAGTTAGAAACCATTCATTTCAGCAGCAGGGATGAGAAGAGAGATCAGCAGAAGCCAAGTCCCAGCAAGGGGGACAGGGAGGATGAACACCCACACCCCCCCTGCCCCCAAAATCAAGTTGTGGGCCATGCCCCATGGAAGGTTTTAGTAACCTGGCAGTGGGACCAGGATGCTAATGTAGTGTCTGAAAGGCAGGGTGGCAAGTAAGGAACCTGGAGTGACCCTTGTGCCTCTAAATTGTCTCCTCCAGACATCGGCCGGGATCCCTTGGTCACTGGGAAGCAGGTGATGGAGATCAAACACACTCTGAAGGAAGCCCGCTCCCTGACAGACCCCATCCGTCCCTTGGGAGCAGCCGTGGAGCGCTGGGGTTGTGGCCACGGTGAGCTGTGCAGGGATGGAGGGAGCAGGGGGGGTCGCTGTGCCCCTCAGAGGCGCCTCTCTGCAGGGAGGCAGCAGTGGGATCACTGGAGGAACTGAATGCTGACCCCACTCTGCTTCCCCATGCAGAGCCACCGAGAGAAACAGTGACGTTCCCCTGTGGGGCGCGGGCGGAGCTCCGCTTCCAACACCTTTTCTCCAATGTGATGTCTGTCTGCGCCAAGCTGCAGGACCCCCCGGCCCATGTCGCTGATGCCCACCTCATGCTCCGCCAGCCCACCGTGAGTCTTGAATGGGGAGATGCTGGTCCCGTTCCCCTTGATTCCCACTGGGGCAGGAGAGGGAAAGGGGGTTATGGTGAGCCCGACGAGTCCCAGGGGCTGGAAAAGGCTGAACCCATGTGAAATAGGATCCCCTCCACTGTTACTGCTGACACCACCTCCCTGCAAGAGCTTTGTGCTCTTTAAATGCTCCTTCCACACGTCAGTGGCTGGCAGACTGCCTGCCTTGCTCCTAATGCATTGTGAAAAGGATTTAGTGCCAGTTTCAATGCCTTTAACCAGTTACTCCTCAGACTGATTTCTGGCCTGCCTGATTAAATTATTGCATTTAATCTGATTGAGATGAAGAGCCTGTCTGTTTTCTGTGTTTGGAAGCAGGTCTGGCTTTCTGAATGATCCCGCCTTAACCCACTGTGCTAAAAGATCTCAACGCAATGATATATTCTCATGGACTTGCTCCCTGTTGAGCTATACCAGCTTCCTCATACCCCTTCTCACACCTTTTCTAACAGACCATGCTCACAGCGTGGTCTTTTCCAGTGGCCTCCACGCTATTGCTAAGGATTTAATTCTCTTGCTGATCCTTTTTGCTAACAATCTTCCTCATTTTTCTGTAGTCCCTTTGCTGAAGCGTAGCATGACTGTGGTGGATCTTTTGGCCCTTGCTGCTCATGGAGGGATGCTGCCCCTAAGTACGTTGTGGTCACTGATGCGGAGCAGTGCGTCCAGCGGGAGGTTTGGAGCCTGATCCTGCCCCTTACAAAACCAGATCATCGTTTCCCCTTGTGAACTCCCAAAACACACCTGAAAATTTTCTGTATGGGTGCGTGTATCCATGCCACAGCAGCACTTGTGGGAAAAGGGAGACCCATCTGCTTGCTCCTGTGTCCCAGACTAGTGCAAGAGGGATTAGGGAGACAAAAAAGGGACCCAGGAACGCTGGAGTGGTAGGATCCTGTGTCCCCGTCCTGCTCCATGGCGGTGCTAGCCTACACTGACCTCCAGTGGTGTCTGCTGACATGGCAGCACATCCTCACACGGTTGCAGTTCATCGGGCACCCTAGCCATCCACAGTGAGGCCACCCACACTCACCCTTGGGACGAACCCAGAGATTCAGGGGTGTCTGTAGGAGGGCACCGGGCACCTTTGGGGATCTGGGCACTCTGGCTGCATCCTTGCTTGCCAGGGACACTGAGAGGAGCCAGAGGACTGTGAGCCACACTGCTGAGATGCAGGAGCTGGAGGCTGAAGGCAGGCAAACGCAGGCGTGATGTGAGGTGTATGTTTTAAGCCCTGGGAAATGAGTCCAGGGAGCCGTTTGGCTGAGGAAATGGCAGTTTTTATAACATTTGCCATATTCTGACTATCAAAGCGACTTCAGCAGAGAGCCTGGGCTTGATGTAGGGCTTGTCAGAGATAATTATGATGGGCTTTTCCAACATTGTTTCATTTTCTTTAATTGTCCAGTGGTAGTGTTCTTTCCTGTCCCTTGTCTTGCATTTTCACTGTCCTCAGAGAGAGAAGCTATTTTAGGACATAGTTGGAAATGAGTGATGCTGAGAGCTAAGGCATTCCATTTTTTTTTCCTCTGTACTGTTTAAATGCCTACTTTTTTAAACTTTTGTGTTGAATCTCCATATTTTCAAGTCAAGTCACTTGATCTGGAGCTGTTTGACCTAATGGTCTCCCCATTCACCTTCTCCCCATATTACTTAGAGTACCTGAATCTCTGGGCACACCAAAACTCTGGCCTCGCCAATTCCGGGACATCATCCTCATTAAATAATACATTCCATCATGGGGAAACATTTGTCTGTAATTATGAATGGAATATAAATATTAATTCAGAAAATCCTTTTCTCCATTTCCTGACTCCTACCCAGCCAGAAATGATAAAGGAGACTAATGGAAGGAAATACTTGCCTGTGTGCATTGTAATTAGATTGTGGAAGTCATTGGCACAGGAGGCTACAGAGGCTGGGAATTTAGCAGAGTGCATATACTTGTGGATAACAAGTTGCTGTCGGCAGAGAAGCTCTGAGTCTCGTATGTCAAGGCTTTAATTGATCCCTTGAGACTAGGTCACTCCTTGCCCAGATGAATGTCTTGAAGGTCACCAGGCTCAAGAGCTATTTTCTGTGAGACACAGTCCTGGAGAGATGAGAGGTCCAGCAGAGCTGGTGGGTTTTTTTTGTTGCTGGTTTTTTTTTTTTTTTCCCCTCCTGTAAGCTCAGGAATCCCAATGAGCAGGCAAAGGCAGCAGGAAGCCTGCATGGATGTGCGAGGGGCTCCTAACTGAGCTCAGACATGACAAGCAGGAATGCGAGAGGTAGAAGGAAGGGCAGATGGCACAGGAGGACTGTAGAGACATGGATTCAGGGATGGGGTTAGGAAAGCCAAAGCCTGTCTGGAATTGAATCTGGTGGCAGCAAGAAGGGCTTCTACATCAGCAAAAGAAGGCAAGTAAAATACAGGCCCCTGCTAAATGGGGCACAGACCCTGGTGACACAGGACATGGTAAAGGACAAGGTACTCTGTACCTTCTTTGCCTCAGTCTTTACTGTTCAGAGCGGCCTTCAGGACTCCCAGACACCAGAGGGGAACTCTGGGGCAAGGAGAACTTTCCCCTGGTGGAGGAGAATCAGATCATGGAGCACTTAAAGAAACTAGGACATAAACCATGCCACGAGTGCTAAAGGATTTGCCAGATGTCACTGCGAGGCCACTGTCAGCTCATGGTGGTCAATGGAAGTTCCTGAGGCTTGGAAGAAAGCCAGCATCCCTCCTGTCTTTTAGAAGGGCAAGAGTAAAGATCTGGGAAGGTGATGGAGCAAATAATCCTGGAAGCCATTTCCAAACACAGTAAGGACAAGGTATACAACTGGAATCAGCCAGTGTGGACTACGGTGTGGACTACCAAGGGGAAGCCATGCCTGATAACCTGATAGCCTTTGTCGAAAGGCTTTTAACAGTCTCTCACATAACTTCCTCATAGACGTGCTGAGATAACGCTGATGAGATAACAGACTAGATAAGTGGACGGTGAAGTAGATTGAAAACAGACTCAATTGCCAGGTTCAAGAGGTTGTGAGTGCCCAGCCCAGCCCAGCCCAGGGACATGCTGTGGACACCCAGCTGGGAAGCAGCCTGGTGGAGAAGGCCCTGGGGATCCAAGGTGAGCAGGAGCCAGCAGGAGGAGGGAGGGGATCCTGCCCCTCTGCTCAGAACTGGGGAGGCCACGCCAGGAGCACTGGGTCCGGTGCCGGGCTCCTCACCAGAAGAGAGCAACAGGCGTACTTCAGGGAGTCCAAGGAAGGACACGGGGAAGCTGATGCCTGGAGCATCTCCGCTGTGAGGAGAGGCTGAGAGAGCTGGGGCTGCTCGGCCTGGAGAAGGGGAGGCTCAGGGGGCGCTCACCAACGTCTGTAACCACCCACGGGCAGGGTGCGGAGAGGTTGGAGCCAGGCGCTTGTCAGCGGTGCCAGTGCCAGGAGCAGAGGCACTGGGCACAAGCTGGAGCATGGGGGGCTCCACTTAAACTTCACAGAAAACCTTTCTACTCTCATACTCTCAGGGTGATTGAATATGTTTCTTCTGGAAAACCAGGGCTGTGGCATTACTTTCTGTTTTCATTAATGACATCAGTGATGTGCCATAGCATGAGCTTATTTAATGTGCAGATCCCGTAACATGGGGAGCACTGCAATGTGCTAAAAAAACAGGGTTGGATTTTAGAAAGATTTGGATAAGCTGGAGATGCAATCTGACAGCAAGGCTGTTACTTGGCAGGTGCAAGGTCCTGTGCATAGGCAGAAGCAAGCATGAGAATAAGCATGGGATGGGAAATGACTCAGTTGCTCTGGTCAGTCCACAATGATTGGTGCAACCAAAGCAGGGCAGAAAACTCTGCCAAGAGCTCCCAGGTTTGTGTCCTCTCTGGCTCTCCTCAGTGTTGCTGAGGCTGGAGCACTGGGTCCTCGTTTGGGTCCATTTGCTCCCCCGGTCTGTGCCAGAGAGAAACAGCACGTCTGATCTGGATGTTCAACGCTAAGGAATGGCTTTGTCCCGTTCAGGGAGGCTGCGTGGTTCTCTCCATCCCAGATTCCTGGTGCTGCTTGGCTTTTCACGCACCAAGTTTTAACTTGCATTGGAGTATTGTATTCCTGCTAGTCACATCTGCAATATTTGCTTTTTTCTTAGGTTGAAAAAAAGGGTAGCCCCGCTGCAAGGGGCTTGAAAATGCAGAACAATAGATGTTCAGGAGAAGAGTCCCGTGCATTAGAACAGATCTGAGCATCCCTGTCCTGCTAGTGTGAACCAAATTGCGATGTTAATCGCCAAGGATTCACGGTGTCCACAAAGGCTGGTAATGCAATTGCAAAAGTAGGCACTTAGAAGTCATCTGATCCACAGCACATCCGTGGCTGCAAGGAGAAAGAAGGGAACATGGCCCAACCCCAGCTCCAACAGGCTGATGGATCCCAGAGGAGGCACTCTGGGACAGAGGTTGTGGATGTGGGGATGCGCTGGGGAAGGCAGGGCTGCAGAAGCCAAAAACCGCTTGTGGAAACAACAAAGAGGCAGCTGTGGAGAAGGCTGGAGGAGAATGACACATCAGAGACCACGTATGGGGAGGAGAGGAGACTAGTGGTGGGTGACTGAGGAGGAATTCTGGCCATGAACTGGATTATTTTTCTCTTAGTTATTGGGATGTTGTAGATATTACGAAGTCTAGCAAGGTTCAAAGATAACTTTGGCACCTTCGTAACAGTCCAGAGATGCTACTGAAAGCACAGGCACAACCTTTAACTCGAAAAGTTGGTGATTTTCCCATGGCAGGAGGCTGGCAGGGTAGGCTTGCCCAAGGCAGGGCTGACTGCATGCTTGCCCTGTCCTTCCATTGCAGTGCAATGTCAGCAGCATCAGGTGAGGTGAAGCTGGCTGGGTGTGGTAGGAGCACTCTGCTCCTTTTTGCGGTCCTCCTGCTGAAGCCCTGCATTGGTGGCTTCCAGGCTGATCTGCTTTGTCCCTCTGTTTGGTCTCCAGGTTTAGCTTAACCCGGCTGCTGAGCGCAGCACAGCAGTGGCTGAGTTGAGGGAGCTCGGAGCAGATACCTGATGGGATGAGCCAAAGAAGGAGAGGGCAGGAGAGGGCAGTGTTCATTTGCAGAAGGTGCTCTGCATTGCAGTCTCTCTTCTGTTTCAGACTCGGTTCATGCTGGCTGAAGGAACCATGATGAGGCTCCCTGAGCAGGAGAGCTGTTCCATCCCCCTATGAGCTGTGTCCTCCCTTTGTTGGCACAGCCATCCCCCTTTTTGCAACTCCATTTGCTGCGCTGATCTCTCCTAAACACCCTCCAGTTTCTCTTTATCTTTCCAGTAATGAGTAGCCAAGTGCAGAGATGGGATTTGGCTTTGCTTTGTCCAGAGATAAATGCTGTTTCTTCAGCCTGCCTCTGGTCGACCTGCTGGATCAGCAACAGACAGATGATGGACTGTTTACTCCTGTTCTGCCAGCCTTGCAGGCAAAGGTGACTCTGATGCCCGTAGATCCCAGCCAGCATTTGGGATCCAGCGTTTTTGCTTCCACCCCCAGTATTCTGGCCAGAAACAAATTGCTTTGGCCTTTTGCAGGCAGCGGTTCAGGGGAGGCTCCAAGAGACGATGGTTTCTGAAGAGGATCTCATAGAGAGGGAGCTGTTCTAGAAAAGTTTGAGTAATTAGGCAAGAATTGACAGTTCTGTAGATGGCAGAGGCTAGCTCAGCACCCAGCACAGTTCAGAGCTTCCTCCAGATCTGCCATCAGAAAACTCCTTCCTCCCTCCTCGACACACCCCTTACACTACAGGTGGTTGTGATATGGGCTGTTGCTGCTATCTATACTGCTGGAAATCCCATTACACCACAAATTTCCTGTTGCTGCCCTCTGGGGATGTTTGGCTAGGTTTTCCCATTGATATACACAAGGCAAGTGTGTAAAATCTCTGTATTTCTGCTGTTTGCACTCTGTAGTACTTCCATTAGGGTACGCAGCATTGCCACTAGCCCAGGTGGCAAGGGCACAGGCCAGCCCCGGTCCCTGCTGTGTAGAGAAGCAGCATGTCTGATGGGCAGTTGTTCCTCCAGGCCTAAGCTGACACTGAAATTTCCTTACATTTCCTTTGTCTTTCTGACCCAGGAGGTGGATGATGTGGCCAACCTGGAGGAGAGCCGCCCGGACCAAGTGGAATCTCTGCTCGCATCTGTTTGCAAGCAGGAGGAGCAGGACTGCATCTTCCAGCTCTGTGGACTACAGAAAATTCAGGTAGAGGGCTGGCATGTGCAAATCTCTGCTGTTCCCTTTCCCCCTCACACAACTGGTACTCCCCATCCCCACTGGCTGTGCCCCTCTGACCGTGCATCTCTTGGCTCCATGCAGAAAGTGGCCGGCATCTGGGCTGAGACCCTCCTGTGTTGCAGTGTAATGCCCATATTGATGTTAGAGGAGCTTGTTGGTCTCTAGGCCACAAAAGCTGACTTCTTTCTCTTGGTTTATCCTGTCCTTCTGTGCTGTCTGGCCAGGGAGGCTGTTCCTTGCCTGTAGCAACCTCGCAGAGGTCAGGACTAGCCCAAATGTTTTGGATGAAGGATATCTCACTAAGCGTTGTGCTTGCCTGAGAGATGGGCACATAGGCTGGCCAGGAGCTCGAGCAGCAGGAGAGTTTATCCCCTGCTGTCAGTGATACTACCAAACCTGAGCCAAACTGTGCCTCTCTGGCACACTTCAAAAGACTCTCAAACTATTTAAAGACCATGAGAAGGCAGAATTGCTAGTTGCCTGCCTTGTCTCTTCCAACAGATTCTGTCTTTGCAAATAGCAGCATGCACCTGGTTTCTCCCTTATTTTTTTCTCCCTCTACCACCCAGCCAGTGGATCTTGCCAGGTGCTTATCTGCTCTGCTCCATGCAGGCTCACCCTGAACATTGCTCTTGAGCTGCTGTGTGGATCTGCCTGTAGCGAGCTCCGTTTGCTGAGTACAGTACGTGCCTCGGCATATGGCAGCTCTTTCAGCCCTTGATTGTTCCTGGAGCTCTTTTCTTGAACCCTTCCCAAGCTGTTAAATGCAGACATGAGAGCTGGACCCTGTGTTGCCTGCCAGGCACACAGGAAAAATCTCCTTGCTGCATGATACATTTCCCTGCTTTGTACAGCCAGGCATCTCAGGCACAGCCCCACGCTAGGGTTTCACGTTCAGGGATTTGGCTGCCATGAAACTGCTATTTTCTGTTTTTTTTTCACCCTATTTTATAGAGATCTAAAGTAGTGCTAGACTGCAAATGGATCCCTGCAGAGCATTGCTGTTTTAAACTCTCATTTTTCACTCTGTGATGTGTGTTTTATATAAATGATTCATATCCCTGCCCTTGCATGCCTCCCTCTGTGTGCGCAGTGCCGTACTGTGGCCAGGACGGACATCATGACCAGGACAGACGTCATGGCCTTCCTTGTGTGGGTGCAGTTTGCCTGGGCGCAGTCCCTGTCCCCTCCTGCTCCCCTGCACCAGCGCCCTGGGGTGATGCTGTCCTGCACTGATGAGGTCTTAAGTGAGGTGGCCTGATCTCAGGAGAAGTCCTGAAATCCAGAAACCGTGGCTCAGGCCCTCGAATGCCACAAGTGTATGTAACAGCTCATCTTCTGTGGCAGCAGCATTGCTCCAGCACACCACAGCATGGGGCTGTGAGCCTGCAGAACAGCCAGCAGAGTCCGTCAGGATTTTTGACTGAGCAAAAAAGCTCTGTTTCAAGTCTTGGTCTCTGATTCACCTTGTGTCCTTTGCTCTCCCCTTCTAGGTGGATGTGGTCCTGCAGTTGGATTTGCATTACACCCAGCTGAGCACAAAGAAAAGGACTTGTGAAAGCCTTCAGAAAATCCTCCCAAAATCTCTGCTGGGGCAGTTTTTCAGCCAGAGGAACTATGCCCAGCCAAAGTACCAGAACACTCCCGCCTGGGCAGACCCGAAGGGGCAGCAGGCATCCTTGAGGACAGGTGCTGGCCACAGCTTGCCCAGCAGCAACCCCTCCAACTCCAGCAGCGAGCCGGAGGAGAATGACGAGAGCAGCCTGAGCGAGCTCTGCTCGGCACTGCTGCGGGCTGGCCCCGGGCAGGACCATCCGTGACCCTGCAGGCTGGCGTGCGCAGCTGAGGGGTGGCTGCCTTGTAGAGGCAGCAGTTATTCAAGTGCTGAACGCGGCAGAATTTATCTGCTTCCCAGCCTCAGCGATCACCCTGTCCAAATGAGGCCAAGGCTGCTTTTTTGGAAAGGCTTCTCCCATCTGGTCCTGAAGCCTGCTGGAAACGACCCCTGTCCCACACGAGGCTGTAGGCATCACCAAGGAGTCACCGTCACATCTGGCGGAGGACCCGGCCACCCGACAAGTCATAACATTGCCAGGCAGAACCCAACCATGCTCACAGTCAAGGGCACGGGATGGTGTTTTCTGCGAATCAGAGTTCGCGAAGCAAGTGCCTGAAAGCAAGCGTTGCAGCATTAATTGTGTTGAGAAACCCACAAACACTACAGTCCTGCACTACAGCAGAGACACCATCTCAAAGCCCACAACTGCTGTTACTGCTTGTGCCAAGGACACAAGGAATGACCAAGGGACCCAGATAAAACTGTGTGAATGTGTAAGCTTTCCCCTGGGGTTTCCCACTGGGGGTTTCCTTCCTTGCAAGTCCTGCTTGTGTCCAAGCAGGTTTTAAATTATGTGTTTATATATTTCTACAGAATGTATTTATACTTGAGGCAAGAAAAGTGCTTGCTAGGAAAAGGAGGCTCAGATGTCCTGTCGGGTGCATGTTTACAGTGGAGGCTGGTTTTCCATCAGTAGTAGCCCCTGGGCAGGTACATTTCTGCATGCCCCTTGTAGCATGTTACAGTGGGGCATAAAAGGGTGTTAAATTCTGCGTGGTCCTGAGTTCCTCTCAGATACAGAATCTCTACATGTGGGAGATGGAAAAGACCAGGATGGAGAAGGAAGAACCTCAAAAATAGCTATTACTGCAACTGGTTTTTTGTTGTTTGTTTGTTTTGTTTTGTAAGTGCCTGTCTCAGTGCGCATGCACTGTGGGCAGCCTGAAGCACTACTTTCTGTGGAGAACCAGCCGTCCAGGGAGGAACACAGGTGAGGAGGCCCAGCCTGAGTGGTTGCAGTCTCCTCCCTGCCTGCTTCTCTAATTTTTCTTTAATAAGGGCCTGGGAGGACAATCAAAAAGCACATGGAGGCCAGTGACCCCACTGAGGCGTGGCTTCTCCATCCCTGGAGACAGTCCCCTCCGGACTGGAGAAGGTGCTGCTGAACTGATGGAAGTTGGCCTTGCTTGGAGCAGGGAGCTCTACCAGAGAGCTCCAGACAACCCTTCTGGTAATTGTGAACCTGTGGCAGAAGGAATTTGGAGCTCAAAGACTTCTTGAGAAGTCAAGGATGGTGGGGTGAGATGGGGAGAGTGCCTGAGCTCTCTCTGCTGTCTTGTTCTAAAAGAGGGGTGGGGAGAACATTTTCTGAGTTTTGGTTCTTCCTCAGCAGTGAAGATAACAGCATATCAGTGTACAGTGGGGACTGCCTATTGCAGCATGGAAAAATATGAAATGCTTCTTCCAGATAAACCATCCTACAAATGCTGGAAGCCTGTCCAAAGAGAACAGAGGAGGCTTTTATTCTCCTCACAGTGAGTAGAGCCAAGGGAAAGAAGAGAGGCCCCATCTGGCTGAAGTCTAGAAAGTCTTCTAGGAAAAAAAAGTAAAGCTCAAAAAAAATAAATAAATTACAGGATGAAGTTTAAATAAGATGGACTGATAGAGAAAGTAAACCAGAAAATAATAAACTAACTGAGGGGAGAACCAAAGATTAAATCAACACCAGCAGAAATTTAAGACAGGTCAGTGGGAATTGCTATGGAGCCATTTAGGAGGAGTATGGTACTCAGAAGGAGGGATTATACACACCCTTCTATACTGGTGGGGCAAAGCGTGTCTCTGGCTCGTGTAATTATGGCAGATGTCATCTCATGTGAATGTAAATCTCATTCAAAGCAAGGCTGTTTATTTTTTCTAAATAAAACACTTGGTGTTTTTGAATGCATAGTTTCGTGTGGCTCTAAGTTAATGGTCTTTGTTTTTCCCTCTAAGTGCCAGGGTGTGATGTGTGATTTAATCTTGCCCTAATGCTTTTTATGCTTTGAACTGTGTCTTCTAGGATTTTATGCATGAGGACTGCTTCCTTTAGGTAACTGTGTACTGAAGTGTGGATTTAGCAAGTGGATCAAATGCCATTAGATAGGATAAAATAATGTCAGATGAAATGCAGAGATAATGTCAGCATTCGTCGTGAATTATCCACCTCCTTTGTAAAGGGTGGCCCTCAGGTGGCAGAGCCAGGCTTAGCAGGCCTCCTGTCCTGGTGCCAACTCTAGGACGGGGACTTGTCTCTCTCAGCAACTCTCCTGCTGATTCCAGGAGACCCTGCAGCCAAGCCCAGCCCTACCACCATGTTTCCACGTGCCTCAGTTGACAGTGTGTTACTGCAAGCACTTGCAAAGCTGAATTGCAGAGGTGGAGTTTGCGTCCTGGACCTCTGACTATGACAGCCTGCTCCCCTGCCGCCAGTTGTGTCAGCGATCAGCCTCTGCAACTGGAAGATCCTTCCCATCTGCCCGTTTTTGTCTACAATGTGAGCTGAACATTATTAGCCTGTTCTTCAGTCTTGCCAGCACTCTGCATTCACCCTCGAGGAGGTCCTGCATCTGCTTCACCCAGAGGTCAGGGTCATCCCCAGCCAGCTTGATGGTCACTCCCATGCAGGCCTGGATTCATTGTAGGAAAAGGTGAAGCTGTTTCTGTATTCCTACCGTACCGTACCCTACCGTACACATGAAATGCTGTGGTGGGATAAATGTTTAGCGCCAGTAAGTTTTCCCTTCAATCTGTGGTTCCGTCACCGTCGTCCTCTGCTTATCCTGATCCTGGCCCAGCACCGACCCTGCGGCCTGTGGCCGTTCCTCTTGCTGCATCCCTTTCTCACCTGACAGCACGTATCCCACCCACCTTTCTGTGTCATTTCAGGTTATCCCTGCACCCCCATCAGTTTTGAGTAGATTTCCATGCCTGTTTGTACATTTTCTGAAGTAGTTGGTGATGCCTCCAAGCTTAGAGACCTGGAACTTTGATGCTATCCCACTGCATTTCGTTACGGGGTCAAAGCTTGGGCAGATCCTATGGCTGAGCAGTACAGGTGGGCTCACCTGTCTATCTAATTCACGCTACCTTTACTGAGAAAACCACCCCATTACTTAGTCTGTTTCTCCGAGGACCACAAGACCCACTGAAGGCTGGGCTCCCTCATGAGCTGCACAGCTACAGGCAAGGTGGGACCCCAAATCAGCTCCAATTACATTCCCTCTCTGCCTCCATACCTCCATATAACCATGGCCACCACCCTCTGCCTGGGGCTGTTCCTTGGCCAGTTCATGCCCAGGGGCTAAGAACAACAACTCGAGCGTAGCATTTTGAAGCATTTAAGTAGGTAATAAAGCTGACTTCCCTTTGCCAAAGTCTACTATGCTTTTTTAACTAGTGAACTGAAGCTTTAAACAGTCATTAAACTCCGATGAAAATAGCATCATCTAAACGTTCAGTAATTTGGGGGTTAATTTTCACTTTTTTTCCTCTCTCTTCTTACAAATGTGTTGAAGGGAAGGACCTTGCTTAACAGCCTGATGTGCTCGTCCTGTGCTACACGGTTTGTCTGGGATCAGTTCTCAGGTTTTTTTCTGCTGATGTTTGGCAGTTCCTGACAAAACAAGGCAGATGCACCCAAATAGGGTGAGAAAACAAGGCAGTAAAAAGCAGGGAAATGCCATTTTGTCTGTTTTATTTAGTTGCTGGAAAATCACTGGCCCAGCACGCAGTTGAGAATTGTGTTTTGTGTGGGCTGGCATATATACCCGAACCTGGCGTGCTTCCATAGGCAGCAGATTCTTCAAGGTTTGGTCTCAGCTGGCTTTTTTGTGAATGAAGCAATGAAAGGGTGGATTTGTCCCAGATCAGCCACTCTCCAGACACAGCCAGAGAGCTAAGTGTAAGGCAGCTCTCTCTGCACCTGAAGAACTGATCATGCCTGTAAACTCCCAAGTTAGGGATAAGAAGAGAGCAGAAGCAATGGGTTCGTGTCTCAGGACAGGGACACCAGCTATTCTTGTCTGGTGGCACGAGCTGCTGCTGCCATGTGTTGGCAATGGGAGCTGCCTCTGAAAGAGCTGCATCTGATCACCAGCTCTCTTCATCCAGATGAACGTATCATGCCCGGTAGCTTTGGGCCTTCCATATCAGCAGCTCTACGGAGCGTGTCTCCATGCCAAACAGATCTTCCTGGCACCTTTGGGTAGCTGAGACATCAGCACGCCACACCACCGGGGCATTGATGCCACGTACCCAAGAAGCAGCGTGGAGGTGGGGCAGAACGTGGGTTGTTTCTGGGTTAGAACAGCCCCTCACTGGCTGCCAATCCCGCCTGGATTCATCCCCGTTTGCTCTGGGTAAGAGCTGTTTCCTACTGGACTCATCAAAACTGCACAGGAGAGAGCCTGGGATCCACTGATGCCTGTCTGTGAACATTCCCATCCTCTGTAGTGCATAGGCAGGTTCTTCTCATTCTTACCTATCAACAGTGTGCAACAGAGGGACAGAAATGCCTCCACCAGCTCCTGGGTCACCTCTCAGCACAGTCATCTTAGTGGGACCAGAAACGACAAGCTCACATCCCAGCTGTGTTCACCTGCGGTTGAGTTCTGCAGCCTATCCAGTAAGAAACAGTGATACTTAGGTGACTGCTTGTAACTTCAACAGCCCAGCTGACCAGGAGGATTTGCAAGCTGTGCTGTGTCTTGGGTAGGACACAGAAAAATGGCCAGCATGTATGCTGTCAGCATAAAGTGAAAATAATAAGCATACCTTATAGAGTGGTAAATATTGTGCAGATGAGACTGATGGATCACAGGACGATAGAACATCCCATGTTGGAAGGGACCCCTGGGATCACCCAGTCCAACTCCTGGTTCCACACAGGATCACCCAATAATCAAACCACATTTTTGAGAGCACTGAAAGTTGCATGGACTTACCAAAGTGGCTTCAGCACAGGGGGAAATGTATCCTTCGTGCAGAGCGGCTGCTCGTTGTTTGCTTTCCCAGGGTGACGCTGCCAACGTGCAGGTCTGCGTGGTGGCAGGGCACCAAGGGAGCAGCCCAGACCAGCTCCTGGGAGCTGAGGGAAAGCCCTAGACGGGGTCGCAAAACGTCTGCCATGCAGCAGTGTGTCAGCACACCCGGGGCACTGGCTAAAGCATAATGACCCCTCAAGAGCTGTTTCTAGGGAGAGAAATATCTATATGGAGGAATGTTGAGCTGTTTCACTTACCTGCTCATTTATCTCCCACCACAGACACTGTTAACTGTTGCTTATAGCTTTCAAACTGTTGAGCTGAAATTTTGTGTGTCATGGGCCAACCTCAGGCTGTTTTCTGCCCTTTCCCACCGTTATGCAAGCTTGAGAATTTTTTCTTTTACTCCAGCCTCCTGCTATGTAGGCAACCCAGTCGGTCCGGGCCTTGACAGCACCTTATGGAAAGGATGCATGTAGTGTAGCAGAACATACGGAAGCACGTATTAACGAACTGCAAGACTTGAGAATGCCTGGTTAGTCCTCTTTCCCTAGTTTTTGGAAGCAGCTCCTCATGTAGCCAGGAAGGATCCCGAAGGCATTAGCTAGTCATTCCTTCCCAGGGAAAGGAGTTTCCAAAAGGACAGTTTATCATTTTCTTTAGTGGTGACGGTCCCTTTCTTGTAGACAAGGATTGAATAAGATAATGACATGATCTCGTAGAGGAACTTCTCTATTTCTAAAGCGCTCATGCTTAACATTTCTAAAGCACTGTCATAGTTCGTGACTTCTGAAATAGGAGGCAGTGGCAGTCGACTTCCTACAGGCACAGCAGGACCGTACACAAGATGGTAATCAAAGACAGCAGACTCAGGACTAGCAGGGAGCTCTTGAATCGTTGGATTCGGGTGGTGCTCTCAAAGGCAGCATGTCCCAGATGGCCTTTATCCATCATGCCTTGCACATGCTGACACCCACGGCTGTGTTCTCCTCTCTCCTAACGCTGGCAATCATCCTGCTTTGAACAGGAGGTTGGACTAGGTCCCTTCCAACCAACGCTTCTGTGATTCTCCTACCAGATCATATGTCCAAAAGAGTATACATGTTCTGGGTGACTCCGAACAGCAGGCAGGCTGGGAGATGCAAGACTGTGAAATATCCCTGCTGCCTGTCCAAAAGGCAAACAAGGACAACGGTTCAGCTCAACTGGTTCTGAAACTTTGTTTCAAAATAAAATAAAAAATAAATAAAAATAAAAATAAAAATAAAAATAAAAATAAAAATAAAAATAAAAATAAAAATAAAAATAAAAATAAAAATAAAAATAAAAATAAAAATAAAAATAAAAATAAAAATAGATCAGATCTAGAAGACAAGGGAAAGGTGGTGAAACAGCTCATTTGAAAATGTGAGATGGTTCAAATTCAGTCATTCCAGGCTTCCTCAAGAAGCAGATTGTTCAGTAATGAAGCCAGGAGGATGGTTTTAAGTAAAAAGGGTGAGTGAAGTCATCCACCATGAAGGCAATAAACCCAAGACTGCTCAAATTAAAAGGGTTGATCTGCATTGAGGCAAGCTATCCTTCTGCAGACCGCTGGCATGCCTCTTTGGAAAGCAAAGGCAGGGGCAGGTTTGGTGGCATGGTAAAGCCTGCATACTAAGACTTCATCAATGGTGATAAAATTATTGATAGCACAGCCTCCTCACATGGTCACAGAGCTCTCTCCTCTATCAAAGATTATTTCAGTGACTGCTTTGCCATTGTTACTAATCGCTTGAAATTGGGTCTGTGACATCATGTGGCAGTGAAGAGAAAAGCATATCACCGAACAAATGAGACTCCTTGAAATGCTTGAAGCTGCGTCTTATCTTCACAGCTTGGATAACCTTTTGCATAGTAATCAACAATTTCAAATGTATTGGTCATATCAGCTCCTCAAAGAGATGGAAGACTCTCTTTGAAATTACAGACCAGACTTCATATATGTGAGAAGCACTGACGCGGTGTCACACAGTAACGATGAGCTAATGTCTCTTTGATAAAGCTGTCTTCACCAAGTTTGATTTTCTTGCCATGGTGTCAGGAATAGTTGACGAGACAGACGTGTTATTAAGTGGTAAAAATAAACAGATGGAAGAGGCAAGTGAGAGATTTCAGCTATGACTTTCCAGAATGTTTCAGCAAAGAATAACCTAATTTCCATTCCCTACTGGAGATGAAAGATACGAGGTACTTGCCCAAGCGTTGTGCGGTCGCAGATCTCGTGCACCAGTGGGGCCAACTTGCACCCACTGTAATGCCTCTGCTTGAAGGTCAAGCAGTTGATGGAGCAGTTGGTGGGCCCAGAGAAGGGGTGCTGGTCCTGACCTGCTGCTACCCTTGGAGGCAAAGCCATCATTGTGAAGAGTGTTGCTGGACGTTCAGGTGTGTGCCTGGGTTCCTGCTGGGCATCACCACCTATTTCTGAGCCCCCCCACCTCTGTGCCCTGCCTCTTTTCTCATCCTCCCCCATCTGCAGCGCATCTTCTCCACAGCTTTCCATTTCGTCTCACCCTTCCCACCGTCGAGGGCGCAGCAGTTTGGGCAGGGCTGTCGGACCATACCTAACCAGGGGAAGGGCAGATCACAGGCAGGCTGAGCACTTCTCTTCCCCTGGGGTTGCAGCGGCTGGAGCACCACCTCATGCAGGGATGTGACGCTGGCACAGTGCTACGTGGTGACAGTGTGAGCTTGGAGGAGCCTGCCTCTGAATCTGGGTCCTTGCCACAGACGGGCTTGAGGGAAATCCTTTTTTTCTATGGGGTCTGTAGAGGAGGGCTGTTGAGCCCCGACCTGGGCAATACATTACTGGAAAAGTAGAGGGCAGCTTCTGCCATGTCACTGCAGAGCTGCAGCTATCTCCAGCCTGCCTGTCAGATCCATCTGTGTTGCTTAATATCAATTATAAAATATTAAATCAGATAAATACCTTTGGCCTTTCTGGATGATAAGAAAATACATTGTTCTCCCTCCTCAAATGCTGTTGTTTTCACTGGAAATGCTAATGGGATTATATAAAGGTTATTTCAGCCTCCTCTCAAGACTGGAGACATGGCAAAACAGTCACAATGCCCTTTGTTTGTGCCTTTTTAATGACTGCTTTTATCTCCAGGTATAAGGCCTATGTGTCTTCTCGGGTGCTCACTCGCAGAGTCCTAGGGCTGAGTATGGGGGGGAACATCATGGAGAAGATAAACGTATCTGCACTGTCACGTTAGAGATCTGGAGGAGAGCTGGCGGAGCAGAGAGTCCTGGGCGTCTGGCAAGGGTTTGATGTGTATGCCTAGATGCCCCGGGTTACATGCCCTTCTGCATTTTTCATTACAAGCATCTGGGAGCTCGCACCCATGGGCCCGGCGTGCTCCTGCGGTACGTCTGCGCACCGGTGTCCGCACGTGCAGCCTGGGGCTCCGTCTCCTGGATTGCTTTCTTGGAGGCTTCTGTCTGTGAGCCTGTGCTAGGATGCACGCATGAGCGCACGCGGCTCTTGCGATGAGCAAGTAGCGCGGCACGGTCCCCGCGTGCGACCTCCAGTCTAGACGGGCCTTCACCACAGCGTGCAGAAGCGACAGGCTGAGTAAGAAGCGTAGCTCATGAGCCAGAGACAGCTGCAGAAGTAACTGCGGAGTGCCCTCCACTCTGTTCTCTGGGAGGGTGCTTCCAGGTGCATATTTTCCTCCATTTTTTTTTGTTTTTGCTTTTCTGCCCAGGCCTTTGATTTTTACCAATTCACTCCCTTGCATCCCAAAAGCATCCCAGTGACATGCGGAGGGCTTGTGATGGCCTGGTAGCCGTGTTGCTTTCCAGAGAGCAGCAGTGTACCGACAGACTGTCAGAATTTGGGTGGTCCTGTGCGAAGCCAGGGGTTGGACTCGATGACCCTTCTGGGTCCCTTCCAACTCAGGACATTCTACAATTCTGCGATAATTTCCAACACCAGAAACGTCAGAAAATAATCTCTTCTCACTGGAGCACCCCCCCAGCCCTGCCTCTGTGTGGGCTGATGAATGCATTCCTGTAGGCTGGCACTGTCGTGAGGGATGGGGTCACAAACCTCGTAGGCATCAGGCTCTGAGCAAGCGGCTGCCACTCTGTCAGCAGCCTCTCTTTGAGTGGGAGGTTGGCCTGGGGACCTCCAGAGTGGCCTTCCACCCTGGGTCCTTCGAGGAATCTAGAAAAATTGCTGCAAAATTATGCTTGGCTGTGGTCTCCTGCCTTTGTATGCTCTCCTGAAAGAGATGAAGAGAAGATAAAACCGGGTATGTGGCCAAGGCAAGGTCACCATTCCCTGCCCATACCACCTAAAACTTCATGTTGCTCTGGGTCTTTCACGGTAGTCAGTGGCAGATGGGCTTGTGCTGATACCCTGGGGGTTGCCAGAGCCATAGGATGGGGATTCACATTTTTCCTAAAAAATTCTTTTATTGGTTCCCTTGGTGTAGGCGGTGGGAGGAAGATGGTAGTTTGGGAACAATTGTTCTAAGTGTAACTTTATTGTGTTAACACATCAGATTGAGAGGAATAAGAGGTCCTGGAGAGCAGGGGGGCACATTAGGTAGGACAGCCAGGATGACATCTTTCAAAGAGAAAGAGACAGTGGCTGTCGCTGCGTGTTGCAAAGAGCAACATTTGCTCATTTAGCAAAGAGCATGGGCAGCAAAACGGGTGCATTCCTGGGGTTCAACGGAGATACGAATTGTAAATGCTGTTGCTAAAAGTTGTAATTCTCTCTTTCGAAGTTATTTTGTTGGTGTCCCTGGAGGATCATGCCTGAGAGGTCAGAGACGGCGCAGAGCAGCTGCTTTGGGAGGACAGACCGCTTGCTGCCGATGGGGGGTTTCTGATGCACGTTGGCTATGCAAATTCAGATAATAGGTTTGGTTTTCTCACCTAATTTCTCACCTAACTTCAGTGAGACCGTTTGAATCCTCCCAGACTGGAGAATCACACAGCAGGGGAAGCCCACAGTTTGATCGTACCCTAACAGGCCGTGATCTTGGCCACGTCTGCAGAGGTGCATGGACAGTATTTGCGTGCTTCTGTGTGACTGCTGCTCCCCACCAGGCTGTTTTGGATGATCGTTTTGGTGTGTTTGAAGGGAGAGGAGGGAAAAGGCTTCAGAAGGCAGACAGCCCTTGCCAAGTTATGTCCTTAAACCACCACCGCTCCTGCTAAATTAATACCTTCATTCCCTATGCTGCTTCCCAAAGCCCCACTGCTGCTGAGTTGCTCTCATCCTTTCTTTTCCTATACATCTTTCAATAGAGTCTCCCCGGCACCTGTGTTAATTAAAGAAAGCCTGAAATCTAATTATTAACTCAACATTTCCAGTCTTGAGATCATCCTTTCAATTGCATTGCTGACATAACAGAGCCACTGAATTCCCTCCCAAGACTGCTGAGACCCACAAGATCACAAGGAGCAGCAAGATGGACCAAGCTCCAGCCAGCTCCCTGGAGCAGCACTGTGGGCAGGGAGCAACCTCACCCAGGGCTCAGATTTCAGTGAATTTTGGGTGCCCATGCACTGTCAACTCTTCTGTGCATCTTGCTCGTGAAACGGTAGGGTCAAAGTTAGAAGCTTCACATGAGAGGTGAGATCTCATCTGGAGGTCCAGTCTTGGCACTGTTTTGGGACAGCGCTACTGAGGATGTGATAGAGAACACCAAGAAGAATGCTGGAGAATGCACTCCATGAGGAAAAATGGAAGGATCTTGGTTTTTCAGATAAAGAGAAAATTCATGGAAGGCATAAAATCGATCCCTCCAAGTGGTCTGCATGCTTATTCTGTCAGACTTTAAAGTACCTCAGGTGATGGATGCTTACCACTCAGTGAGACAGAGCAAGAGCCTGTTTAACGCTCTTGCCTTTGACGTCAGCGCAGGCAACGCACCTCAACTCCTCCAGCTGGAAATCAGCAAACGCATTGCAATCCCACAGCATGTCAGCAGGCTCGGGAGGCTTCCTTTCAAGTGGCTGAATCAAAAGGACTGTCTCAGACACCAGCGGTCCCCACGCAACCCGCAGAAGTGCTTGTCCTGAAGTGCTTGCATAGCGTGCACCCCTTTTTGCTGGCCCTGACTCTGCAGGGCCTGACCCAAACCAGGCCTAAGCCTGGCTGCAGAGCAATGCATTGCTCCTGCTCCCTGCCCTGGTGACCACTGTGGAGAAATGCAGAAGGGTAGGTCTGAAAAGAGACCACCATCCACTCCAGACCCTCCTCACCATGCTTTGAGTACAGGCGTGTTTTGGCCATGACGAATGGGTGCTGATCCTGGACATGGGACCTACCAGATCAACCCCCTCTACCTCCCACCTTTGAAAAGTGCCTTAAATCTGGGGGTTGTAGGAAACTGTGATGCTAACAGTGGTGTTAGAGGGCAAAGCACTGATGCTCAGAAAGGACTCCGTGCAGCCTGGAAGGAGATGCCCCAAGGAAAGGGGATACAGGAATGGAAAGGACAGTCACCAGGATCGCTTTCAGCTCAGTTCTTCACCTGCAGCAATGCGACACGGCAAGATGCTCCAGGGGAAGACTTGAGAAACCTCCACCTCCCGCACAGGCCAATTCATTTATTGCCTGTTTTCTTCCTACCTCAAAGCCATAGGTTATAATTTTGCCCTGTCTACCCCAGTGTAATTTTACTCTTTGACTTTATCAATGTTTTAATGAGTTCTACTTGGCCCTTTCATTGGAAAAGGTGGTTTTTTGTTTTTTTTTTTTTTTTTTTTTCCTGTAATTCAGCAATGAAATAAGGCAGCTTATTCATTCCTGGCTCCTCTCCACAATTTTCTCTTGCAGGAAACACTTCTGCTTCCAGGTAGACTGCAATAAGAGTGCTTAGCACAGCTCTCTGCTGCGCTGGAATGAGTCAATGTGAGTTCAACCTTTGGAAAATTGTTTCTTGAAGGCCAGAGACATTTGTTTGTCCTACCCTTAAATGTCTTTCACTGACATATCACAGCAACCACAGCCCATCACTTAGCACCCTGAGTGACAGCACAGCATAACTGATGGCCCAGCGGATGCCTAACAGGATAAAAAAGAACATGAAATACTCTAATGTCCACAGTTAATGGGGTCAAAGGAGGCCTATTGTAGACAACTATATCTTCAGATGACTTTTGACTATGCTAGTACAATGCTTTCTTATCATCAGAGTTCCTAGTGTTTTTAAGGCATTAAATATATAAAACAAAACAGAACAAAACAAAACAAAATAAAATAAAATTAAATTAAATTAAAAAAATAAAAAATAAAAGTCACCACAACAAATCCTACAATTGTTCTTATTTTTTTCTTTCTGAAAAACCCGTTTGTCACAGCCCCTTTTAGTTTCCTATCTTTCTTCATTTTCCTACCAAAGCTTGGTTTGAGCAAAAAATACTCAGCCTCATGCACCTCTTATGAGATGCTGTGTACTCATTCACAGTGTTATTTTTTTCTTTCTTCTTTCATAATGGACTTGTAAACAGACAAGATAGCTTCTATTGTTAAACAAAGCAGCGAAAGCCTCCAGGACACATGAGACGCACCACCAGTAATCTCACTTAAAATCAGGTTTGAATTTAAGGACAAAGCAAAACGAGAATGGAAAGATATGGAGGATAAATTCCCAAGGTCCTTCTCTCCCTAGGGACCGCAAAACCAAAGGTCTGGAGAAGAAGGAGGAGAAAGCCACTGACAAGCGAAGATCAACTTTTAGGAAACAGATTTTGCATCTCACATGCAAGTACTGCAGGGCTGATAGGGGTTGCTGAAGGCTGCGACCTCTCCAGGGATGTAATTATTGCTGCTTAACACCAGCCTTCTGCTCGAGGTTTTTCTCGGTAAGGCCTACGGAGGAGCTCCGAGCCTCATGCTGGGCTGCCCCGAGCTGACACAGCTCTGCCCTGCCACAGCACGTGGGGCTGGCGGTGCCGAACCCAGCAGCGTTACAGGCAGGGCAGAAGGGGTCTCCATCCACGGGGATCTTCCAAAAATGTCTGGAGGCGGCCCTGGACAGGGGAGCAGGGGTTAGACCCAGGGGTGCCCCCAGCCTCAACCATGCTGTGATCCTGCGATTCCATGAGAGATCGAGCACGGAGGATTTCTGCCTCCCGTGGGATTCCTAGAAACTGGCAATGCTTGGAGAGCAAGAAGAGGCTGAAGGTGTTGTATTGCCCAGCTACAAATCCTCTTGGCTGTTTTCATCCCTAGCTACGAGGAGAAGCCCCTGCCTCAGACGGGGAGCGGTTTTACATCCAGCCGTGCTACGTGTGGGACGAGGCCTTGGTGTGGGCACAAAGCTGCCCAGCACAGTACGGCTGGAGGTCAAACTGCTCAGGTGCCTGCCAGTCCCTGCTGAGGAAAATCCCACACCAGCAGCACGGAGTGTCCCCACGTCTGCACCTACATTGCTCTCTCCTGCTTGTGAGTGTGCAAAGCAACTTTTTGAGCTTTCTTGGCAATGCTTTTCTAGGTACAACTGCACTAAAAATGCCGCGAGCATGCTACAGGCAATTTAGGACAGGGAGCCCTTGCAGAATTATTCTTTTTGCATTTTTTCAAGCTTTGGTTAAACTTTTCGGCAAAGCTCAGGAGAGTTTCCAGGAGCGATGTGGGCTGCAGCTTCTGATGCTGCTGGTCTGGCCTTCCTGCCCCAGCAGCTCCCACTAGGGCTGGTTCCCACCTGGGTGCCAATGCCCCACTCCTCATTTTTGCCCACATGACCACTTGTGGGACTACATGAAAGATGATGGGGGAAGTAGTGAAGTTTAATTTCTTCTCCAAAGAGGTTTATAACGTCTGGATCAGCTCTCTTGTCCGTAGAGTGGTCCAGCTGCCATCACATTGTTCCACTGGGGGCACAGAGGTGAGAACAGCTCAAGCCAGCCTTGTCGCCAGGTCATTCTGCACCCGGATCACATTCAGCAATCAGGTGCAGAGCCCCACAAGCGGTTGTGTCAGCACCACTGAGGCAAAGCCACGCAGAGCGCAGGGCTTTGCACTGTTTCTGCTGTCAGCACGGAGGATTGTGCAAGGGACTTTGCCTGCCCAGGCCTTGGAGCATGTCCGTACTGCACCGGAGCCTGCAGCTCTCATGGGTGAAGAAGGCTGTCTGGATGTTATTCCTCCAGTTTTCTAGCTGAGTAGTAAAACGTGTTTGCTATTGCGCCAGTGATAGCTGGTACAGGAAAGTTGCACAAAGCCATTCCAGCAGCCCTTGACTACAACCTCCTCGTGAAAAATCAGCCAGTCTCACCACATCTCCAACCCCAGTAAATGGGAATCAGAAGAACGGCAGGGCACAAAACAGTACTTCTCTAATCCCAAAATCTAAGGGGGAGAACCCGAATTAGGGTTCTCACTGCAATTCGTAAAATCCCAGGGATACAGAGCTTTGCTCTGTTTGATTTGATGCACGAATGGATCTGGAGCAAGGGCAAGATTTTCCGTGTTGGTGGTTGATCAGTGGTTGTACGGGGCACTCTTTGTTGAGGAGTCATGTTGGCTTGTTGGTGTACACGCCAAGAAGCCAAAGGGAGAAAAATCTGTTTGGGGCATGCCCTTGGAGTCGCGGAGACCAAAAAGCCAGAGTGAAAGGTGTAAATGGTTTTAAATGCATACAGATGACATCTGTATAATTAATTACCTTGATTTAAGTTACACTGATTTTTTTTGTGTGTGTGCGTGTAGACAATGCCGAAGGCTACACTGTTATCTTAGAGAAATGTTTGTGTCTGGGGATTCGTTCTCACCCTGCCAATAATAAACCTTCCCTGGAGTTTCTGAAACATTAATTACAATTTTGTAACACGCAAGTTTTGCAACCAGCTCAAGGTAATTCTCTATAACACCACACTCTGACAGAAACAAATTAATCGCTGATTTGAAAAATGACAGTTGCCTAGGCATGAGTGCTCAAGACTTTGTTATGTTTGTTATGAATAAATAAAATGGGTCTCATCGTGCTTGCCAGCCCGCTTGCCTACATACGCACACGCACACCCTCTGACACAGCTTGCACCTGGGAAGAGCCCACCTCCCCCAGCCAAGTGCAAGCTCGAACAACCTCAAGCAGGAGAAAAAGTTGAAAGCGAGGCTCTCAGACAGCTGGACATCACTTGCAAGAGTGTTTCCTTTCTCTGCCCAAAAAACTGGGATGGATAGCTGCTTGACTTGTCAGCTCACCTTGGCCAAGTGGATGGAGTGGAGAGCAGTAAAAACCCCATTCTGAATCCTCCTCCTCATCCTGCTCCTAAAGCCAGCTCATGCTGTAGTGGGAAGCGTGATTCCCTTGGGCAGGAGCTGCCTGTTACAGGCCCATCCAGGTCCAGCAGAGCACAGGTCCCATCCAGGTGCCACCAGAGCACAGCTGTGCCCACGGAAGCTGCTCTTTGCAGCATCTTTTAATCTTTTTGAGTTTCTGCTGTCATGTGGAGAGGAATTAGCCTCTCAGCCAGGCACTCTATGGCTGCCTTTCCTCCTCATCCATTTGGGATGGAGCTAAATTCCCATTGGCATTATATTTCTTAATTAGCACAATCACTCAAATTACAGTGGCTTCCCTGCAAGCCACAACGTGTTCAGGACTGTGGCAGCTCTTCATACATTGTATAAGAAATGTCAGCTATCTTAGTAGTTATAGCTTACAGCTCCCAAGTAGCTTTTTATAGAGAAAAAGACGTGCTAAAAATATAGGTACCAGTCGTGATATTGAAACTCTTTTCTTAGTGCAACTTCCTTTGCCCTTTCATTAGTTTCAAGGGACTGACTGTCACCTCCAAAAGGAGAAAGGTGATAACACCGATTCAGAAATGAAGGAAGAGAAGCGGTGAGTGTACACATATATATGTCTACATATAATATATATACACGTCTATATATAATATATGTATATATATTACCCACTGGACTGGGGACAAGGAAAACAAAGTTACTTAACTGAATGAGAAACAAATGCAATATGAACAGTACTGTACATGCAGTACGCGATATAGATGGTAAGGTTGTCGTGTCACAAGGAAGACAAACAATAATTATTTCTGGCTTTTATTTACAACAGAAGGAGAATGGCACAGTCACACCTTAACACAAAATGCTTCACAGATTCAGACTTGTTGAGGTTGGAGGCAAGTCTGGAAGTCATCTGGCTGAATCTCCCTGCTCAAGCTGCGTGACTCAAGAGCATGCCCAGGACCACGTCCAGGCGGCTTTTGAAGATCCCCACGGATGGAGACCCCACAGGCTCTCTGGGCAGCCTGTGCCAGTGCTCCATCACCTGCACAGCACAGGAGTGCTTCCTGATGTTCAGATGGAGCCTTCCGAGCTCCAGCTTGTGCCCAGTGCCTCTGCTCCTGGCACTGGCACCGCTGACAAGCGCCTGGCTCCAACCTCTCCGCACCCTGCCCGTGGGTGGTTACAGACGTTGGTGAGCGCCCCCTGAGCCTCCCCTTCTCCAGGCTGAGCAGCCCCAGCTCTCTCAGCCTCTCCTCACAGCGGAGATGCTCCAGGCCCTTCAGCTTCCCCATGTCCTTCCTTGGACTCTCTGAAGGTTGGATGTTAGGAAGAACTTCTTTACCGAAAGGGCTGTTAGGCATTGGAATGGGCTGCCCAGGGAAGTGGTTGAGTCACCATCCCTGGAGGTCTCTAAAAGACGTTTAGATGTAGAGCTTAGTGACGTGGTTTAGTGGAGGGCTTGTTAGTGTTAGGTCAGAGGTTGGACTGGGTGACCTTGGAGGTCTCTTCCAGCCTCGATGATTCTGTGAAGTACGCCTGTTGTTCTCTTCTGGTGAGGAGCCCAGCACCGGCCCCAGCGCTCCAGGTGTGGGCTAACTGGTGCTTCCGAATCTATCCGTAACTACAGAAAACATTGAGCACAAGCCATTACAATAAACTCTTTTTTTTTTTTTTTTTTAACTGTAGGATTTAATAACGAGTACCCCAAAGTGTTAGCAGTTAAGGAAGTCACTGAGCAATTAAAATCAATAGTCAATAAATCCTAACGACTTGGTCAAGCTCCATAGGATCAGGGGAAAAACCCACCCCTGTACTCACATTTGTGAAAAGCAAGTGGGAGGATGTGAAGTCTAGACCCACTAACCTAACAAGAACCATAAATAAAACTATGTAAATGTCGGTTTGGGGTAGGACAAGGAAAAAAATAAGGAATTAATTAGGTGCTAATGAGCAGCCTGCCGTTCTAGAAGCCGGGTTTTGGCGAGCGAACGTTAACAACGGAGGCACGGAGCGCCTCGAAGCGGGGCCTGCTGCCTGGGGGGTGGGGGGGAGCCGGGCACGGAGCGGGGCCTCCCGGTGCCAGGCAGGGCCCGCCCCGGCCGAGGCCCCGTCCCCGCAGGCCCGGCCCGGCCGCGGCGCCTCAGGCGGGGCGGGGGCGGCGGCGGCGGGGCCCGGCGGCGGCGCGGGGCCGGGAGAGGGGGGGTGGGGGGGGCGGTCTCGCCGTGCCCCGTCCCGGCCCCGCCCCGCCCCCGGCCCCGCCCGCCGCCGCCGCCGCCATGTTGCGGCCGTTGGTGCCCGGTGCGGGGTGAGGCCTGCGCGGGGCCCCGGCGGCGGCGGTGGCCCGCGGAGGAGCCGCCTGCGTGGGTGAGTGCCGCCCGGCCGCGCCGGGGCCCGCCCCTCCCGCTCGCCCTCCGCCCTCCCCGCGGGTGCCTCCCGCCGCCGCCGCTGCTGCCGCCCCGCGGGCAGGGCGGGCGGCCCCGCCGCCGGCAGCCGGAGCCCTGCGCTCTCGGCGCTCCGGGCCGCCCCGCTCCGCTCCGCCCGCCCCGGGAGCGGCGGCGGCGGGAGGCTCCCGGCCGGCCTCCGCGGCCCGGCCCCGGCGAGCAAACTTCGGCGGGGCTCGCCCACGTGCGGGGCCGCGGGGCTGGGCCGCGGCGGGGCTGACAGCGCGGCGGCGGCCGGGGCCGGGCCGGGGTCGAGCGAGCGGGCGGGCGGGCGGGCGGGCGGGCGGCCGCCTGCCCTTTGTGTCGGGCGGGCCGCGCGGGGAGCGGGCGCTGCCGGGGGCGGCGGGGCCGGGGCCTGAGCGCTGCCCCCCGCTGCCCCCCGCGGGCTCGGCCCCGCGTCCCCTCGCGGGGCTGCTCAAAGTTGGGTGCGTGCGATGGCGCTGCCCCCGCTGCCGGCTGCGCGGCGGTGCCCCCGGCCGGAGCCTCCCGCCGGCCGGCGGAGTTTGCCGCGCTTCAGCCTCCCCAAACGCGCTCCCTCCTGACAGCCCCTGGCCGGCCGCGCTCCTCGGCAGGCTGGGGCTGCCTCGGCCGCTGCCAGCTGGCGTGTGCTCCCCACGCTTCCCCGCTCCTGACATCCCAGCCTTCCCCAGGCGCTCCCCTGGCGAGCAGTCCCGGCCTGCCTCCGCACCCCCTCCAGGAAAAGCCTGCTTTTTCTGGGCCCGGAGTCGCACCGGGAGCCGCCGTTGGCGGATGTTTTCCGTTGTACCTAACTGTTGTCTTGCGGATTTATGAATATTTATTGTTTGAAGACGCCTAGCCTCGTGTAATTGCATTTTCATTCTCTCATATTAGGTGGCAATCTTGAACTTCCTCCTTGAGCAGCATGTTACACGCTGGTTTGAAGTCTGCAGAGGAGCCGCTGCGGATCTCCCAAAGTCCGCAGGAATAACGCTGCTGCTGAAAGGTTCGTATATACTGCGTGTGCGGGAGACGCCGGTACTGAGGTACCTCTGCGGAGTTGGGAAGCTGAAGCCAGAGCAGAAGGCCCTAGGCTTTGCCATAGCGCCTGCAGCAAGTTCATGGGTTTTGGGGATGGCGTGGAGACATCTAGGTTCCCTGCCTCCTGGAGAAACATGCTGTTCTGCGGTTGGCTTTGCAAAGTGAAATACATGTATTTTACTCTGTGAGTCCTTGTTCTCTCCGTATGTTACTGATCTAACCCGTTGCTTTGCAAGTCTCAACCTCCATGTCTTTTATAGGCAAGTAGAGAGAGAAACTTGGCTTCAGAGCTTTGTTTCTAAGGCAAGTCTTTAGCAGTGGAAGGATGGAGTAAGGATGGAAGTCCTTATTTTCTGCTTTCCTCACAAGCCAGTTCGTGGAAAGTTTGGGCAGAATTTCTTCAATATACTTGTCCCGTTTGTTATCTAAGAGCAGAAATAAGTGGTGTTTACTCAGAGTTTTAAATTTATGTCACTTAAAATCTCTTCCATTGGCAAGATGCGTATGCGGTCTTCTCTAGAATTTGTGTCCAACTTTGCTTTTCTTAAGGAATTGTAGCTTTGACAAGTTTAAGATGCAGTTTTGTGTAGAAATGTTTGAATAGAGGCCTCTTCTCATAATAGCAAAGAGCATAAACCGGTCTTTTATAGGCCTGAAGACGTACACGAAATCTGAAAATGCAGGGTTTCTTCCAAGAAAAGCTTATTTTGTAATGCTGCGGATACCTTGGATTTATTTTGCCTTGCGTTTTAAAATACGCATCCAGAGATGTGGATAGGTGTTTGGCGGTGAGAAGAGAAGGGTCGAGTGATTGGCAAGCTGATTTTTCTGTATATAAAACTTGGGCGTTCCAGGTTATGGAACACAATGTCTTCCTCGCGTAGGGATTTGTGTGCCAGAAATCTCAGCAGCTGAATGATGCCTAGCTCCTGCCCAACTGGCACAAGTTTTCCCACCCGAAGGAAAGGGAGGTTTCAGGTCTGCGCTCCTTGCCAACTGTAATAATCTGTGATGTTTCTAAACTCATTATCAAGTGCTGGTGATTTGAAGCATATGGGTAATCCTCTGGGCTTTGGGGACTTGACTCAAAGCACCGTTGCCCTACCTTCCTGTGGGATGGGACTTGTAAATTACTGCAGAGCCCTGTCTGGACATTCACATTTGTGGTTTAATTTAAGAATGAGAACAAGTTTAAGCTAAACCACAGCGAGCCACTTTTAAGCCAAGTAAATCTCCACAGAAGTGTGTTGGAGTAGATTAACCAAAGCAACACCTCCAGGGCTTGTCTGTAGGCACAACTGAACTAACGCTCAAAGACCAGCATGCCCTGTTGTTCTGTGCTGCGGTGATTTCTCCTGGCCCAGCTCTAGAAATAGAAATGCTGGTTCCCTGTACCAGCAGTCTGGCAGGAAGAGTTGTGTTTTGTTTGCTTTTTAAATGTGGCGTTTGATGAACTTTTTTAACCCGGTCACAAATAATGAAAACAGCCTTCAATTAGCAGCTCCCGCCTGTTGGGGAAGGTGTCAAACAGCTACTTTCTCTCCCTCATCCCGGGGTGCTTATTCCTCCCTGCCTGCACCTCTGCTTTCTGCTCTTCCCCCTTCTTTTGGGCTCTTGCCACTCCTTCCGTCTCTCTCACTTGCTGCTGGCTTTGGCAGCGCGGATGCAGCCCAAGTCAAGTGAGTGTGGCGGGACTGACTTTGCCTGTGGGTGCTCCTTGCCAAGCAGGAACTGGTGCTCTGCAAGCTTACTTGGTGCTCTTTGGGCCTTTTCCTCCCCTCATACATCAGGTTGCGTAAACGTGGCTTTCAAATGAAACGTGTTAAGATGATGGCTCATTAAAAGCTTGGGAAGTCTATTTATTTCACCAACGTTTTGGTTAAATGTGGGGGCAAACCCAGTATTCCGCACAGTAGTGAGCATAAATGTTCAAGCAATTCTGTGCTGTCAGTTTTCATCATGCATCTCATCAGAGCTTTATTATTGCTGTCGTAGGTCTCTGTGGCTAGTGTCTAAGCCCTGCTCCCTTCTGGAGGGCTTGTGAAGAGAACTGGCTGGGAACGTCGCTTCTTGTTACGATCCGGATGCGATCCTTTACTTTGTCTTTGGGCAGTTTTGGCCTGGTGGCATCATTACCTAATTAAGGATTGCCCCCTGTTTCAAATAACCCCCGCTTGGTTTACAGTGCTTTGAGCTGCTGTACTGAAATATTTACTGAAGACTTGTATTATTTAAATTGCCCTTCGTAGGGTAGAGAGTCATCTCAGTTTTCAGGCCTATTTCTCTTTGCCTGCCTGTTTACCTCTAGCTTTTCTTCCCTGAAGGAGGACTGAATTCTTCAGATTATTAGCTCTCAAAAAAAAAAAAAAGGCAGTAATGTACTTCTGAATCTTTTCAGTTGAAGTTCATGATGACAGTTGTTCTTGGAGCAATGAGGTATCAGGTTGAGAGAACGTCTTCCACATGGGCTCGGTGACGTTTAAAAGGTTGCGTTTGGACCAGAGGTGAAGGGGATGCTATCTCCCACTGCTTTGCTTGCAACACCAGGAGCAGCTCTGCAGACAGCCTGGAGAGGAGAGGTGGTGTTGCAGGACTGTAGATGAACAGCTCCTGTCATTTGTCATCTGCCTCTGCGGCTTGAGCAGGATGGGAACTGAGCTTTCGCTGATTGTCCAGGAGCAGTTCAGGTAGAAGAGGTTCCTTCCCCATGTTGCCCTCCAAAGCAGCACGGCAGAAGGGGTGAAGATGACACAAACTGAGAACTGACGCTAGTGGGAGACCCTCGGTGTGGTGAAAATTGCCTGGTGGCCGCAGTTTGAACGAATACTGGTCATTGATGGGCCTGGAGGAGCCAGAGCGAGTTTCCCTCTCCCTAGAGAGCTTGCTTGGCCTGAATACCTTTGTGCCAAGCAAGCTGTGCTTAAAAAAAGTGGATCCCACAGGGTGAATATCTTTGTGTGTAAACAGTCAATCTTGGAGTAGTTGAAATGGAAGTTGAAAGTGTCTGCAGCGGATGTTTCTAGCCTTTGTACCATGCTGCGTTTGTGTTTTGGGTAGTTGTGTTTTTTGTCACATAAGACTCATTTGCATCAACATCTTACAAAGTTTGTCCTTGAGAGAAATATGCCTACCGCATTAAAGGTTAAATTTATTGGGAGCGATGCTCAATTCGTTGTTATAAATCCGGTTGCATTCAGAGCACTGAACCATCACGATTACAGATGCACAAATAGCGTAATACACCCTTAATCTAGTCGTGCTCCATGAGCTACCGCGGCCACGCTTGAAGAGTTTGGTCATGTTCAGTGAGAACTACCATGGCTAGATTAACAAGTAGTGCAATTTATTAAAGCAACAGACGCACAGGTTTTTTGGATTGCTGGTGATAAATTCACTGTCTGCAAAGCACGTGCAAATACCGAGAGTATGAGTAACACTGCCTGGCTACAAACGCATGAAAAGATATCAAGTGACTCTGTAGAGATTTCTAAGTTTCCCAGGGAGGTACTTGGCATAACCCAGGGAGGTGTGGTTACACCTTGGAGGCAGGTAGCTTTTGGGATGGAGGTGTGTTTTGGTATTGTAATGGACAAAGTTTATCAAAAGGACAGCATTTTGTCAAAACTATGGCAGGCTGTTGGCCCAGGGTAGCAAATATGCAGCTTATCGGTTCCGATGTACCTTCAAGTTCCCATCTTATCACAGAGCCTGGCTACGGCATCTCCACTCCACTCCACCCTCTGTACATTTCCTCTTAAAGTCAGCATACCAGGTACCTCTGGTGTGGTCAACATCTAAAGTTAGAGGCCTAGGGAACTTCTGTGGAATGCAGCTACACTCTGCCCTGGAGGCTTCTTCAGTGATGTACCTTTTCTTTAAAATGTGAATATAAGTTTAATTTCTAAGTCACCTCTGGCAATTATTCCATAACAACTGACAACGTATTTTGCTTTTAATTGTAGCTTTCATCATGGGGGACATGAAAACCCCAGACTTTGATGACCTCTTGGCTGCTTTTGACATCCCTGATCCGACAAGCCTTGATGCCAAGGAGACCATCCCGTCAGCTGGGGAGGAGAACGAGAATCACCTGAAGTCATCGGGAATCTGTATAGATGAAAATGTGTCCTTGTCCCACTCTTTGCCTCCCTCTGATGCTCCTGTTGTGAGTGTAATAGTGAAGAACACAAGTCGCCAGGAGTCCTTTGAAGCAGAAAAGGAGGGAAATCACCTGGGGACTGGTCTGCTACACAACGGGTTTCGTGGGTCTGATCTGCCATCAGAGGCTCATGCTTTAGTGCATAATTATGGGAAGTTTGAGTCGACTTTTATTAATGGTGATAGCTCAAGAAGTTACTCTGAAAAATTGGACCAGTCCAAATCAGAGCCTTTGCCAACATTCAGTCAGTTTAGCCCAATTTCCAGCCCTGAACCAGAGGATGCATTCAAAGAGAACAGTATTGGTGATAAACTGAAACATGCCCAAACTCCGTATTTTCCACCACCTTCCATGTATATACCAACAGGAGCTTCAGTACTAGATCATTTTAGGAAGGTACCAGAGCCTGAATTAAGCATGTTTGATCAATACTGTAAAAAGGATCAAAAGATGGAGATCCACTTCCAGCCAGATAGTAGGCTGGAAATGAGCAGGAGAGACCAAGACAAAGCAGCAGAGAGGTTTGTGGAGTCAGGCAAGGACTTGGTAGATACTAATAGCTTCCTTGGAGAAGGCTTGGTGTTTGGAGATCTCCCTCACAATAATTTAGGAGAAGATAAAGGGTCTGTGCCCGATCTGAACATGTCTTCGTCAGTACCACCTCGCCAGAGGTTAAAGCCAACTCATTCAAAGTTGTCATCCTGCGTGGCTGCGTTAGTAGCTCTTCAGGCCAAAAAGGTTGCCTGTATTCCAAAAGGCGATCAGCCGAATCTTACAAAGGAACCTGGTCCTTTTAAAGATGGGACAAAGGGAAGTCCAAAAATGCCCAAGTCGCCAAAGAGTCCGCGAAGCCCCTTAGAGGTGGTGAGGAAGGCCAGCAAGCAGCCCGAGAGTCCTCGAAGCGTGTGCAGCGACAGCAGTGGGAAAGGCTCGCCTTCCATGGCAGCCGGCTCTCCACCAGCTATTCCCAAAGTTAGAATAAAGACTATCAAGACATCCTCTGGTGAAATCAAAAGAACTATAACTAGAATTTTGCCAGAAAACGATGAGCTGGGTAAATCGTTAGAAGAGTCACCTGCAGAAACCTCATCCGCTGAAGAGTTTATCAAATCCTTCCCTTCCCCTGACACTAGCGCAGTTATGGAAAGCGAGGCTAGCAAGAACTCAGCCAAAAATGGGGCTGCTTTGGCTATCCAGCTGTCAAACATAGCGAGTCCTTACACAGATAGTATGAAAACAGATCTTGCTGGAAACAGCACATCTGCCGTGTCTTTATCTCCACTGCCAAACTGCAGCGGCGGTGCCATAAAAGTAGGTATCACTGGGCAGCAGCTGAGCAAGAGACAGCAGCAGAGTATCGTGGTGCAGCCATCCAGCGTGACCACCTCCAGCCTTCTTCCCAAAGCTGTGCACTTGGCAAATCTCAACTTAGTTCCGCACAGTGTTGCTGCGTCTGTTACGGCGAAGTCATCAGCGCAGAGGCGGAATCAGCCTCAGGTGACTCAAATGTCTGTGCCGCTGGTGCATCAAGTAAAGAAAGCTGCTCCTGTCATAGTGGAGGCATTTAACAAAGTACTGCACAGTGCCAATCCGGTGCCAATATATACTCCAAACCTTAGCCCTCCACCTGACACCAGTATTAATTTACCTGCCTCTGGGTACTGTTGCCTGGAATGTGGGGATTCGTTTGCCTTAGAGAAAAGCCTGACTCAACACTATAGTAGGCGAAGCGTTCACATTGAAGTCATGTGCACTCAGTGTTCAACTATGCTACTTTTTTTTAATAAGTGTAGCTTGCTTAAACATGCAAGAGATCATAAGAGCAAAGGATTTATCATGCAGTGTTCTCAGCTGTTGATGAAACCAATTTCCTTAGACCAAATGTTTTCACCTTCTACAAGCTCTTCAGCATCTTCGGCTCCTCAGACTTTGCACTCGCCCTCTCCTTCACGTAAACCCAATGCTACTTCAGGAAACGGGGTAGGAATTTCTACTAACACTCAGCCCGCTTTGCCTCTGTACACGGACCCATTGCGACTAATCCGTCAAGGACTTAAGTGTTTAGAATGTAACAAGCAGGCGCAGGATTACGTTGCTTTAGCGGCTCATTACCAGAGAACCTCAGAAGATAATGAGAGACTGGTAAGTCATCATTTTAATGTTATTAGTTAAATCTGAGTTTAAAGACACTGTCCTCTAGGAAAAAAGTAGGTGTCATAGTGGCAAATGAGTTGCTTTGTTTAAGAAAAAAGTGCTTGCAGGGAACGTTTGGGATATGTGTGGACCCGGATGTGTGCGTCTGAAGAGATGTCTTAGCGTTGCTTGCTTACCTTCTTTTTACCCTTTGCCAGTAAAAAGTGGGTAGTGTCTTTAATTATGGGGATGACAAGAAAAGAGCTGGAGGGAGACTACGGAGATCTTCGAGCATCAAAGAAAGATGGTGTTGGAGATCAGAGATCACCAGCAAGCACATCAAGTGCTGAGCAGTGCCTTGAACAGGCTTTTGTGCTCTAGGCTTGGGTACAGGAAATCTGACAGAGCTTAATTTTGCCTTTCCTAGAATGTGTGCCAAAATCTTTGCATTATACTTTGAAACTTTTGGTGCTGTTTTTTTTTTTTTTTTTTTTTACTTTTAGACTGGTAAAGCGTATATTGGGATGGAACTAGCTGAGAGGCTAGCAGCCTCTCCTGATGAATAGGAAGGGGATGCTCTTCATTACATACTATGACGATACGCTTTGGTGTGTGTGTGTAGGGGTTTTTGTTGTGGTTGCTGTTTGTTTTTAATTTTAGAGGATATGGTCAATCCCACTTAACTATGAACCACCCTGAAGTTGAACAGGAGGAGGAATCCTTTTTGCTTGTTTCTTTGCGTGAAATGAAAGCTCTCCACATGCATCTGGCTGCCAGCTCCACTCCCAGTGCTCTCCTCCATGAGCTCTGTGAATGAAGACACCATGCCACCAAGTGACCTTTTGGGGTTTGACCACTGTTTTCTGCCATGGCCATTGCGGTGTCTGCATGCTCCAGAGCCTCCCTTTACTTGTTAAATGTCTACCAGGAACATTGAGGTTACTAGCATGGGCATACAGTGGCCCCGTTTCGATGCTTTATCTTTCTCTTAAATTCATCAGCAGCAAAAAATAGATTATGGCTGAATGGTTTTGTCATGAAAAATAGCAAGGCCAGAAGGGATTGACGTGGCCACATAATCACATTTCTTACCTGAGGCAGACCAGTAAGCACTGCACTCTTATCAACACCATAACTTGGTTTTGAACTATAATACATTTCTAGGAAATGTCAGCAGTCTGGAATGAAAAGCCTTCAGGTGCGGGGATACAGTGAGTGCTCCTAAGTGAGCTAAAATGTTAATCAGTGGCATTAAAAATGTATTTCCTATTTTTGTTGTGGGATTATCAATTCAAGAGCTCCTTAAAGAGAGAACAAATGGCTGATAGTATTTTTAGACTGTAATCAAATAATTTATTCCGTAACTTAACCAAGAAAAGTTTATGCCTCTCACTTTGAGTTAGGTTTGTTAGATGTGAGATCTTTTTTTTGAAGTGCTTTTCTGAATATAATTGTTGAAAAACTAGAAAAAGAGGGAACATGAGAGCTTGCAAAGCCCTCTCCTCCCTATTTGGTCTTCCCCTGCTTACACTCGAAGGGGTGCATTCATCCTCTCTGCAGTGTTGTGTTGGGAGTCCCTTTTCAGCGCATCTCCTGTCGTCGCTCCCCATTACCCCCTGGTGCCCTGTTCCCTTCCCAGAATCACAGAATCATTCAGGTTGGAAAAGGTCTGTGAGATCACCAGGTCCAACCTTGAGCCTAGTACTGACGAGTCCAGCAATAACCCATGCGGTGGAGTTCTACGTCTACGTGTTTCTTGAAGGCCTCAATGGGTGGTCACTCAGCCACTTCCCTGGGCAGCCTGTTCCAGAGCTGCACAGCCCTTTCAGTAAAGACATTTCTCCTAATATCCAACCTAAACCAACCTATCCAACAGAACATCCGTTTCAGCAAGACTGTTAACGTTTCTAAAGGAAAAAAGGACTTGGGCCTGTATGCCCGTTACTGTTTGTGTCCCGCTTTAGCAGTAGCTCGTGGAAGACGTCCCTCTGCCTTGTAGCAGTCCCCAAGGTATTTTGTGTCACTGGACTGAGAGCTGAAAGTGTTAGTGAAATTAGCTGGTCTTGGAGGGGGCCCATGCAGGAGGTGGGTGGCACACTCAACTTCTCTAAGTCATCACGCCGAAAAGGTGCCGACATGGTGTGCTTGGGGCAGGAAGGAGCTGAAGGCTTTACATTTCATGGAATGGTTTGGGTTGGGAGCGACCCTAGCGGTCATCTAATTCCAGCCCCCTTGGGCAGGGATACCACCAGCTCTGCATTTACTTGAGATTGCTACTCTTACATAGATCAGAAAAAAAAGAGGAACGTTGGTAGGAGCAGGAGATGACCTAACAACTAGTTTCACAAACACTTTCTTAGGTGGTAGAAGCAGCCACAAAATACTCCTGAAATATTTTCTCCCCTCTTGCAGGTAATGTAGAAGCCTAAATTGGACATAATTTCCATATTGTATGCTCCAGTGAATTCAGCACATAGTTGTGTGCCTGTGCTTGATCTGGAGCGTGCTCCTGTTGCGGGACAATGCCAACATGCAGAGGTGGTATAAAGAGTTGTGGACAACCTCAGACATGAACCACAACCCCATGTCTCAAGAGACTAATTATCTAGTATTTGTTGTAATTTTAAGCATTTGAGCAAAAACTCTTGTGTACTACTTTTGTCCCTGACGTTCTTCTCAGTGCACTGAGAAGTTGATTTAAACAGCTGTCTTTGGGATGGAGAAACATTGTCATCGTTTCTTAAAGCTAGCAGAAATCGCACTATAGTGTTTTGGATTTTTTTGGTGTTTTTCAATATCTTGCTCCGTGCCTTCCTCAGGATGCGTGGAGAAGAGCTTGTGTCTGAATTCTGGGACTGAGTATCTTGATATTTTCAAAGTAAAGTTGTGGCTTGGCTTACATATTCTAAAGAGCTTCAAGAAACAGAAAAAAAAATCCCTTTAGCTTTGGTTGTAGCAGAGCAGGTCCCCATTGTGTTATTGCCTAAAGGTTATCATTAGTGATTATTCAGGTACCTGGTTCCAGATTATCCCAAGAAAGGGAATTCTTGGGAAAGGTCAGTGGCTGAAGACAAAGGGTGGCAGTGGCATAATTGCTGTTCCCAGGTCTGTACTAAAGGATGGTGACCTCTGACAAATGGAAAGTAAGCTGGGTTGATATTTGATTGGTGTTCTTTACAGCTTGTGTTAAATGACACTAAATTTGGATTATTAACTATGACACGTGCCAATCTAATGTTTGCATAACCTGAGAAACAAGAAAATAAAAAGCTTTCTAGCTTGGTATGGAACAAGAATGTCACCTTGTTTGGAAGGCAGGGAAGATGTCTTATCCGACAGGGCTGTTCAAGAAAAGAAGTAGAAAGCTAATTTTTTCAGTATGATACTTTCCAGTCACCCAGTTCCACGCTACAGTGAAATAACCGAAGGACAAGTGAGCTGCAGCGAGAGGCAGGAATGATCGCATTGGAGAGGGGACACAGCTTAAGCTGGCTTCGCTCCATGAGAAAACTTATCCTGTATCGATACTTAAGGCTTCTCACTTTAATTGGAATTTCTTACCGCGACTTTTTGAATTACTTAGACATCTTCATGTTTCTTGTATCTGTTCAAAAGGAAAGTAAGGCAAATGGTTTGTTCGTTCCTGCCAGTGGTTTGGAAAATACCGTGTCTTATCTTTCTGAATGGCCTTGGGTAAAGTCCGTATTAATGGGACTGATAACAGGTAAATGAGTTTCCTAGGTGAGGCCAAAATGTGAATGACATAGGTGGATCCTGGTTGTTTTGGGGAAGGGAAGAGGAATGTGGATGTGGCCCAGACAGTGGGGAAAGGAGGAGATTGGGAGCAACTATGAGGATGAGAAGGCGATGATGCTGGATTGAGAAGGTGGAGCGGAAAGACCTTTAGAGAAATGATTGAGAGCTTGACTGTAATATTACATTTTGGGCTTTCAGTGGCTACATGGTTGCAGTTACTCCAAGTACAGCAGGGAAATCCTACTGGACTTAGTTTCATATAGAATATGCGTAAGACGAAGGCAGCTAAATACCAAGGTGGGCTCTCCGGCTTTTAGTGAGGATATAGGATTACGAGCTATGAGTTAATCCATTTCAGAAATAGAAAGAACAGGACTTACTGGATGTGTGCTTTAAGTGGATCGTATTAATGGATCTCAGTTATTTTTACCTTTTTTTTTTTTTGGAGACTTGTGAGGCCATTTTTGCAATCGTCACTTGATAGGGTTTATTTACTCCTCCTCTGTTGCAGAAGCACAAGAAGAAAACAGTATGCGAACTTGAATATCTGGTAGGTTGGATTTTGATCACAGGGGATGCTGTGCTGCATGCAGGTATTATGTTTATCCAGTTGTTCAAAAAGTGGAAGCAGATGTTTCTTGTAACTTCAGGTCTGTTTGGTCTGACTATGGCAGTGTTATGTTCTAGAGCAAGTTGTTTGTTTTTTTTGGGGGGGGGTGTGATTAAATAGTTGCTAGATTATGCCAAATTAATCTGATATGCGTGTTCTACAATTTATTTTTGGATTGGAGAAATAGGTAGATCCTAATTGTCCAGATGTTCAGTGAAATGGCTGACAAGAGTGCTGTGTGGGGAACGGCTGTACTGAAGAAGTAAAGTTAAGAGGTTGGAGCAGAACCAGGTAAAAGAGGAGGGAACTGCAAGTGGGGACAGGTTGCCTGTAGGACTCCCCTAGGGGTGGCTTTATCCAGCTCAAACACCCTAGTTGATGGTCGTATTAAGGACCTTGGAGGCTGAATGTGCTGGTAAAACTTGTGGAACCAACAGAGTAAGAAGTCATCAGGGGGAAAACTGGATGTTTTACAGGAGGACCTAGGTGGTCATGAAGACTGCATAGGAATCGGAAGAAGCAATTGAAAATCAGGGTATGTGTTTGGTCACAGGAAGGCTCTGAACAATCGATCTGTGCAAGGGATTTGAGTTAACCTGCAGTACCAGCCAGGGTCTTGTTAATGCTCCCTGTCGCTGCTAGCAATTACTTACCAGGAGAAACATGTATTGTTCCACATTTATCAGGGAGAAACTGGAATAAATGAAGACTGAACGACTGGGGAAATGGAAAGATGATGTTATAAGGGGAAATTAAAAGACCTTTATGAGTTTAGCTTGGCAAAGAACTGAAACATTACAATGGGTCTCCTTCAGTACCACGCAAGACACAATATTAAAGGTGAGGGTTGTGGCACTTTCTTCCAGAAATCAAATCTTCAAAAATGAAGTGTTGCCCCTCAGGGATCACCCTCTGTAGTTTGTCAGCATCAGACAGTTCTTGTAGCCTTTTCGGAACTGAGCTCAAATTCCAGATGAACAAAAACCATGCAGATCCTCATGCTTTCATTATAGGTCTGCTTTTCCTCACAAAGTGAGAGTGTGCGAGGCTGCTCTGTGTTCACTATGATGTTTACAGAGTGGAGCTTTTTAAACCTACAGGCAACATTGATGCGAGAACAGGCTCAGATAGATTTACATGGAAAATTGGGAGATGGTTTGTCATCATCAGAGGAATGAATTCTGGAAAAGGTTTCCCATAGAAGTAACGAACAAAGGATACAAACTGGTTTTGAGACAGAGCTTATTTGTTTTTTTGGCAAGGACAGAACAGTGCACAATAATGTGCAAGAATTCAAAGTACTTTCTGACCCTCTTGGGCATAATTGTCCATCTACTAGTAACCAGAGAGATTTCCTATTTCATTTTGTCTTTTTTGATACCATCCAAAATCCACAGAGGTAGCTAAGACTTGAAATACAACACGTAAACTAAGGACCTCTGAATTTTCTTCCACCTCTGTGCTTTTGTTCTTCCCCCTCTCTTTCTTCTTCTGTTGTTCTTTATTTGTCCAATAAGATTTTTTCAGTGAGACATGACGTATCCTGTTTATGCACCACCTACACTAGAGTTACTTAAAAGCAATTTTATGGCTGCCTTTTCTGTTTCTTCTTCCTTCCCCCTCTTAAATCAATGTTTTATAATTTATTGGCTAAAACTTGCCAGAAGCTAGTAGGACCACATGCTGCACTGGTAATCTCCCAGCAGTAAAGTAGCAAGTAAGAAAGCAGCTATATCTCTGCTTTTATTTCCTTTTTTCCTTTTTTTTCCTTCATTTTCATGTTTTAATTTGGAAAACAAGAAGATCGAAAATCAATAAAAATTCTCGTGGCCCTGGAGAGTACTGCTTTCTTCCTCTCCCAAACCAACTGCGATTAATGCAGTTCCTAGGTACCAGCAAAGGCTGATTTTGTTTTGTTTTTGTATGGAGGTTTTCCCTCTGGATTTTATGGAAGCGAAGGGTTGGAGGATGTTATGGTGAAAGCACATTGAGGGAATGAAGCTGCAGGCAGGGATTGCTGGGAGCGCAGACAAAGAGATGAGCGGCAGGATAGGAGCCAGAGCCCGTACCCTGAGGCCAGAACAGCGCGTTGCGATGAGGAGGAGGAGAGGCTGGGGAGGAAGGAGGTTAGGGTGCAGCTCTATGGTCCGCTTAAATCAGCGTGTGGGCTGCTGCCACACAGGGTGACAATCCCACCCTCGTTCGGTCTCCCAGCCCTGGCAGCCCCACAGCCCCCAGGGGACGGAGGTCAGCACGGAGGAAGGGGCACGCAGGGGAACCAGCACGAGGGCAAGGAGGGGATCGGAGGCAGAGTGTGTCCCCAGCAGGATGGTGCGTGGAAGCTGTGAGGCTGGAAGCTGATGGCTTCTGGCACCAAGATGGAAGGCTCCTTCTCCCTTGTTGTTCCTCCATATGGGCACCAGTGACACTGACAGAGCGCCGGGGGCAGAAGGGCTGGGTGGTGGTGGTGGTCTCAAATCCTGCTGGTGCAGGGAAGGGTGCGAGGAGGAGGAGGAGGTGTCCTTCTGAAGTGCCTGTGCACCAACGCACGCAGCACGGGGAGAATATACGAGGAATTGCAGGTGTGCGTGCAGTCGCGGGGCTGTGATCCCGTGGGGATCATGGAGGTACGGTAGGATGGCCTGCGTGACTGGATTGCTGCATCAGAGGGATACAGCTGCTGTGGGAAGAACAGGCTGTGAAGGGAAAGAGTTCTCCTTTGTGTGAGAGAGCAGCTGGAACACGTGGAGCGCTTCCTGGTGATGGGTAACTGAGAGCTTGTGGCTTAGGATGAGAGAGAAGATGAGTAAGGATGACATGGTAATGGATATCTGCTACAGGTTGGCTGTACGGGAAGAACAGGCAGGCGAGGCCCTGTACAGGCAGCTGGTAGCAGCCTCGTGCTCACAGGACCGGGTCCTCGTGGGGGACTGCAGCCACCTAACATCTGCAGCGCTGGAGGGCATAAGCAGTCCAGGAGACCCCTGGACAGCGTCAATGACAACCTCCTGACCCAAGTGAAAGGGGTTCCAACAAATGGCTTCTTGGAAGTGTGAAGGTCAAAAGCAGCCTTGGCTGCGGTGTCCATGAGATTGTGGAGCTCAGGATTCTGAGGGCAGGGAGAAGTGTGAAGAAGCAGCTTACAAATCTGGACTTCAGGGGAGCAGACTTAGGCCTCGTTAGGATCTGCTTGAAAGAGTCACAAAATTGTTCGGGTTGGAGGCACCTCGGGGTCCATCTGCTCCAACCCCTGCTCAAGCAGGGACACCTGGAACAAGTTGCCCAGGACCACGTCCAGATGGCTTTTGAAGATCTCCAGGGAGGGAGACCACAACCTCTCTGGGCAGCCCGTGCCAGTGCTCTGTCACCCACACAGTAAAGAAGCACTTCCTGATGTTCAGACGTAAGCTTCTGTGTTCCAGTTTGTGCCCAGTGCCTCTTGTCCTGGCACTGGGCACCACAGAGAAGAGCCTGCCTCAGTCCTCTTTACACCCTCCCTTCAGCTATGTACAGACGTTGGTAAAGCTCCCCCTGACCCCCACTTCTCCGGGCCGAGCAGTCCCAGCCTCTCCTCACAGGAGAGGTGCTCAGTCCCTTTGTCATCTCCATGGCCCTTTGCTGGACTCTCTCCAGCCTGTCCAGGTCTCCCTTGTGTTGAGGAGCCCAGCATGGGACCCGGCGCTCCCGGCATGGCCTCCCCAGAGCTGAGCAGGGCAGGATCCGTCCCCTGCCTCCAGCCCAGGCTGCTGCTCGCCGCCTGCCCGGCAAGGGCGCGTTGCTGGCTCGTGCTTGGCCAAGCTGATGGCCTTCTGTCATGGTAGATGAGGGGGGAGCAGTGTGTGCTGTCCAGCTTGACTTCGGTGCAGCTGTTGTTGCTGTCCTCTTCAGGAACCTCCTAGAAAAGCTGTGAAGTATGGGCTGGATGAGCAAACAGTGCTGCGGGCTGAAAGCTGGTTGTGTAGCCAGGCCTGGAGGGGTGGTGCGCAAGTACAAAGTCTAGCTGGAGGCCAGTTACTTACTAGCAGTGTGCAAGGGTTAGTGCTGGGTCCAGGCCTGTTGAACAGCTTCATTAATGGTCTGGGTGATGGGGTACGTTGTACCCTAAGCACCTTTGCAGGTGCCACCAAACCGGGAGGAGTGGCTGGTGCACCAGAGGGTCATGCTGCCATCCAGGGGGACCTGGGCAGGCTGGAGACGTGGGCTGGCAGGAACCCGATGAGAAGTGCAAAGTCCTGCCCTGGGGAGCACCCCCAAAACCCAGCCCCAGGACATGCTGGGGCACCCAGCTGGGAAGCAGCCCAGCACAGAAGGCCCGGGGGGGAGTCCTGAGGAACACCAAGGTGACCGTGAACCAGCAACGTGCCCAAGGAGTAAAATGGTGTCCTGGGCTGTGTCAGGCACAGCACTGCAGGTGGAGGGAGGGGACCCTACGCACCTTCCTTCTGTGGCAATGGCTGGGATCTTGTAGTTGGGATTAGCAAATATTTGGCTGGTGAAGTAGGAAGGGAGTCAGTGAAAAAGCAAAGTGGTGAAGATCACAGCAAAAATGGTGCGTGAACTGCTGTCCTTCTGTCTTTGCTAGGACACAAAGCACAAGGAAATGCAGGGTGAAAAGAAAGAAGCAGAGCTGAGAGACTAGATGGGCATCAACCGATGGATGGGTGGAAATCTGCCCTGCAGGGTGGAGGGCAAGCAGAGGGCTTTAACATTACTGTCATAAGAAAGGAGAAGGAAAAGTGCCATGCAGTCTTAAGGGACGTACTGATGACTTGAAAGTGGGGATGTGAAAGCCCAGTGTCATCCAGTGAGGGATTATTTTAGCAACTGGGAGTTCAGGTTTCGAGTCGCAATGCGAGAGGCAGAGTGGTTGGTTGGTGGCTCAGAAGAAAAGATGTGGAAACTGAAATTCTTAAAATTATGGCTGACATCAGGAGAAAAGTTCTGCAGACTGTGAGGGTTCAGAATTAAGTTTATTTGATGCAGCATTGTCTATACATGGGATACTGGTGTGAAATTTCATTTTGCATTGAAATTCCACTGTTTCCTACAGCTGTCAATTCCTAGATCTACACATTTTTCTGCAAGTGCAAAAATGTATTTTGTGGTTATCGAAGAGCCTTAACTTCCAGGGAATCAGGTGTTACTTGAATGCCTTAGATGACTGGGGCTTAACCACCCTGGTGTCTTGGGAATATTTAGGGGTGTGTGTGTGGAGGGGTCAGTCTTGGTGGGGGTGTGAGAAGGACGCTGGGTTTGGGAGCGTTGGGCGGTGGACGAGGTGCAGGAGCACTGATGAGAGTGAACAGGGGAGGTGGGATGCAACGAAGAAGAGCAGACGTGCGGTGGAGAGGGGGAGTGAGCCAGAGCGAGCAGAAGAGGGGATAGATGGAAAAGTTCCGCATTGAATTGTAATTAAGTCCTTTAGGCTGACGGCCAAGCAGGTTCCCGTGGCGGCATTGGCCCTCTAGGCTGACACGTTAAAACAGGCAGCTATAACCAAGGAAACAGAAGTATCTTTGTACTCCCTGAGAGTATGGAGTTAATTAGGTTAAAAATGTCCATGTTAGGGCTGGACTTGCATGTTCCTTCACCAAAACTTGAATGCATTGGTCTTAGGATATCACTTTGGTTCCAGATTTTTCTTTTAATTAATAACTTTAGGTTTCTCGTGTAGCTTTTCAGATCTTTAAGTTGAACGTGCTAATGAAATGATACCTATTCATTTAAAGAAAGCCTGGGGGAAGGATACAGCTTAGCTATCACAAAGACTGCAGAAGAAATTCTCAGCTGGCCACTTCTGCTCGCATAGGTAAAATTTTGTGTAGCAACATTATAAACTTGAAACCATCCAAGTGAAAAATCACCCTCCAGGCGTCTGGTTTGCTCAGAGACGTTGACTGCAGGGTGGGCTGGCAAAAAGCTGTGCCCGCGGGAGGTGTGGAGCTGAAGGTGAGGGCTGGAGCTGCAGGCTGCCGGAGCCAGCGTGCCACACAGCACCGCACAGCCGTGCCGAAGGATGCAGGCTGCTGGCGTTCAGCCCAGTGAGGCAGTAAGTGAAAGCTAATGCAAAGTTAACGGTTAACTCTTAAGTGGTAATTCCCTTCTATTTTTTTTTTTAATAGCAGAAACATCCTGCTAATCTACATTGCGCTGCTCAAACTGCCTGCGGTCCCTTGGCTGCCAGAAGTATTGGTTGTCCCTTCAGTTCTGCTAAAGCAGAAAAAATAAAAGCTATTGAAAGGCTGGATTTGGGAAGGACTGGGGCTTTGGGGCACCTCTGGTGGGGGATTTTTGGTATGAATATGTAAAGGACAAGTGCTCTTTAAAACACTTGCGTTCCAAAAATACCAGTTCTCTTCCCCTCTAACTGTTTCACTCTGAGTCCTTAATGATTTTTTTTTTAACGTAGAGGTTGTTAGCCTTATGAAATTTTTCCTCTTTTGTAGCTGAGGTTCCATGCCTTGCAGTCAGCATGACCCCATGTTTCCAGCTGAAGCTACACAGTGGTCATGTCAAGGAGTCTGGGGGCTTCTCATTAAATATATGTGAATTTTGTCGGCATCGTTTAACTTTCTATAGCAGCAAAGAGGGTCTGAACCTAATGTGAAGTGTCTTTGCTTGCACTGAAGCTGGTTCCCTTTCGGTTTGTGTCAGGAGTAGTGAAAGCGAAGGGTTTAGTGCCCCAGGTTCAGCCTCCAGTGGGGCGTTAATGGGATCGTGCCCTGGCTGGTTACAGACAAAGCCTGTAACCGTTGGGAAAATTGCCCGCCGGGATTTTGCGGCGATGCCTGTGTGTGAGAAGGGAGATTGCTCTGACTTTCTGATCCGGTGTGCTGTGCACAGCTGGGCTAGAAGAAAACATGCTTGTAAACGGATCAAATGTGAGGCAGAGTCATTTAGTCAATTGTTTTAATGAAGCAGAAGGGTCAATGACGCTGTCTCTATGCAGGCACTTCCCACAGCAAAACTGGGCTTTATCTTCGAATTTCCTGATTCACAAATACCTTTGTGGCTTCAGGATTGCAGTTAGCACTCTGAAAGAGTTGGTCTAGTATGGTTTTTTTTTCAACCTTAACTCTACTTCAGTGAGTATTTGGTGTTTTTTTTCCCTTCTGAAGATGTTAATAAATAGAAATGGGAATAAAATTAAGTATTCTGAAGTGTGTGAGCTTCTGAGCATTTGTCTGTGTGTGTGATTGTGACTTCTGAAAGAAAAGCCCGAATGCTGTGTGGCAGGCGAACCAGAATTAAATAAAACTTGTAATAAATAACTCTTGATTAAAGTGTAGGTTATGGGAGTATACGAGAAACGCAGACATTACACAACTCAAAATCATATCCTGGTAACACGCTTTAGAAATAACTGACTAATGAATGTCTCAAATTGCTGCCAGACTTCTTTGAAAAGTCATGGAAAACTAGGAGAGAGATAAAAATGTGACATCTGGAACCAAGTTAAAATTTCTCGTGCAAAGCAGAAGCGTTGCAAAAGAAAACGCCACTTGGGCTCCAAGATAAAGCCTTGGGGATGTGGGGAGCTGAAACGGGGCTGCCCCTTTGCCCCTGAGAAATGCGGCTGCTCCTGGTCTGAAACAGATGGGTGCGTGCTCCTGCACTGCCTCTGGGCAGCTGAATGGCAGGATTTCTGGCCTCAAGTCTTTTGCAGGCCTTAAGGAAAGGATGAGAATAAGCTTAAAGGTATTAGTTACTGGTTTTATTTTCCTCCACTGAACCTTTTTCAGCTCTGCTGTATACCTTGGAGTGAAGGAGGTGACCCCGATTCATACAGAAGTGAACTGTGGGAATTATGTACAGGGGGGAGATGTTTTCTGTCTCATTCCATGCTGTTTTTTTGCTTTTTTTAATTCAATCCTGACATATTTTTTTTTTCTGATTGCTGCAGAACACTGTGCTGATGTTTTCTCAGGAGTGTCTCCTTCCTGTAGTGGCAATGCTCAGCTTGCAGACTGTCACTACGTGCGTAAAGCTAAGACTGCTTTTTCCCATGTAGCTCACTTTGATTCGATAGCCAAATGTAACCTGCCATGTGCTTACCTGGATACTCAGTCCTGTGTGGTCTTTTTGCAGTTTTTTGTGGCCAGTTCTTATTTGTAATACTCTGAGTTAACCAGGGTATCATCAGCGTTCTTTGCCATTTTACTGTTTGTTCCCTTTCCCAGATATTTTGCGAATATTTTGAAGAGCCCAAATTCCAGCAGACCTTTCCTGGACCCCTTCCTCCATGAAAGAGCTGTTTCTTTCTGTCTTCTGACCAGTGATTTATCAATGCATAAGTCATCTTTGTTTATGCCCTAGCAGCTAGTTCCCTTGAAAGCCTTTGGAGAAGGGTGTTGCAAAACTCTTTTTGGAAATCCAGGTAGATTGACCCATCTGGAGGTCACATCTTCCTTACCCTTGTGGTTTTGGAGCCCTTTGGAGAACTTGGATGAAGCAGGGAGGGAGAAGCCGTGTTGACTTTTCCCAAGTACTGTACAAGTAACGCTGGTTAAAGATGACAGTTTTCATTATTCTTACTAATTTGTCCGTGACTCATTGCTCTTCATTTTGTCTGCTCCGTAAATTCTCGTCTCTTCCATGAGACAATCTGAACTCGGAGGCTTGTTGTTTTTTTGTTTTGTCCCCACTCCGCAGCATGGTGTCAGTGTGGGAATCCTTCCAGCTTCTGCCACGGCATTCGTAGACGCAATAAATTCATTTCTCCTTATCCTCACCAGACTCTTGCTTTTTATTCCCCTATCATGCATGTGCACTCTCTGGCAGCCTTCCTGCTCTTGCAGGGTCTGAAGAAGATAACCATTAGCGTTGATGCCTCTTGCAAGCTGGCCCTCAAACATTTCTATCCTATGTCAGCATATTTTGGGTCGTTGACAGCCTTTCACGTAGTGGGGAAGCTCACTGCTTCTGGGTGTAGCCTGCGCATCCCCAGGCAGCACTGCCCGACACAAAGCCCATTAAACGCTGCAGGCAGAAGGGTGACTGGGGCACGTTTCGGATCAAGCACAAGCACTCTAGGCAGTGAAGATTCAGGTTTTTCTGTGTGTTGGTTGCCCAGGGGCCAAGGGAGCCTTTAGGGGTGCAAGATAGGGCATGTTGGGATGCAAGAGGTGAGCCCCAAACTGTCTCTTTGCTGCCTTAAAACCAAAATTTAATCAGCCTTGACAAGGCAGTTTTGGGGATTTGTGGAGAAGGTATTTCTCGCTACAACATGAGGGCAAAGGTGCTTTCTACTTGTGTTTGTGCTGAGTCTGCTTTAAATACTAGGTGGGATCAAAGTTGAAGAGTCCTAACAGCACCAAAAAGTGGCATTTCCCACTGCAAATCGAAACCCAGTTAAAAAAAATTCTGTAAAAGACAATAAAGAAAGCTGAGACTGCCCTGAACATCAGTTTCTACTTGTAGCTCTTCTTTGGTGATTTGAGAGTGCTTTGGAGAATTTAAAGTTGAGCTCAGAAGTTAAAATATTCCTTGCCTAGAAGTCCTGGGGGTATTTTAATTTCCCATTTTCCCATTGCCACTTGTATTTAACGGGTTCAGACCATGGCTGAGTAGTGCTGTTGTTCCTTGCTGAAATTAGGGCATTTTTGGGAAGGGCTAAAATACCCTTGAATGTGGTTTAGGTTTGGGTGTCTGCGTGGGGATTCTACAATATAGTTCCTTCCAGCTGTTCTTCTCTTTCCTATGAAAATCTTTTCTGCTTTAAATTTATTTTGTAACATCTCAAATCATGTCTTTTGGATAGTTTGGCAATTTCTGAAGTTTCCTCCTTCTTCGAGGGCCTAATTTTTTATTCCCCCCTCCCCCTCCAAAAAAAAAAATAATCCTTTTTGGATTTGTTGTAGCTTTGCATTTTATTATAAATGATGTTTTCTGATACCTGCAGTAGTTCCGACAATTCCCTAACAGGCACTAGGTACTGGAGCATCAGAGATGTTCCATGAAGTACCAACGCTGTAGAAAACATAGCTGACCCTCGCAGCATTTGGTTTTATTTTACTTTCTGTCATATTTAGGGGATTCTCTCCCAGGTTTCTACCCTGGTTGCCAGCGGTGAAGTCTGAAGGACTTAGGCTGGTCCACCTAGGTGTGCACATGCTACATTAAAAGCTTCACTTGGCCCCAAAGACATACTTCCTTCTTCAGAGCCTTCTTTAACTGGAGTGGAAGAAATGATGCAGTTAAATTATCCAATTTGATAATCCATAATTAGCTGCTTGCTGTAGCTCATTCTTAAGCTGGAGTTAGGAGCAGAGGAATAATTTTGCATGTGTTTATTAACGACAGAAGAGAGTTTAAGCTCCTAGAGGGCTCAGATCGGAAGGTAGGTAGCTATTATGGCTGTTCATATGTACGTACTGTTATGGTACTGAACTTTATGTATCACGTAAACGATGCTTGTTCTGCAGATCTGTGTTGCTATGAAGTGTGGCCCTTCTAACAGCAGGAAGAAAAAATTGGATTTCATAAGAGGCACAGAAACAGGGAGAAAAAGCGTCTTTGCATCATTTCCAATACAAGGTTATCAAGAAGCACCTGTAAGGATGTCACAGCACACGTGGCTCGTGTTCTTTAAAAGTTCAGATTTGGTCCAGTTAGAAGAAATTTTGCAGGAGACCTAGATGTGGTTTTGGTAGGGAAGGCACGTCAGCACTGCGCTGCGTTCAGTGGTAAGCGTTCTGAGCCAGTGTGTAGGGGAGTTCGTCTGCGTTTTTGGTGATTTTGGTGCAGGACGTGGGCATGTTGAGGAAAGTGCTTTCCTTCTCAAACGTCGTAATGCTGAAATGAGGGCAGTGACTGCGTAGGTTTTCAGAGCTAAGAGCTGAAAGTTTTTGTTTTCTTTTTATAGAAGAAAAAAGGAAAATAAATCATAGAGGGTGTGGTTTTAGAATGGATACACACACTTGAAATGGCTAATTAGAGAAGTTGTTAGGTTTGTTGTGGAAAAAGATGACAAAGGCAGGCCAAAGTGTGTCGTAGAGCTAATGCCAGGTAGGTAGGGGAACGTGCTGGAGCTTCCCCTAAACCTGAAAGATTTCTAGGATGAATTAGGGGGAGGGAAAGCAAATAGAGAATAAATAAATAACATAACATAACCTTTCTTCCATCAGACTTGCCAAGTGTGCCAGATGATGCTGCCCAACCAGTGCAGCTACTGCGCTCACCAGAGGATCCACGCTCACAAGTCCCCGTACTGCTGCCCGGAGTGCGGGGCCGTCTGCCGCTCTGCCTATTTCCAGACTCACGTCAAAGAGAACTGCCTGCATTACTCCCGCAAAGTCGGATTCAGGTTTGTGCAAGCTCCAGAAGGTCTGCACCGGGGTGGCAAGAGGGAGGGGGACGTTGGATTTTGGTCTTTGGAAACGTGTCTTGCTTGTGGCAGAAACAAAAGGGGATGTGTCACAGGACCACGTGGTTCTCTATGGGGCGAAACACATTTGGAACGGGAAATGACTAAAAGAATTTAAGGGGAGGTTTCTGAGCACAGAAATGATTTTGAGGCAGCTTTAAGTTGAAAGATGCTTGTATTAACTTCAAGTTGCAGGCGGTCCTCTCAGGATTGATATTTACAGCAAAAAGATTGCAGAACTTAATCCTCTAAATCTCTTTAAGGGTAGAACTTATATATATGTCAGTTATAATGGTCTGAGGGATATGTGCCCTCACAGGAAAGACACAGATTATTTTACTGTACGTCCCTAAAACTCTGCAAATGCTTCTCATGAGCTGAGAGAAATGGAGGAAGGCTCCCAAGGTGGTGTGTGTGTGTGCTCGTGCTGTCCTTTTTCCAGCCAAATTGATTGCTTTAATAAAAGACATTACTTTTCCCTACAAGCCTTTCCTGCTCTGTATGTGTAGATCACCTCAGCTGCAATACGGCTCATGCTGAGATGCAGATGATTTGCTCAGGAGATGAATGATGGACTAGGTGACCTTTCAAGATTCCTTAAAGTCCTGTTTTTTCTCCGATTACTGTTAAATACTATGAAATGTAGAGTGCGTAGGGCAATTTCTGCTCTTGGAGCTGTTCTTTTAAAATTACAAATTCAGGAAGCTTCCACTGTGTGGCTTCTTCTAAAATCACACTTAAGTTTTCAAGGGTGTTTTCTTTCGACCATGAAGACAAGAGATATATCCAACTGATTCTGAATTTAATTATAAACAGTTTTTTTTTTAATGTGGGATCTGATCTGAGGGTGCACAGCCCACAATGAAGAATTAATTCCATTGCAAATTAAATGGCTCTGATACTGAGGCTGTTTGAAAAATGAATTAATTTGTGAGAAGGAGGAAGGAAGAATGCTGGAAAAAACAAACAAACAAACTTTTCCCTGAGATGGAAAAATGTGAATGGGAGTAGATGTCAGAAGACTAGCTGTGGTTTTAATGTAGTTGTTTGTACTTCACTGGCACTTGAGAATCCCAAATTCAGGCATAGCTTCGTTGGGCTGAGCCACTTGCGTAGCATCCCCATCTCTGGAAATGCCCTGGTCAGTAGCGGGTCACAGGGTTACTCTGGCCTGAGCTTGCTCTTTTAGCAAGGATCCAGTGCTGGTCCTTTCTCTTCTGTTTCCAGTTAATGGGCTCACAGTCAACAGCAACCAACAGCAGAGGTTGCTCCTGATTCTTGTGTGATCTTGCATTTTTTTTTAAACATTATTCATTCCAGATGTATACAGTAATATCTTTATGATGCCTCCTTAATGCTTGTCAGCAATGCCAGCTTCCATCCATCTACAGATGTCATAAGCAAATATCTGCTTTCTGTGCTAGGGACAGTAATGAAGATCTAAAACAAGACAGAGCTCAAGAATGGTACTTACGGTGTTTGAGCTTTAACCGGTTTCTCTAGAAGTTAAATTTCTTTAACTTCTCCAATTTGTATCTTCTGAAGTTCATCTTTGAAAACTGAATCCACTAAGTGGATGAACATCTGGCTGTGCCATCCTTGTTACCCTTCCTGTCCCTGCTGCGGGGTTGATGTCATTGCCATTGTTGAAAACAGAAGAAATAAATTCAAGTTGTAGAACGGTATCTAGATAATCCGTGGCATCTGTCCTATGGTCACGTAGGGACTTTTGTTCTTTCTTTTTGTTTTTGTTACTTGCAGAACTGCAAAGCCAAGGATTTCTTTTAAATCCTCTCCAGGGTCAGTTCAACTTTTTGCTGCTTCACAATATATATCTATTTTTCCTGAATTTCTGATACGTATGTTTGGTTTTGTTTTTCTGATCGGTCCTTGTTCTGTCTTCTTTTCTGCTGATATCCCAATGCATCCAATGAAGTTTGGAGTACGGTTGTTTGAATTTGAGTTTTAGGTGTGGATTACATTGAAGATGAGAAAGGTCTTCTGCAGTTTAACGTTAAAATTAACAAGACTGTCCTAAATGCTGCTTTCCACTTGGCTCCAAGTGTCACCTCCCCCCCTTTCCAAGCACTGTCCAGCTGTCCCCACAGATGTGGCACCATGTAGTACCCGTTTTCCTTCTCGGTACCACCGGGAGTGTTCAGGGGCTGGATGATGACAGCGTAGGAAATATTCAGAAGGTTAAAACAACATCTTGTAGCCTTATCTCCTCTCGCAGGATTCTTTCCAAGACTTGTACGCCACCCTTCCTTGCCCTGAGGCTATCCTGGAGTCTTTTCTTGCAAGCTATTCCCCCGTGCTTGGGATATGATAGCAGAATTTGTAATTTACAGAAATTACATGGCAAGCCTCTGACATCCTCCATCCACTTTGCTCTGCTAATTAGTTTACTTTATCAAAGTTTGTCCTTCTGGCACTGGGATTCTTGATTACAAAGTGGCTTTTGTTTAAACTTCCATGTACTGTAAATTAAATTAACTTGTGATCATTTGACCCCAAGTTAGAACTTATTTCATCCCTAATTCTTTATGAAGTCTTCAGTGCTTGCCAAAACTGAACGTACTGCAGAACCATTTCTTGTTGATTCGGGAAGTGTTTGTAGAAGAAGCCTGTTGAATATTCCTGGGTGTACCAGCTAGAGCTTACTGGCAGGATTAGTGCTTTTTCTCCCATTTATACTTGGAAATTTATTCTTCCATAATAACAGGGTTCTTGGTGTTACTATAATAGAAGTCTCTCTCCCTGGCTCACATGATTGAGGATCAGGCTTGAAGGCAGAACTACCCGAGCAGAATATTTTCATGTTTTTCCATGGACGATACCAGCTGTTGTCACCGCTTCCCTCTCTAAATTCCAGAAAAGAGTGTTTCTGTGTGTATTTTGGGGGGAGAGGGTTCGACTCCTCTGGGCTGGCTTCTGCCTAAGGATCTTTTGAAGTACAACTTCAAAGCGCAGACTGGTTTCCTAAGCGCTGTCGGGAGGCTCATTTGGAGGGAAGGATAATCTAGTGGCTTGTTTGTTTTTGATACGGGCTTGGAGCTCTTCCAGTTGCTAGATAGCTGGGGTCCATCTGCGGCGGTGCCGCTGGTGTGGCGTTTGTGCCGCGGCACTGCTGAACGCACGAACGCTGACAGCACCACGGGCAAACGGCAAACCTCAGAACGAAGGAAAAAAACATTCATAAAGCAGCTTATCTCCAGCCTCGCTGGAGGAAATTACCCCTTACGTGCCTTTCGCATCCCACCAGCACAAGAGTTGGCCCCACACGCGCCCAGCCGGGCTCCTCACGGGAAAGTTCCTTCGTTGCTGCAGTCAGGACGTGCAGCGTTTGGCTCGAGCAGAGCTCTGCTGCTGCTCGTTTTGACTGAATCTTCTTAGCAGCAGCTATTCTGGCCACGGGGATGGTGACCCCTGCAGCTGGCGCAGGCGAGGGCAGGTGCCTGCATCCTCATGTGCCCCTGAAGTGTCGGCATGTGGCTTCCCAGCAGCAGGGTGGGTGCTCGGGAGGAGCGCTGAAGCCTAAATATAGTGCGGCTGCAGGCAGTTGTTGCTATCTCGGGGCAGGCCTGTCACAGGAGCGTGCTGGGTGACCCTGGCCCTCCTCCTGGCCCCAGGGCTTTGTTTTAGGCTGCCGAGAAGAATTCTCTGGCTCCACCTGCAACCTCTGCTTCTTCGTCGCAGTCCTCCCAGAGCGTCCCCCCAGCTCCCAGACAAGCAATATCCAGGCAGCACCTGGGTCTTAATGATTTTAATGAGCCTAATCAGTTTCTGTTGCTGTTTTCAGTACCTTTGCTGTTGCTGTCATCATTTGCTGTTGCTTAGTGTCGTATGAGAAAAGCAATTGTGCAGGGTTACTGAAGATTTCTTAGCTGAATAATCTTTGTGTGTGTGAGTGTGCTGGGGATTAACTTTGTTTATGATGCTTGTTACTACCTGGAGACCTCATCAGATACTTCTACTTCAGTTCTTCGTGTGCACCTGTAACAGAATTGGCTTTCAGAGATACAGGACTGCATTTTGCTGTACCACGTCTTCCTTTGTTCTTTCCACATCATTGTAGTCTCTGAAGGCTTCTTTTATAGATGCGCTCACTTGCCAATTTGTAAGATCTGCCCAGCTTGTGAATTCCTGTATCGTATTCCTCCTTGATTCTTCTGTGCTGTTACTGAAGAGACTAAACGAGGACCTGCCATAGCCTGGTGCTTGCCTCCCTCTGTGGTGCTTTCCCTTGGTGTATGCCTTTTGGAAGCAATATTTCAGCTGTAACTCAGCTTCTTCTTCATGTGTCCCCCAGGTGCATCCATTGTGGCGTTGTCTTCATGACCCTCGCATTGCTGAAAGTGCACATTCATGAGAAACACTGCGAAGTCTTCCACAAGTGTTCTTTTTGCCCAATGGCCTTCAAGTCAGCGGACAGCACCACGGCTCACATGACCAGCCAGCACCCAGGAGAGCCTCACAAGACGACTCAGTGAGTATTTTGTTATTATCTGTTCTTTTCCTTTGCTGGCTAGTTCCAGAACTCCCCCTTTCCATCCCATTTTTTTCCTTTTTTTTGGTTTCTGTCCTCATATCAGAAGAAGGGCTGCCACTTTGTCTGCAGGCAGTGGTTTGATCCTAACAACAGCGTACTCTCCTTGATACGAATGCAGTCTGCTCGGGTAGGGGGAGAGGAGTTTGGGCTCCGGGTTTTGTGTACATCTGTAAAAGGATCTTAATTGTTACGCTTTGTCCAGCAGGAGTCAGAGTGGCACCTCGTGGTAGATGGCTCCAGGGTAACTGCTGAACCTGGCACTCAAAGGGAAGAGAAAGCTGTGCCATGCAGCATTGCTGCAAAAAATCGCTGGAGAGAAACCTCCTGTTTTTTCCACTCTGTATCAAGCCCTGAGCTAGAGCCAAAAATGTGTAAGGGAGGAACCATGGAAAGGGAGGATTGAAAGTAATGTGTAGCTAGTATACTTTTTGAGTCTGCTCCCCTCCGTCTGCGCTTAGTGACACAAACGTGTAGGTAGTTATGCATAAAAGTAAACTTATTTTTAGCAAGCTGTGGTATGTGCCTGGGGCATTTTGTAATTCTTCCCAGTTGAGTTAATGGTTTGGTGGTCCACGTGGGTGTGTGTTGACAATACGTTGAGAGCGCAGCCCTCATTAGAAGCCCATCCCTTTTTGAAGTTAACTTGCTGAGATAACTTCTTCCGCTGTCTTCTCAAGATAACTAACGAAGAGAGAGTGAGTTTTCTTTTTTAAATTGTTCCAGGGTGATCTACAAATGTTCTTGTGAGACTGTCTTTAACAAGAAGAAGCTGCTCCAAGAGCACTTTCAGCAGAATACCAGCAAGTTGTTAGTGGGCGTGTTTAAGTGTCCGCAGTGTCAGCTGGTGTATATGCAGAAACAGCAGTTAATGCAGCATGTTAAGGTAGGTAACTCCCACCACTTACTGACATGAGGTCCTAGTTTTTGAGTTCACGGAGAGTTTGTGTCAACTGTTAAAGGAAATTGGTTGAAGAAGCGGAAGGTTCTTGAGCAATAGTGGAAAAATAGACTGCAAAAATTTACAGTATTATCTGGATACATCAGTTGAGCAATTAGTTGGTAATATTGCAGGCAGTTACTCTCATCTATATCTAATTTAGCTTTGTGACAAAGGCTTACTTTCTACAGGTAAATCTTTTTGATTGTTCAAGTATTCTATATTAAAGCCAAGGAAGTGATTAAATTTGGTAGGAAGCTCTATCTTTGCTTGGGAGGCAGGGAGAAGTGTTCTCTGCTCATGGTATTGCTGGATTTATATAAGAAAAGCTGGATCTCCCCTTTCTGATACTCAGAAAAAAAGAAGAGCTTTGGCTCTTTGGCCACTTCCCCAGCTGCTCCACTTGCCTGCAAAATCACAGCAGATCACGAGATGGGAATGACCAAGGCAGAAATAATTGCCCTGGAGTTGCCACCCATTGGGATTAGGGTCCCCTGCCCTGTGTGTCCCTGCTGGCACCGCTCCATGGCAGGCCCAGCACAGCATGGCATGCTTAAGGAGATGGTCTGAAGAGTGATAGGTCTGGGTCAGCCCAAAAACTTGGTGGAAGTGGTGGTCCAGAGAGCGCTCCAAGTCTGCACTCCCACAGTAATAGCTCATATTGCAATAAGCAATGCAGTATGAGCAAAATTTCACTGCCATTCCTAGTTCGGTTATACTGGTGGGTGAAGTTGCTACGCCACTGTCCATCATATTTGATAAGTTGTGGCAGTCCAGTGAAGTTCCAGGTGGCTGGAAGAGGGAGACATAACACCCGTTTTTAAAACGGGACAAAAGGAAGATCCAGGAACTACACGCCAGTCAGTCTCACCTCTGTGCCCAGCAAGACCATGAAGCAGATCCTCTTGGAAACCATGCTAAGGAACATGGAAAACAGGTGATTCATGACAGCCAACATGGCTTCACTAAGTGCAAATCATGCCTGACAAATCTGGTGGCCTTCTACAGCAGGGTTACAGCATTGGTGGATAAGGGAAGAGCAACTGACATCATCTACCTGGACTTGTGTAAAGCATTTGGCGCTGTCCCCCATGATATCCTTGTCTCTAAATTGGAGAGACATGGGTTTGGTGGACGGACCATTCTGTGGGTAAGGAACTGGCTGGATGGTTGCACTCAGAGTTGTGGTCAACAGCTCAGTGTCCAGGTGGAGACCGGTGATGTTCGTCAGAGATTGGTATTGGGACCAGTGCTGTTTAACATCTTTGTTGGTGACATGGACAGTGCACCCTCAGCAGGTTTGCTGATGAAACCAAGCTGTGTGGTGTGGTCGACGTGCTGGAGGGAAGGGATGCTATCCAGAGGGACCTGGGCAGGCGTGAGAGCCGGGCCTGTGCAAACCTCTTGAGGTTCGACATGGCCAAGTGCAAGGTTCTGCACGGGGACTGGGGCAAACCCAAGCACAAACGCAGGCTGGGCAGAGCATGGATCAAGAGCAGCCCTGAGGAGAAGGACCTGGGGGGGTGTTGGTTGATGGGAAGCTCAACATGAGCCAGCAACGTGCGCTTGCAGCCCAGAAGGCCAACCACATCCTGGGCTGCAACAATAGCAGTGTGGCCAGCAGGGTGAGGGAGGGGATGGTCCCCCTCTTCTCTGCTCTCGTGAGACCCCACCCGGAGTCCTGTATTCAGCTCTGGGACACCCAGCGTAAGGGCATGGACCTATTGGTGCAAGTCAGAGGAGGCCACGAGCGTGGTCAGAGGCTGGAGCCACTCTGCTATGGAGCCAGGCTAAGGGAGTTGGGGGTGCTCGGCCCGAAGGAAAGAAGGCCCTGGGGAGACCTCACAGCGTCCTGCCAGTACCTGAAGGGGCTGCAGGAGAGATGGGGGGGACTCTTTGTTGGGAGTGTAGGGAGAAGACAAGGGGTAAAGGCTTTAAACTGCAAGAGGGTAGATTTAGATTAGATATAAGGAAGAAATTCTTCACTCGGAGGGCGGTGAGGCCCTGGCCCAGGCTGCCCAGAGAAGCTGTGGGTGCCCCATCCCTGGCAGTGCCCAAGGCCAGGCTGGGTGGGATTTGGGCAGCCTGGGCTGGTGGGAGGGGTCCCTGCCCACGGAATAGGGGTGGAACCAGATGGTCTTTGAGTCCCTTCCAACCCAAAACGTTGTGTGATTCTATGATACATGTATGAAAAGCATGTTATTGCCCATTTGGTGGTGATTTTTAGCAGGATGCATATGAGGGCTTGCAGAATCGATTATTCCGTGAACGTCAGCACCATGTTTTCCTGTTGTTTAAGTCAGTATATTTCTGTGCACAGTATCTAACAACACTGGAGTGAAAATCCTCTTGGAAGACTTGCTGGTGTCATTCTGAAGAAAGAGCTTGCAAAGTCTTATTTCCCTTTGATTTGAAAAAACAGTGACGTTTTTTTTTTTTTTAATTCGTGACTTTGTTTATACTTGCACTTAAAAAAGCCAGAAGATTCATTAGCTCACTCCTAAAAGAGAAAAGCATTCAAAACTACTACTTTGCTCTCTCCCCCTTTGCCTTTAACGTGCAAATCTGGAAAGTCTTTGCATGTGTTAACGAATTAAAACTTGAAGCCCTCTTGTGAAGCTGATGATTGCTAATCTTCCTGTATTATAACTGGGAAAACAGAGTTGAGATTAAGGCTGGGACCTTCAAAGAGGCATTCAGCCCCAATGCTGATGGCTGGGCTTGAGCTGAAGTACTCGGCTTGTTGCAGCTCATTTGCAGATGCCAGGCCCAGGGACCTGCCTGCAGCAGTTTGTGCACCAGCACCCTGACATCGACAGTACAAAACTTGTAAAACCATTTTAACCACCGTGCTGTATTTGGCCATCAACATGTCTTTGAGATTTTAATTGAAAAAGGCTTTTTGGCTGTGGCAGGGTAGTAATTGCATTAACCCATCACTTCTCCTATTTGATCCCAGTCCTTTATGCAGTATAGCGTTTGTAGGAGGTGTTGTCTGATTTGTGCCCACATGAAAAACAAAGAAACCGTGTGCCTTCTCATCTTTCCTGACTTTCCGTTGTTAAAGCATAAAAGAGGAGTTGGAAGGTCTGGGTCCTGTTATTGATTCTGCAATGAAGTCAGTTCACTTTTCTGTGCTCCCTTCTTTTTCCTCCAGTGGTGTAATAATAGGAGGGATGGGGTAATGGGTGCTAATGTACTCCTTGCTCATAAAACACTCCTGAGAGTTCCAGATGGGGATAAAGGTGAAGTGTTCATGTTACCCTAAATAGCTGGCCATGCTGCGGAGCAGCTGCCATTGCCCTGCGATTGCGTGAAGGAGCTTCTGCGGACAGCAGCTGGATCAGGTGCAAAGCACAGTCTTCTCAGATGAGATTTTGTGTTTTGAAGTGTGTTCGGTGTCTAACCCAAGGAAAGACTTCCAAAGGCCTGGGGCCTTCGTGTGTTGAAACCTTACCCGTTGTTAATTACTGTGCACAATTAAACCTCTAAATTATCCTTTTGTGTGGATGAACTGTTGTTGTTCCTAGGGGAATTTCTTGAGGTTTCTTTGGTATGTTGCTATTTTATTTCCTTTTGGTTTCCCACAGCTCTTCAATTCTGGATTATTTTCTTTATGTTCAATTTTCTTTGTTAAAATAACTTTTTGGGGGACAGGGATTTTGGCCTGTTGAACAACCAAAGAGCCTGAAAACGTATTCCATATAAGGCTGGTTTCTGGCTTTGTGCTTGCTTTTATTTGTCAAGAGCAAAGTTTTGAACTGTGAAAATGTAAATAGCAGTAGGCATTGTGGAATTAAAGAAAATAGGGTTGGAGAAACAGAGAGGTTGTCTCTTCCCTTCCCCTGAGCAAAGATCAAGCAGCTTTGCAGCCCCCAAGATAACAGCAAACATTTCACTCAGCATTTACCAAAGCAATGTGTTTTTAGAGCTTAGGCTCTTGAAATAATGACAATTAGCATTTCTCTCTCATTACATCTTCCCTTTTTAACCAGAGTTCCCAGAGCTCATCCAAAATGTTAAACAGACAGCACCAAGGAGCTGCTGTTGTCACGCAGGAAACATAAATAGAAGCTTCATGTTTCTTGGGAAAATCTCTTGTTGGGGAAAATACTGCAGCCAGCTTCAAGGGGAAGTGGGACAATATACAACAGTAAGACATTAACATAGCGTTTGGAGGGGGGCTTAAATTATTTATTTAGATAATAGGTGTTAGTTATTTATAGATAAAGGTGTATAATACAAATTATATATTAATGCTATGTTTGATTTGATTTTTTTTGTTATCCAGGGTGTTCATGGAGTCCCCCAGAATCCTGAGGAGCTTTTAAGCTTTCGCCAGAAGTCTGAGAAGTCATCAAGGAACCAGGTTCATAACCTACCAAAGGAGCTGTCAGTAGCCAACGGGACTTCCCACTTGTCTCTGCCGAGGAAGGACATGAGGATGGGAGGACACAATCCCGAATCCAAGTCCAGACTGAGAAGAACTGGTTGGACTTGCAAGGAGTGTTCACAGTGGATTCCTGATCGGGAAACCTACGTGTCCCACATGAAGAGAAGTCATGGAAGGGTAAGGACTCTTATGAAACACTTCAGCTAGGTAACACAAAATTCTTAGCAACACAGACTGATAATCATTAATATTTGAGGCAAAAAGAAACTGATAATCTGTTTGCCAGCTCACTGAGGAATAAGAACAGAGCCAGAAGAAAAAATCGATGTAGCCTGTTGTAAGCATACTTTCTGTCCTTGATCATATACTCTACAACCTGTGTGCCTTATTGTTTTTTTTTGTTCCTTCTCCCATTACATCTAATGCCAGGCTTCGTTGTTTGGGTAAGTGGATGGAAAGTCGTGTCTTCTCCAGTTGCTGGTTCAACAGTCTGGTCTAAACAAAGCTGCAGAAGGACACACAGTTCCTCTCTAGTGACACCATATTATTTGGTAGATATCACAGTACATCTAATTGGGGAAGACTTCTGTAACAGATACATGCAGTGTGCAGAGGTGTCATTATAGGAACCATAAATCTCAATTTTGTTGGTTTTATCCAGCTCAGGCCTTGTGTTGCCTTGACCTAGTTCTGTCAAGTTAATTCTTAACTTGCTTGCAGAACACAGGCCAAGATGTCGTGTGCACCAGATTTCGTAGTACTTTGGCATCAGGACATCTTGTTTGATGTACTGAGTCACCCTGTTTTGAGTCCCATGAGCAGAGGCTGTCAAAATCTGGATCATTGTCTTTGATTCCTTCTAGCTTGACTGGGGGAATGGAATGCTAGGTTGTCCACCTGACAAATATCAAGAGAAGAAGATTAGGGTAGGTTGAGAGTGCCATTTGAATTCTATAGGTGTAGGAGATTTGCCAAATATTTCAGTTCAATAAATACATGTATTTATTTAAAAAGTCTAAGGAGGTTTTAAATGGAATGCACACAGGTTATATGAAGGACTGTAGGAAAAGGAGGAGGAGGCTAGCTACAAGGCAGAGTTGTGTAGGAAAACATGGGTATCATAAATGGATAACGAGCAATATTGTGTGATGCTCTCTAACATCCTGCCCTTTTGTTTTTCTGAGTTAGGAGGAGAGGGAAGGGTAGACTTGGCAGATTTGTACTTCGCACTGGGGTCTTGCCTTTTTCTGGGTGAGAAGGGACCTTCCCCTGAATTAATTCTGCAGAGTCCTGTAGTGAAATGAGCCCACAGCAGAAACATCTAATGCAATTCCCATTTAAAAATAATAATAATAAAAAATCAAGCATATGCTTTAACTAATCCTGGTTTTTATAATTAACCAACTGTTGGGCTGAGTAAGTGAAACCCCAAAATATCAATTACCTTTATCAGTGTAAGAGGAATATTTTGCACCTGAGAGGTAAGGTCCAGATGTACAGCATGGGAAAGTTAGAATCCGGTCAGTACCTTTTGTCTCCCTGTTACTAAAAGGTATTTCTGTTCTTCTGCTAGGCTGTGAAGAGGTATCCCTGTCGACAGTGTGAACGCTCATTTAATGCCTCCAACAGTCTGCGTAGACACATCCGCAATAATCATGACACAGCAAAGAAAGTTTACACTTGCTGGTACGTACTGAATACCACGTTTCAAATTTTTACTCAATGGCAGGCTAATCTTTCAAGTCCAGAGCCATTTGTAATAGATCGTGTCTGCTCCTATCTACTCCAGGATAGAAATTACTGAGAGAGAATGAGAAGACTATTTTAAACATGAGAGACTTGGTGGCTAAAATAAGTCCTTGGTTTGGACTGCATAATACCTTTTGGAAACTTAGGGTAAGGTTTGATTTGAGATCTGCAGGTGCAAAATGAGAATTAAGTTGCATGGCCTTGTGGAACAGCTGATAAAATCTGGGGCCAATCCTTTGCTGCTTTGTGGCTTGTGTAATTGTGCGTCACTCTTGGGCCTTCCCCTTGGAAAAAAGGTGTGTAAACTGCTAATGAATCAGGGCACTAGGTCTTGCCACCACTTTGCACAGGCAGAACTGACTGCACAAACTGCAGGGCAGTGGAGAATTAAGCTTCCTGGGTTTGTTTCAGCAGATGCACCTCAAAATTGGAAAATGGATTTGGAGACTTCAGATGAGCTATGTGAATCAGCAGTGAATGAAAGTTGTTGCCGGTGAACATATTTTAACTGTGAATACAATGTCAGTTAAGGACAGAGCCCAGTGGTTACAAAACTGCCTCTGCAACTGTTCTCATCTACTGTTGCAGAATAAGTCATACAGTGAGCAATCATGCAGACTTGATTCCTGTCTCAGGTTCTCAGATATACTTCTAAAAAACACAGAATTAAAGCACATTTGTGTATGAAAGGAAGTTTGCAGTGATGTAGGGTAGGGGATTTTTTTTAACTAAAATTTTGGCTTAATGCAAGTGTTTCTGAAGAGTGTGCTATAGCTTTACTGCACTTAAATTACTAAAAGCCTATTCTGAAGAGTACATCTCTCATGTACTCTATGTCTATGGACTGAATAGTGAGCCACAGTAGCTTTTTAAAAATGGATGAAGTATTGGCATCACCACAGGGCCTGATAGGAGTAAATTCCCAACTCATTTTCCGGCCAGGACTTCTAAATTTTCCATTTCTTGTAACTGCGCTGTGACTTGCAGCCTCTGGAGGAAATAAAACATTGGCTCCCAGTATTCCCCGTATTCATTCTGCCTTAAGTTTGTGGACGATGGTCTTTGGAGTCTTTGGAGATGGTCTTTTTGTGCACTTGGTTTGTATAAATCTATTCTCTCTGGATCGGTTGTTTTTAAAGTGGGGTGTATCAGAATCAAAATGAACATGAGGCCTAGCCGGGAAGGATTTGTGTACAAATAACAACCTGGGGTGTGCCAACCTACTAGATTAGATGCGTTAACTTGTACAGACCCTAGAATCCAGTTTTTCTGTTACTTCTCAGCATGCAGTTGTGGATCCATAGTTTACCCAAGGGTTTGTGGTCATCCTATATTTACAGCAGACACAGCTACAAATTCAAGTGAATTGTGGTTGTATTTAATTCTCAAGTTTGTAGTTGCTCCTTCTCAAAATCTGTTGATGAAGTCATAATTGGACAGTGGTGGTGCCCTCTTTAATTGTTCTAGCGGAAGACTTACTGAAATCATAGCACCCTTCACATTAGGTCTCTTCCTTGAAGATCTTATGCCAGAGTCTCCAACAGCTGCTCTTTATTTGGAACCAAGGTCTTCTGGATGGTCTTCCCTTTGTCAGCTAGTTGACCTCAGTGCATCTCATTACCGAGCCTCTGTGGACATGCTCCTCCCTATCTACTTACCCTGTCTTTGTCTGCCCTTGGTGTCTCCTCCAGCTGCCTTCATGCCTGTGTGCCTTAGACCTGAGAACGGCCTCTACACCAGGAGATGCGGAAGACTCTCCGTCCCTTGGGTCTTTTCCAAAACCTGTTTCTGAACTGGTTCAATCCCTTTTAGGTTGTGCAGAGTGCTGTTATAAAACTCACCTTCATTACTACCACTTGTGATTCCTTCATCTCTTTGAATTCCTCTTTGGCTCCTTTCTGCACTCTGTAACGCATCACGTCTCTGCTGCTGCTTTCCTTTTTGCTTGAGTGCTGTTGTTTTTCTTTTTCCTACCAAGAACTTTGTATCAGTCCTGGTGCCTTAACTTCACATCATCCTCTACTTCTAAATTTCCACATGAAGGCCAGAAGTATAAGTGAAATTTGTTATTGAATCCATTAGTCAAGTATTTCTGAGACTCCAGTGTGCTGTCTTGTAGTTGCCCTCTCATTGCTAACATTTCAAGCTGTGATTTCCCCTTCTCCCGCGGCCATGCTTAGGCCTCTGCCTTCTGTTAACTTTGTAGGGAGAAATCAGTGCTGGAGGATTTGATTAAATACCCTCATGCAAAGTTTGTCACTGGAATAATTAGGAAAGCATCTTTTAGCAACTTTTCCCAGCTTTTAGCATCTTTTCCAATGAAAAGAATTCCAAATTAAAACAAATTGCAAAATATTCTGATGTTTTATGTATTTTCTTTCATAATGCACTTGGTTATTGTTATCGGAACTTGCTCTTATTTTCCAAGTCTTAAGTACAAACTGTCTGGAACGCTTGATTTTCAACTTGTTTGGTTTTGATAAATGCCACTTAATAACCTCTTGTCTTGCCTTCATGAGGGAGAAAAATTCCATCATTATTAAATATTGATTTATCATCCAAACAGTTCCTGTTAAAAAACGGAAATATTCTGTGAGCACTTCTGTATTTTCATATTGTTAATGACAGTTGTTTAATTTCCATCCAGTAGAGAAGCTGGAAGATCAGTAGGAATCGTCTTCTTGTCTGCTGTTAAAAATGTCTTTGTTGCCCAGAGACACTTAATCTCCGATGTGCTGCTTTTCATCCCCTGCTGCCTACGTTTCAAGTGCAATTTGTGCATTTCAGAGAAGTCTGATGTTACTTGCCTCATTGCTCGGGTCAATGCATAGCTTACGGACCTTCCCTATGTCGTGCTGGCAGTCTGCAGAAGAGCACAAAGTCCATCCTGGGTGTCCCAGCTGCTAACGGAGTACTACTCTGCGTGCTTGACCATGCTGCAGAGGGGTGGTTTATGTGCCTGCGAGACCTGGCACTTACTTGCAAGTAGACCTTGGTCACCCAGGAGGGCCAGTGAATAGCTGGCTCAACCCTTCCACATCTCCTTTTGAAATGTCACCGTGGTTTCTGGCACCTCTTGAAGCCATCCAAGTTTTAAGGTGCGATTACGCATAAATGATGCATTTGTGAGTGTTCCTGACTAGATTCTTGTTATCAAGGCTGGAAGTGCAGGGGGTTTGTAAGAATTTTTAAGTGTGCTGTGATAAATATTGTCTTGTGGATGCGGTGCTGCACTGGTGCGTGGGAGTTCTGGGTGCAGGCCTGGTTCTGCTGCAAGGCTCCTCTGTGTTCCACAGGTCATGAGGTCTCTCAACTGAGAGCTGTTCTTCTCCCATTCTTTTTCCATCTTGATTATTTACCTTGTGCTTGTGTGGCATGTATCACAGCGGGCCTGATCTCCACTCATCCCTGTATTTATTAAGTACTGTACTGTAAATAATGTGTGTCCTACTTTCGTTCTCATTCATACTTCCTGTGGTAAACTCTAAACTGTTCTAGATTTCTGTCAGGGATAACATTGTATTATTAAAACGGTGATTTGCTGCCTCTTTTGGTAATCTAATAGTACATTACTCACCAGCTTCTGTCTTCAACGACACCTCTTGGTTTGGCACATAACGAAGAGCTGTTAGGATGAAATGAACAGTTGGGCATCTCCCTTAATAAATTTTCTTCCTTTTTTGTTTCCAAGGTACTGCACAGATGAAAATCAGACATTTCCTCAGCCATTCATGCTGGAGAATCACATCAGCCTCATGCATGGCATCAAAAACCCAGACTTATCCCAGATGGCCAAAGCAAAAGCTCCAGAGAGAGACGCAGCAGAAGTAACTGATATTTTTGTTAAAAAAAATAAGCGTACCTGGCGAGCAGCTGTCCACTTGGGGTGTTGTGTCGAGCTGCAGCCTTGCGGCAGTAAAGCCCTCTCACGTCCATTGGGCAGATTGCCCTCCTCTTCTGTAAACTCCATACAGTTTGTTGCTATCTAGAAGTGTTGTGATTTGAACTGAAAGCGCAGCTGAGCTGTGGCAGCACCAGGGCAATGTATTTTGCATTTTTTGATTATTTTTGAATGTGTGGCCCTGTCTCTAACTGACCTTTTTCCAGGCTGCTTTGTAACCAGAGCTAATTTAGGTCTGTTTTTACACTCATTTTCCCTTGCCATGGTGTTGTTTTGTTTAGATGTATGCGCATGGTACATTTTTCTGCTTTCTCCCTTGTTTTTTTTACTATATGTTACCGTATGGTGTTCCTCCTAAGTAGGACTATGCATTTTTTTTTCAGCAAATGTTCAACTGATTTTATTTTGTGTTGATTTGGAGTGGAGGATTCCCTGACTGGGTTTCTTTGTTCCATTTACTTTAAAAATAGGAAGTAGGTTTTCCTTATTACTGCTGTTTGTCATTCATCAGTACCATAGCACAGAGGGACTGCAACCAAGACTGAGTCCCCTCTGTATTTATGCTGTATTTGTATTGTGGTCACAGGCATAGTGAAAGGGAAACCTGGAATTCACTTCCATGAGCTGGTGGCTGCTTTCTCCAAGCAGAGCTGATGTGTCTAGGGCAGTTTGCTTCGTACAGCTCTAGCTGTGTCTGCAAATACAAGCCTAAGTGTGTGCAAAACAAAGACTGCACAATCCTGCTGGATAAGGAGATAACAAAATCACATGAAGGGACATATGCGAGCGAGCCATCCTCGTGGGAGGAAAAGCACGCTGCGGGATTATAAGGCAGAGGGGATGAGTTAATGAGAGATGGCACAAAGAAAAAGCCTGAGTAGAGGGGAAAATGTTCAAGTTCACCTTCCCATCGTGTTTCTGCCCAGCCAGCCCCTCCCAGAGCTCCCATCTCACTTTGCAGGACAGCAGCTGAGATCCTGTGTGTTGGGATGAAGGATGGACTAGGCATTGCAGTAACCCCGAGGTGTTTAGGTGTTGTTAGGGAAGACAATGCAAGAAGAGCCCATAGGCATGCCATTATTTAGTTCGTAACAAAATACATACATATATTCGCCCTCAGATGTTTTCAAATGCATGTGTGGAGTTCAGCAGTCTAAGACACTTATTCTTACATGGTTTCAAACAATAATGTAATTTTTTCCATCTTACTTTTTAAGGCAAGATCTCCAAAGAGGATGGCAACGGATGAGCTGGGTCAGGCAGAGACCACTGCAGGTTCAGACGCGCCGTCAGCCAAAAAACTGAAAGCGCATTGGAAATGTGCTAAATGCGGATTTGCAACAGACATCAGTACTGAGTTTCAGGAACACATACCTCAGCACAAGACAGACAGCTCCACGTATCAGTGCTTGTTCTGCGGCTTGTGTTACACGTCTCACATCTCTCTGAACAGACACCTCTTCATCGTTCACAAAGTAAAAGATGAGGAGGAAGAGGAGGAGGAGGAGGAGGAAGAAGAGGAGGAGGAGCAGGAGGAGGAAGAAGAGGAAAGGGCGAAGTTACAAGCAGAGATGAATGAGAACGGACATGAGGGGTATAATGGCGAGATGAACACTACGGTGGAAGAAAACCTGAAATGCAAAGAGTGCAAAACTGACTCAGCTCTTTGTGAACACAGGCAGACGTGTGGTGTGGAGGGTCCTAATAGCACCTCTCAGAACAATCATTCAAAGTCTCTTAAGACTTAAAAACAAAAACAAAATGAAACAAAAACCCTTTTGGTCTGTTGGGGTTTTTTGTTCGGGGGTTTTTACTTAAAATACTGGGTGGGGATGGGGCAAATCATTGAAATATTCTGTTGATTTCTCGGGATGGACATTGCTTTCCGTTAACTTCCATTTGTAAGGGAAATTTAAAAAAGAAAAAACCCTGCCATTTCATCCTAAGCACTAACTCTCTGCCAGATCAGAGAGGTGAAAAGGGAAAGCAGGGCGAGAATCCTCGCTGGAGCTTGTCCAGCTCCTGAGGATCAAGGAGCACTTTCTGCAGTTGCAGTTTCCTAAAGATGAGCTCTCCTCCTTTGAGCGTGCACTGCCTCAGCCTCTGCCCAGAGCCCCTGCCTTGCCTTCCCTGTCTCGCTTTCTTTCTTCTCCTATTTATGACTTATTTTTCTCTTCCCATCCTGCCTTTTTTTACTCATTTTAATTCATAATGCTGTCTCAGCAGAACACACTCGTCAGGACCGCACTGGCCCATCTGAGATCGTCTGTGTTCCGCAGGACAGGCTCAAGCTGTACTCCAGCTTCCGTTTATTTTACTGCCCTAATAACAATCTTATTTTCTGAAAGGTAATTTAATGAAATGTCACAAATCTTACTCGCCCTGAAGGAGAGTTTCGCAGTCGCTGTCATCCTGTGCGAGAGTGGGTGGGTATGGCACTTTGCCTCTGCGCCTGGGAGGTGCAATGGGGACGGGGTGTTGTGGTCCCCAGAGCAGAAAATCTCCCCCCCCCAGGGCTGCCCGTGACCGCGGTGTCTCTGGGTGGCTGAGGTGCCCGCGTCCTGGCGGGGTTCAGTGGGGAGAGGTCCCCGGAGAGGTGCTGGCAGAGCCGGGCTGCCCCCGCTGCCACCTCACCCTTGGGCTCACGCCCCTTCCGTAGCGCTTCTCCCCCCAGCTCGGTGTCATCCATTTCTTCGGAGGCGTTTATTTCCCCGTGGTCATATTGACTTTGCCCCTGCTGTTCCCTCGCTCGTCCCCCCGGCACACACATGCTTCGTGTAATATAGTTATCTCCTGTACCATTTTTTATGTTGAGCCAGAATCCTGCTCGTTATTGTTTACTATGACAATGTTTAAATAATTTAAGAACTATTTATCTTATTGCATTCGAATTGCTCACTTTCTTGTCTCAATGTGTTTTGATACGAACAGTTTGGACTCTTTGTATTTTTTGATACTGTGTACATTAGCCTAGGGAATGTTTTACGAGGTAGCCTACGTAGAGTAACGATAGCGGGGGGCACTCCCAAGCCATCACATAATCTATTTAATCCGCAGCGGCGTTTGTGCCTTGCTACGATGTTTACTTCAAAGTATTTCAAATAAAAGCATCCAACAGTGCCCGCCCGCGCTCCGTGCTTGCTTGGTGGCGGCGGGGGGGCGCCGGGGGCGACGAAGGGAGCCGAGGGGCGGGCGGCGGCCGCCTCCTGCCCCGTCCCCGCCTCCTCCGGTGGGGCCCCGGGGCCGCCCCTGTCTCCTCCCCGCGGCGGGGCGGGATCGGAAGCGGCGGGGGGAAGCGGGGGGAAGCGGAAGAGGCGCGGGGCCCGGCGTGGTGCGGCGATGCTGTCGCTGGACTTTCTGGACGATGTGCGGCGCATGAACCGGCGGCAGGTGCGGGGCGCGGCGGGGCCGGGCGGGGGGCGCCGGCAGGGCCCGGGCTGACCGCGCCGCCCCTTGTTGCCTTCCCCCTCCCTCCCCCCCAGCTCTACTACCAGGTGCTGAACTTCGGCATGATCGTCTCGTCCGCGCTCATGATCTGGAAGGGGCTGATGGTGGTGACGGGCAGCGAGAGCCCCATCGTGGTGGTGCTCAGGTACAGCCGCGGGCCTGCCGCGGGCGGCGGCCTGGGCGGGGGGGTCGGCGTGGTGGTGGTCACGGTCATGGTCATGGTCGTGGTCATGGTGGGGGTGATGGTCGTGGCCACGGAGGTAGCCACGGTCATTCGTGGTTGTGGTCATGGGCACAGTCGTGGTGGTGGGCACGGGCATGACGGTGGTCACAGTCACGGTCGTTCATGGTTGTGGTCGTGGGCACGGGCACGGTCGTGGTCGTGGTGGTGGTCATGGCCATGGCCATGGGCACAGTCATGGTCCTGCTCAGGGTGGTCGTGGTTGTGGTCATGGTCGTGGTGGTGGTGCTCCAGGCTCTCCAGCCCCGCTGGAGGACATTATCTAGAGACACAGGGCAGCAGCAGACCCTGCCTGCAGCCCAGCTGCCGGGCCCTGGCTGCGCAAGAGCCTCTCTAAGAGGGAAGAAGAAGTAATACAAGGGAGGCTGCAGAGAGGTTGGTGTCAGGATCTCCTCGGTGGTGCCCAGTGTCAGGACCTTTCAATGTCAGGAAGCACTCCTGTGCTGTGTGAGTCACTGAGCGCTGGCACAGTTGCCCAGAGAGACTGTGGAGTCTCTTTCCTTGGATCTTCAAACCCACCTGGACATGGACCTGGGCGACCTGCTCTTGGTGTCCCTGCTTGAGCAGGGTTTGGACCAGATGGCCTCCAGAAGTCCCTTCCAACCTCAGCCGTTCTGTGGAGTAGGTAGGCAGAATGTGTTGCCTGATGTAAGAATAACATCTTACTTTTCTGCTTCTGTCAGCTGGCAAACGTGTGTTACGGGGGTAATCCTGAGGAAGGGGACACAGAAGAAACTGGAGGACTTCAAAGAAATACGTCAGGAGCTCCACCCAGCCGCTTCTGCCGAATCTTGGGGAAAAACACTCGGCAGCATGGGTGAAGGCAGATGTGGGGAAGGAAGGCCTTGGAGCAGGGGGCCTGGCACCAGTGACAGAGCTGCTGCTTGGGGCATCACCGCTGTATGAAAGCGGAGTTTGTGGCGGAGCTCGCCTTCTCAGCGAGGCTAATGGCTGGCAGTCCCCCGGTACAGGCTGTAGCAGCAGGACATCGCAGTGCAGTTACCTCCTGCCTGTCTCTCTTGTTGCTGCTACATGAATAGTTGAAGTATGTGACGAGTCTGGATTAATGTAAAAAGAGGTTGAAATCTTTGAGATGCCAGGAAATAAACTCTTACAGTGAGGAGGAGTTTATCTTTGAATGGGAACTGGCTTGCTGCTAAAATACCCAGTGAGCGTTATTAGTGTTACGTTGCATCCTCACAAGTATCCACTAACTGTCCTTTCACGGCTGCTCATTTTTTTCCCTGGTCTTCTCGCGAGCTGTAGTAGTGCCAGGAAAAGGGGAGCTGTAGCCGTGCCCTCATATATGTGTGGCTGAAAATAAAGGATATCACCGTCAGTGGATGTGTTTCAGATGTTGCACATTGCCTCACAAAAGCATGATGCCGTGGGTACTACCACTGTTATTCGTGTCCTCCTGCTTACTGGGACAAATTCCCGTTGCTGGAGTTCTCAGGCAGCCGTTGGGTGCTGGCACTGTCAGGCGCTGCGTGCGTATTGCACAGGTCATGTTCTGTAGCTGCCTTGGCCTTTCGGTGCATTTCTACATCAGCATTAATTGCAGCGTGCCATTTAGCAAGACTCATACAAATTAAAGGAAGTGGCACTCCTGATGGATCTGTGAAGTTCAGGGGAGACGTTCCGCCCTGCACCTCCCAGTGAGTAAGACAGGGGCCGTTATGTCACATCCCTTCTTCGGCGATGCGATCTTATCTTCTGAAGAGCAGCTCCTGCACTGTCTTGTGATAAAACAGAAATACACGCGGTACTTAAAGTTCATCATTTCCTTTTGTGCTGCGTTATTTATTTGGAATTAAGAAGGTTAAGTATTTTGTAACAGTTGCCATTTACAAGACAGGAGAAAAATAACTTGAATAGCAGTGCCTGGGATGAGACGTTAAGCGAAGTGATGAATCACAATAATGAAATTTTAGCACACCTGTCTGTTTGTTCCGGATGGGAATATAAATGCCGGTATGTTTTCAGTGCTTTGCTCACAAAGACCGTGTATCTACCTGTAAAAAAGTAAAATTTAAAATGCTACCCACCACTGTAGTACTGCCAGTGTAGCACTACGAGCTGAGAGCTCAGAAGCAGAGTTGCTGCTGCTTGTCGTCAGCCCAGCTGTTACGAAGAGAGCAGAAGGCTTTTCCTGTTTGGTATGTTCTTAACACTGACTTCTGGCAGTGCTCTTTTCCTAACAAGTCTAAGTTAAGGACATTGCAAGATCTTTCTTAAAAGACTATGAACTCCAAAGCCTGATTCTGAGTGTTTAAATATTGCTCAATTGCTCCTCTTCTCTTTTGCAGTGGAAGCATGGAGCCTGCGTTTCACAGAGGAGATCTCCTGTTTCTAACAAACCGAATTGAAGATCCAATCAGAGTGGGAGAAATCGTGGTCTTTAGGATAGAAGGAAGGGAAATTCCTATAGTCCATCGTGTCCTGAAAATTCATGAGAAGTATGTCAAAATTTGCTGGCTTTTATTGCAGTTATCCAATTAATTGTATTTTTCCTCATCTCCCTGGCTAAATGAACGGTGAAAGTTCAGTAACGGATATCCTGCTGTCGGAAGTAACATCGAAGTTTCAGACAGACCAAATCTAGCCTCTTTGGTTTCCTTATGAAGGTCAGCTGGCAGAGTTCACAAGCTGGGGAGTCTGTACTAGTATCCCGAGCTCCCTGTGTCACTTAATGTCTCCTGTGCCATGGTTTCCACCCCAAATTGCTGTGTTGTCTCCTCTAGGTGTAGCTGGGTTTGGATGTGTGAAGTGACTCTTGTTTGTAGAGGTAGAACTTTATGGAAGAAGGGCATTTTGTGTGTAGCATATACTACTATTCAAAGCTTGTTTTTTTGGTCCAGGTTCCTGCTCTCATACAGGCGCAGAGTGTTTCTGTAGGAATTTTTGCATTGCTATGCTTAGGGCCTCTAGATGCGCTGCATTATCTGTGTACTCTTCATTCTCAAAATGTTTAGCAGGGTGCATGTCTGAAGGGCTGAAACAATGTCATTCCGGTTTGGTTTTCCAAGCAAGGCTTTCTCTGCAGTTGTAGGCCTTCAAGGGCAGTCCAGGGGGATATGAGCCAGCCCCGTGAGGGATTCGGGTGAAAACTAAACCTTGAACCAAATCCCTCTTTCTTCAAGCAAGCTCTGAGAAGAGGGCAACAACTGGATGGCATCCCAGCACCTGCTTCTGCTGAGTAAATGCCTGCTGCATTATGAATGGACTGGAGCTGTACCAGGGCTCAGAGATCTGTTCATAGATTTAGTGAATCACCTGAATCATGTGTAAAGGTGGCATTTGAGGGTTGCTGTAGACAAATGAGGTTGATGGGATGGGGAGGTTCTGTTCCCCCAAGCATTTGTAGCATTCACAGCTACTGGGACATGCAGACCACTTGTCTGACCCAATTTCAAGCTCAAACAGCTTCATGCATGTAAATAGTTCAGTTTAAATCTTGGCTAAGAGAGGGTGACATCTTCCCCAGTTGACAGAACAGATTGCTGTACCGAGTTGTTCTGCACCCAAAATTTGCAATGATGGTTTAGTCAGTTTTCAAAGTACTGGTTTTAATACCATTAATTTAAAAATCAAAATAAGCTCATTGTGTGTGGTAAATCTGGTATCTAACGCTGCACATGCGCTTTTTGAGATGTCTTGGGAACGCTTTTAAGTGAAACACTACTTTCCTTCTCCCCTGTTACATACAAAAGCCTCATCTGGGCTCCAGTGTCGCTGCTTGGACTGATGATTCAAGAGGCGAGAAAAGTCAGGGTCCTCTCTCTGCTCTCAGTGTATGGGAAGGAGGAGCAGAAATCTACACGTGGTGTGACAGTTTGTCTCCATATAATTGCCACCTTTCTTTTTTGCCTGGCTTTATCTCAGCACTAGGTCTTAAGGTATCCAGCATCTCTTTTTTTTTTTTTTTTTATTAAAATGTAACAGGACCATAGTAGCAGTCCTAGATTTTGTGAAATCAAGCCATTCTCCTGTATTTTTCCTTTCATTTTAAAATAAGACAAACCCAAAACTAATCCTTGGGTTAGTAAAGATAAAACTGAAAAATGAGTACTGTGACCTGAAGCTGGGCATCGAAAGCAGCTCATACTCTGAGGTATCAGTTGCTTCTCTCACTAGTTGAAGAATATTTTTCTAGTGAGAATTTGGAATTCAAGAGTGTCCTCGGAGTAGGCAGAGTCCAGTTTCTTTCTGTAGTCATGGACAGTATGAAAACTGTGAAAAGTCTATGTGAAACCTAACGGGAGTGTCAAAATGAAGGAAAACAGGACAACCCTGTTGCCCGTGATTTTGCAGCAACTTGGGTTCCAGTTCACATCAGTATTGTTTCAGTGCAAAAATGTTTTTTACTTGCTAGCCTTTTCTTCATGTTCAGAGTGAAATGGGGTTCGTTCTTTATCACTAAGCACAGAGTCTGCCAAGTTATGTACTTAGTGGTTTTGGTGCAGGAAAGCCAGACCAGCTTTCACTTCACCTTTCGGACAGCAGAGCAACTCTACTGAGAGATTCTCACACTGGTTCGTGATACAGCATTGAACCTTTTCAGTAAGATGTTGTGCTCCTTCACCATTAGTCTTCAGAATTGAAACTACATTATCTGCACCTTTGGGTATCTTCATCTTCTTCCAGACCGTATCTGTAAGCTCCTAGGTTTTTTGCTGTCCCCACACTGTGAGCCAGATGTGCTTTGAAGAGAGATCTGTCCTTTTTTTTTCCTCCTCTTTTTCCCTTCCAAGCTTCTCATGTCAAGTAACACAGGTTGGTATTTGGACGTGATGAAAACGGTAGGAGCTCTGAAGGTCTGCCTGCTTTCCCATGCTGTATTTGATCTGTTGTTTCTGTGAGGAAGCCGACAGAATCGAGCAACAGGAACGCTGCCGCTCAGCATCTGCCTTCGGGTGACACAGGGAGATGACGGGCCAGCTGATCCCTGAGCGGTGGCACAAGCTGCTGCTTCAAAACAAGCATTGCCAGGTGTCCAGCAAACAGGATGGAAATGCCTGTGGAAGTGTGCTCTAGCTTTACACACCATGCTTTGCATAACAGCAGCTGTTTCCGGGTCAGAGCAAAGGTTTGTCTACCACTGGATCCTGTTTCTGACAAGCTAACTAATTCACCTAAGGACGAACTGAAAACTGGAGAGTGTGCAGTGGCAATTTCCCTGCTTTCTGCAAATTACGGTTTCAAGCAAGAAGTGATAGATCTGTATTAATGGCCCCACTTACTCCTTTACGTGGGATATCTAGTCACTTTTTGAACTGATGTAATTTTTTGCCATCCAGACTATCCCACCACAGAGACGTGGTTTAGTTTGCACTGCGTTAGTTATGCATTGTACTTTCTCTCACTTGTTTTAACTTGTTACCTCTGAGTTTTGTTTGATGTCCTGTAGGTGTTGTATCAGAAGAGGCAGTGAAAAGCTGCTTGATAGTTGCTCATTTAAATTGGACTACCACCATCTCTCTCATCAGTCCTGTCTGTTCCAGGCTGAAGAGTCCTGGTCTGTTGCTTCTTGTATGGAAATGGTTCCAGACCTCGTTAACTATTTCTGAACCTTTGCCAGTTTCCCTCTCCATTTCAGAAAAGGATGTAGGGGGTTCAGAACTACACAGAGCATTCAAGATGCAGGCACATCGTGAGTTCATACAGTATCATAATGGTATTGTTTGTTTTGTTCTGTCCCCCTTTCTTAATAATTTCTAAGCTTCAGCTTGCTTCTGACTGCTGCTGAGTAGAGCTATATCCTTGAACCCCAGAATCACATTTTGGATGGTAGTGCAGAGCCCAGAGTCCAACATATGTATATAAAGCACGACAAGCATCAATATGAGAGAGGTCAAAAGCAAAGAGACAATAGCTACACTTTCACTAGAAATGGCTCATCCTGCTGGTTCTGTTCTTAAACTCTGCAGGAAAGCTTGGCTGGGGCCAGAATTCATTCTTCCATTTGCATTTTTTTCCCTCAAACAATCTTCTTTCCTCTGCACTCAAGAGTTTCCCTCTTTCATCCTACTCAAACATCGAGAACACAATTGCTTTAATATCTTTGTTAGTCTCAACATGCTTGCTCTAAAACAGCTCTTGAAAAGTTCTTTTTCTCTGACTTATCTGTCCATCCTATCTTTGCTAGGCAAAACGGTGACATCAAATTTTTGACAAAGGGAGACAATAATGCTGTTGATGACAGAGGGCTGTACAAACGAGGGCAACATTGGCTGGAGAAAAAGGACGTAGTAGGAAGAGCAAGAGGGTAAGTGAAATTGAGGAAGTTGCAGCTTTTTGCATTGCTCTTCCCCAACGCCGGCTGTTAATCTCCCTCTCTCGTTGAACTCACCCTGCTGGGTTTTTGTGACCATTTCAAAAGGTACCAGTGAGAGTTAAAAGACGAAGGTAATTCAGTTCTGAGCTTGTTTAAGTGAAGGCATCAAGCTGCGAGCTGCATCCTGAGATTTTGACGTTGAGTGGACACCAGTGCAAAGGCAGTGCATGCTCAGGCATTAAGGCACGATGAGAATTTTATCAAAATTATTTTGCAAGTCAGAGCTTTTCCAGGGAAGCGAAATCCAAATTTCTAATGTGGAATCCCCTGTGTGCAAGATAAGGTTCTCAAGTGGTACAGGTTATCATCAGTTGATGGAGGCCCGAGAGCCTGCTTGCTCAGTATTTCTTTCCTCCTTCTCATAGGAGGAAACAACCACCTGTTTCTAATCTCCATGGCTTGCTTGGTCTTTTCTTCTAAGAGTTGTCCTTTTTCCTGAGGACCTTCCTTCAGTTAGACAAAAGAGCTCCAGTACTCACAATATTGACAGAACTTGGTCATCCTGATAATTGCACTAAAATTAAAACAAAAACAAACAAAAATCAAAACAAAACCCCTCCCCTCACCATTAAGCTTTTTTTCACATCCCAGATCATGCATAAGCATGTCACTTTAGTTAGCCATCAAGAGTATTAGAATAATTGGGATTAGATAGCTGACTCAGGGCTGTTTAGATTTTGCTCTTCAGTATAGCAGTCGCTAAGGTTTCTACGAGCTAAACTGTTTTTGTGCCAAATCCATCTATCCCAAGGCAGGTCCACTGTTGTTCATTTATTTTAAATCGATTCTTTGCAAACCTGATACTGATTACCCCTCCCTCCCTCCTCAGAAAACAAGCTGGTATTACAGCCACGTTTTATTTCCAGTGGTTGATGTTAGGAGCCTGCTGGCACCTGGATGTGGATTTACTGTGCTGAAAGGAGCTGGGGAAACAGGACCAGTGACAAGCTGCAGGTGGTGACTGCTGAACTTGGTTGAATTGCCTTGCAGCACACCAAGCATAATGAGCAATTTGATTGACTCTGCCTTGTTTGATCCAAGGGAACCTGCCTTTTGGCCAGGCCTCTGCTCCTTTTACAGTGGCCCTCAGGAAAGCTAGCCTGTTTGAAGGTGCAAGCAAGGGAGCACGGGTGAAATGGATAACCTTTTTCCCAGCAGTACCTCAATAGGTCTGATTGCTCCAAGGTGCCATTGAGCTCTTGAGGGCCAAGAACCTAAAGGGTTGATAGGAAAAAATCACCAGTTATGTTAGTAGAGGTAAAGAACCCCATCAGGCAGGAATGAAGGCAGCCTGCTTCTCCACCTCTGCCGAAGAAGGCAGAGGCTAAAACACGCACTGGGGTTGCATATCCACTCAGTGCCTGCTGCTGTGGCTTCCCTGCTTGTCAGGAAGAATCCCAAGATGTTTAACCATAGCAGCCAGCTATACAAAGCATGCTTGTACAGCAAACACTTTCTTTGTACAGGGCAGTGCCTATTCTGTATGCAACCCTGAATACTCTATTTTTTATTTTTATTTCTGTCGTTGTAGATTTGTGCCCTATATTGGAATAGTGACCATCTTAATGAATGATTATCCAAAATTTAAGGTAAGAGTTCTTTCATCTTTTCCCTGCTTCTCCCACCCCAGCTAAAATTACCTCATGAGAACTTGGTAAGCAGAGTGCTGTTTGCCCTGTGTGTTTGCTGCTGTTTCTGCATCTTTAGATGTGAGTGCACACTCTTGTCTCTTCTGCTTTCTCTTGCAGTATGCAGTCCTCTTTCTACTGGGTTTATTTGTGCTCGTCCATCGAGAGTAGCCTGTTGCAGTGAAGTACGCAGCGAAGATGCCATGGATTTTGTAGAGGAACATTTTAAGTAGGTGATGGTCCAGTGTGCCGGGAGGAAGAAGAAAACATACATTTCAAAGCTTCTTGCAAGTTTGGGTTTGTTTTGTTTTATACTGCGTAAGGGCAAATGTTTGTCACAGTATTTCCAATGGTTTGTCACATTTTAGCATTTTTAGTGAGTTTTTATATTAAAAGTTTAAGCCAAACTGTTCAGTGTTTGTACTTTGAAGCTGAGCTTCCTCTCCAAGTGCCTACAGGACTGTGTCCTCTAAGTCTGTGCCTCCACTGGGCAAGACCTCTCCCCATGCTGACTGAACTGTCAAATAGCGACATGTGGAGGTGATTTTTTTTTTTCCAATTCAGAACTGGAATAAAGATTTTGCATCTCGCCCAGTATAAGCCCGCCATGTTCTTCGTTATTGCCCAGCTTCCCTGTGAGGGGGGTGGGCTTTGCCATCGCAGACTGACTCCTAGAGCCCAGTGAGTTGGCTTGTCCTCTCTTTACAGATGGGCAGCTGCTCCTCTCATTTGTTTTTGGAGAATAAGCAGTCCTGAGCTGTAGATCCGTTCAACTTTTCTGTGTTCCTGTAAATCACACCGAAATAATCTGCTTAAGGACTGCAATGTCTTTTGGGCAGAAGATGACAAAGGATTACTTTGTGCACAAGCTTCCAGAGTGGCACTAAGTAACAGAAGAATTGTGATGGGAAATATCCACAGCTGTTTAGCAGGGATGATTTAGTAGGATGGAATAGGCATTTTTTTTACACTTTGGAAATGGGATTTGGGTCTCCACAGCTGGCCATGTCTTACAGCTCATCTGGAAGCTACTTTCTGGCTGAACCCCAACTGCACAGAGGTTTTAAAGAAGAAAACACTCATTGCCATGTGCAATTGCTTGTTTTCTGAGCTTCCCAGTCTGGTTAGTGATCGTGCTTGTGTAGATGTGGTGTCACAGGAGAGTCTGAGGAGGAGGTATAAAGCAGAGGCTCAGTAGTTATCTGCTTCTAAGCAAATTTGTGCTACTTGCACGGAGTGTGTGACCATTATAACTTACCTCTGTGCTATCTATACTGACTTATGGAAAGACTTTACTTTCCTTTTGTTAGGGCAGATCTTCATGAGAACAGCCACTGGCATCGCGCTGCAATTGCTGCCTCCATCTCAGGCTGTCTGACCCCTTGTGCAGTTTACTTACCAGTTGCCTCACTAGACAGCTTCCCCTGGCAGCAGGAGCCTGTCTCCTCCCCCCTTGTGCTCTCCCTGGATCAACAGCTCTCTTCTCGATCTTACAAAACCTGCTGAGAGTTCAAAGCAGGTTTTACTTCAGGTGCATTTCACCGCATCCTCTATTTCCTCTTCTTCATGACTGCTCTAGGATTGCACAGCAACAGGGATCACTGAAGATGATTACTGCTGTCACACACGCAGCTTGTGTAGGGTAAAAGCAGTCAGGAAGGGTAAGGACAAAACCCAACAGGGCATTTATGGTCTGTTTTCAGATTCTTGCATATGTACCTTGCTAGGCTTGTGCCACCTGTAGAGGTGGATTGTGCTGTTAGCCATGACCGTGGGGCCATTTGTTTAACACTTGGTAGCTGTGCTGACCTGTGGTATCCCAAAATGAGTAGAGACAGTTGGTTTAACCATGTGGTTTGTTCCCTGGGTAGGCTGCAGCAAGGAAGTATCTTATGTTTAGGACAGTGCTAAGAGTCTACAAAAAGGTCCAGCCGCTAGCACTGAGCCTTGGGCCTTGTGGCTCTTTGTTTTTTCTAACTTATGTTACTCAGTAATAAAAGTCTGTATCTGCCACTCCAGTGTTGGAGTCCTTGAGAAGACAATTCGGACACAGTTTGTACAAGATGCTGGAGTGAGGGAGGGGATGTTTTGTCAAAGACAGACCCAGGCAGCAGTGAGGGAACATAAAATCTCTCTTTGAGGGCTGCTGAGCACCTTCCTGAGGACTTGGAGCAATGTTTCTGCATCTGGAGGTAGCGTTGAAGCTGAGGCTCTGTTCCCCATTTTGCCTTTGGCTTGAATTGCTTTGTGCAAAGATTGTTTTAACTTGGTATCATATAAAGGACGGAGTCAAGCTTTTCTGAAGTCTGCTAATCAACACCTCTCAGTGAAAGCCTGTTGAAAGTGCTGCAGGTGCTGTTCTCTGAGTCCTCTCGCTTTCACACCTTTTGCAAAAACCTGAGCACACAGAAGCAGTTGTATTACTGTCACTGAGAATTTAACAACAAAAAAAAAAAAGCTAAAATGCAAAGGAATTCTGATTGTAGGGGAAGTAAGGATTAGCTCTGAAAGAGCATCTGCAGAACCCCAGCTCCGAGAGATGAGAAGTGGTCATTTTAGTTGTTTGGAAATAACAACGCACCTGTCCTGGTTGTGGTCACCCTGCTGGCGCTGCGGGCTGCTGGCAGCAGGTGTCAGCAGTCAGTGCGGCTGAGGACATGCTCCTTGCAAACGTGGGTGCAAGGCCACGCTTGGGCTCTCGCAGGAAGGTGTGCCTTTCCCAGGCTTGCTCTTGCATGGTGCCATACGGTGTAATTGAGCAGGAAGAGTTTCAAACACGCAGGGTGGCTGGGGTAAAGGGTAGAGTATTTCCCACTGCAGCCCCCAGCTTCAGTGTTTGTCAGGGCCATTTGGGAAATTACTTCTATGGCCCATGTTCTGCCTATTTTCAGCTCAGTGTAGCTGACAACGTGGTTCTGTGTTATCTGCAGTCATGAAATGAAGTGTTGACTCTAATTAGAGCGAGGATAAATAAGCAGTTAATCCACTCACAGCTCGAACACCCACCAGCTCCCGCACTGCCTCCCACATCACATCCCGCATCCGTGTAATGCCTCTCCTGCTGCTGTGAGAAGGGAAGGTGCCGGGGACGAGCCTGCACAGGCTGGAAACTGGGAACGTGGGGGCAGGATGACAAAGAGTTGCTGCTGGCTCTGTCCCCATCTCTTATTCTGCTTTGCTGAGCAGAAAAGCTACGGAGCATGCAGGATCTCTGGTTCAGCTGGGTGCTAATGCTGAAATGTCTGGTGAGTGCTGTTGTACTCCCGCAGAGCCAGGGGTTTTGCTGCTAGGACATGCTGTGTCTTTGTGTCTTATTTCAGTTTTATTCTTCTTTTAAAGGTGAAGCTGCCTGGCCGGTTGCAGCAAAACCTTTGAGACTTAAGGATCTCAGGGTGGCTTAGGAAACATGGAGACCTTTGTGTCACAGCAGGAATGGGATTTGTTTGTAAAGTATGTGGGTGTTGAAAGGTCTGGTTTATAAAGACCAAAAAAAAATAAATAAAAGGAAAAAAATCCACCAGGTCTAAGACTGCCACAGGCTCTGTTGTGGTTACAGCCAAACAGAGCAGGTTTTCTGGTAGACAATGTCATTGCCTAATTACTGCTCCTTCACATCCGCAGTTCAGGGCACAGTTCTGCAATGTACAGATTCCTTCATGGGCAGGAGCTGTCTCATCAGAGCAAAGCAGTGCTGGAGTGTTTCTGATCACTGCTAGAATTCTGTTGGTGAACTCTTTTTTTCAAAGGAAAACTGAATGCTTAAGCGAAAGCACGATGGATGGGAAGTGAGCTGTAAGGAGTAACATGCTGAAAATTGAAGCTCCTCGAGACAAAGGCTGTCTTTGTAGGTTTATGATGCTTGAATGCATGGTTGTCAGTTAAGCAGTGATCAGCTTTACCCTGTTTTCATCTAGATCTGCCAAGGCGTATTGCTTAGCAGAGTGGTTCTAGAGGTTGGATTTGTAAGGTGATTGGTTGCGTGCTTTCTTTAAAAAGACCTGGTGATCTCATGGTGGCTTTACTGCCTTTATAACCAGAAGAGGTCAACCTTAGTTCTTCAGAGAAGACTCTGCAAGGCAAAGCCTTGTTTGTGTATGGTTAGAAGACAGCTTCCTGCTAGAGAAATGCGTGACCGCAAACCCACCATGCAGCTCCTGGGACAAGCTAAGCAGAGGTACCAAGTGAGGAGAGGTGGCTTAGGCAGAGCTCGTCACTCAGAGGTAGCTCCTGTGCCAACGCAGAGCAGATGCGTCCATCTCCCCAGCTGAGGACCCACACGGTGCGGGTGACTCAGTGGCTGAATCAGATGAGGAGTGTCCTGGTTCCAGTCCTCCGACTGCCAGGTGCGCCTGGGTGATGCCAGACAGGCACAGCCTTCAGTTCCCATCCATGTCAGCAGGTCCTGGTGCTGGCTGATGTGTAGTAGATGACTGGTCCGCATGTCTCAGCTCTGGCTGCTGGGAAAAGAGAAACAGCACCTACATTGCGTCTTGGGCCAATTTAATAGCTTCCTGCCTCCTTTACCTTCTGCCCTCCCTTGCAATACTTCCATCCCTTTCTGCCCTAGGCACGCGGCCACTCCACTTGCTCACCCACCAGAAAACAGCAGATCCGGAGTCAGCGTGTGGGAAGGAGCAAGGTGGATCTTGTTGGATCTTCTTAGCCATAGCCAGGTGGCTCCACCGCTGTTGGTAGCCTGCCCAGCCATGAGAAGCCCCTCGTGTGGCTTTGCTGGTGCCGTGTCCTTGGCCCCACTTGCCTCTCAGGTCCTGCAACAAATGCTCCTTTGCGCACAGTCCCACCTCACCACGGTGCACAGCCTGCCTGTGGGTCCTGCTGGCTGAGCACATCGTTGTGTTAGGAGTGGAAGCTGTCCTGCTCACAGGGCAGTTCCTGCACATGTTCAGTTCCAGCAGGTCTTCTGAATGCTTGATCTAGCAGAGCTCCCTAAACCTTGGGGGAAATCAAATCTCTGCACAGAGAGCTGCCTGATTAGGGACAGATTAGAAATGTACCCCCTGTGATCCAGGACTGTGCAGACACACTCGCTAGCTCTTGCTCTCTCTGCCGAGCTCCTCATCTCGACTTTTCTGCTCATTCTTTTTAATAATTTAAAAGCACTTCCTGGAGCACTTTCTGCTGAGTATCTTGCTATCGCTTTTCCTCTCCAATCTCTCATTCTCCTATAGAAACCAGCCTTGCAGGGCTTTAGTTTCCAGAGAGACAAAAGTAAAAATAATGTAGAGAAAATGAACTTCAATTTAATTTCTCTAAGCCTCACTTCACTCAAACAGGGATGTCAGACTTCTGCCACGTAATTCTGGTTGGGACACTTCTGAGCTAGGCCTGGATTTGCCTGCAAGAAAACAAGATTTTCTTCTAAGTCTTCTTGCAAAGCCGTTATTTGTACCATGTCCAGTGGGTGTGGAGTGAGTGGGAAACCTCAGGGAAAACCACAACTCATTTACTGCTTAAATGAAAATTGAAAAAGAGTTGAAAACAAGATGTGCGAGATTTCAAGATTTATCTTTTATAAACAACAGTTGTTGCCTGTGGAAGAATGAATGTAACAGAGGGATTTAATCTTTTGTAAATAAGAGACAAATGCATCAAAACAGACCCTCGGGCATACGACAGGACTTTAAATTTGACCTGGCTTTGGAGAAGCAGCAAAGAGGAAGCCGAAAGAATGTAGCTGCTGCTAAGAGTTTTATTGGCACCAGGAGCTCTGAGAGTTACATATAGGGGGATTTGAGGCCTTTGCTCTTTGTTTTTTATTAGAGCCATCGGTTTTGAGTATGCATTTGCCTGCCCAGTAGATATTTTCAGGGCCTGGGAGCATCTGCACTGTGTTTCTGGAGCTCTCCAGCTCAGAGTCCCTCCCAGGCCAGACTGGCCACCTCACTGGGAGATGCATTAGTCAATGCCAAAGTATCAAAGTGTAATTCAATAGGGAAGACACAAAATGGACCTTGCTTTAAACCCTATGAACCATGACATTTCCAGATTGGTCTATTAAGTTTGCCCGCTCTTAGCTCAGTGTTAGCAAGGCCTTCTTAGCTGTGCAGTTTTTTGATACGTTTGTTTTGCATAGCTATGGGAAGGTAGCTATGCTTTCCCTGGTGAAAACTTGCTTTGTCTTTGGTGCATCTGGAGGATTTTTTACTAGTGCCTGTTTCACAGGTCTGTTAGTACTCACATCAGCCCTACACAGACAAACATTGCTCTTTGATAAGGAAGGGGACACCCCAGGTGTAGTGTGCTGCCATCAGCTTCTGGACACCGGCAGTAGAAGAACCTGCAGAAGAAATCAGTGATTGAGAGAATGACAACAAAGACCCAGGCCTGGATGGAGCTGCTCGTGGGCTCAGATGGGACGCAAACCTGAAAGCGTCAAGCTATTAGCTGTGGCGAATACCTGTCCTGTAAAACCCACCATGGCACCAGGGGACAGAGAGATGGCTGGGCTGGAGACATGGGGATCTGCAGGCTATAAACCAGATCTGTGGGCTGGAAAGAAGTAGGACTTCTTGTCAAAGTAAGCTGGGATCTCATTGAAGGATTCAGGAGGTGTGTGGGCAAGTGAGCCCACTGGGATCATCCACCTGCATTTCTCAAAGGTGTTTGGCAAGGTTCATCAGCAAAGGCTCCTAAAGACAGGAAGCAGACCTGGAATAGGAGGGGAGGTCTTTAGAGGGAGAAATCGTTTGCTAAAAGGTAAGGAACAAAAGGTAGGAGGAAACAATCTGTTTCTGTAGCAGAAAACACCAGGGAGCTGTGCAGGGACTGCTCTCAGCATATTCAAAAATGATCAGCAAAAGAAGGCAAATATTGAAGTTTGGTGCTGATACAAAGTTCTTCAGGGTTGTGTGGATGAAGGCCAACTGTGCAAAGAGACTGGGCAATAAAAAAATGAAATTCAAATGTACATAAATATAAAATGGTGCACATGGGGAAAAAACAATTTTAACTCTATTTATAAAACAACGGGTTCTGAGTTAAGTGTTACCATCTGGAACGCTGGGGTTGTAACAGACTGTGCTATGAAAATGTCATTTCAGTGGTCAGTAGCCATCGAGAAAATAAATCACAAGTGAGAATCATTAGGGAAAAATAGAGAGCAAAACAGACCATCTCTGTTTCCTCCAACTGGAGGCATCAGGGGGAGCCAACGGTGCAAGCTGAAGGATCTTTAGAGACTTTAGGCTACTTTGGGTGAGATGGAACAGCTCCTGGAGGGTGTGGATCCATGTAGGGCTGCAGAGAGGTGCCTGCAGGCTGCTCTAGCCCAGCCCTGGGGGTTAATCCTGCTGGGAAAGGGGATGGTGAGTTCTGTGCAGACACGCTGCCTCACGGACAAAGCCATCTATCAGAAGTCCAGTGTATGCTGAGTCACCTCTGTCCTTCCCCGGCTCCACTGCAAGGCACTTGCAGGAAGCTGGTGGCTGACAGGCAACCACCTGCGGAAGCCAGTGTGGTGACCTTTGCTGGTAAAATCAATTTCTAAAATAGAATTTGTACTGCCTTTTTTTAATATATTAGCTGGGAAGATTTCTTTGGCGGCTGGTAGCAGTTGGTGAAGTGAACTGCTGAGTTGCAGAGAGCAAGCCACGGAGGAGCACTGGCGTGACAATTCCTGTCCCAAGTGCTGGAGGTCCCAGCAGGGCCCAGACCAAGGCTGTCCCATCAGCAGGCTCCAGCCCCCACTGCCACCAGGCACCGGCTGCCCCGCTGCGCAGCAGAGGGGTGTGCAGCCCCTGGGGAGCCCAGCTCTGCACGCCAAAGCTGAAGGAAGGCAGAGGCAGAAAATGTATCACAAACCACACCAGGGACAGGAGTTTGGGTCGCCATGCCTCCCCAGGCAGGTGCCCTCAAGTGTGGGTGCCAGTTATGTTTCCCGAATTAGGAACAACATCACCTCTTTGCAGAGACGATGTGGATTAAAAAACATTGAGGAAACCTGGTCTCCATTTGTAAACAAAGTCATTTTTGTTGCAGCCGCCTGTCAAGCTGCATTTGTTCAGTCTCATGGTGACAATGGAGGAAGCAGCCCTCTTGCCTGCTCAGGAAGGGAGTGACTTCGCTGCAGTGTGACCAGCTCACCCCAGCCCCACACTCAATTTTAACAAGACCACTGCAGAGGCTGAAGTCAAACCCTGCCTGCAGAGCTTCCTTTAGCACCAACGCAGCTGCTCAGCAAGCAGTGAGCTCGGGTCACTTTCACAAACGGTTTTCCATAAAACCCCACTAGCTGCCATGAATCGTGCTCCCACTTCCAGCCCGCACCAAGCCCCTGAGCAGCTGTTCCGGCTTGAAAGCAGGGTTACGGGCCCGTGTCACTCAAACCTCCCCACACCCCATCTGGCCAAGCCTCAGTACTCGGCAATTAACACAGCGTACCGTCAGTTTCTGAGCATTTGTTACTATGCTCTGATGGGAAAGCTCCCCACTTTCCTTTTCCCAGCCTTTCCCAAGCCTGGCTTGAAACGTTGTGCCTTGCAGTCCCTCATCAGTAGCGTGGGGATCAGAAATATCCATTCCTCCTCTCACACCCTGGCTGAGGTAACACCTGCAGATGCCAGCTGAAAAAGAGGAAAGATCTTTGTCAGTTTGGCTGTGTGTCTAGTTAAAATCAGATCAGAACAAAAGCCTTCACCCTGATTGAAATGCTGTGCTGATTCCTGCTGCTTGGAAGGTGACAGTCCCTGTCCCTCGGCTGCCTTCCCCTCTCAGTTAATCTCCCAGGAGCACTGCGCTGCCCTGCAGGTGCAGGACTTAACCCTGTCACACTTCAGTAGGTGCTGTAATTGCCCACGACTTGTTTCTCTGCCCTCTCTGTAATTGGTATCACTTCATCCCCAGCTTCATCCTCCGTAATCCTACAGGTATCTCCTTGTCTCGCTCTAACCCGCTGCTGCTCGCGTGCAGTGACACAGCAGCTCATGCAAGTGCCAGACCCAGTCCTGCTGGCTTTGGACTCTGCCACAGGGAGAATTTTCCACACACCTTTGTTGTGCAGCTCCTCCACAAGACCGCTGGGCTGAGCACACCACAGCTGCCCCAGTAAAGCCTCGGTATCTGGGGGGAAAGCAGTAGAAGAATCATTTGCACGTGCATGGAGCCAGCAGCACCAAAGCATTCGCAGAGGAACCGAGCTCTGCTTCCCAGATAACACCACGAATCTCCAGCACTTTTGCATCCATGGGTGACTTTAAAACGGAAACGACATGCTTTGAGCTATGTTTTAGTGGCAGCGCAGGGTACTGGAGGAGGAACACAGGCTGCAAGAGGAAAGGGGTAAGAAGCCTGCGTGTGCAGCTGGAGCACCGGTGCAACTGCCCTGCCTTCTCCTGCTGCCTTCTCAAGGAGGCAGTGGTGCAGCCGGGGTTGTACAGAGCAACCTTGGATCAGAAATACCTGTTCCTCCTCTTGCACCCTGACTGAGATAACGTGTGCGGTCTGCAGCTGCCAGTTAAAACGGAGGAAAGTTCTGTGTCGGTTCTGGTACTGTATCTAGTTAAAATCAGACCAGGGTGGGATCACGGGGATCACATCACCCCAGGCAGCTCCAATGCTAGTGAAAGCTTCCCACAGGGCTTGTGAGGAGTGACATGGGACATCAGAGCCAAAGCTGTGGTCACAGCCACGTCAGGAAAGCAGCCTGAGGGCTTTTTGGCTCTTCCCTCAGCTCTCCTGGTGGAGGAGAACATGCGGTGGAGAACTCTGGCTGCAGAGAGTCAGGGAAGGAGCGTGGGGAGAAAGAGGCACGAGATTCCCTGCTGCGGCCCAGGGCCACCAGCACACACAGGCATGGGGCTGGCGGAGGCGGCTGCCTCCCCGGTGGGACCCACTGGAAGGGCATGTCTCCTAGCTGGCCTGCAGGCCCATCAGCACGGCACACCTCCCTGACAGAAAGGGAGCCCACAATGATAAGTGAGCCACCTCTGGGGAAGTCTGCACCTTCTGAATAGCCAGCCGGCATCCAGGGACACACACAATTAAGAAGTATGCATGCCTTGTACAGGAGTATTTCATATCAGTTTTTTTTTTTCTTCTTGTAACGTTAAAGCTACATTTGCAGTTTTGTCTCTACCCCCTGCTGTGGCAGAGGAATGAATCTCCCTGAGACCTTTTCTCTTTCGCAGCAGTAAAACCTGAGAAGGGCATTGCTAATAAGCCTTCCCTGTGCCACCTCCCAGGAGAACTGGGTCATCTCAGGCATCTCCTCCCCCACAAGCCAGCACCCCCTTGCAAAGTCGTGGAGCTGTAAATTTGGCAGAATCTGTCAGGGCCCTGGGGGCACTGATAGATGTTAATGGGTCCCACCTGGGCTCATGGCCCCAGGAACTGATTTAAGCTCAGCCCTGGGCCTTCATTCTCTCCTTAAGCTATGTAGTGGGGGGTGCTGCTCTCCAGCTTAGCAGTGCCTGGCTATGGACTGACTTCTTGGCTTGATCTCAGACCTGCCTCATTGCTATGGAACTGGTGGTGACTGCTGGGCTGTGCCAGGCCATGCTTACCCTCACCAGATCTCATCCTAACCTGTAGGTTGACCTGAGACTTGCCTCTTCACTGTGAACCTGCCTGATGACCTGAGCTCCTGGCTGAACCTGGTGACTATCTCTGCCTGCATTGCTTCCCTCCTGGTGGGACTGGGCCTTGGCAGGCCAACAGGTCCCGCTCAGCCCCATCCCTTCAGACCTTTTGCTCCCTGGCACTGGTCTCTGTGTACTGCACAAAAGGGGAATCATTCAAAACCCAGCACACCAGGTGAGTTTTCTGGGCACTGTAGCTTATCTTTGCACTTACAGGTTTCTCTTGCACCTTGCTATTCACTGAGAACACCTTGGTATGGTTGAGGAACCTGGAGGATCCTTAAAATCCCTGTGGGCTGCAGAAGAAACCAAGCACAATCTGTGTCTCGGGGTCCTCTCTGATCAAGTTTTACGTGGATTTCACTGTACTCAGCAGTCACTGCTTCAGGCCCTTACTATCACCGCTCCTGCCATGGCAGGGTGTGCACAATCTCATCCATGCTGTTGCTGGGTATGCATGGCTCTACCCTATTAATGCAAGAAAGACAATTTTTTGTGGAATGTGATAACCTATAGCAGGTGTGGCTGTAGTGGTAAGGTCTTCAATATCCTGAAGTGACTTAAAAAGGCAAGCAGCCACCCTTTGCTTTGGGAAACAGATCTGCTTCCCATAGGAAGCCACAGACCAAAACAGTAAAGGAGCTCAGGAGGGCTGGTAGGTTTAAGGACAGATTCTTCCAAGGCCATCCCAATAACCAGGTAAAAATGTACTGGAAGATGTCTTGGCTAAGCTGGGAGCTTGTGACTGAGCTCCAATGTCAGCAGGCTATATGCAGGAGATGGAAGCAGGGACAGGCTATAGAGATTTGGAAACATGCAGACGTGTAGGGATAATGATAGGAAATCCAGAGCTCAGTTTGTTGGCATGTATCAGGTCTTCTGCTGCTACTTCAGTTGTAAAAGGCTGAGCAGGGAAATTGTGGGACCTCAGCTGAACGGCGCAAGCAGTAGCGGACATAGGGGAAGCTGAGGTTCCTCGGTGCTTTCCTTGCATCAGCCTTTACCAACAGGGTCTCCTAGGCTCTGCACCTGGAGGCAGGGTTCACAGAAAACCAGCAGTGGCTGAGAGTTGAGATGGGCGTTGTCTGAAGGTGCTGAGAGCTAGCCACTGGTACTGCTTGATGTCCTTGCGAGGCCACTCCCTTAAGATCATGAAGAAAATCCCAGAGCAAGCCCTGCTGGAGCACGTTTGTGGGCAGATGGAGAAGCGGGAGGCTATGGGGAGCAGTGTGACCCATCTCGGTCACCTCCTGTGACTGAACCACGGGGTGGATTACTGGGCGAGGGCACAGCAGCGTCGCCATCCTCCTCAGCAGCAGACCCAGCACCACCTCCCACCACGTTTGTGTTAGGGTTCGGGACGGGTGGGCGCCAGAGGGGTGCGTAGGGACAGGATGTCGGTCCCGGGGCTGTGGCTAACGGGTCACAGGCGGGCTCCGCAGGGGCCGTCCCGCTGAGGGGGCGCGGAGGGCGGCAGGCGGGCGGCTGAGGGGGCGCGCGCGGCGCCACGGGCGGGAAGCGCGAGGAGCCCAACGGTCGGCGGGGGGGGGGGGGGGGCGCGTGGCGGGAAGGGCGGGAAGCCCACGCGCTGGGGGCGTGGCGCAGCGAGGCCCCGCCCCCCGCCCTATATAAGCCGGGGCGGCGGCGGCGGCGGCGCCAGGCGGGAGCGGGTCCCGCCGAGGCGGCCATGGCGGCGCTGCGCTGCCTCCTGCTGCTGCTGTGCGGCGCCGCGCTGGGGCCCGCCGTGCACCTCGACTTCGCCGAGCACCGCAGCCAGGCGGCCAAGATCAAGGTCAACCCCCGCGGCAACCTCTGGGCCACAGGTACCGCGGCTCCCCGTGGGGCTGGCGGCGAGGGCTGGTGCCCCTGGCCGAGCGGGGCTGCGGCGGGGGGTCCCGGGGTGGTTCCCATCCAGGAGGAGGGTTGGGGGGGTCTCTGGTCACGCTGTCGTTTGAGGTGGTGGCAGGGGGACGTGGGACTTGGGGTACCTGCCTGCACAATCACGAAGCAGGTAACATCTCTCGGGGATGGTAACTTCAGTCCCCTGAAGTCTGGTGTGGAACGAGGACCTGGGATTTCTGGGTTTCTCCTCGCTGCATTGCATTCGGCTATTTTAGACGTTAGGCTTGCTTGGTGCGTCTCGCTGAATGGTGTCAGCATGCGGTCGCAGATAACAGCTTAATGTCATTCAGCCAGAGCCTCTGCCGCTCTCTCCAGCCATTTGTGTAGACACACAAGTGCATTGTATTGCAGGCCACTTCATGGGGAAGAAGAGCGTCACGGGCACTCCGCGCCTGGAGTCACCAGAAGAGCCTGCAGCGCCCATGGTTTTTGGTCCCTCGCTCAGAGCCTTGCTGGAGGACATGATGGAACTGCTTACCCGTGAGCTCCTGAAAATCCTCTTGCAAGAAAGACTTTTGGATGAGAACCAAGGAAAATATGACCTCACTGATCAGGTGAATATTGACTAATATGGAAGGAGATGCCCAGAGCAGGGAGGTGGTTGTGATGTTAATCTGCAACAGCCAGCCTTGCTGGGAACACCTGTACAGCTGCTATAGGTTTGTTTCCCCTCTTGCTCCCTTTAACCCTCCTTAAACTACTTCCCTAGAGCAGCCACAAAGGAGCAGATAAATCTGTCAAGGCTTGCGTCCAGCTGGACAGCGGCTAGTAGTCCCAAATATTTGGGAAGGGTGTGAGGCTGGGCAGGGGATGTCATGATCTCCAGCCCAGGGGTTGTTAGTGAGCATCTGGGTCCTCCTCAGGTGCAGAAGAGGATGGCTGGCCACTGCGGCTCTCATAAAGAAATGTCTCCTTACCCAGCCACTGCAAGGACATGGAAATCCTGCCTCCCCTCGCTTTCTATAGAGAAAGGCAAAGAGGGACGTGGCTTTGCATGTACAGGGAAAAGAGTCTGCCCTGTAGAGGTCTTGGGCTTCTGATTCCCCCTTTTGGGGTGGTTGTGTCCCTTGCAGAAGGGAGGTGTGTGCTATTCTGCCACAGAGTGGGAATCAGGCAGCAGGCAAGTGCTCTGTCTGCAGCAGGAGCTCCGTTGGTGTTGTATGTCAGCAGGTCCTCAGCCTCCTCTTTTAGCTCCTTGGTATGGCTTTTGCCTGAGAGCTCACCCAACTCCTAGTGGAAAATTAAGCCACTGGGAGCAAAGCGAGCCTGGATCCTCACTTAAAACATAGAGATGGAATTGCTTGGTCCATGTGGTTCTGCCCATTTGCTGCCTCATGTATGCTTCCCTGGTGTCTTGCCATTTCTATTCACAGCAGGAAGTAACAGAGAGCCTTGAAGGGATGAAATCCACTTAGGTGGGTCCTGTGTGTGCTGTACCACTGAGCTGCTTGCTTGAGGAGCTTATCCAGTAACAGTGAATACAGGTAAAGCTGCTTCTGTCATCCAGGTTTAGGCAGTTCTTGCTCCTATTATTTGCTTTTTTGTAGGGAAGGCACAGGTGGAGCACAGCTGCAGGGAGGTCAGCCTGAGTGGTATATTCAAGCACCTTCCTGACTTGATTTCTTCAGATTAAGGTAAACTGAGGCTCTCCTAGGGAACTAGTCCCAGTGGGATAGAGAGGGATAGAAGCTGGATGTGGCCGAAGACATCCTGCTCCCCTCACGTTGTGCTGTCCACTGCAGTGCCGCAGCTTGCGCTTCTTAGATGCAGCTGCAAGGGAGGAGAAGGCTCTGCAGGTCCTGGACTCTTCCTCAACCAGCCTGGGGAACCTTTGAGGAGGAGGAGGGTATTTGCTGCATTAGCTATCTGAGATGTGAGAGCTGGATGTGTGATCCTCGTGGATCTCCTCTGTGTAGGTAAGTCGCTCTGTCGCAGGTGCGCTTGGGTGGATGTTTCCTCAAACACTGGTCCCGTGGCTTAGGCTGCCAGCTGGGGGTGTCTGTGCTCTGCCAGCCACAGCCGTGCTCATTCTCAGTGCTCAAAAGCAGGTCCTGGCCAGGGTTAGCACCCACTGTTAAACATTCACCGTTGGCGCGTGATCTGGGTGTCGAAGCTCCATTGCTGGAGAGCAGTTTGGCTCACCATGAAGCAGACACTGGTCAGCTGCCTGCCTCATTGCTCTGATGCCTCTGGTGGCTGTGTGGGAGGTGGTGTTGCAGCTTAGGTGCCTGGTGTGCAGCTGGCTCCTGTCCCTCAGTCTCTTCCCGGAGCCTCTTGCCTCTCCTGCCTTGACCTGGCAGATACCAGCCATCCTGGTGACAGCAGGGACCTTGCTCTTTGCAGGCGTTTTGCCTGGTTGTGTCTTTCAAGCACCCCTGAGCACCTCTCTGGACTCAGCTCCTGCCTTCCTACCCCTGCCTTCTCGCCCTCTGGGGTGTCCTTGCCTCAGAGCTGCTGGTTGATGTTAGTTCTCCGTGGTGCCTTTGAGCACTGCTCTCGTTACACTTTTCTGTGGGACTATACTTTTTGCCCTTGTGGGTGACACGATGCCAGTGCAAATTCCTGCCACTTTTACTGCTTTCTCCCTCACTCTGACTGTTGTTGGACACCTGGGGTCAGCAGCCAGTGTGTGCCTGAACTGATCTGTGTGCAGAGTTTGCTGCCTGCCTAAGAAGGTGCTTAAGAGCTTTATGTTGTGAAACTCTCTATGTGCCCTCTACTTGGGGTCTGTCATTTACATCCTGACGCGGTTTAGAAAAGCCAAGATGCTTCCCCCTTCGTTGGGACCTGCTGGTCAGCAGGACAAGAATTAACGTGCTACGTGTTGCTCTGCTGCTCCAACACACAAGCTGTCCTTTGTAGCAGGATAACTAGCAAGAGAATGCAGACTTAATGAAAAAACAAGCAGACCTTTCCCTTTCTGAGGCTGTTGCTGATCATTCACAGAATGGTTCTTCCTTTCTATGGGGCTCCTCTAGACATTAAACAAGTCCCAGGGCTTAATATTTTTGCTTGCCCTACCTTTACATGGGTAAGCCCTACCTGTTGCCAGTGGGATTTATCCCAAGATGTCCCTTCCCAAAGCAGGAGCATGTATTTCATGGTTAGTGATGGAAGAAGTCTCACAGAGCAGAAGGGGTTTGCAAACAGTATTTTTTTTCTTAATCTTTCTAACTACATGCAATAGGCAGGGCTTGCACTCGGGGTTCCTGGTGCCGCCCCAGTGCTGCGTGTGACAAATCTTTGTCTGGGAGGGGAGGATCCTCAGTGGGAAGGGCTGGCATCTCCTTGTGTGCGTGGCAACATTTCTTCTGGAGGCAACCACGGTGAGATCCGTGTGTGGAGTGTGATGACTCCAGGGTAGGGGGAGAACCCCTCTGGGTGAAAATAAATGCTGCTCTATGTAGCTCTGGTCAGTATGCAATCCCTCAAAATCCATCTACAACTTCTCTCTGCTGTGTTTTGTGTATTTTTTGCCTTCTCATGTAGCTCCCTGCTGGATTGGGCCCTGAGGCTGCCCTCATCCCTGAAACCCAAGGCAGTGGTGGCTGTCTCAGCGTCAGCACAGTTCACCTCCGATGTCAGCTGTGATCCAGCTGTTGAGCCCCATGCTGCCCAGACAGATGATGTGAACTAAGGCTGCGTATGGGACCAGTGGCTCACTGTTGTGCCTTTTCTTGCAGGAGACTGGGCTTTTGACAAAGGTGCTGGAGAAGTATTTTTCAAACTGAAGGAGCAGAGCAGTGGAGGATGGAGTCTGTAGGCTTGGCCATGCACGGCAAACGGAGGAGATCATAATCCTTGTGGGTTACTGTAGCAACATCACTTTTTATTTATTCTTTCTGAATAGTGATTGCTTGTATGAAGAGCAGAGCCACCCTGTATATTTCCTGTATGTTTTCTGCTTTCTTGATATCTGATGTGCCCCTGCAAATAAAATTAGCTCTTTGCAAACAGCAGCTCAGACTTTTATTTGGGGGTGGAAAGGTTGATCCCATGGCTTGTGAAGGAAGAATGGGGAATGGAGGGAGGCTCCTGGATCTCAGCAACCAGGAGGCAAGAGGATATGTTCCCTGCTGCCCGTGCTCACTGCTGTTGGATAAAATTACAAGCGTGGGTAAGTTCTTACAGCACCGTGCTACTGAAGCACCCTATAAACCCTCCTTGCTGGAGAGATTATCAGCACGTTCCTGTGAAAACAAAAAGCATCTTTATATCATGGTGATTTCTGGTTTGAGCAGAACCCCAGGGTTTACTACATTCCTCTGCTGTCCTTCAGGGTGCAGGCTGTGACCACTCATCCTGATTTGGGATGATCTTTTGTCCTCTCAGCTAAGCCATCCTGCACATGTACAGCCCCAGGGTCCTCTAGGACAGCTGAAGAAGGCAGGCTACTTTTTAATTATTCTTTTATATTGTTTTTACGATGTGGTTAAAACGGTGATTGTGCTGCCTTTGAGGTGCTGAAGTCTGGGAAATGAGCCTTGCAAAGAGAAATAGCAGAACCTGTGTCCGAGGTTCTTTTGCTTCTGAAGCTGCTGCTCATACATGAGTGCTCCCAGCCACCCTGGGCACATGCTGATGTGTGCAGAGGGAGGGGAAAGCCATGGTAGGAGTCTTCAGTCTTAGGGTTTGGAGCCTGTTGTGGGTGCAACCAGTCCAGGTGCATTTGCACTGCTCATGTTTGCAGAAAATGAGCCTGCAGGCTGTTGGCAGAATTTTCTGTTTGTCCAAGTGCCTGCGTGATGCCCTTCTGTCCTTTACATGTCACTCACTCCTGGGGTTTGCTGGCAGCGATTGCCCAGGTGTAACAGGGACCCAGTATCCCCAGTGCAAATACACACCAAATACAGGTTTTAGACCAATAAAAGAGCATCTTTTCTCTCCCACTTATAGCCCAGCTTTCAAGCCGTTGGAGTTTTCTCAGCTATTTGAAGGTTGGTTTTGGTAGGTGAAAACCAAATGTCCTACAACTGGTTTGCCCCCAGCATTGTCTCCAAAACTTGGTGCTCCCCATCAAACGCCCCAGCACAAGGGTACTTCGTACTTTGGGGAGATGTTTTCTGGGAGGCACCTTTCTTCAGTTAATTTTTTAATTTTTTCCCCCAGCTTGTTGCTGTGTGCTGGGTTGTGGGTGACCCCAAGCTTGCCTATCATTAGCTGTATCGAAGCCTTGTCTTATAAGCTAATTATGAGCAAGAAAAATAATGACATAGCTTATCATGTTTGACGCTGGAGCAGACCAGATGCCTCTCAGGCGGCAGTGTGATGGAGTGACAGCCTTATGGGATTCCTGACCTGATGCTCAGCTGTCTCATGACGCGCCACGGAGTGGGACTGCCAGCTCACAGCTTGCCCACGGAGGCTCAGGGGAGGGTAGGCAGGTTTCTGGATGTCACAGCAGAAACCTGCCATGAGATACCGAGGTGAGAGCCTCCCTCTCCCAGCAAGAACCTCTCCATTTTACCTGTCTGTCTGTCTGTCCATTGTCTGCCCCAGACCCCAAGATAGAGATGAATTGGTCACTTAGCAATTATTATCACAGGCAAAACAGACTCGATTGAGGGAAATTGATGTATTATTTGGGGAACTTAATGTATTGCCAGTTAATGTAATATAAGTATTTGAATACTGATTCAGGTGCTGAGCGCCTAGGAAAGGTGGTTGTCCGAGCAGAGTCTCTCTGAATGCAGATCAGCTAGAAGACACAGGTACTTCTTGCCAGACCTATTCTTCATCTCTGGAGCATGAGGTGGCAGAGGACGCATACATCTTCATACGTAGTGCACCAGGGCTGCAGGTCAAGACACAAGAGAGGTCTCTGTTGGGTAGAGGATCCAGAGATCCAGGCCACGTCGAGCTGCCATGTAAGACCCCTGGAGCTGTGTTGGCCCCGCAGAGCCCTGTGTTGCACAGAAAGAAACCTGCCTTGGGCACCATCCTAGGACCACAGGATAATTTGGGGTGGAGAGGACCTCAGCAGGTCTCTAGTCCAGCCACCTGCTCAAAGGAGGGCCAGCTCTGGGGTCAGACCAGGTTGCTCAGGGCTTTGTCTTGTCGGGTCTTGAAAACCTCTGGGGATGAAGGCTGCATAGCCCAGTACTGGACCTGCTGCTCCACCACTTAGCTGTTTCATTGTTTCTCGCGCACTCTTACTGGCAAGCAAACAATCAAGCCCAAAGCCTCCAGTCTTTCTTCAGTTTTGATTAAAACTGAGGAAGTCAGAAAAAAAAAAAGATAATATCTGAGAAATCCCCAAATTTGGCAACCTCCCTGTTCTGCCCTGGGCTCTGCTTTCCTGATCTGGTTGCTGGGCCACAGCATTCACAACCTCCAGGCACAAGTTCCCTTCGCTTACCAGGTCATACTCTTTGGGAGTTTCCAGGACCAAGCCCTTGCATCCAGGCTAGGGAAACTAGCATTTTATTTTTATTATTATTATTATTTTCATTTTTTCCAGCTTTGCATTTGCTCCCCTTGCCACTCCTCCACGTTGCAGCTCGGACTCCTGCTCTCCAGGCTCTCGTGCCTCAATGTTTTCCAGAACCTGCTCAGAGCAGAGCTGGCCACTTCTGCACATCGTGAGCAGAGGTGCAATGCAGCCACTGACTTGACTGGTCCCTGGGATGCCCCCAGCCTGCACAGACCCTCAGCATCGGAGGCAGTTCGGAGCATGGGTGTCTGCAAAGTGATCACAGCAGGTCTCCTGGACTTCCCCCATCCCTGTAGCCACGGCATGACTGCAGAGATGGGAAAGGGGTGTGAAATGACAAGAGAAAAAGCGATAAGCCACTGTCACCCCTGACATTTGTTTCTATTTAGTTGTGGGACTGCCCCGTGAGGAGGAGCTGGCTCAGAGCTATGTGGTTGAAGGTTCACTGCTACCACTTGGTGTCATTAGTGTCCCAGGCTTAGTGAATTGCTCCCTGTCATGCTCAGTTGCATAGGACTGGCTCTTCTCCAACCTCAGCAAAGGCGTCAGGCCTCAGGTTGGTCTGCTCCTTCCTCTGCAGTGTTTTGAGACCCCTCTTCCATAGGAGACCAAGAAACCAGGCAATGAAGAAGAGGGAGAAAGGGGCAGAAAGGAAATCAGCTTGTCATCAAGAGGCAAAAATGATCTTCGTCTTCTAAACACCATTGCCACCCCCCCATGCACCTCCAGGGAAGCCCCTCTCATCCTGATATGGCCACTTAAATCTGACCTGAACAAGTTAAACCCAATTAATCCAAATGCTGAGACAGCTTCAGAAAGTGAGTGTCCAGTGCTTGGCACCCCTATTGTCTTGAAAATGATTTCCAGGGAGCAGGACATCCTGGTGCAGAGGAGCCAAGGCAAAATGCAGAGTAGGGGTGCAAACCATCTGGGTAGCTCCATCAAGGGTATGATGGTAGGATGACAAGAAGGGCCCAGAGGGATCTCACCAAATGGCAAAGAGCAGAGAGCAAGTATTTGTACCCTGAATCCAGCACTGTTTTCGTCATAGTCCAGCCCCATCATCGGCGCACATGTGGCCAGCTTTCCTTGGTCAGCTTTTGGGACTGAGGATGGGCTCACCTGGGAGCTGAAGAGAAGGGAGATTTAAGCCATGTACCAGCTCTTCCCGCCTGTCTGGAGCATGGCAGAAGCACTTTGGAAGAAAACAGGTATGGGACCCCGATGTGGATTTAGCTTTGCATTGCATCAGGTCCTTCCACCTGAGGCCCCCAGGAAGCGGGTCAGCTGAAGATGAGCAGGAGCTGTGTTCTGGCCTGACAGAGATCTACCTCCATGGGAACCCTGGCAGTTCAGAAAATGGCTCCATCTCACACTGGAGAGCTGCCCAACAATCTCAACAGCCACCCAATTTCACTCGGAAATGAGGGAGCCACACTCCCCTGGTCCCATTCCATAAAACGTGACGTGCAGCCTGTTCTTACCACTCAGCTCTTTGTGGGAAACTTCTCTTATTCCTTTCCTTCAGTCCTGGAGATGCATTCTGGAGCATGAAGTGACTCCAGCATTGCTTGTCCCAAGCCAGATCTCCCCACAAGAGAGCCCCAAGCAAACAGCACAGCTTGTTCTGGATTTGGGTGGTCTGTGGACAAGCAACTGAAACAAGGACATCCTGAAACACAGTGTCTGGAAATCTGGTTATTTCTGCAGCTGTTTGCACTGAGGGAATTGCATCTCCCTGCTAGTTCGGGAGGCTTTGGGCCATCTCAGGACTGTGTCTCACCCAAGGTCCCCTATGTGAAGCGCTCAGGACAGTCTTGCAATGTCCATGCAGCAGATGTTGCTGCCCAAGGCTAGAGAGAGATAGAGAGACCTTCCCAGCTACAGACCCACAAAAACTTTTTACAGGCTTTCTTTGCAGCATTTGTTCCTGGCAGACAGAAATAAGTCTTCAACGGATGGAAAAGTTTCTAGAGCAGCAGGGGCAAAACCAGACACAGGGCCAGGTAAGAGCCTTCCTGTGTCCAGCAGGCCCCCAAACCCATCAGGGTGATGATGTGTGGAGGGGGAGAGGTCTGTCATAATGTCATTTCCATTTTCTATATACTTATGCCACAGTTTTAATTTCTGCATGGTGATAATAACCAGGAATAAGAATAAAATATTCATATATTAATTGGTTTTTCGAGCTCACGGTTTATAAAATATCTTGAGAGGGATAAACTTGATGTAGCACACGGGAGTTGCTTTGTGCAGCACTGTTCCTATAGCGTGTGTTCCCTCCTTCCAGGTCTGCTTTAGAAAAAATGAATTTAGGACATTCCTTTCTCTCAATTTTCCTCCACCAGGATAAGGACAAACAAAGCTCCCAGTAAACTTTGGGAAGTTTCCTTTCCACAATCCCTCCAGAAATCTGTGCCAGTTCCAGCTGGAGTCAGCACTATTTGCAGCTATTTGTTGCGTCTAAGCTAAGGCAACCTTGTCTCTGCTTGCAGACTACCTTGATCCTATTGATGATGATGATGATGATTATTATTATTATTTAAATATTAAGCAAGCAGTTGGTTGCAAGTTACCTTCTACCCACACACTGCAGAGCAGCCCTCAGGACTTTCCACCACTTTGGAATGGTTTTCTGTTACACCATGTGCTATTGGCATTTTTGCCTGGATGGAGGATGCAGATATTCAGATGATCTTCTACCCACAGATAGGATATGGGGTGTAGAGTGCTTGTGTGTGCTTGGACACAGACCTGAATCCTAGGTAGGACAGCACAGCTCTGTTCATTAATTTCAAGGCTGGTGTGGTGACACTCAACACAGGAGTTCCATGGAAAAATGGGTATCGCTTCAGTTAGGCCTCTAACAGCAGGGATTATGAGAGAAAGCTTCTCTCTAAATTGCAGCCTGGGCTGAAAGTGCTAATTACCACATAGTGCATCGTCAACAAGCCCCAGCAAAGCTTGGAAAGAGGCAGCTCCCTCTTTGCTACGTCAATCTGACAGAAAGGGTTGTTATCTCCAGGAAGGGGTTATCCAAGCTGAGGTGGTGAAATCCATGATGAAACGTGTCCCAAAGTCTCATGCCTTTGTCACCTCCTGCTGGGAGGATGAAGGCTCCTGCTGAGCTCCATCTCCCTGTTAGCCCTCCTGTGTCTCCATCACAAGATACTAATCCCTGGCGTGTAGCTGCATCCCAGCACCCAGCAATGATCCCACCCACTGGCAGCCTTCTCCTGTCCTGATCCCATCCCTCACCCCATGCTGCAATCTGGCCACCAAGCTCACTCCTGATGCTCCTTGGAGCAAAGCAACTGCACAGGAAGACCTTGGTGCAATGGCTGGCTTTTGCCAGGGCCAGGTCAAGCAGTGTACTGGCTTTGGAAGCAAAGATCATGGTAGCTCTTGCCTCCTTCTTATTAGCCATATGTGTGCAAGGACAAGTCTTTGAACTTTTATACCTGTTCAGCAGTGTGGACTGGCACAGGAGCATGATCTTGCTTTCGGGGTTTTGCACTAGGATGAAGTATGAAATAATCCAGGTTGGCCTGTTTAGCTTTTGGCATTCTAGGCAGCCCTGGCTCATGGGTCTGCATTTGCTGGTAGGGAGAGAGCCAAGTCTATCATCCCTCTGGATAAGGGAGTTGGAGAAACTTCAACCCAGTCAGTCTGGGGCATTTCTCCACTCCCTGGCCGGTGAAGGTACCCAAGCTGGTAAGGCCAGCCGGTAGTGGGCCTGGCAGGAGCTGTGGCTGGTGGAAGAGATGGGTGTCTAATCAGAGCTGCTCCCCGTGTCCTCAGCACCGCTGCCCAGGAAGCAGGTGTGCAGGGACGTGATGCACGGCATGATGCACGTTGGAGGTGCGACCAGCCTGCTGCCCAGGCCAGGCTGCTGGGATGAGCCTGCCGTGGATGGAGGCCACGAGTCAGGAGCTGAGACAGGCAGCAGTCACAGGGAGGGGAGAGGAGCCATGCCGTGCCCTGGCCTCTTGGCCGGTCTTGTTTTGCAGGTCTCACGTGCTGAGATGCCTGGCCTTTTCCTCTCATGTTTGGCACCACAGCAGCCGCAAGCGCCTGCCCCGCATCACCTTCATGGTGATCACCTTTGTGGTTCCATGGACACCACGCCATTGCCTACCTGGCGGGCACCCTCTGCTGGGGAGATGCCGGCAGGTTTCCCTTGGGCTGGCCAACAGGAGGCCTTTCCCTCTGACACCCAGACCTCTTTCAGCGATGGGATGTTGGATACGGGACGTTAGATGGGCTGCACCACAACAGAGCCGCAGCCAGGCCCCAGCTGAGGTGTCCGTGTCCATGCTTGGGACCAGGAATGGGGATGGCTAGGGTGACACTTGGACACAAATATCACATCTACCCCATTGGCTCCAACAGGTCGGGCACAAATCCCTTGTGGTGTCCTCCTGGGCTCCTGATGTGTCCCTAAAGCCACCTCCTTGCCTAAGCACATCCCCACGCTGTCCCCGCCTTGGCTCCCAGCACTGCATGAAACAGTGAGGCTGCTTGCACAAGAGGGGCTGCTCCCACCGCCCCCCTCCCTCCCGTGGCCTGGGTGGGGTGACTCACCCTCATCCATCACTGGAAACAGGATGAAGCAGAAGCAGCTTGATAAAAGATGTCTCTCAAACTGTGGGCAGGGTGCTCGTGGCAGGAGCAGTGCCCTGGGCATGTGGCTGTGAGCTCCTGCACCTAAAACTCACCCCTAGACCTGCTCCCTGGAAGGTGCCTGGCGAATGGCATGACTGCACCACCATTGTCCCCAGAAAACAGGAGAAATACCCAGAGCATTGAAAGGAGAGGGGGGAAAAAAAAAAAAAAAAAAGCTTGAGCTATCATCGTGGCCTCAGTCTTCCCATAAGACCTCTCTGTGGATGCAGAGTGCTGGGGAAAGGCAAAGCCAGCTGTACTCCCATGACCCCACCAGCAGCCCAGAGGAGTGCATGCAGCATCCCCCAGCCACTGCCACACCACGCTCCCATCCACCACGCTCCCATCGCCGCTGAGGACGGGGGTCACTGGGGAAGGACGGCAGCTCCATCTCGCAGGGTTCTTCTCCAGGGAGAAGCACAGCTGTGCTGTGCGTGAACCATCAGCTCCCACCCCATGGGGGAAAAGGGTTGTGTGCTAAGTGGAAATTCAGGGAAATCCTGTCTCTGGGAAGCGGGATTCCAACAGCTGGACCGGGCAGCTCCGTGGTTATCCCACTCCCACACCTCTCCAAGAGGCCCAAAGCCACAAACTCCAGCGATCGCCCCCCAGCACCTGCCCCATTTGCTCTGAAGCCCACATCTCCCTTGCTTTGCAGATGCTTCTGGATCTGGAGCTGACTCCACATCCAGGCATTGCCTGCGCCAGCAGATGCGCCCGCAGCACAGTTCTGCACATGTTTCCCAGCCACGTCACCTTTGCCACCCCTTTGTTCTTTTTTTTTTTTTTTCTTTTTAAACAACCCCCAGGGAGGGATTCAGTGTTCAGATTGAGTAGCAACAGTCTGGGACTTGAGGGGACATGGCAAAGTCTGACCAGGAATGCCTCATTTCCTGCTGGGCATGAACTTGGTAAAAAACAAGACGTGGTTTTAACCTCCCTCCGCCAAGGGGGTTGGAAGCACAAGAAAACTGCTGGGAGAAACACGCCAGGCTGGCTTCTTGCCCGCAGTCCCGGGAGGCGGCGTGGGCAGGCGGGGAGGCAGCACCTCTGAGCAGCAGCCGGCCCTGGGGATCGGCGGGCGCTCCAGCATCGCCGCGGCAGAGGTAGGCTCAGCACGGGGAAGGGGCGCGGGTGCTTCTGCAGGTGCTGCTCAGATGGTCCCCACTGCCCAGGGGTGTCCAGCAGTGTCTTGGCCAAATGCCTTGGCCAAAACCATGACAGCATGCTTGTTTTCCAAGTTCTCTGCTTGCTGTGGCACGGTGCTGCTGCCAGCCAGCTCTGAGGATGCAGGGTTGGAAGTAGTGACACAGGGCAGCTTCTCCGTTGCCTCTTCATTAGTCCTGTTCCCTTGGGGTTGCCTCTGTCTGGGGCTTGGAGAGGGGCAGCCCCGATGCACCGAGTGCCCCCTGCACCCACAAGCAGAAGCTGGATTTTCTGATGAGAAGCCAGCCCAAGGCAGGGTGGGAGCCCAGGCTGGGTCCAATGGGGGGTGCCTGAATGCACTCCCAGATGCGAGGTGGTGATGTTCATAGTGGGGGATCCAGGTGCCAATTTCCAACCCCCCAGGCAGCAGGATGACTCTGTGGAATGGCTCCTTCCCCTTCTACCCTGGCACCAATGCTTGCTTCCCCTTCAACACCACCTCGGCCGTCATCGCCTCCGTCTTCCTCTCTGCGCTGGCCACTTCCATCATCATCCTTCCGGGCATCCGAGGAAAGGGGGTAAGTGGAGGGGCTGGGAGGGCTCAGCCCCATGCTGGGTGCACCCCATGTGCCGCCCCCTTCCCTGCCTCTACAGCAGACCCGGGAGCAAACACGGCCCTGGGGCAGGGGCCTGCCGATGGCCAGGGCTATGGGATCTCCAGCGAGCCCTGAGGACGAGCTCCAGCCCAGCTCCCATGCCGGAGGAGCCAGACTCCACCACCCCAAATTTACAGACAGCCCAGATCTGAGCTTGGCAAGTTCTCGGTTAGATTTAGCCTGAATGATTTCACTGGGTGAGGCACAAAGAGCTTGCTCCACCTTCCTGAATCCCCAAAAAAACAGGCGGTGTGCACTGTGCATGCCTCAGCACTGTCAGACAAGCCCAGGGGGATGTGTAGCAAACCCACCTTGCCCTGACCCCACCGCTCGCACATCACAAGCCTGCAGAAAGGTGTTTCCCACCCAGAAAACCCACTGCCCCACTGCTTTTGTCTCTGGCTGTGGCCAGCTGCCAGCACATAAAAACACATGAGGTTTGGATAAGTGTGGAAACTTCTACTCAGGACTATTAAAGGGAGTGGCTCCATCTTTCTCAGAAAGGGAAAGGCACAGTTTTCCCAAATGGGCTGTTTTGACCTTCTTGCCCTTCCTTGACCTCCCTTCTGCCTTCTCCCCCCAGCTGTCCCCATGCCATGGAAGGGAAGCCCAAGCCATGGGTCCTTCTCCTCTCCTACTCACCCACAGAGCCTGTGGGGTCGCTCCCCAGGCTAAGGATGGACCCATTTCTGGTGGGACATGCTTGGAGCTGAGGTCCAAGTCACAAAATCTGAGACCTCTGCTTCCCACTTGCAGCGACTCTTCTGGCTCCTGCGGGTGATGATGGGACTCTTCATCGGAGCGGTGGTCCTCAGTGAGTACGGGGGTCCAGGGGCACTCAGAGCCAGGTGGGGAAGAGCAAGAATGTCCAAGATGTGTGGCATGGAGGAGCAAGGTGTGGGGGGATGAAATGAATGGAGCAGCCAAGCCCAGCCTGCAGGATGAGCTCACAGGGAAGACCAACCCATTTCTGTGCCCAGGACCTGGCTCCCTCAGGGCAATCAGCAAGTCGTGGGAGCCATCTCCTCTCTAAAGGTTGGTGGTCAGATGCACAGAGCATCTCTAGCACAGACAACGAAAGCTTGCTGCCATCTGCCAGGGGACCCAAACAAACTGGCAGGTATTTAGATGGGGACCAAAGCCTGAAGGGTGCCCACAAACCAGCCCCATTGCCAGTAGGTCTGGGGGGCTGAGCTGGGAGAAACCATCCCAAATGGGGCTCCTGAGCTCATGGGTAGGTGTTGGGGAGATGACACGCAAGCACGTGTACCTTCTGCTCACAAGCCAGGCTTACAACCTAGGCTTCACCCTTGGGATGGTGTTCAGGCCATGATGGCAGTCACAGCAGGTACTCCCACGGACATTATCACTAGATGGCTGGCCACCAGGCCGTGGCTAACCTGTCTTTACAGCCATACAGTTCACCAGGGACTGGGAGAGCGGCTGGGTGACAGCAAACACCTCCTACAAGTCCTTCAGCAGTGCCATGGTGAAGGCGGACATCGGGCTGCACATCGGCCTGGCGGGGGTGAACGTCACGCTGGTGGGTGAGTGCGTGTCGCAAACGGAAGGGATTGGGCACACGCTTGGCTACCCTGCACGTACCGGGAAATCTTGGAGCTGCCTCCAAGGCTGAGAGAAGACCTTAGGCTTCCTCCTCTGGCAGGAAACCCGGTGAATCAGGTCAATGAGACCATCAACTACAACGAGCACTTTGCCTGGAGCTTCGATGCGGACTATGACCACAGCTACAGCGAGGGCCTGGAGAAGGGGCTGCCCAGCCCCATCCTCTACGTGGTGGAGAAGTTCACCACAGAAAGCCCCTGCAACATGCACAGGCAGTACCGCATCTCCGGCCACTACGCGTCCATCACGCTGTGGTAAGGTGGAGCAGGAGGTCAGTGCCATCTCTGCTTAGTCAGGAAGTAGGAAGAACCGAGTAGAGCCAAGAATGCTTGGTGGAGCTGCTCTCTTCCTTGGAAGTCCACAACAAAGCCTTGGCTGGTCTCAGGGACCCTCCCTTCTGAAGAATTAGAGATGCTCGCACCCATGATTGGCCATCTCCCCTGTAGTCCTTTTCTAACTCCTGCACCCTAATGCAGCAAGATGGTGAAAATATTCTGCATTATCTAAAGGAAAGCACAGGAAGCTTCATGTAGTGTTTTTTCCTTCCTGGCCTGATGAACTCCACCACAACCGTTCCATCACCTCCCCTCCTCAGAAGAGGGCGAGAAGAAAGTATGTTGGAATGGAAAAAAAAAAGGCTCAAGGGTTGAGACAAAGATAATTTAATTAAAGGGAAATGGAAGAGGAAAAAAAGAAAAGAAAAAAACAACAACAACAACAAGCAAAGGCTGTGCTGAAGCACAAGGAGAGGAAAAAAAATTCTCTACTTCCCATCATTGATTGATATTCTGCCATGTCCTGGGAAGCAGGACCTCAATATGCATAGCAGCTGTCTGGGAGGACAGATGTCTTCATAACGAGACCCTCCCCCCCTTCCCCTTCCCCACGTTTAATTGCTGGGTGTGACACCATGCAGTATGGAATATCCCTTTGGCCAGTTTAGGTCAGCTGCCCCAGTGATATCCCCTCCCCACCTCTTGCCCACTGCCTACCTACTGGCTTTGGGGGGCTTTGGAGGGAGTCCCAGTGCTGTGCCAGCACTGCTCAGCAGCAGACACAACACTGGTGTGATACCAGTGCTGTTCTAGCTACAAGTGCAGGCACAGCACTGTATGGGCTGCTGCAGGGAAAGTTAACTCCATCCCCGCCAGGCCCGGTGCACTTCATGAGGCTTCTGGCGCAAGGTCCTCTCCCAGGCCACCTGGCTGAAGACGCAGAGCCCTGCTGAGACCGCTGTGGGGGTCCCTCCAGCAAGCTGGAGCAGGCGTGAGACATGCTGGAGGGTAGCAGGAGGGAACATCGAGAGGGTGCTCAGGAGCTGTTTGTGGCATAAAACAGGGATCCTTTGTGTGCGCTGTGACTGCAGGGTCTCGGAGCATCCCCATGTGTCTCAGAGATCATGAGAAAGGCTGCAGGGACAAGGGCCTTGTAATCCTTGCAAGGGTGCCAGCACCCAGCCCCAGCTCACGTCCCCCTCTTCATTCTCAAAAGTAACTGGCCATGCCTAAACCTCTCTGCTATTGAGAAGGGAGTTATTTCAAGGCAAGGAAGTTGATGTAAAAGTATTCTTCTTTATTGTTCTTGGAATCAGAGTAACTTCTCACCTACCCGTGAGATAAACGCAAACAGCACGCACAGGGCAGGGCTGGGAGCTGGGTTCACTCCAGATGCTGAATCAGAGGCAGGCAGGGCTTCTTGTTTGGTTTTTCCTACAAAGGTCTCCCTTTCTGCCATTCTCCCTTTGAATAGGTGGGAACCACCTGGAGTTGGCCAGTCGTGGAGGACTACATGGTCAGAGAAAGGCTTAATTTGGAGGGGACCTTTGGAAGTTTCCAGATGTGCCCCCGCTTCAGAGCAGGGCTGGTGTCAAAGCCAGATCAGGGTGCTCGGGGCCTTGTGCAGTTTAGTGCTGAATGCCCCTGGGTGCGGAGAGGCCCCTCTACCACCGCAGGAATTTTCGTGCCCAAGTGTGATGCGTGCAGCTCAGTTTTGTGGTCCTTTCACAGGATGGCCTTATGCACCTGGCTCATTTCCATCTTGCTCTTCTCCATGCCCATCCTCCTTTATGGTGGCTACATGCTCCTGCTCACTGCCGCACTGATGCTCTTCTCACTGCTCTTCTTTGTCACTGCGAGGAACACCCCGAAGTGTCCCATCCAGTTCGGACCAGCCTCCCTGAAAACAGACTACGGTGGATCCTTTTGGCTGACATTAGCAACAGGTGAGTGCTCACCTTGCTGCTGGGGCTTTTGTTGCCCATCTCTGCACCAATGATGCCCCCAAAGTACTTTGTCCACACGCATCTGAGTGACCCCAGTTACCTGTGCGGAGGTGTGCGCTGGGAAGTGCTATGAAAGTCCTGAATCACTAAGCTGGGGAAAGACCTGGCCTGGAAGGTCCCTTGGATATCTCTCACACAGCCCTTGCCCAGAGCAGGGTTAACCACAAAGCCACATCAGGTTGTCCAGGGCCTTGTTCGGTCTGGTGGTGGATATCCCCATGGTCAGAGACCCCCTCCGCCTTTCAGAACCTGTCCCACGGCTGTTCCACTCATGGAGAGCAATTTTTTTCTGTATATCAAGGTGGAATTTCCCCTGTTGCACCTGTGCACCTCTGAGAAGGGACTGGCTTTTGTTCAGCAGAGGTTCCCCTGAAGACTCCTCTTTACCTGGCTAAGCAAGCCCAGCTCCTCCAGACGTTCCCCATACATGGTGGGCTCCAGCCCCATCTGTCTTGGCCTTCTGCCCCAGTTTACTGGCTAGTTTCTTGTGCTGGAGAGCCCAAACTGACAGCAGTGTCCAGATGTGGAGGTGCAGTAGGAAGGTGAGAAGGGAAATTACCCTTCCCTTGACCTCCCAGGTCTGGCCTCCATCCCCAGGTCTGGGTCTGGGTGGGATGGGACATGTTAGGAGGAAGCACAGGGGCCAACGCTTGTCTTCACACTGTGTGTTTCAGGGCTGCTGTGCCTGCTGCTGGGGCTGGGCGTGATCATCCTCAACTCCGTGCGGCCACAGAAGCTGAAGCTTGTCTTTAACCTGGATGAGGGAAAGGGAGTAAAAGCAGAAGGGTGGGACAAGCCCCACCTGCCAGATGAGTCCAGCTCCTCTGAGCAGGATGTGCTGATGGTCCCCCTAAATGAGCTTTGCGAGGTGACGACCACCCAGCTGTAAGGCACAGTTGTGGGGGGGCAGGAGAAGGAGGACACTGTCCCCCCCGAATACGTGTTCAGGTCCAAACCCCCAGGAGCCCAGGTGAAAAGAGACACATCAAGAGCTGACTGAAAAGAATATCAAAATCTGGAAAGATTCCTCAAAAACAGCAGTTGTATCCCCCTCCCCTCGCCCCCTTTCCCCCCCCCCTCCCCCCGTTTAATTTTTTTCAATTGTTGAACTCACCAGCAGCTGGAAGAGATTTTAGGGTGAGGTGAATCCTTGTCCTGTCCCTGGCTGCCCAGTTACAGACACTGGGCTACTGCCCTTCCCTTTAGCCCATCCATCCGCAACAACACCTGGGAGCGCTCCCTACGATATGGAAATTAAACCAGAAGAAACTAGAGATAAACCAAATAATTGCAGAAGCACGAATATGAACGAAAGGAGGAGCAGCGTGCCCCCGATAGCATTATTACCCCAAAGGCCTCCAAGAGGCCCACTCTGCCCGTTGTCAGGCAGTAAGACGGAGCAGAGCCGTGGTCACCAGGGTGCCCTGTATCCATCACCTCGTGGTCTGGAGTGAAGGATGGGTTGTCAAGGAGGCCCATGATTTAGTGCCACGTTGGATGTCCCAAACCCCGATGGCGTCCTGAATGCTGGAGGCACCAATTTCTGGAGGCATCCTGGATTTCAGACACATCCAAGCACCCCACTGCTGAGGCTCATGGGCGGTGGGTCAGAGACCTGCTGGGCTGCATGCTGGGCTGGAAGCAGAGCAGTCAGAGTTGGTTGGTAGGCTCCTGCTTCTTACACTGCTTACAAACACCCCATACCACGAGCCTGTGAGCAGCCTAGGAGGCTGGATCACAAAGGAGCATCAAACCACCTGCCCTGCCCTACAAAGAGCCAGGAGGGGGCCCAGGGCCGTCTCCTCACCCTGCTCCCCTCCCTGGCTCTGTACAAAGCTCTGGATGCAGTTTCACTCACGTTTGGTGTCAAAGGCTGGAACATCATCGATGGTCACAGAAAGTGAGATACCAGCACTCTTGCAGCCCTCTGACAGGAAGACAAAACATTCCAGTGGGAGGGAGGGAGAGGATGAGATGGGAATGGAGGTGCTACAGTGCCCCGCAGAGTGGCTGTAAGCAACGTGCAAGAGGTGAGCGTCTGGGAGGCTAGTTTCGCCCTTCTTAGCTGTGGAAATGAACTTGTCATGGGGCATGCAAAGCTGGAATCCTGCAAATCCAGGGTGGATGTGGCCACCCACTCCCAGCTACCAGCAGCAAGCAGGTACCTTGGCCGTGCAGGGAGGCTGGGGAGGGAATGCGCTTCAGGCTTGCATTCCTTCAACTCTATGCAACGCTTTTTTTTTTTTTCCCTGTATTGTATTCACTTGCTGTTCCCTCTGTCTTAGTAAAATAATTTGGACTCAGTCTTTCTCTTTTCTGTCAATAAAGTAGTCCCTCTGAGGGCTGGAGGGCTGGGGACGCTGTTCCTTTGACATGGCCGTCATAGGATAGGGAAGAAGTCACAGGCAGAGCCTTTTTGTGGTTCAGTATGGGACATCTGACCATGGCTAGTCAGTTCAGGGCTACAGGGGCAAGCTGACACTTGGGAAGCAGAGTATCAGAGCAACATCAGGCAGGTGGGATATGGGAGGGCTGGAGTGATCCTGGACATGAGGAGGTCTTGATGGGAGCAATCCCCAGCCCAGCACAGGTTTGCAGACAGACCACCGTGGGGCAGGCCCTGGGGGGGGGGGGGAAGAGGGGTGTTTAGGCATGACAACTCGTCCCACCCCACTCCAGATGGAAGACCCTTCAACAAGGACCTCGAAGACCCAAGAGGCATTTACAAAGAGGCTGGAGCTGAACTCCCTTCGTCTTGGAGACCTCAGCCAGGACATTCCCAAAGGTGTCTACTAGGAGATGCTTCAGCCTAAAGATGCAAGGTGTAACAAAAGACTTTTATTTATCAAATTGAAATTCAAGTGTGTTCCCCCTTGCAGCCCATCCTGGGGGCAAGGTAGCAGGCAGCTCTGGTGCTTGCTAGGTGGCACGATGGCTGCATGTCCTGGGGCACTGATTACCTCCAGGCACGGGGACCGTGGTCCTTACAGAGCCCCAGAAGCTGTGCTCTCCAAGTTGCTTAATGGTGTTTGCTCTGTCTGTTGCACTGGCTGTCTGGTGAGATGCCAGGTTCTGTCCAGCCATCAGACCCAATCTGGGCAGCATGGGGCCAGAAGCAGCCTGGGCTGAGAACCAGGGCTTTGTTGGCAATCACTTTACATCTTGTAATGTAAGTGTAATGTAAAGCCTGTGAGTCTCATCCTTCCTGGGGGTGCCTCTGCCAGGGCAACCCCCATGGAAAGGATGCCACCGCTGGGAGCTCACAAGCATTTGCCTGCAGACAAGGCCCACAGCCCCCACAGAAGAAAACAGCCCCAGAAAATACCCAACATGTTTCCAAGAAGTACTTTTAAATAAAAATTTATTAAAAATAGTAATTCTTGCCAGTAACAAATCATGCTAAAGCAACATAACCATCTTGTCAAAGGAATAAGTAGTCTAACTTAACAGCAAGAGTCTTTTCTCAGGAAGAAAAGAGTCAAAATACTGAAATTGTCTCCTTTACAATTAACTGGACTAAAGCTCTTCAGGCATCATCCAGATATGACTATCACCTTGCACATGCCAGTGGACACCTTGTGGGGCTGATGGATTTGGTTCCAGAGCCCATCTTTTATTTGTAATTGTGCAGCTTGGTGCACTTCATTTCTGACCTCGGCTACAAGCAGGCTGGGTCTGACTCAGGGTTGCATTTCGTGGTAAGCCCAGCCAGTACAAGCGTGCTCCAGCTGGACGGGTGTAATTTCATTCTTCCTTCCCCTCTGGCATCTTTTTTGGCCCATGTTAGGCTACAGTTCTTATCTAAGAAAGCCCAAGTTTGAAAGTGAAAACAATCACATCACCACTTTCCCCCTGGCAAGCTCCACGGTATGTTTACTCAGTCTTTATTTTAGGAGCAGCTTTTTTACTCTAGCTCATGCAGCATCCAGCCTGGGGGAGTCTGGGTCTGTGCCTGGCCTTCCTAGGTACATTTAAAGTTCTACGCAGTCTACATCAGTGCTTGGTAAAGAAAAACTGAACAGGTTTGATCACTGGTTTTTGGAGTCACAGGTGCTCCCCATGAGAAATCTCTCCAGAAAACTCAGTTGCTGGTATGGGAACTGGCCACCACAGACTCCCTGCACCAAGCTGTAGCAGGAATGGGCACTCCTCCTTGGGACAGATTCCCAGGTGAGCATATGGCTCAACTTGCTGGGGATCTGAGCTACTCAGATCGCAGCCTGCTGGCTCGTTGCAAAGCCTGCCCTTTTCCCAGAGAGGACAATCAGGGAAAGAGAATCTGCAAAGGTACTTCTGAGCAAGTCCCCATCCCATCATGGACTCATGCACTTTTTAAAGGCAGATGGACAGGGAGATGGGTGTTGGGAGACACCAAGAAGGGTTTGAGCTCTGCCCTCTTGGGCCTGCCTTCAGGGAAGGAATGGGAAAAGCTTTCTTCTACATGCCACCAGGGCTAATTCTGGAGGGCTGAGGAGGAGATCGTGCGTTGCTCATGAACTGAGGGTTGATGTACACTTCAGTCATCTCTTGGCAGTCTTCTGCTCTGACCTCATGGAGGTCAAAGAAAGTTTTCAGTAGGTCTGAGTTGAAGTAGTGCAGTGCGACAATAGTAATCCCAGCCACAAAACAGAGCAAGCCTGGAAGACAATGTGCTCTCTGAGAGCGATCCTGTAAACACCAGCACATTTCCCTCCCCATATTCTACTCTGATGGCCCCCTATTGAGGGACAATAACTTCTCCTATGAAAGATGGCATACTACTGTATGAGGTCACGTCAGCTTCTGTGCTGAGCATCATAAAAAACAAGTATGTGTCTTAAATCCCAGGCTTATGGTCCCCAATTCCTTGCACTGCTGCAATTTAGGGACTAAAAACCCCTCCACCGCCCTCAAGACAGGGACGGTGCTCCCAGTTTTGCCAGCCCTCTCCATATCTCTGCTGGGAGCTGCTGTGCCAAGACACAGGGTGAGCCTCCACTGGGCTGCACTCCCCAAGCTCTCTTGCCTCCATTTATGAGGAAAAAAATCTGGAACTCTTGCAAACCCAGACAGACTCTGCGGTGAGTCCTGTTGTAGCTTGTACTTACCAATCACTAGCGTGAGCCAGAAAGATCCCCCATAGTCTATGAGCAGGGATGCGGTCCCAAATTGGATCGGGCATAACAGGGAGTTCCTCACAGTGGAGAAGGAAAGCAATGAAAAGATCATGAAAGCCCCTGTGATCAGGACCATGTAGCCTCCATAGACTAGGACAGGCATGGAGAAGAGCATGTTGGAGATGAGCCACGTGCAAAAGGCCACCCTGGAAACAAGAAAAGACCACTGGATAAGATGAAGTGCCATAGCCTAGGAAGTTCTACGTGAGGATTTCCATGTGGAAGCAGAGATTCGTGGTCATCATGCCCCATCCCTGGAGGTGTTCAAGGCCAGGCTGGATGAGGCCCTGGGTAACCTGATCTAGTGGGTGGTGTCACTGCCCATGACAGCGGGGTTGGAACTGGGTGGTCTTTAAGGTCCCTTCCAACTCGAGCCATTCTATGATTCTTTGTTTCCCATGTCCTTGCATCTCCCCTGCAGAGAAGGACTCACCAGAGAGTGGCCGACGCGTAGTGGCCGGAGATGCGGTACTGCCTGTGCATGTTGCAGGGGCTTTCTGTGGTGAACTTCTCCGCCACGTAGAGGATGGGGCTGGGCAGCCCCTTCTCCAGGCCTTCGTTGTAGCTGTGGTCGTAGTCTGCATCAAAGCTCCAGGCAAAGTGCTCGTTGTAGTTGATGGTCTCATTGACCTGATTCACCGGGTTTCCTGCCAGAGGAGGAAGACTAAGGTCTTGCTGTGTCCCAGCAGGCTGGGCACTGCCAGCCAGGAGCACAGGCAACCCAGTGATGACATCGGCTCAGAAGCCTCCAGTAAAAGCAAGGCCATCCACAAAGCACTTGGAGACCTCCCAAGGCCATGGCCTCCAGAACTACAGGCAGGGACATCAGACTCACCCACCAGCGTGACGTTCACCCCTGCCAGGCCAACGTGCAGCCCGATGTCCGCCTTCACCATGGCACTGCTGAAGGACTTGTAGGAGGTGTTCGCTGTCACCCAACCGCTCTCCCAGTCCCCCGTGAACTGGACAGCTGCCAGAAACAATTGAAGGGCGGTTAAAGAAGGGTTGGTCTCGGACCTTGCTGTACTCCAGGTGGGCCTGGGATGAGCTCAAGCTGCCGCCTTCCTTCTGTGGCACCGCAAGGGAGTGTAAGAAGGGCAGGAGAAATGACTCAGCCGTAAGGACGTGCCTCAACCAGCTCCCACGCCCTGGCAGAGCTCTTGTCCTCCTCTTGCTGAGCATCCACTCCCTCAGTCCTGGAGGGGGGGAGCTCAGATTCCCAGGAACGAACCCCAAGACCTGATTCCTCCTTGGACATTCTCTTCAGGACTTCCCTGCAAGCTCCCCACCATGGCAAGCACCACAGCCCCCAAGGACAGGGCTCAGAAATGAGCCCACTCCTCAGCCTCAGGAACAGGGGTGAGTTTCATTGCCATTATTAAGCTCCCTAGGAAGCAGCATATAGCACTAATAGCAAAAATTGACTAGAATTTTTGTCAAATAGAGGTGGTTGAGAGGGGTGGCAAGCACCATTGCAGCTTTTGCTTGTCATTTCAGTTGGGGAAAGAAGAAAAACTTGAACCATTTTTGGTATACTTATTTTGAAAAAAAGCTTGTTTTTCTGAAACACTTTCACTTTGCCGTGGACTTAATTTTCCAGCAATAATAAAAGCTGAATGTAAAGACAATGATTGAATCTCAGGCTGCACAAGACCTTTCAAACCTGCCTGAAAATAAGTTCAGCTGCTGAATCAACTTGTGAGAGCACTGATCCGGTTGCAGCTTTGTAGGAACATTTTCTAGCTGCAGGGTTGAGTGTGCCCAACTGAAGACAGAAATCCTGATGCTGGCTTTACAACAATTAATTCCTCTTGTGTACCCAAGCAGCACCTGGCTGCATCCTTGTACTGAGAACAGCACTGTATGGCTCTCCAGAGCTGAGTGAGTGCTGAACTGGTTCAGGCTGTGGAGCAAGCCACGATCTCCTCCCCTCCTCCAGCTGCAACCTGGCACCGTGTTCCCTGGCAGCTCTGGTGGCATCTCCCAGCACTTAGACACCCCCAGGTGGACGACCACCACATGCCAGACTGGGCCCCATAACCCATGTGTCAGGTAGCAGAGTCAAGCAGCTGGTCACAGTTCGGCTATCCACTTCTATCCACTTTTATCCTCAAGTCGTTTCTCATTTCAGCTGTGCTTCATCATCCCACTCCAAGCAGTCTTATCAGTCCTGTACTTTAAAGCTAGGGTTTCTTTGATTTAGGGTCAGGACTGGTTGCTCTCCCCGCCCATCACCTTCCCTCTCCTCACTGCTGCTTATATACCCTGTAGCCCTGTCCAAATTTGAAATGCCCACAGCCTGGACTTTGCAGGTTCCAGCTGTCAGTCCCATTTATTACAGAAGATTTCCTGTTTTCTGCTCAATCAAATCCTCTCCTTTGCGTACTCCTGCCTTGCTCCTTGGAAAGTCTGTACCCCCTGCTTTCATCCTGACTACATTTTAGTTTGTCCTGCTCTCTACATCACTTTCACCCTCCAGTTTTGCCTGGCCGCAGCCCGAGCTACTTATCTGTGCTCCCGTGGCACCAGGTGGCTCAGGAAGGCTTGTGCAGCTGGAGGAACATGGGGCTCTTTGACCTCCTCGGTGCAGTTAGAGCAAGCAAAGTGCCTTCCCAATTCAGAAGTGAGCTCGGGCACCTCTAAGAGCTCTCAGCCCCTGTGCGAGTGGTGGGGGAGCCCAACTGAGGAGCTGCACGGCTGCTTTGCATAGTAAGGGAAGGGCAAACAGCCTCTGCCAAGCCACGGCTGTGATCACTGGCTCATACTCCCCAGACAGAGACCCTGCCCCAGGGTCAAATCCTGCCCTGTGCCCGCCCTCGAAGGGATGCGCAGCACTTACCAACAATCACCACTCCCACCACCAGGCTGAGGAGAACTCGGAGCATCCAGTACAGCCTCTGCATGGAGAGAGGTGGGATGTCAGGCACGGAGGAACAGCCCCTGGCCGTCCTCCCGCCTCGCCCCAGCATCCAAAACATGGGCAGTGGACGCTTATCCCCGGGAGGAAGGGTCACACACCGCCCGTCCACGGATGCCTGGGATGATGAGCAGAAAGCTGGAAGCGAACGTCAGGAAGACAATAATCACTATGATGGTGCTGACATCGAACACAAAGTGCTTCCTCTGCTGCAGGTAGAAGGGGTAGACGCCGTCGAAGAGAGTCATTCTGCACCTCCAGGAGCCTGGGGGAGAGAGGCAGTCACGGCAGAGGCTCAGACTGCCTCGTTCGCTTCTTGAGCCTGTGGTCACCAGCTCCAACTCAGCTCTGGAATAACCAGCTGCGGGAGGTCCACCTCAAAACTCAAGGAAATGACGCTGCAAGGAAATGGACGCGATGAAATACTCCCCAGAAGAGAAACATGCCACCCAAAGCCCTCAGGGGAGGAGAGGAAGTGCCTGGGTCAGGGCTTAGCCAGCCTGAGGGGTTTGTGGCTGTGTGGGGAACCGCAAGGTGCTGTCCTGCTGCAGCTTGAGGAACAGCCCAGACCCAGAAACCTGCCAAGCAGCTCCTCCCCAGACAGAGCCAGGTTTTTCCCTCCAGCAGATGTGGCCAGGGCTTTCCACGTTGTGGTGTGCCCTTCGAGGAAGTCTGCAAGACAGCAACCACTGCTCCTCCAAGCTGGCACATGCAGACTTCCTCCAAAATGACAATGAACTACTGAGAACATTGACTTCACAAAAGCAAAATTATCCCAGCCAGGGGCACCATCACCAAGCACAGCAAAGCCCACTACCTCCATTGCCACCCCCCCTCCTCAGAGAGGTTTTTCCCCAGGAACTGCAAAGTACAGTCTTAGGAGTAGCAAAGTATGATCTCTTTCTATGCTCGGTCCAGAGTGGTTCCAAAGGAACAGAAGCAACCTGTGGACCTGGGATGTGGGTCCAAGAATGGAGCACTGGCACGCATAAGCATCAGGGGCAAGTCTGTAGGTTATAGGAGACTGAGCTATACAAAATCAAATGGCAAAGTGTGCAGTTCCAAAAGATTGCTTTGAACTCCCACCAGCACTTTAGTTCCGACAATTACAGAAATTCACCCATTTCTGGGCTAGATATTTTCTACCAAAACTGATTACATTCTTAGTCCTTTCATTTTGCTTATTTAATAGCATCTCTGCATGTAACTACCCTGGGAAGTCTTCAAAAGTCAAGGAATGCCAGAACTAACATGACTCACAGCCAAATATAATTTCATTCTATCCTTGCATGGAGGAGTTGATTTTATTCTTATTTTCTGAAAACAGTAATAATCATATTTTTAGATAAGATCCAAACCAAAGCAATTCAGCCACAAAAGCGCAGGTCTCAAATCCCTAGAAGTGGGTGGTGATTACTGTAAGTATCTTAAAACGATTTACCAGGGCAGCTGAAGTCACTTTTCAATCCATAAAGCAATATTTTGTTTCAGAATAAATCTCTGTCAAGAAACCCAGATCATTACAGCAAACAGTTTAACAGACATTGAGTTTTACAGGGAAATTGTCTGGCTCACAACTGATCTAGCTCTCATCTTATCTAGACTCTCTGTTCCAGAATAACAGAGCTATCAAGTATACCTATAAATCTTGTTTCATATTGTTTTGTTGTAATTATTCCGGCATATTTCCATGGACAGCCAAGCACGGAGCAGGACAGCCTTCAATCACCATTCCTACTAGGATTACCTGATGAGCAGGAGCTGTAATTGAGTCCCAATGTTACAATATCAAACTGAAGTCCAGGGTTCCCAGATCAGCAAACGTGCCCACAGTCTGAGAGGCTGTAAGAGAAAGAATAAACAACCAGTTTAGACTACGACTAGTTAACTCTTGTTTTCTTTAATTTCACTGTTTTCATTTTATCTTTGTCCAAACTTCAAAAGATGGAAACACTTGGGAAGGGACACTTTCCAAGTCTGCATTGACTGAAATGCAACTCTTTGCAGCTTAAAACAGTCATCAAAAAACCAGTGATATATAAGAATTGAAAACACGGAATGTAACATGGAAAATGTTTCCTTTTTTAATCTAATTTAACTTTCAAACAATATCAAGGGATGTTTATACTTTGTCTACAATATAATTTATAAGAACAGTTCTGGGGGGAACTCCTAGGGAAACAGTGCTTTCTGTTGCTGCCTGTCCAATCTTTCTTTGAATTTCCTGCATGGAAGACCAGTTCCTTGGCATTTTCACTGCTTTGAAGTGGAAAACTGGGGCCCGCAGCTCAGGGCAGAAGAAGTTGAAGTTGTTGCACCTTGGAAAGCAACCTCCATGCAGAAACAAGTATGTGCCCTAGAGCCCTTGTCATCTCCTCTATCGATGCATGGAGACAAAGTCTAGAGACATCTTCAAGGAAAGGTTCAGTAATTTAGTAGAAATGGACATAAAAGTATATATTTCGTTTAAAATATTCTGGACTAGCAACCACGTTTTCCTGTCATAGAATGAGTCAGGCTGGAAGGGAACTTTCAGAGGACTCCAGCCCAAACCTCGCAGCAGAGGCAACAGCAACCCTAGATTGGGTTGCTGGGGGCTGCAGATTGATATTTCCCATCAAAATTTCCAAGGGCATTCTCTTGGAAGTTCAGGGGTGTGGGGACCCCCTGTACTATCCCACCCCTAAAGAAAAAAAAAAAAAAAAGTCAAATCAGTTTAAGGAAAAACTTCCGCGTTAGTTCAGGATGGAGACCCGTCCTTTCCTCCCCACCCTCACCCATCCGGGACCCCTTAGGCAGGGTAGCGAGCACCAGGGGCTGCTCCCCGGAGCTCGCCAAGGGCTGGGGCAGCAGCGGGGCGCCCCGCGGCGAGGCGCCGGCGGCGGGCAGCGGGGCGCGGGCGAGCCGGCGCGGGGGGCGGCGGCCCTTCCCCAGGCACCTACCTGCTGGCGGCGGCGGCGCTCGGGTGGTACCGGCCCGCGCAGCGCTCTTATAGGCGGCGGCGGGCGCGGAGCCCTATGTAAATGCCGGCGCCGCCCGCCCCGCCGCACAGCCCGCAGCACCGCCAACACGGTGAGTGCCGCGGCTCGGGGACCGCGGCCACGCGTGTCCCGCCCGCCTGGGGGCCGCGGGGGTGATGGGGGGGGGGGGATCGGGGACCTCGGGGGGCTGCGGCTGCGCCTGGCCCCGCCTTCGTGGGGGGCTGTGGATGGGTTCCACGCGTGGCCCTGCCTGCGTGGGGGCTGTGGATGGGTTCCTCGCGTGTCCACTTCCGCGTGGGGGTGATGGGGGTCGGAGCTGTACGTGTTGCTGTTTGGTTGGGGGGGCTCTGGGGTCAGCACCATGCGTGTCCCCACCGAGCGTGGGGTGCGTGGGGTAATGGGGCCAGAGCCACGAGTGTCCCCGACTGGGTAGGAGGTGCCAGGGGATCGCTTCCACGCGTCTTCCCCGTTGGTGTGGAGTCAGGGGGATCGGGGCCACGCTTGTCCCCCCGCGTGGGGGAGCAGGAGCTAGGGCTGCGCATGTTGCTGCCTGCCGAGGCGTGGTGCGGGTTGAGCTGTGCGCGTGTTGTTGCCCGGTGGGGGGGCAGGGGGTTGTGCTACTCCTCTCCTCTGACACGGGGGGCAAAGTGTGATGGGGCCATACATGTCCTTGGCTGTGTGGCATATGGAAGGGGCTGGGCCATATGTTTCTCACCTGTGTGAGGTATGGGGTGAGATAAGGCCTTATGTCGCCACCTCCATGGGAGCTGGGCAACCAGGCCACTGGTGTCCCTACCTGTTTATTAGGGGACAGGGTGAGATGGGGTACATGTCCCCATCTACACAGGAGACCTAGGGGCCAGGGCTACTGGTGTCCCTGCCTGCTTGGCGTATGCACTTGTACAGGGTACTAGGAGGTTGGGACCACCCGTGTCCCTGCCTGCGTGGAGAACTGGGGGGGCTGTGTGACAGCAGAGTAGGATGGGGTCATACATGTCCCCCTCCTGCAGGGTGCAATGGAGCCCTGCATATCCCTGCCTGTCAGGGTTTGGAGCCATAGGACAAGGTGGGCTGAGGACATGAGATTTGGGCTATGCAGGTAGGACCCCCCTGGGACTTATGTCCCACCAGAGGAGGGAGTCCCTGCTGTGCTCTGTGGTGACCTGAGGTGGACAAGCTGGAGGCGCTGCGGGCCCCTGTGTCATCACTGTCCATAGTGTGTGCCCAGGTTTGGGTTTTTGTGGACAACATCCAAGGCTGGAGAGATGCAGTCTGTTCTCAAACCCCAGGGCTGGCTGGCTGGTGGGGGAAGGTGGCGGTCCCCCAGCCTGTCCCACCAAGACTGGGGTGGGGAGGAGAGAAAAAAGCTGTGACTAACAGGGGCCATAAGGACAAGGCTCCAAGCTTCTCAGACGCCTTGAGTCTGCTTTACCTGTATGGTCGCCCTCAACTCAGCCACAGCACTGCCACTCCTCCGGTATGCTGACGGGGTTCACAGTCCCAGCTGACACATGCCTCTGGGGAGAGCTCAGGAGATGTTTGAAGGATGAAGCCTTAACTCTGGGGGAGCCAAATCTGCTGAGATCAGTTAAGCTGGAGGTTCTGGCTCTGGGGGAAGCCACATGCATGCACCCTCTGCAGCAGGGTTTCAACATACTCAGGGATGTGAAAAAAAACAGGTTTAAGATAGGGCACAGGTTTGCTCTCTAATGGGAAAAGACAGGGCTTGGGAAGCTGGTACTTCCTTCCACTAGGTGCAGATGGAGGGAGTGACTTTCCCAAGGTGGCACAGGAATCTGTGGAACAGCAAAGCCTGGAGGGCTCATCAGACCTTACAAACTTATTGGTAAACTTGATAAGACTATCGAGCTAATCCAAGCTTGCAAAACTTTCAATTGGCAAGCTGCACCATGGGCTTCCAAGGTCAGCCACATTTTGTTATGTCAGGGAAGCTCCTGGGTGGATTGGCAGGTTTGGAGGCAGATCTGAGAGCAGGAGGCTCTTTCTGGAGAAGCCAGGTGATGGGTCCTCGAAACACGGAGAACACACTGGAGAGAGTGAAGGTGGAGCTCTCAGCTGCAGCATGGCAAAGCATCCTGTAGGACAGCTGAGTGCTGCTCATGGGATGCCTGTCTTCCTTGGGCATGGGGCCCCAAGCTCAGATGTGCGTCTTCCCCTTCTTGAGAGTGTCCTATAAAGATTCATGTTACTCAGTCTTGCCTTTGAGGAAGTTCCCAGCAATGGCTGGAGAAAGTCTGATAGGGGAGATGTAGTGTCATGCCTGCACAGTCCAAATACTGCCATGAAGAGGTGCTCCTGGAAAAGGGAAATGGCTCTTGAAGTTTGGCTGGGAGAGACACGCCGCAGATATGCCAAATATGTCATGGGAAGACTTAAAGGTAATGGAAAGATATAGAAGAGAAGTTCAACGTGGGTAGAAAAGAATCTATATTTCAGGAGTCTATAGTCCAACCTACTGCTTGGAGCAACAACACCACTGTCACTGTATCATGCTGGCCACAGCTTGTTCTACCCAAGGCTGGAAGATCTCCAAGGACTCCACAGTGTGTGAGACTGACCAGGCAATAAATGGGTTTTCAGTGCCAGTCCACTGACAGATGAGAAATGTGTGAGCACTGGCATGTTGCCTCTTGACTTGAATCAAGAGTAATTCTCACAGCTGAGGAAATGGGAGGTTTGCTCAGTGACAGAGGGGATTTTCAAAATTACTTTCTTCTGGAGCCCTGCAAGAAGAAGTAAGGGGAAGGAGAACAGTGACTATGGTGATGTAGTTTGAGTCTTGGCTTCACCCCACATTTCCTGAGTGACTTTGGTAAATCTTCACCTTCACGTCTCAGCTGTAGATGAGGGTTTCAGCTCTGTACACTGCAGATCAGCAGGAGATAAGTCCAGCTGTGTCTTTGGGGTCTCCCTTTCCTACAGCCTGGGAGGTCATGCGGACTTCTGCGCACAAGGAAATCACAGGTGCTGCTGGTTGCTCAGGTTGTCTCCAGACATGCAGCCCTTTGCGTTGATTTCAGCAGGGAAGAGGAAATATCTCTGGTACAAAAGTCCTGTGTGGTGATGGTGGCTGGGCTCTGCCACTCCTGGCAGAGGTCCCAAGCATCATGGCAGTTCACCCATTGGACAGACTTTTGAGTTTCGTCTGTGGTTCCCACCAGCTGCACAACCCAAATCTCACATCCTCAAGACCAGCCCAGCAGAGGGCTGTAGGGTGGAAGAGCTGTGGGGCCCCTTTCACAATGGGGTACTTCAGGAGGGCAGGGACAGCACTGTGTGCCTGGGGCCACCCTCTGATGACATCCTTAGCAGCTCCGAGGCTTGCTGCAGCCCCCAGCGCAGCACAGACCTGCTGTTAGCCCTGGGGCACAGCTGAGGGACTGTGCCTGAGCCGTTTGCCAGGTGCATGCTGCAGGGGAGCTGCAGGATAACCCAAGCACCACACAGCCACCCTGGCACATTGTGCTGCTGTGAAACTGCAGGGTTTGCTGGCGAGAAAGAGCCACCTCAGGGCATGCGGCTCTTTGCGGGCGTCCCACAAAGTTTTCCCATAGAGCCAGGTGTGGGCTGGACACCGCACTGCTATGCACATGGAGGTGAGAACAGAACTGAAAAAGCAATCAGTGCTGAGGTATTTCAACAGTGGTTTAATTTTAAAATCCATGTTATGAAAAGATAATAGAGCGGTTTGTAAGAACATTCTGTGACTTGTAGAGAGAAGGTGAGCTGTTGTGAAGGAGGAGGAACAGGGAAATGTTACTCATTGAGAAACACCTCCTTTTCTAATGTAAAAGGCCAAAAGTACAGAAATCTTTGATGGAAGTGGGTTAACATGGTTCATATGATATACTCACAGCCTGGCAATGAACGTCCAGTTTTACAAATGCAACAAACTGTGAGCACAAATGATAGCATTTAAATCTCAAACCACTTCATTTCTGAAGTGGATAAGGTACTTAGTTACCTGTATGCTGTAATTTGCACCACTGATAATTATCAGTGATAAATCCCCATTGCGATTCCCAGGTAATCAAAAATAAAACCTACAGAACTACTGGCAATGTGTAAGCCTTCCTGAAACCAGTGTTTCTTAAGGTTTGATTAAAACAATGACAAAAAGAAGCTAAAAGGATGCTTTGTGACAGAGCAATGTAGGAAGAAGAGATGTTTGACACAGAGAAACCTGTGCATCTCCGCATTTCTTGTCAATGCAGCTCATCCAACATGATGTTAGCCTTTGGATATGCCTCTACAGTTCTGCTACTTAGCCATAGTGTTGGAACAAGTGGGCAAAGACCATGTTTAGTTGAAAGCCCTATCCTGGAGTTAAATCCATGTTTAGCATTTCTGTGCATGGAAAGCCAGTGGCAGCTTCATAGCATTTGTGGCTGAAAAATGTAACCTTTGCTTTTTATGGCCGGGAATCTCTCTGTTCTGTTATGTGTTGGCTGGGGATCTGAAGGTTCATGTCCCACTGATGACATTTGCTCTGGATTCAGGATCTTTGTGGAAAGTAAGATGGTAAAACATCATGAGAATGGCTGGTCTTGAGTCAGTGGTGTTGGACACTTGCTTGGAGATAACCCAAGGATGACCAAGAGATCCTTACTGCAGTATTCGCACATTTGGGGGCACCTGGCTGCATGCTGAGGGTGTTCCCATCATGTTCACAGCTGGATTTTGTTTGGATGGGATAATGTGCGTGCAGAGAAACTGCCAGTTTAAACGTGTCTGTTTCTGTAAGGAAGAGCATACTTCTCTTAACTGAGCTGGCAGGGCTTAACATCTTCCTGCCGTAGATGATGAATTGTGAACCCACATCTGAAGCTACCCCGAGGCAGGGGTGCTGGTCCTGCCTCATCAGAAAGGCCATCTCAGGCCAGATGGTGCCTCCTGACAGAGCTTTCCCAGGGTGATGGGCTCCCATATGGCCCCTGCCACCATCCCGCAGCCTGAATCGGGCGATGCTGCTGATGGGTGGCAGCGGAGGTTTCACTGGAAAGTAGGAACCACAAGAGGGAGCTGACGTCGTGGTCTGTCGATGTTCCCAGACTGTTGGAACAGCCCCGCTCCAGCTCGCTCCTTGTCCTCTTTATTTGCAGGTTGTTTCTTCCAAGGATCCAGTGGCCAATGCAGCCCACAGAGATGTTGTGTTTGACTGTGGTTCTACTGGTGACCTGGACCTTGGGGGGTAAGGACAGTTCCTGGGAAGGGGGTCCAAGAGTAGATCCTGGATCCAAAGTAGTTTCATCGGGTATCATATTAGAGGTGGGGATGATTCTGTTTGTGTGAAAAGATAAGAAAACTTTGATAAGAAAACTGAGCAAAATCCTGACTGTGTGGATCCTGCAGTCTGGGAGACTCCCCTAGCGTGTTTTGTGTGTGTACACAGCTTGTAATCAGGAAATGGAGCTTCTTCCTAGTGTTATAATGGAATAAATGAAAATTAACAGAAAGGAAACAAGGCAAATAGTTATTGACAAAGGTTTGCTCTTAAAACACAATGCAAATAGAAGAGCATAACCTCAGTGTCAAGGCTTTCACTTGACTCACGTAGGTAATGTGGGGGTGAGAAGTCAGGGAATACCTCTGACACAGAGGAGAAAATGAAGATCCTTCGGGAGTAGACTGGTGGGAGCCAGAAACCTTACGCACTGATTTGGGAACAACGGGATCACAAGCATGAATTTCTTATCTTAGACATTCCTTATCCCTCAAAAGAAGGAAATTCTCAAAATACCTATTTGGACAGAAGGTTTCAGAAAGAATATGGGAAAATAGTACAATATAGTTCTGTAATGGAGATACTCTTTTCATGCGTGTTTTGCGCTGCTCACCAGATGGATCTGGTCTTTTCCAGGTGCCCAGGAAAACATCTTCTGGGAGGTCCAGCGCTATGATGGCTGGTACAACAACCTGCTGCACCACAGCCGTGGCTCGGTGGGTGAGTGCCAGGTGGGGATGGGAGTGGAGGGGTGGGGAGAGCTGGCACTTTGACATCCGGACCGAGAGAGAAACCCTTTCCCACTTGAGCCCAAACCCAGGAGGTGACCAGGTAATTCCTGTCGCTCGTGGTAGATCCCTAGATGCGCCTGACAGCCCTGTTAGAGCAGCCCGAGGGGGCCAAGCAGCCCAGCTTTAGTGCTGTGGCTGCGTCACTCTTCCCGTCTGCACAGGCACCATCTGCGGGCTGTGCTGGGGCTGGATTATGCCAGAGTAGAGCCATTGTGGGCCAGTTCAAAATATCTGAGGTAGGGTGGACACAGCTGTTCCCAGCAGGCATTTCAGTGATGGTCAGGGATCCCAGAGCCAGGAAAAGGCTTCATGAGCCAAAACCAGCATTCTGTTTGAGCAGCATTCGACACCAAGTCAGAGACAGACAAGTTCACCGTCCAGGCATTGTGCAGACTATTCTTGTGACATGAAAGCCCATCAGGGAGTTCCAGTGGGTCCTGACAAACAAGATTTCTCTTTACCAGAGCACACAGGTCAACCCTTAATATTTCAAAACAAACCTAAACCCGAAACTAAGTCAGTAAATTCAGGATTTCCCCCAGTTTTAGGGATCCCCTTCAATGGAGATGCCCACCGCACAGAGTCTTTTGAAATGAAGAGTCTTTTGAAAGTCTTTTTGAAGAGTCTTTTGAAACGAATTTGCTCATCAGTGAGAAACGAGCCCCCACCTCCCAGCTTTTCAGTTATGGGTCAAGCAGCGGGTGCCAAATCAGGGTGCTCTTCTCCCTCATTTCTGCACTTCTGTGGCTGTTACTGCTCCCGTTTCCTACAATGTTGGCAATTGCCATGTTTACACACGATTGTATAATAAATACTGGCAGCTCAACAGCACTCCAGTTACCACCTGGAGCGCACCACTGAGCTCCCCAGGTGCCCAGAAAGCAAAGGGGATGCAGAGGGAGAGGAGAAGGACAACCAGAAAGTAACATGCCCACAAAGGATCCCTCATTTTAAGAGGACTGATCCCTGTGCTGTAAGAAGTTTGGGGAGTTGGTATCAGCACCAAAACTTGCATGTCCTTGGCCACTATAAGTGCCTCCAGTCTCTTTTATACCTTCACACACACTGGTGCACCCTGCTGCTACCATGGCTCCATGTGTCATGTGCCGCTGGCCCCACACCATGTTGCTCTGGTGCCTCAGGTGCCCGGCTGCTGCGTCTCCTGCCGGCCAACTATGCGGATGGTGTCTACCAGGCTCTGCAGGAGCCCCATGTGCCCAACGCTCGCCAGCTCAGCAACGTGGTGGCACGGGGACCCTCTGGACTGCCCTCCAGGAGGAACACAACCGTGCTGGCCGTCTTCTTCGGTAAGAGCTGGGGGCTGCCAACAGGAGGAAGACGTAGGTTTCCTATGCCCCAGACTGCACATCAGAGCAGTCCTCACACCTACTGCTTCAGAGCAGACCCACACCCAAAAGATAAAGCCTTGCATATTGCCAACCACAGTGCTGTCCAGCATGAATTTTGGTGACCTTTGACAGTTGCCCCAAATGCTGATATTTGTCATTTGGAAACTTCCACGTTTGTTTTAGCGGTAGAGTTATCTCATTGCAAAACATCCAACAGACTTGATGAGAGCCACACAGTGAGTGATTGCTGGGCAGAATTGCTACAAGTCAGAGCAGTTTCTGCTGTTGCTCAGGAGGCTGGAGGGGTCTTTGGTCACTGGGAAATACTGTTGGCTCATTGAGGAAAAAGGCTGAATTTGTCAAAGATGTGGAGCACAAAGTTCTTACACGTCCCCAGATGCCCCAAGATGGGCCACTAAGGGACAGAAAACTGTTGTACAGTACCATTGAACTTCTCCCTGGAGGCAGATATTCCCGTCCCACTAAACCTTAAGTTTGCCAACAGCAGCAGCAGCCACTGAGCTCAACATCAGCAGCAACCATTGGTGTTGAAGGCCACCAGCATGGAAGAGCTCAGGGAAGTAATGGCTGAGCCTTATTCCTGGAGAAATGGTGGCCTACAGATGGTCCAGCTGCTGAACCACTGACTGAATTTATCCACCCTGGTCCCTGGATGATCCTTCCCTGCTCATGGTGTCTGGCTAGGAGCACCAGGAGCACCATCTGCTCCAGGTGCCAGTGACCATCCTCCCAACAGCTGCTCCTGCTTGGTTCTCTGGCAGGTTTCCATGTTCTCTCGGACATCCTGGGGACAGAGAAACCTGGCTGTCCCGCTGAGTTCCTGAACATCCACATCCCGTCCGGGGACCTCGTGTTTGACCCTGCAGGAACTGGCGACGTGGTCCTGCCCTTTCAGCGCATCCACTGGGCGCTGGAGACGGGGCAGAGCCCCAACAGCCCCCGAGAGCAGGTAGGAGATTGCATCTCCTTTGCTCTTCTCCTTTTGGCTAAATTCCTCTTCACCCGATGTTTAGAATTATAGAAGCTGAGATAGCATTTCCAAAGAAAAGGAGAGCGCTGCTGTTTCTTTAAAAAGATAATTCTCTCTAGTGTTTGAACTGATTACAGATGAACCCAAAGCACAGCCTCCCAAGGTGTTGCTTTGCATGGAGCAACAGCTGTTGTTGCTCAAGGTCAGAGCTTTTTTTTGGTGGGGGGGAAAAAAAGGAAAGATACTCTAGATCTGCTCATGACACTTATTTTAATCTTATTTTAATGCACATTTGAGTATCTGGCATGGTTTAGCAAGAGCAGAAGAGAAAATGTAAAGGAACAGTTCACGGTCTTCCTTGGCTGCCAGAGTTTTTATTGCTTCAATCAAAATGATCAAAGATAAGTCCGTTGGTACTGGATAAGAAACTGGTGAAACAAGTGATAGCCAAGACCTTTTTATGGCACATGTAAAGAACTTCAGTAACAGATTTTTACATTTGTACCACTCTAGAAGATCAGTAATTAAGACATACATACTAGGCAACTCTGTTCTTTAAAAATGTATCACGAAACTGAGTTGGTACTGTCATAAAGTTGTAAAGCCTCTTGATTTCCACGTCACCATACTTTGCTGTGCCGAGGTTGGATGTGTTCCAAAGTCAAATATGCTGTTTCTTTTAAATCTGGGAAGTTTCCCAGCCAAAATTGCTGAAGCAAAACCACTCTGCCCCAAACCTTTCACATGACAAAGCATGATGAGACCAGATTAGCAGGTCACATTTTCAGCAGTATTTCGAACCTTAGAAAAGTGAAAACTCCAGCATGCTTTCAAAAGAAAAATGATGTTTTCAAGGAAATATTTGGCAGAGGAGATACTTCAACGTGCTGCTAGGGTGGTAGGACTGCCGGCTGTGAGGACAGGAATCCCCAGAGGGCACAACCGCAATGTTTCCAGTATCCCCAGAAATGAATTTAGCCCCTTTCCAGCCCTGCCTTGCCTACGTTAGGGATTCACTGACATCCAGTTCTGGGTACAGCCAAAAATAATCAGGGAAAATATATATGTCTATATATGTATGATTATTCATATTATTTACTATTATATAATATAAAAGTACATATATGTGTACTTTTGAAAACCCTGTGATAGTCTTTTCCTGTACTTGTCACTAACTCCTAGTTAGTCCATCAGGTTGCACAGAGGTTGGCTGTGTTTGTACTTTCACCCTGATAGCTTGCCCTAAAAAGAGGGGATGGGGTGGCTTGCAAGACCAGACGGGTCGGGATGGGACTTTTCAGATGTTTTGCACCTTTTGACGCTCGTTCTCTAGACCAACGAGGTGACAGGCTGGCTGGATGGCAGCTCCATCTATGGCCCCTCGCACTCCTGGAGCGATGCCCTGCGGAGCTTCTCGGAGGGACAGCTGGCATCAGGGCCCGATGGGCGCTTCCCCAAGGAGACGGATGGGAGGGTCCCCATGTGGAAAGCTCTGGATCCATCCACCGGACTGGGTGGTCCTCATGGGATCTACGGTAAGGGGCAACCTGCAGCTTCCCTGGTGGTTTTCTCACGTTCGCCCCAACCGAGTGACTCAGTGGAGGCTTTCCCCATCTCGGGGTGGGATGAGTCAAGGAAGGGGTCACCCAGTGCTGCCTTGCAGCATCCTCCCCCTCATCTTGGCAGGGAGCCATGGCCGTTAATGAGCATGGCCAGGGCAATGCCTGAAGGTGACCCAAGTACGGGGCGGGGGGTACGGGAGCCCCGTGGGACAGAAGGCAGCATCCTAGCCCGAGGGGGAGGAAGATGCATGTCTGGCAAAGATGTGCTGGGAACTGGAGGTGCTGTGTCCCCAGAAGGCATTGAGTCATTTTCCAGCATGTGCGTGGAGGCTGGCGGGTGCTCGTGCCTTGGATCCGAAGCAATCTCCTCTTGGGAAAGAGGATGAAGATGATAAAAACCGGCTCAGCTTGCTTTGAATTCCTTATCTGCCTGACCTTCGGTCAGTGCTTGGGGCTTGTGCTGCCTCTTGCTTGCTCAGGTTGCTCACTTCCCCAGCGAGAAATGGTGAGGGGAAAAGGGCATGGGGCTGGGAGCCTCTCAAACCATGGGCATGGAAAACCCCTGGATGGGGAGCAGGAGGTGAAGGCAGGAGCTGCCCAAGTCTCCACCCATGGCTGCGTCTCCTTCTGATGTCCCCGGTGGCTCTTGCAGACCTGGGGAACGCCTGGGGGAATGAGAACCGCTTCCTGCAGGCCGAGAGCATCGCTTGGTTTCGGTACCACAACCACCTGGCCACGGAGCTGGCCCAGGCGCACCCCAGCTGGTCCGATGAGGACATCTTCCAGCACACCCGCAAGAGGGTCATCGCCACCTTCCAGGTAAGGGGTGTGACCCCACGGTCCCCAGCATTCTCCCTGGTCACGTCCCTGACCTGGCTCCCTGTGCCCTAGAGCATCGTGCTGTACGAGTGGCTGCCGACACTGCTGGGGAGAGCTGTCCCGGAGTACACAGGTGAGAGTCACAGCAGCAGTGGGAACAAGGGGTGTGTAGGGACTGGGGGAGCTTGGGGTCAGGGCTTGGTCCCCTTTCCCTCCGTCCTGGGTGCTGGATCCAGCCACTGCTGCCACCCTGCAGGTTACCAGCAGCACATGGACCCCAGCCTTTCGCCGGAGTTCGTGGCGGCAGCGGGGCTTTTTCTGGCCACCATGGTGCCACCGGGTGTCTACAAGAGGTAGGAGCATCTCAGCTGGGCAGTGGGAGCATGATGCCAGGGGAGGGGATGCCTGAGATTGGGGTCGGGGCTGGGGATGGTCCCTGCCCGGCCCCAGCTTGGGAACATCCCTGGCCAGGGGCTATGTGTCCAGCCCTTCTCTGCTGTCTCAGGGACCCCAGCTGCCAGTTCCAGAATGTGTCCAGCCCTGGTGGCCCCTTCCCAGCGATGCGGCTCTGCAACAGCTACTGGAGCAGAGAGGTACGGAGAGGGGAGTGACAACATGCGGTGGAAGCTCCATTTCTCCCCAGATTGTCTTTTCATTGGGAAGATCCCTCTGAAGAGTCATTTCCCACAAAGAGAAGGGACCATCATTCCTTCAGCTGACGAGGTCAGGGATGTGAGGACAAAATCTCTCTGCATGGTGCAGAAACAAAACAGTTACTGCTGAGAAGTGCTGGTCTGAAGAGCAGCTCTACCTCCTATCCCCTGCTTTGGGGTTATTTTCCAGCTTGGTCCAGGTTGGGTCCCTCTTGGCTCCATGGCTGGTGGTGGTGGATCCAGCTGTGTCCCCAGGCTCTTCAGGACATATGTGCCATGGCCAGGAAAGTCCAGTGGTCACTTGGGTCTGTGGTGGATGTGCCCTGCTTGGGCAGTCTGTACTAAAGCTGGCAGAATGACCGGGGGGCTTCATTCAGTGCTTTACATTATGGAGGACCACACAGGGGGCTGAAAGGGAAACTGGGCACAGAGTGTGATGGCCAAACACAGAGTGTGAGAACCTCCTCATCCAGACATCCCCAGATACCTTCTTTAGCCACAGTGGCCTTAAGACCTCAAGGTTGAGGTGACATAGAGGAGATGAGCCTGGAAGACCCACGGGTCCCCCTTTGCCTGGAGCCTGTACCACTTTGGGCACTGGTTCAAGGGTGTGGGGCAGCCCCACATCCTTTATCTTGTCCTTGTCTTCCCCTCTCCCCTCAGAGCACTGGGATGCAGCAGGCAGAAGATGTGGATGGCCTCCTGCTGGGGATGAGCTCACAGATTGCTGAGCGGGAGGACAACATTTTGGTGGAAGATCTCCAAGGTCTGCACTCCTCTACACCTCAGCTGGTGCATTTTTTGAGGGGGGGAACCCTCTCTCCTGGGGCCATGTGGGGGACAAAGAGGGGCGGCAGGTCCCATCCCCACTGCTGTCAGCACCCAACCACTTGCTCCAACCAGCTTCAACCCTGTTAACGGACGGGCAGAGAAGCCACAGGGCATGCGAAAGCGTGTCCCTGGGGCCATCCTCACAAGGGCGTGGAGGTGATCTCTATGTTCTTCAAGGCCTGTGGCAGAGCGACAAGGCCAGCTAGGCATCCAGAACAGTTGGGGTTGCCATTTCAGCTCTACCTTACCATCACGGTGGTTTTGGTTCAACCTGCAGATTACTGGTACGGGCCTCTGAAGTACTCCCGCACTGACTTCATGGCCAGCTGGCTGCAGCGCGGGCGCGACCTTGGCCTGCCCACCTATAACCAAGCCCGGGAGCGGTTTGGTTTGCAGCCTCTCCAGAACTGGATGGACCTTGCCCCACATCTGGAGCAAGAGGTAACAGGAAACTGGCCCGGCATGGAAACCGTGCATGTCGGGGCATCTTGGGGCAGTCCAAGCGGTAGCTGGCCTCTCCAGCAGCGTGTGGAGAGGGACATCAGTGCGCATCCTGCTCCAGCTTCTGTGCCCATGGGGCTGCTGCACTGGGGTAGCCATGCAGTTACATGGTAGGAATAAATCTGTCATGCCCTGGTGCTGAGCTCCTGTGCTGCTGTGTGCTCTGCTCCTCCTGGGGCGGATGTTTAGTTGCTCATGTCCAAGCTATGAGCTCAAGGCTGCATGGGGCTGAGCAATCTCCCAGCCCACAGACATGATGGCTGGCAAGTGCATTTTCCTTGCTCCTTCTGAGGCTTGCCAGGACTTTCTGAAGCCCTGACAAAATCCCCTCTGCTCACATGTGTGTGATCTGGGTTTCTGGCCAGGTCCTGAAGAACGTTGCTGACCTGTATGCCAACAACACGGCCAGGCTGGAGATGCTCCCCGGAGGCATGCTGGAGGCTGATAGCCCCCTCTTCAGTGCCATCATCCTGGACCAGTTTGTGCGCCTGCGCGATGGCGACAGGTTCTGGTTTGAAAACACCAAGAATGGGTAAATGCCTCTTCTCCATCGGGTGGGCAGAGCAGGCTGCCCACTGCTCTACCAACTCCCGCGAGACAGCTGCTGGGGCTGGAGGAGAAACCAGCCTCCAGCTCCCTCGGTTCCTAATGCAGCATGGGGAGCAAACCCCAGCTCCCCAGGTCTCTGGGCTGAGCTGCGGCACCCCGGGGCCATGCTTGGCTCCGCCACTGTTTCCCCAGGCTCTTCACAGCGGCAGAAGCCAGGGACATCCGTAACACCACATTCCGTGACGTCCTGGCTGCAGTCACCTCTGCAAACCTTGCAGACTTCCAGAGCAACGTGTTCGTCTGGAGGGAGGGTGAGTGCTGCCTGCCATGCCAGGGCAAGGGGGCAAACGGCACCAGGCTGCAATGCGTGACAGCGAGGAGCATGCAAAACGCACGAGTTGCTTGTAAGCAAGGCAGGCAGCGCTGCTGTTGAAAGTGGGCTGAAGTCCAGGCATCTGCATTGCACGAGTCCTGGAAGGATCCCCAGGTACAAAAGATGCAACGATGCCCCGGGAGGTTGTGCTGAGGTTAAGGCTTGGCCTCTGGCTACCCCGTGCTGTGTCATGCTCCTCACTGACGTGTCCTTTTTCTGCTTTCATATACATGCACACACAGGTCTGCAGGTTAAACGTGAGCAACCTGAAACACAATGAAGTTCTGTAGATGACTTAAGCCTTGCGTACCGTAACTGTGTAACTCTGCCTCCTTCTGCCCTTCATCGGCTGCCTGGGGTTGGTTAACTGGGGCTGCTGGGAGGGCTGGCAAGGCTTTCCTGGAACTGTGGTTGCAACAACACCGTGAACTGCACCAGCCAGATTTCAGCCCGCTGAGGGCTCAGGGCTTGCGTTCCTGTGCAGTTTTGAGTTCCCATCAGGCTAGGAGCAGCCTTAAAGCCCCAAGTCCCGCACTTATGCGGTCCATCACCTGGGTTACCTCCTGTGCCATCCTTGCAATGAGGTTTTCTTTCCCCACTGAGACCCAGAGACTCCTGGCACTATCCACAGCCTGTCTTTTCCTCTTGGGATTCGGCCACGCCTTTTCCATGTACTGAGAGCCTTTTATCTAGCGCACATTCCAGCCCTTGCAAGGCGTTTTGGTCCCTTGGCAGTGCACCAGGAGGACTCCCTGGATTTGCAGCACCCAGCTGGCAGCCCAGACAAGCAGAGGCCCTGAGCCCCAGCTTGCCATGGCCCAAGGTGCTTTTTAGTCATTGGAGAGGTGATGGTGCTGAGCTCCACAGAGCCCAGTTCTGCATGCGGTTTGGTGTGACATGCGAAGGTTCAGCCTGAAAACAAGGCTTGTCTCCTAAAGATCTCGAGCAGCCCCATTTGCTGGGTCACTTGGCAACGAACCTCACCAGCACCTCAGTCGCAGAGGTTCCAGGAGACAATGGAGGTGAGAAGGGTAAAAGCGCTGTGACACTCACTGCCTGTCTCCCCCCATGCAGGGGACCCGTGCCCCCAGCCCCAGCAGCTGACATCTCAACTCCTGGCCAACTGCACGCCCATGACCGTCCTGGACTACTTTGAAGGCAGTGGCGCAGGCTTTGGGATCATCATCGTTGTCCTCTTCTGCCTGCCTTTAGGTTTGCCTCCCCATTTCTTTACCCATCTCCTCTTCTACTGGAGAAAGGGGCTGAGTGGCCGTGGGCCCCTGCCCACCTTTATCATACAAGTGATGCTGCCAAAGCAGGAAGGAGCTTTGGGGCATCTCATGCCTCCTCCTCCCGTGTGTCCTCAGTGAGCCTGTTTGTTGCCTGGATCGTTGCCGTTCTCCGCAAGAGGGATTTCAAGAAACTGGAGAAGAAGAAGGCCAGCGTGCGGCGGGAGGTGGCCAGCGAGGCGATACATGGTGAGGTGGCATTGTCGATCCCATGGTGGTGCCTGGTGATGTTCCTGAAGTCAGGGCACATATCCAAGCATCACAGCTATTTGGCTTGGAGCTTATAGCTAAACTGGATATATGCCAACCCAAGCCATCCTCTGACCCAGATTGCTCCTTACCTGAAGGAAATCCATGTAGGCAATTGCACTAGTAGCTACAGAACAGGCACTGTATCTCTTGCTCTGGACACTGGAAAAATCTTGCCTCCCTGCTCCATGAGCTGTACGTGAGCTCCATGCCCATGCACTTGAGGTCTGTGTTTGGGAGATCATCATTTTAACATGAGCCTGGTCTCCTGGCAGATGCTCAGCCAGCAGTTAGAGAATAAATAAAACTGAGAACTGCTAGACTAAATTTTAAGAAATCGGATGGGAGAGCTTACCCCTGACACAGCTAAGACTTGTGCACACTTGTACCATTGCACCAGCGATGGCACAGTTATTGCAGCAAAGGCAGGCTGTGCGGTAGCAACCCAGGTGGCCCCCTGACTGTTTTCTGTGCCGTGTCTGTAGTGCGCAGCACTGGCAGGGAAGGAATGAAGGGTTGCCAGCCCTAGGTCGCAAGCTGAATGCAATTTCTCACAAGCCACATTGGCGCGAAGGAGGTGCTGGGACGAACAGAAGCGCAGGTGCACCTTTCCGACTGCGTGCTGTGCTCTGTCCCCTCAGCCATGGAGTGGCACGGTCCCAAGACAGACAGCTCTCCTGTCTACATTCAGCTCCAAGCTGACAAAGTGCTCAAAGTGCTGGATGGGAGAGGGTCGGTGTTGCGGAGCATCAGCCTGAAAGCCCATGGAAAGGTGGAGGTGATCCTCTCCAGCAACAAAGGGAACAAAGCTCTGCTGCTGAAGAGCCCCAAGGAGTATGACCTGGTGAGTACCATGACGCCTGGAGAGAGCCTCCTCTGGACCCTCCACCATCCTCTGCTGCTGCTCATGGCACCATTCAGACCTTGGCTCTGGGATCCCAGGGCAGGGTAGGTCCCTGAAGGGTGGTTGTGGCCTCCTGAGAACCACCAGGTCCAGCTCATACCATGGAGTGTCCACGGTGGTGAACAGCAGCAGATGTTTGTACCAAGCTGGGGGAAGACACCTTCCTCCAGACTTTAGCAAACTGGGTCTTGGGTGATACCCGTGGACACAGAAATGGCATGCAGGGGGTGGATTTGGTAGGGGAGGTCAGGCCAGCTTGGAAACAGACACTAAAATCTGTTGAGGAGAGCATGGGCTTTTAGCTGGTTGGGTGCAATGTCCAGCCCCAGCCTGGCTGAGCCTCTGCCACTCACAGCATTTGGTGGGGCCTCGTGCAGGTGCTGCTTTTCAACGAGGAGGCAGATAGGAGCAACTTCATGGGGAAGCTACGAGAATACTTGAGAAAGAGCTGCCTTGATCTGCTTGTGTCTGAGATGAAGGAGCAGAGCCTGCTGAAACGGGCAGTCACCCAGGAGCAGAGGAAACAAATTCTGGAGACTTTCTTTAGGCACCTGTTTGCTCAGGTATGTTTGGGTGTGGCAGGCTCTGATGCACGGAGGAAGGTATTTCTGTATTGACTGAGCAATGAATGTTGCTGCTGTTGGGCTCCGTAAGAGCTGGTAAGCCATGCACAAGGAAGCTGCCAACACTTTCAGGACCAAGGGACCTTTTCCCTTGCAGAAAACAAAGGGATTTCTGCTGTGGTGATACAGATGGTTAAAGTTGCAAAGAGACTTTTGGGTGATTCAGCCATGGTCTCTGTTATGGTCAGTGATGTTTAGTGTAAAAGTTGTATTGTGCAGGAGAAATACAGGACTTCCCCGTGGTATCTGCCATGAATTCTGTGCCAAGAGAGCCACCAGTCTTTGTGCAATAGGTTTTCCATGTGAGCACCAACCTGCTGCTCTGCCAGCACTCATGAGATTTGTTTTGTGGGATACAACCTGCAGGTGCTGGACATTGACAAATCCGATGCTGGAGAGCTCAACTTTGAGTCTTCACAGAAGGCAAAGGAGTCTCTGACATGTGAGCTGAGCAGGGCTGAGTTCGCCGAGGCCCTTGGGCTCAAAGCCCACTCCATGTTTGTGGCCTCCATGTTCTCCTTGGCGGACAAGGATGGCAATGGCTACATCTCCTTCAGGGAGTTCCTGGACATCTTGGTGGTCTTCATGAAAGGTGGGAACTGGTGGGGGTTAGTGTCTTCATCTGTTGCCCTGAGCCCCGTTTCTAGGCTGTGGCAATGCCACCAGCAGAGTGAAGGACAAGATCCATCCAGCAGGTCAATCTGTAGGCACTTCTACAGGTTACAATTCCCTTCAAGGGGCAGTGACAATGTAATGATGTTTTCTGTGAGGCTGTTCATGAGGGGAGCTGTCTCAGAGCAGCGATTTGCTGATCAGTGACCTTCCATGTGCAACTCTGCCCTACCTCGAGAATGTATCATGCAGCTATCCTTGACCGCTGATAACAGCCATATCTGATATCAATTCTCATCCTCCCTAATGACCACTGGAAAGACAGATTCATAGGTGGAGGTGGTGAATGCCAGATTCAATCACAGCAGCTCCCAGAATAATTCTTTGCTATGCAAAAGCGCGTTCTGAGTTTGCAAAATAATGCCCAACAAACAATGTGTATTTACCCAACTTTTCACCTTGCACTTGAGAAAGTCAAGCAGAAGGGCAGCACAGGGCTCTGAAAGCAAATTCAGCTGCCATTCAGACTGATCAGCAGTGTGGTTTCAGACTGTTTAGAGCTGTGTGGCGTCACTGATGCTGGTCCAGACTCTCGAAGACATGTCTGAAAGCACCTTTGTTGGTGAAACTAGGATCTTGTTGTTACTTTACCTCTCTCCCTTGCCACCAGGGTCCTCAGAGGAGAAGTCCAAGGTGATGTTCAGGATGTATGACATTGATGAGAACGGGTTCCTCTCTAAGGAGGAGTTTCTGAGGATGCTCAGGTACTTCTCTTCAGCCCGCTAGACATTTTCACAATGTCTGAAGTTACAGGTGTCTTCACAAGCAACTTCTGTGCCTCAGACCCCAAGGAAGTTACACGAGAGCCCCTGGGCTCAATACTGACAGCCAGGAGCCCATTTCTCCCGTGAAACTTGTCTGGGGCTCTGCCCTGTGTTATTTCAAGGACTCAAGCTATGGTCCTCTGAAGTTCTCATCTCTCCTCCTTGCTCCAGGTCCTTCATTGAGATCTCCAACAACTGCCTGTCAAGGGAGCAAGCAGAGCAGGTGACCGAGTCCATGTTCCAGGCCTCAGGGTTTCAGGACAGGGATGAACTGACGTGGGAGGATTTCCACTACATGCTACGGGACCACGACAGCGAGCTTCGTTTCACCCAGCTCTGCATCAAAGGTCAGTGGGAAATGGGCAGGAGCTCTGGGTCGCCCCAGGGCCAGCAGCATCTGTACATAGCTCCCCAGTCTTGTCCTATCGGTCTTTCCAATCCCAGTTCTCCGTGGGGCAGTAAGCGGGCATGGGCTGTCACTCCTCGCATGACACATTTTGCTCTGTGCAGAGCCTCTCCCCAATGTAGCCCTGCCCAGCAGAGGTGCCAACACTTTGTCCACCACATCATCCCACTGTAATTGGCTGTTTTGTCCTTTTGGCTCCTGAAAGGTGTCCCCGAGGTGTTCAAGAAAAACCTACACAACCGTGTCTCCTTCATAAAGAAAGAGCCCAGAGGGTAAGCGCTCTTACTCGTGCCGCTGCTATTTCTTCTCCTCTTTCTGCCCTTTTGCACATCCATCCTTCACCAGAGCTTCTCCAGCAAACGCTCCTCCCAGGCCTTTGCACCCCCCAGTGCTGGGGATGGGGGGCCACCATGTGGGGACATGGCTGTGAGCACGCCACCACTGCGGGGCTGTTGCCCTCTGCCCTCCCGTGGCTCCTGCAGAGCCCCCGCTGCATCTCCTGCACGGCTGGGGTGTCTCGGAGCGGCGGTGGGAGTCCGGCCTCGCTTGTCAGAGGGACAGCGGGTTGTCTTGGAGTGAATCCACCCCGTGTGCTGGGCAGTTAGGGTTCACACCAGCAGGACACCTTGGCAGCTGAGCCTGAGATGGAAAGTGTCCATGGGGTGGTAGTAGGGAAAATTTTGGCGAGGCCAGGCTGGCTGCTGGCTGACCGACGGCCCTTTGTGCACGGACAGCTTTAGGTGAGACATACCCCTCTTTCTGGCAGAACCGTCTCAGACGGGGAGAAAGACCCAAACCTGGACACAGTGGCCCACTACAAGGATCGAGAAGGGCAAGAGCTGAGGAAGAGACCAGGCAGAAAGTGAGTATGCTCCTCTCCTCCTCGGGTTTCTTGTGTCTGTTCACACCATAGGTCAAGTGGCAGGGCTGCAGGGAGGGGGTGCCAGACCATCACTGCAGGGGATGCTCCAGCCCCAGCAGGCACATCAAGCCCTTGCTGAGCACCTACTGTGGGGGCAGCAAAGGGCTGGCTGCTTTCCTGCTGTAGCTGGAGAGGTGTTGGTGTCTCTCTGATGACAAAAACAAATAATAACGAAGTGGTCAGCTCTGGAGAACATGACTAGTTTTTGGGGTGTATGTCTTACCCATGGAGAGGGACATCTCATAGCAAGTCCTGCCTTCTCTCCTCTGCCCCTTGAGACTCTGCTTATTCACATGTGGGCTGTCTGCAAGAGCTGCAGGAGAGGCTCCTGTCCTCACCACTGTGTCACTGCCAAATACTTCCACAAGGAAGCAGTTCAATGGCTGTTTTTCATGGCCAGAAGTAATACGTTCTTTACAATAACCTGGTTTGCCTTAACAGTTCCAAGAACCTTACCTGACCCTGGGATATTTTTGAAGGTTTAAATATTACAACGAGAATCATCTTTTATGGTTCTTATCTGTGGTTTCATTTGTGAGTCACTACCTGATGATTTGTTATGATCTTTCACGTAGACCAACTGATGGCCTGAGATCATCTGCTGGTACCGTGTGTTGCAGGTCACTGCAGTGGCTGCCGTGCAGAGGTGGTTGTGGTGCTGCAGAGGGAGGAAGATGCATTAATCTGGACCCTGCAGCCTTTGGTTGAACCTCAAAATGACACCAGTCTTCCCGTTTTTGCCAGGGCAAATCAGTACCAGCTGCATTTGTACACCGAAGCACAACGGAAGAAGTACCAGCGAAACAAAGTTCAGCAGAAGATCCAGGAGTTCAAGCGTTTCATTGAGAATTACCGGCGCCACATCGTCTGCGTGGTCCTGTTCTCTGCCATCACCGCCGGCTTGTTCGTGGAGAGGGCATACTGTGAGTGTCCCCCCAGCCCCAGACGCTCCTTTGGAGGAGCTGCTCGCTGCGTGGGGCACGCCGGGGTGCGAAAGGTCCGGGCACAGCTTTGAACAACAGCATTGGTCTTCCTCTGGGATAACCAAAGAATTACTGAGGTCAGAAGGGACCATTGGGGGTCCAGTTTCAAAGCCGAACCAGGCTGCTATCTAGAGAGGGCTTCAGGAGCTGTTAGGTTGGAGAGCTCACTGCCTTGCCAGGCCTGTGCCAGTGTTTGGTCATCTTCCCTGTGAAGTGTTTTTATTTTACGTCTAACTTGAATTTCCTTCTGTGACAGTCATGTTGTTGCCTCTCATCCTTTCACTGTGCAGCTCTGAAAAAGAGCATGGCTCTTTCCCCTCTGTAACACCCACTAAGTTGTGGCATACAGCAATGTGGTCCCTGCCCCATCTTCTCCAGCCTGACCAAGCCCATTTCCCTCACCCTCTGCCCTGTGGGACATGCCCCAGCTCCCACCCATCCTGGTGGCCTCTGCTGGGCTTGTTCCCATTCACTGATGCCTCTCTTGTATTGGAGTGCCCAACTCCGGACACGATATCAAGCCGCAGAATCTCAGTGCCCTACAGAGGAGACCACTCACCTCCTTTCTCCAAGGAGACCCTGTCACCCAGTAGCAGCATGTCTGGGCCTGACGCAGCGTATCATGCCTCTGGTCCCACACAGCCCCATCCAGATGACATTTTCTTGGTGGAGCCACACAAGTGGCTGTCCCCTTGGTGCAGGAAGGGGCATGGTCCTCACCACCAGGCACGTGACGTGCACTCTGCTCTCTTCCCCTCAGACTACGCCTTTGCATCCCCCAGCACTGGAATTGCGCAGACCACCTTTGTCGGGATCATCATCTCCCGAGGATCAGCTGCCTGCATCTCCTTCATGTACTCCTACATCCTGCTCACCATGTGCCGCAACCTCATCACCACCCTGCGGGAGACATTCCTCAATCACTACATCCCCTTTGATGCCGCCGTGGATTTCCACCGCTGGATTGCCATGGCAGCCCTGATTTTCTCAGGTGGGTGAGCTGCTGGCAGGGGGAACAGGAGGACATCATGGCACAGCAGGACCAGGTAGGAGCTTGAAGACTCTTGTGGAGCATGGAGATACGCAGGCCCCGGAAAAGAGGAGGAATCACCATGTCCCTGGCACAACAGCAGGGTTGCCAGATCTCCACCCACTGCAGCGGTGATGCTTTTCTCTCATGGTTTCTGTCTCTTACAGTGCTCCACACTGCGGGTCACATAGTGAACGTCTACATCTTCTCAGTCATGCCTCTCAGCGTCTTGTCCTGCCTCTTCTCCAGTGTCTTTATGAATGACGGGTAGGTGAAGTTTAAAGTAGAGCATGTTAAGCGTAGATGGGAGTGAAAGTGGAAGCCAGGAGTTTGGTTTCTCCCAGGTCTGCTGACTCCCTGGTGCAATTTCTTGTCCCCCCCTAGGTCACAGCTCCCTCAGAAGTATTACTGGTGGGTCTTCCAGACCATTCCAGGTGAGGATGGCAGGCAGTCCTCTGCCCTGCTCCAGGGGAGCCCCGTGGGGCATCCCAGATCCCCACCAGCACCTCCCAACCCCTTTCACAGGCATGACAGGCGTGCTGCTGCTCATCATTCTGGCCATCATGTATGTGTTCGCCACCCACCACTTCCGACGCGTCAGCTTCCAGGCCTTCTGGATCACCCACCATCTCTACGTGCTGCTCTACGTCCTGGTAAAACCTATGGGATGGGGAGGGACAGAGGGAGGGGCAGCGTCAATGTACCACAAGCCCGTGGGAGCTCCCAAGGGACCCAAGGGCCCCAGTCCTAGCACCCCACTGCTCCTGAGCTGCCACCGAACCAGCAAAGGCTGTGCCAAGCCCTGTGCTGATGAGGGCTGCCCCCTGCCCTTGCCCAGGTCATCATCCATGGCAGCTACGCTCTGGTCCAGCAGCCCCGCTTCCACATCTACTTCATCATCCCAGCTCTCATCTACGGTGCAGACAAGCTGCTCAGCCTGAGCAGGAAGAAAGTGGAGATCAATGTGGTGAAAGCCGAGCTCCTGCCCTCAGGTACTGCATCCCCCTGGCCGCACAGTGCCAGGTCAGCCCAGGCCCTTTACAAGAGTGTGGAGGCTGCAGGGGTTGGAGGAACCACAGCTCCCCCAGGGTGGGGGTCTGTGGGGTGCTGCATGGCAGCAGTCCCCAACCCGGTGGCATGCAGGTGACTCTGGCCCCGGAAATTCGCTTGCTGATTGTCCTGCAGGCTGGTGGCTTGGATTGGCACCTCCAAGAGGCAGCCACGTCCCACTACACGATCCCCTGATGCTTTCGCAGCATGCCTGCATGGCAAGGGTCTCTTCTGCATCTCCCAGAGTTAGGGAAACTGAGGCACAGAGCTCAGGCCATCACACCCAAGCCCAGCACAGCCTCTCCAGCATCCTGAGCACTGTGCCTGGCTCCACCGTTTGTCCTCAAGCTCTGTCCCAGCCATCATTAGGACTGCTCTAGCGCCCTGTCTTTCCTTGAGCCTTTCCTCCACTCAACATCTCCACCTTAACGACAGAGGTAACGAAGTCCCTGTCCCCCCTCCAGGCGTCACCCACCTGCGGTTCCAGCGGCCGCAGGACTTTGACTACAAGTCCGGGCAGTGGGTGCGCATCGCCTGCATGGCCCTGGGCACCACCGAGTACCACCCCTTCACCCTGACCTCGGCGCCCCATGAGGACACTTTGAGCCTGCACATCCGTGCCGTGGGGCCCTGGACCACCCGCCTGCGGGAGCTCTATGCCCCGGAGAGCCTGGCTCTCCTCGGCAAGCTGCCCAAGGTGAGGCATCTCTCTGGGGATGGGAACACCCAAGCCAAGGGCATTTCGGTGCCCGTTTGTGCCTGGGCCAAAACACTTCTCTAGCCCTGAAGGTGACCGATCCCTGGGCAAGCAGAGGAGGGAGATGCTCTGCTGATGGCTGGCTCCTTTCTAGCTCTATCTGGACGGGCCCTTCGGGGAGGGCCACCAGGAGTGGCACAAGTTTGAGGTGTCTGTGTTGGTGGGAGGAGGCATTGGGGTGACGCCCTTCGCGTCCATCCTCAAGGACCTGGTCTTCAAGTCATCCATCAACTCCAAGCTGATGTGTAAGAAGGTAAGGGGAAGCATCTGGAGGGCAAGAGCCCTCCTGAGATAAAATCCCCCGTTACCCAGCTGAGAAGAGCCCCATGGATCTATGGAGGGCTCCCAGCCCTATACAGAGCCTCATCCCTCTCTTCCGCAGATCTATTTCATCTGGGTGACACGCACGCAGCGGCAGTTCGAGTGGCTGGCGGACATCATCCGCGAGGTGGAGGAGGCAGACAAGAACGAGCTGGTCTCCGTGCACATCTACATCACGCAGCTGGCTGAGAAGTTTGACCTGCGCACCACCATGCTGGTGAGCCCCGTGCCAGGACCACCCGTGGGGAGGCTGCCAGGCCGTACTGGGCCACCTGACGTGCGCTGATCTCTCTTTCAGTACATCTGCGAGCGGCACTTCCAGAAGGTGCTGAACAAGAGCCTGTTCACAGGGCTGCGCTCCATCACCCATTTCGGGCGCCCGCCATTCGTACCCTTCTTCGACTCGCTGCAGGAGGTGCACCCCGAGGTTAGTGCCACCAATGTGCTTGGGGCAGGAGGGGGACACCCACCTGCAAGTGTGGAGGACACTCATGGCACCACTCCCAGCCTTTCCCCAAGGTCCTTGGAAACCTCAGTGACACCTGCACTGAAAGGAGGGCAGAAGGGCCATAAACCCTGCTTTCCCTCCAGTGCTGGGATGAGCCGTGAGGGTCAACAATGCCCCACCACAGCCATATGTGCCCCTCCAGTGCCTGTAGCTGGCAGAGGCCCCAGGGCTCCAAACCTGAGGTCCCCATCCTTCCCCCATGCCCCTGTAACTCCCCAGGGAGGTGACAACCTCCCCAAGAGCCTCCTCAGGCTGGTGTCCGTGCCTGAAGCTGCTGGAGGGCACGCGGCCAGAGCAGGCTGACCCCCTTGGCTGCCCTCCTCCCCCAGGTGCACAAGATCGGGGTGTTCAGCTGTGGTCCACCTGGAATGACGAAGAGCGTGGAGAAGGCTTGTCAGCAGCTGAACAAGAAGGACCAGGCCTACTTTTCACATCACTACGAGAATTTCTAACCCTACCCCCGTTTTACTCCCGTGGGCTGCAGTTGCCATGGGAAATGTGTGTTTGACCCCAGCACCCATGCAGCGAGGCTTCGGGTGGTTGTGGTCCCAGGCTCCCACCTGCTGCCAACCCTGGAAGAAACCCACCCATGACCATGAGCAGCCTGGCACACACAGGAGCTGCGACACGGTACTCGGTGCACTGGCAGAACACTGCCTTCCTGGCATCGCCCCACTGAGTCCCACGTGCTGGCGGCTTGTGTGTCTCAGTGCAGGAAACCCAGAATTCGGTTCAAGCCCAGATTCGCAACCTTGATCCTGCAAGCCGGAGGCCGTGCTCTGTGGGGTCACGGGGGAATGGCTCTGAACAACTTCAGGAAAGGGGCTTGGTGCCTGCACAACTCCAATTCACAGCACTCTGCCCACAGACCTGGGCAGGGGGCACACACATGGGGTGAGGAGGCAGTGAGCTAGCTCCCCACCGCCCTTCTCCTGCAAACGGGCTCAGCTTCGCTACTGTACGTGTTCATCAGTGCTCTGAGCCTTCCCTGGGTTTGCTTAGGGCCTTAGCAGTGTTTGTGTTGGCTTCTTTCAGCAGCATCCCCATCCCTTTGATCAGGGATCATTTTTGCTTGTTTAACTAATGCCTGGCTATGCATCGCTGGGCTGCTGCTCTCACAGGCTGTGATTGAGCAATAGGATTTTATCTTTGCTTAAATAAAGTTGACTGAAGTTTTAAATCACTTTCTGGGTCCTGTGTTGGGTCTCAGTCACCTGCAGACTTGCAATACTTACAGCATCATGTTGGCCTTGCTCCCATTACAGAGCATTTGCACCATCCCACTGGGAAACACATTGAACAGAAGCAAGTTTCCCCTCCACTGGTAATACAGAAGGGCTGGGGGTGGGAGGGATAAGGACTTGAGCCCCATAGACTGTGTCTTAGCATCCTCAGCAACGCCCCTGCAGTTGGCAATGCTCCCAGTGAAACCTCGCTCAGGATATGTTAACCCAGTTATCCTGAGCGGTACTTTGACCACTTCTACAACGACTAAGGGAAGTCTGCCCAGGCTGTACCATCCCCATAAAACACAGCATGACGTTGCAGGCTTTTCCTCTGCCTAATCGCCTTTGCCACCTCTGCAGTCAGCCCTGATGCATAAGCACTTGGGACATGTAAGGTTTCACTGAGCTCTCCCACAGCCTGGTGGGACTTAGCAGCACAGCAGCCCAGGTGCTACACCATCCCTGGGGCCCAAAGTCACAGACCCCCTTCAAACCACCCACCCCACGCTTCAGAGGACACAGAGACACCAGGTAGGTAGCATTTATTGTGGAAAGTCCAGTACCGGCCCAAGAAAGGGATCTCAGATTGATCTCCTAGTATTAAAATTAGCATGACTGTAATCTAAGATTATATTTTACCTGCAACGTGTCCCCTCGCTTAGTACCTCGTTCATGGCTCACTAACTCAGCAGGAAGGACTGATACACCCGAGGAGTTACAATTCCTTCATAGTGGTAAAACCTCTGAGTGATGCTGTGCTCCTACTATGTCCCCCCATGCTAAAAGCAAGCTGTGGCCCCCACCAGCAGCCCTTCCTTGGGAGCCATGTAAGGACCAGGATCTGGTGTCCAAGCCAAAGACAGGGCAGGGTCCTTGCAAACACTCCAGCCCGCTCTGTAGCGGTCATTTCTGCCCCACAGGGAGCTGCTGGGGGAGGACTACACAGCAGATATGGTCCCAGCTGGCCTCCAGCCTAGCTTCTCCTTAACCAAGCCCTGGGCTTTTGGGGCCTGCAGTTTGCTGTTTGTAAAGAGCATGGGGAGAACGATCTGACTGCACAGATGCACCCCGCCAAGACAGGCTGGCTGGGTTTTGTTCCATAGGCTGTTACAGTCCCTGAGCATCCCTGAGGGAATGTGCAACTGCAAGGCAGGGTGCTCACACAAGGCCATTCCCTGCCCAGGGATTGCCACGTAGGAAGAGCTTCAGCAAGCACCTCGGTCCTCGCTTCACCCGTGTGACTGGTGACAGCCTCCCACAGTCTGCCTGTGCAGACAAACCCGTGGCCACGCAGGAGGCTGTGTATGGCACACGCAGAGAGACCCAGGCTCATCCACATGTGTGGTCTGCTGGAGAAGAGCCGTCTGTGTGATCCATCTAATCAAAGAGCAGTGTTTTGATTCAAACTAGTTCCTATTGGTTCTCCATTTGTATGTGCCTGCTAATACTTGAATCATGTACCCCTCAGTGCCATCCACCCTCATTATCACTGGATTTTTTAGCTCTATTACAAAGCACTGCCTGCATAAGGTGACTGTGTAAACATGCATCAGCCATACATCAGCCTCCTGTGGCTTCATGCTTCACATCTCAGGCAGGCGGTGTGATGGGGAGAGGGCCGGGCACCGCGGCATATCAGGGGTTGTGGTCAGTGGGGTCACACTTCAGCATAACTTTTACCCCCTCACCCCTCTTCGTGGCCTCAAATGCCTCAAGAGCCTTTTCCAGGGGGAAGCGGTGTGTAACCAAGGGCTTGACATTGATCCGCTTGGATGCCAGCAAGAAAATTGCCACAGGCCACCTGCAAGAGAAATAGCGAGCAGAAGATGAGAGCAGTCACCAGCTTGGAGCCCTAAGGAAAGAGCATAGAGGAGCCTGGCTTCATTACAGTAATTTCCTCAGCCCAGGCAACCAAGGGAGTTTTGCCTGGAAATGATCTTCTGGAGAGGGAACCTCAAGCATCAGGTACGTGAGCTGGGACACGCCAACTGCTTCAGGCTGTCAAGCACCATAAAGGCAGGCAGGGCTATACGCAGACAGCTGGCTGTGCTTCACCCTGGGGTGTTTTTACCACGCTGGGCAGCTAAAGTCCACCACAGCCACTCTCACTTCCCCTCCTTAGAGGAAAAGGGGGAGAAAATATGATGAAAAGGGCTCAAAGGTTGAGATAAGGACAGGGAGATCACAATTATCGTCATGGGCAAACAGACTCAGCATAGGGAGACTGATGTCATTTATTGTCCATCACTAGCAGACTAGAGCAGTGAGAAACTAAAAACAAACTAAAAACACCTTCCCTCACACACCCTCTCCTACATCCTGCCCCTGAGCAGCACAGGGGACAGAGGAATGGGGGCTGCAGTCAGTCCCTAACACTTCGTCTCCACCGCTCCTTCACGGTCCCTCCCTGCCCCTGCTGCACGTGGGGTCCCTCCCACGGGATGCTGTCCTGCCCAAACTGAGCCTGTGGGGGCTGCCCACAGGCAGCAGCTCTTCAACAACTGCTCCCACACGGCTCCGTACCACGGGGTCCATCCCCCAGGAGCAAACTGCTCCAGCACGGGTCCCCCACAGGCAGCAGCTCCCCCCAGACCCCCTGCTCCTGCGTGGGCTCCTCTCCACGGGCTGCAGCTCCAGCCCGGGGCCTGCTCCTGCGGGGGCTCTCCATGGGCCGCAGCCTCCTCCAGGCCACATCCACCTGCTCCACCGGGGGCTCCTCCACGGGCTGCAGCGTGGGGATCTGCTCCGTGTGGGACCCATGGGCTGCAGGGGGACAGCCTGCTCCACCAGGGGCCTCTCCACAGGCTGAAGGGGAACTGCTGCTGCGTGCCTGGAGCACCTCCTGCTCTCCTGCTGCACTCACCTTGGAGGCTGCAGGGTTGGTTCTCACTCTTCTCTCCCAGCTGCTGTTGTGCAGCAGTTGTGTGGTTTTTTTGTTTGTTTTTCCCTTTCTTAAATCTCCTCTCGTAGAGGCACAACCAGCATCGCTCATGGCTCAGCTCTGGCCAGCTGCTGGTCCCTTTTTGAACTGTCTGGAGCTGGCTCCGATCTGACATGGGGCAGCTGCTGGGCTTTTCTCACAGATGCCACCCCTACAGCCCCCCTGCTACCAAGTCCTTGCCACATAAACCCAATACACACCCTCAAGAGGCTGAGTAAGTGAAAATCACAGGAAAAAAAAGGATATTTGAAGCACTGAATGAAAAGCAAAATTGCTGCGTGCTGCTCTCCTCTTGTTCTCCCTCCTTGCTTGCAGACTGATTGCTGTGGAGTTCAAACTCACCAACTCAGTGCAGGGAGAAGAAAAGAGAATTTCGTCAGCTTCCAACCTCTTCTTTGGCAGAGACTCACTCAATTTGATTGCCTTGCCATTCCATTTCAATGGGCCAAATTAGAGCGATGGGAGATGCAGCAGCTAATCCAATTCCCAAACTACATACTTAAAGACATCTCTCATTTTAAGGAGCTTGGCAGTGGCTAAGACTAAATCCTATAAAGCTTTCCTGGAAATCAACCTCTAAAGACCAGACAATGATTCTTGCTCAGCTAGCAAGAAACGGAAGCTCTGAGCAGAGCAGAAGCCAGGCTGCAAATGTGCAATGCTGTGTCTCAAGCCCCGTAACAAGACTAAAGAGGACAGCTGGGTTTCTCCTGCCTTCAGTGCTAGGCCAACTTTCAGTACACTCAAAGACCTGCTTGTCTGCAAGCTGTGCAGTTCAGTTCTCCGTAGAGAGTGCATATGCCTTCAAACTGGCTCATGCCATATCTTCAGCTCCAGCAAAATATGAAGACTAAACATGGCTCTTGCTCATGCAAGTATGCACTGATCTCCACCAAGACTGATGATGTGGTTTCCTTCCATGACGAGCAAGGCGAGCAGAGCCAGGCACCACCAGCAAGGCTGGGTATGCATGGCTTGGCACAGGATGTGGCATTTGGGATTCTGACTCTTTGCCCAGAATTAAGATTCCCCATATCCTTTGCCTCAAAATGGACAATACAACACTTAGGAAGGCAGATGCCAGCATGCAGACAGCTTTTCACAAAGCAGTGTGGAGGGCCGGTACCAGGCCAAGCTGCTGCTTAGATACCTCCCAGCACAAAGGGTTGAAAGCAGCTAAAAGCTTTGTTGCTCTCAGGCAGTCTTCTCAATGAGTCAGCTCACTTGTGGACAAGTCAGTCTCATTCAAAACACCTCTAGTACCTCGACTTTCCTTTCTACAGGGCACAGGAGTTGAAGGCACAAATGTTAACTACGTATTTTTTTTTAATTTTGGCCTGCTTGCTTGCCACAGAGCAAGGTTTTTTTTGTGTCTGTACCTCTCTTTATGCCAAATGGTGCGTGAAATGGGACTGTAGGTGGGCTGGTTGTTGTGGTCAAGTCTGTAGTGAAGGGCTCTTCCAGGAACCAAGGGATAGAATGCAAGACATATCAGACAGACAGCCTGCACTGCAGCGCTGGTATTTCAGAGTGAGTGAAATGAGGTTTAACCAACTGTATGGAAAAACAGCCTTTTCCATGCCCTCTCTCTTTGTGGAGAGCAAGAATTTCTTAAGGACATCGAGGATGAAAGACTCAGAGACACATCAGCCCACCCAGCCCTGCACAAGACTCACGTGTTGCAGTAGCGGAATATCCCCCGGATATCCACCTCCCGCACAGCAGCGTTCACGATGGGCACGGTCACCATCTCAGGCCCCAGCCCAACCAGCACCAGTGTCCCACCAGAACGAGTGGCCTGAAGAAAAGACACACAAATGCATTATATTTTGCAAAATGCAATTAGTCGCCAGAGCCTGCTCAGCTGTCTGTAAAAAAATAAAGCTGTTCTTGTATGATGGACCGCCTGGGGCACGGTGGAGAAGCTGGGGAGAGGCAGGATGCTGTCAGGAGGCTCTAAGTGTGAAACATGTGATAAACAAGGCTTAAAAACAATCTTTCCAAAATCCCTGAAGGATTTTGGTATCTAAATCTCATTCTGAAAAATGACTGGCACTTAGAAGTACAATAAGTACTTTTGGGTTTCAGTCGCAGAGATTTAAAACATCTAAGGGGCTGATGCTTCACTGGAATTTTTGTTTTGGCAGCCTGCCCCATTTGTCTCTTGTCCTTTCACTGCCAACCTCTAAGAAGAGTCTTCTCCACATCCTCCCTTTATGCAGTTCATGACAACAAATTATCCTGTCCTTAACTGCTTTCTCCACCTGATGGAATTAATTTTATTAATTATTCTCCTTACTGGGACATAACGAAAGACCCTGTCCTATTTGTACCAGCTCCCTGACGCTGCTGTGTTGCCATGCTTCGGTCTGGGGTGTTACTGTGGTCTCTTTGGTAAACAGTAAATCAGACAATTATCTGCATGCTGTCTGCAAAGACCAATTTTTTTGAATCACCTCTCCTGGTTTGTAGTCTAACAAGCATCTTCTCTCCCCTGCACTAAAAAGACTGAAATAAGCACAGGGGTAGTGAAACAACCATCACTCACCACTGCAGCCCAGAAAGAGAAAGCAAAAGCCAGCACTGCTCTAGCCTGGGGACAAGTGGTACTCACGTAAATGCCAGCCTGGATGCAGGCTTGCACTCCTGTGCACTCCACAGTTATCTCAGGCATGCAGCCAAGCAGACTTTCCACTTTGGAGGCCACCTCCTGCGGGGTCTCGTTCTTTACCTGAATGGTGAAATCTGCCCCCACCTCCTTGGCTTTTTGCAGGCGAGAGGCAGATAAATCTGCGGAAAGACAAAATGTCATGAACTGGAGCATTATAAAAACCAGAGGGGGAGCAAGGACCTCAGCTTGCAATCTGCTTCCTGCCCATCTGACGTCTCAGCAGGGCGACCTCGTTCGGTGACCAGCTGTCAAGTACCTCAAGATAGTTCTCAAGGATTTATGCAGCCCACCCAGACCAAAGGGCTTCCCAGCCTTGATGTAAGTCAATGACCACCATCAAGGAGCCCTGCTGGAAGCATACTTCTCTGCGGTCTGAACATGGGTTCACAGGGCAGCACACAACTAGGAAAGGAAACAGTCTATCTACATTTCCTCCCTGAAATTCACTCAGGCTTCAGTGAGGAGGTAAGGAGGAGACCTGTTCATTTTTTTGGGAAAGCAGAGAAGTATGAGCAATGAAGACACTTGAAAGACCCAGGAGATGCCAAAGTCCTTCCTACAGGGGAAGGTGTCCTTCAAAGATGCTAGACTAAAACCTCACAAACAAAATTCACACCACACGAAGCAGGGTCCAAGTGAAGGAAGAGCTGCCACCACTAGACTCAAGGTGTGTCTTCTAAGATCAGTTCATAGATTTCTCAAATTCACTTCAGCACCGACGAAGCACCAAGAGGCCAGAGTGCTAAGACAAATCTGCAAGCCAAGCTTAACTTCAAAGGGTGTGTGCATCGATCCTGCAAGCAGAAACAGCCACGGCCAAGCACTGGCACACAAATCCTACCTGTGCTGCCATGCCTGACCTGGGCTAATGAGTGCCACAGTCCTGATGCTCACAGCAGAGCAGAGGAACCTCAGTGCAGGAAAAGGCAAAAGGCAGTACAGGAACAACGCTCATCCTGCTTGAAGTGCTGCGGTGTCTTTGCAAAGCTACCACTGCCTAATCCTGCTGCTGCTCAGTGCCTCTTGGCAATCACCCTTTCATGAGGCAGCTTCACTAATTCACGTGGAACCTCAGTCCACTAGTGAAAAGGGATGGTATGAAAAACACAGTGCACACGCTCAGCGAGTTAACCTGCAGTGAGGCAACATCCCAACACTCACTTCTTTTGCATTTTCCTTCCCTGGCTCTCAAGGTGCTTGGCTATTGCTGACACCATCAAGCACATCTCTCTAAAGGGCATCTGCAGACCAAGACATGGTCACTTTGACTTTGCTCCCCAATGCCCACAGATGATCTGTGTGTCCTTTCTTTCACATGATGCTACCCAAACCTCTCAGGCACCACTGGGGATCAGGACATCTCCAGAGATGAGGAGGTGGACAGAAGAAAAGAAGAAGCATTTCTCAGGCAGAAATGATCTCTCTGCCTGCCAAAGCAGTTGTCTAGAGGGGCGTGTGTTTGCACTAGAAAAGAAGTTTGGATCGAAGGTAGAAACTGGGCTACAGCAGTAGACCCAAGGTTGAGGGGTTGGCAATGTCTCCTGCCAGAGGTCCTAGGCTTGAAGACAGAGAAAATCACGCCTTTCCCAGAGGAACACTTCTCTCCAGGACACACAGCACACCCACCACAAAGAGGAAAATACCCTTCTCACCAGGACACAGCATCTCTTCCAGCTTCAGAGAAGTCAGAGATGGGGCTGGAGTGGAGGAAACTATTAAGGAAGAAGAGAAGGAGAACTGGAGACAGAGCTATAACCGTGGCGAGGCTGCTGCTCTGACACGAGCTGCTCTGACTCAGCCCCAGCACTGGAAGGAGGCAAGGCCAGAGGACCTGCCCTGCTCCTCATGTGGGGAACGTGACGTTACTGCCAGGGCAGGCGATGGACGTGTCCCTGCCGGCAGCGAGAGGGCTCGGGAGGCCAGCTGCAGGCACACCCACCGACATGAGCACCCAGGAAAGCTGCGGAGGGAGTTTCAAGAAGGGAGAACAAAGGGTAATAAAATGCAGACTATGTAGGAAAACCCAAGGATGGAAACTAAGCGCAACATCACCCTGGAAGCCCTGCCGTGAGCTTCCTCTCCTGTGGCAGCAGGAGGCATTAGTCACCTCTGCCCTTCCCAAGCTCCGAGCGTTGGGCCCCGGGCCACGTGTATGGTCACGCTTGACATAGAGCTGCACCCAGAGCCAGCAAGAGCTGGTATTTTTGAAGCACTTGAAGAGCTAAGGAGCAGTTCTGCCTGGCATGGCTGGTGTCTCCCAAATCTCACAGTACAGCAAGGATGCTCCCTGTGAAGCACCCCAGACTGCAGCACACGTAGCTGGATCCAACCGTTTGCATTACCTACCCATTTGCTAATGTATTTTATACTGTCTCTTTGGCAGAAATACACCCAGAGGCGGTGTCCTGCAGCAAAGGAAGAGACAGCCCACCCTGCCAGCCAATGCATTTCAAACTGACCACAAAAGGAGCTCCCAGGCTCCAAAGTCTCTGGAGAAAACCCACACTTCTGCAGTTGGCATCTAGTTTTCTGACCCACTTGTCAAGGAAGTCTTTGCATAGGAGAGGAATGCAGGACACAGCAACAATACCATCAGACTCAGTCAGGACTCTGGTAACATCTTTGTGCACTTGGCCTAAGTGAATCACTGTTCAGCATTTACTAAAGCTGCTAGATCTGCACATTATCAAATGAGAAGGCTATCGTAATGTCCAGAGCTCAGACACTTGAAGGACGGAGTCGTTCAGGTTCTAAACGTTACTGTGGCAGAACCCCACATAGCTCTTGGGCAACTGTTCAATTACAGAATTAAAGGGTTGCATCTTGCCTTTAGGCAGAAATTTGTTTTCACTTCCTGGCTGCTGGAGCTAATTAACGTTTTCACTGCCAGACTAAGTGGCCCAGTCTTGTGTCTCTACTCCCACAGAAGTTATCAAATCGTACTTAAGCCAATAAGTAAATTTAACCAGCAAATATCCTTGAAGCTGTTACATATTCTATGTTGATCATCCTTCATAAAGGAGCTGCATTCAGTCCAGTTATTCATCTTCCCTAACATTGACTTCCAGGATTTTCAGAGGCATTGGCACCCAGGACTTCAGACTTATACAGTACAAGCGGAATAATTTCCCTTAATTAGGAAATATTAAGTGTACTTTAAGTGACAGAGCAAAGCAAGACAGCCTGATACTGTCATACAAATACCCAAACTGTCACTTCACTTGCTGGGTATAAGGCTGCTCTTTTACATGCCTTTAAGGAGAAAAGCAGCTTTTCAGAGCAACAACAGTGTCCACAGCAAGGCAGCAGGACAGGAGAAGGTTGCCCATAAATATCAAGCACACCCTTAGCAATGGAGTGGAGAAAGCTGTAGATCCTAGAGAATAGGAAACAAGGAGCCATGCACAAATTCAGCTTCAGCACCCAACCACCAGTCATTAAATACATCAAAAGCCTCCCAAAAAGGAAAAATGTCAGCCTTCTGGGAGAAGTGCAAAGGTTATCAGAAGAACTAATACTTTGTACCAGGTAAGCTGCCATAGCTAGTAAGAAAGCCAAGTTCTGGTTCACACAAGCCTTTGGGAAAGGTATGGCCAATTGTTAAGTCTCTTGGAAAAGCCAGCCTTTCTTAAGGAGTCACAGAGAAGGGACCCGACCCCTCAGCAGCGATGAAGCTTTCTCAAATTCACTGAATCCAGCTATGCCAAAGGCACTCAATACAGTCATAGGAGGTGAGTTCTCCCCAGGTCAGAAGAAAGCTCTTCTAGCTATTTCTACATTTGCGTGTAATTTTTCAAAACAAACACAAACATTTAAAATAATGAGCTTTCAGTGTGCTGCACAGACAAAGCTCTTCACAGACAAACACATCATAAAAGCTCTGTGCGGTGAATTAAAAGAATTTGATAGCAAAGGACAAGAGAGCCTTTGTGAGCAGACAGTCACCTCACAGGTATGGGCTCCTGAAGCTGACGCAAAAAGCAGTTCCTTGAGAAGCACAGCAAATTCCCCAGAGGCAACAAGCCAAACTAAACTCTTTTCTCAGCTCGTGTAATGTACAAATATTTGACTAGAGACAGCACCTACACGGGTGTCTTCGAGCATCTCAGCCTGCCAGGTGGGGGATGTGGAGATGCCTACAGGTCCAGATCATTAGCTAGACAAAGGCTCAAAGATAAAAAGGGTTTAATTCACATAGCCAAGCTTGCTCACCCTACAAACCAGGTACCAGGAACGGTACCTGGTTTCTTATGGCCGCCTGGAGCCCGGTGGCACGTACTGTTCAGATCTGACTGCCAAAGGCCCCAGGAGCAGTTCACAAACTGAGGCAACAGCAGCTCCCTGCTCTGCAGGGAAGAATATGACCAGACAGGAGCAGGGCTGCGGCAGCAGGATGAACCAGCAGCCCTACCACCCCCTGCCAGCTCACCAGTCCCTTCCCCACCCAAGGACTGGGTCACCCACCAGCCCCAGCACCAGCTCAGCTCTGCAGCAAGGTTCCTCAGATGTGATTCAAGAGGTAGAGTTGATCTTCCTGCTATAGCAACCATCATCCTCAGATGACAACACTTAGCAAAACGTAAGGCCTGGACTGATTACATCCACTAAGCACACCCCAGCAGGGTGGGGCCAGCAGAGCAAAATATGCCCCAGACTCGGCAGCAAGAGGATTTGGGGAGGAGAAGGCAATAATCTGCCTTAGGTTTTGACACAAGCTACTACTGAAGGATGCTTCCGCAAAGGCAAGAGGGTGGAACCTTAATTCTGTCTCTCAACTTGAAGACTGGAAAACAATAACTGAGAGGTCAAAGTAAGCTTCGTTCAAAGCAGAAAGATTGAGGAACAGCCTTCTGAAAGGACCAGGTTGGGACTTCATCCTATGAACACTTCAGCAACCTCTGCTTGTTGTCTAGTCATACCTGTAACTGCTCCTCCCAGCCACCATCACTCAGAAAGGTTCAAAGAGTAGCAGTGGGAGATGGAAATACCATTTCCAGGCCATGTTCAGGTGGAAATTTTAATGAGGGAACCTTATGAGGTTACTCCAGCTGTCAGTTCTTCTGGGCAAGATACGCAGAGAAGAGCTTGACCTTTGAGTAGAGGTGGAGGGAGCTGGGCTGGGTTAGCATGGCAAAGAGAAGGGGGGATCGAACAGCTGTCTGCAACCAACAGCTGCAAAGAGGATGAAGACAAACTCATTTCAGTTGCTGCAGAAAATGAAAAGGGAAAGAGCCACAAATTGCAGTCTGGGAGGTTCAGAATGGGCCCCAGGAAAAGCTTCTTCATTAGGAGGTGGTGCAGTCCTGGAATAGGTACCCAGACAGGTGGGTTCCCCAACTTCAGAGGTTATCCAGACCGAGCCAAACAAAAACATGGCAGCAAGCACTAGTTGGACTAGATATCTCCAGGACACAGGATTTCTGAAATGCAGGGAGCCTGAAAAGGCCATTTTGATCACTGCAGATAACCAGTGGAAAATGAACCCCCCAGCAGGACAGCAGCAAGAACAGCAAAGGAGGACTGGAGAGGGACAATGTGGCTGGACACAGAAAGGACTGTGAAAATACTATGTACAGGCCACCACTTAGCACAACAAGAGATAAAACTCTGCTCGTAGCAAAGTTCCAAGAATAGCACCAAGCAGGGTATAAAATATGCTGGATCTGCCTGCCTTATCAAGGTGAAGATTAGAAGCAGATAAAATTAATGTTTATAGGCATGACATAGAAGAGGAAAATATAATAAGCACGAAATATAATAAGCAAGAAAACTTTATCTATAAATCAAAGGCACAACACAAACCAAAAGCTGAAAGCTGAGGTCAAGAAGAGATCAAAACAGAAATAAAAAGAAAAGAGCCAGTGATCAGAGGCACCATGAGCAAGAACAGCATCTGTAACTACAAGGCCTGTCATACAGATGCATTGCCTCTTCTCAATAGACCTCCTCAAAGTCTGACAGAAGTCTAGGGCTTGATCCAAGGACCACTCACTAGCCTCTGGTTTATTCTTAAAGCACTGTAGCAACTCCACCCGCACAACCTGTCTCTGCTAGAAAGGAGAAGTAATTAGCCTGGTCCGCTGACCTAGCAGAGAAATACCAGTTGCAACCTGTATGTTTTATAGATTCCAATTAGTGCAAAGATCAATGTCTTCTCCTGGGGAATGAGATGTGCTTGGGATGCCCAATGGAATATTAAGGAACTAGTCAAAGTGTTTGCTGTATTATGGGAAAAAGGCACACTAGTAAGTGTTTAAAGAACTTACCTGTAACTACCACAGTTGCTGCACCCATCATCTTGGCAACAATCACATTAACAAGGCCAATTGGTCCTGGGTACAAAGGGGAGGAAAAGAACATATACAACTGTCAGACAGCACCAGCCATAGGCTCTGAAGGTGCCCAGAGCTCGCCATGTTCTTGGGCTAAAGGAAGCTCTGAAAGTGTTTCCAGGTGGGCAGCTCTGGGATCACAGCATCACCTCAATCCCAGGGTAGTGAGACAAAGTATTGCTACAAGAGGGACTCTGCAATGAAAACACCACCCAATCCTCTGCTCCCTCAAGGTGGAAGGAGCAGTGTGCCCCTTGTACTTTGTCTTCGGGCTGCTCGAAATGCAGCGTTATAGCGCAGCATGGGCAAGAACAGACTTGAGGACCCGCGGCACCCCCGTAACTCTGCCATGACCCACACTTACAGCTGAGCCTAGAACCACAGCGTGCACCCTGTCCATCGCCCCCCACACCACAGCTGGCAGAGAACCCAAGGACTGAGTATGTTCCACCATACCAGAGCCACACACGAAGACTTTGCTTCCCAGAGTGACTCCCGCTCTTTTGCAGGCATGGATTCCCACCGAAAGGGGCTCAATAAGGGCCCCTTCTTCAAAGGTGACATTATCTGGAAGCCTGCAAGAGCCAGACACAAAACAACAGTCACCGAGGAGGTTTATGAAGGTGATGAGGAAAGCAGTGATACCTGAAAACCAAACACGGGTCTAAATCACAGCTGCAAAATACACTCTTACCCATGGCCTGAGAGGTGCAGGGCTGGAAGGCATTCCAGGTTATGTTTTCTTTTTTCCCCACTCTGAAGTACCATCAAGTACATTTCAGCCATTTACCAATGAGGTCTGCCTAAGCACCAAACAGAGGGACCCACAAACTTCCCCATACCATCTGTCTGGTGCTTGGCAAGTCAACACTAAAACTCTTTTGCTGCTCCTTCCATTTGGAATAAACCACACAGCTGCAAATGCATCACCCCAAATGCTGCGCTACATCTGGGACCCATCGGTGAGATCCCAGCCCCCTCATTTGGGCCAAGTCATCTACCTCCACAGTTCAGCAAACATCTTGCTGCCTGCAACAAGCCAATGGCAATGACACGTAAAGCAAAGGCAGCCAGAACCAGCTCTCCTCATTGTGCCCTGGATATGATGCATCAAGTGTTTCAAACAGTGGACTGGTTTCAGCTGTGCACCCTCCCAGCAACCAGGGTAAATGTGTACAGAAGGTATCAAAACACCTTTTGGACAGAAACAGCAGTGTAATGCAGCAAGCAGAAGTGACAGAAAAAAGCAGAGTGGTGTGAAACTCCTCTGAAGTGACAAATAAATCCCAGACTTCCAGAAAACCACCAGTGTGGCCTCTCACACAGCAGGTACCAGGACAGTCCTGGGAAGCTTGAGGTCAGAGATCAGCCAGGCCAAAAGAAGCCAAAGTAACGTAAATGACAGTTATGGGAAGGCAGCTGTAAGACATCCACATGTCCCTTATCTCCAGGAGGCTGACTCCAAGAGTTTGGTTGCCTGAGAGCTTGGCATAACATCCTTCAGAAGGACAGACAATACCTGCCCAAATGTGCAAAAGCCCACTGAGCTCTACCATCAACTTTTCTTGGAAAATCTGTGCAGAACAACTTCCTGCTCTTGATGCTCTGCTTCAGATGGCCATGGCATTGCTGAGCTGAACCCAGGAGCACCAGGCTTTGTATTTCACAGCTTAAGCAAAAACGTTTAGCCAAGTAATATCCCCAGTTATTCACACTGGGGGAAAAAAAGCAGATCTTTCCTTAGAAGACAGCTACAAACCAGCCAGTTCCTCCCAAGCAAAAACTTGTGATATGTTGTTAGCAAATGTTATTTTACTGGAACACAAGAACCAGTGACAGGGGGTCTGGGCAGCAAGAAGCTGGGCCCATGCAGACCAGCATCTCATTCTGCAGCAGCTGCCTGTGACCCACTTAGAAAGGAGCTTCCTGCCTGAAGACTCTCATGAGAAGTAAAAGCATTCAAATGCCTCCTTCAGGATAACTTGATCCTGAACGCTACCTCTGCAGACACCAAAGACAAATCCTGAGGATGTGCAAGGAGCTGCTCCTCCCTTCCTTCTCATGGAAGAACAAGCTCCACGCAGTCTGAGAAACAAAAGCTCCAGAGAGAGACCAGTCTCATACGACCACTACCTTACACTATTTTAACTCCCTGTGTAAATATATTTAGGTGGGTACAACGTTGCAGAGGCTTATGCAAATTTCTAACATATTAATTTGCCAGAGGACTTAAACACACACTTGCGTTTAAGCAAACGCGTCAGTCCTGCCACAATTAAAAACACACTCAAGTTTGATCAAGTGGATATGAAAACTGATGTGTGATGCTGGCAGCTTAGTGGAGCCTCTCAGGGGCACATAAAAAGATGAGCTTAGCAAGGACACTGCTTTCTCCTCCTCTTTTGCTGTAACTAGGATGACTTTGTTTCAAATGCTAGAGCGAAGTGTCAGCAGTTGATACAGTGCTTCCTAAGAAGCAACAATAAAGCCAGCTCAGCTCAAACAACCAGACAAAGACCTTCAGGCACCGGTGTAAGAAGGCAAAGATATAAAAAGACAACAGAAAAGAAATCGAAGGCAGGGACCAAATAAGAAAAGGAAAGTAATTATAGGGTAAAACAACAGTGACATCCCAAGAAACATGCTAGAAATGTCTGTTTATGTCTGGCACCAGAGGGGATAGCTACACCTGCCTGATAAACCCTTTGCAAAGTGGCTACCATCCGAGCCTTATACGTGTTACTCATGGATCAGAAAGCAATAAAAATTGTGTTCAAGTAAAGAACGCTCACTGTGACACTCAAAAGGGCCAAGGGCAATTGCTTCAGCTATTCCCCCCGGGGAGTATCTATTGCTCCGCAGAGGGCGCAGCGACTGACTTGTAGCAGTAACTGGCACTGTGCTTGTAGTAGCGGCACAAGTTCCCATCGTCAGGAGGCGTCGCGCAGAAGAAGATGGTTGGAGACAGGTTATAGCGGCCAGTTTTGCAGAACTCGTCTGTTTCTCTCGGGACGCCGGGCTCGATGGCCACTCGATCACCTGCCAGGATGAAAGGAGACTGTCAGTCAGGGAAAAGGTGGGCACACAGGTACAAGTAGCTGAGAACAACCACAGAAGAGAGCATGAAACCCTGGCACAGAAGCATGAGGGACATCTGCTAACTGAGAAAGATCACACTGCACACAGCAGGCAAGTTCCTAACACTTCCTTTACAGTGGCCTCACCACCAAGATCTTCACAGTTACATGAAAAGAGTTGGTGTTTCGGAGGCACAGACACCGAGCAGATGGAGGCTCAGTCACATACAAACCTCTCTCCAGCTGCCATGCACTCAATCTTAGCAGATGAAAAGGCAGCCCTCACCCCAAGCAATCGCATGGTGATCACATTTTGTTCAGAATCTCTAGTCAGAACAGGAAATAATTATGCCAGAGCAGGGGAGCTCTGCTGGCCACCAAGCTGCCAGCTGGAAAGACCTGCTCCTTGGCAGGGGAACTCAAGATGCAGAAGTGGCACCCAGGAACCAGGCAGAACTCAACAGGGAACAGAGGTATCTTGATGCTACAATACTGTAGTCCAGGTGGCTGGAAGGACACATTGCAGGACAAAGAATAATTATTTAATTGCAATTACAAGGCAGAATGGACTAAGGTAGACAACAGTGGGACCACATTGCAACCTGCAAGTACACAAGGGACACAAGACAGCCCTTTTTATTTGGCAGAGGAAGCCAGCCAATGCCAAATCTCTCAGTATACCTCTCCACCAGGCTCTTAATCAGGCACAGTGACAAACAAGAGGATGGATCAAAGTAAAGATCCATTCTAGCCCACTACACCGTTGGAGATATGGCACACAGGGAACATCCAGTAAGAAGAGGAGCAGGATATGCTGAATGTTCTCCCAGCCTCATTACATTCACTTCTGGGGACTCGCAAGCATGTGGTTTCTCTGTATTTAGCAACCCTCACCAATTTCTCTGTCAACTTCCACCACGTAATCTTTTATCATCTTTCATGATCCTCTGCCAAGGAGACCGGTAGGTCTGCTACATCTTAGGTGAACACCACACCCAGATTCTATTGTCCTTTGCTCTTACATTGGAAGAACCAGAGAAAACGTGATCTTTATTATCTTTAAGATAGTATTTAAGAATTATAATCTTTAGAAAACAAAGGTTGTTTAATATTACAACCCTCTCCCTGTCCTCCATCAGCTTTCAGACGTCTGTCATGTAACCTGGAGTTGTCCATTTAGCTCCTAGCTTGAGCTCCTAGCTTAGTCAGTTGTCAATGATCTGCTGCTCCACATCTCCGACCACCTCGTTGTCCTCTGAATCTTTTTCACTTCTTTTACATTGCTATGGAAAGGAGGAGAAAAGACCTGCATGCAGAGCTCCAGATGTGGGGGTGCACACAGGGTGCAATGACATACTCTGAGCCTCTGAGCCTTTCCTAACGCTGATTTGCATTTTCTCCCTTACTGAGCCAACAACCCCACGCACTGTGTCGGAGCCAACAGCCTCACTCGTCAGCAGTGATGGTCAGCCCATCATTTTAAGGTACAAAGCTGGTTTTTTTTCTTCTGCCATGGGCACCACTTTATGTTTATCTGCATTGAATTTCACCTGCACCCCATTGCCCAGGCACCCTTAAAGTCTCTCTGCAATGCCTACTAACTCTCCCTTGTCCTCTTCACTCCGCCTAACTTGCTGTCATCAGCAAACTGCAAAATTCCATTTTCTAGGACATTCATGAGCACAGCAAACTGTAGAGGTCACAACACAGGGCCTGGTCCAGTTGCTCCAGTGACCTCTCTCCACTGCAGGAGGTCCATTGCTCCTTCACAAACACACACAGTGAAAAAAACATTAACAGCAGGTTGTTGGCAAGAGTACATGGTTTCTGAAGCTTTCTCTAGCTTATTCAAAAGGCACCTTTTATCGTTGTGCACTCTGACCTGCATTAAAATAAGATCAGAGCAGCTCAAGATATAGTAAGATATCAAGATATTCCTAAAAAACACCATACGCCACTGCAGCCAAGTTGGGTGATGCATAGCACTGCAGCACTCTTGGAAGGAGAAGGTCAGACCATGCAGCTCACAGCAGATAAATCACTACCACGGAAAGGCACAGCCTGCTATCACTGCATTCACAGGAACCGATTAGCAGGAAAGCAAATAAAAAGAGAAATTTGATTCCTGTCACCTGGTTTCAGATGAGTTACTCCTGATCCCACTTTGACGACAGTCCCGGAACCTTCATGCCCCAACACCATAGGATCCTTTACAACAAAATCCCCAATTCGACCATGCTGCCAGTAGTGCACATCAGATCCGCAGATCCCAACAGAATGCATCCGCAGGAGGACCTCTGCCAGAACAGGATGAAAAGTACCTTGTAGAAAAACTTACCTTCTTGAGCACTGGGAGAGAGTCATGTTTGCTGTCCCTGCACCCCAGAACCATGGCCAAACCAGCGATGAAACATCCACATTTACCAGCATTGAATAAACGTACCAGAACCACACATACACGCTTTAGGACAGATGGCATATTCATGAGACGCCTGCTGAAATATAAAACTACAGAAGGATTTGCACCTCAGGAAAGCTTAAAATATGGGGAGACCCCTGTCAATGAAAGCTAGTACAATCTAGGAGGGGCACGACTATTATTGGAGCAAAAAGAAAAGAGCAAGCCCATTTAATTTCTCCCTAAGCTACAATTTCATCCCTGGAGAGAGTTAGTGAATCAAATTCCTATCAGCCTATACACCTGGTCTACTAATATTTAGTCCTACAATTAGATCACTTGACCAGTCCCAAGAGCTGTGTCATGTCAAATACATGAACTGATGAAACGGGATGCAAAAAAAAGCTGGATAATGGGATGTATCTGTGGCTGCTCCAGCAATTCTTTTCAAAGGGAAACACAGCATTATCTGCTTCAGCTGCAGATTTTTTTTTCTTGGATTATTTTATACTTTCTCAGAAATATTTTATTTTTATAGTACCATGGAGATACAAAAGAGAATGAGAAAAGAAAACAGACTGGCAAAGGCAGCAGGCAGAAGCAGTCACCTCTAGACCTACCATTGGGACCCGGTTCTGGGATCGGACGGTTTTCCTGTGGACAAACAGAAAAAGAAAGGGATTCAGGTGCTTGTGCACAGCAACGGGAAAACCTTGTGGAAAGTCAGTCCAGGTTGCATCAGTCAAGTCCACATGCTGATCAGGTTTTTGGTTCTGCCTGCTTGGTAAGACACTGCTGTGGAACAAGGCAGGATATAAATGTGCAGTCCACACTTCCTCGCTAAGCTCACCTTATTTTTCTTGCACAGAGGCGTAACGTGAGCATCCAGGAATGAGCACAGTCAGTTTGTAAACCCACTCTCTAACTTACTTTGCAGTAACTTCCCCTTCCCTGCACAGACAAGAGCCATGTACTAAACCTTCCTGCCCTGGCACAGCCTCAAGTTTCAGCTGAAGCCCTCACCCCACTCACTGAAAAAAAATAAATAAAAAATCAATCTTACATAATCGGGAAGATTCCGAGCTATGTATTTCTGTGAAGTGGTAATATTTCAATGTCTGTAATATTATAAATAACAGAAAATATTTTTTACTATAGAATAACAACTAACTGTATAAAACAATTGTAAATATAGTGTAAACCACATTTAAAGTCATGTCTTCTTGTAATTGGCATGACAGATCTGCATGGGATAAATGATAAATGCCGGCTTATAGAAATAGTTGCAGAGGGCTGGCTGTTGGCCACAAGTCATCCTTCCACCCCAAAGGTCTAAAAACATTTCTTCTTCACTGAACTCCCCCAGCTACTTCAAAAGACAAAGGAATAATTTTGTTGGGTTTTACAACACCAAGACGGCATGATGCAATGTTGCACCACTGCACACAGCACTTCCAAACACCTCTGAAGTTTAGGGTGAAGGAACTACTGCAACACAGAAAGGACCCACGAATTTCCCTGCTTTAAACAGGCTCAGCCATACATTTCTTCCTAACCTCAAGAAAGAAAATGGGAATACATTCCATTTGTTTTCAAATCAACAAGAAATCCACCTAAAACCCACCTTTAGGGTCACACCTCTAAGAAAGTCCCCACCAAAGTTTGCTGTGCTAACCACGAACTCTTTAGAACCCACTTGCTGCTCACATCTTCATGCATCCTCACGCCCTTTGCCCACAGCCCAAAACTGAGCACAAGACCTTTGAGCAGACCTCTTATTGACAGGGCTCCTGTTTAAAACCTGCAGCTAATAGGAAGAATTTGGTGGACATCACAACAGTGAGCCCATGGCTGGTTATCGTCCCTTGCAGCGTTACCTCTGGCTGTATCTTTCTGCAAGAGCATCTTAGCAAGGCAATTGACGCCTGGATTCATGCGATGAACAATCACTTTATAGCTTCTAACTACACCAATTAGAAGCTGCCACACAACAACATGGGATTTTCTGCTGCTCTACTGCAGAGAAAGTGGGGTACTCCTCCCTGCTTTTGAGGAGTGCTGTTTTGCATTTAAGCTAATTAAATTGCATTCTCAACCCCGGCGATACTTCTCAACCCATTCATCGTACTTCACTAATCTAAATATCAGAAAAGCAAAAAAAATCTAGAAAATTAAAATTCTGGCAACAAAATGAAATTTAATGAGTGCAAAAACAGACACAACAATCCTGAAGCTCATCTGTTACCAAGACCGCAACCCCGCCGACTGATTACACAGGGACTGCATCACAACTGAGAACCAGGGGACGCGTAAATGGGGCAAGGAAGGGAAAGCTGGACAAAACCTGATGCATATGTGCAGCTCACACAGTGCAGCTCTATTAAAACACCTGCCGAATAGCTACAGTGCTGCCTGTGGTCAGGATGGCCCAAATTCTGTTGACGAGAACATAAACTGAAGCACAGCCCAACCTACTGAAATTTTCAATGCTTAGAACTGCACTTATGTTTGTGGGGGATGTTTGTTTTGTCCCACCAAGGACACAGTACAGAACATCAGTTTTAAAAGAAGTTGATCTAGATGTAGCCCCTTATGTAAAAAACGTCTAATGTGTGTGCAGTCTGGTAACACATCAAAGGTACAGACTGCCTCAGATATCTCAAAGAGATCAAACAGAACAGTCCATGGCTAGAGATTAAATAAAAAAAAAAAAAAGCCAACTTTTGGCTGAAAATGTATATGTGGGATTTCACAGCTCCCCTCTCAAAAAAAAAAAAAATATTTCTTTCTTCAGTAATATCTGTACTGAAAACAAGATGTTTTGGTGGAAAGTGAATCCTCCAGCCGGATTTGTAAAAAATAGAGTGACCCAGCTGGAAGCATTTTCTGGACACACATTCTGTTTGCTGTCCATTGTTCATGGAGAAGTTCAGAGACAGCAACAGGTGTAAGTGAGGAAGTAAAGGAGATGTAGCAAACGTTTTCTGTGAAAGGAGACATATTTAGTGAAGACATGGTAAATGCATGAGAAACAATACAACCTGAGGTGGCAGCAAATGAGAGCCCATTGCAACTGTACAAGATCTAGAGAAGAATTAACAAAACAGACGCCAATACATTTTCACATAACACAGCCCAGCTACTGAATGACTCACGGTGACTCTCCGATGGCAAACAGGTGCCCAGGATTGAAGAAGGGTGTGGGGTGCGCATTACAGGAAAGATGTCTCACCTAACTTTAGCCATCAATAATGCAGATAAAAAGCTCAGAGTTTACTGTCTAAACTCCTTACGTGATCAGTGGGGCAAAGCTATGAGGGCCATTCACGCTGTGGCAAAGAAACACAGAGAAGCCTGAGAGGATCACAGCTCGGGAGGGCTGCCCGCAGTGCCAGGGGAGCACTGATGACCACCTCTGATGTCTCTAGCAGTAAGAAAATCCCAAAGAAAATTCATGTCTGGGTGTAAGCCCCTTCAGAAACCACAACACAGATGGGATGAGCCAGCATCCGCTGTCACAAGTCTCATACACCTTTCTGAATCGCACGACTCTGGGAACGTGTTCCTCCAATAGAGGGACCGACCCAATTCTCACTTCCCGTGGCAATGCCTTTTACTCCTAGTAGGAGTCAGGCCGCTGCCGTACGTTCTTCAAGCGAAGACTGCAGATGTGTCAAAGCTGGCAGGGAGCCACGCAGGAATTACCCACACGAACACCGCCTGGCCTTTGGCACGTGCTGCTTGTGTTGTGCAGATATGGTAAAAAATCAACTGTTTCCTTAGCAATCAGCCCCCCAGGCGAGCTGCTTAGGTGTCCAAAGTTCGTGACAGCTCTCCTGCCAACTCCGTTTGTACAGAAAACTGCCTGTCACTGTTTGTCCACGCAAACCTCACCGCTCTGACTTGGCACACACCGAACCGCCGAGGTACAAACCCCCGGCAGCCCCACACCCGCCTCGCCACCCGGGAGCGCCCCGGAGAAGCAGGCACAGTTTGAAGCCCCGGTGAAAAGCAAACGCCCCCCTGCCCGCCTGCAAGGCTGCGCTGAGAGGCGCACAGGGCTCGGCTCCTCCGAACCCTCCTGCCGAGCAGCGTTTGCGTGCGGCAGCCGGCAGCAGCATGTCACCTCTCGCTTGCTGGGAACGCCTTTGCTCGGGAGTGCCCGCCGGGAGCAGGGGCTCCGTCCCCTCCTTCCACCCAGCGCAGGCCGCGCCGCTGCCGCCTTGTGCGCCGCCGGGCGCCCCGGGGAGGCCGCGCCGCCTCCCCCCGGCCCCGCGGGCCCTGCCCGCTTCCCCCCCCCCCCGCCGCCAGCCCGGGCCCGGCCGCGGCGCAGCGGGGCCGTCCCCGAGCCCCGCTCCCGGTCCCGGTCCCTCCGCCCGGGCCCCGCCGAGCCGAGCCGAGCCCCGGGCCCGCTCCCCCCCGGCCCGTACCAGGCGCAGGTCCCCGGCTCGGTGCACCACCACGGCCAGGTTCTGCCCCGGCGCCGCCATGGCTCGGCTCGGCTCGGCTCGGCGCCCGGGTCCAAGGGCCGGCGGCGGGGCCTCCGCCGGCGGGGCCGCCCTCTGCCCCCGGCCGCCCTCCGCGCAGGGCCCGGCGCCGCCCCCAGGCCCCGCGGGCCCCGCGGCCCCTCCGCCGCCGGGGCTCGTCCCTCCGCGGGGGCAGCCGGGGAGCCCCGCTCCGCCCTCCCGGCACCCGCGGGCGGCGGGGGAGAGCGGGCTCGGTGTCCCCAGCCCCGGCCCTGCCTCGGGCCTCGTCCCCCCGGTGCGAGACGAGCGGGGGCACCCCGCGGAATTCGGCAGGAAGTCGGCGAAGTGCGGGCCCGAGGCCTGGCCTGCGCCACGCGGAGCGCTCGTCTGAGCATCGTTTGGACGAGGAGAGCTCGGTGGCCAGGATCGCTTTTTGGGAAAAAGCTTGAGATTTCAGGAGGTTTCAGGGATAAGATGCTTTTCCACCTGGGATCTTTTGCGAGCGGAGTTGGCAGAGATATCAAGGAGGTCGTTCACGCCAGTGTCCCCAAGCAGCCTGAAGCGAAAGCTTTTTGAACTGGCACTTCCTTGGAAAAATAATAATAATAAAAAATGCTCAGGATGTGTCATGCAACAGTTGACAGAACCATTTAAAAATAACTTGAATTTCTAATGCTACTACGTTTTCCTGCTGTATTTGCTTGTTTACAGGAATGGGAGTATCTATGAACTTGCTTTTGTTTTTGTAACTGCATGTGACCTTGAAGGCAGACCGGGGCTGATAACGTTTCTCGTCTTCATATCAGGGTCAGCTGTATCAGTCATTCATGGCAATGCTTATCGGAGCAATAGTCAGCTTGTAATTAGTGGCCATGAGCAGTCCCTGTGGTTATAACAAGCGCAGGAGTGTGTGTACGAGGGAAGCCGTGATGAAATGTGTTACTCAGTGTTTACACACCAATACAGCTCCTGCTGAGTCCTCAGTGGAACAAGCCAGAGTATTTACATTTCTGCAAATTGCAGAAAGACGGTGAGAGGCCACCTCCTCCTGCACACGCTCGTTTTTTTGAGGCACCAGCTCATGGCTCCCCTTTGTGGGACGTAGTGCTGTTAGCCTCCAAACTACGCTTTGCAGAGAAAACCGCTGATTTTCAAATAAAACCCTGAATAAGCAGAGTTGTCCAGAATCAAGCATGACCAGGGATGCCTATGAAGCTGGCGATTTCCATGCAGCCTAATCCCTCCTTTTGTCACAGGAAATTTCTCACAGGCTCAATGTTTGTCCCGGATAATTTCTCTGTTTGAAACCACTCCCATTTCTCGGAGTCCCCTTGCGATAGCAGCTCGGGCTCCTTGCATTTTGCAGCGCACACCAAGATTTCCTCTGTGTGTAACAAACGGGCCCAGAGCGACAGGCCAGGCTGATGGCAGGTGCATTCAGCAAGCTAAAAAAAGCGTCTTTCAGTCACCATGTGCTTTGCCTTACTGCAGAAGTGACTTTTCTGCTGCTTAAATGTGCTTTTGCGCACCAGGGGATGCTTTGAAGAGCCCAGCAGATTTAAAGTTCTTCAGTGCCGTCTTCTCCTCTTCCAGGAGGAACTGGTGGTGCTGGCTCTTCTCAAGGTGCAGTGATACCCTCAGCCAACACGGCCACGTGGCCAGACAGCCTCTGCTCCCTGCCCTGCAGCAAGATGTGGAGGAAGGTGGATCCTTGCCAGCGTTTGGGCAGACAAGCACCTTTTTGTTGAGGCAGGAGAACTGGTCCCTTCAGCTTTTCTGCTCCCCTCTGCTATGACTGTCAGCACCGGGTCTTTGATGTCCTCCCCTTCTCTTTCCCACTTTCCTTCTGGATCAGGTGCACTTCACATTTTCCATATTTTCTCTGCCAGTATTTGCTGCCTGGCAGGTAGGTCCAGTGTGCAGACTGAGTCTGCTCTTGCTTCAAGATCATAAGGACTTTGCCAGCTTCAATAAAGTCCTCAGGCATCCTGTTTTAAAAGCAGTTTTGAAGCTCTTGCCATGGCCTATTTCTCTTTGTTTGCCTTCATAACTACCTGGCAAGGTCTTTTGACTGCCAGCCAAAGAAAGCTGTAAACAAAACAGACTTAGGACTTAGTTCCACATTTGTTTCTTTTTCATAGAAGCATACGGGCATCCAACTTTTTCTAACCACAGAGGTCATACATATTTCCCTCGGGCACACAGTAGTGGTGCTACAAAGGTCATATTTTAATCATAAATTGACCTTGCAAAACAATCCTTTTTGACAGAACAGCTTTTTTTTTTTTTTTTTGTATTAGCTTAACAGAAATATGTTTACCTAAATAGAATCATTGTTGCCCTGCTTGATGAGAAGATAAGTCTTTGTTGACATGACTGTAACTCTGTTCACTTATATCGGTCAATATCAGCATTTTCCTTGTTTGCAAGTTATGAAACACTCCTGGACCATTTCAGATGTGGAGAGTGGTGGCATGGGCTCAGGGGACTCATCCACGGGTCTTGGAGGAAGACGCCCAGTGACTGAGCGAGAGGAAGCAAAGAGCAGCATTACAGGTTGCACACCCGCTGGTTCTCCACACTGAGGAAGAGGACAGTTCCTCGGACCCCAGGCTCCCTGCAGTAGGTAGGAGGTAGCTACTGCAGCTGTCCCAAATGATGGGGCAGCCTTGGGTCTCCCTCATGTTGGCTTGGGGGCCTTGTGTGGAGCAGCCAAATACCTGCTGTGAGCTTCGACTTTCAGTGCAAGCCTCTGCCCGCTCCAAAACATGGCTTGAATTCATGGCTGAATTCCCTGTAGCCAATTTCTCTACATCTGTAAGCTTTCCATTTCCATGCATAGCTCAAGCAAGACCTATGTTGGAGCTATCTAATTCTATTTCCCTTCTTATTTCCCTCAGAAAATAGCATGTTTCCCTTCTCTAGGAAGTATTGTCATGCTCAACAGGGTTCCTCTGTGGCTTCTTGCACATCCCAGCATAACAATTCTATTTCTGACAAACTGGAGCAAAAGTTTTCTTCCGGATTTAAGCAGAAAATGCTAAAACACTTGTTCAGATCTACCAGCACCTTTGTCAACAGTTAGAAATCAGTCAAAAAACACAGTAGGAAGTTCTCTCTCCTGAAGAAAGGAAATTCCATGACTACTTCTCAGCCATAAAGTCATCATCAAGCCCTCATAGTTTTATCTCGAGAGGATTTCTTCCAAAAATGTGATCCTCTGTTGCCAAACATGCAAACAGGGCTGGAGCTCAAAATATCTACCAGCATTCCTTACTTTAAAATATTTACGCACCCACAACCAGACACTCCAAAGCAATTCCTTTCCTCTATTTGGGTTTTGAGGGCTCCACAGAGTTTGCTTCTGCTCCTTGTCCTCCGAGCACTTCACAAGATGCTCCATCAGGAAGACAGATAGAGGAATACAGGGAGATACAACATTTCTAACTGCCCAGATAGCTGGGTAATGACAAGAGAAGATCCATCCTGGGAGATTTTGTGGCTACTGGTTATCAATTTTTGCAGCATCATTCTGCTCTGAGTCAAGACCTTCACCTATTGTTGTGTGTACGTGCCATCACTCACTCTGCCTTTTCCGTGGATGCTGTGATTCAATCAATTAGGAATCTCCTAAACTTACAGTTATTTGCATAGCTTGTGATTATGATTTCATTGGAACTGATCCTCAGCTGCTCACTTCCTTATCCACACTTACAGAACATCACACTTCAGATCCTCCCATCAACTAATATTTAAACTTTTTTTTTCACTTTTTTTTTTTTTTTCCTGTAATGGTCAGACAATCATTTGCAATCTCATTGTGAGACAGTTATTTGGAGAGCTTGTGGCAGCCTTTCAGGAGCATGAAGGGCATGCTCTTTCTCCTGTTCTGGCAGAGGTGGCTGTAGCTTTTGTCTCAAAGGCAGGAGCAAACTGCCCAGTAGTCACCCAAAACAATTTGGTGGCATTTAGTGATCCAAGGCCAGGGCTTCAACCCAGAGAGGCTCTGCTTTACTCCGTGACCAACTCCTACTTCACTTGCCTAGAAACACCCCTCTTCAGCCAGATTTTCTAAGCCATTGGATGGTGGCAAATCTCTCTACATTTACGTAAGTACCTAGTGGTAGAAGCACTATCTCAAGTACATATAGAGAAGGGTTTGAACCCAAGGCTAATTGGAGCAGAGAGCCCCAGGCTCTGGTCCTGCTCCCGGAAGCTTAAAGGGCAAACTTTTCTCCCAGGTGTCTGCAGTCATAAAATAGCTTTACAAGCAGCAAGATTTGTTTGCTAGTGCATTTCAAAGTCTGACATTGTCACCCCAAAGTCAGGTCAAGCCCAGCATAGCATGCCCATGCAATAGCAACATTCTGTTATCAGTTTTCCTGTGACTCCCTGCTCCACTCTTTTTCTTTTTTTTTTTTTTTCTGAAGTACAATTTTACTGACTTTACATCCAGTTTTCACAAAAGACACTGCCAAATCTCTTCTAGCAACTTGCCTCCCCACCTCTCCACCATGCATGAGAGCTAAGCATGGGAGGTTGGTCCAAGCCAGCTGCCCAGATGTGGCAATTGGGCAGCAAGTGTCTTCATCCAGGAGAGTCGCCTGGATTAACTGGTAATGTTTAATCCACAATCATCCACATGCCCTACTGAAATTCCTGCCTGAATTCAATTTCAGTATTAACCCTGCAAAGGTGAGCAGGAGACACCAGCAGTCAAGTTTTTAATGCCCTATGAGCAGTGGCCTCTCTAATACAGAACACATCAAAACAACAAAATAAAATCTAGTTACCTGATCCTTTCTGGCCCCACAGGAGTTTTACTCGTCAAATTAAGATGAGATAAGTGGGGCAAACAAATGCAGTTATCAAAGTTTGTCATCATACAATCACAGAGAGATGTAACCTAAAAGGACCCAGCAGGGGTCTCCTGGCAAAGGCAGGGTTAACTTCAAAGCTACATCAGGTTGATTGGGGCCTTCTCCAGTTTGGTTGGAGATGTCCTCATGGGTGGCGATCTCCTTCCAAATCTTTGGGCTTGTCCCACAGCTGCACCACACATGGTGACAGTTTTTTCCCTATGTCCAACCAGAGTGTCCCTACTGCCGTTTGAGCAGTTGTCTCTTGTCCTTTCTCTGGGCACCTCTGAGAAAAGTCTGGTTCTGTCTTCTCTATAGGTAACTGAAGGCAGCAACTGCATTCCCCAGAAACTTTCTTTTTCCGGGTGAGACATGCCCAGCTGCTGCAGCATCTCCTCATATACCATGTTCTCCAGCCTCAGCCATATTAGTGATCCTCTGCTGGATCCTGATTCCATGAACGCAGGCAAAGTCAAGCAGTCAGTGACGTTACTTCCCCTCTGTTGTGGCATCCCTTTCTTTGTGTACAGCCCTGAAGCTACCTGCCTGTATAAGCATGATTATCGTGCTCATCTCTTTGCCTTTCTTCAGTTTCTTCTGCTTCTCTTCACACACCATTAATACCAGAATGGTTTAAGACCTAGCCATGTGGTATTTGCATTCACCCACAGAGAAACAGCTTGACACATATGACTACAAAGCACAGTTCAGCAATACAGTCAACAGCCTAAATTTGGGGCTGTTTGTATGTCACCGTCTTTTTCCAGAAGAAAGAGCCATGTCCTTTGATGATGGAAGGACAGAGAAGCTGCTTGGATGCTTATCAGAGCTTTTTCCAGGCTAGTGGCACAGCCTGGAAATCACCATTAAGTCCTCATGGGAAGCTGGGCACTGATAGATAGATCCATGCAAGAGAGATGTGGCCAGTTTGGGAGGAGCTGTTTCGTACCTGCGGGACTGGATGAAAGAGCAGAAAGTTCCCTGCAGGTGGAGGAGAGACATGGGATAACAGACCACAAAACAAGCAGGGCTTGGTGAGAGCTGTGGACTGATGACCAGAGAAGGAATAGCTACAAGGAGGCTTGGAGGCAGACAGGGAACGCTGGACCATGTGCTGGAGACAGGGAGGGTGGTGAGGAGCAGCAGCAAAGCATGGATAACGCATAAGGAAGTTACCACGTTCTCCACACAGGAACCAGGCTACTCGGAAAACCGAGCTGCTTCTCAGCAGGGATCAATACCCCAAAGTAGGCTGTGGTTGGTATCAGATTTTGCATTTTGTCTCTTCCTCGTGCCAGGCCATTCCCCACAGCATGTTTCCTGGAAGAGCCTGGCCTTTTTTAGCACTAGCAGCAGCAGGCTGGAGGCAGTTGTTTGCTTTGCTTTGTAGTCATATCTCATCCATGCCTGCACCATCCATGGTGAAGTACAACACCAGCAGTGCAAAGGGATGCCATAAAAACATCACGTCTTTAAACACATCTCAAATATCTAAGTGCTGTGAAATGAGTCATAAACCACACTCCCTCAACAGATGAGGAAACAGAGGGAAACAAAAACACCAAGTGCAGCAAGGAAGCTAGGTACCAGGTTATTGACCTACCGCTCAAGGTTTGTTTGGGAAGTTAGAAAAAAAAATATGTTGACATTACTTCTTGTTAAACAAAGTGACCTATTTACAATGAATTCAACCACCCAGGGCTAGAAATGAATTCTGGATCACACAGGGGCCTGAATAACTTCCTCTTCTTAGGAGGTGAGGCTCTCGTTTCTAATCTGTCATGTGGACCCAGTTTCTGAGACCAGTATGAGTAGGAGGATAAGTGTTGGCCCCAGTGGGATTTCCCCATCTTGGTCCCCAGACAGTGTTAACAGTCCATATGGTCAAAATAGGTTGAGATTTCAACAAAAACAATTTAGAGTATTTGGGTAAATGTCCAGGGGAAAGATGCTGAGGAAAGAAACAATTCTGCACCGTGAGCAGATGAGATGAACACAAGTGGTCCATGCTGTGAATGTCCCCAGGAGCAGGGACTTGGAATGTGCCCAGTGTTGGGGCCCAGAGGGCTCCTGAATGCCTCCTGGGTCCAGGGGAGATTGCTCTTGGGCAGGGTAGGATGCCACTGACGTAAAAATCTCCCCAGACAGCAGGAGCCCTGCAAACATGGGACAAACCCTGGTGCCACCTTAAGTCCGCCTGAGTGTTGCACAGAAGTCCAGCTCCTGAAGCATCAGAAGGACTCAGGGAAACTCTCTTACTGATGACAGCAGCAAAGATTGGGGACAAATAATCTCCTTCCCAAAGACTGTTGATCTTCTAAAAGCAGATGTAGTTCCTGATTGCTGTCAGGACTGCCAAGGACTCAAGGAGTACCTCTGCCAAGGGGGAAGAGCAGCCCAGGGAGGTCACAAAGCACTGTCCACTCTGAAATATTCAGCCACAAGGGAAACACAGTTCCCATTCAGTCCCTCTCTTGTCTACTGCTAAATGGCATTCCCGTCCTGTCCCTGGCATATCATCCCACCCTTCCAGACCTCATATTGGGAAGTATTTCCCCTTTCCAGACGATGCCAAATGTCCTTCTAGGGAACCTCCTCTTTTCCTGCAAGTCCCCCTCCTCTCCTTCCTCTCAACCCTCTTGCCTCTTTGCAGTCTTGTGGAGAGTCGCATACAGCCCTGTCCCTTGCCCTCAAAGGTAACACCCAAAGTGCAAATATCTCTCTGCAGTCACCCACTGCCTCATTCCCCACTCCTGCCGGAGTTCTCCCTTGGCTTCTCTTTTGGTTCCTCCTGGTCCTGTCACCTACAGGTATGGGGCATGTTCCCTGTCTCCTCTGCAAGACATGGGGAGTCCCAGATCTCTGCATCTCTTTTTTGCTAATCTACTGTCTCAGTCCTGAGTGGCTCTCTACCAGTCTGTAGGGATCGATGATTAAATTTTCCCCATCCAAGTATTGTTCCGCAGCGTGACTTCAGAAAGTCTTGTAGTACCTCCAGCTTATGGAAACTATCTTGGCCAGATATTCTGACGTTCTTGGTGTTCCCACATTTTTCTCTGGACACTTTTGGAGGTGTGAAGCTGCTGATCTCTCACATACTGGCCTTGCTACATATTTTTTCCATTTACTGTCGGCTTTTTTTCTGAGGTGTTTGTATTAGGAGGTGCCAGAGACTAGGCATTACTTTTATGATAGGTATGTGGGACTTGCATACTCACCCTCACACTGTGAGAAGCTGGTATGATCTGGAGCATCCTTTTTGGGCCAAACAACTAAAAGCTGGGTGTGGTTGGAAAGGTGAGCTGGGCTTGGTGAGAACAGCGCACAGTTCACATACAAATGGCATTCCTTGAGAAATGCAGTGGAAGAGCAAGTGCTGGAAGAGCAAGTGCTGAAGGAGGAGGCTGAGCATGGAAAAACAGTTTGAGTTGAGCTGAGGAGGAAAACCATGCATGCCAGGACATTAAAGCAAGAGCTGTCCCAACGTAGGGAGCCGCAAGCCAGAGAAGATGTCAGGCTGCCAGCTGGAATACGAGGTAGCTCTGATGAATGTTCAGCTTTTTTCAGCGTGTGGGCTACCAACTTCTCCCAGTGGCAGAAGATACCCATGGGCTGCAACTCGTCTGCATAGCTGAACTGACCTGCTCATGTAGGGTGATGCATCCTATGCCGAAGCTTGCCCTGGAGACCAGTCCAAGAGCCTATCTGCAAGGCTTCCCCCAGACAACTCTTAGCACTGTGTGATTTGCTTCTTCTAATTTTGCACATCATGTTCCTTCTGGAAAGCAGCGACTGGTTGGCTCCTTCCCCAGGGAGCAGTTAAGCCTGTCTGGGGAGAAAGCCCGGGACCAATAACCACAATAAGGATCTGGGAAGCTGCACCTCCAGAAGCAGCTGCAAGGAAGAGCAGGGAGCAGGCATCAGGGTGATGGGAAAGGACTGGTGGCCCCACGCAGAGCTGGACTCAAAGCCATGGAGCTCACTAAACCCAAGTCTGGAGGCAAGGTCAACTGCAAGGAGGAAATTTCTTATAAACCTCTTATTTTTTGATTCCAGCCTTACTACTTTGATTCCCTTTAGTTGAAGAATGATCTCTTCCAGTTTATAGCTGGGTTTGCTATGCCATGATATGTCTTCATGGTGTGTTGGGAACTCTGAGATCCACCCTAAAGTTTTGGCTGACTCGCCTGCAACATGCCCCAGCAAGAAGTAGAAGCCCAGAGCCTAGAAAGAAACAGGATGGTGCTTGAGAAACCCTGCAAAGGCTGCATCAAACTTGTTTGGTGGATTGGTGACACAGTATGGAGGCTGCTCTTTTAACCCTTGGCAGACGGCCACCTTTTACATCCCTGGGCTAAGATGGAAAGTGGCCAGGAAGATGTCAAGTCTGGCCCTAACTTGCAGACTGTCGGTAACTGCTTGGTCTTTAAGATGCCACGTATGACCTGCTCATCCCCTTCATCTTTCCAGCATAGCAGTTGGGTTACACATTAAGAGATTTCAGGATTGACTCACTCCTGTATTTTCTTGTCTACTAAAGCACTGACTGAGCTGGAAGCTGCTCATCTTATTAGAGAAGCTCTTTCGTAATTGAACACCAGGCCTGTGTCCTTGTTTACCTGCTCACTGCTTACTCCTCGGGACAAACTCAACAGAGCACTGCAGCTCTTGCCCACAGTTTGCATTGCCATCCTGTTTTGGCAAGGCCATGCGTCTCCTTCCCTAGATCTGTTATTTCTGTATTCTCACAATGTTAGCCACACAGGGGGGGCAGAAAACCATCTCTGGCCATAATCCAGAGTGCTTTGGGGTTCTTAGAGATGAATATTGGTGATAAAAAAAAATATGTAGTTTTAGACTTGAGTACAGTAGAATTAAAATCTCAGTGAAAATGATCGCGTGCCTTGGATTCAGCCACCCTGCTTTGGATCCTTCTTGATCTTGGCAATGGCTCCTTCTACACAGGGCTTTTGGCAATTAGCTTTACAAACCTACAGTGAGCCTCTGACAGAATTGCAGCTTGCATTTTTTTTTCTAATGTAGAAAACGTTGTTTTCTAACCTCCCTGCCAGGAACCCATTTGGTCAGGATCCCTGCATACCCATCACCAGCTGAGGGATGGGAGAAGACTGCACCAGGACAATAATGAGGATTTCACTGGCATTTGTTACTATGGGACCTGGCGTGCAGTAGGACAAGCTGTGCTTCTCTCTAGGACTTTAGCAGAAGTTTTAATACACAGATGTTTCTTGCCTGAGCCTGGGGGCTAATTCTCTACTTAACAATCTGAGTTTGCAGTAGAAACTTCTCCAGCACAAAGTCCTGCAGGATTTGTCTGCTCGGCATGCATGGAGACCCCATGTCCCAGGCCCAGCCTGGATCACTGCTGACACCCATGGTATCTCCTGTCCCACCAGTACAGCTGCAGCTCTGCGAGGCAAAGTCCCTGTTGACATGGATGTGTCCAGAAGTGTCCTTCCTAGCTGGGAAACAGCCCATGGGGAAGGGCAGCCATGCGGTTTTGGAGGAGCAAGGCCAGGGGGGATCTCAGGATGCAAAGGGTCGGAAGAAAATGAGATATCAGAGCTGGGAAAAAGCCCAGAGCCTTCCCCTACTGCTGGGATAGTCCAAAATACTTCATCTGAGGAAGAGAAGAAGAACCTGGTCTGGCTGTTGGCAAAGATGACTCAAAGGGAAAGGCACGGTGTGGCTCCACGGGTGGAGGAGCCACCCTCTCCAAGAAGACAGCAGAGGTTTTGTGTTGGTTTTTGGTTTTTGTTTGTTTGTTTGTTACTGTGAGCTGCACCAAGTTGCCCGTTGTTTCCATCAGACTGGAAAGGAGAGGCTGCTTTGAGACACCTCGCAAGCAAGGCAGCACCGACTTAACAAATACCTCCATCACCACCCGTCAGGTCCCACCTCCTCCTGCTCCTGCAGGTTGCCACTGTTGGCAGTGAGATGAGCATCGTGGTGCTTGAGCCTCGCCCAGGAGGGGCTGTCGTGGGGGCAAGCAAGGAGCGAGGAGAGCAAAGGCCCAGGTACCTGTGAGAGAGCACGAGTCACAGAGACACACTGAATTGCTTGCAGCACTCTGAAAGTGCTCCGCTGGGGCAAATGAAACCCAGTCCTTCAGTTTTGTGATTTTTTCACACTGGAAAATATCTAGAGAGGCCACTTCTGTGTGAGTCGAGCATGACCTCGGTCCTGCGCAATGTGCCTGACTCACCAGTTCGGCTTATCCTCTCTGCTGGAGATCTTTGTGCGATTATTAGGAGAAAATTGATTTATACACATAATGGCACAGAGAGGCTGTTTAGTCCTGAAAATGAGGAAAATGCATTCTGTGCATTTGCTTTTATTTTTCTATAGTCATCTTCTTACAGGGTTATTTTTAATGACATTATTTTGAAACAAATGGCCCATGTAGCATTTCTCTACCAAAATACTTGTTTTCCTGCACAACGTTTCTTTGTTCTTTAGCCCAGGCTTTGCTCCCAATGGTCCCAGTCACACGTGCATCGATGCTGGTATTAAGTCTATATGCACAATTTCCTAAAAGAATATTTTCAAAATTATTTAAAACAGACGACATCATTTTTCCCCACAAAGAGCTGATACGCATTTACATAGTGAAATATCCACAGCAGTGGGAGAGCCTAGGAAAAGAGTAAAAGAGTGGGATGTGAATGACAGGCAGAGGGCATTTGGGAATCTGTCCAAAATCCACGGGAGGAAAACAGACACAGCAGCATGTTCTGATGCTGGAGATCAAGGTGCACTTTTCCCTAGATCCATAAGTCTTCCTGAGAAGAAGTTTGGTGGACCTTGGACCTTCTTGTCCAAGGAAGAGCACATGCTCCACTAGATGCTGACTAGAAGTCAGCATCTTCTCTCCTAGTACCTCCCCATCATCATGAGCTCAGGAGAAGGTGTTCCTCTCTAGTTCATAGAAGTCCTCTGTCACTTGGGTTTCTTCTGTAGCTGCCCCAAAACTGCCTCGCATCCTGCCTTGTTCGTGCAAGAAGGTTACATTGGAATGACATGAACAGTCTGAATTGAAATGGAAGTAGCTATAACTATACTGTTTTCCACAGTCTGCTGAAAAAAAATAAAAAATAAAAAATTAGTTGTGGTGGCTGGGGATGGTTTTATCCACAGCAGCTCAGCCCAGGTCTCCCCTTCTCATCTTGACTTTGACCTTGGCCATCTCCTCCCTGTCCTTTGGAGCTACCCCTGCAGATGCTTCCAATCTAACATTCACACTCAGGACTTTGCCCAGAAACAAAAGCCCCATAGTTTTGGCTATCCCCACTCAGAAAATGTGAGAAAACCTGTCTTGTTTTTTCCAAGCCTCACTCAACACCATCTTCTGTGAGTGTCACCAGTGTTTGCTTCCACTTTCTAGATCAAGATCCTTAAGTGCTCCGCAGCTTTACTCTGATCCGATATACAAACAAATACCTCTGGGAGATCGCCTTTCACGTAACCACAAAATATTTTAGACACCCTAGGCACTTACCGGCTTTAGCTTTGTGTGTGTATGTGTGTAATAATATTTCTTAAGAATATAGACAGTTCAAAAAGCTGTTAGCTTCCATTTTCCATTTACATAGTGCTTTTGTAAGGGCATGTGTGATGAGAAGTGCCTAAACACTAAGAAATGCTTAAATTCTCCAGAAAATACTGGCTGCATTCAGAGGGTAAGATAAATGTAATCTCTAAAACAGTATGTATTTTTTGTTCTGAGCTAGAAACTTACTTTTTAGAGCAAAGAGCTGTTAAAACAAAGTTTATCCACATGTATTAAGTGATAAATGACTTCCTATGGAGCGTGGCCAGAGAGAACTGCTCAGCCAGATGTATCCCTTCTCCCCTTCAATGTCTCCATAAAGTGCAGGAATCAGAGAAAGTCTGAGGGCTGAAGGGATCTCCGGGGAGCTCGGTCCACACTCCTGCTCCAAGTCAAGGCAGGATGCCCAAGGCCTTCTCCAGGCATGCATTGTAAGTCTCCGAGGTTGGAGATCCCACTTCACTTCCCTGTCCCTGTCAGGCAGCTCCATCAATCTCAATGTGAATTTTTTCCCTTATATCCAACTGGAAATTCCCCTTCTTTCCCAAGGGGTTTTGTTTTTTCCCTAACCACAGGATTTCTCCATCAGAAGTAAAAACTAAACATTTTAAAATAGAACAGAGACGCTTAAGATAAATGTTAAGAAAGACTATTTAGCCTTAGCACAGTATTAAAATAGTTTTAAGCTTCTATGACCTGTTTTTTGTCTGTTTGTTTTTTACGTCTATCAGATACAAGCTTTCTTTTGTCTGTTTAATAAAGCCATATCCATCTTCTGAACTCAATACTTCCCAAGTTATTATCTTTCAATCTTTAACAATGGTAAGGGTTTTGTTTGTTTGTTTTGTGTTGTTGTTGTTTGTTTGTTTGTTTTGTTTTGTTTTCATTTTGTTTCATTTTCTTTTGTTTTGAGAAAGGAAACCAGGACAACAGGCCCAGTGGTCCCTGGGATTTCCAAGAAAACCTTTTTTTTGTTTGTTTTTGGACCTTGAGAAAAGTCCCTGTCCAAGTGCTCAGCTCAAGCCAAGAGATGGCCGGTTTAAGATGCAGCTGTTGAAAAACGCAGTGATTGTGTTTTAGAAAGATGCTGCTGCATCTGGGCTGATCTGCAAAAGAGAAATAGTTCATCTCAGTTTCCCCAGACCACCCCAAAAACACCTCTGTAAAATAGGGAATGTCCTTGCAGGTGGCAATTTCCCTGGAAAAGCAATGTTTCCTTACTGATCCCCATCTTTAAGTGCCTACACCAGAGGGGTAATCCAAAAACACGGGTATTAAATTGAAATGTAATCAAGTTTTACCCTTTCTCCTTGTCAGCATTTTGATGTGCTCAGGACACAAATGCAAGGAGTGGTTCAGGAACAGCAGAGTCACAACTTGTGGTCAGTGATTTGCTCGGGAGCACTTTTCTTGCAGAGATGAGCCCCTGGGACTGGAGATGCTCTTCTTAAGTAATATCCTCATAAAGACTCAGCCATGGGGTGTGGGGGGTGGTGGTAAGCCTGATAGATGCATTCATTTCTGGGTGAAAAACTCGCTCCGTGCAGGCGATTCAGCAAGGCAGCGCTTTCCATGCCCAAAGCTCTCAGCCACTCCACCTGCAAAGCCTTCATCCCTGGCTGGCCTTGATTCATCCAAGAGCAAGGATGAAAACCAAAGGGTTTTGTTGAGTGGTCTGGCCTCACAGACAGAGCAGCAGAGATCTTCAGCACGTTTCCCCATGCGGCGGTGACACCGGAGGTGACGCCTGCTTCCCAAACCCCTGGGCACCACGAGGGCCGCGTGCTTCAGCATCTTGGAAACGACAAGCACCCCTGGGGAGCCATTTTCACCCAGGTCCTGCTGCCGACTGCCCAACCCTGGCATTTCGGGAAGCATTCCTCCAGCACAGAAGCCATATTTCCACATGGCAGTCAGGCCTGGGACTTAAAAGCCAAAACGCTGGCTGTGAGAGGCTGGCAGGAAGGTGGGTGAAGCCACAAAGCTTCCTGCAGTACAGGGATGTGCTTATCAGGCCGCCTATCAACTCATTAGCTGCCTTAAGGAGCCAGGCACGCGGAAGCGGTGCTGGCTGCTGTTGACTTTGGCCAGTGATGGCACCCGCGGCTCGGCCTGTCAGCAGCACCAGGGCCTGTTCCCAGAGCAAGGCGCTGGGAGGAAGGGGCTGGAGCCACCGGCGCCAGCAGGCACCTCATACAGGGCCCTGCGTGGGCACCCTCAGCTCAATGGCTTCTCCCAGACGTTTGCAAGGGCCAGGTTTTTCCACCTAAACTTCTCTCAGCTCACCCATTGCTTTCATCTTTCCCTACAGCCACCTCTGTGCCACCGAGTGCCACGGTGCAGAAGTACGGGCACGGCTTTTCCCCTGCTGCCTTGGAAAACAGCCAGAAAAGCCGTTTTCAGGGGAACTTCCAGTACTGCGCCCACAATTTCCCAGCTGGAAATACCCAAAAAGACCAAAAGTGTGGGCCTGAGGCCTGGCTCACGACTCCCCAGCGCTGGTCCTGTAGGCGCCATGAGATCAGCTCCTGGCTGCCTTTTGGTGGGGCCGGACGATCTCCTGAGAAACTCCAGCACATCCTGCATGAGCTTGGCCCACCACTGGGGTTGGACAGAGAAGGGGAAGCCTCTGCAGAAGAAGCAGGTACCCACCTCACCAAGGAAACACGAGGAAGACTATGCCATTTGGCTTTGACATTTTTGCCCAAGCTGAAATCCTCACCTTGCCTGCTGAAATTCCCATCCTGGGTGAGCGGCACGGAGATTTGGTTCCCAGGAGATTTTTGAGGGTTCTCAGTCACTCCAGTGACTTGGAGGAGGACACCAAGAGTGTGTCAGTCACAGTGATGCTCAGGGGATGAAGCCCACCAGATGAAGCCCAGTGGATGAGGCCAACCAGGTAACATGTGCTCGGTCTGCCATGCCTGGAGGGTGTGGGAAATGGAGGGAAGGGGTGAGCTGTGGATTCCCATAGCAGGACAAACATCCAGGAGACCCCAACCCATCTGCATCATAGAGAAGCTGGGATTTCTCCTGTTTTGAATGCTCTGGATGAAGGGAGCAGGATGTTTTTGCATACATTTGCAGACACTTCTAGGGGTCTATCAGGGTCTGGTGCTCCCATGCTCTCTCTGGCCCGGGGCTTGGGTTGCTGCAGTCGATTCTTTCCTCTTGATCTCCTGCCCGGCAGCATTAGGGTCCATGAGCTGCAAGTCCAGAGGTGGCTTCTGCTCCCTCCAGGCATCCTGGCCTGCTCTGTCCTTCCTGATCTCCTAGTGCCATCTGCTGCCTCACCCCAACACCGCCGTAGGGTGGTGGTAACACCCGTCGTCTCCTCATCCTCACTTTCAAAAAGAGATGGACCAGTTTGCCCACTGCTAAGCCCCGTTGGCCCCCTGACATTTTCTCTCCTCTTTTTCAGGAAAAAGGACCCCAAAGGCCCGTGGGGTGGAGGACTGTGTGATCGCTACACCACGGTTCCTAATGAATTGCCATGTCATCACATAAGGCTGCTGTGGTTTTCTGCCTTTTGATTTTAACAAGGAATACCAGAAGCTGCTCCCTGGGACACGCACCCGGGGGGCTTTCCATCCTCTGGGGTCCCCCCCCGACCTCGGACAGTGCTGGTGCCAGTCGCACTGCAGACAGATTGGGCTACACCTGTCCGAGAGCCTCCCAGCAAGCCCACTGAGATCCAGTGGATTTTTTTTGGGTGGAGTTGCTATAGCTGACCCCCCCCCCCCCCAAAAAAAAAAAAAAGAAACAAAAAAAAAGAAACAAAAAAAAGAAAAAAAAAGTGAGCTCTTCCTCTGTTCACATAATACAAAGTGTCTTTGTCTAAGTGCCTACACTTTGCCCCTCCCAAGGGGAAGGGGAAGGTGCAGGACAAAATCCAGGTGTGTGTTTCCCTTGCCCCCTTGCCATCCCAAGCTGCAACCTCCTGCTAAGTTCTTGCTTCAGAAATGTGTCCAGCTATCATGTGCTCAGGTCTTGGATGCCACCTCCTGGCTTTCCCACTGTACTGTGCAGCTCATTAATGCGCCTTGACTCCAGGCTGCTTGTCTCAATGCACACGGCAAGGGCCTTTCCCGTCACGACAATTTGTACCTACAGGTTTTATATGACCCCCGTGCAGTCTCTTACGTTTCACCTGTGTCCTTCTGTGCTCCCTGTTTGGGATATTGGGATGCTGCATCCAAGTCTCGACAGACTTCTTGTGGGGTTGGGGAATAATTTAACACGTGGGTGGTTAGGGAAATAGCAAATCAGAGGGATTTCTGGAGCTGTAAGACAGTCTGCTGATATACCAGCCTGGCAGGTAAGCAAAACTCATTAAAGGGGGCACTGTGCAATAAGGAAATGCAAGACAGGGTGCAAACAGCGTGTTCCCTGCATGTTCTCCAGCATATCCCGACTCTTTCTGCCCTCACAGTGATGTTTCTGGCTTGGGTTAGCCTACCTGTATGTCCACCAGCCAAACCCACCTCTTCCAGAGGTGTGGTATCAAGCGCCTCCATCACTAAGCAGCTTGGCCAGTCAATTTTTATTCAGCCCCACGTGCAGTGGCTGGGCTGGGGCTCTACAGAGCTGGTCCACGTGCTGCTCCCTGGGCATACAGACCTTCTCCCCATCCCATGGAGCAGGTCCACGCAGGCTTGCCAGGGAATTCCCACCACCGTTACGTGAGCTGCGGCTTCCTGGAGGTCACTGGGGAGCAGCATCTGCTGATGGCAGAAATTTTGGCAATCTCTGATCTGGAGCCATCTGAGACATCTCCTCGTGGCTGAGGCTGTTGACGTCTGTGCAGCATATGAGGAACTGGAGGACATCACTGGTCCCGCAGAGCTTGGCTTTCCAGCCAGCTGAGCCACCTGATAGCATCTGCAGGAGAGGGGCCACCAGCAGGACTGGAGGTAACAGCAGCAGTGCCGCACTGAACGCAGTGCTCGGCTTTAGAGACAGCCCTGTCTTGGGCCTTGGAGGCTCACAAGTGTTGTCCTCCAGCCTGAGGTAAAATGGTCTTCAGCCATGAAGGACTTTGGCCTGAGAGAGGAAGGATGTCATGGGGAAAGACCGTGAGAGAGGCTTTTCTGCCTGCGCTGCCGCTGCAGACCAGCAGATGGAAGCTGCCGGGCTTTGCAGGAGCCATTTTAATTACTTGCAGAAGCTGTTTGCATTGCTTTCATCAGCAGAAATGGGGTGAAGGTGCCAGAGCACGCGACCTGTGCGGCCTAGAGGCATCTGGGCACTCTCAAAGACCAGTGACAGCAACAGCACCGAGAGAGCAGCAGCTCTGCCAAACACTCCTGGCCTCAGGGACAGGAGCTGTGGTCCCCTGCGATCAGCTGGTCTGTGGACAAACACGGGCGTTAAATGTTTGCTATCCTTTCCTATGAACCCCCTTTCAAGCAGGAACTAAGTTTTGCACCCGGATGTCCCACTGGCCTCCATGAAGAGGCCCTGGCTTGCTACAAGCGTGGCTGAGCTGCCCAAGCTCTGCGCCCTGGAGCTCCGTGCCACCCGCAGACATCCCCTGCCCCAGGCGGCCCTTCATGCAGGACACAAGTCACAGCCGGCGTTGGGGTCAGGGTAAAAGCCAGCAGCACCACGGCTCCGCACCCCTGGAACGCAGCAGGGCAGGGGCATCGCTGGTGCACGCACGGTGCTGTGCCCCACACACGCCCACGTGGACACAGACACGTGCCCACTCCTCGCCCACCCGTGGTGGCACAGGCCCAGGGACCCTCGGCGCAGACATGACCTACTTTAGCTGCGAGGCGAGCCACGCTGCGCCGGTCCTGGTGTAAAAGCTTAATAGAGCCAGGCATAAATTATTCATTGCCTGGCCATGTTAATGCATGTGCTAAAGGCTTTCTTTTTTTTTTTTTTTCCAAAAAAAAAGAAAATCTCCTTTATAATTTAAAGCCTCGCACGCTCCCATCGCCGCGGATGCTCTCCAGAGGTGTTTCCGCTTAGGCGAGCAGCTCTGTGAGATGCGGGTGGAGCTGGCAGGGCAGAGCTGCCCTGCAGCCAAGCCGGCCCCGATTCAGGCAGCAGCAGGGAGGGCAACCACTGGCCCCGCTTGCTTCACCCCATGACCCTGCTCTGAGCCGCTTCCCCGTGCGGCCGAGCCTGTTCCCAGGCACGGTGGCCAGTGGAGCTATTTTTAGAGCCGCCTTTTTCTATTTTTTTTTTTTTTTTGGTTTATTTTCCTCCCGCTCCTCGCCTTGGCCAAGCAGCCTTGAAGCCCTGGGGAAGAGAGGAAAACACCGAGCCCCGGGGCAGGATGCTGCACAGGGTCCCACTGCCACCACAGCCCACCCCGGGCGCTGCGCCACGCAGGAAAGCCACGGGTGGCAGCCCCTCCTGCTGCACTGATGGGGAAAAGGCCCTCGTAGGGTGGCAGGGGTGGGGGAAGCTCCTTTACAAGCACGGGACTGCCCTCCCGGCACAGCGAGAAGCCCCCAGCAATGATTTCCTGCTGTCAGGGCCAGTGAAAAAGCAACTACCCCTCCTCCAGGGCCGCTGCTCCCAGGGCTGCTCCGGCAGGTATTGATAAGGGCAGAAGCGCCGGGGGAACCTCTCGCCCTCCTGCAGCCCCAGCTCGCCCCGAGCCCGGCACTGGAGGAGGAGCTGGGCGCTGCTGCAGCTCCCCGGCCGTTTTGCCTTCTATGGACATCTCTGCAGCAAGGAACTGCGCTGGCACGGAGCAGAGGCCACCCCAGGCCCCAGGGAGGGGGAAGAAAAACACCCAAGCCCAGCGTGGTTGCCTGTTCTTAGAGGCCTCCTGGAGAAGCTCAGCACCAACAGCCCCTTGACCACGCTGCCCTGTGCTGGGGGGGTAAAAGGAAGCCCCCCAAGCACCACTGGCAGCGGACAGAAGCCCCACACACTGCCCCATGCCCTGCCCGGCCCCAGAAGAAAACACTCCAGACCACCAGAAAGAGTCACAGCAGCCTCTGGGTATATTTTTTTTTGTTTGTTGCATTTCATATATTATCCAGTTTCACATTCTCATAGGATCAGCAAGTATAGAGCAACTTATTCTCAAATCTTTTAATACAAGCGAGACAGCCATGGTCATATAATACTTAAAGCACTTCAATACCAAGCAATAAGATGCTAAAACAAAAATTGCACAATTTCTTGTTTACTATGCCTGACTGAATCATTGTTACAGAAGACAACCCTTCTCTGTTCAAGCTTTTAACTAAACATTAACTTATCTTACAGGATTACAATTTCTCTTTTAATAATAATAATAATTAATTGCACACAAACACACAAGAAATTCTTTATGATGCATAAATATTTCCTTATTACACATGGTACAAAAATACTCGTACTTTTTTTTTTTGTTCGGTATTCCCATAAGGATGGCTGATTATTTGGCAGGACTGGATGCTCTCCAATCAGAGGGATGTGGAAAAAAAGAAAAGAGGTTAGATATTTTACAGCCTTTCTATATATAGCAGTCTGAAAAAATAATATAAGAACCCTGACTTTAAAACAGGAGAATGGATGAGAACAGAAACCCAGTGCATCGTACTTGGAGGAAAAAAAAAATAAAAAAACATTTTTCAAATTCTTCTGGTTGTACTGGGAAGGGGGAGGGCGGAGGTGGGCGAAGGGGTGAGACAAGGACAGTTAGTATTTCTCAGAGCCAAGTCTTCACCGACGCAAGATGAAAACCTTGATGGATCAATCCGTTGGGCCAAGACCTGTTGCTAACGGTTACACAAACGCTAGAACAAACAAACTTACACTCACACATACACAAGTTAAGTGTTTTAATTCATGCCAGAAAACATGCAAAACCCGATTTGCCTTTCGTTTCCTTCAGCCGAGCCGCGGGCAAGGCGAGCCCGGCACCAAGCCCCTGCCACCCCGGCCGGGTTTCGGCGCGGCCGGACAGTGAAGCTCAGCCAGGGAAGAGGTCCTGGGGATGGATGGACGGAGGGACAGCGGGACGGAGGCGGCGCGCGGCAGCTTCACAGTCCGGAGGGGGATGCGCCGGGGCCGGGCGCCTTGTCCGCTGGCCGCAAACCAAAGCGAGAGGAGTTGGAGCAATCGTCCCTGGCACATCCCTCCGCGGAGAGGCAGGGAGGAGGAACACGAGCCGAGGAGAGACGCTGCGGGAGAGGGGCAGCAGTGAGCGGGGCCGGACGCATCCGTGCCCCAGCCCCGTCACCTCATGCCCCCCCGTGCCCACCCGGGGAGCGGGGCTTGACCCCGCCACCCGTTAACGAGACCCAAGCACGTCCTTCGTGGGGTGCGTAGGGCTGGCGGCGGCCCAAGCTCCCATCCCTCCTCCCACCGGAGCTCAAGGACAGGCAGGACAAGGACAGGGCTCCAGGAGCGATTACTTACTTACTAACAAACTAACAAAACTGACGAGACTTCCATCCTTGCTGGGTAGCTTCAGAGGGAGGATACCAGCGCATCTGGAAGAAAAGAAAGCCACGCCAGAGGTCCGTGATCCAGAATAATTGCAAACCTTCAGCTCCATTAGGCCGCCTGAGAGGCGCCCTGAGCGGAGAAGGCTCCAGCATGGGAAAGGATGTGCCCCAAGGAGCACCCCAAGGGCTGGAGGCTCAGAGAGGCACCGGGACCTTACCACGTCCTCCCTTAAGGAGCACAGCAGGATCCCACAGCTCTGAAGGGAGCTGGCTCCCCCCTCTCATGGCCTGCCTCAACATCCCCAGTATTTTCCATAGACAGAAAATAGCGTCCAAACTCACACCCAGCTCGCTACAGCGTGCTGGGCAGCACCATCCAGGCTAGGAAGGGTCCTCACCACCAAGCCACATGGGAAGCTTATTGCTTCGGAGCTGTGCGTGAGGGGGCACACCCCAGATTTACATCCCAAATTTACAGCTCTCCCTCCCAGTGCAGGCTCAGGCAGGGCAGAGGAGGCTCGTAGCAGGCACACAACGCCTCAGTGTGGTGGTTGCTCTGCCTTCAGCCACCACAAGGCCACACACTTAAACCAGGCAACCTCTACTTGGCACGATTAAGACCTGCCTCATCTGCAATGGAAGAGACCCGGAGCAATGATCCGGCCATCCAAAGAGGCTCCAGGCAGAGCACCAAGCCAGCAAGACACAGAGGCTTCCCTGGTCTTTGCAGCAGCATCTGCTGCTCAGGGCTGCTCCTTGGCAAGGAAGGACCCAAAAAGCAGACGGGTACAGAAACCAAACAGGCACTTCCAGCCTGTCAGTAGAGGCAGCAAGCTGGCAACATCCAGCAGAATAGCATCAAGACATCCAGATGCTCACGTTCAGTTTGCAAGACCAGTACGTGGGGCTGGGCCACTGCAGGCTGGGATGGCAGCTGGCGATGCAGGGGACCAGGAGGTGGCTGCTCCTGCAGCCAGCACGCTGCCTAACAGATGCACTGGGGTGCATGCAGCAGAAATCTTGCTGCAAAGTCATCCAGCAGTGGAGATGCAGACCTGTGTCCCTGACCCCAGCTGCACGAGACCTTCCAAGGGCTGTGCACAGGTCTTCAGAGCTCTGAAGACAGCCAGAGGCTCAGTGACAGCCCTGGAATTACTCTTCAAGATAGGAACATCTTTGATAGCCCCTCCAAACCCCACTCCCTGGGAGAAGCAGAGGTCTGTCTGTTGATGGAAAGGCTTTGCACGCACTGCTGTAACACAGAAACACACAGCAAGTGCCAAGACCTTGATAAGGCAGCCTCCTTACAGAGGCTGGAAGGGACAACAAGGTCACACCTCCCAGAAAACACAGCTGCCTGCGACGGTTGCATCCTCCCTCCACCAGCACAAGAGCTGTGACACCACTAACAGAACAGTCCCAAGCAGGAGCTTGAGGACTTGGGGTCCTTCTTGTGATGCTTCCCAGAAGGAGAGAGCCCTGCAGGTTTCCTCAGCTAGGCGAGGGCTGCTGGAAGCCAGGCTCTGGTGCCTGCATCAGATGGACCCAGCTCAGCCACATCCTCGCTCCGCTGCCACCACGCTGCCCCAGGGCGCAGCCATCTCCTTGCACCAGCACAGGCCAGGCAGGCTCCCAGTGCTGCTATGGCCTGGAGAGGGCTGACGCACCCAGGGGGCTGCCACAGCTGCTGCCAGCACCAGGACAGGGCAGGATCAGCCCCTTCCCCCCCATCACCAGGAGGTGCTTGCTCAGCAGAGCCACAGCCCAGGTCCTCCTCCACTGGCTGACATCTCCCACTCCAGCACCCTCCCCTCGACAGCTGGAAGCAGTTTCCTCCTGCCCAGCAGCAACAGGAAACTCCCCCGTCCTTCACAAGGCTGCGAGTGCTTAACCCTGAGAGCAGCCACCATCCTGCGCCTGCCCAGTTTGGTGCAAGCACATGCAAGGCAGCCACCCCGGTCCCCAAACCTGGTGGCTCTCCCACCCCTCCACAGGGGGTCCAAACCAGCTCCTGCCCCATATGCAACCCACAGCCTCCAGCACCTCCAGTTCAACAGAAATCCTGCTTGTTCACAGCTCTGGCACAAATTAACCTTCATCTCTGCTGGCCCTCCTCTCCATGCCGGGCAGGGACATCCCAGGCTAGGAACCAGCGGGAAGCACCAGAAGAACCAGATCTGCTAGCCAAGGGGGGACACTGCTGGAAACAACAGCCCATCAGGACAGTTTTCTCTTCACATCTCTCTTGGGCACCTTGCTTGTCCCGGGAAGCAGAGGTGCTGCAAATGGGGGCACTGCAGCCACCTGAAGGAGGAGGCCAGGTACACAAGGACGTGGCAGGGTTGTCTCAAGGACTGTGATGCACCAAGCCAGGTCAGAGCCCGTATCTGAGGGCTTCGGGGAGGTCTGCTGTCTCTCCAAGGGGACTATCCGTCATGTGGGAAGCTGAGGCAGGGAATGGGGACAGATATCCAACATGGGGCTAGGGAAGTAGAGCAAGGGAGGCTTTTACTGGAAGACACGCAGTTGTTTCTGGAGCTGCATGAGCTCACAGTTGGAAGGGAGTCTGGCCACACCACTGCAAACATCCCCTGCTCGCCTGCCCACAGGGACATGACAGACACCGCCAGCCAGCTGCGGCCTGCCTCAGGTCCCAGAAAACAGCTGGAGAAGAGCAATGTGTGCCTCCACTTGCCACCTTCACAAAGCCGGGGGAAACAACAGGATCAGCACATGGGGGCAGAGACATGCCCCATCAGGGCTCCAATCTCCTTGTGAAGGTCTGCTTCAGCTCTCCTGGTTGTGCTCGTCAGAATTTAACAGCCCCTTCTCTTGATTGCCTTCCTTATGGAGAGCAGGAAGAGCAGGCCAAATACACATGGCCATCCTCAAGCCATCTTTAGCTTAGACAGCCCGTCCTTCCTCCTTAGTTACTTCTAGGTCTGCCCCGCAGTCAGCCCCAGTCTCTCAGGGAGCTCAGAGCCGTACCTACCCCCGGAACAGACCCGGCAGCTCCCCAGGTACCAGAAAGGCCTCCCTGTGTGGCAAGGACAAAGCAGCCCCTTCTCTGGGCTCCCGGGAGCTGGTAGGACCTCAGCAGCTCACTCAAGAGCTGCTCTGCTCCAGCTGGAAGCAGAGCAGAGAGGAACACGACCCGCAACAGGCAAGGGCAGCCTGCAGAGGTACACCACAAGCACTGACACCAGCCAGCAGGGCTCTCCGGACACTTCCAGTCTCACTTCAGCCAAGCCTCCTGCATCCAGGGTCCTGCAAGAGGGCTGGCTTGAGGAGACGAGCACGCGAGCACTTGCATGCTCTGCAAGACCCAAGCAGCTCAGCCTACCGAGAAAAACCTCACTGCAGCTGAACCGAGCGCTCCCCATGCGGCTGCTGTCAGGGAGGGTCTGCACATCCTGCGCCGTGCTGAGAAACACATGGAGGAGGACAGGCAGCAATCCAGCCCTGTTCCTCAGAAGGGGAATTTCAACAAGCATCCAACGCTTTGAAACCTTCTGGGTCAACTGCCTATGCTGCAGATACTGGAGACCTCGAGCAAGCATGTGTCCTTTTCCCAGAGCAGAAATGAGGTGGGCTGCTTCCATTTGTTGAGCCAGGGAGAGCTGTGCCAGTTGCAGTTCAGGAAGTCCCTTCTGACAGCATCTTGGTCCAGTTCACTCCTCAGGTGTGACAGAGCGGCTGCTCAGCAGGTACCCTAAAGAGCTAAGAGCGTCTCACATTTTTCTCTGTCTAGGAGGAAACAAATGGCTCGGGGAGAACTTGCTCAGGGCTCCTTAGCCAGCATTAAGTCACTGGATTTTAGGCAAACACCACAGCCATGAAGTTCTTGAAGTACTCTTCACACTTATAAGGATCCAAGCCCTGAAAAAATAATCCTGGTAAATCCTATGTGACAGCCCCAAACAGGCAATGGGTTATTATGCACAGGAAATCCACCGTGGCTTCCAACCTCCCATCGCAGGGAGGGTCCATCACAGCTCAGCTGCCACAATATGAAGTCCAGCAGAGTTTGCAGACGGGACCCCGAGATCAAGCCAAGTGGTACACAAAGGGAAATGCCCATGGTCTGCAGATTGCCGTGCTGCCCACCGCTCCCAGACTCTGCCAGGCTGGTGGCACCCAGGTGGTCACATCACAGCAGACAGCAGCATCCCAACAGGAGGCAGGTACTGGAGGAGAAGTGCAGCACCTGAACCCCTCCCAGCAGATCTGCTCCATGCTCTCAGCTCTTTAGGACCAGCACCCGGTAACAGCCATTGGGACCAGCCTCATGTCCATCCACAACAGCAGCCACAGCTCAGGAGATCCAGCTTGCCCTAGGCAAGCTTGGGCAGCGATCGAGAGGGGAAGGTTGGAGAATTACTCAGAGCACTGGCTTCCTCTTCCATCGATGGGCTCTGCCTCAGCTCTATGCTGGGAAGACTCAGGGTCCTGCTGGGCTCTGTGTCACCACCACACAGCCACGAAGCAGAGCTGGGACTGCACCTTCCACTCCCTTGGGCAGTCCCAGCTTCAGAAGCCCACCTTCACCATCTCCTTAAAGCCTCCAGCCCATGTTTCTGCTGCTGGCAGCAGCTTTGAGGCTCTGATGGCACCTCAGGCGGCCTAACCCCAACAGGATGGGCAGCTGGGAGCTTTCAGTCCATGATCTCCTCCCTGCCTTGGAAGCATCAGCCACAGCCTGCCTGCTGGGTACCCAGCACCTGTCTGGTGTCCTGCATGCACCATGCAGCGACTGCCACCAGCCTTACCCACAAGTTTACGAGATGCTCCTCTATGCTGATCTCGGGGCAAGTACTGCCCTCAGGGGTGCTGCCACAGCTGGAAGCATCACTTTGCAGAAGAGCACTGAGAGCCCCTGGTGTCTCCTAGTGCTCGCTCAGAGGCTGGCTTAGGGACACTCTAAAGACCATAGTTCCACATCAGAGACATGGTCACACAGACGCTAGATGAAACAGTGCAACAGGTCTAGAGAGAACAGGTTTCCACCCTGGTGGAAAGACCTCCCTCTTCCCAGGGCACCGTCTCAGCACATCTGTGCATCCCACAATCTCCCAAGGACAAAGGCAGACCTCAGCCCCCATCCTTGATGACGTCTTTCCCCAACATCACTACCACAAAGAAGGGGAGGGGAAAAAAAAAGTCTACCCAGAACCACTGCAAGGAGAAGTGATCCCAGACTCAGTTCCTTCAGTAGATGACCACAGCAACCATCCTCCCTGCCAGCCAGTCCCAGGCTGGGCCACCTTCCCTCTTCCCAGCCTCCCAGTTCCCTACACCACTCCCAGGCCACAGTTTTCCCTCGTTGCAGCTCACGAGACCTACATCCTGCCTGTGATTTCAGGCTGCAAAGAGAAGCCAAGCTCCAGGTAGGAACTTGCTCCATTTCCAGTAACTGGAGAGGAAAGAGGTGAGATTAGACCCATGAGTAGGAGCAGGGTCTGTCCCGATATGCAATTCTGGAACAAAAGTGACCGGCAAGTGCTGTTGTCTAACGTGCCCGGTAGAATTTAGTCGTGTGCTATCACTACCACGTCACTCACCTCCCCCACCGTGTGCCAGGAGTGAGGTCAAGGTGTATTTCTGGTTGCCCTCGAAGGGTCGTGGTTGGGGAGAAACCAGGTTTCTTTCCTGCCGAGGGGCAGGATCATCTCTGCCGCGGCTCAACCAGGCTGCTCCCCTCCCGCCGGCAGGACCTGGCTGAGCCTGGCTCAGCTGGGAGGAGTTGATGTAAGATGGTGCCATGCTGTGTGCGCCATGTCATGTGCTGCCAAGTTGGAGATGTGGGTTAGAAAGAAGGCCTGGTATCTCATTCCCCAGGCTCTGGTGGGTGGGTAGCGTGAGGCCCATGCACTGGGTGGGCAAGGAGATACGGGCTAAAGAGATGGGCAGAAGCTTGCAAATCCCACGGTGCACCTTGGAGGAGAGATGGTTACCTTACCAGTCTTTCCAGACGGGGCTGCCATCATGCTTAACACTTCTAGGAATGGAGCTGTAGTACAGCCACTCCACTAGCTGCAATAAGGCATCACTAGGGAGTCCCATCTCCAGGGACAGCTCTGAGCTTCAGGGCTAGCCTGCGCTGGCATCATGGCTGGAGTTCACTAGGGACATCAAAGGAGGGATTTGAGAGAGGGTGGGAGGGAGGGAAGGCAGATGGGACAGTCTTAAAGTCAGTGGCGTCCCCGCAGGTAGAGGCTTTCAGCAGTGCCACAGTCACACCGGCAGCACGGAGGGACCCCATCCCCGCAACACAGCGGTGCCGGGAGCAGCGGTCAGTCTTCTGCGCGCGGCTTCCCGAGGGCACCCGGTGCATGAGCCAGGGCCAGCAGCCTCATGCCACCTCCTGCCAGCCCTCCGAGCAGCTCTTCAGAAGGCCGCATTGGTGCAGCACAGATGGCAGCCACTCTCCTCTCAGACTTGAGCACAGAGATGCGAGAGGATGAGCTCTTAGTTTAAACCTTTTGCCACAAGCTCTCTTTAGCTGCTGCCTCCACCTACACGCTCCCTCCGCGATTAATGGAGCTGCTGCAGCTCCAGGCACCCCATGAATGCCCTCCAGCCAACACCAGTCTCCAGAGGAAGAACTGCTGCTGCCCTGGAGAACAGCCCATGTGTCCACCACACTGACAGCGAGGTGAACCAGCCTTACCAGTGAGAACACAGGGCTCAGCACACCAGGACCAAGGCTACAGCTTTCAGCCCAGTTTGAGAGCAAAAGTCATCTCATCTCACGCTGACTCAACTCCACCCTGCCTCAGCTCTGCAAGGGAAAGGCCTCCAGCCTAGAGATCAGGCAGCTCAGAGCGGCCACCCTGAGTAATGTTTAACCCCATAAAACTTTATTGGTAACGTATACTGCGCCAGAATGTCTCCTGCGAGGTCACCGCCAGCTCAAGCACGACGCAGCGAGGAGCAGCCATGGCTGCTCGGCCAGCCTGCCTGCTGCTCTTCAGAAGAGGGCCGGCCCTGGCTGCAGTTTGGAGGGGCTACACTGGCTCCCTAGGGCTTACAGGAGCATACCCTGTTACAGACCTGCTTGGGCAGGGAGTCCCTTGTCCTCCTGAGAGCTCCCTGGAGCTCAGGGGTCATCCTGCAGGCCAAAAGACTTATTTGATAGCTAAGCTGCCTGCCCAGAGCAAGTATCTTACCAGCTGGAGGACATGAGCTCAAACCCCAGTGGGAGAAGATCTGGCTGAAGGCCTCCTTCGTTTTGGGAGAGCTGAGTTCTTTCCTCCGCCCAGCACACACCATAAAGTTTTGTGTCTAACCCTTCTGTCCCTGCACAGTCACTGATGATCATCCTTGAAGGAACCACAGTAATGGTTTCACCTTCCTCAATTGTCCCCTGCTTGTCAACGGAGGGAGTGTTCCTGGCCCTCCCTGCTGGGGCAATTCTGGCAGCAACAGCCCTTGGCTCCTCCACCCTATGCAAGGGGCAGGGATGGAAAGGAGAGACTTCTGCTCCCCTGGGCTGCCCAGGAGCAGAGCACATTCAGATGCTCCAGGAGCTGTGGGCACCATCAATAGCTCTTGGAGAACACCAGCAAACAAAACCTCCTGACTGGTACGGACCTAGTGAAGGACCAGCCTACCTGGAGGCCTTTGAAAGATGGGACCAGTGTCTGGTCCTGCCCTAGGCCCCACATACCGCTTGCCTACCCTGCAGGAGCTTCAGCCCACTGCTAGCTCACCAGCAGAAGGCCAAAAGCAGCAGAGGACAAGCCTATGCAGGCCAGAAGCTTGCATCCCCTCCAGTGTTTCCATATTGCATTTGGACACAAGCTGGGGTTGAAGCCATTCAGTTACAGTCAAGATGCTGGCAGGAGCAAGAGGATGATGAAGGGCCAGCTCAACTGCTGGCCAGGTAGACAAGGTGATGGGACACAGCTCTTCTTCCTTTCAAGCTAAGCAGGGGAGAGCAGAGCTAAATGCCCTGCTTGGTGGGGCAGAAATAGCAGAGGCTAAACCCCGATGCTCTGGGGACTAAGCCCAGAGCCCCACTGTCCTGGCCCCACTGGCACTGTTACAGGAGCAGAGACAGAAGCAGGCAGAGCACAGCTGGTGATAACACCAAGCAGGGTAGGGACAGGGGCTCCAGGTTCTCCTACACAAGTTCTCCAAACAAAGCACCTTAACCTGGGGTGATGACATATCTTCTCTGCTTTGGCTTTCTTTTTGCATTTCCCCAGCTTCAGGAGATGTTATACTCAACAGGGGTGGTGGTGTCTCAGTACATCAAAACATTCCAGTACCAAACCAGTACAGGTACCCCTACACCTCCTGCTGTCAGCAAGCATACCCCAGGGACACCAGGCAGCTGGATGCGCCACCACCAGCATCTCCATAGGCCCACACACAAGTGACCCTCTCTAGCCTGCGCCCAGAGGAGCTAATGGTGACCAGAGCTCCTTGCTCTGGCAGGGCTCTGGTCACTCATCCCCTACAGGACATTCCCCTCCAGCTTCAGAATTGTTTCTAAGTTACCTGGCCCACAGGGTTCCAGCTGAGCCCCTGAGCTTCAGCACTGAGCTAAGCCTTCACTTCAAGGAGGACATCTCCTAGCTATTCTACTTGCTGGCACATCGGGCATCCTACCAGCAGTCACACAAGGTTCTCTGGCCAAAGGTACCAAAGCCAGCCAAAAATTGAGCACTGACTTTCTCCAGCTCGCCTGCCTGGCACCAGAGGAAGGTTGGACCTGCAGGGTCAGAAACCAGCGCAGAGCTCTGGCTGCACTCAGGTCACCTATTTATTCAACAGGCTATGGCTTCGACATCTGCCCTGTGCTTTGTTCAGGGCTGGGGGCCCCTGCACATGGCAACTGGGAAGAGGCTTTGCCCAGGAGTCAAGGTGCAGAGGCCAGGGTCGAGCTGGCCAAGCAGAACCCCGAGAAAGCAAGAACCAGGGGAAGGGGGGAGAGGAGAGCGCAGTTCTTGGCGAGCAACTCACCTGAGCGTGAAGAGCAGCGGCCGCAGCAGCGGCCGCTGGGTACGTGAAGGCGGCATGGGGGATGGCTGGGGTTAGCTCCGTGGTGTACAGGGGGTAGGGAGCCCACGCTTCTGGGGATGCTGGAATAAGAGCTGCTCCAGTCAGGTCATCTGGACAGGGGGAGACAAGGTGACAGCCTCTCAGTTGCCGGAGCCAACAGCCTGCTTCAGGGATGGACTCTGGATTTTTCACCCCAAACTAAAACTCTGCACTGCTGTCCCAGCAAGGTTTAAAATATATAATGCAGGTAGTCCCCTGCATTCTGCTCCTCTGGCCTCCCAGCCTTGCCAGCAGAGGCCAGGAGCATGTCCCATCCCTACTCCGCACCCCACATGGGCGCTAGGCTTCGTGCCTGGGCCACCACCAAGCCTCAGCAGGGCTGCTTGCCCCACCAGGGCACGCTGAGGGTGCATGGCGCAGGACCAGCCCTTTATGCTTTGCATCTAGCTTAAAGCACTTGAGCAGTACCACTTCAGCTACCAGAACCAACTCTGCTCTCCCGATGCTTCTAGTGTTGCTGTTAGCCAGAAGCCTTGGCAGATGCCTGTTGTTCTCCTGCAACCCCAATATGCTGACAGATTTCAGCCAGAGCATAGGTGGCTACGGTTCCCTTGCTACCCTGGCTGCACCAGGCTCTGACACCAGCATTCCCAGTGCCAGGCATCTCCCAGGCTGGGCCAGACACTGCCTCAAGCTGCCCCCCCAGCATACTCACAGGGGTCCCGTGCAATGAAGTGTGCGCCCAGGGCAGGGTGGATATTGGTGGGGTTTGGTGTGGCCATCAGCTTGCTCTTGGCCATCTTTGTGTTGGCTTTAGCAAACTCTAACCGCAAGGTCTGAGGGTTCTCTGGGTCAAAGCGGATGCCCTGTCACAGAAGAAAGCACAGGAATCTCTCAGAGGAAAGGTTTCCCATCCAAGCACAGGACGCAGCTACTCACAGAGCAGAGCCCAACCAGGGGATCAGGGCCACCCCCCTGCAGTCACACACCCAGTTCTTGTCACCTCATGTTTGCATTTCCATGTTTAGCTGGCCCAAGGCCACTACTTCCAAGATGAGGGACACAGCTTTGCTCTTTAAGTGCAGTTTGCCAGCCAGCAGAGCAGTGATGTAGTGCTGGTCAGGAAAGATGCCTCATCTTCTGCCATGGAAATATCAGTTTGGAAGGCTGCTCTCCTCTGCCACATCTTTCTAGAGCAGGTACCTTCTGGCTGCAGAGATCCTGGCAGTCCAGAGTGCGGGACAAGGACCTGCTCTGCTGAACTAACATGCTTTCCATCAGGACATTTGGTAAGTGAGGCTTTAAACGAGGCCGCCAGCACCAAGCAAGCCTTACGGCCATTTGACAGAGCTTTGCAGCGAGCCTGCTTCACTGCCCAGCTAGGCTGGTGAGCCAACCTAGAGCCCCACAGAACTGCTGCGGAACACAGGCTGAGCACCACAGGCCACGACAGAGCACTGGGTGTTGCTGTACCTGTTCGCTGAGGCTTGGCCTCCCAGAGGACCCTGCATCAGGTACCCCGAGCCAAGCACGACTGACATCAGCCCTAAACATGACTAGCTCTCCTGCCTGCCTGGTGCTGCAGGACCATTTATCTTTCGTATTTGTGGGCACAGCTGAGACTCCCTGACCCTTCCCATGCTACAGAGAAGCCACGTATCACCCCTGCCCACAGCTCCAGGTCTAGTGACTGCAGGGTGTACAGCCCCCAGCCCTCCCAGTACTCACATTTAAGGCGTTCTTTGCTGCTTCAGCACCAGCCCGGCTGTCAAAGGTCACAAAACCAACTGGCTAAAAGAAACAATGCCGATTTCAGTTTGGAAGCCTCTTCCCACTCCTCAGACCACCCTGACACCCTCTCTCACCTAGACAGCTTATAGGAAGCAGAAGAAACCACATGAAGCTGCACAGGGCTTTCAGGCAGAGCTCGAAGGGACTTGGGTCAATGACCCCTGCTCTGTCTGCTCCCACCACACCAAAGTGCTTTGGCATTCCTACACGAGTGGGCACTTTTCACCCTAGCAGCCCCTCAGCAAAGGTCCCCCTTGCCCTCAAAGGGAACTGTTGCTGCCTTGGTTAGGATGGGTCTAGGGAAGGTTTTCTGGTGTGAGGCTGAAGTACCATTCCTCCTGCAGCCCCCATCAACACAGCCAGCCATGGGCAATATGGGAATGCTCAGCACATGCTGAGAGCTTGGGGCCACCAGGATAGGAGGCAGTGAGCAGAACCCAGCTGCGTACGTGGCGCTGAACACAGACAACGCTTTAAACAGTGAAGTGGCATCTGCACCCCTTCCCTCCCAGCACATCTAGCAGAAGCCAAAAATATCCCAGCACTGGAAAAAGGAGGTACCTGCTTTGATGTTAGCTTGATCAGTGACCCTTCATAACCCTAGAGAAAGGAAGAAATGGAGTCGGTGTCAGGTTCCTGAAGGAGCCAAGCTACAACTGAGACATGATGCAACAGCTCCAGGAGTTCCTGCAGCACCAAACCCTCCACAAGGCAAGGTCTGCAGCAGAGGTAGATACATTAACCCATCTCCCAGGGAGGCATCCTTCTCTTTCCCACCAAAGAGACAGATCAGTCACAAAGCAGAGCAGGTATCTCAACTAACACATTCTTTTAGTCCGCTCAGTAAGAAACCCTCTTTTCCAGCTCCTTGTCAAGCTATTAAGATATGAAACCCTTGCCTGGGTAGCACGCAGGGAGCACAGAGCACCCTGTGCTAGAGGAATGCAAACAAGGACTCCTGGGGAAGAGGTTCATTTTGATGTAAATTTCTCTCCCCATTCCCCAGCTTCCCAGGTCCTGCACAGAAATGAGCTGCAAGCAGCAGCAGGTTGATTTGTACGCAGCATCACTGAAGCAGTACAGCACAGGTCCCAGACCAGGTACAGCCAGCTCACCTACACTAAACACTCAGAGCCAACCACCCACAACTAGGCAGACTGCAGAAGGACTTCCAGGACATTAAGACCAGACCTTCCAGAACCTCGAGCTGGCCACTTCCAGCAGCTGCACAGAGCCACCAGCACTGGGGAGCAGCAGTACATGGGAGGAGAAATGCTACCCCAGACCCCAAGGCGGCCAGACAGGAGACACCTAGTGAAGGCTGGATAGTAACTGGGTCAGGACAAATGGTAGAGGAAGGGCTGGTCCAGCCAGGCAGCAGTGCTGACCAAACAGTCAGCATCAGGCTTGGAGACAGCATGATTCCAACAACAGGCTCTAAGGGAGGCTGCCAAGCTGAGCACAACCCACAGGATACCAGCCCCATTTCCTAACAGGTTCCCAAAGCTTTCACAAAAGGCCTCGCTTCCCACTTCACCCTTGCTTCCTTCTGGCAGAGGTCTTTTCTGCGAGGCTGGCCATAAGATAGCATCTTTCCCTCCAAAGCCCAAATCTGAAGACTTTCTTACCTTGAATGGTCGGAAGAGTAGGTAGAGCTCTCTGGGTTTGATGTCCACAGGAAGACCACTGACAAACAGAGTCCGTACCTAGGAGAGAGGTCAATGAGATGTACTGAAAGGAGACGTTTAGTACTGAAGTGGGAATACAGAGGACAGTTCAGAAGCTCTGTGTGATGGAGGCAGGGCATCTCGCACCAAAGGTGGCCTCGCAGGCACTCACACTTCCCTATATTAGAGGATTGTCACAGATGAGATGCACCCAGCCCTTTTCTTCTTTCCCCAGAGGACTTAGACCTTCCCAAAAATTCAGACTCTAGAACAGTTTGGATTGAATAGGGTATGGACAGCAGCCCCAGTCTTTGACTGGACCTTGATGACTAAGACAAGACCGTACACTGTCCAAAGCACTAAAGCCGAGGGTAACACACCTCACAGCTCCAGGAGAGACTGGTACAACCCCCACTAGTCTCTCTAGCTCTTCCTATGACATGAAGTGCTAGATCTCGATCTCCTTTCCCTAGCCCATCCTGGCACCTCACTTCAGCCATGAATTCAGAGACAGCCCTCAATTTTGCGAGCCACCTCACTACTACATGCACATCTTTTACTTCTGCAAGAGCCCCAGAACATCACTGGGAGGGTGATTTTGGGTCCACCCCAGCTCCTTCACCAACACACCCCAGACCTTTCAGGAGTCACTCTCAAACCAACTCATAGTGTCCATCCTGCTACAGCCAGCCGTGAGCCAGCTGTGCTGCACCAAGTCCAAGGAGACCGCTGCTCCTTCCAAGCCGTAGAGATCACGCAACAAATCCAAAGACATTTGTACAAGCACGAATCCAGTACCAGAGGAAAATTTCAACCGACAGCAATAGAATTCACATGAATAGCCAGGAAGCTGAAGCAGTATTAAAGGCTGATGGAGAACATTGCTGAAGTCAGACCATCGCAGCCACCTTCTCCCTGCACTGGGAGATGTTGGCTGCCAGCCTATTTCCATAGGAAGCAGCACAATGAAGCTGCCAAGATTTCTTGTAAGTCAGCACTGAGCTGGAAAGGGAAGTTATGCACTACAGAGGTCACCAAGACACTAGTCATCGTTAATAAGGACCAGGAGACCGCAAGCTCAACTCAGCCAGCACCAGAGAAGCAAGGAAGGCAGAAAACTATGGGAACAAGATGGAGCTCTTCATTCCTTGCTCTTAATTACCTGGCTATGCCACCCACTGAAGCAATCCCAAACACGTCTCTGGAAGGTCATGGGACAGCAGTAGGGCATCAGCGCTCAGAGTGACGCCAAACTGCACCAGACGCATTTGGGGTGGACACAGCACGAGCAGAGCCTTTCTCCTGGCCCACTTCCAGTCAGGAGTTTACACTCCCATTACGTTCCCATGGCAGAAGCATTCTGCTCCCACACTTCAGTTTTTGCTTGGGCATTTCCCCTTCCCCAGAGGAAGGGGGTTGTACCTGACACCTCGTTAAACCTCTTTTCCCACCAAAGTGAGCAGCACACTCTTGCCCTGCTCCTGGGCTGGAAGCTGTGGACACCCAAAAAAAACAGAGGCATGCAGCACAGCCTCCACACCCTGTGGGTCTTTGGGAGTAGCCAGATACAGACTCCTCCAAGCAAGGAAGCTTCTGCTGTTTTGCCACAGGAAGTACCTATCTCCTTGTGCTCCTCTGCCCAGGTCAGCGACACCCATCACATCAGCCCAAGTGGCAGCGTAAGCCCTCCAGGATGGACAGTGATCATCAAGTCTTGGGGTGCTCTGCCCCTCTTTCTCTCTACGACCTGAGACCAAAGGCTGCCACCACCCCCGTTAATGCACAGAGCCCTTCTCCAGTCCAGCACATCTGGGATGCAGCCACTGAGCATCCCTCCTATCCCAAGTCCCAGCATTCCCAGGCTCAGTCCTGGGGTCTTCCCATCCCACCCAGCACCTCGGGTGACATCTCAGTGCATTCCTCTGGGGCCATTTTATACCCAGGCAGAGCAGGCAGTGGCAGCCAGCAAGCCACGACAGCACCTCAAAGACTTCGGGCTTCAGCCTGAGCTATGCAGCGCGGCTGCTGCGCGTTCCCAGAAGACGCACAGCCATCTCTTGCAGGGGAGGACTGCGTGGAGCACGGTGGCACACATGTGCCTCAGCCATGTGAAAGCACCATCCCTTTTCAATATTTCAGGATTTGAGTGCGTTCAGCCCCCAGAATGGATGTTTCTTCCAAGCAGATAGAAATCTGCATCCCTGTTGGGTCTCTAAATGGTCCCGTGATGTGCGGCTGGGTAAGTCCTTGCGACAGGCGTGACAGAATAGAAGATGTGCAGTTGCTTGGGGAGGGAGAAAGTCAGCTACTCAGAGCCCTTACAACAGCCTGAACAGAGCAGCACAGGTGCCTAGGAAAGCTCTTTGTCAGAGGCAACAAGCTCCTAATGCTGTCCCCATCAGTTGCTGCCAAGGACAGGAACAGGAGACCTTATTTCACAAGCTTCAAAGCTTCCCTTGGCCTCCAGATTCAGTTTGTCACTGCACATGGCTTTAGAAGGGGGACCCACAGCACCCTCCAAGGACCGGCATTGCCCCAGAGCAAGCCTGGCCAGTCCTGCATGCCACCAGCTAGGATCTGCAAGTGAGGTTTCCCCAAGGGTCTTGAAGACAGACTAGGGAAGGGCCCTGCTCAGAAGAACAGGTTAGGAAAGGAGATGAGACCAAGTGGATGGTTTTCCAAGATCCCTGCAATTCAGCACATCTGAGAGTGATCTGGCAGAGGGCAGGGGGAAGTGGGACCAAGTAATTCAGGGAGGAGAGCCTGGGGCTGGTGAGAGACCCAGTCAAGGCTCATAAACAGGGCAAGGCAAGCCAGAGACCATTCCTCAGACCAGGTGTGAGCATAAGATGAGCAGCAACCACTCAGCAAAGGAGATCTACAGTGTTCCAACAGGAAGAGAGCAGGAGGCATCTCGCCAGTCTAAGCATTGGGCATGCACTGTGGGCAGTCCTGGTCCAGCCTCCTACACCCAAGAAAGAGGAATTATATAGAAGAGCATCAATAAAGGGTTTGGACATGCATCTTCCAGTGTATTAACTGCACTGGGACTCTCAAGACACCCCTTCGCGGCTCAAGTCCTGCAGGCTTGGAGGTCACCAGGAGTGACACATCCACCCTTCTGGCCCTTACACTCGTCATGCCACAACGGGGTGCTTTAATCAGCCTGCCCTGCTTCACCAAACACCGGATCCACTTTGACATTCAGCTTACCCACAGAGCAGCCGGAAAAGCCACAGGGCAAACATATGCGTGTGTGTGTGTGTACAGGGCTAGATCAGAAAGTACCTAAGTCAAAGTGGATGTTCAGCAGGAGTTTGGAGAAGATACGACAGAAAGCTCTCCAGGAATACCTTGTTCTGATGCTCTGAGACTCAAGTGACCAGCAGCAGAGCGGAGGCAGCAGCTTGGAGCAGCCCCTTCTCGCCCAAGCTGCTCCTCACCATGCACACAACCAGAGAAGCAGAGCAGCTCTTGCCTAGGACAGCCCAGCAGGGTCACGCTGCTGGAGGCCCTGCAGAAAACGCGCTCCCTTCCCTGTCCCTGCCCCCTCTGGGGATGTCCCCAGTCCAAACACCCGGCAGAGATGGAGAAGAGCCATGGAAAACAGGATTCGTGCCAGGAGGGACAAGACCATCTAGGCCATCTCTTAAAGAGGGAGGATCCCAGCACAGCTTCCCACGCAGGAGCAGGGAGGGACAAGGACAAAGCCAGTCAGTGCTCAGATCCTCAGAGGCTCTAAAGCAGTCCTTGCACAGCTGCATCTCCCAGAAGAGAAACACATCCAGTGCAAGCATAGCCAGGTGCTTAGCAGCAAAGTTTCAGGCCAGCACAAGTCCTGTTACATCTGCATCTCCTGACTATGTCTGCTTTAAATAAGCGATCGAAGGGGAGTCCTGAGAGCTGCCAGACGCTGCCCTGCAGCCCAGCAAGGGTCAAGTTATGTCAAAAATGCAAAAGCACAAGCACCCGTCTCCTGCAAGGCTGCTCTGGTAGTTCTCTGGGCTTTCATTAAGAGATTTCTCCAAATCCTCCCACAAGCAAGCAAGGCAGAAGGGGAGGTTCTGCAGGATGAGGCTTTTAGCTGCATTTCCCACATCCCTGCTTTCACAAAGCTGTGGCCACTCCAGCTCCCAGCAGAGCCCTGGGGTCGTGCCGACATAGGAAGGGAGCCCAGCACCCAACAAGCTCAGACCGCATCCCAAAAGCTGTCCCCACTCCAGGCATGCAAGCCCATCACCCGTCCCCTGTCTCTGTGATGCCCTGCTGGCTGAGCCAAGCTGCCCCATAGCCACGTCCTGCACCACAGCTATTCCTGTGGGAACGCAACCCCAGCTGGGCACCCAGCACCCCAAGGACTGGGGCTGCAGCCCCCATGATGTTGCTGAGCCCCAGCGGCCGCGATGTGTCTGGGGCCACTTGACACGAGGCTGCTGGAATGCAGCGAGGCTGCAGGCAGCCCCAGGAGCAGGGACTTATAAGGCATGGATGGGAAAGGCGGGGAGCCAAGCGTGCAAAACTCTGCTGCAGAGAGGGGAAGGCTCAGGAGCACTGCTGCTGGAGCTGAAAACCGATGGGGACGCTCCAGATGGGCTGCAGGGCTCCTGCCACTGCTCCAGGTGGAGCAAGCCCTGGGCAGTTTTGCTCTTCTGCACATCAAACACCCCCCACAAATAAAGAAAACAGAAGAGAGGCAGCTGATCTGCAGCTCATGGGCTGGCTACCACTGAGCCCCAGGGCAGGATCAGACCAGGAGTTGGGCACCAGCACTAGTCCCCCGAGGCTGGAGTGTTCTGCACAGCTCTGCTCCCAGCTGGATCAACCCTTCTCCAACAAACCCGCAGCAGGCAGGGGGACACCACCGGGGCTCAGCCACCCCTGTGGTCAGGGCAGGAAGCAGCTCAAGCAAGGGGGGAAGCATGGAGAGGCACCAGCCCCTGCCTGGAGGAGCAGGAAGCACATGGGTGCCGATAAGTCCAGGCACAACGGGGCAGCACCCAAGAATAGGACGTGGCCGGGGCAGAGGAAGTGCTGCCAGTTACTGTCCCAGCGGGGCAGCTCCCCAGCTCAGGAAGATGCCAACACAGCAACCCCCCCTTCCTTCCACCTGGCCAAGAGGTCTGCTGGGCTAGGAGACACACGAGTGGCACAGACAACACACTGGACGCCCACCTCCACACTGGTACCACCCAGCCCATGGGCTCCAGCAGCCTATGTGCCACCATGAGGTGGCAAGGGACCTACAGACCCCTCACCAGCAGCTGGAGCCATGGGCCTCACCCATGGGGGGGCTCAGGAGCACACGCACCACGGAAAGCTTCTACAGACCAGCTCCTCCTGCCCGCACCCAAGCATTTGTTCTCCTGGCGGGAGACACGGAGATGTGACAAGTTCCTGCCCTGACAGCAGGGTGTTGGTCTGTATGCAGGACCCTCAAGAGGAATATTCTCCCCTTGGGTCCTCAAGCAAGGGTATCTGTGCCCAAGGTCTCTGCCCAGCCACAAGTCAGATTCCTGGGCACCCTTCAGTCCTGCATCTCCTCTACTCACACATACAGAGCACGACTGGAGGCACACGACCCTCTCCTCAAACCAGCCTGATGTAGGGCAGCACACTTCTGGCCACGCTTCGCATCTCCATGGGCCAACACCAAGCAAGTCTTCCACAAAACCTGAGCAATGGTGAGCTGAAGGGCTGCAGCAGCTCTCTGCTATTAATGATAGCTATGGGACCATCACCCTGATCCCAGGGAACCTTTTGGGATTATCAGTAGGATGCCACAGCACTGAGCCACCATTGCATTAGTCCAGTTCCGGGCAAGACAGGGCTACTAGACAGTGGGGAGAGGCCATGCTACCCAAGAACAGACCCTAAATGCCAACCCTAAGCAGCACCAAGCCCTGGCCTCCACACAGCACTCTTCCCCACATGACCCCAAGTGGGCAGCCAGCCTGTAAGAAACAGAAAACAAGGCAGAGGCAAGACTATCAGCCCAGACGGAGAACTTCTGTTAGCCCCCAAGACAACAGCTTTGATATGCAGCCAAGTACTAGGACCTCACCCCACACTAACACGAGAACCCACCGCCATGTCCTTATCAGGGAACATGCCATCCCAAACCGGGAGGTGCAACCAGTCCACAGCCTGTTCTGAGCTACGCAGCAGGGCTGGAGGTCCTCCGCATGAGTAAGGCTGTCCTACCGGTCCCTTGGTTTTGAGCAACCACAGCCTGTGCCCAGGAACAGAGGAGAGCATTGTGTGAGGCCAGCACACGTGGTGCCATGCAACCATGATCCAGAGGCACACACCCCAGCAAGCACCGAGCACACCAAGGAAAGGCTGGAGGCAGGAACTCATACCAACATCCTGCCTCCCTGTTCTACCAGGGGGATAACATCCGCCTGGTTGGGCTTGAGACCATTCCTTCCCATAGGGCACGCAGCAGAGGTCAACATCCTCTTCCTGTCTACATATCCAAGCAACTGAGGGAGCCCCAGGGCCAAAGAAGTCCTCGCCACCCTGGACACACCAGGCAGAGCCCAGAGCTCGCAGAAGTGCCCTACCTCCACACCTGCCACCATCCAAAGCATTGCAACACAACACCCTTCATCGGGGCTGAACCAAGGGGGACAGCAGGCCCTCAGGCCTCCCAGCCACGCCAGGACCCTACAGGACAGCAGCCAAAACACCCTTGCCAAGCTCATGGTCTCTGCTTTTGCCACACTGAGGGCAGGTTCACCTGGCACAGACGCACTCACGGCATGAGGGCCACCACTTCCCCAGGGTCTCTCCTCACCAGACGCACTGGGCTGCCTCAGGACCACAACTATGCTTATGCACAGCAGTGTGACCCCAACCCAGCATCTCCAGCACTGGGGCTGCACCCCTCTGCCCTGCTCCCTAACCAGGAGGGACTTCACAGCACCCGACACACAGGAGGGATTCAGCTTCAGACATCCCATGTGGCATATGGGTGTTTTAAAGCACAAACGGATTCTTCCCACTTATGGCCTCTGCCACATGAGACATCCCTGTGTAACAGTGACTGCTGCTGCAGAAGGCACTGCCCTCTTCCAGAGGTGGCCTGTGGTGTAGGGACACATGGGGAACAGACACCTCAGGGCCTCCTGACAGGCTGAGGGAGCTGGGGTGCTCAGCCTGGAGAAGGAAAGGCCCTGGGGAGACCTCACAGCGGTCTGCCCATGCTAAAGGGGGCTGCAGGAGAGATGGGGGGGAGACTTTTTGTCAGGGCGTGGTGATAGGACAAGGGGTAAAGGCTTTAAGCTGAAAGAGGGTAGATTTAGATTAGATATAAGGAAGAAATTCTTCACTCGGAGGGCGGTGAGGCCCTGGCCCAGGCTGCCCAGAGAAGCTGTGGGTGCCCCATCCCTGGCAGTGCCCAAGGCCAGGCTGGGTGGGATTTGGGCAGCCTGGGCTGGTGGGAGGGGTCCCTGCCCACAGCAGGGAGGTAGAATTAGATGGTCTTTGAGCCCTTTCCAATCCAAAGGATTCTAGGATTCCACAGGATAAAAGCTTTCAAGATCACTCTCCTCCAGATCTGAAAAGACCAGCTCCCAGGCCAGGTCTCCTAGAGAGGAGGTGAAGCGCCTGAGCCTTTATTTCAGGCACTCGGGGCCAGGACAGGCAGAATGAAGCATTGCTCCACGATCCAAGCAGCTCAGTCTTCGTGACTCAGCAAAGCTTAACCTGGCGGAGACCAGCAAGCCCACGAGAACTTCTAGCTCCAAAAGCGTTCTGTACCAGCACTGAGGAGTCATGCTCGACTTCACACAGTGCCAATTCTTCTAGCAAAGACAGGGCACCGGGACAGGAGGAGATAACAGGGAGACTCCCACATCCCTCTCCCAGGAAGGGCAGCTCATTGGTAGACCAAGAGGAATGGGAACACTCCAGTTCCCAGACCCTCCACGTGCATGGTGACTTCAGGGTATTTGCTGGGCCAACTATCTGTCAGTAACAGAAAGCCGCGTTTAACATCGAAGATACTCTCACAATGCACAGAAACATCTCTGAAGTGAATCACCAGCCAGCCAGAGCAGAAGAAGATTACCAAGTAGTGACCACAGCCCCTGCACCCGCAAGCTCCGCATAGCAAAGAGCAGCATCACAAAGTCATTTGACTTCAGAAATCACATTAATCTTATTTGTTTCAAGTCAGAGAGCTAGAATCCATGCATGCAAGAGGTATCTAGGTCCACTCAAGTAGAGATTACAGAAATCAAGAAGTGTCTGGCACCAGTCCATGAAGGGCTACAGCCACCCAGCACGTAACACAGGCTGCTCACCAGTGGCATTCCTGGATGCTTCTGGCAGCCCCAGCATGCTACAGAGCTAAGAAAGGCCAGGGACGAAGTACTCGCTACCCGTGCCCAACCAGAGCTCTGCCCGTCCTCCTTCTGGAGGCTGCACGGATGCCAAGAGCCTCCTGCCTCCCAGAGCAGGGTATTCTCCAACTGCTGGATACCACCACAGCCTCGCCATGGACCAGCAGGGAAGATGCCCCTCTCCCAGCAGAGAGGCCCCGAACACAACGCACGGTGGTGAGCACGCAAGCTCCCCCGGCTGCGCGACGAGGGCACGCAGCACCTAGGCAGCTGCCAGTCTCGCGCTACCCCTAGGGAGTGCGGGGACATATGCTGTCATGCAGATTGGCGGCTGCCTGGAAAACTAAACAGAAGATAGCAGCAAGTGGGGAGGGATCGGCTTTGGGGAGGTGTCGGGTGAGGAACAGCAGGGACTGACATTCGGCCCTGTTTGTTTAACATTCCCATTAACGACCCAGAGAGGAGCAAGAGGCATTCCTGTCCTCCGCATGTCACCGGGCAGGAAGGGGCTGCGAGATGCGGGGGCTTGCAGATTAGATAAAGGGAGAGGCTGAATTTGGGAGCTTCATACCACTGCATCTGGGGCACACAGTGCCCTTCTGAGAATGCTCTGGGAAGCAGCAGAGGAGGCTTGGGGCGGGGTGCATCCACAGCACCAGGATCTGGCGGCATTATCAATGCAGCTTGGGAAGATATTCTGGCATTCCCTGCTACTTGTGTTGGGATTGAAGGACTCGCCTTTGCATTAAATGCAATTATTGACAGAAGGGAGCAAACAGATCCAGAGCAAGGGGAGCTCTGGGCAAGCATCTGGGCTAGCCCAGAACACAGCTGAGCCCCGGACCACAGCAGTACCCTGAACACAAGGCCGCTCCTGGTTCTTGTGTCACCATTAGCTTCCTCTGCTGAGAGGATGGCTTCTGCTCAGCCACAAAAAAAACCTTTGGAGGGCTCAGAGTGGCCACCGGGGAGCCCAACGAGCAGCTAACACCATAATTCGTGGTGACAGCAGGACCCCAGAGGAGGGCTTCCCAACAGCAACCCCACCAGGCACAGGGACACCCCCACCAGCCCATCACCTCCCAGTCGTCCTGAGCCACCTCCAGGACGGTCAGACATCCTCCGCACCCCTGGGGGCAGGGTGACGAACACAACCACGATGCAGAGCTAGCAGGGTGGGCCTGACTGTCCCCCTCCCCACACACAGCCGGAGGCGGCACGATGGAGAGCAGGGACACCTCTGCCACAGAGCCAGCCCCACACTCTTTAATTCTGGTTTTCAGCCACTAAGCATAACCCTGGAGAACACCAGACTCCCGAAACATAATAAGGACAGGCCAGCTTCCAGCACCCAAGTGGCCAAGCCACCGCCAGGCTCCCTGAGCACCACGAGCTCACCCGGCCACCACCGAGCCAGAGCTGCGATGCACCACGCGGCATCAGCCTCGGAAAGCTTTGCAGGCCAGTGAACAATCGGATCAAGGAGCCGCATTGAGTCTTCTGTGCGCACGTGACACCCCCTGGTACTGAGCACCCAGAAAGCTGCGTGGGGCCCCGGGTGCTCCCTCTCCACCCACACACACCAGTGCCGCCCAGTGAGGCAGGGACGCGCCACCAGCAGCATCACAGCCACGTCCCATCGCGTCACCTAAGCCTTGCTCAGCAGAAGCTGAGCCGCGGCCACCACCTGCCCATCCATTCCACCCCATTACCCGGGACTCCACGCCAAGGGTCGCAAGGGCCCCCAGGCAGCTGGTGCACGGGGGCTGTCCAGCCCCAGGGGTGGCAGAGCGGCCCGGGCGCCATGTTGCGGCGGCGCGAGCGCACGGCGCGCTGGAGGAGAGCGAGGGGAGGGGGCAGAGCATCTCCCCGCTCCCCAGGGCTGGGTGCGGAGGACTGCAGCAAAAGGCTGCCGAGGCTTTTTCCAACGGCGTCTCCAAGATGGAGGAGAGCAGGCAGCCCCACCAGACCAACGTCGCCCCAAGGCGCAGCGGTAGCGACGATGCTGATGCCCAGCCAGTGGCCAGAGCGGACCCGCAGCCTTGAGGGCTGGGCTCCATGTGCTTCGGCAAGTGGCTATGAACGAGCGACCCTCGTGAGCCCTCCCAGCGCAGGATCCGGCTCATGACGGCTGTCCGAGGGATAGGGACGGCAGCCAGGGCGGCTCCCAGCCCTCTCCAGCCCCAGCCAAGCTGCCAGCACACATGGCACGGGTTCCATCACCCAGATTTGTCTGTCCCTACAGCCCACACTGGAGCCTGGATGCCAGAGCCTGGTCCCACCAGCCATGGGGACTTGGGAACAGGACTCCCTCCCCCAGGGCAGCAAAGTCCCTGTCCCGTGAGGCTACGAGACCACGGGGCTGCTCTCTCCCAGGGCTCACCACATCGGCGCTGTCAGTCAGAACACCCTGCCCTCGATAACCCCGATGCCCACCGTGTTCCAGCCCCAGCTCCCTGACCCCCCCAAATCTCCAGCTCCTGCAGCTGGACCTCGGTTCCGCAGCCCAACGAAGGGTCCCTCAACACCCCCACACCCCACCCCGATGCTCCAGATCCCCAAAACCCCGGACCCCCGAGGCTCCGGTGCCCCCCGCTCCCAGCGCTCCGGGCCCCCGACGCCCCGGTTCGCGGCCCCGCCGTGAGCTCCCACCTCCTCCTCGACGTTGCCGCCGCCGTTGGTGTGCTCGGTGTCCTTGTTGAGGTTGCTCATGGTGTGGGACCGGGGAAGGGGGGAAGAGAGAGACAGAGAGAAAGAGAGGGGCGAAGGGGAGGGGGCACAGCTGCTCCGGGGCTCGGCGGGGCCGGGCGGGGAGCGGTGCCGGTGCTCGGGGGCGGTGCGGGGCGGTGCGGCGCTGCCCTCCCGGTTCACATGCGGTGACCCCCGGGCCCCGCTCCGCTGTTAAGGACCGGGCCGGGCCGGGCCGGGCCGGGCGGAGCTCAACGAGCCGCAGCTGCGGGGCCGACGCGCCCCAGCCCCAGCGCCAGCCCCCGCCGCTCCCGGTGCCGCCGCTCCCGGTGCCGCCGCCGCCGCGCACCGAGCAGCGGGGCCGGGACCCGCCCGCCCCCGCCCCGCCGGCCCCGGGGCCGCCCCCGGGCCGCCCGCCGCCAATCCCGGCCCGGCCCGCCCCCGGCCGTCGAGGGGGTGGGGGGTGTCGCGGGGCTTTTTTGGTCGGGTTCTGTTGTTTTTTTGTTGCGGGTTCGGGTTTTTTCTTGTTGTCGCTGTTGCCTTTTTTTTTTCCCCTCCCTTTCCACGAAAAACTTTCTCAACTTTGATGAACTTTCGGGCTTCAACTTTCTTAAAGGGACCGGCGGCCCCCGAGCCGGGACCGATCGCTCCGGGCTGCCCCCGGGGCCGGGGGAAGGCGCTGGGCTCCCCCCTGGGGCTCCAAGGAGCTCGGGGCTGCAGCTCCGAGCGCCGCCGTTACCCCCGTGAGAGCCCCGAGCCCCCGGCACGCACCCCGCGGGCTCAGGATGCGGGTCCTGTACCCTAGAACAGCATCCCCAGGGCAGCAGCCCCACATCCCTAGGCCAGCAGTCCCTAATTCCCTAGGACAGCAGCCCCAGTCCTCCTGCAAGAGCAGCCCCGTGTCCCAGGCGCACAGCCCCGCTCTCAGCCTCTCAGCCAGCGCTGATCGCCTGCTCAGCTCCAAGACTGGGTGAAAGGAGGGGAAATGTCAGCCCTATTCTGTCCCCCGTGGTCCCACTGCTCCCCCGAGCAATGCGTGCTCCCAGTCCTTGGCTTCTAGGGTTGGCCCCGCCTGGAAGTGCTCTCACGCCCAGGCTGAGCAGCATCACTGGTCACAAAATCGCAGGATCGCAGCACGGTTGAGGTTGGAGGCACCTCTGGGTCCATGTGCTCCAACCCCTGCCCAAGCAGGGAGACCCAGAGCAGGTTGCCCAGGACCACGTCCAGGCAGCTTTTGAAGATCCCCACGGATGGAGACCCCACAGGCTCTCTGGGCAGCCTGTGCCAGTGCTCCATCACCTGCACAGCACAGGAGTGCTTCCTGATGTTCAGATGGAGCCTTCCGAGCTCCAGCTTGTGCCCAGTGCCTCTGCTCCTGGCACTGGCACCATTGACGAGAGCCTGACTCCATCTTCTAGCAGAGATGTTCGAGTCCTTTGACCACGTTGGTGGCTTCCTTCACCCAGCCCCACAACCATCACTGCAAAATCAAACTTAGTCCATGACAGACTCCAACCAATGCTTTGCTTCCAGCAGCAGCTCGGGGATAACATTTAGTTCATGTGTGTGTTGTGAAGAGGTGTGAGTGTGGCTGGGTGCAATCACAGCTGATTTCTCTGCTGACACCTGGGTTTGGTGCCCTGTTCAAGCTCCCGCTCCTGACTTGCTTCTCCACCTGGGTACGCAGAGGCTCGTCAAGAAAATTTCACCCTAAACTCAGCCACTAGTATGACCAAGGAGCTTTGGGTCCAGCACCATCACCAAGGGTTCCCGTAGTCAAGCAAGTGCCCACTAGGCCATGTCTTCATGGGAGGTGTCGTGGTTCTCATGTGGCCAGTGGCAAGGAGATGGCTTCTTTTTGTAAGGCTATGCAATGAGCTTCTAAACCCGAGAGCCTGATCCCTGCCAGGATGCTGTCCTCCAGGAGGGGGGGAAGGAAAAACAAAAAAGCCCTTTTTAATTAAGAAAACCAATTATTTACAGTGCTGATCTATGGTATTTTTTTTCACCTTTACACCCCCAGCCCTGCCAAACCAAGGGAGAGCCCCCAATCCACCCCCACAGCCGGGTCATCGCCAGGACAGGGGTGGCCGCTTCTCCGCTCAGCAGCGATGCAGCGCAAGAATGTTGAGCAGACACGGAGCTCTGCCCGGCTCTGGTGTTGGCAGGATGCCTGCTTTGAGCAGCTGATGGACCACCCGGGTTCTTCCAGGTGACACTTCTCTCCCTTATTGTAGGTGGCAGCCTAAGCTTGGCCATCCGATGTGGGCAAGGTGGTTCACTTGGTAGGAAAGTTCCTTGTGGGGTTCTTGGGCAAGAGAGAAGCATCGTGCTTGCACAGCCACCCCTCAGAGCTGCATTCGCTGGCAGCATCCCGATGTCCCAGTGTCCTGTGGCTCCTAAGTCCCACTGATATCCCCAGCAGTGTCACAACCAGGCAGCCTGTCCCCTCCCAAGGGGCTTCAGTGAAGCGGCGTGTGCTGCAGCGAGGAGCCCCTGCTGGTCCAATTTCTTCTCCATGGGGAGAAGATGATGCTTCCCATCCCAACAAGCTCACAAGGGTGGACAAAAGCTGGGACAAATGATGCGGTTGCTGCTTCCAGCTTGTGCAGGAGAGCCAGTCCACCAGAAAAGTGTGGGATTTGGACTGAGGACTTTTTCTTTGGGTTGCTCTCCACTCCCCGCATCCAGTGGAGCTGCTCAGCTTCAGCTGCATCGAGACCACATCAGCTGGACCTGGGTGACACTGGTTCAGGACAAGCTTTACAGCAACATGTTTTCATGCCAGCACTTTGCACCCTGGAGCACCTCCTGTCCAACAGTATCTACCTCTGCAGTCTGGCCAAGGCCTGCATCGGGGCAGTGTCCTTGCCGTACCATCCTTGGTGATGCAGTGGTGAGAAGGGCAGAGATGACCCCCACCAGCCTCTTCCACGTGGCTTCCTGTGGGGCAGGGCCCACTCTGGCAGGTGCTGGGAGGCAACACCAACAGGGCTTGGAGTAGCCAGCACTCACTGTCAGCTGGAAAACTGTATTTCCATCTCCAGAGCAACCCCCAGGTCTCCTCCTGCTTCTTCAAACACAGGGATGTGCGGCGTGCACAGGGGCCTGCCCCGCTGCCTGTCCCATGCAGGTACATCGCTGTGTCCTGTAAATGATGGGAATTTGGTGATGGCACTCACCAGGGAAAGGTGCTCAGCTGTCAGGTGCTCACAACCATCAAGCAGGTCCTGGGGAGGGTATTGCTTAAGTACTTTAGGTTAAAATAGTTTGCAATCAGCTGAGAAATCAAGGTGAAACCTGGTGAGGTTCACCAAGGAGAAGTGCAAAGTCCTGCCCTGGGGAAAACAGGCCCAGGACATGCTGGGGGCACCCAGCTGGGAAGCAGCCTGGTGGAGAAGGTCCTGGGGGTCCTGGTGGACACCAAGGTGAGCAGGAGCCAGCAACATGCCCAAAGGAGTAAAACGGTGTCCTGCACTGCATCAGGCAAAGCGCTGCAGGCAGAGGGAGGTGTCAGGACGCAGAGGCACTGGGCACAAGCGGGAGCACAGGAGGCTCCATGTGAGCACCAGGAAGCACTCCTGTGCTGTGCAGGTGATGGAGCACTGGCACAGGCTGCCCAGAGAGCCTGTGCGGTCTCCAACCATGGAGAGATTCAAATCCCACCTGGACATGTCTCTCGGTGGCCCTGCCTGAGCAGGGGTTGGACCAGGTGCCCTCCAGAGGTCCCTTCCAGCCCCAGCCAGTCTGTGGTTCTGTGGAACAACTGGGAGTCGTTCACCCCTCTGTAGGGATGCAAAAAGTTTTACCTGGGGGACCTTGGGGGTTGTCATGGAGGGTGCCTCGGGTGCCTGCTAGCCCCGAGCCCATCACAGGCTGTGCTACACTTTGCTGTGCTGTTTTGCTATTTCTCGCTGCTTATCTGGGGCAACAGCTGAGCCTTGGCACTTGTCCCGGAGCAGAGAGGACGTTCCCGTGTGTTTGAGGTATGGGGATGGGAAAGTGCTCGTCCTCCAGGCACAACATGGGGGGATTTCCTCTGCTCACTGCTGACTCCGATTTCTCCTCCTCTCACCCTTGTCTGGAAAGCTTCGTGTCTCCCCAGACCACTCCAGCCAGCACCGCTCTGCTGCTCTGCTCCATCCTGCCCTGGAAAATCCCCAGTTTCCAAGTGAGCAGAGCAGAGCAGCCAACCCCACCGTGCTGACACTGCTGTGGGGAGCGATGGGCACGTGCAAGCTGGGTGCTGGGGTCACCAAAGCCTCTTTATGGGACCATAAATTAGCTCTTGGAGACCTTTCTGGCCACCAGCAGGAGGAGGCTTTAGGGCTGAGACGATGCTTTTGGTATTAATTGACATCCAAATGTCTGGAGACTCATTATCACAGAATGGCTTGGGCTGGAAGGGACCTTAAAGGTCATCTAGCTCCAACCTCCCTGCCACCCTGGAACCCCCCAGAATGCCCCCCCACCCCCCCAGGTGCCCATCACAGGGCTGTACCTTCCTGTGGGGAAGAAGCCTTCCCTAACACCCACCAAACCCTTCCAAGCCACCAGCTGTGGCCGCTGTCCCACGTTGTGTCATCTACCACTCCCAAGGGACGTGTAGCTCCATCAGCTTTCTGAATGCCAGCCCAGGAGCTGTAAGCTGCTATCAGGCCCCCTTTTAACCTCTTTTTGGCCAGATTAGCCCAGCCCAGATCCTTGGTGACCCTTCCGCGGTTCCTCCACCTCCCATTCCCATCCCCAACCTGCGCAGGGAGTTCCCTCTGGCCCCACAACCCCTTTACACCTTCCCAACCCGCCGCAGTGGGGACGGCAGCCAGGCAGGGCAAGGCTGAGAGCAGCCCCCAACCCTCTGCATGCGTTGGGCTGAGCACCGCGTGGCCGCACCGCTCCCACGAGGCCCAGGTGGACGTGTATTGGCCTGGACCATCTACTCCAACGCGTGAGCCCTGCTCTGGCACTTTACAGCTTTGTGTTTGTGAGATCACCACGAGTTTAATTTCTGAGCGTGCTTCAGGTCTGTTGGTACTAAATCTCATTTCCTGGCTAGCACTTTTTAAAAATCAACTTATCACAGTGATGCCCATTTTACAGATGGGGAAACTGAGGCCTAGAGCATCCAGCATCACGGAGCTGGTAAGCAAAAGTGCCGTGGCCTCTCCGGAGACTGAAACACTGACACAGACAGGGTGATTGCAAATAGCACAAGGGCTCCAGGGCAGCAGAAGGCTGCCCGAAGGCAGCACTGCAGCAGTCACCCCACTCGGGCTGCTCTGTGCCCCAAACCGGTCAGCTCAGCGAGGCGCCGGTGGCCGCGCTCCCCTCTGCAGCCCGCTGCATCCCGAGGAGCGACAGCAGCACGGCTGAAGGGCGAAGGGTGAGAGTCGTGGCAGGAAAACCGGCACCGAGCACGGCTGGGATTTGGGGGCACCTGGGTACCGAATGACGGGATGCAAACGGCCCAAGCAGTGCAGGATTTGGGGTGGCCCATAAAGCAGCAAGGGTGCTGGGCAGAGACAGGGGGATAGCGGGGCTCATCCAGCATCGTACGCCTGCAGCAGCTACTCCGAGGGTGGCAGCGAGCGCTTTCAAATTTTAATTCCTTCCCGCACGTCACTGCCCGTCTTCTCCGGCTCTGCCTTGCCCCAGGAGGACGCGCTGAAGCTAACCAAGAAAGACAGGGGCTCGGAGGTGTGCGCAAATGCTTGCTCAGACGCACCAGATCGCTGCAAAGCGGCTTTTATGGGCATTTCGGAGCAGCTCCTGGCAGCGCCGCCGGAGCCGAGGGCCGGGGATGTTCTCCGCTCGCCGCGCCCCGTGACGTTTCGAGGCCGCTGAGTGGGCTTCGGCCCAAAAAGGGGCGAGGAGAGCTCGTGTTTACGAAATTTGAATAAAAAATGCGCCAAACAGAAATGCCTCTCTGGAGCCAGGAGCGTGAACAATGAGCCCACACGCTTTTCCCTGATGGGTTGCAGATGCAGCATGCCTGCAGTCCCCCGGCGGAAGAAGAGGAGAGCTTTTGCAGTTTATTCACCCAGGAAATGAAGATCTCGCTTTAGTCTGCCCCAGAATTCCTCTTTTTTTTTTTTTTTTTCTTTTTTTACCTTGAGGGTGAAATACGCAGGGGAAAAAAAAAAAAGTCACAGCATTTCCCCAAGCTTGTGCAGTGCTTCAACAACGCGTTGTTATCCCGTTAGTTTCATAATTAATGTGTTGTTCGAGCTGTCATATTAATTACAGGGGAACGAAGCAGCGGGAATTTTTTATACAGACCCTTGTTAAAGGTCCCAGACCCAGCTCTCCCTGGTGGCAAGCACTTGTGGAGGAGGGCACCGTGCTGGGACACTTCTGGGTGTCAGCAGCAGCAAGCAGCAGCCCCTGATCCCAGCCAGGATCACCCCCTGCCCTCGGATGGGAGCGGATGGACCGTGTGCCGTCCTGCTCAGCAGGCCCACTGACCATTAATTCTCTCCCGACCTGCACCCTCTGTTAAATCATCTTCGGACCTAACCAGCAGACATCGCAGAACATGCTGAAGGCAGAAGTGCTCCCAGCATTCGCCATTAAGCAGCTACAAGTCGAGAGGGGTTGCATGATACATTCCCTGGTCATCCCAGAAAAGAGGACCAGATCTCTTCCAAGAGAAAAGGCGGCCCATTTTCACGCAGGGTATTAATGTCCAGCCCTTTTATGCACTGGAGACCTTGTAAAACAAAACAAAAGGACTTGTTGTGGATGAATCCTTGGCAACACGGCCAACATACACATGACCTTCCGACTTGGAAAACAGATGGCCAAAAACCCAAGCGAGCAATCCCACCGCACGCAGCGTCACTCGGCTCCCCTGGCGCCGTGACTGCGGCCGCGGGCTGGGGTGCGCCGTGGCTCGCGGAGCCCAGCGGAGCAAGCAGGCGAGCGGGATGGGACGTGCAGGGCGGCTGTCGCTCCAGCCTGGAGCCCGCTGTGGGCTGCTTTCTCTGTCTCATGTCCTTCCCCAGCACCCTCGGTGCTCCCACAGGGCCCCTGCACTCAGTGCACGTGTCCACGGGTGGCTTCAAGGGTAGGGAAGGAGCCTCCTCGCAGCCTCGTTCCTCCTCCTTGCTGTTCTCTGGGTGAGTGTGAAGTCCTGTTGGGCGGCGAAGTGCTGAGCGTCGCTGAGGACACCTCAATCCTCAGCCCCACCACAGGGGAAATAACAGCACCACCAAGCATGGCATGGAGACCTCCTGGTGGCTTTGGCCTCCCAGGTCCTGCCTCACTGGCCAGAGCCACCCATGCCCTCCTCCCGGAGCCAACGCTTCCCATTCAGGGGTTGCTGGCTGCTCCTCGGTCATGTGGATAACGAGGGATTAGCAAGTCAGGGGAGGATGGGAGCTAAATGAAGCATCACCACCGCCTTGGAAGCAGCTGCTCTATCGATGCTGCCAGTCTGGATCCAGAGGGCAGCGCGCGCAGACGGCCTCCACGAGGTGGGGGTAGGAAAGCCACCATGGCACGGCAGCACCATCCCGCAGCCCCTCGTGCCACCCCTGTGCAGAATACCCTTGCCACGGCTTTGGCCAAGCCGAGGAGCCTGTGCAGGGGCTTTCAAGGGCTCTTGTGGCTTGGCCAAAGCCAGGGGGTTCCTGACGGGAGCAGGGAACATCCCGTCTCTGTCCCCAGGGCACCCCAAGCTTCTCCTCTTGGCATTTCAAGCCTTGGCAGCAAACCAAAGCCATCTATCTTTCCAATCCTTAGTCCCAGAAATGCCAGACTTGTTTAAAATGGGCTGTTTAGATGAACCCGTTTACGTTGGTATGTTGGACACCCAGCATGAAAGACTTCAGCTCGCGATTAAAGCTTGGCACAGCCCTGAAACCACAGAAAACAAAGAGTTTTATCATGGGACGGTCCCTGGGATGAGCTGTAATTAATTCTGCTCTGCTTTGACCACAGCACATAAACACCGACGGCAGTGAGCGCTGATTTTCCAGGGCTGGCCGCTATTGATCGTTTCAGCTGATGGGGCAGGAGGGGACAAGCTGCATGTCCCCACCAGCCCCGGGCTGCATGCCGGGCTGATGCCTGCCTCTAGGCATTTCCCCAAATCCCAAATTCCCGGGAAACACCCGCTGCATCACTGGCCATCAATGCTCTGAGCATCGACGGCACTTCCAGGACAGAGCTTTACTCTGGTAAAGAGTAAAACTTCACTTGTTTCCCCACCACCCCTCCAGTGTCTCCCCATCCATGGTTCCCCACCACCTCCAGCCCCACCGTTTCCCCTTCCTCCCACCCCAAAGTGTTTATGCGCAAACTTCCCAGGAATCATCCATCTTCAGGAAGGGAATATGGCCTGGAAAATTCCAGCCTCAGCAGGGAACAACAGGCAAGGGGCTGTGATGGAAACTGTTTTGCAACCTTCGTTGTTCTACCCCAACGCTGGCAGCCCCGGCAGTGCCTCTCGCCCCGTTATCTCATCGGTCTCCGCGCCTCCTCGGAGCGCCTGACCCACAACAGCCCTGGTCTCTCTCCTTCTACACCCGCTCGCCGAGGCGCCCAAAAAGCTCCCGTCCGAGCCTGGGGAGCTTGGGGGTCCAGCGAGCCCCCCATGCACGCGCCCTGCCAGGCAGGTCCTGGGAACAGCTGATTTATAGGCTTGTGCCTCGTTATGTTTACGCCAGGCGAGTTATTTAAAACGAGGAGAGCGAGAGGAGCCGGGTTTTGTTTAAAGTCCAGCGAGGAGATTTGCCTTAAATAGGCAAGAGCTGAGATTGGAGGGGAGGCCGGCAGCGGCGCAGACCTCCGGGGTGGGAGCGGAGCCGGGCACCGCGGGGGGAACCAGCGGGGGGAGAGGTGGCAGCAGGCTCCCGGTTAACCCTTGGGTGCTGCTCATGCCCCCGGCACCGCAGACGCTTCCCCGCCGGTCACAGCGGGGAGAGAACAGGCTGGCATGTCTGAAGCGCACAAAACGGCAGCCTTGGGAGAAATGTAGCTGGCTCTCACGAGCCAGTGTTCACTCTGAAGCCTAATGATGGCAATTCAAAAAGCTGTTTGGTGGACTACGTTGGAGCAGCTACTGTGTGTCTGCCCCCAAGGGAGCCCCCGCAGCCCAGCACGGCCCTGGCTATGTAGCCCCAAGCAGTGAGCCCCCCAGGCTGCCCCACTCCAGCCCTCGAGGCCCCCTCCATAGGGGCGAGGAGCCGCGCTGATGCAACAGCATCCCGCGGGGCATGACACGAGCTGGGTTTGCTCAGTGCTGAGCACGGATCTGATAGCTCTCTATAAATACATCCGGGGTCACCACCAGGGACGGGGCAGAGCTATTTAAACTCAAGAGGGACACTGGCAAAAACAAAAGGCTATATATAAACTTTCCATGAGCGGCGCCAGGCCGGGGGGGAAGGTTTTAACTCCTGGAGAAAGGAGGTGGAGGAAGAGCCCCCAGAGGAGTGGGGCGAGGCACTGGGATGGGGCCGGACACGTGCCTCTGTGTCCCCAGGGCGGGCAGTCCCCACGTCCCTCCGTCCCCATCCCCAAGACCAGCAAAAACAGTGCCGGCAGAGGGGACAGGGTCCGGCCTCAGCACCGCAGCCACAGCTCCCAGCCCCGCTCCAGGCAGGACAGCAAGGGGCAAGAAGCTATTCAGATATTTTTCCACTTTCTTGACTTATTTGGTCAAAGCTGCTGATGCATTAATCAGAATAATGAATAACGTGGGTGCCTCCGAGCACTCCGCTGCAGCGCTCGGATGGGGGAAGGCAGAGCTGCCAGTGCACCCTTTGCTGATCCCTGTGGTGCTGCTGGTGCCTGCGCTCCCCAAAGTCCCCGCACCCCTGCTAACCCCTGCACCCACCACCGGCTAATCCCAAACCCTTGCAACATCGCCGATGCCTGCGTGCCTGGCTGGTCCCTGCACCCTGCCTCTCCACCAAAGGCTGCAATCCACGTCACCCTGACGCTTGCACCCAAAACTGCAGGCACTGCCACCCCAGACCCCGAACACCCAGCGGGGCGGGCAAAGCAACCTCCCACCCGCTCCCGCTGCTCTGGTGTCCCCATTGAGTCCTTCCGCCCGTCCCCGTGAGCTTTGATGCTCACAGGAGTGCCATGGTCCCAAAATATTGCAGCCAGGGGAGAGGAAGAGGACAGGGGATGTGGCTGTGAGGTGACACAGGGAGCAGGCAGGCGTGTGGGACATCGCTGGTTCTGGGGGGGATCTGGGCTTTGCGGTGAACACCAATTCGGGATCCCTGCCCCGCTCACCCCCTTGGAGGTCGCTCTGCTCCTACACTGTCACTCCACTATTTTTGGGCTCTCTGGGGGTTGAAGGGAGGAGGCAGCAGTGCTTGGCACAAGGGATGTACGCACCCTCAGGGAAAACCCCTCTGCCCGCACTAGCCCTTGGCAATCCACCCTGTCCTCGCTGGAATAGGAGGAAGATGACCACAGAGGTGGATGAAGCGTGGGCTTTTGCACGAGGCCCATAAACATTCACAACCATAAATTGCAGCAGAGCTGCCCGAGCCTGCCACGCTCCCACATCCCCTAAGCCGCAGCCCCGATAGCAGCCCTGCCGGTACCGGCGTGAGCAGAGTCACGTCCGTTGCAAAAAGTTCGGCCCCGAGCAGGAGGTGCACGTGGAGGGCTGCAGGTGCTGGGGTGCTGCACCGGTACAAAGGCTGGCACCCTGCCCTCCCCCGTCCTGCGGCCAAGCCACCGCTGGGATGTCCCCTCTGCTGCACGACCCCACGGTGCTGGAAGTGGCTTTAATTCTCACTCCTCAAGCTGGAGAGGAGCTGCGAGTCCTCGGGGTCGCCCCATGGAGGAAATCCCCGCCAGCAGCTTCTCCCCCAGGACTCGGGGACATGCACAGCATCCTTGGTCTGGTGAGGACCACGGACACAGGTCTGGGAGCCTGGCAGTGAAATCTGGGGCAGGCAGCATCGCTGCTGAGCCGGCGCTGGGGCCGCATTCCCCAGGGACAGATAAAAGCACCGGCTGGGGTCCTTGCTACCGTAAAAGGGTTGTCCTGTCACTCGGGCTGGCCTGGCTTGTGTCAGCGCTGCAGGAGGAGCTGTGCATCACTCAGCGAGCGGCTGCCACCGCAGCCCTGGTGGCTTGATGCCACCTTATCGGCGTGGCGAGGAGCCGCCTGCCTCGGCCACCGGAGCATCCCTGAGTTGTGTCACCCGCGACGGGGCCGAGGATGCCAAGGACAGGCACGGGGCAAGCAGGCAGAGCCCAGCAGCGGCCCCGAGTGCGGCCGCACGCCCGGCTGGAGCAGTCGCATCCCATCAGGCTCAGCCGGCTGCCGAGCACTCAGCCCCTGCTCCCCTGCCCTCTTCTCAAAGGGAGAGCCGCCCGCGCTGGGGCGATGCAAGAGGCAATCTTCAGGGTGCCCAAACCCCCGCCTCCCCATGCTCTCCAAATTCACCTCCTTCCCTTCCCCAGTCTCTGGTCTCCCCCTCAGCTCCCTGCCTCATTCCTCCCTCGACCCGATGACAGCCTCCAGCTGCCGGCCCGGCCCCCACACATCTCTTGATGCCCCCGCAGCCTCTGCCCACAGCTTTGCAGGGCTTGGCAGGGGGACACCACATCCCTCCGTCCCCGTTTTGGCACGGCCCCGCTAGCCCCACTCCATGCCAGCCCCCCCCAGCTTTTCCTGCACGAGCCAGTGGCCGCTATCAAATATTCATGGCCCTGCGTGGTAAATAAGCATTACAAATTCATGACTTGCTGAATTAACAGGGTCTGTCTTGGGCCGCTCGGCCAGGCGGAAGGAACAGCGGTACGCCGGCACCAGGCAGGGCAAAGCAGGGATGGAAGGGGTGTCCGCGTGTCCTCTGTGCTCCGGGCACCCCAAAACCGACGGCATTCAACCCCAAAGCAAGCCCCTCGTACCAAGGCTCAGCCACTGCCCGCAAATCCTTCCCGGACCCCACAATCCAGCTCGCCCCCGCGCTGCTGCCGCCTACAGAAAGGAAGGACGCGAGGCTCGGGTTTACAGGCTTGAACAATATTTAGTCGAGCACTATGGTTACAAGACTAAAGCGGGTTAATAGATAACAGGGCAAGCGTTCACCCAGTGCAGGAACCAAGCGCGGGTGGTTTTGCTCGGCACAAAGAGGTGGGGGGAAAGTCACCAGTGAAAGCAGAGCTGTCGGAAGAAGCTGGGTGTCTGTGGCTGGTCCAAAGCACGAGGAGAGGGTGAAGTGATTGCGTGGGCACGTGAACGTCTTCGCGCATCTGCAGAGAAATGGGATGTAGGGACAAGGAGGGGGCAGAGGGATGGGTTAGGCGCTGCAGCACGAGGTGAGCCGTCACCCCGCCTGGTCCCACAGCGTGTATGCTGAAGGAAGGGATGGAGGATGGGATTTCCAGGCCTGGCACGACGCAGCGCGGGGAAACACACCAAGAGCAGCACCAAAGCCTCTGTGCCAACGCCACCTCCTGAGGGAGCAGCATCCAGCACTGCCTCTGCTTGAGGAAAAATAAAAAACCCAGAGAAGAAAACATTTGCGCCTGAGCAAAAGCAGCGCTTCCCGTGCCCCTGCCACGCAGCGAGGCCGGGACACGTGGACGGCAGCCGGGCAGGCCAAGATTTGGCACGCTCAGCCCCAGCTGGGCTCTTTCGCCGCCACTGAATGCAGCGGCGCAGCCCCCTCCTCGTGTTATCGGTTCCCACCGCCGGCCGCTCCCCCCTTCCCCTCCGCCCCCTCCAAAGGGTCAGGAAGTTCCCGTGGTCTCGCCTACCCCGGGGCGGCTTTCACACGGGACGGCAGCGTGGCCGGACCCCCTGAGGATGCTCCCGACCTGCCGCCCCCGTCCCCTCGGCCACCGGGGAGCGGACTGCGGCATCAGCCTGGTCAGTGCTGAGGCCGAGCTGCTCAACGCGGTGACACCAGCTCCTCTCCCACCATGGTGACACCAGGGAGGTGTTTTGGGGACTGCAGGGGGAAGGGAGCAGCTGGGGAAGGGGCGAGCTGGGGGAGGCAGCAGCCAGCACCCCGCCATCCGGGGTTTGGGGTGCCCAGGAGGGGGCTGCAGGGACAGTGACAAATGCCACGGGGGGAGGCAGCCACGGCAACGCCACCCCAGCAGCGGCAGCATGGGGCGGCCGGGCAGTGAACAGATCCCAGCTCCCTTGCTGGATCCAGACCCAGAGAAACCCAGGGAGCTTGTACACTATTTTAGCAAACTGCTGAATCCACACGAAAAAGCTTATTCCCGCACGCTTGCGCTCTTTAAAACCAAAGGCGCTGTTGATCTTTTTCCAGGGAAGGCAGCCCTGAGAGCTCGAAATCCTGGCTGGACGTTAGCGGGATGCAATACTAAGCTCGTCGTGCCGGGAGGAAAACGCTCGTTGTGAAAGAGTGACCCCAACCGTCGTGCTGGGAGGAAATCTCCGCCGCGTCTCAGCCAGGCGGGACGGCGAGAGCAAGGCGAGGCGTCGGAAATCCGCTGCGGGGAGATGCGAGACAGGGACAGAAGTCACGGGGTGCTGTCGGTGAGGCAGGGAGGTCAGTGGGGTTTGGCCAGGCAGAAAGGGCTGCAAGGGTCTGGTTTGGAGGGGGACCTGGTTTTGCATTAAGATGTTTGAAAATGTTTTGGAGACCAGAACGCACCCAGCCCGGTTCCTGCTGTCACCTCCCCGGGACCAGGAGGCTTCCTGCTGCCCGTGTCCCCAGGCAGCCACAGGAAAACCATGCGGGAGGTGAAATAAACCCCATAAAATGGAAGAAAAGACACTAGTGCGAGCTTAGGGGCACAGAGGGTGAAGGGAGGAGCACTGCTGTATCCCCAGCCCCAGGGGCTCTTGTGGAAGGATGGGGGCCCCAGGAGAGATTTTGCGGAGGACAGACACCAAAACTCAGCCTTTTAGATCACCTGAAAGCAGGACTTGGCAAATAGCTTCCTTTAAAAAAAACACGCTAGCAGATCCTAAAGTGACACTTTAATATTCTGTGGAATATTTGGAGGTTTTAGTGTTCAGAAGATCCTCTAAACTTAATTAAAAAAAAAAAAAGGAAAATGATGAAAGGCACATGAAATCTTTCAGCTGGTTCCTAACAACCCGTCCCTTAGCCTGGCTTCACACAGCGACCAGACGGGTACGGATGCTGCGATGACGGCCGAGCAGGGAGCAGGGCACATTTCAGCGGGGGAACACAGGCAGGATCCGTGCCGCAGCCGCCAGGGCCGGTTCCCACGACCCTCCGCGCTTCCTGTTCCTCATGGCCCTGGGACACAGAGGCGGAAACGCTGGGATCCGCGGGGATGGGATCCGTGGGGATGGCCGGGACCAGCACTTCCCCCGCACCGCCGGCCACGGCACCTGGGGCCGGGTCCGCTCCGCACGTTGGCCCCGTGGTGCCCGACTTGTGCGCGGATGCTCGGCGAGAGCGCGGGCAGCAGGTTATGCCCAACGTGAGGATCTCCCATCGCGGTTTCGGCACGCTGCGTTAAAAACAACCGCTGCATTTCTCCAGGATGAGCGAGGCTGAGAGCTGCAGGGCGAACCCGCCAGCCTGCCGCGTCTCACAGGTGCCTGCGAGGGAGCCAGGCTGCGTGTGGGGCTGGCCGCGAGTCCCCAGCGTTGGCTCCAGCCCAAAGCCACATCCTCTCGCTCCCAAAGCTTGGGCCGGAGGGGCCACGCCGGGAGGCGGATGCCGGTGCTGCACAAAGAGGTGCAGGAGGAGGCAGGACGCTTTCCCACCGGGCTCAGCCCCGTTTGCACGCAGCGGCCATCGGCACCTATCGTGGGTACTGGTCACACACGCACTGGGACAGAGCTACCAAAAAAAAAGCAAAGCCAAAGGATCCCAGTGACAGCTGCCCCTTGCAGCAACTTCACGAGTCCCTTCTGCATGACACCACGCTCTTCTACCAGCAAATACTCTCAATTATTATGCCATTTCCAGAGGGTTTAATACCTTCATCCATAGCCTAAGCACATGTGAGAGCTCCAGCATGATGCGTACGCTGTGGAGTGTAGCTTTCGGTACCGTATTTGGGAAAGTCCTCCATGAAGGTATCTCATGGAGCTTTTAATCAGTGTTTCAAAGGACTACAGAGAGCCTGCTCACAAATCCCTTTCTCAGATGTTCGATGGGCATTTTCTGAAGTTCTTCCATGCAAAATATTTAGGCTTTTCCCAAGCTCAGGTTTTCTGGGCAGCTGGAATTGGAGCCCCAAGCACTACAGGCTGCATGTGAAGACAACAGCCCTGCAGCACAGACGTGCACAGATTTGGGTCACACCTGTAAAGGAGAGAGGTCCCTGGAGATATTTTTAGATGTCGGCTCTTGAAGGAAAGGTTTTTGGTTTCTTAGGGACTCCTCAGCAGCTGACGCACCTGCAACACAAAGGTGTTTCTGTCCCAAATCTGTGCAAAGCTGTGCAGAACCCAGAGAGGCCCTTTTCCTGTCTCCCCCTCATTTCTTTCCTCTCTCCATTCTTCGTGCAAAGCTTTGTTCAAACAACACTTCCCAGGAACAAGGAGAACTGCAAGGTAATCAGTATGAAAAGTTTTGGCATCTGAACGTGTTCTGAGCTGAGAAACCCTCACCAGTTTTCCATTGCTCTTCTAACAATGCTGGAAAACAATGTTCAGCACACACCCCTGCAGAGAACCCGCCAGCAAGAGCGCTCACACGAGACGGGGCAGGCGCTGCACGTCGGGCGGACGCAGGCAGCAGAGCACCCAGCCTCACCTCAGGCACGTACAGGCATCTGTGGCTGCTCTGCGAGGCAAATAAATGGAGAAACGGGCACCTCGCCTAGGAGGAGAGGCTGAGAGAGCTGGGGCTGCTCGGTTTGGAGAAGCGGAGACTCGGGGGGGCGCTCACCAATCTCCACCTGCAGGGAGGGTGCAGAGAGGTTGGAGCCAGGCTCTTGTCAATGGTGCCAGTGCTGGGACCGGAGGTGCTGGGCACAAACTGGAGCACCAGGAAGCACCTCTCCGTGGGTGACCGAGCACTGGCACAGGCCACCCGGAGATGTTGTGGAGTCTCCACCCATGGAGATCTTCAAAAGCCACCTGGACGAGGCTCTGGGTGGCCCTGCTTGAGCAGGGGCTTGGATCAGATGACCTCCAGAGGTCCCATCCAGCCTCAACCATTCTGTGAAATGTGATGGTGATCCTCCTCTCCCGAAACCTTTTAATTTGTGTTCCTTTCTGCCACCTGCAAGATAAAAAACAGAGCCACTCATCACCTGTCTTAAAAGGAACCTACCAGAGAAACAGACATTTCATTTTACTTCTCCAGAGTACAAGAGGTTTCTTCCTCTCTGCATGCCTAAGCAGTGATTTCTGAGATTGTTTCAAATAAAGAATGCAATTTTATAAAAGTAATTTAAAATGCATCTAAAAAAAAAACCCTCAGAATATAGCAACTCTGAAACACTAGTAAAAGTGAATTTGGTGGTTTTGAGGCAGCCAATAGAAAAGCTTGTAAATTCGTATTTGCATCAAGCAATTTAGCTATGTCATGAATAAACAATTGACCTGCCTCACTTAGAAAAATATCCATTAAACCTTAAAGAAGAAAATTCTAGGAGACAAGTACTTATGCCTATTTATTCTCATTCATACTAAAATCATCCAGAGAGCAGTTTTAACAGTATTTAGAAGATATAAAGGGGCCCATCTCAAGAAAATCAGCAACTTCATGGTTAGCCAGCACCCTGGCTTGCAGTCGAGACGCAGCAGCCACAGACCAGAGTCAGAAGCCGCGCTTGGGCTCCCAGGCTGCGAGCGAGGCATGCGACTTTGTGGGACAGTTTTCTTCTCTGTGCCTCTGTTCCCAAGCGATCTGGAGGGTGAACACACAGCCAGCCTCAGCGGGGAGCCCCGAGCGATTTCACTGAGCCTGCAAATTCCTGTGGGGCCACAAAAACATGAACTTTATGAATCCAACCGCACGGGAACAGAAAGGCACCGAGCAGAAGCCCTTGCACGTGCAAAAAGCCACGAGAGAGATGAATGTGAGCACACAGGTCGGGGGTTTTGCAGAGAGCGCATCCCCAAGCTCACGTGCACAAGCAACATGGAAAAAGAGGAACGATGTTACCTTCTCCAGAGCAGTGCACGGGATGGGACAGAGGCAATATTCGGGAAATATCCGGATACGAGACCTCAGCTGCAGCCTCTGAGTGATCCAGAGCATGAAAACAGGCCCGGACACATTATTATGGGGGTGTAGAATTGAGAAAAACAATATTATTACAGCAAACAGAGGAGGCGCTTTGCCTGGACAGGTCCTTGAGCTCCTCGGCTCTTTGTTTCCAGCAGCTTCACCGCCAGCTCGGGAGGTGTCAGCAGGCAGGCACTGTGCAGCCACGAGCAAACCCATGGTCCCGGAGCCATCAGGCTGCCCAGGGGAACGGCCAAGCCAAAGCATCCGGCACCACCTCCCATCCCTGAAACCCGGCCCCCAGCGCCAAAACAGAAGTAAAACCAGCTTCCGAGCGAGTCTCGTTGTGCCAGTGCGGAGAACACAGTACAGCCTGGTTTGGGCTAAGATCTGACAGCTCGATTAGAAACACCTCGGGCTCCACTCAACCCGTCTTCACACTGTGTCGAGAAGTGGCCGAGACGAGACACCCTGACAGTGCCTGTTTCTCCCCGAGGACAGCAAGCGGAGCTGCTTGTTCCCAGCTCACGTGTGGACGACTAAAGAGAGGTGCAACGAAGCCTGCCATGCCTGTGTTAAATGAGCAAGGGAGTGGAGATGTGCCAGAAAGGATGAGCTCATTGCAAAAATAATTGAAAGGGCTATTACAAAAATCAATACAAAGACCTAGCTGGCTTCAGATGTGCAACGTGTCAGCCGCAAGACACCTCCTCACAGCCCCTGTCTGCTTTCCATTATTGTCCATGCCACATCCACCAGCCTTTTTGCCTTCTGACAGCCACAGCATTTCCTTCGCACCCATCAGTGTGCAACAAAAACAGGCAGCTTGCTTGACATTAGCTGGAGGCACACGCGTGTTTCTGTAATGCCAGGAACCATGTTCCCGGGTTTACATTTTTAACAAAATATTTAGCTTTCCAAATGCCTCCTTTTCCCTGAGCAGGTCTCTCCAGCAGAGCACCCCTCTCTCTTCGTTACCAATTTGCCCTCAGCTGTTTCCCCAAGGCTCATTGTTGGTACTTGGGACCAGCCACCAGACCCTGCACTGAGAGGTTTTGGCCAGATCTGGGGGCGCGACCTACTCCGTGAGCAGCCAAGGAAAAAGGGCTCTGGGCACACAAGAGAGGGGATGCTGAGATGATGCAGAGAAGAAGCTGTGGGCATCCTCCCGTCCTGGCAAAGCGAGGCAGAGAAACACAGAAGCCTTTATTCTGACCGAGAGAGGAGCGAGCTAACCTTGCGTTGCTGCCAGCCAACTGCTCTCGGCCGACGCAGCCGCAAGCTGGGAGCCACATGCCCGAACCTCGCACCTACATGTTCCTGTCTTTGCTGCAGGCTTTGTACTTCAAGGCTTACTTTTTCCATCACGCCCCGTTCCCAGGTTGTGTTATGCCAGGCAGTCAAGGGTGGAGGAACTGCCTTTTTCCAGTATTTGAGGAAAAACCCTGCCCGCCTCTCCAGGGCAACCAATCCCAACGCTTTGCACAGGTTTGCTGGGGACTTGCTCCGGCATGTCTCTTAGCAGCATCTCACCCCATGGCCATCCCATCGATTCAAGCAGAGCCCTCGCTGGTGTCTGCAAAGGTGCTGGGGCTGGCCCAGAGCACCTTCATAGGGCGTGGGGCTCATCACTGATACACAAGATCACGACGGACCATCTCGTGGTGGGTCTTGTCACACGCTCTCATCCCCATGATGCCATCCAGCTCCTTTTTCTTCCCCCCCACGCCCTAAATTTGTGCTGCACAGCATGACCTGCACTTGCTGCTGATGCAGGAAGAGGGATGATGTGCCTCACCCCAGCACAGCAGAGGAAAGCCATCCGATGCCATGATGTCTACATTCTTCTTCTGCCTGTTCGAGACCTTGGATGCACCAGTATCGCCTCTGCTAAGCTTGAAGCTCAGCGTGCTCTGAGACAACACGTTCCTTGACCTGCTTTTCTCTCATCACTAATTCACACCTAGCAGATTTTCAACTTAGCTCATGCATGAACTCTTCACTGGCACCACTTAATGGCTAAGTAACAAATTCTGACAAAGCTCATTAAAAAAAGAAAGCCATCGACGGCAGCAGCGTGCCTCAGTTCTGACCCCCAGCTCCAGGCAGGTCTGCCAGGGAATCAACTCCTCGCATGGAAATGTGAAGGAACAGCAGAACGCCGTATCAGCACAGCTTGCTTCAATCATTAAAATCCATCTCTGAGGTAGACTCTCACATGAAAACCTTGAGACGCGATTCCAGGCTCCCAGCTGTACAGACGGACCAGCTTCCATGAACTTGTCCGCGGCTCACCCAGAAACACGGGAAGCCAAAATCAGGTGTCAGGAACGCTCCTGGTGCTGCTACAGTTGTAACACGATCCAGACGTGTCGGCACAGGAAGGCCGAGCTGGCAGCCAGGCTGGGAGGACCGAGGTATGAAAACAAAATTCCCTGGCAGCGTGTTTGTTTTTTTTTTTTTTTTCTCCTAGCAAAACAAGATCCTAATGTAGAAAAAGAGCAATCACAGGAGCGGGGATGAAAAGGCTGCTGTCGAAAACATAATTACATTCCCAGATACGTTTTCAGCCCTAAAAAGTTCTGAATGACATGTTTCTAAAGATGTTTTTTTAAATAACTACAGGTTATTAATTCCGTGGAAAGCTACCAACCTTTTTCTATCTTCATTTTGAAGCCTCTGTTTGGAAGTGTTTTGCATTAGGCAACACCCTTCCAGCACAGGCAGCTAGGCAAGGCGGCTGTGGGTACCGAGGGACGGGCTCAGAGGCTCTGGCTCCAAAGGGGAGGGCAGAGCCAAGGGAAAGGCACACGGTACCCACCGGGGGAGGAAGCAGGGGAAAGCTTCCCTGTTACCCTGCCTCTGCAGCAGTGCTGCTTGCCTTATCTGAGCGGCTGCATCTCCGTGAGGTCAGCAGGAGACCCGGTGACTGCATTGCCATGGAGCCGGTCAGAGAGGGTGAACGCGCTCCTGGACGTTTCTCACACGAACTCGAGGACAGCGCAGCTGGGATTGCTGCCAAGGAAGAGCACAGAGCGAATGTTCGAGGGATGGCCCGTCCCGCAGGGACCCGCTGTCCTCCTCAGGCCCCAACATCTGGGTAGCGTCTCTGCTGTCAGCCCCACGTGCAAGAGGGCTGTGACCAAGCAGCTGTCCTCCTGTCCTCTTCTCCTCGCCTGTCTCCACCTAGTGTCTTCTGGCTCAGGCAGCTCCACGAGGCTGGTGCTACCTGCCTGCCAGCCCCTCAGATCCCATCCGTTCCACATCTGGAATCTGGGATAACTGATCCTAAAACCGGCATGACGAACAGCAAGGCTATTCGGCCCTACCTTGGACTGGTTGCAGCACAAGAAGCGTTCCCAAGCCGGGAGAAGATACAGGAGAACCAGCCAGAGCTCTGCTGGAGTGCCATGCAGGATGTTGTGCTAAAATAATGCGCTTCGGGACCTGGGAAGCTGCCGGCAACTGGCTTTTATTTGAGAAGTAAAATGGAGAGAAGGTTGACAGCTCACCAGGGAGAAGGGTGCCGGTGCCCTGCAGAGCCTCACAGCTGTTTGGCAAGGACAGCAAACAAGGGACAGCAGCAACACCCTAAGGACAGCAGCGGTGCCTAGCTTTCCAGAGCAGGCGAAGGGAAAAGCGACAAGTGCCACAAAAACCGCTGGCAGGCACCAAGTGCCTCGGGAGCGAGGCTGGGATAAGAGTCCAAACAGCACGTCTCTGCTCTGCAAAACATCCAGAGGTGTGGGAATTACAGATGTGGGCATGCTACGGACACAGGCATACGCAGGCAGAGACACACGAACCGTCTCAGCAAAGCGTTTGGAGAGCTGCAAGCAGCAGCGAGAGACCTCGTGCTCGGCAAACCTTCCTTGGCGCAGATGGGGACATGAAGGGACGCGCAATAAAACCCTTCCCGGGGGATACAAAAATAATATCGTGTACATTCCAGCTTCCCGAACAACAATCGCCTGAGAAGCAGGCACTGTGGGAAAGTCTCAGCTCGCTTTTCCTGGGTATTATAAATAGAATTACGGCTGCGAGGCCATTTAATGGGCTCCGTTTGAACTCGGGCCCTGGCAGGAGGCCAGCTCCCTGCACAACAGCTGGTCACTTCCTGACAAACCAACACACGCGCTGCGGCGGCTCTGGGAATCAGGAAGCCCCGACCGAGCGCTGCCTGTCAGACCCCGCAGGCTACGAGCCCGCAGATGAGGACAAGGAAGCATGGGGGCGGGCGAGTAGGTGTGAGGTTTCCCAAGATGTTCTCCAACCTGTGTCTCAAAGGCCTGAAGAACTTCTCTTCCAGAAGGCTGCCTGCTTCCTGAGCCCACCGAAGCCTGCAGCTTGCTCACCAGGCTCCGTGTCTTCGCCCAAATGGCCGGCACTGCCGTTCCCTTAGGAGATGCTGCTCATCACGAGAGCCTGCAGAGCCCTGCGATGGGCAGCTCAGCACACTGGTATCCACATTCCTCTTGTCCTGCTTCTAGCTCCTACTCATCTGTAGGTCTGTACGTCCTCAGATCACGTCTGAAGGAGCATCTTCATATTCTAAGCAGGGTATCGCACAGCTCAGCCAGTGGCGGGGTCTGCAGAGACACCACCTGGGCCCAATTACTTCACAGAATCGCACAGAATGGTTGAGGCTGGAGGCACCTCTGGGTCTATCTGCACCAACCCCTGCTCAAGCAGGGACACCTGGAACAAGTTGCCCAGGGCCATGTCCAGGTGGGGTTTGAAGATCTCTCAGGAGGGAGACTCCACGACCTCTCTGGGCAGCTCTGTCACCCGCACAGTAAGAAAAGCACTTCCTGACATTCAGAGGCCACCTCCTGCACTCCAGTTTGTGCCCAGTGCCTCTCATCCTGGCCCTGGGCACAACTAAAGAGAGCCTGGCTCCCCAGCCTTGTCTCACACCCAACAAAACCCTTCCAGAAAGCCCTCCCTGCAACAACCCCGGGCTCCTCCACAGGCAGGAGAGGTGCGGAGCCGCCTCACCCCACCACCACGCAGCCCCACGGCACACCGCACGTCCCCTGCTCCTTGGCAAACGCTCCAGCACAAGGACGTGGGGCTGTTCGAGCGGGTCTGGAGGAGGGCCACGAAGATGATGAAGGGGAGGGAGCACCTCTCCTGTGAAGAAAGGCTGAGGGAGCTGGGGGCGTTCAGCCTGCGGGAGAGAAGGCTCTGGGGTGACCTCATGGCAACCTTTCAGTACTTGAAGGGGTCTTGTAAAAAAGATGTAAAGGGACTCTTTGCTCAATCGGATATTGACAGGACGAGGGGGAGTGGTTTTTAGCTAAAAGAGATTTAGATTAGAGATTAGGAGGAAGTTTTTCACTCAGAGGGCGGTGAGGCACAGGCTGCCCAGAGGAGCTGTGGACGCCCCATCCCTGGAGGTGTTCAGGACCAGGTTAGGTGAGGCTCTGAGCAACCTCACCTAGCGGGCAGCCTCCCTGCCTGAGGCAGGGGGTTGGAACTGGGTGACCCTTGCGGTCCCCTCCAGCCCGAGCCGTGCTGGGACCCGCACCCCCAGCGCCCCGAGCCCCCCCCCCCGCGCTCCGCTCCCCTCAGGGCTCCTCAGGCGGCGCCGAGGGGCGGGGGTGAGGAGGGGGCGAGAGGAGCGCAGCGCGCATGCGCCACGCGCGCCTTTGTTTGGGGCGGCGGCGTTACCCAGCGGGCCCGGCGCGCTGGGGAGGGGGGGGGGGGGGGAGCGCGGTGGGCGGGGCCACGCGGGGTGGGCGGGGCCACGCGCGCGGGGGGAAGGGGGCGTGGCGCGGCGCGCGGCGGGGTCAGTTGGAGCGCGGCGGCGGTGGAGGGCGGAGGTGCGGAGCGGAGCGGAGCCCAGCGCAGCCGGAGGCAGCCGAGGATGATAAACACCCAGGACAGGTGCGCGGCTCGGCTCGGCTCGGCTCCTCGGCGGGCCGCGGCTGCTGGGTTCGGGGAGCCCCGGCCGGGTGGGCCCGGCGGGCCGCGGCCTTCCCCCGGCGGTAGGCGGGCGGGGGGCGGCCGGGCCCGGTGTGCGGGCAGCGCCCTGCGGGGCGGCTCCGAGCCCGGGGGGACGCGGGCATCCCCGGCGGGGGGCTCCCCCGGGCCGCGGGGGCTGTCCCCGTGCCCCCCCCCGGCCCGGCGGTGAGGGGCTGCGGGCGGTGCGTGCCCTGCTGCCCGCGGGGCCGGCACCGGGCCGTGCTGGGCTCCTGCGGGGTGTTTGCGAGGTGCTCCTCTGCTGAGGCTCCTCCGTGTGGGGCTGACAGCGCAGGAGCTTGTTTTTCTGGGCTGCGCTCATCTGCATCCTCAGAGCCGCCTTTAAAAAGAAAACAGGTTTGTTTCTGTAATGCCAGGGGGCTGCGTGGGTCTGTCCACCTGGCACGAGTCTTCGGCGCAAGCAAAAAAAAAGAACACAAAAACCCAACCACAACCAAATGCGGAGCCTTTTAGACCCAGCGGTGCCAGTTGTTGGCATGGACAGAAAGCGGCAGCGGCCTGGAGGTGGTGGAGAGCCAGCGGGAGCGGGCTGAGGAGTGGAGTCGTCGTCCCCTGCGCTGCCCAGGGCCGGGGCACGGATCTGGGACCGCTGGCAGCGCGGCGAGTTGAAATGACACCCGCCGGCTGGGCAGGCGCGCTCGCCAGCAGCTCCTGTTTCAGGCAGGACTTGGTCAAGAAGCTCTGGGAGCCACTTCAGCGCAAGGCGCTTGCTGAGCTCGACGCCTTTTACCCTGGGCTGCTGGAAAGCAAAAAGAAGAGGGGCTGCAGCAGATGGGAGCGCAGTTCCTAATTTTAAGCTCTAAACGGGGTGCGTCGAGGGACGAGGCTTTGCTGGGCCGTTGCATGAAGTTCTTTGCAGGACTGCTGCCGATGCACATCAGGATGAAGCAAAACCTCTTAATTTGTGCCCCCTGCACATGCTTGTGCCCTGGGGCTGCTTTTAGGGCCCTGCCTGGCTGCAGCTGCAGAGTTTGGTGGGAGGAGAGAGGCAGCGTGCAGGTCTGGGCTAGGCAAAGCCCTGGAGGGCTCAGCGCTTGAAGGGGTCTTGTGTTTTGACTTCTGCGTGTGCCAGAGGAAGCAAAACTGGGAAGTGCCTTGAGCTGCTTTGCATGAAAACTGCTGCCTCTTTTTTTTTTTAATTTTTTTTCCCACAACTACACTTCATTATCCAGCTTCTTGATGCATTGGCCGCAAGTTGGAGAGAGCTATCAATAGTACATTGTTAGCTGGGGGGTGAGGGAGGAGGGAAGGGAAAAACAAAGCTGCCAACAGCTTTCTGGGGGTGGGGAATTGCACAGCAAAGTGCTTTGTCATGCCTCTCCACATCCACTACTACTGAATACACACTGGTCCATTGATAGCCCCAGTCATGCCGTGCGGAGGGACTGTATTAATACAGAGCGCAACTGAGCATGTGTGGAAGGGATTTTGCCCTCAGACATCTTCGATGCAACTGCTTAAATAGCTCTTCCGAGTGTGTCTGAGCAGCCTTTTCTGCAAGCAGCATCGGCTATACGCCGCAGCCGCGTGGGAGCACCTCTGGAGAGCCCTGCCTAGCAAACCTGGGGGAGAAGGAAACACGTGGAGGAAGAATATTTGTGTTTCCTGTAGAAAGATTAGTTCGGTATGAGGTGGATAGCCAAGATCTTAGCAGATTCTGCCTGTGGCGTAACCATGTTGGCAGGCTGTTGGGTTGGTGTTTTTTTTGGCATCCGTAAATGCTTCGGTAGTTTGTTTGCAGGCTGTTGGTGTGTGTTCCCTGCGTGCTGTTTAGGTGGCGCAGCTCAGTGCTTGGTCCTTTGATACCGAGGACTGCCTCGCTCCTGGAGAGGCCCTGGGGTGAAAAACACCATCCTGGAAACACCTCACCTGGGCAGTTTCAGGACAGCCAGCCGGTTGTGAATGCTTCTGCAGAGGCTGTCCCGTACAGCCGTGTTCCTCTGTTAGTTTGCCTACTGAAAACCCTCCCGTTCCCCTTTATTTCTCAGGAAAGCTGTGACAAGGTGATGTTTGCATAGCTCTGTGCTGGTGTGTTTCATCGTGGGAATGCTGGAGAATGACTGGCGTCTTTGCGTTGCTTTTGCAGGCTTTGGGAGCGGAGTAACTGCTGCTGCCCCGTGCCTTGGCAAAGAGCTTTTATGGTGCTGGTAAAGGAAGCAGCGCTCCAGGAGTAAAATAATTTGATTCCATGAATGTGCTGAAAGCTGATGTTAAAGCCTGTGTTAGAAGTGATCCTAAAAGAGCATACAGATGAGATCCCAGCAAACTCAAAGACCACAAGGGGAACTTTTTCTTCTTGCGTTAAGCTCTTAAAATAGATCTTAGGACAAAGTCTGCGGGGTGAACCCTAATATTTAGGGTTGGGCTGAAGGATGCTTGTACGGTGTTTCACGTGCATGTGAAAATGTCAACTGGGATGCTGCGGAGTATGCTCAAGGTATCTGAAGAACCAGCCCTTTCGCCTCCTCCCTGTTTTGAAAATGTGAAACTTAAACCTCCTCCTTCTGGGCCCTGTTGATCTATTTGTAGATATTTGTCTACAGAAAATGTGTGCTCATCTGGTCATGCGTTTCCAGCCATCTGCTATTGGCAGTCTTCCAGGCGTCCCTTATTAGCATGAGGTTGCTCAGCACTCTCTGGGATCTCGGCTGCAAAGCCCCTCCTCCATTTCTAACAGGACGCTGCCCTTCTGCGATACGACAGCGCTTGGGCAGCGAAGTGTTTTACCGTAGTCCTCCAGGCTACCAGGGGCAGCTACCAGAGCTCGGTAGCTGCCCCTCACGTGCCGCAGGGGAGCAGGAATACAGGCGGTTTGGGGTCATGGGGAGCTGGAGTATCAGAAACTTTGACCCCTGCTAACATAACCTGGTGTTTCTTTTGTTGTCCCTTTTTGTCTTGCAGTAGTATCTTACCTTTGAGTAACTGTCCCCAGCTGCAGTGCTGCAGGCACATCGTTCCAGGGCCTCTGTGGTGCTCCTGATGCCCCTCACCCACTGTCGAAGATCCCCGGTGGGCGAGGGGGTAGCAGGGATCCTTCTCTTTCAGCTCTGATATATAAGGTGAGAAAGATTTGATGTCTAAACAATGATCCATGTAACAAATCTGCTCGCTTCCTTCCGCAGCCTGATGGGAATAAATGCAAAAGTCTTCAAGGTAATAAATGGGGAAACTGTTAGCTTTTTCGGCAGCCCTGCTGGCAGATTACTGAGCTGCATGCAGCTCTGCCTTGCTTAAGTATCACCTGTTTATTAAGAAACTTCTTATCAGAGGTGTGCAGCAAATGACTGGCCAGCCCAGTTCCCAGAGCCTGTTTCAGCTGCTGCCTGCGGAGCTGGCATTATCAGCATGTGAAGCAACTTCTTACATCTTGTGTGAAAAGAGGAAGTGGGAAGCAGAAAGGTGAAATGCCGAGAGAGAAGGGTCGATAAGCTCCTTCCCGTGCCCTGGTCCGGAAGGTAACGCTGGCTGAACCTCACAAAAGCAGGAGGCTCACAAACTGGAACGTTTCTGGAATGCACACAGAGGGTGTTCGTGTCTGCAAACTTGCCTAGGAGTACGTGGGTCTGTGTCGCTTTTGTTCCGTGGCCACCCTCATCCTAAAGGATCTTTCCTCTTGGCTTTCAGATGAATTGGCTCTTTCTGGGGAATAATCGGCACTTGTGCAGCTTCTCTGTGTTACGTTACAGTGCTGCACATCTGTCTCCCTTCTGGGACAGGCACTGTTTTTCCCCAAGCCAGGGTGTAAAGTGCTATCAGATGAGGCTGCCTGAATTTATGCTAAGCTTGCAGATTCGGCTGCTCAGACGGAATTGCTGTCATAGGTGTTAGACTTGATTTTAATTACCCCGTGGGAGGCAAGCAGCCTTCGTATGATGAAAGTATGCGGGCCCTTTCAGGTCGCAGCTACCAAAGTCTCCTGTGGAAATTCATGAGAAACGAGAGACCTCACAGCTGCTTTCAGAGAAGTTTGCTTTACTGCAGAGCTGGTGAATTTGTAGCATGTGCCTTGCCTGCTTGCCTTGTGAATAAACGTCAAGCTCTAGCCTCTTAATAACAATGCGACATCAGCTTAATGCTGCTGAATTGAATTGTCGCAGATGTTAGAGGGATGTGAAGTCCAGAGAGGCGGCAAGCAGCTCAGCTGGCTTCATTTCACACAAAGAAGAGACGTGAGCAGCTTCAGGAGGGCTCAGGACGTGAAGTGTATTCTGTCAGGGTCTGATGGATGACAAAGAGGTGACCCTGCAACTTAAACTCCTGCAGGCCAAATTTGCCAGCCCTTGTATACACACCGAGCAAGACCAGAGGTGGAAAATAGTCTAGACGTGGAGGAGATGCTGGTGGAAAGAGTCACAGTTTGGAGGCTTTGAAGTACTTGATTTCAGTACAGCCTTGAATTAGCACAGAAGCTTTCGGTGGTGGTGTGTAGGCAGGGCTTGCTGCCTGTGGAGATCTCGTCCAGATAGCTGCTTCTCAGAAGTAAGAACACAACTTCTTCCAGGGTTTTGCTGACAAAACCTACCTTGCCACCAGAATCTGTCAGAGGATTGGCCCCTTCCTTAATGTAGCTCAGCCCAGGGTGGAACAGGTTGCATTTTTAAACCACCTCCAGTGGTTTAAAGTCCCACCTCTGATGTGGCAATGGGAAATGGCCTCAAGTTGTGCTGGTGTGGCAGGGAGTTGGTTGGATATTAGGAGAAGTCTTTACTGAAAGCGCTGTGTGGCGTTGGAACAGGCTGAGTCACCATCCCTAGAGGTCTCCAAGAAACATGTACCTGTAGGACTTTGAAGCATGGCTTAGTGGTAGGCTTGCCAATGCAAGGTTCAGGGTTGGACTCAGTGATCTTAGAGGCCTTCTCCAACCTGAACGGTTCTGTGATTCTCTGCCCCTCTCCGCAGCACACTCAAGCCGGTGGCACAGCAGGTATGGCAGGCTGGGCTTTTCAGCCAGCGTGACCTGGAAAGGCATCTGGGCCCAAAAGCTTAAGTACTTTTTTCCAGCTGTGTCAGCTGTTCCAGTTCAAGGGGTGACCTTTCTGAACGAGCCTGCCTCCTCCTGAGTATGCAGCACAGCGCTTGTGTACAGCAGTGGTACGAATTAGGCAGCTGGGGCTCCCGATAGCTGTTGGTATTTTTACTTTAAGAGACTTGATGCTCGGCCCTTTGTCGAGGGAGCTTTGTAGAGCTGGGAAAGCTACGGTGGTGGGAGTCAGTGCTGGACAGCCAGGAGGGGCTTTGACAAACGGCCGTGCTCTGGCTAGCAAACTTGGCAGGAGGCTGCAGGTGTAGCGTGTGCTGACAGCAGGCTGCTTGCGTGGGCTTCTGGAGCCGCCTGGCTGTGGCAGGTCACGGCGTACATCCTTCCCTCCCTGCCAGCACCTAGGGGCCTCCCTCCATCCTGATCGGGGTGCTCAAGGAGCGTAACTGGGTTGGAAAACCCAGCTCTTGGTGAACTGTAGCTGAGGGGAAGCCGGTCCTCACGGCCTCGAGTCGCTGAAATGGAGCCCGGGGTTGCAGAGCGGGGATTTGGGCAGCTGGGGGTACAAGGCAGCGTGGCGGGGGCGTTTGGCAGGGGTGGGCTGAAACCAAATGATGCGTGAACGGGGTTGTGCTCTGAGCAGGTTCCAGTGAACTCTGGGCTGCTGCTTCCCAGGAACAGCTCCTCTCCTCGGGATCTCGCTAGCTCTATTTTGATACACGGGAATAAAACACCAGCTGCCCGAGACAGGCTGCGTAAGCATAACTCTCACAGAACCAGGGGAACTGGTTCTATTAATCCCTGCGGTTACGCTGCCTTCGCAATAGCGGGCTGTGTATCGGGGGGCTCGGAAAAAGCTCCCGAGGCTGGGAGCCTGGGGAAGGCTTCGGAAGCGCCCGACTTCTGGTTGCAGCAGGGCTACGTGACGACAGAAAAGCTCTTCCCCTGCTCTTGCAGGCTTCTGCCAGCCTTCCCACACAAACGCACGCGTGTGCCTCCCCCTCCAGCGTGTCAATCCCAGCCTGCTTTACTCAGCTTCCTCGCCCTGTTCTTGTTTTTGTGAAGTATGAGAAAAGCATCTGTGAGCTTTTCTTGCTTGAGAGAGATCTCTTCTGAAATGGAGACGTTCTCTGCACAGGAAAACAACTGTAAAAGGCTCCCATGAAGTCACTGGTGAAAGATGTGCGTAATCCCCTTGTTTTGCTCTGTTTTTAAATAGACCTTTGCGGTGCAGAGCTCTCGCTGGGCTCAAACCCGACTCTTGCCGCGGCTCTGTTGTGGCTCGATCGGCAGCTGTCTGGTTTAACCTCTCCTGGAGCAGCTGTTGGTGGGCTTCTTGCTGCACTTGGCTTAAAACCATGGTGAAACCTGACAGCAGGCACAACCACGCAGGCTCCTTTCAAACTCAATGAATAAACTTATTTCCTACAGGATATTTACTCCGATGAAGTGTAAACTTGTTTTGCAGTGGGCCTGCGCTCAGCTTTGTGTGCTTCAAACAAACGGCAGCTTCCTCTGCTCCGGTTACCAGAGCCAGGCAGTTCCTGATTTACATGCAGAGCTAACCTTGTCGCCAGCATTAACATGCCCGATGGCTTCTCCCTTGTCACAGCAGTCAAACCAAGAGAGTTGGACTATTTCAATATATGTGGTAATAGGGGTTAAAACACTGGGAAACAGGGTGGAGGAGCCCAGGAATGTTCTCAGATGGTTTTGCTGAGCATTGCCCTTTCTGCAAAGCTTACACCTTAGTAGTATAAAACACCTACAAGGCAATATCCCCCGCCCACCAAGCTGCACTAAATGTCCCCGAGTGCGGGCGCTGTGGTCGGAGATGTGTAGGTGTGCCTATATGGGATTTATAAGGACAGTCCGGTGAGGTGCTGTCATAATGCAGCCAAAGCACTTGTTCTGCTGTCAGCCCAGCTGCCGGTCAGCAGATCAGAGCTCATAATGAGCTGCTCAGTTACTCACCCTGATAAAATAAAATGCCCAGAGGCTGGACGGACACCTGCCCAGTGACCCTGTGGGGTAAAGCACTTCCCACCCAGGTGTTCCTGAAACTCGGGAGCAGCACAGGCTTGGCTTCTCCTCCCTGGTTTGCTCCTGCCCGTCAGAGCTGCACAAGTGATGTGCATGGGACAGCGTGCACAAGCCTGCAGCCCAGCACGTGGGAACGATTTAGCCTTTGCTGGAGTTGACAGTGTTAACTCTGGAGCCTAATGAATTTCTGTAGTTGTTTCACTGGGGCTTTTCGAAGTTAAATGTGGAAAACATTATTGGGCGAGCCAACTGCCTACAGAGACTGCCAGGAGAAGGAATGGCATTTAACCACGGAATTGTTTTCTAGGAATTGCTAAGCTGAATTTGAGGCTGGCTGCACGCTTGTTAGAGAAGTGTTAGAGGGGACATGTACGCTTGTGGTCTCTGGAAAAGACTTTGTCACAATTTTCACATCCGCGTAGCTTCTGTCTATTTTGGGGGTCTCTCTGTGCTATGTATTCTCCTCCCTTATACCGGGAGGCAAGCCATTTGCCATACCAGTTGGTTGTAAAATCTGGGAAAGCAATTTGTGGTCATCCCTTAAACAAAAAGACTGTGCTGGGGACTGGGGAGACAAAAGCGGTCAGGCTGCCACAGCAGATGCTATTGCAGCTTGTCGGTTGTGTTCTTTGAAGGGTAGTTCATGAACCGCCCTGCAAAGATGTGGCTGGGAGCTGCGGTGAATGAATGGACTCTTGCTGCCCAGAAATTGAATATAATGGGAATATGCAAAGCTGCATTCTCTTGAACAGAAAAGCATGACTAGAAAATCACTCCAAGGCCGGAATACTCGTTTTGGTGCGTCCCCGAGCCAATGAAAGGGGAAGGGAAAAGTATAATGTTCTCAGTAAAATTATTATAGCATTTATTTTGCATTTGCATCTCCCCTGCCTGTTAGGATGTAGGGTTTTACTTTTCACTCCTATTTCTTTGTTAGACCAGAATAAAAGCAAGGTGTTCTGGGAAATACAGGCAGCTTAAAACAATGGCTCAACCCCTTGGGGGTGTGAGGAGCGCTGAGACTCGGGTCTGAGTTTGTGCCTCATGGTGCATACCTTTGTGAGCTGTGGTGGGTCTCACGGGGCTGAATTTTAGTGGCTGGCGAGACTTCAGACACACACCGGTGTGCAAGGGCTGATCCCAGTTTTTTGGGAGGGCACTCCCATTGAAAGCACAGCCCCTTTGCATGTTCACTTAAGCATGGTCTCTTACACTTCTGGTCTGTAGTTTCATACTTAGTTTTCTTTAACCTTAAAGCATGTTTCACGAGCTCTCCTCCCTCCTCTGTCTAGGATGAGAAGATCACTGTTAACCAAGATGTCCCAGTGCACGAAGGGAAGCCTCATATTGTCCACTTCCAGTACAAGGTCACAGAGGTGAAGACCTCCTCCTGGGATGCAGTGCTCTCGAATCAGAGCCTCTTTGTGGAAATCCCTGATGGATTATTAGCTGATGGAAGCAAAGAAGGGTGAGTTTGGCATCCCGGAGCTGTGCCCGCAGGGAGCAGCGTTTCTCTTATGCTGGTGATGTTCCTCCCATGTGTGGGGAGAACGAGCTGTACATGTGGGTGGCACTTCTCTTCCTGACCTGCACAGCTAAAGCATGTCTTTGCTGCCTTGTCTTCAGGGAAGTGTCCTGTTAGTCCTCCATATGTATTTTTTCCCCCCTTAGAGATCATTTGAGACGAGTTACTGTTTTTGAGGTCCTGTGCTAATGAAAAATAAGCAAGAAATGAGTGGAGTGATTCTTTGCATACTTTGTGGAAAATTCTGTTCCGCTGGCCAATTGGCAAGTATTTATTTTGGCAAGTGTCTTCCTCTCTTTCAGGGAAAAACTCCATTATATTGATGTGCTCCTTCTCATCAGTAGGTGGTTCTGCTCTTGGGCTGCTGCCACGCAGGCTTCTGGCTCTGCCAGAATCTGATTTTTCTCTGCTGGCAGAATACGGTAGTGTTTTGTCCAGACAGCTCTGCTCTGGGAAGTTTGTGTAAACGCAGCTTCCAGAGCAGCTACTTCCTGCCAAGTGCTTCACCAGAGATCTCTGCTGGCAGGGAGCGCTGCAGCGTAGATGTGGCTTCACCAGATTCCTGTGCAGAGCTCTCTGAAGTCCTCCTAAATTTCCAAATAGGTTTTACCAGCAAATGACACGAGCTAATTACAAAAAAACATCATTGGGCACCTTCAATAAGTGCCAGTATTCCTGCTGTCTCATGCTCGTCTCCTTGGAATCTGAGTCCAGATAAACGTTTCTGCATAATTTCCGCAGTCAGCCCGTAAATCCTTTGGCCGGCTGTGTGCCTGATCTCTTGGGAGCAGGTTCTTCCGTGGGGGTATTTACCCGCCCAGCTCATCATGACTTAAAGCACGATTTTGCAAGATTATTTTTAGCTAGGTAAAACAGCCTAGTAGAGGCTATAATTAAAGTAGTTCATTACCATATTAACAAAATCCTTGCAAATTTAATCTCCCTCGGTGCACTCCAGTCTCACTGACTGCTGTTTAATTAGATCTCGATTCGAGCCCTGTTTGTCACCGCTCTAGCAGCCTGCATCGGAAATGGTTACAAGGCCGGCAGCGACCGCGGTGGCAGCACCGCGCAGATCCCTGGGGCTCGGATGGGGTCAGTGCCGCTGTGCTCCCGTCAAGAGAGAGGGCAGAAATAATTCAGCTGGAAGGAAGCTGGGTTTCACGATGCAGCTTCTCAGCTGTGCCATCCAGATGATATGTTCAGGAAACAGCTTTGCCTGTGCACATGCTCCTGCAGCGATGGTTTTCTCTTCTCTTCTGGCTGGCATGAGCTCTTTTATTTTATTCTATTTTTTTAAATCTTTACGTGAAGTGTAAAACTTAGAGATCCTGTGTGGTGCCAGTGAAGGGAATGTAAACAGCTGCAATATTCAGCTTCCCACGTCTGAAGACTTGTATGCAAAACTCCTGGCTGGTGGGGCTGTGCGTGCTGGCAGGCGGGTGCCAAGGACACGGACTTGTTGGGTGACTTGGTGGAGGACAGCTCTTGGTTTTGCAGGGCTGGACATGAAAGCAGGAAGTCCATTGTTTCAGCACCCATTGTTCGCTGGAAGGCATCTGTAAACAAGTAATCTTTCTGCCTGACAACATCCAAACAGTTGATAGTGCTCAGTGGCTTCCTCAGGACAGGACTTCCTATAGCTGATGTTCTTTTGTCTTCTTCCTCCTTGGCAGGTTATCAGCACTGTTGGAATTTGCTGAAGAAAAAATGAAAGTGAACTACGTCTTTATTTGCTTCAGAAAAAGCAGAGAAGATAGAGGTGAGAAATCAGCCCTGCTGTGAGGTTTGCTCCTTAGATCTAAAATGGTGCTGCTGGATCTGTACGAAAATCTGGTCATCCCAGGGCTTCAGGGGACACTTCCTGCTGCAGGAATTGTTATGTGCAGAATTTCTGTGGTGTTCTTACAAATCAGAAGTGGTTTCTCATGCAGTAAATAAGCCCTGTCTTGAGACTGAGGGAGAAAGAATATCTTGATTTCTCCAGCTGGATATGCTTTACTGTCCTGCAGGTAAATTATTACTAGTACTCTCAAGGAGAAAGCTGCTCCTGAGTAACTTGGAGTACTTTCCTGTCCAGAAGGTGGTTAATAATCCTTCTTGGGTAAGGAGTGAAGGCATTTGGCACCAGGATTCCGTGATCATCTGTGATTTGCAAGGGGAAACCCAGGAGAGGTTAATGCATGGTAAACGAATACTGGTAGCTTGTTGCCCTTGTGCTCATCTGCTTTTTAAAGATCTCCTGGCACTTTTGCCCTTCCTAGACCTACAGGTAATCCTGACCCTGGCTAGAGATGCTTAGGGCTTAAGGGGGCTGCATTAGGATCTAAAGATAGATGTGTCGGATGAGCGATTAGAGCACGGAAGTTTGAGATTTGTGATGAGGTACCAAGCTACGTATGTGTCACTTCAAATCCTACTAGACGCAGGCTAGTAACCAAGCAATTACCATGGCAGGAATAATTCAAATCTTAATTCTAATTTTACTCTGCTGCTTTGCAAGCTGCACTGCCTTCTCTGAAGTGAAGCACGTTATTACAGCTAAGCTGTGCTGACCCCAGGAAGATGTCGCTCCACGTTACAATACCAAGATTAATTTCCAAACAGAGTTCTTGCTCTAGTGTGTCACCAGCAGTGGCTGCGTAGGTGACCTCCATGGTGGCTGTTTACAGGGGACATCTGATGCTGGGTTTTGCTCGTTTTTAAAAAGCACGGGGAGTGTTGCCATTGAACCTGGCTTGTTTGTACGAGCTCTAGAGTGCTCCAGGCTCTGAGTCTTTGTACAGCTGAACTTCAGCGTCGCCTTGAAGGCACGTAGGAGCTGCTCTGCATGACTGCGCAGAGCTCTGAGGCCAGTCACCAGAAGGTGTTGCAGCGATGAGGTGCTGTGGCAGGGTGGCTCTCACAGGTCACAGGGGAGCGGCCGCTGTAGTAACAAGGGGATGCATGCCCCGCTAGTGCCACGTAACCTCGCCTGACCCAGATGAGCATGCGTGGGGCTCCTGGGCTGCAGCTTCCCTGGGGCAACATGCGCAGCTGAGCTGAGGCTGCAGCGAGCTCCAGGTCCTCCTCATGGAGACAGCAGATCTCTGACTGCTCCCTGAGCAAGCAGGTTCCCGTCCGCTGCTGCACGACCCGCTGTCAGGGCTCAGCGGGTGCTGGGTGCAGCCCCCCAGTTAAGCACAGAACAGAGACATCAACGTGCTGCGGGCTGGCTGCGTGCGTCCCGGCAGCGGGGCTGTGCAGCTGGTGGGTAGCTGGGCTGCCGCAGTGGAGTGCACAGCTCAAGTCCCCCTCTTGGCCAGGAGTGATGGTCGTGGCTTCTAGGGCAACACAGGTACAGAGGATTATTCCTGATGGTAACGGATTTCCTTCTCTTTGGTAGCTCCGCTCCTGAAGACGTTCAGCTTCTTGGGCTTTGAAATCGTGAGGCCTGGTCACCCCTCTGTCCCATCGCGGCCAGATGTGATGTTCATGGTGTACCCCCTGGATCAGAACTCTTCCTCTGATGAAGAATAGTTGCAGCGGGGGACGCGCGTGTGACCTGAAAATGCTTTTGAGGGGAGAGAGGGTTACATCTCCTTTCTTGAGGAAAGGGAAAACAAGCTTCTGTTGGACTGAAACTGCATTTCTCATTGTTAGATTGGCCTGTGTATCCTCAGAGTTGACTATCTCATTGAAACGTGTTGCCTAGAGAACTATATATACACACATGTAATCACCAAATAGTAAATGGAAGATGTTTATGAACTGGCATAGGAGCTCTTTACATGCAGCTGTGTGGTGTGTTAGCCTAGAGGCGCCTCATGCCCCGGCCACGTGGGGGCCCGGCAGCGTAGGGGAGCACAGCGGTAGATGCAGCATCATCAACTCCTTGACTTCTCCACATCAGTGTTGGTTCTTTCCCCATCACCTGATGTGCGGTGTACGCTCATCTGACCGGCTACTTTTTAATTTTCACTCAGACTCTTAAGTATAAGGCATGTTTGGGGAGTTAGACGCACGGAGACGTGAGTTAACCTTTAACACTACATTAAAACCCCTGTGCATCTCTGCTTTGGGGCAACCAATGCTGTTTTAATTCATCTAACTTTTTTTTTTTTTTTAAGAAAAAACACAAAACCTTCTTGCTCTTCCAGCTTTTGTTTAAACAGTCTTACTCTGTTCAATGTTACCACTGCACTATCACAGCATTTAATAAAAGGGGCATTCAGATTAACTTCACCCAGCTGGGGCTGCTTATTTAAAAGGAACGGAGCCTTTTTCGTGCTGCGATGGTACTCTGCTCTGGTAGGGTCAAGCGAGCGTTTGGAGCAATGCCTCGGGTCTGGGGGAGCGCTCCCTTCACCTGCTGGAGTCGCACTTTCCGTGGTTCAAAGAGCACGTGAGCCTTGGGTCTCCTGCCCAAGGCAGGGCGAGGAGCAGGCGAGGGGCTGCCCTCACACCTCCGTCCTGCGGGCCCTTCCAAAGAGACACGCTCGAGCCCCGAGAGGAGAGAACAGCTGTACCGAAAGCAAAGGGAGTCGTGCGGGGGGCAGCTCGCGTTTCACTCGTAGCACTGGAGAGCGAGGCTGTGCTCTTGTCTTCGTGCCACGTGGATGTAACCTGGCTGGCTTCCTTCGAGCACCACATGAGAAGGGTGTATTTATAAACCGGGCCCTGGAGACGTGTCGCGAACTCTCTTCCTGGCCTGGCTGCTTGCGTGTGGAATTGTCCGTGTGTGCTTTGTTATGCTCTCACTCTTCTGTGGAGGATTTTGTTAAAAGCTGAAGCCAAGCCATTCCATAAACATCGTGGTCAGTGTTTTCTGTCTGGGGGAGAGAGGTGGGGCCGGGCTACAAGTTTGTGTGAATAAATCATCTTAAAGTTTGTGTCTCTTTGCCCTCCTTCCCCTCCAACAGTGAAAGCAGGACAGACGTGGGCTCAAGGGGCGAGGAGCTGGGGGCTCTAATCCCTTTTAGAAGGGGACTTCAAGCCCCCATGTCTGGACCTTCTGGTGGTGGTTTAAAATCGGGTGGATGCTGCTTGTCCACCTCTGTCTCTCCCTGTCCCTAACCTGCCGGGGTGGGAACTGCTGTGCTCCTTCCATGCTGGTGGGGCATGAGGTCCCAGGTGTGGCTGTTATCCTGAGTTCGTTAAGGACCTGCAGTTATCGGTGCCTCTCCCGCAGGCACCCCACGCTCTCGCAGCTGCTGGCACTGTCCCTGGCATTCTGGACCTGCAGCGTGGCGGCCCTGGTGAAGGGCTGAGGCTGCGGGGCTGGTTTCGGAGGAGGACAGGACCCCGCTGTGCGTGCCTGGTCAGGGCTCTCACTGCCCCAGTTCCAGCACACCCGTCCCATTAAATAGCTGTTGCCTATTAAAGCCTCAATTACTCCTGTAAAGCCTCAATTATTCTCAGCAGCGGACCTTCCTGACAAGTCCCTCATCAGTTATCCCTTCAGCTGCATTTCTAGGGCTTTTAATGGCACTGGGATGCTGTGCTGGCAGGTCCCCACAGGCTGGGTCCCCAGGCTGGGCACCAGCAGCTGCCCATTGTCCTCGGGCCATGTGCATCCACCTTGGGGACGCTGCCTGGGCATGGAGACCGAGGCCGTGATGGCAGTGATGGCCCCCATGTCCCCCCCACCCCAAAGCCCAGCGTCCGTGTTGGCTGGGGATGGAGGAGTCAGGGGGAGCAGGGACAGGAAGAAAAAGCCACCCTCACAGGTTTGTGATTGTCTCTTAAAAAGATTTATTCTCTCTCCTTGCCCAAATGTACAAAGGCAAGAAGAGTACAGTTTGTATATATATATATTTATATATATATATATAAAAAACAAGGAACTTGGTAATAATGTACACTTTACAGAAGGGCAGAATCAGGAAGACTGAAATGAAACCCAACACAGCAACTCCAATGGAAACGAGCGCTATAAACATCAACGGTGCAACACCCGGGCGGGTGCCCGCTCGCGGGCAGAGGCTGGGGACAGGGCCCCAGGGGGCTGGGGGCCCCGCGGGCAGGATTTGGCCCTGGGAACGTCCAACGGCCCTGTTCTGCTTCAGCTGCTGGCTCACTTGACACCTAAAGGGAGAGGCAACCAGGTCCCAAGGAGGCGGGGAGCAGCCCCCCACCCACCCAGGCACCCTCCTCGTGCACTGGAGCAGCCTCAGCGGGGTGCACCGAGGGGCTCCCCACGTCGCCCTGACCCCACCACCTTGCAAAGTCAACGAAGAGAGGAAGAAAAAAAAACTGAGTCGAACTAAGAGGCGTCGAGGAGAGCAGGCTGGGGCCACCACGCTGCCATGGTCAGAACCGGGGCCAGCGAGCGTCTCTCCAACCAGGTAAAGTGGGTGAGGGGAAAGGGCCGGGAGGATGGGACGGGACAGGGGAAAGAAAACAAAACCCAAAAACAACAGCTTTCAAACAATTGCTTTTTACAGTATGTACAGAGCCCGGCGGGCAGAGCATCCCGGTACAGCGACCCCTCAGGGCCGGGTGTGACGCGCGCGCACGCACACGACGGAGACTGCCGCAGACCGAGGGGACCCCCCCCGGCACTCCCCCAGCCTGGAAGGGATGGCGGCGGGCAGGGATGGTGGGGAGAGCCGGGGCGGCCGCGGGCCGAGGTAGCGAGCCGGCCCGGGGGGAGCCACACCGCGGCTGGGGCGGGCAGAGGACCAGAAAGCCCCTGTCCTGGGGCGCCGGGAAGCGGCTTCGGGGGGCTGGTGCCCTGCACCCCGGCACGGGGCTTGCGCAGCCCCAGGTGCCTCCGGCAGAGCCTAAGTGTGCTTGTTCCTCGCTGAGCTCTGCTCGCAGCCTGGGGAAGTCAATGGAGACAGGGAAGAGAGGATGCGAAGTATAGCCGCTTTCCCTGGGGCGCAGGGCAGAGGAAAGGCCCGGGGCAGGGTGGGTGGGTTGCAGAGTCACAGCTCAGAAACCAACTTGGAAGCCTTGGAAAGGAGCTTCAGTCAGGGCTGGACCGTAACAAGGCACTGGGGAGAAACCCTGGCAGCAGGGCCGGGTGGTGGGTGCTGCTGGCGGCAGCCCCCCGCGCCCCGTCCCGCTGCCCGGCCCGGAGCTGTGGGGCTGGGAGAGGGCGGAGGCGCCTGGAGAGGGGCTGAGGCCGATGCAAGCAGGATCGCTTGACCCGCTGATGTGCACCACCCCCCCCCCGCACCCCATGGCTGCATCCCGCGAAGCTGCCGTCCCCCCCCATCCCCGTCCCCTGCCTTGGCTCTGTGTCACCCACGCGGTGCTGCTGGAACTTCCTCTCCTGAGACCGTGCCTCCCCTCGGCGATCGGCCCCGCGGGTCGAGCCTCACGGGGGGCGCAGGCGGCAGCGTCCCAGCCTGCACCGCCCGCCCCAAGTCCTGTGACGCTCAGCCCCGACGGTGACGCGGCGACTCGCAGGGACACAGCAGGGCCACAAATCCATGGAGAAACCTCAGTGCTTCCGTTTCCTCTTCATATGCACCAGGCAGGCGATTCACTTCCATCCCAAGTGCCGGTGCCCAGTAGAATAAATATTTCCGTAGGTACCAGCTTGCCCACTCGCCAAAGGGGAGGGTGGGGGGGGGTGAGGGGGGGATTCAGTGTGTGTCCGACGGGGGGAGAAGACAGAGTCTGCCTCAGATCACGGCAGGAACGTCAAGCAGAACAATTAACACCATTCAACTGATGTCTAAAGGAGTCTCCAGCGTGTCCCCATGTGAGCCAGTCACATGTCTCGTACAGCCCAGGCGTCCCGGCCTCACGTCCTGCCGAACCCAAGGCCCTGTCAGCCCCTGCCTTTGCCAGCCCCCGCCGAGGGGCGAACCCCAAACCTGCGGCTCGAGGCGGCCCCGTGTCCCCCACCCCCTCACAGGCAGCCTTACCATTCTCACCTCCGGGGCGGCGGGTATAGGGAGGGAGCGGAGCCCTGCTGGCTGGCCACGATGGCTGTGGAGGACAGACCTGCAGGGAGAGGCCGCGTCAGGAGGCTGGGGAGCGCTGGAGGCGGCCAAAGCAGAGCTTGCCGCAGGGGCTCTGGCTCCCCAAGCCCCTCCAGGGACGAGGTGAGGCTCTCACCTGTTGCATAGGGCAGGTTGTACTGCGCCGGCAGCAGCGAGTACCCGAGGTGGTGGTGGTGGTGATGTGTCGAGAGCAGGCGCTGAGATGGTGAGGTCCGGGGACGGTCCGCGCTCCTCTCCCCGCTGCCAGCTCCCCCGACGCTGCTGCAGCTCCCGCTGCCCCCCACCACTCCGCAGCCGCCACGGTCCCTCTCCTGAGATGTCTTCTCGCTTATCTGCAGAGGAGAGAACACCGGGCGCTGAGGGATGCACTGAGGCCGGCTCCGTCCCCACCACCCCGGCTTGGCATGGGCACCCCGGGCTGCACAGCCGTCCGAGCGGCTGCTCCACCGTGCCAAGGCTGCCCCGCTGGGACAATATCGTCCCTGCCTTGTCTAAAGGCTCCCCACGGCGCTGCTGGCACAGAGTGGAGGTGATGGGATAGGTGGCAACCAGCCCAAAAGCTATGGGGAGGATGCAGAGCTGGTCAGCAGATCCCAGCCAAGCAGCTGGGACCCAAACCAGGGGTCACTCCAGGGCTGAGGACACATGGAGTTGTCCCAGTGCCTCTGGACCAGCACATTTGGCTCATCCATCCCAAAAAGGGCTGCATCATGGGACTACCCTACAGCCCCACGTCTCCTGCAGGAGTTGCTCCAGGCACCTTCCTGAAGCTGCTGCACAGAGCTAGGCAAAGCCAGCGTCCTCCTGAACCTCACCGTGGGCGATTTGCTCTTGTAGTGGCTGGCGTGCTGCTGCAGGATGTCCAGGGCCTTGGACTCAGAGCTGGATTTACAGCTGACGCTGGGGCTGGCTCGGGACTTGTCGCTGTCATCGCTCCCGGATGCCTTGCTCCCATACGGGGAGAAGGAATAGCTGGAGGGAAGGTACGATCCTGGGGGGAAAGAAGGCAGTCAGGGCATGGGGACAGAGTGGGTTTGCTGCTCTGTCCAGCACAGGAGCCAGTAAGTTGTGGCTACAACCTGGTGAACATCCCAGCAGCAGCGGCACAAAGACCCCAGCAGAGGCTCCCCTGCCCACCCCCTGGTTGCTCCCAGAGCCTGGCCCACAAAGACTACCGCAGCTCCGTCCCGCAGCCATCCCCTGCTCCAGGAGCACGGGCGGGACACAGGCACAGCCCGGGAAAGGATGTCCCCCCAGGGTGAGATGTCCCTGAGATGGCCGTGGCCCCCTACCTGGGTAATTCTGCATCATGACCGTGGGCATGGCCCGGTAGCTGGGGTGGTTGGGGTCGTACGACTGGCTGTAGGAGTAGCCGTGCATGTAGGGGATGTAGGACTGATGCTGTGTGAGGGGTGAGGACACGGGGACGTGGACACTGGGTCTGGGGTCCTTTCCCACCATGCGAGCCTCCTCGGTGGGGGTCAGTTTGCACTCGGAGCTGGTGCTCTCTTTCCCATCCTCCTTGGACACGTCTTTGCTTCGATTTCTTTCTTCCTTCAACTTTCTGTCCCGCTCCTCTTTCCACCGCTCATCCTCTGTCTTGATGTCCGAGTACTTCGCAGGGTAAACATAGGTCCACATACGGGGCTCTGCTTCCTGCAAGAAAAAAGATAAACGTCAGAGCAGCTGCCTTCCCCTGGTTCCGTGTGCCCCAAAACTGGGCTGGACTGGGAAGAGACCAGAGCAGCCCTCCCCCCTTCCCCAGGCTCCAGGCTCTCCTTGGTGGCCCATCGGCCCCATGGACTCCCAGCCTCATCCTTGCCAGCCCCAAGAGAATCTCGTGGAGTCCCATCACGGCAGGAGCAAGTCCTGGAGCAGAGGACAACACACGTCCTCCACACTGACGGCCCCAGCCAACCCCACCGAGCAGGCAGTGAAAGAACATTACGTTACCTGTCTGTACCAGAGCACGGGGTCCACCTCCGCTTGCCGGCCACACTCGGAGCCAGCTTTCGTCTCAGCGGTCTCCTTTCCGAGGTGGCCGGCCTCGCTCAGCTTCACCTTCAGTCCCTCAGCCACCTGGCTGCCAGACAGCTTAGATGAGTCCTCCAGCTTGGGGATGATGACAGATTTGGCCATGTCGGCACCTCCCTGCTCCTTGGCCTTGCTCAGCCCCGACTTGACGAGGTCCGTGAGGCTCGGGGCCTTGGTGAGCGTTGGGGGCATGGGCGGCTTTTGCTTCCACTCCTCCTTGAGAGCTGCCTCCCTCTCCTTCAAGCCCAGCTCCGCTTTCTTCTCCAGCCCTCGCTGCTGCTGCTGCTCCAGGCTCTGCCGCTGCTTCTGCTGCTCCTCATACTGCTGGCGGTAGGCAGGGTTGGTGCTCAGCAGGTGAGCGTGGTAGCCCTGCTCGTTGTAGCCGTAGGGCGGCACGTAGGCATACTGGTTGTAGTAGAGGGACTGCATGTACATGTTGGGACGCTGCTGGATGACCGAGGGCTGCTGGCTGGAGCTGCTGAGCTCTGCCTTCTTCTCTTCACTGCCCTCACTCTTCACCTTCACCTCTGGGTTCTCCTGTTCCTCATCCTTCTTCAGCTTCAAGGCTTGTGTCTCGGCCGCAGCCTGGCTGCTGGGGTTCAAGGGACCTGGGCTTGCCTGGGGGTAGCCAGGGGAGTAGTAGGTTTCAAAGCCTTGGTAATAGGGGGATTCTTTGCTCTGTGGTTGTGGGGGGAAAAGAGCTTTTTTGGCGCCTTCCTTGACCAGCTGCTCTGGGTCCTTCACCTTCACGCTCTCCAGCTTGCCCTCCCCATCCTCCCCGGCGTCAGAGATGTCCGAGTAGGCTGGGCTGTTGGTTTTCACTGAGCTCGCCTCTGCCCCATTCTGGGTGACGACGTGAAGCGGGGTCATGGGTTGGGCCGGGTTGGTGTTCTCCAGCCTGCTGGCACCACCGATGGAGGGGCTTGGGGCGTTGTCAGTGAAGCTGTAGATCTTATCTGCTTCAGCCTTGATGCTGGCAAGCCGGCTCTGGTGGGGGTCGGACGAACCGTTCAGCAGTCCCTCACCTTTCGTCCCAAGGTCACTGGATTCTCCCCGGAAAGGGCTCTTGCCTTCCTCTGCTCTGCAGACCTTGCCAGGAGTCAGAGGATTTTCTACCTCTTTGGGCTCCTTCTTCTTCTTGTCCTTCTTCTTCTTCTCCTTGGAAGGGGTGAGGGCAGGGTTGACAGTGAAGGGCTCTCCCATCACCGTAGGCTTGGGCTGGATGGGTTTGAGCTGAGGGCTGTTGGGCATGGTCTGGACCACGGCGGTGGTGAGGCCCGTGGAGGACCCGGGGCTGGCTGCGGTGAGGGTGGCTGTCTGGAAGGTGTAAATCGGCTGGGGGGGAATGGCTGGTGCAATGGGTCTAGCAGACTTCAAGCTTTTGGAAGGCATCTTTTCCTGCTTAGCACCAGATGCCTTCTTGGACTTGTCCTTATCAACGCACCTCTTCTCCAGCGAGTCGAAACCATCGTTACTCGTTTCATCGGCCACCGAGGGACCGTCCTCAGAGCCATCGTTGGACAGGGCACCCGGGTCGGTGTCTCCTTCCCCCCCCAGCTTCTTCTTGCAGGGGACCTTGGCGCTGAACTTGCTCGACGGGGACGGACTGTGGGGCTCCATCAAACGGACCTTGGGGGTGGCCGAGCGAGCCGGTGAGAGTGAGCCCTTCTGCGAGACGGCAGCACCGTTGCAGCTCCCGATGTCCGTGTGCAGGGAGGGCTCCTCGCCGTACTCGCTGTCCACATCTGCCTCCAGCTTGCTGTCGTCATCCGTGTGTGCGTGGGCCTGGTGGTACTTCAGCCCGTTGATGTGCTTGTACTTCTTGTTACAGTTCGGGTGGGGACAGTCGATGAGGATGGGAGAAGGGCAGTTTCGGTCGAGGACAGCCGGCTCCACCTTGACCGTGGCGGGGGGCACCGCCGCCGAGCCCATCGAGTTTGTGCGGATGCGTTTGCTGCCCTTGGAGTCCTCCGAGCTGGAGTTCAGCTCCATGTCGGAGAGGGGTTTGCTCTTCCGCTTGGTGACAGAGGAGGGACTGGCCTTCACGTCCTCCGCCGTGCCGCTGGGCGGCGTGCGGTGGTCCGAGGAGTTCTGGCTTCCCCGGCGCCCTTTGCTGTTGGCTCCTGCCCGGGTCTTGCTGCTGTTGCTGGTCCCTTTGCTGTCCGAGGCGGCAGCCGTCTCGTTCACGGGCGTGTTGCTGTTGGGGCGCATGCGCTTGCCTCTGCCCCGGCCGTTGCGCATCTCCAGGTCGCTGGTGGGAGAGTCGCAGAACCTGCGGAGAGGAGGATGAGAATTTTATCACACGACTGCCATGCCACGCTTCCCAGGGGAAGGGGCCCAAAGGCGGATGGGGCTGAGCACCCACGGTGCTGCCGGACCCGCCGGGCGCTTACCGGGGAGGCGCCCAGTCGTGCTGCGTGCAGTCGAGCAGCGTCCCCACGTACGTCTTGTTCCTCCAGGTCACGTTAACCACCAGCATACCTGCAAGGCGAGGGGACAGCGTCACACGCATTCACGGCTTGGGGGGCACCACGAACGGAGCTGAAAGTCCCCGGGCTCCACGGGTGGTGGTGGCGGTGGGGAAGGCGACCTCCAGGGAGCGAGGGTTGCCCGTGTCCCCACGGAAAGGCCGGCGGAGGGGACGCTACCGCCACTAGATGGCAAGCTGAGCCCGGCGTCCCTGCGCAGCTGCCCGCCTCTGATGGCCACCCCAGGGCCCCGCACTGGGGCAAGGGGAAGCCAGCTTTGGGGAAAAGCCCAGTCCGCTGCTTCGCTTTGCTCCTGCGCTGCCCCAGGACAACCAGCGAGACCCCCGGCGAGGCGTCAGCCCCGCGCTGCCGTGCCTGGGGCCGTGCAAAGGTGTCAGGCAAAGCTGTGCAACGCCGATATTGAAAACCACCGGGCGAGTGGACGTTTCAGCTTTTGGCAAGGAAGAGAAACAGCCTAGCGAGCCCAGGGCCGGAGGAGAGCCCTGCCAAGGATGCAGCCTCAGCCTCTTTCTTGGGGGTCTTGTGCAGCATCTCGCAGCCCTCCCCACTGCTGCAAATAGGGAGGACCCAGCCCGCGCCCACCCCGGCACTAGCACCTTCACTGGCCTCTCGTGGCCAGCAAGCTGCAAGTGCTTCCACAAGAAAGCAATTACACTAAATAATCTCAGGCCATTAGCGGAGTGAAACTCAAGTGGATATTTCCTCCCAGCGATGGACTGCTCTGATTACTGCATAACTAATTTGACCAGGAGCAGAGTCCATTGCGCTGAGTGCATTTATCTGAGCAAGGTAAAACTTGGGAGATAGAAATCTCATTTACAAGGGCAGACGAGTGCAGCTAGATATACAGCCGCACAGCCCTGGAAGATGGATGGAGCCAAGCGAGCCCAGAGCAGCTGTGCCTGAAGCACATTTGTAAATCTCGGTCCACATCCCCGCTTGCGAGGTGCCAGCAGCCAGCTGCAGGCTTTGGAGTGATAATGTATGAAACGGAGAGATGTTCGCGGAGCTGTGGCCCGAAACGCGGGTTTCCTAAACAACAAACAAAAGCCAAGTCCTCTCTGTTCCTCCTCCTGAAACACACTGGCAGCCCCAATGGCAGCAGGTCACGGGAAGGGGAAGCAGATCAGCAGGAGGGGAGGACGCGTCCTGGCTCCGGAGCAAGGCGCAGACCTCGTGAGGCAGCGGATGCGGGCAGGACGCACGCAGAGAACACAGCAGGCGAGAAACGAGCAGCAAAACCGATGTGGGGGCCCACAGCCCCACACGAGGAGAACGTGGGGAGAGAGGGGATGCCGATCCCAGCACGAAGGGTGCCCACGACGCCCGGTCCTCGCCCTGTGCCCCAGCACAGCTCATCCTTCCCCCCGCCAGCTCTTTGAAGGCAAGCTGCAGCCAGAGACATCAGCCGCACGTCCCCCTCCGCCTTCCCGCGTGCTGCTAGAAGTTAATTGCGTGACAAGCCACCAGAGGCTCTGCACATCCCAGGGCCGGCGTGTGATATTAGAAAGGACGTTCTGGCGTTCCTCCCCGCTGCCGCGAGCGCGGCAGATGAAAGACGGGGGCTGGCGCAGGCCGGCACGCTCAGCGGCCGCCCCTTCCTCCCCTCCGCAGCAGCAGCCTGGCGCGGGGCGCAGCACAAACCCTCCGACACGTACCAGCCTATATTTAACCCGCTGCAACCAATCGCACCAAATCCCCTCCTAATCCTCCGACAATAACCCAGGACAATTTAAAGCACGGGGATAGATGCTAAGCAGCTTTTTAACCCGCCGTCCCCTGCGGCTGGAGAGGATGCTCGCGGATGCAAGGACGGAGAGCAAGGAGCGAAGCCCTGCGCTCGGTGTAGGATGGCAACATGTCACTGGTGTCCCCATCAGCCTTTGTCCTTGAGCAGAAAAGCCCTTGGATGCATCGGGCTCTGCTTTAGGAAGCTCTCCCCGTTCCCTCGGAGGGCTGGAGATGCTGAGGCACAAAGAGCCAGCAGCCTGCAGCCCTTGCGATGCTGCCGTGCTGTGCGAAGCCCGCTGGGATGACTCCAGCCCCACCTGCTTTCACGGGAAGGTGACACTTTCGGAGCGCTCCAGCGATCGATACCGCCCAAGCCTGGCTGCAAAGCGCTAATGTCACTGCAGCAGGGCAGAGTCACACCCGGCAGGGGAATTAAAGGAGGGCTGACGCTGCTGGGCTGCTGCTGAGGAAGGCGGCAGTGGTTTTTGCTGTTTTGCTCCACAAATAAAGCCAGGGAGAGGCAGCCTGCGCAAAGCCGGGGGAGCTGGCACGGGAGCGGGGCCCTGTGATGGATGCTTCAGCTTAGGTCGCACCAGCTTCAGCCCAAGGGACGAGAGCCAGCAAGGCTGTGCAACGCTGCTGGAGGATCCGTGCTGCAAAGGGAGCCCTCTCCCCGTGGCCTGAAGCTCCTCCAGAAGATGCTCCCAGGATGGTCAGGGATGGAGCGGGGCCCCAGGGGTTGCACCAAGCCCCCCTCCTCGCCCTCCCGGACAATCGACCCCAGCTGAGCCCCCAGAGAAGCGTGGCACAGCAGGTCGCAGCTCAAGAGCCTCCTTGTAAACAAGTCCTTTAATCCAGCGCCCGGTGCTTAAGGCGAGCGCAGCTGCTGTTACCTAGGGCAGCTACATGCGTGCCTTAGGGAGTTCGACACCAGCAACAGTCCTGTCTGGAGCAGAATATTGCTCACCTGTTGATAAAACAGCCTTCATACAAAGCTGACAGATGCTGAAATAAACAGTGCTTTGAGAGTGATAAGCAGTGCATTAGCTCTTCTCGAGCTCCCTGCCTCCCCACACTGTCAAGCATTCTGCCAGCAAATATTAGATAGGAAGCGGCCGCGCTGTGGGAGTACCAGGAAATTATGCATAATAAAGCTCCACTTCTCTACGGCGACGTGCGAGCAGCCGCCTCGCTTCCAGGGCTGATGCTTCCCCTTCTGCGGGTGAAAGGGGACGGCAGCACCGGGGAGGAGGCGTCCCTTCACCTGACATCGCTGATCTGAAGCCGAGAGCGGTCACGGCCATGCCGTAATGGTTTTTGGAGGCTTCAAAGGACTGCGCTGAGCCCGGGCAGCCTGCTGAATGGCTCGGCAACCTTGGAGGGGATTTACAATCGCTCATGACTTTTGGAAATGCCATTAAAGCAAATGAGAAATCCACATTCCCAGGCTCCTCTCCCTTGCTGCATAATGCTTAAAAACTCATCTGTTTCTGGGTTCAAGTTCTCATGGCTACAAATGACGGATTTTGCTCACAGGGGATTGTGTACCCAGCTCTGAAGCCCCAAAGCCCAGCTACGAGCAGCGCAGTTGTGGCCCACCCCCATTTAAAACAGCCCCAACAGGACCCTCAGCAGCAATGACACTCCCAGCCGCAAGTTAAGGCTGCGGGTACCAGCGAGGCAGCACACCGGGTATGCAAAGCCAGCAGTTTGGGAGAGGGCTCCCTCCTGGTCATGGTGAGACCTTCCAGTGCCTGCCCTCGCCTCCAACCCTGCCCATCCCTATCACCTCCCAACCCACTGCATCCCTCCTGCTCCTCCCTCAGCTCACACCACGTATCCAAGCTCGTGCTGGGATTTTGCAGGTTGGGCAGAAAGAGGAGGGCTCAGAGAGCAAAGGCACAACGTGCACGAGAGCGGGGCAGAAACTTTCATGCGGAAGGGGCCGACTGAGCCTGGTGGCAGCTGAGAATGTCCTGAGGGCTGCACAGCGCAGCTGGGGAGGGGAGCAGTGCTGCAGGACCGGGCACGGTGCAGGGCTGCGAGGGAAAAGCAGTGGGAGCTGCACAGGATCATAGCACGGTTGAGGTTGGAGGCACCTCTGGGTCCATCTGCTCCAACCCCTGCCCAAGCAGGGCCACCCAGAGTAGGTTGCCCCTCACCACGTCCAGGTGAGGTTTGAAGATCTCTGGCTCTCTCAGCCTCTCCTCACAGCGGAGATGCTCCAGGCCCTTCAGCTTCCCCGTGTCCTTCCTTGGACTCCCTGAAGTACGCCTGTTGCTCTCTGCTGGTGAGGAGCCCGGCACCGGACCCAGTGCTCCTGGCGTGGCCTCCCCAGTGCTGAGCAGAGGGGCAGGATCCCCTCCCTCCTCCTGCTGGCTCCTGCTCACCTTGGTGTCCACGAAGACCCCCAGGGCCTTCTCTCTTCCCAGCTGGGTGCCCCAGTTCTCCCCACAAGCAAGACTCTGCACTTCTCCTTGGTGAACCTCATGAGGTTTGCACAGCGAGCCCTGCCCCACCGCTTCCTCCCTCTCTTAGGACTGAGCATGGCATCCGCATACCCCAAGGAGACGCTTCCAGAAGTGCAACCCCAAACCTCTGGAGCGTGCCACGGGGGCCCTGCACCAGCCGTCCCGGCACGGAGCTGGAGGAGGGACACAGAGAGAGCTTGCCACCATTTCCTTTGCACAGCCCCATCGCCACGCTATGTTCCTCGTTGCTACAAGGGTTTGAAGCCCAGACACCGGCTTGTTCGGGCTGCATACAGCCCCGCCAGGAGGGATCCGGTCTGGTCGCTGCTCCTGCTGAGCACGGGCAGGGATCTGCTGGCCCACGGGTGACACACGCTGAGCCAGGTGACACCAGCGAGGAGGATGACGGAGAGCCGAGAGCTAACGAGGCAGCGAGCGGAGCGATGCTCTCCGGTATAATTAGATCAGTTAATAGTTCCTGCAGATCGAAATCGCACCTAACAGAATTAGGGAAACTGCCAAGACAGCTGCTCCCATGAAAGGCATTTAACGAAACACATTCCCTGCACAAGACGGGCTCGGTGAAGGGGCGGCCGTGCATGGAAGCTTCACCATCGCGGTGGTGGGACAGCACATGTGGCCAGGGGTGGAGAAGACGACGGTCGTGGCCACGAGACCCATTGGACAAGGTAGGAGGATGTCATGGAGCTCCTCGGAGCTTCACGCTCCCTCCTCTGATGTACTGGCTCTGCTTGTCCTTCCGAGGATGCAGCAGGCTTTGTCTTTATGACACCTTCTCCACAATTTCATGGCCATGAGGACAACCCAAAAAGCATTTTGTATGAAAAGGGAGCCACGTTGCCTTCCTCTGTGCAGCCGACCCCTTCCAAGCAAGAGTTCACATCTTCAGCAGCCAGAGCCAGCCGTGAGGCAAACGCACTGGAAGAGGAGCTGTGAAGCTGGATGAGCTCAAACACACTTTTGCCGGCATGCACAGAGCAGCGCTGATCCCCTCAGCTTCTTGACGTGGTCAGGAGCGAGTGGAGAAGAGCAGCTGGCAAAAAGGTCAGTGTTGGAGCGACTACCGCGGGGCAGCGAACCCTGAAGGCCGGCTCACACAGCCGAGCTTCGCCGCTGCTCCCACTGCCTTTCCGCACTGCCCGGTGAGGCTGCGGCCCACGGAGGCTCTGCTGAGGCTGTGGCATCGCGAGGATGGGGGCAGAGACGGAGCGTGGTGGGGTGGAGATGGGAGGTGCTGCTCAGCCCAGCAGGACAAGGAGGACACGTCCAGCCAGGAGAGACGCAGGGGGCCGGCATGCCCCAGGGGTAAATTGCAGCTTACACGAGTAACCCGATGGCAACTTCAGCCTCCCCTCTTGGGGATGGACTCGGGCCACGCAGAGGGACTCAGCCGTGCCGAAGGACACCTCGCTTGGCTTTGCAGACGTGCCTTGCCCTGCAGCCCTTCTCAATCAGTGGGGCGAGGAGAGAGGCTCGCCACATCTCCTCCAGCAACGCCCCTAACCCTGCCAGGAGAGAGATGCCAGGCAGGGAATTGGTGAGAAGGGGATGGTTTCACCCCGAGCTTCCAGGTGTACACAACCGAGCACGAGCGGTGCCACTGCTAGGGGAGCTGATGTACGTGGCAGACTGGAAACGACCGAAGGAAACAGCAGGATTTGCATTCTGCATGACAGGAGTGCAGGGTTTGCTGCAAAAGCCATCGCTCCTGACAGCAGGAACCAAGCCGCAGCCAGCAGAGGCAGGCAGAGAAGGATCTTTGCACAAGTTCATTGAATTACTGCGGACTAAAAATAGCCGAGCTGCAGGAATCGCAGCGCGCCTCCGAGGCAGGGTCTGAACCGATAGCTGCACAAGCGAGGGGTGATGCGGAAGGACAGGCAGACAGGCTGCAGAGCGCGGCAGCTCGGGAGGAAGGGGAGGCTGGAAAGAAACGCCCAGCGCCGACGCTGCGGGAGAATGGCGCTGGGAAACCAGCGGCGCGGCCGCCTCCTTTGAAGGACTGGAGGGCCCCGCGCAGCCACCAGGGCTCGCGCGCTTTATGGAGCGATCCGGAGCCGCTGTGAACGCGGAGCGTGGCGCTGGCACGCGCAGACGGTTAGCACTTGTACGCAGCTCCCTAACGTGCCTCTCGTAAACCCCCAGCCACGAAAGCCTGGACAAATCCTGCTCCGCTGCTCGCACTTCAACGCCTCCCAGCCAGCCGAGGGGGTTGCGGGGAGATGTTTTGGCTCCCGGCCTCCTGTGGCATTGAGGATGCTCTGTTTGTTCCTCCTTGCAGGGCCAACGTGGGCTCCTCTATCCACCACACGCACCGTTTTCTGATTTCCACCAAAAAAAAAAAAAAAAAAGCTCTCCAAGCTCTCATCACCCCTCCCCATGGGGGGTTCCAACAGCGTCAGTAAAACCAGAGCCCTGGGGCTTTCCAGCTGCAGCTCAGGGGGTTTCTGGAGTCACACAGGACCTCATAACCTTGGAAGCACTGCTGCCGTGCTGGTGCTGACCCTGACGGCTTCCCAGGCAGATCCCACAGCCCTGGGACCAGCAGAGCAGCAGCTGCATCCCGAGCACAGCCGCTTGTTCCCTTGTCCCTACCAGCAAGGCGAGCTCCAAGACGGGGATCCCCGGGGTCCGATTTTACAGCCCGTGGCTTCCTCCTGCCTCGGGAGCAGCAGAAAAAACACACTGACGGCTCCCCGCTGTCTCAATTCAGACGAATTTTTCCATAGCGAGCAGAAGGGAAAGCAGGGAGGGCTGAGGAGCGTGAGATAGCTGGAGGTCCCCATCCCAAGCTGTGCTGGAAGCAGGCCTCCGAAGGAGCTCGTGGTTACTGGCCGAGGGAACCTGTCGGCTGGCCCCTGTCACCTCTGCTCCTCCTCACCTTTGTGCCTCTGGGCTCTGCTTCTGCTTCCAGACCCAGCTGAAGCCAGACAAACACGAGGAGTTCACCCCAGGCCTCCAGAAGCAGAAACCTCCCATGTCCCGAGGAGGCTGGAGGGAAGGCCAGGTTCCAGCGCTCGCCGTGGTCCACTGAGCCACCTATTCATCCCTGTGTTGCTTGGCAGAGCCCCAACAGCAACTAAAACCCATCAAAGGAGCTGGGAAAGCAAACCAAGCTGTGCGCAGATGAGACGAGCTCCAGCGGAAAAAGGTTCGATTGGCTTGGCAAGAGAGACGAGAGCCTGATCTCCTGTCGAGTCTATTTTGAAAGCTCCGCTGGGGTTTTTTAATCCAGCAGGAGATTTCTGCTGCCTCCCAGGGCTTGAGCGCTTTTGTGACAGACCTGCAGGTTGCCAAGTAGAAATGAAGTCAACTCTGTCGAGTTCCCATTCAGGCTGGCATGGCCTCTCCTCTGGCACCTCCAGGAGCAAGTTAGCTCTTGCAGAAAGGCAGAGAAATGGCAGCTTAGATTTTCGCCCACTGTCTGGGCGACAGGATAACACAACGCGCTGGGCTGACGCAAGTTTTGGCCTGTTACTCCCTTTGCTGCGCAGACTAAGAGCTGCTCCCACGCAGCTACTCTGTCCTGACCACCCAAATTGCAGCAGAAAGCCCAAGATGTGCCAACGAGCAGCACAGCAGGGACAGAGGAAGAAAGGGATTGCCCGAACTCCGAAATTTCATCGTCAGAGAGCAAAAAGCTGGCCGGTGCCACTTACCGTCCTCAGTCTCCTGCCAGACGATGCCCTCCAGGTTCACGCTGGTCCCAGGCTCGCAGGGGCCGAGGCACTCGGGCTCGGTGGCCAGGGCCACGTCGCAGGTATTCACCCCCACGGAGCGGGTGCGCACCATGATCTGCTCGCAAGGCGACGAGATGTCGTTGTTGACAACGGGGACGAGGAGGTGCAAGGGCAACACCGCGGGCGTGGAGACCGGAGACTCCATCTGCAGGGAAGGAGAAACACGCCGGTCACCACCGGGAGGGGAACAAGTATCAACAGGCATCTACATTTCTGGAGAACCTCAAGCCCAGGGCGAGCGCCTTCTTAACGCCTATGCCAGGAGGCGGTTCGAGTCCCACACCCCAACAGAGGACAAGGATCTCGTTGGTCTTTCCCACCCTGGCGTGCCCACAGCCACGTAACCCCGAAAAGCCAGCGCTTTGTAGTCATGCAGATCACGCCCCTAGTCCCTCCGCGGGAGATATCAGCTCTGCTGTTGAAAGCTGGTGCCAAGTTCCTTCCCCGACCGCTGTTGCTGGTCAGCATGCCTTTTGGCTATCGCTCAGATGTTAACGCAGTCAACGACTTTGGACCCAATGGCTCATTAGAAAAAAATTACAGGCTTCTGCTCAACTGGCAGGACAGGACCAACGAGCAGCGGTCTCTCTGCAGTGCCCATGAAAACCAACATCCTCCTCCTCCCACATCTACCCCGTGACCATGCAGAGGCACACATCCCCCTCCTCCATGCGAGCATCGGCTCTGGATACCGAGCGCCAGCCACCTCGCTCTCCTCGCACGCAGAAAGCTTGGAAAGCCAGCAGCCCGACACGCCAAGCGTGGCCGTGGCCAAGTCACGGCCGAGCTCCTCGGCTGCTCTGCCACGCTACGGGAACGACGGCGTTAGGAGAGGGATGACTGGCGCTGCTTTTTCTGCTGGTCCTTCAAGCCAAGCCGCCCGCAGGCAGGCAGCAGCTGTGGGGCTGGCTGCTCCTCCCCTGCTCAGGTCCCCACTCTCACAAGAAGGTTTACAATCTCGATAAGACGCCGAGCAACCTCAGAACAGAAGCAGGCTGCGGAAAATAATCAAATCATCAGCAAGCGCTGACCTGGGTTTCGGTTTCAATCAGGGGATGATCTCTCTACAGCACCCAGCCCTGCACTGAGAGATGTCTTCCGAAGCCTCTGCTGAGATGAGATGATTACGGCCCTGCAGAGGCCAAGCTTGCTGGTCACCGAGGGGACACGGACACCCCCATGGCCACATCCAACCTCACTGCTGGCTCTCCTTGGCCAACACCACTGAGCACAAAATCGTCAGCCTGAACTGGCGCCAGCTGCCAAAATTACCTGTTCACACTCTCGGCACCGGTGGAAGCTCACACGTTACACCATCCTGCCCCACGGTTTACACGCGGCCACACTGCAGCTTCCCGTACCCCCAGGTGAGCTGCAAAGCCTCTCCAAATCCTCGGCGATGCAAAGCACCCAAGAAGGAGCAAAGGCACGAGCAGCAGACCTCTGCGCCGCAGTAACCGTCTGACGGAGCGGATCGCGTCTGCCAGCAGGGGACACGAGTGTGTCCCTCTCGGACAACGCAGAGGTCTTCAGGCTCTGGTGGATGTTTGTGCTTCCAGCCGTGTCCTCCCACATCCGTCCTCCTCCTGCATGGCTCATCGGAGCGCTTCCAGCCCGCGAAGCATTAACGACGGCCCGGAGGTTTAAGGCAGCAGTGGCTGGACCACGCTCGCTTGCTCTGCGTGCCGGCAGGACCAGCTCCCCCAGGAGCCCTTCCCCAGGTCTCCGGCGCAGCCTCCGAGGCCACCCAAGGGCCAGCTAGTCCTGCAGGAGGTTTTTGGCAGAGAAAGCTCATCCACAGACAGCTCAGCCCCCCAAGCACGCCAAGCCCATCCTGTGCATCTCAGCGGATCCAGGGCAAGAAAGATGCTTGAAGGAGGCAGCAGGCTCCTTTGGAGGGGGTCCAAGAAAGCAAACTGCTCCTGAACGCTATGTTTTCCGAATCCGCTGCAATAAAATACATGGAGAGGAGCAGGGAAGGGATGCCTGGCTTCGGTGGAGCCCTCGCCCCCAGCACCCTGAGCCTGCGAGCAGCAGCCAGCTGCTTGCTTGTGCGTGCGGAGGAGAGGAAGGGCACCTGTGGGTTTTGAAACTGTTCAGCTTCCTTCCACTTTGCAACAGAAACCACAGTGCAGCACAGGAGCGTTTAATTACAGTTCCAGCTCTGCTAATTATCGCTTGGTCACATTTGTAATCTGCATTACGCCACAGCGCATAATAAGCAGCTCGCTGCGATCTCTCTAATAAGCGAGGAGGCTTTATGGGATTTCATATTTCACCCTGCACTGGAACAAACAGAGCCTCATTTATCAGCCATTGGGAAAAGAGGCAGCTTGCCTGCTCTTGCCCAGAGCTCGAGAGCAAAAAAAGCCCGGCGGCCGGGCAGGAGCAAAGCCCCCAGAGCTGGGGACACGTCCCAGGCAGGCGACAAACCTGAAAGCCAAGGCAGAGGAAGAAGCGGGCAGGCAGATCAATCCCCAAGTTCCCCCCCGCCACCCCCCACATGCCTCTTATCTCCCAGTGCCGCAGCTTTTCATCCTCCTGCTTTATCGAGGCGAGGCGATTCGCCTGCTCGAGGCTGGGGGCAGAGAGGCAGCGCACGAGGACTGATGTGGGAAAGGAGAGAGGCAGGCACTTGTTAGTCTCGCCGTGTGAAAAACTGCGTGGCACGGGGGCCCCAGTACCATCGACCACCCTCACCCTCTGCCGTGCCATTCCCTATGGGGCCGGGTGCCAGGAGGTGCCGGTGCCTCTGGCATCTCCCCCAGCCAGCGAGCGTGGGGCTGGGGAATGGAGCAGGCTCCTTAGAGCAAGCCCTGCGCTGTTGCGGCTTCCAGCATCCGACACACACTCCCCTGGGCAAATCCCTTGGTGTTCCTGGGCCCGGGATCCCCTTTTGGCAGAAGGGCATTTCTTTCTCTTTCCTTGCAGGGTAAGTGCTAAGATTTGGGAGCGCAAACGCAGCCGGAGGGAGCTTGTTTGTCTTCCAACAAGAGTTCAAGCAGGACGATGTTTCCCATGCCGGCTCCGGCCGTCCACCCGCCCCAGCCGAAGCCTCGCTAATGAAAGCCCTTTGTGTTCCTCGCGGAGGCTTTCCCATCACGAGGAACGTGCTCTCACCGCCGCCGAGGACAGAGGTGGAACGCAGCCAAGCCCAGCGAGCGGCAGCCAGCACGATGGGAAAATGCAGCTCCTGCCATCCTGGAGCCGCACGGGCTCCGCCGCCGCGGCCTCGTTAGCGTCCGTTGCCGTTAAGGGGACGCTGCGTCTTCAGGGCAGCGATCAGCTAATGGGAGAGAGAGGGATGGGCACGAAAAAATAAAAACACGGTGCTAGTTTTGGTGCCAACCTCTGAACCACCTTGCTTCGTGCAGGGTAAAAGCAGGACTGGTATTTATCAATATTTTCATTCGCTCCCAGTAACCAAAGTCATCCAGGCACGAACAGTGCGTTTCTGAGCACCGAAAGCCAAGAGGTGCGCCAAAAACAAGGAGGGCAACCGGCACTGCACCTCGGAGGGCAGAGGTGTTAGCGGCCGCGCGGTGTCAGCGTGCCGGCGGAGCTGCACCACGACGCGCTCGTCAGCCAGCGTCTCGCAGCGTGAGACTGCTCGTGCACCCGCGGCAGCGTCAGGCTGCCCCACGCTGACCGGCTAGGCAGCACGGCAGCCCCTTTTTCTCGTCTAGAAGGGTCCTGCAAAACCGGAGACAATAAAAGAGTGTAAGTGCTGGTCACAACCTGGGTGGCGAGGACCACATGCGGACCAGAACTGCTCCATCACAGAAGAGTTGCTTGAGGATGCAGCCAACGCTTCCCACGTCCTCGCAAGGCTCAGCCCAGCGTTTGGGAGCTTCAGTGTTGTCACTCCTGTCCTGCCTGGTCACCGCATCCCCAGCAGCTCTGCTTTTTCATCTTACGGCCTGGGAACAAGAGTTTCAGTCTCCTTGAGGTGAGGTAACCGTGGAGGAGATTCATCCCTCAGATGAGCACCTTTGGTTGGCATCTCCAAACCTGAAAACCACGGCACCTGAGGTGCCTCTGCCCCATGCAGGTGACCTCGGCTTTCCAAGGATTTCTAAGAGTTCTTCTCCACCCTGACCCCCAAAGTTGGGTGTGCAGAGCATGAACCACTTGCAGAGCACGCTGGGGACAGGAGGAGTCGAGCATCTCTGTGGCAAGGAGCTGCCAGGTTCCTGTGGACCGTGTCCTGCACCCCAGTGTCACCAAATGCCACTGGCACAACCCTGGGAGCAAGGACGCAGCCGGCAGCAGGGTCCCAGGCCCCGACCCCAGCGCTGCTGCCCGCTGCCCTTCCCTCCTGCCCACTGGAGAGGGAGAGGGAGGCTGCTGACATCAAGATAGGAGAAAAAAAAAACAAAACACATTTTAGGAGAAATTTCCCCTTCCCCATCCTGGACAAAAGCCAGCTTCAAGCCTCACGTCAGACATTTTAATGCATAATTAAATGCTGTTTGGGTAGGAGATGAGGATTTTTCCAGCCCCTGCTGCTCAGCGTGCAGAGTCCTCTAAGGAGCATTTCTTGGCCCAGATTTCCCTCCTCGCCGGCTCGTCGCTGGGAGCTGCTGGGTCAAGTGCAGCATCGCCGGTGCCAGCCCTGAGCTGGGAGGGAGTCAGCGAGCCCAAAACCACAGGATTAGGTCTCTCCGGTTTCTTCCCGACAATAGCAATGAGGCAACCGGCTCCCGCTTCTCAGGGATCGCGGCGCTGCCCCAGCTGCCCTCTGCGAGAAGGTGGGCCCACCAGGCAGAGAGATTTGGGGTGGACACCTGGGAAACCAGCAGCCCAGCAGGAGAGATTTCCCTTCCCAAGGAAAGCCACCAGGTCTCAGCTCCACACGGGGGATGGAGCCACGTGCATCCTTGCAGCAGAGCTGGGAAATTGCCCCCTTTCGGGAGCAGCCCCCAGGCTTCATCGCCGCCCCCCCGCAGACCTGCGCCGTGCTTTCTCTCCCCGTCGCTGCTCTCCGCTGGGTAAATCCCTGCTTGAACACAACCAGGCTTATCTCAGCACTTGCAGCATTTCGAGATCAAGAGGAGGCAGACGCCGCAGAGCCACAGTCTTGCATGTTCCTGTGCCTTCAATAAAGCCAGGAATAGTACCCAAGACAGACGTGCTGGCACCGAGTCACCTGCTCCAACCATTTACGAGACTACCAGAGCTGCTCTAGCAAAAGAAAAAAAAAAAGTGCCTCGTATAGGAGAGAGGTGGCAAAGAGCAGCGACAGAGGGGACAGGTGACATGAGCAGGAGGAGTGGGGAAGGAGAAGGCCCGGATGGCAGCCCTGCGGGGTGACAACGGGTTTGGGTCTCGGGCCACCTGCCGCCACCAACCCGTCTGCACTCCGACGGGAGGCGCAGCAGGCGTTGCGAAAAGCACCACGGCTCGCTCCGACACTGCGAGGTCGGTGCAGGGAAGGGGACAGACGCTGGGATGCCAGGCCAAGGGAGGACGGAGCTGGGTGGACACGCAGGGCCCAACCGCGGACGGCCGCGAGCATCCTTTGGCCCCCTCCTTCCCATGGCATCTGGCCAGCCTCTCACAAACCAAACGAAGCGGCCCGGCAGCCTTTAAAAGCAGGCTGACAACCACCAGGTACATAAAACCCGGCCGAAGGACGCAGGGGCTGCGAACAGCCAAGCTAGAGCCCACCCTGAAGTCCAAATCCGCACATCCTAGGCATCAGGACAAACCGGCTGGGAACACCCCAGGCCCGGTCCTTCCTGGAGAAGACCTTTCAGTGTGCAGGTGAAGACCTTGCTGTCTTGGAAGAGGTGAGAACGCAGCGTTCCCTACGTGCCCTGGGGAGGTGATGGGAATCCAGAAGTTCACAGAAAACCTTCGTCAGGATCAGCCACTAACGACCTCAGCCCGTGGCAGACGCTTGCTGGGTGCGGGAAGCTGGCAGGGCCGCTCGGCCGGCGGCAGGACAACGGCGCAGCTCCGCTTCCTTGGTTCACCCTTTTCGTTGTTTTTCCCCCCAGTTTTCCTACCTCAATCTCGCGAGTCTAAACCTTGCTCAGCCCCAGCACTTCGCACCATGGCACGACTACACAGGCACACACGGCAGCGTGCAAACTGGGAGCGTTAATAATTAAGTCGTTTCATTAATTAATGATGCTCATCCAAGCACGAAGTCTTGCACAGTCCAAGTTCTTCTCTTTAGAAAGCCGCAGTATCCCTACGACTACAAAGTCTTAGGAGGAGGACATATCCGGCAGCAGTATTTCCAAGACTGCAGTATCTCTAAGACCACAAAGTCTTAGAAGTATTTCTAGTATTTCTAAAAAATATTCCTTAGAAGTATTTATATGACTATAAAATCTTAAAAAATAGCTTGACCAGATGCAGACCAGTCTCAGAACCAGGAGCTGAAGCGGCGAGAGCAGCTTGCAGGAGAGCTGGTGCAGGAGCAGCAGACGGGGCTTTGCTCAGGACACCAAACCCTCCTCGCCTCTCCCAGCCCCGACTCGGTTTGGACGCAGTACCAGAGGAGGAGAATTTGATGGTTTTGTCCTGGTGGCTGCCGGGAGAGCAGCGATTGTGCTCAGCTCTGGACATCTCGTTCCCAAAGAGGATACGGATAAATTGGAGGAAGTTCCGAGAAGAGGACAAAAACAAGGAGGAGGCTGAAGGGATTGATCTGGAAGAGGCAATTAAAGAGCTAAAAATATGGATAACTTGGTTCAGTGACAGCTAACAGGGGACACGGCCGTAATCGACAATTCCGTGAGGAATGAAAACAAGCAGGAGGAGAGGAATTGCGCAGGGTGATGCAGAGGGTAAGAGCAAGGAGGAATGGGATGAATTAAGGATGGCAATGTTTAAGAAAGGCATTGGCCACAGCCTCCTGGCAGTGAAACTGTTCCTGAGCACACGAGTGCTTTCCAAGCGGGAAAATCCTTCATCCTTCCCCGCTCTCCTCCTCCTCCTCCCCACGTCCCTCCACTGCTGGACGAGGAGGTTCATAAACAAGCAGATACAAAAAAAAATCCTTCATTCATCTCAGCGGCCTATCTACAAACAGCAGTTGGCGAGCTGGAGTGTGTTCTAAGCAGCTCTCCTGGGCAAGAAACCCAACTGCCTGCAGCTACAAGCAGCGCTGGGTATTTTAAGGTCTCGTGGCCTCCTGGCTCCGAGGCAGGAGAAGCCAAGCTGTGCGCTCAGCACTCAGGCGTAGAAAATCTGTTTGGGGCTGGGGATAGAAGGGAAGGAGATGAAACGAGGTCTCTGCAAAGCAGGACGCACCTCCGGAGGCACCGGCGCAGCTCCTGGGGCAGCTCTGCCGCCTGAGAGCTCTGCTCGGAGGGCACCTGCCCCGGCAGCACGCCGAGAAGTGCCGCGGCTCTCTGCCCTGTCCGGGCCACTACGGATCTGGGGGGAAATAAGCAAACCCGTCTGCCAGGCGCTGTGTTTGGAGTCGTGCCGGCACGTTGCACGCACGTCGCAAAAGCGTTGCACACACCTGTCGTAGCTGGGTATTCGAGGCTCCTGGAGAGGCTCAATTCCAGGGCGAGAGAGACGTATTTCAATGTGATAAGCGGCAAAGTCTACAAGGAGTTTCAGATCTATTTATCCCTCAGGCAAGAGGAGACATCTTCCTTCCATCTATTTAATATTAAAGAGCTATTTTGGTATGATTTTCACGTCCCAGTCCTTGCAGGCTGCACGTTTAGGAAGCTGCCCGCTTGGCTCTTATCTCTTCTTCTTTGTAGGTTTTGCTCGAGTTGCCAGGAGAGATGCTCGTGGTTTCTAGTCACAAAGCCAGCTCTGTCTGATGGCCTGATCGGGAGATTACAGGAGGGGAGCGAGCGAGAAATAAGCCAAATCCCATGATATCCACGGATGGGGGCAAGCAAGAGGAGGACGGCATCACGCACCCATGTCAGGAGATGACAAACACCTTCCCTCGTGCTGCCTTCCTGCGCTGCGGGTCCTGCGTCTCCCCCAGCTCCCCACACCCCAGCAACCTTTCCAAAACTCCCTGCTTTGAAAGCAGCGCGGGACAACGCCCACGCTCAGGTCAACGCACGCCACGCTGCCCCTGTCCATCCGGTGGCGGCTCTCAGGTTGGGAACAGGCAGGCGTCGGTGCCCGCAGGACACGGCAATTTAGACGGGAAATTCGTCAAGCCCGAATTCGTCAAACCTGCCAGCCCCGACAGCAGAGGAGCGCTCGCGGGGCAGCTGGGGAGAAGAGCTGGAGGCAGAGCAGCCCGGTGCTCGTCCTGCCCGCAGCCTCACCGGCTGCCTCCGGCACGGGCCAAGCGCGGCGCAGCCAGGCTGGATGTTTTCAGCAGCTGTAAGAGCGCGGAGCAGCTCTGTGCTTCAAACGGCAGCACTGTTACACTTGCAGCCATGCTTCTCCTTGAGAGCACTCGATGTAAAAATAGAAAAACATCTTCAAGTGACTGCTTCATCAGCTCCTCTGGTCTGCAGCAAGGGAAAGAGCTCAAGATCTGAAATCCAAATAAGCAGGGGGACCCTGAGAAGCTCCACAGGGATGGGAGCAAGGGGACGCTGACACCACCCAGACAAAGCTCTCCTCCAGCCCAGATAAGCCCCAGGAAGCTTTTTACCCTCCAACCGTGCATTTCTCAGCCTGCGCACGGAGAAACCCATCGCCAAATTTAAGCTAATGAGTAATTGCTCTCCTTCGCCACGGAACGAAGCCCGACACTTGCTTTTAACAAGACAGAAGATGGTCGCCGCCGAAAACAATCCCATCCCATGCCAGCAGTGGCCGTGCCTGACAGGCAGTATTTCTCTTCCCACCCAGGGAACCACGACCCCGCCACGCACATGGGCACGCACGCTGGGGCGGAACCGCAGCCCGGGTCACGCTCGGCTGGCGCGTGGGATTTGTAGCTGGCACCCCTAAAACAAAGCAAAGATGCTGTCAGACAGAGCAAGCCCACCTAACGTGGTGAGAAGGAGCAGGACAATAAAAAGACGGGCATTTTTAGCACCAAACCCTTGCAGCCAGGGTGCTGCTGCCCTCTTCTCTCCGCCGAGCGCTGCCTGGCGGAGAGCCGCTGTGCTCAGCCCGTGTCGGGGGGAGCCGGTGCACCCGCACAGCGGCAGCCCGTGCCTGGCACCACACCAGCAGCATCTGCGTCGGGCTGCTTCGCCCCGGTCCCAGCATCGGGGAGTAAACACCAAGGGTTCAGTGCTGGCCTGGAGGCCGCGGCCGGGCGTTATTCTGTAAAGGGGAGTCCTTACCAGACAGGGACCCTGCTGCCCCACAGCACCATGTCCCCAGGCTCCTCGGGAACATGTCTCCAAATCCCCCACACCCCCACAATTCTTCATCTTTGGTTCCTAAACTGGGGTCTTCTTCCCAGTCTGGGTTCCTGAGGTGTGGAGGAACCAAAAACACAAAACCAAGATGACTGGGGCATCACAGACCCTCCCGGGAATGCCACCGTCACCAGCTGTCACGTATGGGTGCCGCGACCCTGCAGGAGAGGATTCCCCGTTACCTACGGGACAGACCTCTGACTACCGCAACGGTTGGCCAACAGCACTGGATACCTCCACTTCAGCCTGAAGAAGCAAAAAAAAAACATTTCTGCCCCCAGATCCCTGCAATAAACCCCTCTGACCTCCAGCTACACCCTGAAAACACAGAGCGGGCGCATCCGTTAGCACTCACCCGCTCCTGCCTCGTACCCGATGGAAAGGAAGGATAATGCTTTAGCCGGGAAAAGCCACACAAGGTGCAATACGGACTGAGGGAGAGGGCCCCAGGCACCAGCTGCGAGCTCCAAGGCAAAGAGCAGCAGTTCAAGGCATCGGGCTGCTCCGGACCTGAAGGCAGGGAGGGAGGCTGCTGCCCAAGGGATCAAACGCGCGCGGAAGCAAAGCCTGCCAGGACAAGAAAGGGAGACGGCGGGCGCATCAGCGCCGAGATACGCTTCTCTGTCGTGGAGGCAGGAGACAAAACACCCGCGTTCGAAGGGCACCGTCTCGGAGAAGAAAGGTGATGGCTGGCAGATAACAGCAATGATGCTGGATGGGGGGAGTCTGGCACAAGAACTCAAGGCGTGCAGGGATGAAAGCCTCGGCGCAGGCTGCGGGAAGCTGGGAACGCGGCGGGGAGCCCTACTTCTGCCCACAGTGCAGCACAAAGAGCAGCTCCTGCTTCCTGCAGGAGCCCCCCGGGAGGCCAGCAAGCAGCGGTACCTGTGCTGCTTGGCTGAGGTGCTGCTCGGCCTCCTCCTCGCCCCGGCAGGCAGAGGAGAGCGAGGAGGGTGGATGCGAGCGTGGAGGCTGCAGACATATCTTGTGTTAATTGCATCAGCAATTGCTAAGCAATTAACGGCAGGGAGGAGAAGGAGGAGGAGGAGGTGTAGGGCAGCAGAGAGGAAGGGATGCAGCAACCGACCCTTCCCCGTGTGACAAAGCTCTCGCACGCTTCCCAGGAGCCACGAGCCACCGCAAGCCCCTGGCTCAGGAAAGCATCCCCACCACGGACAAGCGGGGACCAGAGCTCGAGCCTCCTGCCAACGGGACGGAAAGCGGAGGAGCCGGGAGGGCAGAACCCACACAAAGATCGCCGGCCAGGAGCAAGTGGAGCAGCGCCAGGAGCCGTAACAGGGACAGAGATGGGCCTTGCTGCATCCTTCAGCCACGAGGAGCAGGTGCTGAAGGAAAAGCCCCAAGACAGCAGCACCGACAGCTGGAGCAAAAACCTCGGAGGCAAGGGAATCGAGCGGGAGCTACTGGTCTGATCCACAGCTGGAAAAGCCAGCCTCGGGTGGCAGGCAGACAGGTGAGGAGAGCATCCATGGGCACAGGCCACCGGATGGTTTGCAGCCTTCTCGCCTAACCTTCCTCCTCGTCGCATCCGGCAGCCCCGCCAGGCCCGGTGGCTGCAGCCTCCCCACGCCGCAGCTCCTGCTGCTGTTGGAATAAAGCAATACGGTGATTTTTTGCTCTGTTTATAGTGAGTGCCGGTGCCTGCCAGCGCTCGCAAAGCTCAGGGCCTGACTGTGCCCCCGCCAAGCGAATCCGCCTGCAGTTCATCCAGCGACATGAAATGGCTTTCAGCTCATTAACGAGCCTGCCGAGATCAAGGGAAGTCAGAGCTGCTCCATCCTCACCGGCTGGAAAGCGCTGCAAGCACGTACGCCTCCAGACCAGCACTGGGATGTCACATTTACAACGCTCCCTTTGCTCATTTCCCCTGCTTCCTAAAAGCCTGAGACACCCCAAAACTCAGCTCCGGTGATCCATCATCCAGCACGGGGGCAAGCTGAATCCTTCCCAAGTGCTGGGCCAGATCCCAAATCCTCTGGCTCTTGTTAACAAACCTGCTGGCAGATCCAAAACCCCCTCCCCAGAGAGCTGGGCTTCAAATTCAGGAGGAGGAGAGGAGAAAGCTGCCGCACGCTAGAAAGCAGCCAGGTCCTATCCAGCCTGCATGGGAGCAGAGGTTTCTCCCCCGCCTGCACCCACCAAGGATACTCCAGACCAGTTTTGCTGCATTGATCTCCCTGTTTCTAATGGGGGAGGAAAAGGATCGGCTTTTAGCAGGGATGCACAAACCCCGCTTGCAGCACGTGGTTGCTGGCACACTTTAACCCCTACGGGCTGGAAACCTGATGCACCCCCAGTCTGAGCACCAGGCAAACACTAGGAACCCAAGCTTCACTACAGCAAAACCAACACCAAACCTCCCTTTGCTCTCCGAACCCAGGCTTTTAAAGATGTGGAGATCTTCGAGATTGCTCTGGGTCGCGGCGCGCTCGCCCAGCAACGAGGAGCGACGGTGAGCTCTGCGGAGGGGCAGCGCCACGGGGCAGGAGAGAGGCGCGACACAGCGACCTGCGCGGACCGCGTGCCATTCCGGGTCACCTATCGATAGGAGCCTCGCCTCCGCCGCGGGCGGGGAGCCAGGCCGATTATCCGTCATATGCTGCAAGATGCAGTGCCAACAGCCCGGCCGAGATCACCCAGCTTGTTTGCTATGAAAAAAAAAAAAAAAAAAAACAACTCGGATGCAGGCAACCGGCTTGTGTTCAAGCCCTTGCTTGCCTGCGGAAGGTGAGCAAGCACATCAGCCTGCGTTAAAGCATGTAATGCCTGGAGGCTGATCCTCCCTCGCACTCCTGGAAAGAGCGATGGAGAGCAGCAGGCAGGAGCGCTGCCAGCGGGGCAGCCCCCTCCCGACTCACCCCGACATCAGCCCCGGGGCGCTGGCAGCCTTACGGCTCCACTGGCTGCTCCCCGAATCTCGCTGTCGGTGCGGCCAAAGGGCTGGTGCTGGCGGTTGTCTCGTGCTCCTGGCACCAGCTGGATGGGAGTCGCTGAGAAAACCATCTCGGCTTGTGGGGCGCAAGCTCTCACGGGTGCTACCACCGTGTTAACCTCTCTGACTCCCTCTTCTACCGCGTGCTCCCCAGACACAAGTACTCAGCACACGATGCCATTTCGTACTCCTTGGGGAGCATCAGAGCGTTTCCTCCCCTTGGGATCAAGAGTGGGAAAAGGTTCGTGGTGCTCCTTTGACAGCCCTAGAGAGCAAGTACAATGCAAATCTTAGCACTGCGAAGAGTGTTTCATCCAGACTTTTAAGAGAGAAACTGAATTACATGGAAGAGAAAGTCAGGAAACGACGGCAGTGCGACTTCAGAAGTGCTTGGTGCTTTTTGTTCCCTCGGGTTCTGCCGAGCACCTCAGAGGGTGCCGATTTTCTGAGGGTGGATATTCAGAGCTCCCCAAAAACAGGGCACACAAATAACCAGAGCGCCCTTCCTAACCACCTCTGAAAACCCAGACCAAAACAGCATGACCTTGTGTTTTGAAGGAATCCATAGGCCTGGAAGACCCAAGCAGCCCACACACCATCATCACCGTTGCTCGGAGTGAAACCTCTAAGTACAGATTTGTGGGCTGACGTACAGGGAGCCAAGTTTTCCAGCCTGTAGCCCCCGAGCTGCACTGTCCAGCCCAAGCAGAGCAGAAGCAACACACGCTCCACGAGGCTCCTCGAAGGGCTGAAGCCTGAGCTGCCCCGCATCTAAATAACAAATCTTCACCTGCGACTTCAAAGGCGGCTGCACGCCGGGAACCTGTCATTAGGTAATTAGGAACCTGAATTTTCACACCCAGGATCTATCACTGCAGGTCATGCCGCAATCAAGCCACCCACTGCACCGGGCTGCAGCCATGGGGAGCAGAAGCTCCGGTGCTGGCAGAAAATGGGAGCTCGAGGATCCGGGAAGAGAAATAAAACCTTGGGTTTGCGAGCCAGGCTCTGTCCCAGCAGGGCTTGCGTGCTAGAAGTTTAAGAAGGGGTTTGTTTGCTGACAGCTTAAAGGATTTAAGGGAAGGATTAACCATGGCTTTGCTGATGAGAGAACCGGTGGCAAACTCGGAGCAATCCCATACACATGGGGAGAAGCTGGAGGAGGATGGGGAAAGGAGAGCAAAACCAGCAGGGACGGCCTGCTTTGCACAGTGAACTTGACGGGGAGCTGCTCTTCCCAGCGTTACCAGCCCAGAAGATACAGGGAAAGCCTAAGGACAACCAGGTGCAGGGTCTCATCTTCACGGGAGAGTGCTGGGACTGAGCCCCGTCATTCGGGGAACCAAAGGTGCCCAGATGCTGTACAGGCAAGGCGTTTACAGCCAGATCAGGCTCACCTCCAGGAGGATATCGGAGAGAAAAGGCAGCAGGAGGCGGATCTGCTCCAGATTGGCCACACGCAGAGGAAGATGCCACTGGAGAGGTTCCTCCTAGCACAAGATGTCCGTCACCGAGCCCGACGGGGCTTGGGAGCAGATGCGGACGGATCGATGGGCTCGTCTGGCAGGCTGGAGCCCTGCGACAAGGACGTGCTCCAGCTGGGAGCGGCTAATCCGCCCGCTCAACCCATTCCAGCCGCTCGGCAAACGAGCACGGCCCCCTTAAGGGCAAGCACCATCCACGCGGATTTAGCTGGAAGAGGGTGGGGAGATCGCTGAGCTTGAAGCCACGGTCTGAATCTTATCTGCTGCTTTAATACCTATCAGTGTTGATACAGATTAAAGGATTAGTCGGGATTACTGAAGGCAACCCCCCTGGCACCAGGCAGCCAGGGTGCAGCGTTCCCCTCCTGCACCCACAGCCCTCCGGAGAGGAGCTGCCCCCCGAACAAGGATGCTCTCTGTGAGCGACGGCAGCCCTGCAACCTCAACCCATCCGCAGGGGAGCAAGGCTGCGCTTTCCAGGAAGAAAAAGAAGGCTCGCCAGCTCTCACCAGGCTCGTTGCCCCTGCGGTTGCCTACCAGCACAAGTTCAGCAAGTCTTCGGGGACCGCTGGCACCAACACCAGGAGAAAGCATCCCGCCGTGCTCCACCCTGCTCGTTCCTACCCCAAGCCCTCTTTTACCAACACGTTTGTGCAGCCCTGGGAACCCGCCTGGTTAAAACCTGCCTTTTTTTTGCTGCTCGGCATAGCTTTTAATTGGATCATTTCCCTGACCCAGTTCCCCACATGGCTGCACAAACCCTCGAGCATCAGTGTGGGAGGACGTGATGGCCAGGACACCTCCCGCGACGCCCCAATGACCGCACAAGGACGCAGAAAAGCTCCCATGCCCGAGCCCACGCTGAGCACGTGCTGGAAAGAGATTTCCCCTCGAGGTTCCTTGTCTTCCAAGAGGTGCCCACAGCCTGATGCTGCTGCTTTCCCGTGCGAGTTGGCGTTGGTGGAGACCCCACCAGTGGGGCAGGTGAAGAGGAGCGAGTCACCGAACCAGCGTGCCTCCCTTACCGGTGAATCCCAGAGCAACCATCTCCAGCCCTCGTGGCACTGCCCGTCCGAGGGGCTTTGCAAATGAGATACCAAAGGTGGAACCGTGTCTACGTGCTTCCTCCTTGGGGATAGCTGGAGGAAGCAGAGCACTGAAGCAGTCGGAGACATGAAGGCAGGCTTGGACAGGGGGGAAGCCACCTCCAGCGCCTTCCAGAACAACCCTGCTCACGTCCACACTCCCGCATCCCGCTGCGATTCGAGCAGGTCAGCCCTCAGACTAAACTGCAAACGGAGGGAACAGAAAACAAATGAGCAACACAACCCTGAGATTTCAATTTTAGACTAGAAAAAGCAAACAGTGTTTGCCCCCCCGTCCCCGGGAAGGCACAAGCTGCAGAAGCTGCGCCGGGCGCGACCGCCTGCCAACAGCAATAAATCCGGGGCTGGAGCCACGCTGCAGCCCGCTGCCAGGACGGATCCATCAGCCCCTCCAAATTCTTGGCCCCGACCAAACAGTGGCTCCCTCCGGAGCTCGGAGGGCCTCCTCTGGGTTAGCAGCAAAATCGTTTATGGAATCGAGGCGCTCAGAGTTGGTCCCAGTTTTAGTCCTCTGCACATCTCCAACAACTCCCGGCTGCGCTCGCGCTTTGCTCCCGCTCCCTCCGGCGCCGCCATCGCTTTAAATGAAGCACAGCGGTGGCAAGCTCAAGGCCCGGGAGGTGAACTGCTCACCGGGATCTGACGGCCGCTGACATTGTCACTGGGAAGGCCAGATGCCAAACACAAACCCCATGGCGTGACGGGATGCGCACGCCCAGCCCAACTGATGCGGCAGCCGACAGGAGAGGCAGAGCGCGTCTCCAGGCCTGGGCTGGAGCCCCTGCGAGTCAGGAGAGCGCGGAGCTCCCTCCGGCAGATCCCCCAAAGCACGTGGCTTTATGCGGTTTTGCTGCATTACTGTATTTTGGAAGTACTTTGCTTCACGGCCACGCCGCTTTGGAGAACACATGCTGCGTGTACCTACACGGCTCGGCAGGGAGGAGTGTAGCTCCTTGTCACTGCGCCGTAGTTGTCAAACAAAGTCAGAGCATACGGACGTGTGATTTTTAGTGCAAACACTGCCAGAAGGAACATGACTAAGGGGGCAGAGTTGAGGCTGCTGCACTCAGCTCAGCCCTGCACCTCCCAGGTGCAGAGCGCCAAACACTCAGCGCCGGTACCGCACCAACCTACTTCTCGGACGGCTCCCCTCTCACACCATACCCGCAGGTATCTGTGTCGCGTCGTCACCGCTGCCTCCTCAACACCCGAACGCTCTGCCAGCTGTCGGGCTCGGCGCTTTGGCTTGGCGCAGGATCCGACGTTGTCCTGGCGGAGCAATTCGGTGCGCAGGGGGACACACGGCTCAGCAGGCTCCTCGCCGTCCCCACCAGCCTGACCGCATGCGCTCGGGCCCCTCCTCGCAAGGAGCCAGCCGCAAGCCCCCCGCAGCTTCCCTGGCCGCTCTGCGATCACCTCGCCAAGCAGGTGACAAACTCAGATGCGCTCGCAGAGCAGTTACAGTCCTGTGACCCTCAGCGGGAGCACTCGGGGGCTTCCTCCGGCTGTTCGTCATGCCCACACACAACGGGTTTTACAAGAGAAAGCCCTGAGAGCGGCACTTTGTCTCAAGCAAAGATTATTTTTGGCAGGTTTATCAGAACAGCTCTCACTCCCTTCACCTCTTCTTGGATGAAAGCACATTTAGAAGAACAGTCCAGATGTCGGAGTATCAATAAAACACAAAGCAGCGGTACAATGCAGTTTTGAAAAGCCCGTTATAAATAAACAACTTGGGGGGGGGGTTTGCTCTCATAAACCAAATCTACATGCTCACCTCACCTGGAATTGGAAATAAAAGTTGCCTTGGGTTACCCATCTGCCGGACACGTGCACAAAAATGCTCCTGCAGCTCTCTTTCCCCTCACTGGTCAAGCAACTCGTACTGCTACATGGATTTTTAATCAAATTTCCCAAAATAAAGATTTGCAGGAGGAATCACAGAAGAGTCAAAGCCTCAGATGAGGAACTCGAGCCGCGAGAACACCATGAGAGAGTCGCCACCAGTTCTCGACCAGGTCTGGAGGGCTCCGTCGCAGCAGCGGCTTTGTCCGAGCAGGAGGACGGATCTTCTGGTGCTGGGCTGGCTGCAGACCCCACGACCCACTGCTGGAAGCTCTCCTTCGCTGGCCATCCACGGATGCTCTGGACCTCACACCAGCATTCCCCAGTCCCGCCAGCATTTACCCCTGCTACCAACAACTTCTCGAAGAAACCCAACCATATCACACTATCGCCCCGATCTGCACGGCCACTAAAGCAGTTATTTCTGTAAATTAAGCCATCCTCTTCTCCCAAGCTGGTGCTGGACATCTCCAGCAGATCTGGGATGCCTTTCATCAGCTGACAGCAAGCCTCCAGCGCTGGGAACAAAGCTCACTTCTTGGTCCCCTCTCCCAGCGTGCGGGCAGCAGAAGTGCTAAATGATCCGCTTTAACGGGCCAGAAGAAACCCAACCCGGCCCTGCGCCGGCCGCAGCCCCTATTTTCACCCTTTCCATTCATCAGCAGTCTCAGCACGAAGCGGGGTTGTCAGAAGATTTCTTGGATTTCCTTAAATTCTTCTGCCAAGTTCTGATTAAAATCCTCCTAAGTGGTTTTCTCTTTATTCGATTTCCTAGAACTGAGAAGTAAAGCAGTCCTGATAGCGGCGCTGAGTGCCAGCGTTAATAGCCACCGACGCGGCCGGGCCATCTCAGGCTCCCACGCAGGCTCGTTAGGATCAATGGGAAATTGAAAGCGATTCTCTTCCCATCTCCCCTATCAGGCCATCAGCTCCCAGAGGAGACTGGGTTTTAATAGCCCTGCTCGTGCGATGCTCGAAGCGCTCTGTCGACGTGGGCCCGTCTCACGTAGCACCTCCGGGTACCGCTTCGGTGCCGGGTTTGGAAAGGTTTGACGAGGGACGAGGGCTCCCGAAGGCACCGCAATAGGGGTCCCGCTGCCCAGGAACGGCCAGCTCCACCAAAATCCCACACACTCTGCTCGGCGCTGGTGGCTTCGGAACAGATCTCCCTGCCAGCACTGAGCCCTGCCAAGCCGAACTCTCGTTACGTGCCATCAAGTTTGGAGTCCGTGCCAAACCACGGCCCGCCTTGCCCAGAAAATCTGGCTGCTTCGGTGGGCCGCAGGCTGAGGCGGTTGGTCTCCTGCCCAGACACCAGGCACCTGCGAGCCCGGTCGCGCTCGTTCTTGCCGCCGAAGGCTGGAGACGCGAGGGACGCCGTGAAGGTGCGGCACCGCTCAGCCAGGAGCGAGGGAAGCCCCTTCCCTGGGGTCTTCGACCCGAGGGCTCGCACAGGTCCCAAAGGCAGAGCAGCAGGAACCCCGAAGCAGCCCGCATTCACACAGGAAAAAACAGAAAAAACGGGATCTGCCGCTGCCCCTTCCACCGCGCCCTCCGCCTCTGAAGGGCCCCACAGAGGGAGGCGCTCCTGCCAGGAGCCAAGGCTGCGCCGCGTACGCAGCCTGGAAATCCCAGAATTGCCATTTTTGTTTTGGTTTTAATCCCCACGTGCCAAACCCACCTACAGAGAGGCGCAGCCCCACTCGGGCAGGATGCGTGCAGGTCCGAGCTCCCGCTGGGTTACCCATCGGGGAAGAGCTCCTGCCTTCTGCGGCCGTAGAAGGTGGTGGAGAAGAAGGGAGGCTGCGAGTCCCTCGGCGGCGGCGACCTGCTGCCTCCCGGCTGGGACACAGCTCCACCAGGAGCGATCCCAGCTGACCAGGCACATTTGAGGGTGGTTTCGTGCACACAGCCTTTCTGTTGTTGTTTTTCAATGCAAGATCCGACCTCGCCAGGGGCCGTGGCTCTTCCCCCAAGTCTGGGCAGCTACAAAATGCTCTGCTCGTGGCTGTAGGGTTTCTACGGAAAGGCTGCTTTCCTTCAAAGAGGCATTCACAGCCCTTCCTGCAAAGGCTCAGCCCCTCCAGCTCCCTTCACCCTTGTACACAAAGTGGAGTATTAATAGCCGGCCTGGAAGACCATAAAACACTAAATACCTAAAGGGTTCCTGTGCCTTGAAATGTTAATGCTAAGCAAAAAAAAAAAAAAGAAGAAGCCTTCCTGTTAGCAAACTGCTCGGGTCTGTGATATATATACACGCTTGCCTTCCTCCCCTCCAAGCCACAGAACAGCAAACAGCACGCGAAGCGCCGAATCGCCGCCCCGCTCACAAGGCGCCCCATAGATGCTCTCGGCTCCCCTGGCCGGGCCAGGCTGGCTTCGCCAGCTCTTGCTGATGACTTCGTTACCACCTCAAAGAGCCCGCTGGCTCCTCGCCATCCTCCCCTTACAGGATCCTTTTCAGCCTTCAAAAGAGGTTTCCCGGCCTCGCCCCAGAGCTTTCCTCTTCTTTCAAGCCTACCTCCCAGCTCGGCTTTGGTGCCCGTGCTCCCTCGGACTCGCCAAGGTCACCTCATCTGTGCCGGAGGAGATGCAGGAGCAGGGAGGGCAGGGAGGGCTCCCACGCTGCCAGGCCAGCTGGAAATACTCGCTCAGAGCCGGTACGGCTGCGTTAGCTGCATCCCTCGGCATGCCCAGCGCGGGACGGCGCGGCTCCACCACCGCACCACGTGGAGGTTTCCGTGCTGGGCCAGCCGGCGTGCGGTTCTGCCCCGGCTGAGCCGTCCGGCCATTCGAAGGATGAGAGGGGCTGCGCCCAGCACAAAGGCAGCGAACCGGCACCCGAACGACTGGAGGCAGGGACGGGGGCGAGAGGGGACGCTGGGAACAGCGCTCATTTGCATAGCACCTGGGAAAAATCACATCGCATTTACATAGCTAATTGGGGGAGCGAGCTTCCTGGAATGAAATTGCTTTCTGGCTTGGGGTAGGAAAAAGAAAAAAAAAAATAAAAAGAAGAAAAATAAAAAACGCAACCACCATTTGTAGCTGTAATTGTGCGCTCCCCACCTGCAGCACCTGCCAGCCCGCCGGCTCCCGGCGCGCATCCCGCTGCGTTCGGCACGGCGCCGCGGCTCCCTGCGGCGGGGGGAAACTGAGGCAGGGAGAAGGCGGCAGCGGCTCCACATTCACCCCCAGGAAGGGCAACCGAGAGCAGCGAGGACTCCTCTTGGATGCAAACCGCCTTGGAGTTGCATCGCATCCCAGCCCTCTGAAGGGGTGGGGAACGTGACGACCTCCTCTTGCTTGCTCTGCTTGCTCCCCATGCGACTCACTGCAGCGTGTTTCCAGGGACCCCAAGCGCACAAGGGACAGGCAATATTTTAAGATCAATCTAGACAATTAACGAGTTTTAAACCAATTTCAGTGTCAAGAGCAGGGGAAACATCATCAGATAGGAGCACGCGCTGTTACCACAGCGTATGAAAAAGCTTTGTGGTTAACTTCATCCTGCAAAGGGACATGCCTGGCCACAGCACGCCAGGACGGACCCGGGACTGTCTCAGTCAGCTCGGATCTCGCAGTGACCTCTGGCTCAGTGGCCATGAGGTCGGCCACAGATTTGCCCGGCTGCCCAACAAGGATGCTCTGAAGCCACCTGGCCGTGGCCCCGCGCTCACAGATGAGGTATCGCAGCTCCAGCAGAGCAGCGGGAACGCAGAGCCACAACGGCGTGGGGAGTGAATGGCACCAAGGACACTGCACTCGCAGGAAACCTGGGGAAGGTGGCAAGTGCTCGACGAGGCAGCCTTAAAAAGCAAGGGGAAGGAGAAGGCATAGAGTGCTGTGCTCCTGCTCCGCGGCCCTTCCCAGCGGCCTCCCCGGCTGCCAGGTGGAGGAGCAGATTTGCTCATTAGCGGATTATTCCTGGCACACTCCCCTTGCATCAGCTCCCCGGAAGGGCTGCGAGAGCAGCTCGCCGGTTTTGAAGCCTTCGGGGTTGCGAAGCGCTGGAGACGCCAGCGAATCTTCCTTTAAAGAAATCTCGCTCAGCCAGATAAATGGTGCTGTGTAGCAGGGGTCATTAGGCTAATAAGCAGCCACCGCCAGCCTGGAAGCAAAGCAACAAACACAAGAGAATCTACCAAAGCCAGTTAGCCTCCAAATCTGACCCATCTCAAGCAGTTACCATCTGCTAAGGAGTCTCCTTTGGAGGAGAAACCGGGCACATGAGTCAGCAGGATAGGTCACACGCTGGCCTTTTCATCCAAATCTCAAATCGCAAAGTGTCTGGGGAGCCGCAAAGCGCGCAACGGAGCGGACTGATAGCTTTTCTGAGCCAGGGAAGCAGCGTGCACCCAGTGCAAACCCCCCCGACGCGGAGCCCCCCCGCCTCCTTCAACCTCCTCGCTCCCGCGTTGTCATTCTGCCCCTGTGCTTTCCCAGCTCCTCCAGCGCGGCCGTGCTTCGTACCGCCGTGGCCTCGACGGGGAGCCGCCGGTCTTCGCCTCCGGAGCGCCGGGGACGTGCGCCGCGACGGGGCTGCGCTTTGAGGTGAGACCCCGGAGCTGTTCGGTCGGCTACGGCAACGCAAACGGGTCGTGCGTGGAAGCTACCTCAGCGCCTTGACTCGCCCTTCCTTCCCAGCGCTAACGCGGGGAAATCCAACGGGAGGAGATGCAGTTTTCCCCTGCCTCCACTATGGAATCTTACGAGGTGGGATCAGCCAAAACTCCCAGCCTGCTACATCTAGCAGCTTTAAAAAAAAGAAAAAAATGCACACATATAAATAACCTCTCAGTAGGAGCCAAAACTCAAAGACTAACCCCATGGTTTTAAGTGAACAAGTCCAATTTCCTCCTTTGTAGCTCTTGACACATGTTGGCTGCGTGCCCCCTCCTCGCCTTGTTCCTGCAGCAGAAGGCTCTGCACTGCAGGTCAGGGGACGATAAGGAAATGAGCAGTGTAATTTCCAAGGCCTCCAAACGCAGCCCTGTCAGCAGCTCCGGAGGCGGCTTACTCAAGCATGGCTGGAGAAAGGAAACCGCAGCGAGAGGAGCCGGCAGCTGCTGCCGCGCGCTCCCCGCCGCCTCCCGGGCGCCCTTGGCTCGGCCTCGGCCGGGGCTGCCAAAGCTGCTCCAGCTGCCGCTCCCTGGAAGGAGCCGGGGCGAGGGTGGGGAGCGGTGCGAAGCCTCGGCCTCAAGCGGCTCGCTGGGCTGGGAGCGTAGGAGTCGGGCGCGCGAGGGGCTGCCCTGCGTGCCCCCAAATCCCTGCGGGAGACGAGGCACAAGAGGGGACAGACACCGGCCTTCGTGTGCACAGCGAGACGCACGCAGCCAGCCATGAAGCACCAAGTGTTTTCCCTTCGGAGCTTTTCCTTCCTCACTTCAGCCCCGACAGAAGCAAGCCCACGATGGGCACTGCCCATCCATCACACACGGGTCAAAATCTCAAGCGTACGCCCAAGCACGAGGCTGGGGCAAGCACACGACACCACATCTGCTTCCAAGGGCACCCTCTTCATCCTCAGCGCGATGGGACTCGCCGTCAGAGTGGCCCGGGTCTTGCCAAAGCCTCACACGGCACGGCAGTGAGCTCGGAGGGTTTTGCAGGTTAAGGCAGAGAAGCTGCTTGAATCATTTGGTATCAGAGCAAAAGATCTGCCCACAGCGGGGTAAATATTGAGGCCAATAAATGGTGTGCGGACAACAAAGCTGGAAGCTACGAGCGACGTGAATGTGCCATGCCGCTCTACCTGTGCCGTCATCAGCCAGCCAAGAAGGGGGCAAGCCAGAAGCTGGCGATGGCTGAGACACCGTGGCGGAGACGGAGCCGCTTACACCAGCGGGATGAAGCAAGGCAGCGGCACAGGGTTGAGGGCCGCGTGCAACGCGCTGCTCCCAAAATCGGGTCGGGTCCAAGCCCACAGCAGTCCCTGGGCTCCGCACAGAGCATCAACCTCTTTGAGATGCAAAGCTGCAAGAAAATGCAATATCCAAAGTAGAGAAACGTCCCTACGTGGAGGGGAAATGCAGGGCGAAAATGCACCGGTGGCTTCTGACCAAAATGACCAGACCCACCCCCCTCGCTGCCCGAAACCGCAGCGCATGTGACACAGCGAGGGTTTTCTGAAGGGCCGCATCTCCAGCGGCTTCTGTTTGCCTTTTCCTCGTTTGCAGCAGCGTCACATCTGGACACTCGTCAGCAAAAACGCCCTCCTCCTGCTGAACAACCTCTCAATCAAAACAAAGCCGGAGCAGCAGCCAAGAGCTGGGAGGCTCTTTTGTTCAATGCTTGACGTCCCCTGGCCGGCCAGCACCGCCGTGCTCCCCCAAAATGCCATGCCCCCCTCCCCAAAATGCCGTGCCCCAGCATCAGCGAGCCCAGGCACTGGTCCGCACGCACCAGAGACGGGCGAAGCAGCACAAGGCTCCCTGCGAGCATTAGGCTCCCGATCCTGCCCCCACAAACATATCTGGGGAGGGGCAGCGCCTGCAAGACTTGTGCCCAAGCTAGAGGAGGGCACGTGGGGGGACAGGGCACTTCGCCGGGGAGGGCTGGATGTGGCCAAGCGCAGATACACACCTAGAAAAAGGGTGCTGGGGCTGTCGGCGCCGGGTACAGCATGGCAGCTTCACCCCGGGCAGCAGCAACCACAGCAGACATCTGGTCACAGCGGCAAACATCTCCTGCTCGGTTCGCTGCCGCGACGCACAGATGTGAGAGGATGTCGGAAAACCAACGCAAGGCTCCCTTCTACACCCGGCAAGGACTCGAGGGCTGCAACACCCTACCGTGAGGTATTTAAAGAGCACAAAAGAGGAAGGAGGGGCAAACGGCGATGTGCCTGTGGCACCAAAGTACCTTGTCAAGAAAAAATACTCGCTGCGAAAAGTGCTCTTGAATCCAGCCGGGAAGGCACATCGAAACCTCCTGGCCGCAGGCTGGCGGCTCAGTGCACGCGGGGTCCCTGCCCCTCTTCTTCGCCCCTCTCGCTCCCTGGACGGAAAGCAGCCTCCCCGCCACGCGCTGCAGCCCAGACAGAAGCGGGCGCAGCGCAGGGTGAAGCGGAGGACAGGTTGCCGGAGCCCAAAGGTTGGGCTGAGTCACGCCGTGACCGTTCCTGTTTCGCTCTGAGCGAGTTTCTCGCTTCCCAGCAGGGTTTGCCTCGGGGCGGGCAGGAAGCCGTCGCCCTCCCGCAGCCGGCACGTACCTCCGCTCGCTCTCCAGACCCCGCGTGCCGTTGTAGATGGGTACCGGCAGCTTTCCTCCCCAGCCCAAACCCCACAGACCTTCCTCCGGACCCAGGCTGTTCAAACGGGGCTCAGCCCCTCCCGGCTGTGCCTCCACCTACGTGGTTTTGCCCGAATCGGTGCAGGTAAAGCAGCACGGCTGGCCTCCCGGTGCAGCTGGATGACGTTTGCTCCCTGTCTTCACAATCCCTACCTCACCTCGGCACTTCTACCCACAGGTAGGGCTTCTGCAGCTGAATCGGTGACAGAAATACAATTTGAACTGCAAAATGCAGACGAGGCTGTACGGGGTACGACCGAAGGTCCAGCCAGCTCCCACGCGGGCTTTGGCGGCAGCCAGCAGCAGATGGCTGCTCAGGAGCGTAGCAGCCAAGCACGCTGTGACACTTCCCAGGCTCCGGCCCCCCTCGGGGTCTCCTCAAGCCAAAGATGTTGCCCCAAACAAGCGCCCAAAGCATTCCTCCTCCACAAACCCGCCCCGGCGCCCGAGAGCACCAGTAAACGTTCAGCACCCGCGGCTTTTTGCGGCCATTCAAACCCATCACGCAGAAGAGCATCCGCTCCTCTTCCCGGAACCATTCACCCCAGGTCTGCTGCTGGACAGAACACGGAAACAACGCGCCTTTCCCACGCCACTCCTTCATTTTACAAGCTTCAGCCGACTGCCCCAGGAGTCTCCTTCCCTGACACACTCAGTAGCTTCTCGCCCCGTGACCCACCATCCCCACCAGCCTTTGCTCCAGATTTTCATGCTCTATGCTGGTTTTCTTTTTGCAGATACCTCCCCAACATCTTGCTGATCTCAGCAACTCTCCCAAATCTGCTGAGCGCGGCCCCTCCTTGCATGCACCAATCCCTTCCTGGTGCCCAAAATCCCCCCGTCACGCCACGAGAGCATGTGCAGGAGCAACCCTTCGGGGCGCAGGCCAAGGCCGCACCGCGCACCTGCCAGCCACAGCTCCCCTGCTCGCCACGTGCATCGACAAGAAAATCGACCCGTGGGCGCACCGGGACCGCTGGGATTCAGGGGCACGGTGACACCGCGCGTGCGACCGGCGCAAATGAGCTTTTGTAGGCATGAACACAGAGATGCGCGTACCTGAGAGTAGCCAAAGCGCTGCTCAGACAGACGGACAGACACGAGGCCAGGGCACGCTCCACCAGCAGGAGCTGCGGGGCTCCTGGAAGAGCAGAGGGCGTCTGTAGGCTGCTCCTGCCCAGACACAGCACCAGCTCGGCATCGCTGCTGCACATTAGCAGAGGAGCAGCACGTAGAAACCACCCACGGCAACACGGTGGCCCCAGGCTGATTGTCACTGCGAGCGGGACAAAGCCCACGTACCAACAGCAGGCCAAGCAAGGAGGCTCCTGTCAGCCCTGCACCTTGTGCTTGCTCGCACGCCCACACGGATCCCGCGTTTACGAACACACGAAGGTCTCCTCTGCACATGATGCAACTGGAGAGAAACAGATTCCTCGGGGAGCTGCGGGGAGCTCCAACAGGCGGGGTGAGGCCGCTGGGAAGCGGAGCGTGGCAGCCAGCAGACTGGAAACCCGCAGTGCCCTGCTCTGCTGGAGGTGGCACGGGAGCAGGGCATCGCCCTCCCATCTGCCCAGGCTCCTCCTGCACAGCTGCAGGGACTGGGGGTCTCACAGGTGCTCGGCACCGCCACCGCCTCCACCCGCGCCCCGGCCCCTTTCTTACCTTCTCCGATTTGACCTTTTTCAGCTGCCGGCACTCGCTTTCCCCGTCCTCCAGCTCCGACTTAACTCCCAAGGGATTGAGCGCAGCTCCCGTGTCAATAGCTATACTCCCAAGCTGCTCGGCAGCAGCAGGCTCTGTTCCCTGGCCACCATCGTACTGTCCCACCCTCACCGCCAGGGCCAGGGGCTGCAGCACACCAGGCTCCTTCTCCGGCGGAGCCCCCGCACCCTCACTCCTTTCCTTCTTGCTTTTGGATGAACCACCCTCCTTGTCCTTCTTGGAGCCGGCCACGCTGCGAGATGCCTTGGCCGACTTCTCCGAGCCCTTGGGGGTGACGGCAGGCACCAAGCCACCAGAGTTTGCGCCGTCCCCAGAGCGTCCTTGAGCCTCCTTCTTGCCGCCAGCTCCCTCGCTGGGGGTGAACAAGGAGGTCCCCGGGGCTGGCTTGCCACTGTCCTTACCACTCTTGCTCCTTTTCGACTTGGATTTGCCCTCCTTGCCCTGCGGGCCTGGCACCGGGCTCACAAACTTGATGTTATCGGGCAGGGTCGCCACCGCGTTGGGTGCCGGCAGCCCCACCTCTTTGGAGCCCGACATTTCCAACTTCTGCTGATCCTTCTCCAAATCAGCGTCCAGATCAATGATGAGATTCCCTACGCCAATGTCCCATTCATCCCCGCTGTCGTACGTCTCTACCGGGTTCGCATCGATTCCTTTCCCTCCGGAAGCTCCGCTGCTCAAGGACATCTTAGAGTTAACGGCCCCTCACGGTTCAAGGCTCTTCCCTGCCTCCACGCCCCGGGGGTCCGCAGCGCGGCTGCACCTACGTCCTTGGGCTGCCAGCGGTCGGGGTCTGCCCAGGTGACGGCATCGCTGCTGAAAGGGAGAGCAGAGAGAAGAGTTACAGGCGAAGAGCACGGCGGGCACCAGACAACCCCTCTGGGCAGGGAGACGCACCACGGGCGGCGTGCAGGCAGGGGACCGGGACCAAGCCGTCCCCGCGCACCAGGTCCCCTCCAGGCCACCGGTGTCGCTTTGCATCCCCCATTACCCAAACCCCGCGTCGGGCCCAGCCAAACCTCCACCGCCAGGCAGCAGGCTCCCGCTGCATCCCCGCCGCGTCCCCTCCTCGCCGTCCCTGCAGCAGGAGCCATCTGGCATCGGTCCCTCGATCGATACGAGGCCCTGGCAGGTCACGGCTCCCGGCTCCAACAAGACATTACTCACACATTCCCCGCTCGCCATTTCCCTCTGAATTATTGAGCGCTCCCCGCGTGCTGCCCCTGGGATGGAGGATTGATTCCTCTCCTGCCAATGCCACCCACGGCCAGGGGCTGCTTGGGGGGGGCTCCTCCCTGCTGCCAGGGACGAGGTTTAGTGCCTTGGTGGCAAATAAATCCCAGCCCTGGGGCACCCACGACGCAACCGGCACTTGGAAGCATGAGAGCCGTCACCGAAGGCCAAATCGCAGAGGAAAGCGCGGGCTCTCCATCTCACATGCCCCAAGCCGGGACGGCGAGAGGCGGCACCGTGCTTTAGGGCCGTGCTCCGAACCGTCTCGCCCCGAACGAGGGGGAAGGCCGGGCCATGCCACACGGGTACCTGGTTTTCAGACAGCGCAGGGCCGGCTCCCGAGGCACTGCACACCGACACGTCCCTGGAGGCGGCGGGGGGGGGGGGGGGCAAGGAGAACAAAAAAAGAAAAGCCAACGCAAGCCGGGAAAGCGCCGAAGTCGCTCACTGCAATGAGCTGGTGGCAATTACATTTACGAGACGTAATTAACACATGAAACGGCCTCTTCCCAGCAGCCACCCGGCCCCAGCCGTGCAGCCGCCCGCTCTCCAGATCCCAGAAGAAATCCTTGACCACCCATTTGGACGAAGCTCCTCTCCAGCACCATCGTCCTTCCCCTTCCCGCCGAGCTCGAGGCCTGCTCCTGCTACTATTTACGAGCAGCACTTCAAAAAACAGGTGACTTAAAGAGAAACGAGAAAAAACACACGCACGCACACACAAATTTCTTCAAACCCCAGCAGGCAGGAGCCTGGAAAGCAGCTTCATGGTGCGTTTCCAGAGATGCAAACACTGTAAAAATGCCAAGGATTCTTTCATCAGACAGGCTGCCGCAGCCAGACCATTTTCCATCTGCTCCCCACAGCATCCCCAGCTCTGCACAGCTAATAATCCACTCTCTGACAGGTCATTACGGAGATTTTTAACCCCAGGAGCCAGGGGCTAGCATGCAAGCTGAAAATGAAAAGCACTGACCTCTTGTTTCAGCGGCAGGGAAAGTGCCGAATCAGGAGATCACTTTGTGCACCGGAGTCGCTAACGGCTTGCCAAAGCCACCCCGCGCGTTTCTCTCGCCTCCTCTTCCTCCTCCTCCTCCTCCTCTCCCGGAGGCCCGACTCACCAGCATCCCCAGAGCCCCTCTCCCCGGCCGAGCTCCCCGAATCACCGCCAGGCCGAGGAAGGCCGCGGCTCCTCGGGGGCACAGCACGGCCTCCCTCTGTGCCGTGGCGCCCGCGGCGATTCCTTCGGATGGAGGGGCGAAGGACGAGGAGCCAGGCGGCCCAGACTTAGAGCCGGCAGCGGTCCCGTTCCCCAGGCACACAAGGGCTCGGGGACGTGGGACCGGCGCAGGAGGTAGTGAGGCTCGAGACCGAGGAGCAAAGGGCCACGCGTGGGTCGGACGCTGGCCGAAGGGGCAGAGATCCGGCCCCGCAGCCTCCAGCAGGCGATGCGCAGTCTGCCGGGCCGTACTGCAGGCGGCCCAGCGTCACCTGCTGCACGTGAACGAAGACACTGCAGACAAGTATTATTTTTATACAGAAAACAAGAGGAGCAGATGAGGAGGACTTTGGTCTGAAGCTACGCAAACAGCAGCAGCGTCTGATTCCTCCCACAACAAAAGGAACGAGCCCACAAGTCCACCGGAGAGCCAGGAACAATCGAAGGTTTAGCAAACAAGAGGAGAAAACATTCACCCGACGCAGGAGGCGGCAAAAGGGAGCCCGGGCCCTGCTAGGGCAGGGAAGGGAACCGCAAACAGGACAAACAAGAACAGGCTGGGTCTGCAATAGGGAAGGAGAGGCGCGTCGTGCCGCAAGCGCTGCAGGAGCCGGCCTCCAGACGTGCCGCTGCCGGAAGAGCGAGCGGGGATCCGTGCGTTCCAGCCTGCGGTTGAAGGCTACGACCCCAAAATGAGATTTGGGTTGGTGGCTCCCTCGCAAGCCAGCCTGCATACGTGGGTCCAAAGCATTTCCCACAGCTCCCCCAAATGCCAGGTGCTGCTCGGGTGCTCCCCGCTCTCCTGTCGAGAGCGGCACCGCCGCAAACCCCGGCGCCTCACAGAGCAGACCAAAGGGATTGATCCAGCTATAAACGTGGCCTTCCCCTTACCTCCTGCCATTGCAGGATTGATCCCCGCACAACATGAAAAGCATGTGCTCACTTGTTGGCCTGGAGACCTGCCAGCAAAGCGTTTTAAGAGCAGTCCTGGAGCACAGATCCGACAAGGAGACAGCTTTCTGCTTGGGAATGCTGCACACACACAGCACCAGACATGAATAATTCAGCTCCATTAGGTGCCGAGACCTCTACAATCCACATCTCCGCACTGGGAAGGAGCCAACGTATTAGAGACAAACCTGAAAGTTCACTTTCTGAGCTAGCAGCCAACTGCAAACACACCTAGAGAAAGCTATTCAAACAGGGCCAGGGAGCACTTCAAAAAGCACCAAGCAGAGAGCTGGGAAACCGCATGAGCCCCGGCTCTTTGTGCTAAAATACGCGCAGGATGCTCCGCAGCGCGTCGGCCGAGCCCGGCTCGCCGTGGCGCTACCAGAGGCCAAGAAACCAAGCTGGGCATCGGCTGGAAGGCCAAGGGGGGCGAGGTGCAGGAGAAAGCGCTTCTCCTGGCGACAATGCAGCCGGCCCACACGTAGAAAGGCTGTCTCATACCCATGTGCTCCAGCCCGCAGCGCTCCAGGATCAGCCCCTGGTGGCTTCCAGACATGACTGACTGCAATTTTCACCCTGATTAACTTTCAGGAATGCCCGTGAGAAGGAGCGGCAAAGAGGACGGAAAAATCTCCTGGATGCGGCGCTTCCTCCGGCTGGGAGCGGAGGGCTCCGGCGAGCTGGTCTCGCGGGCATCCCCGGGGAGGCGCGGGGCGACGCGGGAGCGTGGTCCCCGTGTGCCACGAGGCCTTTCCTCCCGCCGCCCCTCGCTGGCAGCCAGCCTGCAGCTTTCCCCATACGCCGCCTCAACACCAGATCCCTTTTTGTTTCCTTTTACGACTAAAGCAAACTCCGAGGGGACGCGCCTCCCTTTCCAGGGCCGCCGCGCTCTCTCCCCGCTCGCCTCCTACCGCCGCGTTCGTAATCCCCCAGCTGGGCTTGTTTGGGTTGGATTTTTGTTAAGCAACTCCCGTGTCTTTTCTGCAGATTTCTTTTTAAGATGTTCCTTTTCTCCCCGCCCCCTCTCTCTAGAGATGGGGGGGGGGGGGAAGAGAGAAAAAAAAAAAGAGAAATGTTGAATGAGAGCCAGCTGGCACGCACAAGAGGAGACGGAGAAATCTGCACAAAGGAGCTTCCTCACTCACTTGCTGCTTTCAGCTCCAGAAATCCGGCAGGGGAGGAGGGTTTGCTCTCCCCCGTGCATCAGTCAAGCCGAAGCAGACAAAGGAGATTTACCATGACACCCTCCAGAACTGCCACCCGACAGGGGCAGGGTTCCTCGATTGCGTCCGCGCGGCGGGAGCCCGCGACGTTGCGAAACGCGCCGAGGCGCGGGGCTTCGAAACCAGCTGCTCAGCGCGGAACCGGGCACGACCCGAGCGGAGGAGCCGCGCTCCTGCCTCCGCGCACCGGGAAAACTTCGGTGGCTCCCGGCTCCAGCGGGACGGCGCGGGCGAGCTGCCAGGAGCCAGCAGGCTGAGCCCAATTTGAATAAAATGGAGCCACCCTTCTCGTTTAATATGGAGGTGCACCCCACTGAGACTACATCTTCCAGCATGCAATGCAGCTGCAGCGCCCGGCGAGCGCTCCAGAAACTTGTGCCGGGACTCCAAGTTTCCGTCGGCTGAGCCTTGACACCAGAGATGAACCTGACGCGGGGCATGAGTCATTTGCTGGCGCTCGGTAGGAAAGCCTGCGGCGTCCGAGCGCAGGCCGGGGAAGGATGGGAGCGGGGAGCCTTTAGCCGAGGGGAGGCCAGGCGTCTCTGCCCGGGTGCCCCGGCCTGCCCGCGGCGGAGTTTCGGAGGGTTATCAGTCGTGACACCCACCTGCACCCAAACGCCCGCGTAAGCGTCGACATAACACTCGGCATCAGTCAAAAAACGTGGTTCAGATCAAAACTCAAGCTCGCATCCACCCCTGTATCTGCTGGGAACCTTAAAACACAACCTTAGCGGCAACATTCAGTTGAGATTATTACAAAGAAGCACAGCAAAACCAGAGGTGCCACAAGATAGAGGTACACGGCGCCAGGTCTGAAGGAAACGCTTTGCTGGGTTAGCTACAACTCGGCATTTACCTCTCCTGACACTTATTTAACACCGACGCCAAAGAGGCATTTAGGAGAAGCTCAGTCGGCGGCTGAAAACCCCCAGCATTCTCGAACAAGGCTCAAGAGCAAAGCCAGCCCCGGCGGACCCCCGCGCATGCACACGCTCCCCTCAGCCCCGAACAAGCCAAACGCGACCGGCAGCGACGTCACCGGTGCGTGAGGCACACAGAAAGGGGGGAACGAAAGGGAGGAAACGTTTCAGGCCTTCCTTGTATCAGGAAACAGGAAAAGTGGAACAAGCTCTTCTTTAATCCTCCCATCGCTCTTGGAAGTGTCAGCACCAAAGTCACAATCTTCTGTTTGTTCGTGCCTTGAGAGCCCGCGGTTCTTCAGATTTACAGGTATTTCATTCTGGTGCTTCTCAGCCCTCGCATTTTTTTCAAGCTACCTACCTCTGCACTGAATCAAACACAGGCTTCCTCCGCCGATACGCAGGGAAATCCAAGAGCTTCCTATTTCAAGGCAACGAATGGCGAGAGAAACATCGCTCACACGCACGATCCTCGGCACCATCAACAGAAGGCACCTACAAACCCACGTGAAGGCACCAAACACCACCTCCTTCCATTGCGATACAGGACAACAGACACACGTCACCTTCTTGGCCCTCCCGCTTGCTCTCCGCTTACCCACAAACACGGAGTCACCCCCGATACCCGGCTTGGCACCTGCCCAGCTCACCAACACGCACACGGGGAACGTACGTGAATTAGGGGTGCTCAGCAGGGATCTACCCCTTGCACCAAAGCTCCACCTCGACTGGCACGTGACGGTCCGACAATAACCAGAATTACAGCACCGTCCTCACCCAAAACCCACAGCCCCTGCCCCGTCGGTGGGGATCGCAGGTGCCGCCAGCTCCGAGCACAGGCCTTGCAGGCGCTGGCAGCTACGTGGTGGCACGAGCAGTCCCTGCGAGCACCACCTGGCCAGGATGAGCTCGGAAACGCTTCGGAGCAGCCTGCAGAGCAGGATGGGTGCTACCAGCAGCGCCAGACCCAGCACGGGTGCTCTCCTAGCACGCCGCAGCTCGCTCCCGTTGCACCCAGTCAGCCACGCCGCTGCCGGCTGCGTCCAAAAATAACATGAAACACTCGAAACGGGACATCTGAGCGAAGCCGTTTGACTGGCACCGAGCTGTGCATCGTGACGCTTCCCACAGGGACATATGGGACAAATCTGGGGGTTGATTCTCCCTCATCCACGGAGCTGTTCTCCATTAGGAAACTGGAACTAACGCAGCCGTGCGGATTTCAAACCGGTCTGGTTACACCCCTGCTAACCCCAACGCAGAAACGAGCTGATTTATGAGAGGCTTAGAGATATCTGAACTGGTGGCCTGTCCTCGCCCACAACCTCCAAGGGGGACCGGGCCAGAGAGCACTTAGAAATAACCAAGGCAGCTTACAAATTTCAGATAAAGCTCCGCGCAGGCTGGAGGGACGCCAACAGCCTGCAAAAGTCGGCAGCAAAAGGAAGCAGCAAGATGGATGTGATCAGGAAAGATCCCTGAAACATCAGTCACGGAGATGGGAAGAGAGAAAAGCTGGCACCGAGCGGAGGCGTGCGATGGGCATAAACAACTGGCGGAGCAAGCGCTGGGAAAAAAGCAGCTCGGCCTTCCCCTCCGCTCACCCAACGCCATCCGCAGGGCTGCAGAAGCGCACCGGCAGTTTTGGCAGCAGCCCGAGCTGCTGGGCGTTGGTGGGAGCAGACCGGGCACGTCTCGGCAGCGAGCTGCGCCCTTCCTCTCCGGGCCTTCGGAGGCAGGGAGGCTCCTCGCCTCGCCCCCCGCCATGCCGCGAGCATCGGAGACGCCGGTGGGAGAGCGCCCGGGCAGGGGGGCAGCGCACAAGCCAACCTCTCCCTTCTGCCTTCGCCACCCCAAGGGAGAGCCCCGGGGCGATGCAAACCAAGGGCTCTGCACCAGCTCCCGGCCACGCTCCCACCTGGGTATCGACACAAAGGAGGCACCGAGCGCACGCCAGGGCCGGGCAGCACGATGCTTCTCCACGGAGGAGGAGGGAGCGCTGCGTCCCGACCGCTCCCGGGACTGCAGAGCAGAGGCAGCGAGCTCCTAGGTCTTATTTTAACTTGAGGAGAGAGCACTGGCAGCCTTGGCCCTTTCCCAGGCGTCAGAGGAGGAAGAACATCTCTCCGCCGCTCCAAAAATGAAGGAGCCGCCACTTCCCCTATTAATGCCTTTAATTCCCCTCATTCAATAACCAATTAGGGCACCTTGGCTACACAAGCAAAGGCTTCATTTGCAGCAGAAGACTGTACGTGCGGCTGTAATCCCTCTTGCTGTCAAGCCATCAGCCTGGGAACACTTTGGGAAAAACCAGCCAGACTGCAAAGTGCGGGAGGAGGGAAGGCAGACGCAGACAGGGACGAACGCAGGCACAGGGAGTACCAGACCAAGAAATCCCTCCAGCGCTTTATTTCCCCACCACCTTTTTTTTTTTTTTTTTTAAACGAGAGGGATAATAAATAGGTGTGTTTCACAGATTAATAAAGCACATTTGCAAAGCTATGATATACATCAGAAAGTTGCTAATTCACGCTAATGGCCCATTGCAAATTACCGAATTTTGTGAATTAGCCAGCACGTAAAGGAATACAATACAAAAAAAAAAAAAGGCAAGAATCATGCATCAAAGTGTACTTGGCTTATTTTGGTAGCTGTAGTCCAGCTGTAATTACTTGCGGCAATAAGTACAAAGGGAAGGTATGGATTAGATGCTAAACCAGAAAAAATGAAGAGAAAATCTTCAGGACAAGAACCTTCACTGCCGCATCGCCCACCAAACCTTTTGGGAAGGAGAATTCATGGAGACCAGTGAGCCTCCACCTCTTCATCCGGAGCCGGGGCAGTTTGCGCCAGCCCCCCTCGCGCCTTTAGAAGCTGCGGGCAGGCTCCTGAGCTTTCGTTGGAGCCCCAGATCCCGGGGGAACTCAGAGCCAAATCTTGAGAGTCAGCCAACCAGAGATGCTCCATTTCACCAAAACCCAGGAGGGGCTCCCCAGGTTTACTAACAGCGTTCTAAAATCGCCCTGTTTTGTTACCGGTAAATCACCGTACCCATGCAAAACGAAGAGATGGCGCACCCGACGAAGCGCAGTCCGCAGCCAACGGTCTTCCAGCTGTCACGAGAGGCCGAGCAGACCCACCAACAGCTCAAAGGGAAGATCTGATGCTGAAAAACTTCTCCGTGCCCACGACACACTCGGTGACAGAGCAGCGAAAAGGGACTTCATCTTTCCTCTCCTTGTCTCTTTTCTTGCTCCAGAAAACAAGGAAATGAATTGCAGAAGTTGAGCACTTAATGCTTAAATACAAGATCAAGATTTTCCTCAAGTTATCTTTCCTCATCCACAACCATGCGCTCGCATCCTTCCGTACCTCTCTGCACACACACCCCCCCCCCCACGCGGCATCAGAGCTGATGTTTAAACAGGTACATCAGAGATTTCTTTGCATGTGAAGGACGCTCGGCTGCAAAAAAAGCAAAACAACATCTCAGCTTCAATTAGGAAACAGATTTTCTTTTTTACCGGGACCCAGAAGTGAAATAGGCATTTCCTTCAAAGAAATTAATAAATTTGACACACAAAAAAAAGAAATCTCAGAAGCAGCCAAAGTCACAGCCACGTTTCCCAGACAGACAGCCGTCCCCTTTTCCCTTACTACAAGGCCATCAGAGCACAAACTTAGCCTTTTCCCTGAAACCACGCTGTACCACGAGGCACCGATCCCAGTTAGCAGGAAAGCGCGTTTTTCGTGTGATCGCCAGCTGCCGTGTCCCGACGGATCTTTTCTTTTCCTTCCCTCGCACGAGAGCTGCCGAGGTCGCACCGCTCCGGTCTGCACCCGTCCTGCAGAGCGACCCCGAGAGCTGGGGAGGACGAACGGGACCATCGGGCTGGGTGCCAAATGAGCTCGCTGGCTCCTCACCTGCTGCAAGGGCAGCCAAAGTACCCGTGCGCTCCGAGGCCACCTCAGGGACCCACCCGAGCCAGCAGAGCTCCGCAGAGCTCCCTCACGCTTCGCTCGTGCCCACAGAGCATCAGCAGAAGAGAGGTGCCAAGGGGGAACCACAGACTAACGCCGCCTGGCCATCTCCAGGAGCTTTGGGAAGGTCGGCGTGCACAGACATCTCAAAAAGTCTTCCCATGAACAGCCACCAGCTGCTGGGAAACACGAGGCGGGTTTGGGAACAGCCCAGTGACCCTCGCAACACAAACCGGGGAAACTGCCGTCCACGTCCCACAGCACGCACCACCAGGCTTCCCTGAAACAACATACCTGGGACCATAAATACCATCCTCTTTACATAAGGCTCCGGATAAAGGGGACAAAGAGGCTTACTGCCTTACAGCTGGCACCAGCATTGCATCAGCGCCCCGAGGCCTTAATCCGAATCCGAGCACGGCCGCGTGGGAATGCAGCGAGGCTCCGGCCCGCCGGAGCGACCGCGGGGTCGAGAGCGATGCGGCTCAGCCCGGCTCTGCCCACCGCCTCGACGAGCAAGCAGAGGGAAAGTGCGCCCGGGAAATACCAAGGCAGTCGCGGTGCCAGAGACCGCTGCCTTCGCCAGGCGGCTGAGCGGCCCCAGCGGCAGCTCCCAGCCTTTGTCACAGCCACGGTTACCAGCCGCGCACATGGACAGCGATCCACGTGCGCAGGGACGCCCGCGCAGAAGCGCCAGGTCCACGAGGCAGCTCCTGGCGTTCTTTAACTTATGCGAAAGGCAAAGAACATAAAAAATACTGCGAATGCAAACCTAGAGGCAGATTTAAATTCAGCGGTGCCCAGTTCTCAAAGAGAACAAACCTGACCGACCTTGTTCATACATCATAAAGACACACAAGCTGCTAGGTAGCTTCGACGTGGCTTCAGCATCCCCCCACTGCCCTCCTACCTCGTGAGCCATTTCTTCCTGCAAACGCTTCCAGAGAGCCAAACGACTTAAGAGGAGAAGCTCTGGTGGCCGCAGAGTTGCGACCCGGGGTCACGGCCGCATGGCTGCGGTTCCTGCACGGGGACTTTGCAACCTCGCGACTGCATGGAGGGAGAAATTATCCGCCGTTACCACCCGGCCCACGGCGCAGGGCTGCAGATGGATGCGCGCCCCTTATTCGCGACAGCTTCTCCCCCCAAGCCACGCTCTGCAAAAAATAACGCTCGCTGCCTTCCACGCGCGCAGAGGACGCGGCGACGGGGTACCGCGTGCGCTGAGACACCTCCGCGCACGCAGCGGCACCTCCAGCGAGCGAGCAGCCGAATGGCGACTCGCAAAGCACACGGGGCCTCCGCTGGAAATGAAGTCCAAGCACGAAAAAAACCCCAGCGCCCCGGTCATACTCAATTACAGGTCATTACAACTTGCTTGATAATTAATTTCCTCTGGTGGCTCTAAACTGGCTCGGGGCCCTCGTCCTGAACGCGAGGCCGGTTTAGGTAAAACATTAAATCCTTGTTCTTTCGCACCAGCGAGATGGCCACGCTCCTGGCGCTCTGCACGTCTGCCTTCCTCAGCGAGCTCTACCCCGCGGGGAGAGCAGAAAACGCTGGTGGATTACAGAGGGCGGAAAAAGGACGAGGATTTTTGTTTTCAAGACCAAAACGGCTTCGGAACAATAAATTATAAATTATCCCGTTCAGAAGCCAATCAATAAAATAAGCTGGCTGGATTTTTCGAGCGCCGTGCACGGCTGTGTACTGCCAACAAAGAGCCAGAAATGTGCGGCATAATCCTACGCCGGAGTCATCACACAAAGCGTGGAAATAGGTTTTCCTGAGGATGTCCAGGCGAGGAAGGCTCGCGCACCAGCATCGCCCCTGCTCTGAAAGTCGGCCCCGACACCGGCATCCTTATTCTTCTGGAGGGGGAAAAAAGGGCCCGCGAGCTCTCGGCCGTACGTCACACAAAAAAATTTGTCTAACACCTCCTCCGAGGGAACGGGCCTACCCAGAACGGGGGGGGAAGGAGGGAAATAAAAAAAAAAAAAAAAAAGAGGAAAAAAAGAGGCCTGCTGGGAGGTGGAGGGGAGCCAAGTCTGACAGACAAGACCTGAACCTGTGACCTTCCCTGTGTACACAATGGGCGGGAGGCAGCGCTTTATCTCAGGAGCGGCCGTTCTCACCCCTCCGCTGCACCCGGAGAAAACCGGAGCCGTCCGCGGCCGCCGTGCCCGGCCGGCAGCTTCGGGGCTCACCGCGGCGGCGGGGGCTCGGGGGGGGGCTCGGGGGCTGCGGGCCCGGCCCCACGCACCCTCAGCGGGACGGGGCTGCAAGGGGGCCGGCGGCTCCGGCGCGGGGTGCGGGGGGTGCGGGGCCCTGCACGCCGTGCCCTGAAGGAAGGGCAGCTGGGGGGAGCCCCGGGCCCTCCGGCGGTCCCCCCCCGGCCCGCAGCCACGGCTTACAACGGGAAACCGCCTGCCAGGAGGGTTTCGCCTGCTGCCGGGGGGGGGGGGGGGACACACACGCGCGGTCCCCGCGGCGCTGCGGCCTCACGGGCGCGAGGGGAGCGGCCCCCCCCCAAAAGCCGCCCCCCGGGGGGCTCCGGGCACCCCGGCCCGAGGAGCCGGGGCACGGCGGGGACGAGCCGCGGTCCCCACGGCAGCCGGGGCCCCGCGGACACGGGGGGCTCCGTGCCGGGCGGCCCCTGCACCCCCCCCCCCCCTCTCGGTACCCGGGGGCTCCGCGCACAACGCGAGGCCCCCCCGACACCGAGGGGCTGGGGGGGGGGGGGGCAACGGCCACGGGAAAGGGGGGGGCGTGAGGGGGAGCCGGGACCAACGGCCCGGGGGAGGAGGGACCGGGGGGGGGGGGGTCCCGGCCCCAACGGTGCCGGGGGGGGGGGGGGGGGGGCAGCGGGGAGACCCCGGCCCCAACGGCCGCTGGGGGGGAGGGGGCGGCCCAACGGTCACCGGCGGAGGGGGAGGGGAGGGGAAGGGAGGGGGGGTCCCAGCCCCAACGGCTGCAGGGGGGGGGTCGGAACGGGCTCGCCCCGTGACGATCCCCGCGGGGGGGCCCAAATCCGCCCCCTCCCGCTCCGCCGGAGCCGACGCCGTTCTCCGCCCCCCCCCACCCCCCCCGGTAGTCGGGGCGCCGCGGGGCACGGCCGGTCCGGGCCGGCACTCACCCGGCTCCGCTCGCGTCCCGGGCGGCCCTAGGTCTCCTCCATGGGGCCGCGGGGCTCCGCTGCGGGCAGCTAGGGCCGGGCCGCCGGGCCCGCCATGCCGCCGCGCTGGGCCCGCCGCGCCGCGCCGCTCGGGCAGGCCGCGCCGGTGTCCGCCTGGCGGGGCGGGGCGGGGCGGGGCGCGGGGCCGCGGGATCGGCTCCGCTCGGCCCCGCTCGGCTCCGCTCGGCCGCGTTCGGCTCCGCTCGGCCCCGCTCGGCCCCGCTCGGCTCGGCGGTGCAGCCCGGAGCCCGGAGCGCGGAGCCGGAGCGCGCCGCCTTCCCCCCCCCCCCCCCCCCCCCCCCCCCGGCGGCCGGCCGCAAAACGCGGAGCGGGAGTGAGCGCGGCGAGGAGCGGGGGGCACGGAGAGGGGCCGCGGGGCTGGGGCATCGCTGCCCGGGGCCGGGCCGGGGGGAGGAGGAGGCTCCGCGGAGGGACTCGTTGGGGCGCGGGGACCGGAGCCGGGGTAGCGGGGCAAGCTGAGGGGGAGACGCAGGGCAGGTGCGAGGCAGAAGTTCTCCCTGGGAGGCCCTGGCTGCCCGCAGCAGCCGCGGGTCCCGCTCGCTCCGAAGCCGGGCAGCCCGGCACAGCCCCCAGGCGAGGAGAGCCCCGACGGCACCCGCGGGGACCCAGGGCAGGGCAGCAGGCGGGCGCCTGGGGCCCGTTCGCCAGCTCCAGCCCCCCACAGGCGGCAGAAGAAGGGCCAGAGGCCGCCTCCCGGCACCGGGCACCTCGCTCGGGGCAGGTTGCGGGGGGGGTCCGGGAGCGCCCCCGGGGAGGAGGAGGTGGCTGCGGACCCCCTGGAGCCAGGGGGCCTCCAGGGACTTGGGAACAGCGGGGGCACGGTGAGGCAGAGCCTGGAGCAAGGCGGCACGTGGGGCTCACAGCCCAGAGAGCACCAGCGCGTAATGAGCACGGGCACGTCAATGCGGGGAGATGCTGAATATGAAGGATTAAAGAAAGGGGGAAATTAATCTTGTTCGCAAGGCACAGAGGGTTTTTAACTTGCACACGCAGCTGCAGCAGGAGCAGCTTTTGCAGGGAGGCTGCGGCTTCGATACAAACCGGGAGAGAGAGATGCACGGCCGGGCACGTCCCAAAGGCACCAGGAGCTGCAAGGGCGCGCTCCCGCTGGCAGCCTCACGCACCAAGCCTCCGAGCAGGCACGGACCAGAGCCCACCTCTCACCCCCGATCCCCTAGATGTGCTGTGGGGCTGGAGGGCACAGGCATCCCAGCTGGCTGGAGGCAGCCCATGAGCCCCACGTGCTTTCTTGGCCCAGCAGAAGCCATCGTGCACTGCAAGCCCCGCCAAGCACCTAGGAGCAGTCATGGCGCGCTGTCCTGCAGGGCCGGTGCCACCACGTGTCCCAGTCCAGCTAAAAGGCACAAGCTGCCTCTTCGCCGAGCTGCCCGAGGAGCGGGACGCCGCCACAGCCGGGACAGAGACAGCTCCGACGGGCTGGGACGGTGGCCGGAGGCCGTGCTGGCTGCTGCCCACGTGCTCCCTGGGACCAGTCGTGGGACTGCTGCGTCCCCATCGGGGACAGACGCCAGCACTCAAATGTGTCATCGCATCGGCTCCATCTCCCACCCACCCCTTTCCGTGGCGCTGGGCCCTGGGCAGGGAAAAAGCTTGGTGAAAACACTTCTCCTTTTAATGCTTTTCAAGTACAACAGACAGAGCGATACCCAACGGCGGCGGCGGATCCTTCTTCCCGCGAGCACCTGCTTCCAGAGTCGAGGGCCACGGCAGCACCCGCGGGTGGCGGTCCCGGTGGCAGTGCCCGCGTGGGAACGTGGCAGCTCACACCACCGCTTTCTGCTTCATTAACCCCTTCTTTGCTCCCTGATGGATCTTTGAATCCAGCTTCCCTGTAGAGGGGGGGGGAAGAAAAAAAAACAACCCTCATCACTCTTTATTTTTAAATGCTATTTGCATTGCAAATCAGCTGGAGGCAGCGAGGTCTCCTAGTTAGTGTGTTGCTGTCACATTCAATTATCGTGCTTGAGGAGCCAGGCGTTTCCAGCCGCCATGGCTTTCCTCCGCAGGCGCGACACGGGAGCCGGGGCAGCGCGCAGCACACAGGCGCCGGGGGGGCTCCAGCAAGGAGGAGAGCAAATTAACATCCAGGAGGAAAGCGATCTCTTTGCTCGCCCCCAGGATGCGTGTCAACACGTTCGAAGGAAGCCCGCAGAGAGCGGGGACAAGCGCCGTGGCAGGGACGCGGCACAGCCAGCAGGCGGGGAGGGTGGCGCGCTACTGCAGGGGAGCAGCCCCGTCCCCCTCTCCCTGCCCAGACCCCAATTTCTCCAAAGCAAGGTTGGTCTCCAGCCCAGCTACAGCACGGCCAAGGGAGCTCCTGGGGATGAGATGGCCCGGGCTCCAAACCTTTGGGCACGGCTCCTAAAACTGCTGGTAAATGCCAGTGTGCCAGGAGAAGCAGAAACTTGGCCAGAGACAACAGCTCTCATCCAGTCAGAGAGCGTCGCCTTCTCATCACGCTGAGAAAACTTCTTGTTTTAGCTCACAGAAGAGCCTGACAGCGCTTTTTTCCAGGAGAGGCAGATGACAAAGCCGCTTTGCTCATGATATCCCATTAGGACAACCCCCCAGCCTCCCTGAAACTGCCTCCTTCCTTCAGCTTGAGTCATGGGTCAGCCTTGCTCCTCTCTGAATACAGAAACCATAAACGTGCACAAAAACCCACGAGCGAGCACTTGCAATTCACTGCGCCATCGCCCCACAGATGCCTACACGAGGCTATGGCTGGGGTTGAAATTGGTTGCAGGAACCAGGTGCTGCCGCTGCCTCCCACTCTGCAGCTCCCAGGACACAGCAGGGTGTCTGCAAAACTCCTCCGTGCTGCTGCTGCCATCAGAAATAAACAGCAAAAGACCAGGCACCCAGCGGGGCCGAGCCAGAGCGTCCGGATGCAGCGCGTCAGACCTCCGAGTCACCAAACTGTGGGGTTTGGGGAAAGGTGGCGAGTTCGTGCTCGCTCCGTGCTCTGGTCTCCCACTGCCAAAGCTCTGTCACGTCCAGAGCTGTTAGCTTCGTACTTAGCATGCCTGCCTGCTCCTCCCGGGTCCCAGAAGTGATCAGTAGGCTCCTCTGCTCTATCAGCTGGCAAAGATAAAACGTCACGTGGGTAACCTTTAAGAAAAGGCTAAAAATAAGGCAACGGCCCCAGGGTCCCCTTCTCTTTACGCTCAGTGATTTAAGGACTCTCATCTCGCAGTCAGTACCGTGATGTGTCCCCTCTCCCAGCCCCACTACCACGTTCTTCCAGCCATCGGCTGTTCAAGGGAGGTTTGGGAGCGCTGCTCCAGGGGGAGCTTTGCCCAGATTCAAGGAAATCTCCCACGAGAGCCACGGATGAGCTTTGTCCTCACACGCTGAGACTAAGCAGGGACATGTTTGGGGAAAGCCATGGTCACAAATGTGACACAAACACTGTGCCCATCCCTTCCATGCAAACAATAACCCTGGCAGCAAATCGAGCTCTGTTTCTTTCTTCCTTCCCCAGGCTGCTAGAAACGACTAATTTGCAACGGAGAGGCATTCAGATGTCATTGCGGTGAGGTCCATGCTGTTATCTGGCAAGGAAAGCCGCTCCGGCTTGGCTTCCCAACAAGACAAACTGGCATTTTGTCACGGTTGAGCCAGGCTTCAAGGAGACTGGGGCAGCCAGCGAGCTCAGGTGGGGACGCGAGCCGGTGCCTGCGCTCCCAGCTCGGAGAGGCACGCTTTTGACCGGATCGCATGCGAAGCCACCTCCTCGTAAAACGGTGTGCCACTACAACGAAAGGTCAAAGGCTCCCCCGCTCCTTCCCCCATCCGTCACAAATATTGTCTGCGCGACCTGAACGACTGCGTCTCCCCCTGAGGGGGACGTGCAGCTCCACGACCTCTGCGCCGCAGCTCCCGCGCTCTCGTGACAGGTCCTGTCGGGAGGAGGGCAGGGGAGGCGAGTCCAGCAGCGGGAGCGGGCCACGCGGGCAGCCGCGAGCGCAGCCGGCTTCCTTCCAGGCTGTTAGGCTGATCCTGCTCCAAGCAGGAAACTGTCACAACACAAAGGAGACGATGTGACAGATGGGGGGGCAGGCAGCGCCCGTACCCGGAGAGGCAGACGTGCAGGAGTCAGCCAGCCCTGCGCTGGCACGATGCAGCCGCTTCCCCTTCAGCCACCGCAGCCGGCGGGCAGCTCCCCCGACCGCAGCTCCACGGAGGCAGATGTGAAGGGGAAGGGGCATGGTGGCCAGAGCCTGAATGAGAGCGGAGAGAAGCTGAAAAAAAAATAAAATAAAATGAAGGACACAGCAGCTGTTCCAGCGATGAGGCTGTTGTACCGCAGCACACACATTTACATCCCAAATAACTCAGCACAGCCCTGACGGCTCACCGGCGTGCTGGAAAAGACCCGTCCCCGGGGGAGGACAGTGCCGCTAGCAAGATCCAAGCCCTCACATGAGCTCTGCAGCTGCAGATCACCGAGCATTGTTTGTTGCCATCGGCTGAATGCACCTCCCAGATGTTGCTACAAAAGCCAGGGAATAAACCAAATTGTTTTGCCCTTCCACCTGCTCGGTACCACTGCAGGGAAGGTATACGCCGAACGCCCAGGGAGAGATCGAAGCCATGGGAGAACAGCGCTCCTGTGAGTGGAGAAGGAGGAAAAAAAAACACCTCAAAAACAAGACAAAAACCCACACCGTGCTTCAAAAGGCCTTATTAACCAGTCCTGAGAAGCCCTGCCGCTCCTGCGCCACTAGATAACTACTCCCTGAGAACCACGCTGCAAATGAGAAAGAAAACCCAGCCATCAGCTCTGCTAAACAAACAGCCAAGACTATTTCTGCTTATGCTGCTTTTAGCCTGTCAAATTAATTTTTCACATCCCCTGAAAGCATGTACGGTGCCTTCCCCAGGCTGTGTGGTGGGGAAGCTGCTAATAAGGATGGAGCTGACTGCAGACTCCCCAGCTGCCGCATCCGTCCTCCATTCTTTTTACAGCAGCGGGCAGGAGTAACTGGCAGCCTGCGGAGGGCTGGTGGCTCGTAAAAGGGACTAACAACACTGGCAAGCAGAGCGCGGACAGATGCTGTAGCGCTTCCCTGCGAGCTCTGCCAGGACATCCCATCCCGCCGGCCCGCGGCTGGGCCGGGGCCGTGCATCCATCTGGACCCGCAGCCCTCGCTGCCTCAGCCCGGCCCTCACCTCCTCACAGGCGGTTCTGAAAGGAGGGCAGGCAGCCAGCACGGGTCGGCCTCGGCACCGTCACGCCCCCCTCCTCTTGTGAGGATAAAGGGAGGCTTCTGCCTCGCATCCTGACCCGGGCTCTGAGAGCTCGTGCCAGACGCAGATCAGCTGCAGACATGCGTTTCCTCAGAGCACGTGAGCACTCTTTGACTCCCGAGTGCTTGCAGAGGCAGGAAGAGGCATGTATTTAGGAGGAAACAACATCTGGGGAAAGGGGAACTGAAGACAAAAATATTACAGATGTATTTGAATCATTAAACAAACACCTACAGATCAAAGAGCGCGGGGCAGAGGTTGTGAACTCATATGGCAAAGGCAAGCAGAGGTGGTGATGAGAGCAGGCAAGAAAGGCCAAGGGGGGCATCTGTGGAAACTTTACTACTTACAGATTTTGGGTTTTCCTTTGATGGGAAACTTCACAACCATCTCCTGGGGATTAGTGCAGATAAAGACAAATGGAGACCCAGACTCCTGGCTCAAATCCGGATACTGCAAAACACAGACACACACACACAAAACAGTCAGACAAACTGCAGCGGGTGTGAAAAGAGCTCAACAGTCGGGAGCAGCACAAAAGGAAGCGCTTCCAGACAAACCATTATTTAAGCGATCAGCTATATATAGGCTGTACCAGCTCTGACTGAGCCAGTTCAAGAACTTTTAATGAAAGCGGTACGATTGCAGGTTTGCCCCTTCTCATTTTGCCTCTGCTGGGGTTCGCCCTCTGTTTGGAGCCGCCCACAGAGCAGATCCCTGCACACTCCCTCGCCCTGCTCAGCACAGACCTGCGTTTCGCTGCCTAAAGGTGTGGTTTCACGCTTGGCTTACGCTGACCTAAAGCGTGGGCTGTCGCTAAAAGGCTCTGCCCTCCCGAGCTCGCCGGCTCACCGCCTACTTTGTGCTGGCTCTAACAAGCACAAGTGATTCTCAGCCTGATGCACTCCCAGATGTGGCTAAACCCCAGCTGACTGCAAACAGCACACCGGCACTTCAGCCAAAAGAGCCTGGCCAGCCAACCCAACGAGGCGATGACCACCAGAACAGCAGCAACCTCTTCTGCTGAAGCAGCCCTCCCAGCTCCAGCTACATCCCCATCCACTCCCCGCGAAGCAGATCCGTGCTTGGTCCAACCACACTGATTTGGAGAGTGTGCACCGTCCTGCTGTGCGACACGACCCTCGAGAATCATCTGCATCTAACGGGAGAGCAACCAAGAGCAGCGGGTAGGAAACGGGGCTTTATGGTACAGCAACAGCTCGGCCCCGGCGCCCTTACACAGCTTGCAACGAGGCTGGCTCCTCTGGGCCAGGCACCTCGGGACAGGAGCTCACACCAAGGTCTCCTGAGAGATTTCACTGTGGTGAAAACATCAGGGAATTTCACAGGAAGAGTGTAAAGTGAGCACTTCTCTCGTTAACCACAGGGAAAGGGGAAAAAAACAACACTTGGTGAGAGAAGTGCATGGAAGTCCTGTCTGGATGCAGCTCAACCTCGCTGGTGTTACAAGGGAAATGCAAACTGTGACAAAAAAATGCAAATACCAACCATCCCTTCAGACCCTCCATTAGTCACAGACCTTGTGCTGACAGGCGTGCTATCTGCCCCTGCGGGTGAGGGCAACGAAGGAGCTCCAGCCCAGGAAACGCTGTAGAAACAGGCAGGGGAAGCTGTTTCCCTTCCAGGGGAAAGCTGCCTTTTTCTCCCCTGCCTTCCTCCAGCAGATCCGCTGAGGCTGGTGTACGGGAGAGGATGCCAAACCAGATGGAGCAGTGTGTCCTGGCAAATCCCCCATTTGTTACTAACAAATGACTTCTAGGCTGAGTGTTTGAAAAGCTCTCCCTCTCTCACAGATCTGCCAAGATGAGTTTGGATTTGCCCTGGAACAGCTGGGCATGGAGAGCAGAGCAGGGAGCAACCCACTTTTCCTGCGCTGTAGCAGGGTTTGGCAGCGCTGCCGGCAGTTAGGGGAGATTTACAGAAGCCTGACACTAGGAGTGGATCAACTGGAAAGTGTTTCCAGCCCCCTCATTTTACAACAGCGTGGGCCACGTTCGCCGAGCGAGAGAGATGTACACGCACTTAACTGCTCTGTGCAACACCCGCGCTGGGAGAGAAAGAGCTGCACTCGTCTGTGCAGCATGCAGACGCCCTGCTGCACTGATCTGGCATTGGACAGGTTTCTTCCTTTCTTTTTTTTTTTTTTCTCTAAGCCACGTTACTTGACTTGCTTCCATGGCTCCACGCCGATGCCAAGGATTTTCATTTCCCATCTGCAGGGAGGGAGGATCTTGGAAGGTTACAAAGCGCCAATGTGAATATCCCCGGCCAACGCCTGGTGAGTGCGAAATGCTAGCCCAGCTTTATTGCTCTCGGTATCACACGGGCAACTGGTCGCTCTTCACAGCCAGGCATCTGACTTCCCCAGCAGCTCCCACACCAGCGGCGTCTCTGAAGCTCACCCCATCAAGCTGGGGGGAGACTCAGCCCCCTCCCAAACCCTCTGGTGACAGAGGTGGCGTGTCCCTGCTCCGCGACACGTGGATCGGCCCCGGCTTCTTCAGCCAGGTTGCACATCCAGCATAGATGTGCCACGGAGGGCTTGCTGCCTGCAGTGGCTTCCCGAATCCCTCCCAGGTGGACCTGAACAGCAGAGTGTCCCCCTCGCCCCTCTCACAGGCCCCCCCAGTGGGGAATATCCTCCTAACAGGCATCCAGGCACTGGCAGCCAAGAAGCAGCCAGGCTGCTTTCTCCGCTGACAGATTTCATCCAAAACCAGGCTCAAACCTTCAGTTCCAAACGCTCAAAGCTCAATCCAACCCCAAGGCCGAGACGGATGCCACAGCTGTGACTTGGGTTTACGCTTCCATGCCACAGCCTTTCATCTCCTCTCCCAGGGTATATTTCTGTACGTGCGCCAAAGCTGCGCAGCCTCCGTGTCCCGCATTTTAAAAGCCTCGGCCCTTCCTCTGGCATCTCGCCCCCAGGAGGCAGGGAAGAGCGCCTTAGCGAGGGGCTCCGGTCTCAGGCTCCCTGTTGTACCTACCCCAGAAGTCTCCTGCCCCGTTCTGGTGAGCAACAAAGGCGGAATATTCCTGCCTCCTGGGGCCAAGAAAAAGCCGTCATCCTTTCATCTGCTTACAGCGCGATGCACTCAGGTGGAGAAACGGGGGCTGTGCCTTCACAGGCAGCTGAGCCTCTCGAAGGGCCAGGCCCCGCTCTTCCCCTGCTCCCAGATGCACAGGCACGTCCCAGGGACTCACCGGTCCCTTCTGGCACGTTGATTCAACTCATTCGTCCTGCAGAAAGTTAGGGAGGCTTCTGGCAAAGCCTGTGCCCTTTGCTTCCTTGAAATGTCTGCCTGCAAACTAAGCAGAGAAATGGCCAAATATTCTTTTGCCACGTGCGTCACTAGGACCTAGAGCACAGCCTCTACCTGGTGCACGTGTAACTGGTGTTTGATGTGTTTAGAAACTACCTCCATGGACTTCATTCCCAAAGATCGCTAGAGCACTTCATATTTCCTAGCTGAGATCTCTCACTTGCTATTTAGTCCCACCACCAGCACCCTCCTGCAGCATCGTGCAGTCACCATCCCAGGGAAGAGCAACATAAAGAAGCCATCTGTAGACACCGTACCTACCATACCAGCGCCAGGCTATCCTGTCCAGCCAGCAACAGGACCACGACAGACATTGTGGCAGCACAGCAGGCTCTCCCCGCAGCTTAGCTCAGTGCTAGGAAATCAGTTCCCACCCGCCACGCTCTGAAGATGTCTCTCCTATCGGCGACTACTGGTTGACTTATTTTCTCATCTCAGCCACTGGCACCAGGACGTGGAACACATATATTTGTCTCTGTTAAATTTTCCACAGCTGCCCAAGTGCCTAATGAGTACAAAACTTGTTTCTCAAAGTGCCTTTGGCGCTTTGGATGGCTTTTAATGGCGGTTACACTCCTTGGCCACGCTGAGAAAGTTCTCCTTCTGTTCAGGTTTATGCAATTCTTCCCATCCAATTTCCTCCTCAAACAATACTCTGATTCCTCCCTCTCCCAAAAACCATTTCCCCGAGGCAATGGGGTTTCCATCCCACTGTTTTTATCAACTGTGTGCAGCTTTTCTGGACCAACAACTGACCCCTCAATGCTTCTGCTTTGGGCTGCAAGAGGTCAGCCGAGTCAGTCTACAACCTACAACGCAGTAAGCTTAGGAGGCAAAGGAAAAAAAATATCTACTTCCAACTACCATGGCCCACAGACAGCAACTGCTACCCATCAGCGCTTCAGCAAGTGTGAGACTTGTAGGAAAAGGCCAAAAGCCAAATCTAGAGTGCCAGAGAAAGAAGACAGAGCATATCCCCGGTAAAGAGGGCATGCAACAGCTTTTTTTTCTTTAAATAAAACTCCAAGGTGAAGAGAAAGGGCAAACTGCACTCCCTCACTGCAAGAGGTCAAGAATCCAACCTAACCAGGAGTTTTCATGGGGGATGTTCCTTTCCAATGCGCTTGTCATATTAATCTTGAACGTGTTAAGTAAGACAGGTGCCAGTACTCCAGGGCTCTGGCATTGCCTCTCCGGGGAATCAGTTCGGCATTTAGGAGAAGGTGGCTAAAAAGGCTCTCCACAAGCCCAGAGGCCAGGTTGCCCCTCAAAAAGGGAAAAAACCCACCCTCCAGTTCTGCGGATAAGCCAGAAAGCTCTACAGAAAGGGGTTGCACTATGTAACGACAGCGTAAAAAATAATTTAGTCTCCTTCCAGCCCTTCTGCCACCTCGTAGCAGGCTTGCAACACGGCTGTTGGGAGGACGGTGGGCACCGTGGGCTGCAAACAGCAGGCACGGTTTGCCAACTGCTGCTCCAGCCCACGTCTCCGCGCGGTCGAAAGCCCCACGTACGCTCCGCATGCGGCTGCATCAGCGCAACCACCGCCCTCCTTGCTCACCCCAGCCACAAGCAGATGCAAACTCCCATCTCCGCAAGCACGCCACTCAGGCTTCCATTTGCTGCTAACAGGTTTGTAAGATCCTAGCTGTGAAGAGATTAGCAGGGAGGAAAAAAAAAAAAAAAGACAACAACAACAAAAAAACAGATCTCAAGGCAGCTTAACACACAGAGAGAGCTCGAGGTTAAATGGAGCATCTGAGCACGAGCTGGAAAAGGGAGCTGCGTGCTGGGCTCCTCCAAAAGCCAGCCACCAGATTCGCCAGCGCCCGCCCTCTCTCTGGAGCCAGCGCTTTGAACATGCATTAAGTGGCTATCAGATGTCCCCAACAGCCACCCCAATCAGGCTGCAGGCAGGGATAATTGCTAATGAATGTTCCCTACACTTTGTTTTCGCCGTCCCTCATCTCCCATCACCAGCTTGTCAAGGCCAGAAATAGCAGCAGGCCTGCCTTGCCTCCCCACTCCACAGCCCACAGCAAAGAGCAAAGGAGGAGCTCAGAGTCAGCACAGAAATGAACCCATCCTCTCTGACATTCAAAGAAAAATTCGTATTTCTCTGCAGTTTTTCCCCCACCAATCTGTTAAGTAACTATTTTTCCCCCTAATTTTCCCCAGCTGGATGTGGGTGCCATGCAGGGTCGCCCAGACCCCACTGGACATTTTTCCTCCCAGACGATATCCCCGCTTTCCTCCCGTTTCTCCCTTGCTGCCTGTCCCTCCCAGAGCTCCCAGGGCGAGCGGCTGGCTGCCAGGCGAAGCAGCACGGACGCTGTTTCTTTGGGAACCCGCAAGAGCGCTGCCCTTGGGCCAGCCCGCTCGCACCCTCCTGCCCTCTATTTCTTCACCGCTCTCCCTAAAGCTGCATTTGCTCGAACCCAAGCGCCTCGAACAGAAGGCAAGGGACTGAAGCAACCAAAGGAAAACGTGCCAGGGGAGCAGAGCCGTCGCTAACTAGATGAGCTCTGCTCCGGTGAATCCAACGCAGGAACAAAGGCGCCACGTGCGACGGAGCAGAGGTTCTGCGCAGCACAAAGCGCAGAGCAAAAACATTCCCCGGCAGCTCCGCTGGCGACCTTTCGAGCTCCTCTTTCGGTCTTATAAAGACACAAAAAGCCGAAGGAAACAAACAGGAGCCACGCAGGAGATCGAAGGCTAAAAATACTGTGTGGAAACAGCCCCGGCGTTCCCCCCCCCCACCTCAAACCCAGAGCTCTGCAATGCGGCCTGCTCTCCTCGCTCGCTGAGCGCGGCGGCACAGCCCATGGCGTGCAGGCCCCGGCAGGCGGCCCGGCTTCGCCGGAGCGCGGCGGCGCAGAATTGCACTCTGGAACCTGTAGTCCCGCTGGGCCGGCTGCCCTCGCTCCATCTTACGGCCGCTGGGGCAGGGGGGCCGCTCGGGTGACCCCAGCGGAGCACAAAAAGGAGGTCGCGCCGAGGGGACAGAGGCGTTCCCCGGGGTGAGCGGCGGAAACGGGTGAATCATTTTCCTGGCATGCCTCCGCGGAGCGCTGTGAGGGAAACGCAGCCGGTGCTGCCAGGCAGCGCTGGTCCAGGACACCAGCTCGAGCCCTGGCCTTCGCTTCCCCCGCTGCTCTCTAAGAGCTTCAAAATAAAAGAGGCAGCACTGGAAAGCAAGGCTGTCTGGAAAGAATAAAAGCGAGCAGAACCGATGTGTTGGCAAGAGCGCTTGATTATTCCTCACCGTAAAACACATTCAAGAAAGAAAAAAAAAATCTTGGCAGAGACGGTGTCCCTCCAAAAGAGCTGGGCTGCTGTAAGCAGGCCCGCGCGCAGCAATAAATCAGCCTCCCCCAGCAGGCAGAAACACGCACCGGGCTCTGCCCGGAGCGCTCCAAGAGTTACGAGAAGCCGCTGGGCCGCGCGCGAGCAAGGGGAGCAGGAAGCAGAGCAGCAGAGCGCTGTGCCTGCGAGGGGGAAGGCTCGGGGAGGTCTGCGAGCGCGTCCGGCCTCCGCGCAACTTCCTTCACCCAGTTCTCCTCGTGATTTGTGGGAAAGGCAGATCCACTCTTCTTTCATGCCTCATAAGCTTCATAGCTGTCAGACTAACATAACAGGTAATTAACTACTAAACAGCCATTTTCTCCTCCTCTCCTGAGGGAAATTGCTCACCATCCAGCTAGAAAATGTTTCTTTAGTGGTTTGCAAAAAGAGAAAAGAAACTCAGTAGTTCCTGGCAAGCAACAGGGCTGCTGCGGCCAAATGGGGGCATTTATGGCAATGCTCGCGGCATGGACGCTAGTCCCTGTGCCTGTAGGATTCGGGAGAAACAGAGTCCTCAAAACCGAGAACGAGGGCACTTATCTAGCCGCGTAGCTGCCAGTGCTGCAAACTCCCCGATTCCAGTTCGTGCGCCATCAGCAATAACCCAGTGCCCTGCTCACAGCTGCCCTGCGGGCTGCAAAAGAGCGGCTTAGGTACAGCTGCAGACAAAACGGATCCAGTGCTTGAAGCTCAGTCAACAGCCCTGCGATCAATCAGCAGGTAGGAGTTATTTAACACCAAGCAAAAAACATTCCCCCGTTTCTCGCTGTGTGCGGGTCCAACCTTCGGTGACAGACAGCCCCAGCAGCGTCCTTCCTTGTCGCTTGTCCAAGGACAGGCACGTTGAAGCAGCTTTTCCCCATCTGTTGTTCTGACAGCGGTCGTCTCCACCGCCTCGTTACACGGACGGTCACTTTTGGGGATTATCTAACCAATCTTCGCAAACCAGCCTGCACGCTGAAGCGCTCGAGGGCGCAGCAAAGACGACTCCGACTGGCAGCAGGAGCCACCACCTGAGCCAAGGGACGCGGGTTTGCTGCTGCTCCGTGCGGCCTCTTCCCGGCGGCCAGTTTTGGGAAGTGCTCGCAGAAGACCAAGTGCTTTGCTGTGAGTTTTGATCTCCCTCACAACAGGGTCTTGCATCACACGTCCAACTTTCAGCAAGCGTTCAGCCATCATCTTTTAAGGACCCATTCCCGCTGCCTCAGCCCAGGCCAAACAGGCTTCCGGCCCATGACAAACACAACGTTTTCCTAAACAGAAATCCCAAAGCAGATCCAAATTTCTAGAAATGCCAGATTTTATAGCCTGAGGCAGAAACATCCAGTACTGCAGCCTTGAGAACAGGCACCTGAGGAGCTCGGCACACAGCTCTTGGGCAAAGACCACCGCAGAGAGACAGAAGGGAAGGCTGGGTTAGAAAAGGGATGCTCAGCCACGTTTGATCCAAATCAAGAGAAGAGGCAAAAGAAAAAAGCAGGATGGCAAAAAACAAAAACAAAAGCCGGCAGCCAAACTTTTGTTTGAAAGCCTGTCAGGTCTAGACTGCAACGTGTGAGGAAGGAACAGCTCAAAACCACAGCTGCTAATGGTTATGGATTTGGCAATCAAAATGTCTTTGTTAAAAAAAAAAGTTAACTGCCTTACTATTGAGGTTACAAACCGCAGCCTTGATGCATTGTTGCAGTCAACATCCTCCCTGCTGTTTTTGAGAGCTTACATCTGCTGCTGGCAGATAATGTGCTGGCATAGGCTCCCTTCATGAGAATGCACAAGGAATTTTGCTAGCCTGCCTTCCTTTCCCCTTCTTCCCACAACGATGCCTGTCAGTTGTTGCCTGTTCTGCCCCTCGCACGCCTAGCTGGTACGCGAGCAGATGCGCAGGCAGCAGGGATGGCAAGCTGGGATCCCCGCAGGATCCTGCCCCCGGACGGTCTGATCCATCCGGTGGGTGTTCTCCGCCTCCCAGCCCGGCTCGAGTTGTGCTTCTACACCACAAGCTGTACTTTGATTCAAAGGGCAGGGGAAGCAATTAAAATGTAATAACTAATAACAGGACTTTGAAATGTAGATTTAATATTTAAGCTCGTTCTGGTGCGCTCGATTTTAAGCACTGAGCAGTCTGCCAGGGCCCCGGTCCTCAGGGAGACCCGGGGAACCCAACGGTGCCAGCAAAGGCAGGGCACGTCGCATCCCCTCTGCTCTCCCAGAGCCAGCACGCGACACAGGACCCAGAGCCACCAACACCCTTTTGCGGCTCAAATCTCAGCCTGAGAGAGCACCCGCCCGTGGTAAACCTACGAGCAGCACAAGAAGGGCCCGAGACATTTATAGAGTGCCTGACGACCATCGGGGGAAACTGGGTGGACTTGGAAAAATATTCAGTAGTGTAATAGGCTCAGCTGAAAGAACCATTTCATCCTCCTGTGCCAAGGGACCGTGGAGGCAGGGCTAACCTCAGCTGCAATGCAGCCCCACTGCTCACGCTGTCAGACGAAACCACGGCAATAAGGAGGAAAGAGGCAAAAGGGGGGGCGGGGAGTGAGGGGAAACCAGGGCACCTGCTTCTGCTCAAGCCACTCAGAGCGCCTGCACCCTGCTAGATGCAGCCAGGCATTTTCAATCAGCTTCATAAAATCCTTACCCCTCGCTTTGAAACTCTGATTTATGGAAGACCAGCACAGCCAAGCTCAGCAGGTGAGGAAGATTATTTGAACTTTGAAAAAATCTAACTTTGGTGAACACAGCTCTGCGCAGATAAAGCGTCCACATCCCTGCCCTGCTTTATTTCAGCAACCCACCGTGACCCTTGCTGCTACCCCCCGAGGAGGCACGACGCCGGCGGCAGGCTGCCTGTGCTATCGATTCACTCACACCAACGCTGCGCCGCTTCTCACGGTCGAAGGTGTGACAGAACCAGGATATGCATCTGAATGGCCGGTCTGCTCGGGGTTAGGAAATCGATGCCATGTGGATGAAAGCTGAAGCAAGCGTAGTCCTCGAGCCCTCGCAGGCTTACGGCAGCGGCTGTATTTTGTAGCTGCCAGCGCCCTCCCCACCCATTTAGGGTCACCACCTAAAGCATGGTCACGGCTCAGCCCAGCGGAACTACAACTGGAAAGCCAGGGCGCAGGGCACCTGAGCAGCAGCCAGGCTTGAGGTCGATTTTATCTAATCCTTGGTTTCAGGATTAATAAAAACCAAACAGCAAGAAGAAGGCAAGTATCAGTGACCACATCTGAAAGAAAAAAATTCCCAGATCACTGACTAGTTTGTTAAAAATGGTAGCAGAGGCTAAGTCCACAGTCATCATTAATTAAGTCATATGCTTCAGCCTTGGCTTCGTTTTTTTCCCTAGGGTCTATGAAACCAGAGGAGAGGGCAAGCTAGCCTCTATCATTCGATTTCTTTGGCATGTTAATGCATTCCTAAATTAATCATCATCAAGTGACAATCTCTCCTTCATCTTAACAGACTGAGCAGTGGCCTCAGTAAACCTGCTGGCTTATGCAAGGCAGCTGGAGCATTAGAACAGCCTCTGATGAAAACCAAAGCACTTCACATGCGGAAAAACTCCCCCGTCTCTTACCATCTATAATCCAAACCAGCTGCATGCCTACTCTGCTCTGCTTCTATAACCAAGAACCAGAGGTGCTTTATGCCTTGAGGAAGTACAGTGAGAAACTGAATAAAGATACGCGTCACCTGTAGGGCCCTGCAAGCCAGGCTAATGCCTAATACCACTGGATCTTGCATCAGGCTCCACGTGAGAGACAAATTCAGCTTAGGAGAACTCAGGGACCTGTAAAGTTCAAAGGCCTTTCTGTCGGTTGCAATCATTAACAGCCACCTAGATATCTCTCCTTCTGTAACAATCTGATCTAGTCCTCAAAACCCTGATACCCTGCTAAAAATCATGCATTGGCAGAGGCGCGATAACCAAGCCACGGGAACCAGAAGGCAAACATCCCGTTGGCAGGGGCGAGCAAAGGTGTTTCCTGCCAACGCGTGCCGGACAGCCAGACCACTACAAGACAAAACATTTGTCTCGCTTGCAGCCCGTGCTGGGAAGCCTTTACGTCAGGGAGAAGGTCCTCGTAAAAAGTCATACTTAAATCTCTACATATTTATACTGTTCTCCAAAGTACACTTCAGTGTACGCATTCACGTTTCTCCCTCTCATTAACCTATTTCTTGGGAAAACACTACTAGCTTGCTATTGTTCCTTTATCTGCAGATAATCTAAAAAGGCACCTTCTGGATTCTAAATACAGAAAATTTCTACCTCCCTTCTTCACTCCTATAGGAAAAATTAAATCGAGCCCTGTACACTTGTCGCCCAAGTCTCATTTTTCTGCTGCTATTTTCATTGGGGAGGGAAGAGGAGGACAAGAGATTAAATGTAAATTTCCTGAGGGGGTAAGAAAGAGCCTATTTAAATGATAGTTGCAATCTCGTGGCACAAAAATAGCTTAGACATGTTCCCTTGTGCAGATTTAGGACACTAAGCGATCACCTCGGAATGAAAAATAAACACTTTACACCCGTCAAACATAATTACCTGATATTTCAATCCAAGATTATAGCTACCGCTAGGTATCAGTATCTGTGTGTGCCTGCATTTAAAATAAGCCCAAACACACCTATCAACTACTAAAATAGCAGCAACGGAAATGTTCTTTTTCCAGTTAAAATCACAGCCTCTCTGATCAAAGTCATTAGCAAAATGAACGTGGACTTCAGAGCACGTTAAAGCAGCATAAACGTAAATCGTTCTGTGCTTGCTTTAGACTCTCGCCAAGCCCTGCCTGCACCATCCCGTGTTTCCCCAGTTACCGCTGCTGAAGTCACCGACACCTAATGCAAGAAAAGAAAGGCAGCTCCTTGCTCTGCTCGAGGTGTCGGTGACGTCAGCCCGCAGCAAGGAAAAGCGGTCGTTAACGCTCAGATCTTGACAGGGGAAAAGTTTCCAGGTCACCTTTCGCGCCGAAAAGCGTAACAAAGGGATCATTCTGATCTGAACCAACGCTTTTTGGGTGGCTGCCATTAATAGGAGGAAATGAGTTCAGAAATGAGTCCAGAAGGCACTCCAAGGAGGTGCGAGATGTCTAAAGCTCCACTGGAAATACTGAGATTTAAGAGCCACACGGAGGATCTCCTGGCACCAGCTAACCACCCGCCCTCAGCAGCGGGCTGGAATCAGAAAGCAGCTTTTGCTCCACTCCCCTGTGCACAAAGCAAGCTGCCCCGAGTACCCTGGGTGGACTCTCCTACTCGGTAATAACTTGGGCTCCGAGAGCAGCCTCTACCCAAAGATCAGAGCACAGCTTCGAGCTACAAAATTAGGTGTATGTAATCTCCGACAGGGAAGCAGTGCTTTATTTGACACGTGGGAAAGACACCCAGAGGAACTGATTTAACTAGTCCACACAGTAAGTAGCACAACTGGGATTAGGGCAATGTCATCTGACATGATGCTGACTTTAATCACAAGGACATCTCTCCTCAGAAAACATCTTCCTCTGCTCCCTGCCAGCTACTGCATACGAGATCTTGTTCTGTCATCACTTTTCGCACAGCCCTGCAGATCTGCAAAGCACTTCAACAAAGTCAATCTGCCTTCAAACACTGTGCACAGGGGAGAGCTGCAGGGCAGACCCCTCCAAAGGGGTTACACGAGGCCAGACGTGTGTGTCCAGTAATAATGCGGATAAACAACCAGTCCCTAATAATAAGGCAAGCTCTCGGGGCTGGGATTTGGTCCGACTCTGTTAGCGCAGCGCTCTGTGAAAAGAGGCACCATTGCATGATTTTGGTTTTTGAGCACACGTGTGAAAAATATTAAACGATGATAATGATAGAAAAATACTAGCAGGGTGCCACTAACATCTTCATTAACAACCTGACAGAGGATGCAAACAGCAAGGAAATTAAATCTGCAGATGGTACTAAACAGGGAGTGGATGACAACATCAAAAGGACAGAGAAATAACAACAGTCACAGGAGGGACGGCCCAGGAAGAGTCTCCTTTGCTTATGGGAAAGAATGGTCATAAGAGTCAAAACAAACTCCCGCGGCTGCAGAAAAAGGCAGGGCCACCATCAACAGACAATGAGCACGACAGGAAACTATTTCATCTTCAGCTGGTGGGTATAATCCACAAATGTGGTTTGCCCTGTACTTGTGAAATGGTTTCTTCTGGAAAACGCAGAAGCTTCACATAAAAGTTGGCAAAGAGGAGAGGTGTGAGTCTAAGCACAGCGCTTGAAAAGAGCTCTGCTGTGGCTTCATCTCCGAGAGGTCCCTGCTGCGGCACCACGTCACTTACCCGCTAACATACTGCGGGTCTTGAGAAAATTGGCAATGTTTTTGCATGCTGTAAGTGGGGGGAAAAAAAACAACAACATTCTCCTTTCCTGCTCCCCCAGAAGCTCGGAGGAGTCTTCGTACACAAGAAATTGCTGGATTATGCTGCTGACAAGTGGCTTCGGTGCTGCTTGCTGATGAACCTCAGCTGAATCATCAGTGTGATCAACAGGGATTTCCTGCTCCCAGCGAAATCCAACTCGGATTTCTGAGTTGGCGCTCCACACATTTTCATCTTGCTAGCACTTGCAATTAAATTAATCTCAGCTTCTTTCAGATGCACTTGCTGCTCATGCTACTCCAAAAACACACACATTTTCTCAAAAACCAACTTCAGAAGGATGCTCACATCTCTGAATTCAATCTTACAAGCTAGAGAACGGAACACTGCATATAGCGAGCCTGGGAAAAAGATTTACGAAAGCACCCAAATAAGACAACAAATTAGGAATTATAAAAATTTTGCAATATAGGAGCAGCAAAAAGCTGTTGAGATATAAACCTGCATGTGCCATGGCTTTGTGGCACCAAGGAGAGAAGAAAATCTGTTGCCCGTAGGCCTCATAACAGCGCTCCTGGAATATGCTACTCTTTTCCTAGTACCTCTGCAGCCACACTGTGTCAGCAAACTGGGAGAAATTTATAGGGAACATTATTTATTGTGAGGTTTCTCTGTGGGAAGATTAAAGACTAGTTACCTATAGCTCGATTTCAAGATTTTAAGAAGTTGTAGCTACCATTTTACCGATGCCTAAAGAACAAACACAAAGGAAGAGGAGGAATGGTGGTTGATAGTGCAAGATACAGGGGGAAAAATCCTACACTGACCCCAGTGTCCTTTCCTCTTCTCTCTGCCAAGGTTTGCTCCCATACAAAGGCCAAATACGTGCAGATTGTTGTAATCCAGTCCCAATGCTCCCTCTGCTGCTCGTACTCTAACCTCTCCCCCTTCCTGAGAAAACTGCCCCTGGATGAACAGAGAGGCAGCCTCATCAGAAATATTCTCTTTATCTGTAGTTTCCAGGCATCTCTCGTAACTTCTGCTTGACAAAACCTCAGGGGTTATGGGAAGGCCAGAAAAGCACTTCACGAGAAACAGCCCCCAACCTCTGATGCCTCTCCAACTCTTCATGGCTAGGAGGCACCCACCAGCCTGGTGCGTTCTCCTTCTCTGGCCCAAATAATCCATTTATTCTTTCTCAAAAGCCAGTCTCGTTCACTACCTAGCCCTACGTGTCGGTGTCTGGTGACTCCCACCAGACCAAACCTGAGCTGTACAAGGGGCAGCGGAATGAACAGACACGATGCAGTATCGAGAACAGCCCTGCTGTGCATGGTACTGAGCACAGGCTTTGTAAGTTAATAAAATGCGCCCTGAGGAAAGCAGTTACTCCAGATTTGGGCTATGGAGGCAAGTCACAGCATCACAGAACACTCAGACTCCAGGAGGCCTCTGGACCTCCTGATCAAAGCAAGGTCAACACTGAATTCAAGCGAGGTCTCTCAAGGCTTTGTCCTGCCAGGTCTTGGAAACCTCCAAGGGTGGAGACTGCACAACCTCTCTGGGCAAGGCCTGCTCTCACAGAGAAATATGTTGTCTTAAGTCACACTGAAACCTCATCTTCCAATTTACAACCTCTGCCCTCATCCTCCTGCAACATACATCAGAAAAGAGCCTGGCTCTGTCCCTCTGTAAGTTCCTGGTAGGCAGTGGAAGGTCTCTACAAAGTCTTCTTCCTCAGCCCATCCTCTCAGGGCGCGTGCTCCAGCCCCTGACCACCTCAGAAGCCTCCACTGGACTCACTTCAGTTTATCAGCCTGCTTTGTAACCACAGCAATCGAGGTGTGGTTTAAATGATGCTGAGCACCAGGGAATAATCACTTCTGATGGCCGTAATCCTGCTGCTGATGCAGCCCAGGATGCTGCTAGTTCCAGAACTCCACCTTGCCCTCCAGGCCACTGCTAAATCCATTAAACAGGAGGTTTGAGGGAAAAAACCTGAGGAACACCACCTGCAGCTTGCCTCCAGGGAGGTTACAAGCCAGCCACCACCACACTTGGAGATGAACGGCCCAGCCAGTTTTTAACCCTGGCAGTCCACCTCCCCAGGCTATAATGGCTCATCTTGGATACATGCACGTTGCAGGGGATCCCACAGAAAGCCTTGCTAAATACAGAGTAGAAGACATTCACTGCTCTAACCGTTTGATCATAGAAGGCAGCCAGATTAATGAAGCACGACTTACCCTAGGTAAATCAACACTGGCTATTCCCAGTCTCTCTCGTGTTCTCCAAAATGGCTTCCAGGAGCCATTACAAGAGCTCTAGCAATTTCAAAGGACCAAAGTGAAGTTGGCAGGCCTGAAGTGCCCGGGATCATCCCTCTTGCCCCTTCTAAACATGGATGTAATATTCACCTTTCTCCAGGTATTGGGGTCCTCTTCTGATCTCCACAACCTTACAAAGATGAGTGGCCTCAAAAACATCTGCCAACTCTCTCAGCAATTTTGGATGCGCAACATCAGCACCCACAGACCTGTACAGGCTGAGATTTTGAGACATTCCTAACTCAACACCCCTGCACTACGGGTAGCTGCTGTTCTCCTTGAACCTTGCCGCTAGGGACAAGATCTCGGGGAGACCTCGTTGCTGAAGCCTCAACCGTACCTGTGTCCCTGGTCACCAAATCACCTGCTTCATTCAGCAGAAGCCGCACTTAAGCCTCCCTTGACTCCCTCGGGTGTCTTGACCCACTGTATTCTCCAGCTTCCCCCCTTCGCTGCACCTAGGGGCTCAGGATGTCGACAAATCACTGTAATACCTGCAGTCTCTGCTGGCCGCACTCAGGGAGTGGTTCGCTGTCCTCCAAAACCAGCCAGACAGGTACTTGACCCTTCCTAGTGCAGAGTCCTCCCCAAGATGGGAAGATCAGTATAGTTATCCAGTCTGGCTAGGCAAAACTTTGAGCCATTCTTCCTGTCAGGATCCCATGAAGTTTATTTAAGAGAAACAATAGGTGCTTTAGAAGAAGTCACATCCACGTGAGATGTAAGCTCCCTGAATTTGCCAAACGAGGATGAAAACCAGAAATACATTAACGCATGCCCATTTTCCACAGTTCCTCACAGCCACAGCATTCCGGGGCACATCTGTCTGTGCAGCAAGGGAAGCAACAGCTGTCAAGAGCCACTGCAGCATGGTCTCTCAAGCTAGCGTTGGTTTAATTAAACAGCTACAAGTCCTTATTGAAAAGAGCGTCACAGCACGTGAGACACTAGTTCCAACGCAACCGTCTCGCTGCCAGAGAGGCTGGCCGGAGACTGAGTCTTTATTAGCCCACCGCGCCCTTCCAGCGCTGCTCAAACACATTACCTTGCACAGCCGCTGGCTAGCCACACGGGCCCGCATGGTAGCAGCGTCTTCTCTCATCGCGCTTTAAGATTTTTATTCACCGCCTTCTCTAGAGCATCTCACAGAAGCAAGTCATACCACTTTAAAAGTTTGCTGCTAATGCAGGCTTGTAAAGGTCTATTTGCTGTACTTACCTGCTCATTAAATTGCTCTTGTGATAAACAATCAGTTATGTCCACACAGCCTAGGAGGCACCCCGAGGGATAATCGCTTGGAAATTCCATATCTGCATCAAAAGAAACATCTTTTAAGGGCTCCACATCCCTACACACACAGCTGGGGTCCTTCCAATCCCCAGGCGCCCTTCCCTCCCTCCATGCACTTGTACTTTCTGAAGCACAAGAAAACAAAGCAATTTTAACACTCCGTAGTTCTTTTTTCCATTTTTGGAGGAGAAAGAGCACACCACGCAGGACAGCCTAGCACTAGGGCTCTGTCATAAGCCACACGTGCTGATAAAGTTAAAGGGTGTGCACAGCTCTCCTCACACATCCTGAGCCTGGCGTGTGCAGGGCTGGGGGTTTTCATCAGCGTGCCCTGCTCTCAAGCTTAGATGCTCCATTTTACCAGTCTCAGTTTGATAGCTCAGGGGGATCTTAAGGGATCAATCCGACTCAGCAGCCCACAGACAGCAACAGCCAGACATCCACACAGACCCACAACCAAAGCACTCATTTACTTCCAAGCACAGCAAGAGGTTTCACAAAGTAAACTTGCACATCGAAGCAAATGAAGAGGAAGGGTCAAGAACAGAATGAAGCTCAGGATCCTCACCATGACAGGATGAGGGCTGGGAGAAAGAATGACATACACAACCTTCTCTGTTTCGCTTCTGAGAAAGGAAGACGTAGTGCAAGAAAAGCTCCTTGCTCTGACGAGGGAGCAGACAATCATGCTGCATGACTTTAAGTTGGGCGATGTGCAGGAACACTGCACAAACAAGTGTACAGTGCAGCCACCCGCATTCACCTACCCATGTGAGAGAATAACACCACGGTAACCTGCAGCTTTTCCATCCTGATTCCCGCAAGGTCAGAACACATGAAAAGCCTTTAACATCACTGTGAACAGACTGAAGCACAAGCCACTTCACACACACACAAGCACACACTCAGTATCTTATTGCGTGAGCCCAGAATAAAATAAAGTCCTTTGCTGTCATAAGTTACCACGGAAGTCAGGTGCAATTTGTCAGTGTTTGTGCTTGGAGTATCTGACCAGTCTAAGGACGAGCTAAAGTCTGCTTCCGTACCCATTCAGCTGATGAAATGCAGAAAGGATGAAGAGAATTTCAAGAACAGAAGGTTAAAAAGTGAAGTAGCAATAACTGCTCAGCAGAGAGGGCTTTCTGACACTGCTCATTACGTGGCTCAATGTACCAAATAATACAAAGATCCAAGGAGAGAAGTTCACCTTTCCGGAGCAGCATTCTGTAGGTGGTCTCCAGTTCAGAGATCTCCTGAGGGGAAGGTCTTTTAGCAGTAGCTGCAATCCATAACCGCCCTCTATGAGATGTGTACCAGGTCCTGCCCTCCACCCTAGAGAACAAAGGAGAATTTAGGACTTATATTTCAACAGAAATCCCACACGGACAGATTTTCAACCTATAGTTTCGCTATGTAATTCCTGTTGCTAAGCATTGTCCTCACTATATAAACCTCAAGCAACTCGTCAGCACTACAGAGAAAAGCTGAGAGGGGCAAGAAATAACGCCACAAGCAGAGCATGTCCTCATTCCTTTAGAGTAACAGCAAGAAGGGACATCAATCCCCTGCAAATACAACAGTATGTCGGATGCGAGCAGGACAATCTGCTCATACAATTTGCCTTCAAGCTCCAAAAGTTACGCACAGTGAGCATGCAGTCTAGGGACTAATAAAGGACCACACATCCGTATGAAGCAGTCGTTAGCGGCGGCTCTCAGGGATCCCAGCATGGGCACTCGACATCAATGCTGCGGCTGTATCAGAGCAGCTGACAGCATCCCCAGCCCACCTCGATGCAGCTAAGATTTTTGGCATCTTTAGCTGGGGAAGTGAAAAAGCTTTGCTCTCTAACATGAAACATTCTTTGAAGGAAAGGAGAATAAAGACTAAAGAAGAATCCTTGTTCTACATTAATGGCAGGAAAGGCGAGTTAACATGCCAGAGACGCCCCAGGTTGAAGGAGCTTCTCGTTGGAATCCGATTCCTAGGCCAGAGGGGAAAGGTGATGGCAAGATGTGGGGTGTTTGTTTTTTGATTGTTGTCTATAACAAAAGCCGGTGCCACTATCAGCTTATTTATGATGGACAAAAAGACCAAAAGAACATTTTCATCTTATTTACCTTTCAAGTCACAGAAAGGTATGCCCTGACTATACTGCAGAAACCTCAGCCTCTCTCTAAATTTACCCTCTATAAGAAGCTTGTACCTTCCAGCTTAGCTACTTTCATGAAAAGCTGGTGAATCTGTTTTCTCCAACCACCAGTATGCTGGATAAGGAAGCACAGCTTCCCATTTTACACATCCCTCACAGTTGTTTTCCTCTCAAGAAAAGGAATGTTTCGAGTGCTAGGTAAGCCTAGGTGGATTAACAGCTGGCAAAAACCAGCTCTGTACAGCCATTGTACAAAGCGAGTCTGCAAAGGTCCTCCGAGGAACTTCACATCTTGCAAGATGTGAAACAAGAGCTGGTCAGAGTAAGCCACGGTTCGTGCTACCCCTTTACCTTTTGATTCCTCTTGTGAGCAAGGACGCCCAAGGCTGGTGCATGCTGAGGCACCAGCCATCATCTGAGATCTCCTGTAACTCTCGATCCTGAATCCGCAACCTGTTCCGCTCCGAGCTAAGTTCATCTCCAGCGTCCATGGACCGGATGGCTTTCCTGTGTGGGAGCAAACCAGTTTGGTCCACCCACTTCAGTTTTCAAAATAAACAAGAAAAAGGTTAGTACCTCTCTAGTACCAACGTACATATATCAAGTGCAAATACTATTTGAAGTTTCCCTTCCCTTAAGGACAGCGTTAATATTCTCATGGGGATCATTCTTTCTTCCTAACAAGCAGGATGCCGCACTTACACGCCATACTTTGGCAGAAGGAAAAGCAAGGTAGTGAATCCACTGCGTGGCTCTTCCTTTCTATTCATTGCAGCTAAACGATGGATTTAAAGAAAAAAACTGCATGCTGGTGTCTCAAAGTATTCATAGGAAGATACAAAAAAGCATAATCACTGCTGACAACACCCAAAACTGGTAATCATCCAATTTCCAAAATGCTTAGCACATACCCATCATGTCATGATTGAACTGGAATTAGAGGCTAGAGATTATGCCCACTGAGAACTGGAAATCTGGCAGAAAAGGCTTCATTAATAGAGCTGCAAAGTGACACTGCCTTAGGAATTCTTCCAAACTCCTGAAGAGGAGGCAGGAGACTAAAACCCAGATAAACCAAACCTCTCAAGGGCTGGGAACAGAGGTTTGCCAGTGCCCTACTCTATCTCCAACTCAGATGGCTAATGAGGATCTCTGAGACAGGGGAGGAACGAGGAGCTACTACAGACATGCTAGAATTCACAATTCTTAAACTCAGCTCCCCCCAGATTAGCCAGCTCTCTGGTGTAAAACATTCATCCCATACTGACCAAAGGAGCAGGCTGAAGAAGATGGGGATTCACTAAAACACCAGAACTCGGAGTCATCTTTGTTTCTGGGCTCCCGGCTGGCTTGCTCAGTGTGCCGCAGTTAATGGCTTCAATGGTTTCATCCAGTCTGCAAACACAAACAAGAGGCATGAGAATATCCTGCTTCCCTCTGGCAACATCTCCCTCCTCCCTGAGCAAACAATTCTGACCCAAGGCATTTATTTCTCTCTCTCTCTTTTTTTTTTTTTTTTTTTTTTACCACCTCCCCTAACTAGACAATTTCCTTGCTTAATTTGAACAGCCAGTCTTATCTATCACAGAAACTCGGCCTGGTTGGAAGATGTGACTACTTGGTTCTGGTGAGATAGTCCTGCAACATCTCTTTCCAGAGCAGCTTTATTTTTAACAATGCCAGCTCTGTGCAAGTCTCACACAGGTGGGCATCTCAGCAGACCTGTGCTGGAAGAGATATGTTGCAAGCCAAAGAGACCCCGGAAAAGAAAAGGATGGAGGAGGGCATCCTAGCATGAGAGGTGCCCTTCAAGAGAATGGCTTGTTCAGCTTTCCTTACACTTGCTCGTCTGGATTCAGCCAGACCACCATCTGTAATGATTTTCACCTCCCTGCTCTGAGGCATGCCTTTGTGCTGCCAGTTCTCACTCACTTGCTGTGGTATTCAGCCATACCGCTGTCCTCCTCCAGGATCTGTCTACCAGCAAAGTCGATAGTGATTTTTTTGGCAAGCCGGGAGGCATGGCGCAGCTCCCGCAGCTCCTGCTCTCTCTTCTGGAGGGCCTCCCTTTCTTGCTTGGAGAGCCACTGGTTGGAGTCCGTAGCAAAATAATCCGATTCATCGTCAATGACCTGGGTTCGACGCACACTGGCAAGAAACAAATGCGATGGCAGATCAGCACAGCAGGACAGGCATGCAGCGCTGCCTGCCCCAAAGCTTCCCTTCTACCTGCTCCCTCCTGCTCTCTCCAGAGAGCTGGACTGTCAGGGACACAAAGCAAGGACATCCAAACAGGACACATTTCAGGGGCTCACTCTTGTTTCAGTGAACGTGAACACCAAAGTCCAACGTTAAGGTGTTGGTAGCTACTGCCCAGGTTTTATATTACGGAAGGAACTCCACAACATTTCTGTTAGAGGCAGCTTTGCCTGCCAGATAATTTATTTCACTATAGTCACAGCTAGTACCTTACCTTGTCCTGTCAAATTCCAACAACTTGTCTTTGTGTTTCACAGCCATCTCCAGGCCTGCTTTGAGTCTAGCTTCTTGCCGAGGCAGTAAGTCTTTGCTTATGGCATCCAAATTCCCTGAACTTTCAGCACCTGAGAGAAAAAATAAATCACAATTCAATATTCAGGGACGGGATAGTTGTTTAAAGCCTGGTCTTGGTGAGGCTGGCTGCAGAAATGCCCCCTAAAACAAATGCCATTCAAGGAGCAAAAAGAGGCACTGGGATCGGCACCTTTCTAAACCAGGTTTTGATTTTCCCTCTAGCCCCTTTTCACAGACTCCTTCCTCCAAAGAGGAGAAAGCACTTAAATGCTAGTGACAATGTCAAGGCAGTGTTTAGAGAGAAAATCTTAGCATTTGAGTCTCTGTTAGCCTTTCCCTAACAATTTGGTCAATGCAAACTTTGCCCATTGTCAACCGCAGGCCAAATTACCTCCTAAGCATTGTTACTGCTACAAAGAGACTCTTGGCCACAATAGATCGCTGCCAAACGCTAGTTGCGCACAGAGCAAGCCTTGCATCTGCTGCTGTATGAGCTTCTCACAAATGAAATCCTCCCCCAATACACCTCAGCAGGTTTTTGAGACCAGCTATTGTTAGAGGAAGAAATATATTCCCAGCAATGACCTCTTATTTCTTACCATTTCTGGCAAGGAGCCAAAACCCAACCAAACAAACAAAAGGAGAGAAGGTCTGCCTCACAGCCACAATGGAACAAGCCAACGTATTTCACAGAAGCAACACGCAGCGCAACGCCTTTATTTCAGGGAAACAAAAAGGCCTGTATTCCCCTATCTCCACCAATCCCCATTTTTCCACTCCTGAGCCAAACAGCTATCCACATTTCAGCCTTCACCTACACAGATAACGTTAACAAAGCAAGATCCAGCAGAGCAGAAGTGAAGGCCAATAAAATATGTAACAAAGTGGGATCCTGAAGTACAACAGGATCTCTACAGGAAGATTATAAACAGACCGACTGACCAGCTATTATTCCCGAGGACTTACAGGACCTCCTGCAGCTCTATTCAGAAATTGACACCGAGACACAAAGTAAATACTTCCCCAGCTCCTCAGCAAAGTTTATTTTTCAACCAAGAACACCGTGACCTTGGCTATATTTCAACTAAACTCAGACAAACATCCCCGTAACGCACAGGTCTTCACTGGGAGACTGGGTATTATTTCCTTTTGCTTTCCTTTACTCTGTTCTTATTTTTAGCTCCCAAGATAAGTGTTAGATGAGAAAAGCCATTAGAAAATATTAACCAACACCTCTCTAGACCCAGCAAATCAGATAGCAGCACTTCATCTTCCACAGCACACATTCCACATGGGACTTATCCTAATTTTCAAGGACTGCTGCAGCGATCCAGTTCATATGATTGATTCAGGAATGCCTAACAAGCAGCCTTGGGGCCTCTGAGGTAAGGACATTACACGCTGCCATCTGACACTTGCACTTATCGCCTCCGCTGAAGTCCAGAGATGCTGTCGAGCGGATACAACGAGCCAACATCCCCGCTACCCTTGTACACCAGGCAGCAATGGAGGCAAGTGGCTCAGTGAAGCCTGAAGCAAACACAGCTCACAGCCTGTCCTGGCAATTTATGTCCCCGAGAAACATTAAGGTGCCAGCCCACAAGAAAATATTTCCCTTAGATTTTGCTGGCAGTTCTTTATAACTCAGGTGAACAGATCTAAACACCTTATACACCACGACACAGACGCTCGTTCCTTCACATCAAGGCAAGTCCGACAAGTAGCAGAGCGAAGCACAGCAGGGCTCCTGCTGCTGCACAAGGGATTGGATTTATTACTTTACAGCTTGCTACTAACCTGCCATGAGCTTCTTCAGCAGCTTCTGGCTCTTGTTTGAGTCCCGCTGAAGAATGTCCTGCTCTTCTTTAGTGCATACCTAAGGGGAAAAAACAACAACAAAGAAGGCTAGGAAGGACATTGCATGCATGACCAGCATCAGAGCTTGGGGCAACTGTTCAAAGAAAGCTGTTTAAGGTGGCCAACGTAGCCCATGCCTTTCCTCCTTCTGCATCATCTACGTGGGCAGAATCCTGAAAGCTTGCTCTTTACTACAAACAATCCCTGAAATCTGTACAGCCTGCCTTTAATTGGTTCTGTGGACAGACACACCGCCGGGGTCTCTCAAAGGACAAGAAATGCACTCTGAGCTTCCCTGAGCAGATAAACAATGCTTAACTCATGGGTCCTTTCTCTTGGTTGACCGCTAGGAGTTAAACAGATCTTTGAAAAGAGCAACAAATCTGATTTCTAATGTTTTCTTCATCCAACCAACATTTCCTCTCTGCTGAAATTAACCTTACTGAGCCTGTAGTCACTACCTTGCCCCCTTTCTCACAATACAGGACACAAGAGACATCCCAAATGACGCACACAGCACAAGTGCTGAAGGAAACAGCACGTTACCCTGGCCATGTCTTCTCTCCCTTACAAGCCTACCATGGCTGCGCCCAGGAAGCGGCTGAAGTCGCACATGCATTTTGGGCACTGCTGCACAGGAGACAGCCATAAATCAGGCAAGCTTCAAAGCGATGCAAATTATAAGGGCAACCTCTCCGCTCTCTGAAGCCGCACATCATAAAACCAACACAAAAGTGACTTAAAACCACAACGGTTCTTCTTCCCCTGGAAGGAGATGGTACAGGTTCTTTCCTGCACAGCTTCAGATTTTCGAGCACTTTGCTAAGGGAGCTTTGATCTGAGCAGAGAGGCTAATTCAGCCCCACGCCATTTCCAAACCCTGAGCAAACCCCGCTGCATTCCAGCACGGCAAATAAAAAAACAAAACACCTCATTACTAACCAGCGAGCCACAAAACAAGCAGGGTCCGGAGCCCTCCTGCTCACAGACAATGCGCCCGCAAACCAAGCAGTTGTTGATGAGCTTGTGCTTCTGGCCCAGGCACTCGCAGGCGTGACGGCCGGGGATCAGGACGGCCAGCCTGTCTTGCCCTTCCTTGGTATACAGGTTGACATATTTGGCCTTTTTCTTACAGGAATTGTTGCTGCTGCCGACTCCAGTGCTGTTCTCCTGTGCCTGAGAAGCAAAAATAAAAGGAACAAACTGTATTCAGACTGTAATATCAGCAGCAAAGAGACAAGCATTGACACCTGAGCAGGCTGAAGAGACTCAGATAATCATTATTCTGCCTAAATGGAATGAAACTTCCCCAGATTCACATCAAGACAACTGAAAGGCAAGCTTAGACCCGCCAGAAACAGTCCAAGGGCTCTTAGCAAAGCAAGGACATGAGGACGTTGCAGGCCCATTTGATCTCTTTGCTGCCTCTGAAAGCTGAAATTGCTTGGGCCTGGATGGCAGGTGTGCCGTCTGTCCTCTGGCCCGGTGTTATCAACCCTCTGGTATTTAACAGCTTCAAACAGCAGCTCAGCTACTCCCAGACACACACTCTCACGGGCTATTTAGATTACAGCAACCCCCTCTTTGTAACTGTGAAGTCCTGTGTGCGCCTGTCCCCAGAAACAGAGCTGCTGTTGGCAGATGGGACCTCTTCCCTCACAGCCAGTTCACCAGCAAGAATTGTTTGTGTTTTCCGCCCAGCACAGCCACTGGGGCAGAGGTTTGCCATGCCCTGCATGTTCAAGTTTTTAGCTGCAATGTAAAGTCTTCCCGTTCATGACTTGGCATCAGTGATGCTATAATTCACTGCTCTGAGTTTCAATCAGGGACCACGCATATGGGTTTTGGATTAGGCTGAAATAGAGAAATCCTGATCAGAAATGAAGTAAGATACTTTAGACGATGGCTGAATTAATAACCTGACAGTGGAATTCTCTATTTTCTCCCTCAGCCTTTCCGTCTTGATCAAAGAAACAAATCATTCCCCCACCCACCTGACGTCTCCAGCAGGTACCAGCTGAGAAGCAAATAGGTCTGGAGGAGTTAATCCAGCGCAGAAATCATTCCAGAGGGACAGAACAAAGCCACATCAATCCTGCTACTGTTTTTTTTCTGGCAATACTCAAAACCAGATGCTTTGAAAATAAGCCCAACAGACTCCAGGCACAAACCCATCTCGTAACACTAGTTGAGGCTGGTTTCAACCAAGAATTACACACTAGCCATGACGAAGAAAAAACAGGACTTACTGCCCTTGCCTATTTCAGCAAGCATCACCCCTACATAAATGCACTCTCCAGCCTTTACTTGTCCTACCTATGACACCTGAAATTTCTCTTGCAGCTCAAGCACAGCATCTCTTTGCCTCTCTCAGTGACAGTAAAGAGGATTTCTAGGATCCAGAACGCCTGTTTTCTTTCACCCCTGAACAACAACTCCCTCCCTCCTTGCAGCACACTCAAGAATCAACCCGCTCCCTGACCCAGCCTCTAGCTCCCATGTCACTTTTCCCAACAAGGGCGCCGAGCTGTGGCATTAGGACACCTTTTGTCCTGACTGCTTTCACCAGCTTCCTCCACGCCCCGCTCTCAGCCACGCTACTAGTTTAGAGACAAGGAGACAACGCGTTTCCAGTTCCTCCAGCTCTGCCCAATTGGCTTTGTTGCCACTACCAGATCCAAACACTACTACTCAGAAGAAACATAAGCAGATAAATCAACCTTGGTTAGCAAACCTTGACAGAGCGTTCTCAGCATTTTTACTAAGTTGAAAGATAACTGCAAGGAAATGGCACATCAATGTCCATTTTTAACTGCACAGTTCCAAAAAAAGTTATTTTTTTTTAACCTCTACAAACATTTTAAGCACTCGCACTTTCCCCACTACAAAAACATCAGTTTAAAAACATAACTAAGTTCCGCTATTTATTCAGGTGCAGCCCTGGCTTTTAGGATTTGGATGATGCTCCACAACTTCGTGGCAGGGTTGCACCTGGATAAATCACAGGATTCAGCTTTGGGATGTGCAACGCGCTTGACATTTGCAGCACAAAGGACACTAAATCTCACTGCAAATCTAACAAGGCAAGTCCAACGCAGCACGCTTCCACACACTTATTTCCACGGAGCACACTCGTACGCTTCAGACAGCGACGCGGTGATCTGCTGCATTTGATACAGAGCAGGAGCGCAGCTCTCCAGCTGGATCCACCTAAGGAAGGAGCTCAGGTTCCCAGCAAGTAGCTGTAACGCTCTGGGTCAAAGCCCACTGTAGAAGAAATAAAATCCAGAAACTCAGCCTGGGCAACTATCACAATATTTGACCTCAGAGATCACCACGTTTGATGTGCTTACCCTCAGAAACAGTTCTGTTGAATGGAAAACAAGTCTGCTACAAAATGTGTTAACTAACAAAAAGAAAGGCAATGAACACTTGCTGCATGGGTTTGTGCTGCCTGGAAACCGCAGGATTCTCATATTCTGCAAGTTCTTTTGTTGGAATTTATGCACACTTCAAGTGTTTGTCCACGGAATCGAACAGCATCTCAGGAGGGAAACAGCCAAGCCGGACTGCCAAACCAAACCCAGCCTTAGCTCTCAGGTTCCTCTGCCTGGCAGTCAAGGCCTCCTCTCTGCAGCAGCAGGAGCCTGGCAGCCAGAAATGTGTCAGTTGTCAATTGGAGCTTTATTTGGTATGACTGGCAAGTTTTAAATTGAGCAAGGAGGAATGTTTCACCCACGTGATGGATTCTTTAACTCCACAACCTTCAGAACTCCGCTCTCGCCCTCTCCAGGTCTTTTCTCTGCCCCATGGCAGTGAAAGACCCCCGGACGCATACAGACAGACACACGCACACAGTATGAGCGCTGCCTGTCCAGATTGCAGTCAGCTTCGAATCGAGCTGCTGCACCGGAGTGGCCGCCCCTCCCCATCCACTGGGACGCGCCGCCCCACAAGGCTGGTGCTCACGTACCAGCTGCACCCACCTTGGCCAGGTCGAGGGGAGTTTTTACTTCCTCCACATGTGCGCTTGGCTCCACATACGCAGGTGTTTCCTGTTTGTTCCTGCCTTTGCGTTTCCCCTTTTTCGCTTGGTCTCCAGCCCGAGGCACTTCTGAAGTCTCTGGAAAAGTCCGTAAGCACAAAGAAAGGCTCGGGAACTGACAGCAAGAGGAATACGTCCCTGATCCCCCGCGTTCAGTTGGGGAATGAAAACTGACTTCACAAATAGGATCGGCCACTGGCATTCACGGCAAATAATTCTCTATAAACAGAATAACTGAGGCAAGCTCACTTGATTTTGCAATTCCTCCCTCCCCATACCACTCACCATCCTTTTTCCGATACGCTGGTAAGGGCTCAGAAGGCAGCTGTGAGGATTTCCGCCACCTGGACAGCAGTTCTTCTACAAACCGACTCTTCTTCCCCTCGGTCCCCTGGAGGAGGTCAACGACGTACTCCCGGATCTCGTCCTCGTTTGTTATTGACAAGATGTAGCTGCAAGGGGGCAGGATGCAGAGGAACGGGTAAGGGGGCCTTGGTTCTGAGGGCACCGGCAGCCTGATCCTGTAAGTTCTACTAGCTCCATATGCATCTCCCCTCTTTGTAACAGGTTTCTGTGTAGTTTATGGTAAGGAAAAGGTTTTCTAAGAGAAATACTGAGACAGACACTAGGGGAAATCCATTACGGCCTTCCCTGAAAAAATAAAAATAAAATATAAAATGGGAGGAGGGGAACAAGCTATCTTTCTTCCCCCTTTCCTGGGCAAATTGACATTCCCACTGCCCCTTCTGCCAAATACTAAAAAACTCTCACTCAGACATTGCTTCTTCTAGTACAACACACACAAAATAAATAAATAAATATATAAAAATAAACCAACGACAAGCTCCTGGTTAACCACACGGAGCCAGCATCACCCCCCTCTCCCCTCCCTGCCACCTCCCGGTGCCCTCACATCTCAAGGGACGCCAAAACCAAGAACAACCCGCGGCACAATATTTCCCGTCTGTGTTGGCCCGCAGAGGCTGAGGGGAAACGGGGAGAAAACCCAGGAGGACCAAAGGACAAACCGAGGAAGCTGAAGGGGACCAAGGGCCGGAGGGGGGGGGAGCTGAGGGGGAGCAGGGGGACCCCAGGGCAGGGACCGAGGACCCAGAAGCGCCGCGAGTGACAGCTGGCAGCGGCAGGAGGGCCCGCTGGGTCTCGGCAAGGGTTGAGGGCGCCGAGCGGAGCCCGCACGGCCCCGCCGGCTCCCGCGGCCGCTCACCGCACGACCTCCTCGCCCACGTCCAGCCCGAAGTCGCCGCGCAGGTGCTGGACGCACCAGGCCAGCAGCGGGCTGGGCGCCGCCATCTTCTGCGGGGGGCCGGGAAGCGGCGCCGCACCGCGCCCGGGCGCTCCCCTCGGAAACGCGGCCGCGGCGCTGCCGTTCCGGGCCCTTCCCGGCCCCCGGCTCCCTAAAACCACCCCTACACAGAGATCGGTCTGTCGGCCAGTAGGCAGCGGTTGTTAAGCTATTTGTCATGTATACACGCGTATATACGTGTTTATGTTTCCATTCGCGCATTTCAAAGGGCTTGCTGCTTTGGGCAACGCAATAAACAGCAGGTGGTCCTCTGCAGCTTGTGCCATAGTCCGCTTTTTGAAAAGCAAACAAAAAGACACCCAAAACAGAGTGATAACACATGGTTCTTAGCTCACGGGTCTGTTCCGTGTGCGCCAGCACCAGGAGAGAGAAGGGAATGGGGAATTAATCCACCATTAAAGAAAAAAAAGACGACACTAAAAGCCCGATTAGGAAAAGAGGCATTAACGTGAACATAAAAACACTTTTAGATAAGGGAGCAATAACTGTTGGAAAGGGAGGGAGTGTGTTTGCAACCAACATCTGCTGAAACATTGGGCACATTGCAGAAAGGGAGCGAGGTCTCTTCATAACACAAGTAACAGAGGCGGCACAGCGAGGCCCTCGCCTGCCCACGCCTGTAGGGCGCAGCTGGGAGATTCACATCAGGGAGACCACGATGAACTTGTTGGAGCACAATCTTCCACTGAAACCACCCCCCAGTGTCTGGGCTCCACGCGTGGTGGGATGAAATGAAGAGCCATCCTTCCTCAGGCAGAGCAGTTCTCCCCCCCGGTCCCTGTGTGCCCGCCAAGCATCTGGGAACCACTTGAAGTCTGGTGTTGGAAACGAAGTGCAGTCTTGGACCAAAATGTGACACGTTGTGGGGCTTTCCATGCTCCCAGCCAGGGTGGCTCTCTGACTTCTTTTAAAAAATGCTGTAGGCAGACAGCAAACTGTTTGGAGCTAAGGCTTTCACATCTGCGAGTGCCTTGGATGGGAACAAACTTCCCTTGCCGGTGTTGGCGGCACTGCCTGGCAGCTGAGCACAGCCATCAGGGCTGGTCGCAGCGGGGAGCAGTGTCACTCCTTCTCCTCTGTCAGTTCATCCAAATTTGCACTGTTCAAAAAAAAATGGTGGAACAAAGTTTTCGTTTGGAAAAAATAACGATTCCTGTCAGACACCTCCCACAGAGAGACAATAGCATCATTGCTCCAAGCCAAGCACAGACTGCGAAACAACTGCGAGAGCGTGATTGTGCCCTTAAATTAAGTGACGGGGAGGAAGGGAAGTGCCCGCAGAGCAGGAGAGGCTGATGCTGCCTCTGGGACAGAGCTGAGCTGCCAGAAGTGCGAGGAGCCGGGACAGAGGGCAGCGTGCCCTAACGCTGCTCCAGCCTGGGGGTGGCCGTCTGTGGGGCAGCACTTAGCCTCAGCTCCCAGGCTGTGCCTCAGTGGAAGGGCAGCCCTGAGGAGAGCTGGCTGCCACCTCCTGCCTGGGGACCCGCCGGGGCTGCTCAGCCTGGCCCAGAGGCCCAGCAACCAGCTGCGGCAAGCACCGGAGGCCTTCGGCAGCGCTCTGGCCTGTGAAGGGAGGGGGGCCAGGGGCACGCCGCCCCAGCAGGAGGAGGTGGGTGCCCACCCGCGTCCTGCACGGGGCCGGGGTTCGGTCTTCCTGCAGAGCTCTGACCCAGCCGGCCGGACCCTGCCGAGCGGGTGTGCGATGAGGTGAAGCTGCGGGAGGTGCAGAACCGCGCCTGGGGCGATACCTTTGTGTCCTCGGAGAAATAATGTCTCGCTATGAACAGTCTCTTCTGGTGAAACTCAGCTTTGGTATCCAACGATGTCGGGGGGGTGCCTAAAAATGGGTGCGGTAATTGGTAGTTCAGGCAAATTCTCTGTGCTCAGACAGGCTGTGTTTGCATGAAGGCAGCAACAGTGCGAGTCTCCAGAGCTGTCAGCCCTGTTTCAGAAAAGCTTTGGGGACTGCCAGCAAGTTTTGTGTTTCTGAAACAATTGCTCTACCTAGCTGACACTTCAAAGATCAACTTGTAGTCAGTGCTACTGACGAAAGAGGTAATGGTGTGAAACATTCTTTAAGACAATATCTCTGTTCTCTTCTCAAAGAACTTGAGTGTTTCACAAATACAGATAACCCTAAGCTGTTAGGGAGGCCCTGTAAGAAGCTCTCCCAAATTATCTTGAAGGCCCCGCAAAGCAAATGAACAGAAAGACTTTTAATCGCCTCCTACCTCTTGGAGAAATGAGAGATGCTTGTGCTCTAGTGCTCCAAAGCTTTCTCTTCTTCCACTTGCAATTTGTTTGTCTGAGTTAGGACTGGGTGCTGAAAACACTATAGAGAACACTCAGTCCCCTTCTAAAACAATGTACATCCTCCCAAGGTGTTCTGGAAGAAGCAGGAGCTGTGCTTACTCAATTCTGCAACTTTTTTTATCATTATTGGAGCCTTGCAAGCAGCTGCCGGTCAAGTCCTGCTAACTCTTGCATTGCTAACACTTCTTACAGAGCTCGCCCCCTGCCACCGGACCCTGCAGAAGATGGCACGTCCTCTGAAGAAGAGCAGGCGTGATCTGACCCCGACTTCCATAACACATCACGCCCTCTGTCTGTGTATATAGTTTTTTAAAAATTTGTTGTTTACATTTGTTACTAAACTTAAGAGTTGTTATGGCTTATGTCCAGCTGTTGAACAGAACCAAAAGTGTAAGTTTTACAGAGCACAAGAAAATTGCGGTAAAATTATTGTGAAATTAATATATGTTTTTGAAGCTTAGCATTCAGAATGAGTCACTGCTTTAATTTTTACCTTGGTTCCTTGACTTCCTCAGTGACTCCTGCACTTATCTTTTAATTGCTTTTCGCTTGTCTGAGACTTGCATGATCATGCTGTTTCTGTTTTTAAAACACAGATCTCTGATTTTCTAATACACAGAAGCATTCTGAAAGTCCATCTGTCATGTCTTTATTGAATTAGAAATTGTTAATGACAACCTCTTTTTCAGAATAGGGGAAATCTGGATTTGGAATGGGACAAAAAAAAGTTGAGGTGTAAGGGGAGTTGTCACTTGCTAACATCTTGTACCGCACCCCGGTACACAAACACAGTGTGTGCACGTCCCAGGGAGCAGCGGGGTGAAAAGATGGGCTTGGGGATGGGGCCAGAGCCTCAGAACACTTCACCGGAGGGAGACACCAAGTACTCATGCATTTTAAAGGAAAATAAATTACTGCAAAAAGTTCTGAGCTCAAAAGAGGATGTGACTTAATTAGAGTGGGATACGGCAGTGTGCTGGTGCGAGGAGCCCTGTCCTCTCCCTGCTGAGAGGAAAGAGGATCCTTCCCACCCCTCACAAGCTGTTTGGCTTGCTAGAGGTTAAAGGTGAGGTTGAATTAAAAACCAACTGTGTTGTTCTAATGTTTGTCCCAGGGGAAGAGTAGCACAGCCTCTGGGTTGCTCTGACACACAGGTCACTGAAGAGCTGAAATAGTATGGTGTTGAAAACAAATTCAAGACGAGGATAAACTGGCTGTGTGCCTGTGCTTTGTGTGACTGCACCACATGACAGAGATTCCCCCATGCTGTGGGACTTCCAGCACTTTGGGGCAAACACTGTTTTCTAGAGAACTTCTTAGGAAAATCCGTCAGCTGCAAATTGAGTGTTATTATTGCTACGATTACTGTGAGGTAGTATTCACTTTGGAGTTTCAGGTTCCTGACGCCACTTCTCAATTGTTGTAAGTTTAAAGGATTACTTGATAGCAATACTCTCTTGTTTAAATCCAGATGAACGCTGCTACTTTTTTAATGGGGGGGGGGGAGCGGGGAGGAGGAAAACACAAAACCAGCTAAAATCCAGTGGTCTTGAGTGCCCTGCGTAAGGAGGTTCTAAGATTTAGTTAACAAAATAGGGGCAAGCAGGGAAATGCCAGCAAATGTAAAACCAATTACTGTGTCCCAGCACTGGCTGATTTATTAATCTCAACTCATTAACACACGTATGAACATCCACAAAGAAAACAAAAAAGAAATACCCCGCACTGACAATAGATGTCAGCAGCATCTCCAGCTATCAGGTACTGGGCCGTGCCAGTGGTTAGGGCAGCACACATTTTGCCCTTTTCTGTACCAAAAAGTGTCCGTGCTGTGAAGAGATTTGATGGCACGTAGGAAAGGGGCATCTGTGTAGGTGATACGTGCGGAACATGTAAGCAGCGGGATGTGGGACTGGAGCTGCTGATTGTTTCCTGAGACTCGGCATTTCACAACAGGTAACAGTGTCACCAAAATCTCCCATTTTGCTGCCTAAATTGCTGCGGGTTTCCCAAACCCGGCACGGGAGGGAGCCTGCTCCCCCACCAGACCTGCTCTCATCTCTGACGTGGGGAGTGTTCTCCAGAGAGTCTGGCTTGGTTTTCTGAGCCCTGATCTTGAGAACGTCACAGCCAAGAGAGCATGGATGAGTGCTGAGCTGCCCTGAGGGGCCCCCACTGGGATGCCCACCCACGTGTGACAGGTCCAGGTGCCCCAGCCCTGGTTAGAAGGAGCACCGGGACCTTCTCGGGGTAGTGTTGGCCCAGCCTCATCCCCTGGGTGGTCCCACCATCATCTCATCTCATTGCTGGTCCCACCCCCTTGGTGGGTTTTGGGCCATCAAACCAACCTGTGCCTGCAGAAAGCAAGGAAGAGGGTTGGTCACCACTGGGGTGGCCCAAATTCCTCTTCTCCCTCTGCACTGCCGCTCCTGGGGATGCGGCGATGTGGGGACGGAAGGGGAAGAGGGCTCGGAGGGAGGCAGGGGAAAGAGCAGGGAGGGCAGCGTGGAGATGGGGAGATGCTGGTGGGGTTAGCTGCTGGGCAGAGGGCCTGCGTGCTTCTGGAGGAGCTCCTGGATGCTCCAAAAGCATCTGCAAAAAGCACAAACGGTGCTGAGAAAAGGAAAGGGTGACGTTTAGAAGGTAAGGAAAAGGGCGTAACGCATTGAACTTGAGGTCCTACGCTGCAAAATTGTCTTTGTTTGGGCAGCACAGCCAGGGAGCCCTCGTGCCGGGAGCGGGACGGAGCAGATGGCGCTTTGTGATCGACGTGGGCCGGGCTGGAAGCACCTTCTGCCTCTGGAAGGAGGCCGCACGGGGAGGAGGCCGCTGGGTGTGGGAGCTGACGTCCCCACGGCAAGGAGGCAGATGGGGAGGAGGGGAAGGGGCCGCCAGCTGCCGTGTGACCCTGCGGCTGTAGGGCCACGGCTGTTGGGGCCAAGCTGCCTGCAGCCCGCGTTCGCAGGCGGTTTTGTGATTCCCTAGGGGAACACGGCTGTTAGCGGGCTGTGCCACGGCGTGCCTGGTGTCTGCGCCCCACCGCTGGCCTTCCCTGCCTCCTCCCGGGAACGAGGCCTCCCCGCTGCCGAAACTGCGGCTGCGGGTTCAGACGGCAAAGGGGCTGCACAAAGCGCCCTGCCTCGCACGGTTCCTATGGATTTATGTAAACGTGAGGCCTGGGGGACCGCGCGTCCTGCTCTGGATGGGCCGGTTACCGGTTACCGCCAGGGCAGGACGAGAGCCGGCCTCCCGCCGGCCTCCCGCTGCCACCCTGGCGCTGGGCGCACGAGGGGAGCCGCTTTTCAGCCCTTTTACCCTCGTTCTCTCCCCCTGCTCCCAGCTCTTCTCCCAAATCACCCCACAACAGCAGGGCTCCCGGGGCCGGGCGTCACGGGGGTGCTCCGCCAGGTGCTGCGGGAGCCCGATCGAGCCCCGCGTGCCCGCACGGAGCCGGGCAGACGCGGGGGCCGCTTGTTTCGCCCCCTCCCCGTCCCTTGTTCCCCCCCCCCGCTGCCGGCCGGGCCCCGCCGCCCGCTTCCGCATGGCAACCGCACGCCGTCGCCAGGCCGGGCCCGCCGCCCCCGCGGCCCGGAAGCGGAGCCGGGCGGCCCCGCCGCTTCCCTGCCATAGGGCGGTGCCCGCCGGGGGGGCCGGGCCGCGCCGGCCGTTTCCGGGTCAGCGCCCGCCCCGGCGAGCGCGGCGGAGGGAGGAGCAGCGGCGGGCCCGGCCCGGCCCAGCCCAGCCCAGCCCCGCGCCGCCGCTGCCGCCGCCAGGTAGGGCCCGGGGGCCGGGGGGGGGTTCCCCGGCGCTCCGCTCGGCTCCCCGCCGCCGGGGGGCTGCGGGCGGGCAGGGGGTGGCCGGGGCTGGGCGGCCCGGGCTCGCCCCGCGTTCCGCCCCGCGTTCCGCCGGCTCCTTTGTGCGCGCCGGGGCCGGGGCTCGGGGGCGCGGTGCCCGCAGCCAGCAGGGCCCGGCCCGGCCTCGCCCGCTGCCCCCGCACCCCCCCTCCCACCGGCCCTGCCCCGGGGCTCGCCGCCGGTCCCCGAGCGGCCCGGGCGCAGCGGAGCCGCGGGGCTGAGCCCGGCCCCGGTCCTCTCCTTTACCCGTGACCCGGCGCGGGTGGGAGCGGCTGTGCCGCTGCCCGGCTGCCGGCCGCGATCCGCGCCCGCAGAGCCCCCCCCGGGCTGGGGCCGGGGCCGGGGCCGGGCCGCGCGCTGCGCCCCCCGGCCGGCATCCCGCTGGCCGCGGCGGTGGGCGAGCGGAGAAGGGGAAGCTTTGTTCCCTCCCGAGCCCGTGCCAGACGTTAGCAGCGCTCTGCCCCGGCCGCGTCCCGAAGGCACAAAGAGCGCCTTTGAGCCCCGGCGGCCGGGGGGTCGCCGCCTCACGGCTCTGGAGGCCGGGGAGCGGCCCCTCGCTGCCCAGGTTCTGGAGGCGCTGCCTGCGCGGGGAAGCGCTGCTGGCGGCGGGGCTCTGCTCTTACCCTGCGGGCTCCTCTCGTCGTGCGCGGACGCGCGGAGGTCTTCGCCGTGGGCAGGCCTGGGGAGCTGCCGGAGGTGCTGCCGGTGGGGAATCTCGGTGACCGCCGGTGAGGTGCGGCTGTCAGGATCCCCAGTGTAACCGTCGGGGCGTTCGGCAAAAGGGAATTCCGCTTCAGCGAGGTTTAAAAAGAAAGGCGTGCTTAGAGAACTTGGAGGATACCAGTGAGGAACCGCCAGGAAAATCTGCTCTCGGTGCTGAAGTTGCTGCTACCGGCGTGGTGGTACCCCAGGACAGGTGGCACAGAAACCTTTTGGCAAAAAGCGCGCTGACTCTAATGAAACATTAGACCCTCAGGTGACAAAATCGGTGCCGTACACTCGCGTCTTGCATACGTAGCTGTGCTCTGTTTAGGTACAAGTGTTTCTTCAAATGCTGCTTGCCCTGAAATTGCTTTTTCTGGACTCAGCAAAGCGCCCAGCTGGTGCCTTTTCCTTGTTGCTCTTTTTTTGGAAGAGCTGTTGGGTTGCGAAGACGAGGCGCAGCCCTGCGGAGAGCTTGCTCTGGGAGTCCCCCTAGCAGAGTGTTTTCAGTCGCTTACCTAAAGCCCGCCCTGGTTTAGGCCAGTCTGGGTTTCCTGCTGTGTTGTTCTGCATGGGAAAACTCTTCTGCTCTCCTCTGGCCATGACGGTGGAGAACTCGCTTCGGATTCTTACGGCAAACTTATTTCCAGGCGGTATGTGCCCCTGTCTTTGCACCAGCGTTGCCTTTTTGAAAACATCTCTCCTTTCCTCCAGCACTTTTCCAAGAGTGCTCTGCTCTTGGCTTCTTATTTCCAAGCCACCTGCCCCAGCCTCCTAGTTGCTTTTTTCCAGATTATCTGCAGATCTCTGCTCCACGCGTGTTTCTTTAAACTAATCCCTGAACGTGACTGGCCAGAGCAGGGCGTGCGGTGCGGGGGCAGGTCTCACGGGGATGCCGCGCGGTGTCACGGATCATTCCTTTGTGCCAGTGTCTCTCACCACTCATTCAGGTCGGTGGCTCTCAGGTCACAGCAGAAAGCGTATATCCCGTGTCTCTTTCCCTTGGATTAAAGAGCTTCCAGTTGCTAGTCCAGCTTTTTGCAAAGCCTGAAGCACCTGGCCTTACCTTGTTCCGTCCTGTCCCATCTATATTTCTCTTCCGTAGGAGGCTTTATGCTGTTCCAGCTCTCTGTATTGCCAACAATTCAACTTTTTGTGCCAAAGTCACTGTTGCAAAGTATTCAGGTAAGACTGATCTAGCAGCCAGGGCTGGAGAACAGCACTGCGAGGGGAATTGTTAGCTGGCTGAGGGCAGCCTTGTCCATGGCTAGTTGCTGCCTACCTAGGCTAATTTACCCTTTTTTTGTGGTGGATATCTTTTAAACTGAATTCCAGCTCTTGTGAAACAACTGGTTACTGCATGTCCTCAGGTTAAGAGATGGAGTCCTGTATGATGCCCGAAAAAGGGCTTCCAGGGGAGACCGGTGATCCATCTGGCCCAGCGTCCAGCTAACTGGGAACCAGCAGCAGATGCCCGGGGATGGGAGCGCACAAACGTGGCAGATCTAATCTGGGGAAATAATGCTCTAATTTTTCCTCATTCCAGCAGTTCATGAACTTCGAGGTCATAACACTTGAATTTAGTGCCCTTCCACAGATCTGCCCACTCACTTTGAATCATCGTGGTTTTCGCAGGGAGGCACAAAGCTGGATGCTGAGCCTGTAGCCTACACACAAGGAAGGGACAAAAAACAAGAACAAGGTTGTCAACTTAATAAGTTTCATAAATAAAAAGTTAATAATAAAAAACTGACAAGAAGCAAATTCAGAACAAATTCCTTCCTCGCTTTCCCCACAACGTTTGGGATTGTAGGAAGCTGCTTTTCATCCTGGCGGTCTCTTGTCCTGTCTGAGCTGTGCTGCTCTGCTCAGACTTTCCTTTCCACATCTCTTCTCGCTCTTCTCCTCGCTCCCGGCCACGCTGCAGCCTTCCTGCCAAGGGGATGGATGGCACTCGGTGCGAGGCTGGTCATCCCGTCAGCTGGTGTCTCTTTCGAAAACGTCATATGCTGTGGATTTGTATTTCATTCTCTGTTATTGTCTTCATAATTACAGGCCCTCTGCCTGTCCCTCAGTGATCAAAAGCCGCGGTGCTGCTGTTTTTTGTGGAATACGCTGCGGTAGCCCTGGTGTCCCGGTCCTGGGCGTTGGCCTGAGCTCCCTCTGTCGCTTTTCATATTTGAAGTTCGTCGTTCCTGGCGTGCTGTGCTTTGACTCTATCACCCACTCGTATCCTGAGGTTTTACTGCAATTCCTTAGAGTCATTGCTCTTATTTACTGATAATGTTAAATTATTCAGGGTAGCAAATGTTGTCATCTCGGTATTGCCTTCCCTTGCACAGTTCAGTAGAGTTGAGCAGGGTGCTGCGGTGAGTCCCCTCCGCTACAGAACTGACCAGTGATGCTTTTCTTTCCCAATTTTTTTTTCTTAAACAGGTTGCTTATATATGTGAAGAATTTTTCCTTTTATTCCACGGTAGTTTTGTTCCCTGAAGAGCTCTGGTGAAGGATCTTGTTATTTAGTATACTTTTTTTTTAATGAAATATATCAGCTGCCTCTTTCATGTACTCTCTCTCCTTCAGGGGAGGAAAAAAAAAAAAAACAACTCTTAACTACTCCTGAGACATGACTTCATTTTATAAAATATAATTAGCCCAGTGTCCATTTAGTCTGCTCTTTAGGACAATTCTGACTTGCCCGGTGTGGCTGCCTGGTTTGCGGCTGCTCAGATACCTCTGAATTGCTCTCTGTTCCTGACTCTGTCGTGTCACTTGTACCATACTGATTTTTGTTTTTTCTAGCTTTGATTTTCGTGTTACTAACCGTAATCCCAGTAGGATTTTTTTGAGGAGATGAGGTTCTTGTGAATCAGCTTCTCTTCCCCCAAAAGCTGCATCATCCTCAGACATGTGCTCTTCTAGCTGCTGGCTCTCTGCTGAAGTGTCAGAGGAGTCTTTAATCTTGATTTCGAGTGCCAGTATCCTGGTGCTATTTTGATTAATTCAGACTTCTCGTTCTTCCAATTTTCCCCAAAACTTCTCGGTTCCTAATGAGTCGGAGCCTGAGTGTGGGAGCAGTTCTTTAAAATGCTGTCACAGAACTCTTGGTCATCAACTTCCCATTCTCAGCCCCCAGAAACTTCCCTTCCTCATATGACAGCAGCGCTCGCTCCTGTGGACCACGACCAGCAGCTCCTTCCCAACGTTATTTAAGAGCGCGTTCCTCCAGAAACAGGCGGCTGCTGGACAGACCCCCACCTGGGGCTACGCGGGGCTCATGGCACTGAGGAAATGATGGTCATCGCGTGGTCGTCTTGATCTGCAGAGAGCCGAGAAGACCAGAGGCTTCGGGGTCTAGTGGTGTAGAGAGCGCAGGCTGCAGGGTATGCTATGGCGAGGTAAAATCTCAGACTTGTGCCTCCTTAGTTGTTATATTTCATACTAAATCCCCATGACCTTTCTCTTAGAGGGAGGAGGTATTCTAACGCCTTGCTAAAATGTCTCTTAGATTTCTGGTTCATCAGACGCTTCTACCTTTTGAAAGGCCGCTTATAGAAATAAGGCAGTTGACAAAACCAGCACTGAAACGCTGCTAATCAGGGTGAGATCACCACCATTTTCTCCTGGCTCTTCATATGTTATTTCTTCCTTTAAAATCTATTTAGAGAGGCTCGCTCTGAGAAATGGATGGGTGTCTCTTACCTGTCTGAATCTTCTGTTTTGGTTTGCTCGTCTGTGAGCAAATCTCTTCTGGATAATAACTTAATAGCCTAAGGAGTTGACAGCAATTCTACCCAGAACATTAGTCTGACAGTTTGTGCTTTGTGGAAGACAATTGAATGGCGTGGATGCGTTCCTCTTAGCATTTAATGCAGAAATTGGAGGTATTCGTTTGTGAGATGGAGAAACTGTTTTCCTGTCTGCCTCTGCTTTCCTGCTCCTCTTTTTCTCCCTTATGATTGTATTATGACATTCCTTTAGGCTGGCAAAATTGCAGCTGTTTATAAAGTGAAGTTTTCTTCGCAGTCCTGAATCTGCAGTCATTTTTCTGAAGCTGTCATGTTTCTGTAGTCTTCTAAGGTGAGTTGGCCATATAGCACATGGTACATTACAGAAGGCCACAGAATTTATTAATATCTTGAGTAGTTGTTGTCCCCTACGTGTGTTTTAATGTATATTGATGAGTCCTGACAAGTCTGTGGCTTGTGATAAAGCTGAGAAATATCTGGAATAGCAGTAGTCTGCAGAACAACTCCTATTTTTCCCAGTTCATGAGAAATCACTATTTTAGTGCCAAAGTTCGGTTAAGGAAGTTGTAGGAGAAATGTACTTAAACTCTGTGAAGCCAACCTGCTTGAAGCATGTATTTCTCAAAGCTATTCGTTTTATGTTGCAGAATATGGTAACTTCTATCTTAGCAATTTGCTGCGGAGCTCAATTCATAATTTAAATTGTCTTAGGTGGCAGTAAATCTTGCCTGCTTATGAGGTTGAAAACTGCATGAGCTTCTTCTCAAATACTTGCCTTTGTTACACCTGTAATGAGGGTAACGTCCTGTTTGCAGAAATAACAAACAAACTGTTCCTTTGCACATTCACTGAGTTACAAATCAGAGGGTGCATTCATATGCAGCCTTTTTTTTCCCTTTCACATTAATAGAGAACACTACAGGAAAAAACACTACAGGCAATTTGTTTGCATATGTCTAGTCTTGCTCATGGCAAGGAGAGGAATAGGAATCGAGTTACTAATCTTTGACAGTGTTTTTTCAGCGAGTTTCTGATGTGTAGCAGTCTCAGCGTCTGTCTTGCTGGGTTTTCAAGTCTTCATTCCTTGTCAGTCAGAATTCCTTGTAGGTTTGACTTCTGTTTATTTAGGTCTATTAAAAAATATAAAAATGAGGGGAAGTCCTGTAAAATGTGGCTTATAAAGTTGTTCCATTGACAGTCATAGTTCTGGCAAGTGTAATGAAACAATTCAGCTTCTCTGAAATTTGGTGCAAGTTGCTTAATTCCAAGTCCTGCAGCAACCCTGCTTTAGCTACTCTGGCTGTCCTTAGGTACCTTCTAACTGTTCTTGTAATGCACAAGGCTGACTTCTACAGCTTCGTTTTATTTCCTAGATCTTAAGAGAACAAGTTTGAGCGAACAAATGAAACTTATTAACCTGTAACATCTTACTTTAATGAGGCAGAGACCGCACACTTTGTAGTTGTCTCTTTTCAAGTGTGTTAGACTTCAAAGGTCTCACCTTCGGGAGGCTGATGGAGGCTGGCTCCTGCTGTTGCTCCGCGGCAGAGCGCTTTTGGCAGGGCTGAAGCACCAGGTAGCACCGCGCTGCTTTGCCGTGGGAGGGAGGGACTGCGGCAGCGCTTGCATTAAGCAACTCCTTGGATGCTTTGGGAGGAAATTCCAAAATGCTCCGTGTGCTTCCACCAGGCAGTGCGGTTCTTCCCCGTGCCAGAAAGTGCTTGCTGCCTGTTTACACGTTCACCTTGCTGGGTGTGGATTACCTTGGCTGGCTTAGTGAGCTCCGGAGCATCGGTGCCAGGTCCGATGGTTTGGGGGTCCTCAGGTTCTCTGGGTCATCATCCTGGGGCCGAGATCAGGCCTGCAGCCACTCAGGCATCTGATATTGCTTCCCAGCTGTCCTCTATTTGGAGAGGTTTTGACAGGTTTCTAATCCTGAAAAAGCTCTGTGCAGTGTTGGCAACGCTAAAGCTTCAGTTTTACTGGTGATAGATGCAACACCAGTGCTGGTAAATCAGAGCTCCTGCAGAGTGTCTGTGCTGAAATTTATGTTATTCAGTGGTTGAGATTCAAAGCTGGTATTAGGCTCCAAACCACTACGCAGCCCTTTGTTTTTGTCTGGACTTACTGGCTACAGCACTGGTACTCGGTGTTTTTTTATCGCTTGTGTTAGCAGTTACTGTGTGTGCCAGAGTGCCTTCGCTTGTCGAGATCTATGGTTTGGGGCGTGGTGTGCTGGAACCACTTGTTCTGTTCTTTCGGGTCTCTGCAGAAAACAGAGCTTCGACAGCAAGGAGACAACGCGATCTACGGCAGGCTCTGGGGATCCCTCCTGGCTGGGGGTGCTGCAGTGGTGGGCTCAGGTGCAAGGAGCTGCAGGGGTGAAGGTCGGATGTTCAGGCAGCCTCCTGTTTTCGAAGACTCAAGGGAATGGAGCGTGACTTACGGGTGTCTAGCTGGACCCTGCGTGCTCAACATCCAGCACGAGAAACCTTATGCTCTTGTTGATTTGGGGCAGTGATCTCAGTAATCCTAATTTTGTTCTATTAAGTGTGATTGAACTAATGCTCCTGTTCAAGTGTTTTGCACCAAAGTAGGTTCTTCAGGGTCTGTGAAGTCGTCAGGGCTGAGACAGACGGCGTAGTTGTATTCCTCAGTGAAGTCTTCATACCAAATTCTCTAACTTCCATTTTGAGTGTAGGTTCTCTCGAACGCTTGCAGTGATCCTGGACTTCGAACCTCGCTTGAGCGCTGTGATGCTTCCGTGGGCTTGCTGCTGATACTGATCCGAAGACCCAACACAGCTAGTGCTGCTGCTGGAGAATCTGAGTCATCCCCGTCTTTCTGGCTTGGGAAATTAGTAAATGTGTCACAAAGCTGTTTGCTGTGACACCTTTTGGTAAACTGGAGCTTGTCTTCGCAAACTGTTCAGTCAGTCTCTGGTAACATTTACAAAAGCTTGGAGAAATCCCTGTGTTGATCAGCTCTTCCATGGCGTTACGCTTGTAGTGCACGGCGTGTTAGAGTCGGAAATATGCTTGCTAAGGAGGTGTTCTAAAATACATTTGTGCTGAAACCCCATCTGTTAAACCTTCTTGAACTCCTCTCTTACCAAATCTAAAACTGAACGTAGTAATAGTTTACGCCACTTGAACAAACCTACCTTAAAACGGAGCGGCGGCGTCCTGATGCTAGTTCTGTGCAGTATTTAAATGTCTCCTCTTTCGATGAATTGCGATTGGGCTCCCTGCTAATAGCTTTGAGATCATCTGCAATTAAATGGAGTCACGTCTTCCGGGGAATTTACCCTTGGACCCCTGCTCAACACCAGTACCCTTTCTTCCCAGAACTAGTAGAATTGCCTGAGGCACAGGTGGCTAAATTTAGTCTTCTCGCAAGCTAGGTATGACCTTGTAACAACAAGGACTTTTTCCACTCATCTATAGATGCCTAAATCAGAATGTAAAGGCCGAATTTCTGTGGTGGACAGAGCTTTGGGGATCAGTGACGCTGAAAAGCTTTTTGTGTTGGATAATCGGCTGCTGCTTGCAGTGCTGCTGCTGGCAGTAATTCCGTGTCTGGATGCGGTTCAGAAGGCCTACAAGTGATCTGCTGGTACAAAGTGATCCTCACCGATGGGTATTAAGGCTTCAAAGAGGACAGGGATGACGTGGTGTGTAGTGGGGATTACTTGGTAATGAACACTTCCAATTGACAGCTATGCTGAAGATTAGGGATGGGAAGTGGAAGTTGAATCAAAGTGTCTTCATATGGGTGCGATTTCCGAAGCCTGTGAATGGTAATATTTGCATTCAGGGTGAGGTTAAATTCATCTGTACAAAGCAGTGCATTATTCCAGCTTCTGGGAGAAGTTGTCAGGGTGTGAGATGGTCTCGCTTTGCACAAGGAGGTAAATCCACACGGCACAGCACGTGCCAGAGCTGCCCAGCTCTGTGTGCTGTCTGCCTGATCCTCTGTGTTCACCTTAACAGCTTTTTGTTACAGCTGATTCTAATTAAATTCATAACTCGTCCTACGAGTGTAATAAGGAGGTTACCTTAATGTATAATGGGGTTTCTGGAGCTCTTCTGCCGTCCCTGAAAAATGCCACACTTCTCTGCAGATGGTAGCACGCTGCCAGCTGAATGGGAGAAGCTGGTGCTGGGAAGTAGAACAGGATTTTCGAGTGTCTGCTGTGCTTCATTGTGTGCAGGAGTGCAGTGAGTGGTGTGGTTTTTTGGCTTGTGAAGGAAACTCTTTGCAGGTGAGTGGGCAAAGCCCTTAGCAAGGGCACGGCTTGCTGTTTGGGGCTGACAGGATTTATCTATTCTCTCTGCCCTTGACTGGGTTGTTGTTGGCATGCTGGTCTCTTGCTACAGGTAGTATGTGTTGTTGTTTTAATTTTTTGGAGGGATGAAATCTTAATCTGATTAAGTACTACGGTCATTGAGTAACGCTGAAGGAATTTCAGTGCGTGAATGTCTGTGTAAACGTATTGCGTTGTGCGTTTCTGCCTGTTGCATCTTCAGTGGGAAACACAGAGAAGGGCAGCTGGAGGCAGTGGAGCGTCTGAAATGCCTGAGCCTCTACAGTTTGGAAGCATTTCTTTGAAGAGCAGGCAACAAAGCTCTGGATCTCACTGTTCTAGGAGTCTGTGGAGGCTGCCGGCTTAGATGTGTTCAAAAAGTGGTCAGAGAAACCCGCGGTCCACAAGATGAACGCTGGTAGGACGGGGCAGGCATGTCCGTGCCAGCATCTGTGATCTGCTGCAGGAGCTGGCTGAGCTCACTGCTCCGCGCTGTCGTGGAGGGACAGAACACCAGCAGAGGATTTCTTGTTGTGTTCAACTATTCCTGCTTCATGAACCCCCTTCTTTGGAAATATCGGGGAGAAAATACTTGCGAAGAGCTCGGGAGGATGGCTTATGGATACCTAGAAGAGGGGAGCTCTCGAGGTGCTTCTCAGCATGCCGTACATAGCTGCAGCTCTCCCGTCTGTGCATAAGCAGAGGAGATTTCGTACAGCATACTGTGGTTTATGTGTAAAGGCATTTCAAGGTGGGATGGGTAGAAACTGAAACTGGAGAAATTTTAGAAAGGGACAAATTAGGTGATTGAACAAGAAGTTCTCGGTCACTTTAAAAGGGAAGATTCTTTAGATTCCACCTCTTTTGTGCAGCGAGTGGGAGGAGGTGATCATAATGCTTCTCTTCAGCTCGCCTAGTGTGGGATTGTGAGCAGCAGACAATCAGGCGTTCCTTCGCAGGCGGTGATGGGCTAATAGCCCAGAACTGGGTCGTCACAATAACCAGCAAGGCATGCACCTCCTAATGTCCTGCTCTGTGTCATACGAATTACATAAGGTCCCCACAGCGATGATCACAACACTTCACCAGTGCTGTTTGGCTGGTGCTCGTGGCGTGGCTGCCCAGCTGGGGATTGCTCTTGTGGTTTCTCGGCTTCCTGATCCACGCCTGCTGAAAATCTACTTCCAATCAGAAACTGGGCTGTCAAAGCGTGCGCTTACCAGTGAGAACGTGCCTGGGGTCTTTTCAGCACGTTTGAGGAGCTGTCGATGTAGCTTTGCGCCTAGACACTAACCCCGCGGAGCTTAATCCTCGCTTGGGACTGAAGCGTGCAGCGGTGGAGCAGAAAGCTCCTGAAGGCTGCGGCTCCCAGTGCTGTGCCCAGAAGTGGAGGTTTGGGTCCTGCCGTTCCCATGCACTGCTTCTGGTGCTCGTCAAACCTGTTTGTGAGCTGCTCTGCCTCTAACCTGGCACAAAACTCTCCGGGTATGGTTGGGTTGTTTTTCTCCTGTTATTGTAATGAGGCAGACTCCTTCACAAGCAGGCTGATAAGAGAAACCAGCAGGAGTTCTGCTCGGGGTTGCTGCAGCGCTTGGGTTTGCTGCGTTTTGTGGGGAGCACGCTTTGAGTCGTCTTCAAAGATTGTGTTGCGTCTTTGTGTGAGTTCCATATTGCAGGCATCTCCCCAGTTTCTAGAGTGTATTACGCATTTATTTTTGTAGGCTCTTAATATTCTCACATGATTTTTTTTTTTAACTACCATTAGCCACAACTATGTGAGTTTAATTGAGGGAAGTATCACAAGTTTCCAACCTGATAGGCACTTAATAAAGCCATCTGGCTGGCTAGTAGTTGTTAACTGTGTTGTTGGCCTCCACTAGAAGGAGACAACAAGTGGAGGAGGAGAACCAGGAGAGATAACGAGAAGCTGTGGAGAACCTAAAGTCTGCTGGAACGAAGCTCTTGAGGAGCAGCACAAGTGCTGATGAATGGAGACTCGTGGTCTTCTTCTGGAAGGTGTCACCCAAGTACGTGACAAGCTTTGTGCTCTGCCATGGTCATGGCCTGAGCCTGTCAGGTAGGGAGAGCAGACCCCAAATAGCAGCTTGTACGTTACTGGCTTGTGCTGCAGGAGGAGTATCAGCTGAGCGGGCAGCTATGCTGCAGAATGTTAGGAGTGTTAATGACTTGGTGAAGCAGCGTATGAAGTGGGGGAACGTTGAGCAAATCATCACAGCTAGGAGAGGTAGGTGCTCTAACAGCTTGATTACACTTTTCTTCAAAAGTGCATGAAGAACTGAAGTATCTCATCATCAGGTGTCAATCAAAGGCATCTTGCAAGAAAACTTGGACTAGATGAGATTCTTAATTTTTCTTTAGATATGTGCTTGCATGTTCTAGGCTGGGATTGAAATCTAGGAGTGTGAACTTGTGTAATAAGACAAATCCCGTTTGACATGACTTCTTTTAGACTTCAGAGGGATTTCCAACCCTTTCTAGGAGGGACTGGGGAGTGGAAATACTCCTTGTATGGATGTTGTCAACTTCAGGAGAGTATAGGCTGTGTAACCTGGAAAGGGATCCTAGGGGAGGGAAATCCAAAGTCTGAGCAATGTGCACGGTAACGTACGTGGTTAATGGTAACACACAGCGTGATCTGGGTACTGGGTGCTTCAGAGGAAGGTGCCAGGTGAGTGGAGGCACTTCAGACCAACTGTGGTCAGAGTGTTCCTTAATGCCTGCTTTGATAAGATAACGAAAGTTCAAAATCCCACTTCTAAATATAACTGGCTATATATACGTCGTGTTTGGTCAAGGTGTGTGTTCTATTTCAGTCCTTTTCTCTGAGCTCGCCTCGCGCTCAGACCGTTAATCGGTGTGGTTTGGTTGGTGGCCCTCTGCTCCTGCTTCAGGGAAGCCAAACAGGAGGCTCGTTCTCTGCTCTGTGGTTGATTTGGGTCCTTATAGGCAAGGAGGGCAGCCCTGTTCTAACTTCTCACCTATCACTCTGGTATATTTTTGTCATCAGAATAGGGCTGTCAAGCTAACTGTCTCCATAGCAGCCTCTGTGTGAGTGAAAAGTGGATGTTTTGTGTTCGGGTGCGTGCTTGTTTCTCCTGGAGCCACACACATCTTTCAGACTCCTGTTTCTTGCACAGCTTCTGCAGTTGTCTGGGGGAAAGGTTAAGTCATCTGGAAGCGAGAAGTGAAATACTGCTTGGGTGGGCTTTGCCCATTTGATTTTTCCAGCTTTGGAGGCTGTGTTAAGCAGGTCAAGGTTTCGGGAGCAGAGGCTGGTGTCTGAAGGATAAAACACAATTATTTTTGTGAACATCTTCCGTGAGGCTGTAACATCTTTGTCCACTCAGGCTGAGGTGTCACTGAGCCACCTAATACCAAATGATTCATTGCCACTGGAAATGTGTGGTCTAGCTGCCTGTCGGGAACACCTCAAGTAAGTATAGGCAGTGAAAACTTCACTTAATGAAATTTAGAGTAAGCAGGGCGCTGCTCTGAATGATTCAAGATTTAAAGAATTTCCTTTCATGACGTTCACGTGCTGTAAGCAGGGCTATCTGAACTTGTCTGCGTGTTTTCTCTGAATTTTATGGTCTCCTTGACTTATTCATGGCACTGTTCTGTTCCCTTTCATCATGCAGGCCATTGGCATCAGATTTGAAGTCCTCAGCACTTTGCTGCTAACAAAATGTAGGCTTCCTGCTACGCAGGCTATTAGAAGTACGTGCAGGTTTCAGCAGTTGTCTGCAGCTTGTGTGTGCAGAGATTGCAGTTTGGCATGCTGCAGCGTAACGCCAAGTTTTGGTTGCTGTTCTGCTTTTGTAAAGGGAAAATTGAGATCGAGACCTGCTTGCTGTACTCTGCTACATTTGAAATGTGTGGGCTACTCATGAGACTTGAGGGAATCGAGAGAGAGAAGTTGAATGGTATTTGCAAGGCTTTGCAAGCAGCAGTGTGTTTTTTTTTAAACTTGTTTTTACCCAGGTGTCAGACGATAAATACTGTTCTGAGCACTGCCCAAGTACAGTGCCAGAATAAAAGCTGACTTTTTATTCTCCAGTTGAGCAGAATAAATGTAGATGTCAGCTTTGGGGCGTATTCAGAGAGGAATTTGCAAATTACTGAATCCACACAGGGGCTTTGCTTCAAGTGTAGTGGTTAAGGCTGAGAGCTGCGTGCCCAGCTCTTCTCCAGGTGTTGAATGCAAGTATTTATTTCTAGTGAAAAGACAGGAGAATACCTGACAAGGTAAGATTTTTCTTCTTGACACAGCTACTTTCCACATTCTGCAGGCAGACAGCCTTAATGTGCGGCTTGAGTCTTTTCTGCTTTTATGTCCGCTAGGCATAGGTTTTAATATCTCCTGATAAATAAGCAGCATTTGCTAATTATTCACTGATAGCTGGCACACAATGCTGCTTATTTAATCTATGCAGTGGATTTTATGCCTGCGAGGAGGCTGTGCTGAATAGCCAAAAGGCCAGACTGAGGTGGGAAGGCCCAGAGCTAAGCGCAGCGGGGGCCGGAGGGGTGCGTGGAGGCGTTACGCGTGCTTGCCCTCTTCTTTCCCCGCTCCTGGGCTCTCCTTCCGCGAGCCTTCCCCCAGCCGCTGCCGGACCTTCGTACCTGTGGAGGCTTCAGAAACCTCCGTACGTTTCCAGGTTCTGAAACTTAACATCTGGGGTTTGTCTCTGCTGTTTGAAGTGTCCCAGGTTTTCTTTTAATGCTCTGGCTAAAGGCCTGTGTGAGAGGAGAGTGTAATACAGGGCCACGAGGCAAAGACCAGGAGCGCGGTGTGTACCTGCGGATTGCTCGCTCTTGTGAAGAGAAATGATGTCTTCCAGTAGGGAAGGCGAGCCTTTCTCCAGACAAAGCTTTTGAACACTTATACGTTTGACTTGGAATAGAAATGTTTCAGGTTTTTATGCCCAAACTGTCCAACAGCATTGAGGTCTCCTGAAAAGTCTCCTGCGCGCCAGCAGTGGCCTACAGAAGCCGTGTTTTTCCATGTGGGTGTGGAGCTCTCTGGTTAAAAATCTGCTGACCTAAATGAATGTCGATCCAGGTCTGATGGGTGATTTTTCAAATTAAGCACTTGTTTCTGTGGAGCTACAAATTCTGCACGTGACCAGTCAAATTTCTCCTTGTTCAAACTTGATGCAAGCGCTGGAGTGGTGTGTTTGCCCTTGAGGTTTTGCTCCCTCCTAGTGCCTCTGGGAGCCTTTCTACCCTTTTGCAGTGCTGGATGGATGGTGTGAAGACTTGGGAGTGGGGTACATCCATTGGGCCCGAATTTTGCTATTGCTCCCATGCTTTAATTTGTAAGGCTGTAGAAGCCTCAAGCCTAAAGATAAGCGCGTGTTTTTCCAGTGTTATCCAGAGCTTTGTGCTGCTAACTGGCAATAAAAGAATAATGAGGTAAAGTACAACAGATCCAAAACCTGTCTGTGTACCAGCTTCCCGAGAGCGCCTGTAAGGAGGGGTTTTGTGGAGTCATCTTCCCTGCCCTGGCGGAAGCGAGGTCCTCCCCTGGGAGCCGAGTGGCGTCAGCGGTATGCCCTGAACTCGCTTTGGAAATCTCATCTCTTGGTTCTGACTGTCAGAGATTGCCACGGCCCCACGAGGAGATGAAAGATCTGGCCATGTACATTAAGGTAGCAAATTCAGCTATTCATGAGGTGCCTTCAGGGATGTTAGTTTTGACTCTGAACCTAAAACAAACTGCAAAGTTGGCTTCTTGACTGCTCCTTGCTTTGAGAAGTAATGGGGAAAAATATCTAGCGATACTGAAAACCTCTGGTGTGTCCTCTTCCTCTCACTGACAGCTAGAAGGGCGTTTGGGTGTCCATGGGGCTTGCCTGAACAATATGATATCTAGACACGGTTTCACACCCCTGAATGCTTCCTATCTCTCTGCTTATGGCACTCCAAAATAAGTTTCCTCTTCCTGAAGTCAGTTGCTTGGTGGGAACCAGAGCGACCTGGTTGAAGGATTCTGCATTATTTCTGCATGGCCATGCAAAGCCAAGGTCTGTTGCTTTCAAGCTGAGATGTATGTCCCCAAGCCTAAGGCCTATAGCTAGTGCCATCAAGGAGATGTCACAGGAAGTGCGCCAAGTGTCTGGAGGTACTAATTAAGCACACAAAAATTTAATTATCTGTCAAAAGCTGGAAGGGGTCTGTCTTGCTGTTTGTGGTTTTGGACAGCCTTTCATTCTCATTCCTTCTTTCTGTAGCAGCCTCAGTCTTCCCATAAAGAACAGATGCGCTCACCTGTCTTCTGCATAATTTTAGGTTTTGGGCCGTGAGGCTCTCTGAACGTGGAAAGGCTGGAGCTCATTACCATAATAAACTTGTGCTCCAACCGGGTTGTCCACATATTCTTGCGTGTTAACCATTGCTTTTCCTCACTCCAAGAGGCGGCTTAATTTTGTGCCATGCTTAACAGCTGAACGAGGTTGCTGGCTTCTAGTCCAGGTTTAACGTATGTTGCAGCCGTGAGCTGGATCCTCCCATTACTCCGGGGTCCTCCACACGTTGCTTGAGCGATCTCGCTCCAGAGCGCACTTCTGGGTGAGCCCAGCATCGTCAGTGCGTGGCTGGGTTAAGGCTGGAAAATGAGCTCCATCTTTTGAGCTTCAAATGCTCCTAGGAGGCTGGAGTCCGTCCGAGGAGGCGCTGTTATGTGAATACAGGAGGAGCTGTGTTTGCTGTGCTGCAGGTCGAAAGGTCTGTTAGCGAATGTCTTGTGCGAGGTGGGGACGGGTTTTCGTAACTTGACTTTGCCAGCAGGAAATGGCAGGGATGGACCTGCGCTGGGGATCTTCTTACGTTGTACTTTGCCTCTTTTGTACTGTGCCAGCGTTCCCGTTCTTCAAGCAGAATGTGAATAATGTCTAACCCCTGGTTCAAACTTTAGCCTTAGCAGAGCGTGAAATGATTTAGTTTTATTCCTAAAGTAAATCACTGTGACGTGGAGCAGGTTATAAATAGTCTCCTGTCTAGCTTCCTTGTTGGGAGATGCCAGTTCTCAGTAGAAGTTGGTATTTATGTGGAGATACCGAGGCAGTCTTTGGTCAATGATCCCTGTTAGGAATTTGAGTGCGTTGCTTCTGTTTTCCTTGTAAGTTTAACTAGGGCACGTTCAAGGTGGTGAAAGAGCAAGCTTCACTGGGCTAAAGGTGCTCAGCGTTTAAATATGTGGACTGCCATGTTAATGGGCTGCTCCTACCCTTTGCCCAGGAGTGCTGCTCGGTACTTTGTCAAGCAACTGGAGGACGCTGCAACCCCTCCTCTGCTGTGAATAGAGGACTCACAATTTTCTGTTTCTTGTAGGGCTTGGATTGGGACGAGTTTGGCCGGTTCTTCCTTGCTGTAGCCTTTGGCCTGGTCAAATCACGTAAAACACTTCTACTTGAAGTTTGCCTTACGTGCTTTGCAATAAAATATTGGGGGATGTACTCAACCTCACGCCTCTTCATTCCACTGGAATGGCTGTGCGCTGGAGTGGTCGGGCTGCGCTGTGTTTTCCTCGCCTGGGTGGCTTCCTTGACAAGCTGGTGCTGGGTAATTGTAGGCGAGGATTAATAACGACGCCTGCTGTGAGCTCAGTGGGACTTCTGAAGTCCTGTGCAACGCCAATGAGCAATCCCCGTAGTTCCTCGAGGAGAGAGGTGGTGAACGCCTCTGGAGGAACGTGTGCGTGACTGAGGCTGGGCTGACAACAGGTTTGTAACAGCACAGGGCAGAGGGGGACCAAAACCTTGTGTGCTTTGGTCAAAGTGGTGCCTCCTGGCAGCACGGTGATGACTTTGTATCTTGTACTTGATGTTGGAAATGGGAGAAATACGTTCCTGGCTGACATGGAGTGCAGGCCAAGTGACAGACATCCCCTGCTGCAGTGGCCAGCGTAGGGGGACCAGTTCTCCCCATGTGCCTACAGAACAAGCGGATGGAGGGGGCCGTATAGACCCTTAAACTTTCCCTCCTGTGATAGTTATGAAAATAAAAGTGCTAGCTCTGCATACCCCTGGACATTAGGGAGCCTGGTTGCTTGTAGTCCATTGCAGAGCAGCACGTGTAAGGGAGTCTGACATGGCACTGCAGCGTTTTGGGGCCTGTTTTGAGCGGACTGTCAGTTTTCTTGGAACTTGAGGTTGCTTTTATAATCATGATTTTGGTTAGAACAGCCCATGCTCTTTCTCCAAAGGAAGTTAAGCACCTAAGTTTTGAATGCAGAACAGAGTAACCTGTATTTGCTCATTCGAAGCAGAGCTTTCCAGAAATATTTTTGAACAGTTTCATTTCGGTTCAACCTTCACCTCCCTGTCGCAGGGGCTACATGTACTGGAGGGTGTTTTTTTTTTTTGAGGAAAAAGGCGCAAACAAACAAAGCCTCTTGTGCTGACCAAACTGCCCGGAGCATCGCAGGTGGTGTAGTCAGCCCAGGGATGCTGCTGCATGTTTGGGAACCTGTTTCCCAAGGTGGGGAAATGCAGTTTACCAAAAACAAAAGGCAGAATTTCCAGAGACGGAAACTTGTGTTTTAAGAAAACCCTGTTGTCTTCTGAACTGAGGTTCATGTTGTTGCACAGAAGGCTGTTAGTTTGCCGAGACACAGGGGTAAGAAGAAATACTAGATTTTTTCTGTAGGAAGTGCTGTTCGGCTCAGTTTCTTATGCAGTACACATGGAAGTTGTATTAAACTGAAAACTGTAAACCGTGCTTTTATTTCTTAGCAGAATAAAGCAAGATTGGAAGTTGCTAGCTTTAGCTGTTGCCTTTAGATTTTCTAAAATGTTTTCTTTTGCCTTCCAGATTCATTACAGATATGACTGGCTAGCTGCTGTGCTGCTCCTATGCCCCAGCACTTCCTGCCCTCTGATTTCAGATAGCAGACACAAGAAGTGAATTGCAACACGTGTGGTGAGTACCATGTGGCTTCATATTCTGGAGGGTCTTAGCATGCAGCTCTTTCCTCTGTTCCTAAGAAGTATCTAATTATTAAGTCTGTGGAGTTATGCCAGGAGACTCAAATGCAAGTAGTTCAATTCCTATGCCTTATTTCCTTTTTAGTATTTTCTCTCAGTTTTGCGAGCATTTTTCTTACCTGAAGTAACTTCTCTGGGAACTTGCATCTCTGATCTACTTTCCGTAGCTTTATTTATTTTTAGAAATGTGCATGTTGAGCTGAAAACTAGGTAGCTGCAATGCTGCCTGTCAACAATGAATATCTTCAACAAGGAAATGGGGCAGGATAGTCAGGGAGAGTCCAAAGTCTTTTGTAAGGAGCTGAAGCCTCTAGACAAGTGTTTTAACTCTGTTACCAGGAGGAGAATTGACGTGCTTTGTAAATGAGCATTTGTTCTGGTGTGATGTGTAAAATATGGGCTGGGTTACCTATTCTGCTTGTTTCATTGGTTAATTTTAATAAAAAAACTCAAAAGATGCTGAGTTTTCTTCTCCAGAACAGAGAAAGCAAAGGAAGTAACGTTCATAGGTGGGTATTTGATGTCAGTGTGGATAGATACCTTGACTTCACAAAATAGGTGGTAGTGATGAAAGTAAACAAAACAAAAAAAAGCAAGAGTTTTGGTTTGATAAGAGAGGACCTTTAGAGAGCAATGTGCCTCTGCTTGGCATGCATTTTTGGGGTGTTTGTAATGAGTACTGCAGGAGTGAAAGTGGCACTACAGTTTCCTTTTTGGGCTTCTGAAAAAAGGCAACAAATTTTTTCTGTTGTTTGAACGTAAGCCAGTGCAGACTAAGTAATAGTGATTAAATGCTTTGGGTCTTTGGTTTCAGATCTTAATGGTCTCATCCTTTTGGGGTACTGTTTCTACTTTTGAACAAAATGGCTTCACAAAACAAATTCTTTCTAAATTGTAATTTTCATTTTAAACTTTGTGTGGTTAAACTTTGTGTAGATAGCCTAATAAACTTTTGACTTTTGGTAATTTCAATGGGGGCAGGGGGAACAAATGAGCAGCTGATAGTTTGATGCTTTCAGTAGCTTCAAGCCTGGAAGAGAAATCGGTTTTCAATTTTGCTTTGTATGGTATGTCCAATTATTATGCAGTTTCATCCCCTGAAACTGATTTATCTCTTTTTGGTGCCAGTAGTAGGAGTGCCATTAATTGTTTGAAAAGTCTTTAGTTTGAGCAATTCAGGCTGGTGCAGTACAGTGCTTTTAATATCTTCATGTGAACGCAGCAGTCTGTAGGCATCTGACTCTGCTTTGTTTTTATATTATTTTGTCTTAAAGATAAGCAAGGCCCTGGAGTCTGAAGCAGCCCACTTTGTTGATGTGATGTTGCGGAGGGTTTCTTTCATGACAGAAGTCACTGGCTTGTTTTTCTTCTTCCCTACCTGCAAGTCTGGGATCTTGAGAACTTTATCAGATGAAACTGTTTCCATGGGGTTTGGGATCATAGTGTGCTTTTCAGCTTGAGAGAAGCTTCTGCCCAGCTCACAATGTTTAACTTGCCTCCCTCGCTTGCTTTCTGTTCAGCCACTGACACAAAGATGTAGATTTTTAGCACAGACTGCTAGGCAATGTGAACGTGAGATCAGATGCTGAGGAGACCCAAGTGCATGTTGTTTTCTGATTGTTGATAATGCATTACTGAAACTCTTTATCGGTTCCAAGACACTGAAAAGTGCTGCTGTCTCAGCCACAGATCTTGCTCCTGAGCTGCCTACGCTTGTATCCTGTTCCTGCCTCCTGTCTTATCTTTCTGTGTATTTTAACACTTAAACCAGCTCTGGTTTTCCTATTTCACGACTTTCATTCTCCCATGCTCCTCTGTAAGCCAGCACCTTACCCATTCAGGGAGCCTCCATCTGCACGCTCCCTCTGTTGGGATCCCCAAGCAGAGGCACACCGGCATGACTCTTCCCAGCTCCAGTGAAACCTGTGCCAGGCCCTTCTGCTTGTGTGTCTATGCTGCAAAAACAGGCTTTGGCTGTACAAGAGAGGGGCTAGCTCCCCAGCCTGCCCTGTTTTCCTCCAGTATGCTTGGTGAACCTGCAGTGCCACCTTAAGTTTCAGGAGTGTGGCTTTAGGACCAGATTTTATCCCAGGTGGCACAGATGAACAGGAGCAACAGCAGCTGATTAAATGGTGAAATTCCCAGATTGAGCAGTTGCTTGTGTGGCACATCTCTGCTGTGCTCAGTAAGTGGAGCTTTGGAGTGGCTTTCTGCCTTGTAGTAGATGCGGTGTGTGCCAGTATGTGGTAGACCTGGACCAGTGGCGGCTTGTGCCGGACGGTACTGTGCCATCAAATCGATTGGGGTGGGTTGCAGGTGGACTTCTCCATGCAATACCAACGCAAGCCAGCTGGACCCAAAGCCTGAGCCTCGATGCCCAAAAAGGGGGACAGCAGTGAAACCCATAGGTGCCTCTGCTGCTCTGGGGCTGTGCACTGAGAGTCATCCTGATGATGTGTGGTAGCTAAAATATCCTTCTGCACGCGAAGCTTTCTAGTTGTATTAGTCATCCATCAGGCTTCTGGATTATTTAAGTGCTGAAGCTCTCCTCAAAGAACAGCAATATCTATTTGTAGAAAGGTACATAATGTGAAGTGCAATTCCAGTATATTCAAGTTACGCGGTTTGAGATGTTCTTGGGAATGCTGCCTCCCCTGTTGTGGGACTTCGTGATTTGTAGAGCCTGTATCAAAGATCTGTAATCTTATAAGGTGTCTTGGGGACTCAAATGGTGATGCCATTAGGGTTCCTTTTCAGCTATGAACTCTTTCCACAGTCGCGCCTCCAGTTCGGCACAGTGTGGCTTCACCTGTTGGGTGTTGGTTGTAAAGCACTGATATACCCAGAAGGGCAAGGGGACAGTGACCAAAAAGGTGCTCAGCAGCTACAGGAAAATATTCTTCCACAAAGTATGGGGGGCCTAACTCAAACTGTTAATGACCAAAACCACCCTGTTTAACTCTTCAGCTTGTACAGACTTGATCTGAGCCTGAAAATGCCTGGAGCTGAACTGGTCCACCCCAAGCTGTAACTCATCTCTAGCAGACTGCCTAAGGAAGGTCTCGAGGACAGCTGCTAGCCAGAAGGTTAATTACAATACAGCACGATTATATTTCCATACATTTAGCAAAAACTTGAATCTTTATTGCTTTTGTAATGCATACAAGTTAACTTCATGATATTCTAACCCCAAAATTAAACACACAGGTTCCTGTAATGTTTGAGATTCGTAGGCTGGCAAAACGCTTGTTCTTCCTTATGCGGTCTGGCTTTTATGTAACTCATTATTTTTGCTCAAATGTTGCAGATAGTCTGTTTCCTCTAGCAACAGCCACCAGATGTTTAGCTGAACAAGACTTAATTCTTTAAAATTGACCTGTAAGAAATGTGTGAAGGCGAACCCGGGGGTGGAACAATTGTATGTCAGCATGATTTCCATTTTCTCACTAAGAACCCAGTGCAAGCCTTGCAGTTTCATTTAGCAACGATGGATCCTTATTTTTTGTGGTACAAGGCCTTTTCTATGGTTTTTAATGTTTCCATAAAACATTATGTGTTTTAAGGTGTTTTAAGGTGGGTCGGGAGGAGGGAAGTCGAGCTGTCTAATGAGGGTTAACATGGCTTGGGCAATTAAGGCTGTATGGGCTGGGTCTGTCTGGTGCATCTGCAGCCGTGCAGATCCTGCGATGAATTCTGGTTGTCAGCAAGGTGTCTTACATACCTGAAGGTCACCTCTTGTCAGCCCTTGGTCTTTGCTGGGCTGATTATTTCACAGTTCCAGAGGAAACTGACTCCTGTCTCAGTTTCAGTGGTGGGTGGAAAGAGTGCCCCAGTGTTTTAGGGGGGATAAAGACAGGACAAGGGGTAACAATTTTAAACTGTTTTTAATAGGTTTAGACTTAGACATTAGAAATTCTTTATTTGTCTGTACTTGAGAAGTGCATGTGGGGTGGAGAAGTACAGCTCTGCAAATGGTTTCAGAGGTCTCAGTATCTGCTGGTTTAGGTTAGAGATGCTTCTGCTGGAAATGATGATTATCTAGTACCAGAAATGCTTCAGGACATGGTGCACATGCTCCAGCCTTCTCGTTTAGGGATTCCAGCATGTGTTAGCCTTTGTTTTGGTGCTCTTTCAGAAATTCTAGATGCCTCCCACAAAGTTTTGACACAGCTTAAGGGGGAGGTAACTTGAATATCCTTCTTTTCTAGTGAGGTGTGAGGCTGGTACTCACAGTAATGCTTCAAACTCCTATCCCCTTGTGCTGCTTGCATCAGGCTCGTACTTTCAGTAATTTTCAGAACCAGTGCATGATGATACTTACAGTAAGGCCTTGCTAAAATGAGCTTGTGAGCAATGTGCTCGCTGGCTACTTGCTGGATTTTACTGCTGTCACCTGATGTTGTCATCCTTGCACAACAAGCTCCTCCTTTAAGTATATTCTAGATATCAAAAAGGAGATGGTATTGAATTATTTTGCTTACTATTTGAAGTTGATAACTGAAATATTACATTGAATTGAAACATCAACTAAATAATTGAAGTTCAGTGTCTGCTGTCCTAGCTTCCCCCAGTGGGAAGGGGGAGGGAGGCTGTGCCACATCCTAGCATTTCAAAAACGTGTGAGGGTGGAAGATGTGGCTGCAGTTCTAGCAAAAGCTGTTGCTACTGCAGTTAACACAAAGGAAAGCCTTTATGTCCTTGGCATGCTGCTATTATGCAGCGCACAAAAAGCGCTTCCCCTGTTTGGTAATTTTCAGTAGCTAAACTCCTCAAACATGCGTCTGTTTTGAGTTGTTAGAGGAATCATAATGTCCAATTGTCTGCAAGCTCCTTAACTATTCATTTAACAGAACAGCGCTGTGACAGCTTGCTGTTGCTGAGAAGGATGATAGCATCCACCTGTAGCTTTCCTCAGGCTTTCTCCAAGGCTTTTTTAACCTCTCAGTAGGGATTCAGCTCAGGAACCTGATGGAAAGCCGTTCAATTCTGGTAGGTGAATTGGCTTGCCGAGAGGTCAAATGAGTGCTAGAGCCTGGAGAGACTGAGAGGGTTTGATGGATGGAGGAGCAGGAGTGTGCCTTTGAGGGTAAGTAGACGTTAAATGGGTTAAGCAGTCTTTAAAACACTTCTGGTGTATATGGACCACAAAAGTGCCCAAGGCCAGGCTGGATGGGGCTTTGGGCAGCCTGGGCTGGTGCGAAGCATCCCTGCCCATGGCAGGGGGCTGGAGCTAGATGGGCTTTGAGTCCCTTCCAACGCAAACCGTTCCGTGATTGTGCTGAGCACTCCCTGCCCCTTCTAACCAGCTCGTCTGTCTCTTGCAGCCCCCAGGAGGCAGCTGAAGCCTGGCTTTGGCTTGCATTGTCCTCCCTCCTGGGACGTGGGCAGGTCGGAGGCTAGCACCAGGCAAGGTCAGGATGCAGTGCATGGGAGCAGGGAGGTGGCGGCGGCTTGGGAACATTCATACTTGGCGCCTCCCATTGCCTGGGGAGCTGCAGGTCTGTCCCCAGGCACATCGGCTGGTACCGCCTGTGAAGCTGCTCTGCCTTGTGGGCAGGGTGCTGCCTCCGAGCTTTTGGCTGAAAAGCCGTGACCCTGACCTAAGGCTTCTGGCTCTGGGAGGCCTCTTGGGGCTGGAGTTGCCTTGTCTCTACTTAATTTCAGTTTTCACGCCTTGGTCTGGCTGCTAAACTACGAAGGTTGTTGCAGCCTAGACTAATCATGGTGTGCTACATCCCTGGGGATGGGGTGGAGAAGTCTGAACTGTGGTATGGAGGCAGCGTTTCAGACTTGCTGGGTGCTTTAGAGGTTTTGTGGAGCCGCTTGGGGATTCACCTGAAGTTGGCCACTAAGAACAATGTGAAAAACAGATAGAAAATGTTACAGGGATAAACAGATGGCTGGCTGAGAAAGGTTTGCATGCAGCTTTCTTCCCTCAGGTTATGAGAAATCTGGAGGTAAATGCTTAATTGTGTTTCACTTTGAAGGCTTTGGAAGTTTTTCTCGTCACCTTGAACCTTCTCACTGTGCTTCAGCACTTACAGCTTATGGAATATTAAACATGTCACCATGTATCCGAGCTGCTGTAAGAACAAAACCAAAAACCAGAAACAGAGTACATATGGAGCTTTCACTCGCACCCAAACTCTGTCGTTACGCTGTCATAAATAGATCTGGGAAGGCTGTTTTCAGGCAATGCATGGATGCTTGCTTAGCCTCACTGATTTTGCTCAGAGAGGGTTTGTGTGTGGCGGGAACACCAGGAAAACGAAAGCTAATTAATTCATATAATATGTATATGATCACCAGGTGGATCAGGTATAATCTGCTTTCTTATACAAATACTCAAATTGGAAAAACTGTTGTATGGTAACTGATGTTTTGTAAAAACAAAAACCCACCACTAACATCCACCTAGCACAGTAATCCAGCAATAATTCCTGGATTAAGCAATTTCTAAAGGCAAATACACAGTTGCTGTTGTCTGCTCTTCCTCTAGCAGCTGCAGAAGTTTGAAATCTTGTACCTCATCACAGTAACAAGGGTAGGTAATGAAGCTTCTGTAGCTCACCTCCCAAGGCTGTGGCAGTTGCTTGACATCCGTCTGGGCTCTGTAGACGTGGTCAAGCAAGGATCCGCCCCAGATCACGATGGAATCAATTTAGGTAGGCTTTCCCCTCAATTCCTCCTTCTCAGACAGCCCGTTGCTCTTCTAGTTGCTTCCTTTTGCCCTTGGTGGTGGTGTCTTCAGGAAGTCTCTGGTTCTTAGGTACCCTTAGGCTGCACTTGCAGGAGGCCAGCAGCGCCTTGCAAGGATGCTGCGCGTTGCCAGGCGCGGTTCCCCAGCTGGCAAGCATTCTCTTCTGCCAGGCTTTTAGGAGACTTTTGCTGTCAGCCTTTTTCCCAGTCGGGCCAGGTCACCTTTGTGGCCGCTCCCATCCCCAACGCTTTCCCATTCCCATGATGACTTCTCATCCCCCAAATGACTTCTCATCCCCAAGTCTCACTTGGGGACCCGCCACTCGCAGGCATTCCCCGTCAACAGCAGACATCCCCAAACCACCACTTTGCGGCACGGACAGCGGGAGAGGGCTGCGTTCAGCACCGCTCCCCTCCCCCCCCCTCCCCCCGACCTATGCAGGAAGAAGCGCAGGCAGAGGCTTTGCAGGGTGGAAAAGTCATAATTTAATAGTGGGTTAATTGTGGCTGCCACCCCCAGCCCGTCCCCACGTGAGGCGCGGCCGCCCGCTCAGTTGCGGCGCCTGGCCTGGCGGCCCGCGTGGTCGCCAGAGCCCAGCTCCTCCTCTTGGATCCAACGTAGCCAGGCTAGGTCGTCGTCATCGTCGACGTACCACAGGGGCTGTGGCAGCATGTGTCTGTCCCGCTGCAAGCGCCAGGAGCGGCTGCGGAAGAACTGTTGTGCTTCGTCAGGGCCGCGCTCCCTGCGCCGGGGCGAGATGCTGCGGGAGCGGTAGCTGGAAGGGCTCCTGTGGCGCCGCTGCTGCTGCTGCCGCCCCATCCCCGCGTCGCGATGCAGTCTTCCGCGGGGCTGGTGGGCCGAGGCGTCGCGCTGGGCGGGCGGCAGCAGGCGCACGATGTCCGCAATAGGCCCACGGCACAGCGGGCAGGTGGCTCTTTGAGCGGCCCAGGGCTGGATGCAGTGCAGGCAGAAGGAGTGCCTGCAGGGGTCCACACAAGCCGTGTTGGCCAGCTGGCCCAGGCAGATGGGGCACGTCTCGTCCCCAGGGGCCTCCTCTGGCTGCTCGTGCTGTTGCTGGCTCATGGCGCCTGCAGCTGCCCTGGCGTAGAGATGGTCTTCCCCTGGGGTAGGCTGCCCTGGTGCCAGGTGGTTATCAGCAGCCTGCGGTCAGGATGGCTCAGCGCCGCCTCGCGTCTCGCCGGCAGGACCTCGCCGCCTCGCGTCTCGCTGGCTGGACCTCGCCGCCTCGCGTGCCACCGGCAGGACTAGTACAGAGAGAAGCAGGAAGAAAATATTCTAGCAGCAAGTATACACGAACTTTCTAGGTTCATCCAAGTTGTCTATAGTACTAGAGCGGGAAAGATTCTTAGTATGGACTACAGGCATTGCTGTTACAATGGCAGCTCTGCTTATGATAGGTTATACTTCGAAGGCAAGACTATACTTAGGATAGGTGAGGTCCATAGAGGTACAGATATTCGATAACATTACCGAAGGACCTCGATGGCTCGTGTGCAGAAAGAAGGGCTTTGCGTGTGCCTCGTGCAACAGCTCCGCCTCTCGCCTTCCAGCAGTGGGACCTCGAGCTCGCGAGTACCACCAGCTGGACTGGCCGGGGGCGCGCTGCTCAAGGCACTTATGGCCAGCCACCTTTTGTGAGGCCGTAGGGTGACAGTGACTCAGCGATGGCATCACAAGGGTCTCGAGGTGGCCCTGATGTCAGCAGTGCCAGAGGTTGCCTGGCTGCGGTGAGACAATGGTGATGTGAGATGGCTGCTCCACGCTGACAGGAGCCGTGTCTGCCAGGCTGGGGTCCAGGCCAGGAGCTCGTCCCGCGGCCTGGGAACTGCCCCTGGGAGCCGGGGATGTCCTTGACGCGCAGCTGGACACCCGAGCGTCGGAGACATCCTGAAGAGAGCATGGAACCAACGAGTATAAAGCACAAAATGTGTAACAATAACCTGAAGGGATGTCTGAGATTGCTTAAGCGTTGTATTGGCCTTGCGTCGTGAGAAGACTCACCTCTATCCCCAAACTCCAGGCTGAAGGTGCTCTGTCACCCTTACCGTGAAAAAGTTTTGTCTCGTATTTAAGTGGAACCTCGTGTGTTCCAGCTGGCACCCATTGCCCCGTGTCCTGTCGTTGGACGTCACCGAGAAGAGCCTGGCTCCATCCTCCTGACACTCACCCTTTCCATATTTACAAAGATCAGTAAGGTCCCCCGTCAGTGTCCTTTTCTCCAAGCTAAAGAGAGCCAGCTCCCTCAGCCTTCCCTTGTCAGGGAGCTGCTCCACTTCCTTAGTCATCCTCGTGGTTCTGTGCTGGACTCTCTCAAGCAACTTGAAATCTAGATGGGTGTGAAAGTGCAGAATAGAGGGCTTTCAAGAATCTTTTTGGTTTCCTCTTTGTAGCTGCATGGGAAGCTGGAACGGCTGCCGGTTGTTGCGAGGCTGATGTTTGGGACTTCAGAAGGCTAGGCTTTGAGCAGCAAAATGTCAAATCGGCAGAAAATCCTGGAGGCTGATATTATGGATAAGCAAAATGGGAAGAGGCATGCGTTCAGCTAGTCTGGTTTCCAATTTAAAAGTCAGTCGGTGTAGCCAGGCACGATTCATAGCGAGAAATATTTTCCCCAAATGTATCCACGTTGTCCTTGGGCTTCATTTAGGTAGGCTTTCCCGTCTTCCACGCACAGGCTCGTTCCGCAGAGGTATGAGTGTCAGACCACCGTGATGGAGAGTTTATTTTGTTTTAATGTTGAAGTCCAGTTTTTAGCATTTCCTTGAAAGGAAGCAGATGTCAGATTGTCCTCAGTGCCCGTCTCTCCTCAGCTTCTTCCTCCAGCTGAAAGGGAATCAAATTCGTACGGTGTCTGTGGGAGAACAGTGTCCTCCAGTTCTTGTTCTGTTGCTTCTTGTTCTTCTCTATCAATGGAAATGTCACTTAGCAAAAGAAGGGAGTTTTCTGCTGCGGACGTCTAAGCTGGCCACACCAGCTTTCAGGTTGCAAAGCACAAAAGGTGACTTTTGACAATTTTGACGGGCGATGTACAGGCGAATATTGGGCATTGTATACAGATGCTATCAAGAGATGCTGCCCTGCTCCTTTATTTTGCCTTGTGGAAGAGCTGCTTTGTAGGCTGAAGAATTGGACTTAAACCCTCGAGAAGGCTGAAAAAAATATTGTTTGCGTGGAAGGGAACGGACAGAGTAATGAAGTCACTTGATCTTGAAAAGTAGAGTTTAAAGATAGTGCCCAAACATGATCTGCAGTTCTGGGAGGCAGGGTTTCAGAGGGTCAGCCGTTCCTTAATTTACCCAAAGACTTGTTTGTGGGGAAGGGTTTGGATGGGACTCGGGTGCCTTTCAGAGGACAGAAAGACGTTTGGTAGCACGAGTGGTATGACTTGTCTGTGGTTAGGAGGTAAGTTTGCATGGGACAAAATATCACTTCTGATTGATCGCAACCTTGTGTGTTTTTATTATTAACAGCTCTGTACTGGTTTGTCCGAGAGAGCTTTGGGCTTCCTATGGAAGAATTTAACCCCCAGATGATTGAAACAAGCAATCTGCTGGCCTTAGGAGTCAATTTGGAACCTTAGGTTGCTTTATACTCCTAATTTAACTATTTTTCGGGTTTTTTTGGCAGCCTGCAGGGTCATTGCACTAGTGGTTTTGGTGGTGAAGGAGGGAAGAGAAAATAATTTGTGCTATGGTATTAAGAGTAACGGGGTGGAATAAGATCTTGTCTGTGCTCCATGAGATCGGCACTCATGAAAGGAATGTGAAAGCTCCACCTGAAGAAATCTTCAGGCAAAAGGCCACGTGTTTTAGGGCAAAGTGATGTCATCATCAGGATCTGCATTTTCTGCAAATACCTGTTGTTAATTTAAAAGGTGAACTTTTCACAGAATCACAGAATGTTGGGGATTGGAAGGGACCGTGAAAGCTCCTGTAGTCCGGTCCCCCTGCTGGAGCAGGAACACCTAAATGAGGCCACAAAGGAACTCGTCCAAGCGGATTTTGAAAGTCTCCAGAGAAGGAGACTCCACAACCCCCTGGGCAGCCGTTGACCACAAGTCACCACTAGGCAATGTTCTGTGATTAAAGGCAAGCATTGAGAGAGGTATCAGGCTAATTACGAAAAGCCATCTCGGAAGAGACCGAACCCAGGAGTGGGCCCCGACGAATCAAGAACAAAGTGTCACTTCAGAGACGTGAGACTCCCATCACGGAGCTGGGAGTCAGGCACGCATCCCCAGCAAAGGTTCAGTGGGTTTCGGATGGCGTGTAGGCAAGAACAGTTTGTGCAGCGCAGGAAGCTCTGAGGGAGAGAGGCGCTCCATTTTGGGTGGAAAAGGAGTCCTTTTTCTATCAAAAGAGACAGAAGAAGACATAGGACACCACCTCCTTTGAGCAGCTGAAAGACGCTGCTAATTTCTGTGTTTCACCTGAGACAAGCGATAGGCACCGCTGCTTCCTAGTCTCTGAGAATGGCACCTTTCGCAGAGCAATTCCTCCTTCTCAGACAGCCCGTTGCTCTTCTAGTTGCTTCCTTTTGCCCTTGGTGGTGGTGTCTTCAGGAAGTCTCTGGTTCTTAGGTACCCTTAGGCTGCACTTGCAGGAGGCCAGCAGCGCCTTGCAAGGATGCTGCGCGTTGCCAGGCGCGGTTCCCCAGCTGGCAAGCATTCTCTTCTGCCAGGCTTTTAGGAGACTTTTGCTGTCAGCCTTTTTCCCAGTCGGGCCAGGTCACCTTTGTGGCCGCTCCCATCCCCAACGCTTTCCCATTCCCATGATGACTTCTCATCCCCCAAATGACTTCTCATCCCCAAGTCTCACTTGGGGACCCGCCACTCGCAGGCATTCCCCGTCAACAGCAGACATCCCCAAACCACCACTTTGCGGCACGGACAGCGGGAGAGGGCTGCGTTCAGCACCGCTCCCCTCCCCCCCCCTCCCCCCGACCTATGCAGGAAGAAGCGCAGGCAGAGGCTTTGCAGGGTGGAAAAGTCATAATTTAATAGTGGGTTAATTGTGGCTGCCACCCCCAGCCCGTCCCCACGTGAGGCGCGGCCGCCCGCTCAGTTGCGGCGCCTGGCCTGGCGGCCCGCGTGGTCGCCAGAGCCCAGCTCCTCCTCTTGGATCCAACGTAGCCAGGCTAGGTCGTCGTCATCGTCGACGTACCACAGGGGCTGTGGCAGCATGTGTCTGTCCCGCTGCAAGCGCCAGGAGCGGCTGCGGAAGAACTGTTGTGCTTCGTCAGGGCCGCGCTCCCTGCGCCGGGGCGAGATGCTGCGGGAGCGGTAGCTGGAAGGGCTCCTGTGGCGCCGCTGCTGCTGCTGCCGCCCCATCCCCGCGTCGCGATGCAGTCTTCCGCGGGGCTGGTGGGCCGAGGCGTCGCGCTGGGCGGGCGGCAGCAGGCGCACGATGTCCGCAATAGGCCCGCGGCACAGCGGGCAGGTGGCTCTTTGAGCGGCCCAGGGCTGGATGCAGTGCAGGCAGAAGGAGTGCCTGCAGGGGTCCACACAAGCCGTGTTGGCCAGCTGGCCCAGGCAGATGGGGCACGTCTCGTCCCCAGGGGCCTCCTCTGGCTGCTCGTGCTGTTGCTGGCTCATGGCGCCTGCAGCTGCCCTGGCGTAGAGATGGTCTTCCCCTGGGGTAGGCTGCCCTGGTGCCAGGTGGTTATCAGCAGCCTGCGGTCAGGATGGCTCAGCGCCGCCTCGCGTCTCGCCGGCAGGACCTCGCCGCCTCGCGTCTCGCTGGCTGGACCTCGCCGCCTCGCGTGCCACCGGCAGGACTAGTACAGAGAGAAGCAGGAAGAAAATATTCTAGCAGCAAGTATACACGAACTTTCTAGGTTCATCCAAGTTGTCTATAGTACTAGAGCGGGAAAGATTCTTAGTATGGACTACAGGCATTGCTGTTACAATGGCAGCTCTGCTTATGATAGGTTATACTTCGAAGGCAAGACTATACTTAGGATAGGTGAGGTCCATAGAGGTACAGATATTCGATAACATTACCGAAGGACCTCGATGGCTCGTGTGCAGAAAGAAGGGCTTTGCGTGTGCCTCGTGCAACAGCTCCGCCTCTCGCCTTCCAGCAGTGGGACCTCGAGCTCGCGAGTACCACCAGCTGGACTGGCCGGGGGCGCGCTGCTCAAGGCACTTATGGCCAGCCACCTTTTGTGAGGCCGTAGGGTGACAGTGACTCAGCGATGGCATCACAAGGGTCTCGAGGTGGCCCTGATGTCAGCAGTGCCAGAGGTTGCCTGGCTGCGGTGAGACAATGGTGATGTGAGATGGCTGCTCCACGCTGACAGGAGCCGTGTCTGCCAGGCTGGGGTCCAGGCCAGGAGCTCGTCCCGCGGCCTGGGAACTGCCCCTGGGAGCCGGGGATGTCCTTGACGCGCAGCTGGACACCCGAGCGTCGGAGACATCCTGAAGAGAGCATGGAACCAACGAGTATAAAGCACAAAATGTGTAACAATAACCTGAAGGGATGTCTGAGATTGCTTAAGCGTTGTATTGGCCTTGCGTCGTGAGAAGACTCACCTCTATCCCCAAACTCCAGGCTGAAGGTGCTCTGTCACCCTTACCGTGAAAAAGTTTTGTCTCGTATTTAAGTGGAACCTCGTGTGTTCCAGCTGGCACCCATTGCCCCGTGTCCTGTCGTTGGACGTCACCGAGAAGAGCCTGGCTCCATCCTCCTGACACTCACCCTTTCCATATTTACAAAGATCAGTAAGGTCCCCCGTCAGTGTCCTTTTCTCCAAGCTAAAGAGAGCCAGCTCCCTCAGCCTTCCCTTGTCAGGGAGCTGCTCCACTTCCTTAGTCATCCTCGTGGTTCTGTGCTGGACTCTCTCAAGCAACTTGAAATCTAGATGGGTGTGAAAGTGCAGAATAGAGGGCTTTCAAGAATCTTTTTGGTTTCCTCTTTGTAGCTGCATGGGAAGCTGGAACGGCTGCCGGTTGTTGCGAGGCTGATGTTTGGGACTTCAGAAGGCTAGGCTTTGAGCAGCAAAATGTCAAATCGGCAGAAAATCCTGGAGGCTGATATTATGGATAAGCAAAATGGGAAGAGGCATGCGTTCAGCTAGTCTGGTTTCCAATTTAAAAGTCAGTCGGTGTAGCCAGGCACGATTCATAGCGAGAAATATTTTCCCCAAATGTATCCACGTTGTCCTTGGGCTTCATTTAGGTAGGCTTTCCCGTCTTCCACGCACAGGCTCGTTCCGCAGAGGTATGAGTGTCAGACCACCGTGATGGAGAGTTTATTTTGTTTTAATGTTGAAGTCCAGTTTTTAGCATTTCCTTGAAAGGAAGCAGATGTCAGATTGTCCTCAGTGCCCGTCTCTCCTCAGCTTCTTCCTCCAGCTGAAAGGGAATCAAATTCGTACGGTGTCTGTGGGAGAACAGTGTCCTCCAGTTCTTGTTCTGTTGCTTCTTGTTCTTCTCTATCAATGGAAATGTCACTTAGCAAAAGAAGGGAGTTTTCTGCTGCGGACGTCTAAGCTGGCCACACCAGCTTTCAGGTTGCAAAGCACAAAAGGTGACTTTTGACAATTTTGACGGGCGATGTACAGGCGAATATTGGGCATTGTATACAGATGCTATCAAGAGATGCTGCCCTGCTCCTTTATTTTGCCTTGTGGAAGAGCTGCTTTGTAGGCTGAAGAATTGGACTTAAACCCTCGAGAAGGCTGAAAAAAATATTGTTTGCGTGGAAGGGAACGGACAGAGTAATGAAGTCACTTGATCTTGAAAAGTAGAGTTTAAAGATAGTGCCCAAACATGATCTGCAGTTCTGGGAGGCAGGGTTTCAGAGGGTCAGCCGTTCCTTAATTTACCCAAAGACTTGTTTGTGGGGAAGGGTTTGGATGGGACTCGGGTGCCTTTCAGAGGACAGAAAGACGTTTGGTAGCACGAGTGGTATGACTTGTCTGTGGTTAGGAGGTAAGTTTGCATGGGACAAAATATCACTTCTGATTGATCGCAACCTTGTGTGTTTTTATTATTAACAGCTCTGTACTGGTTTGTCCGAGAGAGCTTTGGGCTTCCTATGGAAGAATTTAACCCCCAGATGATTGAAACAAGCAATCTGCTGGCCTTAGGAGTCAATTTGGAACCTTAGGTTGCTTTATACTCCTAATTTAACTATTTTTCGGGTTTTTTTGGCAGCCTGCAGGGTCATTGCACTAGTGGTTTTGGTGGTGAAGGAGGGAAGAGAAAATAATTTGTGCTATGGTATTAAGAGTAACGGGGTGGAATAAGATCTTGTCTGTGCTCCATGAGATCGGCACTCATGAAAGGAATGTGAAAGCTCCACCTGAAGAAATCTTCAGGCAAAAGGCCACGTGTTTTAGGGCAAAGTGATGTCATCATCAGGATCTGCATTTTCTGCAAATACCTGTTGTTAATTTAAAAGGTGAACTTTTCACAGAATCACAGAATGTTGGGGATTGGAAGGGACCGTGAAAGCTCCTGTAGTCCGGTCCCCCTGCTGGAGCAGGAACACCTAAATGAGGCCACAAAGGAACTCGTCCAAGCGGATTTTGAAAGTCTCCAGAGAAGGAGACTCCACAACCCCCTGGGCAGCCGTTGACCACAAGTCACCACTAGGCAATGTTCTGTGATTAAAGGCAAGCATTGAGAGAGGTATCAGGCTAATTACGAAAAGCCATCTCGGAAGAGACCGAACCCAGGAGTGGGCCCCGACGAATCAAGAACAAAGTGTCACTTCAGAGACGTGAGACTCCCATCACGGAGCTGGGAGTCAGGCACGCATCCCCAGCAAAGGTTCAGTGGGTTTCGGATGGCGTGTAGGCAAGAACAGTTTGTGCAGCGCAGGAAGCTCTGAGGGAGAGAGGCGCTCCATTTTGGGTGGAAAAGGAGTCCTTTTTCTATCAAAAGAGACAGAAGAAGACATAGGACACCACCTCCTTTGAGCAGCTGAAAGACGCTGCTAATTTCTGTGTTTCACCTGAGACAAGCGATAGGCACCGCTGCTTCCTAGTCTCTGAGAATGGCACCTTTCGCAGAGCAATTCCTCCTTCTCAGACAGCCCGTTGCTCTTCTAGTTGCTTCCTTTTGCCCTTGGTGGTGGTGTCTTCAGGAAGTCTCTGGTTCTTAGGTACCCTTAGGCTGCACTTGCAGGAGGCCAGCAGCGCCTTGCAAGGATGCTGCGCGTTGCCAGGCGCGGTTCCCCAGCTGGCAAGCATTCTCTTCTGCCAGGCTTTTAGGAGACTTTTGCTGTCAGCCTTTTTCCCAGTCGGGCCAGGTCACCTTTGTGGCCGCTCCCATCCCCAACGCTTTCCCATTCCCATGATGACTTCTCATCCCCCAAATGACTTCTCATCCCCAAGTCTCACTTGGGGACCCGCCACTCGCAGGCATTCCCCGTCAACAGCAGACATCCCCAAACCACCACTTTGCGGCACGGACAGCGGGAGAGGGCTGCGTTCAGCACCGCTCCCCTCCCCCCCCCTCCCCCCGACCTATGCAGGAAGAAGCGCAGGCAGAGGCTTTGCAGGGTGGAAAAGTCATAATTTAATAGTGGGTTAATTGTGGCTGCCACCCCCAGCCCGTCCCCACGTGAGGCGCGGCCGCCCGCTCAGTTGCGGCGCCTGGCCTGGCGGCCCGCGTGGTCGCCAGAGCCCAGCTCCTCCTCTTGGATCCAACGTAGCCAGGCTAGGTCGTCGTCATCGTCGACGTACCACAGGGGCTGTGGCAGCAGGTGTCTGTCCCGCTGCAAGCGCCAGGAGCGGCTGCGGAAGAACTGTTGTGCTTCGTCAGGGCTGCGCTCCCTGCGCCGGGGCGAGATGCTGCGGGAGCGGTAGCTGGAAGGGCTCCTGTGGCGCCGCTGCTGCTGCTGCCGCCCCATCCCCGCGTCGCGATGCAGTCTTCCGCGGGGCTGGTGGGCCGAGGCGTCGCGCTGGGCGGGCGGCAGCAGGCGCACGATGTCCGCAATAGGCCCGCGGCACAGCGGGCAGGTGGCTCTTTGAGCGGCCCAGGGCTGGATGCAGTGCAGGCAGAAGGAGTGCCTGCAGGGGTCCACACAAGCCGTGTTGGCCAGCTGGCCCAGGCAGATGGGGCACGTCTCGTCCCCAGGGGCCTCCTCTGGCTGCTCGTGCTGTTGCTGGCTCATGGCGCCTGCAGCTGCCCTGGCGTAGAGATGGTCTTCCCCTGGGGTAGGCTGCCCTGGTGCCAGGTGGTTATCAGCAGCCTGCGGTCAGGATGGCTCAGCGCCGCCTCGCGTCTCGCCGGCAGGACCTCGCCGCCTCGCGTCTCGCTGGCTGGACCTCGCCGCCTCGCGTGCCACCGGCAGGACTAGTACAGAGAGAAGCAGGAAGAAAATATTCTAGCAGCAAGTATACACGAACTTTCTAGGTTCATCCAAGTTGTCTATAGTACTAGAGCGGGAAAGATTCTTAGTATGGACTACAGGCATTGCTGTTACAATGGCAGCTCTGCTTATGATAGGTTATACTTCGAAGGCAAGACTATACTTAGGATAGGTGAGGTCCATAGAGGTACAGATATTCGATAACATTACCGAAGGACCTCGATGGCTCGTGTGCAGAAAGAAGGGCTTTGCGTGTGCCTCGTGCAACAGCTCCGCCTCTCGCCTTCCAGCAGTGGGACCTCGAGCTCGCGAGTACCACCAGCTGGACTGGCCGGGGGCGCGCTGCTCAAGGCACTTATGGCCAGCCACCTTTTGTGAGGCCGTAGGGTGACAGTGACTCAGCGATGGCATCACAAGGGTCTCGAGGTGGCCCTGATGTCAGCAGTGCCAGAGGTTGCCTGGCTGCGGTGAGACAATGGTGATGTGAGATGGCTGCTCCACGCTGACAGGAGCCGTGTCTGCCAGGCTGGGGTCCAGGCCAGGAGCTCGTCCCGCGGCCTGGGAACTGCCCCTGGGAGCCGGGGATGTCCTTGACGCGCAGCTGGACACCCGAGCGTCGGAGACATCCTGAAGAGAGCATGGAACCAACGAGTATAAAGCACAAAATGTGTAACAATAACCTGAAGGGATGTCTGAGATTGCTTAAGCGTTGTATTGGCCTTGCGTCGTGAGAAGACTCACCTCTATCCCCAAACTCCAGGCTGAAGGTGCTCTGTCACCCTTACCGTGAAAAGGTTTTGTCTCGTATTTAAGTGGAACCTCGTGTGTTCCAGCTGGCACCCATTGCCCCGTGTCCTGTCGTTGGACGTCACCGAGAAGAGCCTGGCTCCATCCTCCTGACACTCACCCTTTCCATATTTACAAAGATCAGTAAGGTCCCCCGTCAGTGTCCTTTTCTCCAAGCTAAAGAGAGCCAGCTCCCTCAGCCTTCCCTTGTCAGGGAGCTGCTCCACTTCCTTAGTCATCCTCGTGGTTCTGTGCTGGACTCTCTCAAGCAACTTGAAATCTAGATGGGTGTGAAAGTGCAGAATAGAGGGCTTTCAAGAATCTTTTTGGTTTCCTCTTTGTAGCTGCATGGGAAGCTGGAACGGCTGCCGGTTGTTGCGAGGCTGATGTTTGGGACTTCAGAAGGCTAGGCTTTGAGCAGCAAAATGTCAAATCGGCAGAAAATCCTGGAGGCTGATATTATGGATAAGCAAAATGGGAAGAGGCATGCGTTCAGCTAGTCTGGTTTCCAATTTAAAAGTCAGTCGGTGTAGCCAGGCACGATTCATAGCGAGAAATATTTTCCCCAAATGTATCCACGTTGTCCTTGGGCTTCATTTAGGTAGGCTTTCCCGTCTTCCACGCACAGGCTCGTTCCGCAGAGGTATGAGTGTCAGACCACCGTGATGGAGAGTTTATTTTGTTTTAATGTTGAAGTCCAGTTTTTAGCATTTCCTTGAAAGGAAGCAGATGTCAGATTGTCCTCAGTGCCCGTCTCTCCTCAGCTTCTTCCTCCAGCTGAAAGGGAATCAAATTCGTACGGTGTCTGTGGGAGAACAGTGTCCTCCAGTTCTTGTTCTGTTGCTTCTTGTTCTTCTCTATCAATGGAAATGTCACTTAGCAAAAGAAGGGAGTTTTCTGCTGCGGACGTCTAAGCTGGCCACACCAGCTTTCAGGTTGCAAAGCACAAAAGGTGACTTTTGACAATTTTGACGGGCGATGTACAGGCGAATATTGGGCATTGTATACAGATGCTATCAAGAGATGCTGCCCTGCTCCTTTATTTTGCCTTGTGGAAGAGCTGCTTTGTAGGCTGAAGAATTGGACTTAAACCCTCGAGAAGGCTGAAAAAAATATTGTTTGCGTGGAAGGGAACGGACAGAGTAATGAAGTCACTTGATCTTGAAAAGTAGAGTTTAAAGATAGTGCCCAAACATGATCTGCAGTTCTGGGAGGCAGGGTTTCAGAGGGTCAGCCGTTCCTTAATTTACCCAAAGACTTGTTTGTGGGGAAGGGTTTGGATGGGACTCGGGTGCCTTTCAGAGGACAGAAAGACGTTTGGTAGCACGAGTGGTATGACTTGTCTGTGGTTAGGAGGTAAGTTTGCATGGGACAAAATATCACTTCTGATTGATCGCAACCTTGTGTGTTTTTATTATTAACAGCTCTGTACTGGTTTGTCCGAGAGAGCTTTGGGCTTCCTATGGAAGAATTTAGCCCCCAGATGATTGAAACAAGCAATCTGCTGGCCTTAGGAGTCAATTTGGAACCTTAGGTTGCTTTATACTCCTAATTTAACTATTTTTCGGGTTTTTTTGGCAGCCTGCAGGGTCATTGCACTAGTGGTTTTGGTGGTGAAGGAGGGAAGAGAAAATAATTTGTGCTATGGTATTAAGAGTAACGGGGTGGAATAAGATCTTGTCTGTGCTCCATGAGATCGGCACTCATGAAAGGAATGTGAAAGCTCCACCTGAAGAAATCTTCAGGCAAAAGGCCACGTGTTTTAGGGCAAAGTGATGTCATCATCAGGATCTGCATTTTCTGCAAATACCTGTTGTTAATTTAAAAGGTGAACTTTTCACAGAATCACAGAATGTTGGGGATTGGAAGGGACCGTGAAAGCTCCTGTAGTCCGGTCCCCCTGCTGGAGCAGGAACACCTAAATGAGGCCACAAAGGAACTCGTCCAAGCGGATTTTGAAAGTCTCCAGAGAAGGAGACTCCACAACCCCCTGGGCAGCCGTTGACCACAAGTCACCACTAGGCAATGTTCTGTGATTAAAGGCAAGCATTGAGAGAGGTATCAGGCTAATTACGAAAAGCCATCTCGGAAGAGACCGAACCCAGGAGTGGGCCCCGACGAATCAAGAACAAAGTGTCACTTCAGAGACGTGAGACTCCCATCACGGAGCTGGGAGTCAGGCACGCATCCCCAGCAAAGGTTCAGTGGGTTTCGGATGGCGTGTAGGCAAGAACAGTTTGTGCAGCGCAGGAAGCTCTGAGGGAGAGAGGCGCTCCATTTTGGGTGGAAAAGGAGTCCTTTTTCTATCAAAAGAGACAGAAGAAGACATAGGACACCACCTCCTTTGAGCAGCTGAAAGACGCTGCTAATTTCTGTGTTTCACCTGAGACAAGCGATAGGCACCGCTGCTTCCTAGTCTCTGAGAATGGCACCTTTCGCAGAGCAATTCCTCCTGCTCAGACAGCCCGTTGCTCTTCTAGTTGCTTCCTTTTGCCCTTGGTGGTGGTGTCTTCAGGAAGTCTCTGGTTCTTAGGTACCCTTAGGCTGCACTTGCAGGAGGCCAGCAGCGCCTTGCAAGGATGCTGCGCGTTGCCAGGCGCGGTTCCCCAGCTGGCAAGCATTCTCTTCTGCCAGGCTTTTAGGAGACTTTTGCTGTCAGCCTTTTTCCCAGTCGGGCCAGGTCACCTTTGTGGCCGCTCCCATCCCCAACGCTTTCCCATTCCCATGATGACTTCTCATCCCCCAAATGACTTCTCATCCCCAAGTCTCACTTGGGGACCCGCCACTCGCAGGCATTCCCCGTCAACAGCAGACATCCCCAAACCACCACTTTGCGGCACGGACAGCGGGAGAGGGCTGCGTTCAGCACCGCTCCCCTCCCCCCCCCTCCCCCCGACCTATGCAGGAAGAAGCGCAGGCAGAGGCTTTGCAGGGTGGAAAAGTCATAATTTAATAGTGGGTTAATTGTGGCTGCCACCCCCAGCCCGTCCCCACGTGAGGCGCGGCCGCCCGCTCAGTTGCGGCGCCTGGCCTGGCGGCCCGCGTGGTCGCCAGAGCCCAGCTCCTCCTCTTGGATCCAACGTAGCCAGGCTAGGTCGTCGTCATCGTCGACGTACCACAGGGGCTGTGGCAGCAGGTGTCTGTCCCGCTGCAAGCGCCAGGAGCGGCTGCGGAAGAACTGTTGTGCTTCGTCAGGGCCGCGCTCCCTGCGCCGGGGCGAGATGCTGCGGGAGCGGTAGCTGGAAGGGCTCCTGTGGCGCCGCTGCTGCTGCTGCCGCCCCATCCCCGCGTCGCGATGCAGTCTTCCGCGGGGCTGGTGGGCCGAGGCGTCGCGCTGGGCGGGCGGCAGCAGGCGCACGATGTCCGCAATAGGCCCGCGGCACAGCGGGCAGGTGGCTCTTTGAGCGGCCCAGGGCTGGATGCAGTGCAGGCAGAAGGAGTGCCTGCAGGGGTCCACACAAGCCGTGTTGGCCAGCTGGCCCAGGCAGATGGGGCACGTCTCGTCCCCAGGGGCCTCCTCTGGCTGCTCGTGCTGTTGCTGGCTCATGGCGCCTGCAGCTGCCCTGGCGTAGAGATGGTCTTCCCCTGGGGTAGGCTGCCCTGGTGCCAGGTGGTTATCAGCAGCCTGCGGTCAGGATGGCTCAGCGCCGCCTCGCGTCTCGCCGGCAGGACCTCGCCGCCTCGCGTCTCGCTGGCTGGACCTCGCCGCCTCGCGTGCCACCGGCAGGACTAGTACAGAGAGAAGCAGGAAGAAAATATTCTAGCAGCAAGTATACACGAACTTTCTAGGTTCATCCAAGTTGTCTATAGTACTAGAGCGGGAAAGATTCTTAGTATGGACTACAGGCATTGCTGTTACAATGGCAGCTCTGCTTATGATAGGTTATACTTCGAAGGCAAGACTATACTTAGGATAGGTGAGGTCCATAGAGGTACAGATATTCGATAACATTACCGAAGGACCTCGATGGCTCGTGTGCAGAAAGAAGGGCTTTGCGTGTGCCTCGTGCAACAGCTCCGCCTCTCGCCTTCCAGCAGTGGGACCTCGAGCTCGCGAGTACCACCAGCTGGACTGGCCGGGGGCGCGCTGCTCAAGGCACTTATGGCCAGCCACCTTTTGTGAGGCCGTAGGGTGACAGTGACTCAGCGATGGCATCACAAGGGTCTCGAGGTGGCCCTGATGTCAGCAGTGCCAGAGGTTGCCTGGCTGCGGTGAGACAATGGTGATGTGAGATGGCTGCTCCACGCTGACAGGAGCCGTGTCTGCCAGGCTGGGGTCCAGGCCAGGAGCTCGTCCCGCGGCCTGGGAACTGCCCCTGGGAGCCGGGGATGTCCTTGACGCGCAGCTGGACACCCGAGCGTCGGAGACATCCTGAAGAGAGCATGGAACCAACGAGTATAAAGCACAAAATGTGTAACAATAACCTGAAGGGATGTCTGAGATTGCTTAAGCGTTGTATTGGCCTTGCGTCGTGAGAAGACTCACCTCTATCCCCAAAATCCAGGCTGAAGGTGCTCTGTCACCCTTACCGTGAAAAGGTTTTGTCTCGTATTTAAGTGGAACCTCGTGTGTTCCAGCTGGCACCCATTGCCCCGTGTCCTGTCGTTGGACGTCACCGAGAAGAGCCTGGCTCCATCCTCCTGACACTCACCCTTTCCATATTTACAAAGATCAGTAAGGTCCCCCGTCAGTGTCCTTTTCTCCAAGCTAAAGAGAGCCAGCTCCCTCAGCCTTCCCTTGTCAGGGAGCTGCTCCACTTCCTTAGTCATCCTCGTGGTTCTGTGCTGGACTCTCTCAAGCAACTTGAAATCTAGATGGGTGTGAAAGTGCAGAATAGAGGGCTTTCAAGAATCTTTTTGGTTTCCTCTTTGTAGCTGCATGGGAAGCTGGAACGGCTGCCGGTTGTTGCGAGGCTGATGTTTGGGACTTCAGAAGGCTAGGCTTTGAGCAGCAAAATGTCAAATCGGCAGAAAATCCTGGAGGCTGATATTATGGATAAGCAAAATGGGAAGAGGCATGCGTTCAGCTAGTCTGGTTTCCAATTTAAAAGTCAGTCGGTGTAGCCAGGCACGATTCATAGCGAGAAATATTTTCCCCAAATGTATCCACGTTGTCCTTGGGCTTCATTTAGGTAGGCTTTCCCGTCTTCCACGCACAGGCTCGTTCCGCAGAGGTATGAGTGTCAGACCACCGTGATGGAGAGTTTATTTTGTTTTAATGTTGAAGTCCAGTTTTTAGCATTTCCTTGAAAGGAAGCAGATGTCAGATTGTCCTCAGTGCCCGTCTCTCCTCAGCTTCTTCCTCCAGCTGAAAGGGAATCAAATTCGTACGGTGTCTGTGGGAGAACAGTGTCCTCCAGTTCTTGTTCTGTTGCTTCTTGTTCTTCTCTATCAATGGAAATGTCACTTAGCAAAAGAAGGGAGTTTTCTGCTGCGGACGTCTAAGCTGGCCACACCAGCTTTCAGGTTCCAAAGCACAAAAGGTGACTTTTGACAATTTTGACGGGCGATGTACAGGCGAATATTGGGCATTGTATACAGATGCTATCAAGAGATGCTGCCCTGCTCCTTTATTTTGCCTTGTGGAAGAGCTGCTTTGTAGGCTGAAGAATTGGACTTAAACCCTCGAGAAGGCTGAAAAAAATATTGTTTGCGTGGAAGGGAACGGACAGAGTAATGAAGTCACTTATCTTGAAAAGTAGAGTTTAAAGATAGTGCCCAAACATGATCTGCAGTTCTGGGAGGCAGGGTTTCAGAGGGTCAGCCGTTCCTTAATTTACCCAAAGATTTGTTTGTGGGGAAGGGTTTGGATGGGACTCGGGTGCCTTTCAGAGGACAGAAAGACGTTTGGTAGCACGAGTGGTATGACTTGTCTGTGGTTAGGAGGTAAGTTTGCATGGGACAAAATATCACTTCTGATTGATCGCAACCTTGTGTGTTTTTATTATTAACAGCTCTGTACTGGTTTGTCCGAGAGAGCTTTGGGCTTCCTATGGAAGAATTTAACCCCCAGATGATTGAAACAAGCAATCTGCTGGCCTTAGGAGTCAATTTGGAACCTTAGGTTGCTTTATACTCCTAATTTAACTATTTTTCGGGTTTTTTTGGCAGCCTGCAGGGTCATTGCACTAGTGGTTTTGGTGGTGAAGGAGGGAAGAGAAAATAATTTGTGCTATGGTATTAAGAGTAACGGGGTGGAATAAGATCTTGTCTGTGCTCCATGAGATCGGCACTCATGAAAGGAATGTGAAAGCTCCACCTGAAGAAATCTTCAGGCAAAAGGCCACGTGTTTTAGGGCAAAGTGATGTCATCATCAGGATCTGCATTTTCTGCAAATACCTGTTGTTAATTTAAAAGGTGAACTTTTCACAGAATCACAGAATGTTGGGGATTGGAAGGGACCGTGAAAGCTCCTGTAGTCCGGTCCCCCTGCTGGAGCAGGAACACCTAAATGAGGCCACAAAGGAACTCGTCCAAGCGGATTTTGAAAGTCTCCAGAGAAGGAGACTCCACAACCCCCTGGGCAGCCGTTGACCACAAGTCACCACTAGGCAATGTTCTGTGATTAAAGGCAAGCATTGAGAGAGGTATCAGGCTAATTACGAAAAGCCATCTCGGAAGAGACCGAACCCAGGAGTGGGCCCCGACGAATCAAGAACAAAGTGTCACTTCAGAGACGTGAGACTCCCATCACGGAGCTGGGAGTCAGGCACGCATCCCCAGCAAAGGTTCAGTGGGTTTCGGATGGCGTGTAGGCAAGAACAGTTTGTGCAGCGCAGGAAGCTCTGAGGGAGAGAGGCGCTCCATTTTGGGTGGAAAAGGAGTCCTTTTTCTATCAAAAGAGACAGAAGAAGACATAGGACACCACCTCCTTTGAGCAGCTGAAAGACGCTGCTAATTTCTGTGTTTCACCTGAGACAAGCGATAGGCACCGCTGCTTCCTAGTCTCTGAGAATGGCACCTTTCGCAGAGCAATTCCTCCTTCTCAGACAGCCTGTTGCTCTTCTAGTTGCTTCCTTTTGCCCTTGGTGGTGGTGTCTTCAGGAAGTCTCTGGTTCTTAGGTACCCTTAGGCTGCACTTGCAGGAGGCCAGCAGCGCCTTGCAAGGATGCTGCGCGTTGCCAGGCGCGGTTCCCCAGCTGGCAAGCATTCTCTTCTGCCAGGCTTTTAGGAGACTTTTGCTGTCAGCCTTTTTCCCAGTCGGGCCAGGTCACCTTTGTGGCCGCTCCCATCCCCAACGCTTTCCCATTCCCATGATGACTTCTCATCCCCCAAATGACTTCTCATCCCCAAGTCTCACTTGGGGACCCGCCACTCGCAGGCATTCCCCGTCAACAGCAGACATCCCCAAACCACCACTTTGCGGCACGGACAGCGGGAGAGGGCTGCGTTCAGCACCGCTCCCCTCCCCCCCCCTCCCCCCGACCTATGCAGGAAGAAGCGCAGGCAGAGGCTTTGCAGGGTGGAAAAGTCATAATTTAATAGTGGGTTAATTGTGGCTGCCACCCCCAGCCCGTCCCCACGTGAGGCGCGGCCGCCCGCTCAGTTGCGGCGCCTGGCCTGGCGGCCCGCGTGGTCGCCAGAGCCCAGCTCCTCCTCTTGGATCCAACGTAGCCAGGCTAGGTCGTCGTCATCGTCGACGTACCACAGGGGCTGTGGCAGCATGTGTCTGTCCCGCTGCAAGCGCCAGGAGCGGCTGCGGAAGAACTGTTGTGCTTCATCAGGGCTGCGCTCCCTGCGCCGGGGCGAGATGCTGCGGGAGCGGTAGCTGGAAGGGCTCCTGTGGCGCCGCTGCTGCTGCTGCCGCCCCATCCCCGCGTCGCGATGCAGTCTTCCGCGGGGCTGGTGGGCCGAGGCGTCGCGCTGGGCGGGCGGCAGCAGGCGCACGATGTCCGCAATAGGCCCGCGGCACAGCGGGCAGGTGGCTCTTTGAGCGGCCCAGGGCTGGATGCAGTGCAGGCAGAAGGAGTGCCTGCAGGGGTCCACACAAGCCGTGTTGGCCAGCTGGCCCAGGCAGATGGGGCACGTCTCGTCCCCAGGGGCCTCCTCTGGCTGCTCGTGCTGTTGCTGGCTCATGGCGCCTGCAGCTGCCCTGGCGTAGAGATGGTCTTCCCCTGGGGTAGGCTGCCCTGGTGCCAGGTGGTTATCAGCAGCCTGCGGTCAGGATGGCTCAGCGCCGCCTCGCGTCTCGCCGGCAGGACCTCGCCGCCTCGCGTCTCGCTGGCTGGACCTCGCCGCCTCGCGTGCCACCGGCAGGACTAGTACAGAGAGAAGCAGGAAGAAAATATTCTAGCAGCAAGTATACACGAACTTTCTAGGTTCATCCAAGTTGTCTATAGTACTAGAGCGGGAAAGATTCTTAGTATGGACTACAGGCATTGCTGTTACAATGGCAGCTCTGCTTATGATAGGTTATACTTCGAAGGCAAGACTATACTTAGGATAGGTGAGGTCCATAGAGGTACAGATATTCGATAACATTACCGAAGGACCTCGATGGCTCGTGTGCAGAAAGAAGGGCTTTGCGTGTGCCTCGTGCAACAGCTCCGCCTCTCGCCTTCCAGCAGTGGGACCTCGAGCTCGCGAGTACCACCAGCTGGACTGGCCGGGGGCGCGCTGCTCAAGGCACTTATGGCCAGCCACCTTTTGTGAGGCCGTAGGGTGACAGTGACTCAGCGATGGCATCACAAGGGTCTCGAGGTGGCCCTGATGTCAGCAGTGCCAGAGGTTGCCTGGCTGCGGTGAGACAATGGTGATGTGAGATGGCTGCTCCACGCTGACAGGAGCCGTGTCTGCCAGGCTGGGGTCCAGGCCAGGAGCTCGTCCCGCGGCCTGGGAACTGCCCCTGGGAGCCGGGGATGTCCTTGACGCGCAGCTGGACACCCGAGCGTCGGAGACATCCTGAAGAGAGCATGGAACCAACGAGTATAAAGCACAAAATGTGTAACAATAACCTGAAGGGATGTCTGAGATTGCTTAAGCGTTGTATTGGCCTTGCGTCGTGAGAAGACTCACCTCTATCCCCAAAATCCAGGCTGAAGGTGCTCTGTCACCCTTACCGTGAAAAGGTTTTGTCTCGTATTTAAGTGGAACCTCGTGTGTTCCAGCTGGCACCCATTGCCCCGTGTCCTGTCGTTGGACGTCACCGAGAAGAGCCTGGCTCCATCCTCCTGACACTCACCCTTTCCATATTTACAAAGATCAGTAAGGTCCCCCGTCAGTGTCCTTTTCTCCAAGCTAAAGAGAGCCAGCTCCCTCAGCCTTCCCTTGTCAGGGAGCTGCTCCACTTCCTTAGTCATCCTCGTGGTTCTGTGCTGGACTCTCTCAAGCAACTTGAAATCTAGATGGGTGTGAAAGTGCAGAATAGAGGGCTTTCAAGAATCTTTTTGGTTTCCTCTTTGTAGCTGCATGGGAAGCTGGAACGGCTGCCGGTTGTTGCGAGGCTGATGTTTGGGACTTCAGAAGGCTAGGCTTTGAGCAGCAAAATGTCAAATCGGCAGAAAATCCTGGAGGCTGATATTATGGATAAGCAAAATGGGAAGAGGCATGCGTTCAGCTAGTCTGGTTTCCAATTTAAAAGTCAGTCGGTGTAGCCAGGCACGATTCATAGCGAGAAATATTTTCCCCAAATGTATCCACGTTGTCCTTGGGCTTCATTTAGGTAGGCTTTCCCGTCTTCCACGCACAGGCTCGTTCCGCAGAGGTATGAGTGTCAGACCACCGTGATGGAGAGTTTATTTTGTTTTAATGTTGAAGTCCAGTTTTTAGCATTTCCTTGAAAGGAAGCAGATGTCAGATTGTCCTCAGTGCCCGTCTCTCCTCAGCTTCTTCCTCCAGCTGAAAGGGAATCAAATTCGTACGGTGTCTGTGGGAGAACAGTGTCCTCCAGTTCTTGTTCTGTTGCTTCTTGTTCTTCTCTATCAATGGAAATGTCACTTAGCAAAAGAAGGGAGTTTTCTGCTGCGGACGTCTAAGCTGGCCACACCAGCTTTCAGGTTCCAAAGCACAAAAGGTGACTTTTGACAATTTTGACGGGCGATGTACAGGCGAATATTGGGCATTGTATACAGATGCTATCAAGAGATGCTGCCCTGCTCCTTTATTTTGCCTTGTGGAAGAGCTGCTTTGTAGGCTGAAGAATTGGACTTAAACCCTCGAGAAGGCTGAAAAAAATATTGTTTGCGTGGAAGGGAACGGACAGAGTAATGAAGTCACTTGATCTTGAAAAGTAGAGTTTAAAGATAGTGCCCAAACATGATCTGCAGTTCTGGGAGGCAGGGTTTCAGAGGGTCAGCCGTTCCTTAATTTACCCAAAGACTTGTTTGTGGGGAAGGGTTTGGATGGGACTCGGGTGCCTTTCAGAGGACAGAAAGACGTTTGGTAGCACGAGTGGTATGACTTGTCTGTGGTTAGGAGGTAAGTTTGCATGGGACAAAATATCACTTCTGATTGATCGCAACCTTGTGTGTTTTTATTATTAACAGCTCTGTACTGGTTTGTCCGAGAGAGCTTTGGGCTTCCTATGGAAGAATTTAACCCCCAGATGATTGAAACAAGCAATCTGCTGGCCTTAGGAGTCAATTTGGAACCTTAGGTTGCTTTATACTCCTAATTTAACTATTTTTCGGGTTTTTTTGGCAGCCTGCAGGGTCATTGCACTAGTGGTTTTGGTGGTGAAGGAGGGAAGAGAAAATAATTTGTGCTATGGTATTAAGAGTAACGGGGTGGAATAAGATCTTGTCTGTGCTCCATGAGATCGGCACTCATGAAAGGAATGTGAAAGCTCCACCTGAAGAAATCTTCAGGCAAAAGGCCACGTGTTTTAGGGCAAAGTGATGTCATCATCAGGATCTGCATTTTCTGCAAATACCTGTTGTTAATTTAAAAGGTGAACTTTTCACAGAATCACAGAATGTTGGGGATTGGAAGGGACCGTGAAAGCTCCTGTAGTCCGGTCCCCCTGCTGGAGCAGGAACACCTAAATGAGGCCACAAAGGAACTCGTCCAAGCGGATTTTGAAAGTCTCCAGAGAAGGAGACTCCACAACCCCCTGGGCAGCCGTTGACCACAAGTCACCACTAGGCAATGTTCTGTGATTAAAGGCAAGCATTGAGAGAGGTATCAGGCTAATTACGAAAAGCCATCTCGGAAGAGACCGAACCCAGGAGTGGGCCCCAACGAATCAAGAACAAAGTGTCACTTCAGAGACGTGAGACTCCCATCACGGAGCTGGGAGTCAGGCACGCATCCCCAGCAAAGGTTCAGTGGGTTTCGGATGGCGTGTAGGCAAGAACAGTTTGTGCAGCGCAGGAAGCTCTGAGGGAGAGAGGCGCTCCATTTTGGGTGGAAAAGGAGTCCTTTTTCTATCAAAAGAGACAGAAGAAGACATAGGACACCACCTCCTTTGAGCAGCTGAAAGACGCTGCTAATTTCTGTGTTTCACCTGAGACAAGCGATAGGCACCGCTGCTTCCTAGTCTCTGAGAATGGCACCTTTCGCAGAGCAATTCCTCCTTCTCAGACAGCCCGTTGCTCTTCTAGTTGCTTCCTTTTGCCCTTGGTGGTGGTGTCTTCAGGAAGTCTCTGGTTCTTAGGTACCCTTAGGCTGCACTTGCAGGAGGCCAGCAGCGCCTTGCAAGGATGCTGCGCGTTGCCAGGCGCGGTTCCCCAGCTGGCAAGCATTCTCTTCTGCCAGGCTTTTAGGAGACTTTTGCTGTCAGCCTTTTTCCCAGTCGGGCCAGGTCACCTTTGTGGCCGCTCCCATCCCCAACGCTTTCCCATTCCCATGATGACTTCTCATCCCCCAAATGACTTCTCATCCCCAAGTCTCACTTGGGGACCCGCCACTCGCAGGCATTCCCCGTCAACAGCAGACATCCCCAAACCACCACTTTGCGGCACGGACAGCGGGAGAGGGCTGCGTTCAGCACCGCTCCCCTCCCCCCCCCTCCCCCCGACCTATGCAGGAAGAAGCGCAGGCAGAGGCTTTGCAGGGTGGAAAAGTCATAATTTAATAGTGGGTTAATTGTGGCTGCCACCCCCAGCCCGTCCCCACGTGAGGCGCGGCCGCCCGCTCAGTTGCGGCGCCTGGCCTGGCGGCCCGCGTGGTCGCCAGAGCCCAGCTCCTCCTCTTGGATCCAACGTAGCCAGGCTAGGTCGTCGTCATCGTCGACGTACCACAGGGGCTGTGGCAGCATGTGTCTGTCCCGCTGCAAGCGCCAGGAGCGGCTGCGGAAGAACTGTTGTGCTTCGTCAGGGCCGCGCTCCCTGCGCCGGGGCGAGATGCTGCGGGAGCGGTAGCTGGAAGGGCTCCTGTGGCGCCGCTGCTGCTGCTGCCGCCCCATCCCCGCGTCGCGATGCAGTCTTCCGCGGGGCTGGTGGGCCGAGGCGTCGCGCTGGGCGGGCGGCAGCAGGCGCACGATGTCCGCAATAGGCCCGCGGCACAGCGGGCAGGTGGCTCTTTGAGCGGCCCAGGGCTGGATGCAGTGCAGGCAGAAGGAGTGCCTGCAGGGGTCCACACAAGCCGTGTTGGCCAGCTGGCCCAGGCAGATGGGGCACGTCTCGTCCCCAGGGGCCTCCTCTGGCTGCTCGTGCTGTTGCTGGCTCATGGCGCCTGCAGCTGCCCTGGCGTAGAGATGGTCTTCCCCTGGGGTAGGCTGCCCTGGTGCCAGGTGGTTATCAGCAGCCTGCGGTCAGGATGGCTCAGCGCCGCCTCGCGTCTCGCCGGCAGGACCTCGCCGCCTCGCGTCTCGCTGGCTGGACCTCGCCGCCTCGCGTGCCACCGGCAGGACTAGTACAGAGAGAAGCAGGAAGAAAATATTCTAGCAGCAAGTATACACGAACTTTCTAGGTTCATCCAAGTTGTCTATAGTACTAGAGCGGGAAAGATTCTTAGTATGGACTACAGGCATTGCTGTTACAATGGCAGCTCTGCTTATGATAGGTTATACTTCGAAGGCAAGACTATACTTAGGATAGGTGAGGTCCATAGAGGTACAGATATTCGATAACATTACCGAAGGACCTCGATGGCTCGTGTGCAGAAAGAAGGGCTTTGCGTGTGCCTCGTGCAACAGCTCCGCCTCTCGCCTTCCAGCAGTGGGACCTCGAGCTCGCGAGTACCACCAGCTGGACTGGCCGGGGGCGCGCTGCTCAAGGCACTTATGGCCAGCCACCTTTTGTGAGGCCGTAGGGTGACAGTGACTCAGCGATGGCATCACAAGGGTCTCGAGGTGGCCCTGATGTCAGCAGTGCCAGAGGTTGCCTGGCTGCGGTGAGACAATGGTGATGTGAGATGGCTGCTCCACGCTGACAGGAGCCGTGTCTGCCAGGCTGGGGTCCAGGCCAGGAGCTCGTCCCGCGGCCTGGGAACTGCCCCTGGGAGCCGGGGATGTCCTTGACGCGCAGCTGGACACCCGAGCGTCGGAGACATCCTGAAGAGAGCATGGAACCAACGAGTATAAAGCACAAAATGTGTAACAATAACCTGAAGGGATGTCTGAGATTGCTTAAGCGTTGTATTGGCCTTGCGTCGTGAGAAGACTCACCTCTATCCCCAAACTCCAGGCTGAAGGTGCTCTGTCACCCTTACCGTGAAAAAGTTTTGTCTCGTATTTAAGTGGAACCTCGTGTGTTCCAGCTGGCACCCATTGCCCCGTGTCCTGTCGTTGGACGTCACCGAGAAGAGCCTGGCTCCATCCTCCTGACACTCACCCTTTCCATATTTACAAAGATCAGTAAGGTCCCCCGTCAGTGTCCTTTTCTCCAAGCTAAAGAGAGCCAGCTCCCTCAGCCTTCCCTTGTCAGGGAGCTGCTCCACTTCCTTAGTCATCCTCGTGGTTCTGTGCTGGACTCTCTCAAGCAACTTGAAATCTAGATGGGTGTGAAAGTGCAGAATAGAGGGCTTTCAAGAATCTTTTTGGTTTCCTCTTTGTAGCTGCATGGGAAGCTGGAACGGCTGCCGGTTGTTGCGAGGCTGATGTTTGGGACTTCAGAAGGCTAGGCTTTGAGCAGCAAAATGTCAAATCGGCAGAAAATCCTGGAGGCTGATATTATGGATAAGCAAAATGGGAAGAGGCATGCGTTCAGCTAGTCTGGTTTCCAATTTAAAAGTCAGTCGGTGTAGCCAGGCACGATTCATAGCGAGAAATATTTTCCCCAAATGTATCCACGTTGTCCTTGGGCTTCATTTAGGTAGGCTTTCCCGTCTTCCACGCACAGGCTCGTTCCGCAGAGGTATGAGTGTCAGACCACCGTGATGGAGAGTTTATTTTGTTTTAATGTTGAAGTCCAGTTTTTAGCATTTCCTTGAAAGGAAGCAGATGTCAGATTGTCCTCAGTGCCCGTCTCTCCTCAGCTTCTTCCTCCAGCTGAAAGGGAATCAAATTCGTACGGTGTCTGTGGGAGAACAGTGTCCTCCAGTTCTTGTTCTGTTGCTTCTTGTTCTTCTCTATCAATGGAAATGTCACTTAGCAAAAGAAGGGAGTTTTCTGCTGCGGACGTCTAAGCTGGCCACACCAGCTTTCAGGTTGCAAAGCACAAAAGGTGACTTTTGACAATTTTGACGGGCGATGTACAGGCGAATATTGGGCATTGTATACAGATGCTATCAAGAGATGCTGCCCTGCTCCTTTATTTTGCCTTGTGGAAGAGCTGCTTTGTAGGCTGAAGAATTGGACTTAAACCCTCGAGAAGGCTGAAAAAAATATTGTTTGCGTGGAAGGGAACGGACAGAGTAATGAAGTCACTTGATCTTGAAAAGTAGAGTTTAAAGATAGTGCCCAAACATGATCTGCAGTTCTGGGAGGCAGGGTTTCAGAGGGTCAGCCGTTCCTTAATTTACCCAAAGACTTGTTTGTGGGGAAGGGTTTGGATGGGACTCGGGTGCCTTTCAGAGGACAGAAAGACGTTTGGTAGCACGAGTGGTATGACTTGTCTGTGGTTAGGAGGTAAGTTTGCATGGGACAAAATATCACTTCTGATTGATCGCAACCTTGTGTGTTTTTATTATTAACAGCTCTGTACTGGTTTGTCCGAGAGAGCTTTGGGCTTCCTATGGAAGAATTTAACCCCCAGATGATTGAAACAAGCAATCTGCTGGCCTTAGGAGTCAATTTGGAACCTTAGGTTGCTTTATACTCCTAATTTAACTATTTTTCGGGTTTTTTTGGCAGCCTGCAGGGTCATTGCACTAGTGGTTTTGGTGGTGAAGGAGGGAAGAGAAAATAATTTGTGCTATGGTATTAAGAGTAACGGGGTGGAATAAGATCTTGTCTGTGCTCCATGAGATCGGCACTCATGAAAGGAATGTGAAAGCTCCACCTGAAGAAATCTTCAGGCAAAAGGCCACGTGTTTTAGGGCAAAGTGATGTCATCATCAGGATCTGCATTTTCTGCAAATACCTGTTGTTAATTTAAAAGGTGAACTTTTCACAGAATCACAGAATGTTGGGGATTGGAAGGGACCGTGAAAGCTCCTGTAGTCCGGTCCCCCTGCTGGAGCAGGAACACCTAAATGAGGCCACAAAGGAACTCGTCCAAGCGGATTTTGAAAGTCTCCAGAGAAGGAGACTCCCCAACCCCCTGGGCAGCCGTTGACCACAAGTCACCACTAGGCAATGTTCTGTGATTAAAGGCAAGCATTGAGAGAGGTATCAGGCTAATTACGAAAAGCCATCTCGGAAGAGACCGAACCCAGGAGTGGGCCCCAACGAATCAAGAACAAAGTGTCACTTCAGAGACGTGAGACTCCCATCACGGAGCTGGGAGTCAGGCACGCATCCCCAGCAAAGGTTCAGTGGGTTTCGGATGGCGTGTAGGCAAGAACAGTTTGTGCAGCGCAGGAAGCTCTGAGGGAGAGAGGCGCTCCATTTTGGGTGGAAAAGGAGTCCTTTTTCTATCAAAAGAGACAGAAGAAGACATAGGACACCACCTCCTTTGAGCAGCTGAAAGACGCTGCTAATTTCTGTGTTTCACCTGAGACAAGCGATAGGCACCGCTGCTTCCTAGTCTCTGAGAATGGCACCTTTCGCAGAGCAATTCCTCCTTCTCAGACAGCCCGTTGCTCTTCTAGTTGCTTCCTTTTGCCCTTGGTGGTGGTGTCTTCAGGAAGTCTCTGGTTCTTAGGTACCCTTAGGCTGCACTTGCAGGAGGCCAGCAGCGCCTTGCAAGGATGCTGCGCGTTGCCAGGCGCGGTTCCCCAGCTGGCAAGCATTCTCTTCTGCCAGGCTTTTAGGAGACTTTTGCTGTCAGCCTTTTTCCCAGTCGGGCCAGGTCACCTTTGTGGCCGCTCCCATCCCCAACGCTTTCCCATTCCCATGATGACTTCTCATCCCCCAAATGACTTCTCATCCCCAAGTCTCACTTGGGGACCCGCCACTCGCAGGCATTCCCCGTCAACAGCAGACATCCCCAAACCACCACTTTGCGGCACGGACAGCGGGAGAGGGCTGCGTTCAGCACCGCTCCCCTCCCCCCCCCTCCCCCCGACCTATGCAGGAAGAAGCGCAGGCAGAGGCTTTGCAGGGTGGAAAAGTCATAATTTAATAGTGGGTTAATTGTGGCTGCCACCCCCAGCCCGTCCCCACGTGAGGCGCGGCCGCCCGCTCAGTTGCGGCGCCTGGCCTGGCGGCCCGCGTGGTCGCCAGAGCCCAGCTCCTCCTCTTGGATCCAACGTAGCCAGGCTAGGTCGTCGTCATCGTCGACGTACCACAGGGGCTGTGGCAGCATGTGTCTGTCCCGCTGCAAGCGCCAGGAGCGGCTGCGGAAGAACTGTTGTGCTTCGTCAGGGCCGCGCTCCCTGCGCCGGGGCGAGATGCTGCGGGAGCGGTAGCTGGAAGGGCTCCTGTGGCGCCGCTGCTGCTGCTGCCGCCCCATCCCCGCGTCGCGATGCAGTCTTCCGCGGGGCTGGTGGGCCGAGGCGTCGCGCTGGGCGGGCGGCAGCAGGCGCACGATGTCCGCAATAGGCCCGCGGCACAGCGGGCAGGTGGCTCTTTGAGCGGCCCAGGGCTGGATGCAGTGCAGGCAGAAGGAGTGCCTGCAGGGGTCCACACAAGCCGTGTTGGCCAGCTGGCCCAGGCAGATGGGGCACGTCTCGTCCCCAGGGGCCTCCTCTGGCTGCTCGTGCTGTTGCTGGCTCATGGCGCCTGCAGCTGCCCTGGCGTAGAGATGGTCTTCCCCTGGGGTAGGCTGCCCTGGTGCCAGGTGGTTATCAGCAGCCTGCGGTCAGGATGGCTCAGCGCCGCCTCGCGTCTCGCCGGCAGGACCTCGCCGCCTCGCGTCTCGCTGGCTGGACCTCGCCGCCTCGCGTGCCACCGGCAGGACTAGTACAGAGAGAAGCAGGAAGAAAATATTCTAGCAGCAAGTATACACGAACTTTCTAGGTTCATCCAAGTTGTCTATAGTACTAGAGCGGGAAAGATTCTTAGTATGGACTACAGGCATTGCTGTTACAATGGCAGCTCTGCTTATGATAGGTTATACTTCGAAGGCAAGACTATACTTAGGATAGGTGAGGTCCATAGAGGTACAGATATTCGATAACATTACCGAAGGACCTCGATGGCTCGTGTGCAGAAAGAAGGGCTTTGCGTGTGCCTCGTGCAACAGCTCCGCCTCTCGCCTTCCAGCAGTGGGACCTCGAGCTCGCGAGTACCACCAGCTGGACTGGCCGGGGGCGCGCTGCTCAAGGCACTTATGGCCAGCCACCTTTTGTGAGGCCGTAGGGTGACAGTGACTCAGCGATGGCATCACAAGGGTCTCGAGGTGGCCCTGATGTCAGCAGTGCCAGAGGTTGCCTGGCTGCGGTGAGACAATGGTGATGTGAGATGGCTGCTCCACGCTGACAGGAGCCGTGTCTGCCAGGCTGGGGTCCAGGCCAGGAGCTCGTCCCGCGGCCTGGGAACTGCCCCTGGGAGCCGGGGATGTCCTTGACGCGCAGCTGGACACCCGAGCGTCGGAGACATCCTGAAGAGAGCATGGAACCAACGAGTATAAAGCACAAAATGTGTAACAATAACCTGAAGGGATGTCTGAGATTGCTTAAGCGTTGTATTGGCCTTGCGTCGTGAGAAGACTCACCTCTATCCCCAAAATCCAGGCTGAAGGTGCTCTGTCACCCTTACCGTGAAAAAGTTTTGTCTCGTATTTAAGTGGAACCTCGTGTGTTCCAGCTGGCACCCATTGCCCCGTGTCCTGTCGTTGGACGTCACCGAGAAGAGCCTGGCTCCATCCTCCTGACACTCACCCTTTCCATATTTACAAAGATCAGTAAGGTCCCCCGTCAGTGTCCTTTTCTCCAAGCTAAAGAGAGCCAGCTCCCTCAGCCTTCCCTTGTCAGGGAGCTGCTCCACTTCCTTAGTCATCCTCGTGGTTCTGTGCTGGACTCTCTCAAGCAACTTGAAATCTAGATGGGTGTGAAAGTGCAGAATAGAGGGCTTTCAAGAATCTTTTTGGTTTCCTCTTTGTAGCTGCATGGGAAGCTGGAACGGCTGCCGGTTGTTGCGAGGCTGATGTTTGGGACTTCAGAAGGCTAGGCTTTGAGCAGCAAAATGTCAAATCGGCAGAAAATCCTGGAGGCTGATATTATGGATAAGCAAAATGGGAAGAGGCATGCGTTCAGCTAGTCTGGTTTCCAATTTAAAAGTCAGTCGGTGTAGCCAGGCACGATTCATAGCGAGAAATATTTTCCCCAAATGTATCCACGTTGTCCTTGGGCTTCATTTAGGTAGGCTTTCCCGTCTTCCACGCACAGGCTCGTTCCGCAGAGGTATGAGTGTCAGACCACCGTGATGGAGAGTTTATTTTGTTTTAATGTTGAAGTCCAGTTTTTAGCATTTCCTTGAAAGGAAGCAGATGTCAGATTGTCCTCAGTGCCCGTCTCTCCTCAGCTTCTTCCTCCAGCTGAAAGGGAATCAAATTCGTACGGTGTCTGTGGGAGAACAGTGTCCTCCAGTTCTTGTTCTGTTGCTTCTTGTTCTTCTCTATCAATGGAAATGTCACTTAGCAAAAGAAGGGAGTTTTCTGCTGCGGACGTCTAAGCTGGCCACACCAGCTTTCAGGTTGCAAAGCACAAAAGGTGACTTTTGACAATTTTGACGGGCGATGTACAGGCGAATATTGGGCATTGTATACAGATGCTATCAAGAGATGCTGCCCTGCTCCTTTATTTTGCCTTGTGGAAGAGCTGCTTTGTAGGCTGAAGAATTGGACTTAAACCCTCGAGAAGGCTGAAAAAAATATTGTTTGCGTGGAAGGGAACGGACAGAGTAATGAAGTCACTTGATCTTGAAAAGTAGAGTTTAAAGATAGTGCCCAAACATGATCTGCAGTTCTGGGAGGCAGGGTTTCAGAGGGTCAGCCGTTCCTTAATTTACCCAAAGACTTGTTTGTGGGGAAGGGTTTGGATGGGACTCGGGTGCCTTTCAGAGGACAGAAAGACGTTTGGTAGCACGAGTGGTATGACTTGTCTGTGGTTAGGAGGTAAGTTTGCATGGGACAAAATATCACTTCTGATTGATCGCAACCTTGTGTGTTTTTATTATTAACAGCTCTGTACTGGTTTGTCCGAGAGAGCTTTGGGCTTCCTATGGAAGAATTTAACCCCCAGATGATTGAAACAAGCAATCTGCTGGCCTTAGGAGTCAATTTGGAACCTTAGGTTGCTTTATACTCCTAATTTAACTATTTTTCGGGTTTTTTTGGCAGCCTGCAGGGTCATTGCACTAGTGGTTTTGGTGGTGAAGGAGGGAAGAGAAAATAATTTGTGCTATGGTATTAAGAGTAACGGGGTGGAATAAGATCTTGTCTGTGCTCCATGAGATCGGCACTCATGAAAGGAATGTGAAAGCTCCACCTGAAGAAATCTTCAGGCAAAAGGCCACGTGTTTTAGGGCAAAGTGATGTCATCATCAGGATCTGCATTTTCTGCAAATACCTGTTGTTAATTTAAAAGGTGAACTTTTCACAGAATCACAGAATGTTGGGGATTGGAAGGGACCGTGAAAGCTCCTGTAGTCCGGTCCCCCTGCTGGAGCAGGAACACCTAAATGAGGCCACAAAGGAACTCGTCCAAGCGGATTTTGAAAGTCTCCAGAGAAGGAGACTCCCCAACCCCCTGGGCAGCCGTTGACCACAAGTCACCACTAGGCAATGTTCTGTGATTAAAGGCAAGCATTGAGAGAGGTATCAGGCTAATTACGAAAAGCCATCTCGGAAGAGACCGAACCCAGGAGTGGGCCCCAACGAATCAAGAACAAAGTGTCACTTCAGAGACGTGAGACTCCCATCACGGAGCTGGGAGTCAGGCACGCATCCCCAGCAAAGGTTCAGTGGGTTTCGGATGGCGTGTAGGCAAGAACAGTTTGTGCAGCGCAGGAAGCTCTGAGGGAGAGAGGCGCTCCATTTTGGGTGGAAAAGGAGTCCTTTTTCTATCAAAAGAGACAGAAGAAGACATAGGACACCACCTCCTTTGAGCAGCTGAAAGACGCTGCTAATTTCTGTGTTTCACCTGAGACAAGCGATAGGCACCGCTGCTTCCTAGTCTCTGAGAATGGCACCTTTCGCAGAGCAATTCCTCCTTCTCAGACAGCCCGTTGCTCTTCTAGTTGCTTCCTTTTGCCCTTGGTGGTGGTGTCTTCAGGAAGTCTCTGGTTCTTAGGTACCCTTAGGCTGCACTTGCAGGAGGCCAGCAGCGCCTTGCAAGGATGCTGCGCGTTGCCAGGCGCGGTTCCCCAGCTGGCAAGCATTCTCTTCTGCCAGGCTTTTAGGAGACTTTTGCTGTCAGCCTTTTTCCCAGTCGGGCCAGGTCACCTTTGTGGCCGCTCCCATCCCCAACGCTTTCCCATTCCCATGATGACTTCTCATCCCCCAAATGACTTCTCATCCCCAAGTCTTACTTGGGGACCCGCCACTCGCAGGCATTCCCCGTCAACAGCAGACATCCCCAAACCACCACTTTGCGGCACGGACAGCGGGAGAGGGCTGCGTTCAGCACCGCTCCCCTCCCCCCCCCTCCCCCCGACCTATGCAGGAAGAAGCGCAGGCAGAGGCTTTGCAGGGTGGAAAAGTCATAATTTAATAGTGGGTTAATTGTGGCTGCCACCCCCAGCCCGTCCCCACGTGAGGCGCGGCCGCCCGCTCAGTTGCGGCGCCTGGCCTGGCGGCCCGCGTGGTCGCCAGAGCCCAGCTCCTCCTCTTGGATCCAACGTAGCCAGGCTAGGTCGTCGTCATCGTCGACGTACCACAGGGGCTGTGGCAGCATGTGTCTGTCCCGCTGCAAGCGCCAGGAGCGGCTGCGGAAGAACTGTTGTGCTTCGTCAGGGCCGCGCTCCCTGCGCCGGGGCGAGATGCTGCGGGAGCGGTAGCTGGAAGGGCTCCTGTGGCGCCGCTGCTGCTGCTGCCGCCCCATCCCCGCGTCGCGATGCAGTCTTCCGCGGGGCTGGTGGGCCGAGGCGTCGCGCTGGGCGGGCGGCAGCAGGCGCACGATGTCCGCAATAGGCCCGCGGCACAGCGGGCAGGTGGCTCTTTGAGCGGCCCAGGGCTGGATGCAGTGCAGGCAGAAGGAGTGCCTGCAGGGGTCCACACAAGCCGTGTTGGCCAGCTGGCCCAGGCAGATGGGGCACGTCTCGTCCCCAGGGGCCTCCTCTGGCTGCTCGTGCTGTTGCTGGCTCATGGCGCCTGCAGCTGCCCTGGCGTAGAGATGGTCTTCCCCTGGGGTAGGCTGCCCTGGTGCCAGGTGGTTATCAGCAGCCTGCGGTCAGGATGGCTCAGCGCCGCCTCGCGTCTCGCCGGCAGGACCTCGCCGCCTCGCGTCTCGCTGGCTGGACCTCGCCGCCTCGCGTGCCACCGGCAGGACTAGTACAGAGAGAAGCAGGAAGAAAATATTCTAGCAGCAAGTATACACGAACTTTCTAGGTTCATCCAAGTTGTCTATAGTACTAGAGCGGGAAAGATTCTTAGTATGGACTACAGGCATTGCTGTTACAATGGCAGCTCTGCTTATGATAGGTTATACTTCGAAGGCAAGACTATACTTAGGATAGGTGAGGTCCATAGAGGTACAGATATTCGATAACATTACCGAAGGACCTCGATGGCTCGTGTGCAGAAAGAAGGGCTTTGCGTGTGCCTCGTGCAACAGCTCCGCCTCTCGCCTTCCAGCAGTGGGACCTCGAGCTCGCGAGTACCACCAGCTGGACTGGCCGGGGGCGCGCTGCTCAAGGCACTTATGGCCAGCCACCTTTTGTGAGGCCGTAGGGTGACAGTGACTCAGCGATGGCATCACAAGGGTCTCGAGGTGGCCCTGATGTCAGCAGTGCCAGAGGTTGCCTGGCTGCGGTGAGACAATGGTGATGTGAGATGGCTGCTCCACGCTGACAGGAGCCGTGTCTGCCAGGCTGGGGTCCAGGCCAGGAGCTCGTCCCGCGGCCTGGGAACTGCCCCTGGGAGCCGGGGATGTCCTTGACGCGCAGCTGGACACCCGAGCGTCGGAGACATCCTGAAGAGAGCATGGAACCAACGAGTATAAAGCACAAAATGTGTAACAATAACCTGAAGCGATGTCTGAGATTGCTTAAGCGTTGTATTGGCCTTGCGTCGTGAGAAGACTCACCTCTATCCCCAAAATCCAGGCTGAAGGTGCTCTGTCACCCTTACCGTGAAAAAGTTTTGTCTCGTATTTAAGTGGAACCTCGTGTGTTCCAGCTGGCACCCATTGCCCCGTGTCCTGTCGTTGGACGTCACCGAGAAGAGCCTGGCTCCATCCTCCTGACACTCACCCTTTCCATATTTACAAAGATCAGTAAGGTCCCCCGTCAGTGTCCTTTTCTCCAAGCTAAAGAGAGCCAGCTCCCTCAGCCTTCCCTTGTCAGGGAGCTGCTCCACTTCCTTAGTCATCCTCGTGGTTCTGTGCTGGACTCTCTCAAGCAACTTGAAATCTAGATGGGTGTGAAAGTGCAGAATAGAGGGCTTTCAAGAATCTTTTTGGTTTCCTCTTTGTAGCTGCATGGGAAGCTGGAACGGCTGCCGGTTGTTGCGAGGCTGATGTTTGGGACTTCAGAAGGCTAGGCTTTGAGCAGCAAAATGTCAAATCGGCAGAAAATCCTGGAGGCTGATATTATGGATAAGCAAAATGGGAAGAGGCATGCGTTCAGCTAGTCTGGTTTCCAATTTAAAAGTCAGTCGGTGTAGCCAGGCACGATTCATAGCGAGAAATATTTTCCCCAAATGTATCCACGTTGTCCTTGGGCTTCATTTAGGTAGGCTTTCCCGTCTTCCACGCACAGGCTCGTTCCGCAGAGGTATGAGTGTCAGACCACCGTGATGGAGAGTTTATTTTGTTTTAATGTTGAAGTCCAGTTTTTAGCATTTCCTTGAAAGGAAGCAGATGTCAGATTGTCCTCAGTGCCCGTCTCTCCTCAGCTTCTTCCTCCAGCTGAAAGGGAATCAAATTCGTACGGTGTCTGTGGGAGAACAGTGTCCTCCAGTTCTTGTTCTGTTGCTTCTTGTTCTTCTCTATCAATGGAAATGTCACTTAGCAAAAGAAGGGAGTTTTCTGCTGCGGACGTCTAAGCTGGCCACACCAGCTTTCAGGTTGCAAAGCACAAAAGGTGACTTTTGACAATTTTGACGGGCGATGTACAGGCGAATATTGGGCATTGTATACAGATGCTATCAAGAGATGCTGCCCTGCTCCTTTATTTTGCCTTGTGGAAGAGCTGCTTTGTAGGCTGAAGAATTGGACTTAAACCCTCGAGAAGGCTGAAAAAAATATTGTTTGCGTGGAAGGGAACGGACAGAGTAATGAAGTCACTTGATCTTGAAAAGTAGAGTTTAAAGATAGTGCCCAAACATGATCTGCAGTTCTGGGAGGCAGGGTTTCAGAGGGTCAGCCGTTCCTTAATTTACCCAAAGACTTGTTTGTGGGGAAGGGTTTGGATGGGACTCGGGTGCCTTTCAGAGGACAGAAAGACGTTTGGTAGCACGAGTGGTATGACTTGTCTGTGGTTAGGAGGTAAGTTTGCATGGGACAAAATATCACTTCTGATTGATCGCAACCTTGTGTGTTTTTATTATTAACAGCTCTGTACTGGTTTGTCCGAGAGAGCTTTGGGCTTCCTATGGAAGAATTTAACCCCCAGATGATTGAAACAAGCAATCTGCTGGCCTTAGGAGTCAATTTGGAACCTTAGGTTGCTTTATACTCCTAATTTAACTATTTTTCGGGTTTTTTTGGCAGCCTGCAGGGTCATTGCACTAGTGGTTTTGGTGGTGAAGGAGGGAAGAGAAAATAATTTGTGCTATGGTATTAAGAGTAACGGGGTGGAATAAGATCTTGTCTGTGCTCCATGAGATCGGCACTCATGAAAGGAATGTGAAAGCTCCACCTGAAGAAATCTTCAGGCAAAAGGCCACGTGTTTTAGGGCAAAGTGATGTCATCATCAGGATCTGCATTTTCTGCAAATACCTGTTGTTAATTTAAAAGGTGAACTTTTCACAGAATCACAGAATGTTGGGGATTGGAAGGGACCGTGAAAGCTCCTGTAGTCCGGTCCCCCTGCTGGAGCAGGAACACCTAAATGAGGCCACAAAGGAACTCGTCCAAGCGGATTTTGAAAGTCTCCAGAGAAGGAGACTCCACAACCCCCTGGGCAGCCGTTGACCACAAGTCACCACTAGGCAATGTTCTGTGATTAAAGGCAAGCATTGAGAGAGGTATCAGGCTAATTACGAAAAGCCATCTCGGAAGAGACCGAACCCAGGAGTGGGCCCCGACGAATCAAGAACAAAGTGTCACTTCAGAGACGTGAGACTCCCATCACGGAGCTGGGAGTCAGGCACGCATCCCCAGCAAAGGTTCAGTGGGTTTCGGATGGCGTGTAGGCAAGAACAGTTTGTGCAGCGCAGGAAGCTCTGAGGGAGAGAGGCGCTCCATTTTGGGTGGAAAAGGAGTCCTTTTTCTATCAAAAGAGACAGAAGAAGACATAGGACACCACCTCCTTTGAGCAGCTGAAAGACGCTGCTAATTTCTGTGTTTCACCTGAGACAAGCGATAGGCACCGCTGCTTCCTAGTCTCTGAGAATGGCACCTTTCGCAGAGCAATTCCTCCTTCTCAGACAGCCCGTTGCTCTTCTAGTTGCTTCCTTTTGCCCTTGGTGGTGGTGTCTTCAGGAAGTCTCTGGTTCTTAGGTACCCTTAGGCTGCACTTGCAGGAGGCCAGCAGCGCCTTGCAAGGATGCTGCGCGTTGCCAGGCGCGGTTCCCCAGCTGGCAAGCATTCTCTTCTGCCAGGCTTTTAGGAGACTTTTGCTGTCAGCCTTTTTCCCAGTCGGGCCAGGTCACCTTTGTGGCCGCTCCCATCCCCAACGCTTTCCCATTCCCATGATGACTTCTCATCCCCCAAATGACTTCTCATCCCCAAGTCTCACTTGGGGACCCGCCACTCGCAGGCATTCCCCGTCAACAGCAGACATCCCCAAACCACCACTTTGCGGCACGGACAGCGGGAGAGGGCTGCGTTCAGCACCGCTCCCCTCCCCCCCCCTCCCCCCGACCTATGCAGGAAGAAGCGCAGGCAGAGGCTTTGCAGGGTGGAAAAGTCATAATTTAATAGTGGGTTAATTGTGGCTGCCACCCCCAGCCCGTCCCCACGTGAGGCGCGGCCGCCCGCTCAGTTGCGGCGCCTGGCCTGGCGGCCCGCGTGGTCGCCAGAGCCCAGCTCCTCCTCTTGGATCCAACGTAGCCAGGCTAGGTCGTCGTCATCGTCGACGTACCACAGGGGCTGTGGCAGCATGTGTCTGTCCCGCTGCAAGCGCCAGGAGCGGCTGCGGAAGAACTGTTGTGCTTCGTCAGGGCCGCGCTCCCTGCGCCGGGGCGAGATGCTGCGGGAGCGGTAGCTGGAAGGGCTCCTGTGGCGCCGCTGCTGCTGCTGCCGCCCCATCCCCGCGTCGCGATGCAGTCTTCCGCGGGGCTGGTGGGCCGAGGCGTCGCGCTGGGCGGGCGGCAGCAGGCGCACGATGTCCGCAATAGGCCCGCGGCACAGCGGGCAGGTGGCTCTTTGAGCGGCCCAGGGCTGGATGCAGTGCAGGCAGAAGGAGTGCCTGCAGGGGTCCACACAAGCCGTGTTGGCCAGCTGGCCCAGGCAGATGGGGCACGTCTCGTCCCCAGGGGCCTCCTCTGGCTGCTCGTGCTGTTGCTGGCTCATGGCGCCTGCAGCTGCCCTGGCGTAGAGATGGTCTTCCCCTGGGGTAGGCTGCCCTGGTGCCAGGTGGTTATCAGCAGCCTGCGGTCAGGATGGCTCAGCGCCGCCTCGCGTCTCGCCGGCAGGACCTCGCCGCCTCGCGTCTCGCTGGCTGGACCTCGCCGCCTCGCGTGCCACCGGCAGGACTAGTACAGAGAGAAGCAGGAAGAAAATATTCTAGCAGCAAGTATACACGAACTTTCTAGGTTCATCCAAGTTGTCTATAGTACTAGAGCGGGAAAGATTCTTAGTATGGACTACAGGCATTGCTGTTACAATGGCAGCTCTGCTTATGATAGGTTATACTTCGAAGGCAAGGCTATACTTAGGATAGGTGAGGTCCATAGAGGTACAGATATTCGATAACATTACCGAAGGACCTCGATGGCTCGTGTGCAGAAAGAAGGGCTTTGCGTGTGCCTCGTGCAACAGCTCCGCCTCTCGCCTTCCAGCAGTGGGACCTCGAGCTCGCGAGTACCACCAGCTGGACTGGCCGGGGGCGCGCTGCTCAAGGCACTTATGGCCAGCCACCTTTTGTGAGGCCGTAGGGTGACAGTGACTCAGCGATGGCATCACAAGGGTCTCGAGGTGGCCCTGATGTCAGCAGTGCCAGAGGTTGCCTGGCTGCGGTGAGACAATGGTGATGTGAGATGGCTGCTCCACGCTGACAGGAGCCGTGTCTGCCAGGCTGGGGTCCAGGCCAGGAGCTCGTCCCGCGGCCTGGGAACTGCCCCTGGGAGCCGGGGATGTCCTTGACGCGCAGCTGGACACCCGAGCGTCGGAGACATCCTGAAGAGAGCATGGAACCAACGAGTATAAAGCACAAAATGTGTAACAATAACCTGAAGGGATGTCTGAGATTGCTTAAGCGTTGTATTGGCCTTGCGTCGTGAGAAGACTCACCTCTATCCCCAAAATCCAGGCTGAAGGTGCTCTGTCACCCTTACCGTGAAAAAGTTTTGTCTCGTATTTAAGTGGAACCTCGTGTGTTCCAGCTGGCACCCATTGCCCCGTGTCCTGTCGTTGGACGTCACCGAGAAGAGCCTGGCTCCATCCTCCTGACACTCACCCTTTCCATATTTACAAAGATCAGTAAGGTCCCCCGTCAGTGTCCTTTTCTCCAAGCTAAAGAGAGCCAGCTCCCTCAGCCTTCCCTTGTCAGGGAGCTGCTCCACTTCCTTAGTCATCCTCGTGGTTCTGTGCTGGACTCTCTCAAGCAACTTGAAATCTAGATGGGTGTGAAAGTGCAGAATAGAGGGCTTTCAAGAATCTTTTTGGTTTCCTCTTTGTAGCTGCATGGGAAGCTGGAACGGCTGCCGGTTGTTGCGAGGCTGATGTTTGGGACTTCAGAAGGCTAGGCTTTGAGCAGCAAAATGTCAAATCGGCAGAAAATCCTGGAGGCTGATATTATGGATAAGCAAAATGGGAAGAGGCATGCGTTCAGCTAGTCTGGTTTCCAATTTAAAAGTCAGTCGGTGTAGCCAGGCACGATTCATAGCGAGAAATATTTTCCCCAAATGTATCCACGTTGTCCTTGGGCTTCATTTAGGTAGGCTTTCCCGTCTTCCACGCACAGGCTCGTTCCGCAGAGGTATGAGTGTCAGACCACCGTGATGGAGAGTTTATTTTGTTTTAATGTTGAAGTCCAGTTTTTAGCATTTCCTTGAAAGGAAGCAGATGTCAGATTGTCCTCAGTGCCCGTCTCTCCTCAGCTTCTTCCTCCAGCTGAAAGGGAATCAAATTCGTACGGTGTCTGTGGGAGAACAGTGTCCTCCAGTTCTTGTTCTGTTGCTTCTTGTTCTTCTCTATCAATGGAAATGTCACTTAGCAAAAGAAGGGAGTTTTCTGCTGCGGACGTCTAAGCTGGCCACACCAGCTTTCAGGTTGCAAAGCACAAAAGGTGACTTTTGACAATTTTGACGGGCGATGTACAGGCGAATATTGGGCATTGTATAGAGATGCTATCAAGAGATGCTGCCCTGCTCCTTTATTTTGCCTTGTGGAAGAGCTGCTTTGTAGGCTGAAGAATTGGACTTAAACCCTCGAGAAGGCTGAAAAAAATATTGTTTGCGTGGAAGGGAACGGACAGAGTAATGAAGTCACTTGATCTTGAAAAGTAGAGTTTAAAGATAGTGCCCAAACATGATCTGCAGTTCTGGGAGGCAGGGTTTCAGAGGGTCAGCCGTTCCTTAATTTACCCAAAGACTTGTTTGTGGGGAAGGGTTTGGATGGGACTCGGGTGCCTTTCAGAGGACAGAAAGACGTTTGGTAGCACGAGTGGTATGACTTGTCTGTGGTTAGGAGGTAAGTTTGCATGGGACAAAATATCACTTCTGATTGATCGCAACCTTGTGTGTTTTTATTATTAACAGCTCTGTACTGGTTTGTCCGAGAGAGCTTTGGGCTTCCTATGGAAGAATTTAACCCCCAGATGATTGAAACAAGCAATCTGCTGGCCTTAGGAGTCAATTTGGAACCTTAGGTTGCTTTATACTCCTAATTTAACTATTTTTCGGGTTTTTTTGGCAGCCTGCAGGGTCATTGCACTAGTGGTTTTGGTGGTGAAGGAGGGAAGAGAAAATAATTTGTGCTATGGTATTAAGAGTAACGGGGTGGAATAAGATCTTGTCTGTGCTCCATGAGATCGGCACTCATGAAAGGAATGTGAAAGCTCCACCTGAAGAAATCTTCAGGCAAAAGGCCACGTGTTTTAGGGCAAAGTGATGTCATCATCAGGATCTGCATTTTCTGCAAATACCTGTTGTTAATTTAAAAGGTGAACTTTTCACAGAATCACAGAATGTTGGGGATTGGAAGGGACCGTGAAAGCTCCTGTAGTCCGGTCCCCCTGCTGGAGCAGGAACACCTAAATGAGGCCACAAAGGAACTCGTCCAAGCGGATTTTGAAAGTCTCCAGAGAAGGAGACTCCCCAACCCCCTGGGCAGCCGTTGACCACAAGTCACCACTAGGCAATGTTCTGTGATTAAAGGCAAGCATTGAGAGAGGTATCAGGCTAATTACGAAAAGCCATCTCGGAAGAGACCGAACCCAGGAGTGGGCCCCAACGAATCAAGAACAAAGTGTCACTTCAGAGACGTGAGACTCCCATCACGGAGCTGGGAGTCAGGCACGCATCCCCAGCAAAGGTTCAGTGGGTTTCGGATGGCGTGTAGGCAAGAACAGTTTGTGCAGCGCAGGAAGCTCTGAGGGAGAGAGGCGCTCCATTTTGGGTGGAAAAGGAGTCCTTTTTCTATCAAAAGAGACAGAAGAAGACATAGGACACCACCTCCTTTGAGCAGCTGAAAGACGCTGCTAATTTCTGTGTTTCACCTGAGACAAGCGATAGGCACCGCTGCTTCCTAGTCTCTGAGAATGGCACCTTTCGCAGAGCAATTCCTCCTTCTCAGACAGCCCGTTGCTCTTCTAGTTGCTTCCTTTTGCCCTTGGTGGTGGTGTCTTCAGGAAGTCTCTGGTTCTTAGGTACCCTTAGGCTGCACTTGCAGGAGGCCAGCAGCGCCTTGCAAGGATGCTGCGCGTTGCCAGGCGCGGTTCCCCAGCTGGCAAGCATTCTCTTCTGCCAGGCTTTTAGGAGACTTTTGCTGTCAGCCTTTTTCCCAGTCGGGCCAGGTCACCTTTGTGGCCGCTCCCATCCCCAACGCTTTCCCATTCCCATGATGACTTCTCATCCCCCAAATGACTTCTCATCCCCAAGTCTCACTTGGGGACCCGCCACTCGCAGGCATTCCCCGTCAACAGCAGACATCCCCAAACCACCACTTTGCGGCACGGACAGCGGGAGAGGGCTGCGTTCAGCACCGCTCCCCTCCCCCCCCCTCCCCCCGACCTATGCAGGAAGAAGCGCAGGCAGAGGCTTTGCAGGGTGGAAAAGTCATAATTTAATAGTGGGTTAATTGTGGCTGCCACCCCCAGCCCGTCCCCACGTGAGGCGCGGCCGCCCGCTCAGTTGCGGCGCCTGGCCTGGCGGCCCGCGTGGTCGCCAGAGCCCAGCTCCTCCTCTTGGATCCAACGTAGCCAGGCTAGGTCGTCGTCATCGTCGACGTACCACAGGGGCTGTGGCAGCATGTGTCTGTCCCGCTGCAAGCGCCAGGAGCGGCTGCGGAAGAACTGTTGTGCTTCGTCAGGGCCGCGCTCCCTGCGCCGGGGCGAGATGCTGCGGGAGCGGTAGCTGGAAGGGCTCCTGTGGCGCCGCTGCTGCTGCTGCCGCCCCATCCCCGCGTCGCGATGCAGTCTTCCGCGGGGCTGGTGGGCCGAGGCGTCGCGCTGGGCGGGCGGCAGCAGGCGCACGATGTCCGCAATAGGCCCGCGGCACAGCGGGCAGGTGGCTCTTTGAGCGGCCCAGGGCTGGATGCAGTGCAGGCAGAAGGAGTGCCTGCAGGGGTCCACACAAGCCGTGTTGGCCAGCTGGCCCAGGCAGATGGGGCACGTCTCGTCCCCAGGGGCCTCCTCTGGCTGCTCGTGCTGTTGCTGGCTCATGGCGCCTGCAGCTGCCCTGGCGTAGAGATGGTCTTCCCCTGGGGTAGGCTGCCCTGGTGCCAGGTGGTTATCAGCAGCCTGCGGTCAGGATGGCTCAGCGCCGCCTCGCGTCTCGCCGGCAGGACCTCGCCGCCTCGCGTCTCGCTGGCTGGACCTCGCCGCCTCGCGTGCCACCGGCAGGACTAGTACAGAGAGAAGCAGGAAGAAAATATTCTAGCAGCAAGTATACACGAACTTTCTAGGTTCATCCAAGTTGTCTATAGTACTAGAGCGGGAAAGATTCTTAGTATGGACTACAGGCATTGCTGTTACAATGGCAGCTCTGCTTATGATAGGTTATACTTCGAAGGCAAGACTATACTTAGGATAGGTGAGGTCCATAGAGGTACAGATATTCGATAACATTACCGAAGGACCTCGATGGCTCGTGTGCAGAAAGAAGGGCTTTGCGTGTGCCTCGTGCAACAGCTCCGCCTCTCGCCTTCCAGCAGTGGGACCTCGAGCTCGCGAGTACCACCAGCTGGACTGGCCGGGGGCGCGCTGCTCAAGGCACTTATGGCCAGCCACCTTTTGTGAGGCCGTAGGGTGACAGTGACTCAGCGATGGCATCACAAGGGTCTCGAGGTGGCCCTGATGTCAGCAGTGCCAGAGGTTGCCTGGCTGCGGTGAGACAATGGTGATGTGAGATGGCTGCTCCACGCTGACAGGAGCCGTGTCTGCCAGGCTGGGGTCCAGGCCAGGAGCTCGTCCCGCGGCCTGGGAACTGCCCCTGGGAGCCGGGGATGTCCTTGACGCGCAGCTGGACACCCGAGCGTCGGAGACATCCTGAAGAGAGCATGGAACCAACGAGTATAAAGCACAAAATGTGTAACAATAACCTGAAGGGATGTCTGAGATTGCTTAAGCGTTGTATTGGCCTTGCGTCGTGAGAAGACTCACCTCTATCCCCAAACTCCAGGCTGAAGGTGCTCTGTCACCCTTACCGTGAAAAAGTTTTGTCTCGTATTTAAGTGGAACCTCGTGTGTTCCAGCTGGCACCCATTGCCCCGTGTCCTGTCGTTGGACGTCACCGAGAAGAGCCTGGCTCCATCCTCCTGACACTCACCCTTTCCATATTTACAAAGATCAGTAAGGTCCCCCGTCAGTGTCCTTTTCTCCAAGCTAAAGAGAGCCAGCTCCCTCAGCCTTCCCTTGTCAGGGAGCTGCTCCACTTCCTTAGTCATCCTCGTGGTTCTGTGCTGGACTCTCTCAAGCAACTTGAAATCTAGATGGGTGTGAAAGTGCAGAATAGAGGGCTTTCAAGAATCTTTTTGGTTTCCTCTTTGTAGCTGCATGGGAAGCTGGAACGGCTGCCGGTTGTTGCGAGGCTGATGTTTGGGACTTCAGAAGGCTAGGCTTTGAGCAGCAAAATGTCAAATCGGCAGAAAATCCTGGAGGCTGATATTATGGATAAGCAAAATGGGAAGAGGCATGCGTTCAGCTAGTCTGGTTTCCAATTTAAAAGTCAGTCGGTGTAGCCAGGCACGATTCATAGCGAGAAATATTTTCCCCAAATGTATCCACGTTGTCCTTGGGCTTCATTTAGGTAGGCTTTCCCGTCTTCCACGCACAGGCTCGTTCCGCAGAGGTATGAGTGTCAGACCACCGTGATGGAGAGTTTATTTTGTTTTAATGTTGAAGTCCAGTTTTTAGCATTTCCTTGAAAGGAAGCAGATGTCAGATTGTCCTCAGTGCCCGTCTCTCCTCAGCTTCTTCCTCCAGCTGAAAGGGAATCAAATTCGTACGGTGTCTGTGGGAGAACAGTGTCCTCCAGTTCTTGTTCTGTTGCTTCTTGTTCTTCTCTATCAATGGAAATGTCACTTAGCAAAAGAAGGGAGTTTTCTGCTGCGGACGTCTAAGCTGGCCACACCAGCTTTCAGGTTGCAAAGCACAAAAGGTGACTTTTGACAATTTTGACGGGCGATGTACAGGCGAATATTGGGCATTGTATACAGATGCTATCAAGAGATGCTGCCCTGCTCCTTTATTTTGCCTTGTGGAAGAGCTGCTTTGTAGGCTGAAGAATTGGACTTAAACCCTCGAGAAGGCTGAAAAAAATATTGTTTGCGTGGAAGGGAACGGACAGAGTAATGAAGTCACTTGATCTTGAAAAGTAGAGTTTAAAGATAGTGCCCAAACATGATCTGCAGTTCTGGGAGGCAGGGTTTCAGAGGGTCAGCCGTTCCTTAATTTACCCAAAGACTTGTTTGTGGGGAAGGGTTTGGATGGGACTCGGGTGCCTTTCAGAGGACAGAAAGACGTTTGGTAGCACGAGTGGTATGACTTGTCTGTGGTTAGGAGGTAAGTTTGCATGGGACAAAATATCACTTCTGATTGATCGCAACCTTGTGTGTTTTTATTATTAACAGCTCTGTACTGGTTTGTCCGAGAGAGCTTTGGGCTTCCTATGGAAGAATTTAACCCCCAGATGATTGAAACAAGCAATCTGCTGGCCTTAGGAGTCAATTTGGAACCTTAGGTTGCTTTATACTCCTAATTTAACTATTTTTCGGGTTTTTTTGGCAGCCTGCAGGGTCATTGCACTAGTGGTTTTGGTGGTGAAGGAGGGAAGAGAAAATAATTTGTGCTATGGTATTAAGAGTAACGGGGTGGAATAAGATCTTGTCTGTGCTCCATGAGATCGGCACTCATGAAAGGAATGTGAAAGCTCCACCTGAAGAAATCTTCAGGCAAAAGGCCACGTGTTTTAGGGCAAAGTGATGTCATCATCAGGATCTGCATTTTCTGCAAATACCTGTTGTTAATTTAAAAGGTGAACTTTTCACAGAATCACAGAATGTTGGGGATTGGAAGGGACCGTGAAAGCTCCTGTAGTCCGGTCCCCCTGCTGGAGCAGGAACACCTAAATGAGGCCACAAAGGAACTCGTCCAAGCGGATTTTGAAAGTCTCCAGAGAAGGAGACTCCACAACCCCCTGGGCAGCCGTTGACCACAAGTCACCACTAGGCAATGTTCTGTGATTAAAGGCAAGCATTGAGAGAGGTATCAGGCTAATTACGAAAAGCCATCTCGGAAGAGACCGAACCCAGGAGTGGGCCCCGACGAATCAAGAACAAAGTGTCACTTCAGAGACGTGAGACTCCCATCACGGAGCTGGGAGTCAGGCACGCATCCCCAGCAAAGGTTCAGTGGGTTTCGGATGGCGTGTAGGCAAGAACAGTTTGTGCAGCGCAGGAAGCTCTGAGGGAGAGAGGCGCTCCATTTTGGGTGGAAAAGGAGTCCTTTTTCTATCAAAAGAGACAGAAGAAGACATAGGACACCACCTCCTTTGAGCAGCTGAAAGACGCTGCTAATTTCTGTGTTTCACCTGAGACAAGCGATAGGCACCGCTGCTTCCTAGTCTCTGAGAATGGCACCTTTCGCAGAGCAATTCCTCCTTCTCAGACAGCCCGTTGCTCTTCTAGTTGCTTCCTTTTGCCCTTGGTGGTGGTGTCTTCAGGAAGTCTCTGGTTCTTAGGTACCCTTAGGCTGCACTTGCAGGAGGCCAGCAGCGCCTTGCAAGGATGCTGCGCGTTGCCAGGCGCGGTTCCCCAGCTGGCAAGCATTCTCTTCTGCCAGGCTTTTAGGAGACTTTTGCTGTCAGCCTTTTTCCCAGTCGGGCCAGGTCACCTTTGTGGCCGCTCCCATCCCCAACGCTTTCCCATTCCCATGATGACTTCTCATCCCCCAAATGACTTCTCATCCCCAAGTCTCACTTGGGGACCCGCCACTCGCAGGCATTCCCCGTCAACAGCAGACATCCCCAAACCACCACTTTGCGGCACGGACAGCGGGAGAGGGCTGCGTTCAGCACCGCTCCCCTCCCCCCCCCTCCCCCCGACCTATGCAGGAAGAAGCGCAGGCAGAGGCTTTGCAGGGTGGAAAAGTCATAATTTAATAGTGGGTTAATTGTGGCTGCCACCCCCAGCCCGTCCCCACGTGAGGCGCGGCCGCCCGCTCAGTTGCGGCGCCTGGCCTGGCGGCCCGCGTGGTCGCCAGAGCCCAGCTCCTCCTCTTGGATCCAACGTAGCCAGGCTAGGTCGTCGTCATCGTCGACGTACCACAGGGGCTGTGGCAGCATGTGTCTGTCCCGCTGCAAGCGCCAGGAGCGGCTGCGGAAGAACTGTTGTGCTTCGTCAGGGCCGCGCTCCCTGCGCCGGGGCGAGATGCTGCGGGAGCGGTAGCTGGAAGGGCTCCTGTGGCGCCGCTGCTGCTGCTGCCGCCCCATCCCCGCGTCGCGATGCAGTCTTCCGCGGGGCTGGTGGGCCGAGGCGTCGCGCTGGGCGGGCGGCAGCAGGCGCACGATGTCCGCAATAGGCCCGCGGCACAGCGGGCAGGTGGCTCTTTGAGCGGCCCAGGGCTGGATGCAGTGCAGGCAGAAGGAGTGCCTGCAGGGGTCCACACAAGCCGTGTTGGCCAGCTGGCCCAGGCAGATGGGGCACGTCTCGTCCCCAGGGGCCTCCTCTGGCTGCTCGTGCTGTTGCTGGCTCATGGCGCCTGCAGCTGCCCTGGCGTAGAGATGGTCTTCCCCTGGGGTAGGCTGCCCTGGTGCCAGGTGGTTATCAGCAGCCTGCGGTCAGGATGGCTCAGCGCCGCCTCGCGTCTCGCCGGCAGGACCTCGCCGCCTCGCGTCTCGCTGGCTGGACCTCGCCGCCTCGCGTGCCACCGGCAGGACTAGTACAGAGAGAAGCAGGAAGAAAATATTCTAGCAGCAAGTATACACGAACTTTCTAGGTTCATCCAAGTTGTCTATAGTACTAGAGCGGGAAAGATTCTTAGTATGGACTACAGGCATTGCTGTTACAATGGCAGCTCTGCTTATGATAGGTTATACTTCGAAGGCAAGACTATACTTAGGATAGGTGAGGTCCATAGAGGTACAGATATTCGATAACATTACCGAAGGACCTCGATGGCTCGTGTGCAGAAAGAAGGGCTTTGCGTGTGCCTCGTGCAACAGCTCCGCCTCTCGCCTTCCAGCAGTGGGACCTCGAGCTCGCGAGTACCACCAGCTGGACTGGCCGGGGGCGCGCTGCTCAAGGCACTTATGGCCAGCCACCTTTTGTGAGGCCGTAGGGTGACAGTGACTCAGCGATGGCATCACAAGGGTCTCGAGGTGGCCCTGATGTCAGCAGTGCCAGAGGTTGCCTGGCTGCGGTGAGACAATGGTGATGTGAGATGGCTGCTCCACGCTGACAGGAGCCGTGTCTGCCAGGCTGGGGTCCAGGCCAGGAGCTCGTCCCGCGGCCTGGGAACTGCCCCTGGGAGCCGGGGATGTCCTTGACGCGCAGCTGGACACCCGAGCGTCGGAGACATCCTGAAGAGAGCATGGAACCAACGAGTATAAAGCACAAAATGTGTAACAATAACCTGAAGGGATGTCTGAGATTGCTTAAGCGTTGTATTGGCCTTGCGTCGTGAGAAGACTCACCTCTATCCCCAAACTCCAGGCTGAAGGTGCTCTGTCACCCTTACCGTGAAAAAGTTTTGTCTCGTATTTAAGTGGAACCTCGTGTGTTCCAGCTGGCACCCATTGCCCCGTGTCCTGTCGTTGGACGTCACCGAGAAGAGCCTGGCTCCATCCTCCTGACACTCACCCTTTCCATATTTACAAAGATCAGTAAGGTCCCCCGTCAGTGTCCTTTTCTCCAAGCTAAAGAGAGCCAGCTCCCTCAGCCTTCCCTTGTCAGGGAGCTGCTCCACTTCCTTAGTCATCCTCGTGGTTCTGTGCTGGACTCTCTCAAGCAACTTGAAATCTAGATGGGTGTGAAAGTGCAGAATAGAGGGCTTTCAAGAATCTTTTTGGTTTCCTCTTTGTAGCTGCATGGGAAGCTGGAACGGCTGCCGGTTGTTGCGAGGCTGATGTTTGGGACTTCAGAAGGCTAGGCTTTGAGCAGCAAAATGTCAAATCGGCAGAAAATCCTGGAGGCTGATATTATGGATAAGCAAAATGGGAAGAGGCATGCGTTCAGCTAGTCTGGTTTCCAATTTAAAAGTCAGTCGGTGTAGCCAGGCACGATTCATAGCGAGAAATATTTTCCCCAAATGTATCCACGTTGTCCTTGGGCTTCATTTAGGTAGGCTTTCCCGTCTTCCACGCACAGGCTCGTTCCGCAGAGGTATGAGTGTCAGACCACCGTGATGGAGAGTTTATTTTGTTTTAATGTTGAAGTCCAGTTTTTAGCATTTCCTTGAAAGGAAGCAGATGTCAGATTGTCCTCAGTGCCCGTCTCTCCTCAGCTTCTTCCTCCAGCTGAAAGGGAATCAAATTCGTACGGTGTCTGTGGGAGAACAGTGTCCTCCAGTTCTTGTTCTGTTGCTTCTTGTTCTTCTCTATCAATGGAAATGTCACTTAGCAAAAGAAGGGAGTTTTCTGCTGCGGACGTCTAAGCTGGCCACACCAGCTTTCAGGTTGCAAAGCACAAAAGGTGACTTTTGACAATTTTGACGGGCGATGTACAGGCGAATATTGGGCATTGTATACAGATGCTATCAAGAGATGCTGCCCTGCTCCTTTATTTTGCCTTGTGGAAGAGCTGCTTTGTAGGCTGAAGAATTGGACTTAAACCCTCGAGAAGGCTGAAAAAAATATTGTTTGCGTGGAAGGGAACGGACAGAGTAATGAAGTCACTTGATCTTGAAAAGTAGAGTTTAAAGATAGTGCCCAAACATGATCTGCAGTTCTGGGAGGCAGGGTTTCAGAGGGTCAGCCGTTCCTTAATTTACCCAAAGACTTGTTTGTGGGGAAGGGTTTGGATGGGACTCGGGTGCCTTTCAGAGGACAGAAAGACGTTTGGTAGCACGAGTGGTATGACTTGTCTGTGGTTAGGAGGTAAGTTTGCATGGGACAAAATATCACTTCTGATTGATCGCAACCTTGTGTGTTTTTATTATTAACAGCTCTGTACTGGTTTGTCCGAGAGAGCTTTGGGCTTCCTATGGAAGAATTTAACCCCCAGATGATTGAAACAAGCAATCTGCTGGCCTTAGGAGTCAATTTGGAACCTTAGGTTGCTTTATACTCCTAATTTAACTATTTTTCGGGTTTTTTTGGCAGCCTGCAGGGTCATTGCACTAGTGGTTTTGGTGGTGAAGGAGGGAAGAGAAAATAATTTGTGCTATGGTATTAAGAGTAACGGGGTGGAATAAGATCTTGTCTGTGCTCCATGAGATCGGCACTCATGAAAGGAATGTGAAAGCTCCACCTGAAGAAATCTTCAGGCAAAAGGCCACGTGTTTTAGGGCAAAGTGATGTCATCATCAGGATCTGCATTTTCTGCAAATACCTGTTGTTAATTTAAAAGGTGAACTTTTCACAGAATCACAGAATGTTGGGGATTGGAAGGGACCGTGAAAGCTCCTGTAGTCCGGTCCCCCTGCTGGAGCAGGAACACCTAAATGAGGCCACAAAGGAACTCGTCCAAGCGGATTTTGAAAGTCTCCAGAGAAGGAGACTCCACAACCCCCTGGGCAGCCGTTGACCACAAGTCACCACTAGGCAATGTTCTGTGATTAAAGGCAAGCATTGAGAGAGGTATCAGGCTAATTACGAAAAGCCATCTCGGAAGAGACCGAACCCAGGAGTGGGCCCCGACGAATCAAGAACAAAGTGTCACTTCAGAGACGTGAGACTCCCATCACGGAGCTGGGAGTCAGGCACGCATCCCCAGCAAAGGTTCAGTGGGTTTCGGATGGCGTGTAGGCAAGAACAGTTTGTGCAGCGCAGGAAGCTCTGAGGGAGAGAGGCGCTCCATTTTGGGTGGAAAAGGAGTCCTTTTTCTATCAAAAGAGACAGAAGAAGACATAGGACACCACCTCCTTTGAGCAGCTGAAAGACGCTGCTAATTTCTGTGTTTCACCTGAGACAAGCGATAGGCACCGCTGCTTCCTAGTCTCTGAGAATGGCACCTTTCGCAGAGCAATTCCTCCTTCTCAGACAGCCCGTTGCTCTTCTAGTTGCTTCCTTTTGCCCTTGGTGGTGGTGTCTTCAGGAAGTCTCTGGTTCTTAGGTACCCTTAGGCTGCACTTGCAGGAGGCCAGCAGCGCCTTGCAAGGATGCTGCGCGTTGCCAGGCGCGGTTCCCCAGCTGGCAAGCATTCTCTTCTGCCAGGCTTTTAGGAGACTTTTGCTGTCAGCCTTTTTCCCAGTCGGGCCAGGTCACCTTTGTGGCCGCTCCCATCCCCAACGCTTTCCCATTCCCATGATGACTTCTCATCCCCCAAATGACTTCTCATCCCCAAGTCTCACTTGGGGACCCGCCACTCGCAGGCATTCCCCGTCAACAGCAGACATCCCCAAACCACCACTTTGCGGCACGGACAGCGGGAGAGGGCTGCGTTCAGCACCGCTCCCCTCCCCCCCCCTCCCCCCGACCTATGCAGGAAGAAGCGCAGGCAGAGGCTTTGCAGGGTGGAAAAGTCATAATTTAATAGTGGGTTAATTGTGGCTGCCACCCCCAGCCCGTCCCCACGTGAGGCGCGGCCGCCCGCTCAGTTGCGGCGCCTGGCCTGGCGGCCCGCGTGGTCGCCAGAGCCCAGCTCCTCCTCTTGGATCCAACGTAGCCAGGCTAGGTCGTCGTCATCGTCGACGTACCACAGGGGCTGTGGCAGCAGGTGTCTGTCCCGCTGCAAGCGCCAGGAGCGGCTGCGGAAGAACTGTTGTGCTTCGTCAGGGCTGCGCTCCCTGCGCCGGGGCGAGATGCTGCGGGAGCGGTAGCTGGAAGGGCTCCTGTGGCGCCGCTGCTGCTGCTGCCGCCCCATCCCCGCGTCGCGATGCAGTCTTCCGCGGGGCTGGTGGGCCGAGGCGTCGCGCTGGGCGGGCGGCAGCAGGCGCACGATGTCCGCAATAGGCCCGCGGCACAGCGGGCAGGTGGCTCTTTGAGCGGCCCAGGGCTGGATGCAGTGCAGGCAGAAGGAGTGCCTGCAGGGGTCCACACAAGCCGTGTTGGCCAGCTGGCCCAGGCAGATGGGGCACGTCTCGTCCCCAGGGGCCTCCTCTGGCTGCTCGTGCTGTTGCTGGCTCATGGCGCCTGCAGCTGCCCTGGCGTAGAGATGGTCTTCCCCTGGGGTAGGCTGCCCTGGTGCCAGGTGGTTATCAGCAGCCTGCGGTCAGGATGGCTCAGCGCCGCCTCGCGTCTCGCCGGCAGGACCTCGCCGCCTCGCGTCTCGCTGGCTGGACCTCGCCGCCTCGCGTGCCACCGGCAGGACTAGTACAGAGAGAAGCAGGAAGAAAATATTCTAGCAGCAAGTATACACGAACTTTCTAGGTTCATCCAAGTTGTCTATAGTACTAGAGCGGGAAAGATTCTTAGTATGGACTACAGGCATTGCTGTTACAATGGCAGCTCTGCTTATGATAGGTTATACTTCGAAGGCAAGACTATACTTAGGATAGGTGAGGTCCATAGAGGTACAGATATTCGATAACATTACCGAAGGACCTCGATGGCTCGTGTGCAGAAAGAAGGGCTTTGCGTGTGCCTCGTGCAACAGCTCCGCCTCTCGCCTTCCAGCAGTGGGACCTCGAGCTCGCGAGTACCACCAGCTGGACTGGCCGGGGGCGCGCTGCTCAAGGCACTTATGGCCAGCCACCTTTTGTGAGGCCGTAGGGTGACAGTGACTCAGCGATGGCATCACAAGGGTCTCGAGGTGGCCCTGATGTCAGCAGTGCCAGAGGTTGCCTGGCTGCGGTGAGACAATGGTGATGTGAGATGGCTGCTCCACGCTGACAGGAGCCGTGTCTGCCAGGCTGGGGTCCAGGCCAGGAGCTCGTCCCGCGGCCTGGGAACTGCCCCTGGGAGCCGGGGATGTCCTTGACGCGCAGCTGGACACCCGAGCGTCGGAGACATCCTGAAGAGAGCATGGAACCAACGAGTATAAAGCACAAAATGTGTAACAATAACCTGAAGGGATGTCTGAGATTGCTTAAGCGTTGTATTGGCCTTGCGTCGTGAGAAGACTCACCTCTATCCCCAAACTCCAGGCTGAAGGTGCTCTGTCACCCTTACCGTGAAAAGGTTTTGTCTCGTATTTAAGTGGAACCTCGTGTGTTCCAGCTGGCACCCATTGCCCCGTGTCCTGTCGTTGGACGTCACCGAGAAGAGCCTGGCTCCATCCTCCTGACACTCACCCTTTCCATATTTACAAAGATCAGTAAGGTCCCCCGTCAGTGTCCTTTTCTCCAAGCTAAAGAGAGCCAGCTCCCTCAGCCTTCCCTTGTCAGGGAGCTGCTCCACTTCCTTAGTCATCCTCGTGGTTCTGTGCTGGACTCTCTCAAGCAACTTGAAATCTAGATGGGTGTGAAAGTGCAGAATAGAGGGCTTTCAAGAATCTTTTTGGTTTCCTCTTTGTAGCTGCATGGGAAGCTGGAACGGCTGCCGGTTGTTGCGAGGCTGATGTTTGGGACTTCAGAAGGCTAGGCTTTGAGCAGCAAAATGTCAAATCGGCAGAAAATCCTGGAGGCTGATATTATGGATAAGCAAAATGGGAAGAGGCATGCGTTCAGCTAGTCTGGTTTCCAATTTAAAAGTCAGTCGGTGTAGCCAGGCACGATTCATAGCGAGAAATATTTTCCCCAAATGTATCCACGTTGTCCTTGGGCTTCAGGAACCAGTGGCTGCCTCTGCTCGTCGCTCCTTGCGTGTTGTGTATTTCTGTGGGCATTGGCTTTGTTTCTCCCCATTGGTAATTCAGGGGAAGGCACGAGATGTCTTCTAATCTCTTTATGCCAAAGTCATGTCTTCGTGTTGTTACAGGGAGTTGTTTGGGTTCTTGAGGAATCGTTAGGCTTCTCTCTGCCATGTTGCTAACTGATTCCATTACTGGATGGGAAATACAGTTGCGTGGAGCTCTTCTTACTACAGTTAAAACTTCCTTGTGTTTTTGTGGTGTTCTGTTTTGGAGACCAAAGGATAGTACAAGCCTTCTTATCATAAGATTGCACTGGATGCTTGTTTTCAATTGGACCGTCAAAATGCTTCTCAGCTTCCTTTTTCCCTTTTCTGTTCACTCATCCCTCAGCAATCCTGTTCTTAAGGAATGGCTCTGGATTTGGCTGCTCAAAAAACCCATTGAAATTCATCTTAAATTTCATTGTTTGCTGTACTCCACAAACTTTAGGGCAATAGACTTTCATCAAGCTTTCACTTTGGGACTTCCCTGAACGGGGCAGGCATCGATATAGGCTGGGAGCATCCCTCAGGAGCTTCTCTGGGGACCGACGGTCACTCTTTTCCTGTAGCTCTTTTGTGTGCTGTTGGGACTCTTCTCCCATGTGCATTCCTTTGTGTTCTGCTGTGTAATGGGGCTCGTGCTTCGTTATTTCTTTGGTGAGGGAACGTGTGGATCTCTCTTCTGGCTTTGTCAGAACAGCTGCAGAAATGGAAGGTCTTTGAAAACTACGTCAGATGGGATTGAAACGCATGAATGGGTTCAGAAGCTTGCAAAACAGGAATACTGACACATCTGAGGCCAACACAAATCTGATTTCTTTAGGAATGGAGCAAAGTGCTTCCTTTTTTTAACAGCAAGACTTGGCTTTACTCATGTTCATACTGGCTGGCCTCTATAGGTACGTGCCTTGCCTTTCCTTCTGAATAAATTGCCGGACCATAAGTGGGTGGATGATTTGTTTGTTTTGGCATAATGTTTGCTTTATACAGGCATTTCTCAAGTTTACAGCAAACAGAGGAGCTAGGTCATGAGCTGTGCAAAGTCCGTAACATGAGGGAAAGAAGAGAACAAGGAAAAGCTGGCTTGTGAAATTGTCTCTTCGAAACTGGAAAAATCTCTTCTCCCCTTTTCCCCTGCTAACCTGCACACCATTTCCTTAAGCTGACATTGCTACATCAAATGCCTGCAAGCCTGAACGATTGTGTCAGTGCTGCTTGTTTCTGCTGCTCGCAGTCATTGCTCGAAACCGAGTGCGCTGTAGGTGGGCATCCCGTCGTGTCGGTTCTGATGCAACGCGTGGAAATGCCCGTTCGGGGCGAGGGGAACGGCAGGCACCTCGTGGTGTGCTTGTTCTCCGCATTCGGTAACCTCAGTGGTGACCTCCTCTGGCCCGGGGGGTTTAAATCTGGGTAGAAGGAGGCAAGATGGCCTGGCAAATGCGTTAAGGCAGCTGAGATGTTTATTTACTAATAAAATAGCATTTCTTTATCGTAGAAATAAGCATTGTGTGGTGCTGGGATGCAGACAGAGGGGTATTGGTACCAGCTGCAGAGGTCTGCATTACTGAGTTTGTACAATTACTGTGTCCTTAAGAAAAGGGAGAAACTTGACTGTGTTGGCTAAATGGGTATAGCTGAAAGCAATCTCCACAGCTTATCTCAAGACAAGTTTGAGAAACCAGATAGTACTTGTTGCTATCTCTTGCTCTCCTCGTGCCACCCAGGCGTCGAGCAGCTCTGCGTCACGTCTGTCAGCACAGCGTGCCACGCAGACCTCCTGCGAGTGCCTTTACCAAGAAGCTGTGCCTCGTGAAGCACGAGTAGAAGAACGACAGTTCCTTCTGCTACATCTGGAAGAAGCACTCTTCCAGCACATGAAAATTTTCAAACTGCTGTCAACTTCATCTTGGCTTTCCCTGTGGGTCAGTGATCCGGGCTGGGCCCTAGCCATATCAAGGGAGTAACTAGGTACAAACGTTAACTCTCTGAGCATATGTAATTGTCTAATTGTGTATCTTGAAAATATGATATCTAATTGCTCTGCTGAGGAAGTGCAGGTTTTTATGGAGCTGGCAGTGTTTGCGTAGGTGTAGCCTGTCCTGCCGCTGGTGGGCACAGAACGAAACCAGTAACCAAGCCTGTACCTTGCACTGGGAGGAGGCAGCTTGTAGCTGCCAGCAAAACTGCAGCAGTGACCTTTGCTTGGTAAAAAAGCGAGAGGCTGGATTATTCCACAAAACTGTCACAGAGCTCCTAAGCATCTCGTAGCCCTCCTGCAAGGGGGCTGTACATCTCCAGCAGGTATTTTGCTTTGTCTGTATGTCACTCTTGGCACCTTTTCAATTGTGTAACTATCAAAATCAGTCTCTTTTGACAGCTAAACTGCTTCATAAGGATACACAGTTGAGAGCTTGGAAAAAAGCAAATCTTAAATTTCAGAGAAAGGAAAAGGTTATTCTTGATGGGCTATAAGGATGCTACCCTGTAGGATAGGTGGGCTTGGGGTTTTTTGACAGCTTGTTTTGGGAGTATAGCACAGCTGCAGCAAAGACTTCATGAAGTTTTTATAATCCCTTAATGGTAAGGGCAGACAGATTGCTGCGGCAGGTTTCAGGCTCCGAGTGTAACAGTGCCTTAAGTATTAAGCTCTGTCTGTAAAAATTGTTCCTGGGGTTAACAAAGGACTGAAGAAGACAATGCAGACACTTCTAGTCAACTTTTTTGCCTGCCTGCTTAGTGCTACAGAATCCCTTTTTAACTGAAGTGAGCTGTACCAGTAAAAACCTGGCCCTACAAAAACAGAGGACTGGGGGAGAATGAGGTGCTTACGGCAGGGAATTGGTGTGCTGGGAGCTGCTGCCCTTTCTTGAATGTAGCTTTTAGATTTGCTTATACTGTAGCAGCATATTTATCAGCCCTAAACAAGCATCATTTCTTAACCATGAGCAGCGATTCTTTCCTATTCTGCTGCATTGTGCTCTCTGACCTGTGCATGTGGCTGCAAGGTTTGTCACCTCTGCCTGCGTCCTAACAGTGCGTTAAGGGCTTCGGGAGATTTCTCTCCGTGTGCTCTCAGGTACATGGTTTCCTCCTTGAGAAGTAGCTTAGCTGCAAACAAAATGTAGGTAACGTCAGTTGAATTCCTGCCAAATGTCTAATCTAATTATATGAAGCGAGGGCATGGCCCTGTGGCTGCTGGAAAAGGCAGCCCCTTCACGTAAGGAGAGGGTGGAGTTCAGGCATTAAAATGAAAAGATTATATATGCTAAAATTGCTCAGTATTTTTATATGTTCCCTCTTACTATGCTATTGTGTCCCCTTTTGGCATCGCCATGACTGTTTTTTAAGAGCCAGCCATCTCTCCGCTGCAATTCCATTCTGTTAACCAGCTCCTGGGAGGAGTTTCCAGTGCCGAGCTGCCCAGAGGCAGGGACCAAGAGACATCCGCTGGGCAACTCCGAGAGCCTGCAGGGATTAATCCTGCCTGGTTTATGGCGTGTGTCTCTTCTCAGCGCCTAAATCCTTGTACAGAGCTAGAGACGCGCATAAAGCTCCTTCCGGAGGGACCTGCTGTTGATGCACCTTCATAACTTCATTCCTTTCTCACGCAAGTAGTAGCTTCTCGAAGGCTTTACTGCCTCCTGCAGTGCTGGCAAAGCCTTACCCAGCTCGTCGACGGTGAGCGTGCTGCTGCTGGGACGGCGTGCAGATGCGTAGGGCTCAGTGCCCAGCGAGGCCAGACGAGCTTCCCTGTGTCTCCTGAGCCGTCAGGTGCTCAGCAGGATCACCAGGACGTTTTCCCCCTCGGCTGGCTGTCTCTTGGTCTTTGCAGCTGTGTTCAGGGCATTGTGCTATGTATGTAAGTAACTCGATTGTGGATCCTGCATCTGACCAGCAGTGTCTGAAGTTCTTTTTAAGAGATGTGCGCCTTGGCAGAGATTTAGTATCCTCCTGATCCAAGACAACCAAGAGGCTACTCCGATCATTCGTGCTCTTTTTGAGGCACCCTGAGTGTTGGTGGGTCAGAGGAAAGGCAACGGGCGTCCTTGTGACTGCCCCGTGGAACTCTGGAGTCTGGGGACCTGGGGCCTTCCAGCCTCCATCTGAGTTCCATTTGGTTGCTATTTAGTAATGATGCTGTTCTTATTGCTAGTAGGTGGCACTTGACATGAGCTTGCTCTTTCACAGGGGAAACGTGTACCTGATGAGTGTGCATGTTCATTTTGGTGCGCAGCCAGGTCAGAATGTGCTTCTCAGCATCACTTTGGATTAGTCAGGGCTGCCTGTCAGCTCGAGCTGTGTTTAATTAGCACGACTTCTACTTACTCCTTGCTATTAAAGGGTCATTGGTTTTCTGTGACCCTCTCTGTTCAAGTTCAGGAGGACTTTTCTTCTAATAAGAGGCATTTCCCCCCGCACGCGCACACCGTGAAAGCCGTGTTGGCTCTGAACATGATACTCGCGTTCTTCTCTGAAAGCAGAAAAAAGGCATTTCATGGTTTGGATAGTGCAAAGGATTTTTTTTTTTCTTGCCTTTAACTGCCAAATCACCAGTCTTTTCAAGCTCTCCAAGCCTGTCTGCAATTCATCCTCCAGGCTGCTTTTCCTTGCCAGGCAGATGAAACAGTCTCAGACTATTGAGGTGCATCTGTGTTAAATTACGCTATAAATCTGCAAAAGCAGCATTACTCCCAGTGATCCCAGCCTGCTCCACAGGTGAAGCCGCAGCGGTGGTCTCATCGAGTGAGGACTGCGCTCGTTGGTGGTACCAGTAAGTGCAAACTACGTCCCGCAGCCGCCGTATGCCATCGGAGCACCTGAATTTGCCTGATGGGGCTTATTCCTTGGAGATGCATGTGGCTATCTGGAAGTAACCTATTCTTTGGTAGGCTTGCCCCTTTTTCCTTCAAAAACCATTGCTTGAAAGGAAGGAGGTGGCATAGGTGTGCCTGAAGCTCTTTTTGCTGTTAGGTAACCTGGTATTTTAAGATTGGGAAAAGAAAAAAAATAGGTATGTGTGGAGGCCAGATTCAGAAGAGGACGTCTGCTGAGTTCTTGTCCTGCTCAGTGTCTTTTACAGACCCTTCACCACTGCCAATTTTTGTCTCATTTCCTCTATAGCATCCTCATAAATATCTGTTTCTGCTGGAACCTGATCCCGCACGGCTTTACGCAGCCTGTTTTTGCAAGCAGATGGTATCTTAAATGTCATGCTTCTGCTGGTCTGTGGGAGCCTTGCAGAGGCTGGGGTTGGTGACTGTAATATCAAGGTGTAGATCTCAAAAACAGTGTGTATGCGACGGTTCCCTCATCGGGCTGCAGCGCCGGGGTTGTGCGTGCAGCTGTGTGTGGGCAGCGCACCTGCACCGTTTGCAGCGGGTTTGGCTGGCTGTCAGGCCTTTATGCAGGGGGCTGTGCGTCTGACGTGTGCAGCAAGCCTCGGAAGATGGGCTGGAGCTGGGCCGGCAGTTGCTCTTCGTCTTTCTTCCCCTTCCCAGCCTAAACAAACAAACAAAGCCTCAGGTTTCATTAGGGGATTTTTTCTCGTTTTAAGCATTCAACTGTTCGTCTAGCTGTTCCAGCTCCATGCAACTCCTAATGAAGTGCACTAACCCTCTCTTTCTGGCAGACTGAGGTCTTTAGCCCTTTGTTACGTGTGTAGGAATACACACACGTGGCTGCTGCAAACGTTTGGCTTAAACATGAGTGGGGAAGGGGAGTCGAAGACTCTGCCCTGCATCACACAAACCACCTCCCCGAAAATGGTCTGTTTTGTTCCGAGATTCTGCATGTGGAAGAACTAGGTTACTTTTTTCCTCTGTAATGTTCCCAGCTTTCACACTGAACTTGTATAAAGTCTTTGGAGAACAGAGTTCAGGAATGAACGTACAGGATGCTCTTGGTGCTGCTCTTGGTGAGATGATCAACATCCAGCCTGAGCCTCACTTAGAGAAGTCACCTGGCAACGTGTTCAGATGGGGGTTACACAGTTAACATTTTTAGGAAGTTCACAGGATCTTGGGAAAGACTTCAGTCAGTTTGCTTCCCAAGTAGGGGAAGTGAGACTTCATTTGGGTTCACCCCTTCCTGTGAAAACTGGAATTGTAGTATGTCAGCTTGACAGCCCTGTGCATCCGTGAGTAAGGAGTGAGTGTCGTGCTCTGCGGTTGTCCATCCCTGTCCCTTCCCAACAATTTAGACTTAAATACTGTTTGTATGCCTCACCTTTTTTTTTCCCCCCCTGCCTATGAAGCACTGAACAAAACTAACTGCATAAGCTGAAGATTAAGTCATTTGGTCAAGTGATTCAACAGAAGCGACTCGTAGTGCTTAAAAAGCATCTGTAGCATTGTTGTGGAAGGAGCCTCCCACATGTGGGACATCTGACATGGCATGCAGCCGCCTGCTGCAGTCTGCAACCAGCTTTGCCACTACCAGCTTTAAACTGAAACAGAGAATATTAACCTACTTTTTCCAGTTTTTCTGTTGTTTTTCACAACATTGAGGACGCTAAAACCAGGTCACTCTAGTGCTGTTTGTGGCTCTGAAAAAAAAGAAATATTTTTTGTTGGGGCCAGTTGGGAAGTAGCACGGGCAGAGGCAGGACAAGAGGTGGGAGGTCATGGAAGGACGAGGTGAGGCGCTGGGATGAGGAGGCGTGAAGGCGCTGAAGCTGATGGAGGTGTTTGTGTGGAAGAAAGCAAAGCTGTAAGTGAAAGGTTTGCTAATCTCATTTTAATAAAGGAAGAGCGCTGATGCCTGGGAAGCTGTTAATGTATGCAGTGAAACACGGGACACAAAGCCAGCTTGTTCCTCTAAACTTAAGAGTGTAAGCTAATAAAAGGAGTTGACAGGTGCTGAGAATGTGTGTGAACGCATCATGTGTCCTGGTTTCAAAAAAAAAAAACAAACCAAACTCATAACCTTCGCACTGGCTGTTAGACCTTCTCCAGAGGGTGGAGGGCTTGTCCCGATCCGCGGCAGAGCAAGTGAAGCTTTGTGCAGCTGAAGGCTTCACTTTTTGCATGGAATGAGCGTGCAAGTTGGTGGTCTCATATCCGTACATTTATAACATCTCAGTTGAGAGCCCTGGAGGATTTTATAGTGTTTGAAGTCACATGAAAAAGAGCAGATCTTGCCTGGAAAACACTCCCCAGATCAAGACACTTACCGAAAGTATTGCGTGCGCACATGGGGTGGACGTTGGAGGAAACAGTGGGAAGGCACGTGCCATGTCCTAAAGCAAGAGTTGTGGAGATGCTTTGAGAAATGGAGTCCCTGTTTTCATACAGAGTGGGATGAGGTCACTCATCCCAACAGAATATGGGGCTTTCTTCAAGATCTTGGCTTTAAAAAGGAGGATAAAGGAATTGTAGGGTTGAAGTGCTTCCACTTGTTAGCTGGGTAACCCATACACCACGCGTTTGCGGCCTAGTACATTTTGAATCCCTTGTGAATCGAAAGTGCACATGGAGCTGGATCAGGCCTGCTTGATTTGATTTGAGGAAAGGATTCACTTGCGATATTGATTCAGACAGATACTGTCTGAAACTGTGCCACAAAGCAAGACTGACAGCTCTTGTCCTTGTCTCAGAGGTCTCCGGAGCATCTCAAGCAGGTCAAAGAAATTTTTGGTGCACGGGAAGCAAGCTTTGCCTTCGAAGGGTAGAAGTAAGGATTGCTCTGACTTGTTTGCGCTAGTGTCATTTGCTTTGTCCTTCGCTACTGCTGCTTTCAAACTGAGGGACTTTGTTGGGGAAACAGGGTGGCTACAAGCAGTGTCTGTACTGAAGCAGAGCTGTGGCGTGCCCGTGCTGTACGGAGCGCTCAGCGAGCAGTGAGCCTTTCTTCATGAGCCTTTCTTCGTGCTGCGGCTGATCGCAAGGGGAATGACAGCTGCCTTCCCCGCCGGCTGGTAGCTGGCGTGCAGCTCTAGCCGGGTGGTTTTATTGGTGCAGGAGCGGTAGTGATTTACATCTCAAGTCCTAAGTGTTTGGAAGCGTGTAAGATACTAAGTTGGTTGCTTTATTTAGCTAACTGTGCTTTAAGTAATTTCCTTTCAAGCCTGTGTCTTTTATTAAATAACTGTTCCCCTGTCTTTGAGCACATTGTAGTGAAATGAATACTGGAATTGAACTGAGTCACCATTAGGCAAATATGTTCCTGCAGCTTTCTTTAAATGCACGTAACTTTCGGGAGCAATCTTGCTGAGTGGGTGGAAGGGTAGGAAGGAGAATCATTATGAAAAAGTTTGAATCGTGGCAGGAAATAGTCCTGGTGTTCTGAGTAGTCTTTAAATTTTAATGCGACTGACTTCAAATTACGGTCTAGTCTTCATTCTTCTGCCACCCCTCTTCCAAAACCAAGTGCTTTTACTTTGTTAGCCTTCAAAAGCCATGTTTGATGCCAGATACTACTACTTTCACTATTGCTACTATATGCTCTTAGTATACTGTTAGCATGTAGTAGCAATAGTGAAAGATCTTTTTGCAATTTGGTGTACTGACAACTGGGATCAGGATGGCCGTAATAAAGATGTTGTCAAACCTCTTATTCACTGCTGATCTGAATTCCTGTTTGCAGGAGGCTTCAGCTAAGAAAGAGGATGTTTCGTGTTCTCAGATTCAGGCGTGACCTTTCCATCCTTCCCCTTGGGAAGACCTTATACAAATTAGCGAAACGCTGGGGAAGGATGGGGGTGTAGGAGCTTGTAACTGTTAAAATCTTATTTCACAAGCCAGAAAATGCATGGTGGAGCTCTGTGTGCTTCATCTGCCTGCGAAGAACAGAGGTGCTTGTCCTGCCTGAGGAGCAGCGAGCAGGATGGTGCAAGCATCAAACAGAGCAGCGTATTTCTGCTCTCGGATCTGAAACCTGGCACATGGAGCTTGGGCTGAGCTGGGACTTGAGCCTGGAGGAGGGGGAAGCCGTGTTTGTTGAGGCTCAGAGGGGCTTGTGCTTGCGAGAGGCTTGAGCAGCCCTTATGGGAATAACGTCCTTGTGTCATGGAGCAGTGACCAAGCAGCCACTTCAAGCTGAGGACAACTCAAATATCAGCTGTTTGAAATATGTTAAACTGTCTCTGCCCTTGGTGGCTTTCGGCTCCACTTTACAATAGCCAGTGAAATGCCTCCTGTATCATTGCCGTCTTTTGCCAGCAGGTAGCCCGGCGCTTTGAACAGATCTGCGCCCAGGCATCAGGTTCTGCTGCAAAACAACCTCGTTATTGGGACGCGTCTGCTCTCAGGTAGGAAGCTGGTAGTTCTTCATGGCAGAACAGGCAGAAAGAAGGTTAAAAGGTTTCTGACATCGTACAGTAAAACAGTGAGCTGTGGTGCATCGTTCAGCAGTCAGTCTCTGCCCAGTCCACCTAATGCTCATCACGGTTGTTCTGAAGCCATTTCTGGTGGCTTCAGCTTATATTGACTTTTCTTATTCTTTCTGCTGGCTGGGTAACTGTTAGCTGAATGAGCAAGAAAGTCTCAAGAAAGAAAAGGAACTTGTGACTTTACCAAAATTGTATCATTCGTCCTTCCTTTGCTCTAATCAGTCCCTGTCATGCAGATTTTGTTTCTTCCTCTCAAAGTTTTCAGCCCACCTTCCAAGTGTCTCCTCAGTCTACAAAGCTGTGTGCATTGATTTTTTTTCCAACAGTAAACTGGGAAGGGATCTAGCTCTTGCTAGAGGGTTTTTTGTTACCCTTTTGTGAGGTTTGCAGTTGTTGCCCATGGATTTTCCAGCCTAGATGAAAATAATGACTTCTGTCTGCAGGGAGAAAAAAATTCCCCTCTGGCTTTGGTAGGATCAAGGGTGTTTTCTTAACTTTTTCATTCGTGGGATTCCTCTGTTCTGCTCATCTTGCTAGTCTGTAGTCCAGCCCCAGAAGCACCCCTTCATCCTCAGATACTCGATTTGTGTTCTTCCTTAGTTCCAGTGAGGGACCCTTTTTTGTGGGTTGGTTTTTGAAGCAAGTCTTCTCCCAGGGCAGACTGGGGTGGGTCCCAGTCCATGTGCTGTTCTGATGTCTGGTAGAGCATCGTCATCGCTCCTGCAAGCTGATTTCACAAAGCAAATAAAACCATGCTGGCATCTACGTAAACAGCTTTGAGAAGGAGTGCTACCTCACCCTGTCGCAGTAAGTGCTGCCGCTGGAGGGTCTGCTGGGGATATCTGTGATGGGAACCAGTTCGTCCTGTTTGCCTCTAACGGTTACTTCCTGCTAATCCATATTCAGTTTTAAGTGTTGAAGCTTGAATTACGTGTGGTGGAGGTGCAGCTACAGCCCGGTAATGCTGAGCACTGGGTTCCTTGCAGGTGAGCATCTTCAACTGTTCTCTCTCTGGCTGGGCCAGCGGTGCCCGACCGTGGCTGGCAGCTCGCTGGGAGCTACGTGCTGCTGGTGTACGACAGGCGCAGCACAGTTCTCGGATGGTAGCAAGACCTCATCTGCTTTTCTCTCTGGAGAAGAGGCTGCTGAGTCACGGGCTCGATACAACATCCTGTGGGTTGTAGCCTGTGCAGCCTGAACTAGGCTCCTAGCATTAGTAGATACACAGTTAAAGGTGGGTGTTTTTGTGGGACTGTCATCCTGCATGAAGCAGATCCATGCGTGTGGGTATTTCCTGACTCTGTTACTAGCTCCTCTTCAGTACTGAAGGTTTTCTAATACACTGCAGACTAGCACCTTCCTTAGAAGAGGGGAGTCTCTTCAGAGTCCTGCTGCAAACTCCCTGTCCAATATAGAAGCCTCCAGTGACGTATGAACAAAGGCAGTAAAAAGTAACTGCAAAGTGGTGTTAGAGCTGCGCGTTCTCCTTGTTTAATCTTTGCTTTTTTTGCAGACGTATTTCTCATCTAGGGGAGGGACTTCTGATTTAGGGGAGGGAGCTCAGGCTGGGGAGAACTGTACCTTTTATTTTGCGTGAGCAGGCAGAACTGCAAATGGAAACGAACAGAAAAGGTCAGAGTTGTGCTAAAGGCTAGTTTAGTGTTCAGAAGTTGGAATTTCCAGCTTGTAGCTAGCGACCTGCATGCTCTGCAGGACCCGTTGTGGATGACTTCTGCCTTGTATACAGATGCCTCAGATCAAAACAAAGTTTCAAGAAATAAAAGCACACCACAGCTGAAGGTTAGGGAGAACATACTCATATTTCAAAAGAGTTAATGCTTTTGTTCTGTGCCACTGGTTTGTGGATGTGTAATAATTCTTGCCTTTCATTTTTGGAGGACTGGAAGTAAGTAGGTTAGCTTCATTTAATTTCATAAAACAACCAGGCAAAGCCTGGCTAAATCCTCTGAAAAATAAGCTACAAATACATTGCTCCAGGAGGACTGAGTCTATTGCCGTAGTAACTTTTGACCCCTCGTAAATATGGTTGGGTTTCTGGGCGTACCTGATGGTGTTCTACTGCTGGTGTCCTTCCACGGTGACTCCTGTTCCGTGGTTTCATGCAGCACATCTCTGCTGACTGTTGAGGTGTCTCCTGACTTCCATGCAAGCGCTGAAACTTCAGCGTCCACGCGGAAGTAAGAACGCAGACCTAGAGGGACACAACCCAGCGCCTGTAGCCCTGGGATGTGGGGGGATATTTCCAGCTATGTTGATTCTAGTTGCAAATAATACTGCTTTGTTTACTCATTTTGGTCATCTCTGATACACTAGCTTCAATTGGCAAGTATGTTGGAGGTCAACTTAAGGACCTAAAATGAAGGGGAATTTGACTTTTTAGTGTGATAGATGCATGCAACTTTGTAAGTGCTTCAGTATTTTCTTTTCTTGACACCTCTCCATTGCTCCTTTCTATTTTTTGTCTGACTTTTGTATAATCCTTTAAATATGTATGAAGCAAGAAGAAAAAAAAATTTAACAGTTGCTTTAAAGATGGAACGTGATCGCCTTGTGGCTTCCACCTGACGCACCATTGTGATAGAAATCGCTTTTGTCATTATGGGCAGTGTTTGTCCTGACAACTCCAGCAGCAAGTGGTGGATGGGCAGCACTTACTTCCCATCGTGATGTTAAGGCTTTTTATCAGAAAACTGTTAAGAAAACGATAAAGTTCCTATATAGCTGTTAATTTCCTCGAGGCCTAAATAGCTTTGGAAAGTACTGGAGGTTTGCCATATTGTACATTTCTTGCTTGGTATTTTAAAATAATGATTTTTACTTCATATATCTTTTTTTTTTTTTATTTTCCCCAGGTGAGAAACCAAAAGCAACTTGCCTTTATTGAGTTCTCAAGAACATAATCGACCACTTGGTACACTATAAAGATGCATTAGGAAACTGGATACGGTGCCAAAAGAACTCCACGCGTTTCCATGACTCTCTTGGACCCTGACTGAGATACTTTTGGATTACCTATTTCTATTCCAAGGACAAGAGTGCACGCTCAGATTCCTTTCTGCCAGCTCGCTGGCAGAGAGATTTTTCTAAGATCATGGACCATCCCAATAGGGAAAAGGATGAAAGGCAGCGGACGACGAAAGGGATGCCGGGGAGGAGCGGTCATGGTTCTCGGCCGAGCTCATCTGCGTCTTCAGGCGTTCTTATGGTGGGGCCCAACTTCAGAGTGGGCAAGAAGATTGGGTGTGGGAACTTTGGAGAACTCAGACTAGGTAAGAACTAGCTGTTGTAGTGGCCTGCATTATCCAGATTAGCATTTCACCACTGGAATATAAATACATAAAAACTTACCCTGGCTTGAGAACAGCATGTGCTTGTTTCCCAAGTGTCGAGCTACCTTACCTGAAGCTTCTGACTCAGAAGATGTAACTGTTAGCATTGTTTTTATTTGCATAAAGTCAAAGTGAATACACTGGAGAGGCCAAAGATGCAAATTTTGAACAATCCCAACAATGAAGACTGTTCTCAACGCTGAATGTCTTGCCTAAGGTGAAAAATCTCTCTGACTGTCTGGATTGCTAAATCTTGCTCTCAATCTCTTTTTCGTAAGCTAGGACACCCTATGAAAGTAATGACTGAGACCTGTTTCCTAGCACTCTCATCTTCCCAGTTCCACGTCCTTCACTGTCCCCAGAGCCCCATTTTCTGCCCTGTTGCCTGCTCCCTGACCTGCCCCCCGTGTCTGAGCGCTGGCTGGCGAGGAGCGGGGCGTGCAGCCTGCCCATCTGGCCGCTTCGTCTGCCTGCATCACGGCCCCTGCTTTTTTCTTGGTCTGTTGGTTTTCTGACCCTGTGCCTTGCAGCTGGCCGCCCAGACAGATGGCTTTGTGGGCTGCTGCCTGTTGGGCTTGTAAGTCAGCCTAGACAAAAGGCCCGTTAGTGGTGCGTTTGGTTGTTTTTTAAATGAGGTGGGGGAAGCAGGCTGTGTTTTTAATTACATGCTCCTGAGCTCCCAGTGTGTGGTTTTGGGGTAGCTTTTTCAGATCAGAAGCAGCAGCTTGCGGTGGTCTTGATTGCCTTAAAACAGCTGCATTTTCCTTCTGTCTGCTGAACAAAGTGGTTTGCTGTGCTAATAAACTCGAGGGTGCTGGAGGCAGGTTGGCTGATATAAATACCGCTTTCCCCAGCCGTGGTATCTACTCAGAACTGAAAAAGTCTGTGTGTCAGGCACAAGGGATGATAGATAAATTGATCGGGCAGTTGCTTCAGGTAACCAAAGGGTTATAACGCATAACTACCCATGGCATCTCTGTAGGTTCCTGTTCCGAATCTGTGTGATTAATCTGTCATTCCGAGGTGTAGTTACCGCATCTGTAGGACACGTGGCTTCTCCGCAGGATGAAGATCAACCGGCTTGTATTGGTAAATGGGTGGTCTTGGTTTCAGCATTACATCAGAGAAGTTTTATTGATTTGCAAGAGCAGAGATAATGCTCCAAAGGCGGAAATGCTCCAAGAAACCAAGGGAGGGACAAAATTTTCCAATTTCCTGAATGTGAATGCACATTATCTACAGCTGAAGATAGTACAGTCTGGATCCTTACAGTAACATAACTTGCGTAGCTTCGTAGCATTTTCAAAGACCCCCCCCCAAACAGCAAATGTCACAATATAGCAAGATCCATATGGAAAGAGCCATTTAATTGCTTTGCCATCCACACAGCATCGAGCATTCGGCAGCTGTGTTGGTTCTCCGCAGGTAAATGGTTCCTGCTTTTGTTCAGCTGGAGCCCAAATGCTGCTTTTTGTCTCTGTGGTTGCTCTTCTCCCCACATTTCTCTGAGCAGTATTGGATTTCTGTACTAACATATTGTTTCGAAGGACTTCATGTAAGAGATTTCACTTGTGAGAAGATCAGTTTACAGAGAAATTTGGTTTTAATCAGAGGAAAAAAACACCTCTTAATTGAGTGGTCTTTTTTTTTTTTTTTTTTGGTTCAGTGGTTTGGGGTTGGGGTTTTTTTGGTACACTGGTAAATGTTTTGCTAATATGTGTTAACCAAATATGCTGCAGCCCGCTACATTTGGGCAGCGGGCTGTACATACTGATAATGGCAATTAGACAGGAAGTCTGTATAGAAGCTATATATGTTTTTTTAACTTCTATTACTTTTTGCCAGTCACTATAACTGTAAGAACTCCTCAACTCCTTTTTGGTTAATTATCAGATCTTTCTGTTGCACAGATGTGATGCTAATGATTGCTGAGTTGTGCAGTGGGGAAGGAGAAGCAGTGTGTCAGTTTGAAATAGGAGCAAACAAGTCCCTGATAACAGTTTTGTTCTGCAAAGATGAATGGCGTGCCCTCTGCTTTTTTTTTAAACATGATTTCAGAGAAGTAAAGTGTCAGCGAATGCTTTTAGTAACGCAGGAAGAACAAAGTTGTGCACAGCCTGTAGACTGACGAGCAAGGGGAAAATACATTTTCCAATTCTCCGAAGGATTTCTCTTTTCAGGTGCTGTGTTTTCACTCAAAGCTCTTCCCGAGCACCAGACAGAGGGCTGATGGCTCCGGGGGAGGGAGGGAGGTGCCGTGCATCGAGGCACTTCTGTGAACGCCAGCTGAGCTGCTTTGGGTTGATCTCTTGCTCCAAATACAGATAGCCCCGGGGGTATTACTTTGTTGAAGCTGTTGGTCACGTGGAGCAGTGCAGTTGGATTCCAGCCTGCAGACGAGCTGGGATGGGAGGGAAGTGAGCACAAAAATCAGTGCCTGGCCCCGGGGTAAGACAAAACACGCTTAACTGATGGCTGTTTCCTTGGGCAAGCTGCTCAAATCCTTGGGTTGACCTCAGAACTCACCAAATGGATTTTTTCTGTCTTCACTGGAAAAACCTCTGGAGCTTAAACAGCTTGTGGGCAGGTTCAATGCATCGACTGTCACGTCTGTACTTACCTGAAATCCTGAACCATAAGAAATGTTAAGGATAAATAAACCTCTACAATGGTCTCATTTTTCCCCCAGTGTTTGGCACTCTTATTTAGTAAAGCATAAAACAGATGCTAATGTAAAATTATTTGAGATTCTATAGGTTTCCTTCTTTTTAAATAAGCATGAAGTTCTGGACAGACCAGTGGCTTATTTTAATGCAGAGATGTAGACTGGAGCCCAGATCTTTTTGCTCCAATGCAAACATAACCTGGCATTTTCAAAACTCCGCATCCACTTATGTAAAAATGAGCTCATACAGCTTTTCTCCCTGTTTGAAGGAAAAAAAATGTTAGGAGAGCTGGATCCAGTCTGTTGATTGGTGCTGTAGCTTATTAAGAGAGGATACAAAGGGATTTTTGGAGAAGCATGTTACCCAGAGAAATGGTGTAGTGTTCTGAAGTCAGGTGGTGGCCTGAGTCGTGCGCAGATCTCATGAAGATCCAACATCTCATCAGCGAGGCGGTGATCCGTGAGCCCCAAGGGAGGACAGGCTGCTCGCTTGCTCAGTGCAGGTGGATGAGATCTGGGAAGGCACCTTGCTGGGAGCAAGAACTGCCCAGCAGAGCCCTGTGCTGCAGCTTGAAATCCTGCTTTAAAAAAGGAAAAAATTATAACGGCATCTGATACTGGGGCTGGTTATGTCTTTGCCCTAATAATAAAATTGTCATGTGCCTGCCGGGCTGGAATAGTGCTAGATGGGTTAAGAGTAGAGTATAGGAAGGATCTACGCTACTGTCCCTTTTTTGGAAAGACTATCCCTCTAGAAGCGATAGTGAATGTGGTGCTACAAAATCAGTGTGACCTCGTGTTTCAGGTTCCCTTGGGATATGGTCGCAGCAGACGCAGTGCTGTCTGGGGCAAGCTCTGCCTGGTCTTCAGGACGGCTGGGTGGGCGTTTGCTCCACTGCCCAGCCCTGAGCTGTCACCAAAATGTCATCCATACAGTTTTGAGCTGGACTGAAAGGTCGAGGCATGACTCGTCTCAGTCACAGGAGGTTTGCACTTACGGCTTTTCACTTTGACCTGTGGGAATGTGCCCATGTGCTTGGCGCATCTTGCTGCCAGGGCTTGGGAAATCCACGCTGCCAGGTTTCCCACGTTAAAGCATCGCATCTCATTTAGGACATATGGTTCTTAATTGTCAGTGGATCTTCCCAAAACTGAGGCATGGAGTTAATCGCTGCCCCATCAAAAGCTTTGCCTGAACTTGAAGGGCCTTTGTTAGCACAGTTGTATCATCTCGGTTGTATTACAGCTCCCTGCTGGCAGAGATAAGATGCAGCTTCCCTTCATGACTTACTGTTCTGTGCAGCTCTGTCCTGTGAGCAGTACAGCCTTCACTCTTCCATTTAAAACCTTTTCAGCTTTGTGTAAGGAGGAAGAAGAAAACATGACACCTTGTGCAGTGTGATGGCAAAACCCAGGGGCAGATCTGTCTGGAGCGAGCCGGTGGAGAGGTCTCTGGCACTTGGACTTGCTGTCATAGCTGGCAAAGCCTCTCCCACTGCAGCTGTAGGAAGGGTTTTGGAGGTCTGAAGGTGGACCTGGTAGCACCTTCATGGTCAGAGTCTGCCCCACGACTGCTGCGAAAGGGCTGAGCTGGAGGATGAATTCCTTCCCTTACCTCTGGCTGCTGGCCTTGCATCTCATGCTAGAGTTTTGCCAGTCCCAGGTTTTCAGCTGGGGATTTCACTCTCAAGGATTTCACTCTCAAAATTCTCTTCTGCTTAGTTCTTGCCCTTATGAGCCAGACCGCAACAGCCTGGATTACGGCCCCCCGTACATGGAGGCTGCTGTCAGTGTCCTTCTTCACCTTGCAATGAGTTGAAGGGACGCTGTTTTCCCAGTGTCATTTTGCTGTTTGGGTGGGAGAGCCCAGGAGCAGGCTGGGGGGCCCTGGATGAGCCGTACCCCTGCGTGCTGAAGCTGCGGTGAGGGTCCTGCAGTCCGCAGGGCACCCGTGCTGCCTGGATTATTCTTGTTCTGCTGCTTGAGGCGTGTAACTGCCTCAGGTGCCTGGGCTGGAGCTTCCCTTAGTCTGTCTCAGCATCCTCAAACTGAGCATCTCGAAGCGAGCTCAATCCTCCTTGAAGGAGGGGGGGAAGTGTCAGTGGGAGAGCTGGAGCTGCTGGTAGGGCTCGATCTCTGGTCGCTAGTAGGGAGCAGATAATCAAAGTGTACTTAGGCTGCCTTCTCATTGTACCCTTGCAAGTTCTCCTCCTGCTAGCCTTCGGATAGCATCAGGCTGGAGCCCTTGCCTGTCCCAGAAGGTGAAGCCATTTATCCCACCACCTGCCAGTGTGCTGTTTTGGCCTTCAGGCTCTCCCAGGCCGTGCTCTGAAGCCACCTTCCAGCTCCTGAGCGTTCTTGATGCAGCTGCAAACCTGCTTTCTACCAGCCTGGAGTTCATAGCTTTTCATAACAGATCTGAAGAAATAGTAGGGTGTGTTTGGGGTCTCGAGAACGAGTTTTGTTCTTCTAGTGTAACTTTTAACATCCTGGGAACAGCTGCGTAGTTTGCTGGTACGGTGTTGTGTGAGAGCTGCTGGCCGTAGCAGATGATGAGGACTGCCTTTCTGCTGCCACGAAGGCAGCGTTTTGCCTGTCGCGCCTGCCTGTTCGTAGAGGAAGAAACAAAAGCCGTGTGTTGGTACGGAAGCTGTTTGTGTTGCCTACTTGCAGTAGTCTCTGATCCGTAGCACAATTATGCTGGTGAAGCTCCCTATAGATCATAGGATAAAATTGCTCAGTGTCCGGCAGAATCAAGCCACTTCTGAAAGAAATGATACTGACTCTTGTTTTTTTTTTGTTCTCTGGGCTTTTTTTTAGCGTGGTGTGGATAATAAAACATATGTCTGCGATACCTCCTCAAATGCTTGCACTGAACATAACTGCTACTGTAAAACACAGTTACCTTGTGCTGGGTATAAAATGCTGTTTGTCTGTCCTGGTGAGCTGCTGCAGCTTCTTACTTTGAGACTGAAACAGTTGAAGGCATGAAGCTGAGAGAGTAATTGAGAAAAGACAGACAGATCTTTGCAGTCAGTGATCAGTGACACTATTCTGTGTTGTCTTCCTAGCTGGAAGTGTTGAATGTGCAACTAAAAGATTTTTCTTTTTCCTTCACAGGCAAAAATCTCTACACCAATGAATATGTAGCGATCAAACTGGTAAGTAGGAGCTTCGGGTGTTCTTAAATCACTCGTACCTGGTGCTAGAAACTCAGACAAAAAGCAGCTTCCCCACTTGGTGCTTATTGCTGCTCTTGATCTCAGCCAGATTAACAGGTTTAAACAGAGATAAGTTCTTGAGAATGCTGTGAACTAGGAAAGCACCCAGCCCTTCACAGTATGTAAATGGTCAGTAGCTGCGAGCGCCTTGTTCCTCTTCCCAAGGTGGCAGACAGCACTGGTGGCAGGTTTGTCACCCCTTCCTCATCCCCAGGACCAAGCCTTTCTGTTGCAGACCCCATCAATTCTCTGGACCATGAACCTGCAGATGCAACAGGCAAAACAAGATCCAATCCAGTGAATCCTCCCTCTGATTTGGATGTCCAAGGATATATGGTCACAGCCTCTTCAGTGTGATTCTTTCCTTTTACATTACAGGATGGTAAAAATGAATCAAACCAGCTCACCAGAGCATGGCAGGGATTGCATTTAAAAACAAAACCTTGGCCCCAACAGTAGCAAACTTCAGAATTTGCACATGAAATCAAGTTCACAACTCCTCATCCAGTTCTACCAGCCTCGGTACCCAGTTATCAGTTTTTCTGCCTTGCAGTTGATGCGTCCCTCCCCAGGTGGATGTGGTAGCAGTGTTCACGTTTCTGCAGTGCCCTGGCTGGCTCAGGTAACGCTCCTCTTCTGAAGGAGCATCAGGGCATGAGGGCACTGTGGTCAGCTGTGGTTTGAAGCAGGAGTCTAAGGGATGGGGATGCTCCTAGCTCCGCCAAATTTATAAAACCGTACCCTGGGAGTTTGTTTTTATGCCTTAACTGTCTGTAAACTAAGACTTTCAGTAGTCTCTTGGGGGGCTTTGAAATTTGATGCTGAAAATACCCAGTGCTCTTCTTTCATCTGCGTGTTCTTTAATCACAGATCCAAACCCTAGAATCTGAAGTTAAAGTTGTAACACTAATTTGGTATTAGCAGCAAGTGTGCCTGTTTTTCCAATCGATGTCTGGAAAAATGACAGCAGTCATTCACATTAAAGAAGATCAAGATGGACTTGATGCATTAATTCTGATTCATGTTCAGATGCCACAGATCTTACATCTCTAGTGTTCTCCTTATATGATGCGTAGTAGCTGAAAAATAATTAGTGCTCTGCAGAAAGGACTTGTTTTGAAGCCCGTTGGCAAATGTCAGAATATAATCCCTAAAATAACAAAATAAATGTTTGCAGTGCAGCTTAAGGTGTGTTTGGATATGGCTCCACATCAGGAAGAAGGACTGGTGCTTGTTGCGTAGCTCGCTCTGTAGGCAGATTGGACAACAGAAAATGTGGTTGTGTGGTGTTTCATTGAATCAATAGTGCTTCTAATTTTTTTGCTTTCAAAGATAATCCCACAGAGTTACAGCCTTGGAAGGAGCAAGGAAGTAAGAATACGGCAAACATGCAGCTGTGTTTGTTTACAGGATGCTTGCTTCTCTCACAGCACTGCCCGCAGTGACACCTCCCCGTAACCTGAAGCCTTTCAATAGCCAGGTGGCATAAGACACAGGCAGCAATAAAGCTAATCCATTTTTCCCAATAGCATTTCTTCTCTTTTTTTCAAAGTATCTGAGTGGTTGAGTGTTAGCACAGTTGCTTTTCCCCACATTTTATTTGCGCTGTTACAATTCATGCTTCAAAACCTCCGACCCTGATTCGAAGGACTGTAATTGCCATCCTGTGCTGTCCTGCATACCGTTGCCAGTTTTGAGAAGATCAATGAGGGATCAGAAGCAAGGATTTTTTTTTGTCTCCTAATCTTGGACCATGTTCCCCAGGAGTGGGAATTACTCTTCCTCCTCAGCAGCAAATGTGTTTCTTTGTGTGTATTTAACTGTGATCACGAGGGAAGCAAGTACTTCTTAGGTGGGAGATGTATTTTCTTCCAGGCTAGGCAGTGACCTGCTGCCTAATGCCAGGGACACCCTGCTTCCCCTGTGACTACATTGTGGATAGCAAGCTCAGGGGAAGAAGTGCTTCTTTTGACAGAGAGAACTCCAGTTCTTTGAGGCAGCGCTTCGGCTCTAGACAACGTGATGCAAGAAATCAGTGAGCTAATCGACTTTGTGCCCATTTCCAATGTGTCGTTCTGGGGCTTGAGTAAAAATAACATTCCTGCTTTTCAAATATTTTTCTAAACAAAATGGCATTTACAAAGCCAGGTTAAATGCAGGGGGAAAAGGTCAGGAGAGCTTGAGACCAAAAACAGTTATAAGTAGTCTTGCTTTCTTCCCTAGGGAATACCTGCATTAGATCTTGTTTTCAACTTTTTTTGTAACAACCTGCTAAATTTCCAAAGATTTTCTTTATACTTCAGGTAATCTGCAGACTAGTGGCTGCATTTGCTGTGTTTGAAGGCAACATTTTCTATTTTATCTGCATCGTTGGACCAACTCAAAGCTCTGCTCAAAATCCTTCTAGCTGCCTGAGATTCTTCTGCAACTGCAACCCTGCTGTCCCAGCTGTTTCCTCCTCCCGTCATTATGTTAAAGATGAATGGAGGAAAAATTAGAGAACTATGTGATGGGTGCCAAAGAGTTGATCAGAAAACGCTCTGAAATTCTGTGCTCATCTCTTGGCTTGTCTGCAGGGGGTGAGGATGTCTGAGATTGTGCTGCGTCTTGGAAAGTGGGGAATGCTGCCTGTCCTCTGGCTAGTGTGGTGTCCCTGCACAGCTCCTTGTCCTGCTTGTCAGCTGAAGATCGTTTGGTTATGGGCATCTAGAGTGTGGAGGAGGCAAAATGCATTAGCCATGTTTACTAGCTTAATCTTCCAGAGGTTTTTAATGCTGACTTGTATGTCGTAGGAGTTTCTACAAAGCTCCCGATGATGCCCGTCAGTTTGAGCTGTGGGTTTTGTATGCTGGGCAGCAGCAATTCCATTATTTTCAGCACAAATGCAACATCTGCCAGCGTCCTTAAGTCCTTGGCCTGCGGGACAGCCATCTGCTCCGGTACGATCTTCTCAGGAGCTGCCACGACTGGCAAGCATCCAGAGCTGCGGCTCCAGCAGCTCCTGATGCGGAGGGGCTCGGGCTTGGCTTTCCTGTGCTTTGTCCCAAGCAGCCTCACATCCTCACACATTAATCCCTCCACCTGTTTGAACAAATGTACTGCTCGCTGCATAGGCTTGAGCTCCTGTTGCCCTAAATGTCTTTGCTGTGGAGGTGTCTGAAGACTCTCCATCAAACCAGCATTGACAGTTATCTTCATGTGATAGTGATTGTACAGCAAACGGGTTTTTGCATTTCTTTGTATCTGTGTTCAGTGCAGGATCAGTTTTGCCTTTCGAATACTTTCTAAATAGCCATGTGTGACTAGTGAACCTTTTAAATATCAAGGTTGAGAAGCAACCAGGAGCAATATTCCCCTTGCTGGCGAACAGGGCATGACTTGAGCAGGTGATGAACAGCTTGGCTGAAGTCCAGTTGCCAGAATTCCTGTACAAAAATTGTTCTTTTAATCTGAAAAAAAGTCTTTAATGTGGAATTCAGGCCAAATGTGGACATTAATCTTAGAGTACAGACCACAGGTGGAACAAGACAAGTGGATATGCTAAAGCCTTGTGTTCTCCTGCGTACAGCAGAGTTGCTGAAGGTGCTATCTCAGACTCCTGGCTGGGCTGAACTTCCTCTGGGTGCTCTTGCTGTAACTCACTGGAGCTGATATGAAACATCATTTTAGGGCTACTCAGCAAGGTTTTTAAATTTAGACTAGTTTTGGTGCCGTGAGATGAATTTTATGTAGTTTGAGCATGGAACATTTATCTTCTGACATGCAAGAAAGCAGCGGCAGCAACAACAACAAAATTGAGGCCAGGATTAACTTCAGTTCCAAGATGTCTGGGCAGGAGGTGAATCCCCATCACTGCCTACAAGTGCGGTGTTATTGAAAATGTAATTACTCAGGTCTCTTAATCTTCTCCATGTTAACTTCGTATTTTTAGAAGCTCTGTAATCATGCATGTTAATGCACTGCAGATTGTAGGCATTAAGTTTTGTGCAGGTGAGTGGCAGCTGAGAAGTGTAGCATTTTGGGTGTGTTGCAGGCTTATCCAATTTTTATCCTGTGTATAAAGACGGAATATTCTTGAGTGCTTTGAAATGTCTGAATGACACCTGCTAGTGGAGAGACTTCTCCCTGCATTTTTGTCAGATCTCTGGCTGTGCTGTCGTGCTTGTTGCAAACAAGATTATACGTTTATGTAACTGCGGTCTGATTTAAAGCACGGTGTATGACTCAGTATTTTTCAGAAATACAGGCTAGTGACCAACAGAAATATTGTGGGCAACCACAAGTCCACAGACTGAACGTGTGACTTAATCTTTTGCAGCTTTGACTTTCCTCCTACAGATGTACTGCCTGTTCAGGGTCATTCTTCGAGGATCAGGAGCTTTGTTGAACAGTTGTTGAATTTGACTTCCATGAATGAGTTTTTTTTAAATAAGGAAGTTAATTCTCCTCCAGAGCGCATATTGCAAGTCTTTCTTTTCATCTTTTTGTTCTCTATTTGTTTAAATGACGTCTTAAGGGTGAAGTCAATTGTTAGACTACGTCTAGGATGTTTTATCTAGAAACTTGAAGCACTATGTATTGTCACAAAACTCTAAGCATATAATTAAGTATATAAATATTAAGTAATTAATATAAGTATATAATAAAGTTTTTTCAAATATTTCAGGCAACTTTTTTTTCTTCTAGGAACCAATAAAATCACGAGCACCGCAACTCCATTTAGAATACAGATTTTATAAACAACTTGGAAGTGCAGGTAAGTAAACCTACCTTAAGCTTATAGAAGGCTTGTGATTTCTTTGTTAAATCAAACGTTGCCATCATGTTTGTTGTGGACCTCTAACTTGAAACCTCTAACTTGAACTTACTGATTTGAGCAAGTTCTTTTAGTCACATGCAAGTTTTTGGAAGAGATTTGGTCAGAATAACGTCATAATGATACTGGATAATTATTCAGACCTAGAAACTATCATTAGTAAACCGGTTATTGTGTTAGTGAGGATTGGTTGATATGGGAAATACCCATTTAAGTGCATCTGTGAAAACACAGGGACCTTCAATGGATGGGAATTTATTTCTGTATAGAACGATGCTTCAGAAAAGTGATGTAAACTCTTAAAAATCTAGGAAGCCGTGCAAGAAGCATGGAGCTTTTCTAATAAAATACTGAAATACCTTTTTATTTGAGATTTACTAAATCATAAATGTGTCTAAAAGCCCACTAGCTCAGTGTGACAGTAGCATATATAAAATATGAGGAAAAATACAATAAACCAAAATTGTGGGGTTCTTTTGTTGGTTTTGGTTGGGGGATCGGGGGGGAACAACAGTAAGCTCTTTGATTTCCCAAATATGAGGCTTGAGCTTGTGTCTAAATAGCATTTAGATTTTTATTCTGTGAATTTATGGTTGCTCTTTAAACCTGTGTAGACTTTTAACACGCACTGTTTCCAATGGGGAGGATTTCCACAGCTGCACAAGGAAGATCATCTCTGCTTTTTCTGTGCCTTGATAATATATAGCCATTGTTTTTTGGCAAGCTTCTTAAGTCACTGTAATTTTTCTTACGCTTCTGATTTTTGCCTTGTCTTCCCTGGATGGACCCGACTTTCACTCGCAGAGGATGTGTTCTCATACCACCAAGTGGTAACAAAATACTAAGCTGAACAGAATGAAAGGTAGATCTGCTCTGAGCTCATAAAATGCAGTACCTGAGCAGTCATCCCACAGCTTTATTTTGCTTGTTCTAATTTTTTCTAATCAGTTTACTAAATCTTGTGTACCACATCCTCTGGTGTCTGGGGTACTATTGTACTCTTTTTTTTGCAGCTTTGTTCTCCTCATAGCATGCAAAATCTGGGATGTGGAAACGAAGTGAGTTGGCACTGTTAGAAAAACTAAAGTATTGTTGTTGATTTCTATTTTTCTCTTTTTCAACAGGTATTGTCCACTAAAATATGGTGCTGTTTCCTATGTACTTTATATTCTGGTGTTTGCACACAAAACTTGCGATAGGTTAATGTCATCACTTAATTACAGTTACCTCTGCTTTTAAGACTTAGTGCATTTCTGCTGAAGCCTTTATAGATAAGTCAAATGTAGGTTCACAGAGTGAATTCTGCCCTTCTTTCCCTTCTTGAGTTTTGTTGATGCATGTGGTCTCTGTAATACCGCAGTGGACATGTCTCATGACACATGAATGAATCTCAGTGTGCTTTTTCTACACCTGCCAGCTTTCTACCACTCTTTAAAGATGTTATTGAGGAACTTAAAAACTAATTGAATGATGGAGGCTTTATTTTGTTTAGACTAAGTATTTTTTAATGGGTTTTCTCCAGTTCATAATGAATTTAAATGTCTCATCATGCAACACTCACCCAGATTTCTGCCCCGTCTGATCCTGTGCATGCTGATGGAAGTATTTCTGAATATGCTGCCATCAGACATGGAAATCTTGCCTTCAAGATCTCTCTTCTCATTACATGGGAGGATGTCTGTCATCTCGAGCTCTTTGCCAGTGTTTGTCAAGAGACTGTTGGGAGGTCTCCTGAAGGACATGACTTTAATTTCTAACTCTGTATGGTCCCACAGGCATCACAAACCCGGCTCTGATAACCTGTTGAATGCCATTAGAAGCTCTCAGGCTATAGTTTTGCTAAAACAACTGGAAATAGGCCAGAAGCAAGGTTGGAGGATCTGAGCTGTATCTCTGGTCTCTCCATGAAACTTGGAAGCTTAACAAAATAAATTTTGGTGGAGTCAGACTGCCAGGACCAGGGAGTCTTCACTTGGTGCCTGCATACCATGCAGAGATTTAGGGGAAGACCGTCTGTCTGTAAAAACAGATTGGTGCTACGAGTGTGCCAGCCTTGGAGAAATAGCTGGGACTGTTCTCAGTGATATCGTTAGTGCCAGGCTCTCTTCAGAGGTCCTTGCTTCAAAAATTTCAACTGCTCAAGCAGCCAGCCTTGAGCCTCCAGTAAGCAGGACTGGTTACTTTAAATTATCTTAGACTTGCCAAATTGAGGCTAAAAGTGGCCAAACCCATGGTGTGTATGACTCAGCTGAGAACAACAGTAGTGTTGCGTGTGACATACTGTTCAATAAATCAGCCAATTAATCTTGCCAAATAATGTGTCTGACTGTGAACCTCCCACCGTTAACCTGAGAAGTAATACTAGTAAAAGCATTGCTGCACCGCAGCAGTAGCAGCGTCGTCCTCTTGTTAGTGCAACTGCTGCGTTCAACTGCCTGTACAACCAGATGGTCTCAGTGAGCAGCATCTCTAGGAGAAGTCAAAATCGTCATCACTGGCTTTTATGTGCAGTACTTGCAGACAGAAGGTATTTTTTCAAATGAGAACAGCTTTGGTGATTTCCCTGGATGCTCAGAACAAACATTTTTAAAGTATATTACTATAAAATCATGGGAAAAGCTAGGTTGGAAGGTAGCAGCCTACCATGGATCAAGCAGGAACGTTTTTATAGGGTGTCTGCATGTATGTGGGTCTATGATGTATTTCATGCCTAGCAGGCGAGTGGATGTGTCCGGTGAAGGTGGTTTGCTAGTGGGGACATGGGTAGCTGTTGCCCAGGAGCTGCTAGTGAGCTGCTGGGTTCGCCCTCATCTCCTTTTCCACCCTGTCCTCTGGCACAGCACTGGGATTTATGACTCTTTTGGAAGTAAAGATGTGTTTTCGTGATTGTTCCTTTAACTTTGCTACCCCTCTGAAGAGAAGAGGCAGGGGCCTGCTGCACGGTGACCATCTGCTGGGTTCTTCTGTCTCACTGTGGAATTAAATATTTAATAACCTAAAGTAGTGTATGACTGCTTTACCTTAATGTATGCAATGAAACGAGTGAAAATCAAGCAAAAAACACAGGCATGGAGTCAAACTCCTGATGGCCAGTCCATATGGTGCCTCAGGAAAGGGTGAGTATTCCGTTAGGTTTCAGGTAGTCTGGGAGATTCTGTTTGCAAGAAAACTGGAGTAGTTTTACCAATTTCTGCGCAAATTTCTGGTGTTGCTCTATCATCAGTCCTGCAAGATGCTGGTGTCATACGCTGAACTGTTCCATGGTTCTTTGCTGTAAAGTCCGGGTGAGCGTGCACGAACATCCTGACATACGTATGGGCTTCGGTCTTGCCTCGCTGCTGCATCTCACTCCATGGCTGGTGTTAAGGTCTGTGTGTGTCGGTCCCAATTTTTTTTTTCTTGCTGAATAGCAGCTACCAGCAAATGTGAGTAGTGCAGCTGTCCACATATGTCCAAGTGTGCTGGGTATTCCCCCAAACTTATCTTGTGTACAGCCACTTAAATCTGCTGCTTCTGTGCCTTGGGGATGAGGTGAGCTCACCCTCTGACTCCACTGGGTGCTGCTGTATCTCCCATGGCTGCCAGAAGTTCAGTTCTCCAGTGCGTTTCCCTGGATGAGACATTTGACCACATAATTTGTCCTCTCTGTACTTCAAGTTTGTGGAGTGAAGGCCTGTTTTCTTATCATTCACAGAAAATTTTGCATCATCAGGCCATGCAGCCCGCAGGATGGCAAGTGGAGGAGCTTCGTCCCCACTGCAGGCTGGTGTTAGTGCCTGGTTCCCCGTGAGTGCTGGGGTGCTGAAAGCTCATGTTGGGAGAGCAAACTGATTGCTTTGCCCATGGTCAAACAGACCCAGCTCCGCGCTCCTGCGATGGTTGTGTTTCCTGGGCGGTGCACCAAAGGGCAAAGCTTTTGCTTTGCTAGATTGGACCCCTGCTCATCCAGCAGCATCCCAGGGAACTCTCCTTGGTGTGTGGGGGGGAATAAAGCAGTTCGTGCAGGCTGCAGGATTGCTCTGGAGCCCTGTTGGGCCACCTTCAGTACCTGGTGGCACACGAAGGTCTTAGCAGTTGCACTGACTTTCTTGTGGGCTCTTTTTGCTTATTGGCCTGGTTTTAGGAACTTAAGCGGAAACGGTCTTATTTTTTCTATGTGAATTCTAGATTCTCACCTTTCCTTCAGATTAAACTCTCCTACAGACTTCTCAAGGAGGACATCTCTTCCAAAGTTTTTACTGGAAACTCATCTTTTATCAGCAAATAGTGCCCGTATTTCCCAGTCTTTCTCAGCCGTCAGCAGCCTTCGGCTTGAGCCGCTCTTTCCCATGCGTAATGTGGGCATACAGGAGAACGTGGCCACATTTTTTCTCTCAGCCCATCCCATCATTTGGATTTTGGCCACAATCTGCAGCGGCTCCTCCTTTGCATCTGCTGGCATTCCCAGCCAGCTAGGCTGTTACACGTGGAGATACTGGACTCTCCTGTTTGCTGGCTGCTCTGATCACGATCTGGGCGGCAGCGAGGAGCAAGCAGCGCTGCTCAAGCCTGTTGTGTGAAAGGTGGATCCTCCTGCTCTGCGCTCTGCTGGAAAACTCTCCAAATGTGTTCTGTATTTGTAAACTTAAAACGCTGCTGTGTTTCCTGCTGTAGTTAAGTTGCTGGAGCTGAAGGGCTAATATAGTGAATACAGAGATGTTTTAGAACACCTCTTAAACACCAGCCATTACTTTAGATGGAATTAAAGATCAAATGGAGTCTGGAACCTCCATGTTCCTACTCAGTGCCATAAGCACATCTCTCATCTGCTAAGTGTTTAACATCACTTTGCCAATGGGAAGCTGAAGACTCTGTTCATGACTGCATGCAGAAAACCATTGCGTTCAAAGGCACAGGAGCATGGTGAAGCTGTCTGCACACTGGGGAGCCAGGCAGCCCCACTCTCCTGGAGGCTGCGGCACAGCCACGAGGCTGTTCCACATCACTTCGTGTGCTGCAGTGAGATATCTGGAGCTGCGTCGTGTGCTTGTGCAGCCACAAAGCTGATGCCTCTCCTGATCCAGCCACTGTCATATCCAATGTAGCTCAGCCGAAATGGAGGCCAATTATGGAGACCTCGAGGCAATCTTTGTCCAAAAGCTGTTCTCCTTTCCAGCTGTGCTGGTTGGAGGGGAAAAAGGGGTTATCTCCTCCTATAAGCCTTGCTTTGCTGAGTAATAGAGGCAAACATCTCTGCTGCATGGATATATCCTCACGAAGCTTTAACTATTTCCCCAAAGTTCAGCATGTTTGTCAGCAAACTCTAAGCCTTTTCCTGAGGATGAGGAGCCCGCTGCCACAAGAGAGTTGCTGTATTGCTTTTAGCCCACTTCCTCTCTCTAAGGATGTGATCATGGCTGAAAAACATCTCCAAGCAGTCAGGAAACTGCTTTTTGATCTTGTGCTTCTCCGCAAATAAATAATTCACCGTGGGCCTGGGAAGTATTGACTTTCCAGCAGTGACCAGGAGATGTACAGGACTGAATTTTTGTTACTACATTTCAAAGCATCCCTGGCACCTCTCCCCTGTAGTTGTTAACAACATACCTAAAGCCTTCCCCATAAGCTCTGCGTTTGGGAGGTAAGATGGAGTGCTGCTTATTTTCAGGTTTCTGCTGGCTGCGTGGAGCTGATGATTGAGTTCCTGCATAGTGACAGCTTCTGCCTGTGCACATGGTGTGAAGGAAGTCATGCATTTTTGATTCAGTAGTAGCTTATTTTTGTATCAGCTGGCAGATGAGTCACGCCATTCCCAACTCCCTCGCAGTCCCACCTTGACACATGTGATTCATCACAGCCCGGTGTCAACACGCGTTCGAGTTTCACGCGATGGCTCGGCTGACGGGCTGTAGCCAACGCTCTTCCCCAGGACGGGTTGGTAATATTGGCAAGTGGATGTCAAGCGTAATTAGCCTCTATGGTGTCATGTCGGAGAGGAGCCGGATGCACTGGAGAATCCCAGGAAACCGAGAACATCTCCTCTCTCCCCAGCCCACGCAGTACATGAGTCACAGCATATAAGCAAAGCAGAATATACTGAGTCAGGGAGGGATATGTTGTTACATATAGAATATCGAAGGGTTCTGTAGTTTTGTTTTAATCCTTGCTCTGTAAACAAGTTCACCTCTAATGAAGTATCGAGTCTGTGTGTTTACTTTTGGACCTCTTTCTGTTGCACAACTCGCTGGAGTGAAGCAGTCTGTTTACTTGTCAGGAAGCAGGACCAAGAAAAGTGAAGGTGGTATAAATAACCGAGCCTTTTACATAGTCTAGTCAATATTTGCATGTATATTTTTCAATGTAGCTGTAGCTGTCTGCTACTCCATACTGTGTATTAAGTTGCTTTTCAGGATTGCCTACGTTTAACACATTTTTCTCATCCTGTGTTGATCTTGCTTTACTCCTGACCTGCTGCACACTTGGTACGTACTGGTCTCTGTAGAGAAATTCTTTCCGTGCCGGTTGCACAACGCCGTCATTCATCAGCAATTAGACAGGGGTCATTTCAGTAAGACCTGCTACGTGGATGGCTGTAAACAAGTTACCGTGGTGGAGCGTGCTGCCAATACCTGCTGTTTCGTGGGGAACTCCCTGTGTGCAATGCTCTTCCCCGAGGGAGCGGGAGTAACTTGGGGCTGCGTAAGTGAGGGCTAATGCAAGATGTCTACACCCCTGCCTAATTAACGAGCGCAAACATACGCGTTAGCTGTTGCTGTGGTCGCTTTAATCTTCAGAAATCCCACTCGTGTTTGCCACCTGCTTTGAAGTGCCAGAAGCGCTTCCATGGCCGGGTGGTGATCAGGGAGCTGGTCTGGGGCGTGCCGGGGTGCCCCTCTGGGCTGCGGAGGGGATTTGTGCTGGCGCGGAGTGACACAAGACCTGAAGCAAGCTTGTGCCCTGCTTCCTTGTAGAGCAAACGTAGTTTGTAGCCATCGCAGTGAAAACTCTAGATGAGTACTGCAACCTTGTAGTTCGGGGTATTTGGAAATACCTTCGAATGTAAATGCTTAGTTGCTGTAAGTATTTGATCGGCAACTTCTTTCTGTGCAAGATAATACAAAGTTGACATCCACTTACACTGAAAGCAACTTTTTCTTTTGGATCACATCCCATGTTTAAGCAGTTCCCTATTTCAAATCCCTGGTATAGACACTAAGCTATACTTTAAAGCTGTTGGGTTTATTTTCTAACAGCAAGCAAAAACTCTTGTACCTTCATTCTCAAATCTTGCGAGGTGTTGCAAAGAAGCTTGCCATTGAAGTATAAGTCTGAGATGCCTCAGCAAGACGTGGTAACAGGTATGGCTTTTATTCAATTGAAAATTAGTTTGTTTAAACAATGGGCAACATACAGAGGTCCCTGACAAGGTTAGCTGTGCCCTTGAAGAATGATGATCAACATCTCCAACCATTTGTATGTGTTCGTTATAAAGTCAGGGTAGTCCAATGAAATGCTGAGCCTGTGGGATCACTAACTTCAGAGCTTTTGATTTGCAAAATGAAACACAGTGGAGTACTGTAACATACCTAGCTATGGCCTGCCTGCTTTCAAAGCAGGCTTGCTGTTGATCTCTGAGGCATAATATTTTGCTATCTAAAAATATATACATATATTTTTTAAATGTGGCAGTTGCATTGCTAGGAAGGGCTTACTGAACATGCACACTTCAGCATCTCTTTTAACATCAGAAGTTTTAACTTCCTTGGTCTAAATTTAGGCTTTGTCAATTGGAAGCTATCAGATGCTTTTACAGCAAGGCCATTAATATTTGAATATGAGATTAGGGCAGTTTCCTTTTTATATTTCAGAAAGTCCTTATGCATCTCCTACTCTTCCGGTATTCGTTGCAGTAATTGCAAGTCAGAACCCGGCGACACCATGCAGCGCAGGGAGGGGGAAGGCTGGGAAAGGCAGCGTGCTGGGAAGCTGAGAAATGCCCTTCCGGCAGACAGTTTTCCTCGAAGCCTGATGTGCCGGCAGCGGTGGTCGTAAATCTGTCACAGCCAGGCTCTGCCAAGTCATCCAGATGCCTCCGCAGGTTGCTCTGACGGACAAACAGCCTAGCAAGGGCAGGCTGTGCGATGTGCTGCTTGCTCAGCTGCTGCAGCGATCCGGCTGTCTTTGTGAGATGCTTCAGGTACACAGCTGTAAAAACAGATCAGTTTTTTAAGAGCCCGTGTTGAGTACTGTCTCGATTCAATCCCCGATTTAGTGGGATCCTTTCCCATATTGGTTTGGAGTTTGCATTTCCAAGCTCTGCCCTGCCTGCCAGTCAAACTGTGCTCCTCTTCCTTCTCCCATCTCTAAAAGAGGAGCCATTGACTCTGCCCCTGCATCTGTACGGGGTCAAGCTATGACAGCAGACTGGTCAGCGAGGTCTGCCCTGCATGGAGGCTTGTGGTTCCATAAAGCTTTTGTCTGAAAGTGGCATCATTTTTCCTTCAAAACTCTCTTCTCACCCGCTTGTACTAAGCTTTCTTAAGGTGAAGCGATGACACAATACCTGGAAGTATTATATTATTTAGTGCATCTGAATTTGTCCTGCAGGAGAACCTTCTGTAACAGGAGGGGCTGGGAGGCTTTCCATCAGTCTTAGAGGACTGTGTGGGTAACACTTACCTACTAATCTGACAAATTCTTTTTTACCCCTCAAAAACTACAACTGTTTGTATAGTGGGACTGACGAATGCCAACCTTTTGAATTGTTGTGAACAGCTTAGGTGTGTTTGACTCTCAGCATCCATCACCTACTAGTTTGATGCTATTGCAGGAGCGAACGTCGATCTCGTGGCTTTTCAATCAGTTGCTCTGTTGGGTCCTGCAATAAAGCAGCTTTGATGGCAACACTGGCACAGGAGGGTTCATGTGGCTGAGCTGCACGGGTGCCAGCAATGCCACGCAGCCTGTCCCCCTGTGATCGGGTGTGCGGGGTCTGGCCAGCTTCAAGGGTGGCTGAGTATTGTCTCGCTCCTGGGCACTCAAAGCTGGGGCTCGTGCCTGTTAGGCTTTATCCAGCTACATTGGACCTGTCTGATCTGTCATCCAAGAACCAAATGTTGTTGGATCAGCCGCTGATGCTGATCGTACATGCCAGCTTTGCCTTATGTTGCTGTACCATCCTGTCTAGAACAGCTCCTGGTCACTGCGCAGAGACGTGGGTTGTAGCTGAGCTGTGATTTACGCTGTCAAATTCCTTCTGCGGTAGCACTGCGAGGCAGCAGCAGTGTCACCCTATTTTGCAGCTGGCCGGCACGCTGTAAGCTTTAAGTATCACCTCACTCACACGATAGGTTTTTGGCATGCGGATGGGGAGGAAGTAGACGCCAGTAGGAGCTCAGCCTCCAGCTGACAGTCTCCAGTGGAGAGGAGCTGATGAAGGGCAGGGGCCACCTGGGATTTGGTGGGATCAAATCAAAATGTTTCTCTGGACAGCAGAGGAGCGATTCAGCAGAGGTATTTTATTATTGCTGCTTTCTTAGCATTTTTATCTCCCCAGGATTGAGTAGCCTCTTCCTTGCCAGTGCTTCTGAAGTTAAATTTGTGTGCAGCTGAGCGCTCTCTTGCAGCCTAGAAGCTCTGTTAAGTAACCTGTAGATTATACGTGACATAATGCACATAACTTGTTCTCAAAGCACAGAGTACAGTCAACAGAGGATGCCCTTAGTTGTCTGAACTCCCCTTAAAAATGAAGGAGCCAAAGCCTGCTGCTTCATTCCCTTCCAGCAGCTAGAGCTGTTCCAATGCCAGAATTGCACAGCAAAGGAAAAAATGGCAAACAGTTTCTATGCTACTAACCAGCAGAACCAAGTCAGTCATCACAGACATGATCCAGATTTGCACCAGCAGGGCAAAACTCCTCCAGCGCGTGGCCGGTGGCACAGCGGGAGCAGGAGGCGGCACGGTGGAGCGACGTACGCCTTGAAGGGAGAAGCGTTGTGATGTGGCTGTAGCTGGTGATGAAAGGGCTTTGAGCTGCTGCTCGTGGCCGTAGCGTTGTGTTCAAGGTGTGACACTGTGGCCACCGAACTGCTGTGTTCGTTTTAAGTGCTATTGTGCAGGCACTTGGCTTTTGATGGCTTTAGAGAGAGGCTTTGGAGGTAATTTTGATGGTTGGATCCTAGCGATCTGAAAAGTGACCTTTTTCTGCTGTATGGGAGCTTAAAAACAGCCTGGGAAGCTGATTCACTATGTGGCTGTATTTTAATTGCACAAGAGCTTCTTTGTGCGAATCCCACTGCCTTCAGCAGGCTGCTGTAACCCTTCACTTAACCTGCAAGAAGTTCAGAAACGGCAGCACCACAGCTTCTCACGCCTTTCAGCAGAGACACAGGCTCCGCTGAGTACAGAAAGAAACCCAGAAAGCAACGCAGACTGGAACATGAGGGTAGAGCAATAATTACATGAAGTTAAACCTTTTGATATTTTCTTCCATCCATGTCCCTGTGTTTGCAGGTACGTGGGAAAAGGTAGGTAATTACCTTAAGCCAGAACTTTTTGGGGTGGTTTAACATAACTATTCTAAAATTCTAGTGTTTTGATCCTCCTGCTGAGCTGTTGCCTTATGTGCCAGCTGCTGCTGTTGCTGGAACAAGAGAATGTGCAAAGAGTTTAGCAGCATAAAATGCAGCAGTAATGTGGAGACTTGAGTGAAATCATTTCCCTTGAGCCCTGGAGGTGAAATGTGGAATTCGGTCTCCCGAAACTTGCCAAAAAAGCAGGTCGTTGTGTTGTGCTTTTGTCTTTGTAAAGAACTGAAACAAATTCACTCGTCTGTAGTTTACTCACTTACAGCTAAAAAAACCTGCCCATGAACAGGTGTTTTTGGGTAGATTTTGTGCCTAACAGATTTGAAAGCCTTCCTGCAGCTTAGCCTTCCCAGCAAGGGCTAATTCTCCTCCCTATCTTTTGGCCAGATCAAGTGCTGGTGTACTTCAGTCATCTAATGCCATGCTGATAGCGTTTGAGCAGAGCTCTCTCTTACTGTGCATTGTATCTGTTTGAAATAATCTCAGGATAAAAGTTTGTTTTAGCTGGGTCATCAGTGCAACTGGCTTTGAACTTCTGCAAGGCTTTGAAAGGTGAGCGCTTGTGGTAGCCAAAGGCTGAGCAAAAAGTGTTGGTTTTACTGCACGGCTGGATTTGACTTTATGAATACAAATTTGAGCATCCTCTGGGTAGTCTCGCTAAAACTGCTTCTTTGTGGATGTGAAAAGTGGTTTAATAGAATCTAGCCATGTTATCAGGAAACCAGCTTGTACAACTCCAGGAAAATGAAATGCTGCCCCATGTTAATAACACAACGATTGTGAAAATTGTTTTTCTGTAACTGAAATAAAATTAAATTGTTTGGATTTATACCAGCAGAAAGAACAAATATGTTCTTCCTTCTGTCCTTCCCATGTCTGTTTTTCTTCTGTTCCTTTTCCCGTACCTTTTTTTTTTGTAGATTCAAACACAAGCTACTCAAAACACAGCGGGGACTCAATACATCCTGTATGTCCTGAGAAGAGGCACAAAATCTGCTAGCTTTCTGGAATTAATTTGGAGTCTTGAAGTCTGTGTAGCAGCCACACTTAACTTGCAAACATGTTGAAATGGGAGCAGTTCTGTCTGCTGGTGGCTCGAACACGACTGCTGTACCTCTGAGTGCTATCTCTTCCCTTCAAAAACGTCTGGCTTGGTTGCTCTGTGATCATCAGGGGAAGGGGAATTGGTCAAACTACGGTTTTGGGACATTTTCCCTTGCTCTGTTCCCCGTGGGCTCTCTGCTGCAGCCAAGCAGCAAGTCCTGCTGCAGCTACTCCTGCTGGGCAGTAACACTAAGGCACTTGGCATTTGCTAGAAAGGAGATGATTCATTGCCCAACTGAAGCAGGAGAAAGATGTTGCAAAAAGCTGGCAACGGAGAGCTTGGTGTCTGGCAGCAGTTGGAGCAAACAGAACATGGGGATGTTGGGGGGAACATGAATAAGAGGAGCTCGTAATGGTGCTGTAAAAGGGCTGCTGAGATGACATCTGGAGCAGGGGGAGCAGTTTGAGCTCCGTGTTACGGTGATGTCTAGAATAAATGGGGCTGGGAACAGAGAAAGTCAGCACCAAGGCCAGTTGAGCTTCGAGGAGGTGGCTTGTCTTAGCAGCAGCCCCCTCGGCTGCCTTCCTTGGTAGGCTGTGAGTGAGGGAGCTGGGTGGGCTCTCACTTCAGCGATGCTTTGAGTGCCCTTCTCCCTGAGGAGCCAAAGGAGGAAGGGGACAGGAGATGAGGATGCTCTGGGCAGGTCCAGTTGCTCTTCTCCCCGTTCAGATAAGTGAACGGAGGGTAAATCGGGGCTCTCAAAGCAGACTGTTGAAGCTGAGGAGGGCAGGAAAATAATCCAGAAGCTTTGCAGCCCTAAGCTGGGCTGAAAGCACTCACGATTCCCAGGCAGGGTTGGTCACCTCTGTGATCTCCATCAGAGCAGCGGGAAGGGAGCAGGGAGCTGTCTCCATCCCAGGCTGTTCCCATTAAGGGTGTACCTCTGAGGAATGAAGGAGGTTAAAATGAGAATCTTAATTAAACCATTTATCATGTTTTAAATTTCCTGAAGAGATTAAGAGCACTTGATCGTGCTTGTAGTAAGTGCCTGGTGACGAATGGCATATCGAGCACTTTGCTAGGTATTCTAAGGACTCGGCTTGAGTGGAAGATGCTCCTCGCTGACAGATCTGACTGCTGGGATCTTTGCAGGTGACTGGATCACCATCCTTGTCACACAGACTTTTTGGTCTGAACAGTTTAGTTTCACCTGTTAATGAGAGGTTTCACTGGCTCCTACAGTAGGCCTCTTAAAGCAGTGCCACATGGCCACGGGTCTGGACCTCACCAAATGTGACCTTCCTGCAAAGCAAGGGCCTTAGGCGATCAGCAGCAACACCGACAGGAGGTTTAGGAGGTGTAGTAAAATCTGTTTGTAAGAAAACTCACAAGGCTCCATCCTGTCTTGTGGAAGACTTTTACAGCACATCCAGTTTGGAGTCAGCGTGCTCCTGGGCTAAACCTGGGCTACTGCAGGCTTTCCTCGGGTTAGCAGCGTGAGCAAAAGCTTCATCCACTGCAGCCTCTTCAGCTGAATTGGATATCACTGGGCTAAAAATAGGCTATTTTTAAAGCAGTGTGTTGACTTCCTTTTCCTAGACTCTCGGGACTTGGGTATCTTTCAGTCCTTACTGTTAATGATTCTCCACTGCAGCAGTTCGGGTTGAAAGGCTGCCTGTTCTCGGCTCAGTTACAGATTTACTTTTAATCACTTGAGCTTGAAGAGTGAACCACAGTGAACACGCAGCTGATTTTTCTAAATAACCGTGCTGGAAAGAGGTGATGTTGAGGGACCTAATGACAGCTTGAAGGGAGTTAGGTTGTGAGGAGCCCTTAACATTGCTTGCTCGTTATTGAAATCCAGGAAGGTTCAAGTTGCTGTCGTTTGAAAGCCATGCCTTTGTCTTGCTGGCTAATTGGCTTGAGGCTTAAAGCCTTCTTCCTGGGCTTTGAAACTTCTGCAACAAAAGTTCCCCATCCCTCTCCTGTAGAGGAGCTTGGAGGCTGGCATGAAGAGGGAGGAGCACCAGATATGTCTGGACCTGGTTCTGTCTGCCAACAGCACTCCGAAATGGTCTTTCCAGAAAGCTGTGGATGTACACGATGTGTGCTTCACGCTGCCATGTCTCATCTCCTCATTGCTGTCACTGAGGTCCCAATGCAGACTGTCGGTGGAAGTCCCGCTCAGCCCGTGTTGTGGCTGCGGCATTTCCACCTTCTCTTTAGCCACTGGTCCCTCCGAGCGCTCGGATCCGTGTGAGGGCTCGCTGGGGCTGGTTTTCAGCTGCATCCCCAAGGTCAACCTGGTCTGCAGCCGCATATGTCTTGCAGCCCACGCACAGAAATCGGGCGTTAAATCAGTGCAGCTTCACTGAGTGTCCTGTGGCCAGCTTTTGGCATATTCCAAAATTTTCATCAGTGTGTTGTCATGGACACAGCAAAGTACCTGCTGCTGACTTTAGGGAATGAAAGCATTCAGCTTAATTTCATCCGCCGTTGGTAGTGATTGCTCAGATGACACTCAAACATGCTAAAGACAAGCAACGTGTGCTATTTTCTATTTTTATTTTTTGCCTAAAGCTTTGTTTCAGACCTGAAACGGAAGCAGCCTTGGTGAGGGGCTGTACTGAAAAGCCTTTGCAGTCTCACTTGGATATAAGACATCTCCGAAACCTACCATCAAATGTTTGAAAGACCTTTCAGACAACTTTATTCCAAGTAACAAATCTATCTTAATTTTTCACCTCTGTTTCTATTTTTTAAGTAGATCCTTCAGAAACCTGAAGGTCAGAATGAACCTTTGTAATTTCAGCCTACAAAACATGGCTCGTAGACGTAACCTGTTAACCAACATACTCGGGTAAATTTAAAGCTGCTGCTGCAGGGTGTGTTTCAAGAGGTTAAAAGAAGAGATCTTGGCCCAGCTGATGTTGATAGCAAAGCTTCTGTTTCGGCTAGGATGTTATTCTGATTTGAAAATTAAGAGAAGGGTAGATCCTCATTAGTGTAATCAGCTTAAATGGGTTGACTACTCTAAAGCAATTTGTTTAATTTGTTTGAAACATGTTTAATTTTAGCTATAAATGTTCAGCTCTCGCACAGTTGCTATTTATGCTGTTTATCATGTAATTTTGTGTTCTGTGATTTGTAAAAATAAACCTTTTTGCTCTGAATGAGAATTCTGTGACAATCTACATCCTATTCATCAGTGCTGCTTTAAAATCTTGCAGAACTTTTTGTGCGTTAATGCTGCAGGGGGACTGTTGTGTCTCTGGATGAGTTTTTATGAGGACTTGTTCTTGCTGCTCACGTAGAGCACGTTCCTGCATGGAGCATCAGCCGTTTGCTTGATGTTGGATTGCTCCCCCTTCCCTCTGTCTCCGGGTATCTCATTTGGGCTTTCTTAGCAGTGACCTTCCCCGCTATAGTTTTCAGTTTTGAAGCCTGTATGAGCCTTAATAGAGGAATCAAGCTGTAATTGCTCTTGAAGCTGAAGACCTCAGCTCCTTGGTATTTGGCCACACTACGTCTGAGGGCAGCGTAAGCCAACTTACAGTGGGAGGAAAAAAAATGGTGATTCAGAAGCTAACAGTTTTGTTCACCTTTTATGAAATGTGGCTGTTTCCTGTTGAACTGGTGGATGGGGACTCAGGTTTTGCACCTCATCTGATGTAGATGCCACGTATAGCTTTCTGTGCTCACCTCTTCTTGGGTGCAGTTTAGGTTGCTCACTGTTGCACTAGGCTTTGTCTTAGCCTCTGAGAGCATCAGTACGTATTCTTTGTATTCACAGCAGATGGTTTTTGCTTTCCGTGCCTTCCACGTGGAGCAGATGCTACAAAATCAGATTTCCCTTGGGCATATCCTTTGATTGGCATCTCTGCCGTTCCCCATTTCATAACTGGTGCTGGAAGCCGCTTTGGACTGCCTGCATGGCTTGCACAGCTGACGCCTGGACTGACGCGGCTTGTTGGAGCATGCCGAATGTTGGATGAGTTTCTGGGGCTGTTGGTCCCATCTGCACTGCCCCGCTCTTCCGCCTGTCCCTTTTGGTGGCAGCCCTCGGGAGCTGCGCAGTTGCAGCACCTTGGGAAACCCAGGGCCGGAGTCGCGTGGCAGCACGGGAACGTGGTGGTGGCAGCAAAGCTTGAGTTTGGGCTTTGATGTTTGCGTTTGCTCTCATTCCAGCAATGATGCTTTAATCTCTGAAATGCTATGCTAGGTTTTCGCTGCGCTCAGCTTGAATTTCTTCCAAGACACCGCACTGCTGAATTAGCAGGATTTGCCTGTGGATTCCAGCGCAGTGATCAGTCTCTGTTTATTGCGTTGATAAACTTTCTGCAAGAGCAAAGGTGGAGAGGGACCTCTTACAAATCGTCAAGCCAAACCACTCAGCAGCACAACTGAAGCCGTTAAACAAATTCCGATGACTTCTCAACTGTAACAGGCTGCTTTTTTCTCCAGAGGAGAACCTGCACGTGTCATGCCTGGATTTTCTTGTGTTAATGTGTTGGTCTTGTTTAGCGCCGTGCAGAAATGACTTCTTTAGAAGTTATTTCGTGCATTAATTGGGTTAAACTGGTCATGGTTTGTATTTGAAGTGTTGAGTTGTATCATTGAATCCTCCAAATAAGACTCTGCTCTGCCCGTGGCTTTTCATCCTGCACTCCTTGACTCCAGGCGTGCTCACCAAGGACAGGCTGCTTCACAGCACAGCCTCTTCCCTCGACCTTTCCAGTCCCCTGCCAGCACCACTGCTTTGCATTAAAAACCTCAAGTTTGACTGCCCAAACAAAAGATACTCCTCCTTCAATCAATCTCTTGTTAAAAAGTTCTTCTCAAGTATTTGCAGATCTACGGGTGATGTTTGTGAGGCTCCTGTGGCAATGGACTTGGGGGGGATCAGGACACGTTGCTTGTTACTGAAATAGAGCCGAGCTGCACTCTGAATTACACAACTGAGCTCTGATTAAATTAAATTTTACACAGATTTTCCTAGGTTTGTAGGAAGAATCGGTTTGGAGATGCCTCTATCTTAAACTTGCCGAGGACCACCCTGAAGCCGTCTAGCCTGGTCGGCCTGCTCAGGCCCTGCAGGTAGCAGGCACCATTAATACCACAACTTCTGCTTCCAGCCGTGCCCCTTCCTAAAAAGATACTGCATATTGACTTATGTTTGAGTGAGCTGAGGCTGTGTTACCCTGCCTTCCTCCTAACTTTATCGCAAGTGCAGAGCTGAGGAGCCCTGGCTTGGGCTGGGGGGCCCCAAAAGGCCGGCCAGTGATGCTCCTCTGGAGCCAGGATGCGTGAGCGATGCAGCACGGGGCAGATTCCTCCAAACACCCTCTGGAAAGGAGAGATGTTTTGCGGCGTTTTTATTCTAGCAAAGCCAGTCTGTAAGTTCTTGACTGCAGAGCTGGCAGCAGCTCTGCCGAAAACCCTCAGAGAAAAATCGAACCCTTAAAATATGCCTGGAACTAATAATGTCCTCTGTAGGCTGGCACTTAGGATGCTTTTTTTAATGTTCTTAGCTACAGCTTCACCTTGCAGGAGCTCCCACCTAGGGCAGAGCCTTCCTGAGGCTTTGTCCTGCTGCGGAGGCTGGGCAGGGTGCTCCAGGCTCGTGGCTCAAAGCACTCGCAGTTGATGGTGAAGCGAACTCGAGGGGCTGGGACCCCAGAGAGCACTAAGTGGCTGCGTTGCTTCCTTTCCCACGTGAAATCCCCGTCTTCTGGGTCTTGCTGTAATCTATCTTCCTGGTTCTTGTGTCCAGTAGGAATTTAATTTTAATTGCAGTGAACTCTCTTTACCAAGTAAGGCAGTAAATTTATTCCTTTTCCCCTTGCTCTGGGAATGGGATTCTTTGCCATCCTTAAGAGCCTTTCTGCAATTTTATTCTCTGCTATTCCGTAATTAGCACACTCCTAGCCTGAGTGGTTTCCTTCCTGATTTGCACTTTTCAAGACCGTTCTCCTGATGGAGAAACTGTGGTACAAGTACTCAGTGTATAGACAACTTGAATTTATAATGGTCTCAGTTTGAACTTCTCGTAGAATATTCTATTATTTTCTAAAAAGTAGATGATTTTTAGTATTAGAGAATGTTTTTGAAAACAAAACAGCAATTCTGTTTTGATTGTCTGCCATTATGGCTGCCTTTTTTGGTGCTGAAATACAGGTTTGTTTCAGTTCTGAGTCCTTTGTGTGTTCAGTCCTTTTTACAAAGTAACATAGGTAAGTCCTCATCAGGTTTTACTGAAAACATGATGGCTCTCTGTAAGCTACTTCAAGATCTATTGCAGTTGTTCAAGCCTGAGCTGATGGCGTTAAATTATCATTTATGTTTGTTTGGGGTATTTGAAAATGGTTTAGAGCTGCCTGGGTCACATCCCATCATTGCTTTCTGAATTGCTTCTATGTCAGAGCCCCGTTTTCTCAGAGGACCTTACTGCTGTTAATGCTCACTAAAATGCAAAGCTCTGGTAAGAGCAGCAGCCTCCCAAGCTGGGATTGCCAGTGCCAGTCTGGGTAAATGTTTTACGCAGGACATGAACTCTGGCTGGACTGGGAATTCCTGCAATACTCCGTAATACCTCATTAATGCATCCTGACGACTGATGCCTAATATGATTCCCCAAGCATGTGACTTAACGAGATTAAAACCATCCTACAGTAACCTTTGTCATACCGTATTTTGTTCTTTTTGAGTAATTCATGAGAGTATAAGTTCTGTAGTATTTAAGCGTTAGTAATCTCAGTGCCACATTTATTGTATTGGTGGGTTGATGAGCGCCACTGGGCAGGTTAACTAGCTTTCTGAGCCTGCAGCAGGGGTAAAGCTGTTGTGTTTCTGACATCTCCAGTTCTGGTGTTTCCCTGATTTGCTGCCTTTACCTCTGCTGAGCTAGGCTGCCTGAGCACAACACAGGGCAGATAAAAGCAATCATCTAATTCTGGTGTCTGATAAATAGTGAGTTTCTTTTTCTACCTTTAATATTTATTTCTTATGTAAACACAAAGTGTGTGATGAAGCTTCTAAATGCTGTCCTTTCAGGCCCCATGCTGTACGATTTATGGACCTCCAAGGAACTTGTTTTGTGCAAACAGGCTGCATGCGTTGTAGTGCTCCCCGTGCTCAGCCATTGCACCAAGCAGCAGGGCACTGTACCTCCATGCGCTCAAGCAAAGATGGTGTTTTGACATAGGACAAAGACGTGTATTTCCAAATTAAAATCCTTCCATTGTGCTTTGGAAGTGCTTATGAGACATAGGCTGGAAGTACGCTGACAAAAAAGTCTGATGCACAGCTTGATGCTGATGCCAGGAGGCTGAGCGCCTATGCTAGACGCTGATTAGAAAAATTTGCAGTTAGCTCTGCACTGTGTCCTCCCCTCTGTGGGCTGGTCTGACTTTTCTTTTTGACTAAAAGGTGATTCGGGTAGTGCTGTGCGGCTCGGTGAGTGTTCAGACACAGCGACTGTTTCTTGCCTTTGCTGGTGCCTTTCAGAAAGCCACTCGGCACAAAGACGCTGTCAGCTGGGCATAAATATTGCATGCTCTTGCTGAGAAATCCATTGCTGAGCTGTTAGGTGGGAAGGGTGGGCTCTGACTCCTACCAGTTGTGCCGAGTTCTGTGTGCAGCTTAGCAGGATGTTTTACACATATGCTTAATGACTGCGCTTGTTTATTTTTATGTGGTGATGAATGAAAATTTAAACCTTCGCTCTTTTTTAATGGAAAACTTTTGTTTTCCTTTCTTATGAATGTAATACACGTAAATTTTATGTAAGATTGTGCTGAATAGCAACAATGGATTAACTTTGTTTAAAAAGCTGCCTGTTTTTGGACGTGCCTGATGTTCTGCAAGGGCTGTCATCTTCTGACACTCATCAGAGAAGTCAGGCCCACATTCGGGTTGTGCTCTGCCTGGTGTTAGTGCAATGCAGGGAACTCCTTGTCTTGTTACACGAAGCCCAAGCCTTTGTGCTGCCAAAGCTAGACGCTTTCATGTGGTCGTGTTAGTGCTTTGAAATGCATTTGTCTGTTCAGGGGTGTAGCTGAGAAAAGCCTGCACTGATTTGGCCTTTGGTTCGTTCATGGTACATGCTGAAACTTATTTGCTCACTGGGTGAGATCAAACAGAAAGGACACTCGAGAGGTAAAAACAAAGGCTCTGCACAGCAAAAGACTTACACCCAGGAGGAAGGGTATTAACGTCGTACCACTGACTGATTTCAATTCTTTTCATGTTCTTCCAGCTGAAGGGCTTCCCCAGGTTTATTACTTCGGACCGTGTGGAAAGTACAACGCCATGGTACTAGAGCTGCTTGGTCCTAGCTTGGAAGACTTATTTGACCTCTGTGATAGGACGTTCACTCTGAAGACGGTATTAATGATAGCCATCCAGCTGGTGAGTAGTAGGCACGGCAGCCTCCGCGAAACAACCTGTGCTTGTGTCAGGTCTGCATTAGCCGAAGGGTCGGGCTGGCACAGCGTGAGGTTCGGGGATGTCTGCTGGCTGGAGAGAGTCGTCCTCCAGAGAAGAGAGGAAAAACTCTTGCTCAGGAGGGGAAGGTTAGCTTATGCTCAGAGCAACCTTGAACAGCAGAACCAGTGAAGCTGGATTCCTATGGACCTGTCCTGTGTGCCCCGCATGCCCCTGCCACAGCACCTACCCCAGCTCCTTCTCTCTGCCGGGACATCCCCCACAACATCTTATTTCTTACCCACGACACGGGGAGCATAGCATCCTCCTGCACTCCCACCAGTTTTACTGGTTTAGTGCTACCAGGGTGCTCAAAGTCTGAAGCCTTTCAGGGCAGCGAGAGCTGAGCTGTCCTTAACCAGAATACCGGCATTTGAAGTCTCTCTTGGTCAGATTTGGTCAAAATTGGCCAATGTGTTTAAAAAGCTAATAGTTGGAAGATGATATATCTGTGGGCACCATCACGGAGACTCTTTTTGCCTAAGGAAACCTAGTTAAAAGGGGTAGCTTTGAACTGTGTTTGAGTGAACCACATGAAAATTGAAAATACTAAACGTGGTGAGTGGACTTCCACAAGTGGGTTGTGCCAGTCACTTCTAATTTTGGGTTGGCTTGCTCAGCTTCAACCTGTGGCCTGCAGATACCTAAGTGGCATTGCAGAGGTAGAACCATGTGTTCACGTAAACGGATCTGTGGATACGAGTGTTAACAGAAAAAGTAAAGGAGCAGAGAGCGTGATACTATTCTAAATAAACTGAACTTTGCCACTTGACAGAATCTCAAGTGGAAAATTTAGTCACAGATGAACAGGTTTGAATTGTGCTGGCCTGGTATTGGGTGCACATGGCCGAGCAGTCCGATTTTGTTGGGTTTGAGTGGTCCTTCATCACTGGAAAACCAACTTAGAGTTCTGTTTTTGGTTAAGTCAAATGGCATCAGTTGGCAAAGCCTGGGATACAATTTGTGTAACCTTTCCATTGTGAGGGTGCACTCCAGAAACAGCATTACCATTTTGGGTAGCTTTTCTGCAAGTGTTTAAAAAAACTCATAGTCCTTCTCATAAGCAGCGGGAACAGAATAGCAACATGGATATATTTTTAAGTGCATGTATATAACATAGGGCAAAATTGGGCTGGAACAACCTACGTCAGTCGAATTTGACAGACTTACATCTCCTACAGTTGTGCTAGTGAAATTTCCTAGTACTTGTAGGAATACTTTTATTTCTGTGAGGCCACTGAGGAAATAGAGACCAACACAGAAGGGTCCCTCTGCCTTTTAGCAAGCCCTGTGGTTGCAGGTTAGTTCTGTACTCAGAGGGTCTTCGCTGGCATCGTCTGCTGATGTGACCTCGCCTGGCCTGCCAGCTCATCGTGACACTGACACCAGTTCGGGAAATGGATGCTCGAGGTGAAGGACAGGAAATGCAATCACAAACGGAGCCAATTTTCTCTGTAGGCAGTCGTTCTCCATTTTCCCTGGGGAGATGCGTTAGGACCTTTTCAATCTTTTCAGAAAGATTTCATGAGATACCAGCTTGGAGTGTATGCATTAAGGAGACACGTTTAGCAGCTTCAGGTGTGCCCCATCTCCTTCCCTGGAAGGTTTCCTGGGACAAGGGCTCAGCTGGCCCTGAAGTGTTTTCCGAAGGGATTGCCACTTGATGCTCGACTGGAACAAAAGCCCTTCACTCCAACCACAAGGCTATGGGGAAAATTGTCTTGGATTTATCTCAGTTCCTACGCTAAATCATTACAGTCACTCTGTCACACTCCATTGTGAGGGAGACATAAAAGGAGTTGAATGTCACGTTCAGTGGTTTTGCCTCCGTAAATTGTTTTGCTGTTGTTTTTGACCAGCCAAGGCTGCTTAAGCTGCTGCTGTTCTAATCTCAGTCACAAGGAGACATAAAACTTCACTGCCAGAATTCAGTGCACTGCACCAGCAGCATTTCTCTCTTCTGATGTTTGACATGGCCGTTAACAAAGCCGAATGTCCAGGGAGACTTCCAAAAACGTGAGCAGCGTGGTACCACGCAGAGAGCACCTGCCCTGATGCAGGGAGGGAGGGACTTCACAGAGCAGTGGTGTTCCAGTTTGGTTCTTGACAAAATGCCATCAAATCACTGTTTTTTAGCCCAGGAAGACCACCCAGAGGTAAAGCAGTGTTACTGGTTGGTGAGGCCCCTCCGCAACGCTCTGGGAGCTCTCTGGAGATGTCCCCAGTGCCAGGAGCTGCTTTTGCAGTGCCTTTCCTGCCTTGGGCTTGGTCCCTTCTGGAGGGGAGGAAGGAGAGGTGTACTGTGGATAATTTTGCACATGTGGAGCAGCAGCAGCATGTGTCATTCTTCCCTTTGCTAGTTCACAGCAGGTTTCTGCAGTAAAAGCGTGCTGTCCCTGAGCTAGTGGGATAATAACAGCGTGCGCTCCTCTGTCCCCTAATTTTTTCTCCCCTCGCTTGCATCCCCATGACCACAGGGGGGGTGCAGTCACTCCTCTGCTGTCTGTGTGCTCCCTGCTGCTGCCTGTGGCAGGCTCAGCCCGGCAGCAGCCAGCTGCTGTTTTCCACCTCCCCTTCAGCTCCCTTCTCCCCGTGCTCCCCTGGCAGCCTGACCGCTCTGCACAGCACGTCTCCGACTCATCCGTGCTTATGCCGGCTGCTAAAGGTAGGAAGGAAGATTGAATGCAGTGTGATGGCACTCCATCTCCTTTTCCTGTGTCCAGTGGTCAATTTTTAACCAGAGGCATACACAAAAGATGGTTTTTTTTAATAAGCATACATGCTTGGCTGGTCTTAGCTTGACAGGTAGCAGCAGCTCGGGGCTGGGCAGAACCCTTTAACTCCACAGATTTTAGGAGAAAGAAAAGCCCTCAAGGAGAAACAAACACCTGGTGATGGTTTTAAGGAGTGTAGCTTGAGATTAAGGGAGAATTTAAACTTCGTTTCACGTCAAGAAGAGTCTGCTGGCTGAGGGAGATAGAGCCTGGATGATGATGAATCTTCAAAGAAAAAGGAGAACCCATTCGGAGTATTTTCTGGTCAGATGACACAGTGGGGAAGTCCGCCTCGGCCGGGGATGAGACACAGCCCTCAGGTTTGTCACTAGACTTGGGTGTTTTTCTGGTAGGCGTGTGCTGTGCTCGGAGCTGTGGCAGCAGCTCAGCAAGCACAGCTTGGTGGAACCAGAAGCACTTTTTCTTAGCCTAATTCACTGCTTCACACATCTCAGTGAAAACCTGTGTCAAAGGAGTCCTCCTCCTCTGCTTTTCCTTCCCCAGTGGAAGTTTTGGAGCTCTGTTACTCCTGTAACTCGTGCATTCATGATGCTTCACTTTGTTCTGTTAAGAGTATCAAATGGGAATCTCGTCCTCCACGTGCAGCTGAACAGATCGAGTGGCTGGCGTTCCTTAGCTGCACAACACATGGAAATTAAAAATGGGTTCACTGATGCCAGTCCGTAAAGCCCTTAAAGCAGAAGAAATCTTAGCTTTGCGGAGCTGACTCAGTGATCGGGCTGGAGAAGAACACTTTTTACTCTGGCTTCGATTTTTCACTCTTGGATGCATCCAACATCTGTGATGCTGCATTGACAACTCAATTTGTCAGGAATAACGTGATTTTCACCCTTGCTGTACGTGCTCGCTGTCGGAACCAAGGAGCACAAGGCCCCTTGTGTCAGGCATTGTGCAAGTACTTCTGGCTGCGATCTAGACCAAGTTGTGGTGAAAAGTGACCGGTGACCATCAAACTCTGGCCATTAAACGTGAAGAATTGCTAATCTCTGCTGATCTGATCCGTATTCAAGGAGGTGATCTGCAGAAAAAGGGCTGAGATTTATCACGAGGATGTACAGATAAGACTGACAGCAAGATCAGATGATCAGCAGCTACTTTTTGGGGTAAAGAGGGTTTATCACAGTTCTCCTTGACATGAGAAAGGAAAATAAAAGCATGGTTTTATTGGCATCTGGTTAAATGTCACAAATATCCTTGCATTTCTCAGCCACAGGGCAGGGGTTCTGCTGTGTGCCAGGGGATGCTCTCCCCTCCCAGGGGGTTCTCTGATATCTGAAATGGATATTTGTGGCTCCAGAGATGGACCCCTGAGTAACTCGGCCAGCTGTGGATGTGGAAATCCTGCTACAAGTCACGAGCAGAATCTCCCACACACTGTTACTGTTCCTTTGCCCTAAGACAAAATGCCATAGCCTGTTCTAATTATTGTTAAAATAACAGAGCAGATGTTAACGCTGCTTCACAGTCACTGTTTTTCAGCGTAAAAGCAATTCCAACCATTAGTCCGAGCTCCTTGCAGTGGCCTGTCTGTATGTGGAAGGACAAACAGGCGGGTATTAGAGCCTGTAGCTCAAACACGCACCAGTGGGCACTGTGGCTCTGCTCCATCCCACCTCTGGACTGGGAACTCACGCTAGTCTCCGCTCCTGCACTGACCTCTTCTTCTTCAGCTGCACCATGTCTAGGCCAAGGCCGTGCCCGCTCGCTCTGGGGAGCAGCTGCTGCAGCGGCACGGCACGTTTCTTCTCAGCAAGCCTGAAGGGGAGATGCAGCACAGATAGGCACCAGCTCCCCATCCCCAGCAGACATAAGGAGGGCACACATCCTGTCACACCAAATAAAGCACTGAGGCTGCTTCAGGAAGCATCTTTCTGACGTGGAGAGCCTCTTTCAGCCATCCCTGGCTGTGTGTGGTTTTCCAGCAGCACATCAGGAGGTGTCCAGGCAGATGGAAATAAAGAAAAAGGACAATGAAAGACCTGACAGCGTGTGTCTGTGTGATGGGAGCAAAAAAGGCAAGTACATAAATATCTCGGAGTGCTGCTGGAGTGTATTGTTTCAGCAGACATCTCAGCCATCCAGATTGTTGTCCTGGCCAGAGCAACTTGCTGTCAATTAAAAAAAAAAAAAAAAAAGCTTTTTTTCCACAGTTGTGTAATTGCTGTTGTCTGTTTCAACAACTGGGCTTCTCCGGTAGCAGAGGCAAATCAAATGAGGTAGTCAGGCTATGCCTGAAAGCTTGTTATGTATGGAGAGGCTAGGAAACCCTTTGTCCCCATTTTAAGGGTTGCATCTTAATTTGAATTGCCTCCCCATATACCTTTTTGTCTTCAAACCTGCTGATGTGTCATGTAGGTGATTTAAAGCGTGAAGAATGGCTGAAGTGCAGAGCATCTGCTCTGTTCTGCATCATCCTGTAATTGATTAGAAATAATGGCTCTTAGCCGAGGAACCCATTTTCTCAGTACATTGAAATAAATCACTACTTAAAATGAGAGAGGAGGGGAACTGTAACACGTGCTGTTACCGTCTTTGAAGAGCCTTTTAACAGTCCTGTTTTTTTTCTTAAGACCGAGGCACCTGTAGTCAGTTTTTTCCTGTCGCCTGCCCTCCCTGTGCAGAACTTTGTTTTTATTAGGAGAGCTGCACCCTTCTGCCTGTTACTTCTTTGCAAATGGTGAAAATGCAGCAAGTTTTCCTTAAAAACAAGGTGTCTGATAAACCTCTGGGAGCAGGATAGAGTAATCTCACGTGCCCCTGCAGGGACGAGGCTCTGATTTCACTGCCTGCAGAATTAAAGAGCTTCATTTGTTTTGTCTTGGCAAACGTACTTAGGTGCCTGAAATGGCACCCGGGCTGTCAGATCCGGGCAGGTGGAGCCTTCAGCCAGGCAGGCATCCAAGATCTGGAAAGAAAATGAGAGAGATGGGTTTGAGCGCTGAGGATGCGTCCGGATTCAGCAAGAAACAGACAGCAGTCGGGGTCTGTCGGCCGACCCCAGCTCGCAGCCGGAGCAGGCCCCTGAGTCTGCTGCCATCACGCCGTGAGGCCGCTGCGGTGGTGTGGCAGTGACCTCTGCGGACTGACGCTCGTTAATACCAAATCTGGAGTTTGTGAGAGCTTTGCCATGTTTTTTATAGCATCATGAGCCTGCATGCAGATGGATAGGTCTAAACGGCCTTTCCAAAGTGTCTTGCTAAAAAATACGTACCCTCTGATGTGTGGGGCAGCCGTGGACCAAGGTAGCCTTAAAAGGGGATTTAGATCTTTTCAATTAAAACCTAAAGAGGAAATAAACACGGAATAAATGGAAGTAAGTTGTTAATTATCTTCACTTGGAATCATCTGATAAGTCAGGAACACAGAAGAGAACTGCTTGCAGACCTACTCTAAAATCACCTGCAACATATTTATTTTCAAAAGTGCTGTTAATGGTGAGCATCTGAATAAGGAGGGTGGTGAGAGGGGGAATGGCCCCTTCAGCCCTTGGACCTGGGGGTACCTGACTGTTTACTTCCTCTTCAGGGGAAGAACAAAGTTAGTCAAAAGCTGGAAAATATTCCAGCTATTTCTGGTTGACAACTGGTGAGATGAATTATTATTTTTGGTCAGCATCAAGGAGCGTAAGACTCCTACCTGCCCAGAATCCCCCTCCGTGGAGGATCTGGTATGTCTAAGCCAACATATGGGTCAAGGGAGGAAGGTGGTAAGACACAGAGCAACAAGGGAAGGCTGTGGGCAAGGGAAGAGCTCTTGGTAACCAGTTGAAGAGCTCTTAGTAACCAGTATATTTAAAATCAATATCAAAAGGCTGCTGCTGCAATCCTCTGTGGAATCCTTCCAAGAACGGTGTTCTGGTGGTAGCGTTTCAGAACGAGCCTGTCCAATTTCTTTTCAGTTCAAGTCAGGGAGCACAGTGTGGTAGCTGGAGAAAGGAGGGGATGACAAATTCTTTTTCCAGCTCTGCGCCGATTAACGTGACCCAGCTCAAACAGTAACTTCTGCCTTGGTGTACTCCATCTGTTGTGTTTCTTGTAGGATATCTGAGTTCTCAGATAGCACCAAGCACTTTCAGGAGATTTTGTGATAGGCTGGCAAAACCTTGCTGTGCTAGTTGGGAGAACATAACAGCCGGTCTGCTTGGGAATAACTTTTGCCTCATCCTTTTGCAGATATCTCGAATGGAATATGTGCATTCGAAGAACCTCATCTACCGAGATGTCAAGCCAGAAAACTTCCTTATTGGCCGGCAAGGCAATAAGAAAGACCACGTCATTCACATCATAGACTTTGGATTGGCGAAGGAGTACATTGATCCAGAAACCAAAAAACACATACCTTACAGGGAACACAAGAGCTTAACTGGAACAGCAAGATACATGTCCATCAACACTCATCTTGGCAAAGGTCTGTGCAGTCGGCGCGAGTTTGCCATTCCGAGTACTGTAGAGCTCTGATTGTAGCTTGGTTTACAGTTCTGTTGTGCCTTTTGAGGTCTTTGCAAACCATGCAGCATGGTGATGCTGTTTACAGCTGTGAGGTTTTACAGTTTGGGGCTTTTTTGAGGCATTGAGACAGCTAAAATGTTGGAACTGGAAGCCTTGTAATTATAGTTTTTATTAGGAACTAAACAACTGGTAGCAACCCTGGTCTGATAAAAGGCAAGTAGGCGGGTAGTAACTGCTGCACTAAATGATGACCAAATAGATTTTTATAGCACAGCCCTGCACGGGTACCTTTCAGTTTCAGGTGTTACAGTTCCACGTTCCCTGACCTAATAATCGGTTGGAGAAAATTAATAATGTTTTCCTTAATGATTTAACTCATTTTAAACCTGTCTTCTGTCTCTTCTCCTCACTGTCTTGCATCTCTCTTTCATATTAGAAAATTACATTTCTGTGGCTGAAAGGCAAAAAAAAATAAAAATTGTTTATATTCACTTAAGCTCGTAAGGGTAGTAAGATAATGGAATATTCCTTGAGCAGCCTCCCAGCTAGGAGATCAGGGCGTTGCTGGCTTTCGGATCTCTCGGAGAGCTCTCTCTTTGGGCATTAAGAAGGGACGGGCCCAATTTCTATTTTTGGAAAACCCAGCGGAGATTCAGGAAGGGATGGAGGAAGTGAGAGGCTGCAGTGGGAACAGGCCGCTCGCCAGGCTTGGAGGCTGCGGGTGGGATTATCTGCAGGGCACGGCACTGCCACCACCTACTGGCGAGTGACCTTTCCGTCCCCACGGCCAGCCGCAGCCACCAGCATGCCGATGCGTTTTCTCATCCCCTGCTTTCATCGTGTGGGAGGATTGGGAAGGAGTGGTGGAGTTGTCCCTTCCGCATTTCAGGACTGAGCAAAGTAAAGCAGATTGATTACAGTTTTTCAGAAAGACAAGTGCTTTCAGCCATCTCCCTGAGAAGTTTATCTGCATCATTGCACTAAATTACCGAGCTCTCTTTTTTTTTTCCCCTCCTTTTTACAGCTGTATCAGGGTGACATGCAGGAGCCATTATCCTGATTCCCTTATGCTGAGCCTTCTCACCTCCAGACCGTTTTGCAAGTTACATTTGCTGCTACATGAAGGGGAGTCATGCTGTGCAAAGCGCTGCCTGTTTCTCCCCTTGCAGATTATGCAGCATCGGGGACAGCTCACGCGCAGTTTGTTTTGGTGTGTGGGCTGCATGACTCGATCTGCTCCGTACTGCGGGTTCTGAACGCGTTATCTGCCTGCAGGTGGAGGCTGGCAGGGGAGGAGGTTGCACCAAAGCACTCTGCAAGCTCTGTGAACCCCAGTCTGGTGCTCCCTGGGAGAAGGGCCCGAACTGCAGCGCTCTGGCCTTCCCTGTAAACACTTCTCTGCAGCACGCTGGGAAGCCAGAGACAGCAGATGACAGATTTTGGGGTCCCCGTGCTGTTGAGGAGCTCCAGGGCTATTTGCTCACCAAGCAAGCCAAAGGGTCACGCTGCCACGAGGGCAGCCTGCTTGGGGCGTTTAAGGATGCTTTTCCTTTGGCGTGAGGCCCCTCTTTTTTCCCCTCGTCTATAATCATAACATCTGCATGGCAACAGCAGCAAGTGTCTCACAAGCAAAGCAGTACTAAAAGGAGCTATTTTTAATCCGCTCTGATGCGATGAGCTACAGAAGCAGTCGGGAGAGGGCTGGCACTATGCAGCACAGTAGTTCCCTGCAGCTGGCTGCAAGTGTCCCCTGCCTGTTCTGCATAGTTCAGAGGAAATAACACAATCCAGCGCAACATCGCGGCTGTACTGTGAGCACTGGCAGTCCTGGGAACAACTGGGGAACTGCTTTATTCCTCTGCAATTAATACCTCCATCTCCCACCCTTTGTGCCTAATGCTGGGCAGTCTGGCTTGCAGTTCTGTGCTGCCTCACGTTGTTTAGCTGATATGTTCATGTATTTTGTGTCTGTTGTAATAAGTTTTCAGGTACTTCTACTCCGAGCTGCAGACAGCAAGTGAATTTCCCTGTGATATCTCCGAAATATGTCTGGCTACTGGTCAGATCCCATTCTGCAGCTGCAGCAATAATTTGTCATCTCTTCTGTTTTTAGAGCAAAGTCGTCGAGATGACTTGGAAGCCCTTGGCCATATGTTTATGTATTTCCTCCGAGGCAGTCTACCCTGGCAAGGACTGAAGGTAGGCTTGAGTTTTAGGTTTTGCCCTTCAAAACTTTACTTGGTTTCTGCCAAAATGTGAATCTGGCAGGAGAAAGTTTGCAGAATCCAAGCAGAAGAACTGTCCTCTCTGTCTGTCTGCCAACAAGGCGTTAGCTTTACCTACAGAAGGTACCGGGACAGAAGCATGTTTCCTATCACATCGGGTTTCTGTAGCTTCACTGGGTCAGTACAGCTCTGGAGAGAAGATGCAGCAGAGGCAAATGAGCGACTGGGACAGGGACAGTAATGAGAGGGCTGCTGAGCTGTCGGAGCGGCTTAGCTGTAATGTGAACCTGCCCTGGGAACACAACGGTTGTTTATGAAATTCCCGTTACGGCACGCAATGCCCCAGCTGCATCTGCGATCGTGTTTATAATGGGAGCCGTTTGATGGTTTTAGACGTGCAGATGGAGTTCAGCCTGAAAAGACGTTTTTCTGGTGCAAGTATGGAGCTTGGCTTCCTTCCAGAGACACTGGACACTCGCTGCTTAGTTCTGGATTAGAAGTTTATGAAATATCACGTACCATGTGGAAGGTTGCAAGCAATTGAGTTATGGCAAGTGCAGCTACCATCTGTCCGCTGAACGAAGTAGTCGTAAGTCGTCTGCTGGCTCTGGGGATGTTGGTAGTTGCATCTTCTGTCGCCTTCCTGATGATGAAGCTACTGCATTCACCTTTGGAATTGGAGTGAGTGAAGGGACTGAATGTGATCAGGTTAGGAGAGGGTTTATTAGTGAAGACAGTGACTCCTGGTAGGCCTGTTAGTAGCGTTTGAAAAGGCAGATGAGCCTTTGGGCTCACAGGCTCCTCAGCAGAGTGCTGCTATGGTCAGTGGCATGACTGAAGCTGCTAAGCTGCTCTGTCACCATCAATCCAGAGTTAGCCTCAGCTTTGCCTTGTCAGACGTGCGGAAATGTCAGTGACAACTCAGAAAAGCACAAGAGGGTTCTTCAAGCATGAAAATGCTTCTGAAAGGAATCAGAATCTCTCTGACGTTAGGTGCGCCTCCTATGGTAACTCTGAGTTTGTTACTCTAATAATATATTTTGCTTCTGGTTCAGTTGAAATTATCTGCTTTAAATTGATCCTGAAAATTACTCAAAAATAATCCCAGGTTTAGACAAGGCTCAGGAGAATTTCCTCAGATTAGTGCTGAGACTGCTTTTTGAAGTCCTGCATTTCTTTAGCTCCAGAGCACACCCAAACTCTTCAGCTCAATCTAGAATATGGTGTCTTCACTCTTCTAGGTTTCTTCAGCTTATTCTTTTGGTCTCTACTATCAATTCTGAAGTCTTGAGAGGACAGCTTACAATGCTAATTGTGTGGCTGGCAGGTCTAACTGGCATATTTTGAAACTGAGGCAATAAAACATGTTCTTAGGGTGCCAACTGGAGTAGTGCTCTGCTTCAGGAGGGATTCAGGTGGGGAAACCATAATTGAAGATTGTTTCATTTTTCTTGGCGACCGGCTGTTTAATCAATGCTAAGTGATAGGCACTTTGGGGGTGAAAGGACAGGTGGTATGGAAGTAGCATGGGATTTGGGAGAATTGTGACTGATATAAACTGGTTGTTTGACTTTGTGGTGGCTCAGTAAAAACCCAATGTGTCAAAATCGTAACAATTTAACTACTTTTACAGTTGCTTATGAAGCTGTTGTGGTTGCAGATGGCTCTAAGCCTCGGTCTGTTCTTTGCTAGAGTGTCAGGATCCTGATGTGCTATCAAAGTATATACATTTTTTTTTCTTGTCCCATGCAAGCTTCCCTATACAGTCTTCAGGACTGGGTTGGTAAGAAATTAGCCCTGTGAGACACTAACCAATGTACTCTCTTTCAAGCACTGAAGCTATTTTGAAAGCATCACTGGATATTCTTTGCTGATGGAAAATGTACAGGGAGAATTACAACGGTATTCCTGGTAGTGTAGTCTAGGATGCAGTTCAGCTACAAGTAACATTGTCTGGTACTACCGAGGCTCAATATTAAATACTTTGTTTTTCTTCCCATACAGCATGTCGTTTATCACATGGTTGAACTCTTTCTCCACAACTGTTTTGTCTTTGTGCGCTACAGGCTGACACCTTAAAAGAGAGGTATCAGAAGATCGGGGACACAAAGAGAAACACTCCGGTTGAAGTTCTCTGTGAGAACTTTCCAGGTAAAGCCCTGATGGGATCACTGGAGTGCAGCTGGAGATGGACATACCTTGTTAAGTAGAATGGTTCTGAGCAGTTCTGGCAGAAAGTATTCTGATGATGTGCATCTGTTACGTCGTCGTCCCTCAAGCAGGCAAACAACTGGAGCTGCTGCTATAAATTAGCACATCCTGTGAGCTTGTGACTGCGGCTTGTAATGAGCATAACTTTTCTCATTGAGGAGGCCAGACAATGCCTCATGTTGCTTCTTTTCTTTTTGGCTTCCTTCCCCAAGAGGACCTCGTTACTGTCCTTCTCTCAAGTGACTGTGTTCAATCTACTGAATTAACCTTTTCCAAATGAAAGGATTTACATGTGCTAAAATTTTAGGTGGCCAGCTTAGAAGATGGGATGATATCTGGGCAGCCAGAGCCTCGTTGCTGCTGGAGCTCAGGGGTGCTCCAGGGTGCACACCAGCATCTCCTGCTTTCCTTCCCCACCTGGTTGCTGAGCATTCAGATGAAATTGCTGTGGCTATTTTATGTCTGTGTGAGCAGGCGTATGCACGAGCATCCTGTTGGCAGGCTCACTGAGTCGTCATTTATTGTACAGTGTGTTTTAGTGTTTGTTTTATACAAAGGTATAGAATACAACTTGTTGTGAAACTCAGATTCAAGGTAGAGCAGCAGCTCTCTGGAGCAAGTGTGGGACTTCCAGCTTTGTCTGAGAAGCATTTGAATTGATTTGCATTGCAGACCACAGCAAAAAAACAGTGCTTTTTAAAGGAAGGCCGGGGTTAGAACTGGCAGCCCAGACAATCCTCTCACAGCGTGAGGCTCAATGCTGCAACACAGCCCTTGGTTTATAGCCACTCATTGAGAAGATTCAGAATAAAAACAGACTATTATTAGACTTTGGGCAGGGCAGGAGGGCTCTAGAGAGCTGAGTGAGATTCATCGAGCAATAAAAGACTGGGTAGGTCACTGAGGGTAAAGACCTGCTGGATATCCTCAGCTTCTATCAGTCTATGGGGCTCACCTGAATTTGGTGGAGCCTGGACAATTCTCGGCTCTGGGGATCTGGTTGTGGGTCCAACTTCGAGCAGTGCCTTGCGTAGTGCCATGGCAAGGCCTCGCTGGAGTTAATGGAGAAGCACGTTTCCAGCATGCGCGTGTAGCCTCTGCTGAGAGGCTTGCAAGTGATGCAGCTCGTGTGTGAGCAGAGCTAACGCTGCTTCTGTTTTCCCCTTTTTTAACAGAGGAGATGGCCACGTACCTCCGTTATGTTAGGCGATTAGACTTCTTTGAGAGACCAGACTACGATTATTTACGAACCATCTTCACAGAGCTGTTTGAAAAGAAAGGCTACACCTTTGACTACGCCTATGACTGGGTCGGCAGGCCAATTGTAAGTCGGTCCTGCAAAATGCAGTGTTTTGCCTTCCAGGTGCTGCATCCCAGCCACCCGGCTCTTGGTTTGTCCGAATAATCCCAATTAGTGCCAGCGAGCTCAGGATCAAATCGTTCACATCTTTTCTCTAGCTAGCACAGGCTGAACACAGTGAGAAGCCTTGACGTTGTGTTTGGGGGTTCTTGTGGTGCCCTACGTTTCCCTAAGGAGCAGAAGGCCCCTTCCCACTTCTTTGGGTTTACCCTGGCGTGGGTTGTTCAAACCTGATTTTCTCACTTGAGGCCGTGAACAGGACTAGACTTAATTTGCTCCGGTCTAGTGCAGGATTGGAGACCTTTGTAATCGATATCTAAAGACATCCATCTTACAGCAGGAGAGCATACTTGCTACCTCAGCACTGAATGATGGAAGACCTCCCTAACGCTTGGGTTCTCATAGAGAAGTACAGATCTGGGCAGGGCTCTGACAAACGCTCAGAAAACAGTAAACAACAAACCCATTCTGATCTCAAAAGATCCTGGGGCTTACCCCATTCCAGAGCCTGGGCCAGCTCTAAATAAAGCACATGGCAAGGAAATGTGGGAGTATCCAAGCTCCATTTAGCAGCTTCATGACACCAGGTGGAACACAACTGTGATCCTGATCCATCTCTTCTATTGTCAAAAGCCATTTGTATTCAGGAAAACCTTGGCCAAAAGATGTGTCATGGGGAAATCTGATAAAAGTGTCTAAAGCTCTTCCGCTGGCTGCCTGTCTGATTTGTGTCCGTGGTGCAGCCTGTCGCTTGTATTTTGTGTTGTGCTGCTGATAGCCTTCTTGCTAATAGACAGTCACTGTGCGCCGCCAATGGCAAAGGCGCCCGTAAATTAATTGTCACTGGTGCCAGATCAAATGCCTTCGGCGCTAAACCTGGTGCCGTTGCCGGTGATTTCCAGTCCCAACTATATTTAGCGTTACCAATGTTTACCGTGCCCAAACTGGTTCATTTTAATAAGAAATCATTCCGTGAAATCATTACGTGATTTTTCTCCTCGTTTTTGTTTAATTACAAAGGCAATTGATAAAAAAGCCCCCTGTAAGACAAGCTGGCTGTTGCTGACAACTGCAGTGGTTGCTATGGAGATTTGATGTTGTGAGCAGGGATTACGACTTTGGTGAGAACAGAGCAGATGAAGCTTTAATTTTAACACGTCCTGTTTCTATGCAAGTGTGGTTTTTAAAAGTTGCAAGACAACGAGATGAGGAAAATAAGCCTGCATATTTGCAGTCACAATAATCTTATTTGAGGCACATTTGGAGTGATCTGCCATTGGTACAGATACGCAGCTATATCTTTTTGATTCAGTTTTCTGTAAGATGTTTGGTGCTGGTATCCAGCAAGCCACCAAATCACAGGGATTTCATGGCCCTTACTGTAATTATCCTTGGTTGCTGTCAGTACTTGTGGGCAGCATTTTGATGTTTTCCTGCATTGTCCTTGCATGATGGGAGCCATCCCACAAGTTAGGTTTGTACACACGTGAAGAGAGATGTGTTGTAGGCATTGGCATCATCCTAACAAACGCTTTATTTTCCAGCCTACTCCAGTGGGATCGGTTCACGTAGATTCTGGGACGTCTGCAGTAACAAGAGACAGCCACGTCCATAGGGATCGACCATCGCAGCAGGCCCTTCGCAATCAGGTGCGTTGTTCACCGCTGCTTTGGCAGGACTGCGTTGTTTGGCATCTTTCTGAATTCCTCTTGGTCTGGAGAAGCAGAAACCCTGTGCCAGTAGAAATAGCTGGGGCTGATTCTTGCTTTGTTTGTGGCAAGTGCGTTTCTTGCTTAATTTAGGAAGACTGTGATCTGAGCAAGACTTTGTCAAAGCAACAAATTGCTGAAATACTCTGTCGGCCAGTGGAATTCCTCAGGACCGTGAGCCAAACAGAGTACAACTTGGAATGGGTCATAGTTTGTGGGTAAGCTCTTCATTTCAGCTGTCCGGCCTGGTCAGACTACCTGACCAACCTGGCCAAGAACATTCTTTTGGGTGCTTTTACTCACAGCACATGGACTGTGGAGCAGACCAACAGTTGTGGCTATGGTAGCCTGCTCCCAGCTGCCCTCTTTCCAAGGACCGTGCAGCTGTAATAAGATGTCCCATGGACACGCACTATATCCAGCTCGGGGTGTCCTGTTGGTGGCACGGGTGTTGCACAGCAAAAAGGACTGCCAGCGTAGGGTCCTGTGGGGAGGCTGGGCATCATGGTCCAGACAAACTTCTAGTTTCTGAATTTCCCCGTTTTTTTCTTTCTAGTCGTAATACTTTGTTGGTGTTGTTGAGAGTCTGGATTTTCTGTATTAACAGAGCTGATCAGAAGTTCAGTAGATCTCCAACTGCTGGCTCCTAGCTAGAGCTATTGGTGCTCTTACCTCCCTCCCAGTGAGTGGTTCTGGGCTCGCTCTGCTCCTCTAACTGCTGTGTGCTGTTCTAGCTCCTCGTCTGTGGTCTCTGTGCCCACGCAGCTCATGCAAGCTGGGGTTTGCGGGCACAGAATTGAGTGTGAGATGAAATAACCTGTCTGGGCTCAACTCTCCTTGCTCCATGCAGCTGGGCTCTGAATGATAGAGCACTTAATATAGACTAGAATACATCTAAAGTCATCAGCTACAATCAGGATGAACATCCCTCATTAGAAGTGTTGCTTGTAAGAAGCTGGATTGTTTGAAGCATGTGCGCAGTACTGTATTTATGCATGCTTATTAGTGTGGACTGGTATGAGAGTACTAGTAGAATAATCTGCTTTAATATATTGCCTGATTAATGCATTAACCCCCTTTTTGGGTGGTAGTTTCTAGTTGTCCGCTTTGACAACAGACCTTCACGTTGTGTACACGAGGCATCTTGTTTCCTTTAACAGACAATGACGCCTGGCTTCATTTTCAAGCATATTAGTCCACAAATTATAGTATGTAGTACAAAGACAGCTGTCATATTCCTAAAATACTATTCAGACAACCTTCAATCCTTGTTCTTCTGAGCTTCTCAAATTATCTTAATGCTGTACTGCGGGCACCTTCTGTCATCGTTTTCACCTAGACATTATTTAGGATATGCTGAATTATGTAACATTCCTGATATACACTGCAAATAAGTTTCCCCTTGCCAAAACTTAAACAGTTCTCTTCCAAGGGATATTCCTTTTAACTGTTGAGAAAACTATTTCTCTTAAAAAAAAAAGGAGAAAAACTAAATTTCTAGAGCAGTGGATTGGAGACATGGGTTTGGGTCAAGTAACTGCCTAGATCTCCAGAGTTAACAGCTTTATTTTTATTTCCAAGTATACTAACAGCAGATTCTCTTTTATAATATTTGGTTTCCCAGTAAAGACACTGACAAGAGAGTGGTCTCCTTGTTGTAGCCTTTTCCTGTAGGAAGAGAAGATACTCTCTATCAAACATGGGTGAGCCCTGCCCCGTCTGTTTTTAGATGCCAGTCATGTCTTGAGATCTGGTAGCTGGTAGGAAGGTGATGAGTGTTGACGGGAACTTGATGCTCTCAAATTCACAGGCATCACTTCCTCGGTGCCATTGTTCGGGCTGCGTTGTGGGCTGCTCAGCTCAACCCTACTTCAAAACCAGTTTTGAACCCACGTACTTGGGTATAGAGCCAAAAGACAAAAATCTGGCTCTTGTGGTTTCTAAAGCCTTTCCTAGAAACTGCTTCCAGGCTCCTAGGCAGAAGCGTGCTCCTCCCCGTACTGACATAGGTGATACAACTTCAGCACCTGGGCTGACCAAGCGGCCTGGTGGTATAGTGCTTTGTAGGAAGCAGCACTCAAGATTCGTCTTCTACTAGCTCTTAAAACCTGAATTTAAGTTCTCCAGTCATCCATATTCTTGTGACCTGCAGCAGCTAAAGAAGAATTCCAAGGAAAGTGCTTCTCCGGTAACTCCTTTCAGTGCTACCAAGTACAAAAAGTGTAAGCAGCGTCTCAGGCTGGTGGGGCGAACATTTAAAAAGATTTACGAGGACAAGCCTGGACAAAGCCACCTCTAGGGAAATACTGCCTATGAACTGGATTTGGTGACTGCTCGGATGGAGGAGATGCACTATGAGTAGCTCAGAGGGGGACTCACAGGTCACTCGCAAAGGAAATGGTGGCTCATGCTGTATGAAATGCAAGCAGACTTCTTTTCTGTTCTGCTTCTTTTTGCACATGCTCTTGCTCCAGTGCAGTGACAGTCTGCTAGTTAGTGTTGTACAAGTTTATTGAAAGGTTTCTGGAGTCATCCTGTGTGGAACTGCTTGCAGTCTCTTTTTTTTTTTTCCTTTTTCTTTTTTGCTTTGACTCAGGCTCATCTTCTGCAACTGCAGGGAGTAACACAAAGCAGTGCTGGGGAAAGGCAGAGTCTGGGCACCTCTCTTTGAGTAGCCAATTCAGCTTCACTGCTGATAACTTGGTGTTTATTCGCTTGAGCCTCTTGTTTCCTGCCCTCTAGCTGGATTAAAGCTCGTTTGTGCTGGCCAGGTCCATGATGTCTGTTCAGCATCCATTCTGCCAGGTGCGTGTGCGCTGTGGGGACTCTGCTTCTCTGCCCTCTCTTCTTTTGCATTTGTGCTTCAGCTTTGAAACCTTTGCTTACATTTTTATATGGTGTCCAAGGAGACACCTTTTAAATGTGTCCAATCAGTAACTTCTTGCTTGACTACATCCTCTGCCATTGGCGTGAGACCTGACACAGATCTGCCTGTTTGTTCTGTGCTTCCTGGTCTTGGGAAGCAGATGTATTCCTTCAGCTGGCCACCTGGCTTTAGCTGCACTGAGGTACATTGGTGCTAGGTGATCGATGGATGTGTATCATCAATGCTGGACAACCCCTAAGCAGCTTCACGTGCATGTGCACAATGGTTCTTCTAATAAAACAAATCCAATTCTAATAATTTCTTTGTATCTATTGGGGATGAAAAGGAAACCTGATAGTGAAAGTTTCTGCTGTAGTTTTCTGCAGAAAAACAAGAAAACACCAACTCCAGTAGAGGAGATGTGGTGGATGTTTCCTTCTGCATTGTACAGGTGAATTAATGTGTGGAACTGGCTTTTGGTGAAATAAAATGTGGCTTCATTTAAGGTTGCAAATTTGAGTTTAAAAAATGTATATTTTAGGGAGGTCAAGCTTGTGTATCCAAACTTGCTGCCATGTCCAGTTCTCTGGTGCGTGACCTGACATGGACAAACATATTGTCAGCATGTTTATTTCTATGCTGAAACACATGGAAATGAAGCCGTGTAAAGAAATAACTTGCTGAGTAGATCTGAGCTTTCTCGTCATTTATTACCTAGAGGAGAAGAAATCCACTGCTGCAGTGGATAGAGACAGCTAAAGTAAGGAATGGTGTGTACTTGGTAAAGTGAAATTTTAGCCTAGCTGAATGTTTAAATGCCTTGCTTTTTGCAAAGACAAACAAAACAAAGCACTACTAACTCACTAACAAGCACCCTTTCATTTCTTCACCTCATTCACCTGTTGCCCTCTCTTCTGTTTCTCTCCTGCTTCTGGACTTGCGAGCAGGCGTCATCAGATCGCCGAGGAGAGTGGGAGATCCAGCCAAGCCGGCAGACGAATACCTCGTACTTGACATCTCATTTGGCTGCAGATCGGCATGGAGGATCAGTACAGGTACCTTCTTCCCATGGTCTGCACAGCCTTGTTGTGAGAATCTGTGTTAAATGCCCTGAAGTCTCCTTGAATTGCAGTTATAACACTGGGGCCAGGAAGGCAGTTTCACAGGACACTGGTCCTGTCCTGAACGTAGCGCTCACGTTTTGTGGGGTCCAGGCTGTGGTGTCCAACACAGCTGCTGTTACTGCTTCTGTGAAGCCTTTCCTCTGAGAGCTGTTTAGGACCAGTGAGTGCTGGGTGATGGCACTGTAGAAGGTGGAGGAGCAGAGGATGAGTGACAGTGACAGCATTAAAAGGTGCACTACAGCTAAGTTCTGAAATTCCTGAAAAGACTGCTTGTGATCCTGAAAATACGCCTGCCTCTGGTCGTCGCTCAGGCTGGCTAATATTCTTGCAGTATTGCCAGAGTAAGATGGCTGGGAATGCTAGAGAAAAGATGCAAGGCTCATTCAAGCAAACAAGAACTGTCTAATATTGCTGGCGAGGTGAACTCCTTGGCAGAGGTTTGCCTGTAAGAGCTGGTTCCAGTGCCAGACACAACTCTAGTGTGACTTTGAAAATTGGCTGTGGTGAAAGGGGAAGTAGAGCCTGGTGTGAGACAGGGCTGAGCTGAGGAGACGGGAGGAATTACTTCTGGAGCAGTGTCTGCGTCTTACAACTGTCTAGTTTGTTGTGTACTCTTCCTAAATATGTCTTGAGACTACTATTATGCCAGTATGAGACCAAATGCTTGGGAAAAGCCAAATGCTGAGAAATTCATAGATAAGGAGGAACCAATGTATGTATAGCTCTGATCTCGGATGAGAGCAGGCGGTAAACGGGAGTTCCTGTAGCCCTCAGGAACTACAGAGTGGGTGTCTTTATTGGTATCGTTTTACATAAGGGGAACAGTTTACTTGCGCAACGCCAGCATGAGCTTCATCTCCCCACAAACAATGCCTTGCCAGAGTAATTACAGCAATAAGGCAGTCCTACTCTGAATTTGACCATGAGGGTCGCCTACCTGGGCAGCTTACAAGCGTATGTGCTACTGTGAGCATTAAAATTCTGCTTATCTGCAGCCAAGAATGGGAAGTCTTCTGCTGTGCATGGCTGCTCTGCCTGCAGCGTGATGGATGCTTAAATTTTTTCTCAACAGATGCCCCAGCTAATGCTGAACCCCTGGGAAGTCAGTAGTTTCAAGAGGCTGTTTTCGTTAAGGGAACGGTTGAATTGGCCACATCAGAATGAAGTGGCAGCATGTTAAAAAAAGGAGGAAGAAAATCAGAGACTTTTGTAAATTGAAATTTAACAAGAAGTAGCTGAAGAAAGTGTGGGAAGGTCACTGGGAATAGCACAATTAACTGCTCGTGTTTATCAAAGTTGTGTGAGAAGTGCGAGGGCCTGGAGAGCCTGGGTGGGCCTACACTGTGATGGGTCTGGGAAGGGGGCATGAAGAGAAGCTGAGGGGCTCACTTGAGAGGAGAGCTCTGAAAACCCAACGAGCTTGGTCCTGACTTCCCTTGGTGCAGAGACTGGGCATGGGACTTGATCTGCAGAAACAGCAACTGCTGGTAGGACTTGAGTATTCAAAACAAATGTGCAGATGCACTTAATCGTGAGGAGACATCTTTATAGATCTGGCTTCTTTCCCTTCATCTCTGGTGCTTAGTGGCACTGCCACCTGCAATAGAGCAATCATGAATTATCCAGAAAATTGGTGTTCTCCTGGCAGAGGAACAGCTGCTGACAGCTGGGGATCTGGATAGTTATCCCTGTAATGGGAATGTTGAAGTAAGCCATAATGCAAACTGAAGCAGAAAGGGATCATACAAATAGCTTTTGGGCAAGGAGGTAATTCCAGAATCTGGCTGTGTACGGAGTGAGATTTGGGGGCTCTGGAGTGAGTTTACCCCACACTAGTGGCAGGTGACAGGACTGAGTCACTCACCTCTAAAGGTGTCAGGAGAATGCAGTCAACACAGTGCAGTGCATATAAGGCTGTCGATTAGTCTTCACACCGATTTTTCTTCATAAGACCCCAAATTGTAGCTTAACCTCCCACAGACATTCAGACCTGTGCTGGGCACAGCACAAGTGTGAAGTAGTGAACACAGAGTTCCCTGCCTGGCGTTCTGCTCTCACAAGCCAGATTATTCTCTCCAAATGGCTGCTGGAAACACAGCACATGATTTCAAGGCATCCCAGGAATCCCACAGCCTGCTAAGAGGGTGCCGGGAGACAGGAACAGAAATCATTTCGCAGACTTTCCGTTCCTACAGTATCCCTTGTTGAGGCAAGTGGAGACAAGTCACGTGCCACCGTGCTGTGTCCAGGGGCTTTGTTAACGGGGCGTTTGTTTCTCTTCCAGGTGGTTAGCTCGACCAACGGGGAGCTGAACGTGGACGACCCGACGGGGGCACACTCCAATGCACCCATAACGGCGCAGGCAGAGGTGGAAGTGGTGGAGGAAGCTAAGTACGTTCGCTTTACAAACAGGCTTTCCACTGGTGTGGTCATTTATCCTCCTCCTGTGAAACGAGTGGGGATATTTACCCGTGGTGAAGTACTCGATGCTCGTGTCCCATGACCTTTTCCTGCATATTGCTGCTTTTGTGCATGGTGCCTTCGGTGCTGCTGCTGCTGCTTCTTTTTACACTTGTCGTGGCTGGAGAACGTAACTCTTACTCAGAGCATGTGTTGCAAAATAGACAGTAGCAGAAATACCAAGGTAATGTGAATTATTTCAGGAATCCCGGTGAGCATCCCCTGTTCCAAAAGGAGAACTCACTGTACGCTCATGCTGAGAGCGTAGGAGTAGCTTGAACACAGCTCAGTGAAGGAGTTGTTGGTCTGAAGGTTAACACTTTATTTCTGGCTGCAAGAAGTGGATGCCAGGTATCCATAATGGTCCTAAAGTAGTTCTTGTAGGGACTTGATTTTTTTTCTCTGAATTCTCTCGGTCCAGTTCTCTAGAAGCTGAGAGAGAAAACAGTAGCAGCCCTTCTGCTCATGGGGAACCGTGTGCTCGCTCTGAGCAGACCTCTCCTCCATAGCTTGTGGCAAAGAGTGAGAACTGATGTACAAAGTTGCTGCTTTGACCATTTTGGCCTCCATCTGGCACCATCAATATCACCTTTTGCATGATCCTCAACAGGAGACCTTCTTGGTGCCTCTGAGCTAGAGCAGGACCACAGCAGGGTCACGGTGTAATCCCAGCTTCCCAGTACGAGGGGTAAGCAGGCCCTTGAGCTGGTCGGTGCTGTCACGTCACCCAAGTGCCTGGTTATGATCTGACTTGATGGTGTCGGTGCTGCTTGTCTCAGCCTTTGTGGACTCTTTTGTTAGGAATGACTTGTGGGAGCGTAGAAAGGAAAACTGGCAGCTGCGAGGAAGGGTGTGTTGATGGAAACCGTCCCTAGGTATCTGTCAGGCCGAGGCCTGCTTTCCCACCTCATCACTGTTGTGCTGAAGGTCTTTTGCTGTCTGTTCCTCCGTCCCTCGGGAAGCACTCCCGTGTGCTGTTCCTTGCTGGTTGCTGGCCTGGCGTGATCCTGGCAGTGAACTGTCCGAGCAATGAATATGCTTTCTCCTCCCAGCCAAAGGAGCGAGCCGTGGGTTTGGTACAGGCTCCTCCTAAAGCGTGGCAGGGAGGGGGAGGTCTTGAGGTGCTACTTGCAGAGTGGAAAATACGCCTCTTAAATTTGGGTAGCGTGGCCTGCAGAGAATGCAGGCTCAGCATCACAGGCCGTGTCTTGGTCAGGATGACTGAACTGGGGCCTCCTGGGTACGTGGCTTGGGGCTGCTCCTGGGAAGGACGGGGCAAATCGCCACCAGAGAAGCATCAAGACGGATGAAAAGAAGCGTGCAAGGGCTGTGTTGCCCAAGCTGCGTTTTGAGGTTTGTTCTGTCCCTTTCCAGGCCCTGTCTGGGTGGTTCACAATTGGTTTTGGAGGGTTTAACAGGTTACTGTGCAGCAGAGCACAGGCTGCTCTGCACCAACAGGTCTGGGGGACTCCTGTCATAATTCCCTAGTGTGCTGATTCCCTAGTGCTTCATTCCTCTTGCCACGAGGAGGGCTGCCTTCATCTTTCCTTGCATCTGTGATCATAAATCCCCTTGGATTTTCAGACTCAAAAAAACTGCTTTGCAGTAAAGCGGGCCAAAAAGAGTTAGAACTAGATGGAGTTCGGGCTCTGTGTTTCGAGATGAGGTGCAATGCTGGAAAGGGAAAGACCCTGGCACTCCCGGCAGGCAGAGGAGCTGTGCAGTGCTGCTTGGGGTACTCTGGAGACAAGCTGCCAATCCCAGCCTTGGGTTTCACTGAACAGCGGGGCACACACGTCCATCCATGCTCTGGCCTTCCTGCGGTTGGAGCTGCAGGGGACAGAGCAGTCTCCTCTTCTGGTGGCCCAGAACCCTCTTTGATCTCAGCCCCTGAAAAGAACCTCACGGGGCCTGTGCCTCCCTGGAGAACGTGCACTATTTACCCAAGGCCTCAAAACCCCGCAAAACTTGGCAATTCTCAGCGGCACCGTGGCAAGGGCAGAGGTGGTATGAGGGCTGGGGGCGGGTGGTGGGCAGGCATGGTGTGTGTCTGCCAGTCTGCACTGCATGTTTGCATGGCTGCAGTGACATGCTTTCATCCCACCTCTGTGAACTAATTGCTCTTTCTTCCTTTCTGTGTTTTTTCTCTACACTCTCTGTAGCTGCCTGAAAATGCTCAACTTGTGGTGAGTCCCTCTCTCCAGTCCACATGCAAGGGGGAGCGGACCAGACTAGACTGGGGTTGGCAAAATCCAACCAACCAAGCCATAAAAAGGCACAAATTCAAAGCCAACCCAGGGCTGTTTTGATTTAGGACTCTGCTGAGAACCACATGCAATACTGGGGAGGGTGTGGGCTGTGTCTGAGAGGCCGCATTAGGCCGAGCAATCAGACTGATCTTTGAATTGATCTATGCAAAAGACAGATTTTAATCCTCTTCTATTTGGCTTACCATCTCCCCCAAACTGTTACGTCCGTGTGCAGATGATGTCTAATGGAGCTGGGCAGAGCTGGGACCAGGCTTGCCAGGCATCTTGCAGGAATTCCTCACGCAGACGGTTACGAAGGGAAAGCCTTGCTCTGGGTATGGAGGGGAGGGGAGCAGTCACTTCCTAGGAGAGGTTCCTACAAAAACACAGTCCAGGGCTTGCATCGTTAGAGAGGGTGTAAAGAAATTACATTCATTCATGACATTTGTGACAGACACCCAGCTAGAGCTACTGCTTGGAGAGAGCGGGGGGGAGATGGCTGCTTCCCAAGCAGGCTGACGACTCGGGGTGGGAAAAAGCCCTGCAGATGAGAGCGCAGGTCAACTGTCCGCAGAGGGTTTGGGGTTAACGTCAGTCCAAGCCCAGCTCAGGTACAGGTACAGTTTATCAGGCTCTGCAAGCGCTAATCCCGGCATCAAATTGGCCCGTGGAGGTGAGCGGGGACACTAGGTGCTGAGCCGAGGCTGGAGGCGTTTTAGGCCCAGGCGGCACCCTGGGGTGCTGGTGGGTGGGAATTGCTGCAGAGTGAGGTGGTAACGCCGCTGTGTGGTGAGGATTGTCCTTGTTTGATGAGAGACTGACCCGCCTCTGCCCTGCTCTCCATAGGCATTGCCTCCGATACCTCTGGCATCTCTGGCTTCTCTGTATGTCATAGTCTGGGGCTGTTCTCTTGGGCATTGTCTGCATGCACAGAGATCACGTTCTGTAATTGTCGGCCTGCCTTATTCTTTTGTTTTGGTGTTCTGCCTCTGCCTGTCTGAACTGCCAGGACTTCCTTTCCTGAACCCTTCCCTGGACCGCTGAGTAACAGCCTAAAAAGACAGTCTCAAAGAAAAACAGCCAAAAGTCAGCCAGCTCCCTTCGTACAGTGCCCAAGGAAACAAGCGCTGCTCAGCCCTCTTCCCTTCCCAGCTGCATGTCAAATCATAACTCGTGCATTTCCATCACCTCTCCCCGTAACAGTCCTCCCCCCTACTTACCATTGCCCAAATCACGAAGGAAGGTGGTTGCTGTGGGAGAGAAATACTGTGACAGGTTAACTAGAGAGGGTGGCAGGTGGACTGGGACAATAAAATACATGCCCAGTCCTGGAGCAGGGGGGAGACAGTGCCAGTAGTGTGCAGGAGCCTGTGCTGGGTGATCATAAAGCTTCAGACAGCACGCTGCAAGCATCAGACCAGGTAGTAGTGATGGAGTCACCACAGCTGACAGGTCGCTCTGGGACAGCGTTCCTGGAAGGACAAGTGTGTTACGTTTATTCTCGGCTCACCTCCAGACTGGACCTGTTAGGAGTGCCTAAAAGAAACCTAAAGCCAAATCATGGACATTAACCTGCCCCCGGCTCTCAGTCCATGCAGGAGTGTGTGATGGGAGGTCGTCCTCCTACAGCTGTGGCTTTGAGCTCTGAATGTTGCAGGGGATTTCAGCCTCCCCAGCAGACGATCTATGCTGGCAGGCTTGGCTCATGTGGTGGTGGTGGTCACCACTGCTTTTGCACCCCGAGGTAAGGCTCGTGCTTCCGGGGGCAAGCACGCTCTGGGGTGAAGGTGAGAATCTATTCCTCTAGTGCTGAGAGGACAGAAGCTTAGTGCCGGCTTTTCAGAGCTGTGAAGGACCCAGCTGAAAGTAATTTGGAGACGTTGCAGTGTTTTTGAACACTTTCGGTCTGGCTGTTGGTAAAAGATGCTTGTAGGAAAAAATGGTTGTTGCATACTCACATCTGCTCTTGCTGCTTAGCGCCATGTCCCTTCCACCAGCCTGGCAAAGGGGGCTTTCAGCTTCACCCGGGCTTCTCTGGAGATGGCTGTAATGGCAGAAAGAGAAAGATACCATAGCTCAGGAGCAAAACTTGCACAGAATGAACACGTTTCTTCTGTGCAGAGGGTTCCTGACAGCAGACCGAGGTTAGGAAGACAAACATATCTTAAATGCCAAGTCATTCAGTAGGAAGCCAGCAGGACTAGAAAACCTGGGCGACTGCTTTCAGTATTCTCCCATAAGTGAAGCCACCGCTGCTCAAGGTTCAGCTGTGCTGAATGTTTTTCTCACCACCTCAGTCTCCACTCTCCATCCTTTGCTTCTCCTAGTCCCCGGGCACTGTGCATCTCCCTCGCGTTGGACGAGGGAAGAAGCAGGTGTTCTGCATACCTGCACTGAATAACGCTTTATCAAAGGTGGAAGCTCTGGTTATTGTGAAAGGTTCAGTAAAGAAACCTGGTCCCTGATCCAAGATCTCTTTGGAACTTGTCTTTTTAGTGAGCAGTGTTGAACCCCTGTGTCTCATAGCGGGGAAGAGCCGCCAAGGCTCACTGTCCCTCTGGCCAAGAGGGAACGGAGTATCTGGATCCTTGTTTCATTGCTTTCCCATTTGGCTCCTCTTGTTCCTGCCCCAGTTGAGCCTCTAGAGGATGTCAGCCCGGCTCCGGGGCTCTCACCGGGCTGTGCCCCGCTGTTGCCCGTGGGCAGCAGGACCAGGACCCGCAGCGTTCGGCCGCTGGCGTTTGCCCAGGCACGCGTCGGCCGTCCATCCGCGAGCTGCTGCCCACCTCGCGGGCAGGTCCAGCGGGGCCTGGGGCCGGGCGTGCGGAGCTGCTGTTGCATGTCAGCGAGCGGAGGGAAGGCCGCCGCGGGCGCCGGGTGGCGGGGGCTGGCCGGGGAGACGTGCGTGGGGCTAACTGTCCTTCTTCTTTGTGCTCCAGGTGCTGCTGCTTCTTCAAGAGGAAACGGAAGAAGACAGCTCAGCGTCACAAGTGACCGGTGCCTCCTGGGCCTTGCAGGAACGCCACCTGCACCTGCGGCTCCTGCCCTGTCTAACTGGAAGGGGCTTCTCTTTAGGGGGGAGGAGGAGGCATAGGAGGAAGAGAAAAAAAAAAAGTGACATTTTAAACCAAAAAGAGAAGAAAACGTTCCAAAACAAACCACTCTGGGGTGGATCTGCTGAATGGTCTCCCTCGTTCACTCCAAGCCTGAAGCTCCTTTTGGGACCAGGACTGTGGCTGGCTCAGGTCTTGGTCGCCCTGGGAGGGGGGCTGGCTGGCTGACCCTCCTTCCCGTTGTTTACGGCGAAGGCATCGTTCATGCAAACCTGAGGACTGTGCTTAGTTCCTGCTCACTTTACTCCCCTCCCTCCCCTGCGCTCTCGGCTCCTCCGTCCTCCTCCCTCCTTAATTAAGAAAAGAAATACTGTCGGCTCGATTGGCTCTCGAGAGGGCAGGAGGATGCAGTCTGGGCGAGAGAGTCGCGTGGGAGAAGGGCCTGACTGCTGCAGCAGTAAGACACAGGTTCCCTTTTAGGCTCCTTGGGAACAGTTACACTGTAATGTGCAAGCTGTGAGAAATTTGCAATCTACTGTTCCAGTTAGGTTTTCTGGCTCCCCTCGACACCTCCCTCCTCTGACGGTAACAGAGCAATGTGGATTGTTTTAAAGAAACTGACGTTGTTGCACTTTTTATTATTTTTAGCATTACAGATGCACATTGTATCTGTGGATTTCTGCGTGGACAAGTGGTGCCAGCGCAGACAGACATTCAGCTGGGAATGCGGTGGGGTGCAGAGAATGCCCACAAGTGGGGATGTTGACAGCATCCGCACAACCCTCGTGCCAGTTTGGGGCTCTCAAAGCCCGCCTTGGGCCGTGCGCTGAGGAAAGCATTACTTGAATTTTCAGTCACCCTTTCTAGCTGCCAGTGAATGTCCCTACCATGGTTTCCTACGCCGTGCCTGACCCAAGCAGCCTGGAGAGGAAAGGCCGCCGCCGGGTGTTGGCAGGAGGGAGTGGTGTCAGCTTTGCTGAGCTGGAGGAGGTCGCTCTGGCCAAAGGGGCAGATCAGGATTGAGGTACCTGGGAACCCGGTGTTTCCCAAACCGCAGGCACCTCTCGGTGCGTAACCGGGCAGCCTTCTCAAACCCCTCTGGTAGGGTGGTTGTGAACACGCACCTTCTGCGAGAAAACGTTAGCAGGAGCAAAGCTTCCCCAGCAGAGGTGGGAATGCTTCACTGCCTTAATACTGATTTCATCTCCAGATGGTCAGATGGGTTTGACTGGAACAGCCTTCACGTCCCCTCTGCGAGCTCCCGCCCTGCAGAGGAAGCCACGGTTCTCATGCACCGCTTTTGAGCCAAACCCATAGCTAGCAAAGGGCTTGGGGCACTTTGTGCAGGCGTAAAACCTTGCATCCTGCTGCAGCGTTTCCACCTTGAGGAGGCTGAGGTTGCTCGAGGGTTATCGTGGATGTGGCAGGGCTCTCGGTGAACTCGAGCACCTTTTGGGGAGGTTGTGAATAGGTTCCTTGTGCTTTCTTTTCACGCGTGACACCTGACCAGGCTGGGACTGTTCGCTTGAGGGCCTTCACTTGTAAACTCAGGCCTGGCTCACCCCAGTCCCTGAATTCCCTGGAGAGTATGAAGGGAGGAAAGGGCGAGACTGGATCTCATTACCTGTTCTTAAACGATGATCTGTGCAGCTTGGAGCTCGCGTAGCGGCACTCACGGAAGGTTTGGTTCCCCTTGCTGGGCAGAAGCAGGCTGAGGGGGCAGGAGATCATCCTGAGCAGGGAGCCCCTGGGCTCGCTCTCTGTGCTTCCTCAAAGCAGGCACGCAGCGGTGCGGCATCAGCATGGCAAAGCCTCGCTTCTTGGCCAGGATCCCTTTTGGGTGTCTCGTAGCCATCCTCTGCCAAGTTCTCTCGATGCCTTACCCTGACGGAGCACGGCTCTCAGGTGTGGCTGCACCTTCCTCTCCCCGGCAGCACCCTAGGCTGCAGGCTGGCTTGCTCTCCGCTTGCGCACCCACCAGGAGATGCGTGCACCCCCGTTCTCGCTCTGCAAAGTGCTTTCCTCCAGGTGTAACGTGGCCCGGGGCAGGAAGGGACCGTCCATCTCCTGCATGCAAGTGCCGGGGCACTTTGTTCTCTCTTCCCCTCCCACTAGAGGGAGGACAGGGACCGGCTGTGTTCCACCCTTCTCTTTTCGAGCTCCTCCGCTGCGGGTGGCTCCCAGAAGTCCCACGTCTCTGGCACAGGCTGTAGGAAACCTCTCAGCTGTAGGAAACCATGGTTTGGCGTCTTGGGGGGGAAGGGGGCACAGGCGCTCCCTGGGGAGCGGCCCCGTGTGCTGCAGATGGAGCCGGGCCCTGAGACACTTCTGTTGCTGCCCTCCCAAGCCCCACTAAGTGCCTGTCACCAGAACTCGATTCCTTCTGCATCTCCTGCCGTGTTTGGTCATTCCTCGCTGCGTCCGCTCAAGGAGCAGCTTGTAGTTGCAGCATATGTAAGTGTTTGCAGGGTGAGGGAGGGCGGGGGGAAAGGGGCCATCTCAACAGTTTTTGTTCTTAAATGTTTTTTTTAAAGTGAATGTATTTGATTGTTTAGAAACTTTCCTGACCTTGTTTTTAAGTGGGTTGGTTTGAAAGCTATTTCACGATGACCCGCTACTGCTTATCTCTGGAGATACGATGTTCTTTTAATCCTATGAAGATGTGTTTGTAGGGGAGGACTGTCCCCCCACGGCATGCTGGTAATGCTCACTTGTACCAAGCCCTCTTGCACTATAATCGTACGTTGGACTCTTCGAAAGGGCAAAGATGTTGTTGTGTGTTTTTTTTTTAAAAAAAAGGAAAGAATGCAGGTTAACAGTAAGTCCCGTGCTTGAGGAATCTGCTGTCCCCAGGGAGTCTGGAGGTGATGAGGAGACACAAGCCAGACTGAGCCAACTGTTCAGTGCTAGGAAGTAGGGCATTAATCCTACCTGGGCAAGCTCCCCTTTCCTCGCTGGAAGTCGCTAGCACCTGGGAGACCCCCGGGGTGCACGGGGGGCTCGGGTCAGCTCTGAGCAGCCTGGCGGGGAGCGCCTGGCGCTGCACCGGCCTCCCAGGCATAGCCCTCCTGCAGTGTGGCCCACCAACGTTGCGATGCAGTCTTCTGAGGTGTCAAGTGAGATATTTTTTTTTCAATAAAACATTGCACTGCTGCATTGTTCTCCATGAATAGATGTATTTATTACCCCTTCCTGAAAACATTGCTCGCCGAGTGTCTTCTTTTCCTCTGCCTCTGTTGGGCTCTCTTGGTAACCTTCCCTTTCAGCGGGACACTTTGAGCCCCCCTCTGAGGGGATGATGCACGCGTGGGATCTCATGGGAGCCTCTGACCACTTTGTGCTTGACAGCCATGGACAGCTCAGCCCCACAGCGCTTGGCCAAGGAGAGGTGGCACCGAGTTCTCTTCTCCCGGTGCCTGCACGTTCCCACCTCAAGCATCCTGGGTAGCAGAATGGCTTACTTGGAACACGAGGATGCAAACTAATCAAAAACGTGCTGCCATATGGTCCCTGTGCATCCGCAGCTACTGCCATAGTGACACGGCTTCAAGTGTGTCTCCCCCGAGTGGAAGGCTTGCCTCCTGGCCAGGGCACGCGGGAAGCTTTGGGGACCCGGCTGCAGCGGGACCAGCCCCCGCCGCGTCGCTCGGGGCGCGCTGTGCCTGCAGGGGTGGCGATGACCCAGCCCCAGCCGCCGTTGCCCCGAGTGCCTTCTTCCTCTGCCACTCTTCCCACCTCACAGGCTCTTGCGTAGCAAGCCCTGAGTCACTTCTGTGACGGGCTGGAAGGAATCGACTGCTGTGACTCTGAGGGTTTCCAGCATGCAAATAGCTGGATCTTCGAAGATCCTTCAAATAGGATCTTCACTGGGACACTTTTATTCTGTTTTTAAATGTAATGTTTTAAGCGTGAGCTTTCATTTCCTGTTCCCAAAAATCAGCCTGGGGACATTTGTGCTCCGAGAAGGAAGAGAAACCTCAGCATTTCTTCCCCTGGCCCTCGGAAATTTGCATCTCCACCAGGCAATTCCTTTAACAGTTGCTTCTGGTAACAGATGTGCGGGTAACGTGCGGGGTATTTGGCTCCGGTGCTGGGTGTGCGGGGGCTGGCGCTCGGCTGTGTACCGGTAAGCGTTAGCTGAGCGTGCCCCTGGCTGGTTTGGAGGAAGGGGCGGTTAAACCCCCCCAGGAGCCGTGCTGCGAAGGCAGCAGCCAGCCCAGTAGCCACCGTGTGCGCGCCTGGGCCGCCCCGTGGGCAACAGGCGATGGAAAAGGACGCGGTGGGGGGGCGGCTCCCGCCCTGACAGCCCCGGGGGGGCCGCCTCAGGGCTCCCCCTCAGGGCTCCCCTCAGGGCTCCCCTCACGGCGCCCCCTCACGGCGCCCCCTCACGGCCCGACGGGAGGGACGGGGGGGGGGGCGGTGCGCGGAGCCCGCCGGGAGCCCGCCCCCTCCCCTCCCCCCCAATCAGCGTCCGCCGCGCCCCGCCCCCGCTCCTCATTGGCCGCACCAACGCGGGGGCAACGTGGCAGCCGCCGGGCGGCCCGCGCCGGCCCCGCCCCGCTCCCCCTAGTCCCGTCCCCCCCCCCCCCCCGCGCCCTCCGTCGTTGGTCGCGCCCGGGCGTGCGCGCGGCGGGGCCGGGACCGCACCACCTGGCGCGGCGGGGGGGGGGAGGACGCGGCGGGGAGGGGCCGGATGCAGGCGGCGCGGCGGGCGTTGCGGCCGGGCTGCGAGCGGCGGAGGATGAAGGCGCTGGTGGCGGCGGCGGCGCTGGGCGCAGCGCTCCTGCTCCTGCTGCCCGCCGCCTCGCGGGCCGACGAGCGCAAGAAGGGGCCCAAGGTCACGGCGAAGGTCGGCGGGAGCGGCCGGAGTGTGGGGGTGTGGGGGGGGCGGGCCTGAGGTAACGGGGAGCGGCCGGGCCTGAGGTAACGGGGGGAGGGCGGGGCTGAGGTAACCGGGGGGGGAGCATCGCTGAGGTACCGGGGCTGAGGTAACCGGGGGGGGGCATCGCTGAGGTACCGGGGCCGAGGTAACCGAGGTAACCGGGGGGGCCGGGCTGAGGTGAGGGCATCGCTGAGGTACCGGAGCTGAGGGGGGGGGCATCGCTGAGGTACCGGGGAGCCGCCGGGCTGAGGTAACCGCGGTAGGCCCGCGGGTAGCGGTCAGCCCTTTGTGTCCCGGCGGGCCCCGGGTAACGCCCCTGCCGCCCCCAAGGTCTTCTTCGACCTCCGCCTGGGCGAGGAGGACGTGGGCCGCGTCGTCATCGGGCTCTTCGGCAAGACGGTGCCCAAGACAGTGGAGAACTTCGTTGCGTTGGCCACTGGAGAGGTGAGGACGGCGGGTGGGCAGCCCTGGGGGGGCCGCGTGGGTGCCCTGGGCCCTCCCTGGGTCTGACCCCGCTTCTCTCCCCCGCCGCAGAAAGGGTTCGGCTTCAAGGGCAGCAAGTTCCACCGTGTGATCAAGGACTTCATGATCCAGGGAGGAGACTTCACCCGTGGAGATGGCACTGGAGGTAACTCGGCCTGCAGAGGCCTTGGGGAGATGGTTGGGAGGTGGAGCGTGGTGCCACGGTGGGGACAGCTCACGGCCCCGGGGGATGCGGCTTGGGGGACCTGGCTTTAGAGTGGTGCTTAAAGCTGGGGAGGGGTGGCCGGCTGCAGGACCTGGGTGTCCCAGCTGCTAGGTCGCATTTGGTCTGGTATCGACAAGCCTCCTACCAGCACTTAGCAAACATCAGTGAAATCAATAATGTCAGCAGCGGAGTGTTTTGGGCTTGTTAGCTCTTGCCTGACCTCCTTGTCACGCTGCAGCCTGGGGTGTGTGGAGTCAGGTCTGCTCTTGCACAGCCTCTTGCACCACTAATTTGGGGGCACAGCCCCTTCCATCCAGCTCATGCTTTTAGCTCCAGCTGCCAGTTTCTTGTGGCTCCCAGCAACCTTGTGGTGCTGGTGCATAGATGTGCTTAGCACCCCCCCCATTCCCCCCCCAGTACTCAAATCCTGACATATTTCCAAAAGTGCAATGCAGTCTTTTCCCCCACCTTAGGGAAGAGTATCTATGGGGACCGCTTCCCTGATGAGAATTTCAAGCTGAAGCACTATGGCCCAGGCTGGGTGAGCATGGCCAACGCTGGCAAGGACACCAACGGTTCCCAGTTCTTCATCACCACAGTGAAGACACCGTGGCTGGACGGCAAGCACGTGGTGTTCGGCAAAGTGCTGGAGGGCATGGTAAGGGGGAGAGCAGCACCAGCGTGGGAGGGCACGCTGGGAGGTGCACACGACCACTGTTATTCCTCTCACATCTCTGCTCTCCCCAGGACGTGGTGAGGAAGGTGGAGAACACCAAGACAGACAGCAGGGACAAGCCCCTGAAGGATGTCACCATCGCCGATTGCGGCACCATCGAGGTGGAAAAGCCCTTCGCCATCGCCAAGGAGTGATCCACCCCGCTGGCTCAGCGACGCGGCGGGGCCCTGCGCTGTGGGGACCCGGCTGCAAAGGGCTGCGGGCCTGGGGCGGCCCTGCTGCCCCTGCGCATTCCCCCGCGGCCTCCCGGAGCACGGGCAGCCGCTGAGCCCCTGCTCCTGGCCTTCCAGCTGGCCAGCAGGCAGGACGGAACGCTGGCTCCTCTTTCCAACACTTTTGTAAGAAGCACATGCACCAATAAATGTGACCAATGTGTTTTTTATAGAGGTGCCTTGTCTGCTCTGTCAGGGGGTGGGTTGCATGTGGAGGCCCCAGCGAAGCAGACAAGGGGGCCTCCTTGTTCCTTCTGGTTCTCCTAGGCACTGAGAACGGACCGCCACCGGTCAGGTTGGCTGGGCTTGTGCCTCCCAGCACTTTCCCCACAAGCCCACCCTCGTGCTGCCAGCCCTCTCCCCCCTTCTCCTGGGTCTCAGAGCAGCACCACGGCTCTGGCCTCACATTGCAGAAGTCAGACACAGCCACCTTTGGCCACTGGAACCGCAGTGATTTATTGCACAGAAACCCAGGTGCTGAGAGTTTTTCTTGGCGTGGTTCAGCCCCCCCCCCCCCCCCCCCAAAGGCTTCTCCCACAACCCCGACACAGCGCTCCTGCATGCCACGCTAAGGCACGTTGTTGGAAAGTCGCTGTGGCGGGGCTTCTCCCACCGCACCCTCATCAGCGCTCACTCCGCAGGCAAGGTGTTACTGCCAAGATCCTTCACGTGATCCTACCAGCACGTCCCTGCCCTCCGCGCTGGGGGTGCTCAGGAGCCCGGCTGTCCCTGGGACACAGCTGCACGGGGGCAGCAGCTCCACGGGGCGTAGAGGCCCTGCAGCACCCCGCTCAGCACGGTGTCGGGGAGTGCATCTGCAACGAGAGGAGCAGGCACTGCTCTGTGCCCCCCCCCCCTCGCAGCCCCGTTAAATGGAGGGCGAGGCACAGCACAATGCCCAGCACCGGGGGACAGCACCAGGGGACAGCAGTGTCACCCATGGCCCTGCGCCTTACCTGTGCCTGGCAGCCGCACGTAGGGGTCAGTGTGGAAGCCAAGGACAGGTCGCTGGGAGGGCGGGTGGCTGCTGCTGCGGTGGGAGAAGAACCTCAGCACCTGCAGTGCCCTGCTTCCACCCTGGGGAAGGGGGAACCCCTCAGACTCACGGGGGGCTGCTGCCCTTGGGGTCCTGCTGGCAGCGCCGCACCTTCAGGAAGTCCAGCACGTCCTGGGGCAGCTCCTTGTTGCGGCACAGGACGCCCTGAGGCAGGGACGGGGATATCAGCACCCCCAGGACACGGGGTGCCGCCGCCGCCCGCTGGTGCCTCACCTGGATGTAGAGCTCCAGGCCCTGCCGGCGCTGCTCCAGCACCTTGGGCACCCAGTTGGGGACCCGCCGCGGGGGGAAGTCGGGCACCTTGCAGGTCTTCTTGATCTGGGGCGGAGCAGGACGCAGCATGGACCAAGGGCCGGGCGCTGTGTGTCCCCCAGGAGGGTCCCTGGCTGGGGACACACGCCCCAAACGCTGCCCCTTGTCCCGTTGGCCCCAGGTCCTCACCCGCTTGTGCAGCGCCTGGAACTCGCTGTAGCGCTTCGCCACCGTGTGCCGCCGGCCATTGCACAGCACCTCCACCAGGAACACCTGCACCTCCTCATCCTCACCCTCACCCTCCCAGGGCAGGAGCCCCCAAACCCATCCTTGGGACAGGTGGGACACCCCAACCCCAGGACCAAGGGGGGCTTGCAGGGACCAACAGCCCCCCCAGCCCCTTCAACAGTGGGGTCAGGGTCCTCAAAGCCCCTGGAGACCATGGGGCCACCACCACCACATGGGGCAGACGGGGACCATTGTCTGACAGGGTAGACGGGGCACCCCAGGGGACAAGCAGGGACCTCCACCACCACCACCCCGCACCCCTCACCGTGTGCGCCTTCTCGGGGCTGCGCGCCGTCGCCTCGGGCTCCGCTGCAGGTATGGAGACGACGATCATCGCCCGCTGCCACCACCGCCACCGGGACCAGCTCCTGAGGGGCCGCCCCGTCCCGCCCCGGCTGCCGGGGGCCAGGCCCAGTAGCAGAGCTGCCTCCTGGGAGCCTTCGTGTTTTGCAGCCCGAAGGTAACGCAGGGATAAGAGGAAAGGAAAGTGGGAAGTCAGCACAAGCTCGCTTTCTCTTTTTCAGTTGTTTTCTTCAAGGCAGAAGACTCGGTATCGGTTTTGATCAGAGCTGCTGCAGCCTCAGAGCTGGGGCTTGAAGGCGTTCCCTCTATCGCGGGGAGAGGAGCATCGCAGCCCCAGGCTCCTGCAGCGCCAGCTCCCGCCCCAGGCTGAGCTCAGAGCCTAAAAACAGCCGCCTGGCCTTATTGAGAGAGCTTAATCAGAAGCCGAGACAGGTGGCTCGGCCAGGCCCAAGGTCAGGGGTTTCTTGGTCACAACAAAGCCGGAGGCACCGCAGCCTCCCACCAGCCTCTCTCTCCCCCGCCAGCCCTTGTCCCTCCCAGCCCTCTCCCAGCACACCACACGCCTGTTTGCCCTGATACAAGTTTTATTACATAGTCGTAATGGCACTGCAGGAGTAAGATAGTCGTTAGAGCCCTAAAACCCAGCCTGAAAAATATACATTTACATATGTCGTTAACCCCCCCTCGCTCTTCGCCTACTGCAGGGCTGGTCAGAAAGCAGGAAACTAGTTTCTCTTCAGTAAGAAAATATATGTTGCTAAATGAAAAATATACAGTTAGAAGAGTTACTGGCTCGTAAGCTGCTTGTTGGGGGGGTTAAACCTCTACCAGCTCCCGCGTGTTTAACTAGGGTTCGTTCACATGTAAAAGACAGAGGTATAGTGTATAAAAAGGCAAAGTTCAGGTGTGCTCGTTTGCTTGGTCCAATTAAGAAATGGCCTTGGCTTCAGGCAGGAACGCTTCCCAGTACTTCACCAGCTGCAGAGAGAAAGAAAGAGTCAGGAGCCAGCACAGCTCAAGTCCAGCACTAATGAGCTTTCAGCAGGACTGAGAAGCTTTTAGGGAGGCAGAAGCTCCTCCAACACACACAGCTTGCAGTCAGGGCAGGGTGTGCAGCCCCCCAAAAAAGTCAGGCATCCAGCAGGGTGCAATTTTTCAACGTGCAGCTCTCCCGTTAGCTGCTGTGGGCAACGTGGGGGGCAGAGGGGAGCGGGATGCTCACCACCGCAGGGGTTTGTGCCTGTGGGGGCTCACATGGAGCTCCAGGAGGTAAAGGAGGGCTGGCTGCCGGCATCGGGGACACTCACCTGCTGCTGAGAGTTTAGTAACGTCTCAAGGTACTTAGTCACGTGTTTTCTGAAGTCCTTGGATTTCTCTTTCTGCAAGAGACAGTTGCAGAAGTGAGCAGAAAGCTGCAGCAACCACCAAAACCCTCTGGCCTTTGCGGGGAGGATGAAATTCAGGGGGAAGAGACCAACAGGATTTTCCTGTTCCTCCTGGGGCCATGTCGGAGGGTCCCAGCTGCCTACATGCCGAGTGACCAGCACAAGAGCTGGAAACGCACAGGGTGAAGCTCAGCCCTGGCTGTGACAGCAGCAGGACAGATGAGCAGGCCCGGAGGAGTTTTGCACAACCTGCCCTTATTTTGATGAACGTGCTCACCTGCATACTTTGAGCAGGAGAAAATCCCTCTTTAGCCAACAACAGCAGCTCTGCTGCAATGATGCCCCATTCAAACGTGCCTGAATTTGCAAATATTGCCAGCTGCTGTGGGAAAATCACACACCGAGGTTTGGGGCTCACCTACCTCGAACCGTATCACTTCCTTGCGGATCACGGCAGAAATCCGTTCAAAGTCCCTTTCATACTGCGTCACGCGAGACTCCCACTGCAGAGAGAGGAAGCACGCTGTTTCCAGGGTAAGGAAGCTTTTCGCTTCCTGTCTGAATAGTTTTTGACTGCTCGCAAGAGAGCTGATGCCAGCACTTCTGGTCCTCACATCGACTTGCTGCATGGCTGCATCCTGTGTCTGAGCTTGCTGCGAGCCCAGCACCCCTTATGCAAAGCCACACAAAGCGGGACCATAACCAGCCCCTCCTGCAGCTTTTGCGGCTTCCCGAGGCCTTGCTAAAGGCTGGCTTCTCCTCTTTGCAAGCCTGGCAAGAGATACCCACCCCTCCAGCTCAAAACGTCTCCTCTCACACTGCTCAGAGAGCACAGCACGCCTCACCTCTGAAATCTCCTCTTTGGCCTGCTGCAGCTTGTCAGGTTTGTTGGCCCAGAGCAGCCTGGCCTCCATCTCCCTCTTCTTCTGCAGCATGGTCTGGGCGTCCTGCCACCGCTGCCAGGTCTTCATGCGCTGGTCAAAAGCTCCCTGAAAGGAAGGAGCAGAGGCTGAGCTGGCACGTCCCCAAACAAGCTGGGAGCAGCGCCTCGGGTGCGCAGGGCTCAGCACCAGGGCAGCCCGTGAGCAGCACAGCTGTACCCTGTGCCACCTCACAGCAGCTGTGCTGGTGACAGTGACATCCACGCCATCGGCGAGGGGGACACCAGCTAACGGCAGAACTGCTTCATCAGCCAGGTCCTGGACCTGAGCACAACTGAAGCTCCCAAAAAGGCCAGAACACGGAGGTTTTTCCTCGCTGCTCTGCCAGGGAAGGAGCCCAGGCACTACAGCAACCAGCTTCAGGAGCAGCTCCAAGGCCTCCCTCGGTACAGAGCCCCTTTTATTACTTCACTGGGAACATCCAGGGCAAGGAGCTGCCTTCACCAGTCCCACATTGGTTCCCCTGCAGAGCACAGTGACCACGAGTCACTGCAGAGCACCTGAGCACCTGCCAGGAAATACTTTTTGTAAACCACCAGCCCAAGCAAGGAAGATCCATCAAATTTCTGAGTGCATCCAGCCAGATGGTGGGGAAGAGCCAGAAGAACAGAAAGCAGTGCCTGACAGCCTGGTCAAAAGGACAGAGCAGCCAAAAGACAGGTGAAGTCTGAGGCAATGTTACAGCTCCTTAGCAGAACATCCCAGACGAGTCCTGTTACCTCCAGCACTATCAGAGGTCTTGGTCCTGCCCTGCAGCACCCACCTCTCCCAGTAAGGAGCACAGCAGACCAAGCAGGCTGCGTTCTGGCCTCTGCAGGTTCCAGAAACAGATGCTCCGAGATGGGACAAGTTTGGGGCAGAACCAAGTCAGCCTGCCAGACCTGGAGGTCACTTGGGGCTTGTACCATTCAGCCTCCAGCACAGCAGCCTGCGCACCAGGCAGGCCGCAAAGACTTCAAGACCCGGGCTGTTCCCCAGCAGGTGCCTGGCAGCTCTATTTGCAACACAGATCATACTTTGCAGCACCTGCAGCCTTCTCTGGAAGGGCTGAGGCCACCTACATGCCACGAGCTTGCTCCTTATCCCCCTGAAGGACAACAGCATAGCCAGGTCTCACCTACCCTGCTTTCCTGATGCAGCAGCAAGTTTGCCCTCTGCCTGGAGAGATCAGAGGTACCATGCCCTGCACTTGTACTCAGAGGACCAGCTGCCTCCTGGCACACCTAGGCTTAAGATCTGCACTAGCACCAGTGGTTTGCCCTACAGCTTGGCTCTGAGGATTACCCCAACGGCGTGCTTACCCTTACAACTGAGAGGAGGCGGATGTAGTCTCCCAGGAGCTCAGCCAGGAGGAAGAAGTCATTGTTAGCCTGTTCCTGGTGCAGCTGTTCAATCTTCTCTTCCACCTCAGCCAGCTGGGACAGTGCCCGGGACAGGGCCGTGTTGTCCTCCGAGCTCCCCAGCATGGCCAGACTCTTTGCAAACTGTGCTGTATTCAACGCTAGCTCTGGTGAATGGAATAAAAGAGTCAACCACGGGCTCTGCCACACCGGGTGCTCCGTGAGACAAGCCCCAGCCTAGAGTTCAGCCCTGGGAGCTGCTTTTCTCTAGCCCCAGGAAACATCAGCAGGCAGAGCCAGCACCACCTGAGAGCTGGCAGCTTCTGCAGGACGTTGGGAACCCCAGCCAGGAGAGGCAGCAGTGGGAGGACAGGCACAGGTTTGCGGAAGTCAGAAAAGACATGCAGAGGAAGGAAAAACATTCCTGCTCCTTGCCAGAGGACAGCTTGGCAATTAGCAACAAGATCAGCTCTGCTCTGGTTTGCTACAGCAGCTTTCACCCACCAGGGCACTATTTCACATCCTAAGCTTGTACAACTGGACAGAAGACATATGAAATTATCATTTTACTTCTGTTTCCCATGACAAAGAGGCCAAGAGTCCCTTATAGCAAGGAAGCACTGCCGTATCTTCTCACACCTGATCACCGGTGGTCTCCAGCCAGGCATTGCACACGGCTTAACTGTTACGGCCCAAGCTACAGAGCAAGTGGTACCAAGCTCGTTACCTTTCCTGTGGTTCACTAGCGTTTCCACAACAGCATGCAGCTTCCGTAGCCGCTGCTCCTCACATTCCACCTCCTGCAGCTTCTCCTCGAACCACTGAAATGGACAGACCCAGAGCTGGTTCCCACATCCTCTGCAGGGCTGCAGAGCTGTCCTTGCATCTCTCACCAAAAGCTGAGAGCAAGGATGAGGACAGCCCAGAGGTATCCCAATACTTACTATGTCCGATTCATTCATCTTAATGGTCATTTTACTGACAGCATCGGTAGCTTTGTTGAACATCTTCAGTATTCCTGCTCCACTCAGGGCCTGGGTGCCTACTGCTCTCGGCAGCTGTAGAGAAATAGGGAAGTTTGCTCTGCCAGGAGATAAAAGTCACTTTTGAGAGCAGCCACCACAGTGGCATTATTTCCGTATGTGGGCCCCTGGACGTTGGTGTTTCTGCAGCACAGCTATGGCAAAGGATTAGCCAGACACTGCCCAAGCAGTGGCACAGCCTGCAGAGCATTTCAAATAATGGGACTGGAGTTTTCAAGCAAGTAAGGAGTTCCTGAACCCTACACTGTATCTGGGTCTGTCTGGTCTGCTTGGCCAAGGTAACACATCTGCAAGAACCAGCTGTCCTTCCTGAATCCCTGAACCAGCAACCCAAGCTTCCACAGGTCATGCAGGCACACAAGTGCTTTGGAGAATCCCTCCAAAAGCCAGCAGCAGCTCACACCGCTGGGGACACTCTAGCAGAGTGTGCCTTCATGCTGCGAAATACTCTGCCACTGTCATTTTTCAGACCGCTGGTTAGAAGTGAGGCATTTCCATGAAGTCTGCTCCTACGCCAGAGCCCTTCAGCACAGCATTGCCCAGATGCTCAGTCTGGAATGGTCGTGCTCTCCTTGCGGGAGCAGGGACCACCTCAGCCACCCAGTTCAGCAGAGGCAGCTCCCCCCTAACAGCTGAGCATCAGGCAAGTCAGCACCAGCCCCGCTCACCTCAAACAGCAGGCTACGCTCCCACCGTGAATTTCAGAACACTCAACCCCTGTCCTCAACGTGTGTCCCCACCATGATGTAAACAAGCTTGGCCACAGCTTGTTATCCGTGTATAGTTTTTAGATATGCACTAACACACAGAAGAGGTCCTGTTCTCCCCATCGCTGGTTAAGAGCTCTTAGAGGATCCTGCTGCTTCTCACTGAGCTTTGAAGCATCACGCCTTGTTAACTTCTTGTGCACTGTTAGCTTCTGTGCTCCCAAGGTACTCATAGCTACATCATTCCACCCCACTGACCTCCTCCTTTTCCAAGAACTCCCTGACGTCTGGGTCTTGCAGCATGGTTGGATGGCTGACAACTCTCCGTAGGTACCTGGGGAAAGGAACGCACCAAGAGTTACCTCTGTTGGAGCAAGCCTGGCTCCGAGACATCTCGGTGAGCTGCAGCATGCTTGTTATTTACTCCGAAATGGCAGTTCAGTAGCTGAAGCCAGACCCAACAAGCTGTTCTCATCCTCCCACCAAGAGCCCTCCCTCCCTGGGGACTCTTGTGAGACGAGTCAGCAAGACCAGGCCCGCACTAATACTCTCTGTATCAAGGTTACTTGATACAACAACTGACCGAGATCCAGTCTTACATTCCTTTACAATGACACTTTTACCAGATCTTCGGAGGCTGAAGCTGGAGGTGTACAGCATCCTGATGCTAACTACAGCAGTCAATTCAGGTGGCAGAGCAAAGGCCACTGGTGGCTGGATAGTTAGGGTGGCAGTTAAAGAGACCAAGATATTTCTCACCTGATCTGCTCTGTTTGTACTGCTATTTAACATCCATATTTTTTGGCTCAAGACAGCTCAGTTTCCTCTCTGCCTTGTCAGCAGAATTTGGCCAGATTTGGATCAAGCACCAGCAGGGGCTTTTGAAGCAGGAGACAGTTTTAAAGTCAAAGCAACCTTCCAGTTGCAACTCTTCAGTGGCCTTCAGGTTCACTCTAAGCCTAGCACCAGACTGCTTTTCTCGTGTAGGGAGGAGAGTGCAGCCAGGCTGACCTTTCAGAGGTGCCTTGCTTGGCTCAGGCACGAGGGGATAGCTGTTGGGATCTGTACCTCTCTAGAGCAGCCCGTCTTTTTTCTAGGAACTCTGCAGAGGAGGAATCTTCTTTCCCAACTTTCACTTTGGTCATTCCTAGCATAGAAGGAAGGCGCAATTAAGGAGTGGCTTCAAACTGAACGTACAAGGCTGTGAGGTCTGTTACAGAGTACAGACTACCAGGGTGATGGTAGAGGATTCTGACCTTACATCAACAAGAGCTACTTGGAAAATTAAAATCTGCTTATGCCTACATCTAGCACAAATCTGCATCCAGAAGAGAGACAGAGCAATGCTAAGCAAGATTTGAGGGCCTACAGGTCCAGACCCAAGTGACCAACAATTCAGTGACAGTGCAGAGGACAAGGTTGTACTCTGCTTCAAGCAGATGCAGAGCCACCCATCAAATTTAACAAGGCTTTAAGCCCAGAGCTCCAAGTATGGAGCCAGCAGAGTTTTGTTTGTGCCACAGAACCCACATTATTTTATGTGCCTGCTTCCCATACTGCTCTGCAGCTTGCCTCTCAGCTTGGAGACTGCAGGCAGGCCTGTTTTTGGGGCACAAGGCTCAACATCAGAAGGATGAGATCTACAGCAGCGCTCTGCACCTCCACCACTCACCTATGAGACTCTTCTCAGGCGGTGGAGGCACGATGAACCCATTTTGGGCATGCTTCTCCGACAACTTCTCATAGAGACCCAGAAAGTCACTGAACCTCCTTTTCACTGAAAACTGCTTGCTCCTGAACATTGGCATGCTCGTCTGAGGGAAGAGACGAGACTCAGGTCAGACTCAGCCAGGGAAGCTTGCCTGTGCATGCACTATGTGCACTGTCACTTCTGGGGATGGAAATAGGACAGCTTGAGCTCTGTGGGATTGGAGGAGCACGCCAGGCTGCACTGAGCAAGCTTTGGCCTAGGTTTTCAGCAAATCACCTCCTAAGAGCCCTCCCTGTGGTGATGCTGCAGTGTTAACGCCACTAAATAACAGAGCAGCTGTTACTGTGGCCACAGGAAGCCTGCTAAACCCTGCCCACTGCCTAATCCCATCATCCCTGCTCCCCACAAGAACAGGGACCACTGTTAGGTTGCACATAAGGCTTCAGGGGCCATCAGCAGCTTTTGACAGTATTTGCAGAGCAAGGCTGGAGGCTAACAAATCCCCTGTCCCCATCACACACCAGCACCTTTGCACCACAAGACGCAGTGCCTGTGGCCCAACAGCTGCTGGACAGACAGCTAGGAAAGGCTTTTTGGAGAGCTCAGAGAAGTGCCCAAAGCTCCAAAGCAGGGCAGCAGCTGCAGAAAGCTTGATTTCTTGCGACTAGCCCAAGAGAACAGGTCCTGACAAGAGGCTAGCTAGCAAGAGCTGTGTTCACATCAGCCACAGAGCCAGCATCTGGGGCTCTCCCTAGCAGATGCTATTCCTGCTGCTCAATCCAATGCTGAGCGGAGGTATCAGCCAGGACTGCAGTGGCTGGAACTGGCTGAAAGTCAGTCCCTTTCCAAATAGATTCAAACCTATTTCTCAGCTAGGCTCATCCTTTGATCTGTAGGAGTGGATTATAACTCACGAATCCATGTAGATTCAGACCTCCCATCTATTTAGGTCACTGTTGACTTGATGTGGAAAGGACAACCCAGCTGCCTCAGAGCAGGGAAAAAAAGGCATCTTATCTCAGAAGCAACGAGTTACACCTACCTGTGTTGACACTTTGTAGGCTACGTACGCATTCATGCCATCCCCTATGGGAAACAAAAACAAGGCGTTAGTAACCCAACATCAGACTTTTGCATCACCTGGAGGCTTCGGTGACTGCAAAGCACCAGGTGCCAGCCATCTCCTGGCCTTTGCCTGCTTCACTGGTTCTGATCCGAGCCCCAAATCTGCATGCAGATCCTCAGGCGGCATCCTTCTGCAGGACCCTGGACCCCTGCCCACTAGGCATTTCCCCAACCTGACTGCTTAGCTCTCCTTTTCCTTCCCCAGGCAGCCAACGCTGACAATCAGATGCTTGTTAAGCTGATGGCGTTTGGGCTAACTCCACACATCTGCTCAGCACGTAACAATTCAGCGGCTGTGCAGCACATGAAGTAGTCTATTCAGAGGATGCAAGTCAGACGGCCCCTGGCTGCGTGTGGTTTGATTCCGAGACATCACAGGCAGTTTTTTTCTCCAGCTAATACAGAAATCCCCTTGTCTGGGGAAAGGAGGGTTTACCTGGTAGTTCAATCAAAGGGCATCCTCAGAAATCAGATACCGACCCAATACACCTCTGATTTAGAGGTCAGCGCACCTCCCAGCTCCGGACGTCACAAGCTGGCTGGGCTCAGGTGGGTTCTCTGCAGACTGCCCTGGAGCTGGCTAAGTTGCTCTGATCCCCACTATCAACAGAGAAAGCCTCGTGCTTCTCAGAGCCCCACAGCTGCTGGGGAAGGTGCCAGAACATGGGACAATACACTTGATTTTAGGCTGAGGAAGTTCTGCCTCCTCCTTGCCAGCTGCACACAGGACAGCGCTGCCTAGAGGTCAAGCAGAGTTGTCACCATAATCCCAGACACCAAACTCTGCTAGTGTTTGAGCAGAGTTTGAGCATCATGCTTCCCCCTCCTAAAACCCATGCCTGGGTCTCTGCTTTCGAGCTGCCTGGTTTACTGAACCTGCTGCCACCTTGCTTGTTGGTCCTACACTTTTTGCTTTCTTTCGCTTCATTTCCTCGAGATGTTGGAAGAAGTTTTGCGGAAGTCACTCAACAGTCAGGTTTGTGTTTGCAGAGACAGCTCGAAAGCATGACGTGTGGGGACAGTAGCTGCACTCAGTCCTACCGCCAAGCCTCGCTTGCCTAACTGTGCTTCACCCCATGCAGCAAGACAGGACGGTAACTCACCAACTTTCTCTGGGTCACTCACTCCTACAGTCAGTTCAAATTTGTCCTCCTGTTCCTCTTCTTCCAGCTGTTTAAAGTAAGCACACAAGGACAGCAAGTTAACACTAGAAATCCAGGCTTCAGTCCACTCCAAACCACGAAGTCCCACACGTTACTGCGCTTGTCGTACTGCCGAGGCATCTTTGGTATTTCAGTCTAGCCAAGGTAGCTCTGTAAAGCCCTTGGGCTTCTCACTTATGTTGAGTCTCCGCGTCCCAAGTATCCCAAACAGGCTTTGTCTTTACAATGCTGTCTGCTCAGACTGGTGCACAAACTGACCAGTGCTAAGCGGAAACTCTGCGGAGTGGAGCCTCAGCCCAGCTCTGCGCAAGATGGTTCCCTCTGGGCTCCTTTACGTCATGATTTCTGTTTTCATTTGAAACTGCAGAAGACACTGAATGCACACAGAAGGTAAGTTATACTGCGCAGGCACGCAGGGATGGAGAGCCACGACAGCAACCGGCAGACCCAGTCTGCGCTGGTCTTTCAGTCAAATCCTGCTTTGCTGAAGGTCAGCAGGCGGCAACAGCAAAAGTACTGCCTCTGACAGCCCACGGGGGCTTCAGGCTTGCTCAGAGAGCATTATGCTTCCTTGTTAGCAGGATGGTAAAGCACCAGGCCTCACACGGCCCCTGGTTTAAGAGCCTTAAGGTGAGAGCGTCTCAGTTCACCGATCAGCTCAGCATCCTGCCCTAGTTCTGCACTGCTTCTTCACTTGAGCTGGCTGGGAGCTGGCCTGAGACACACTGACAGCGAGTCAGTCCTCACAAGCTCAGAGGTGCTTGGGGCAAAAGAGGAGCTCTTTATTCATCTCCAAAATAGTTTTAGTCTCCATACAGGAGAGGACACAGAATTAGGCCAAGTGTCACCTAGCTAGGCTTGGCAACCAGACCACAAGTTCCGCTGAAGGAGTCTGCACTCCCGTGTTGCCCAGGAGACTTATTTAAACACACGTAAGAGCGGTTACACCACCTGCCCCATCTGTGGCAACAGGGGGTGCTAGAGCTCTGAATCCGAGCTCAGACCCCCAGGGACCAGGTCAGCTGCTTGCTCTTCCAGCACTGGCAGCAGCCTGCACCAGCGCGTTTCCACATGAGCGAGAATGCTGACAGGCTGACCTCAACCCGCTTCGGTGGTATCAGCCCCAGACCGATGGCCTGAGATAGAAGCCAGGGCATCCAATATGCCAATTACATTAACTGCATCGTTTAAGATGCAGGTTTACATCGAAGTAAACAGACAGGTTCCTGCCAATTACAGTCCCAAACCAGCAGGGCAAGTTGGAAAGCTCAGAGCAATTCTCACCTCCTCATAGCTCTTTGGAGGGTTTCTAGAAGAAGAGCTTGCAGCTACTTCTAATGAGGGGGCAGGATTGGATGCTTTGGCCAGTTCCTTCTTCTGGTTGTTTTGCGTGCTGTCTAGAGACAGCTCTACAGTGGCATCTGTCAAGAGAAGTTTGCAAGGGTCAGCCTCTCTACTTTGTGTTGCTGGAAATTTCAATATTCTCAGAGAAGTTCATGGGATCTAGGCAGTAACAGTAGTCTTAATTAGCACAAAAAAAAAACACAGGGAGGACATCCGTATGCATCGGCAAGAGCATGACTTCATGCACCTTCGCTGCAGCCAGAGCATCTGATCAAACCTGCTGGAGAACGTTTCGTTAATCCAACAGACTTCTTATTCTAGGGACAGCCAGGCAACAGTTCCTTGCTGCGTGCGTGCAGCAGCAGCTGCACACTAGAGCAGCTACAGGCGAGCTGGATTTTTACACAGCACGTAAACCTGCTCCTTCCCAGGACGTTTCTCCACCCAGAGGAAGCCAAAGCTTCCCTCTGTTACCAGGCATCTCCAGAGCTGACTTTCAGATGTCTCTGCCAGAGGTGCCACACCTAGCCGAGGAGCAGGGCTGCTAGGGGAGGTCTGACCCTCCTTGTTTCCCCTGCTGAGGGTCGTTACGTTCCCTGTCCTGGGAACAGCCACGTCTCAGCTAGAGATGCTTCCTCCACCTGCATGGAAGGAGGAGAAGGTAGAGAACAAAAAGCCCTTCAACTCTGGGAGGACACTGCCTTGCAGTTTAACAAAATTCAAGTGAACCCCATTTTTAGGCATTTTCAGCTTCTAAACAGTTAATCCTGCTGCACGATTAAGCTAGAGACCTGGAGGAGGCGGCATGGACCTTCCCAAAACCACCGCTAGCGCTCAGTGCTCCCAGAGCAGACTGCAACACAAACTTCAGATAAGGACCAGCGATACTCCACAGTAAGCACGGTCTAGCCACTCGCAGGTCACGGCTAGACTGCAGATGACTCCCGGCTCAGAGTGCGGAAAGCCCCGGGGAGTGCTCAGGACAAACAGACTCACCTGCAAATAAGTCCTGATCATCTTGCTCTACGCGAACCCCATTTTCTTTGGAGCTGCTGCTCACAGGGAGAAGTGATTCCCTTTTTGGAGCCGGGGGCTTGCTCTGAAAAAGAATTTAAAGAACACAAAGAGGTTATCTCTGCTGAGAAACAGATGGTGGGGGACCAAACGGCCCACTTTCCTGGCCACTACCACACAGGGCCACCACTGCAGACCCAGTGCGGACAGAGGACATCGCAGGCTGCTTCCCTCTGCTTCCCTTCCGCCCCCCTGCGGTCCCAGCAGAGTACACATATTGCGACAGCCACGACAGGCCTGGCCATGCTGTTGGCGGCACCTGGAGCCTCGTGCACAAGAGCTACATGGGGCTTAGCAGACCTCTCAGGAAAACCAAGCTTTTGCTGTCAGTGGCAGAGACCCACGGCGATTTGCTTCCCAGCTCGTGCCCCCTCCGCCAGCCTGTGGCCAAGCAAACAGGGGCGCTACCCCCAGCCCCACGTTAGGTGCATCGGGGAGTCATTTGGGTCCTCTGCTCCTGCAGGGGCTCCTCGAGCTGGGAAGAAACTCTCTGTGGGCAGGGTGAGGCAGGCACTGAAGTTTCCCTACGAGCCTTGCAGCTCTCAAAGATGGAAAGTTTCTAGGAACAAGAAAGTATCACGCCCTGTTCCACTTCTCCATCTGTTAGCACGGAAGTTAAGAGCTGCAGCCTCTTTCAGAGCAGCCCATGACACAACGCCCACCACATCCGAGGCCCAACAGGGAGCACCCCCTGACCACCCCGAGGCCCCCCGATATCAGCCTGATGCTTCCCACAGGGGAGCAGATCTTGGAGCTGACCGCTCAAACCCCTCGCTAGAGTTTTGTGGCCAGCAGGGATTGATGCTTCACAAACAGATAAGTTCCAGCTCTGGTTAAAAATACGCTGGCCCCAAACATTTCCTCGCTGCCACCCCCAACGCCCACAGCTCTGCCTTGCCAGCAGCTCCCCGACTGCACAGGGAGTGTTTTGCTAACACTCAAGGGCAGAGAGACAAACAAAGCCACCAGGGCATGCAAAAGAGCCAAGTATTAGTTATGACAGTTGCTTCAACAACAACATTAAGCACTTGATAAGCTGCTTTAGCTTAACAGACTTCAGATTCTGCTAAGGGCCACCTGATTTGCACAAAAGCCTGTAGTGGTCAACACCCATCTGCTTTAGCAGGCTGCCCCCACCACAAAGCAACGAGCCACAAAGATTTTCCATTTCTTCAGTGAAGAACGGTCCTGAGAAGCTCCAGACCATCACCATGTCCTGGTGCTGGCAACAGGTCCCAGCATTTTTGGGCACCTGCTGTCAAGTCAGGACCATGCTTTCCCGTGTTATTTTCAAAACATGGGACTGCTCTGTTCTGCCCAGACCAACACAAGAGCTTCACCCTCACAAGCAGACACAGGGCAGCGTGTGGATAAGAGGCACGTCCCAAACTGCCCTCTTCTCTGCTGCGAAGCCACCAGCAGTGACACGCAGCTCCGTTCCCTGGTGGTGGACAGCTTTGTGTCTTTGGGCCAACTCAAAGGAGAGTGAGATCTGTGCCCTGGGCAAATACCTGGGCTGGGAAACTGTAAACAGGTGACGGCTTTGGGGAAGATTCCTGCCTTGCCTGCTGGAGCAGGCTGGAAAAACCGAGTGCACCACGCAGACCACGGTGTTGGCAATCAGAGGGGACGACACGCTCAGCCTTGGCTCATAGGGCTGAAGAGATCAGTCCCGGCACCTGCCTGAGGAGCTGGCCTCCCGGCTGCCTTTAGCAGAGGCTGCCACTCAGCTCAGCCTCCGAACCCAAGAAGCAGTGGCTGGGTGCAGAGGAGGGGGGGGCAACCCTCCGGGAGAGCGGCCGGGACAGGAGCTGCCGTGCGACGCCCCCCCCCCCCCAGAGCCCCCAAAGCCGTGGTCGGGGCCGGGGGGCGGCTGCTTCTCGGTTTGAGGCACCCGCCCCAGCCCAGCACTCAGCGCCTGGGCCCGAGCTGCCGCCCCCAGCCCCAACGGCGGGGCCTCCGCCAGGCCCCGGCTCCGGACCCGCCTCCCCGGCCCCGCCCCGCACTCACGGTGCCGGCGAAGATGTCCTCCCCCTCCGTGTCGCTGTCGGCGGCCTCGCCGTCGCCGTGGGGCGGGGGAAAGGGCGGGGGCAGATGCGGCCCGGGGGAGGGGGAGCGGGAGCCGCCGGCGCCGCCCGACGCCATCTCCGCGCCGCCGCTTCCGCCCTGCCACAGCCGGGACCGGAAGCCGCCGCCGCCACTTAAACCGCGGGGGCGGGGCGAAGAGGCGGGCGGGGCTCCGCGATTGGACGAAGCCGCCTCTCGGCCACCAGGGGGAGCCAATGAGCGCCGCTGTTCGGCGTCGGGCCGTACCATTGCACCGGGGAAGGGGGGGGAGAAGCCCCCCCCCAGCAGTGGACGAGCCCCGAGCTGAGGGAGGGGCGGGAAGCCGCGCTGAGGGACGGCCCGGGTGGTCCCGCCCACACCGGGGGTCCCGGCCCCTGCGCTGAGGGGAGCGTACACGGCCGCCAGGCCTCGGCGTGGGGACCCCGCTGCTGCGGGTCCCAGCCGAAACGGTCCCCACACCGCTCCTGCCAACACAACCACCACCCCAGTACCCGACCGTAGTCTCTTAAGCACCGCAGCCGAGCTGGCCGCCACCCCCTCAATGCCGTGACCAACATGGCTGTGCTGCCCTCAGCACCACAGCCAGGGTGGCTGCCATCGTGTCACACCGTGACCACCCGGCCATGTCTCACCTCAGCCAACAGCTCCTCACCACCGATGGAACCCCCTTGCTCCCAGCCCAGCCCTCGGTGGGTGTTCTGGGGATCCGTCCTCTGCCCCATCACAGGGCACCCCCCCCCCCCCACGCTGCTTCCCACCTCGGAGGTGGGTGCTCGTCTCCAAGACACACCAGCATAGCTCCTCTGTACCTAAGACAGCAACCTCCCTTTGTCCAGCTGCTCACAGTGACTCACGATGATCGGTGTCACCACCAGCCCATGGGGCTGGCAGCTCTTTCGGGGAAATATCAGGAGGAACAGACTATCGGTAAAGCAGAGCCAGGCAAGAGGCTCAAGGCTTTCAGTTTTCTGCACCGTTTGCATTTGAGTATTTGGTGTCATATGTGACTGCAAGTGTCCTGTGTCCCTTTTCTCCTCCATCCCTACTGGCTGTGAGGAGAGGAATGTTGGTGCTAGGGCTGCGCCTGTGCTAGGCTCCTCTGTGAAACAAAAACAAAACACCGCTTATCCTTATCTTGAAGGCCTCTCTGCTATCCTCCTTTCTTTCTGCAAAGCCATAAAAATGATGCAGGGACATTACCAGAACGTTAAAGCTGATGCTTTTCCACACTGGTTCACCTTACTAGTTTTATCTTCTGAGTATCTGACTTCCCTTGACCCTTTTTCCCATGCCCTGAAGACAACCTGCCAAGTGTCACCCCCTTGAAGTGACAGATCAGTTGGTGGCTGTTCAGCAGACCACAGATTTGGAGGTTAAATGCTTCATTCTCATTTTACACTGCCTTATTTCTGAGGATGTACATTACAGGGCTCAATATAAGGGTCACCATCCAGGGTGGACACTAGAGGAGATCATCTTGAGGGAATAGATTAATCTACTCTAATTTACATAGGATTGGAGCTTGGAATATATACTATTGCTATTAGCCAGAGGATAAGATGACTTTCTGGTGTGAAAACCTCTTTTGAATATAGAGGAAGCTTTGGGGGTCAAGTTTAGACCTCTGTGTGCCATAGACGTCCATCCAGATGCTTAAACATAGGTGTCCTAAAACACTTCGGGTGTCCCAGTTTGTATGAGAAGAGCAAATGGGTGTCTCCTTTGCACAAGAAGAAGGAATCTCCCATAGGATTAGGAGAAATCCCACTGCACAGCTGGAAGCCAGGCAGGAAGCACAAAAATTTCTACACTAAGACCAAACATTATGGCTAGGCACCCTCTCATGCCTAGATGAGGACCTGAGGATAAGCTTGTAGCAGCGTTCTAGTTAGATTCTGGGGGCTGAAGCTGAAGGTGCAGCTCAGCAAGGATCAGACAAGAGCTGTGTGTGTATATATATAAAGCAAGCAAGCTTTCCTATGAGCTATTTACATACATACCAGCCCCAGGGTGATGACAAGGGTACCGATGAGCACGGTGCTTTTCCCAGTCATTGGTGTCCAACACCGTGAGACCCAATAGTCCATAGATACTTAGGCAGGTTGTGGTCGGCATCCTGCCGGTGCAGTAGGCATCAACATCTTGTGGGTGCCCCCGCAGAGGCAATGCTGACCTCAGTTGATGTTCCTGCCTCACGGGACACAGAGCAATTTGCTCCGTTTATACCCCTGCACGCTCCCAGACCTGGAGCGGGCACCGATTGGCAGCCCTGGTCCCAGGGAGCACCCAGCAGCCCCTGATAGGTTACTGCAATTATGCACAGCACAAGTGGCCAGCGTGTGCGGTGCTGATGGCAGTAATTTTTTCCACACCAGATGACTTACGGCCTGGCACCATATCTGCTGAACAAACAACATGCGTTATCACAAGGACAGAGTTCCACCTTGTTCGTGTCACAACAGCACGACAGGGCTTTCCACAGAATGTTTGTCTTACAAGTGCTGCAGTTTCACACCGGGCCAACCTAACGGGGTTTTTAGTCCTAACACAAGCAATCATGGTCTATTAAGGTATCTCAAGGAAGACGTGGTAACTTCAAGGTGTTCTGTCATGACCATGTCTCTAGATGTCTTAGACTAAGACCTCAGCAGAAAGAGGTTCTTTGTCCCTAGCCACGTATTCAGACCCCCATCCTCTGTGCACACCCAGATGCCCTCTATGTCCCCTCCTGTGTGCATAGACCTTTCCTTTCCCCTTATACGCACTCATCTGACATTGGCCTCCATGCAAGCTCTGACCACAACCTCTCCCCTGCTGATGGGCTTTTTTTCCCCCCCTCCCCTGTTTCCCATCAGGTCCATTTTCATCATTGCCTTCTCCTCCATCCCCCTATATCCTCTTCCTGGGTCCTCTGGGTCTTCCCCCCCCTTTGCTGTCTTTTCTGCCCTCTTGGATTCCCCTCCATCCCCAACCAGGGGGTCTCAGGGCCCATGCTCCAGTGATGCCTCTGTTAGAGCCAGGGGACTCAGGCACAGCGGTGGCTGCCCACAGGAGCCACAGGCGCTTGTTAATCACCTTTTTATTTTATTCCAAGTGCTGTACAGAAATTCACCCCCATAGGTGCTCCCAGTGCCCCTGTGCAGACCGGCCTCAGCACCCGCCACACACTGCTGCAGGGCGTGAGGCCGAAATAAATTACCCGTGTTCCCTGCCAGTGCACCATGGCTCACCCAAAGTGCCCCACACCCAAGTTCTGGTTGCTTCAAAACTCAAAGTCCTTTTATCAGGCCCTGCCCCACTCTCAGGGCTTAGCATGGCATGGCAGCCTCCGATGGCAACGGGGAGCACCTGTGAGGAAGGAGCAAGGTTGAAGCATCAGGCTGTCACACCATCGCAGGGGCAAACTGGACAACATGGACTTGTGTCCTTCAGCACAACAGAGTTTTGTAGACTCATGTCCAACAGGGCAGTGAGAGCCACCAGCACCAACCATCGCTCCTCTCCCAGGGACGTGGTGTCCCCCCGCCAGGTCCCCTCTCTCCATCCAAGAGGGACGGTGGGCACGGGGCAGTGCTAGGTGGTACTCACTCCATCTTGGCCTCCAGGTGGTGGACAGTCTGCTTGTCCAGGTAGCGGCAGAAGAGTGAGAGGAGGTTGCTGGGCAAGAAGAGTGGCTCTACCAACGAGGCCTTGGGGACTTGTGACAGCTCCCGAGCGACCAAGAACACTGTGTCTGTCCTGGAGACACCAAGGGGACAGTGAGTGCCCTGTTGGGCAGCCAATCCCAACCCTACTCACATGGCCCCATCCCCTCACCATGTCTCAAAGTCTCTGCCATGTGGCTCCAGTGGTGTCTCAGAAGACAGCAGCCCCTCACCACGGCTCAGCAGGGAGTAGAGCAAGGTGATGCCAAACTGCAGAGAAGCACCAGGAGGAGCATCATGGCTGTGTGTCCATCCATGATGCCCCCTGCATGCTGGGGATGCCCAACATACCTGGTTCTTCAAGGCCATAGCGAGCGGAAACTCGTCGGACTCAGGCAGGGGCCTGGTAATCTCCTGCAGGACCTCGATGAGCCTGCTGAAGGTCATCCTGCCCACCACCTCATTCAAAGGGCTGTAGAGCAGGGGAAGAGACTGGGCAGGGCAGAGGGGAGAGCAGGGATCTGAGACCGCTCAACCCACCATGGACACAGCCCCATCTCCACCCCACCTTCAGGGTTTCAGGATGATGCTGCATATCCCAGGAGTATACAGCCACCAGGACTGCTTTAATTCCTCCTGAAGACCTTTCTTCCTCCTCCCCACAAGGGCAGAAGCAAAGCCCTGAACCTGCCCTTCACAGCAGCCTCTTCCCATGTCGACCCCACCATCTACCCAGCCTTGCTGGGACCCATCAAGATGGATGCCCACAGGCAGGGTGACAGGGAAAGGATGCAGCCCAGTAACCCCCTGCCCCAGCTGGAGGTGCTCGCCTCATCCAATGCGTCTTTCTTCATGAGGAAGGGCAGGTGGTGGGTGATGGTCAGCAGGATCTTCTCTGCTTGCTCTGAGGCCAGGTGGGGCAGCAGCCGCGCTGTGAGCTTCTTGCCTTTCCGCACACACAGGACCTGCAGGAACTCATCCTCTGCCTCCCTGGGGACAAAGGCTCTGTTGGCACAGACTCTGAGGGACCTGAAGCCCCTCTGCCCATCTGGGTGAGGAACCAGCATCACCTCCCTCACTCCTGCATAGCTCCAGTGGAAGACAAGACTTGTATGTAGGGTCACTACAGAGTATGGAGGACGAGAGCCCATCACCTATGACTTGGAACTCAGCTAGGACCAGGACACACTGCCCACCCCCACCTCACCACAGCCCAAACTCACTCCTCACTGCTGCAAGCTCTGATTTTCAGGGCCTGGTAGATACGCCCCGCTTCCTGGGTCTTCTGCTCCTGCTCCTCTGGGGCCAGGGACACCTTCCGCTGCATCTCCTCCACCTCCAGCAGCTGCAGGAAGAGCTGGAGGAATAACATGGGATAAGGTGTCAGCTTGGAACATCAGACATTCCCCACAGAGCTCCTTGGACAAGACCCAAGCCCCTGCTACATCAGCACCATGCCCCCAAATCAGGACCCTGGCCACTCACCCTCTCAATCCTGTGCAGCGCTCGAAGCCGGTGGCTCCCCGCAGCCTTCAGGAGGGGAGAAAGGAAGGCACAGTTACAGCCAGCACCAGACACCGCCGCCAGCAGAGCACTGGGCCAGCTGCTCCCTGGGGATCAAAGTGACTTCAGGACAAAGACCAACCCCACACGGAAGCCACGGCCACCTCCGGCTGCCCCATCCCACCCTGCTGATGCCACCAATGTGTCACCCAATCCAGCTGTGCACCCCATCCCATACCCAGAGCCAAAGCAACACCCACGCTGCAGCTCCTATTGCTCCTGCTAAATTGCTCCAAGACCTGGAAGACCTGGAGCCCAGTGTCCCCTCACCTACCTCCTCCACCAGGGCATGGTGCACAGCATCAATGGCTCGGCGGGGGCTGTAGCAGGTGGACACAGCGACCTGGCCCAGCGAGCCAGCAATGCGCACCACTGGAAGAGAGCGGGGGGCACAGTGAGAGTGTGCCCCACGTCCCACACCCCACCCCGGCCACCACCACAGCCCCTCACCAGAGTTGTAGGTCTCTACTTTCTGGATGAAGGGTGTCACCAGCTTCGGGGGCTCCTGCTTGTTGCGCCCACCCAGGAGCTCCTCTTCCGCCTGCTTGCGCTCCAGCCGATGGTAGTAGGTCTGCGTGGGAGCCAGGAGGGCAGCTTGGCACCATCCAAGCCCTTTTGCCCCCTGTGCCAAGCCCATTTCTGGATGGGGCTCAGCACCCCAAGCCCCAGCTCCCTCCAGCTCCCCAGGGTGGGAAGCCACAGCCCCAAGGAGCTGCGTGACCCACAGGACCTATGGTAGAGGCTCACCTGGTAGTAGTAGTCATCATCCATGTTCTCACTCTGCAGCTGGATCATCTCCACCTTGATGACCCAATCCTTTTCCTTGCAGGTCATCAGCCCAGCATAAGGGTCAGCTTTAGGGGACCACAGCTTCTTAGGGGAGACACTGTCACGGGGGAGACCACAGCCTGCCGTAAGCACCCAGAGCCCCCCCCGGGGCACTCCCAAGACCCCCGGGCCCTCCATACCTCTGCACCGTCCCGCCTTGCTGCTGCCGCTGGGTCAGGATGCGCTGGTGCTGGGGGTGCAGCTGGGTGAGGTGGCTGGGCATGCTGGGAAGGGCGACAGCGAAGGCTGAAGACACTGCGGTGGCTCCAGCGCATCCCCTGGAACATCCCCTGGTCTGTTCTCAGCATGGTCCCACAAGGGCCCCCAACTCCTTTGGTTTGCAATGGTGGGCAGTGATGTGCTCATGGCACTCCTGTCCATCCTGAACTCACTCGGACCAAAAACCTCCTTGCCATCACAAGCAGGGCTCAGCACCCACACTTGAGCCATCCCCATGGAGCCACCAGCTTCTCTGGGGGCTGCAGCACCCCTCCCCTGCACCCAGCTTCAAAACCCGACTCGCCGCCCCTTCTACCTGAAGTTGAACTGGCTGCTGGCCGAGGGGCTGAAGAAGGGAGAGGGGTCCAGAGACGGAGACATCGGGCCGAAGTGCATGGCAAGGGGCCGCGGCGGGGTGCCAATGTTGGGTGACAGGGGCCTGAAAGGGGTTGGAGGTGCGTACCCCGTGGACTGGAAAGGAAGGAAGAAGCAGTCAGGTGGCAGGACACCCTGCTGTCACCTCCAAGGGCTCCTGGAGGGATGGCCTGATTCTGCCAATGTCACATTTCATGCTCCCATCCCAGGCAAGGGTACCCTGGCGTCATGCTGCTGCCCAGCACACCCCAGATCCATCAGCAGTGCTCCAACATGCCACCAAGCACAAGGTCACACCCAATGCAGGGACATCAGAATAAACAGGTTCATGAAGCCATAGCTACACCCTCCCCATCATGTATGGAGAAGGGCACCCAGGATGAGACCAAGATGGAAAAGCTGCTGCCTGGGGAGGTGCTGAGCTGTGCTTGGAGGTGGCTCTTCCAGGACATGGTACCATCTGTGGGGACAGTGGTGGCCTGCTGCATTACCTGGTTGGAAGCAAAGAGAGAAGAAGCTCTGCGGGCTGGTGGGAAGGGCCGAGGGGAGCACGTGGAGCGCGGCATCAAAGGCGGCTGCTGCAGGGACAAGTAGACATTACTGGGACCAGCTGGGCACTGGTAATGTGGTCACAGCCACGAATCCCAGCCTGATGGTGGGTTTCATAGGGGACAGAGGCATCGCAGAGCTGGGGACAGCTTCTGGAGCAGAGAGGGCAGAGGAAGGGGTGAGCAAGACACCCTGAGAGCCCGTACCTGCCGGAGGAAGCGCTGGGGGAAAGACTTGGGGGACATCCCTCTGAAGTCGGGGCGCTTGAGCCGGGGAGAGCCCGCATACCCCCTCTGCACAGGGGAGCCGAGGAAGTCGAGGGCCACGTTGGCGGCAGGAGGGGGCGTCTCCAGGACCTGCAGGATGGCTTTGTCCTGTGGGAAGAAGCAGCAAGAGATGGGAATGCAGCCCTGTCCACATGCCACAACAGGGGACAGGTGGGGATACCCCTAGGACCCACCTCCAGCATGTGGTGGGCTGTGATGCTACTGGGGCAGGAGCCCCACACCATGGGCTCCATGGCCAGCTGGAAGACAGAGAGAGGTCAGCATGGGGAGAAGAGGGGCAGGGAACACTCAGACCCTGTTACCAATGAGGAGGGGACATTTTTACCATGTCCTCTTTGCCGAATTCTGCCCAGACAGAGCCAATCCTGCTGTCCAGCACTGCTGAGTCCTGGCTCTGGGAGCAAAAAGGACAGTTAATGGCACACACTTGGCCACAGCACCATGGGCCTGCCCTTGTCCCTCCCAGAACCACTCCTTGCCCTCTGTAGGGCACAACCCACAGTGTGTGGATGGAAGGACAAGCGGCAGGTCCATATCAGTATCTTTGCTTGGACACTGGGGGCTCAGCACCTGGGTCCCCCTCCCACCCCACTCAGGCATCACCTCCAGTGTGGGCTTGCTCTGCACAGCTCTCATCACCGCTGGGTCTCCCAAGTCGTTGGGCTCATCCTCATGCTGTTCCTCAGCCCCCAACTCTTCTTCCTCTTCTTCTTCCTCCTCGGAGCCCACCTGCTCAGCCTCTGGCTCCATCCCACCTTCACTCTGGGGCTCTCCCTGCTCCTCTGATGGTGGCTGCCCCTCATCTGCTTGGGGCTCCTCCTTGGTCTCCACAAGCTCAGGGCTCCTCTCCAAAGGCACTTGGGTTTTCGCAGCATCCTCCTCAGTGGAGTCACGGTCTTGCAGGGGAAAGCAGAGCGTGTTGGGGGTAAATAAGTGCCCAGGAAAATGCCACCAGGCTCCCTACTGAACTCTTTGTTAGGCATAAGGACACACCCCACCTGGGGAACACCTTCCTCACCCCCAACCTCTATCCTCATCCCACCAGGTGCTGGCTGGTCAGCCCAAGTCTGGGGCTCCCCTTAACCTTACCCAACCCAAATGTCATCTCATTGTACAGGTCAAGCTCCTCATCCTCCTCGGCCATCTCCTGCAGCAGAGGCACATCTTCCACTAGCAGGTAGTCCTCAAGGATCTGGGGGTGAGAAGGCAAAAGCAGCATGGACACCACCAAAGGAGACAGCTGGGGAAGAAGAAACCCTAACCAGCCCCCATAACGGGGGGAAACCCAGCCCTTCCTTGCTGCTAGTCCCACAGCTCATGGCTGCCCCACAGCTGGAAGAGAAGAGCAGGAGCAACCCCCAGGCACCAGCACGGGTCAGCCCGGTGCCAGGGCCCACCTGCTCCCCAGCCCTGCCACTTGTGGCTCCCAGGGACCAAGCCTAACCCAGCGAGGACCCGCTGAGCTCAGCACAGCACAAACACCCACAGAAACACCCTGACACGAGAGCACCAGCACCGCAGCTGCCAGCAAAGAGTGCCGTGAAGAACCCTAGCGGTCCCCACGCGCCACCATTAGGCTTCAGAGTGAACACCCCGCCGCGGCAGCGAGAGGGACAGCGGAGGGAAGGCTGCCCCGAGCAGAGCCGTGCCGGGGCGGAGCGGGACAGGGCAGGGCAGGGCAGGGCGGGCACTCACAACCGGCTCGCCGCCCTCCGCCATGCCGCGGCACCGCCCGCCCCCGCCTCCCTCTACGGGGCCGCGCTGCCCCCGCCGCCGCCTTTTACCGGCCGCCGGCACCGCGCATGCGCGGCCGCCCCGCCCCGCCCCCTCGGACAGGCCACGCCCCCCCTCGTGCCCCGCGGGGGTCCGAGGGCGGGGCGGGGCGGGGCTGCGGTTGCGGGGCTCCCGTTAGGGCGGTGGAAACGAAAGCGAAAGCGAAAGGCACGCACTGCGCACGCGCGCCGCGCCGCCGGCTGGTTTCTCCAACCTCAGTGCTGCCCGTCTGCATGGATACCAGTGACGCGGCGGAGAAGCCGCCTCGCCATTGGCCGCGCGCCGCGGCGGTGATAAATAGGAGCGGGCGCGCGGGCGGAGCCATTCATCGAGGAGAACGGAGAGGCGCGGGTCGGGTGGCGGAGACATGGAGCTGGCGGCCAAGGCGGCGATCGTGGCGCTGGTGGCGCTGGTGGCGCTGCTCGGCCTGGGGCAGGCCAAGGGTGAGTGCCCGGCGCCGCGAGGGGCGCGGTAGCGGCGGTGACGGGGCCGCCCCCGGGACTTCGCCGTCCCCGGTGGCCCCGGCGCTCAGCGCTGCCTTGCCCCCCGCAGCGGCACCCAAGGTGCAGGTGTACTCCCGGCACCCTGTCACCGCGGGCTCCGAGAACGTCCTCAACTGCTACGTGGAGGGCTTCCACCCCCCCAAGATCGACATCACCTTGCTGAAGAATGGGGAGCCCATGAAGAACGTCAAGTATTCCGACATGTCCTTCAACGACGACTGGACCTTCCACCGCCTGGTGTACGCCACCTTCACGCCCACCAAGAGCGACGTCTACACCTGCAGGGTGGACCACGAGGCCTTCACGGAGCCCCAGTCCTTCAGATGGGGTATGGTTTCCTCTCTGCTTGTCACTGTTGTTCTTGTCCAGAAGCCAAGCTTCACTGATTTCTATCTCAGCCTCTCTAGAAACAGGGTGCTGTAACGGGGTGCGTTTTGAAGGGCTTGTTCTAGACATATGTGAGCACCAGCAAAATTAACTTGGTTTCAGCCAAGGCCTGAAAAGACTGTTCCAAACCCATGCGAGAGTTAGTTCGCAGCAGATAGGAAAGGTTTGCTTTGGTATTGCCAAAGGTTCTCTAGGTAGTTGGTCCCTGGCTTCCTGGCCTGCCTGTGCTGTGCCTGACAACTGTTAATGGAATTCTCTGGGTGGATTTATCTAAAAAAGATGGGTGATGCAATGATTTTTGGCTTTAATCTAGTGGTAAAGAATGACACTGTTTAGATCACGCTTACTGAAATTCTTGTCTTCCAAGCCAAGACTTCTGGTGCTCCTCTTAATGCTGATGGCAGCACGTGAGCATGAAGTTCTGGTCTGAGGGCTGCTGGGCATCTCCTGAGGCAAACCAAGATCTTTCCAGCCCTTGGTTGTTGGGTGAAGCCTTCTAAGAGTAAAGCGTGATGCCTGGGGTGAACATAAAGAAGAATGCAACAGTGGGGAGTGATTTTTGGTGACCTGGTCTGTGGTTGGTGGCAGGAAGCACAAAGCCAAGCAAGGGTAGCTCTGTGAGGCTGTTCCCCACAAGGGTGGGCTCTACAGTGACTGCAGGGAGGGACTGCTGTTTGCTCTGAAGCCTAATGCTCTATATTTCTTTCTTGTAGATCCAGACTACTAAGATGTGCTTATCACATGTGATAATCACGGTGAGTTACACTCGTATTTTGTGTGCCGGTGGTAAAGGGAACGTGGACTGCTCTCTGTGGAGGGAAGTATGTAGCTTGCAGAGTTGAGGAACAAAAAGAGTGACCACAAAAACCCCTCGTGTTGCCACTGAATGGGGACAGAGCTATTCTGAAGCTCTTACTACTTACTAAATATGGTTAATCCTGCGCTGGGCATAGGGTGTTATTTTGGTAACTTGTGATGTGCGAGGCACAGATCGGTGTAAACAGCTAGCTTAGCTCTTGATAGAGAAAATTGAGGATGTGTGGCTGTAAGAGCTGCGGTGCCAGCTGAAACTGAAACTCCTCTGTTGAGTACTCCGGTTGAGGCTGGATAATTATTGACGATGTGCAGGACAAGCCTTTGCCAGGCCTTACAGGAATTACCCCCGTCCCTCCCGTTGGTTCAGAAAATGTTAACAAAGACTGAGACTGAGTCATGAGTCACATGGACTTTGGAAAAACCCTTGGGCATCGCTTCGTAAGATGTAGAAAGATCAGAGTCCTTTCCTTGCCACTGTCTAGTGCTGTTTTCCCTAAAGGTCTCCAACAAAGGCTGGGAGGGGTGTTGGTCTTCAGGGACAGAAAACTGGAGGTGAGGTCACCAGCTTTCTGGGATGAGGAACAGGATATACTCTTAATTAGCAGCAGAAATGTGTGTGGTACTGAGGGATGGGGAAAGGCTCAGGAAATTCACCCAGAGTGGAAAATGGTTGGATTGGAAGAATATTTAGAAGGGATGCCACAAGCGGTTAGATACTTTCTTGTAGCTGCTGCCTGGGACACGTTGCTGAGGTAAATGGGCCTGTGATTCGATGCAGTACAGACAATTCTGGGTTACAGAGCTCAGACAAATGATATGGTACCTCTGCCACTTTCCTGGGGATGGAGACCCAGCCCTAGAGCTGGGCCTGGGGTATGCCGTGCCCCAGTGGTTTTAGTGGGATGTCTGCATGAAGGTTGCTGATGGTGAGGGATGCCAAGCTTGGTTGGGCTGGACTGTAGGGCAGCGACAGTCCTGACTTTGTTGGAGTCTGGGGGTAAGGATTTGCAGAGCTGGGTTAGAGGAGGCGAGAGCAGGATAAAGCAAGAATGTCTGTGCAGACAGTGTTTAGGGTGCAGAGCACTGATCATCTAAGCTTGTTGAAGTCTGAACCCCCAGGGCAGAAGGGATTGAAAGTGGTTTCTGCAGTGTTCAACGGTGGGTCTGTGTGCCTGTAGCTGGGACTCTGCAGTTAGAATTCCCCTGTGGAAAGCTCTTCCTAAAAAATTACGATTGAAGCTATGCAGAGTGACTGATGCTAGTCTTCTCTCTCCCATGCAGGTCTGAAGATTTTTGCCCTGCAAGTCAAAATGAATTTGAGCTTCTGTCCTTTCTGCATATGATGGAAAAGAGCAATTGTCTTCATCATGAAATTCCTTCTCTTTACAATGCTAGGGGTCACCTACAGTTAACAGTGGTTGTCTGAACTCGCTGTATTATGTTCCTGGCCTTTTTCACTATGAAATTAAAATGCTGAGGAATTGAGAGGAAAAGTGGGCGGAGGGAGGGAGGGAGGGCTTGAACACTGAGGCATGTGGCAGATGTTCTGCAAGCGCAGTCATGCTGTGCTGTTGAACCACCCTGACCTGGTGGTTAGAATGGAGATGCAAAGTGAGCTGATCTGGGGGGAAGGAGGGGGGAATTCTGAAAATTTGGCTATGTACCAGGAGATTTGTAATGCAAATTCACACCTTCAAAACGTGTGCATAACTACCCCCCCCAGTAATATAATTAAAAAAAACAACCTCTAACATCTGCTCTCCATAAACATGTCTGGCTGTAGCGACAATTGGTTGGTTTTGTAGAATCATTATTAAAGAACTATTATTACAGCTTATCATTAAAATATCCTTCACCCCAAACTAGTATGCTAACTAGGCTTTTCTGAGCACATAGGTATAAGTGTCTGCATTACCCATTAGAAAATTGTAGCTCTTTAGTGGTCTGAAGTGTACGTAATTTTTATCTAAATACAATCAGAAAACTTAAAAGGAGTCTGTCTTTCTGAAGTGTATTTGTCTTTAAAGTATTTCTCCAGAGTCCTGTACCAGCCTGAACCAATTTTTTGGACTCTGCTGGCTGCTGGGTCATGGGCTGATCCAGAGTATGGTGGAGCTGCACTTGGCTGCACTTTTTTTCCCCCACTGAGAAGGTGCAAGCACACTTTCCTTTCGGGGGGGAGACACTTAGTCCCTCAAAGGGGAAAAAACAAACAAAAACAGGACATCTGGCTAAGGCTTTTCACGGCATGTGGTGTCAAAGATGGACTGAGGGGAAGCAGGATGTATCAGCTAGTTTCATTTCCTCTTTTTTTTCTTTTTTTTTTTTTTTAATTCTGCAACGGGCTAGCTACAGCACATGGCCTTGTGGGGGCTGTTCTGTCACACCTCAAGCTCAACAAGAATTTGATGGCATTACCCAAAAATGGTGATACTGCAGGAGCTGTGCTGCACAGCTGGGCAGCCTGCTTTAATTTTATGAAGCAGCTGTTGTGATTCCTTGGTCCTGCTAGATCAAGGGGGATCTGGTTAGCACAGAGCTCATACCTGAACAAAGATTCCTGGCTACCTGGTGTGTGTGGTTTATTGCACTTGCTCTCATGGGTAAAGATTCACTGAGGCTTGCATATGCCAAGGCATCACATACTCAAGGTTTACCCAATCTCAGTTTACTTCACAGCCTTTTCTGTTACATTTGCACTTTCCATGATGAACACGGAGAAGAGAACCTGCCATATGCAAACCTCTGGCTTTCTGCTTTGCTTGAAACTATGTTTTACTCAAATTGTTTACTACAAGGGGCACACTCTCCTAGCCTCGGATTAGAATCAGTCAGGAAATGCTAGCTGCTCTGGGAATTTCTATCCAGCAGGAAAGGTGTGCTGGTGGGGCACTGGTCTTACCCAGGGGTTGCTGTCCATCTTCTTCCGGACCCTTTGTTCAACCCAACAGTCTCAGGTGGAGGAGGCAGATGAAGACCTTGGGGTCTCCACTGGGGTGTTGGTGGTGGGTTACATGTTCCCTATCCAGAAAAATCCTGTGTGAGTACAAAGATGGGTTCAGGACCTTGGGGGGGGGGGGAGGGGTGTCGGTCTGAGGCGCTGTCCTCTGCAGGAGCAAGGGGAACCCTCAGGAGCATTCAAACCAGGATGTCACGCCTGGGTGGCCATGCAAAACACACATTGCCCAGCCTGGGACAGCAGAGCTCACCCAAGCCACTGCAGAGCTCAGCTTGCAAAGTCAGCCATGCTCTGAATATCAGCCATCCGCACCAGTGGTAGAAGATGGTTTGGGAAGGAAGACAAGGTTGGGAGTTTCCCTCCAGAGACCCTTCTGGAGCAGCACAGCCTGCTGCAAGAACCCAAGGTGGCTTGAGCCACAGACCGTGTCCTGGCCTCCTCTGATTAATGGAGAGCCACCAGGTACCTGCCACCACCCTGGCTTCCCCTTTACTGGCTGCAAATGCATCCAGTGATGCCGGGTGTATTGCACCAATAGGAAAACCTCCTCCTAATTAAGACGTGAGCTCTGCACAAGCTGAAAATGCTACGGCACAGGTGGTGCAAAAAGACCACATTGCTGAAGGAAACATCCAACAACATCATGCTGCACTAGGGAAGTTGTTGCCCTGATTGCATCTGTGGGCTTTTTGTGGTATTACTTAGGAATTATTTTGTCAGCGTACTCAAAAATCCCCTTTCTGGGGAGTATGATGCATGGCAGTCCCAAAGGCTGGCGAATTTTGGCTAACACCTGAATTTTGGGATCATTTCTAGAAAAATGTTCTCTGTTTGAGGGGGGTCCAGCTGGGGGGGGGGGGGGGGTAGTCCAGAGGTATCTGGGATGTACTTGCACTACTGCTGCAGTTTTTTCAGTGCGAGTTCCTAGGGGATGGAGTTGTTGAGGGATATCTTGGCAAGTATGAAGCATGAAACAAGCCTCATTTGTGCTTTATGAATTACGAGCAGTTTTGCTGAAAGCAAGCTGTTTCCCAGATCAACCAAGGATGTGTTTTTAGAACGGGTTACTTCTTCAACATCACGTCCCCTTAGAGTCTCTGACACTTCCCCAGTTCCTGCATGACAGGGAGAAAAAAAAACGAAGGGCTCAGGTACAGGAGGAGGGGAAAATCTTTCAAGACAACTGAATATAGATGTCCTCCTGGAAAAGTGGAAACAAGCAGAAATCTCCAGATGCTGGTGCACCTCCAAATGCTTATCTTTACAACTTCAGATTGTGTAAAAACCTGATGAAAAATGAGTATGAATCAAAGACCAGGGCTTTCTGCTTCACTTTTCAGTACTGCTGACATATCACTTGCCTGTTTGGGGCATATTCAACTCTGTTCAGGTTTCCAGAGGTGTCACCAGCCAGGCTAAGTCATGGAGCATTTCTGGAGGACATGGTGGTCAAGCCTTGTACGTAAACCTACCTCAGCTGGTTAAAAAGTCCCACTTGGCCCATCTGTGTGTCTAGCTGAAACCATCCTGAGCTATTTTGGGGCTCCAGAGGCGCTCAGAGCCCTCAGCAGGTCCCTTCCCGCCTCCCCGCCCGGCTGCCCCTCAGCGCTTCCCGCCGCCACCATTGCCCCTCAGGTTCCCGCCTCACCTCAGCGCCTGCCACCCCTCAGGGCTTCCCCTGCGATGTTCCGGGGCCGCCGTGCCTGGTTCTCCCGCAGCGTCCAGCCCGGCCCTCAGCAGCTGTGGGGTGAGCCCTCAGTGGGGCAGGGACCCCCTTTGAGGAGCCCAGGATGGGTCACGGGGAGACCCATGGCTGTGGGGCCCATAATGGGGCCTGGCCTGGGATACCCCAGGCGCACTGGGGTGTGTGGGGACATGTTTGGGGTGTGGCGATGTGTCAGGGTGTGGGGACAAGGGGTATGTAGTGCCCCACTGGTGTGTGTGGGGACACATTGGGGTGGTGGGGGGACACACTGGGGTGTGGGGACACATTGGAATGAGTGGGGCTTGGGGAAACATTGGGATGTGTGGGAATGTGTTGGGGTGTTTGGGGACAAAATGGGGTGGGGAGGGCTCTCGTGGCATGTGTAGGGACATCGAGGTGGGGGGCACATTAGTGGGGGGGCACATTGGGGTATGTGGGGACATGGTGGTATGGAGACACATTGGGGTGTGGGGATGCAATGGCGTGTCGAGCCATGGAGTATGTGGAGACCCACAGGTGTGTGGGGGGGACACATTGGGGGGCTGTGGGGTTGTCTTGGGGTGTGTGGGGGCACACTGGTCTATGGGGACACACTGGGGGGCACACTGAGGTGTGTGTGGGGGAACACATTGGGGGTGTGGAGACACATTGGGGCATATGGGGACGTGTTTAGGGTGTGTGGGGACACACTGAGGGTCTGGGGTCATGTTGGGGTGTGTGGGGCTGTCTTGGGGTGCAGGGGACACATGAGGGGGGTGGCACATTGAGATGTGGGGATCCATTGGTGTGTTGGGGGTATTGTGTGGGGGGGACGTGTTGGGGGGCACACTGGGATGTGGGTGAACACACTGGGATATGTGGGGACATGTTGAGGGTATGTGGCGACATGGAGTGTGTTTGGGGGGGCACAGTGGGGGTGCATGGAAATGGGGGTGTGTGGAAATTCGTTGGTGTCTAGGAACATGTTGGGGTGTGCAGGGACACATTGGGGACATAATGGAATGTGGGGACAAATCGGGGTCTGAGGATGTCTTGGAGTGTGTGGACACACACTGGGTTGCCTCCCGTCATCCTCACCCTGGTTCTTCCTCCTGCAGTGGCTGGCGGAGGGCTGCTCACCCGCTGGCAGGATGCCGACTACCTCTTCAGCAGCGATGCCGCCCACCCCGACACCCGCAGGTTGTCCCTCTCCCCAGCTGTCCCCGCCACTGCCACCTCCTCGCTGCCCGGCACATGCTTGGGAAGTGTCTGTGGTCACTGTTAGCCCCTTCCATTGCATGCGTGGTGTGCTGGAGGGGCTCAGCCGTGCGGCCATGTAGAGACAGCAAAAGTAAAAGCACAGCTAACAGTTGTGTTAGCCCAGTATTTAATGGGTGTAAACATCCTCTGCAGGTCAGGGTGGTGTTTTGGAAGTGCTTTGTACAGTTACTGCTGCGGTCTGCTGGGGTTTTACTGCTTAGTCTGGTCTGATACAGAGCTCATGCATGTGAAAACCTGTACCCACAATAAAGTGTATCCAGAGCTATCCCAGACAAAACATAAAATGGCTGTGAAAATAATGCAGCTTTCCATGCTTGAGGCTGGCTTCAAGCCAGCACTGGGGACGGTGTTGTGAGAAAAGGACGGCGCTGATACTGGCATAGCTTTTTGTGTGGGAAGCGGAGCAAGGTAGGAGCTGATAAAACTGCATTCACACTCCAAGCAGTACTAGCAAAAATAAAACCCACCTACGCTTAGCGCTGGTACAAGACCTCTGCACAGAAACAAGTGATAAAAGATGCCTTCAGTTGTGTAAATCAAAGTAATGGTGCTGCTTTGTTCTTGCTACCTTTGACCTGACATGCTAAAAAAGCTCAGGGTCTAAAACAGAGCTGACACTATTCCCAAGGCCACAGGGTAAACAAGGAAGTAACCACAGGCAAAAAAAGCCAGGGCGGAACATTGTGAAAGCAAAACTGGAGACAAGAATAATCCAGCAGGAAAAGGGTTGAATTGATATTTTCCTTCTGCTTCATATAAAAAGTAAGAGAGCTTGACAATGTTTTTACAGGAGAACTACAGAAGTAAGAGAAGACTATTCAGGGTCTTCCTCCACCTAGTGAATAGCTGTGTAACTTATCACGCAAATATATTTATGTGAGAGAGAATGGTTTCTCCTGATCCTCTGCACCAGGCTTTCCTAGTGGCTGAAATAAGCAGGTTGTTTTAACACATTATTGCTTAGAATTGGCTTAGATTTTGTAAGCTTTCAGACACCGAGGCCAGCTTTGGGAGTGGAATCCAGCAGATCCTTAAACAAAGCCCTTCCTTCAGCCACAGCATTCCCTGGCCCATCCTGCTGGAACAGGACATTGCTGGTAGAGTCTCAGAGTTAGAAAATAACAGTCTTTCCTAGGGTACTTTTTCACCCTGCAAAAGGGCAAAAAGATCCAAGCAGGTCAGTTTTAATGACAACACACATCCTTTTACACTTGTTTTACCCAAAGCTGCCCCCTAGCCCTGTATCTCCAGATTGATCGAAGCCAAAGCTGTTTCTGTTCTGCTTTTATTTCAGGCTTACCTTTAGGAACCATTCTTTTTCAGAATACACGAGAGCCTGGAGTACTTGGACGGCAGAGCTACAGTTTTCCATTCCTGCTACCTCTCTGCATGGGCAAACACCAGTGCAGAAATGAAGGAGTCAGTGGTTCTGGGCCACTTTGTTCTGCCTCCTGCCTGCCTGCAAGAAGGTGAGGGAGAACACCAGGTGGGTGCTGCGCTCTCTATTCCCCAGTACACACAGGGGTGCCAACCGGCATCAATCCTTGGTCCCCTCTGCCCTGAGGGTGGGGGATTTCCTTCTGCTGGGAACAATTCTTCCTCCCTGAGGCTGAGGAGTTAATGCTCCATCTATTATACTGTGTTAGGGAGCAACGCCACTCGGTGAGCTCCTGCACCACTGGGCAGTCTTCTTATTTCATGCTTTTACAGTCATTTACTTTTGTTCATGGCAGAAATCAGAAGAAAAACTGGTGGCTTTATTTGGGAGCAGATGGATGATTCCCTTGCAGAACAGGTAAGATGAGAAATACATACTGCAGGAGGTGATGTAAAAATCAGTTGTAGCAACTGGTTTTCATCCCAGACCCTCAACCCAAATATGGGATGAAATGTTCTTGCACTTTTGCTGCATGTGTCCCTCTCAGTGTGACAACCCAGGGACAGAATATTAGGACATGCAGGAGGGATTTTCTCTCTTGCCCATGCAGGCGCACAGTCTGCACATTCTTCTGGGGACTGCCTGTTGCTGAGGTCTGAGTCCAGCCCTTTTGGTGCAGCATTTTCTTTCCCCATGACAATTCCTACTGTGTGCTGTCTTCTTGAAAGGATTTCTCAGTACTTTTGAATCAAAATTCATCATCATCTTTAAAACTTTATTATAAAATATGCTGGAAATCAGGATTTCTAAAACTGCCTCAAGTCAAATGGACTCGGCGCAATTTTAAACTAACTCTGTGCTGACACTAGCAGAGACCTAATGAAGGTCTTCAACCTAATGAAGATCTGCCGGACGAAGCAGAGATGGTGAGAAAAGACTGCAAGCAAGATGTGATGGAGGATGTACTGAACCTCTCTGAAAGGTATTTCAGGCCTCGATGGTAGGATTTGGATATGCCCTTGCCTTTCAGAAGACATCCAACATGAAGGAAATAACATCTTTCTCCCCCAATACAGCAGTGAAGAAAACCCAGGCTCAAGAGCATCGACCCAGGGGGAATTTTCATACCATGCACTTAAGGAATACCCAATGAATAACATGGTGACAGGTAATGTGTAGCATAGGTAGGCTTGTAATAAGTGGAAAATTTGCCCGAAAACAGCTGTGGGTGCTGATGAAGTCATACTCACCCCTTGGGATTGCTCTTTTCCCTTTTACTCTTGCTGGACTCAAAAATGGCTACAGGTTTAACCTGAAAGATTGTAGTTTTTTTGTAGACACTGCTTGTTTCTGATGGAAACTGCTTATTGCTCATTGTCCTAATTTGCATGGCATGTGCAAATATCTGAAGTGGTGCAGCAGTTGTGTAGGGTAAGAAGGTTGAAATTCCTGGGTGGTAGATCAGAGCTCTGTTTCCCTAGACGTTATCTGACACCAATTTCCAGTCATTAGAAACTTGAGAGCGCGATCAGCCTTTGCTGTAATTCCGAGGGCACAGCTGGAATTGGTCCCTTCCCCTCAGCACTTCTCATTTTCCATAGTTCTCATTTCAGCTGAGAAATGAGAAATTAGGTAGCTCAGGGCTCCCGCGGTGAGACCAGCACTTTCCATTCCTAGGCTACACCTCTGCTCGTGACATGAAGAAGTACGTCGGAGAGCTACGTGATTTCATTCCTGGCACCTCGGGTTACACAGCGTACTGGATTCAAAATGAAATCAAAGTTTACTCTGATGTGAAAACAAAAATGAAAAGAAAATTGTAAGTAACAGGTTAACAGCTGTAAGTAGCTGTAAGTAGCTGTAAGTAACAGCTGTAACTCAGCTTAACTGAGTGCTGCCAAAATGCTGTCAGCCATGTACGGCAATTCAATTCTGGTTAGCAACATCCCGCAGTTAGATTTTCTGATGCAGACTTATGGTTATTTTTACTGTCAGTCAGTCTGTGTTCTCACCGTGTTTTAGTTAAATAGTGAAGAGATTGGTGGTATTGAGCTGAGAATTCTGTGGTTAAATCTCCATGGTGTTTGGGGGACTTTATAAATTAGCCCTGTTTGGTTCATCCTGACTACAGCTCAGCATGTTCAGTGTACATTCAAATACCCGGCTACATTTGTTGTAAACATTTTATTCCTAACTATTTAAAACAAATTCCACAGAACACACAAATATAGACGCATCTCCAAAAGACCAAACCCTTTGCCTTTTTATTTGTATGGAGTACTTAAGTCAGTCGACCCATGGCTGCAAACAGCAGCCTTGGAAGAACACGCAGAGCAGAGAAGGAAGTGGCTTCTCATCACAGCCCTGCCTGTAGGACCCAGTGCCCCACAGCACTCGTGGGCTTGTATGGGTTTTGAGCGCAGGCCCTAAACCTCCCCTCAGTAAAACCCACACCAGTCACAGGTGCACTGAGCACTGCAGGTGGTTGTGCCAAGACCCCTCGCCTCACCAGGGGTGCCCAGGGCACCGTGACCACAGGCTGTGGTGCTGGATGATGCCAACAGCCACGGCAGGGACTTGTAGGTCCTCTGCCTGTGCATACAGGATGGGAGAAGTCTTGGGGGTGAAGGTCACAGCTCTCCCACACCTGATGCCCCCTGGGGACATCGCTAGTGGATGGGGTGTCTTGCTGGGGGCTTTGGGGCCTGTCTCCACGGGGGAGCTTCCACCCCCAGACACAGTGCTCTGCTCAGCCCAGTTTGTTCCCCTCATAGAAATAAAATCAGATTTCTCCCTCTTTCATTTAAGCACTAAAAGTCACAAACGCGGTTATAAAAGGCAACTTTTATTCTGGCACAGCACGACCCTGAGAGCTACCCACTCACAAGCAGCACAGCACAAAGCTGGGAGGCGCTGATGGAGAGGACACACCACGCTCGCCCTCTCCTGGCTGCGCACCGCCATCCTGAGAGCAGCAAGCATGCATGCCTGCAGGAAAACCTGTAAAGTAACAGCTTTGCACCTCATGCCCCAAGAAAAGACCCCCAAAAGGCACTCACAAATGTGAAGGTGTCAAGTCCTCTTCACACAGTGATGCCTCAGATACGGCACCCCAAGAAAAACTACCCTCCCCTCCTCACCCCTGCGCACACAGGCTTCGAAAGACCAAGCAGTCCGAGTTGGTTTCCCACGTTTATTGGAAAAGTGACATAAGAGCGACCGCCTCAGAGAGCTCCTCGGGGTGTTTTGAAGTTCATCCCCACCGTGGGCTGTGTGACCTGCAGGTTGGACAGGCTGCCGAAGTCCTGGAAAAGAGACTGGGGTCAGTCACCGCACTGCCTGCCCTAACCCTGCTGAGGGAGGAGGCAAATCCCTCCCAGCGAGTACGGCTCAAGCTACTCACCAGAAGCTTCAGCATTTCCTTGGTGTCTGGGTCCACTTCGATGATCTCCTGATCGAGGGCAGAGACCTGGGGACAGAGGCGAGACAGTGGTTGGGCGGTGCCGCACAGTCCAGCAGGAAGCCCCAGGGGCCAAGTCCGCGCTACCACTGCGAAGCCCCCACCCAGCACGGCCCAGCAGCATCCTCCTCGTCGTGAGCCCTGCTGACCAGCATGGTGAGCAGCTCCAGTGCCCTCACCAGGATGAGCCAGGAGTACCCCGACCAAAACACTGCGGAACCATCTCAATTCCCCTCTCCAGACCCTAACCCTTGGTCTCTGCGTGCTCCCTTCCACAGAAGGCTAGGTATCACCAGCATCTTCCTAAGAAACAACGAATAACCCACGTTCAGCTAACACAGCTACAGCACCAACGCTCCTTCAATGCTCAGGAAGAGCTGTGAGCTTCAGGGTGACTTCTTTCACCAGCATTACCACACCCGGCCTTTGAAAGGCAGCTGGTGTAAAACACCCCAGCTGTTTCCTCCAGACCTCTGCTACCTGCAGCGTACTGCAGGAGACAGCTCTTCAGGTCAGCACAGCTGTGGTCACACCTGAAATTTGGGGGACGTGAGAGCACATAGAGCCGCTGGTATTTCCTGAGTCATTTCTGGATGCCAGGAGCGAGGAGTCACACCAAGCTGTGGCACCAGGCTCGTCATCCCACCTTGGGCTACAAAACTACCTGTTCTTCCCCGACCCAGACTCTGAACATCAATAAAATCAATCTTCCACATAACCAAACCCTGTGCCAAACCCCAGCACCAAAAATTTTGGAGAGCTGAAGAGCAGAGATAATGGTCAGACCGACCACTTCTTGTACAACACAGAAGGTAACAGCATTACAAGCAATTGATTAAGGAGATGCGGAAGAGCAGCGAGGAACAGCTTGTCTGAATGCTACAGGGTTTGGGAGGGACAGGAGCAAACCCACCAAACACGGGAAACGCTTTCAGAATTCCTCTCCCTGCACTATCAATGACCAGGCCACGCACCAGACCTTGATCACTTTCGAATGCAGGTTCAGGAAGAGGGACCGGGGAGGGCACTTCCGCGCGAGGACCACCAGAGCTACGTGTAGGCAACGCGCCGCCTGGCCGGAGGTCGGGGTCCTGCTGCCCCTCCACCAACCGGGTCAGCTCACTGGGATTTTACCGATCGCCTCTCTTTAGCGACATCTACTGCACAGCTGGCTTTAAGCCGCTCTGAAATATTTTTCTGTGTATCTGGTTATTTCTTTCATTTAAAGCGAGGAAAATGGAGGATGGGTATCATCATCTGACCGGCAGCAGAGCTGAAACGCAAGAAGTCAGCTGCTCTTCCCATCCCATGCCACGGAGTTTTTGAGGAAAAGCCCTCAGGGAGGAGGCCAGAATCTGCTTCAGCCCTCCTCCTTTGACCCAAGCCCTCCTCAGTTCCTCCTCAGCGATGTTTAAAGATGTCTGGAGCCAGTAATGGGAAAACATTGCGCCTGGGTGCTCTTTAGCACCCCTGTGACAGAAGACACCCCAAAGCAGGATGGGCAGGCCCTACGGTGTCCGTGTGTGAAGACAGCCGCCGAACCGGGCACTTGAGCGCGGCCGCGAGCTCACCTCTGGGACGTAGTTGTCCCTCCTCTCCCTCTCCTCCTCCTGGAGTTTGATGGAGATGCCTCTGACGGGTCCCCTCTGGATCCGCTTCATCAGGTGGGTGACATACCTGCGGGACACGGGGCTGCCAGGGGCCGGGGGGCGACACCGCCCCAGCTCGGGGTCCTCGGCACCTCCGAGAGCACCGGGCGCGTGGGAAAAAAGGGAAAACGTGCAGGAATAACGGGAAAGCGGGTAGGAAAAAGGAGAAATTTACAGGGAAAAAAGGGGAAAACATGCAGGAAAAGGGAAAACGTAGGAGAAAGGGAAACACGTAGAAAAAGGGGAAATGTGTAGGAAAAAAAGGAAAGCATATAGGAAAAAGGGGAAAACGTGTAGGAAAAATAGGGAAAACGCGCAGGAAAAGGGGGAAGCGCTTGGGAAGCCTCACCCCGCGATCTTGTTGCGCAGCTTCTTGCTGGGGATGATGGCGATCTCCTCGCACACCCGCTTGTTGGTGTGGAAGTCGTTGCCCAGCCGCGTGTAGTACTTCTCGATGATCACCCGCGCCGCCTTCTTCACCGTCTTCGTCCGCACGCGTCCCTGCGGGGGCAGGCACCGCTCGCTGCCGCCGCCGGCCCCGCTCCGCCCGCCGCCGCCCCCCGCCCGCCGCCCCCGGGGGCCCCGCCGCGCCCCGCGGCCCCCGCCCCGCTCCCCCCCGCTCCCCGGGGCCGGCCGCAGGCGGCGGGGCCGCGGATGGCGGCGGATGGCGGCCGATGGGGGCGGATGGCGGCGGCACTCACCATGTCGGCGGCGGCCGCGCAGAGAGAGAGAGCGCAGGGGCGGGCGGGAGGCGCGAGGGGACGCCGGGAGCGGGCGGCGCCCACAGCGCCCCCTGGCGGCCCGGGGGAGCTCGGGGACGGGGCTTGGTGCTGTGGCCCCGCCCCCGGCGCGCCCCCGGGTCCCCCCGCCCGCCCTCGGGGTCCCGCCCCGGCGCCTCCCCGCCCTGCAGCCTCCCCCGGCCCCCTCTCACCTCGCCCACCAGGGAGCCGCCCTCGGTCACCGCCCCAGCCCCACGCTTCGCCCCCACACCACCTCCTTGCCCCCAGGAGCCCCTCTGTTCACAGCCCTGCTCTGTGTCCCCCCCCCCCCCTCAGCGGGCAGGACACCCATCCCCAAAGCGCACATGGGCAGCAAAGAGGGAGCACACAAGATTATTTTTTTTTGCTGCAACGTGTTTATTATGTGCCAAAAACTACACCACAGCTTACTCCACGCATCTGTAGGAGAGTGCAGTCTTGCCTGCATATACTACAATGAGGTAGAGACTTCACACACAGCTTCACGAAAACCCACAAAGAGCAGCTGGGATATGCAACAATGCAACATCAGCTCAGCAGGAAAGAGGGAGAAATTATGACACTGGTTCTTTGGCACACAGCTTCCGATAGAGGGGAAAGTAAAAAAAAATAACTATAAAGTTCTCAAATCCCAGCAGCATTTCAATCGACTGCACCGTTACTTCATACATTTCTTAAACAAAAGGAAAAGTACTTGTCCCCTCTAAGAGAAAGGGCTCCTATGAACCTTCATCTGTCCACCGAAACGCAGCCCTTTTTTAGCTAGTTACAAAAGAAAAGTAAGTCCTGTGACTTTGTGATTAAAAACCTCTATCAACCCCCCTTAAGTGCAACTTAAAAAAGTGCAACAAACTATTTAAAACTATATACAGCAGCTCAGAGATCATTTATCCGGTCCAGTTTCAAATCCAAAAATCCTGTCCTGTTCTGTTGCAAACACCTCGATTTACAACTTTCCACCAGCAGCCCCCAGACACAAATTGCAATAATGTTAAAAGCTGCCAGGAAAGAAAAATCTCTCGTTTCAAACGACTTAAAAACTGTTTAAGAGTGTAAAAAGGAACTGGTAAAAACCCTCGAGCGTAAAATATGAAATATGATTTGGTTTAAATGAAGAGCAAAGTCTCCTTGTTGTTACAGTAAAAAACACCAGCTGAACATTCAGTTTATGCCGTTCAGATGGGGGTTAAATGAATGGAAAGGCACTGTATGGCAACTGCAAAAAAATGGAGCCAATGAGACCTGCATTATTACCATCAGTATTGCAAGGAATGTAAAAAAGCGCCTTTAATAAATAAAAAACCTAGGTGAAGGCATCTGCATAAACACCTTCTCAACACGCGGCCCTTTTTGCTTCTCGTCAGCAAACTAGGAACCAAAGTCTGGGAACTGCAGAATCGCTTGAGGGGTGCTCCCCCCCTCAAAAACCCCAAACAAAACCCGACAAAATTCACTGTGCATTAGTGCAGAAACAAAAAGACCAGCAAGTGCAAACGTGAATGTAAGATTTCCCCATTAGTCCTCAGGAAGCGCGTTCCCAGCCTGGGTCTGGCACCAGCAGGCACGCTCGTGCGCTCTCCACTTGGCAGGTTAACAAAAGGACTTTCTCCTGCGCCCGCGGCGGCCCCCGAGCCCCGGTGGCCGCTTTAGCTGGAGTCTCTGTTCTTCTGGTTGCGCATCAGCGGGCGGTGGTGACGCAGGACCTCCATGGAGTGCTGCCAGTGCCAGCAGGAGCGACAGAAGTACTTGAAGCAGATCTGCGGGGAGAGCAGAGGGCAACGCCACCGGTCAGGACGGGCGGACACAGCGCACAGCAGCCTGCGGGCTGGCAGCCCCCTCCCTGGTTTCACAGCCCACACCAACGCAGCAGCTCCGAGGGCTGCCTGAGCAGAGGGAGGGAATTCCAGCAATGCTGTCGGAGGGCTCCGCCAGCACTCGCTGCTCTCCCACTCCCATCTCCTCTTGGTGAGGTGGAGCAGAGCATGCTGCTGCTGCTCCATCTGCCATTGAGACTCCAACAGGGAGCTGCTGGACTCTGGCCCAGCTCCTTCAGCAGTGAGCAGAGGTCAGATGGCGTCCTCTACATTTTGAGCAGGCTCAGGACAGCAGTGGAAGGCTGCCTCTGCCCTGGCGAGCAGCAGGAGGACTGCCTCCTCCAGAGCTCTTGCTTCAACACATCCTCCCCTGTGGGGGAGCACGGACAACAGGGAACCACAAACACCGCAGCCACGAGGAGCGGAACCCGCTCCTCCTTGAGGAAGTCCCTGCATGGGGCTGCCAGGAGCAGGAATGGCGCCAAGGGAAAGCATTACCTGGTCTCTGCAGAAGAAAGGGCCAGGCTGAGCGCTGCAGACTTGGCACATGGAGTCCTCCAGGTATGGGTCAATCTGAACCTGCGCAAGAAACCAGGCAGCTGGCACAAAGCGGTGGCTCCGGGCAGCCCCAGCAGGGCCACGCCACACGGGTCACCAGCACCCCTCACAGGGACACGGGGCAGGCTGTGCTGATTGGGGTGCTCCCAGCAGCATCGCCCATCACACACACACACACACGTCCAGCTCCCTGGGCTGCCCCAAAGCCTCTCCCCACCAGCTCCTCACCTTTTTAGTAAACTTGGTAGTTTTGATTTCCACAAAGGCAGCGGTCACCGCCTTCAGGTAACTGCGCTGGTTGTTAAAGGTGACACGGCCAGACCCTGGAAGAAGCCAGACCACGAGCATTACACCAAGCCCACGCCCCCAGGCAGGAGCCAGGGGAGATGAGGAGCCCCACACACCGCCTGCCTCCTCCACCAGGCAGGCACAGCAGGCAGCTGAGAGCAGAAAGGATCTTCCACGCCTGCACGAGCTCTGGGGCCAGGACAGGAGGAGCGGGAGCAGCAAGCTCCACGCCTGCACCTGAAATAAGCCGGTGCCGAGACAGCTCAGCAGCTTTTATTTTAAGCCTCCCACTCATCGCAGAGTCTTGCGTTTTTGCATCTTCACTGCCAGTCAGCAGTGCTCCTGCACCACTCATTTCCAGCCGAGTTTCGTTATGCTGCAGAAAAACCTATCTGTGCTCACCTACGAGTTTCCTTTCTTAGAGTAATAAGAGCTTTGGCTGTTACACGACGCTCCTGCGTGCTGGCAGCTAAAGCTGAAAGCAGCAGGGATGGGCACAGCGCAAAGTGCCACCCAGAACACATTTATGTTGTCCCCTCAGTGCTCACCCAGCGTCACAGGACAGAGGCTGGGAGACCTGGATCTGGTCTGGGGCACAGAGATCAGATCTGGGGACCCTTCCTCTCTACAAGGGTCCCTTCAACCTCTTACTGGGATCTCTTGGGACTGCCCCCAAAAGCCACTTCAGCAGTGCCACGAGCACATCCCAAACCCAGGCCTGCACCTAGCCTTCAACAGAAAAGCCAGAACGCTGTCCATGGACAGTGATGAGCAGCAGGCAGCTCAGCATTAGCCAACTCTGAAGTTGTTCCTGCCTAGTGACAACCAAGAGACTCACGGTCCCTTCCAAAACACAGGGACCACTGCAGCCTTCCCATAGCTTGAGCCTGGAAAACTGCTCCTGATGTTCTGTTGCAGGGTTTTCCCCACACAGACCAGCGCCTTCAGTGCTGAGGTCAGCAGCCAGCAGGCTTGAGTTTGCCCCAGCTGCGTAACAGCCACAGCTGTCCCTGCTCTGGGGATGGAAGAAGAGCTCAAGCAGCATCTAAGGATCATTAGCAGCTGACTGTCTGTGCACAGCACTGAACCAAGGCAGAAAACCCTTTGGCAACACTTGAAGAGGCATTAAAAACCTTGAGCTGCTGCGGAATAATCTGGGAACTGGAAGGTGCCAGGCACATCATCTCTGCCAGCACCCCCGAGGCTTGTCTCGCATCCCCACAGCCAGGTGAGGAACGCTGCTGGTGAAAGAAGCTGGCTGGACATCTGCTCCCAGAGAGGGGGAGGCAGATGGCCATCTGTCCTGCTGGCTGCTTGTCCTGCAGAGCTCAGCACCCTGGGAAGGGACCAAGCAACGGGCACCGCTGCAGCCTGCGCGTCTCCTCAGAGCGCTCCCTGGCAGGAGCAGCACTCACCGATCGGGTACTTGTGCTTGTCCGTGTCGATGCCAGCGTAGACCACCCCTCCGAACAGGTCATACATGACGGCTGCCAGGGCCTCTGCATTCAGCATCCCGTGCAGAGCCCCCACGAACACTGTCTTGCTGGGATCCAGCCGCTGCGACGGGCTGCGCACAAAGTTGCTGTCTGCCAGCACCCACGGGATCACCTGCACCTGAAAGCAAACACGAACAGGTCAGCAGGCCAAGGGCCTGTGATCCCACCACCAGGCTGATCCTGCACCCTCAACTGAGGGCAGGAACCCTCCCAGGCCCTCAAGACTTCATCCCCAATCTGCAAACACCCCTTCAGTTATTGCTGTTTAGGATCCACATCCAGGACATAATAGCTCTGGAGCTTCAGACACCTCAGGAGAGCTGGGGCCTGCCAAGGGAACACAAACACTCCATGCTGCTCTGTTTCAGCCAAACTGGAATCCAAAACACCAGTCCATTGGGGCTGGCAGCCAGGAAACAATCCAGGCATGACCGATTTTACCTACTGCCTGCACCTATGTTTACAGCCCAGTCAGATGCCTCCCTGCACAGAAGCCTATTGTTGGAAGGGATCGATGAAACAACCCACCCACTGCCAATTTCAACAGGAGCTTCCATCTGCTAGACAGCTGATATAGGGCTCTGAAGAGGAGAAACTTCTGCCAGAGCTAAATCACCAGGCACAAAAGTGCTGCCAATAGCCAGACACCGGGAGAGCTGTCTGGAGTGCAATTAGTTTGCGCCTGTCCAGATAAGACCTGAATCTCAATTCTTTAACTCTACAAACTTGTGCAGCTGTACCTGATCTACAGCTAAGGCCCCGCACACCAGTGTGCCAGTCCAAGCCCTTGGCTGCCACAGCGCCTCCACCGCCAGCGCACCGGTCAGCCAGCCAGGGCTGCGCTGGGCAGCAACTGCAGATCCAAAATATCTGCCTGCAGCATGCACAGGAGCCATCCATTCTGCGAGCAGGCAAGGTCTAAGAGAACCGAAGGGATGGAAGTGTCTCTGCAAACAAAGGGATGCAGAACTGATGGGCCTGCTCACCTCTTTGCAGCGCATCCTGCGGCTGGACATCTTGAAGTAGTATTCACTGAGCCCGTCAGGACTCAGCAGGTCCTGGGAGCATGCCTGGAGCAGAGCACGCACAGATTTCTCTGACTCAAACACCAGGTAAACATATCCTTTAGAGATGAAGGGAGAGGAACCACTGTTAGAACTGCAGTGGGGGAAGACCATCCCAGCTTGCAAACACCTTCAAAACCACTCTCAGATAGCACTCAAAGTATCTGCACTGAATCTCCCTTGCAGTCCCCAACCCTTCCTCTTGGGAGGCAGCGTTACTCCTGCTCGAGCACCACATACAGGATCCACTGCTGATGCACAGAGCTGGGGAAGAGCCCCCTGCAGCACGGGGCTGCTCCTCTCCATCAGAGGTCACCGTGCTCAGGGACATCTGGGCCACCGCCTCCTGCAGGCACATCTAGACATGGCACGTGGCCGCAGCCAGCCCAGCCACAGCACGGGCCGCAGGAGGGCAGGCTCAGCTTCACACTTCAGAAGTCTCATCCCAGGAACATCAACACAGAGCTTTATACCACTGTCAGTGCCAACACTGTGCCTCGCATTGCTTTGGTGGCTGAGCAAGGCCACTAGGCACTGCAAGGCTACAAACCAGCCACCGCGTTCGTTATGCTTTAACTCATTACTGCTTACACATCAGCCCAACTATTTCAGACAGGATTAAGCCACGGGGCCATTCAACTCGCTGGTGCCCGCAGCTTGCTGCGAGCACATTAGTATTCACTGTGGGTGCTTTACACCAGGGGCACACATGCCTTGTGTGCCTGCACCAGCAGAGGAGGCTAACAGCCACCACTAGAGCAGGACAGCCCCACGCTGGGCTCTGGAAGCACCAAACAGGGGTTCTGCACCCCCACGCTTCCACCCAGCCCTCCTAGGGACAGGTTAGAGGTGACAGTGCTCCGCAACCCTGGTGCTGACCCCAGTGCGAGCGGGACATTTACCCTAGGGTGCTCTGTACCATCCAGTCACCAGCATGCAGCTGTACCATCCCAGCATCCGTGCTGTAACATAGCATGGGAAAAAAGTAACCCTACCGTGTCGCTATTACCTTTAGGCATATTACCTTTGGGAGGGCAGCGTGGGTGTTTGCCATCCTTACCAGGCCACTCCACACTCAGTGAGCCAAACACACGGAAGGTGTTGATCAGTCCAGCTACACACGGAAGGAGAGAAGTCAGTGCCCCCTCAGATGGCTCCCCCCTGCAGCCACCTCCTCACAGGGCTCTCCTGAAGGCCTGAGCAAGCTGTACACACACCGTGCCACGTGCAACCGTCCACTGCGCCACCATGTGCTGGCAACTCCAGTGGGAGTTGTGGCTCTTTTCACACAGCTTCAAGCTCCTTCCCTACCCCCAAGCTCTAGGGGAACTGGCAGCAGCACCCCAGGGAGGATGGGAGCCCACCTGATGCCAAAACCCAAGGCCCGCGTGCATGGCCACGGCCTGCTCACCTTCCGTAATGTCCCAGGGGACTCCACCTAGGAACACTTTGCAGGAGTAGACAGGGTTCTTGTAGTTTCGGGGAGGCAGCTGCCCGCTCCAGGTGCAGGTTGCTTCATTCACAGCTTGGACAAACAGGCAGCACTCAGAGGAGGACCGTAAGGACCATATCCCCCCAGTTACCCATTCAGCAGAGCTGCACCAGCAGTGAGGCAGCTGCCCAAACAGCCTCTGCCTGTTTTTCCACCAGCTCATGGACCCTGGAGGCCTGCATGGAAGGTCTGAGCTGCTGCAAGCTCAGGGCCAGGCCACCTGGTCCCCTCCCACAAGCCACCACCAGGCACTGAAGGCTGCTGAGACCCACCACCTGACTTACCTGCTGCTTGCCTATGCAGCCTGGCTTCTCTTTCAATACTGAAGGGGTCTTCTGGAGAGTCCAGGAGATCCCAGGAAGGCCACGCAGAAGCTCCAGGCCATCTTTTCGATGCACTGGCTGGGGAGGAAGTTGCTGCAGCCAAGGCAGCTTGATCTTGATCCAGCCGTGACCCCACTCCCATCTTGAGGGGGTCTCTTGACACCCCACTGAGGGGCAGGAAGGGCAGAGGCGGGGAGATGCGAAGGCTTGACTGCAAGAGAAACTCCACATTAAAACCCAGCTTCCCAGCAGGAGGACGTAGCACTTGAAGTCATGCACCACACCAGGAGAGGAGGCTCTGGGGATGCTCCTGCTCTGACTGAGGTCTGGCAAAGGCAGGAAAGCCACTGCCTCACCTCACTGGGGAAGACCTGACCTTCCCAGAGGAGAGTTGTGCTGCCTGCCACCAGAGATCCCAATCCCCACCCCATACGGGAGTTAAGGAAGCAGCAGTGCCAGAGCAGAGCCAGGTGCAGCTGAGGCCCTGGCTTTACACTCCAGTCCCACGGAGGAGCAGCCCACGCCATGTGCGGAAGCACAGGGCACCCTGCTGGCACCCGGAGCTGCTGCTCACACTGCAACGCGGGCGGACCCAGCTGCGCAGACTGGGTCAGCGAGACAGGCGCTCGCCTCGCTTGCCGGCTTCCAAATTTAGCTGCGCTTTAGGGAGCACAAGCAGGCTAGACCCAGTTTGCTGTGGAAGAAGCAGGCCTGCGATGGAGGAGCGCAGTCAAAGTGGAAGGGCAAGGAAAGGCAGAGACTGGAGCTCTCAAGAAGCCCAAGCTAGAGGCAGCTGCACTACTCGGCCACCTCACTAGCAGAAGCAGGACAGACACCCTGCCACACACCAGCTCAAGCACTCAGGCGCTCTGGGAGCTGCCTTAACCCATTAGGGCTGCAGGCACTAGGGCAGCAGGTACAGAGCAGCAAAACATTTAGAAAAATAAGGATTCTACTAGGCTGTTCTGAGGGAGGACCGCACAAGCAGCCCTTCTTCCAAACCCTGGGCTGCAGGAGAGCCTTGCTGCATCACTGCATGCATGACAGCTCCCTCAGCATTCCCCTCCCAAGCAGGCAGGCCGCAGCCCCACATGTCTCCTGCGCTCTCCAGAAATGCAGGAGACACCACGCACCAGAGCCCAGGCTGCAGGGAGCAGGTGCAGGCCCCCGACTTACAATCAAGTCCGAGAGGTGGTCGGAGCCCGAGCTGAACCCGCTGGTGTCTGAGTCGGACGGGCTGCTGGAGCGTGAGTCCAGGAGGGAGCGGGAATCCAGGCGGGAGTTCCTCAGCGCTGGAGTGGAAAACTTTTCCGACAGGTCTGAGCCGATGGGGTCTAGGGGCAGGAAACCCATCGGGGGCTTCCCCAGGACGTTCCCCAGAGGGTTACTCAGCATGCTGAGAACTGCAACAGAGAAACGCAGCCTGTCAGTGCCGCAGCACAACGCCTCCTTCCTCCTGGGCAGGGCCCAGGAGATGCTGGGTGCCATCGCCCTGCATGCGGGCGGTGAGGGAGGTGGCAGGCTGGGAAGAGCAAGGCCTGACCCACCCACGTGGGATCCCACGGGGGCATGGCTCCAGCCAGCTCTGGACAAGAGGAACAAGTCTCAGCAAGCTGAACACGTCCCCAAATCAAATGACAAGAGCAAAGCATTCAGAAATGGTTTTAATTATTCAGAGGCTGCGAGACAAGGCAGCCTGCCCTGAAGCTTTCAGTTTTCAGCAAAGCAAGTTCGGGATACACACAATATCCTCAGCCTCACAAGGTTTTAACCCAGGTTTTCAGGAGCTCTGGTACAGAAGAGGAGTAACAGTCTAAAATGCTGCCCAAACCAGACATTAAAAGAAGTGCTATCACACTGAGGTGCACTACAGCCACTAGACACTGGTGTCACCCCAGTGCCAGAGAGCTGCCGAGGGTACGCGCAGCGCTGGGATGTACCTGCCCCAAGCCCCACGCCTGCTGGGAGCTGGCACCTCTAACCTCACACTGCAGTGAGGAGCCTCAAAACAGCAACAGAAAACTCAGCCAGGCACAGGCAGGTCCTCGAGGCATCTATCTGAGGCAGAGCCGGTCCGCAGGAGCTCTCAGCTCCATCCACAGCACCTATCCACAGCACCTCCCTGCATTTGCGGAGCTTTATCCCCAAGAATTTCCCCAGGAAGAGCACAGACCTCTTCCTTCCCCCATTTCAGCTGTGGCACAGGACTGAACTCAGCACTGTGCTAAAAGGAGACTTGGAAAGAGACCATCTGCAGGGTAAGGTCACAGGGAGCTTTTCAAAAATATCTGCTTAGCTCCCCCCAACACACAGACAAACCAGCAAAAGCCAGACTGACCCCGCAGCCACAGGAAGCCTCAGCAGTACTTACTGTCGGCGGAGCTCGAGCGGAGCAGCCCCGCGAGCAGCAGGAAGCCGAGGGAAAGCTGCTGCAGACGGCTGAAGCCGGGGAGGAGACTGCTCCCTCCTCGTCGCAGCACAGAGCAGGGCAGAGCAGAGCATCTCCCAGCCCAGGCGAGCCGCACTACGCTGGTTCGCTGACTTCTCTGAAGCCACGTGATGTGTTTAAAAATACAGCCAGCGTATTGTTCAAGGGAGACAGCTGAATTTGTTAAACAGGCTCAAAAATCTGATTAGTCACTAAACAGTACAAGAGTCAAAGCAAAGCAGCTGATCCCACGGCCCAAGCCGCACAGCTGACAAATGCTCCAGCACTGATGCCCTCCTCCACCAGGCTCAGCAGGTTCGTAGCACCGGTCAGCAAGCAGCCCCACACCGACCCCGTGTGCGATGGCACTCCTGGAGTGCTACAGCAAACACCATGCTGACAGCTCGCAGGCAACGCAGTCCTGTGCCTCCTCTCCTGGCTACAGCGCCACTTTTGGAGGTTCAGGACCAGAACCCCATCCAGGCAGGACCAGCAAGGAGTCAGGGGCACATCAGCAGCCCCCGGAGGTGTTACGGGGCTATCGGTAGTGTCACCCCTCATCTCCGCCACCACGCTGGCTTGCTACAGCCGCAGCTTACACATTTGCTCCCAGGATTGCTGGGATGTCACTGCAGCTAGAAATAGAAAAACAACGAGGCCGAATCCAGTGTCCGCAAGAAGCGTAATTACTGGCCTTAAAAGGATCGAGTGCTCAGGTGTCTGAAGAGCACGGGGCACCTGAGTTTCAGCACCTACCACCACACTGGCTACAACTGACCCACTCCTGACCTCTGGCCAGGAAGCGCTGGCATCCTGCTGTTAATGCAGACAGGACTCCATCCACTCCAGCAGCTTTCCGACAGATCCCACAGGCAGCACTGAGCTACGGGCTGTGCTGAGCTTGTGGGAGACCCCCACGCCCCAGTGGGTCCGAGGGCTCATCTCAGCACCTACAGCCGCTCACAGAGCCACGGGGAGGAAGAGCTGCCAGCCAGGCTTGGCATTTGCTCCTTCATGCTCACTGAGCGATCAGGTTGCATCCCCTGAAGCCAGCCCTTGCAGGTAGCCTAGGAAACATCCGCACTGGAGACCAGATCTTGTTTCTCGCTGCACCCCTCCACCAACCTGGAGCGCTCACACACAGCTCCCTGCTGGCAGGGTCACCCGCTGAGCCCCCTCCTCAGGGAGAGCCCCACCAGAAAAAGCCACCCACCCAAACAGAACCTCTCAAGTCATTTGGACCACTCGACAGACATCCAGGGATGTTGCCTCGTCTCCCCTCCTCCCAAACAGGGAGCCTGCAGGAGAGGAGACTTTAACCATCTTTAGTGCATAAGCAAGATGCATCAGCAATTTCCGGTGTCAGGAGCATCCCTGGAGATCCTGAAGTGGAACAGCAGACACCAGATCATTTTCTTCTTAGTCTAAGCAGTTAAAAGCAAACAATCAAGTATTTTTCACACTTATGTGGGAAATTCCAGCCTAAGGGTCCACACGATTCCCATCCACCTGCTCACACAGCAGCCCCAGCGTCCAGAGCACGATGGGTGGCAGAAAGCTTCTGGAACTTTTCAGGCCACCGCTCGGAGCTGCAAGAGAGGCACATGCCAACTCTCCTTTGCAGGGGACAGCAAAACCAGTAGCTTTTAATAGAAACTCCGCTCTGACTTTTGACTCACTGCTGCAGCTTTAATGACTGAATTCGGAGCCAGCATGCTCCATCTCTGAGCACGTCAGCCAAACGCCGACAGATTTAAGAGCTCTGTGGAGCAGTCTCGACACCCGCATGGCACTCTTCCAGATCGCAGGCGCTCAGGACGCTCTCTAGAGAATGAGCATTGGAAGATCCAGTCCTGCTTTTCCTAGTAAATGCCATCAGGACACTGCTGCTGCAGTGTGCCCTCTTAATTCCTGCATCATCCTGGGGCCCCGAGAGGTACGAGCATCTCGGACCCATCACACCCAAGCCACACGTTTCACAGCAGAAGTACGCAGCTACACAGCCCACAGCCACGGCCAGGCTTAACTCTTTCAGCCAACTCCGTCCTGCAGACCACAAGTCATCTCTTGGCCCTGCTTACAGCCACGTTTCACATGAGCCCACCCCATCTCAGACCACCAACTCCCCCAGCACAAGCCGCTGTTTGCAATGCGCTCCCTGGGAAAGGAGCCCCAACAGCAAGGCGTCCAACACCCAACGCAGCCAGACTCAGAAGAGCTTTTATTCTTGCATGCTCCAGTTAGATTTACAATTTAAGATTTTCAGCACCTGCTCAGGATCTTGAAGCATATGGCTTTCTTCCCCGCATACTGTTATTTACAGCCACTTAAGGATTAGACCTTCCTGGTAGTTTTGACCAAGCCTATTTTACAAGAAATGGCTGTAAAGATGAGCCCTGAGCAGCCAGGCTTACCACTGCCAGCGGTTCAGGGAAGGACTCTGGGCAAATAAACCACCTTACCGCTATGCTGATGACAAATGACGCTTTACTGCCTTGAATAAGACCTTAAGATAAGCAGAACACTAGAGACAGAGCAGCCACTGAATTTTTATTCCCGGTGACTCAAGCTGACAAAAAGCCCTGCCACCATTAAGCTGTTCTCGAGGACTCCGGCCTCAGCTTTGGGCTGCAGGAGACCACCCAGCAGAAGGAGCCTACAGCACGTTCGACACAGCTGCTAGCAGAGCAGCGCCTCTGCCCTGTGGTGCATCTGTTCTAGGCAAGTTACCCAGAAACAGTCTTGCCCAGAGCAAAGGCACTCATGTCACTCTTCTCACATCCCTCTGCTCAAGATCTTCCCCATGCCATCGGAACACCAGTGGAGGCTTCCCCACAGAAGAACTTTGCCGCAGGGCAGCACACACTGCTCTCAGCCCCCTCACAATTGCAGGTAGCCGCGTGCACGCACACACACAAGAGACTCCCGTTCTGCCGAGCAGAGTGCCAGGCCCCAGATTCCTGCATTACAGGCAACGTCTGGCACCTGCATGCTTAATGTGCGTGCAGTCAGACACCGCTTTTGGCAGTGGCACCGAGTGCTAGATGAGCACAGGCACCCACTTTTTGAAGTCGTGCTCTGAATACATATTTCAGCCTTTGAAAGCTCGCTGCAGGGCTGGAGGAAGCCTATTTAGAAGGGACCAGAACTTGTACAAGCAGGTCAACAACGCTGAGATGGTCGCTTCTGCTGGCTGGCACCACCAGCAAGGGTAGAGGTAGGGACATTTCAATCTCCAAACACTACTCACATTGCAAGCCTACCCCTCTGCCCTGATCTCCTTTTGGAGGCAGGGGTGAAGAGATCAATAGGAGAACTCTCACCAGGAGGAGCAGAGGAGATGATTTTCAGAGCCACAGCACTTCTGCTTCCACTCGGTGACACCTGCCATGCCCAGAGGCTGCAGAGCTGCATGCACATTTGGGGCACGGCGGCGGAGGAGGGAAGCAGCGTGACCAAGGCCCTGGAGACTGAACACAGTGCAGTTTCTTTGTCATTCGCCAAATAAGCTTGTAGAGGGGAAAAAAGGCTGATGTCCCAAACAATAGCCTGCTGCAGTTCCAGAAAAACAGCTTGTCTGCAGTTTTTACCGCCCAGCCAGACTCTACCCATGTGGGGTGGGAGCAGGCTGACTGTTTTAGTCAGCCAAAAAGCAGCACCTCCTACAGACACGAAGCAGCTTCATGGCATGAGAAACATTTGCATGTCTGAAAGGCAAACGGGCACCTTAACCACCTCCTACAGTTACAGCCAACGTCTCTGTAGTTACGGCAGCGACACAGCCAGACAGGCTGCCAGGGTGAGTTTTCCCCCTCCATCACAAACAAGCACCAAGCTGCTTAGAACTCGGCCTGCTCAGCACAGGGAAGGGGGGATCTGTACTCCAGACTAACCTCAAACGGGGTTTCTGCACTTCTCACCTGCATCCATGGCACCTTATGCTGCCTGGGGGAGCCAGCATGCCTGCAGTTACAAAAGAGACCCAGGATCACAAAGAAACAGGTAAAATCTGCAAAGAACTGCTAATGGCAAAAGAAAAATCCTTCCTCCTAAGGAGAGAAGCAATGGGACAGTGCCTGGAATGGAAAAGGGGGATCTGCAGCCTTAAGTGTTCAGAGCTCACCCAAGCAAGACCTAGTGCTACTGATCAGAGCGGCAGCACGGATACCTCCCGAGGTCTTGCTGAAATCCTCCTCCTTCCATTACGCTCCCATCACTCCACATGGGGAAGAGTCACCGCTGTTACAAGAAGAGCTACCTGAAGGCAGAGGCACAGAGCTGCACATCACAACACAAGTCTCAGTCATCTCAAACCAAATGCCAACATTCAAGAAAAGTAGAGCCCAGACCAGATGTGATCAAGCATCCACTTTGCCAGCAGTAACCACTGTCTAATCAAGAGACATCACACAGCCCTTTTTTTTTTTCTGAACTACAGAAGAGGAACTCTGCCCTGACGGATTCTTCATTTGGGACAAAGAAGAACTGAGGATATTCAGGCAGCTATTTCTGGTTTGCTAAGAAGGGGCAGGGGAATAAAAAAAAGCAGCATGATCCCACAGCTGAACCGCAGAATTAGAGTCAGGACACCTGAGGTCTATTCTTGGTTCTGGCACCAACATGGTAAGTCACTTCCCCGGCGTGCCCTGAAAAATGGAAACAGCAGCAGAACCAGGAACAGAGGCTTATTGCATTAATGTTTGAGAGCACAGGTCCTCCTCCTGCTCCGAGTGTGCAGGACCTGGCTGACAGCAAGCTTAACTGCTTCTTGAGGCAGGGAATTTACTACGATGTTTCTGGGAGGGGAAAATGGATGCCCGAGGTAGATGTAAAATCAGCAAGGACAGCTAAAACATGATTCAGGATTTTAGAAGCGCGCAGGTAATTGCATTCACTAAGCAGACTGCCACAACTGCATTCGTCTTAAGAGATCAGAACAGTGAAATACAGCAAGGTTTAACACGTATCAGTCCCAGAGATATTTAAAAGCCAACATATTCAGGTCAAATTCTGCACAACAAGCTTCAGTTTTGCAAGCCTCAAGAACAAACACTTCTATATTTAAGTACTAAACTCCTCTCAATTATCTGCTGCAGCGTCCAGGGTGCAAACTCCGCAGCATGTGTTAGTTTCCGTGATAACAAGGCTGAGGCTGACTCATTTTCGCTGCTCAGCTGTATCACAGTTTGTGGGGTGTCAAGTCGATCAGGATACCAGCTTGAGGAAAAGGGAGAGCTCTTTGGAGAACGATGGGGGAGCAGCATGCTGGAAAAACCCCTCTGGGCAAAGGGAGAGCAACTAAAACAGGCTGTTGCCCCAAACACAAGCCTCTTTGGGAAATGGCACACAAGGAGGGGAGCCGGGCATTTCTCCATGGCCATCTCACAGGGATGGCGGCTGCTGTGCCCGAGAGCAGCCTGAGCTGGCAGCAGCACAGCCCTCACCTGTGATTCAGCTGTTCTGCCAGCACCTAAGGGACTGTGCACAAGAGGCGCAGACATGAGGTGCTGAGCCTCAGGACGTGGTGCTGGCTGGAGATGCTCCGTGCTGGCCCAAAGAATGTTTCTTTTTCTTCAGCCTCCTTGGGCTACGCTGCTTTTCCCAGCCTGTCCCATTCCCCATGCGGAGTCTCAGAGAAGGCAATTTGTCTTGAGCCCACAGGCAGGCAGGTTCAGACCAGCTGCCCTCCAGCAGTGCCCTCACACAGCTCCAGGTGGAAGCACTCAGCCTTGCACACACTGCAGGGTTTGTAACAAGGCACGGAGATAAAAACACATTCGGGACTTCTTCTAAGAGCTATCATGTTACAACAGATGAGCTGCAGCAGACAGAGCCTTTCATACCTCGCTCTGCCCAGCAAGTAAGCAGCCCTTCCACTGCTTAGACACCTAGCAGCTCAAGGGCTGGAAGAAAACCTGTCTGCCCTATCCCTCATTTGATTGGCACAATTTTGGGGATGAATTTTACCCCAGGCCAGAGCTTGCACACATCATCTGAAACACCCTGCCACCACCTCCAATATCAATCACAGTAGAAAAAAGACTAAGCTGCTAGTCGCCTAGGGCTGCTCAGAGCCACCGAGGAGCAGCTCCAATGCTCTCCTTGGGAGGGCACACACTTGTAAGGCTCATTTCAGCAGCTAGATGAGAGGCACACGCTTCGAACTACAATCTGGTGTCAAAAGCTTATAGGGAAGCTCCACAAGCCCCGTGTATTTGTACACACCGGCATCACCAGGCGATGAAGCAACAGACAGCTTGTCTATGAAGGGTGGAGATCTGCCAGTGCTGGAGCATTTTCTCCACCACACCTCCACCAACAATCAGATGCTTGAGAAGTCTGTGCCTTCCTTGCACCCACACTCATCTGCCATTACCTCCACAGGCTCGGTGGCCAGGCAGCAGCAACAGCCCCTCGGATGCTCAGGAGAGCCCACTCAAACATCCTTCCCTCCCAGGAGAAACCAAGGGAAAGGATTTTTGGTGGGGCGTGCCTGCTCCTGCAAGCCATCTCCAGCACAAGCCAGGAAGCTGCCCTGACCCACTTTAGCTCCTGCAGGATGCAGGCAGAGATGCTGGGTAGGTTCCTGTTCAAGTTGCTCACCTATTTGCATCTTCTGCCTTATAGCATCAGTGCAAAAAAAATAAATCTGTTTAGGAGAAGCTGCTCAAATGGCAGATCTAAAAGCTGGATTAAGAGCAGCTTCCATTAGAAACTAATTGCAAACTTGGAGTTTGGATACTTATTTTACTTATTTGATACATAAGTTATTCTGTTAAGGATCAAGCACTGCTGCCGCATGAACAGCCTGCAGCTATCAAGTGCTCCAGGCTTTCTGCTCCTCAGCACGGCCAGCTCTGGCCAGCAGCTGAGAAATCAGCCCGTGGAGTGTGATCAGCCCTTACCAAGACATCCTCAAGAAACAAGTGCCCATTAAGCATCCACACCAAGTACGTCCTCAGAAAAGCCCTACAGGAGCTAAGAGGGCACAGGGCAAGCTTTTAGGCAGGCCGTTGCATAGGCACCGCTGCAGTACAATGGGCACACAGGAGATCCTGCGAGGCAAGCCAGCTTCCAGCTTGGAAAACTGGATATCCTCCCTTATTGCGTTATTATAACTAATCTCCACATATGAGGCACTGCAACTGTGTTTGTACTCCACCAGCAAGCCCTGAACAGCAGGCAGGCTTCCCCAGAAGGGCCAGGGCTCAACATAGAGCCACCAGGCAGCTCATTCTCTTCTGAAGAGGAAAGGTGCTGAGCACACGAGACCCAGGATCACGCGAGATCCAGGATCCCCAGCACCAGCAAGCCTCTGGTTATTGCATTGCCCGAGTCACACACAGGTCTGAGGCCAGCAGGAGGTGATCACCACCTTGGGCCAGCACAACAGATATTTTGAGTCTTTCCAGACAGGCTCCCCCATCACTAGGGAGTTAGAAAAGTCCTTCCCAGGTGCTCTAGTGGCACACAATAACCTGGAGTTATCTGATGCTGAGCTCTTGTCACCCAGAAAGCCTCCTCTAGCACAAAACAAGACCTTTCCTGCAGACTGGCTGCTGAAGCCACTTGTCCACAACGCAGCAGGTGGACACCTGGACAAGCAGAGGGGCACTGGAGAAAGCACCAAGCTGCTGCCCTGCTTGGGAGCAGGCACTTCACACCATGCTGCAGCACAGGTTAGCCCAGCAGCAGATTAAACAGAATGGATGCCCTGGGGACTTCCTCACCCAGATCCTGTCCCTCCAGGGTCTTCCTCAAGCTCTGCAGCTGAGCACTCCAAGCAAGCAGCTCCAGCCCTGCAGGAAGGGCAGCACCAGCTGTGTCGTGCTCGTTAGCAACAACCACCCCAGACTGATCAGCACCACTCACCAACCTCCTCTGTGGCCATGGCACACACCAGGACAGAGTCTGGATCACCCTGCAGAAAGAGGGGTGCTTCCTTCTGCCAAAGCTAACCAGCTCTGGAGGTGGTGTTTTCTCAGGTGCCTGCCACCACAGATACAGCGTGTTGAAGACAGTCTGCGAACAGCCGGTCCTGGGGGAGCAATGTGCAGGTCCCTCTGGCTGTTATCAGGAGGAAAGGCTAGGAGTCCATGGAAACAGACGTGCTTCTTCCTGTGCAACAGGTCTTGTGTCTTGAAAGACATCCCCCTTCAGGAGATGATGGGCTTTTGCCTTGCAGGCTTTAGAGCCTCCTAACAAAGGCCCCGGCTCCCTGCCAGGCAGCGCACAGACGGCCTGCAGCCCTAGCCCAGCAGACTTTAAGCAGCCGCAGATGACCAGCACATTCACACTTACTACAGAAAGAAGTCGCTGTGCTCTGGGAAGCAGCGGAACCGAGGGCTGGGGACATCCAGCAGCGCTGCCCCACCACAGCCCGCTGCCCCAGCTCCAGAGCCGTAACTTTCAGGCTCAAGAATGAGCTGGCCTCATTCTGAGACGGACATGGCTGGAGCTGCAGCCTCAAGAGGGGATCCAAGACCAAATCCGAATCTGTTGCCGCACCAGCAGCTTCAGGGCGATGCTTAAGAATTCGGTGACATTTAGGAACTGCACATCTGCTCAGGCTGTACTCACCCAAAGACAGCATCCCAGCCTCCAGGATGGAGGCAAAGCCACCATCAGCAATTTCCCAAGACACTGATAGCAGCGTTCAGAACTTATTTAGGGGCAAGGGAACAACAAGGGTGACATCGCAGAGCAGAGCTGACCCTCCTGAAAACACCCTGGCAGTGTCGTCCCGCCCCCCCCAAGAGCCTGTGCTCAGCAAAAAGCCTCAGAGACTGCAGATCTCTGAAGAGGGGCTGAAGGATCAAGCCCTCTCTTTACAGAGACATAAGAGCAAAGTCTGAAACTGACACCAAGCACTGCTCACACCTGTGCTAGAGCCTATAGAGGCCACACTCAGCTCAGGGAACAGGACAGAAAGCTCCTCCGGTGCACTGGTACAGTGGCAAGCTTCACATTAACAGACTGGTTTTAGGATGATTTCCCAGTGGGCGAGTCTGCCTGTCCCACATAGGGAGGCTGAGACTAACCCAATATAGGGCAGACCAGGCCAGCCAGACCAAGCAGCTGGCACACAGGCAGAACACCGGTGAGGGAGCCGTGAAATCCACACTGCCTGGGTGCTGCTGTCACCGGTTCTCTGGGCAAGAACTGGAACAGGACCCCGTTTGCTCGTGCTCCTTTAGGAACAGGAAGGATAAAGGATGCCACCGAGGGCAGTCCTGCCTTGCTGCCTCTTACCCCTTCCTTGCCTCTGCAGAGGGAGGAACACAGAGGTCTTGAGGCAAGCGGCTGCCTGCTGCTGGGATGCTGTAAAGGGGAAACGCTGCCTCCAGAAAGACAGCTGGGATGCCAGCACTGGAAGTGCTTAAGGCCAGTTTCCTGCAAAAGCCCCTCCCCAGGCCACCGAGCAGCTTTCTGGGGCTCGATGAAGTACTTCCAGCCTGACAGATCTAGTGGCAGCAGCGGGTTTGATGTGCCTTCCCAGCTATGAGACAGCAGTTCACTCCTACAGCCAATAAATGCAGGCGGCTCCAGCCTGCAGCAGCTGCTGCCTCCCGGGGAGGCTCTCTCCAGACACCAGCTTCAGGGGCTGGCAGCGCGTCTGGCACGCTCTCAAGGGCTAAGTACCCATCCTCGGTGCGTTACGGTGCTGCACCCAGAAGGAAGGCGCGTTACAAACAGCCTGGTCCAGCACAGCCATTCCAGCATCCCTTTGGGAAGGGGGACAGAGGCAGGAGCAGAGCGTACAAACCGGCCTCACTGCACCCTGGCCTCCTCTGGTGTTGCATCGGGTCCCGCTGCGCCAAGCCGTGCCATGCCACCGCCCCGGGTGCACAAGGTGACACCAGGAGGGTGTGCAGCCAGCGGGTCCTTCCCTTTGGCTCAGAGCTCCGCACTGGCAGGGACGACAGGCAGCAGAGGAGGTCCCAGCTCGTCAGTGCTCAAGCACAGGCACTGCAGGGGACCACATCAGCAGTATTTTTAGCCTGATTGTTACTGTTTTTTTTTCCTTTTTGCACTTCCACCCTCCCAACCACCTCCCCATGGGTCTGCGCAGCTGAGTCACTGCTGGAACCTTCCAAAGGCATTGGGTGCCAGCAGCACCTTCCCTCCCCAGCCCCTAGAGACTGCCCAGCACTGACACAGCCTCACCTGCCCGCAGAACACCCCCAAAAGAGATCCCAGCCCTGGGGAGCAGGCTCATGCAGCCTCCTAGGTTGCAACACTGGGCGCTAGGAGTGCCTGGACATGAAAGCACCCGGCCCATGTCCTCCTTTCAGCTACAGCATGGCGAGGCCACCCATGAACGTCCGCCAGCTCCTCAGATCTACACAGCTCACAGCCCCAGGAGCGCTCCTCTGCCACCCGGAGAGGAGCTCCCCAGTTTTCAGGAGGTGCTCCTGAGCTACACGGCCTCCCCTCCCACGGAGCTTCACACTGCTGCTCCAGGGCCCTGGCAGAGCAGGCAGCCGTGGCTCTGCAGCCGCAGGGGGCATAGGCAGGCTGAAGCCGTACCACAGTCGCACACAGACCCCAACATTTCACTTCCCCAGTGAGCAGATACCATCCCCACAGCGCTTGGAAAGGGACTGGAACAACTGGGCAGGCCAAGGAGCACGCCTGGCCTAGCTGCTGCATGTCCTGGAAGGGAGGGTGGGATGGACAGGTGGAATGCGGTCTCAGGACACCCCAACCATACAGCAGGGGCGCTCCGAAGGCCTGTGTTGCTTCCCTGGAGGAGCCTCAGCTGCATTTGGGCTGGTTTATGCCCCAGTCATCCCCACCTCCTATACCGAGGGAATACCAGGAGTGAAAGTGAGGAAGTCTTCTCCAGACAATGCCGGGTGCCACCTCCTAACAGCTGCTGCTACCACAAGCACCCAGAGGCTGCAGGCCACCCAGGCACAGCCCCTTTCCACCGCTCCTCCCAAGCCTCTGTGGCAGGAGCTTCAGCACAACACACTGCAGTCCGCAGGGGCACTAGGCACAGCCTCTGCTCGCAGGGAGGTCACCACAGCACCTCCAAATCACCCCCAAAATTCACCTCCCTTACAAAACCAGAAGCCCCCCACCCTTGGAAGCGCACACATCCCCCAGCACCACAGTCTACGCAGCTCAGCCTGCGGCACACAGAAGCCTGCCACAAGCTCGTGCAAGCACTGCTGCCTGCCTGGCAGAGCGCTGCAGAGACGTCCGCACCTCTGCCAACGCAGCCTGGCAGGAAGCTGGCCAAGAGAGGGCTGGGGACGGCCGCACCACATCAGGTGGGGCTGGGACACCAGCACAGAGCAGCCACCCCAGTGCGTGACAGCCCCAGCTCTGCAGCGCTACCCCCAGCCCCACATGCCATGGTTAGTGCTGGAGGGACGGTTCAGCACCGACACGGCCTCCTTTAAGTGATCCTTTACATTATGGTCCTATAACACAGCTCAGGGCCCTATAGTCTGCTGGCTGCCATACGGGGCTCTGTGCACAGCCTGTTCTAAGGCATCTGTCCAGCCTGCAGCACCGATAACTCCCATTCCTCCATCCCCCCGCGATGCTTCAGCGGGGGTTGAGCTGGCAGTGAATCAGGTACAGGACACGCAGTGAGCGTGGTGTTCCCTGGCTCGTTCAGGGAAGCCCAGAGAACCATGTGCTGGAGACTTCATACAGCAACCGCAGCCCGACCGTAGCAGACCCTGGTTGCCTGCGCTAGGGCCCGTGAGCTCTGTCTTGCGGAAACTGGATGTGGGAACTCGAGCGAGCTGCGCTGACAAAGCTGTCATTTCAAACTCCGCCACCCCACGAGCGATTTTTACGACCGATGCAGTGACATGCTGTGCTGTGTCCCAAAAGCTCAGCTCTGCCTGTCCAGGGGCAGCACCCCGTCAGAGCACACAGTGTAAGCAGCTGGGCATTGGAGGTGGTCTGCAGCACCCCCTGGCCCCCCCAAACACCCGCACGGCACTGCCCAGGGGCTATCTACATTCCTGTCAGCAGCAACTTCATGCCTGGGGCCTCTTGTGTCACCCAAGTCTGCGCAGAGATGCACTACCCTTTTAACAAAGCAGCAGCGTGCTGCTATAAAGGGATGAGTTTCTGTAGCAACCAGGCTGAACTTGTACAAACTCTGCCAAAGCACTAGATCTTTCCATGGACTGCTACTTGAATGAGCACGCCAGCGCTGGAGAAGCCGGTCCTTACAGCCCCACAAGGCTGGGAAATGAACACATCCCTCTCTACCACACCCCCTGCCCCGCGACAGGGAGCTGCATCGAGTTTGTGCATGAGGCGCCCCTTCCTCATCCTGCGCGCACACGGTTTGACAGAGAAGGCCGGTACCTCTGCAGGAGTTAACCGAGCCTTGTGTGGTGCTGGGGAGCGCCCAGCACCCCCAGGACTCCCCTCCCATCCCAGCTGGGGATGCAGCACTAGGGGAAGGGAAGCCAGCAGCACGGCTGTAAGCCCACACCCTGCCGATCATGTAGGTTTGCGCCGGACCACAGGGGTTCAAGCGAGAAGCCATTCCGCTGCACCTCCTCCAGCCCGCTGCTCGGAGCGGACCGATGCTTCCAGCCAGGGAAGGCTCCCTCCGAATCCTCCAGGCTGAAGTTGTTTGCCAGGTGCTGGCTGCACCTACCACACCCCAGAGGCAGTCGTGCGGCCAAGCACTGCTGTGGCGCAGGGGCGAGCACTGCCGCCGGGACTCTCGCGGCCAGGCAGGGGGTCTCTCCGCAAACACACGGCTGCAACGCGCCCTGCCTGCCGCTGGGGATTTTCTCTGGCCACCGGAGCGAAGTTGGGCCGTGCTCGCAGGCGGCATGCTCAGCGCCCTAGCACCACACCCCCCACCCACTCCATGCAGGCTGAGGGAGAGGATTTCTCTTCTCCTCTCGGCTGCGTTATTCCTCCAGTGGCCTCACAGCAACAGCGAAAGATAAGCCCGGGCACTTCTGCCTGCAATGAACTGACGGCAGAGCAGAGGGGGCTGTGGCACAGCCAGCCACAGCCTCCCCAACTCAACCCTACCCTCGCCACCACGTTACACAAGCACTACAGGGCAACGAGCCCCCATCGGAAACTGCCAGCACCCCGTTACACAAGCTATCACTGCATTAGCTTTAAAAGGGCAAAAAAATAAAAAAGGAATCCAGCAACTGTTGCTGCGTGTGTCAGACTCACCGGACTGTGTGCTGGTTTGTGCTGCAGCATCAGAGTCCTGGGTGCTCCAGGGTCTGTCCCACCCCGTCAGGTTGAGGGACTGCAGGCCAAGGCACAGGTCGTTGGTGTCGGGGAGGCCACGGGAAGACTCTTGCGTGGATGTGGGGAAAAGCATCCTGCTTGCCACTGCTTCTTCAGAGTCCTGGAAGTCTGCTCAGATTGAGAACAAACAGAAGCTTGAGAGTTCAGGGCTGCTTTTCTTTCGAAAGAAGGAGTTTTCTGAAGCGTTAAACCCCAAGGCAGGTCTGGCGCTGCTCTGAAGCCACTGCCACTGCAGCCAGCGGTTGCACCCCAAAAGGGAGGGCTACCATATGTCCAGAAACCAGCCCCCCACCCCCCTCAGCCCCTCCACCTTCCTATCCCGCCTGCATTACTGACTGGGTCAGCATGTGACCAGGCTGCTGATGCTTACTGTGCTGACAGTGACGTCACTCAGCCATGCAACAGAACCGCATCAGCTCTTACAAAATAGGGGTAAGAAGAAAGGATGGATTCCCCCGAAAGACAAGGCGGCAGGCAGGAGGAAAGGGGTGCAGCTCCGGTAAGCCAGGCAGCACAAAAGCAGAGCTCCACAGCACAGCAGACAGCGATCCCCCCAGCGACGACGATCGCAGCAGCGACAGAGCAGACAGTTAGTTTTAGTGCTACCCAGCTCTCCTGTCCCCGCCTCCCTCCACCCACAAAACCCAAAAACACTTTAGTCCTGGACAGCCTCCAGCTGCTGGCTCCAGTTCAGAGCCCGATGCAAAGCTTCACAATTCTGCTAGCATAATCTATTCGGTTCAGCTCGGCCACTCTGCCTCCCTGACTCTGCATTGTTTACCACTGAGTAACAAGGATAACCTTCACCCCCTCCCCGCTACCCAGAGGGAAGCGCGTTATCCCTGTCCGGTCCGCGTGGGCACATCACACCAGCGTAGGGAGCGCAGGACCCGTTTCTCATTGGGAATTTCCGTGGCCTATTTATTTCCCTTCCGCCTGCCCGGTCCCCCCCCTGCCCTGAGCCCTCCCTTCCCCTGCGGGAGGTGCGCAAGCCTACGGTACTGGAGACGCCGGATTCCTGCCTCGGTTTAAGCCCGTGCCAACAGCCTAAGGAAATGCAGCAGGTTCATAGTCTACGAATTCCAGCTTAATGCGGGATCTGGGGGCTGATGAAACCACAAGATGCTCAGCCGTGCTACCCGAAATCTGAGTCAGAGGGCATTTATAAGCCAGCTCCAGGCAGTGGCAGCTGTCTCCTCCTCCTCCCCCTGCCCCCTTCCCTCCCACTGTGCCATCAGATGTGCACCTCGTGCACACGCTGCTCGCGGCTCTTCAGCGACTCCAGCCTGTCACGTTATCCCTCACGTGCGGCCCCGGCCATCCCAGGCAGCCTGCCGGCCTCCACAGGCCTCCTTTTCTGCACCCATGGCCGGATCCCTCCTCACTCACCACCCAGCACAGCCAGGCACCGAGGTGGGGCCCTTGCCTTCGCCCCGCAGTGGTTTCAGCAGCTAAAACACCACAGTCAGGATGCAACCAGCTGAAACTGTACCTGCTGACAACCAGCTGCCTCCCTGGCCACAGCCTCCTCCATGGTACTTCGCTGGCATAGCATCCACACGGCTTTTCCTACTCCCCTAGTAGTGCTAGTACGAGCTGTAGCACGCCAATTCAGTCGCATCGCTACCAGGCGCCTGTAACAGCATCGAGCATTTCTCTGAAAGCATCGTGCCGCATCTTCGGCTGGGTATTTTACTGCATTAATTCCTCCTGTACAGTTTTCAGATTGCTCGTTTTGGACAGGCCCTAAAAACATTTATAATGCAGCTGTAGGGAGGAGAGGATAAAGGCACATTGCTCAGACAACTCAGTTCCCACAGCAACCATAACTTGCCCATATGAATATGCAACATTTCTGTGTTTATGGAAATGCACAAGTGCTCTGCCTGAGTCCCCATCCCTGGCTGGAAGAGGCTACCATGCGCCTGGGGAGCAGAATCTCACAGGTTTTGTACCATCTTCACCACCAACTCCCACCACACCTGATGCTCGGACAAGCATGGACACAAGCGGAAAGTACTGACAGACAGCAGAACTCAAATCCCATCCAGAGCCCCTCTGGAAAAACCTACCACTGAACAAATCAGGAAAAGAGGGAACAAACTCAAAGCGCTCATGCCACAGCATCCTAAGCCAGACATGCCAGCTTTCCCTCGCTATCCCTATTTCTCAGGAAATAAGCTATTTTGTTTAATTGAACCCAGTCAGATTTGGGTTCAGAGCCATGTTTCCTTCTGACGACTTCAACCTACACTGAAGATGAGCTCTCTGCAATTCAGTTTACGTGCATAGCTGCTGAAACACAAAGCAGGATTTACTTAGATAACCAGCATTTCTTAATTAGACCTTCTCCCAACCGAAGCAAACAGCCAGCACAAGCCTGCTTCCCCTTTAACGGCAAACAGCCACGCTGAAAGATGGATATGGGTCATCAAGGAAAAAACTTAAAAAGGGAATTTAAAATAGATTTCTGGAATGCTTATTTTCAAACTCAGAATGGAAATTTGTTACAAAGCAGACGATTGTTAATGGCACACATGTAAAACTAATAGGATGTAGGGCAGGAGGAATTAATTTCCTACAGAAATCCAGTCTGAAGAGTCACAACCTCAAGTTAGTTGCAAGTACATGCCTACCAAATATTAGTTTCACTTTGCAATCTGACCCAGCCCGGCCCAGCCCAAATGCTTTGCCGCAGACTTTTCCAAGCCCCGAGAACCAGCCCGAATCTTTCCAACCTGGGTTTTTCCCTGGAGTTGCCCCTGGAACCCAACCATCGTGGCAGAGGGAGCCGTGCTGCTGTGCTGGGCTCGTGCCCGAGCCGGTCGGGTTTTGTTTCAGCAGCATCCTGAGAAGCAGGTCCTTAGCAAAGCGCTCCTGTGCGAGTCTCGGCAGCTCTCCCAGGCAACGTCCTCCCACCGGTCCGGGACGTCCCCAGAGCCAGGGCACACGGCAGCACAGGCTGGGCAGCTTTCCACACTGTCGCCCCGACAGAAAGCTGCATTTTTCAGACTTCAGATGTTAGCCCCGCATTTAAGGCATTTCAAAGGCTTCTTAACAAGGAGCATCTCCACGCAGCTCAGCCCTTAACTTGCAGCTCAACCCTACCAGCAGGCTTACGCAAGCCCCAGCCACTTGTCCCCACCCCAGCACTCCCTCCCCACTCACACCAGTTTAGGCAGATGAGCTTCCACCCTGGAAGCTGGGCTGGGGCACGGATCTGGTTAAAGCCGCGCCACCAGGAGTTAGTTTTAGCCTGGCTCGTTTCCTCCATCTGGTATGCAGTGTGGCTGCACCAGCCAGGCATTTCAAACAGGAAAATATTTAGAAAATTACAGCTTAAGCCTGAGTGGAGAAGACAAGGGAGGACTGGCACCAAGCACCACGGCCCACAGGCAGCTTGCAGCAGAGGGGTTAAGGCAGCACGGGGAGCTGAGCGCAAGCCAGGCCCTGCCCCATAGCAGCAGCATCCCCTCAGTGCCAGACTTGTTCTGCAAACTGATACATGCAAGCACCAAGGCATTCAGACATCCAAGCCCTCCAGACGCAGGCCACCTGCAAAGCCAGCTAAAATCCAGCAAGCACGCTTTGTCTTGAAAACTGGGAAAATTCAGAGGGGAAAAAAAGGAAGCAGAATGGTTAAGCACACACAAACCAAACGCTCCTCCTGCTGCTGTGGCCATGCAAGGTCCCCCTTCCCTCCCACACACTAATTTCTAGCGGAGCCTGAATGCAGAGGAAGCCCCTCCACAAACAAGCGTGGGCACAGGGGAGGGATAAGAGCTCTGCTGTAAAACAGAGCGGAAGGAGCTCTCTTCACCAAGAGATGCAGCTCCAAGGCATCTTTGCGTGCAGCAGCATCGCAAGCTATAGCTCTGAACTTTCAGATCAAATCTAGAGAAGCAGGAGGCCAGGCAAACCCTGCTAAGCCCTTCGGGTCACAAGCGGAAAGGCAGCTCACAGCAGGAGTGCCCTTTTGCCTTTCACACCTTTTTATCCCTCCGGTTTCAAAGGCTAGGAATTGCATCCATGAAAATTAAGCTTCTCAAATACATTTTGCGTACAAGGCAGACTACAACAAATCTTGAGCGAAATCCTGTAGAGGATGAGCCAATTGTATTCCTCAGGTACACCGGGGATCATCAGGGGCTTAGGAAAGCTCTTGTTAGGCATAAACCTACTAGTTACAAGAGGTTTTTCTAATACACAACTAAGCATCTTCCCTGTAATCTGAAAAACTCCTCAAGTGGAGAAATTTGTTGCTGCATGAACCATTTCACAGCCAGCTGAAGGAGTTTGACTTCTTTTGGTAACCACAAGCACTTCAAGAGCTAGCAACCAACTATTTAAGAAACTAAGAGCAGCTGCAACTTAGGCTCACTGCTCTACCTACTTCTGAGATACTGCCACAGGATTAGTGCCCAAAAACCTGAACAACCAAACACCATCTCAGCATAGCATGTCAGGAAACCCTCAGGAAACCTGCTGGATCTGCAGCGACATCCCATTCAGCTCTCCTGGGTTTGTGTCCTGGGCATATGGCACTTATCTGGGGCAAGCCACAGCCTTGCCCTGGTTCAGGCACCCTGCTAACCCCACGAACTCGAGGCAAATGGTGCTATGCTTTGGGTCACCGTCCAAAATATTTTGTTTCCTCATCCCAGATGTCATCTATCCAGTGCTTCAGTCCTGGTGGCTGCAGGGCAGTGAAGGACAGAGGCATTTACATTACAGTACCAGGGAGGACTTTTTGGGTGGCTAAACAAGGGATGCCATTAACAGCAACTGATGGCAGGTAACAAGCTGATTTAGTCTTGGTCAGCATTTGTCCTTTAGCTTTCCTTAAATAAAGGAACTCCCCAGAATCATTAAGGGCTGATGGGTCTCAGCTAGCAGCCTTTACACTCATCTGGGCACCTCAAGCCACAGGAAGTGGTTTAAGCATCCCCCAATCCTCTGAACAATGGACTGTCAGTTTACAGACAACACACGGCTACATTTGGGGTACCTACAGCCATTTCAAGCCCTTGTTTTCAGTCCACATTGCCTTTAGTTGAAACAAGTCCGTTTAACCAGGTGAATAAATGGGCATACGGCATACAAAGGCTAAAGAGAAGGAGCTTTACTTGCTGTTCCACTTAAGCTGGAAGTTGTCCCTACAGAACACCCTGGGGATTTCAAAAGCTGGTTGGGCTTTCCTACCCAGATCTAGTAGCTGCACCTTCCACCCAGCAAGGCCAGGCTTTGAAGCCTGGCAAAGAAAGCCACCTGAACATCTGTGCAACAAAAGCTACCCAAAGAGAACGGCTTCGCTCATGTTCTTACCCGGACTGGCAGCGAGCACACATATTAGCTTTACATTTCAGGGAGTAGAACCAACACCAGAAGCTGTGGCACGCAGGGCCACAACAAGCTGATGTCTGCGTGACATGCAGCCATGCTGAAGAAGTTTTGCCTTTCAGGCTGATTCAGTGCTCTCTGAAGAGAGGCAGGTGTTTTGAAGCACCGCACGATCCTGTCTCGGAAGCAACCAGACAGGTTCCACAATTACAGCCTTCATGGCCAGCAGCCACTGTGCTGCTGCGCTGTACCCTTCAGTTTGGGCCTGACCTAAGCCTTGTGTTTCGGAAACTCCTGGAGCAAGCACCCATAAACGACTGTGGTGTCAGGCTGGGCCTGACAGCTCAGATCATTTTGACGAGGCAATTAAGTTCACCAAGGATTATCATTAACTGCAAACTGATCTTTATAGAGATTTAACATTAGGTATGCCCACTTAAGTCTCCAGTGGCAGTCCCTTCCGCCATCTGGATAACTCTCCACCTGTGCCAGGAACAGGGCCCTGAATAAGCTCGTTGTCTCACATTGCTCAGACCGATGCCGCGTCCATCTCCGTGCTGCCTTGCTGCGCACTTCACCACACCAAGCAGGGCATCTCCACACGTGTCTCCCCAATAGCATTAGTGAAAGGTCATGAACTTCTGCAGTCCCTCCTCCACCACTCGTAATCCTCTTAAGGCTGAATGGGGCTTCTTAAACACACATCCAATCCAGGATAAATTTAGTTTGACCTGAGGAAGACAACTGAAAAGCTGGAGGGACCACGAACAGATTAAAAGTACAAGTTTCCCCCACTGGAATACATCTCTTCCCTAAGCCCTCCCACTGAAAGAGGGGAAGTTGAACAAAGGCAGTACTTTTAACTGCTACAGCTACTACATTAAGGGTGGATCTCCAGGCTCGTTAAGTTAAGAGGCAGTAGCGAGGACTGCAGGAGCTATGAGCTTTATGTTAATGTAGCCTAACTACTATGCACAATGCACAAGCTGTTCTTGCACTGAGTAAAAGCACCAGACTCACGAATTCATCAGGAGTGATTTAACCCAGAGCCAAGTCACTACATGAGAAGTCCCCAGCTCTGACCAAGGGACAGCTTTGCAAGGCCACCTACCCAAAAGCCAGGCTCACTAAAAGACCCTGATCCAGCAGAGCCTTGTCCTGTTCACTCAGGAACATGGAGAACTGACCTGTAGAACTGCAGCACTCAGGCCCTTGCTACCTCCTGAGAGGTCCCAGTGCAGACTAACGAGGCAAGGCCAGGACTGCTGGTGGGCTAACAACATGCACCAGACAGACGCTGACCCACTCCAAATATTTGCAGTTGGCAGTTGCTGGACCAGTCAGGACAGCTCAGGTTACTTATTTTCAGTCTCTTGTGCAGCCCAGAGGCAGCTTCTGGAAAAGTCACGTTCCCATTAAATGGTGAAGGCACCAAAAGCAGCCACTTCGTAGCCCTGGCTCAGCAGCACCCAGCATCACCAGGAAGCAAGTCCCACCTCTCCTTGTGCCATCGCACACATCCATGCAGCTGCACAAGAAACTCAATGCAAGCCCAAAACCTCCATCAGGGTGCTGAGATGGGCCCCCACACTGGTCCCCAAACTGCACTGTGCCAGCTGTCAGCACCTACCTGTGAGACCAGCCTCACCCGCCAAGCAGGAACAAGAAACATTTATTAGGATGTCCCAGAAAGCACAACTTTGCTTGCACCACAGCAGAAATAACACGCTACTGGAAGCCTCCTTTTTCATGGAGAAGTACCATCATACCTGTCCTACAGGATGGTCTTCCACAGAAGTAACTTGCTGACAGCCTGAAGCACGCAGCTGAGCACCACAGAAGGGAAATTTACCCACTTCCCAATTAAGACTCCACCTCAGCAGCCCTGTGACAGGAAAGACCCCACTTCATCTAAGAAATACCACAGCAACTGACAGACCAAGAGAGATTTACATGCAGAGGGTCATAAGCAGGTTCATTTCATGCCAGTCCTTCAGACAAGAGCTTTGGAAGACAGCACTGTAAATCAGCGTTGTTACACCAGCTCTAAGCCCAGACCTAAAGCCAGAACTAACCCACATCTTCACCAGGTGAATCTGCTCTGGTGGGATGAAGTACATCCAACTAAGTTAAGTTTCAGCTTACTTGCCAGCATTAATTAGGAAGTGCTCCATTCACAATTAAAAACAGAATATGAAGGGCTATAGCTAAGACTTCAATGAAGCAGCCAGAAGGAGCCCTCATGAACCCAATGAGTGTATTTTCATTTATTTTAGGTTTAATCCTCCCTTATTATTCCAGCACATCAAGGTCAGATGCAACACTGACAACCACTGTTTTAAGGGACAAAAATTTCTAACCAGCTCAGTACAACAGCAATCTCAAAAAAAGCACCACTTATACACACCACTGACCTGAATGAGTTAATATTCTCTATGCAACTGCTCAAAAGTAAACAGCATATCCTCCAGAACTGTTTTGCTTGCCATGCTTCAAGCAATGCTGGGTATAGATTCGTACCCAGAAGCGAACAATTCACTTCCTCCAGCATTTCTGCAGCGCCAGCACAGGATCACATGGCCAGATCAGCCCCTGGTCCACAGCGCTAAACCCTTCAATACGCAGGAGATTAAGCTGCACTGGAAGTCATCTGGTAGCAGTCGTTTCACTAGGCCAGCACAACGTCGCACTGCACAAGTGCCCAACCTGACCACAAGGTGTCCAGAAACCAGTCTGGAGCTTTCCGTGCCCGTTTGGTTGAGGCTATCCACCGGCACAAGCGGCTACAAAGAGAGCTTGCAGCGGCCTGCAAGGTCACCAGCTGGTGAGGTTTTTCCTTTACTTCCCACTTTGTTTTGGGACAAGTCCAGAGGGTCAGTTTGCTTCCAATAATGGCAAAAGTGTTTATTGACCCTATAATTCAGAGGCTGGAGGAGCAACAGCAATCTCTTTCAAGCACCCAAATCCTTGGCACAGAAGTGCACTGGCAAGAGGAACAGCAGGCTCTGGGCAGGTACATTTACTGGCAGATCTCGTCCACTGTAAAGGGACAAAAGCACGTCCTTCAGTTACATAAAAATAAGTCTGGACCCAGTACTCTTTGCTTTGGCACAGAGCCTCCTGTTTTGAGGCAAATCAAGTGCAAGGCAGCAGAATATTCCCACCGCCCTCAGCCCGCACAAAGCAGGAACTTGCGGAACTGATTTCATAATCTCAAGCTCCTCTTTGAGAGAAAGTCTTCTACATGCACTGCTCTGTGTGTTCTTCAACACGAGATTAACTAAGCTGTAGCAAACCAAACACGGTTATTCAAAAGCCTTTTGCATTTTATGTATGCAGCAGATCAGCCATAGGAGCCACCAAGAGATATAATCCTGCCTCCAGGAAAGGCAGACTGCTTTACTGCTGGAACCACCTATGCCAAAAGCAGCTGGCAGATGATGCATTACACACAGGTCAGGCAGCGAGAGCTCACATCCTGCCCACACAGGACCTGGGGGAACATGAAGCCAGCCTTCCCAGGCACCTCCACACTGCCAGGGAACACAGGGTTACCCATCTCAGGCTCACAAAGCCCCCCATCACCAAAAAAGCATTAGCCCCAACTTCAAGCAGCTCTTTGTTCACAAGCAGGTGCCAACCACCACACCACCAAGGAGCATACCATGTTTGCCAGGTCCCACTGAGCAACTTCCCCATCCTACCAACCCCTGGCCCTCAAACTCGCCTCTAACCCAGCCAAACACATCACCTGGCAAGACGTCACGTTTGCTTTTTGTGACAGGAGTGGTGCAGACTCCACTGAAATCCAAAGAGTTGTCCAGCATGGCGTTTATTCGGCGAAATATATCTGCATTGCTGCACGTGGAAAGAGCAGGGGCATCCGGGCTATCCCAGCAGTCTTTTATGCTCCTCCCAGTATCTTCCTTCTGGTAAGAAAGAAGAAGCATTAGTGTTAAGCACGCTACTACTCACCACCCTACTTTCAACACATTGTGGAAAGCCTGGATTGCCTCCAATACTCATATTAGCTTTAGCTCCAGGTCTTCGCAAGGTTCAGACACAATTCTTTGCACTAAAGAAACAGTTAAGCAAAAGGGTCAGCAATTTGCCAGCACTGCACGCCAGACCAGGGCCGCCCCAGTCACAAGCAGGCACCAGCTCACTGAAACTGGGTGAACTTTAGACCAAGAGCCACAGCACCCAAACCCATTCAACTGCTAACACAAGCTCCCTGCCTTCCTTCCGCACAGCACTTCACACTGAGGCACAGACCGCACTCCTCCTCCCCAGGATCAGCTTCCTGACACCGGGGGACACTCATGGTCAAGGCAGCCACCACCTGACACCACGGGGGTTCCTCCCGCACACGGTACAGCTCACTTCACCGCTCTCATTTTGGAGCTCCGGACAACATCTTGGAAAAGCCAAGTCAGCAGCCACGCAAACGCTTCAGGCTTATGGAAAAAGCCAGAGTTCCCAGCTAATCGAACAGCCCCAAAGTCCTGAGGTGTCACTCAGCAAGGTGAAATGAATCCCAGTCTTCTCTTTAGTTAGCAGCTGCTTATCAGAAGGGGGTTACCCAACAACAGCTCTGCTTTATCACAATCCTCCACCAGCACCGACCTACCAGTTTCAAGGTTTTTTGGGTCTGACCATCCTACTACAAGCCAGGGCTCCCAGTAAAGCTTCTTCTGCATGCCAAGAGCAAAACCCTCCTGCTTCTTGGTGCCAGTCCAGAGACCCAGCAGCAGCAGCTGCTTCCCCCAGCTCTGCCTGCAAGCCACTTCCACACCCAGGCTTGCTTCAGTGCAGCTGCACAGCACTCAAGCCCTTGCCACTCTAGAAGCTGCTAAACAATCTCCATCCAGCATTTTTGGACCACAGGCAAGTCTCCCCGCCACCCAAAAGCTACTGCAGCAGAACCCTGCTCCTGAACACGCTGAGCAAGCAGTATTGCCATCAATTAAGACGCACATTAAAGAGAAGCGCAGGAAGGCACAGCCACTCCGGTTTTGGCCTCTGGACCAGAATCCCTGCCATTAAGCAAATCTAGCTGGAGCCAAATTCAAAGAACTGAATCACAGCTAGGCTGGCAAACAAGGCCTCTGCTACTCCAAGACACACAAGAGCCTATAGCTTTAAATTGGGCCATCTGTATTTGTCAAGGAGCCGTTTAATCCATCCGCCATTTGGATGTGATCCTGCAAGTTTGGGGCCTGCCTTCCCCACACTTCTGCTCTGCCCAGCAGCACGCCTGAAGCACCAAGCTGGTTTTCCTTTTCAAATGATCCTGTACTGATCTTTCCAGCATGTGGCCTGTAACTGGATGCAAGAGGCAAGCCTAAACCAAATTTCACATGGAAATGGGAACTTGGCCCAGCCTGAGCACGGGACTCACATTTCCCCCATTCCCCACCTTGTGGGCAGTTTTACTGCCATAAAGCACTCTCAGTTTTCCACGTCCCGGTCAACTACAAGCAAACAAACCCATCCTGGAGGAGGCAGCAATAAGCCAGGGAATTGTCAACTCCTGTGATGCCTCCAGGTAGGAGGCAAGCAACTGATTCAGGATTTCAGCCTGCTTAAGACTATTGCATCTAATTCAGCACCACTGCCTGGGATATTTGTCTGGAAAAAGACCCAGCCCACCCTCAGATAAGGCCCTGGAACTCTGTCAGCACAGCACAGGAGCATTTACAAGCCAAGAATAAACAGGTAGGGCTCAAAGCAAGCTTCAGGCAAGAGTAAACAGGCAGAGCAAGCTTTAGGTCATCTTTATAAAAAGCAGCTGAGGAGTACAGAAGCTCAATTTAAGAGAGTATTGCCAGTCATCTTTAATAAAAAGGAGTGCCGCATCAGGCTGTTCTGGCACAAGCGTGAAATGCCATATTCTCCTCATGTTACTGCTACAGAACCTCTTAAAGCAGGAGGCAAAGCTTTTTCCTCAGAGTTTGTGCTAGCAGGACAAAAATAAACTCCAGTGGCCAACCAAATGCCTGACCTGTTCCTGCTCATTTAGCATTTGATGCTTCCCACAGCTGGCAGCACCAGTCCTGCCACAAACAAGAACAAAAAACAGCAAGAGGATCGCCAAGCATTTTTACAGAATTTCCTTTTACTTAAAGAGCTTTTAACTTTAAAGACTGAAGGATATCCTAGAGATACTGCAGGCACCACCGACTTCAGAGCTGGCATCCAACACTTTGTGTAGGCAGTGGCTCGTGTCTCTGCATCTTCCCTGGTGAAGCTCACCCACCTCCCTGGCCCCCCAAGCCAAAAATACTCCTTTAAAAGAGCTCTGCAGGTCTCTGAAGCATGCAGGGTCCAAACGACTAGACTACACAGGCTGCTGAACAGAAGGAATTCACAATACATAGCTGGAGAAAACATCCACATCCCTTAGTCTCACCAGGAGTTAACACCAAAGCACAGGGAAATGTTTGAGGCTGCGTGCTCCAGAACCTGCTCCATTCTCACCTTGAGCAAAGAAGCATTTTTGAATGCAGCGAGGATTAGCTTTCAACACTATCTTGAAGGACTTTGCTGACCAGAGCAATACATCAACAGTTACACTCTTGCTCCTCTGGACCACACCACAGCAACTACAGCCACAGCCCACACTTGAAGCTGCCCCCCCCGCCTTCACCAAGGCATGAAGATCTGTGCCCAGTGCGCTACAAGGCTCTGAAGCCCCAGGGAGGGACCATCAGGTGCCAGACACTTGTAGCACCACACTCCAAACAAAAGCCACCTGGGCAAGATGGGGAGCACCTGGCTTGATGTGAAACAAGGCAAGAAGTTGTTTCTGCTCCCAGAGAGCAGCAGAAAGACAACTAGCGTGCCACCTCACCTGCTTGCTCTGCATCCAGAAGCTGGCAGCCAAAACATCATTGTACCTGCAGCCATCAGGTCCCTGGGGTTCATGTCTTATCAACCCCTCAAAGCCATGACTGCAGCAGCACTTAAAGGAGATCCCACACAGGACACCCACAAGACACGGACCTGCAGCAACTCAGTCCATGGAACAATGTCTGCTCACGTAAGCAAAAGCCACTAAAGATATCTAAGTGGAAACAAAGGCACCTCCACAGCTCTGACATAGACACACCTGAAGGAAACCTAGCATTTAAACAGCAGATAATGAAATCCCATGGCCAGGAAGCACCCCCAGCACTGTGCAGGATTAGGATATCCTAATCCTGAGGGAAGCTATTAAACACAGCTCAGCTGCCAGCATAACCAAGATGTGCATTAGCTCCTTAGGAACAGGCAAGGCTCGTCCACCCCAGCTGCGATTCAGCCTTTACTCATTATGCTTTCCATGGAAATCCCACAGAGGCAGCATCATGCTGATGCCTGAAGGGGTTCTCAGCCAAGAGGGTCTTGAATCCTGAAAATTTAAGACGTTGTTAAAATAGCATGAGTTTCAACATAACTAAATCAAGATGGCTCTACACTTCAATCAAAAGCAGCTCCAGAAGTCTCTTACTGGCATGCTTTGCTTCCCAAACCAAAGTCAGGTACACCAACAGAAAGCACTACTCTGATGCAACTGTTCCTACAAATCAACGCTGCTTAATGAAGCAACAATTTAACATGCCCAGCCCATCCTGTCCAGCGCTCTCACCACCAGCGGGGCCACACTTCAGCAACTGCTCCATGGTTTGCATGGAGAGAGCCTCGAACACATCTGCCTGGAAACAACCCTGTTTGGAAAAGACTTCGTTGGATTTACTTTTACGTGGGAGCGCTGACTTCAGAATTACACCAGTTTTACCAAAATTCCTGTTTTGAAAGAAGTTTCACTGCTAAGCACCTACTTTTTGGTAGTTTGTTTTTTTTTTTTTTCCCAGAACTGAATACTTCGAAACTATTATCCAAGCTGCCTTAGAAACAAGTAGCAACCCAAACAGAGGCTTCAGCACACTATCAACATAGAAGAAGGCCCAGGGAGAGCACTCCAGCTGGAAAACCTAAGAGCCCTGAACATTACCTGAATGAAACATTACCAAAGCATCACCTCCACCCTTCGCACAGCTGCAGCTGCCACCGCTTGCATCCCCTTCTGTTGCCACACGGCTAGCCTATTAACCAACCCACCTCAACGAGCACTGAGTTTAGCTGGGTATTAAAAAAAAAAAAAAAGAAGTGAAGCCTGGAGAACACTCCGCACAGGTGTGGGAGCACAGAGAGGGTGCAAACTACTACTAAGTAAAAAACACGCAGACCTCCCTCTGCCTACAAAAAGGGGTTTTAAGCCATTAAGTGAGACCATGATACACCAACAACTCTTCAGGGGAGACCCCGCGGGCGGGGGGGTTTCGCCTCAGCGCGTAGCGCTGAGGCGAAACCCCCCCGCCCGCGGGGTCGCCCCTGAAATCTCCTCAGCGCCCCCTTTTCCCGCCCAATCTCCTCAGCGCCCCTTCCCGCCCAGCGCTCACCCGCCGCGCGCCGCCAACGTGCGAAGCCACGTGAGGGGGCGGCGGGCGCGGCGAGGAGGGGGAAGAGGAGGAGGAGACCGCGCGCCGCGCCGCCCCGCCCCTTCTCCCCCCCCCCCCCCCCCCCCTCCTCCTCCTCTTCCCGCCCGCCGCGCGCCGCCTCAGCACGGCGCTCGCTCGCTCGCTCACCGGCGGGAACGCCATGGGCGCTGCACAGGGCGGGGGGGGGGGGGGCGGGTCTCGAGGGACCGGCGGCAGCGCCGGGCTCCGGCCCCCCGCCGGGTTTTTAACGCGGCCGCGGCGCATGCGCGTGGCGGCGCTGTCCCGCGCGGCCGCCTCGCGCCCCCTCACGACGCCGCCGCCGCCTCGCGCCCCCTCACGACGGCCGGCGGCCGTTGGGCGGCTCCTGACGGGGGGGGGGGGGACGGTGAGGGCTGGGTGCGGGCTGCGTCGGCTCCGCTCGGCGCCTGGGGTGCAGCTCTGGGAGCCCCGGTACGAGAGGGAGTCCGGATCAAGGGGCTGAGCAGCCCTGCTGTGAGGAGAGGCTGGGAGGGCTGGGGCTGCGCAGCCTGGAGAGGGGGATCGGGGGGGGGGGGCTCGTCCCTGGCTGTAAATACCCAGGGGAGGGTGCGGAGGGGACGGAGCCAGGCTCTTGTCAGCAGTGCCAGGACCAGAGGCGCTGGGCGCAAGCTGGAGCCCAGCAGGATTTCCGTCTGAACATCGGGAAACGCTGTGCTGTGCCGGTGGTGGAGCACTGGCGCAGGCTGCCCAGGGATGTGGAGTCTCCGTGGAGATTCACATCCCACCTGGACACGGTCCTGGGCAACCCGCTCCAGTGGCCCCGCTAGAGCAGGGGTTGGACCACGTCTCCCAGAGGTCCCGTCCAACCCAAACCACCCTGTGGTTCTGTGGTCCGGCGTAGCCTGTGCTCGTTCTCTCCCCCCCTGTGCCCGGCTCCCAGGGCTTGTCAAGGGCTGAAGGCAAAACTGGGGCTCTCTGGAATCTCACCCAATTGCTGGGAGGGGAGAGCTGGATAAAGAGACGTTTTTCCTTCTTTTTCTCTCGAGTTTAGAGACGAAATGCCTCCTGGTGCCGGCCCTGCAGTGGCATGGCAGAACAGACACAGCCCTCACGTAGCAGGCATTTCTGCAGTCAAAACACCAGTGATTCTGCTTTGAACAGACGCCTGGAAGCCTCCCAGGTCTCCTCAGGTCAGGGCCAAGCCTCCTGCCCTCTGCCAAGCAAGTGCAGGTGTCCCTGATGTCCCTGCAGCAGAGCCCGGCGGGGGACATTTGGGGACTGGCCCTGCCACTATACACACAGAGTAGAGAAGGGTGCGGGTTTGAGGAGAGCTTTATTGGCCATAATAAATAAGGTTACACTGGGTGACTGTGGCAAGAGGTGAGGGACTAGAGCCACCGTGTCCTCACCGAGCAGGACATTGTCCTATCCTGCTCCTTCTTCCCAGAGGCAAAGCCAGCCTGGGTATCACTGCCTCCTGTCCCACTTGTGCCGCCATGAGTACTGGGGTGGGGAATAACCCCGGAACAGGGACAGGAGGGTTTTGGGGAGTGGTGTGGGGCAGAGGGGATGGGGGTGTGTGGCAGGGCCTGGCTGTCACTGCGCCAGGGCCTGGACGATGTCCTTCACCAGCATGGTGCCGATCACCATCTTCTCGCTGTTGACGGTCAGCTGGGCTGCGGCTCCCTCTCGCCGCTCCAGGGTGACGAGCACCAGGCTGCCACTGGTCACCGTCTTGGCCGCAAACCTGCCCGCCAGCAAACACAGGGCATCAAGGTGAGCTGTGCTCCTCTGTCACCCTCCTGTCCCCTGTCCCCAGCCCCTGGGATGCTCCAGTGGGGGCTGGGGAGGTGTCTGCCACCAACAGCCACTGTCACAGTGGGTCTGGGTGCAGGTTCCTGCATGCTCCTTGTCCTTATGGAAGCTCTGAGCGTCCCCATAACTGAGCTGATTTGATTTGGGTCGGACTGCAGGGGTGACAGTGCCTGCCCAGTCCCCAGGCTGGACCTTGCAGTGGGTCACTGGCATGGCACAGTCCCCAGGGAGCTGAGGTCCCCTGGGGTGTCTGGTTACCTGTATTCATTGTCAGCTCCGCAGGGCACACGTCCCACGTTGGCAGCCGAGGTCACTTGCTGGACGATGGCGTGGTCACTCCGGCATTTCTCAGGCAACGTCAGCTTCTCCGTGATCTCGCTCATGCCCGTGAGCTTCCCTGGAGCAGGCAGCAGAGCCCCTGCCTGTCTCTGGCCATGCACCCAACCCTGCGCCCACCACTGACAGCAGTCGTATCCCCACCAGCTCCCATTTTGCTGTCCCCAAATCAAGCCCTGGCTCCTGTCCCCTCCTGTCCTGCCCCAGGCTGAGCTCTGTCCCAGGCCACCTTGTTCCTATGGTTTGCGCATGGCCTCACATCCAGGTTCCCATGAGGTCCCAACATGCTGTCCTGCTTGCTCCTCTCCAGCTTGGCAGAGATGGATTTAGGAAAAACCTTTCCTCCGTGACCCTTTCCGGGCTTGTCCCTGTCACCATGCCCGGTGGCAGCAGCCTGCAGCCACGTCCCTAGAGACGGGCTCCTGCAGGCAGCAGCACTGCGGGGCGATGGAGCCAGGTACCACAGGGCACTGAGCACACCCCAGCATCTCCAGCTCACCACAGACCCCGTCTGCTCTGGGAGCGTGGTGACGGAAGGCCAGGGTGTCCCCGTCACTTGCCACAGGGTGACATGAGGTTCCTGTGCTGGGCAGAGGTTTGGGGACCCCGTGCAGCCCCGTGGCACTGTGGGGCAGGACGGGACATGGGGGTGTCCCACCGCCCCCACACCCCATTGGGGCACCCCGGTGCCCAGAAGGGAACAAGGGGAGCTACTCTAGGGCCAGCCGAGCTGCCACTTACCCTTGCCCTGCCGCGTGAGGTGCTCTGTGCCACGGCACGGGTGGCAGGGGGACAAAGCATGCAGTGAGTGCCACCGTGGGGACAGTGGGTGGCCCCCCACCCTGGCCCCGGCCCCCACTCACCCTGCTCCTTCCTGAACTCGTTCTCGCTCATGAAGACGGGGGCCATCAGCTCCCCCACTGGCGGCTGGATGGAGACGTAGAAGTGACGCGTGTGGGTGCTGGGGACACAGGCAGGTGAGAGGGGATGCACGTGAGGACCTCCCCCTCCCCCTGCCTCAGGCAGAGGGACAGCTGGAGGGAAACTGAGGCACAAAATGGCTCAGGAATAGGGAACCCATCAGGCTGGACCTGGGACTGCTGCCACCTCCTTGTCCCCTGGTGCCTGTCTCACTGTCCCCTAGAGCACCCCATGTCCATCCCAGTGTCCCCTCTCCCCTGGAAAGACCCTGGGGCGCATCCTGGTGTCCCCATCCCCTGGAGAAACCCTGTACTTGTCTCACTGTCCCCTGGAGCTCCTCATACCCTGTGCTGCTGTCCCTTGTCCCCCAGTGCCCACCCAGCTCTCCCCAGTGCCCTGGAGGACCCCACGTCCTATCCTTCTGTCCCCCAATGCCTCATCCTGCTGTCTTTGTCCCCTGCAGTTCCATGTCCCTTGGAGAGATGTCAGTGCCCATCCCACTGTCCCCATCCCCTGGGACACCCACCCTGTCCCCTCCCGCCTGGCGCTGGGCACTCACCACAGCTGGAAGTTGGCTGCCTGAGTGGAGTCGCAGAAGTCGATGCCCATCACCACGCTGGTCGTGTCCCCAGGCGCCAGGCACTCTGAAAGCACACAGCTGTCACCATGTCCCACCTCCCCTCCGCGGGCTGTCCCCCCCCATCCCTCCCGAGCACCAGTGCTGTGCCGTGCCGTGTCGTACCGATCTCAGGGAACTCCTGGATCCGCATGCCCGAGAGCGGCTTGGGCTCGCTGACCCGCAGGCTCTTCACCTCGGCGTCGGTGTTGTTGGAGATGTGGATCTGGACGGCCACCATGTGGGGGTCCCCCGGGAAGGGCCGGCGGCTGAAGCAGTACTCAACTGAGAGCCCCTCGCCCGCCATGCGGTGCAGCAGCTCGTAGGTCCTCACCGCACCGAACGCCGGGCTCATCAGCTGCCGGGGACCGAGGGACGATGTGGGCCACTGAGCCCACCCCATGGCACCCGTTGGGTGTTAGGGACCCGCAAGGGGATGTGAGGGACACTTACGGTGGGTGCCAGGGAGGTGTCGGTGAGTGTGAGGCCCTCCAGGTCGGTCACCAGGCTGGTGGAGACGATGCTGGTGGAGGGGACAGGCTGGGGAGGTGGGGGAGTGACTGCAGGGAGAGGAAAGATTTAACAAAGCTCCGATGAGCCACAACCCCATGGGGACACCACATGGGGACAGCCTCGGTGCTATAGCCCCCTGGGGACAGCCCCATGGGGACATCACATGGGGACAGCCTCAGTGGCATAGCCCCATGGGGACACCACGTGGGGACAGCCTCAGTGCTATAGCCCGTTGGGGACAGCCCCATGGGGACACCACATGGGGACAGCCTCAGCGGTGTAACCCCATGGGTACAGCTCCATGGGGACAGCCATGTGGAGACAGCCCTAGTGGCACAGTTGCAGGGGGGAAGCCCCTCAGATACCACCCACAAGGACAGGCACGTGGGGACAATCCCATGGGGACAGCCGTGGTGGCTCAGCCATCTGCTCCACAGCCATCCTCATGGGACAGGGGCCATCCAACCCCCAAGTCCCCACGTTCCTGCTCACCCAAAGACTCCACACAGCCTTGTACCTCCCCACCCCAGGTGTCTGTGCCTCAGTTTCCCCAAAGCCAACACCGTGACCATCCCATGTCCCCTGCGGCCACTCACAGTCATCCAGGTCAAGCAGCGAGATCTCCTTGGGGCCAGCCCTGCTGCTGGGGGGCTACAAAGAGGCAGAGAAATGGGGAGGGGTGAGCAGGGGGGCTGGGGTCTCCCTGGCCTCCCTCCCAGCCCGGTCCTCACCACCTTCCTCCGCTTAGCCTCCACCATGGCTGGTGCCTCAGTGCCAGATTCTGACCCTGAAGAGCTGCTCTCGGAGGCGCTGGCCTCCTCTGACGAGGTCTCTGCATGGCCCTTCCTCCCCTGAGGTCCTGCTGCCTTCTTGACCTTCTTCCCCTCAGTCTCCTCCTCCTCCTCGCTGGGGCTGCAGGGAGAGGAGGCTTTAGGGGAGGCCACCACAACAGCTCAGCCGGGGGGGCCACAGCCTCCTTGGGGTACCTGCCCGCACTCCCCGGGGAGGAGGCCTTCCGGGGGCCTCCCTTCTCCTTCGTCTTCTTCCTCTTCTCCTCCTCCTCCTCCTTGTCCTCTGACTCCCCGCTGCCTTCCTCCTCATCCTCCTCATCCTCCTCCTCGCTGCTGGAGCTGGAGCTGCCGGAGCTGCTGCTGCTGCCGCTCTCCTCGCTGACGGACTCAGGCTCTGCAAGGAACACAACTCAGCCGTGCTGCTGCGTCCCCCCACGTCTCCACCATTCTTCGCTGTGTCCCACCACATCCCTCCACTGTGTCCCATGTCCCCACAGCTGCCCATGGTGCCTTACAGCGTCCCCACATCTCCCCCCACATCCCTGCTTCCCCCTGCCAGATCCCTCCATGTCCCCCATCCCCACCACGATGGGATGTTCTCATCATGGTGTCCCCTGCCTGGTGTCCCACCATGGTGGCATCACCAGGTCCTCACCACTGTCTGCAGACTCGGTGGGCCCTGACTCTCCCTCTGAGTCAGAGTAGAAAGGTTTCTCCACTTTCTCCTTCCTCTTCTCCCGGCTGGTGCACTTGGTCCACTCGGGAACCTGCTGGCACAGGGCTTGTCAGGGTTGTCACCCTTGGGTGGGGTCCTAAACCACCGCCTTCACCCTGCTCCTGCCCCCAGGCAGTTGCGTGGTCACCAGAGAGGGGACATGGGGCATCTGAGCAGCACCTGGGCCCCTTCTGGGGCTCTCCCAGGGCCCCAGTGTGACCACCCCACCATAGTCCCTCATGCAGCCCAGGTTGCCCCACGCACCTCCACATTCCTCACGGAGGGGTCAGGGGCTTCATCTGGCCAGTCCGGCAGCTCCTGGTACCCAACAGCCTTGGTGTTGAGCAGGTGGGACAGGGAGCCCAGCTGGAAATGGTCCCGATCTATGGCAGGACGAGAGGTGGCGGCAGCTCAGGGCCAGCTGTGCAGCACCAGGGTGACATCTCTCCCTGTGTCCCCATGCCCTGCAAGCAGGGTGGGTACCTTTGAAGGAGGACTCCAGGATGGGAGCAGGTTTTTGGGCCAGGAAGAGCTTCTTGGCATACTTGTTGAGGGCCCCGCTCTTCTCGGTGGGCACAATGAGCTGGCGGATGAAGCGAGCCCGGTCGCGGATGTCATAATTCTGGTCGTACTTGGCCAGGTTGAGCACGTACTGGGTCAGCAGCTTGCTCTGCATCAAGGGGCACGCTCAGGGCCAGCCTCTTCCTCCCACTGGGGAAACTGAGGCAGGCCATGGGACTGTGTCCCCAGGAACATGTCCCCAGGTACCTGCTTGGAGTTGGTCAGGTAGAGCTTGGCCGCCAGGTTGATGACCTGCAGCTTGACGATGTCCTCCTCATTGGTGAAGGACTTGGCCATCTTGCGCAGCACATCGGGTGCTATCTTGGGCACGTGCTCACAATACTCGCCAATCAGCCACAGGATGCTGGCCCGTGCCATCGGCACCTGCAAAACGCCCTCGGGAGTGTGGCGTCGCTGTCACCCCCTCTGGTCCTGGGTGCCACGCAATGCCCCAACCCACCTGGATGTTGTCGGTGAGCTTGGCCATGTGCTTGATGATCTCGCTGTGCTGAGCCGGCTGCATCTGCAGCAGCTTCTTGATGACCACCACGGATTCAGCCACCACCAGCTCTGTGAGCAGAGACCTGGCCTCAGCGGAGTCCTCCCTGAGGGAGATGGAGCCCCCATTTCACCCCTGCCATGAGTGCTCACCATCCCGGTTGGAGAGGAGCTGGACGAGGCCGTTGAGGCAGGTGTCCCGCACTTTCCCGATGTTGGTGGCACAGCGCCCGATGGCTTGGATGGTGGCTGCCACGAAGTCCTTGTCCATGCTGCGGATGTAGGTCTGTGCAGGCACAGCATGTCACCCGTGTGCCAGCACTGGGTGTCCCCCGCATGTGGTGGCCACACATCAGGGCTTTTGGAGCCATTCATGGAGTTAGCACATCAGTCCTTTCCTCCCAGTGGGATTCTTCTCCATCCCCCCCATCCCCCCCCAAGGAAGTATTTTGGCATCCATAGCCACGACAGAGTTGCACCCTCAGACTGCCTGGGGTCTCAGCATACCTGAAACTCACGCAGGATGGTGGAGATGTTGGTCTCGTTGGCCAGGTTGGTGAGGACCTCCAGCTGCAGGAAGAAGAGAAAGACTGTCAGCTTGAGACATGTCCCAAGGACACCAGATTCACAGTGTCCTCCTGTCCCCAGAACATGGAAGATGGCTGCTCCATGGGAAAGAGCTCCATGGAGCCCACAACCACCAGTGATGGGTCATGCCAGGTGTTTCCAACTCACCTTGAGGATCTTGATCTGTGTGGGGTCTGTGGAACGGATGTAGAAACTCTTCAGATAGGGCTCAAACATCCCCTGTGCAGAGAGCCAGCAGTATTAGTGACACTGATGTTCCCAACATGCTAAGGCCACCCATGGGCAGGTGGCCCTGGCAGTCAGCTGCCGGCCAGCCCTCATTTCACTCCAGAGTTAATGGGGCTGACTGCTCCCGTACCAGGGCCAAGACTCACCCGCCTTTTAATGGACATGGTGGCCACATTCTGCAGCACAACATACTGGACCTCGCTGTGGAGACAGAGAGGGGACTGCCATCAGCGGGGCAAGCCAGACGTCCCTCCCAGCATGTCCGCATGAAGACAGAGCAGGACCCACCACCAGGGTGATGCCACCGTGATGCTCCCACCCTTTATCTGGGTTGGGATGTTTGGGAGTCTCCCCCAGGGTCTTGGGGCTCCCATGGGTCCCACTGGCCATGTTCTGTGGGGTGGGAGACCACCAAAACCCAGGTGCCACAGACCTGTGACTCCGCAGGAGCCGCACCAGTGCCTTGGCGATGACACCAACCTCTGCCTTGGGTGCCAGGTGGAAGTAAAGCTGTGCCACAGCCATCACCACCTGTGGGGAGACACCTGCATGTCACACATGTGGACATGGGGACATCCCAGGGGACAGCTGTGTCCCCCAGTGTCCCACCCAGCAACTGCCAGAGGAAACCCAGCCCTTGGGAAGTCTACCACTGGAGGTTCCCTCAAGACTTCCCCAACACCCTGGTGGCTTCTTGGCTGGTGGGGACATCATAAGCCCAGGTTGGACACTACTGGTGGCCTTGGGGACAGGGCGGGAGCTCACCGCAGCGTTGCGGCTCTGCAGCAGGGGCTTGGTGTTGCGCAGGAGCAAGCGGTGGTCAGGGTCCATGACATAGGGCTTGCGCTTGGCCAATGAGGCTGCCTCCGCCTTGGCATCCTTGGTGTCCTCTTCCTCAGAGCCATAGAAAGCCTTCTCGGCACTCTCCTCCAGCAGGGATTCCTGCCAGCAGCACTCATCTTCACCCCACCACCCCACCCCAACCACAGTGGCAGAGCAGCAGGATGCACCGTGACACCAGAGCATCCTTGGTACCAAGGTGGCCGGGGGCACCCTAAGGCGTCCAGGACACCCTGAGGCTCCCAAACTCACGTTCTGGTTGGGGCTGAGGAACTGGGTGCGCGCGTAGCGGGTCAGCATGTTGATGATCACCACTTGGCCCCACTCCTCCACGTCGATGAGCAGGTTGCAGAGCTTGCGGTAGTTCTTGTGGATGAGGTCGATGCGCTCTGGGCAGACCTCCTCAAATGCCATCACCACGCTGCCGGCCACCAACTGCAGAGGGAAAGCTCAGGGTTGCTCACTGGGTTGGTGGCATCTCCACAGGGATGCTGGTTTGGTGGGGATGGTGACATCCCCTTGAGGGGATGGCTTGGTGGGGACATTGTCACCCCCACATTTTGGGGGACGGAAGACATGGCGCCCTGCTCACCGTGGTCTTGTCCGCCAGCAGCTTCTCAATGACTTCGATGAGCTGGTCCTTCTGGTCCGAGTCGAGGCTGTGAGGGAAGAGTGAGATTGGTGCGGGTGGGAACACATCCAGACCCTCAACTCCTCCACCCCTGCTGGCACCAAGCAGCTGGGACCCCCCCACCAGGGTCTGCATTCCCAAAATTTAGCAACAGAAAGACGCACAAAGCCTTCCATGAGTTTTCCCTGTTCTCAGCAGCCGTCTCACATCCCCCCATTACCTGTAGAGCTTGGGGATGGCATGGGCAGCCGTCTTACGCACGTATGGGGACATGTCTGATGCGGCCTCCTTGATGGCCAGCATCATGATGGGTACGATGATGGGTACACGGATGCTGGAGAGGACACGTAGCGCGCTGGCACGGATCAGCTGGTTGGGGTCCTGCAGGGACATAGGCATTGCTGAAGCGAGCTGGGACAGCCTCGCAGCCTCCCCTTTTGCCCCCCAAAGCATCCAGCATGCCCACCTTGAGTCCTCGCTGGAAGGTGGAGATGGAGAGTAGGGCCAGATCCTGCTGCTCCTCCGCGTAGCGCACCAGGTACACGTACACCAACTTCTTCACCTGCGGGGTGGAGTTGGCCAAGGTGGCAGGGACCCCCAAACACCCGCAAAACCCTCCCAAACAGGGAGCATCCCAAGCCCCAGGGACACCCATGGGTGCAACCTCACCTCAATGTTCTTGCAAGCGACATTCTTCACCACGGCCGGGAAGAGGTCAGAGGCATTTTTCCCCCGGGCGATCATCTAGGGAATGAAGGAGCAGTGTGACATGGGGTGGCTGGCACAGCATGGCACGGCACAGCACGGCATGGCATGCAGCAGCTCACCGCCACGATCCTCTTCATGGCCTCCAGCTTGAGTGAGTCCTTGTTGCTATCCAGCATCTCCTTGAGGTCATCATGCCTGCACCGTACCAGGGTGGAAAGTCCCATAGACCATTTCTAGCCATTTTTATTCCTTTTTTTTGGCCCTATCCCGTGGGAGAGATGCCTGCGCCGTGCCAGCAACCTGACCCTCCAGTGCCGTGCAATATTGATGGGGCAGGAGTTGGGTTACAGCCGTATGAAAAAGTAACCGAAGGGACTTGCATGGCACTGGCCACCAGCTCTGTCCCCATCCCGGCCATCAGCTGGACATCCCTTGTCCCCTCCTGGGCATGATGGTGCAGATGTGCCAGTGCACCCTAACAAAGAGTGCCCTGGAATGGTCAAATCCAGCACTTTTGTCACCGTTGTTATTTCTTATAAGGCTGTTTGCCATCTATGTTCCTTTTATAAGGCACATCTGTCCCCACCAAACCAGAGGGGAGGGTGCGGGGGGGGCGCTGCAAGTCTGCATCCACCCACAACAGCCCCATCATCATCAAGGGACAGCAATTTTCCCCAAAGAGCACAGATTTGCACCAAACCAGCCCCAGCATTTAGTGACACCCTTCTGGGGCATGCCACATCCCAAAGCCTGCTGGAAAGATGCTCAGCCCCAGCCACCGCTGCCACCATCCTCGGGGGGGGCTCCCTGGGGGGAGGTCTTACCGCGGCGGCTGCCCGGTGCTGGTGGCCACCTCGTCCTTGGGGACAGCCAGTGGCCGCAGCTCGTCGGCGCGCAGGGCGCTGTAGCAGGTGGGTGGCCCGGCCTCAGTGGCCAGCACTGGGCTGGTCACCTCCTCGGCCGCGTCACCACCTCCCACTGTTTTTGGCCGCAGCAGCTTCTGCACGGGTGGCAGCGAGAGCATCGCTGCGGCCAGGGGTGGCACTGGGGACAGCAGGGACAGTGGCAGGGCTGTGGCCCTGCTCCTCCTCCTGAAACCTGATGCTGGGCTGGGTTGGGTTGCGGTGTCAACCCAAGAAGGCCACCACGGGGTCTCGCGGTCCCAAGTGCCACCTGCCCCACAGCTAGGGGGACATGGCAGGGACATGCTTCCCCGGGGACTTCCAGTGGCTCATCTGCAGGTGGGGACATCCCCAAGGGGATGGGACAGATGTGGGTGTCCCAGCTGGGTGATGGGGTGGCACCTGGGGGGCACGGGGACAATGACAGATCCAGCATGGACACTGCCAGGCTAGGGGACATTGCCAGGGGCTCAGAGCTGGGGAGAGTGACAGAGTGGGAGACACTGCTGGAGTGGGGGGAAAGTGACAAAGTGGGGGACATTGCCAGGGGGTCAGTGATGAGGGACAGTGCCAGCAGGGGGACGGCCAGGGCGTGAGGGGGGGGAGATGGTGACAGTGTGGGGGATGCTGCAGGGGTTTGGGGTAAGGGACACCGCCAGGCTGAGGGACACTGCTGGGGGGGGGGGGGGGGGGGCAGGGGGAGAGTGACAGAGTGGGGGATGCTGCAGGGGCTGGGGAGGGGGACACAAGGAACCCCACTTTCCCCTTTTACACTGCCTCCTCCCCTGTCCCCCGTCCCCCCCCCCCCCCCCCCCCCCCCCCCCCCGCTGTTCTGCATCCCTGTGCCCCCCCAGCAGCTGCTGGCCACAGGTGACATCCGCCGCCCCCGTGCTGCTGGGACCGCGGGCTTGGCGTGGGTGGGGGGCATGGGGACTCTGCAGCCCCCCCGTGCCGCAGCAGATCTCAGATCTCCGATCTCCCCCCCCTCCCCCCCCCCGATCCCCTGGTCCAAAACCCAGCTTTTTCCCCTCAAACCGCCACTGCATCCCGGTGGCCTTTGCAAAAAGTGATGCGTCCCCATCCTTATCCCCAGGCGTGTCTCCATCCCAAGGCGGGGGGGGCACCACCAGCCTGCTGCTATTGTCCCCAAGGTGTCCCCGCGTCCCCCCCCCGGCCCCATCCCCACCTCTTGTAGTCGGAGGCGAAGATGCCGCCGCTGGCGGGGTCGTGGCCGTACTCAGGCTCCCCCAGGCTGGAGGAGCCCCCCTTCTCCTCGCCGTAGGCCGGGCTGGCCGCCATGGCGGTGCTGGCGCAGGCTGGGATGCGCAGGCCGCGGACGCCGGCACTGATGTCAGCGTCGTGCGGGGACGGCCACCGCTTAAAGGCACCGGGGAGAGTGGGTACCCACGGCACCCACCCTACCCACAGCACCCGCAGCACCCGCGGCACCTGCGGCACCCACGGCACCCTGGGGGGATGCTCGGCGTAGCGGGGCCGTGTGGTTCTGGGGGATGCTCCCACGTGGCTCCCCCCCTCCCCCCAAATATAAAAAAAGGATAGGAGAGGTGGGTTTGCTCCCCCAGAATGGGGTGGTCCCCAGTCCTGCGTTTTAAAAGTGGGCATCGCTTGGGATCTTGTTATTTCGGACACTTGTTTTTACTATTTGCGATATCATTATTTGGGATATCATTATTTGGGATATTATTTGGGATATTATGTCAGGATATCTTTATTATTATTCAGAATATTATTATTATCATTGCTGTGATTTTCACCATCATCATCACTATCATTATTATTATTATCGCTTACTATTATTATTTACTATTATTATCATCATCATCTACTATTATCATCATTTATTATTACTAAAATTATTACTACCATTGTTATTTTTATTATTTACAGATAAGTAATGCTGTTCAGAGATAAGCCTCATTACTATTAACAAATAATCAGTATTTTCAGAGAATTCAGGATATCATCATTATTTGCAGATAATTCAGAAATTCTTTTTTTTTCCACATTTTAACATTTTTTACTTCATATTTTAAGCACAGAAACAATGTCTTTCAGCTGGGCAGTTATTTCACCCAATCACTCAGGATATGAAGCAGCAAATATAAGCAGACTAGGTGGAAATAATTAATAAAGCAGCTGATTAATGTTTCTTTCCCCACGCAGAGGGTGCTGAGTGGTGTCTTTGAAATGATCCAGCGCAAAATCTAGAAAGGAACACCCCCAAAAAGTCACGGTTTGCAGGAAGCAGATGTGTGGAAAGGCAAAGCGTGGGGACGAAGGGACATGGCTGCCCTGGACGTGCTGGGGAACAGGCCGCTGGCCACCCCCTCACACCATCTGCTTGCTCCCCTGCAACACGAGCGGCCTGGTGACCTCAACCCTCCTTGGAGACCCCAGCAACTCCTTGGGGGCCCAGCCCTCCTGGGGACCCAGACAATATAAGGGGGACCTAAAACCTTTAGAAGGCGTCCAAAGGAGAGCAGCAAAGGTGGTGAGGGTCTGGGGACAAGCTGTATGAGTAGTGGCTGAGGTCCCTTGGTTTGTTCAGCCCAGAGCAGAGCAGGCTGAGGGGAGGCCTCATGGCGGCCTGCAGCTCCCTCACGAGGGGAGCGGAGGGGCAGGCGCTGAGCTCTGCTCTCTGGGGACAGCGACAGGACCCGAGGGGACGGCATGGAGCTGGGACAGGGGACGGTCAGGCTTGGTGTCGGGAAAAGGTTCTTTACCAGGAGGGTGGTCAGAAAATGGAACAGGATCTGCCAGGGTCACTGCACGGAGCCTGCCAGAGATCAGGAAGCATTTAGACAACTCTCAGAAATAGTTTCATTTTTAGATAGTCCTATGTGGAGCCAGGGGTTGGACCCTATGATCCTTGTGGGTCACTTCCAACCTGGGGTATTCTATGATTCTGTGACGTTCTTATGGACCAGGAGCCTCTTGGGGAACCCAAATCTCCTTAGGGACCCCAGCCCTCCTTATGAACCGCATCCCTCCTTGTGGACTCCAGCCCTCCTTGGGGACCTCAGCCCTCCCTGGAGACCCAGCCCTGGAGGGAGCAGTGACACTCATGCAAACACTCACATCACTGCCATGGCCATCATTCTTCTCGATTTTAACCTGCAGGAAAAACATGTCCGTTTGTCTGGGGACTCGTCTGGCCCACTGCACATGCACTGCCCTGTCTCCATACCCACCGCCTCTAAGTAGAAATCTGCCAAGTCCAGCAGGTAGAGTGCGAAGTGGATGCAGTTGTTTTCCGTGAGACTGTACTGGGCTGTGCTGTTTATCACCTCCTTGACTTTTTTCTGGAAAGCATCAAGGTCAACCCCAGCCTTTTTCCTATAAATCTGGCATTCCCCCCTCTTATTTAACATAGCATGGAAGCCTTCCTTGCTGATTTGTCCTCCATTTGCATGATTGTCTGTGTCTGGAAAGGAAAGAGCTGGCCATTACCATGTGCTTTCACTGGCCACGGCCATGACCTGAATGGAAGATGGGGAGTATGGGCTCACTCTGGAAGTGGATGACCTCTTCATCCCCACAGTAGACAGCAGCATGCCTGAAGAGTCTTGGGAAAATTTCATATTTGTCCTGTATGGAGAAGAGCAGGATGTCCCCGGGCTGCAGTTTGCTCTCCAGCGGCACCTCTTCAAAATTTGTTGTGAACCAAGGCACAGTCATCTGGAACAGGAACTTGGTTGCCTCACTCGCTCTCCAGGAAGAACGCTTAGGAGAGAAAGGGAATATGCAGCTTCAACATGGGGCAGAAGTGGCCCTCATTGCCCCAAAACACTGCCAGTGGAGGTCTCTCTGTGTACCCTGCCCCAGGACAGCACATCCCCTGCAGAAGCACTTGGAGGAAAGGTGAGAAATCCCAAATCATTCTACTCACAAAAATGTACGACATCCTCAGGCCCACACTGGGAGTGAAGAAGAGCTACCCTGCACCAGGCTGTCCTGCCCTGGTTCTTTGTGTGCTCAGGGATGGGCCCAAACCTGCACTTTACCCTTGCAATCTCTGATTGTAGGGCTGGTTTTCAGCACACCTGATCCATCCTGCCCCTGTCCTGATGCCCTTTGGCACAGAGCTGCTCCTTTCTGCTGATTCCTCCTTCCCAAGCCACAGGGACATTTTCTCCTCCCTCGGGAACCCTTTCATGGGCATGAAGCAGCCCAGGAGCTCTCCCATGGGTGTGGGAGCTGACCAAGTCCCCAGAAGAAAGCCCAGAGAGACCTGGAGCAGCTGTTGTGGTTTTGGCTGGACATCCTGGGACCCAGACTGAGCTCAAGCCACTGGGACTGTCACCTGTGGATGAGTCCACGCGGCAGCATGCATCCCCTGAAGTGCCTGTGACATCTACTCTGGAAAAATTCCACACCAGGACAGGTAGACCTTGAAGCATCTTCAGCCGTGGATTAGTCCATGACACAGCAAGTAGACCTCTAAGGGACTGTGGCTCATGGATAAGGCCACACCAGAACAGGTACACCCCTAAGGGACTGTGGCCAAAGGAAAATCCCAGGCTGGAGCAGGGACAAGGGTTGGAGTTAATTGCAATGTTAAACCCTATGGCCTGGTCCAAAAGAGCAAGGGGTGGAGACTGTAATGGAAATGCCTTTAAATTGTTGTAACCCATGATCTGAGTTGCGTGTTATAGGAAGTCCTGTATCAGGACTATAGGACTGAGGTGGATGGGCCTCACAAGAAGCAGTGCAAGAACAGCAGTGACCTGACCTGAGATGGCTTTGGCATCCAATAGCTCCATGCAACACACCGCCCCTCCTGTCCCGAGTGACTGCCGTAACAGATAGAAGCTAATCATGGACTAAAAGAACTCAACAGACATTTTATGGACATTCGGCAGGGGTGGTCCATAGACTATGGCAATTATCTTTGTGTATTGATCAAAGGGTGGTGGTTAATAAGAATGTCTTAGAAAGCGTGGGACCTGAGCATGGTGTAAGTGGTATGGAATAAAGGGTGGATATTGTCATGGTTTTGGCTGGGAGACAGTTAATTTTCTTTGTAGAGGCTGGTATGATGCTGTGTTTGGGATTTTTGATGAAAATAGTGGTAGAAACACACTGGTAGTTCGGTTGCTGCAGAGCAGTGCACACAGAGCTGAGGACATTTCTGCTTCTTCTGCTGCTCTGTGAGTGAGGAGGCGGGGAGTGCACAAGGAGCTGGGGGGACTGGGAACAAACCATGACATCGGGGCTCCTCTACCCTCTCTCCTCCAGGCAAGAGGCAGCAATCTGAAGGGCAGAGGTGAGTTTATCTGCAGGGGACACCAGGAAGCAGCCACTCTCTTCTTGGAAGGCAGGAAGGGGTGGTGGCGTTGGGCTCCTCAGAAGGGAAAGCAAAAGTGGAAAAGCCAATGCTGGTGCTGGGCATCTCCTGCTGGGGCAGGCGGTGGCCGAGGGGCTTAAAGCCAGCATTTGTCCCCATGACAGACAAGTTGCTGTGGTGTCCTCATGCTGCAGTAGTGTGGGCTTTCACATGCAACCTTTTATTGAAAAGCTGTGGGCACATGCCAGCACCCACATCCACACCCTGCACCCAATCCTGCACCCCACATCCACACCCTGCATCCCACACCTTGCATCCAATGTCCCGCATCCCACACCACAAAGCCTGCATCCCACCTGCACCCTGCATCCCCCAGCTCACATCCTTGGCCTGCACCCCACATCCCATACCCCACACCCTCCAGCCTTTATCCCACATCCCGCTGGTGGCCCAGAAAGGATGCTCCAGCCCTGTGTGCTTCCCAGGTCGCATCACCACCTTCTTCACTGCAGCTCTAGGGACATCTAGGAGAGAAGACAGCTCCAGTGACACTCAGCCGGGGTGGGTATTGTGGTCCCGTAGGCTTTGGGATGATGGCACCCACCATGTCCCCAGCGAGCTGGCCCAGCCCGAGCAGGGCAAGAGCGAAGTGGACACAGTTGCAAGTGACAGCATCATACTCCAGCACCATGTCCATGGCTGCCTGGACCCGCTGCTGCAGGGTGGCCACATCCAGCCCCTGCTTCATCCGCAGCACCTTGGCAGGGCCCCGTGTCCGCAGGAGGTGGCTCTTACTGTGCTTGGCCACGATCCCTGTTGGGGACGTTCCCAAGGCACCTGTGGGGTGGAGGTGATGTCCCCCAGGGAAGGTTGGGGTCACCAAGAAGCATTGGGGTCACCAGGAGGTTGGGTCCCCAAACAGGATTGATGTCCCCAAGGAGGTTTGGGGTCATCAAAAAGGGTTGAGGTGCCCAAGGAGAGCTGGGAGTCATCAGAGAGGGTTGAGGTGCCCAAGGAGGATTAGGGTCATTGAAGAGGGTTGAGGTCACCAGGAGGGTTTGGTCTCCAAATAAGGTTGAGGTGCCCAAGGAGGGTTGGGTCCCCAGGAGGGTTGATGTCCACAAGGAGGGTTGGGGTTATCAAAGAGGGTTGGGGACACCAAGAGGGTTAGGTCCCCAAGCAGAGTTGGGGCTATCAAACAGGTTTGGGGGGCACCAAGGGCATTAGGGTCCCCAGGTAGGGGGGGGGGCTGGGGACACCAAGAGGGTTGGGTTCCCAAGGAAGGTTGAGGTCACTGAGTAGGGTTGAGGTCCCCAAGGAGGGTTGAGGTCACCAAGGAGGAGATGCTATGCCCCATGTCCCTTGTGCAGGGATGCTCCCCCTGCCACTCACCTTCCAGGTGGATGATCTCCCCGTTGCCACAATAGACACCGGCATGGGCACCCCACCAGCCAGGGCCACCCGAGGCCAGTGGGAAGAGAAAGAGGTCCCCAGGCTGAGGCTCCACCACCCCGTTGGGCACAACATCAAAGTGTTGACTGAGCAGCCCCTCACAGAGGAAGAATGCCGCCGTGCTCGCCACTCCTGCCACTGCCTGGGGACACCACCATGTGTCACCTCCAGCCAGGTGCTGTGGGTGGAGCACTGTCCCACTGGCTTGTCCTCATCCCACAGTGGTTTTGGGTTTCCATGGACCAGGAAAAGGATTTGGAAGTCATCTCCAGCTAGCACAAGTAGACTAGGTCCAGAGCACCCATGGGTGCTGAGTAAAAGCCAGTTTTGCCCTGTTATGTGATGGGATGGGTGGTGTGGAACGCAGGGGGGACACTGGCACTTACCTGCTTGGAGCTGCTCACCTGGAAGGACAAATACTCACGGTCACCCCGGTGGCACTGGGACCCAACCTGCCCCAGATGCAGACAAATTTGGGGCAGCGTCACCAACGTGTGTCCCTTGATGTCAACCACCCCCCCCCCCCCCCCCCCCCCCCCCCCAACCTGAGCAGTGCCACCCGAACCTGCCGCACCCAGGAGCGCAGCCAGTGCCAGGGCTCGAGGAATGGTGGGACCTTGTTCTGCAGGATCTGCAGCATGGAGCTCACCTGGGGGGAGAGAGTTGGACCAGAGCTACCCTGGTGTCACAAATCCTGGTGGCACCCATCCCTTGTGGCACCCACCTCATCCTCAACACCCTCCCCATGCACCCACGGTCCCTTGCCCCCAAACTCAATGCAGATGGTGCAGGGTGTCAGGACCCCAGGGTGACACCATGGGGACGGGATGCGGTGGCCTCCTTGGTGGCTCCCCAGCTACCTGTGCCAGGAGGTTCATCTGCAAGGACAGACATGGTGGGGGCCATGGTGCTGTGCCAGCCCCAGCTTGGGGACAGTGGTGTCCCCAAGTCTTCGGTGGTGCCACGTCACTGAGCACTGAGCCCTGGCCTCGGGCACTGTGCCATCACTGGGGACGTGGCTTCGCCTGTGCCCCCCCTCGCCACCCTTACCTTGGGATCGCCTCCGTTGTCCCCTGGTTCTGCTGCGGTCCCCAAGCCGCAGGACCCCGACTTGCTGGCAGTGCCCGTGCCCAGGAATGTGCCCAGACTGTCCCGACCGGCCCCACCACTGCCAACGAACCCGCCCCATCCTGGTGACACGGGGCCCTCCCAGGGGCGTCCCCCCCAGTGGGACATTTCTTCAGCAAACTCCTTGGGTGACCGTGAAGTTGTCGCAAGATGCCCTCAATGATGGACCTGAGCCCAATGCCACTGGGGTGGTGCTGCCACCCGCCTATGGCCACCAGAATGTCCCCAGGGAGACACTTGCCCCTGGGGCCTGGTTTCACGGCCGGGTCAACCCTGGAGCCACATTAAAGTTTTAGCTGGGGGTCAGCAAAGGCTTTGGCAAGGATCGGCGTGGGTGACCTGGGAGCTGTCACCACCCCCTGCCCGCTGCCACCCGGCGTCATTTGTCACAGCAAGGGCACAAAGGGAAAAGGAGCCTCCGGTAAAGGAGAGCTAATGATGGGTGAAACCGGAGCCTGGCCTCGACACGGCTGAGTGCCGGTGTCTGCGTTAACCCATCACAGCTACCACTGGTGCCACCAGGGGCTGCGCCAGGCCGGCAGAGTCCCACATCCCTCTTGTCCCCTTCTAGAACTTCTTGTTTTCTTCTGGTTGCTTTTGTCCCCTCCTGATCCCCACCACCAGCTCCTGGTCCCCATCATCCCATCGTGGTCCGCACCATGCCCTCCTGCACCTCACTGCCTCCTCCTGATCTTTGTCAACTCCTCCTGGTTCCCATTGTCCCCCCCCAGTCCCTGTTGTCACCTCCTAGTCCCCACCATCCTCTCCCATGCTCCATCATCATCTTCTGGTCACTATAAAATCCTCCAGGTTTCTGTTGACCCCTCCTGATCCCCTCATCCCCTCCCAGAGCCAGTCAGGCCTTTCTGGTCATCATCACCTGCCCCCCGATCCTTGTTGTGCCCTTTTGGGCTCTGTTATCGCCTCCTGGTCCCCACCATCCCCTTCTGGTCCCCACTGTCTCCAGCTGTGCTTCACCATCTCTCTGTGGTCTCCATCAGGCCCTTCTGGTCACCATCACCCCTGCCTGAGCCTTGTTGTCCCCTCCTGGTCGCTACCACCAGCTCCCAGGCCCCATCATCCCCTTCTGGTCCCCATCACCTCCTCTTGGTCCCTGTCACCTCCTCCTTGTCCTCATCACTCCCCCCCCCAGTCCTCATCGTCTCCTCTTGGTCTCCACCATTGATCCCTTCTGGCCCCCATCACCCACTCCTGGTCCCCACCTTGTCCCCTGGGTCCCCACCACCCCCTTCAGATCCCCACCATCTCCTGCAACCACCAGAAGGAGCAGGGCTTCCAATGTCCCCAGCTGAGCCATCCCCTGACTGGAGAACATCCGTGTGCTCCCCATGGCTGCTGGGATTAGGGCACGGGTCTCAAGACCGCCAGCAGTATCTAGGGGTAATTAGTAAATTAGTAATTAAATGCTGGGGAGAAGGGGGGGGGGGCGATCCCAAGGTTTTAGGCTGGGTAATCCCGCGGCATCTGTCACGGAGCTGGGTCACGGGCTTTAACGTTTGCTCCTTCACGTGGGGACCCCAGCACTGGGGCCACTGGCAGCCCCTCGGCGGTGGCATCAGGCACCGCCAGGTCCCTGACTGGCCCCGCTGCCCCAATGGGGTGCTGGTGGGGACACTGCAGTGGGAACCCATGGGTGGGGGACCCACAGATGGGTGCAAGGGCAAAAGCGGGGGTGGGAGCAATATTTTTGTAATTATTGGATTTCCTCGGTGTGATGATTATTGGCCGGCAGCAGATGGCTGCTGGGGCTAATCCCCCTCCCAAATCCTGGCTCCGGAGCTGGCTTTTTACCGGCGGCACAGAGCAGAGTGCGGTGGGGCGACAAATTAGCCGAGTCAGTGCCTATTGCCATCCGCACGGGGCTGAAAGCCCCACCGCCATGGGGGTGCCCCTTTATGCCGTTTCCCCCCCCACACACATAGAATCATTAAGGTTGGAAAAGAACCTTCAAGATCATCTGGTCCAAACATCCCCCTACCACCAATATTACCCAGTAGAACATGTCCCTAAGCACCACATCCAACCCCATCCCATTCCCCATCCCCATCCCCATCTCCATCCCATCCCATCCCATCCTCATCCTCATCCCATCCCATCCCATCCCATCCTCATCCTCATCCCAATCCCATCCCATCCCATCCCATCCCATCCTCATCCTCATCCCAATCCCATCCCATCCCCTCTTCATCCCATCGCATCCCCTCCTCGTCCCAATCCCATCCCATCCCCATCCCATCGCATCCCATTCCCTCCTCATCCCAAGCCCATCCTATCCCATCCCATCCACATTCCCATTCAATCCTCATCCCATCCCATCCCCTCCCCATCCCCATTCCCATTCAACCCTCATCCCACCCTATCCCAATCCCACCCCATCCCAATCCCATCCCATTCCATTCAGTCCTCATCCCATCCCATCCCATCCCATCCCGTCCCAGTCCCCCCCAACGCCACCCCCCCCATCCCATCTCCAGTGGCCACGGGGGGGTTTTAGCACCTAAAGCCCTCAAATCCCAAATTGTGCTGCCCTGTCACGGCAAGGGTTTAGCGGCCGTTGCATAACCCCGGGGCCACCTGGCCCCCGCGCTGCCGCGTCAGCAGCCGCGGCCCAAAGCCCCGGGAGCCCCCCCGGGGGGGACACCAAGGCTGCTGGCCTCAAGGAGGGGGGGAATCGGGGACATGGATGTGGGGCACAGCCCCACGCACCAGCAATAAGCTGCTTGGGGTGTGTGTGTGGGGGGGGGGCTTCAATCATCTCCCTCGATCAGGGCTTGTAATTAATTGCTTGGGAGCAGGGAAGGGGGGAGTGTCGCCCCCCCCCCCCCCCCCCCCCGTAATTACCTTTTTTTTGTTGTTATTCCCCTCTAAACTCCTTAGCAAGGGGCTTATGCGCTTACAGGGCCTGGTGGGCGCAGCATGGATGGGGGGGGCCAGGACACCCCCCCCACCCCAACCTCCCTCCCGCAATCTCAGCCCTCCACTTTTGGGGGCGGCTGCATGGCAGTGCCCCCCCCCCCCTGCCCCATGTCCCGCCACAGGTGGCTTTGGTGGCTTTGGTGTCGCGGGGTTTAGGGTTACAGGGAGGCGGCCGGGCTGGGGCTCAGCACCTTTTTAATTCTTCATTGCGTGGCTGATTGATCGCCCCCCCCCGCGCAGACACTAAAGATTAAGACGGTGACAAACAGGCGGCTGCTTACACAGCGCCCGGCGCTAATCTGCCTTGAAGAGAGCACGGCCACGGCCCCCAGCCCGCAGAGCTGCCTGGCGGTGGGAGCAGCCCCGCGGCGGGGACAGGGACGGGGACAGCCCGGCATGGCTGCGTCGCCGGAGGGGTCGGTGGTGAGCGCCGGGCTGGAGGACAGCCCCTCGGGTAAGAGCCAGTGCCCCGCTGCACGGGTCTGCCACCGCTGTCCTTCGGGATGCTCGGGGTCCTCCACCGTGGTCCTTCTCAGGGATGCCTGGGGTCCCCAGTGATGGTCCTTCTCCGCGATGCCCAGGGTCCCCCGTCCTTCTTCTGGATAGTCCCCGGTCTCCTGTCAGGGTCCCTGCAGCCCCCTGCTGTGCCCCTTCTCTGGATTGCCTGTGGTCCCCGAGCACAGCCCCTTGCTGGGACACCCAGTGTCCCCAGCCCTAGGAACACCGTTCCTTCCCCATTTAAAAGTCCTGTGAGAGCTCATCACAGGGCATCCCGGGGAGATGCTGAGCCCTGTGGAGTCCCTGTTCCTGCCCTCTGGGACATCTGAGGTCCCCCGGGCTGGACCTGTGGAGGTGGGAGTGACCGCATCACCTGGGTGCTGGGGACAGTGGGGAATGGTGGAGGGGGACAAGGGACACGGGGGTGCCCCCAGTCACCCCAAGCATTGTGGCTCTGCTCCTGCAGGGCTGAGCCCGGCCCCCGGCAAGGCACTGAGCCCTGTGCTGCTGTGCAAGGTGTGCGGGGACACCAGCAGCGGGAAGCACTACGGCATCTACGCCTGCAACGGCTGCAGCGGCTTCTTCAAGCGCAGCGTCCGCAGGAAGCTCATCTACAGGTGGGCAGCGGGGGGACGGGGACCGGGGGACAGCCAGCGGGCAGGGGTCTGTGGGGATGGACAGAGACTGGGGGTACAGATGGGGACATGGCATTCACTGGGGTAGGACACCCACCAAGGGAGGGTTTTCACTGGGACAGGGCACCTGTAGGGCACAGGGCACCTAGAGGGGACAAGGCTGACTGGGACAGGACACCCATGGGGGACAGGACACCCATGGGGACAAGAATGTTCACTGGGTAGAGGCCACCCCCCAGAGGACAAGACACCCAGCAGGGACAAAGCGCTCCCAGCATGGGACACCCCTGGGGGGGACAGGGCCACCCCTGCAGGCACAGCCGGGTGCCACCTCTCCCCGCAGGTGCCAGGCGGGGACGGGGCTGTGCCCGGTGGACAAGGCGCACCGCAACCAGTGCCAGGCCTGCCGGCTCAAGAAGTGCCTGCAAGCCGGCATGAACAAGGATGGTGAGCACGGGGGACGCGGCAGGGAGGGAGGTGACAATGGGGGGGTGGCCGTTGTTGATGCCACCGTGTCCCCCCAGCCGTGCAGAACGAGCGTCAGCCCCGCAGCACGGCCCAGATCCGGCTGGACAGCATCGAGCTGGACACCGAGCTGCCCCCCGAGCATGTGGCTGCCACACGCGAGGTCCCCTCGGTCCCCTGCCCAGCCCCGCGTGGCCCCGGGGCCACTGCTGCTGCCACCACCGTCCCCCGCGCACCCACGCCGCCCACCAACCACCGCTTCATGGCCAGCCTGATGACGGCTGAGACCTGCGCCAAGCTGGAGCCTGAGGACGGTGGGTGGCTGCCGGCAGTGGGGGGACACGGGGGTTGCGTCCCCACGGCAGGGTGACACCATGCCACCATCCCCACAGCCGATGAGACGGTGGATGTGACGGGTGGCGAGCCCGAGCGGGCGGGTGGTGAGTACCAGGTGGCGCCGTACCCGGCGGCTGGCCCCGAAAACGTCTATGAGACCTCAGCACGCCTCCTCTTCATGGCTGTCAAGTGGGCCAAGAACCTGCCTGTCTTCTCCAACCTGCCCTTCCGTGACCAGGTGGGGACCACCCCAATACATGAAAGGTGGCAGCGGGATGGGAACGGTTGGAGCCTCCCTGAGGTGTCCCTTCCTGGCCATGGGGGATGTTCCTCTGCCCACCTGCGGGTGCTCCAAGGGGGGTTGATAGGGTTTTGGTCACCCCCCAAGGTGATCCTGCTGGAGGAAGCATGGAGCGAGCTGTTCCTGCTCTGCGCCATCCAGTGGTCCATGCCCCTGGAGAGCTGCCCACTGCTGGCTGTCCCCGAGCCATCCCCCGGCAAGCTGCTGCCTGCCACCATGGATGTCCGGGTGCTGCAGGAGACCCTCGGGCGCTTCAAGGCGCTGGCAGTCGACCCCACCGAATTCGCCTGCATGAAGGCTGTGGTGCTCTTCAAGCCAGGTGAGGGGACACGCCTGGGTCCCCCATGGCCTGTCCCCAAAACCCCCCCCCCCCCAACACCTGCTGTCCTCACAGAGACCCGTGGCCTGAAGGACCCTGAGCAGGTAGAGAACCTGCAGGACCAGTCGCAGGTGATGCTGGGCCAGCACAACCGCTCCCACTACCCAGGGCAGCCCGTCAGGTATGGCCGTCCCCATCCCCAGCAGGTGCCAGGGACACTGGGGGTGGTGACACCACCCACCACCATCCCCTCTGTCCCTCAGGTTCGGGAAGCTGCTGCTGCTCCTGCCGGCGCTGCGCTTCCTCTCCTCCGAGCGCGTGGAGCTGCTCTTCTTCCGCCGCACCATCGGCAACACCCCCATGGAGAAGCTGCTCTGCGACATGTTCAAGAACTGACCACCCCCCGCCGCCACCCGGCCATTGCTCGTTGGCTTTCGGGACCCCCCCATCACACCCCAGGGCTGTTTGTCCCCTTGTCACTCCCTGGGGCTCCTCATCCTGGCCTGAACATGCCCGAGGTGGCGGCCAGGTCCATGGGATGCACCTCGCGGACCAGCTCCCAACCCTGGGGGGCTCGCAGCCCACCCCCCATTTTGTACTCAGAATAAAGAGGGCTTTTGCAGCCAGTCTCCTCCTGCCCTTTGTTTGGGGTCTGGCAGTGGGGACACAGGGGACACCAGGCTGGGGTGGCCGGTTGAAAAACCAGCAGAAAAAACAGATTTCCAGCACCAAGCGGAAAGCCAAGAAGCAAAACCCACCCGAGGACATGGCAACGGGAGAAAATGTCACCTTTCTGGGGCACGTCCCCACGGCGTCAGCCCCCCAAGCATCCCCCCTGCACCAAAGACATCACCCAGTGCCAGGCGCTCCTCGTTACAGCTCTTTAATAAGCGAGGGGTTCACTCGGCCACCAAGCCGCTTTGTACAGCCACACGGTATACGTCGGAGAAATATTACACAAAAATTGCACTTTATACAGAATGACGGCCTTATTGCAGAAGGGAAGGGAACAACATTAATTAAGAAATTAAAGAGAACCGCGGACGCGACATGACAGCTTGCCAGCTGCCCCCCTCCCCGGTGCCGGGGGAGAGATAAATCATTCTCCTTTATATAATTACGCTTTTATTTCTTTTTTTTTTTCTTTTTTTTTAACAGGTAAAATTTATAGCGAGTATGACACAGGATAATATATCCTCTTACAATACATACTTTGTTTTTTTTCTTTTTAATTTACACTCAGCATACTTATAAATTACTTAAAAAAATTTCTGTTAAAAATAATAATTAACAACACGCAGCCCATGTCCTTTCCAGTAGTAAGTACATTCACTTGGTACGAGGAGCGGATCGTCTTCAAAACCTAACCTTTTGCCCCCAAAAAACGGCCATTTACCCTTGAGGGGGAGCAGCTGGGCGCTGGATCCATGCCGGGTGGGAAGCGGCTCAAACACCCAATTTTCCATGATTTCTGGGGACCTAACGCTGACTGCACCAGGCTCTTGCTGGGTGCTCGCGCCGTTTCCAGGCTTTTCCCCAGTAAATTCCTGCCCTTGTGAGCATCGCCGCCCTCCCACCGCGCCCCACTCCGGTCCTAGCAGGGCCCCGGCCCATTTCGCCCAGCGACGGGGGTTTCATTCCTCCCGCTCCCACGCGGGGAGGCAGAGCAGGGACAACTCTTTCTTCCCCCATGCAGCTTAAATCATTTCTCCTTTCCAAATTAAAAAAAAAAAAAAAGGAAAGAAAAAAAAAGAAATGAAAGAAATAAATAAAACATCCCTTGAAATAACTGGCACTTGGGCTGGGAAGAGGGGGCTGCACTGCAGGACCGAACCAATGCCGCGAGCGCCGAGGGCAGGAGCAAGACTGGAAGGAGCCGAGCATCCCCAGCCCCAGTCAAACTAATGCAAAATACCCAGGAAGACGCAATTATTGGTATTTTCCCTCTTCTTGGTGTTTAGGGAAAGGAGCTGAGCCTCAGCCCGCACACGCACGGAACAAGCAGCCTATGCGAAAGGGCAGATCCAGCATTTATTAATCCAATTAGCGTCCCCGGGCTCCTAATCTCTCCTCTCTTCCAGCGACCGTGGTGCATCTCCGAGCACCCCGGCTGCAACCGAGCTGGTGCGGGAGGGATTAAGCCCCCGGTTGTTAGCGAGCACTGATAATTAGCGCTATTGCGGGCACTGCTTCCAAGTGACGCTAATTACAGCCCGGTGGATTTCTCGCCAAAGACGATGTGCGCAGTGACGTGCGCGCTGGCGCCAGGTGACGGGTAGGGACAGTGGGATGCCCGTGGTGACCCCACTTTGCCCATCACTTCCCTTGCCCTGGCACAGAAAAATAAAACTCCTGTCTGGGGAAAAATAGTTAAAAAAAAAAACTATAAAAAAATATTTACAATAAACTCCAGTAAGCCAGAATATAAACAGATAGAGCTTCAAGTAAGTCCTTGATTATTATTATCATTTTTTTAATACTGATGGTCTCAAAAAACAAAACAAAACAAAAAAATAAGAGGAGGGTGGTTAGGTCACATTGAAAAACAAACAAACAAAAAATATGACTTTTGGCAGATTTCCTTAACACTTTTCCATGCACTTGGCTTTTGCTTGAATGACATGATTACAGCGCAGGGGTCTCAGAGCCCACTCCTGCCGGCAGCGCGGCCGGACGCAGGCGCCTCTGTGGGCTTTTGGGCTTTGCTTTCTATGCATTCCTACTTCCTCGCTTGATGATGGGACCTCCGTCCACGGGCGGCCCGGCACAAGGGTTCGGCTGCAGCGCTGTCGCCCGGACAAAGAGCAACGCGCCCTTCCCGAGACGGGACCCAGGGCTTTCCATTTCCCCACCGACATCCCTCTGTCCCTCCTCTGTCCCTCTTGTCCCCAGGCCACCTGCCCCGGCCGCTCCCAACCCCACACCGTTAAGGCCACTGCTGAATCCGTCCCCACCAGCCTTCTGGATTGAGCGCTCGTCTTCCTCTGGCGCTGGCGCCCAAGCAATTGGTGAGGAAGATGGTGACGATAATGATGGTGACAACAGGGGATGCTCGAGGCTTCGCCACAGGGCCAGGGGCTCGCACCTCACACCATGAACTCATTGTTCCCCAGGAGGACGAGCTGCTGGCCGGCGGCCCGGTCGGCCTCGGGGTTTCTCTTGCGGCCCGTGCCCCCCTCCGGTGGCTCTTTGGTTTTCGGGGGGGAGTTCTTCACACTCTTCAGTTTCTGCTTGCCCTTCTCTGGGTTGAAGGTCCCGCGGGTGGTGAACTGGGGGCGGTCGTCGGGTTGCCCCGAGGTGGGCTCGGGGGGTTCGCCTGACCCCCCCGCTCGGTAGAAGGGCGATTTGGAGTACATCTGGAAGCGCTTGCGAGGCAGGTGGGGTAAGCAGGAGGTGGATGACTGGGAGGAGGAGGAGGAGGAGACGATGGAGGCATCCGCCGTGTCCACCACGTCCGGCCGCGTCCTGGGGTGCCTTCGCAGCCGGCTGTGCCCCTCTGCCTTGGTGGGACGCAGGGAGCTAAGTGCTACGCTTCGCTCTGAGGAACAGGGACCACAGGAGGGTTAATGGCCTGGATCTGGCCTTTGACAGGCACCTTGTTACTGCTCGCCCATCTCACTAACGCCAACCACGCTGCTACGTGCAGAGCAGGCAGGCTGACTGTGGAATGGCTTAACCAAAAAAAAAAAAAAAACAGTTCCAGGGAGGCTTTTACTCACCCGAACGATCGGAGATGGCTCCTTCAGAGTCAAAGTTTAGGTTTTCAGAGCTGTCAGCAGTGCCGATGGAGGCTTCGGATTCGAGCGTTTCATCATCAGAGGCACGGGGCTCGAGCGTCAGCATCTCAAACGTCAGCTCCTCCCTGTGAAAACCAATCCCGTGACCCAACAGGACTGAAAAAGGGGGGAAGGAAAACAAGAGGGACATGGAGAAGTCCTCCAGCTCATCCCAGGAACAGCACACCAACCCTGGAATGCAACCGCGCTCAAGTCATGCCCAAACTGAACCTATAGGCATCAGGCGTGGGAGCGAGCATGGCTTGAACTGAAGGCCAGACTCACTTTTCCTTCTGCAGGCTTTCGATCTGCTCAGTCAGCACCCTCTCCTCCTGCTGCATGGCTGCTTGCTGCTGCTCCGTGACGTCCATCTCCATGGCCTCCTCGCTGCTCATGGTCTCCTCAGGGACATCTGACACCGAGGGCAGGCGTACGGCGACGGGAGACGTTGGGCTGGGGTAGGTGCCACGCCGTATGCGTCCTTTGCCCTGGAGATAAATGTTGGTGTCAAGCAAGACCCCAAACAGGATTATTTGGCAAGCCTGCAGGACATCTCAGGTGCCACCAGCTTTCTCCCCTGAGTGCTCCACTCCCAAGGAGTGGAGGAGATGGCCCCAGCCTCCACTTGCACCCCAGAGGCTTCAAATCTCATGCCCAGCTAGGAGATGTACCAGGAGCACTCAACGCACTGGGGAAGGTGGAGATGAAGCCAATGCACCTTGACCAGCTACGCATGACCCAAAAAAAGCCAAGCACATGCTGCTTCTACAAATCTGGGCGGTGTGAACAACGGTGTTGGCTTTGGATGGAAGGAAATGCGGGCATGCACATGGGGACACTGCCTGTTCTTGGGGTGCTCACCCTCCCTGGCAGGGAGGTATCACAAGACTCAACACAATGGTGCAACGGGACGGCAGGTTGAAGAGGAGGGTCTGCTAACCAGGTGGAAAATGGGAGGAAGTGCTGCATGAGAAAACTGGGTGAGGAACAGCTGGAGAGCAGCAAAAATGAATGGTTGAGAAACATCTGTGAGCATCCTTCAAAAGTACAAGCCCCTGCAGGACACCTGTCAAATGCAGCAGTGCCAGAGCTACTGACTTCCACCTGGAGTTAAGGGAAGATTTAATGCAGCTGTGCCAGCAGCCCCCCCTGTGCTGAAGAGCCCTGAGGAATCATGTATTTTTACTAGTATTAAAACTTCTGACTATGAAAATGGTCTCAAATAAGGGTATCATGGATGGAGGAATATTACACATGCAGCTGGACTCTGCTTTAACTTTGGAGGAACAGCTCCACAGACTTGCTCCACAGGGTAAAAGGAAAATGCTGTTTTTTTGATACGAAGGATGCTGTGGAGTAGCTGCCGGGGCTCACACGTTAGAAAGATTTTAATCACGACTGAGTCGTAACTGAACACAACCCATCATCCGAATTCAGGATCCTGAGATGACCAGGTCTTAGGACACCAGTGCAAGGCGGAAAACCCGTCACTTGCCTCCACTCCACTCAAAAGCTGCCCTCGTCCTTCAACCGATCATATTATTTCTTAGGTGGTGAATACAGATCCCCCTTCTAGTTCTTGCTGTGCTCTGCCCTGTTCACAAGCTCATTGCAATGCATCTTCTCTTCCTATAAGGCTATCTAAGCACTGTAGCTGGGACATCTCTTGGTCTTTCTCATAACCCACATGCCCAGAACACAGTAAAAGAGACTCTTTTTTTTTTCTTCTTTGAAAGCAAAAAACTATCAGAAATGTGAGCAGGGATCTTTCTTCAAGCTACAAAGCATCCCTATACTGATGTCAATGGGACACAGCTTGTGTGGGAGGCAATGCTGAGCATTTCTCCCATCTGCAGTGTCTGTTAAGTTCTCCACCCCGTACAAATGCTGCTGCTTGGTGCTGAGACATGAGATTTGCTCCATTTTACCCTTTCATCTCCCAGTGTCGCACCTGGGAGAGCTTTCTCCAGCTGCAAAGAAGCTTCTGCGCCCCAGAGCAACGTTACTCTGATGGCAACCTCATCACGTGGGCTCCTGAGCTGAGGCACAGCCACCTGAATCCTATTAGCAAAAACCCCTGAGCTCCCAAAGATCCCCAGCACCTCGTGTATTGCCCTCCCTGCCTACGGGGTGGTCAGCAGCGAGCGGATGCTGCGGTGACGACGTACACGTGGGCTTTCAGCAAAGCCCTCTTCTCTCCCAGCTGCCACGAGTGGAAAATTTCCTGGCGGCTCGGATGTGCGTTTGCTCACAGCACAAGGGCTTGCGCCTCCGCTGCTGGCTTTGCTGCGTCAGCCGAGCGCTTGTCTGGGCTAAAATGAGGAAGGCCACACCACTTTCTGGTCTATTTAATGTGTCTGCTAAGACTGGTGTTTGCTCCAAAAGCCCCTGAGCAGAGGGCTTGCAAAACAGTGTCCAGGGTGGCATGGTTCAAACCCAGGTCTCCTTTTTCCCCAAACAATTGTGGATGCAGAAGGGTGGGGAGAAGCATCATGGGCTGAAAGTGGTGTAAAGCTCCACAAGCTTCCCTGTCATCCTAGGGCAGTGTTTGCGGTCTGTGTCTATCCTATGTCTATCATGGTCTCACTGAGGAGCGCATTGCTGCAGTGGCTCATGTTGGGATAGAGAGGTGAGGGAGGGGTGGGGACATTAGGAGCTGCTAGGTCCCCAGATTCATCCTGGGCTGTCCCAGCCATCAGGGTGCAGCTGGCCTCACATCCAGAGCCTTTTGGTGGATGCCTCGCCCTCCCCACAGCCTGCGGGATTTACCCACCATAGCCAACGCAACGCCTTCATGGCACGGTGCCTAAACGCATCCCGAGCAGAAATCGTGGATGGAAGGGAAGAGTCAAAGAAAGCTGAAGTCAGAGAAGCACAGAAACAAAAACACTAAAGAAAAACAAGATGTGAGGGCAAAAGCTGCTTTTCACGAAGCTGCATGCAGGGGCGAGGGCAGCCCTCAGGGGAGCCCGGCAGATGCGACCGCTCCTGCTCCTGGGTGGGAACCAGCTGGTCCGAGAGAGGCGCCTGCACGGGGACAAGACGGGAACGTCACGGACAATGGCCGGTGGCACGGGACTGGAATGAGCGGCGGTCACACACAATGGAGGGACGCGGCTGGCACAGAGCACCGTGCAGTTAATACATACCGGGATTGAACTGCGGGTTATGCTCATAAATCTAACTGCAATTAGTACGGGTTTCTGGATTAGAGAGGACATGAAAAGGAAAGCAGAAGGTTAGAGTGCACATGCCATCGCCCTCCAAAAGAACCATTTTTTGTTCATTTTTGTCTTTTTTTTTTAACCGGGACGAGTGAGGCAGCTCTCTGCTGCATCTGCGCCAGCGCACGGCCGAGCCCCAAGCTTGGCAAAATGACTCTGGGAATTGCTTGGGCTTAGTCCCAGAAGCAGCACCTGTGGTCAGAAGTGCCTCGAGGGCAACAGCGGGCAGCTCGGCCCCGTAGCACAAACCCAGGCCGAGTCTGTCCTGATCCCACAGCCAAAAAGCCAAACGTAGCGTGTGTCGGCAGCCCGCTGGTGTGCCGGGGCGAGACGGACCCAGACCCCGCTGTCGCTCACCCCAGAAGCATGGAAGCTCGATGAGATGGTTCAGGAAGGAGCCTTGGGGGAGCTCGGTTTGGGTTTGGATAGCATTATTGAGCTCGTCTGCACCAAAAAGAGGACAAAGCAAGGCCGTGGTTATGGGTTGCTTCGGTCCAGGTCTCCCTGGTGTTTGTGCATGAGGTGACAGCAAGGTGGTTGTAAGCAGAGGGCAACCAAAGGCTTGATTCAACTTAGGACCCAATTGTTCAAGTGAGCAAAATAAAGCCTGAAATGTAACCAGGAGCCTCTGATCTCAAGCGACTACATCTCCACGGTGCCTTCTCTCAGGCTTCTGGCAGACTTTTCCCATCGCCTTTGCTGAACTCTTGTTTTTGTAAAACTCCCTGAAAACCCGGGGAGCTGCCATAGGGCTGGACACGGGTCCTGTGCTGCCTGGGGTGGGATGGTTTGGCAGGTGCAAGGGGGCAGGGAGGCTGGAATAAGCAGGGGGAGGTACGGCAGGGTTCCTTTGGGTGAGAGGAGAGGACAGGAGAGAAGAGAGCATCAGAGCCAGAGGGAGGTCTGACTTTCCCTGCAGCAAGACAGAAATCCTCCGGGGCTGTGACGGACACACCATGGGAACACCCGATCTCCTCCTGGCTGCAAATTCCCTTGGAGCAGGGAAGGGGACACGAGTCTGTGAGCAGCAGGGACGGGCGCAGCATCTCACCATCGACCTGCGGATCAGGGACAGGCGGCTCTTGGCTTTGTTCTCAGCGAACTCCAGGCTGTTGATGTCCTTGAGGCGAGCCTTGTATTTGTTCATCTGCTCGATGACAATTAGTTCTACGCAGCTGGGGGGTAAAGAAAAGACAAAATTGGTGTCGGAATGGATTTTATCTGAGCTGCCCCTCCCTGGCACAAAGATCTGCCTTGCTTGAGAGCTCCAGCGTGCAAGGATGGAAAAACCCAAGGAAATTCCCTAAAAAGGGTGGTAAAGAACTTCAGATGGACCAAGGAACTTGGACTAGGGGAATTAAAGACCCCCAAGGGTTAAAGCAGAGAAACTCCTGCCCTGGGAACGGAGGGATGGGACAAGGAAAGGAAGATGCAAACCTGTGAAAGGCAGGTTGCTTCTGAGCTGCAAATGCACGCAGACTTGTTTGCATGCAGCTGAGACAGTAACACAGCAACACAAGCTCATTTAGCTGTCTGAGCTGACTTTTTAATGCTGTTGGGATTGTGTTTGTGGAAAAACTTTCCGTGTAATAAAATTACAGGATGTGCTATAGCTGAAGTCTACAAGAGAAAGTACAATGAAATCCCTTGCTGGGACAAGTTTAGGAGATTTATTCAAACTCACTCAGAGGTAGGCAAGGGAGTCTAGCAGGAATGTTTTTGGTATTTAAGGCCAAAAAGGGTCCCACCAGGTGGGTCTCCAAGCATGTTCTGCTCTTCAACAATTTAATACACTTACTGGAGGCAAAAAACCTCTTTAAGTAGCCCAGCCCTTCGCTGGATGGTTTCCCACTACAGTTCATCTCAGATGTCTCCATTATCCATTTTTAAATCTATTTAGTGAGCCAGACTGAATTTGTGCAAGTGCTTCACTTTTTGTAAAACCTTTGCAATTATGTCAAATACCTTAAAGAAATCTAAGTACACAGTATTGCTGCCTACCAAAAAACCTCATCTTCTCCTCAAAAAACAAAACACAACCACAAACAAACAAAAAAATCCCAGCAAATTAAGTAAGAATAAAGACTTAGTTGTCTAAATAAGATTAACCACATCAGCACAAACTCCACTTATTCCTGCTAAGATCTGCTGGGCATGAAGGGTGCAGAGAGCATGTTTTAAAATCCTGGAGAGCGAGTTGATCTGCTCTGGTGGATCCTCCCTTACTTAATAATCCCCATTAACCACCGCTTGGCTGTTGAGAAAACATTAAATACTTCCTTAAGATGCAGTTAATATGCAAAGCTGTACAGTGTTTGTCATTTCCAGGCTAAAGCTCTCTATTTTTGAGCCATCTGACGGTACTAAAGGTTATTGAGTCGTAAGTGGTGACGTGGCCGCAGTCACAGAGCAGGAGCTGGACCATCCCGCCCAGCGCCACATCCTTACGTGGTTGTTTTACTTATGTCCTGAACGCTCTGCAGCGGGTCCGTCGTATCGGGGCAGCGGAGGATGCAGGGAGCGAAGACGATGGCCAAAGCATTAGCTGACATTCGGTTGGTCTCTTCCTGGAGGGCAATCCTAAAAAAAAAAATAAAAAATACAAGGATTACTGGAGAAGCCAGGGATGAAGGCAGCTCCTTCGCCTCTGCCACTGGCAACGAGGAGTTGCAGCCTCCCCACTGGTCCCGTGTACCTGACGAGGTGGAAGATGAGGCGCTCCAAGGTGCTCAGATGGGTGCGGGAGAGCTGGTCGATGACCGAGTAGACTCCCCGCACCGTCTCCTTCCTCTCCTGCAGGCCTGCAGAGAACACACCACCCTTGTCACAGGCACTGCTGGAATCCTCACTGCAGCCCCTGCCACCAGTAAGACATCTCCAAGCCATGGGGGCCGCGGCAAGGGCTCTCCTCCCTCTCATTCCTCTCTCAGCAGGCTCTCTCTGCCCTCCTTGCACTTGGCACACTCTCAGACACACTGATTTCTTTTTTTTTTTTTTTTTGAAAGGGTTGTTTGTTACAGCTGGGAGCTGGAAAGTATACTGTACTGCTAAAAATGATGTTTCTACTTCTTTCTCCTGTTTAAAATGGTACATTCTTCATGCTTACTATCACCATTTAAAAGACAGACCTGGAGAGCAGGTTGAAATCTGCTGAACTCTGATGGAAATGGATGCTACCAAACACAGGGCTGAACTGCCTGTGGCTTTGAGTAAAAATAAAACAAAACAAAACCTTACAGCAAAAAACAGACTTTGAAACGGGACAAATAAGACTGGGGCAAATCAGATGCTTTGGGACTGAAGAGCAAGCAAAGAGTTAGGCACATAAAGCAGCTGACATTTCCCTTAGGAAATGATGATCTGGAGATGATCCGTCCTTTAAAGATCATCTTATCCAATGCCTCACCATAGGCACGGACACCTCCCACAAGACCAGGTTGCCCAAAGCCCCATCCAACTTGGCCTTGAACACTTCCAGGGATGGGGGGGGGCTCCACAACTTCTTTGAGGGTGGTGAGACCTGGGAAGATGTTGCCCAGAGTGAAAAAATTCTTCCTTATACCCAGTCTAAATCTACCCTCTTTCAGTGGCAAAGGATGCTCCTTACCCATCGCCCGCAGAAACTCCTCGTACAGCTCAAAGGTCATGAGAGGGTTGGGCAAGTCTCGGAGCCACTGCTTGAAGACACTGGCAATGACGTGGATGTTGTAGTCATCTAAATTCACATTATCAATGTCTGTTCATTGGGGTTCAGCAGTGCATTGAGAAGGCATAAAAACAAGAGATAATGATCAATATTAAACTGTAAGTGAAGCCAGTGTGTGGATAAGCTATACCTCTATGACAGAAAACATCCACGTGCCACCACACTGCATTCAGCAGCAGGAAATCTGGCATCTTATTTCAGCTTTACACATTAAGACTAGAGGAAAACACATTTTCCAGAGCAAGGAACCTTGGGTGGGATCAGGATTTCTTTTCTTGCTGGCACCATTTCTAAGACGGAGCTTTCCCTCAACTATATTTTTTTTCTGCGTTGCACCCAAAAAGAACAAGCCAGTGACTCAAAAACAGATTTTGGTTTGAGCACTTGGTTGGAGACGTGAAAGCAACGCTTGCTTACACCAAACCCTGCCGTGGCAGAGATTTTTCTTCTGTCTTTTTTCCCTTTTACCTGTATCGAGTCCTTGCCGCAACTCCTTGATCTTGTTGGTGGACCCTGATTTTCTGTAAATGCCCTCTGTGTACAGCCCATGCATTTCTATGTAGTTGATCAGCTTCTCCACCAGCACTGGCACAGCTCGCTCCTCACTGGTCAGCCGGGAGAGCTCCACGCCGAACTGCCGAGACGAGAGCTCGGGATCATACTGATGGGGAAGAGAAAAACGCAAAAGGGCCTAAATGCCTTCCAGAAAGCAATGTGTCAATGTTCAGGCTGTTTCAACTGATCCAGGTTACCTGCAAGTCACAAGCCAAGGACGACAGGACACCCCTGGACCTTAACCTCAACCTGATGTTTTGCTATTACCAGCAGCCCCATAAATGTGCATAGTCCCAGCTTGCAACACAAAATCAGACTCTGGGCATGCACCTGAAGTCATAAACATTTGGGTTTTCTTTGTTTAACCACCGCACCGTGGTTACAGTGTTTTTAGCCAAATGCAGCTGGGCATGGTCCTCTTACCTCCTGCTCCTCCAGCACCATCTCCAGGAATGACTTCACTGCCCGAAGATGATGCACAAAGCAGACCTAACAAAATTTTGACACAAATACCCAGTCCCGGCAAAGGCAATGTGACACAGCATGCACTGGAATGCAGTGATGGGCAAGATGACCCTGAAACAGGTCACAGCTCCTCTTACAACCACTCCTACACCTTTGCTTTTCCCATTCAATGTTGTCCTTTCATCAAAGAAAACATTATCAACCTCATGAGATGATGTGAGGAAGATGACCATGGTATGCTCTGCAGCAAAAACGCCCCAAGAAGCAGGTGGGGAACATCTAGTCCCAGCTACCAGCTGAAATTCATGGTCTGCTCTTCTACCAGCCCACTTGGCTGCTGAAACCACCATCAGATGTAATGCCACAAATGCTGCAGCCTACTTCACTCCAGTGGGAAGTCAAGTTAATTCAGAGACATGGACAAAGCAAGGGCAAAAGCAGTTCCACGTCCACCAAGAGAGATGAGCTCAGCATTTGCTCAAGCTCACCACTGTAAATCTGGAGAAACAGATCTACTCCGGGAGAAGGTTAGAAAGCAGTTACAAAATCAGCCATTGCCGGAAAACAAAAGACATCCTTCTTAAAGCATAATACACAGCTTGTGGCACTCTGTTGCTGAAAACAACCCAAAAAAAGTTAATCCACCAAGCACAGACAAGCCAGAGCCTTCCTACAGGAGGACCTCAAACTGCCCGAACGGAGACACTGTAAATTTATTTCCTCGTGGACTGCACAAAAACTTTGTTGTGCAGAAAAACAAACAAACAAAAAAAAAACAGGAAATGAGAAGGTTCCAAACATCTCTGAGCAACCATTTAGAGCTGCAATTATTTTTAGGTTTCATTTTTCATGGAGAGGAACGAAAAAGGACTGAAAGATCAACTTAGGCAAAACACATCAGTATCTCTTTCACAACATTTAAATAAGAAACTCACTTCAAATAGTGCTATTTTCCTGCAAAATTCCCCTATTGTCCTGCAAAAATTTCATGGCCTCAGCTCCCTTCCTGCTCCATTTCTGGGTGGGTGTCATGGAACCATGGCCAAGGTGATGGGCTCGGACTGCAGACCCAAGAGCATGAGGACCAGCCTGTGAAATAGTGGCATCTAGCAAAGCCTAAAGGTCTCCTCCCTGTAAACAGGAGGCTCGGTTGTTCAGATCTCAAATCACAGATGCAAAAGGTCTAAAAATATGCAAGGCAACGTCTTTGAAAAAATCAGTGATCTCATTAAACTTCTCAGATTTGTAGAACAAAACCTCAGAGAACCCATTCCCAACTCTTACAAAGGTGGACTGCCAGAACGAGAGAAATTGCAGAAGAAATATTGTATCAAAGCAAATATATTCATATATACATACTTATATATATATATATATATTTTTTTTTTCAGATTATTCCTTGGGAAAAATGTAATCATAAGGCTTTATGGAGGCTGTACACCTGAGAAGCCTCTTAGGGTCTGATAAAGCTTTGCACACATTATTATCCTGCCTGCATTATTATTTTGGGGGCATATGCAGCACAAAATAAACTATTCAAAACAAAAAAAGAAAGCTTGATGACTCATTGTTAGCTGGGGCGACCTGCTGCATTCATTCACTGTCAAACATATCCTTGAATGAGGTAAACAATACTTAATTCACCTCTAATGAGCAGAGTAAGTGCTTCAGCACCATCCACCCACCCTTCTCCTCTCGCTGTCCCCATCCTCAGCTGCAGTGCCACGGCTGTTTGGGGACTGTGTGGGGAGCCCTATCAGGGAGCAGCAGGGTGAAGAACAACCTGTATTTTTGCCTTTTGTACTGGGAACAAAGGCTTCAGCCTTGCAAAACTAGGGCTGGGGGTGCTGCAGCGGGTTATGCTTCTGGCTGTGGATTGCAAGAACCCCACCGGCCACAGGGGAGCATCCTGACCTTCTAAGAATAAACATAAAACCATGGCAGCCAAAACTGCAGCACCACAGAACAAAAAAAATTGCGCACCATGAAATGCGCTGGACATTGAGAGTTCTCTGTGTAGCACCGACTCTGTTCAAAAACGTTATCTTTTTATACCAACCACATTTTGAAGTACTCGAAAGCTATAAAATGAGGCAGCTTTCAATTATTCAGCACGGTTACAAGCCAAGAACATCACTGCAAGAGGTGCTGCATGACTGGGCAGATGTCTATCTTGATGCATCTCTGTATTACTACTGAAATACAAGCAGTCACAGAAGCAGTGGCTGGAGAAACCTCCAGGGAGCTCCAGCCCAACCTTCTCTCGATGAAGGGTTATTGCCAGCATTGTACCAAGTTCTGTGCTCGTAAGTGTTTGTTAAAAAAGGCTAAAAAAGATTGGGATGACAGTCAGAGAGGTATTTAATGAGAGAAAAGGAATGAGAGAAACTTACCTTTTTGGAGCACTTGGTCGTGGTTTTAAGACAGCACTTCTTGTGACAAGCATATTTACATACTGCAACGAAGAAAAAATAGTTTTTAATAATTCAAAACTTCAGACCTCTGCACAAATGTGAATTAAGTAGCTCTTCTTAGAATTTGTGCATGTCAAAAGCATGTTGAATTTGCATTCTTCAGGGGCCAAGTCTATATTAGATTGACTCAAAAAAAAAAAAAAGAAAAAGAAGCCTTTAATTTTAAAGGCCCTATATTTAAGTTCCTGAAACGTTAAAAAAACGACTTGACAGATCAACTCAGAAAATAGCCCATGAGTCACTCTGAGCTATCAGACATGCATATAACTCATAGGTTGGAAAGAGCACCTAGTTTGTATTCTTCCTGCACTGGATACCAGCCTGAAACACCACAGGGCTGATATTTTCAACCTAATAAGAGAATCATTGAAAAAATTAAAATTAAAAAAAAATGTCTCAACCTTGCCTGTTCCTCCTCCACTTTCCTGGGCTCCCCAAAAGTTCAAGTACCCAGAGGTCAAATGGTCTAAGTCCAATGAACTTGTGATGGTCACGAGACTCACAGCATCCATCCCACAGGCTGAAGCCATGGGGTACGTTTGCCATACCTGCCACAGACTCTCTTTACCATCCCTTCTGAAAGCACAACTTAAACGTGGTTTGAACAGTTTGAAGACTTGGGTTAATATCCGTAATGCAAAGCTCCCACGCACAGAACTAACCATAATGTAGGTTCTGGAAGGAATGCCAGCATGAAATTACCAGTGGACTTCAGAAATCCTTAAGGTTTGTCTCAAAAGCTATTCTAATGTGAAAAATCCCAAATATTTGAGAGTGGGGTTACAGGAAACAGTAGCAAACACCTTTCAGAGCCCAGAACCCCAAGACTGTAACAGAAACTCATGAAAAAAAGCCAAATGGAGCATGCTTACATTTACAAACAGAAGCCCTGTCCATTATCCAGATCAAGGAAGAACAATATTCACAGTAGGTGGGGATGCTGTACTGGGTCGCCTTAAAAATGTGCCCATTGTGCTCTTCCACCTGCGATGAAAAAGATTCAGTGGTGAGAAAAAGAGCTGGATGCAGAGTCTGTTGCAAAACAGGGAGCCCGACATGGCCTGCTCTCCAATGTGGGCTTTTACATAGAACCAGCCTGCTATTTGTGTTTCCTTTTTGGACCAATAACCCTGTGGACAGCTCAGACAGAAATCCTGCCTGCATAGGAAACAAACCTTCCTGTAAGCAGGTTAGAAAACAGCTGCATTTGACTGTGGTTGACAGGTCAACCTCTCCATGTTGAAAGGCACTTCTGTGCATCCACTGCCCCTTTTTGCTCTGCATCTTTCCCAGTGCTATTATATCCTTTAGGACAAAAACCTCTATCAGAGATGTAAGATACGTGCTAAGTTTACGAAGTAACCCAGAGCAACACTTTCTGCTTCATTCCCAGTTCTTCTATAATAATTCCTGACATTATATTTACTGTCTTGACTGATGTGGGACATGTTTCCAGAGAACAACCTATAGCAGTCCTTGATATGAACAGAAATGCTGATTTACAGGCTCTTGTTTTTGCCTACAGCCATTCGCAAGCAAACTAAATTCACCTTGTCCATCTTTCTAGCACATCTTTTCAAGACTGCATGTGCACTGGGGTGGGATGTTCAGATCTCACCATAGGATATGTCATGAGCACGTCTCTTATCACTTGTAATTCTGGCCAAAAGGACATTAATTCTTTAATGCACAGGCCCAGAGTGCTCAACTCACCACATCCGCTTCTTTTTTCCTTCTCTTTTTTCGTTCCGTTTTTGGCACCTGGTGTTAAAAAGAGAGTCAAGCGTATTTATGGGCAATTCCCACAAGTAAAGCCTGCAAAGGTCCCTTATCTAACTTTTTCTACCTCTTTCCAGCCCCATCCTCCAGTGCACCTGCGGCCCCATGAAATCCACTCCAAGAAATGCTCCTACTGCAACCAGCCGCCCGGTGTTCAGAAATCCCCTGGCTAACTGTCTCCGTCTCCATCTCAGAGCTGGGATTAGCTGCTGCTCTGGCTCCAAGTCCAGCACCTGTGACCTAAAGCTCTCTGATCTCAGGCAAGACACTCAAGGGCACAGCACTGCAGCCGGAGCTGATGCTCAGCCTGCTCACAAGAAATCCTGTGCAGAGAGCCTGGGGAGGACTTGCAGCAGAAGAGCTGGAGAACGGGATATTTGCTTTCCCTGTTCCACAAGAAACACCATCTCCCAAGCCCAGCCTGAGACCCAGGGGTGGTCCCTGCAGACAGCAGGGAGAAGAAAGCAAGGAGCTCAGGTTTGTAACAGACAGTGCGAGCTCCGACTGCTTGACCAACTGCACCTAGACCCTGAGGACAGTCACTACCATGTAGCCTGCTCCTGCCACCAGACCAAGAGCGATGCATGTGGTCACTTGGGAAAAGCTCAAGAGACTAGGAAAGCACAACATCTCATAGAAAAACAAGACGATGCTTTCACACATCCCTCAAAGACGGGAGCTGCCTTTCCAACCATCCACAGATGGTTGCAGATTTGCCCTGGAGACAAAGTTCACGTATTGGCAGTGGCCAAGACCCAGCTCAACCCAGATGTGAGCTCAGGCTTGCTGAGCTCGGTGAAACACAACCAATGACTCACTCCTCTTGTGCTGGCTTATGTTGTCCACCCCAGCTTACAAAAGGAGAGAAGACAACAGACTTCAAGGTGTCTGCACAGAGCACAGCCCCACAGAAAGAGAGCTCAAAATCTTCAAGGACCTTGAGAAAATGCTGGCTACCTTCACTGCGGTGTAGTCCAGGGGTTTGTACTCTATCATATATTCGTCCAGGAAGACTTTGAAGGTATTGACCCAGACTTTCACTGGAGACTCACTCCAGTCCCTCTGTTCAAGCCTCATGGTCTTCTCAAGGATCTGCTCGAATAAGGCGTACAGGTCCTTATAGCGGATGCTTTTCCCATCATCCATCTTTTATAGAAACAGAAGCAAAAAGAAAAAGGATTTTTATACACATTAGACTGCCTCTTCTGCTCCAGACAATTATTTTAGTTTGACTGGCTTCCAACTGCTTGGGGAAAATACAATTATGATTAAAAGACAGAAAAAAAATATTTAATGGAGAGTTGTTCGTGACCTTTGTCAGGGTGGCTTCTCAGCGCACAGAGCATACGGACAGAAATCTAGGCAGCTGCTGTAAGCCAAAAAAAATGACAGATCAAATATTACCACAGAGGGAACTTTTCACGCAATCTGGACAATGAAATGGCTTGGCTCAGAAATCACTGCTAGGATTCGGAGCAGCAGAAGAGCAGAGCACCACATTCCTCAGATGTTCACAACTCACAACTTTAACCCACAGGTTTCCAGACAAGTTGGGTGTCAAACGGGAGTTTATTGACTTACTGTCATCTCCCTTTGACTGAGAGCAAGCTGTACGGAAGGGACTAGAAATCTCTTCTCAAAGTATACTGAGAGCTGGCTAATGAAGAAGCATTAGTCCAAGTTTACAGCTTTGTGGGACTGAATACAAAGGAAAAGCATCTTCCCTTTGGGATAAGGAGATCAGGAATAAGGCTCAGCAACATCTCTACCACCAGGACTCACAGCATCTCATTTCTCCTGGAGGTGGAAGTTCCCACCTGCTGTCCAGGCACTTACCGCTAACGCTGAGGAGTAAAAGCTGAAGATGTTTTGTCGGAATTCCTTCAGCGCTTTCTTGAACACTACATCCACCAGCGTGTCCTTCTTGCTGTCCTCATTATCCAGCTCATTCATCTGGGAAGAAACCAAAGGGTGTTATGCACCGATGTGACTGTGCTGTGGCAGAGCACTGCATTAGGTGGAGCACTACTAAATGAGCAGCTGCTCCACCACGGGCAGGTGATGTTAATAACTACGTGTGTCTACAAGGCAGTTTCTCCTGCATGCAAACTTAGCACGTAAAAACATGAATGCTTCCCTGGAGCCTTCAGCTTCCGCCCTCTTGGGTCACCCATTTCTGATGCCACCAGGGGCTGCTCAAAGCAGTGGAAGTACCAAAGCTACTGTGCTCCCATAAAACGACCGTGCTGTGCGTGCACAATGCACCCATCTTCTCTCCCAAGCCTGCCCTGGTGCACACTGTGCACTCTTCGCAGTTTTGGGAGTGCAACTAAAGCTCTCCCCTAGGTGGATTATAAGTTTCACCTTGCTGCCTTCAAGATAATACTGTTTTGTTGTCTCCATCCGCTCCCTGATGATTTAGCTGGAGGGGCAATGACAGGCATTACCTTTTTCAGGAGAAACTCATCCATGCTCTTCAGGTCGCTAGCACTGGTTATGATCTGCAGGGAGTCATTCTGCCATTGCACGGGCTCCAGAGCCACGTTGCTGATTTTGACGCTGCGCTTGCGTTTCACTTTGGGAGAGGGCTCCTTGTTCTCCTTAAATTCCCTCCGGTAGATTCCTGACAGCTCAGGACTCCGCGGGGGTGTCAGATGGTGAGGACCCAACTCTACGGGTGGTAATTAATAAAGAAGAAAACGAACAAAATGCAGATTAGTTAACTTGCTCTCTGCCTGACCAAAAATGCTGTAGCAATGTTTGTTTGGTATTTGATTTCACTGAAGCTCTGCAATATGTTTTGCTTTTCAGCATCTCCTGAATTAGGTGAGATAAAGCTGTAAGCAATAAAAATGCTTTTCTCCATGCTCCATGCATGGCATGAAAGAGAAGTAGGGTTTGTTCTCAGGTAATAATAAAATTCTGTGGCTCCAGATGAATTCTCAGTAAGTAAAAAATCTAGGGTCATCTCCCAGAGCTGCACTGGCAGCAAGACGGGAAGGTAGCACAACGGAAAAATAGTCCTGTCACTAAAATAACGGGACAGGCTTCAGAATAAACCTGCAGAGGAGAAAAGTACTGTGCAGTGCTTATAGGAAGATTAAATGTCACTTCTCCATTGGTTACTTCCTCTATCAAGAGGGGAAACATCTGTTGGTGTCCAGACAGCTGCCTGGAGGATTAGCTCCACAGTGGAAGATGGAAGGTGCTGGTGACAGCACACAGCTGGCTTCAGGGGGTCATGTACAAGAGTTTGTCCTCTGTCCTTGTCCCCTGCCTCCCAGAACAAAGTGACAACCCCTACTTGTAAAATTTCATAGAAATTTTGAAAGAAATAGTATTTGTTTGGTTTGCCGCATACTATCTTTTCTGAATGTTTTCTGAATTCCTTCAGACCCATTTTGTGCCATAGAATCTAACTTCCTTGCTGCTGTTTCGTGTTCATGTCACCCATGAAGGCAAGAGAAGTGAACCAGCTCGTCATTTCTATTTGTGCAGTTTTCCAATTCATTCTCCTACACCATCCTCAGCTAGACCATACAATCATACATGATATTCTAATTTACAGGTATCCTAACCCTACAGATAAATGAACTTATCAGTTCTGCATCTTAACCCAAGCCACCATACACGGGGCTACACTTAAAGGTAGTGCAAAGCCAGGCTTAAAACAGCTACACATTTTATCTCTGCCATGACAGCAAATGCAATTTCTCTGCCCCTTACAACACATGTGATCCTGCTGCGTGCTCGCCCAGCACTCACCTTCACCAAGCTGCAAGCCAGAAATCACCTCTCTGTTGGGTGCTTCTTGCTCCGCGTACAGCTCCAGCAGCTCAGACTGTGTAGCAAGCTTCTCCCGAGGGGTCTTCTTCTCCCCCTGCTTTCCCTTCACCCAAAATCTCATCTTGGCTCGTTGAGGCCTGGAAATAATTTGTGGAAAGAACTGCCTTAACCGGGAAAGTGTCCTTCAAGCCAAAACCACCTAAAGTCTCCCAGACCTTCATGTCCTTTTAGTAGGAGCTAAATGTGTACAACTGCTTACAGGAAAACCAGGCTATTTGTCCCCGGGAAATGCAGGAAACTCCAAGTTTCATGTATGCTGTTGGGTGGTTTGGGATGGGATGCCTGGCATACGGCTTCAAAACTTTGTTGTGACATGAACTTTATCACCCCTTCTAACTGGGTGTGTTCGTGGTCACTTATGAAGAGATGTGACGAGTAACTCATTCTGATTTTGGCTGGTTGAGCCAAAACCACCAAGCTGGGGACTAGTGCAGCTCAGCAGTGTGAAGGAAATCAAAAAGGGCTCGGGGTGGACTCGTCCCCCAGCTCCAGCCACGTTCCATACCTCCCGTCTGGGGCCAGGGTCTTCTGCGCGGCCGCCAGCTTCCCGATCTCCCCCTGAGACATGGTTTTATGGAGTTTTGTTTGGCCTTCCCCAGAGGTGAACCGCTGCACCGTCTGTAACAATTCAAGGATGAATCATTCAAAAATGAGACAGTTCTTGGAATTCCAGAACTCTTTAAGCAAAAATTAGACATTTCACCTGTTACGAATGAAATCTTTATTTCTATCTGCCTACGGGTAAAAATCTATGTCCCTGTCGAGCTAGCTGCAGCTCCTGCAACTACAGAAATATTTTAATGGCTTCTAAAACAGAAGGACATTTCTCTTACTCCAATTCTATCTCGAGGTCCAACCTTCTTCCTCCTTTAGCAACAAATGCTGGAAGTCGGTGTGCACTGAGCCATAGGCCCTCATCACCAAGCACGCAGAACTGCTCAGCCACCTTGCTCTGGGCAGCCCGGCTCTCTGGCCGAGAAGAGCCCCGTTAGCCGCAATCGTTAGCCACACTTAAGTGATTTGTGGTGTTCCCCACTTCAACCTTGTGCCTGCCATCAGCCTCCGTTGGAGACTTTGCAGAAGGAAAAAAAATAAATCTTTGTGCCAAGGACACATTAAAATGTACCCTTATGAAATAAGAGATTAAGCAGCTTTAATACAAAGGCTTTCTGCCTTTGTCACCTCTTTAAATGCCCCCAGCTCATTTTTAAGGGTGACAGGAATTTGCAATAATCAGATGTTAACAGGGTTCCATGAATAATAATATCTACTAAGTTCTAAAAATGTGGGTTTAAATTATTCTGCATTATACAATGATAAGTTTTGCACCATTTCTATTATCTTGCACTCGGTAGGAAACAAGGCAAGCGATGGTGCTTTCCTCCTCTCCCCAGAGGCCGCAGAGGCCACAGCCATGACGCTGTATTTTAATGACTGGCAGTTGCTATCCAAAAAGCATGTCCCAAGAGGCAGCAAAAATGGAGATGTTACCTTAGTCCCTCTCTTGTCACACGCTCACAAAGCCTCCACCACTGTGTTATATGAGCAATGTTTTTTATCTTGGGAAATATTACTAAAATCTCTCTTTGTTTACCCAGCATGGAGGAGGAAGCCATCCAAAGGCAGCCTGGCAGCGTGCAGCCCAGAAATATTCTTGCCATATATATATATATATTAATACATTTTGGCTCTTGAAGGAGAGCCTTTCAGCACAATGAAAGCAGGGAGTCAGGCTGTATGAAATGATTTGGGAGATCTCTTCTTCAGCTTTCCCTTCACATAGATGTTTCAGCTGAATGCACCGTGCTTTTAAGCATTTCCTTTTCACCAAAAAAAACATTTCACATAAAATTCAATAAATTATGGGCTGCAGGGCAGTCACATTTACCACACTTACTCTCCCATTCTTTATTTTTCACCCCTGTACTAACCTCCCTGCCAGCCAGAAGATGGCAGCACACAAGGCAAAACTGCCACTGCAAAAGAAAAAGCTGCTTTCATCATAGGTTTTTTTGTTCCTGTTGTTCTTACATTTAGGTGATGATTACATATAAATTGTGGAGACTTGCAAGGGAAAAAAGGACCTCAAAACCCATGAAGGTGATTTCCATCCAGTGACCCTATTAAAATATTTGCCCCCATGATATAACATCTGTAATGCACTTTTTAAACAAAACTGAAGGATTTTTTTTTTCTTATTATTATTAATCAAAATATGATACAAATCCTGTTCTTCATCAAGGGGATATATCCGTGAGCCAAGGACCAAAGTTAAAATGACCTGGGGTAATTAAATAACTAAGGAATAACTGGATGCCAAATAATACAAGCAATGAAGTACTTGAATATAGAGGCGTAATGGACATTGTGATTGCTCTGTGCAGGCGATTCGGCGTGTTTTCCTGGAATTGCCTTGGCTTGTCTGAGAGATAAGGGGACGCATTTCAGGGCAGAGAGGGGAAAAAGACTCTGTGAAATTCTGTTGAAAAGGGCTTTTTGTAAAGCAAAACGCAGCACGGACATCACTGCCCACTGGATGTTAACGGATAGGGTCTGAAAACGGTCCTCATCTTTACCAGTGTGGAATAAAACTGTGGAGAAGAAATGCTCCCTGACATCAGAGCATATGACAGGATGCAAGTGGCATACAGCCTTGTCGTTAAGATTAAAGATAAGGCTTTGGACTTACTTTCATCCCATGTAGACGCCTCAGAGACTGCATGCCTCTCTCTGAAGGCAGGCTTTGTGGGGAGATGAGACTTCCTACCAGACCTCACCTCCCCATCACCCTCTGGCCATTACCACTACAATCTCTCCCTGCTCTGCCCCTATTTTTGATCTATTATAGATCAGTGTTTCTTCTGCTACCACTGCAAATTCTACAGGCTTTGAAAGAAGGACTGAAGGCATTTTTGGCACGAGACCCTTCTGTTTGAGGGACCCTTCCAAGAAGTTGTGAAGGGCAAGGTCCTCAGCTGGATGGGAAACTTTCTCAGCTCCCAAGACAAGCCCTCTTCCATGCAGGGAACACCACAAAGCACCATGTGCGTGCAAACCGCGATATCCAGGGGGTCCGTACTCATCCCATAGAGCAAAAGGGGACCATTTTTTTTTTTTTAACTCTGAAAGAACAACCTCTATTTTGCTTGCCCATGCTAGAAAGAGGCCAAGCGAGATGACTTGTCCCAGCAGGCAGCAGTGCTACGTGCTGTGTTGAAGGGCTTCCTAAAGTGCAACGCTCCCTCTGAACAGCTGAGGACAAGAGCTCTTCTTCCATGGCTGGCTCTTCAGGGATGCTTGGGATCAGCTGGTGACAAATGACAGAGATACTCAGACTGCTGTTTGTCAATTCATGGCTTTAGTACGGACGTTGGAGCAAAATATATCACTGCTTCAATATCCAGGGCCCTCTCTAAGAGGCTCTGCTGAAGGGAAATATATGCGGAAGGTATTTCTGGTGTGGTTTCTTTAACCAAGGCTTTCTTTCTATCTGCTGGAGGGAAGTTCTCCAGGCGTAGGTGCAAAACACAAGTGGTATTAATATGCACTGACCACAGCCAGAAGCTATTCCTCCCACTTGTACTTGTCTCACGGCAAGGCAGGTATATCCTTGGCCAAAAAACTCAAGCAACCTTTGAAGGCTTGGTCTCGTCAGGAAGCCCTTTATCCTTAAAGACACCTTGGCTCTTTGCAGATAACTGTACCTTAAGCAGCCAGCTTGTATACTGGTGCACCTTGGACTTCAGCTCTGGCTGAAGATGCTCTGGGCTACCCTGCACTTAGGTCAGGAGCATCAGTCTCTGGTGGCCCCACACGTACCAGCTGGTGACACTCAACCATTGACTTAGTGGTCGTGAAACCAATGGGTAAAACAGCCGGGTTCGCACCAGCGAGGAGTCTCATCACATGCTTAACTTCACAAAGTCACACTTGATCTTTGTTGTGTATCCAGCAGCCCTCGGCCATTGGGCAGCACATCAAAAGGGGCTTTTTGGAAAGTCGTAGCTGGGGGCAGGAACCCTATGAATAAACTATTCAGTAGGAGGGCAACCAGCCTGCGCGTGACAACTGCCTGGTGCGTCTTCATGTGAGCATCACAAGACATGAGGGATATGGCTACACACACATTCACCTACTTGAACCCAAACCAACATGCACCAGTACTGCCCTATTATAGGCTGCTTCATCATTTGCAACACCCGAGCAGGCTCTGCTAATAAATATGAATAAGCAGCTGGATTTTGCTGCTTTAAAGAGCTCTGCCCTACGGGTGTGGCGATCCTGACACAAAGAAGCCACAAGCCAAAGAGCTGGTCCCAAACCTGCAATACAGAATACAGACGGAAACACTGTACATGTGGTCAAGACATACAGACATACGATACCACTGGGCACACAACTTTACGAGCAGCGTTTGCTAGAAAGCAGAACTCAACCGCACAAAGGGTTGCGTCAAGGCGAAACCGCTGGCTAAGCCTGACCACCAGTTAGAGCTAGTGATGGAGCGCAGAGAAGAGGGATACAGGAGGAGAGACGATACAGTTGGCACCTACTACTACTTGCATGCAGTGAGAGCTGTTAAACAAAGTGAGCAGAGGCCCAGGAGCATCTCTAATGAGTGGGATGAGCCAGGTCCCTCCCAAGGATGGAGTTTCCCAAGCGTTAGCCCAGCACCTTTTGCGTCTCAGCAGAGATTGCCAGTGGAAAAGACTTCTACGGCTAAAAGACTAGGGCTTTGTAACAGGGTAGCCTCCAGGAACACAGCATGGCAAAGCCCAGGACTCTTGCCACGCTTTTGAGCTGCTCCTTCCAGCATTTGCAGGGACCAGGTCCATGTGCCATTAGACCAGGAAGCGAGACTGCGGCAGAAGGAAGTCCAGATGAAAATGCTGGCATTTAGCATCAACCAAGGAAAAGTTTGTTGCCTTCTTGCCAAGGCTCCCTCGGGCTCCTGGCTGCACGCACCGAGCATTTACAGAGGGACACTCCGGGCAAGCGCGGCTTTCCTACAGGTCCGCAGGTGGTTTTGGACCTACACCTCCAGATTTGGCTTCCTGTTCCTCCCTATCTATCTTTTTTCCCATCTTAATGGAGAGTCTTTGGTTCTTTAGTGTAAGGAAGTTGAACATTTTCTTTCTCATTGTGTCTTCAAATGCATGCCTCAAGTGAATGTAAAGGTGCAGGATAGGAGGCACTGCATTTTCATGTGCAAGTTTATTTAAGCTGACTTCTCGTCAAATAGGGGACAAAAAATAAAAGCTGGTCCTGATATTACTCCTCTGTAAAATTCTCCCTTTCCTATTATAAAAATAGGGAGATGAACTAAAGCACAGCCAAGTGAGTTCAGTTCAAAGAGCCACGTCTTTCAACCATGTTTCTGCCAGACAGCACTTGAAGTATTCCTGGCTCAAAACCCTTGAAAATTTATCATGAGTAACCTTAAAAATTCAGGGAATTTGTGAAACTCTGCCCCTTCCCAGTGAGGAAAAACGTGTTGTTTATAATAAAAACTGCTAACAGAAAAGTCATGAAAAGCCCTCCTTAGCCATCTGACTTTCTTGCAAAGGCAGATTTTAGGATCACACGAGATATTTGCTGGATCTGTGGCAATGTGAGCACTTATGGCACGAGACACTGCCTTGGGTTTATCCGCACATCTACGTGGACACCTCTGCTACCTCCTGCCGCAGAAAAACTGGGAGAGAGGTGGAAGTCACTGTCCTCTTCCACTCCTGAAACCTCTCAGTTCATGGTTTTCTGAACACAGCTTATCCAGGCTGCCATCTCTCCTGAACAAAACCACTAACATGCTTTTTCTCTTTTTTTTTTAAATCACGCTATGTTTTATTGCCCAATTTACAGGTTTTTGTTTCTCAAAGACAATATCTGCCAGTATTACTCCAATAATTGAGGACTGAATAATCATCAGATACCCTAGGTAAGGATACCAAATCAAAAGTTATAGGAGGTGCAAGGTTCATATTGTTTTCTTTGTTCTCTGTTACTTTTTTGTCCAGTGTTTGCCTTGATCTTTTCTATGCATTTCTGTAGATAATTTTGCTAGAGCCAAAGGATCCTAGTGGGACTTTGTAATGGAGGTAATCCTAGTTAAAAATCCTAGTTAAAAAAACAAACAAGGTAGCTGTGCGATGAGTTGCAATGCTACATAAAACCTATGGAAACCATGGAAGCTACTCTCAAATCATGCCAGCAAACATCCCCATGGCTGACAGAAATTCAAATAATTTCCCTTTATGTTTTGTACTCATTTCTGCTGTGTTCTCTGAGTTTACCCATCTACAACATCCGTGTGAGTGGGAGAAGAAGCGGTGTAGGATCCGTGCAGCTAAGGTTAGCAAAGAAATGCTCCCGCAGATCTGCTTGCTCCCTTTTTTTTTCCAGCCCCAACAAGTTGGAAAATTACCATTTCGGAGTCACTGTAACAGGCCTGCCCGAGCCGGGCTGCAGGCCCTGTCTCAGGATGAGGAGGTTGGTCAGAGGAGAGAAGGAACTCAAAATTGCCATCGTAATCATCTTCCTCCGTATCCCCCTCCCCATCAGCAAAAGTACCTCTAGTCAAGAAATCGGAGCGCGTCCGCGCCATGCGGGCTTTCTTTTTATGGGTCGGTCTGGGAACCTGCTTGACCAAATGATAAAACATAACAACAACAAAAAAAAAGGTTTTAAAAATAAAAGGAGATTCTATAAAAGGAGATTCTACCAGTGTTTGGCATCATAGCGTAGCTCAAGTACAGCCTTACAACATCGCTGAGTAACACTGCACTCCACAGAGGACACACACTATTACATGTAGTGCAAAAACAACCAGGAAAACAAAAGCCAAGACAGCACGGAGAAAATGGGACAATAATGGATGTTACTAAAATGGACATTAAAGCAAACAGGACAAGACTGCGTACTACAGTGTTTGCCATCAGGACTGCAAGATCCTTTTCATCCAGAGCAATTCTGTGCTGCTACCCATTAATGCTATGGGGGCTTTTTTCAAGAGAAGGTGTGAAAGTTGCCTTAGTGTGACATCCCCCCCATCCCCAAGAACCCTGTGCAACCCTTGTGCTTTGTACTTCTCCAAAGCACTTGAGGGAAAGCTGGCAGAATAAAGGTTTGGGATTTTTTTTCCCCTTTTCAATTAAAAGAGAAAATAAGAAAGCTGCAACTTACCTCCCCTCTGCCAGACCCAGGCATCTTAAATGGCTTCCTAGTTAGCTCACCCTTGGGAAGGCATTGATGACTTGCTTCCCTGCTGAAAGGCAACAAAACAGAGATGTTTCATTTTCTCTAAAAGCTTTCCCACTGCGCCAGCCCAGCTCTCAGCAACGCAGAAGTATGCAGCCCAAGCAATCAAGAACAAATCACTGTTTGAGGTCACAGGTTTTCAGAACTGCTTCAAATTCTTCAGGATTTGACTTAATACCAAAGGACAAGAAGATATGAATTTCTTTTTGCCAGAGCTGCACTCTACCCTTCATGGTGGTTACTGATGGTATCTTTCCAGTTCTGTACTCTGAAATGTGATTGCTCTGTTGCAGCATTAAAATTTTTTAAGTTCCGAGCAAACTAAAGATGAGGATTTTTGATATATTTTTCCTTTTCCTCTTGCTTGTTCTGTGCATGAACAAGCCAGGAAAAGAAACTGAAAGGAGCGTGGGGAGAAGACTGTTCTCAAATACTCACTTTCAAAGCAATTCTCCAGGACCTCCTGCAGATTTCAACTAAACTGGCTCAGAAGGAGAGCATCCTCACTTTGCATCTAACACAGCATTCAAAAACATTCCCATTTAACTTGCTCTTTGCTCAGCTCACTCTTTCTGCCATCATTTCTGAACAAAACTCTACCATGCCCATGAGTGAGGGCTCCATAAAGCCCTTCACTGCCTTCCTGCTCATGGGATGCTGCTGGCTCTATTGGGGACAAAGGAGTATTTTCATCGACTGTTAAAGACTGCTAAATCCATTATATGTGTAACTTTTTATGCAAGTGATACAGTGGCAAAGTGCATCCACATCCTAAACTCCCTTTGGACAGTTGCTGCTTTTTCTCAGCAATCGTATAATCACCTTTGCTGATTATTTTAATTCTACAATTAGCAAGAAAAATCCTGAAATATTCTGACTTGTCTAGTCATTCCTGCTCTGGCCACCCAAAAATGCTTTGTTGTTTTTTTTTTTTTCCTCTTAATTTTTTACCTTTCAAAAGAAACCCGTATCACTGTTCATACTTAGGGTAAATGAAACAAGTGTCAACTCTCTCTTGCTATTAACGCCTTTCACCTGCTAATAGCTATGAATATCTCCCCTGGCTTATATAATGCCCAACACACAGGAAACTTAGAAATAGCATTTCAAGCTCTTTTTCTTTGTCCCCTGATTTCTGCCCACTCACTGCTTTAAGATCATAAAACCTGACACTGGTCTGTTTCAATAGTTGGGTTGTTGTTTTTTTTCAATCTCCAGAAACCACATTCTGCCAGAGACTATTTTACCCAACAAAGGCCTACACGGAAAGCCCATCATATTTTTACTCACTGGAGGCCGAAGGGATTATCTTTCGGTGTGAAGAACAGGGTGCTTGCCCTCGTCTCCTCCGTGGCCTGGTGTGGCACTCGGGGCTGCCGGAGGCGCTCTGTCCTAGAGAAGGGGCTGCCCGGGACATCCCTGGGGTCCGGAGCCAGCCTGGAGCTGCAACGTGACTCCAGCGCCGTCCCCGCCTGACCCTCCCTTCGCTCCATGAACATGCTGACAGGTCTGTCTTTGGCAGCACCATGGGCTGGAGAGCCTCCCCTGTTCCCAACGGTGAGACCTTTGATGTCCACTGATGAGGTTGGCGTTCCAGCTGTGGTTGTGCCCTGGGGGTGCAGGATGAGGGCTGACTGAGGCCGGCTGTCTGGTTTTTTGGATGGTTTCAAAGTGGGGTCCTTCGTTCTGCTCAGCTCAGCCCTCTGCAAAGCCTCCACACGGCCTTGCTTCTCAAGCTGCTCGAAGGCTTTGCGCTGTCTCTCCAGAATTTCCTTCTGCTGACGGATCTGCTCCATCATCTCCCTCTCATTTTGCAGCTGAAGTTGCTTTTGTCGCTCTTCCTTCTCCACATTGAGCTTCTCCAGTCTCTTGATGACGGAGTCTGGAGAATGGGTCTGTGTCGCAGCAGCTGTCCCACGTTCCTCTCTCTTGGCAGAAGACTTTTCTCCTTCCTCCCTTCCCAAGGCTTTGCCCTGGTCTTGCTCAGAGTCCTTCCTGATCTCTGAGAACGTAACTGTTTTCTCCTCTCTTTCCACTGCTTTATTCCTCAAGTTATTCTCCACCAGTGACTGCTTTACCTTCATGTTGTCCTGTGGTGGAATGTAGAAAGTAGGTAGGTTACTAGAAAGGAAAGTTTCTCTTGGATGCATCTTGTATAGGTAATTCTGGGGGTCACAGACCACATGCTCCTTTGCAGTGTGGTTATCGGGCAGCTCAGAGTCTGAAAGCATCCTTCTGCAACTGGATAAATTGCTGTTCACATCAGCTGTGCAGAAAGACTTGTCCTGCAGATTGGGCTGGGGACTGCTAGGCACGGAGTCCTGAGTCTCAGGGGAAAACGACTGCACATCTTGCTCATCTAAAACTAAGGAAACGAGTTTACTTGGGGTATCTTCACAGCTTAACATCTCTAAGCTCCCTTGAGAGCTTTCACTCTCCGGGGTTCCCTGAGGGGAATGAAGTGCCTCTGATACCAGCTCGGTAGACCACCGTCGCTCTTCTGAAGGCGACAGCCCTCCGGTGGACCGGACCTTAAGCAATTCCAAGCTGAATTTTGCCTGTTCCAGCTCACGCATTCTCCGGCTTTCCCTTTTTGCACGAACAACTTTCTTCTGGTTAAGATCCTCCAGTGACTTGGGTCTCTCTCTCACAATTACTTCCTCTTCAGTGTCCATACCACTCTGGCTACTGGCTCTCTCGTGCCTTTTGTACAATAAATTTGCAGAAGTGTCCAGTGGATCCACATGATTCACCCGATTATTCTCCATCAGTGATTTATGTTCCTCTACAGCTCTCACTCTCTCTTCAAATGAGCCATCCTCCCACTTGGATGGGTCGGAGCCCTTAATTTCCAAAGCACCATCTGCCTCCAGTCCATCCTCTTCGCTAATTGACAGGCCATTCTCCAGCTGCATCTCTTTTAACCTCTGCTCTTTCAAAGCTCTAAACCTGCAAGAAAGCAGAAAAGCAGTACATTGTAACCCCGTGCCCATTCACATTGTTCCAAGGCACCACACTGGAGGCATCTCATCACCATCATCTCACCACCATCAGCATCTCGAAAAATCCTCCTCGCCAGTCAGGTGCAAGATGACGCAAGTTCGTGGTCAATGCACCAAGTGCACTTTCAGTCTTCTCTTTTGCAATCTCAGCTACTCAAGAATTGCACCAACACACCTGAAAGCTTCTCCTGTGCCAATGACAGCAGTTCCAGACTTCATCCCTGGTGTAGACAGTTTGTAAGCCAGGAAACCGTAACACATTGCATCACCTTGGCTTCCTCATCTTCACCATCATGCCTGGGATGCCTCTGGCACAGCTAACAGGCACTCATACCCTGCACTAAGAACTATTTCCAGCTCCCAATTCTTTGTCAGTCATTCCACACCTTACAGGCAGTGCTTCCTGAGAGTGAACCAAGACTTGCCCTACAGCCAGCGAGCCAAGGCATGGCAGCAAATGTTTTTCTCCTCGCAGCAGCTGGCTCGAGTAACTCCTGTCTCTGCTTCTGCCCTCACCCCACTTGCTGACTGATTGTCTGTGAGACAGTGCAGCAACCAGATTGGCAGCCAATCTGAGTTAAAAATAGGCTACTTAAACTGGTGCTGCTGCCAAGAAAAAAAGCAACTCACAAGTATTTATGTCCTCGGCTTTCCACTGCCTACGTGCTCTAACCTGAAATAGGCTCTGCTTATTCTTAGAGTAGGATGTGCAGCTAACTGAACTCCTCTGTTAGAAAGCGTGGACAAGTGAAGGATCAGGGCAGGTCAGGACAGTGTCAACGATGCTATGAAGGGACACCATCATCTGTAAGTTACAGTGGTCTCAGCAGTGCCAGAATTCACATCGACCTTACTTCTCCCCATTGGGCACTATCAGAAAGCACTTCTTTACTTTTCTTTATTCATTTATTTTAAGATCAATGTTACCTTTGTCGTGCTAGATATCCTCTGCATGCTGCTTGCAAACTGATGATTTTGCTTCTGCTGACTCTGTAAAGCCGCTTTGCGCAGTGCCCTCGCCAGGCTGCCTGGATGCTGGTGGCTGCATCGTGCCTCCGCTTCGAGTGCTCCCGCCAGCAGCTCTGGATGAGGTGAGCAGCAAACTGCATCTGCAGAAACCTCCGCCTCTCCACGAAGCCTCGCCAGTGGGTCTGGAGCACAACTGCGGCTTTGCTGAGTACCAGGGGGTCTGGGGATGGTTCGCCTTGCTTTCGGCTCTGATAACTACGCCAGAATCTCTGCAAACACAGCAGGCAGCTCCTTGAAACATGAATGATTTGGGAACTGGAGAGCACCTGCCTCTATGCAAGCTTTCCAGCTCTGTCTCTCCCATGCCCGAATTACCACTCTTCTAGGAGTCAAACTCTGATGGTAAGCTCCTTCCTAGGAGAGGGGAACTGATTTTATGCCTCAGATACACCAGCTACAGCCAGAGCTGTATCTACAGGACTTACAGACTGTAATTTGTGATGAAATTAGGCACCACCACCTACCTGTATGATTACTGCTGCTTGCCTTAAGCTCAGGAACTGCCTCCTGCAGAGCATGCTGCGGAACCAGCGCTGCAGCAGTGTGATCCTGCGCAGTACCTCCTGATGGAGCAGGTCCTGCAGAAGCTGCCGCTCTCGCTCCTTCACAAAAACCTGGAAAAAAAAACACATCAGTCATGAATTACAAAGCCTTTGCCTTCCCCTCTGGGGAGACAAAATGATAACAACAATCATTTGTCCGCACACAGATGAGTTTGAAAGGCTACCTTGTTATAACCTGACCACTGTGACTTGGTCAGAAGAAAACAACAATGTTCCTCACTATTTTGTGTTAACAATATTCAAAGCATCAATTAAGTCATTGGCTTCTTGCAAACAGAATAAAAAATAGTTTCATTAGTTAAAAACATATATGAAGATGTTAATATAACTGTGCACAAATGCAGGCATATCTTTATCTTAAACTGATAAACATTTACCATGGTTCTTCCAACTTGGTAGTTGTCTGGATTGAGTTTTATTTTCCTGAAGAAATCATGGATATTGTGCTTAGACGGGCTGATTCCTTGTGGCAGAAGGACATGGAAATGATTCACAAAATCCTGAAGAAAAAAAAACACACAAGATTGGATTAAATGGGATAGGTACTGCTGTGTCACCTTTTTGCATAAGTAACTTGGATTTGCGCCACTGGGCACATGAAAAAAGATCTGTCAAGGAGCAGAAGGACAGATAGCATTTTATGGACTGGAAAACACCAAGTTTCCTCCGTTTGTGGTTCAAAATTGCATGGAAAACACATCAAAGCAGAGGCCCAGGAACATTCAAACGTCTTTCAGTGTGGGAGGAGAGACTCTGCACAATCTGCAGAGGTCATTTTGAGCAAAAATGCTACAAATTCTCAGGAATGGCCACTACAAAAGGGAGTTACCAGAATCTGCAATACATCACAAGAAAGAGGTTGCTTCAATCGTTGCTGCTGTGAGGACTCAGAGAGCAGAGGTATCAGATGAGTGATCCTCCCAAGTAAGGTTGGGATTCATTCTTATGGCAAAAAAAAAACCCTAAGCAGTCCTCCTTTCTTAACAGCTGCTGCACGGACATGACATCTGGCTGAAAGGAGCTGCCAGCAGGAAACAAATCAGCAACAGCAAATCATGAAAGAACTGACATGTGCACAAAAGCTGGCAAAAATATGGAAAAGCAAAAAAAAGAGAAGCTGGCTAACTCCTGAGTGATTTAGAGGATCCCCATCAGCCTCCTGATGGGATGCAGCCAGTGGCAAAACAACAGGGAGAATGCTGCTCCCAAAGAAACAAAGGAAACGAGCATCGAAAAGCAGCTCAATGGCCAACGGTAGGCTTAAACGTAAGAGAAGGGACTTTGTCACTTGTCTGGGTCACACTGAGGAGGTGTCTCCTACAAAACATTCATAAAGCTTTTAATATTGATCTAAAGGAACCCATATCTTAACTCTTACATTTTGTTGACCTGGCCTGTTACAGCTCAGACAGGGATCAGCCATCATTAGTCTGAACTTCTCATTATCACTCTGAAGGGATATACATTTGTCTAAGTGATTTTGCATACATTATGAAAAAATACTGCATGCATTATGAAAAAAACACTGCTTTTGTTCAAAAACCATAAAGTTATCTGCAGAAGGACTTGTAGCCTTTGTTCTAGAGCAGCTTGCAATAACTCAGGCGTAGCAAAACAGCCCATGACTACTCCCTTCCCAATGTCATCCAATTACATCCACTGCCTTGCACAAGCCATAAATTCATTACTTTGTAAAACACAAATATACTTACAAGCTAGCAACACTCAGACAACTGTGATAGTGATGATAAAAGTGGTGAAAGACTGAAAATGTTTAGCCAACCTGGAAAGAGTACTTGCAGCTGTATCCTGACTGGCGAATCCGAACAGTCTCCAGCATGCCCGTGTACCGCAGCTGTCTGAGCACCAGGCTATCGCTGAACCGCAGGGGCAGCTGGAAGGGAAAAATATTTACAGCCAATATTTCCTTGAACTCCAAGCACTTGGTGAAACTTCTAAACATGCAAATGGGTCAATGGTTTCAGCACATGTAACACATCTGCATCACATGCACGTTGGCAACGATGTTGAGAGGGAATGTGGGTTTCCAGGAACCACACTAATACCACCAGGGTTGAATCCTCTGTGTTTCCGAAGAGCCATCAGATGGAGACTTTCAAACATCTAATTAGACGGAAAGCTACCGCAAAGGTTTTATGGATCTGCTGAACTGAATAAAAAAGATCCCCTCAACGGCATAGCCAACGAGTAAGGTAAGATTGTGCGTAATGAAACAATCTGCTCGGCATAAAGCTTCACCTCGTATTTTTAAATGTCTGGATAAGACTCCAAAGGACTAATGTAAAAAAAAAATGTTTCTACAGCCTTGTTTTTAAATTAAGGATCCTTATCCCATGAGACAAATGAGTCTCTACATCATATTTCTCGAATTTGGCTTTATCTCTGAATCAGCCTGAATAACATGGATTATTCTGAAAAAAATGTGCTTTTACAAATAATTTAAAAAAAAAAAAGCATTAGAGTTCAGTAGGGGCACAAATGAATTCACAAATCTGTAAATTTCTATTACAGGTGGCAGAAGCTTCAGAGGAGTCAGATTGGTTTACTAAAGATTTTTCATCTAGGTGTTTCTATTACAAGAAAAGACAGTGCACTTTATCAAGAGCGATCCTACACCCAAGTGATAATGTCCATGCTTTCCATTACTAAGGTACAAATACCTTATAAATCCAACTTGATTTTGAGCTTTCATTTCTTTTTTTTTTTTCAATTACACACTTACAAAATATTTTTAAAATTTTTATTTTTAAACAGGAGATCAGGAACTAAAGACCAACTCTAGTCAATTTCACTATTTGCTTCCAAACCCAGTAGCTATGCTGCAGAAGGATCTCTATTTCCAAAACATTACAAGTTTGGGTTGTTATCTCCAAACAGTGACAGAAGGAATCAGTTACGCACAAACAAACACCGAGAGCGGGTTTTGCAATCACACCCTTCACAGCACTGATCTTACAGGTCAGGGTTTACCTTTTCAGCATTGGATCGAATGCACTTGACAAAATAAGGCTCTGCCTGGCCAAGAGTCTCCATCAGCTTGTTGAGCGATGCCTGCAATAGAGGAGACATCTTCAGTTGGGAAACAGAGAAGGGAACATAAAGAATAATGAAAAACCAGGCACTTATGTCAGAAAACAAAATTTTGAACTAATGATGAGTAAACCACGCAGATAGGAAATTGTTCTCTGAAACAAGCATCTCAGATGTGCTACAACTTGGCTGCTTTTGTCTTTGTACCCAACAAATTAGCAACAGGGAAATACAACCCTGTTTGTTCAGGGCTCCTGCAGAAGCCAGGACGGCACTCACAGCACTACACTGGGCAGAAATGTATTTTGAGACCCCCAGTTTGACATTTCTGAATCTGCCACTGGATCCCAAAGTCACCTCCTGCTCCGCACCAGTAAGCCACGTACAGGTATTGAGTGGGTGCTCCAAGATAATGACCTAACCCTTTTGTACCCAATGGTTGCTGATGTCTTTAAAAGACAAAGAGAATTTTCAGCTGTCAAAAATTATTCCACTTCTTAATTCTGAGAACATCATTACTGGCCTAGAAAGAAATTCTCTTAATGATAGTTCTGGAACAGGAAGTCAACCTGACTGCTTGCCGAAATAACCGCTTTCTAGAGCTTGCCTGCCCCGTTCTTCCTGATTGAACTCCCATTCTGTCAAATAACTGGATTTACAATGATTTTTAAAGTTGCAAACCCTAAAAACTTCATAGGCTGCTTTGACATGAAAGTAGTTTCAAAGCTGGCATACTCCTGGCCATACTTGTCTGCTGAAAAATACAGCTGTGATCACCGAGAATCAAGGTTTTGCCAGCTTCCCATTTCTGACACTGAGATTTCATGGCATTTTCATTTCCCTTAATTTCTGTGCAATTATTAAAAGCGTAGACCATGAAAGTGAATTGGTATTGGTATCACTGCTTCATACAACCCCTTCAGTGGGATGTCATCCCAAGTTATGCCTCTGACTTGCAAAAACGCAACAAAGCACAAGCTCTCTGAAATAACAACACATTGACCGCCTTAGATCAGAGCACACACAGTCACTGAGTCATTCTGCGGCTGGACCAACTCCTTGACTGCATTCTGCATTTTATTTTTTTTATGTGCCCTGTAAATGCTTTGGATGTCTCTAATTGCAGAGCACTTTACTGATGTGGTATTAATAACGTGCTCCGGAGTTGATTACTCACAGCAATGACCCGATTTTAATAGCATCTAAAACTCAGTTATTTAAAGGGTATTCTGTTGTGTATTTACTATATGCAGCTACAAATTTATGAATATACATGGTCATAAACCTGTGTGCACAAGTGCATAATATTAGCAAGATGCATGTTGTCTAAAGACTGGCTTGCAGAAAGCCTTTTATTCTACTTCTGATCATTTTAAAGCCACCCTTATGGGAAGCCTTTCATGTTAATAAATGTTTATCTGCATGCAGCATCTGGGGAAGAGGAACTGGTGAAGCACACACGTGTGGTGCAGCTGAGCCCCCGGTTATGCCAAACACCAAACAGCCCCCCCGCTCCCATCCCAGGGAGGCTGCGATGCCGCAGACCTCAGCGGGGGTGGGCGTGTTCCTGGATTTCTGCCTCTGGGTGTCTTTTGCGGAAGGTAGATTGGAAAAAAAAAAAATCAATTTCTATTAAGAAATAACCAGCAGCGACGTACATGGGTGGTGCTGGGAATTGCAGCAGAGCGCGGTGTTTCCGTCCCATCGGCAGCCACCGCCACACCGTGCGTGGCAGATGGTCCCCCCGCCGCATGCCCCCTGCCGCCATCTGGCCTGCCCCGAGCATCGGGAGCATCGGGAATCCGTAAGGCACAGGCGGGGTCCACGGATTAACTCCCTGCCCTGCTCCTTTGTCCGCTGTCCGCAAAACCTCCTTGGCTCATGCTCTCGCACTGCTGGGACTCAGCCTTGCAGGGTGCGATTCGTCATTTCTGCATCACCCTGCGCAAGCAAGAGCAGCCTCCTTTTGCCAGGGAAAAACACCTGAAAGCCGGGTAACAGGGAAGCCTGTACAAATCCCTGTCCTTCCGTTTAGTTTTTTTACCAAGAAAGCCATCAGTGTCCACTAAATACAGGCAGCAATGACTCAGAGCTATTTTGCCCATAGCGCAGCATAACTTAAGGCATGGTTAAAATCAATACGAGACAGCGCAGCTGCAAGCTCCCTGTCCAGGCATTAGCCACAAGGCAGCATTTATCTGAAAAACAAAACAAAACAAAAACCCCATGATAGGAAACATTTGTATTTCCTGTCTGTGACCCAGTTGCATGCTCTGCAATTTTATTAGCGTGCTCTTGATAAAAAGCTATGTGGCAGGCTTGCACCAGGCTGGTCTCTAGAGAAAATACTTCTCCCTTACGAGTGTTAAATGAAATTAGGGCTGGAGCGCCCAGCATTTTTCTAAAAGGAGAAGCAGGCAGTAACACCAGAAGCCAGCACACTGCCTCCGACTTAAATATGGTTTCATTCATTTAAATAAAAGAGGATGTGTTGTAGGCACAGCTCCTACGTTGTCAAGTCACTGCTGGGGAATGTCAGAAAGCATATTTGCTATTTGAAGGCTCTGCTTTGCTGCACAGGAGAAAGGGGGAATCTTCATGGTGTTCAGAGCTCTGTAATTTTTATGTGCTGGAAAATATATCGGAATCTCAATCCTGCACCCTGGTGCTTTTCCACATTTCCTTGGAACGATGAATGGGTTTCAGGAAGACATCCTCACTTCAGCTCCCCCATGTATGTATTAATTATGTATGACTTAAACTCTGCAGACATTTATTTTAACCAGCATACCATTAGACTAGACTAAGCTTAATATATATATATACAGATGTGCATTCTGCGTATTATATATACACAGATATACATACATATATATATATATATTAAATTACTTAATCTTACCCAGATCTATGCATGGAGACTTTCTAAAAATGACTCACTTCTCAAAAAGAAAAAGAAAAGTAGAAAAACAAGCCAGACTTCCTTAGAAAATGATTTTTAACTGAAATGCTGCTTTCTAATATTACCACATGCTCGTGCATGTGTCTTGTACCAATTTCCAAGCCCTGATGCACATTTCTGAGAATTATTTTAGCTGCAGCTATTCCCAGGGAAGGCTGGCTGGCACACAGCACTGCCAACACAACAAATGCTGTATTGATCCCTCCTCTGAATTCCTCTGCGTGCCTTGAGATAATGCAGCAATATTTTGACCTTTCTGCACCTATTAAAATTCACATTCTGGCTGACTTGAAAACAGATTGAATTTCAGATGCTGAATGCAAGTAAAAGAACACTTTAAAATGTCATTGCAGATTTTTACTAGATTTCTAGATACAGCAGAGCAAACACCACGATGTGATTGCCTTGAGAGCAAGGCACCAGAGAAGAGGGCATGCGAGCACACAGAGCTACATGCTACATGCATCAGTTTGGTCGGGTATGTCACTACAAGGGCACTTAAAAAATCGCAGACATGAAGGAGACCAGAATCAATCCACCCCAACACAATGCTTTCCCTGCTGCTTTGCCCACTGATTTTACACAGATGTGACTGCCTTTCTCCCAGCCACCTTCTGCAGCAGATTAAATTCTGTTCTGCAGCTCATCCTCATGTCTCACCAATGCTGTCTTGGCACATCACCCCCCTGCTCATCACAACACCTGCCATAACTTGCTTCTCTTCATTTCCATCATTTGGACAAATGCAAGGCGCTGCACTCCATCCCAGCTTCCCCAAACCCCATCTTTAGCTGAATTAATGTCCTAAACAAATAGTGGTGAAGATGGGACTGCACTGTGCCTGCAAGTGCTCCTGTGGGGAGCCAGAGCAGGTATCTGCCTATTATTCAAAACCACACAGGGTGCTGCATTACCTGGAACTGGGCACTGATGCTGGGTGGTTTCTTCTTCTTATGGAGATGGAGAAGGGATTTTGTAATGCGGTCATGCAGCGTTAGGTTGGTCAGGTGCTTCAGAGATTTCACGTCCAGCAGGTGCTGCAGAAGAGAGGGGCTTAGTTTGTTCTTTATAAATAAAACTAGGTCTTACCGCCATGCTATGCCCCCCTTCATACCCTCTGCAGGGCTTCCTTAGGGTAACCACCCTATCCTATTTCATCTCAATGAAAAACATCAAGATCAAGGAACAGCTGAAAACGCCTGCTCTATTTGGTCTCCGAGGACTTGCCAAGGGCATTTCTGACCATGTGAATTTTGGCTTTCTGACCCACTAACGTGCAGTTGCAGACAAACATAAATACATCGCTGGAAAGCTGACCCTGTGTTGATTATTTTCACGGCATGTTAACAACAGTCTTGAATTGTGGCCACTGCAAATAATTCATCACACGCATATAGAAAATGAGACATCAGCCATAATTAGCAAGCCCGGGGGCTTCATTCCTTTGAACAGGAAACCATGGATGGAAACCACGTGCTTGCCAGCAGGGCACAAGTATCTCCTCTTTGAATAAGTGTGGGGGTATGAGAAAGTCCACAGGAGGACTGGGCTTGCCTGAAATGCACATTGTGCAAGAACTAGCAGAGAAGTTCACTTGAGTGAGCCAGAACCATGAAGGCATCAGCCCACAAAACCTACTGAAAGCCTCTTTCCTTGTAACTGCTATGAAACAGTTGCTTCATCACACCCAATTCATTCACTATTAATGAAGAGTTCATTTATTAACTGCTTCTGTGTCTCTCCTGGTGCAATTTGCATGTAGGAAAATAAAACTAAATTTTGTTCCTTCTCATCCTTTTGGAGAGGCAGAAATCAAAACTGAGAACAAAGGGCAGCCAGTGTCAGTGCTTTGGGCTAACAGAAGACGGAGGTGGACCGAAAACTATTTCATAACTGCACAATCTGTAATGTCAATCAAAGGAGTAAAGGAGTAATATCTGCCTGCGTAGAAGTTACATGGGTCTTAGTACAAGGATGCTCTGGTCTGGGCTGCACCAAGCCTGCCAGGGCAATTTGTGCCGAGCCGCTCTTTTTATCCAGAGATCATTTAGTAATGGGCAAGACAGAAGTTTTGGGCACATATTAGTCCTGCTTGAAGCTGTAGCCTGCTTCATTCTGCCATTATCCTGAGCCCTCTGCAAGTAAAATCCTTATCAGAAGCCAGGCAGTGACCACAAAAACCATTATTCTTCCAGTTAAAACAGATTTCTCAGCATCTCTTGTCTTACAGTACAGTAAATGCAGCCAAAGTGGAGGGAACCTGAGAATTAGACAAGCTATTAAAAGATTACGGGGACTCTAAGTCACACACAGCATGCAGCCATGCTGTAGGGTAGGGTGGAAATTTTGAGATTTTCTTCAGACAAAACTGGGTAGGCCTCATGGAAACAACTTTGTCTGTCAGGTACCAGCCATCTTGCATAACCTACTTGCTCATTTTAGAGATTTAATTATCAAATTTCCCCAGCATGTACATACTCCTCCCTCAGGAGGAAAAAAGGAGCCTGAGCAGGTCAGAGAAAGGAGGGTGTGAGTGCTCACACAGTCCTCTCCCAGCAGAAATCAGAAATCCTTCGGTTTTACAGAAATTAAAGAACTCTGAACAGAGCAAAACAGAGCAGAGATGATGATGGTCCTGAAAGCAGCCACAGCCACCTTCCTTACACACACATAAGCATCTCAACACTGTACCTACAGCCTTAACCCAGGGACTGGCAAGGTCAAAACGTTGCTTCTCTCTCACCTTTGGGAGACTGGGTTTGGCTTTGAAGTTCTTATTTCGCCTGGGGAGATAATAAATGGCTCAGATTAATCCATGTTGCAACTGCAGAAGAGCGTGTATGGTTACCATTGCGGTATTACAATAGGACAGCTCAACTTCTACCATTTAGAAATAATTTTTTTCTTTTTTCTTTACTGTGACACTGTACAAGCAATAACAGAAGATTCAGAAAAATACAAGTTTCTGAAACAAGCCCTTCAAAATCCCCTTTAGAAACTCCTTCCTACAACCTGCACTGAAATGAGGTTCCTTCCGCAAGCTGCAAACTAGTTTTCCAAATTTATCTCCACAGCTTGGAGAGGAAGGCATTCAATTAAAGCAAACTGTTACATCAGGAACGAAGGGCTGACTGGTAATTTGGGTAGAACAGGGAGCGGCATCACAGAACAACTGACCACCCTGCTTTCTCATGCCGCATGTTACCTCCAGGCACCCTGGTGATATTTTCTGAAACTTCTGATGAGGCTGTAGCCTGATTCATCAACATCATTTCCACATCTCATTTGTAATGGAAACTTTGATATCATGTTAAAAAATGTTACTGCATAACATCACTGTCATCTCTTTAGACTGGTTTAACAAGACTCATCCCTTCTCTTGCTTCCCCGTACCACCTTCCTGTGTCTGTCATTATAAATGGACGATAAGAAATGAATAAATCAGACGCATAAAACATACCAGGGTCGCTCTGACCCAACTGTGTCCAAGTCCACTCGAAACTTGAATTTTTTGTTGTTGTTGTTTTGGCTATTTACATTCCTCTTATTACCCATACTACTCACTATACTCTAGAAATAAAGCCAAAATCCACTCCTTTTGTACTAACATGAGAATGCCGTGGGCTCTTTCCAGCAGCTTGCTGTTGGTTGTGTTCACGAATATCCCATCTTTGTCTAGGAAGGAGCTGGGGCTGGCGAGCCTGCTGTGCCTCATCCCCATCCGGCCATTCCAGCCGACTGCGTAGGCATCCCTGAAACGCCAAACAGGGCAGTCAATGCAGGTTTAGGAACATATATAAAAGGTGGTTCTAGGACAGAAAAAAGCTTTCGGAGCATTCACTTAGTAACCACCACCGCTTTCTAAAGTGGAAGATCATAAAATTAACAACAATAGAAAATGACAGTCACCGATTTATTCTTTTCACCATTTGTTCACTCCCAAATGATGAGGTCGCGATGCCAGATGCAGCATGTGAAGTGACTGACTAGTTAAGCATTTTCCAAAACTCAAGTATTCATAAAAGGATCTATCTGTCAACAGGATAACTTCCTGTGCTCTATGCCAGAATGCTTGGCTCTGCAGATACTCTGGTGGCCCGAAGAATACGAGGCTATGACCTCTGCTTAGCAGCCTTGCTGTCATTAATAGCATTCACTACTTTAGATGCTGCTGCTGCTGACCCTGTCTTTTCTAATTCATGCAGTACTTTCACTATGAAAAGAAAAAGAAAATAGCATTTGCAATAAACTAATTGTTCTCCAGAAGCTGAGGATGTCAGTCCCAGCAGGACAGAGGGGTCAGCCCGGAATCGCTCAGTGGTACCCGACTGTGAAACCATCACGCCACCCACTCACCCAGTTCGTTCCTCTCTGCCGTGGAGCTGAGACATGCTGGTACCCAGGAACGCTCCCCTGGCAGCCCTGGCTCGCAGCAGGACTGAAGGGGATGGCGAGAGGAACCAAATTCCTCCCTTGGAGGAAGGGAAAGCCTTGACAAAGCTTCATGTCAAGGAAAATAACTTCAAGGGTTGCGGAGGCCAAGAGGAGCCTCCCTCCAGTGCCTGGGGTTACACAAAGCCTCTCCCTGGGCTGCAATACTTTGTTTGTTTTTGTAATTCTGTACCAGCCTTGCAGAAACCGCCACATGAAATAATGCTGTAAGCTGGTCTAAGGAGGGATGTGGGGTCTGCAAGACCCCTGGAGATACAGGAATAGGAAGAGACCCAGCACACGGAGGACACCAGTAATGCAGCCTCAGTTTTCTGGTTATGAAGATGCTGATGGACATGTTGATTTAAATGGGGTCTCGGGCATCACTTCTGAGATCTAGCAATGAAGCAGTTATTTGCCTTCAAGTCTTGTTTTGAAGGAAGGGGAAATATCATCAAGTGCCACATGGAAAGAAGAAATTAAGCAGGTAAAGTTGTTAATTCAGCCAGCTCAAAGCCTATAGCCAGATCCTTGGAGCAACATAATATTGAAGTCCAAGTCCCCTTATTACCTTGCCGCAGTGCTTTTAAAACTCCTTCCTAGTTCCATTAAATCTTTATTTTGACATGTACTGCTATTAAAAGAAAGGATGAATCACAGCAAAGCAAACCTGTGATGGAGCACTCAAGGATCTGCTTTTTTTTTTTTTTTAAGCGTCCCATTCAATGCAAGGAAGGCCAGTGAGAAGCTTTAATGACCAAGTGATGTCTCCAGGCCACCTTCTTTACCTTCACAACTAAGGTCCCCAAAGCCTCCTGCTTGCAGGGAAAAAACATTACCAGTTGACCAGTTCCCCTAAACCTCAATGGCCACTTTTGGGATCTACAACCTGTCATTAATTTGGCCAACCATAACATACTCTCTAGCTTAAGACAGGTTGTAGTTATACGGACTCTGAATGAGGCTAAAAAAAGAAAACCCTAGGAATTTCCATGAAGTTTAAAAAAAACAGAGGAGAGAACAACCCTCTTTATTATGGACACTTTGGGACAAATCCACACAGTGACCAGCGCAGCTGTCTTGGTGCTTGGGAAGGCAATCATCTCACCGGGCAGAACCAACTGTTTCAAGGTGGACTGATCAACACCTGCCTCCCCGCATGCTGTGCAGACATCAAGGAACTTAAAACGGCTTCTGCTGCACAAAAACAGACAGCCCAAGCGCTTCTGGTTAGCGATGGCATGGCTTTCATTACTCGGTGGCCGTTGGAGGCACTTCCAAGGCATGCCGGCTCCCCGATGCTCTGCTGAAGCCTGGTTTCCTCCCGCTGACGTCGCAGCATGTGTGAACCACACGGCCACTTTCTTCCAAGGAGATCAGAAGAGAGAGCAAGGCTCGCTAAGCCCTCCCCATGACTTCCTGCATGATGTCATGCCTGAAATTTGCTTTTAGACGAGAGCCCGGGGCTATCCTGTGGGTTGGATGTACAAGGCAGACTTATCAGCCACCACATGATAATGAGATGTCTTTAAAAGAGGACTCCTCTGCTTAATTTAGCTCTGTAAATCACTCACCTGCTTATCTGTTGGGAAGTATTAGGAAGCTACAACTCTGCACTTCTGAAATGAGGGCTAATCAATCAGCAGGGCTGTTAAAGTAAATCTCTTTTCTATAGGTGTTACCTTTATCTCTGTAGTTAGCCCCTCTTTTCCGACAAGTGCAATTTAAACAAAAAACCTGCTTTTACAAAGTGTAATTCACACCACTTCAGATCAAAACTACCCACAATAAAAGGTATTAAAGTGACGTGCCTACTCCAAAAACCCATTCTGGATTTTAAAGATATCTTGACACATCACACTCTGGTTTGCACTTTCAGATGGAAAGGGCACAGACGATGACTGGGGACTGGTCACTCATGATGCCCAAGGCTGCATCACCCAAGGATGCCAAGATTATGGCCCATACCGCTGAACCACCTCACCGGGAGAAACATAGGCGTTACAACGCCCTTAAAAATACATTTTCTGCCAGTCACTGCAAACGTGTCTGTCAAAGGAATAAATGTCTGTCCTGACTATTGTTAGGATACAACTTCTCAGGATGAAGGAAGGAAGACACGGAAGGCACAGCAGTTGCTACCCTTGATCCTGGCTGTTCAAGGGAACTTGTGGGCTGTGCTGGCTTGTTTTAAGCCAAATAAATACAGCTGACCACAGACTGAACTCCACAGCGAGTAGTAAACAAATACATCCTCCTTGTTCCCTGGGACAGTAGGAGTTCCCCGGCCTTTACAAGATGTGCTATCAACATCTCCAGATAATTAAAATGTTTTGGGCTATGAAAATACTGCCACACTGACAGGCCCTGAAGTTGGAGCTGTACAACCTGAAAAGCCCCGTCTTACTCCAGAGACGTGATCCAAGCACCAACATCACATCTGAAGGCTTTCTTCCAATAAGCATCCTCCTTCAGACTGCTGCGAGATTGCAGCTAGAGAAACTGCAGAACGCCTCTTATCTACCCAAGATCTTCACAGCGACAAAGTTTCATGTTACATCACATTTAGGGAAACCTGTGCAACCAGAGAAGCTAGAAAGAGAGAACCATCATTTCTGGAGACAACAACCTTCTCTGCTTCAAATGCTGCCATACGCCTGCTCTATGTAACCCAACGGATCAGATCTGTAGCAGCAGGAAAAACAAAAGGAGAGGTGGGAAAGACTAGCATAAGGAAAGACAAGGTAGTAATCTCCTTTCCACCAGAGGATGAGATTGTTTTCGAAAGCAGGATTTCTGCACAAAGCCATGAAGTGTCACAAATTTGCAGGGATGGATTGAATTCCTAAAGGATCACGTATCAGCTTTACAGCTGCACATCCTCTACCAGCCTGCCTTGCTCCCTGTAGAAAAGGTGTTACTCTGCAGCAAGACGTTCCTGTCTGAATGGCTCAGTCCTTTTAGGTAACAACTTCACAGAAATAGCATCCTCTTTGGCCACAAAATAAGCCAACTTGTTGTTTGAGAATATTCAGTGCTCCTTCAGCAGGGTGCCGTGCATGATCAGCAGTATGCTCATACCACCTCTCTCAAAGGGAAGAAATTCAGGGAAATTCCGAGGGCATGTGTTCAACAAAACAGACAAACAAAAACAGACAATAAAAGGCCCTTTTGTTCCCCTAGATATTCTTGCTTTTCTGTAATTTCTATCTTGGCCATTTGACATTAAAGTAACTAAACCAGAGATTTCATAAGATATTTGGAGGCTATTTTGTGTCACACACACACAAAAGAAACAATACACTGAGATGCAGGCACCATGGTGTTTGGTGAGCATCCTCTGGACTTGTTCTGTTCTTCTCATGAAACTCAGAGCAGCCATGAAGGCACACCTGGATGTCCGCAGCTCCAAGCAATCAAGATGCTCAGTAAACTATTTAATTATTTTTTCCTTGATATTGGCACTTCTCTTTTTTTTTTTTGCATGCTTCTTACCACCTTGTACATCAGACCCCCTACAACTTCTGCCTTGTGACCGAGGAAAGTTGCTTTCTGTGCCTGCTGTTAAGTCACATAAAGATATTTCGCTATGACCACATGGCAGCACGAGAATGAAGAGAAGACAAAATTAATAAGCATGCTGGGAGAAACATTAATACAGTCATTTGTAACAACCGATAGTGCTCTCCCATCTGACATTTCCATGCGTGGCAATGTAAAAGCAAAGAGACTTACCGCTGGGTCCTCTCGTTGATGGTATTGACTCCCTGGAGATCTGAGAGCGGTGTTCGTGGGCTTTTCCGGGTAATACCTAAAGCAGCACATCAAGAGAGAAGTTTCTACCTGGCTCTTCACCAGAATGCAATTAGCAGAGCCATAGCTTAGTGTTGACTACAGCGAGGAGGAGTATGTACGTGTCATGGCACATGCTGGGCATACAAACAAGGGTGCCAAGGATGCTGACATACCCTTCATCTACTACATCGTACCTCTCTGCCCCCGAGTCATCATCCTTATGAGTAACACTGTTTGCTCAAGCATATTGCTTTCCCTCCCACATACGCACCTCATGTTAGGGACACGTTGTCCTGGCTTGTAAGCAAAAGGGGTGAAGGAAGCACTGCTGTGACGCTGGGGACTGGCCACCCATTTCCTGCACGTCCAAAATACTCCTAAACAGTAACACAAGGTCCCCACTGCCCATGGGACAGCGTGGTTGCTTACACAGGCAAAATACCTGCCTATAAATACGGTGCTTGGAGAAAGATGGGTATTCAGATCACTGCAGGGAAATGGTAATATTTTTCCTTGTATGCTTCTTCCCCTCTTGCAGATAAATGGGTATGGATGTGCACAGCAAGTCGTGCTGCGCGAGGAGATGTTACTGAGCTATATCCTTTGACAGGGGTAGTTTTAGAGCACCATACATAAGAAATAGCCAAGGAAGCCATCACGCACGGCTACAGAAGCAGATGTTTCGTCTGTTACCTTCCCCAAAGTGAAAATGTTTTGTAACCAAGCATTTACAATGACAGAAGGCAATTTCTGTAGAAAACAAAACACCTTTCAAGTCACTAAACTACAGATATTTAAAGACCCACAAAGCTTGGATTTGACAAGAAAACAGCCAAGCAATTTTTAACTGTCTTGAAATCTCTGTTGTGAGACAGGAAACATTGTAGCACTCGTTTAAACACAAGAAAAGTGTATATTCCTTTACCCTGACACTTCTCTAGTGGGACAAAACTGGAGAAAAAAAAAATTAAACAGAAAAGAAGTCTAAAATATAGTTTGTAGCTGAATAGGAAGAAACAATAGCATATTCCCTGCCCAGATTTATCATTTTTCTCTCTCGTACAGCCCAGTTTCTGAGCTAAGAGTTGCCATAGGGATCTTTTCTGAAGCTGAAGACAGAAGTGAGCACACGGAGATTGGAGCCAGCCCCAATCCACTCCTTACAGGCTGGTTCCCAAAGAGAAGCTGAGCTCCCAGCAAACCTCAGCATGCAGCATCCCTCCAACGGGACACCTGCTGGCCTCTTCCACCTCCTGAGACATTATAGTATGGAGCCTGAACACCAGACAGAAAAAAGCTAACAGTACACTTGGTTAATATTACGTCTAAAGGTGCAAGTGTCCAAATATCCTTGAAATCTGAGTGAAAAAAATTGGGACTGTGCTGCCACAGGCCATCTAAAGCTTCCCTTGCTCCAAGGCAGAAACAATTCCTGCTCAGGAGGTTTTGCAGTCTCTAACTGAAGATTTTTCAAAAGCAGGCCAGATAATCTATTCTAGTGCTTAGCTATGCCTAGAGTTTAAAGCTCTCTTTGAAATCTCATTGTTGCAATTTAAGCCATTTTTTCTGTTACATTACTCAACATCAGAGGTGCATTCTTATACCTCTTTCAAGACTTGCATTTCTGTGGTACAAATTGCTTCTTTAGACAGAAACCCAAGAAAAAAAAAAAAAGAAAATAGTCAGAAATCTGCAATAATAAACCTTCAGACTTCTGTTTCTGGGGCCCAAGCCCAGAGAACTGCAATGCCAGCAGAGGAGCAGTGATTCTGCTAGAGGTGGGTGGTTTCAGGCACTGTTTAGGTATCTGTCCTTCTCCTCTTTGAGGACTTTTCCACTATTTGCTGATTTTTTTTCCCTCCTTAAAATACTGTCTTATTATTTTTTGCAGTTACCTTTACAATAGGAAAGCACCTAATGTCTGGCTGTGTCTATTTTTTATATAGCACACACGCCTTGATGCTTGCCCATTAATGCACAGAAAGCTCCTTTAACCTAAAGCACTTCACTTTGCTTGCAGTGTTTAGTGACCCATTCTAGCAATCACAAACAATGAGCTTTCACTGGTACTGCAAATTTTTTTTTCTCTCCTTTTTGGAGCAAACTCTGTCCCCTCCTTCATTCCCCACCAAAGAAATCCCTAAAACAAAAATCCCAAGTCACCATCCAACCAAATAGGTCAGACCAAACTTACGAAGGCAAGGCTGCATCAAAATATCACTGCATCTGCACCCGGCATTGATCAGGAAAAGGGATTTGTTCTTTCAGGCTTCCAGATAATAGCTGCATTAGAACTGCATTGTAATTCTGCCAGCTTTGCACCTTAAGTGACTTTTTGATTAATAAAAGTTACAGTGCACAATGGTACAAGCTGGGTTAAAGAGGCTTGATTTCGACATACAACAAAAAGACTACAGCATGCCACCCCTTGGTTCTCAAAAGCAGACCTAGAGTAGTCAGGCACTGGAACAGGTTGCCCAGAGAAGTGGTGGCATCACCATCCCTGGGGGTGTTCAAGGAGAGGTTGGACCTGGCGCTTAGGGACATAATACATATGGTGATATTGGTAGTAGGGTGATGGTCAAACCAGATGATCATGGAGGTCTCTTCCAACCTTTATGATTCTATGATTCTATACACGCCAAAGCCAAATAAAAGTTGCCATACTGATGTAGCCCCTCTTCTGGGAAACAGAGAGGGCTTCCTATGAATCAGATGATTTTAATCAGATGATTTGTGTATGGCTTACAGAATTATGTAAAATTATTATGGGTTAACAAGTTGTACATACTAATATGCTGCATGCCAAGGAACAATGGTGCGAGTAGGAACAACTCATTCCCTGCACCCAGCTCAGATGCAGGATGATCAATTTTATGTTTCAGGAACAAAATTATTCCCATCTCTAAAACCTATTCCCTTTTCCTCAACTGTAGTTTCAGATATACTGATTTGCCTAAGGGACGTTTTCACTGGGAAGAGCTTTGGACAATGCCCAGTTTGCTCACTGCTTATGAGCATCAACCAGCAGAGACATGGTCTTAAACTGAGATGTCTAACCCCTGGGCATTGTTCTTGAAGACAAGGACACAAAGATACCAGTGAAATGGCCAGCGTGCTCAGGGAGGGGCAAGGCAGGGGCAGACCAGAATGATTTCTAAAAGGAGAACATGAAGTACTCGTTTGTCAGGTCAGCTGCTCTTGGCCAATTCACAAGACCGTGGCAATGTTGCTTGTGGATCCATGTCTTGTTCTTATTTGAGGGACCTGTATCACAAACTGCATGGACTACTAGACTAGTCCGTAATGAACAAGGTTTTAGAGCAGTGAGCTCAACAGCCATATACATATGACTTCCCTGCCTCACATTAATTTAAGACTGTGTTTCAAAGTAGCTCTGTATGAATCCCCTCTTTATTCCCAAGCAAACTGCAAATTAAAAACAACAACAACAAAACAGATTTCCTATACTGCTGAGCTAACCTACACATCTTTACCTGCAGTTAAAATTGCTCAATTGACAATTGCCTTCACTAAGGACACTTAGCACAATGCTACTTCAGAAAATCTATTGCTGTGTTTGCTCCATTGCTTTGTATTTCCTTGTAGTAATAAAAGCAACGGTGGGAAGTTGCAGGAAAAATCACATGGGTAGACAAAAGTCTAAATTAAGAATTAGCATTCTTCCTCTGCTCCCCGAGTGCTGCAGAAAGCAGAAAAGAGAAACCTGATCTGAAGTTTCTAGCAAGAAATTGCACATCTGTGGAGAGTTAACATGCAACTGCTGTACTTACCATGCTCATTTCTGCAGAAACAAACCTCAAAATTTTGCATTCACGCCTAAGTTGCAATGATGGCAAAGTTAGCAACTTGGGCAGAGAATTTGCCCTTGACTGCATATAGCAATGCTGCATTTCTGTAAGCTTTGATATGCAAAATGATGGAAGATAATAATGGCACAAAATCATACATCTAAAGCTGCAAGCACGAAATAATACATCCATATATATATACACATACACATACTTCTGAAGGTTCACCTGTAGGTTTTTGCATCACTCCCTGAAAGCAGTGAGGCCACTCCTAAAATTACATCGTTTCCTATTCTCCGACTGCTAATTACAGGGTCTGCAGCTGGAAGTGGCCTCTCAAGTGATGCAGTGGCACCGTGCTCACGAGCAGCAGGACGTCCCTGCGCAGTGTTATGCCACTGACCGGCCCCGTGCCAGCTCCACAGCACAAGGTTATGCTCAGACTCCCTTCTCCTCCCACCACACAAGTCCAGCCCTGGGAATTAGTAGCGCAGGCAGAAGTGTACGTGTTGTCATGCAGAACTAGTTTATTACATGACAGAGGAGTGAGGAGGCAGAAATGGAGACCAAGTGCATCTTTACCTGCTCATTCTTTTAACATTGCCAAATGCTTTATAAGTAAAAGCCCTTGGAGACCACGTTGGTGCTTTCACAAGCTACCATTATTTTTAGAGTCTGATGAAATTAATGGAGGTGCAATCGAGAAACAAATCAAACCAGAATGAGATCTGTCTGCAAGCCTGAAGTCATATTCAACTGCATCAAGCCACATGCAGAGATATTCCTAATGCATCTGCAGCTCTTTGGGCTTAATATCAGACGTGTGATAACAACAGAACAAGAATACCCCGAGCTTCAGCATCCTGACTTAGGTCAGCAACAGGGAAAGCACTTAGCAAATCCACCCCATGTCTAAAGAGGCATGGGTTTGTGTTTGATTTTACTCTCCAAGCTCTGCCTAATAATTTCCGATGCGCTCAAAATTTCTTGTGGCAACCAGCAGGTTGTCCTGGAAGGCTCCTTGGGTGTTGTCACCCTTTCTATGCCAAATGCACCTGGTTTCCATTTCCTGACGTGTGAGTGTGGTATCAGAGAGAAGGGCGGGATGTGGAGCCTTACTGTACTTCTCCTCCTTGCATCTCTGCAGGATCTCTAAGCTCCTCTGGTGAACTGGGTGATGGAGAAAGCTAAAACTATCCACACTTTTCAAAACCGCACATGGCACTGCATCATCATGCCCTTGGGAAGCAAAATAAAAACAAAAAAACGGAGAGAAGAGAAAGATTACATAAGCAGAAATCAGGAGAGAGTGAAGAACAATGCTGCCAACTGCCCGAGGGACATGAGAGCTCGAGAGCCGCGCGCTTCTTGCGCCCGGATCAGAGCTTCCCTAAATTGCAGCAGTTCGGACCACATGCAGCGAGGACACAATTTAACTTCAGTTACCTCATGACACGGCAGCGGGGCGATGGGGCTGGATGGCATCCCAACTCCAGCACTCCCCAGCGCCGTACGGTCTTTATTAGCCAGAGCACAATAACTTCGTAATTACTCCAAGATTATTTGGACATAAAATAAATGATTACACAAATCTTTGCTTTTATTAACTGCTATTCAAAATCCTTTCCGTGCCTCTGCCAGCTGTTAGCTGTAATTTCCTGCACAGATGCTTCCAGGCACGGCCACCTCAAATTCTCATCTCATCCCAGTTCTGGGCTTTGCTCGGATATTGACAAATAAAGGGAAAAAAGAAATTACTTGTATTAACAAGGATTCGGTATTCCTTAAGGGACATTGACTGGATTGAGGTGGGACTGTTTTTAAGGAGACAGAAACAGTGTTGGGTTGAGGCCAGCAGCTGGAAGAAACCATCTCTGGGAGGACTTTGATGGCCCAGCTCCAGCCCCGTGTTGGAGGAGAGGTTATGCGGGTGCCACACTGCGACCAGGCAGCACCTCTCCGTCGGCGTTCAATTAATTGATCAAGGCAGTCAGAACCCCCCGAGATACATCATGCTCCTGTGTGATGAGGTCACTGAGGAGTTACCTTGTGCCAGCACGTACGGAAGCATTTATACCAATGCATTAAAACATCAGAAAGGACCGAGCTGAACTTTACAGAGGAACACTGTCAAGGGTCGTCCTTCTCCATTAACACCCTTTCTTACTGCTCAGTGGAACCTCCACGATCATTTTTTGCAGTTTAACTTTATTTACCTCATGACAAGACAGCTGGGCGATGGGGCTGGATGGCATCCCAACTCCAGCAAAAAACAAATGGGAAAGCTCGGAGTCCCAATAGCCTGATTTATATGAACAGCACCAACTCTTCTAAGTTTTCACTAGCAAAAGTATTTTTTTTTTGCATAATAAATTCATAGCAATGATATAGCAGACCACAAAATATTGTCAATCAGCCAAATTTCTTTCCTAAAAAGCTTGATAATGTTCCTTTCATCAAAGTTCATTAAAAACAAATCTACTTCCAACGTATAGTTCTTTTGGACTATCTCAATCCTCCCTGATAAATTAAATAATAATAATAACAACATCCAACTATGGAAAGAGTCCACGCTTCAGCTAATTGCATCTGGCCAGATCAAGGAGTGGTTCATTTGCGGAGGGTCAGCAGCACCTTGAGAGCTATCTCTTGGGGAGAAGAAAGCTTGCAGTTATGCTGCTTTGCTGCTATTTGCCTCCAAGTTAACAGGGACAGTCACACAGTCGCTAAAAGCTGCACTACGAGAATATTAGGAGCATGAAAAAGAAAAAGGAGAGCCCCAAAAACACAGCGGGAAGCAAGTGCAGTCATCCCTGCAGCAGCACAGATCTTACAGCACCGCTTGGCACTGCTGGCACAGAGAAGATAACTGAAAGGCTGATGGAAAAAGAAAGCAGAGCAAATTTTGAAAAGCTGCTTATGCACAGGCTACAGATTTTTTTTTCACGAAAATCCCCACTGGGTATTGCAAGCATGACTCGGACAGGCCTTCAGACAGGTAGAAGCAGTGCAGATCAATTTGTGGTGAAGACAAAAGAATACAAAGAGGCTTGAAAAAAAGCAACATGCTTCAGGCATTTTTCTGTTCATTAGTTACACCTGCCCGATGGATTGTAGCAGCAGCAGACAGGGCTTCAGAAACCAAGAGCTGGGCAGCACGCCTTTTAACAAATTGCATAAAATTATAACGCATGCCACACTAGCGTGAATGTACAAGGTTATTTGTGTGAGGTTCTTCTCAGCTAATCCACCATAATTTCAACAAAAGCTCCACATTCACAGGCACTCAGGCATTCAAATCAGGCTAATTAAAGCCAGTAAGGTTTGGTAAAAATAAAATAAACTTAAAACATATGCTGTCTTCAGTTGCCTGCATTTTCCAGAACAATTACCAGGTAAGTTTAGTGCCAAATGACTCTTTAATAATTTATAAATGCCTTCTGCCGTAGGTGCCCCATCCAAAGCGTCATGTTGTGGCTTTTCAACATTATTTTGGGGAGCAGGAGGGTTGATAGTCCTAGACACTGGCCAAGCCTTCTGCTCAACTACGTCTCCTCGAAAGCCTTTTGCTTTGGGATGCTTCTGCAAGACAGATGGGATTTTATACCAGCTACGTCCTCTGCAGAGACCCAGGCACTGTCACTGCCCCTGCTCAGCCATTGCTTGAAGGGGAAGCAAGAGATGTTCTCTGACAAATTAAGGTTTACTTCATCACAGGAATTAAGCTTTAGGCAAACTCTTCCCATTACTTCTGTCTACAGAATGGTGAATTTCCACGACACTTTCCCAGTTCAGGAATTATTCAGTAACATCCTGCATGTGGGCAGAAATTCAGCATATGAATTGTCGGAGGATTATCAGGAAGTTTAATGTGAACCTAATCTATCCGTCATTTTGAGAATTCTTGGTGTTTTTTTTTCTTTTCTGTCTTTTTAACTTTGAAAAAATAGAGGCTTTGAAGCAAAAAGTGGGGCAATGACACTTGAAAGTGGTCCAAATTATCTAAGACAGATAAAATAGCAGCACTGTGTGCCAGAAAAAGCTTGAAATTGACTCAGCATTACCGGGTACTGGTTAGTTGGAAAAAGAAGGTGGTGCAAGAACTGAGTTTTCCAAAATTGTCTGAAAACCTCCTGGACTCTGATTTATATCTATACATTGATCTATATAGACATAAGCAAGTCACTGCCACAAACTCAAGGCTGGGAAGGCAGAAAGCTGGCTATGGAGACAAGCACAGCAAGAGGCAGAGAAAGCAAAGCAGAGCTTGAAACCAGCCGGGGAAGAGCTCTTACTTTCAGAGCTTGAACATATATATATATATATTTATTTCCTTGAACAGCTTGCTGTAGCTCAGCCTGGGATTTGTAAAAGATTAAGAGGTGATGCTAGGAAAATGCAAATTGAGATTTTCAAAGCCAGCTCATTTGAGCGGCCTTTCTCCCAGTGCCAATGAGAAGCTTCAAGAAAGCTCCAGTGCGCAGGGAGGCTGCGGTGTGAAACGTCCCTGCCACCCTCCTTTTGGCATGGCAAAACACCGATGTCGAAGTGCCGCCTTGATGTGCCAGGCAGACACAGGTTCATGAGAAATGTCCTTTCTCATTCCCCTCCGGAGCAGTTTGGGGGAGAGCCTCAATAGCTGAAAGCCGGTTTTGTCTCCTGCTGTTCTTGGTATTTGACCAAGAGGCTGGTATTATTCTCCCCAAACAAGAAAATTATTCTTCCTGCTTGAACAGCTTCCCTATCTATGATTCTTGTCCCTTGGCTCTCCTGACGCACACCTCGCCACGTCTCAAACTGAAAATGAATGGGGCAGCTCTGTGCTTAATTTTAACTCAGCTGACGCTTTCCCTGCTGATGTTCTAATTTCATCATGAATTTCAAGCCCTCTTGTGCGCGGAAATTAATAGTAATAGCTTGTACCCGTCTTTCCAAAATTGCTTTAATGCAGAGAAATGTTCTAAAAGCACAGCCAAGTATTGCCTGCCACAGCATGATGATGCACCATTACTTTCCTTTAATTTAATGCCCCCATGTTCTGCATGAGGACGGATAGGTGGTTCTGCATGACTGCGAAGCAATGAATTTTGCTAGACAAGAGACACGCTCTCTTTCAGCTCAAAGGGTGAACAGCTTGAAAAACTCTAAAGAAGAATTGCGTCCCATTTTCTTCCAGATGTAACCTTAACAGCTAAAGAACTCCTAACTAAAAAGAATTTGCCTTATTTGCTGAATAATTTTTATGCTTCTGTTTGAATCTTTCTGGATTTCCTATGCATGCATTCTACAAAAAAAAAGAAAAGTTGGAGCAGCAATAAAATTAATATCTTTTCTTAGAGTGCTAAAATCCTACTGCAAACACAACTGTAAATGTAACGTTTGGATATCAGCTATCTAAATATTTCTGGTAGTCATTTTTATCTCCTGATAAGTCAGTCTGGCAATTTAAAATATTGTAGTAACATATCAGATCCATGCTGCTGGTGGAAAACATACACTAGAGTCAGGAAATTGGCACACTTACCAGTTTTCTTCTCAATGTGTCGTTTCCCAGCCTCCCTAAAAGCAACCATTGCCCTGAAAAACGCCCTGAGGACTGCCCATCGGAACACAGCCACCGGGTCAATCCCTATCATCCCACAGATAAAGGCGTTTTTGCTGCTTCGCAGGAGAGCTACAATGTCTGGACGCATATGATCTGTGTTTTTCTCACGGAAATCCTAGGGAGAAAGAGAAACAAGGAGGAGAAAGGAGTGAAATAAAGAATATCTGCAAGATACATTAAGGAACAGGGCTACTGAGTCATGCTTTTATCTTTTTTTCTGCCTCCATATCAGACACTTCTTTATCTCCAGAGAATAAATGTTTTATTCCAAGGCACTGTCCCTGAAGCATCTCAGAGATGATGCTTAAGTTTCTCATGTGTAATTATTGCATCAAAAGCATGATTACAGATTTGCAATTGTAAACACCAATGCAGTTTCTTATACAAGTTCATCTTCCCATCAAAAATCCTTCTGCTAAAAACTCAGTTGGCATGCAGGTAAATGGGATCAACTTTGAAAACATTTGCATGGGATTTTAACATTACCTGCATCACTGAGATGATGAGACCTGTGCTCACATAACCTCTATGCTCTAAGGCTAATGATGAAACTGTAAAAGACATTACGTTCTCTAGATGAACCAAGCCCAAAAATGCTACCATACACCAAATTTCAATGCATTGCTGGGATGTAGCGTCAGCCTGAGTGCATGTCCTTAATTCTTCTCCAAAATACCAAGAGTTTGCAACATGGAAGAGAACAGGAAGACACAATCCCCACCACCACCTTCCCCTTGCATATTTTAGCCAAGCTTTTCACCAAACACTTCTCTCCCACAGTCTGCTTCTTTTCTCTAGCCAAGTACTCTTCAAAACATCTTTACAGAGCCTTTGGTGCTCTCTATCCCATAACAAGATGCTTTAAATGAAAGCAACCACTGGGGAACAGCTGGGTGACAGACCTTCACTCCATACTTGACTTTGCCTGCATAGTGTTTGATGATGAAAGCTGGCTCCATCACTGCTGGAAATTCAATGTAGGAGTTGCCTTCGTGTTGTCGCTTAAACTTGTCCAGCAGAGTCTGGTTGGTAGCTTGAGGAAAGCTGGAAAGAATTAAAGAGGACAGCTGTAAACACAATGAAAGAACTTCACTTCTTCCTTGACCACAAATATTAAATAGAAATATTCCAAGCCTCCACTTCAGTGCTTGCAGATGCTAAACACACACTGAGTGCTATTTTGTATACTGTCAATGGTTATATACAAATACAAGATATACACGGTGTCTGAAGAACTCTTAATTGACTTAGTAGTGGTCTGAAATCACTTATAAAAGTATAAATAGGCATATATTTATTGAGGGATACTGCACTGTACTCCCCCATTGCATGTAAATTCTTTGAGGTAGCTGCATGTATGTGAAGTTCAGTGTTTCTGTCATTGGTTTTGAGGCTTTGAATGCTAAGTCCTAGGTCTATGGGGAATTCATATGTCAAGGAAATCCTGAGCCATTTTACCTACAAATGCAACTTCAATTACAGGAGCTGGCCAACTGATCCTGGCATAGGAAAGAGGAAGGAAAAAAGAGAGTGTGAGCCCCACCTCTTGATGACAGCAAGTCAATTCTTCATCCTCAAACCTCACATAAACCTGCAACGTGAGGGGGGGGCATTTCACAACAAACACCTGAGTGTGTGATTCTCAGCCGCATCCCTGATGTGTATCAAACCCTACAGAAGGGCCATCCCTATGTAAAAGTGCCCTTGGTTCACTCAGGCTTAAATTTAGGATTGAATTGATGAAGCCACCTTATAGCTGAATAACAACATCCATACAGCCTTAGTGCATACGCTTGGATTCTCCATTCACTCTGTTTAACTTCAAGCATCTTCATGTTGTTACCCCCCCGAGAGAGGGAGATAGAAGCAAAGCAAAGGCAGCCTTTGTCCTTCCCTCTAACAGAGAAAATTATTGAAATATAATTTTAATTATGATTTTGTCAGGGACTTAGCTTGCTGATTCTTCACTGTTTCGTGTTACCACTCTGGAAACAAGAGACCTAAGAGGATAAATCAGCCCAGATGGCTAAGAGCATCCTTGTGAGAAAAATCACAAGAGGAGATACGACTTGAGGATAAACTCTTCCTAGGTGAAGGTCAAACACCATTAGCAGAAACACCACTTTTGGATGTTTCCCCTCTACTAAGGCACAGCATTTCTTTGCCCTGCTCGTGTGGGACTCCGTGCAGAGCAATTATCAGCCCTGACTCGGGGACAGGTTCAGCATGCCTGGCTCCCACTTACTTGCTTTCCTCATCCAGCAGATGGAGCAGGCCCGTCGGCTTCTTGCTGATAAGGTTTATGCAGCCAGAGTTGTCTATGTAGTCGATGTTGTGCCAGCTAATCCCTTCTGCTCTGTATTCCTCCTACAAAGAAGAACAATTAGATGTTACAACGATATTGGGTGCAAGTAAAAAAAAATCATAAGGCTAAAGGGTGGCAAAGAAAGCGATGCATCATTTAGCAAACCAAACCCGCTCTTCCATTAATATGTCATCCATTTTTTCTGATGCAGGAAAAAACAGGACTGGAACATCTGCACAACTTCAATCACAGGGAACTGCATGGCATTTTACAATTTCAGGTGCAGCAATCTTTAAAATTGCTTCGCGGATAGCAGGGTTGGCACTTTTTGGAAAGAATAATCACTTTTGACCCTACGTTTCTTTAAACTGCAATAAAAAACAATTCTGATTTTTACCTGCTTTCTCTCTGAGGTAGGCTAGCTATGTTGCAGACCATGCCTAGTGAAGATATGGCATGCTACACATCGTTTTTTATTGCTTTCCTTTTTCTGACTTGCTGTTAAAGCATCATACGAGACAGCAACATCAACTTCAGGAAACTACTATGACAGCATTTAAGTGCACACGAAATTACTGAAAGAAAATGGTGGTACAATACATTCATTTAATTACATGGAAAAAGCAGTATAACTCCCTTTCCTGCTTGACTGGGCTCTCCCCTTCTGTATCTAACAATATTAATGGCTGGTGCTATAAAGGCTAACAGAGGGGTCTCCAGCGAGCATAAATCACCACTCCCACGTCAGCAGAGCCACAGAGCTTTACAGTGAAAATGAGGGTCTGTCCCCAGATTCACATTGGGGAAAAAGAGCAAGCAATTTATTTTCTGCCAGACAACTCTGATCCTTGCTCTTCTGTAAGAGGTTATCTCCGCCAAGATGGATCTGCAACTGTATTACCTAGAAAAGTCTTCTGGAGAAATTATTTTAGCGCATCTGGAAGAAAGTAGAACTGCTCTGCTCATAAAAATCATAATCTTTATCATATGCCTTTAAGTAACAACTTGTGACTCACTCTCGAAAGAGTGATATTGAAAATGCGTGTTATTCCATGTGTTGGAAAAAGTATCACCACTCCAAGCTGCATTTTTACTTCTCTATTGTAAGATGTTATGATGATAGAGTTGGAGAAAAAAAAAAGAACTAAAAAAGAAAAATCTCAGTTGCACTAATAATGTGCACATTTATACCAATCCAATTCATTTTTATTGCTCCTTCTGCTTTTACTGTTGAGTGCAAACTTTAAAAAATAAGTATATTCTTCCAACTATCCAACATGTCTTACCCAAAATTAGCACAAACCCTTCATATATTATTTCAAGGAACTAGATAGCTTTGGGACATCCCACAATGAAATTTTTGCTAAAAAAAAAGAAAATCAAGGTATGTCACGTCACGATCAATGGTATTCAATATCAATCATGCAATGATGCTCAAGATTGAGGCTTGGCTTGGTTTTATGACTTAACTGAACCTCAGAAGAGTGAGCTTTTCAAGTTGTTTTTAAGTAGAAAGTGTTCTAAAGGAACAGATTTCAGAATCCCCACAGTCAATAAATCTTTCTAGAAATGTTGCACCTACACACAGAAGGTGGAGGGTGATTTTCCATTGCCATGAGAAAAAGCTTTTCCCAAAATCTCAGGAACTGAAATTCTGACAGCATTCACCCCAGGCCAATCAAGCTGTATGCTGAATTCAGTATTTGAGGCTTCATACAGCATCACACCAAAACCACCCATTGCATGCACAGGTGTGCACGCGTAGAAGAATTTTGAAAATGGTAGAGTTGGAAATGGAAACCGCTATTTTGTTCTGAAAAGCAAACACACCTCACTTCAAACCTAGGAGGTGATGTGCTCCTAGCAAACCTTTCCCAATTTTGACCAACAGATGCTTTTGACAGTAAAAATACTCTTTTGGAAGACTGTCAGCCCATAAACCCCTTCCATCTCTGCTGTGCTGACAGACAACAGCGAGCAATCAGAACAGTTTCCCTCGGCAATCCCAGTGAAGTATGGAGGATAAAGCCTTCTGTGTTCAAAACAGAACACATCCCACCCACTGGAACAAAACTCCCGATAATAAGCAACAACTCTGCGTTATGAATTTTGTATTTGTTTTTGCATCTCAGGTCTCTGTGGAGCAACCAGAACACGGCAGGCATGTAGAACAGCAGGACTTTCACAGGTCCCTGCTAAACTATAGGCATTGAAAAAATATACTTATTTGGAAACCCCGCCAACTGTAGAAGAATGAGTATTTCTTGAGCAAGCGTGAGCTTTTCCTGAGTGATTCAGGAGGGAGAGACGGCGATGCATGCAATGGTAACGAGAGCCAGCACCATTCATCAGCCGCCTGCTCCTGACAGCTGCTTAATGGGATGCAGGGTCCATTAGCCCCAGCTTTGCCTGCTCAGGACAGGTCCTTTCTGCAGCACTGAGCACCCAGGCAGCAATAAAAGAGGAGCTCTACATGTGGGTTTTTTCCCCAAAAAAATCACCTAGATCTTTAAGTCTGCATAAACCTAAACTGGGCACATGCCATTGCTCTGCTCTACATGTTTTCCTGAAAGCCATTTCAGCTGGTGTACACTGTTCTGCATGGGATGGTCAGCAGCTGCACAGCTGATGTTGCTGTGAAATTCTTCCTAAAAAGTTCTGCTAATCCAAAGATTTGTACAAAATTACTAATTAGCAATGCGAGCTGTTTTTCCTTAGTAGACCTCAGTAAATGACCAAAAAATACCACTGAGTATACTGTGGTTTATCAGTTTATTCACACTTCAAGTTGCTTGTTACTATTACTGGCTGGGGAAAAATTATCTAATGATTAATGCTTGCACCAGAACTCCACTTATTCAGGCTCCTCTTCAGCTCTGCCACAGTGTGTGCGTGACCCGAGACAAAACATCATGTACCTCCTGGCCTCAGTTTCCTCAACTGCAGAATTTTGGCTAGAAACGTGCTCTTCTTTGCTATTTTTCCCCATCATTCTCAGGCCGTGGATTTATTCCCCACATCTGTCCATCTGTTGCTCCCTCCCTTCCATCCCCAGTTCAACTTCTGGCCAAATATGAATTGGGATTAAAGTCCTCAAAGAACAACCTTTTCCACAAGAGCTTGGATGTAAGCTCTCATTTCAGGACAGGCGTATACGCAGCAGTAACTACACCAGAGCATTTGTTCCAAAGCACAAGTGGAAAAAAAGTTCCCTTTATTTTTTTTTCCTAGCATTTTTCCAGTTATCAGTTTGGTTATCTTTAGAAGGAGTCACAGTCCAGGAGAAATAACTATGATTTTGTGATCTACCAATATAATTTCTTGGACCTTTGCTGGCCTGCAGAACACGATGAAAATTGTGCATAAGAAAACAGCAGCTTTGGGGGAACATTCTTGCTGTCCATATGTACATGTTAAATTTACTCTCTTAAGCTTCAGTTACTAATCTTCAATACAGCAGTAACTGTCTTTCTGCAGAATTTGGGAGACATCCTTAAAAGCTACCTTCAAAAATTCCTTCATCTCTAAGTACCACGAAGAAGTCTGTGCCCTTTTTGATGGATGCGGGGTCCCCACAGAGCACTTGAAGATGAAGGAATTATAGCAAACCAACATCAGGTTTTCATTTAACAAACATACGGTTGAGATGAAGATGAAACAAAACATGTATAAGGCCATTCAAAGAGAAAAACTCTCATACCAGAGATTAACACCTTGCAATTAAAAATCTGCTACAGTTTATACTTCAAATTAAAACTAAGTTATCTTTAAAGACAAATTAAAATTTCCTTTTTTTAAAGTATAAGACACTGTCATATCCCATTCTCAACAGGGCTCTTTTGAAACAATGTCTTAGGACTTATTTGGTATCCAAAATCAGCAACCCCTGGGAACTCCAGGCCTGTTTGGATGACTCTTGCATGGACTGCCAAATTATCAGCCCTGAGTAAGAGTGGACAAAATTGCTTTTCTCAGCAGAAGGAACGACCTGCCATGTCTCCTGTCTGCGTGTGGCCCCTCCAGCAGCATCCTGCAGCAGAGAATGTGGATGAAGGCAGGCATCGCTCCCTGTAGCCTTGCCAAGAGCACTGTGCCTTGCAGAAGCAGGACCACAGCTCCAGGGAGAGACCTTTGTGCATCCCACCAACAGCCCGTTGTCCTTCCTGATGGTGGGACCACAGCCCTGTCTGACAGTGGCTGGGGAGAGGTTAACTCTGGAGAAGAAATTTCCATATTTTTGTGCTGTAAGAAGCGAGTCGACAACACGCAGGGTATTCTCAGACCCCTGGGGGATGACAACATCTGCATCTCTCCATCCTGATCCAGCAGCTGGGAGTGACAGATCATTCATCACGGTGCTTGGCTGCTGGACAACATGCTACGGGAAGGTGAATCGCAGCATTTACACACCACATTCACGGATCACCACAGACTCCCCGCAGCCATCTCACAGCCAGGTTTGTTTCTCAGCACCCTGAGGTATGGGCTGGGCGGGGAAGGGTTTGATGCTGACAAACGGCGCTGCCAAGGATTTGTTGTCCACTTGGCTCCTTGATGGAAGCACAGGTCTCAGTTCTTTTGCCAGCATCAATTATATCAGTTCTGTGGGTAAAAAACCCAACTTTTTGAGACTCACACTTACAACAAGGACCCCTGACAGCGAGTCAGTTATAAACAACCAAATAAACCATCGACATCACCAGGATCTACAAAACTTTCTAGTGCAGTAACATCCAGAGATTCCTATTTTTGGCACTGTTACTTCCAGGAAAAACGCACAGCCTTACTCTTCCCAGCCCCAGCCCACTGAAACCTGCTCTGCTGGGAGGAGAAGCAGTGCAGGTTTGCTGGAGAGGAGTGTGGAGCTTTGGCCATGCTCTGAGCTCCCAAACACAAAACTCAGCGAAAGGAATTGAGCAACGAGCCAAAAGCATGCACTCAGGTTTTGCAGAGTCCAGCAGCTCCATATTTAACCCTATCAGGCAAGAAATTACTGACTGCTCTCCTCTCGAGCACCCCCACGAAGACAACTGCCTGTCGATTTTGCCTCTAGAAGCTCCTCTGCTGTTCCGGCCAGGCCGGCGTGGTGACAGGGTGTCTGCGGGGACGCGCACCACGCGTCAGCGGAGGGAGTTGTTCTGCTGGCACAAACACAAGGGCTTCTCAAGCGACGTAACCCAAAGTGACGGAGCGGAGTTTTGTTGCCATAGCTGCATCAGCGAGCTTGCTAACGCAGCCCGGTCAGCAAGGTTGCATAAGATGGACTTGACCTCAGCTGAAGCTCGGGGGAGAAGGGGGTCAGTGACTTCATCTCACCTCTCACTAGGGAAAAAAAATACTTACATGTGCACTTCATAACTGCATTCAATATTTAGAAAGATGTGGCTAGGCAAGGAGCTGGCTCCTTGAATTTTTCTTGCTTGCAAGGCATTTTTGAGAGCTTAAAATGCTCAGACTGATCTGAATGCCGTGACACAAAACATAATTTGCAATGTTCAAGTAGAAGAAAAATAAAAATGAGGGTCCTGATGTTGAAATGCACACAAAATGACAGCCCAAGTCTCTACTGAATTCAGTATGACATTATTTGAGGAGTATAAGCATGTAAAATTTGGGGTACCAAGTAAACAGAACGTGGCAGAATTTCCAACATCTTCATGTGTGAAAATTAAAGGAAATATAGCAATCAGACAGCTAAGCAGTATTAAAGAGAAGCACTGCCTGCCTACAGCTGACCAGAGTGCAAACACTGAAAGAACTGCTTATGCCAGTATACAAGGATGCAGTGCACAATAATGAACTGACATTGAACACGTGTGATTTCTCTCTTCTCTGTCTCTGCAATTTCCAGGATGAGTGAGAAAAAAGATGATGCTTGGGATTTTCACTTCTGCATTCAGCATCAGAACTAAATTCATTTCCTCCAGGGAGAACAACACATTTATAATCTAAGTCTTGCAACAACTAGGAATTGCTCCACATCCAGCTACAGTCAACAGTAAGGGATACCAAATGCTAAAAAGGAGAATGAAAGGGGGCTATTGCTTCCCAAACCATAAGGTGAAATTAAGAGATGGTCAGAAGGAGTGAACTGGTGCTTGAAAAACTTACAGAAGGGGAGCATGGAAACCCTGAGACCACCTATATCAGAGAAGTGAAGCAGGAGAGACGTGATATAAATACAAAACAAAAAGCAGCATGAAGAAAACATAATAAACAGAAGTTTCCCATCTGTCTTAAAGCACAAAACCAAGGGAGTGGGAAATGAAATCAAAAGGCAGTGAAAAATTCAGGCCTGAATACAAAGGCAGGGGGGTTTCCACGATGTATGGAATTTGTTGCCCTATCGACGGATATCAAAGGTCAAAAATTTGTCACAATCTAAACACGTCTGGAGTGTTTTGGGCATTCAAGTGCCCAGCCTGCAAGCCACGAGCACAAAACATCTGAAAACTCTGGTGACCACGATACGGTTGTATCATGCAGCACAGCTACTGCCATAAGGTGCAGACTGGGAAGCAGCCCAAAAAGATAACACTTATAACCCAAAGAGCCCCGACAAAGAGAAGGTGACAGGTTGGTTGTTGCTGAAATGGTTTTGCACCTTCTCCTTCTCGTCCCATCAGAAAGTCCACGCTCATTGTGCTGTTCCTGAGCTGTGCAGAGGTACGTGACTCGGAGCTGTTCATGATCCAGATGCAAAAGCTATCAAAGCTGGTTTAGAAAGCAGGGAAACGTGTGAAAGGCCCTCAAATCTGGGGCTTCATCTCTCTTTGGCATGTCCCCATCAGGCACAGCGTTCTCTCCTCTTTCCTTAGAATGGGGCAAGGATGAAGATAAAAAAGAGGGGTGAAACCAAAGGGGCAAACCACTACCTAGCATGTGGTGCTATTCCAGCTTTTATCGAGTCCAACTGCAAAATTAGAGCAGATTAACAAGGAAATGTAAAGCAAAATGATTTGTTATTTGCATAGAATTGTGTGCAGGTTCCATATGGCATTTGCTGTTTTCCAAAAGCAGGAAAATGCCTGTAATGCTGGAGTAAATCCCCAAAGCAGAGGAAAACCTGACTGGCTCATTCGTTTCCTTCCCAGATGGAGCCAGATAAGCCCCCGGAGTTTATCTGCCAGAGCTGATCTGACGACTTTCATTACCGAAGCATAAGAAAGCCTTGTTTCCACATGAAAATTCCCCAAATAAAGAGGGAAATCAGCTGAAAATCCTTCTTCCAGAGTAGCTTACTACCATCACAGGCTGCTCGTGAATAACCTCCCATAACCCACGCCCAATGCCGTACACTGCGCTCGGATGCCATCAACAGACAGACGCTTCGGGGTTTCTGTACGAATGCGTTTTTCCCAAAAATTTACAACTGAACAGAAGGCTGTGAAATTCTACTTGGCTCTAGCACCGTCTGCTTTGGTTTGAGATGACATTTACAAAGTGAGAAAGGAGGAATGAAACCACTTCCATATCTCGCTTCATTCCTAGTCGGCGTCCCCAGCTTGCTTAAAAAATATCACAAGTTGATTCAACATCCACCAAAACACAAGCTTTCTGCAAATACAAGCTTATAGCCAGCAAACCCAAGCATTTCATCTGCTTCTCTTGATTGCTTACCCGATAACAACCCATCAGCTGTGCAGATTCTGATGGATGAAAAAGGTGAAACATCTAAGAGAGCCCGGTTCAAAAACTGGAACAGAATCCTTATTTTTCATTCTATATGAAAAACTTCTGGGAAAGAACATATTATTTTTCTAAAAATTACATCAAAATAGGTCAGCATCATATGATACACTAAACAAGCTAAACTTTCTAAAAGGTTCCTTAAAAGCTCCTCTCTGGAACTTTCTGGATATGTCAATCTGGAATTTCACAATGTATTTGTGCTGATGCTTTTGTGGTTGTGGCCAACGAGAGAGCATCAGCTGGGACTCAGAAGGACCCAGCAAAAGAAAAAGCTTTTCAGGGGAAACCAAACCATGGTGAAAGAAACTTCACTCTGATCCCTGGCAATCTCATGCTTTTTAAAAGAAGCTTTGATCTTTACAGCTAAAAGGTTTTGTTCTCCTCTAAGTGAGTAAGGATTCATGAAAAGTCTTATTTACTATCACTGCATTTTTTGCTTACATTTAAAAATACTTAAATATATTTAAAAAATATTGCTTTTCCTGCAAAATCACTGACAGATAACACAGCAAACCAGAAGAGCCAAAAGCTGTCCTAGGGAAGGGCTAGCAAAGGTAGCTAGAGCTCCTGAAGTCCATCTTCTACAACACAGAACTGAAGCAAAATCATCCCGGTGCAATGTATTCATTAAAATGACCCTAAGGTGACAAATCCTCAAGATGGGAAAACGTCGCTGTGAGCGAGCTCCCGAACGAAGGAGACCCACGGCCGCGGGCAGCAGATGACACAGATGCCTTGAGTTCCTGACGCCCCTCCAGACGTGCGTGCCAAGGCTGACGATGCCAATGCTTCATTTAGGAGCTCGCCAAGTATTTTTTGTTTGTTCTCAAGCTAAGTAGAAAAGGAATTTATACACACAGCATTTTTTTTTAAAAGCGCCCACAGACAGCATATATAAATACATATCCACATGCTGTATAAATACACCATCCATAAACAGGTTTATAAACTGTGCTATTTTTAATGACACCATCTGGTGATGCAGGGGTTCTGATAAACAACCTTCACTGTGGACCATTCAAGCTATAAACAACCAAGTCATCATGCCTTTGGGTGCCTGCAAAAACTTGCCTGCTTGCATGCAGCACATGGTTTTGCATCGGAGACATCAAATCCCCATGGGACCTTTGTAAGAGAACAAGCTACTTTTATTTAAAGAAAAAAAAAAAAAGTGAATTACCATTTTGTATTCAAAGCACCTGAGATGAACACTGAGCTGTCATTAAATCACAATTAGAAAATCACGGGGAAATAACTGCCAGGGTTTGTATGCAGACATCATGCCCTGCGCTCCAGCCAGCAGCACCACCAGCAGCCGACAAGCACGAGCTGATGCCCTTGGGTTCGCCGTTATTCAACCCAATCCGAAGCCAGGGTTTTGTGGTATACGGGCTCTCCATATGAGCCCATATCAGTTTCCTACACTAGTGGCAGCAGAAGGTGTTGCTCAGAAATTGTGTTTTGCTCTCAAAAGATGGAAAACTGGGTTTGTGTCATTCAGGTTGCAAAACACACATTGCCACGGTCCCACTCACTTCTTTAGCATCCTTTTTCCTAACTCTGTCCCTACAGCCAGGTAAAGCAAGAGTCTGACGATGCCACATGATCTGTGGGTAACTTGTATTGAAACCATAGAGGAAAAAATGTATATAGCAGTGGTTTTCACCATCAGGCTTGGACAATGTGAGGGGAACCCCAGCTAAATGCCACCTTCCCCTTGTGTCAATAAATACACGCTCTCCCATTTCCTCTTACATTCATCTACTCTTGCAGTGGGCTCACAGCTCTCCCTGTTATAAAAGTCATCTTAGGCTGCCCCTATAAAATCTTGTTACAGTGCCAAGCCAGCTGTCCAGGCAGGAATCTCGCACATAGCAGACCAGCCGTTCCTGCCTCGATAAGGCATCGTTTCAGACAAACCGAAATATTTCAGAGGCTTTCTGCTTCCACCGTTTCCTCGCTCATCATCGTGCCCAAAAAGAAGGGCACTCACGTTGGACCTGTTGGACCCCCATCCTGCTTAGGAAAATCCGCCAAGATGCATCCAGATTTTTTAAGAAAAGCCATTGTTTACAGATACTTGCTAGTGACTTTTAGCTGAAATAATCAAGTATTTCATTAAATCCTTGCCTAGTCTAACCAAAAGGTACAGAGAATGTGCACGAATTTCCCTATAACCATAGCTCTGGTCAAAGACTCAAGGCTTGGACCCAAAGCACCTGAGGTCCATTGGGATGTGGAAAGAAAATAGTTCTGTACCATTAAATATAAAATAAAAGTTACAGAAGTGTTTATTTCATCTTTATCTGGTCCTTTTTTAATACCTATTTTTGTCTCTGTTGCATAATATACGTAATATCAGTACAGTAGCATTTTTTAATTTACTTTTTAAAGAAGCTTGGTCCTTCTGTTATTTGAATCCCAAATCAATTCTGCTTCTTCCTCTTTCTGCTAACCAAAATAGGAGCTTGAGCCTTAAAATTAACACACTCCCCAGCCTGCAAATTGGAGCTCTCGGTGCGTTTACCTTGTGAGTTTTACACGGCCAACCATAATGATGATATTTGCACAAAAACTAAATCCTTAGTGGGCTTCACAGACACAGTACTTCTCTACATTGGGCTTTAAGCAAGTGTCAAGGAATCAAAAAACAAGGACAAAAACAACCCAAAGCACCCCAAACTGTTTCTTATGGATAGCTAGACCTAGTGTAGAAAAGATGCAAAAAGCCTTGGAGTCCTTTAAGCCACTACATCACTCCATGAGAGCTTCCCAGAACATTTTCTAATAATATTTTAAGCACGTTTTCCAATTTGCCTACCTAGGACGCTGCTGTGCAGATTTAATAAAATCAAAATATGCTTTTCCAAACATTTTTTGTGCTACCCCCAACCCTAAGCTCTCCCCTGCCCCTCTCCTGCTCGGACCTTTGCCAAAATAGAAGTGAATCACCGCATCCGGCACGTGCTCATTGCTTGAAGGAGCCTGGGAATGGGCCGGAGGCCAACACAGCCCCTGCAGACCCCAGCTCCTCTTGTCCCAGGAGGGGACTGGCCACAGAAAACATTTTAGGGGGCTGGTGGCAAACAGAGACAGATTTTCTTTCAATCTTCCTATTCTGAAGATAATGTTTAAGCAAGTCAAAGCATTCTTTTTTTCCCCCCCTCCACGTGTGAGTTATGTAGGATGGCATATTTCCAAATAATAAATCAATAACTTCTGCAGCTTGTTATTTCTCCGCGTGTCATGTGGAATAGAGCTGAGCACAGCATTTTTCAGTGAGCACCCGCCAGCCCATCTCCAACGAAAACAGAAACCCGAACCCAGCCTCCCAGCACTCGACGCTTCACTTCTGATGGTCGCCTCTTGTCTCCGGCCACGATAAAGATGAAATACATTCATGCCTAAGTGGAGCGATGAGCCACTGGAGGGGAGGGAAAAAGCCCTCCACACATTAGGAGAAAGAGCCTTTTTCATTAGTTATTTCTCTTCTGTTTTCCCTAAATGACATGCACGGAAGGCTGCTGGGATATGGAGCCGCATGAGAAATCCTGAATATCCAAGATGCTTTAAAACATTGCAGGTGATAACCATGGCTACAGACATTTCACAGACCATATAAACTGCATATCACCCCATCCTGCAACAAATTCAGGACTTTTTGCGTTTGTTTTTTGTTGTTGGGGTTTTTCATGTTTGTTTGTGTGTGTGTGTGTTTTGTTGTTGTTGTTTTTGTTGTTGCTGTTTTTTGTTCTTTTAATTCACTCCCACCGTGATGAACAAATTTTTACATCATCCACGATATAGTCCAGACTGTCAACCTTCTCCACCTATTTTCCAGAAACAGTAAAACCTCTATAGCTCTGGAAATATTTGCAGAGCTTTAGGTGACTGAGCAAACATTTTGCAGGACATGTTATCTTTATGAAATTAAGTTTTTCTGTGTGAGCTGGCTGGGACATCAAACTCACCAGGGACCATGCCAGAAAATAGACTTTGCTCAACACCTGAGCACGTGCCAGTTGATCATGCTCCAAGTCTTTTTTTTTTTTTTTTTTTGAGGCTCAACCTCAGTTATTCATCAATTTTTAAAACAATAAAAGGATGTCCTCGAAATTGAAATCTGGCATTTAAACAAACCGCGAAGTAGAAAATTAGGCAGAGAAGTTTCAGCAGCAATGCCCGTGGGATGGAAAGCTGCAGGACTTCTCAAACTTTGCAAAAAAATCAGCTGAAAACAGGAAGAGGAGGGTAGGGGTGAGCCAAAACAATGAGTACCAGAAGGCTGCCTAACCATCAGGACAGCATGGGATACGTAACGAAATAAACCCCTGCGTTCCTGGCCCTCTAAGTGCCAAGGATCTGAAGACTCGGTACTCAGAGTAGAGTTCTGCAGCAGAAGCGAGATGCTCTGAGGGCAGCTAACGAGACAAAGCACCGTGAGGACATCTTGCCTTACACTAGGGCCGCACCAGTCAGGGGGAGGCCATCTGGAAGAGCAAACCACGTCCTCGCTTTGTGAGGAGACTGCCAAAGGACACGCATCCTTCTGCCACCCAGAGGGCACGGCACTGATTGGGGGAACACCCCTAGCAGCCAGCAGCGGCAGGAGCACAGCCCCTCAAACAGCCTGCGGACGACGACCTGCTCTGTGGGGCACACGGGAAGGAGAAAACCACCCCAGCTGAACGGTGAGGCATTCCTGCAATAACTATCTTTCTGTCTGTAAATCATTACCCTTCTGAATCCGCAAGTTTGCCTACACAAATATACCAGAATTTATGAGCCCAGGCTTCACCGCGTGGTTAGCGCTGGTCTCTCCTGCACTCTGCTGTCATCTGCTAAAGCGCATTGCCATGCATTGTGAATCACCACCGGGTCTTCCTTAGCTATCCAGTCAGGGGCTGGCTGTCAATGAGGTCTTTGCATCTGCCCCGGCCTGGAGCAGGCTCCCGGCGCACAGCACAACCGCGGCCACACTGACAAGAGGCACCAGGCTGAAGACAGACGGCCAGAGGATGCCTCGGACGGTTGTTTGTGAACAGCTGGAAATAGCGCTGTCTTCAGACAGACGGTTTAAAAAAAGATTCGCAATGCACATTGTGTTAGGTTTCACCAGGAATCATAGAAGGAAAAAAAGAAAATGAGGTTAAAATAATCCCACCCCTGCGCTAGATCGCTTTGCGGTGGGGATTCTGGTTTCCATAACATAAGGGGTATGTCATAGCAACAATTACATCATTGCTAAATACCGTTCTTGCACACAAATTCTACTAGAACTTTAAGAAAAACCCTTGGTGATTACTTGAATTTGTCCTTTCTTCTGGCAGAAATGTCCAAATAGCTTGGATCATGCTGTCTGCCACTTCCTGTGAGCTCTGAAGATACAAGAAGCCTCTCTGTGGAAGCAGAGGACACCTGCACATCACCAATAACCCCACTAGTTTTTCAGCACAGAAGACATCAAATAAACCCTTGCAAGCACCAAGTATCTCAGACATTTGCAGCTCAAGGATATGCAACTACTTTGCTATCTTGAAACACAATATTAACTACCCCGTCTTCATTTGTAGACTGGCTATTATTATTAAAAAGCAGATTAATCTTTGGGCCAACAGGGAATGAAGGATGTTCTCAAGTCCCAGAATCTGAATATGTATCAACACTTTTCTTCTCATCAGATGCATTCCTCTACATGCAGCACATAACCCTCAGGAGAACAAGAGAAAATGATTTAACTGTGAAAGTCAACCAGGAATTAGCACTCATGCGGCTGTGCAGTGTATTTATACTTGCAGGAAGCAAAAAATGAAGAGATGAGCATATTTTCCACTGGCAGAGACTGCAAATGACGTGCTCCAGCATTAAGAATTGGAATGAGCACTTGGGAAACAGATGCCCCTGAAACTGTTCCTCTTGTCCATATAGAAAATATGGACTTCAATGACTTCATGCACTTGACAGATTTATAGTAGAAAGCTAATTAGGTCATTGGTTATAAGCTGGCCCAAGGAGAATTAGGGGCACATTCCTTCCACCGAACTGCTGCCGTCAGGAGCTCTGTATATACCCCAGACCCAGGGAGGAGCGCTGACCTGCTAAGAAATCCCAGCCCGAGCACAGGAATTCCCTTAGGGACGCTGGCATCTCAGCTTGCTCCCGCGACTGCCCTGAAATCGCACCTCACCAACGTGCATCCTCCCTCCAGCTTTCAGGAAGGGTCCTTCCTACCCAAATCCCTTCTAGAAGGTCTATTGGTTACCTTCATAGAAATAAAAATAGCTATATTGATTTTGCAGCAGTCTCTTAGTTTGTTCTTTTATTGTGGCTAATTGTAACCCAGACCTGTTTCCTACAAATACAGTCAGGTTTCCTCAATAGCTTCTCACAGCATCCATTGAAGGGTGCATCAGAATATAAAGAACGAGCTACAAAACTGAAATAAAACATTTAGTAGCTCCACTCCATCTTCTTGATGAAGAGAGCTAAGACAGAAGGGTCAAGCTCTGCAGCAAACAGCCCGCAAATGATCCATCTGGGGCTACATTGCTCATTTTTGCCCTTCCTGTATGCCCATCCCTTTTCTGGCTTTCCAGATCTCTTGTATTGCTTATCTCTTATAATGCAGGGGCCCAAAGAAAAGCTATCAGAGTTTCTGGGAAGGGCTGGCTTAATTCTCTGATCTCAGCTGGACTCAGGCTGCAGAGTGCAGTTCATCAAATACCAGCTCTGACGAAACTAATGATAAGGAGGATTTCCATTGACCCCACCCAAAGAAGAATTTCACCTGAAAGAAGGGCATGTGGACTGGCATTTAAAAAAAATAAAAAGCATTTTGAAGGTCTATAACATTTACTGTACTTTTTAATATTTCTTTATATATATATATATTCATATTATATATATATTTAATTCTTCTCAAGGCATCTTCTATCAGTCACTGTCAGAGACAGGACACTACAGAAGACAGACTGCCTTTTATTCAGCCCAATTATGCACTGTGCATTCAAAAAATGACATGTACTTTAGCAGTTGTCGTGTCTTGCTTGTTAGTAACTAACAAATGATGTTTGGAAAAGCCTCCTCTCACCCTACTGAGAAGCTATGTCATTTTGTGGTATATGTTACCTGTTAAATTATAGCCTGTACTTTTGTCATCTCTCTCACAGCCCATTAATCTGAGGCTGAAAAGAAACACCCAGTCTTGACGAACATAAAGTAAAGCTTAAAGTTCAACCTCTCCTAACGTGACACTGCTATCAGAAGGATCTCAAGTCCGACCTTGCAGGATGTGATAAATTTTCAATAGATGCAGACATATAGTACATGAGATATTAAATTATACAGCAGCAAGTCCAGACAAAGGCAAGAAAGAAATTGCTCATTGACAAATCCTCCGAGCTTATAATAAAGAGACAAAAGAACAACAGTTCAGGTCTCCATGATGTTTGGGGCTAGCTTCTGTTCTGCACTCACAAAGGGCCAGGAAAGCAAGCATTAATTTGCAACAGCAAATCTCTGGATTTTATCTTACAGGTAGCAGTAAGTAATCTGATACATAAAAACATGATGATAGAAGGTAAATATGAATAATTTACACTTTTAAACAAAGGAATTAATGACACAGTTGAAGAACTCTGGGTCCATTGGTGCCACAAATTCATGCCTAGGCTCACTGCATTACAGAGTAAATGTTTACAGACCTACCTGTTCAAGTTTAAAGATGTGTTGGTTGAAGTAGTGCTGCAAGCGTTCGTTGGCAAAGTTAATGCAGAATTGTTCAAAACTGTTATTCTCATAGTCTTCAAACCCAAAAATATCAAGTACTCCAATGGATAAAGTCTGGAAGGAAAATACGAATGCAGTTTAGAAAAAAAACAAGACCCAGAGTAAATGGATTATTTGTATGCAGTATATCATCAAAGGCGTATAAACATAGTTAAATATACTTAATAGCAGGACTTTTAATTTTTATTGGAACTGTTAATATTACACCATCTGGAAGACTTCACTTACATCAGAGAGACAACATGTAACTTTAGATGTCTGGACAGATGGCCTTTTTCTAAAATAAAAGTCCTTTCAGAGATTATTTATGGAAAAATGGCCATCTTTGAAGAAACTTGAACCCAGTTCCAGGTTATTCTATTGGATCTAATATAGCAGTTTGGGGAAAAATGAGGATAGGATTGGAAAAGAAGCTCGCACCATGAAGACAGTGCATAGAAACTGGCTTACAAGATAGATAGAGGGTGTCTAAGTAAACACAGCCCAGTTGTAAGCCTTCCAAACTGCTCCCCTGAACTTCCTCTAGCCTGCCACGACTTCTTGAGACAGGCATCAAGACGTGGGTGCACCAGGGGTTTTTACACGATGTTGCCTGTTCGACATCACTGTGAGTTCACAGCTTTCTTTGCAACCTGTTTCTGCTATACGTGGTTCCTGTCTTTCACAAAACTTGAGAATCCAGAACCTCTGCTGTCAGATGGATTTGAGGAGTGCAAGGGAAGAGGGAAGTGGGGATGTGGCAGCATATAAACCTTGCTCGCCTTGGTAAAGGGCAGCTGAAGTAAGCATAATTCCTGCTGCAGCATTCAAGCCTGTATAGAACTGTTCCATCAAACAAGTAATTAATAATCAGTTACGAATAAAACTCAGCTTGTCCCCATCTAACAAGTCTATTGCCACCTCCAAGAAGAGCACAGAGCATGAAGGGCACGTGCACAGAGCTCCAGCAGCTCACCATTAGCAGCCTTTGCTCTGCAACGAGCTCCCACGTCTAACCATCATCCCACTTGTGCACAAAGAGCTCTGTTCATACATTATAATTAATTAAATTAAAATAATAGTTAGAGAAGTAAAAGCACTGGTCAAGTGACCCAAAGCTCAAGCAAGGAGGAAAAACACCTCTCTGCTCCACCCATAAGAACCCACGAGCTGCTGGGCATTATGTTTTTAATTTTATTGGTCTTATCTATGCTAAGGATTTTATAAAACTTCCTTCCTAAGGCTGGTGTTATTCCACTGCCAGAAATATAAACCAGACTACCCACAAGGCTCTCCACGCTGCAGTTTGACAGTTTTCAACAGATCACATAATGTGGCAGTAAAATATTCCTTCTGTGCTGGGTCCTTAAACAGAGAGACACCTAAAACTGAAGGAAATGCAGCTGCCGTGAGCTGGGAAGCCACACGGCTTGTGAGTTGAAGCTCTGGGGGCTGTGGCTATGCTAACAGTCATACACGCAAAAGCACAACTGAAAAAGCATATAAAACACAGCAAGAACATTCCCAAGTGTGCCTAGCCCATTTTTCCAAAAGGTCTTTGGCCCCTTTATCCTCCTCTTGCCTGATGTTGAGGTTTTCCTCCCTATTCCAGGGCTGGATGGGTTTTACCTCCTCACCCGCAGCCTTGCCTGTTACAAGGACGACTGTTGAGAGCCCTTGGCCAGCTTCCCAGAGGTTTGAATCCCCTGGCAAGACGCCTGCAAGAAACAGCCATTTGGCCAGGAGATGGAAATTGGAAGCCTCAGGACCAAGGATGGAGCCTGGCAGAGTGATCGTCTCGTGCTCCTTCCCCTGCACATCCTAACAATTGGTTCACAGACCATTTGTTAACCCTCAGACTGAGAGGTAAATATCATATTTTTTTTTAAAAATCTCCTTTAGTTAGCAGATCACTTGTTTTATCTACGGGATACATAAAGATGCTGATGGAAACACCAGATAGTGACTATTTTGAATCCACGGTACTGATCAGCCATCCGTATCGCCCTTGTGTAGGCAAATCACAACCCCAACTCTTCCACTCCCATTCAAGCTTTTCTGTACAATGTAAAAGAGCTCCCAAAGTGACTCAAGATCAGCGTCTCTATTACTGTGACTGAAAACAAGACTTAAAAGAAATAACTGCTCCCACTTTCAGAGTCCTCATCCTAGCGCCTATGCCAGCTGCACGTGTTTTCATAAGCATTGCGTTGATGCTGTGTGGACATTGCTAAGCCCCTACCACAAGTGAACACTTCAAATTAAACACAGACAGCCTTTCACAACAAAATTTAACATGAAATAGCTGAGCACAAATAACCTCCCCGTTTTTAGTGCTGATTAAGTTACTGTGTCCAAACTGCTACTGAAATACTTTTTAATGTGCTGTATGCAAATAAGTTTATAAAGCAAAATAGAGGAGTTATTAGATATAGAAAAAGTGACTATTTCACTTGTAAAAGAAGAAGCCTATTAAAAACATATTATATTTTAAAGTTCCTTTCCTACAGGTTTCTATGAAAGTGCCACGAACAACAAGCTCAGAAGTAAGATGCTCAAACAATGCTGTATTTGACATCACTGCAGCCGTACAAGATGAGCATGGTTGGGGCTGCCCTGGTTGTCCCACTGGGCAAAGCAGCAGTTCCCTCTTCTCACCTCAGTTGTGCCCAGCTCCTGACTGCCTCCAAACCAGGAAGTTTGCAGTGTGGCTTTAGCCACACACATTCACGCAGGAGAAACAAGGGCAGTGCTCTGTGGTTTGCTTTCTGGTGTGGGAGGCAGAGCTGTGGAGTTCCCAAAAGAAAGAGGTCAACGCGTTCAAGTTGGTCAAACTTTTGAAAACAAGAAATCAGGAATTTGTCTATTTCTCTGCCTCCCAAGCTGCTATCCTCCAAAAATCTCACTCTATGTACACACAAAAGGGTTGTATTGTTTTTTCCATTATAAAACAGTACAAAACCTTTCACCAATACAGCCTCTTCTTACAGAAAGTTGAAAAAATGATTTCCATTGAGGTATGAATAACTGAAATTATTCTGTTAAAGTGCCAGACTCCTGAAAGCATGTAATCTGGGATTAAGTTTACAGTCCAATATATAATGAAAATAATCTAAGGAGTTTTAAATTTAAAAATCTCTAATGCTTCAGTTTCGAATTCAGACTTCGAACAAGTGCCATGTGGAAATCATGCCAAGATGCAACATAATTTAGATTTCACGAGCCCAAGTCTACCTTATGTCTTAATCTTGTTCCTTTACTGAAACTAACATTTAAAGAGAACAAGTGCACAGCAGTGACAAGCCTGCGAGTGCGAAAGCCTGCAGCAGGACCAGCAGCAGACGAGCACACCAGTGTACCAATCTATAGCAAAACTCTTGTAATTAAAAGCCTACGTCTACAAGGATTTTGAAATTTGTGCGAGCCCTGGGCTAGGAATCACTCTGTAGTTGAGCTAAAGTTGCCTCGCTCTTTTCTGGAAATGCCACAGCTGTGAACCAGGGAGCTAAATGCCACGCAGGGGCCTCGAGGGCATTCTGCAAATGACAGCCTTGGAGCTCAGTGCTCCACAGCTCCCAAATTACCTATAAACATTGACTGTCAGAGCTGACTTATGTTACCCTGAATGCACGCTGGTGATGTCATTCCAGTGCTGAGGTACGCTTTGGCAATTACAAATGGGTTTGTTTCAAATTCTGGGGAAAAGGAATAAAATTAAACAATATTCCAATGCAAGCCAATACTGTAAATACAGAAAACCATCACCAATAAATCTAAAAGGATTACTCCAATTTATATCACCATAACATACACGGTGACATATGATATCAAGTGCGAGGCGGAGATTTGCTATGAATTTGGAAGTTGGGACCTGAAAACGATGAACAGATGCGCGCTAAACCCATGAAGCACTCAGCAATTCTTCCTCTGTTTCAGGTCAGACAGCCAGGAATGAACTTAGTTGATTAATTTAAATTATTTAGAGGCCATGAATTCACATTCACCATCATAAACACTTACAGAGCACCTCCACTGAACACAATGGGGTTATTTAGCAAGAAAGGAAGATGCTTCACAAGAACCAAATGGGAAAGCTTAAAAACCCCCTTGAAAGAAACGTCTCTCATTCAAACATGATCTGTACTATATCATCATTTTAAGCGGCAAGACGGACCTCTAACAATTCTTAACCTAATTTATGGAGGGGAAATTAAATAAAAGACTCTCTGAGGTTTAGTAATCTAGTTCTCATGAGGAAGAAATGTCTCCGACCTCGTTAATAAAGGTCAAATTTCGGACAGCTTGTAGGGTATCACGAGAAAAGCCATTATCAGAACAGAAACTAAAAGCTAGAGGGAGAAGACCAAGGAAAACGGAGAACACACCAGCAGCAAGTCATAGAGAAACCCGTACGTAGCAGTGCTGCTGTAAGCATAAAACAGCCTGTTTCAAATGACTATTCACAACTCAGCTCAGAAATAATGCACTATAATTCCTGCCAGCAAGCAAGATAAGCCAAATCCCACTGTGCTTTCCCAAAATAATTCACTGTACATTTAACTGAATTTGGATATCAAAGGTCTGATTTACATCTTGCAAATACTAGCTTGAAAAACAGTGGAAGAGTGATGACCAAGTGTTTATTTTTTTTAAATCTAGCTTCATCTCTTGATCTTCTCCTTACTGCTGATAACAAATAAACACACATACTGGGATATAAAAAATCTCTCCATTCCCATTGTCCCAAGTTCTCCTGGGGCCACGGACTTTGTTAGGACCTAGGTCTTCTTCCCACCTATCAACAAAACAGTCCTCCAGAGATTCAAAAACCACCACCAGTTTGGCCAAGTCTTGGTCTACAGAGGTTGGCTTCGGTGGCTGGCACAATGCTGCTCTGCCCCAGCAAAAAGGCTTTGCAGGGTACAGAGATAAGTTTTTACTTCATGCAGAGCAGGGAGCAATGCAGTATTTCGTGTGCCTGACGAAGACACAGCTATGTGTTTGAAATATTTGTCTCTTTCTCCAACTTCCATCATGCACCAGCAAAATCCTGATCTACCACGACCATGCGAATGACACGTCTGGTCAAGCCTGCTCCTGCAAAGCCTATACGAGCTGGAATCAAGGGCTTTTAAAGGGCAGCTGAGTACGAGCACTGAAATCAGACTTTATGCTCATAGACATCCTTTCATCTTCACTTCTGTCACCAGCCTCAGATACAGTTCTGCTCCCACATACACTCTGAGTTCAGATGGTTTTGAGTCGTATTTTACCTATGCAAAACATGCCTGCCACACAAGACAGACCTCTGCCAAAAAAAACATCATTTGACAACTTTCAAAACCTTCAAAAACCGCAGGATTATTAGAAAGAACGTCTTAAAAGCCAAACTAACACTGGTGACAAGCATGGTTAGGGTTAGGGTTACCCAGCGCACTTGCTGCAGACTGAGTTGCACACAATTCCCTGCAAAATTTGGAGTCAGCAACCTTTTGTGGAAGGGTGCAAGGCTACACTTTTCTTTTAGAAAGCAGGGACTAAATGTGTATTTGTTTGGGGTGCTGGCAGATGCCAGCATTCAAAGCTGTAAACGTTGCAATCCAAGTGCTGGCTTCTTGCCTTCACGGAGAGGAGCTCTTCCCATGGTCTGGAGATGCCCCTGCTCCCAGCCCACCTCCCAGCTACTTGTTCATGTTGACAAGCCCCAGGACCACATGTGAACTGTGAAGTGGTGGGAAAAAAACAGAAAGCACCGTCAGCTTGGTTCCTGCGGGACAGAGGAGTGAGACAGTGTTAAGGAACAGTTGTGCATCTCAGCAGAGCCGTGGGCACCTTTAGCAGCTTGCTAGAAGTGATGTTATACTGAGTTTGAGACCCAAAGTCTAATGGCCTGTAAGCATCTACAGTTCTGCCCTGCTGCAACAGGCTGATTGCAAGCAAATGGTAATGTCCCAGTCTGATTTTGTACGTAAATATTATGGAACACATACTATCTGAAAAAGAAAATCACCAATATTGGATCATTAAACAAAACAATCAGTATCCGAGATGCATCTCCTTGCCAAAGGAATCTACCTTTCGTGTTTCACCAAATACACAACTGTCTTTTTTCCTGATGGCCCAGACAAAACTTTTGATGACTTGAAAAAAATCAGGGAAGAACACAGTGTTTTCTGTAAAACGTTAAACAGGAGAAGAAGCACGTGCAGTCTGAAGATTCACTGGATATCAACAGTTTTAAAAAACTTCTCGTCAGTAGTGTCACCGCCACATATTAAAAACAAACTTTATAAAAACACATTTATTTGCGGCCTATAATTACTCTCCTCTAATCACCACAAGCATTTCTGTGCAGTTAAATGAAGGATTGGCTACACTGCAAGCCGCTGTGACTTCGCTCAGTCCTCCAGCATGATTCAAACACGTTAGCACTCAGCGAAACAATCCTCTTGGCAGCTTCAGCCTGGATGTATGACCCAGAAAAAAAAAAAAAAAAAAAAAAAACACAAAAAACACAGTGCTGGCCTGCGCCCAAAATTTCCAAGCCAAGGGTAGCTGGCGAGCTGCAAGCGCGTGAGTGCGTGTCCACATATATACATGTACACGCTCAGAGAGCTTCTCAAGGGTCAGCCCCTGCTCCGAGCGTGGATGAACGTGGGACAGGTTCGGGAACACTGGAGCAGAGAGGATGTCCTGGGTCACCGTGTCCAGCCCCTGCTATCGCAGGAAACGTCCTGTAATCCCTTCCATAAATTCTTTGGGAAATTGGTTAGGCACCGTGCTGACTTCACTCTTCCCGTCATAGAGCTTTTTCCTAACTTTGCTCTTCTGCAAGTCAGAGAGATCTCCAACCTTGCTATCTCCCAATGCGGCAGGTTTTTCACTTTTTCGGATTATTCTTATTGAACAACCTCATCAAAACACCTCGCGTTAGCAAGATTTCCAGTTTTTCCCTCAATTACATAGGGTCCTATAGACTTACATGAGGAGGAAGAAGGACTTGGCATTGCTCCTGGAGGGGGTGGGGGACTAGGCTTTTGTGACTAAACCAAACCCTTTTTCCCAGCTGCTTTGAGGATATATTATTCGAGGCGCTTCTCTGTTCCTGGCTCAGCAAACACCACTTAAAATAACTATATACTCGGTCCGAAATATTAACAGCAATGTTCCACGAGGAAAAGTTAACTTTACGTTAAGCAATTTGCCATTAGCAGCTTGTGTAATGTTTTATCCCGTAGTTACCTATTTTAAAACTGAAGTGCATAGCCAAAATAGCTGGCAAGACGTTACCTTGGTGCTTTCCTCCATGTCCTTCGAGTTCAGGAGTGCATGGTTAATCCTGAAAACTATCCAGTCGAAGAGGGCACTGTATAATGATTTAGCCATGGAGTTTCGCACGGTCACAGCCTGAAAGAAAAAAAGAAAAGGGCGATTGGAAATGATTCATGCTCTGCACTGAAACGTGTTTCACTTCTTAAGCAACCACGTACAATGTTCGTATTTCGCCCTCGCCAAAGCTTTTGTCTACTATTCTAGTTTATGTTGCATACACTACTGGTCCTGAAGCCGTCGGGTGTTTGCTGTGATCCCTGCACTGTTCTGCTCAGCCGAACCATGAGATGTGCCCTGGACTTTAGCTTGGCTTACTCTGGTGCATTCAAGTGGATGATGCATGAGATCACGCAATAAATCCCATCACCAATGGAGAAAGGAAATAAAAACAAAACGTGTATTTAACTTCACCAAGATGACCGCAGATTTATTTGGGGAGAAGAGAAGAGGAGGGGGAATACTGCACAGCAACCATCCAGCAGGGTTGGAAGCGTGTGTCGGGGCAGGCACCGCCTGGTGCCAGTGGGAGTCTGAAACCCACACAGTAGATCTGTGAATGGTGCTGAATATCCCAAGCTTTCCAGGCACTACAGATCTCCTAGAAAGAGAACTAACGCTTCCCCAGAGGGGCCTCAACATCGCAGTCCTCTCAACCACGACGTGAGAGATTTCTCTCAATTGACAGTGATGAAGAAGACGTGCGAAGGAGGGTCACCAGCCCACGTTTCTCCACACCACGCGTGCTTTGGCACAGGTAAGTTACACACCAAGCCAGAAAGCAGAAATTCATACTTAAGGGCTATCTTTGCTTGTGATTCCTTGGTTTAAATTTTTACATTGAGTTGTATTATGGTGCTTCTGCACATACTAGTCACCCAAAACCTTGCAATACCAGCAGTGACCAAGTCATGGCTTGGTTTTAGCTGCTATGTAAGAAGAAACAAGGAAACAGGGTTCATACACAACTGCTTCAGTAAAACCTTGAACCATAACAAATCAGCAGCTTTGTATACATCGCATTGAAACCCTTCCCACCAGACCTCTAACCAAAATATAAGAGCTGTGTGGCCTCATGACACCGACCTGAAGCAAAAGAGGAAAGCTCACGTAGCATCATTTGTTTTCTCTCAGCTTGCTTCCACCAAAAGCTCCCTCTTTTCCCCTAAATATTTTGGGATGACATCTTTAACCGTGATTGCATGCTCTTCTGCCAATGTTTTGCTCCTACGTGCAATTAATCCAGTCTGTGGTCTCTGTCTAGTAGGTTGCAAGTGGGGTACCAGGAGCCCAAGCATGCCAGCCTGAGGATGTTCACAAATCTGTGCCTCCGTACAACGTTGACCGTCAGCCTGATGTGGCCACAGCCATCTCTTGCTCAGTGGCAATAAACACTGCCAGATAAGCAATGTAGGAGGGCTAATTATGAAACATTACAACAATTAACAAGGAATCATTTGGGGAATCACTTGTCCCAAACCAGAACTGCAATGAACCAAAACCAAGGGCAGGATGGAAATATGTGAGCAGCAGGGCTGAGTGGGCTTGTTGTGCTGCAGACCAGCACGGTGCCTTCAAAGGCCCTGGGCGAGCTGCTGAAACATCGGGGTTATCCAACAAGAGCACTGGAAAACAGCTGGCACCTGGAAATGCACACAGGGCTGTATATTTTCCAATAACAGCTTTCTCTTCCCTTTACTGAAGAAAAGGCTTGGGGGAGTTCAGAATTTTTCTTGTTTATATTATAAGCAATATGGAAGGGGTATTTTTTAACTGGTCTGACACAAAGGCATGCAGTTAAAACCAAAAAACATTTCTATATAAAGCCAATGAAGAAGAGCATTGTTTCCTCTGTACAGTCCCATATGGTTTTCTATTACAAGAGACTGTTTTTTTCCCCCGTGTTATGACGGAGAACTGCTCTCCTTGCTCTGCTCCGGACCCAGGAGCCCCAGCATGACAAAAAACCCCGATCTCTGATTTTCAACAGTTATTTTTAGACACAGTGGCTGTAGCATACGAGCTGGCAAAAGCAACGTATATAGAGTAAGAGGCGGGGGGATGCGTATGTACACATGGATCTCATTTGCAAACTTGTTGGCTCCTTATAAGCCAATTTCTTCTCTCATTTGTACCAACAAATCCCGATAACTCTCGGCAGCCATGCTGCCACCCCAGGCTTGCCGCAGCGCCTGGCCCCGCGCACGCAGCATCGAACTATGCAACACCTGCAGAGACGTGCACCTATTGCAGCTGACTCTGGTTTTTAGCACTTCTTCCCACTTCAGTAACATATAAACTGCATGAGGGAATATTGTTTCTTTCCAAATTAAGGAGCTGCTACAATTTCAAGAACATGATATCAAGCTTTCCCCTAAATTGCTGGAATGGATCGCTTTGGAAACAAGTCTTCCACCTCCTTTTTTTTTCCTTTTCTTTTTCATCTGTGGCATTCATCTTGCATTGCCACATGCCACCGTGCAGACAGTTTAAAATAATGTCATCCCATAAAGTCCTTTAAATACAGAAAGGCTAAAAGAAAACCCACACGGCAACTTGTCCCCTTCAGCACGTCTCGCTCTTATTTTCTCTGCTCAGTGGGGTAGCACTGCTGAGGAGAGGCAGCGTAAAGGATGCTCTGCCTGCCCAAACCTCCCAATTGTTCACAGCACAATCTGGTGTGCAATATTCAGGACTTGCGCATAATTACTCAAGAAAAGATTGAGCCACACACTCACATCCACTCTGATACAGCAGAACATTTAAAATACATGCTTACACATCCTTTCTATCTGAGGCTTTAAAGACTTTAACTTTTCCTGGGTGACTTAGTGATGGAATTTGTTTCTTTCCAAACTGCCGGCGCTTGGATGTAATCAATGCCACCAAGCTCACAACATGGAAATGCTGTGTGCATCATACGCAGCTGAAACAGTTTGTACCTGGATTTATTATAGAAGTAAGAGAATGAACACGCATGGCCTGCTGAAGGCAGCACACAGCTTTTAACTCATACGTATGTTAACTGGGGATGCCCTTTGAAATACTTGCCACATAGTATGTATGGCTTGTCTCCACCTAGCCTCCCTTCCTTTGCTTTCACTGATTTATAACCTAACTCCTCTAAGATCACCACCTTAGAAGTCCTTCTGATTTAACTCAGATTTTTAAACTGAAAAAAGGCAAAAAACTTGCTTGCAGCAAACTCTCAACTACATAAAAACAAATAGAAGCTCTACAGGCTGCTCCACCAGTTTCTTTGGTCTTTGCAATTGTGAAAATAAATAGTCCCATGAAGTTCTTCCAGGGAATGGTTCATCTCAAAATTCCTGCTTGGTATTTTGAAGCAGCATTTGTCATCTCCAGCTTCTTGTCTCTTGCATGTCTCGTTACGTGACCATTTAGGCAGATCTCTAACACTGCGACACTCATAAAATTCACTCACAAAGCAAAATAAAAATAGCTCATGCAATGCCAAAACAATCTCTCTGGGATCAAAGCAAGCACAACATCTTGCACACACACAGAAATATTGCTTACTGATTCAAAAACAAAATAGATCAAACGCACTTGAACATGGTGATGCAGGAAATAAACTGAAGACAAGGTTTTAATCAATAGGTTTCCTGCAGATAGGACTGGCAAGGAAGAATATTTGATTACAGGCATTGCTGCTTAGACGCTAGAGGTGCCACTTGCTAGGGCTGGCTGACATTCCCTCCTAAGATGCTTGGTTTTGTTTGTAAGATTGCACTGCCAAAGCAAATGGCCCATGAGTTTTCATGATGGGCATTAGATTCAGGCTAATTTAAAAGCAGATCTACTTTTGGAAACGTCTTCTGCCACAATGAACAAGGGGCGACAGACTGAAGAATTACAATCTCTTTGAAGCGTTTTGGAGCACGGACTTCAAGTCTCGGTAGCGGCAGCCTGTGTTTTAGAGATGGCAGAAGATATAATCTCAGAAAACCAAATTTGCTCAAATTAAAAGCCTCTGCGAAACACATTGGTAGACATTCAGGTTGTTAATTCCTAAGATTACAAAGTCTCTTGACATACGAGCTCATCTTCTGTCTGCTGGTGCTCACCAGACGCCGTATCTGCCACCCCCAGCACCATCGCCCTGGCACTGGCCTCTCAAATTCCTGCTGCCCTGCTCAGAAGCAATGACTCAAACAGCAGAAACCAGAAAAAGGCTGTACGTGGTGACGTACAGGGTGGTATTTTAGCACACCCTCTTTCTGCACAGCTTCTGTGAGGCACTGTCGAAGCCTGTACAGCGGGCGGGACGGGCAGAGCTGGTACAAGAAGAACTCAGGTTGTTAATAAATGCCAGAATAGTTTCTTTCACCTTGTAACGTATTCAGAAACCGCAGCAGCTTACACATAGACAACCTAGTTGAAAGCATCCTTTTTGTTTCCTAAACCCCTGGTTAAACCAGCAGCTTTTTACTCATTCTGACACAATCTTTGCTTTAAAAAAATAATAATTGAAGGGAAATAATTTAATGCAAGAAACTGCAGTTTAGCCAGGTTAATTTTATGGCTTCAAATACTGAAAAGAAAAAATGCCACAAATTTAGTGCTTCATGAGCAAATGTGTCCCTTCACTTTCATGCTTGTGCACTGGAGGTACCAAATCTAAAAATCTGAGTAAAAAAATTATTCTTACTTCTTATTCCTCTTTAAACCTCACGTCTTTCCCCAGCGTGCCTCCCTGAACATACTCAGAGCTCCAATACTGCCAGAAATTGTGAAACTCCTGCTTGGGGCTAGTATTTGTGCAAAGTCCACGCTGTCACCGCAGTGTCACAAGCTGCCTGTTTTGTAGGCTCTGGACTTGATCCTGGAGCCAAAACCAGGGCAGTCCTGCAGCTCAGCTCTGTGACCCCAACGCATCATTAAGGCAGGCTATGGGGGTAGCACCTGCACTTAAGCTGCATCTACCTGTCAGCATGCAATCTGATGGGAAATCTATCCCAAAACACACCAAAATGAAATGCAGGCTGCCAGCAAGGTAGCCCGTCACATCTCAGCTGAGCTCATTCCGCTTGTTACTCATTTATAGGGCTGGATGCATTTGGTGCCCAGTGAATCCTTACCAAACACAGCTCTTGACTTCATACTCTCGACAGAACCCATTTGAGAAGAGGAGGTGGTGTCAGACCTCCACATCGTGCCCTGCTTTGGGATTTTCAGCTCCCCGCAGGCACGGGTGACTTTGAGACGCCCTTGTGCCGTCACACAGAGCCCTCAGTCGCAGTGATGCCAACGCTGGCTCCTCGCCCTTTACCAACCTAATGTGTCAGCAAGCGTGATTTCAGTTCGAACAGCAAAACCATAAATCTTTAGAAAGTTTTCAGCCTAAAGGAATAAAAGCCGGGAGAATGGAGGGTGGGGGAAAACAAATCCTGAAGGGCTTTTAAAGGCAAAGAGCGCCAGTTCGTCATGCAGAACTGCAGCAACATCCCAGGGGCTGCACAGGGACCAGAAGACAAACAGAACCTGCTGCAGAAAAAATGAGTAAGACGATATGGAAGCGATATGGTTTTAATCAGGTGCTCCTGTGGCCAAGACGAGCATTTTCTGGAGTGCAGACCCCATGATCTCCAGTGATATCTAGAGTGAGACAAATTCAAAATCCTCTCCCCACCTACTCTGTCCAAACCAAACAAACCAAAGCCCGTATCTGTAACAGCAACCGGCCTCCGACATCCAACTTTAAACATTTTGACCAAAACAAAAACACAGCATAAAGGCCTCTTGCAACCAGTATAAACACTTCCACTAACATTCTGTTTAAAAAATGCCTGCACAAAATAAATAACCATTTCTGCACGGTGCATCACTCGACACAGAGCCTCCAAAAATTAAAGGCAGCAGAAGCAAAATGAGGTTCATCGCTTTTGCTATCGCTTGGGAAGCGCGTTGCATCAATGCACTGAAAAGGCTGGGTGATGGACACTTGGGTACAGGCAGAGGCAGATCTTATCACCAGTTTGAAATCTAATTTCCACTGAGTGGCTCCCTTTAAGCCAGGCACATTGGACAGCAGAAATCTGTTATTGCAGCTTTTGGGTCACTATTGGAAGAAAGGTGGCACTTTTTTTTTTTGACCCTGCTTACTAAGTACAGGCTCGGATTATCAGAAGTGAAATTAAAAAGCAGAACAGGAAAGCAAATGTAAGCACCAAACTGAACTGAAGCCCTGGGTTAGATTAAAACCCTATAGAGTTTAATAGTGGGCAACCCTTATCCTGCTTCTTCAGCATTAAACAAAACTATGAAACATCCACAAAGATGTGCTGAACAATGCTGTTGGTCAACACAATGTTAATAATTCAGCAATTTTGGGTCAACTTGATGTTATTACATCCTCTCCCCATTTTTCACCAGGGGACAAAGCAGACCCAGGAGCGAGGTCAATGCATCCACTCCAGAATTGCTAAAAGCCACGAGTACTTGAAAACAGGATGTTTAAATGCCATTTCTCAGGCACAAATTCACAGGGTCTAAAAGAGCAAACATGTTAGAAATGTGCTTTGTGTATCAAGGTCCCTCTTTGTCCATTTTTCTGTGGTTCCTTATGTGTGTGTGTGTGCATCTCATGATAGACACTGTCGGTGTTATTTGCTCACGCAGGATAAAAGCCCGTAGCCAGCCCTTGTATTCTACAAATGCAAAATTCCCACTCATCCCCCAAAAATCTGACTTCACGAGCAACTCTTACTGCAAACTTCCCCATAAGAACTTGCACTGATCTCCCCAAATCAATTTGTTAGAACATAAATGCTCTCAATACAGCCACAGAAACTACCTATGAACTTTCGTCTCTCACTAAAGCCAGAAATCCGCCGTAGCACATACGGAGCTACAAACACACGTGTTCATGTGTTTCCTGCCCTCCAGGAAGAAAACAAGCAGCACCCGCTCTCCTTTCAGGCTGGGATTATCAAATACTTACAAAACCAATCACAGCAGTTCCAAGATGACAAGTAACATTTCTTTGCGATGAGTGCGAAGTTTGCGAGAGTTTATGTAAAACGCTGTAAAGGCGCATGTTAATTTCTTTAAGTAAAGCCACCCACCATAAAACACTTAAGGTTTGCTGCTTGTGTACAACAGAAATGGAGATTCCTATTCTCTACAGGAAATAAGATATGAATGCAGGAAGAGAGGAAATATCCCGCTCTTCCTTAGGGCCTTTGATAGACTTCCTATCATTTCTACACAAGAATGAACGGTGCTTCCAATGAAATATTCAGGAAAAAAAAAATCAGGATTCTTCCTCTTCAGGAAATCCCTCAAAAATCCAATCTGTATACATATTTATAGTGGCTCTATGGGGGCTTTGTTTGTTTGTTTTTCTTTTAATATGTGGAATACATTTTCTGTGTGTTATCCAATGAATCAATTCTCATTTCTGCTCGCAGGGATTTGGCAGTAAAACCCAGGAACCTGCTGATAGCCTACAAAAAAATTTAGAGAGCTATTATCTGCAGATCATACACAGGATTTGATTTTTGTTATAATTTGATGTCTGTTTTAAAATCCTTATCAGCCGTTCCCCTTTTTTCCCCATTTATTCTCCAAGGTGAAATTCAGCTTCATAATTACATTTGTACTAATTCTAATATAAATATCTTATTCCAAGATGACTCAGAGGAAAAACCACATTTTAATACACACTGAATTTTGCCCTTGGTATTCAACTAATGTTTTCTGCTGTTGCCTCCTTCAGTCACTGCTGTGGGTTTGAGCAATATCTATAATTTTCAAGTAGGGGGAAAAAACAGGAAAAGAAATATATTTGTTATCTTATTGCACTCAAAGTATCCACAGAATTATGCTGCATGTGTAAGTAAACGCTGGAATAAATCAGCTCTTGTTCTTAAAAACATTTTACTTTAATATTGGCAATGCTTAGCCAGTGTGATTGGCAATGGATAACCAGCGAGATCAGAAACAGCAGAAACAAGAGCACTGCCAGCTCCTGTAACACACCTACTTTTCATCTCATAGAGGGGCTGAATCAACAGGAGCAGGTCTTGGGCATTCAGCACACTCAGGCACCTAGGCAATGACATTCTCTGCAGCTAGCATGAATTACGTGAGCACATAAAGCAGACACAAAATACAGTTTTACTTAAAACTATCTCAGAGGTGCTCAATTATCAGGTTACTAATAAGACCGAGCGTGCATGCACGTGGAGTGCTCGTGTTGGGGGAGTACCGCAATAATGTTAAAATTAAATGTTCATCTCTGCTGCTGTTACTGCTCAGTGAGGGCTGGGGAAGAAAAACATTTGTAAGGTGGATTTGGCTTTTTTGGCACTTGAATGGACAGGAGAACAGCTGAGGCACTGGTTGTTAGGTCTGTCACCCCCGCTCTGAAGTGGAGCGGCAGATAAGAAAGGGAGAGACTGTGAGGCTGAGCTAGGGAAGGAGCAGAAGACAAGCAGGCTGGTGATGAAGTGTGGTAGCACTGCATACAAAGCCTGGCTGTGCATCAGATCCTCTCTGTGGCTCACCGAAGCTGGGACAGCATGTCACTGGTCTGCCAGGTCTGCAAGACAGATGCATAAGCTATAAGCTGCTGGTATTAGGCAAGGTCTTTTTGTCCAAGTGCAGGTTTCGGTGACTAACTCTTATCTAATGTCGGGTTCAGTGGGTCCCAAGTCACACACGTGTGCACGGAGAACGAAGGCTTCCTGCTGCTCTGCTCACTGTCTGTGCATTACCCAAAGTGTCATGCGTCTGGTTTGCATTCACAGCCGCGTCCTGGGGCAAGAGATAGATTAAGCAGCTTTTGTGGTTCCCCTTTGGGTCACAGGACATAGGCTGAGACAGGCGGCCTTAGCTTTTTTTTTTTTTTTTTTTTTTAAACAGGGGCTTAACACCCAGAGGAAAGTACTCTTGCAGGATATCAGACTTGAGCTTAATCCCTATCTTGGCATCAAGGAGTATTATATCATACTCAGGCTAAGCAAGTATGATGTAATTTTCCATGCTCATATTTTATCTTAGCATCATATTAAAATCCTGTCGTTCTCTGGCTTGCTTTTCCTAAGAGACCTCGGATTGTTAATGCATCATGCTGACTTGAGGCTGGAAAAGGCTTTTTATGATTTTTGTTTGCATTGATTAAGGACAAGGAAAATCTTTAGAAGGGTCACAGGAAGAAGAGAGGGAGCAGCAGATGTAAGAGGAGTTTAATCACCAAAAAGGAAAAGTTAGTTTTGAAATGCTATGAGCTTTTCTATAAAGGTTCATTTTTAGGTTTTATTTCTATGAATGTAGCAGCAAACAATATACCCCCAAAAAAAACCCTAAGCCCTGCACTGCCCCAAGTGCTGGTGTCTGAGCTCCCAGCTGGCTGCCATGTACCTGCAGAAACCTCCTGCTGTCACCCTGAAGCCAGGGGACAGCAGGGGGTGGCCTGCCAGGGGATCAGTAAACCCAGAAGGTATAAGTGTCCCTCATGCTTTCCAGAGCTTGCTTATCATTTGGTGGACTTTACAATGAGAAAAAAATAGACTGAAATGTCATTGCAACACTGAATCGTTCTCCAGTGCAACACTGAAAGAAGCATTTTAGGTATTAGAGATATTTTTAAGTCACTTATAAGAGGCAAAGCTTTTTATTGTACTAGCTTCCAACTTACTTATCAAATGCTTATTAACTTTAACTCGTCTTGTGCTCTCCCTTCACTAGCCCTCATTTCCCAGCGCCTTCCCCGATCTCTTCCATCGGATGGCCTGTCTCCCATCCGCCTGCCTGTATTGCTCAGAGGTGTTCAAACCACGCAGACACTTCCCAGAAAATCCAAACCACAACCAGAGAAGTAAAATCAGTGGTTCTGCCCAGTGAGACAGTCTTCCTGTCTCAATATACCATTAGGTTAACAAGACAGTCCTTCAGAGCTTACCTGTTAGTCTAGCAAACAGGAAAACCCAACCTTTATTATTATTAACTTTTTTTTTTTTTTTAAAATGTCATTCCACTCTTTTCATCATGTGTTAATTTGCTCATCCTTGCTCCACTCTCTATCTCACTTATGTTCCCACTGAAATCGCCGTTCCTGTACTAACACGACTCCCAAGGAATAACCTTCCCCTCCTTACTCATCCCTCCTGTCATCATATGTACATAAATAGGGAAAACGAAGTGGAAAATCTGAAACAAGAACAACAACATCTCCTGTGGGTGTCAATTGTATCTCAGCTGATGGTAGGCAGGACTGAAGAGGACAGATGGGAGACCCGTCATTCCTATCACGAACTGCAGCCTGCCTGCTATTTATTTTTAGAGCTGTTTTGCAAGCTCCCGTCTTTAATATTGTTGTATTGGAGATGAATATTTGTAACATGCTCTGGTCATGCTTTTCAGAAAAATCACCCAGGTTACAGTCAGAACCAAACTAAATCAACAAAGATCTTTTCAGTGATTTTCTCAGTCTCCACGATGGAGCCATGTGGTTGCAAATGTCATCTTCCTAAAAAGATTTTAGTCAGTCTCCAGCCTTTGTACAATGTGGTTAGAAAATGTGATCTGTAACAAATTAAAAGAGAAAAGGAACAAAAATACCCTCTCTTCTGAAATAAAACTCCTCCAGAAAACAAGTCCATGGTTCTCACTTCTCCCCATGGAGGCAAGGATGCAAGGAGAGATGTCCTACTGAAGGGGCGATCGTGAGCTCAGCATAAAGAGCTGCCGAAGAACAAAGTCACCAGGCAGTCAAATTTGAAGGCGAAGGAAAAGAGAAGTGCTTTTCTCCACCTGTGTTCACCCAGAGTCTGTTGTATCAACAACTGAGATCCCACTCAGACTTCCAGGTCTTCTTTGTCCGTGTTTTCACAGTGGAACTGGTACATAAATAAATTAATAGGTTACTCAGTGACACAACACAAGGCATGTGACCTAACCCGAGGAGGAAACCATAGGCTACACTTAAGGAAATTTGTTCCCAAGCTCACGGGCACCATGTACCAGCATTCCAACTGTGAAGCACAACACATGGCCAAAAATAGCACTTCAGCTATAACAGCCAAATCCTGCTTTCTGTTGGCCCTCCCCAAGCAAAAGATGCGATCGTAAAAAAACTTGTTTTGCCAGTCTATCATTGTCCTCACCACAGGTGTTTTTTTTTGTTGTTGTTTTTTTTGTTTGTTTTGTTTTGTTTTTTTTTGGCAAGCCTCCTCAATGTGAAGTGCGTCCTCATCACACCTCAACTGCTCCAGCTACGGAGGCACGGTCTGTGCCACACACTCCATCCAGCCACTGAGCTTCTACCCCTCGTGCTACATCACGTGCTGATGAACGGCCTTATCAGATGGCTGAGAAATCAACCTGAATTTACCCATATTGAGATTATATAGAAAATCCCATATTCCTACCAACAATACCAAAATTTCATGCTGCGTGGGAAAAGCTGACTTGCTAATTCAGGAATGGGTGGTTTCCATTCTTACAAAGCTTTGAGTTTAGTGTAAATTTAAATCAAGAAACTACTGAGGACACATACTAAGGGGACTCTATGAAATTAAAGCACCTTTTCAGTAATCAAATATAATTAAAAGAACCTTTAAAAGAGTCTAGAATGGATTTGATGACAGAAAGGGCATCTGGAGTGGGGAGGCTGACGATGGGCAGAGCACTCCATGGAAAGTCACCATTTCTCTTCCTAAAGTCCTTATTTTTGGAGTCTGCTCAGAATTCCAGAAAGCTGAGTCTTCTATTTTCCAAACACCAGTGCCAACTTGATAGCACAAACACTGCTGATACACAAGAATTTACAGGGCTGCATGGGCACAGAGGAGAGGAATGAACTGAACAGCTCTAGCACGGCAGTGTTCAGATAGATGCTGTCACCGTGAAGCTCTGCAGCTTTGGGAAATTCTCATAGACACGAGCTCCATTCAGCCAAATCTCTGCAACATCTGCCATGCACAGCTTCATGGAAACATGAGGGCACATAATCACATTATACTGTAAAAAAAATCATCAAAGCAGGTTAAAAAAGACCTGTCATTGATGGACTTGGTCTTCCTAACAAAGGAAGGATGCTGCATCTCACAACGAAATATGTGCAGCCCACCCATCCTAGAAAACCAGGAGTCTTGGCTAGTCCATGCTCTGCCACCGAGCACGTCTGTTCCTGGCATTTTGAAGAGAAAATGAAAAACCTAATCCCGTAAAGAAGTTTCTTTTGAAGTTCTGCATCGACAGTGCCTTCATATCCTGAAGCAGAGACGCTTGCAGGTCTCTTCTAAGCTTTGTGGGGTTCCAGGCTTATTCTATTAATATTTTTCTGTAATTCTGAATATACTCATCAGCGTACCAACTCTTCAAAGGAATCCTGCTAAGCTCCAAACGTTAATGACCTGTGGTGACAATGAGTCTCATAAGCTAATGGTGCCTGGTATAAGTAGGTGCTTCCAGCAGTTTTGCTCCTTTCTACTTTATTAAGTGTCCTTATACTTCAGGACTGAGAATATTCATCCCATTTTTTGCATGCTATTATTTTGTCTCCTTCCCACTTTTTCCCCTCTGTTATTTTCAGTCTGTTAAGTATTCATAGTTAGTTGCAACTATGATATTTTCCTTTGTGCTTTTTTTTTAACATCTTAGATAATGTCATGCCATTTGAAAACTTGGCCGTGAAACTCCATTCCTTTTCTCTCTACAATGGTCTGAAAAAGGCATCAGACAGTACCACCACTAGCACATGAGCTAATGAAACATCACTCAGCTCTTTGCTGTAATGGAATACTTTTTTCCTCTCATTAAGGTCTGCTCCACAAGGCTTCGCTATCTTGCATTTCTACCAATTAACTGTTACCTCGCTGAAAATAAAGTGTTCCCTGCAAGCTCAACCCACAAACACAGCACAGTTTATCATCTGAAATAACCATCTTGGGAGTATCTCCATGAACACACCAAAATTCATCCCAAGTAAAGACAGCTGGGGTGAAGTCACACATCATGACATGAAGAAGAGATCCGATGGCTTAGTGTTACCAGCAGGGAGGGATGTGCCAGCCCCATCAGCCACCCCTGGTCCTGGCTCCTTTCTCCTTTTCTGAACCCAGCACAAGGCTGGTGCTTGCTGGCCTTTTTTTGAACCAACTGAACTTAGCCGAAGGACACAAATCCAGTGGTGCCTCTGCTCTCAGACTCTCTCCAGGCTGGCTAATTGAGTCAGCACAGCCCCAGGGATGACAAAGAGAATAGCAAGCAGCAAGAGGCAAGTAACCTCAGCCCCTCTTCACATCATCCTCAGAGGGACTGCCGAACTGCCACCTCCTGCTTTTTCATCCCACTGAGTACGCAGGTTCAATGCTCATCGCTCTCTGGTCTTTTCTGTACCTAGTAGATTTTCACGAGCCTGTTAGCAACTCTGACCTGAATTGCATAAGCGCTTTTCCAAGTAATCATCAGATGATTTCACACGGACCTACAGCTGCACGTAATTATGCAGAATAAAAAGCATTTTGCAGATTGAGAATACATTCAATTGCAATTTGGGCATTCAGCATCCATCACAGAACGGTTACAGTGTGCTTCCATGGCCATGCACATGGCCTGCATCTAAGAGCCATGTGCTGAGTTACTGGCATGTAGCCATTTAAGCAAAGATAATGACAGCACGTTATATCCTGTATGAGCTTGGAAATAAACATTTCCAAAAAAATATTATCGCTACATGGAGTTTTAGATCTAGGGACACTCACAGCCACGCAAAGGGACTAAAAGAACTGTTTGCATCCCAGGTCTTGCTGTCACCATAAAGACAAGTGCCACAGTGGCAGGAAACTGCCTGCCTTCCTTCTGTTGTGCTCCACCACCTCTGCTTGCAGGGATAGCCTAGGACACACCACCCAGTCCCTTTCAGGTCCTCTGGCTTTTAAGATGGCTATTTTCCATTTACAACGACGAATACACATTCAGTTAACCAGAAGACATGTAGTGACACTCATCACATCAAACAAGCAGTTCCTAACAGCTTTCCAGACTTGAAGGAATTGAAGATTCGGGTTACTTGTTGCCCAAGAAGTTGTCTCACATCTTTCATTTCCCTTCTCTTTGGTGTTTTCACATCAGACTTCTTCAGAAAGTGTAAATTGATTAATTAACTAACCCTTCAGGGATAAAACCTCCTTGGTCACAAATAGCTGACAACTATACAGGTCTGTTAAAACAAAGTCTTTTTGCAAAGTCATTGGCTTAAGTAATGCCAACGGAACTAAATGAATTGAAGGCATCATGGAAAAATCTGTTTTCTGGAAAGATGTAAAAGAGGATTCATTAACAGACGTATTTACTTTGATAACGAGTTTCTTTCGTCATCTGATGAAGAACATGGAAAAAAAAACACTGAGGCTCTGGTGAAAAACAGAGAAGCAGGTGACAGATGCCAGCACGATAAGCAGAACAAACGGGATGGAAACGAGGTGGGGACGGGTGATGAGCTCCGATACGGGGCTTGACTCCGGCGCCACGGACAGGGGGAACAAGCTGAAGAATGCGGTGGTCGATCAGAGAGAGAAACACCAGTCAAGATGGATTTCAGAGAGGTAAAAGACTAGATTAGACAAGGCACAAAACAATTGTCTCGGAGCCCTGCAGTAAGCTGAGGTGGAAAAAAGCAACTGAATTCTTTGAATTATTTAGATAGAAGCAGGAAGACAGATGTGGCCCAGAAGGGCAGTTCTTTGCACAGATTAAGCTTAAGATGATGCTCAGATTACACACATAAGGAAGAGCGAATTTTTTTTTTTTGCTAGCAGCCCCCAGGTTCTACAACAAAGCTTTGATTAAAGTGCTTTGCTGCTGGACCCGCTGCATGTTCCCTACCAGACTATAAGTCAAGCCGCTTAGCATTCAGTACGTCTGTTGTTTTTTCTTTTGGACACCTGAAATGTGGCTTATGAAACTTTTCGACCTGTCGGGGAGGCTGCAAAAACACATGTAATGATAGATGAAGAAACAAAGTCTGGAGTTGAGGGGCACAGCAACTCTCAGAAGACATTACTGTTCTGCTACCATTAAAGTCCCATTTTTCTCCATTTCATTTACGTGCCTGTTGCAGTTCACCTTGTTAGGAAGGAGAACCACGTGGGCATTTCTGCAGCCACGGGGAAGGCAAACCTGAAGCAAAACACCACCCGAGAAATCACCGACTGCTCTTTTGCTCCCGTAGTCAGATCTTCTCTTTTCAAAGGGTCCTCACTGTCGCATTTTGTTTGCTCACTCAAGAGGAATTGGCCAGCTCACTGTTATCAAACACAGCGCTCGCCCCGCACAGACACACCGTGGTTTCTCTGGAAATCCATTAACTGCTGCTGGCTACGTTAATACACAGGCTCGCTCCTGATAAAGACGTTAGCAGCTGTTTTGGGCAATGAACCTAGACCTCCGAACAAAACTACAGCATTTTATGTCTGTGCAGCCTTTTCTAAGTTTATCTGCAGCACAGAGCTTCTGAACCTTAGCGCTAGACCAAATTATGCAGTCATTTCAAACACTGCATTAAAATACCATCAAGCTGCTATAAAAGGAAAAATGAATGGTTCCAGGAGGCAGCTCCACGGCAGACAGCCCACTGTGGGTCTGAAGATAAGAGGCAGCTGCCAGAGGTAAATATAAGCATTATTTATGGATGTGGTGTCCTTGCTCATCTGAATTTCGACAGCCATTGAAGATGCAGACTGGATGTGTACAGGAAACTCGCTCCCCACAGGGCTCAGCTACACAGGGGGTCCAATCAAGCCCACGTTTTCCATCAGTTCCAAAAAAAGGATTGCAACTACAAAGCAGGGTTGATTTTTACCTTGTAATAGCCTGAGGACAGGCAGCTTGAACTGGGAACTCTGTTCACAACAGTCTTTCCACTCCTGGTTGCATCCCTGCTCAATAGGTGCTGCTGTCACACATCTTGCATCTACCTGTGTGACACAAGTAAGATGAAATCTGTACACGTTGGGAAGAACTTGCTCAGCTGAAAACAGCACCAGCAGCTGCTGGGGCATGGGAGGGCAGCGCTTTTGCTTTTTGCTGGAGTCTCACCTTCCTATTGGAGTTGAATAATTATATGTTAATCTGATTGAGATCCTCCAAGGCCACCCATCTTATGAAAAGAAACCCAGAGTCGACAAAGCCAGCATTTCTGCCTAACTGAAAAATGGCATGCAACTCTTAAGAATAAAGCCAACAAGAAATGTTGTAATAAAGAAGTACAATACGAATAAACACAGAGACAGTTGCAGCTGTCATCTTCAATGCCATGGGCTTCAGGCCACTGGGATCTCCCGTTATAAATTGTCATCACAAACACTGCTCGAGGACATTTTGCAATACCTTTTACTGAAGCATCAAAAGATGTCAGAATAAAATATCTAGTTTTACTTAAATTACTGCAGAGACGAACAGAACAGGCTTACAAAAAGAGTCTGATATAAATTTAGAACTGTTATGAAGGAGAATATTTCAAACGAGGAGCTGCCAAGTGCTCGAACCACAGTTTCAAAAAAAGCCCCAAACCACACAACAGTGTTTCTAATCAGCGTACAATAACAACGCAGCGAGCAAGCATGCGGATGGGGAGGAATGCGGCATCGCTGCAAATCCAACAAAGGCATCCTCTTTGTGGGGCTGCAGCTCGGGACAATCGAAGAGAAAAGACTTAACTTTGTATAATAAAGCCCGATCTCAACTCTGATGCTTCCAAGCCTCTGAATGAAAGGATTACTCCAGGCTGGCTGCATCTCCTCTGCCCATTCAAGACTATTAAGGTGGGGTGGCAATTGTCACGGTGGGACCCTGAGGTTACAGACCTCACAGCAGCCGGGCTGCAATCAGACAGAGAGCATTTGCCATTTCACATATGGTATTTCCCATGTCAACTTGTCAGCCACATATATTCCAATGCTGTTTGATGGAAGAGATCAGCAAACATCAGCCCCCGGGCAGTGCTCACAGAGAAACGGTTCCTGAACCCGGGCTGGAAGCACGCTTTCTATGTATGAAAAATACTTATTTGAAATTAGAGCTCCTTACTTATAACTCCTCTCCAATAACCAAAGCCCAAGAAGCACAAGACAACCAAGGTCTGGAGGTGCCTGGTCTGCAGCAGGGGACACACCACCTTTCTCACTGTGCCAAGGAATCTCATCAGTGGTACTGGAGGTAGATGCCCAGTGCTACCCCCAGAGCCCCAAAAGTTGCTATTTCCACTCACAGTTTACACAACGGGTTTCAGGACCATAAACCTCACTTCTTAGAGTCCCTTCTTTCAGCGTAACGTTCGCTGAGTTTTTGCACTTCTTTTAGTGACTGCTGCTCTGTCCAGTCATTTGGGTGCAGGCTGCGCATATAAAATTCTTCAAAGCCTTACAAGGCACTTAGTAGATCCAAGCTGCTCTTCTTGATGGTGTGAAAGAGCAAGTATATGCCAAGATAACATTTTTACAGTCCTTTTTTGAGAGCCACTGCCGTATAGCCTTTTCCAGACAAATTCCATTGAATTCCACTAAAATTTTCAGACTATCAATGATCTATGAAAAAAGCATCAAGCATTTTAGCATCTGGAAAATAATGTAGCTGCTACACACATCATTGCTTTATCAGGAAAGACAGCTATGAGCTGTAGGAGTCGTGGTGGGACAGTCATGTCTGCAAATCCTCAAACCTCAAGCACTCCATCCATTTGAGCCAACTGTAATGCTCTTTTGTAAAGCACACAAAAATAACCGGTCGCTTGGATCCCACTAAGGCCAACTGTGCTGCTGGTCCAATTAGTCATGAGTGGGACGATCAGATAGTGGTGTCCTGTGCAAAGCCCTAAAACGTCCCACAAATCCTACGCTTCCTTCCTCATTCAGACAGATTGGGATGTCTCCTCTCCTGCTCCCCAAGACCAGGAGGAGACCTCTTAGTGCAGTGACGTTGCAGTTAGAGCAGCTCAAATCCTGCTCTAGGCTACGGAGCAAAAGCCAGTCGGTGGTGAACCACAGAGCTCATTGGCAAATACATTTTGGCAGCCAGGGCACTAATGCTGTAGGGACAGTGGACAGAAAGTGCGTGCAATGCCTGTGTTTTCTCGATGAAATTCATGGCTTCTTACTTAGTGATTTAGTCATGAGATTACTTTAGAACATAATCATCATGTAATGAGCCACTGGAGTCTGATGCTCCTCTGTCTTCCCCCTCACCACACCCTGATTTTTCTTTTTCTTTTTTTTTTTTCTTTTTTAAACCAGATATTAGTAACAAACCTTTATCAGTGAATACCTGAGATTTGTGACCAGAGACATCACCAAGAACATTTTGGAAAGCACCTCTGAAATTCATGCTCAGAGAGTTTTGGTAGCAACAGGGGTCCTTGATCTCCACAGAAGAAACATATAAGTAAGACTGTTTCGTACAGTGTCTGGTGACTAAGCATAAAATATTAGAAGAAACAGTTTAATCCAACCTGCCAAGTTGTGAGGTGAGGTGGCTGAAGGAGCAGTGGTGCATTTTGTTCCATGCTCACTGCTACTGGGAAGTAACCTCCAGCAAAAGGGTGGCAATGTTTTAAACTGTTCCAGCAATTTCCTAAATCTGTGCCCAAGCCATAAGGGGAAAAAATAAAAAAAATAAAAACCCCACATTTATTATACATCCATCACAAAGACGCAATAAGAGCATATGTGCCCTTTGCTAGGAGAGATTCAAACTTTGCACATAGGAAATAATTTTCAACATGAGACTTTGGTTTCAGTTACTGAACTTGAACAAATGATCTCAAAAGGGGAAAAAGAACAACACAAAAATCAAAATATTTACAGCCGACCCTAAATACATCACATTAAGCATTTACCTAATTGCAACATAACAGACTGATCTCACGGACATTGCTCAAGGCATTGCACATTCTCATACAGCCATATGACAACAAGAAGGAACCAGCTTGGGCCACGCTCTACGCTCTTAAATTGAGGAATACAACAACAGTAGGTGCAGAAACAGCCAAAACTAGTCTTGCAGCAGAACAGAGCTGATATACTTTGGAGAATATAAGAAGAAAAGAGAAGTATTTCTGTTTACCAGCCACAGAATGTAATTCAGAATTCCTGGAAACCATGTATTTAGGAAAAACACAAATTTGCTGACATTATAATCCAAGACAGACCATAATAAAGAAGTTACTTCATGCAGTGCCATCCCCAAGGCTAGCAGCAGCACAGACTACCCTTGGAACAAGCTGAGAGAGGCTGATCAAGTCGTGGCCACCCCAAAGCACTGCGCAAGGGCCAAGGACAGGAAAGGTCTGCAAAAACGATAATGGGAATTTTCTGCAGAGGATCTCCAGCTCCTCCCATACAGGAACCGTGACTAATGTAGGCACTTCAGAACCACACCAAAAATGTCCTGGAGGTCTTAGATCACCTTTCTGTTGTGGGATGAATCAGTGCTGCAGTTTAGGCAACGATGTGTGAAGACTACTACTTAACTCGTATCACTCACATACATTCAGTGATGCACAACTCTGCTCTGGAGAACATTTACACAACTGTAAGTCATTAAAACAGTTAAATGCTATCACAGAACAATACGTAAATCTGCTTTCCAAGAACAGAGTAGAAGGCAAAGTCAACTGTTTTCTAGCTCCACACACATCAGCTTCTCCTACATTTACTTATTTTTCTGTAAATAAATAAATACTAAAAGAAACTCTACCAGAGCTAAGTGTATGTTTCAAACTCATTTCAAAGCTTTGAAAACCATCCCAAGAGTTTTCCTTATAAAAATAAACATCATGTACAGACCTCTGCTAGTTTGTAGGGTAGGATGAGCTTCTCTCCTACTGTCACTGTCTTTCTGGTAACCAGGGCCTCAAAGAGCATTTCTTCTTTCACCTGAAACAAAAATCTTGATGTTAACAATTATTCTAGGAATAAGTTTTTTAAAAAAAATCCATTCTGTTTCACCAGCCTTCACAAAGTTAATGTTCCATGCATAAGAATGAGCTAGATACTGGGAGAAGATAATTCAGCCCATAAATCCAGCATCAGAAAACAGACACCACAGTATTCAAGGGAACCTGATTTTCTGCATTCAGCCACCTCATTTCTAGCAAGTTCCCATTGGCCTCCTTTGTTCCTGCTGTAGCTCCTCCCTCCCATGCTTTTTTCCCCTTTGTTGGCAAAATAACTCAACTTTCTAGTGTTATCAAGATGACATCATACAAATTACTCTACAAACAAACCAAACAGTGTCACTGGTTTAAGAGATATATCTGGATGGGATTGGGTTTTAAATTCTTGTTTTGTTTTCTGTTTTTCAGGGTGGGAAGAAGGCAGGAATTAGAAGGAGAAAGAAACCTTTTGAAAAGAAAAGCACCTGATATTTGCTCTAATATTCACGCCTGATATTTAACTCCCTAAAGAAACCAGTTCCCAACCAGGTGACAACCACTTGCTAATCAGCCATTTGCAGAAAAGTCAGTTGTATAAACACAGACACTTGGGCAAACAGGTAAACGGTGCCAACAAATTAAACATTCCCTGCTACTAATTGTCAGGAGAAAGCCTCCTGCTCCCCAAGATTCAAGTCCCTGTTATTTTCATCTTCTCGAGAAATCCCAAAGCGTGTCCTGTCTACCAGAGTAGATGATGATATATGCTCATGCATAAGTTAGACCTAAATACTTTGAGTCATTCACTCCTCTCTTTGCTAAATTCCAATGTCAAAACAGAAATTCTTCATCTTGGTGAAAATCTTTGAGCCAGGACTTAGCGGCTATGGCTTGACCCAGAGATACTGCCATTGGAGGATATGTAACGCAGGCTGTACAAGCTGCCTACCCTAACTGAACAACCCAATGTGGACACCAGACCTGTTCACATCATCTGTATGGAAGGTTAGAAGCACCAAATCCATATTTCTGAAACCACCCTAGGCCTTTTTTATTTTTATTTATTTTTAAACACAGGTACATCCATTTATGATTTGACATTGATGATGCTAAACTTAGCAGTTCATGTACTTTGACTTATTGGTTCAACCCAATAATGAGTGTTGAGATCAATGCAAATAAGCCAGTTGAGCCTAAGCTCACAAACCATTGCAAAAATGATTCCACTCTGGACAAAAAAAATATTTCTTTGTACCAGATGTACTGTCACAGGAGTTTCCCTGATACACTCCAATGCATTTGTATACAACTGTTTTTTCCTGCAACACCCAGTAACAAAAACTTTTTGCGTCAGAGAAGCAGAAAACAGCAAGTCACCTGGCCACAGCCTTCAACTACCAACAAGTCCTTACCATGAGGAATCAAACTTCAACACCTTGAGATTAATTTCACTTGTCCTCAGTTAATAGCCTAGAGCCCCTGGTTATTGCAATCTTATTTTGCCTTTCAAAACAAAGTGGGGGAAAAAAGTATCTTCTGGTTAGCCTGGAAATCCACAGCAAGTTTTCACATTTGGTTTCTATTCCTCTACATACACCAAAATGGCAATTTGCTAGGTTCTCCAGCCAGAACGACTGATCATTTTCTGCATGTGCCACTAAAGCACGACCTGAATCGACCCAGTCCTCGTCTCGGCTCCAGGTTCCCACTCGGTTCCTCTTCAGTCCCAGGCTCACATCTCATTGAATGCAGTTGGGTCATTTGCTGACTCGAGCACGCAGCCAAAAGCAAAATGTGGACAATTTTTCAGCAGCTTGCAACTGCAGGACATCAGCTGACATCCCTCAATTGCAAAGCCTGGAACAAAAGTGACTTTTACACTGTCCATTTTGCCGCATGAACAGCAAATGCACTGAAGTAGGAACAAGGGAGGACTGCTGCAAACCCACAGCCTGCATGCTGGCTTTTTTTTTTAAACTAAAAAAAGCAATAGGCAGAGGGGTATCAGATGGTTACTAATCAAAACAGTCCAATGCAATATTCTTGGTGCCCAGACTAAACAGCCTGAATGCTTCCAAGTCTTGGATTTGTCAGTAAACATAGGCATTTTAAATGGTTTGAACAACTACCCGTACCCTTCGCCCTCCCCATGTGTCTGTGGTTCTCCATAGCTTCCTCTCCCTGAGCTCTCCGGATGGGTAAGACCTGCAGATGTGTGTCCTACATCCCAACCCTGCTGATGATCTTTTCATGAGAAAACATACTTGGCAAAGATGGGAAATTCAGCCCCAGAAGGGGATCCTCCAGGTCTCTGCCTACAACTAATGCCCAGCAGAGCTTGGTCTGATTACTTCACTGCTGAGAGCCAACACCTGACAAGAAGCACTGCTGACTTCGCCAAACTTTAATTGAAGGTCAGAGCTTTAAGGTGTCTGATTTCTGATGTCCATAGGAGCTTTCTAAAGATGAATTCAGCATATGCCAATGACTAAAGATGCCTGGTGCACATGGTTGCAGTTTCCAAAGCATGCATCCCAAGCTTCCTCTGGCATTCAGTATGCATGATATACTAAAATGGAGACAAAACTAACCTAGGAGATGAGCAAAGAAGAAAACGCAACTTATTCCTTTAGTTTGTTCCCTGGGAGTCATACTTTTAGGTTACGTTTCATGGATGTTTGCTTTCCAGTGCTAAAAGGGCAAGTCTCAAAAAAGCTACATGGCCTGTAGGAGTTCCTACCTTAATTACAGGGACAAAATACAGATGTTAGAGTTGAATGCCACATGCAAGTTGAACGGATGCTGGGATGGCTGGATGACTAGATGACTAGACCTCTAAAATGCAGTGAAGGATGACCTGCAACCCTGCCACTGCTGTAAATGTCAAGAGAGGGAGGCAGTAGGAACAGCAGGGACAGCCGGGCAGCCTCCCGCAAAGACTAGGCAGGAGCCCAGGCAGGCTGCGATTACTTCTTCTGTAATGCTAGGGTATTGTGTTATGAAGTAAAAGGAACCATTTCCAGCTTGAGAGCAAGAAATCTTATCTTTTTCTCTCTCCTTCCAGTTGCTTCCATATTTGAGAACAGGATTGAGATGTTCAGTGCTCATTCAAAAGCTGCTTGGTATGGAACATAAATTCAGGCAGTGCTAGGATGGACTTTATTTTCTATCAGCTCTTCCTGAGAAAGAGCAGAACTTTCTATTCTGACTTTCTTTCAAGCCAAGCTATCTGACTGGAGATCTGGCTCAGAGCTTCACAACCCCAAACTTAACCAGAGAAGGGATGCAGAAGAAAAGGCTGGATGCCATGCTGAGCGCAAAGCGCCAGCTGCCCCATAAACCTCACCTCGTTTCCCCCGCTCTGTTACTTTCTGAGATGTCTATCACATGAGGAGCACGCTGTCTGTGGGATTCCTCTGCGCAGCCAAAGATAACTTTTTAGTAGAAAAAAAGCTTCACCACAGTTTCCTGTGGAGGTAGATGTTGGCTGCAAAAGCCAACATAGTCAATGTAAAAGAGAATTGGCAAAACTGATTTTGGATAGCTCATAACTTATATTTACCATTATTTGCATTGAGTCTGGTTATCTAAGCCTAACAATTGAGTATAAAACTATTCAGTGAAGACAGAATTTGTCTTCCTTATTCAGTGTTCTCCATGGAAATAATTTCCAGTATTAGTAAATGCACATAATTAAAACATTCTTGCTCTTCTAATAAAAAAAACAGTAAACTTTAGGGTGATCTAACACTCGATCATTTCTAATGGATGACTTTTGATAATTATTCTTAGGAATTCACAAATCAGAAACATACCACAATAGTTTAATAAACCCACAGATCCTTGCCGACTTGCAGCCCAAAGATTGAGTTCAGCTATGAGTTCTGAACAAACAGCTCCTCAAGCTGAAATACAGCTCAGGATGAATTACACATCCAAATACAAAACCCCTGCTGTTTTAAGTCCATGTTGAGAGGCCGGAGAATTTTTTTGTTTGGACTGATGGAAAGAGATGGATACCAATAAGCCCACAGAAGGAGCACTTCCAGGTTTTTCCCCAGAAGAGTTTTACACAATCCTCCATGGTTTCTGAAGAGGATTTCTCCCTCTGCCTGCAATAATTTCACTGCTTGCACAGACTTCCACGTCTGTTCAATCCATCAGGCAGAACTGACATCACGCTACAGCGCCGTATTTCAGCAAAGTTTAAACAAAGGCCGAGAAAAACCTGCCAAAACCCTCACATAATCCGCACGCTATGTCTATTCTTGAGGAAAGGAATCAGGGTCTTACTGTAAATGAAACAATGATCCACGGAGTCTGGCCAAAATCCTATATTGCAGTTTGCTTTTTCAACAAATGCTGGTCTGAACGTTTTAATAAACTAAAAACATATTGGACTGGGCTGTCAGTATCTAAGAAAAATAAAATCCATCTCAGGTCATCAACTCCTCCCAGATTCCTTCAAAAATCTGCATATTAGCTTCATTTTATAGGATCAGAAGTCTCTTGATACAGTGGAAGGATATGTATCAGAAAGAGAGAAAGAAAGAGAAAACGAGGGAGAGAAAGAAGGGTGATTCAGTGCTGTTGCATTAACTACTGAAGTTTCCCCAATTGTCCTTAGAAACTCAAAGGCTCCATTCTTTCTAATGTAGAACAGCAAGCTCATGATACTTTTGGTCAGACTTGCCTTTGGAGGGGGGAAAACATGGCTAATTTTGCCTATTTGTTTCACTGCAGACAGGCTGGTTGTTCCTCTCCCCAAGAAAGCAACCACCCCTTGGTTTTGTGCATCAGGACCTCTGGATCCCTTCTTGGCAGCTCTCAGATACAACCAATTCGGTGCCCTTTCACCAAACCCAATTAGATTTTTTTTCTTCTCTTTTTCTCATCAAATCCTTGAATGGACAAATTGAGCAAGTCATTTAAGAAAAAAAAAAAAAAACACAGGATTTTTGTCTGTGTCAGACACAGAATAGATGGTTCCTTGCATCATTTTGCTACACCCCTGCCTGTCCTGTCAAGCACCCAGTGGCTGTATGAAAAGAAATTGAAGTATTTGTCAACTAATATTAATTTTCTTCTGAGATGGTTTTTCAGTCTTGGTAAGTAACAGCAAGAGCTAGGGAAGGAATTAGTAACTTTTTAAAGCCAATTCATATTTTTAGTAACAATGGCATGAAAAGCAGAACTGTATACTTTTCAATGACCACAAAATAAATAAATAAAATTAATTACCCAAATGAGACAAAAATACAAAGTGTCAGATTGTTTCAACCAATATTTTTGGTCTCTGGCTAAGATTTCACCACACTTAATTTGGACAGCTTTAAGTAGCTAACTAAGTGCAATGTAATAATGCTTCATCTGTCTGAACCCTTTAGTCCTCCCTTTGGTCAAAACTGAATAAACATTGCAAAAGATTTATTCAGGTCTGCAAATGCTGAGCATTTCAGAAACAAATCAGCTTCTTCTTAAAAGGCATTTGCTGCCTTTATTTTGGCTGATCGGGGAGTGGGTCTATCAGAAATTTTACACCTGCAGGCAACGTCTGCACTTCCATCCAAATAAATGCAACTTAAAGAACAAGCAACACCGCTTACCCAAACACAGCATCACCTTTCACAACATACCTGAGATCTGCACTGCCGTTACCTAATTAACAAGCTTTTCATACTGTATAGGATCAGTTTGCTTGCAAAAGACTTACCAAGAGCAACAGAAAGAGATCATTTTGCTCAGCTACACCAGATTCTAGTGCTTTTCAAAATAGTAATGTTTATATATAAGTATGTACATATGTATATTTTCTAAACATTGTTGACACTATCTGCAAGTGAGCATGGTGTCCATACCTGTGCTGTACCAGAGCATGGCACTAAGCCACCGTTGGATTTGTATGTCTCAACTGATGCATAATTTCAAATGCACACGTGCAGAAAATACCCTGATACCTTACAGCACACAGATGTTGCAAAAGAATTTGTTTGCAGAAGAAAGCCAGGGCAAAGACCCAAAGCCTGGAACTTCTTCAGATCTCTAAGTCACTCTCTTATTCAAAGCTTTTTTAAAAAATGATTACTTCTTAAATGACTTGGCTCTCTTGCTACAACTTGATATGGCCATTTTTAACAGGGTCAGATCAACAACATTCTAGTCCAAACTCATATTTTCCTTCTGTTTATTTCTGCAGTCTGAAGTCCAAAATGCAAAGAGCATCCAGCTGCTTACACCCATATTTTACAGAAGCTTTCCCCTCCCTAAATTCAGAGCATTAATGAAGTGCTACGAAAATCTGCAAGCCAACTCCCAAGAGTTCAAGGAGTAAGACAGCACAACAGCTGTTTGAGGGAAGGAATGAGAGAGCCTCACATGTGCATGAAAGGACAACAAGTTATCTTCTGATAGGAACATAAAATTAGCAGAAGTTAACCTTCCACACCGTCCAGCAAGTTTTGAGAGGGACCAAGGAAATCCAAGACAGCTGGAGTTAGAGTGCTTTCCTCTGTTTCAGCAAGTTTGGATACAATGGGAATTGGTCAGGTGAGATGCGACAAGGACAATAACAAAGGAGCAGAGATTGCACAGTTGTTTTAACCAACTACAAGGATAACATTTCAGGATCACTTGGAGCTGCAAGTGGCTTAGATGGCAAGGATTGCTTCTGGCCCTCTGTATCCACATCAAGAGGTTTTGCCCATTGCTCTTGAACACAGAAAGCAAGCACAGGACAACTTGGCTCGCTGCAGTAAAAACTCCTGAGCAAATAATGCCACAATTTCATAACCTGCACAAGCTAACAGGGCAATCTGGTTAAGAACTTCTGCGCTGACCTGCATAACTGGATATGGCCCAGGACCATCAAGGCTGAGACACTGAAACCTGTCCCAAATGACACTGGCACAGCAGTCATCCGCAGAGAACAAAATCCTCTTTGTAAAGGCTCTTACACAGAGAAACAGCAGATAGCATCATCAGGCTCAAAACAGAATTAGATAAATGCACGGATAGTAAGTCCATAAATGGGTACTACAGGAAGCAGACTGAGATGCACCCTCCAGCAAGTCTACCACGACCTTTGTGGATGCTGGCAGAGTAACAATAGACTGCAAAACGTGTTGAATTCACTCAGAATCTCCTATTGCCACTACCTGAAACAGAAGAGTGGATCTTACAATTGCTCCAGTTTCTTGAATTGTTTCTAACACAAATACTGGAACAGATTTCAGGAGCATTGGGGAATTCTGGTGAGGGAGCTAATGGTTGGCAATTAAAGAAAATAGCACGTTGAATGGCAGGTTTTCTTTCCACCTAGAACTGGCTTGCAATCTTTCAAATTTTAATCAAGGTAACACTATTTTCAGTCAATTGAATAAGTGTATTGAAGCTGAAGATTAGGAAGAAAAAACTTCACATGAAAAGCCTCATAAGAAAATCCTTGTAACGTCTCACTGGCAAACACAAACAGGCTATATTAACATAAGACAACTTACCATTCATTGTAACTGGAAACAAGTTCTATTATAAAATAAAGGTAGTTCATTAAGTGTGAAAGTCACAGGACAGAAAGCAAAGACTTACCTCCAGCAGGTCCGACACGATAGGCAGTATCTCAGGGTTACAAATATCGATGGAATCATCCCGATAGGTCTTCTTTTTATAACGGATGTTTCCCAGATGTAGTATTGCAGACAAGAGAGAAAAAATTCTAAAAAGAAAATAGAGAGATCTCATTTTCACTTTTTTTTCTTTCCTTTCTTCTTAAAGCTAATGAAAAAGCAAACCACATGTTCAATGCCAAACTTGGTTGCAAAACATTTTCAAATATTTATCAGGATCCCATCACCATGAAAGCTGAAAAGCTACAAAAACACTTCCAAATTCTGTTTAAAAGAATGCAGCACTTCTCAGTCCACGTCTTGTACAAAATATCCTGCCCTTTCCACAATCCCTTCAATTCCCAGACATCCAAGTGCCATCTTCATATTTGACTCATCCTCTAATTTTTAGTCTGAAGCAGTTTCTGTCCCAAATCTCCAAGTGTTTCTTAAAAATGATGCTCAAAATAAGCATCCACTTTGTATTTTTTTTTTCCATTTAGTCAAGTACTAAACTTGCATCAGTACAGCCTTCTTGAGAAGTATTCTGCAAAATCATTCAGGTCACCTAATTCTCAGCCTGAAGTTCAACACATTGAACCCATGGTTACAAAATGGCACCCCATATGAACTACAAAATGAAATCATCAGGGATGAATGATGGCTGACTTCAGCTATATACTCCATTTGTCCCTCATTCTACACACTCTGGGGAGCTAAAAATGATTAAAATTGAATTTGATTCCTAGCCATGTCACCATTGCGTCTGGACAACACAACTTCACCACTCCAAGCCTGTCCTTCATTATCTCTAAAATGGGGATACTGATTCCTCTTCATGAATTACTTGAATGCCTTTATAAACAATTTTCTTCTGTAGCTGTTTCCACAAAGGTGAAAGCCCATGCTTTGCTATAAACAATCACTTTAGAAAGTAATAACAGCACTTAAAATGCCCTTCCCTTTTTTGCTCAGCTGGAGGTGGTTACTTTTTCTTGTTGAAGTTGCACAATGCCAAGTAGAACAGATTTGCTCATACAGCGAAGAATCTGCTACATTTTTTTTAAGAGAGGCAGACATGCTTTTGACAACACGCACTAGCAGAAATACAAGAACTTGTCCGCCGAGTAAAGTTATTGCACAGTAAATCAAAATGACATCCTACTCCATTCAGTCCAGACACTTACTGATTGCTTTACTCTGCCAATTAAAGTACCTTGCCGTACTGCAACCCTGAGCTGTAAGCAGGCTTTAGAAAACCCTTGTCTCTGAAACCTGATTCTTGCTGCGTAACAAGTCACCCGGGGCAGAATACAGGAAGCAATTTGGTTCTGCGCTGTTAGCTCCTTGCTGCTGCAGTATCTGCAAAGCAGCTTTGTCTCAAGTGGGCTGCAGTGGCATTTGCTCATGGAGCGAAGATGCGTGATGCTTGCAGGAGAACATGAGTGTGTGCTTGGTGCAAAGCAGACACACGTGAAGAATAAGGACCTATACTGACACATACCCTATTCATAGTAAAAGCATGTATACTTGGCTTATCTATTTGTGTGGAATATATAGAGAAAAAGCAGTATTGATTTCAGAATTAATTTGTTATGCTTGGGATAAAGCATGAGCTTACGAAAATTATTTTTGGGTAGGTGAAACAAGTTCTTATTGGAACAAAATGCAGGACAATGTCTCACACTTAAGGGCTTCTAGCTGCTGGCTCAGACACGTGTTAAAAGGAAAGAAAAACAATGCTTAAAAAAGGAGGGAGGTAATCCACCCAATTGCAAAATAATGTTAGATGTTAGCATCTTAAATGTCATCTACCCAAGGGTTTCAAAGTGCCATTAGCACAAAGCAGTAATTCCTTGTTCCCACATAAACCTCCAGGATTTCCGATAAAGGAACAAGGTTCATTAAATTACCATTTGAACATTTTTACCTAAAAAAGCACAAGCTTTCTCACTGTGTTCCAGCTACTGATTTGCCTTTCAGCAATAATTATGATGTCAAAAAAAAAAAAAACAAAAAACACAACAAACTCACTGTAAGATCATTTTTCAATACCTATTTTTCTAAGCCCGTTCCTAACCTTAGTAACTTACTTGTCAAGTTCATTCAAACCTACTTGAGACTTTGGAACAATGAAGTCAGTCAACGATTAACACAACAGGAATTACTTTGTGGTTTCAGTGAAGAACAATCTTCATGTAAAGCATGTAATTCCTTGCACTCGGTGGAAGACAGTATTGCAAGCCAACTACAAAAATCCAGGTTTTCAACTGGCACCTTCACTGTGTTGGTGAATGAAGGCCAATTGGAAATGAGCCCTCAAAACCAGCAATTGCATGGAAAGGGATTAAGCATGATGACTAATAATCCGGATTTCTAATTAAAACGGGATCTGGATTCATGACATGCAGAATAAAGCATAACTATTCATGAACAGTACAAAAAATATTTCCAGGTACCAACTTCCTGCCAACACTCAATTTACATAAAGAGTCATTAACTACACTAATGATGGGCATAGTTTGCTTATGTCTTTATATTTTACTTCTTTATTGTACGAATGGTCAAGCACCATTCTTCTTTCTCTCCAGCCTGAAACGTTATGCAGAGCAAAACAGTTATGTTAGCAAAAATTATGTGATTTTTTTCTCACTAACTAGGGAGATTATATTTACAGTAATATTTTATACGTATTTTATACTATCATATTATTTCAATTAATCAATATAATCTCTAATATGTTAATATATGTTAATATGGAAAAGAAACTCACTGTCTGCGAGTCTTGGGAAGAAACCCCACCATCTCCATGGCGAGTTGTAGACGCTCAAAGTCATGCTTCAAGTCCTCCCCTTCAACGGAAAAGCAGTCCTGTTGGGGTCAAAGAGAAAGATTAAGCATTGACACAAATTGAGGTCAGAACAGGTCCAGATGGCCAACTCAGCACTTCATAAATATCATCCTGTGACTTCCAAGCCTTTTATCGGCAACTAGGACATTTCCAATCTGGCACTGGGAAAATGAGATATACAGGAGGCCCTGTTAACACGATGCAGACTAATGGTGGCTAATTACCCGACACCCACCCCCTCGGACACTGCTCTGAATCCTTCCCGAGACAGAGCACGAATGCACAGCACCACAGCAGACAGAGCAAGAAGCACATATGCGATGCAATAAAAATCCAGGATTAGCTCCAGTGGTAAGGCAGAATTTTTCTTCTTAAATATTGGAAAGCATGTACACAATTTAAAATCAAATAATAAATAACAATAATCAAGCTGTCTAGGAGAATCAGTTTTTCAGTAGTCTCTGTATAAGCAAATCAGAGTTGTCATATTTAAAGTAGCACTACTTGGCAAGAGTTTTGGACAAAAAACATATAGAAAGGCCGTGAATTAACAACAATATGCTGTGCATTGTTAACATTTACAGGCAGTTTATTCCACATTAAGTCCCGGTCCATTAAGAGTTCCTGTAAGTAAATGGAAGAGTTCTGTTTTAAACTGCTTCAAAATAAAATGCATGTAATTCCATGTAAACTAACCAGTGAGTGAAATGCTGCATAAGGAAGGAAAAGTTTCAAACATTTTAATCACTATTCTAAATACTGGTGCATTTTCTTAGGGAATTTGAAGTCCACCACTTTTTATATCTCCCAGAGGCTAACGTGCCATGGCTGAATGCTTTAGTTATCCAGATTCTCCCCAAACTGATGGCAGTCACTGATGCTTTCAAAGAAATCAGATGACTTTCTGAGTCCAAATAACACCGACCTACACCGATATTTAGAGAACAAAGTGAAACTTACTCTCCTTAACTTAGTAAAGGAACTAACAATGCCAAGAACCTTTTGCAGGGTTTGACTCACCTTGGGTCCCCTTGCATTATTTATTATTCTCTCTCTTCATAGCCCAGATTTAATATTTTTTCCCATTGCTAGCTACAGAAATCCCGGATCTCCAATTAGATTATTATGTATCACACAATATAGTGTTATCTTAAGCATCAAAATATTTAGTAACACTTAAATAGAGACTTTCTACAAGTTAATCCAGGTGTATAATTTAAAAATTGTAGCTGCTGCTGCAGTAACAATGAATTAAAGCAGCTGCATCCCCATATTCTTTTGGTCATTTGTCTGTGAATCATCCTTACACTATGAGCAAGTGTGCACAGACTTCTGCACAAACAGATCACAAAATCTGCGCTAAGCAAAGCTACATGAATACAACAGTGAACAACATTGAACAGATACAAAGTAGTCTTAAAATACGTAAAACATAAATGTAGAATATATAGAATTATTTTATCATATCAGCTTTGCATCTCACAGTAGATGCAAAGCAGACATTTTAAGCCTTACTGGGGTATCAGTGGTATGTTCTTCATCCCACTAGGTAGTATCAGTACAGTGATAGCTACCAATTATAGAGAGAAATTCTTATTTAAGATATTTATGCCAACATAGGTAATTCCTCAAACAGTAGCCCTGTCCCCTCAACTAAACATTTGAGAAGCTCAGAGCATTGCCATAAACCCAGATAACCAAAAATAAAATCTATCATCGATCCTCAGGGGCAACAAGTCACTACTGCACTGCCAATCTAGAGATGTTGATGAACAGTAGAACCATTTTGTGTAATTTTTAAAACCATACCAACAATCAATGAACACAGAGTTTTAAACTAAACTAGAAAATACCATGTCTGCCTGTTCTTAAGAAACACTCGTTAATGATTGAACCTTTCACCTTTTGTTACAGGCTATTGAAATGTGCCCTTTGTAACAGATGTATAGGCTATTTGCACGATTTATTGAAAGGAGTGCTGCATTGACAACTACACTATATATCAGTAGGGACCAGCAATGGGGTTATATAAATCATACAATACCAGGATAAAAGGATCCTGGCATCCTTGGTCACTACAAATACGCTGCAGATAACTTGGAGGAGTTTTCACCCTCACTAAGGCAGGACCTGGAGGCTGCAGAACAAAAAATGCCTCGCAAACTCTATAAATAAGGTCTTTTTAAAAATCTTTTTAAAGGGATAAAAAGTGCCACTTCTACTGGCCATCCACATTCCCAGAAACAATTTCATTTTGTGGCATCATTCATCCAAAATTGAGTCACAAGACAACACTGAAATACCATAGCTAACTCAAAAGTAGTACAATCTACGCCAAAGGCAATTTAATGAACAATTTACATAACAATTCCCAAACTCATTAATCTGTATGGAAAAGCTTTTTGGAAATTATCTACTTAAAAGCAGATGCACTCGATAGTATTCCAGGTCTGTGCTAGGTACTGTTTCCTAATGGATGATTTTATATATGTATATATATACACACACACACACAAATACATATATATACACATATATGTGTGTGTGTATATATATATATATAGTGTGTGTGTGTGTAAATACACATACATATATATGAGTTTCACTGATATTAGGGCAGACAAGTGTTATAAAATCTATGCCCATGTACCAGAATATTTATTAATATTCTGCTGGGCCAATTAGTTTCCCAGAGCGTTCAACACTTCGAAACAACAGTGAGTTCCCTGCTTACTATCAAACTGAAGCAATCCCTGGATTTCCAGGAAACCCTTAAAGAAGATACAGAAGGGTTTCTTTATAAGCTGAAAGTCTGCAGCAGGTAGAGCCCATTCCTTTTGCCACTAGTTCCTTGGAGGGAAAAGGCCAGAGGATGTTTAAGAGCAAATCTTCACTGAAGCCAAGAAGTGATATACCAGGAACATCATGGAAAACAACCCTGAGCAAATAAAATACCAGATCAACAGCCAAATTGTAAGGGCGCACAGTTTTGCTATGCAAAATAAGGCAACAAACCTGGGGCTTGGTTTTCTTGGCATTCCTCCAGTCGATTGTCCTAACCCACTCCTAAAGCGATTAAAGGCTTTGCAACTCATTACAGCATCCTGAGGCATACAGAGAAGCATCCACTCTTTGCTCCCTGGTCTCATAGGGCCTCATGACGATGCTAATACAATATTTGACATTTTTAAACCTCCAGAGGCTAGACTCCCTTCCCTTCCTCCTCTCCTAACGAGGGTTTGCATCTGAAGGCGTGCTGGTACTGTGCTGATTTAGCCTCAGAGAACCACAGTTCCTCCCCAGATCACCTCTTCTTCCAGATACATTCACTGGGTTTGGCAACCATCAAGTGAACAGCAAAATTAGCAAGGACAACATGCAGCTGGTTGAAAACATGCTTTCTGGTGCAAGACACAACTGACACAGACCATCACGGGGACACAGCTGCAGGCCACACAAACCCAAAGCACACCACTGACCAAAGCCACCGCCTCTGCCTTAGATGCAAAAGAGGAGCTGGGGAAGGTAAGAAGCATCACGGTCCCTTTTTTGGGTAGATCCATATGGAAAGGACAGCAGAACTATTTTAGGAGAAGGAATTGTTTGCATTCTCAGTAATAGCAGGATTTGATTGTCCCATAGATGGCTGAGGGGTGCTTTTGGTTTTGTTGTCCTTTTCCTGGAAACTGGACGGCAGATAGGCTGCGACAATCACCATGAGCTGATGCTAAACAAGCCCTCTCTTAGCACTTCCAGGGGCTGATTTGCAGTTGTATCAGGAAGCAATTACACTTCTCACAATGCTTCCACATCACAAATTACTGTGTGATGACCAATTTACATGAAACAATGTGTATTATATACCAGGAAGGAACGACTGTGAAAACTAGGTGACCGAATCCAAACCAAGCTGCTGAAGAAGCTTTCCAGATGGAAGTAAGCAAAAAAGGGTAACAGAAAGAGCATCCATGTTGTCACCAGCTAACACACAAGCAGCACCACCGCAGGGCAGGGGAGAGGGTCATTAACAGGTTAAATTTCATTTCATTTCTGCTTGTGGTTTGGTGCACCTCCCAAATTCAAGTGAGCAAAAGGAGCAGCCCTGCACCAGCAACACAGAAGACGCGTGTACTTGTACTGACCGGCTCAGAGTCATAGCAATACTCATCCCAGCTCTGTCTGAGGGGTTTCTTTGTCATCTGAAAGCAAGGCAGACCGAGTTAAGTAGCATTCAGACCAAACATGACTCCCACCACCGGCTCTTCAGGCAGAGCAGCAATGGCGACCTCCCAAGTAAAATAATTGTTATTATTCTGTGCAGTCATTCCTGATCTTTTTCAGCATGAAGTAAGATTTATAGTTCTTTTCAAGGCCTGTGATGCTCTGATTTCTGCTCCTAGTATTTTCAAGGTAGTGGGGATTTCTCAGGCTATCAGCTTAATGATTTTTTAAGAGAATTCAACTACCATGGTTGGAAAAATCTTTGCTTTGCCTAGAGCAGAGAGATATTCAAGCAGAGTTGATTTTTGTTTCCACTCTCAATCTCTCTCTAGACCCATATATGTGCTGCAAAACTGAGTTCTTGGTTGAAAGCACCATCTTTTTCTGAGTTTCCAACTTTTTCCTATCAGACAGTGACAGACTTGAAAGGCATCACAGGAGTGCAGGACTTGCCCAGGCTCAGCACTTGGTGCTCCTGTGAGGGAGGCAGACACAGCACCGCAGCTCCTGATGCAATTAAATAAGGATCTAATCCTGCAAATTACTAATTCCAGAATGGATAAATATGGATGTAGAACACAGAAAATATTTAGCAAATTGCAGGGTAGGCCTCTTATCATTGGTATGAGACTGAGACGTCATCCAAACTCAGGGGATATTTTAAGTAGATTTGCTTTTAAAAAAACAAAAGTGAAAATATTTTTTGTCCAACCTGCTTCCTACATTTACAGATCAACAAAATGCTCTGTTATTTCGTTGAAGTATCTGAATAGATTATTTCTCATATGAAATGCAAAATACATTTTTATTTTGCATAACAATGTGAGTTGAAGAACCTGGGAAAATAAAATAATGCTTGAGTTGAGGATTGAGTCAGTCCTTGACTTAAGGGGCCTGGTTCAGTATTTTATAGCTTTTAAATTTTAGTATTTAATTTTAGTTACACGCTTATGCTCACTTCTGGGCTTGTTCTTTTCCCTCTCTAAAAGGCAGGGATTTCTCTAGGACACATTCAAGAACTTACTGAGAATGCTCAAGGATCATTTTATTAGTTTTCCCTTTTATGTCTGCAGAGTTTCTCTCCCCATTCCTCCATTACTACTTTTTCCTTCCTCCTCCTCATTTTCCTTTTTTCCCTTTTTCCTACAGGACACAGGAAGGCAGTTACTGCATTGTTGGGAATCCTAAATATTAAACAACGCACTGAACTCATCTTTAGGAGCCATTTTCTCATAGTTGTCAGTGTTACCTGGTCTCCCTAACATGAACACTAAATGCAGTAAAATGATTATAATCAAAATACCCCAAACCCCCAAATGTTACTACTCTCCATAAACTGTGTTCAGGTAAGTCCGGAGTCTGCTTCCATCATCTGCTGGATGTACCTCAGCATCCTCCTGCAGCCTTCTCACCCACAGCAGCGTAATTTTGATTAAAATAAACACTTCAACCTAAAATATCACACTCCTATCAGATCTACACACTACGCACCATGAAATTCATTATTATGCTTTAAATATTAATGACCTTAAACATTAAAATGCTACTAAATAAAGGGAAGGACTATAATTAAAAGCAATATTTTAGGCTAACATAGAACTACCGGATTGCCCAACAAAATCTGTGAATCTGACAAAACATTCCATCCAAATTATCTTGGCACTTTTGAGCTGCAAAACTGCAGCGCAGATGGTCGCAAAGAACACACCACGTTCTCCAACCTCTGCACTGCTTCCGAGCACAGGAGGCACAAACAGAGAGAGCAGAAGCCTTAAACTCTTAGTATGTTCTTCATCTGAGCAAATTTCCTGATCCTGCTAAGAGTGGGTGGTAGTCATTAATATCACAATATATTTTGGCTTTGATAGTCCACTTTAAAAATCTTTAAAAAGCCCTGGGTAATTGAGATATATTACAGAGCTAAATTATATTTCTAGAAAGACTAAAAGTTATTTGCATTGCACACTGCACATAAGTTGCTCTCCAACTTGTGGGCTAAATCAGTCTCTATTGCTAATCATGTCTCAAGTCCAAGAAAACAGCAATTACAGTTAAAAATCAACATGTAACCTAAGTGCTGTTCCATGTCATCCTACTCCATTAATTATGTTTTTGAACAAAAAGCAGTAAATTTCTTTACAAGCATCAATGCATATTAAACACCTGACGTAAATTAGATTTTCTAAAGTTTGAAGTTAATTGGCCATTGGTAATACCTCACACATTTTTAATTCTGACATTTTCAATAGTTTTTATGTTTTTACATTAAACTTCTTGTATTGTTAAATTCAAAGTCTCATGCAAACAGCCAGCCAAAATTAGGACTATCTCATTTAAGATACTACTTCTTAATGGTCTACTGGCATCACACATTTTTCTCTTTTCTTCTGTTCAGCAGACAGATGTTAATGACTAAACATTCATTCAGAGAACAGGTAGGTTACTACTGTTTCTCCCTTATATGCATTGTGTTTATAGTCATCTATTTAACATATCCCAGTTAGGGGACAGAAAATGGAAAACACTGATTTTTCCATACTATCAGGCGTTCAGATTGCCAACGCAGATTAATTTCCAATGTCGGACCACTGCCTTTAGAGCACTGAGACAACCCATTTTCATTACTGCACACATTTTCTTCATTAGCATTAAGCTTCAGTGGTGGAAAAGGCAAGACCTTGTACTGCCAGCACTACTGGTAGAGTATTCCCACCTGGTTGAGGTAATGATATTCCTCAGGCTGCTTAAGATGAAATGCTGATCTCTCTTCCTCGCTCGCTCCTGCCAGGAGGTAATAAAATACATGGTAGTTCCTGGTGACAAAGAAAAAAAGATGTTAAACTTGAAAACAACCAGCAGCATTGAGTAGGGAAACACATAAACCTCATAACTTCATTTTCCAGCTTCTGAACTTAGATCTGTGTGTAGTTTTAACTCACAGATAGGGAGAAGTCCTGTGGTTTTTAGCTAGTAGGGCAATTTTGAATTAAATTAGAATTTTAGGGAATAGAACAGCAAAATGAACTAAAAAACTCATAAATTTGGAAAGGATAACAGCCACTGAGTCCCATGTCACCAAAGCCCTCCAGATAAGAGACAAGCCCAATCTCCATCTAGTATTGGTCTGATCTCGCTTTGATGCGGAAACAGATGAAAGCTCCAAAGATGATTTACAAAGATTTTTGTAGATCCAACATATAAATATACAATAAAGCCTTCTGCAATGACTGGAACGCTCAACCCTGATGGTGGTTTAGGAATGGCCTGAGACCACTGTACACTGATGCAAAAGATTAAACCAATTAATGGAGAATTAGATCCGCCTCTCCATTCAAGGACGCCCACTCTCCAAGAATATACTTGAAGAATTCCTAGCTGACATCGTCGTGTTTTCCTCCAGAAACATGTGCAAGGCCTACATATTTATTGGAATCAAAACACTTTTGCAATGCAGAAATTATTACTTTTTAATACTTCATTGCCACAACAAAGTAATACTTTTGCAGTTGCAGTTCTGTATGACAGAATGGAAAAATCTTCAATTTTTATGGTTACTCAAATACTTGGAATACCTGAATATTACTAAAAAAAACACAAGTGACACTCATCTGTTTTGCTTCAAAACAACTATGACATGGATTAATGCTAACAGCATAACAGAATGTAAAACCACAACTTTGGTTTATGCCAGACATTTTCCAAGAGAAATCAAATTAATAATTACAGCACCCAACAGCGCATTTATCAAGGCTGAGGCTGTGTGTGCCATCTAACTTTGGGATCAATCCATCAGCATTAGAGAAAACTTCCCGCACATCTATCCCAAAAAGGAAGCACAGACACAAGTGCCAGTAGTTGAAAGACAACAGATGATGGAGAGTTAGAAGCAGCAAATTTGTTACAATCAGAATAAACAGTTACTGAAGAGGACACAGCAATTAATATGTTGCAATTAGGAAAGAATAATTTGCTTAAATTTGTTGTCTATATAATCTTAGCTTTTTCTAGAGGCCTTTCTGATGTTTTCAATCTGTTAAGAGCTATAAAATAGAATTAAAATGTCATCTTGTCCCCAAATTAGATATTAAGTAGTTTACAAGTTGTGCAAGAAAACAAATGGTATGTGATAATCCATATGACATTAATCATACAGACAATGGAAAATATAAGTCAAGGACTGTTAATAAAATAACAAAGTCTCTTTTCCCTCGGTAGTACATTCTTCCCCAAACAGGCAAGGAGACAGCAAAAACAGGCTTCTGTGGCCAGACAGCATCTTAGGAAACAAAGCCTGAAACTAGACAGACTTTGGTGCCTCAGTCCAAAATTATGAATAAACACATGCATATAAATATAATAAAAAAACAGCAGGAGTAAACATAACAAAAATTGCAATGAATAGGATTTATTTTTCAGTTTCAGATACACCTTCCCCATCACCCAGAGCACTACCAGTGGTTCTGGTCGCAGCCTCCTCCATCTGCCTGGGCCTTCAAGAAGCACAAAGTCTTAGGCCTTGAAGATGACCAAACAAGGAGGGTTTGATGAAGATTTAATGCAGGACCTGTTACGAGGATTGCTTTTATGCTTTAACCCCATGCAACCAGGAAACGTGCCGCAGGGCTGGAGCTTTCCAGCCCAGCAGCTGGGTGCCCGCAGGCTTGCTGGCTGGCACAATGCACCCCATGCTCTTTACTGCCCCATCCCACGGGATGCTCCCTTCGGAAACGGGAGAGGCAAGTTTCCAACAGCCCTGGCTGCAGAGAGCAAAACACCATTCCCCCTTGGCTGCTGTTCTCCAGGCTATAACAGCAGACCCAGTGCCTGCAGCCACCACCATTTGAAAGATGCAAATCCTGCTCAGTTATCTCAGCAAGTTTTTGGCAGCGTCCTTCCCTCCATGCACTGGTATTTGCTGCTTCACTGAGTCGTTACAGTGTGCGTGACCACTGATGGCTTTTTTTGGATAAAAGACGTTTTCAGGGGGCCAGCCCATGCGATGATACAACTTAGTGTCACCCACTCTGAACCCACACTAGCAGAGCTGTTGGAGTTTGGGCTTGTCTCCTCAAGCCAAGATGGTGCAAAATGTAAACAGGGACTTTATCCGCGAAGCACATGGTTAGAAGTGCGAAAATCCCGATTCCCCATGCCAGTTCAAACAGGGATTTAAGCCATCTGCGCCACGCTATCAACACATTCAGGAGTCAAAGCCAACCATGGAAGCAAAACACAGACACCTACCGTTCGTTGTGCTCCTGGTAGACGAGTCTGGACTTCTCCAGCAGATACTTTTCAACATAAGCACTGGAAGGAGAAATAAAAGCGTTATTCATTGACCCAATATTCAACTTAAATGAACACAGCTTTACTGGGACTTTTCAGTTTTAGTACACAAAAAAGTTTCAGCCTTGTTTCACTTAGTTATATAAATTTCTTCCTAGGCAGAACAAGCCCAATATTATGTTTGGCTTTTGAGGTTTTTTGGTTTGATACAAAGCCAAAACTAACTTGGATATGAAAAACATGATCTCAGATGAGTTAGCCTATGGGCAGGGAGTGCAGGGGGAAATTCTGACAGAAACTAAGAATCTCTGATACCTATTTAATCCAAAGCCAGCAAAATAAAATCGCTTGCAGACTTAAATTCATGCACAAACCCTAGTTCAACAAGAAATACATCTGGATGCAGAAGTTTGCAAGATAAGATTTAGCTGCAGATTCATTACCCAAATTACCACCCCTTCTCCCACAACAGCCACTTCTCAACAAAAACCTGGGTTATTAACTTCTGGCTATGGTCAGAAAACAAACAACTGCAGAAGCTCCTTACTGGCGCTTACATTTATCCTAACAGCCTCATAATGAACTTATTTCATCTACATATTAATACAAAGCTTTGCTAGCTGAAACAAGCTTTGGCGTGTTCTCTGTTTGTTTGTTTGTTTTCTGTGCAATACCAACCAGTAACGATAGGGATTTAGAAACCGGAGCTATAATTGCCAACGGCGATGATGTAACATGAAACACAAAAGCAGAGGCTGTGCTTTTCCAGCTACCAGCTCGCAACGGGGTGGCACTGACACAGGCAGCAAGGTGCAAGCCCAGAACCCAAGGAAGCTTGGACATGGTGGGACAACGCAGTGCTTGCATCTCCACCTCCAATGGGGAGGATGTTACTGGGGGCTCAGTCCCTCTCCTCTGCCTTCATGGAAAAATCAGCCATGTGGTCGTGCCCAAAGGTGTTCGAAGACTCCTAGGGCAGGCAGCACTGAGGAGAGGCCACTGGAAGAGGCACACCCTTGGGAGGCTCTTGCTGTGCAGAAGGAGTAAGGACGGGCAGACAGGCACAGCACCATTTTCCTTTGCATGCTGTGCACCAAAAGGTTTTTTCTTGTTTATTCCCAGTGAGGAAGCTGACAACAGCTATGGATATTCCTCGCCAAGAGGTTTCCTTTGCATCCCCCTTCTAATCTTAAGCACGGGCTCGTGTTTTACCAAGTTTTCAAGCCAGGACATGAGGTTCCCTGTAGACTCAGGGAGTAGATAGGGTGACCCAGGAAGGTATCAGAACGTCTGCTGTAGGATGAATTGGATTGAGTCCACTGTTCCTGACGTTTAATCCCTTCCCCTGTGATTTCTGCTCTTATTATAGACCCAAAAAAAGTCTTATACAATAATTTAGGTTGGAAGGCTCCTCTGGAGGTCATCTGGTCCAACCCAGTACTGAAAGCAGGGCCAATTTTTCTTTTTTTTTGAGGTGGGATGGGGGGTAGATGCACGCAAATGCTGTTCTGGTAAGATGTTCTTTGCTCAGAGAGAAGGCCATAAAGAATACACGTCCAAGGAAGAAACTATGCCCCCTTATTTCAATAGGATAGTGAAAAGGAAAAGAACCAATGTATAAAACAGCAAATCCCCTCAAAATGTTTTCTTTCTATTTACTGCTGTCAATGATATAGAAACTACCTTATCATTACTCACAGTTTTAACAGTAAAGAGTTTTTGAGAGTATGATTTCATGCAAAATATTCATTTAACCACGCTACAGAACCTGTACCTGGTATACCAGGTAATATCAACCGAAACTTGAGAATGAATTTCGCATACAAATACCACCATGCAAAATACCCAAGTACTGTGTTTGAAAGTGCTGCCTCTTGCTGTTTGTGATACAGCCCCATGCTGCTGCGCAAATTTAATTAAAATGTCTCCCCATCTGGCTGTTCTGCAATTTTAAGGAGTATGTAAGATGTTGAGGCTTTTGATCATCTTAGGAGGACTGAACACGTTGCAACGACCTTCCTCCCAGTTCACTTATCACTGAACAGGACATAATAAATTCATAAAGCCTTATGGGAACACACTTCAACGTAGCCATTGCTCATGCTCCACTGATTTCAAACGCATCTTCAAAGGCTTCATTTCGTGGGGTGGGGTTGGCTGCTACTAAATCTCTCAGCTATTACATCTCTTAAGTTGAAATTCCCTTCAAGTTTGGGTCATTATCTGCATACAGTTTGTAATCAAATATCCAACTGCTATTTTCAGCCTATGAACGGAGCAAAATTCTGATTCGGTACTGCAAATTGCACTTACATTAACAAAGCAAATTGCATGCACAAAATGGGGACAGAGCTGATTTGTGTAAGCACAGATTTTAAGCACACAGTCTGACAAATTTTAAAAGAGTACTTGTGATCTTCCTCCTAAGATTACGGAAAAAAAAATTTACTGTCATAGGCCTGGAACAGCTCACAAGTTGTTTTTTTTTATTTGTTGTTGTTGTTTTTGGTTTGTTTGTTTTTAAGAAAAGGGAGAAAAATTATCTTTATTTTTAGGACTGGAGCATACAAATGCAATGCTATTTGCAGGTAACTGCCAACCATCAATAGAGGCCACTACCAGAGAGCTGGCACAGCATGCCAAGATAATATATTGTTATGGCATTTGCTGGATTCTACCCTATGCTTCCGTTTAAGTAGGTATTAAAAACAATTGAGGCTTATCCTTTTAAGAGAACTGTTCACCAGAGCTAATAACAGAAGAAGAGAAAAGGAAAAGAACATCAGATTAGAAGTTGGATGAAAAAAGCAGTTGCCTGACTGCAAAGTACGCAGAGTACCCAAGCTCATTTGAAAAATTAATGGCATCTATTTGTGTGATACTGTTTGCTGGAAAGTAAGAAAGAAAAAAATTTAAAAGCCATTCTCTACAATAACAATGAAGTCCCAGCAAGAGATCTCTTAGCTAGCTGCAAAAATTACCCAGCCCCTGGAATGCCACATCTACTCTTCGCTTCTCCAACTGAGTTAATTAACCCAGCCAAAAGGCAGAGTTAAGGCAGCACTGCTCTCTTAGAGCTAGTTTGAGTTGCTTCACGATACGCTGACACCCTTAGGAGAGGCCAAAGAGAAATCCGGGTCCAGATCTGCCACCCAGAAGCCTTCATCCAGCTGCAGCTTTGGGAAGCAGCAGCAACACTGGAAATAAATCCCGTGGTGGTAGAGTGGAAAAACACGATGGAGACAAGCATCTCCTTGCAACAGCCCACGGAAAAAGATGCCCTAACTGGTCATGGGTTTGGTTCAAGAGGCACTTCAGGGTAGAGACAGAAGCATATGGAAAATTAGACCACGATGCTAAGTAGTCTGGCTCCATCTTCTCCGTAACACCCAGCAGGCAGCTGGGAGATTAAATCCCCCTTGGCTTTCTCTTCAGGAGACTGCATCCAGCCTCTTCCTGCCCATTGCACGCTCCAGTCCCCCAGCCCGTCCTTGTGGCCCACCCTAGCTAAAACAATCCCCTTCCTGCCTTGCCAGCAGAAAATGTTTCTTCTTCTTTGGAAGAAAAATTCTATTTCAGCTTAATTACAAAGTTGACATCATGATTAATGAGAGCTGGACTGGCTTAAAGCCAGCTCAGGTGTATTCATACTTTAATGTGCAGCATAGGTACGCCAACATTTTCATAACATTTAAATATGCTAAAAAATATACGCTGTGAATCCGATTTCCGCTTACCCTCGCACAGTGCCCGTCTCCTGATAATTCACTTGAATAAATTTTCCAAAGCGACTTGAGTTGTTGTTATGCGCGGTTTTTGCATTTCCAAAAGCCTGTTAAAAGAAAGAGATACCATCAGGACGTTTGAAAAGCCACCACCTTTCCTTATTTATACGCTCATCGCTAACAACTGGCTTTCCAGATTTTGTTGTCATCGTATCATTAATAAAAAACACATGGCAAAAGTTAGTTGAATGGGCTACGAAATAATATGATGAGCTTCTGGGGATCACATTCATTTTCAGTTTGGGATTCATGAAGGACAGATAAACACTCTTTAAAAGTAAAGCACAGCTATACATGAGATTTAATATTTGAAGTTATTATATTCTATATTCAGGTTACACTTTATTCATTTAAATAGATATAAAAGTATGCTGCTCCGACAAGACTAACTTTAATGAGCTAAAGGAAGCTGCTTTTTAATTATATATGGAATTAGGGGAAAACACTTTGAAGGCTTCTCAGATGTTCGACAACGTTATATGTAACACCGACATAGCCTGTAGTATCCTCAGTATTTCAGACACTGTCGCTTCGATTTGTCGCCACTGTTTTTCCAAAACTGAAATGCTTTTAAGGCTTTATGACACAAAGCTTTCATTAAAACCCTGCCTTACTGAAGCACCTAATACAGACTCATTTACCATTGGTTAAAAGAAATCCCTAACCACAAGAACTATTGCAAACCCATAAGAGCTGCATCTCAAACCAGCTTAATTGAGAACTGGTATTTGCAATTGTGCCTAAATCACTTTAATAATCTGGCCCACGGTGACAGAAACTGTCGTGCTGCCAGGTACAATTAATGCTTCATTTATTACATCGGTTTTGGTAATCATTCACCTTTACTCCTAAGCCAAACCTATTTAAGGCAGTTATACACAGAGTAGTTCCTGGAGCTGCATATGTACATTGATTCACAGACACATTTTGTGCTGATGTTCAACATTAGTGTTCAGCTCCGAGCTCCCAGCAGATTTATTTCCTACTCAGCTATTTATTAGAAAAGATTAAAAAGGCTTTACATCTATAATCCCAACCTTCTCAAATGACCTTTGCAGGTTTTATTTTGCACCTAAAAGCTAAAAAAGAAAGGCTTAATGAAAGGAAAGGCACTCCTTGAAGGCACTTGCCACCTCCCATGCATCACGGGCTCCCCATCAGCGGGTCACAGTGGAGTGGCTCCAGGCTGCAGAGATGTGGGTGCCCGGCCCAGTGTCACCATATCCCTCGGGTGGCACCAATAATCACGCACAGTGTTACATCCCAGCCCCGGAACTGCAGGTTTGCTAGCATAATAGTGACGGACCTCCACCCCATCTGAATACACGCATTTGTTTCAGCTCATGCTGTTGCATATGAATTTGTCTCGGTTGACTAAAACAAGTTCTGCAATAGCAGAAACCTGCCAAACGAGCAGCTGATGGTTGTGCTTGCACAGAGAGGCTGGTTTCGTAACACTAATGAGTGTTCCTATACACAGGTTTCCAACCTTTTCAGGCTGTACATACTTTGTTTTCTGATTTTTCCCTCCACATCACTGCTGCACACAGTGGCTTTTCCCCCAGCACCCTCATCGTCTCCTGCAAGAGCCCTGGAACCCTCCCCATGCCCCCAAAACCACCTCCTGGCCACTGAAACTCAGGCATCCGCTTCCCTAGAATGTGCATTTTCAGATTAAAAGTCTAAAGTTATTTCAGTGTTGCCAAAGGATTTACCTGTCCCTTGCAGGTGTTTCAGCTGAACAGCTCAGCAAGCACATGCAGCAGTGTTTAAGCAGAATACGGTGATATTCAACACAACAATATTAAAAGGGTTTTCTGGTTCAGCTCCCTGTGCTATAGGACAAGGAAATGGCCCAAGGGGAGAAGCAAGTCTGTTTATTGGGATTTCTTTGAGAAGAGAATAAAACAGAGAAAGCTTCCCACCAGCTGCGATGCTTCCTCCTTGAGCGGGCGCGGGACCCGCGGTGATCGCAGCCCCACCTCCATGCGGCAGGGCTTCTACCTCAATGTGATGTTGTATCGGCAAATTCCTGAATCCCCTCACGTCCCAACAGGGTGGACTTCTCTTATTTCTGTTAAAACAGATTCAGGATAAAATGTGTCGAATGTGGGAGTGGGAAACTGCAGGATTCCTTTTTTTTTTTTTAAATGAGGAATAGGTTTCATGGCTTTTTCTGGATTAATACGCCAAATCACGTTATATTCTATAACCCAAACACCCACAGAAATCGTAAGCCATAGTATCACTCTTTCAGGGATTTTCTGTATTCCTTGCGTAAATGAGAAAGCTCTCTGCATCCTGCCTTGTTAAAGCTTAAGCTTACTCTACGGCATAGGCATGCTGGTAAAGGGCCAGTAAGTAGCTCAAGACATGTCTGATGTTTAACTTGAGACAACTTAATACATTTTTGTTAGTTTTACTCACCGCATTTCTTTAACAGAACTAGCAGATAAAAAAAAAAAAGCACTATTAATTCAATTTATGCACATCTAGTCTACATATGCTTGAACGACAACCCACATTCTTCTGCAGCCAGTGATGATGGGGCACAACATTGTTCAGCCTCGGAAAACAGAGAATGAGTTACAACTGCTTCACTAAAATTAGGTTCTGTTCACATTATTTCACTTTTCTAACCCGTCGATTCTAAGCTGTTCGACGCTTAGCGGAAAAACTCAGTAACAGCATTCCTCAAATTCTTGGGGAGACCAAAGCTTGTCCTGGCTGGAGCTCAACGCTCTGAAGGAAACGAATTCAATACGCTCCTCTGTGCGAGCAACGCGTCCGTCTGGAGCGGCTGCTGGTGCTCCAACGGCTCGGCAAACGCAGAGGAGCAGGCAGCCCCATTCCTGGTACCTCCTACAGCACTTCTGCACAAAGAGATGCTTATCGTGGACCGGGCTGGGAGCTGAACGTTTGCACCACAGGCTAATTCACCAGGCAATATTGTTGGCGATGAAGACTCAAAAATGAGCTGTGTTCCCGAAATTGTGCAACTGCATCTGATTGAATCTCAAAACCTCCTTGTTCAGCTATAATCTGCTCCGTCGCCTTCAGGAACGCTCAGCGTTTGCTCATTCATGGGGCCCAGGAGGCAGGAAAAAAAACCACTAACGTTTTCGTGGCTCAGTACCTGCCCTCCCTCCTCTCCTGATCCCCAGTGCTCACGGTCTCTTCATTTTGGACTCGATACCAATGCAATCTGGAACGACGATCTGGAATAAGGACTATCTCTGGGTCTTTCCTGAAATAAATTTGTTTTCCAAACACCTGCATCTAGGAAAACACTGCACTACCTTGCTCTCCTGTAATGACAGTAACATGGCATTTTATAGGTAATTCTACCCGAATATCACCCCTGCATAGAGTAAGAGCTTCTGCAGAGCAGAGCGGGTAGGAAGGTACATGCCTTCTCTCGGGTATTTAAGGTCCCTTTTTTTGCACAGCCCTTTGCAGATGAGCCTCCAGCACTCAGATCTATTTTTGATGCTGCTGCCCTTAGAGTGAAAACTAAACAAATCCAGCATTTTATCTTTGTTATTTAGAGCTATGTATTAACAGGCAAAAGTTTGAAAACGCCTGACATGCACAGCGTGGCAAAGACTATGAAATTGGCACAGAGATTCACGAATAAAGCCTCTGAGTAAAGCAGGACTGCTTACAGCTACTGCGTAAACCAGGAGGAAACTCAAAGCGTGGGCGTAACAAAACCCAAGACTGAACTTAGACCACTGAGCATGACGTTTGCTGTCACAGCCACATGTTTAAATCCCCACATACATCGGTGCTGTTAAAGCACAGCAGCAAGGTGACGAGTCCGCCCAACCAGATGCCCAAAGAGCCCAAGCCCTAAGACATGGGGAATGCAGTGGAGAGGAGGAAAAAAAGATGAAATTGGAAAAGCCTATTTGCCATCAAATAGGTTCAGCAAAGGACAGAGCCAGAAGGAGGTGGACAGGACAAAAGCTGCGCAATGCTAGGGACACTTATTTCAAAGAGAGCCTCCATAAAACTTAATTAAAAACCCTGACAGAACAAAGACTCTGTTATTAAAATATATATATATCATTAATATTGTGTTTGCTGACCTGTAACAATAGCTACTGAGCACAATAAAACAAGCACATCATCACAAAAAGTGATTAATAGCAGGAAGTTCCCTTTGCAAAGCAAGTCAACTAACTTCTATGCAGGAAAGAACAGCCCACAGGAAAAAAAAAATGCATCTTTACATTTCTCCATGCTGCTAACACTGCTATGTCTGTGTGAGCACCACACAGAGCACTCATGGGGTTTTTAACTTAGCCTCTGCAGTTAGGAACTCCTTTCTGCATCTTCAGACATAAATATGCAGATGTTAAAGACAACTTTTTGCTTGATTTGGTTCAATCTGCGACCAATTTCACAGCATCCATCCTGACAGGAATCTTTTTTTTTAACAGAAATGCACTGAACTGGGACCAGAACAGCGATCACTTCATCACCCAAAATGCACCTGGATGACTTGAGTTAGAGCTTCCCTAAATTTTCTCTCGTTATATCTGCCACAATAACGGCAAAAGTATTTCTTTTATTTAAATACTTTTATTTTAAATTCTCTTGTTTGAAGACTTCCATTTAGAAGAAATACTTCTTTTAAGCCTGCAGCTCACTGCATGATATAGCCCGTCAACCTGAACTGCACTGCTCGATCGCTCCAACAAACCTCACCCGACTTTCAGTTTCCATAACCTGTGTGCAGCAGAGAGCAGGGCAGCGAAACAAGCGCTGAAGCCAAAAAGCATGAGGTGCAACTCGAGTTCCTGCAAAGCAAAAGAGGATTTACGTTTATTATGTTCATCTTGCGGGACATTGTTCTGCATGGGCAAGCACCAGCACTCAATGTCTAGGCTACAGCAATTAAATACCAGGCCGAGTGCTGACACCTCACCCTTTAATTCTCCTCACTAGGGCTTGGCGCTTCACACAGGCTAATGAAACCATTTATGCTTTTATCGTAACCAGCACAAACCACCAAGTATTTATAATGCATGTGCTGCGATGCTTGAGCTGAGCTCTTGCCAAGAACGGACCTGCAACGCTGTCCAGACCTGGCAGCACAAATCTGCTTCATCTTTGGGCTAACTTCTAAACATTTCTCCTTTAGTCAACATGCAGCATATGTATACGACAACCTATAACATTTGCACATCAATATATTATGCCTACACATCAAAACAGCATTATTCATCCCTCAACCGGTCACTGAAACACATCGCATAACCACAACACAATTTTCCATTTCAAACCTCAAAGGTGCTAAAGCAGCTTAGACTTAAGGTCTATAATGAGAAAATGCTTTTATTTTTTACATTACAAACCGATGGTGTTTGTCCTTGATTATTCTAGAAAAAACCTCTCCCGGCTGTTGCCATGCCCAGAAGAACTGAAGGGCACTCAAATCTCTGCAAGCCCTGCAGAAGTCGTTTGCCCAGCAGCAGCTAACGAGGCTGCTGGTGACTGGATCCATCGCAGGAATCCAGCTCCGCTTCAGCAACTGCTACTGGAGAGGAAGGTGGTTACTTGCACAGCACAGGAGAGTGGAAACCCTGAATGCACCAAAATTGGCTTCAGTTTTGGGCTCCTCGGTACAGGATAAACTTAACACAGAGGAGCTCAGGCTGCTGAGCTGGCTGGGGGCTGGTCCTCCCTGAAACACCCACGGAGGCTCGGAGATGGATCAGCAACAGGCACAAGTCACAGAAGGAAATTTCTGATTATATGGAAGAGAGGAATGTTTTCAGCATGAGGGCAACCAAATACTAGAACAGGGCCCAAAACAGCTGTGGGATTTCCCTCTCTGGGGATACTCAACACTCCTCTGACGCCACTTGACCTGCACAGCTGGACCAGGGGACTCCCAGAGATGCCTGCCAACCTCAGCCGTCCTAGTTTCACAAATCTACCCACGTTACTTGCCCTTCTGGCACAGAGGGCAGCTCTACACAGTGCCTAGAACAAAATTTTATAGGTCAAGGGCAGCGCAACCGCCATAGGCTTACCCTGTGCAGGATTAAACACGGTGTGTTCTTTCAGCATAAAGCACATCAGGTATGTTAAGAACAGTTCAGAGTAACAGCTGGAAAAGGACCGTCACTGGGTGGAAGCCAAATGAGTTCTACCAAATTAAATTACTTTTTGTAATTTAAACCATATATAAAATACCACTTTTTCATGATACAGGCTATGAAGCACCTGGCTTTTAATATTTATTTTACTGCTAAGTGTCTGCCAGCTCTAAGTGTCTTGTCATTCTAAAGCATTTGCACTAAATAGCCCCCTGACCACAGCAAAACAGAATATCTGGGGGAAGAAATTCCTCCCCTCTCCCAAACCACACGACCACCCTGGAACTGAGCAATTAACAAAAAAAATCTTTTGCAGCAATTAGGCTTAAGATAGAGGGTCAGTTATGACCACTTATCTTTATGCACTTCAAGTTCACACTCCCAAACTGAGATAAGGGAGAAAATTACTTTTAATCTGCGAGTACTCCAATGGAGAAGCTTTGGGTGTCAACTGAACTGAATAACAAGTTCCAGTGTATGCAATGCAGCTTTCAAGAGAACCATTACGTAAACTCAATAAGATACTCTAGATACAATTATTATAAAAGTGATTACAATACACAATTTGGGGGGAGATTTCAAGCTCTGCTGATGCAGGTGTTCTATCAGTCATGTAAGAAATAGGATTTAATGCCAGCATTAAGGGCAAATGCTCCAACCTTGGCAGCACGTTCCTTCTTTTCCAGGTTAGTGCTTAGGCAAAGGATCAAGGAATTGCCACGTAACCACAAAGGAACAAAACCAATACCAAACCAAGGCCTCCTACTTGAGTCCTCTTCCCAAATGGGGATGCTTTCCCTCCACACACTGTAATGGGGAAAAAAAGGTGGCTGAGCACTCAGCAGGCATCGGCAGATGCTGGCACGGATGGATCCGGGAGGCAGAGGCTGCCAAATCTGTAAGGTTTTCATGCACATAGTGGATGGCCCTGGGCAGAGCAGCCAAACACAGGTGTTTTCCAGCAATTTCAGACACATTGGTAAACAACCGTTTTGGTGGAGAAACTTCAGCTCAGGTTCTGCTTCGTATTTATAAAGTATCCCAAAACGGTGCTTGGTAGCTCACTGGTGTTGTGCCGGTCTCCCTGACCCAGGGGATGTTTAGGCTTCTCAGCTCCACATGGTTATTTGGAGTAAAAGAACATTTTACTACATCAGCTGGCTGATGCAGATAGTAAGCGTCTGGCAAGTTCCAGGATCAAGAAAAATCTCCTTAACTAGAGCTTCAAATAGCTTTTTCATACCGATGGAGATAAAAAATAACCACAGAACTATGAGAGGCTGAAAACAAGACACAGCTCAAGGAGGAGACTTTCCTCTCCCCCAGCATGCAACGCAAGCATCCCCACTGAGCACAAGAGAAGGAAAAGCAGCCTGTAACAGAATACTGACAGATGAAAAACACTTAATATATACTTAAAGTGACTGGCAAATAGGTTATGTAATATATTACAGCATCAAGCCATACCACAGGTTCCCCACCTTGCAAAATCAATTTTTACAGACCGAGGTTGAGCACGGTGATCTATCACGAAGAGCTGATTCTACAATTAAAACTCTCCTGTGATTTCTAGAAACAACACCAGCATGTGCCAGGACAGAATTCCTTCACAAAGGCCAGTACGTGCCCCACTGCAAGTAACGCGACGGCTCGTTCCCTCGAGATGCGTACAGGATGACGCATGTGGCACTGAGGCTGCCCTTGCTGGCAGAGCTATTGAAAATATTGAAAAATTAACAAGACCCAAATCTCAAAAAGCATTTCATACAGGCCAGAGACCCTGAGACATGCCACTCAGTGCTGGGCTTGCCTCTTCTCTTGGTAGAGGCTTCGTCGTCTCCAGAGCTGCTGGCCACCCACATCTCACCTGCCCTGAAGCTGCCGCTACGAATGACACAATTTCTCCACTTCCAAAACTGAGCGGCCACGCAGCTCGGTGCTCGGCTCATGCTGGGGTCTGGCGCTGCTGCCCGAGCATCTCCCATAGCTTTGGAGCTCATCGGGCACTGCGTCGAGCTGTGCAGAGGCAGCCCTCGCCCAGCGCCTCACGTGCTTCCAGGAGTGGGGTGGCGCGGGTCCTCCGGCGCGCTGCTTGGCACAAGACCAACCCTCAGCCTCTAATTTAGGGAGAGGGACACGGTCTGGCACACTCCCCCTGGACACCCGCCAGCCCCTGGAGGAGGCCTCTCAAGGTCCCTTCAAAGCCCTGTTTTTTCCTCTTTTTTTCAAGTAATGATTCCACAAGGGGCCATAAACGTCTAGAAGCCAAGTTTCAGCTTCCCACTACATACTTGGACAGCCCCGACAGCACTAGAAACTGAAGTGTTCCCTGCTCAGGCCTGACACAAGTTTTCCTGTAGTTTGTCACCAAAATCAGTGCCACAAACCAAAATGCAGGAGAAAGCGTCCCTAACGTCAAACCTTCCATCTGGAAGCTCTTAGCGGAGGCACGGGGTCGTTATGTATATTTTACACACATATTTTTGTGATTTTCCCAAGAGAAATATGTGTAATGAATAAAAACAAAAACACGTTAGCAGCAACAAAAACATACCACTGTAATAGGAAACCCAGCTTGGCTTCTGCGCGTGTTATCCTTCCTTTTAGACCTCGGCTACTTTTTGCTAGTTACAGGCAAAAATAATACACCCTCCCCTAAAAAACTGTCCGAGCTCTGCCATTGAGCCGACGCAATAAAAAACACATTTAAACTCTGCCATGGAAAGCCATGTTGCACAAGAAAGGACGTGGTGAAACGGCAAGACAGAAGCCTCCACCTCATCGCTGATCTTCTCCTGGATTATATAAATAATCCGCACCTTCTCTTGAGGAGATTCCCAGATTTCAAGTGCTGTTTGTGTACGCGCCGCATCAGAGTTGGGCGCAGCATGCCCAGGGAGGATGGCTTGCTCACCCAACAGCAGCTTCACGTGCTTGGTGTTTTCTGCCGATTGCAACACTTCAGAGGCAGTTCCTGTCATCCAGCCCAGCCACAAGAACGCCTTTTCCCCTTCTGCAGCGCAGTTCGAGCAGTCAAATGGGAGGAAAGGGAACTTGAACATGGCTATTGCTAAGTATTTACAATGGACCACAATCTTCTCTCTGGGTAGCACTGAGCAAAATAAATAAATAAAAAAAAGGAACAACTGGCTCATCTGTGACCAGAATATTTGATAAACCCTGGGAAAATCAAGGGCTGGCACTGGCTGCTCACAAGCAGCAAAAGGGAAGTCTCAGAGATCAATATATTTTTATTGACCTAAAACAAACAGATAATTTGTCTGATCAGAGGACGTGATTGCTTAAAAAAATGTATTTTCAGCCATTAGGTAAAGCAAAACAGAGAATTTAACAGGTATTGCTTTCCATTTTCCAACAGCATAGGATTGGAGCATTTCTGAGGCTGTGATGGAGATATTTCCTATGAAATGGAAAAGGTTGCGAGGGCAGGGTGAACACGACACCGCCCCGTTGGCTACCTGCGGAGGAAGGAGCAGCTGCGATGCGTGGCGCAGAAGCGGTGCAGCACGGGCACGGCACCAGAGCGCTCTGCCATGCCTCCCAGCAGAGCATCGGCTCTCACCGCAGAGCACGCCCTGCCCAAATCCCCTGCTCGGCTTTGCACATTATTTTCCATTGCCATTGAGGCCAGTATTTATGAGTTAAAAAAAAAAATCTGAAAAAATAAAGCCCTGAATGAATCAAACGAAGGGGAGCATGCTAAGACTCGTGCTCAAGTTTTCATGGCAGCGAGCCATGCTGCATCAAACACAAAACCAATGCGGATGCTCGTCCACCGTTTTCTAGCCTAGCTTTGCTGAAAGGTGAGCATTTGGGACTTCGCTTCAAGTACTGAAGTCATCAAGTTTGCAGTGGAGGTTTGATGGGTAGCAGAGCAAACCAAAGGCGAAGGAGCGCAGTTTTTTTTTTTTTTTTTTTTTTTTCCTAGAGCCACATCTGTGAGCCATCAACCCTCCTTTTGGGATCTCCCTCCTTACGTTGGGAAACATTTCCAAAATTTTGCAGCGAAGGAAACTGGGGTCCTCCCAGCAGTAAGCTCGTTTTACTGCACGAATTAACCGATCCCCAGCTGCAGGGAGCCAGGAGGAACATGCTGCATCCTCAAGGATGCCTACAAACCGCAGCGCAAATTACGTCTCCAGAGGCATTTAATAGCACTTAGCTTTGCAATCTCTTCAGCCTTCATATGTAATGGCTTTCACTCGTTTTGGGGAGAGCAACCATTTAAATCCTGATTGTTCTTCAAAAGAATGTAGCCACTGCTAGAAGTACAATACAGTGTGCGTGCATTTAAATCATAAAATTTTCAGAAATAAGGGTGTGCGATGGCCGGACAGACCATGGCTTGCTCAGGATGAGTGATGTTCTGCTGCTTGTGCGCCAGGAGCCGTGCACCTTTATTCCATGCTGCAACACTCACGTGCCTGACAGCACAAAATACGAGGAAAAGACACTGGGAAATTCACGGGGATGCTACTTGCCTTTCACTAGTGAGTTAACGGGAACTCACACTTGGTTTTCCAAATAATTTCCTGCGAATAAGCGATGGCTGCTCCAAAGACGCCTTCACTCGAGTACACGCTCGTGACATTCCCTATTTTCCCAAAGTGGGGCTTCCAGCTGACAGCTGTATGCAGAGCTTCTGTAACCTCTTTTCTGTTCAACTGCCTGATAAACCCTCTCTGGCTAGAGGTCTTCGAGATGGGAAACAGCCATCGCGCTCCATCTCTGTGTAGTTACACAAACAGTGCACTCAATTTGCTCCCCTTGTAGAAGCCTGCAAGCTCTGCACCATTACTATTTACACCGACCTTCCTTCTTTCAAGCTTTCAAGAACCACCACAGCGTGCTGAAGCATTTCAGCAGTTCTTCTCTAACAAAACACATTGTAAAGCAAGAAAAATCACGGCCTGATACTAGCGTTGTGGTAGCTGGAATGGGATAAAGATAGATGTGCAACAAATTTTGTAGGCGAAAGTAAATTTGTCTGTCATTGAAACAACTGGAAAAGCGAACAAGGTTTCACATACACACAGGCCTTTTGCCAGCCTGCAGCAAACCTCAAAGCTCGCATACAAATTCAGAGTAGTTTTTCTCAATTTAGCACGAGATTCATTGGTAGAACCCAGTGGGAGAAAAAACCCTTAGCCAGAGGAGCACAGGAATGTGAAAAAGGGAGCCAGGAAGGGCGAAACCCAGCACTCCCTGTGCTAAGCAGCGATATGCAATTTATACCCTACATAAAAACACATTTTCTTCTGTTATTTGGAAGTGGGTGGCTACATAACACATAGCAACGGCTGCACCACATCGGAATAAAGAGTGGGCCACAGATAACCATGCTTATCTTGTAAAAAAAATGAACTGTGAAGCCACATTTGCAAGGCAAGGGAAGGATTGCACTTGTTCCCTGGATGGGAAGGGGCTGTGCCGAATCCCTCCCAGCAGGACTGAGGCCGGAGAGCGACACACAATGCCGAGGGTACGAGCATCCTTCCCAGGTGAGAAGCAGAGTTTACTTGCTCCTTCGTGCATCACCCGCTTCTGAAGCCCTGAATCGGATGGCAGGCAGCAATCTGTTCTCGTTACACACCGCCCCAACGTGCTGAAGCCGATGAGGAAACCAAGGAGGTGACTGCTCAAGCGTTCTGCAGTGCCCGCCACAGTGCTAGCCATTATCCGCACTTCACACCAACCTCCAAGAACTAAATGCTGGAAGCAATGCCTATGGCGAGGGAGAACGGTGGCTCTGCGCAGCCAAAAATCTCCACGTGCATCACTTGGAGTGATCTGGAAAGGTTTCTTGGGGTAGAACTGAAGGAACTTTCCCTTAAACAACACAGGACATGCTGTCCTGAAGTGGAGTTCAAGTGACAAACTCAGCCACTCTGTTTGCATTTGGGATGATGTGAATTGATTTGGAAACCACTTAGAATTCTGTTTCCTTTTTGCATATAAAAGATGCATGCAGCACCCAGCAGAAATTGCTGGAGCACATTTATTTGTTCCGAATGGGAAGCACAGGGATGCTGCTTCAGCCTTATAAAATAAGAAGACCATTAGTGGTAGCTAAGGGGAGTTTGCTTGCATCTTTGTCTTTGAAGAGTATTAAATGCATCTCTTTATTGACTTTAATCAGCAAGCAAAACACTACATTAAAAAATTAAACGCATCTGAAAACAGCATTTCTTCTCTACATAGCTCTGCCTGCATTTTAAGGAGGAGGAATGGCAAAGGAAGCTAAAAACTGACAAAAAGGAAAAGTACAGAATGAAACCTTTCTCTCTGCTAAGTGGGCATTGCTGAGCCTTCATCCGCTTGTTTATAACCACTGGGCAGAACAGCAGCACGATTGTCCTACCTCGCGCTGGCCTGCTTTCAGCAGGAATGCTTTGGTCATTCGGCCCCTGGCATCAGATACACGACGCTTTTACTCTGGCAGTCTCTCCTTTCTGCCATTTCTTCCCTGTCTCTCCCTTTGGATGCCATCCAGGCACGCAGGATCTGCTGAAAATTCATCAGCTGCCTGGCTCAAAGTGGCTGTAATAATTAAAAGTGAGGTGGAAGCTGAAACAAGGCATGGAAAAAATCCCACGTTGTCAGGGATTGTACAGAAAAGGAAAAAAAAGGGGGGGAAAGGAGGGGAATGAGTGCTGAGGAGCTGCATGTACCTAAAAACATTGTTTGAAGATCAGTGGTGCTGAACAAGAGCATCACCATTAGGGGGTCACACCTGGGCACCATGCTGTGAACGGGATCAAGATCCCGAATGAGCCTAAAAACAATGCATTTAGACCCAGTACTCTAAAACACCCCACAGGGGCAGCTTTTTTCTCTAACATGAAACATTTAGTGACACATCATGGTTTGTATTTGTTTTGTTAAGCCTTGTCCTTTTCTACTTGCCTCTGTCTCAGACGCTACCTCATTTAACGTGGCAATCTGTCCTCAGAAAGACTTTTTCTTCAGAGGCAATGACTGTGCAGGTGAATTCACACAAATAAAATCACATTCAGTGTATTTTCTCCGCTCACCGGGTACTCTCTGCCTAAAGTCATATTAGAAATCGAAAAGAAGCTGCATGTATAGGTTACTGCATTTATAAGTGCATTTATAAGCTACTGCATACTTAAGTAGTTCAGGGAGTATTACTGCACTTGAAATTCTCTCCATGCCATACCAGAAAACAAATGCATCAGAGATAACTCATGTGATAGGCAGAAGCAGGTATTAACATCTCTACCTTGAATTACTGACGGATTTTAGCACCGACTCACCGAACTATTAGCCTTGCACACCCCCTAACCCAGCCCACGGCACCGGACTACAGCAAGATGGGCACAAGGAACTGGGCTGATGTGCAATTCGGCTGTGAGGAACAAAATGGCACCCAAAAAGAAAACGTTTCCCTAATTTCTCATTAAGAAACTGTCAGCATGTGCAAGTGCCCTATCCAATGATGCTTCCTTTTCCAGAGAAATGCTACTTTTGCTATCTCATGAGCAAAATAATGTGTGGATCCGGCTACTCGGGAAGCAGTGAAAGCAAACTAGAAAGGTAGAAATGCAGAGGTTTCTCTCCAAGTACAGAACTTACTATTAAGTTAAGACCTATTTTACTTCTCAAATTTCCAATTGAAAGCTAGCGACTTAATTAAACTCTCAGGAAAAATTAGTGCTTAAGATCTTTCAACACTACAACCATAAAGCAATTTAAGAATTACAACCATTGAAGTCCAAACGCAAACTTATGACTCCTGCAGACTTCAGCACAGCTCACACAGATCCTTTATAAGCTAATGCTTAGGACAACCTAGTTATTCAGAACGCTTCGTACTCTGTCAGAGTAGGAATAACCAGAAACCCTCTCTTCTCAATAGCCATTTCTCCTCTCAGCTAGCTACATGCAATTTTCCTGCTGACTAGATGCAATTAATACAGAAAAATAGAAATATTTTGCTTATTTATGATTATACTTTAATGAAATTTTCCCAGCATCAAGAAACAGTGAGGGCAGAAACAACTGATCTAATTGATCCACAAGAGTTTTGCAACCTAAATAGGGGAAAAAAAGACTAAACATTCCTAGAGTGCCCAACTGTTCGGGTCAATATTGCTCGTAGCACGACAAACACTCCATTTTCACACAGCGAAGCCCTCGCTAATAGCTTATGGAGTTCTTTAAAAGCCTAGCAATCAATAAAATGCAATTTAAAAACTTAGTCAAAGGGGTCCACTAATGCCATAGAGATTAAGCAGACGCTGACCCAACATTTCCTCTAAACTCTAAAATTAGCCTAAGGGACAAGCTTGCCATTGCGATCAAACTTAGAGGCAGAGACGTAAAGAAAAAGCACTACATTTTGTATTCTACCATTTTTAAATGCATCCAGCTCCAGGCTCACACCATGCAGATATTCTCGAGCGGGTAATTCTTGCATGGATGCAGACAGTCCCACCAAGATGAGGCTGTGATACACGGGGTTGTGACTGCATTAGTGCTTGGCTGAAACGACAGCACGGTGGTTTCCCAAAACTCAGAGCAACCCCAATCCCAGTTATTTATCATTTCACACCCTCGCATGGTACCAACAACAGGAAAAGCCTGGAGCTCTGACCTCATTAAGCTGTAATTGCACAGTCCGTCAGCAGACACATTTACTCATCCAAGTAAGCGTCCACTCTGTCAATAACCCAGGCTGATAAATTTAATTAATAACCCCGCTTGAAAACCAGGCAAACTTCAATAAGTGCTTTTTTTTTTCTCTCCCAAAATCTTTCTCTTTTCTCCCAGCTTTATTGAAATTATTCAGCTTTCCTGTACCAGATGAAAACCAGATGTCCTACAGAGTGAATGGCTGCACAAGCCAGGAGAAACCAAGACAGCAACAAGCAGGTCCCACCCATTCATTACCCCTATATTTCACTCATGCCATAAGGCTATTTATATTGCATCTCTATTATTACAAATATTATAATTGTGATGTAATTCTGGAAACCACAATTTTCTCCTCTGTAGCAGAGGAAAGGAGAAAGCAGCAAGCAAGTTAAAAGGCTCCAGCAAAGTTTCTTTGTGCTGCATAAGCACTTTCAAAAGCTTCACTCACATTTTGCGACATTAATGCCAATATTATGGTTTGTAATCCCTTTTGAAGCAGCCCAAGCCCAGTATTAATCCAGGCTTACTGGCTCTTGGATGCCCACTTGCTGTACTTACAACAGGAAAAAAAGGAAAGGAGCCTGCGCACACACACACAAGGCAATTCAGGAGGTTATCGCCACACGTGTTTTTCAGGGAATACTGAAGGTGATTCTTCATTTACAGTCTGCATCGGGAACGGAGCTGTACTGGCAGTGGGCAGCTGCCTGATGCAAAAACAGGGAGTGAGAGAAAAATCACAAGTGATTCGCACACTGCCTGTCTACACACGTGGGCAACAGCAGGGCAGGTGACCTGACCTCGGTGAATCTCCAGGCGCACATCCCCAGGAGGGCACAGTTTTCCTGCAAACTGCTCCATCTTTGCTCACCCAAAGGTTTTGGCAACAGAGCTCTCGGACTAGAATCACTCGTACGAGGGCCATTAAGAGCAGCTGCGATGCAGAACACAGGAACAGGTTCTTCTCTGCTACAGTTTGCAGAAAAAGAAAAGTGAGTGGAGAAACAAGCCCTGTCAGGCTGGATTTGCTGCACAAAAATCAATGGCCAATACGTGCCTGTATACAGGCAGCCTATGCATAGACAGCAATGCTCAATGGCAATCACAGATCACCATCGGGATACAGAGCTCTTATTTTGGGCAATTCACCTGATTTCTTCAAAACTGACTTAATACTTAAAATACACCAACAGCAAGCTAGTTTTGACATCCTATTCAGCTGCCAGTTACACACACGTGTCCTGCAGTCCCACCTTCAGCTCCTCAGCAGGGCCACCTGCGAGCAGTAACACCCCTCGCCTTCAGTCAAACACGGCAGGTAAAACAGCAGGGACGTTTCACCAAAATATTTTCTGTGTCCTCCACAGATGGATGCGCTTTCCCATCACAACAAAAGGCTTCGCTTATGTTATCATCTGCGTTCCTCCGCAGCTTGAGAATTAAGTTTAGGTACTGCGTTTTAGGAGGAGGATGCCAAAGCACACACAGAAAATTTTCTTGGTTTTAGGTGATTGACCATTTTTTGGCCTCCCACATGGCACCTGCGACGCAGCCTCGCGTTCAGCATCCATGATCTCAATGCATGCAGAACACCAGCGTGTGCCCTCCTCAAGCTGAGATCCGGCGAAGGTGGAAATGTTTCCGTGCTGTAGTTTCTCCTGGCAAGCAGCTTGTGCTGCGCACCAGCCGGGCCCCATGAGGCACACAGGGAAGAGCAGTGCCCGTGTCCCCTTCTGCAGGGCTCATCTGCTCTGGGACGGAGGGGAGCGAGCTAGAATTAACAAGAGCAACCAAATGCAAAAATTGCATGTTACGTTTGGCAGCAGGCTGGTATTAGATCACTGCGAATCCCAGCTTAAGCCCCTTAATAAAGTTCAAACATGAATTTCCTGACTAAGGTAAAAAGCCTGGCTAAAATTTATGAACTGCTGGCAAGTTTACCGCTATCCCAGAGGCCTCCAAATACCAAGACAACTCTGGCCCACAAATGCAAAGTTCAGGCAGATACCTTGGATACATTCCTCTTTTAGCATCACTGGAGCTAGAGCCTAGACAATGAAGAAACAAAATTTAGCAAGAACAGAAAGGTACTCTGGTGAAAATAAGAGGTTTGATTAATCCACAAGAGGCAAAATATCCATTTTATGCATTATGAGACCATCACTGTCTGACAGCAGTGATTTCAGGGCTTGCTCTGAAGCACAGCTGTGATGAGACACCCGCAACATTTTTTTCTGTTTTTGCAAATGATCGAGTTACTTCAGCAATAAGGACACAACTTACTAGAAGGCACCCCTACCTTTTCAGAGCCTTAAACTAAATGGCAGAGCATTATTGCCAAAGCTCACAGAGTTTATTTTCAATTAAGGAGTGGATACAAGCCTTGCACAGAAGGGCATTTAATTTCCTGCTTAGGGGAGGCAACCCAAATCTTCCTCAGCTCCATCAGACACAGCCTACTCCACCTACCACGCAGCTGATTCATATCTCTCCCTTGAATAATGCCTTACAAGAAGTCTCATTGTACTCACTTCAGAGCTCGCTTCTTATCTGCAGGGTGAGGAGCATTTACAGTCAAGACGAGGATCTGCAGAGTCTGGAGAATTCAGAACGCCAAGCTGGCAGCATATGCAAAAGGGCAGAGAGAGGCAGAGTCGTCGATCAGGCTGCAGCACTCGGCAAATGCAAGCTGCACACAGGAATATGGTTCTGCAGGTTGTAAATAAAGTGGGGCTTGCCCCACTCAATTCAGAGGTGGAAGAAATGCTGACTTGCCTGATATTTGTCACTAAGTATCTATTAACAGCAGCAGACGCTCTTTCCTCTGACATTTTCATTTATGTTTTGGAAACAAACAAAAAACACCAGAATTTTCTGCTCCTCAGGATGACTTTCTAGAGCAACAAGATCTCCTTCATTAGAAGCCACCAGTGCAGCACATAAATTCGGTAGTTTCACAGTGAAATTTGGAAGCTGTGGGAAGAAAATCCCTAAATGAACCCCACACACCTGTAGCGGAGAGACTCAGCATTGCCCCCTGTATCTGCCCCCACCAGCCTGCATTTCTGTAACTACAAATATAAAGAAAGCAGGAATTCTGCAATAGAGAAACTAGTTTCATATTTTATTGAAATTAGCTTGGTCTCTTCCTCAGTCAGTTCAATGTGAGCAAGGAGGGAACAACAGGGATGCGGTGGTACTACCAAACAACTATGAACCATTATAAGTTGCCTATCACAAAAAAATGTAAGAACCAAAAAGGTGACGTCAGAATTTTATCCTTTCCTCCAAATTTGGTAGAATTCCACAGAACAACGGCATTGCTGACACCGCAAGGGTCATCTGTAAATTTTAATTATTTTGGAAACCAGAGGCTGGACCAGTTTTTGCATGTGCAAGCCCAGTTGCAGCTATCGCCGGCAAGCACGCAGCATCACTCCTTCCTCAAACTCTCCTGAAACCACTTCCACTTCCCAAGGCAGCCCTCAGATTTGAAGCAGATGAAGGCTTTAACACTTGGCCCTCACCTTGGACACAAGCATTTTTATTCACCTGCTTTCATTCTCATCTGGTGTCCCTCACGCAGCTCCTTGTCCACGATCCTGATGAAAAATAAGTAAGTACATCTGCGTACTTTGGGGCAATCTGCAGATATTTGATCCCTACTACAGTTGCTGCATAGGAATCCCATGTCTCTGCTTTCATTCCCTTCAACCAAACACAAGGATGCTACAGATCTGGAAAATGCTGACAAAATACAACCACATTTTGTTATTGCACTATGGCCAGAAATTGCTTTCAGAACCAGAAATTGCTTTTTTTTCAGCTTTCTCTCCCTGTCACCAAACTCATCCTCTTCCCCCACAGTTACTGGTACAGCCACCCATTTTCTGAGACGTGCTCTCTCTCTGCAAAACCTCGCTTTCCTGAAAGTGGCAATGAGGGGAGTTTTTGACACAGTGAGAGCCTTTCAAACAAAGTTACAGATTTTGCACTGCTGGGCTGAACGTAATAATTCTTCATTCACTGCAAGGCACCTAAGATATATAAAAATAAATTTCATGCACTCTTAAATTTTTTCTTAATCGCTTTTTTCTTGAAATTCATACTTTGTGTGTGGCATTAGCACTTCTTAAGTATTTTAATAGGAACTGCTTGACAACCATTACAGTACACCCTGCTACCAGTCTGCCCATAGCAGACTGTACTGCCCCACACTAAATTGACCACTTTGATAAAAGTATTTAACACATCCAAAAATGCTTAAAAAAATCAGAAATAATCCTAATTCCTACTTCTCCTAGTAGGATTAGTGGATTATATGGTTTCTCGGTACCTTTTGTAATGAAGCTGACACAATCAGCCCTCATGACTGTAAGTAATGGTTCTCCATAACTGCAAACTGCCCCAATTTGGCTAAGTTTGGAACATGATTTCAATTCTTAAAAAACATTGCAACATCTCTGCTTCTATTCTGGCTTTACCCACGCCTGTTGTCAGGGTTAAGACTCTTGAAAACTGAAACACATCCTCTGAAACCTGCTCAGCTCTCACAAGAAGGAACTGAATTATTCATCTCGGGTCTGGACGAGCACACCCGCAGAGGATGACTGCCGGTCCTTCCTCTAGGCGCTGTTCGTTGCATCGGCTCTGCAGTCATACCAAAAATGTTAAGTGTCACGTAGCTGTAAGCTGAGTTTTTATGGAACTGCTGCAGGGTTGAAAATAGGAAACCCTTACTGGCTTAGCAGCCGGGAGCACAACAGCAGGCAGCGCGCCGGTGGTGCTGCCTGGATCAAGATCACTGACAGCAGTCACCACAGACTTCACGTAGTCCAATAGACCCCCTAAAGTCCATCCAGACCTACCACACTGATTTCTGACGCCAAACGAGGGATTCCCTGAGCCCCAGGTGACTGAAAGCCATGGGCCAGCAGGGAAGCATCACCTGCCCTGCTCACTCTGCTTCCCAAGGACACGAGGAAGGATGAGGTGAAGCCTTCATCGCGCAGCCCAGACTTCCCAGCTGTAGGGAAGGAACAGGACCTTGTGGAACATCATTTGGGGGAAGGATTGTTCCCTCGCCCTCTCCACATGCCCAGCTTTAACTGGGCTTGACCTCCGAGCAATATTTAACTTTGGGGGCTGCAGCAGCTAAGCAGCTACCTGCCTATGCCCCGCTGCGCTGCCCCACTCACTGATCTGATTCCTGTTAAAACCGCCAGCAGCAGAGCTGTTTGGTCAGCGCGTGACATACTTTGTTTGGCTTTGTATTTAGCAGGTGCTGGGACCATGACGAAGCAGCAATCTTCTCCAAGCTGCGGAAGAGACCAGAGCAACAGCAGACCTACAGCTTCAGGGCTCCATGAGATGGTGACAACTGCTCATTTGGTAAGTCTTGGTTTTAGACTTTTTTTTTTTAAATATAAACCTAAATAATGGTCATTATTCCCACAGATGTTCATGTTCTACTTGCAGTCATTAAAGAACACGCTGACTTCGCTCTTCTTACAGGAAGATGTAAGGGAAATCAAGCAGAAACGTCGCGTGGATTCAGTTGGCTCCCAGGTGGGTCTTCAAAGGGAACCTCCTGGCCAACCCCACCTGAGTTTCAGTGTTCCGAGACCGCTCAGACCCAAACAAAATCCATGTTTTTATCAGAGTACAGTGCAATAGGAGGCGTTCAGCCACAGGACCAGGTTGGGGCTCATCAGAACTAAAACTCTGGAGACACACGTGTGGACTCGGCCTTGGCTGCTTCCCTCAGCACAACAGCTCCCTGCGGTGCTGAACTGCTTGCTAACGTACACGTACTATATATACGCGCCCCGTAACATATGCTTGCGTACTTATCTTCTAATTCCCATCAAGGGCAGCTAGGTAGTACAGTACCTTTAAAAATAACAGTGCTTGCAGACCTGCCCCAGCTCATACAGAGAAGCAAAGCAAAGGAGGAACAGGAACAAAAGCCAGGCATGTGCACCCACTCTGAAAGCAGCCCTGGTCGCTTAGGTTTATACAGAAAAAAGGTTGATTTAGAAGAAAAATAGTTAATTAATCATGCTTACTCTGTCTCCACTGCACAGCAAAAATGAAGTAACAAAACCAGCTACCATATTATAAATAGCAAGGGCAGGGGGGTTGGAACCAGATGATCTCTAGGTGTCTTCCAACCCAAGCCATTCTGTGATTCCATGACTTGAGGACACTGAGACTTGACTCCGAAGCTTTTATCTGCTGTCTTGGAAAGCAATGTGTTGGCATTCCCAGTGCTCAGGAGGATGCTGTAGCTGAGTCTTCAAGCAGGCAAGGGGCTATCGTAGGGTATGGGTCCTTGGGCAACACGCAGGGTTTGGCAGCGAAACCCTGCACTCTCCAGAGAGGTTTAATGGGGAGCACTCATGTTGTGTGCCTGTAACAGCCACATGGACAGCAGAAACAATTAAAAAGCCAAAATTCATCAACTGCTATTTTGCGTTAATTACCAATTATTCTGTAACTAGAACACCACGGCTTTTTCCAGTGCTGTACCAACTACATAAGGGCTGGGACTTCTGCACCTCTGTTATCGATACTGATTCCTCATAGAAGCCTCACTGAGTAGCAGCAGCTCGATCTTCCTTTAAAACATCACTTACCAGGTGCTACGTTATCACTGCACAATCTCGTGGAAATGAAAGAAAAGCTTCATAAAGTGTGCGCTTTCAAATTCAGGTTAAAATAAAAAGCTTAACGCAAAACCAAATAACAGATAAACTGAAGAAATATACAGGCTAAGCCACTAGAAGAAAAAAAAAGCGTTAATGAAAAATCAACAGTCCTCTAATACCATATAACGCTGACGTAATTAAAAAAATGCTGCTGCAAAATAATTCTGAGGGTGACAATGCACATGCTTTCAAACCAGAAGTATTAATCTGGATTCACTATGGTAGCACATAAGCATGAACACACGGCCCCCTGCTAGGGACAGACTCAGGATTATATACCTCAGTAGAGGAAAAAGGTGAAACCCTGAAAGAATGAAAGAAAACTAAAGAAAGAGGATAAAAATGGAAGGGTATGAATGAGAGCAAATGGCAAAGCAAAGTAATTTGCCCAAAAAAGATGGTGAGGGGGCTAAGGAACACAGGAGGGAGGAAAAGACAAGGACGTGGGGAAAAAACGGGATATTTGGACTTGAAGGTTCAATAAAAAGCACTGCACTCATCAAGGTCAGGGCTTTACTTGTTGTTTCCACCAGGGGAAACAAAATAGCTGCTTATTCTTAGGGGTAGAGAAAAAGGCCCTTTCCCATAAACCTGCTTTAGTAACTGATCGATTTTCCTGCAGCCACCTCAGGTCAGAAATCACCATTTCCGTCATTCGAACATAATAACATGGCTTTTGAATTGGGGTAGTGAAATATTTGCTGAGGATAGCAAATAATGGAGAAAAAGAAAAGTCAAATTCCACCACCGATGCAGTCAATCTGGCTGTTCCACAGCCTCTAAAGAAAAAGGACTGAGTAATTCCGAACCGGAGAAGTGGATGAATGGCACACTCTGACACAGAGGCAGAAAGTGTAAAATATCACGAGCTAAAGAATAACAGCATTTTGGAAGGACTGCTGAAAAGCATTTAGTGCATGGGCATTGCTGTATGGCTCCTTTGTGTCGCTGCTGCTGTCAGAGGCCTGCATGAATTCTTCTCACATTAGACATAATCTGTATAATCTCTGCGAGCTGTTTCCCCTCTGGCCTTCCCGTGCATTTGGAAGAGGCGAAAGCAATGCTCAAATCCCAGCTGCTGCACCAAACTTCCATGCCTAACTCAGACCACACATGAGATCAGTAATAATTGTACATACTACAGGCCAAAAGTTATCAAGAGCAAGCAAAGAGCGGATGTAAATCCCTATTTCAGATGTAAAACCTCTCGAGACACTTGGCACAACCTCATGACTTGAAATGCTGCGTGCAGTTGGCTTCTGGTGACAACCTTGTCCCGTGCTGCTCAGGTACCCCAAAGGTCCAGCACATGCCCAAATCTTGGAGCTCACTGATTTTTTGCTCCATTCAAAAGCTCTTTGTTGCGCTCTGAAGCATTCAGAAGCATCTACTGCACTTCTGGCAGGGAAGCAGTGTTTTCTCCTAGCCTCAGCCAGCTCCTCAACTGCTGCGAGCAGCTCCCTGGCTTGACTCAGCTCAGGAAGAGGAGGGACGGAGCCTGCTCGTGACAACGGCCAAGTTCTATACAATAAAATTAAATACCTTTTAATTGCTGCTTACGTATTCCTCCAGCAATCTAACAAGTAGAAGAAAAAGAAAAGATGCTAGACTTCCAGGCCTAAAGGTTGAAGCTGTAACTTTCACAGATCTGCTGGAGGTGTAAAATTGTTCCAGAAATTAAAAAAAGACATTGCTACGGCGCTGTTCGTAACATCTCAGTACAACCCCCCACCTATTGGGAAGGCACGTAGCATTGCCACCACTACGAAAGGCTGGCTGTTATTTTCTAAACGCAATTCAAGCCACCAATTCTTTTTTTTTTTTTTTTTGGCACAGACGATGCAACCACACATCAGTGAATGACAGCAACAGCTCCCATCCACAGCCAGCAGTGATCGTTAGCCTGTCACAGAAACATTTCTTTTTGTTATTCTTTTTTTTTCAAAAGCAATTGAGAAATCCCCACTGGGACATTTTTAAGATGCATGCAAACAGCTGCTTAGAAAACACGTCTGGTTTTCGTAGCTGCAGTGCTTCTTGCGACAACTGAGATGTCAGCAAAGCTCCGGCTGCTGGATCGATCCGGCACAGGCTCCTGGAGCTCCGGGCATGTCCCAAACCTGCCTGGGGACATGTGGCCATACCAGGGCCAGGGGGCAGTTTACTACTGTTTGCATTTATGCTGAGAAATAAAGAAAAATCACATGGTCTGATAAATCAACTTGCACTCAGGCCACTCCAGTGGAGCTGACACGTGCGGTTTGTCTCTCGCTGTCCTGAGCGGAGGAGGACACTCATGATCCTGCTGGGGCTGGGCTTTCCACCTGTACAAGATTTAAGACTATGAAAATAAAAGTTCATCCTGATGTTTTTAGCTAATATAATTAAAGGGAAACCAGCATCTTCAGCCACTGTCATAAACAACTTTTTAAAGTTCGTATTGATTAGAAGTAGAATGAAACGATAGTTAACAGTAAAACGCTCCTGCATTACAACTCTACATACAAGATTTCAAACGCTGCTACCATTTAATGGAAAAATCTGGAAGAAAATCCCAAGAGTGAAGTTACTGCCACGTCACAAAGATCAAGCGTCTACGGTACGAACTTGAACTCCTCCATTAAATGCTTTGCAAAAACCAAACGTGCATTGTCTACAAAGCTGTTTTGTACCAGCTTGCAGAGATCCACCCCCAGAAGTTAACAGAAAATACGGGGATGCTTCCAGACTTCTTCCTTCTCCTCAAGACCCATAGCAGTGGATAATGACTTTCCCAAAGCCAAAGGAACGCTTTCAAGAAATAAAATAAAATCCAGTTAGCCTCCCAAAGTTTGTATGGCCACTAGGAAAAGCTCTTCAGAACTTATAAGCATTCCTAGTCTGAAGCCACTGTAAGAAAAAAAGGAAGACCTGACCCTCTTGCCTTCCTCCTCACCCTGCTGAGGCAGCCACCAGGAGCAGGTCTCCCTACCTGAAAAGAAAATCCGTAACATTCCGATTTTCTTTCAAAACACTAGCTTAAAGTTAGGACTAGAGGAGCTTAGAACCAACCTGAAAGCCTCTATGATTTTATGAAGGTGAGCCACCCAAGGGCTATTTTCCAGCTGGACATTCCCTGAAGCCACTAGCCTCTGGCTCCCAAGGTTTACATGACCATGATCCGTCTCCAACAGACCTTGACGGATGAGAGTGAAGCGCGGCTGTGGCGTGCATTGCACCTTTCAAGTCAAGAGTTCCAAGGTAAGAAAGACAGGAGACCTAGGTTTCCTGGTCTTCCCCCAACATGGAAAGTAATGAAGCCCCATTTGCAATAAAAATGTCTAATGTTCTTGACAAGTAATAAGCCCTTGAACTATTAGCGTATATCTAAAATCTTAACTTCACCTTCATACCTTGCACCTTCGGGTTAGTATTTATATCAAACACTGGCACAATTTTCATCTCTTATTTAGATAGGAGAGAGAGATCTAATTTCAGACAAGCTCGTGCTTTTATATGCTTGAGTCTTAGCTAATTATACCCTAGCTCAACTATCTGGGAATTAAAGTGGGTCCCATAACTTCTCCCCATCGACTCCCCTGCTGCAGAGATAACGCACTATTAAAAACCTCCCCTTGAAAAGGAATCGGATCCTGCATAACTTCTGGAGCCACAGTTCGCTGACTCCATGCTGGAGAGCCACAGCTTAGTGGTTCTGAATAAATGCTTCGTGTGCGGTGTAAGCAGCAGAAACGGAATCAAGAGCAAGTGCCATTTTATTGCATGCATGTTCTTCCCAAATATTCCATAATTTCTGTCAAAACTGGCAAGCTTCAAGTCCAAACCTAAGTTGGAAAACGGTCTGGTGATTACAGCATGGAGAAGAACAGGTTTTGATGCTGAACGACGTGTAGGAAAAAAAAACACCCCAAAATCACTCAACTCCAGTCAATCTATGACATCAGGCTTGGACAGTTCTGGCCAAGTAGCTCTGACCTATTCAGTTTGGACTGTGAGCTGTGAATATTTGGGTTAGGTGAATTAATTCAGTGAATTAATGCCATCAAGAGAGGCTGAGCAGCAGCTCTGCCAATGCACATGCTCCTGAAGATAAAAGAGTGAGGCGTGGCAACACTGCATAGGAAGACCTCAAGAAACCCACCTCTGCTTCCATCTCAGGACGAAATATCGTAGTGGGACCCTAAGTGATTTGAACAGATTTGTAAGGTAGAGATGATTGTTACAAAACTGGCAACAGTCATTAAAAGACCATATAATACACACAAAATACCTTAATTTTTCAGTGCAAGATAACTAGAGGGGAGCAACCGCTTTGCACGTGATGTTTATTCCATGGAGTTCCGCTATTTTACACTAGGTTAGACACACTAGTGTCTGGAAAATCCTGCGATAACAGCACTTTTCTGTAGAGCAAACCTTTAACCGCAGCTTTTGGAATGCAAATGGAAGTGGAAAAATCTCTTGTTCTGTGTGTTGCTTATTTCTCTCCAAAAAAAAAAAAAAAGAGAGAAATTATTGGAGTAAAATGTTTCACTAAAGGACATATATACAAACCTACATGCACACGAACGCCTGGCACACTTCCTTGATGCTTCCTTAAATAGTATCAGGGTTGGCATCTAAATGAAAAGTAACAATCTATATGGAAATTAAGCAGCAAAGCTATGCACTCCGGGTCCCTGATGGAACATCAAGCTGAGTGTAATGAAGTTTTCATCTGTAGTACTGCATGAAGTAGATCAGAAACAGAACTCAATTGCACATGCAATTATTCCTCTGATATCTGCATAAAACACCTGAACTTAAGAACTGAATTTAGCACTGAAACTAAAAAAGGCAGAGCAAAACTTTGGCCAACTCAGCTCTACTAATACCCTACTGGAAAATGGACCTTCTGCAGGCATACTGTGGCCTCATGTCCAACGCACAGTGCTAGCCGCTGCTGTATACGGCTCTTGGATGACACCACCACACCTAGATGGCAATAACAGCTTGCCTTGACAGCCATCCCAAAAAGCACAGCTTGGACAAGGCTCACAGGAATCTCGTAATGACCTCTGCAAGAAAAAAAAAAAAAAAAAAAAAAAAAAACACAACAAAACAATAGCCTTGGGCTATTCCAAAAGGCTAACCTGGGAAAACAGCGAAGCTGCAGAAAACCTTAAGTTGGCCACGCTTCCGCTCCTTCCATGCGAGCACGGCTGCAAAGGCATTCCCAGGGATGGGGGGAAGAGCTCGTGCTGCTGGAAATGCTCTGCAAGCAGGCAGAGAGCTCGACAGGAGCGAACACGCTCTGATTTGCTGTGCTCCAGCCCCGAAATAACAGGGGTCGACCCACCAACAGGTATGTTGCAGCACATGTGCCTCCCAAAAGGCAAGCCTGAGCCCAACACAATTTCATTTTAAATGAGCAGAAGGAGAGAGAATGAGAGGGTCCAAGAAGGCTTCTGGAGAAAGGGAGAAGAATGGGAAGAAAGAGGAAACGTAAATGAGATGCACAAGTTTAGCATCAACCACAAATGGAAGGAATCAAAAGAGGTCAACCTGCAAACTGCTCTCAGGGTAACACAAGCCATGAGAGCTGATCTTCTTTGAAGATCCCTTTTTTAGGCAACTTTAGGAAGCAGGGAAAAAACAGAGGTATGCACATCTTATCTTTCAGACTGCTTGATTTGTGACTATTTTGAACTGAAGCGGCAGACCAGAAGAAATTCTGGATTAACCTGACTTTCTCAGAGCGACCTGGAGGCAGCTGAAGTGCAAGAAAGAAGCACAGCTGCCGGAGCTGAAGAATGCAAGCTTCTGTCCCCAAAGCAGAACCAGCCAGCATTCCCTGAACCATCAGTGCTTCAGGGACAAATCCCAAGACAACTGTCAGGAATTAGAATATTCCCAAACAAACAGTTTTCAAAATAAAATGCAAACAAACCAACCAAACCGTGAGTTTTACTATTTTTAGAAGACACGGTCAAAGCCATTTTTTAAGACAAGAAAATGCAATCCAGCATTTCCTTCTTAAAAAGAAAAACACACAGAGAAATTGCTAGAGGTTTGTAGCTAAGTGAGGCCAGGGCTCCTGTGACATCCATGCAGAGGTTTCATCATTGTCACTCGGACTGAGAATTTTGCTTGGTTGCCTCTTTGACTGAGGCAGCCCTCACACAGACGCAGCCAAAAACACGGTTTGCAATAACAGCTGAACGTTCGCTTCGAAATAATCCACCGGGGAGCTGACTGCGAGCTTTTCTGAGGCGAGAGGAGTGTTTTCCCCGCCCGACAGCAGCTGCCTTTTCTTAGAAAGCCAGCCTGTGCCCTGGGTTTCGGGAGGGAACCTGGCCCAGCTGAGGCAGCTCTTCCACGCCGACGTGAGCCCGCCGCCCGCACCGAGCCCTGCGCAGCCAGGCTGCACCAACAGAGCTCCTTCTGCAAGCAAAAATGGACAATCCTAAGGGAGGCTGTTTCCAAGAATTACACAGCTGGCTCAAAGCAAATTAACTAATGACTACTCGTATCCCACCTGTAGAGTTTCATACCTGTGACATTAATGATCCAGTTATCTCATCTCCTTTCATCACCAGGAGAAATCCTCATAAAGTACCCACTCACACAGGCTAAACCAAGCACTAATTATTAGAAAATAAACTTTTGACTATTAAAATCACTTTTGATCTATTCCTCAGCTCAGTCAAGCTGCGGGTACAGAAAACCACCCAAATCCGACGCTATCCATACGCTACCCGACGTCAGCTCAGTTTGCAACATACTATGTAAGAGGCCACCGTTAATTCATGAAAGGTTTTTTCATTTCCATTTTCCAACTGAAAAATCACTGAGATACCTTGGTATGAAAGAACACTTGAGTGAAAATACATGCATTAATAAATCTGTCAAAGCCACTTACTGCAATTCTTTTCCCTGTTTTGAATCACGTAGTGTTCCTTAGGCAGAGAGGCTACCCCCTCTCATTACTCATTCTGTTGTAACTCTGTTTATTATCAGTGTTTACTAGATAAAAACGTAATAAAACCACAACTACTTGGGTTTGTTGTGTGTGTGCTGTTTTTTTTTTTACACCATTAAAAGTTTCCACACCACTATCATTTTCATCTTACCTCAAGCACTGGTCCAGCTCCAAGAATAATCTGTTCTACTCCGCTAGCAAATCCCTTCTGGCTGAGGGCAGTGAGGTGATGAATCAGAAAGTTTGTGCTCTGTGTTTTTCCTGACCCACTTTCTCCCGAAATCACGATGCACTGGTTCTTCCTCCGCTGAAGCATGGCATGGTAGGCCACGTCTGCCACGGCATAAATATGGGGCTCCAGCTTTCCCAGCTGATGGTTATCATACATTTTGACATATTTAGGATTATAAATAGGTAGAAACTTGAACGGGTTAATAACTATTAGGATGCTGCCTACGTAGGTGTAGATTTTTTCTTGCTTAAAGCGGTTTCTGAGATTTTCCAAGAGCGTTTTCTCATTTAAGTCCGGCAGGCTGCACAAGTCATCATAGTCCTTCTGCTGCGGCTGGGGCAGAAAGCCCCGTTCCACCATCCTGCGGCGCTCCTCCGTCACCCGCAGCCATGACTGCAGGCTCCCGTAGTGGATGGACCCATCGAGGTTCTTCTCCCGCAGAAGGAAGCGGTAATCCTCGCCACTTATCCTGTTCTCCAGGGCCATGCGAGGCCACAGCATCATGCGCTGGACTGGGCAGTCCGTAGGGTTGAGGATCCATTCCTCCCCACCGAACTCCTTCACTTCTGCAAGGACGTAACATTTTGTTTTCTCGAGCTGGAGTTTATTGATGAGCGAATCGATCACCTCGGCAGCCGTGGACGTTTTCCTGGCGGTGATGGGGCAATAGATTGTCCCTTCTGCGATACTCCCGGGGTATATGTGCAACGTGTACTCGCTATCCTCAAAGCGTCGTCTGCCTCCAACATCATTTACACTCATATTGGATCCTTTCCCATCAGTACCTGCACTGCATAGTTAGGACGTCCTGTACCTTGTCAGGTCATCATGTTATCAGCACTGAAAATGAAAAATAAACAAATAGGTTAAGTATTTTATCTTTATCTATGAGATGCAGTGCAACGCAGCAGCTAAGTAACGATACCAAGCACCTAAAAGTAACCGATCATTCCCAACTGACACCTGAAAAGAGAGCAGGGTAATATACAAAAAAAAAAAACAACTTAATATACCAAAGCTGTGGCCAAAAATAAACCCCACACAGTCCGCACGCATTTGACACCCAAACACAGGCTCAGTTCTACCCAGACACAGCCACCCTCATCACCTCAAACTTTGATCAGTTTTTCCCTGACCCTGAGGCATCAAAGATGCAAGCAGACCCTCTGCTTTTCCATCAACATACCTTACTGAGAATAAAATCAACAAGAAAAGCATTATTTTGTGAACAACATACTGGACAGCACACCGAATCCGAATCAACAGTGGCATTCTGCTCACGTCAAAAGTTGGTTCGGTTTAATCAGCATTACCAAATAACTTCTTGAGAATTAGTGCCTCTACTTCCATGTTCACGCACTGCATGAAAACCCAGGCAAAGTATGGCTCAGCTAACTGTGACTTTGGAAAACACTCCATGATTTTCCCAACGCTGACTTCCCGTGCACACAAACTACGTATTTTCTAGACACTGGAAGAGAATTAAACCTCTTGAGATTTTGAACAGTTGCATAAAATGCTAACTTACAAAGCTCTGATGTGTCACCTTGCAGGCATGTTCCAAATGAAAGGAAAATGCCACCTTTGTCAACTCAAAGGCCTGAACAGGAATGCTGAACAGCATTTAGACTCTTGAAACAATGATTTGCCCAGTCACAAGTTTTAAAAAAAAAAAAAAGTTGATTACTCAGCTGTCACAAGCTTCACGTTGTCTCAGGCTGTAAGACATCACACAATTCCTGCGTTGCTCTAAGAACACAAACTGCTGATATGCCCAACGCTTTGCTGCAGCACTAATGGGACCAGGAACTTGTATCGATTTAATCTACCTCCTCTGACCGCTGCTCTGAAATCCAGACTGCAGTAAGAATCACCAAGTTATAGCGTGTATTTATGGAACACAACACCTTCAAGTTGCAGGGTATTGCCACCCTATCAATGGCCCTTTTCCCCCACGATGTCCACCTTCTTCCAAGGTGTCCACATTAACATCAGATGTGAAATGTTACAGCCAACTCACTCATACAATCTCATTTTCTTTCTCTCTTGCTGCTTAAAAACCAGAGAACTCAAACCTCCAGTGTTGAAACATGCAATGCAGATAACTTCCCAATCCCTATGAGAACAAGGCACCCCACCACTGGCCCCAAATAAAGGCAATTCCAGACTTAGCAGTCCACAGCTCTCCAGCGATGGGATGCTGTAACAAATACACCACTCCCCTCAAAGATCTCCAAGTTATTCCAGCATGAAGACAGAAGAGAACCAAAGCAGGTGAAATTTAATACAGATAAAGGTTTGTGTAATGGACAACCTCACGCTGAGCTTTCCATCGAGCTCTGCCCCATAGGAGTGAGATCCTGCATCTATTACTGCTCCCTGACAGCACCAACAAGAAGTTAGTAGTGGTTAAAAAAAAGAGGTCAAAGCCCAACTGGGTTTGGGGTACGCCTGAGCTTCAGGAAGTCGGTGTTGGGAAACATTCACAGGGAGGGTTTCGAATGCTCACCCCTTCCCTGCGCTCTTCCCAAAGTCACCGTTGGCACCCGGAGCCGAGGCCCCCGTCCGAGCACCTCCACCCTCGTGTTCTGCAGCAACATGAGGCAGAGACTGGGCTATTTGTTTGATTTATTGTGCACGTTTCTGAGGTCCTCAAATGAAAAGCATTATTTTATGTTGCATTGTTTCTTGCTCCAATATTTCACCAAGTGTATTATCCCTAGCCACACGCTATTTGAAGCAAAGAAATTAATATGTCACAGTGAAATACATCTGGCGTGGCTCCGCAGTGCAATGCTTGGTAGCAGGACATATATAATATACTGGGAAGGGCTCCAGCTGCTTTCCTATAGGTTTAGGCTACGCACAGATGCAGCAGAGATGATGTCAGTTAAGTGCTGGGTTGGGCTTTCTTTGTCTAGCTCCTCGACTCCGGTATCAGCCTTTCTTTAAGGAGGAAAAAAAAAACACTTAAGCTCAGTAATTCCTCACCAAGATCTCACTTCAAAGCTTACCACAAGATGGTTGGCTATTTTTGTTCAGGTTATTTGAGCGTATCGAAGGCTGCTGACTCACATGAGAGCTGCAAACAGTACTGCAAGTCAGCCATCCAGAGCAAAGCCTCCTTCCCTGCTGCCTCCTCCCTCCTCCAGATACTCACAAGCCCAGTAAGTTCTTCATAAAGCAGCATCAGCAGCCTGCCACTCTCCCCCACCTCCCCTAAAGCTTTCATCCCTACAGATGCTTACTCCACCTGCACCCAAACAGCTCCAGGACCGAGTGCCAAAAGCGCAAACCTCCTGCAGAGCCAGGGCCAAGTCTCCCGGAGCTGCTCCAGCGCCAAGAGCTTCCACCAACCACACAGAAATTCGGCAAGGTGAGAAAGTGAAGAGGCGTTAATTTGAGCCTTATAAATCCCAGGAGGCAGGCTACGTGATTTGCTTTTAATGACGTTAAACGCGGCTCGGAGTATTGTGTCAGGTCAAAGAGACGTTAAGGAAGGTAATTGCTTGTGGTCTCCCGGCCGCTGAGGTGCAAAAGCCTGGCTCTGCTCAACATCAAACGCGCCTCCAGCAGACAGCGCGTTTTAAAACCATGTTGGAGAAAACATTGCACTGAAACACGAGTAAATGGTAATTAGCAGGTGTCGGGAGAGGGGCTCTCTTCGTGAAAGGTGCTCTAACAGGCCGTCATAATCAGCTTTTTTTTCTAACTAAACACTGTTTTTGCGTTCGGATGCAAATACTTTAAATATGGTCATGAAAAGTACAAAACAAGAAGAGGCGCTCTGCAATCCCTGAGCACCTGCCCTACACACTGCTTTAATTACAGACATCCAGTGTCGCTGTGTGTTTGCATTTAAATGAGAGCGGATCAAAGATGACGATACATCTAAGTAGGCAGGCCTCTTACGAAAAGCTATTATCTTACTAAAACAGGATGCCTGTCTCCAGACCCAATCAGTGGCAGATTTTAGGAGTACCTGACTTCACCACCAAGCTATCTTTCAACTGCTTCACTAGCACACTGGCTTTGGCAAGGATGAAGGATGCTGATGCTGCAGAGACTGACAGCTGGAGGATGCATGACAAATAAATGCAAAAATCTTTGGCCAAAACGTTTGGATTATGCATTGCTGTGAAAGGAAGGGTTTGGAAATTTATGGCATTTTAACCTATATGCTTTCATCTTAATATTTTCTGTATTTGTTTACATTTTCTGTATTTGGATGAAGACTCTTACTCAAATTGACCCTGCACGCTGCTTTTGCTCACTTTGCTATAACATAAATCTACTTGCAACATACAAAGCACGACCTGGGCACAAATGCGAGGCTGCAAACTAAGCCTTATGCCCTCCTACCTAACAAAGCAGATTCATATTTACAAGGAACACAGAATCCCATATAAAAATCACAACAAAGATCTGATGACATGCTGAACAGGTTGACAGAAAAAGTATATTAAAATTCTGGCGGTCAACTAGGCTTTGTGCATACACTGAACTTGCACATGGTGTTTTAAATCCACACTACAGGCAATCTTTCATTAGTTGACCATAGCTTACGGTACTTAAACACTGGTAGTAAACGTGCTTTCTTAAAGGAAACATATATGACTGTATATAGGGAGTGTTTTTGTATTGGAAAATGCATTTTCAAGCAAGTGTTATTCTCTAAGAGATATCAAACGAAATGCAATGGTTCAATTACCTTCGGAAGGGAGCAGTGTTTAGACCAACTGGGACAAAGCCACTGCAACAAACCAAGCCAGGCCAGTACACTGCTAGCAGGATGCTCCAGAGCACACTGCTCACTGTCTATGAGCAGGCACAAGGAAGCACTGCAAATTTTATGGGGCCAGATAGGTAAAAAGCAGGGAGAAAAGGGGGCTGGGGCCTCTGTGATAAAAGTATTTACCACAAAGTGCATGAATGGAAGCTTTTGGTTGTGCTGTTTCCTGCTTTTCTGCCCAGAAAGACAAATCTTAGTATTTCCCTTTTCAGGGACAGCGTAAGAAACATGCAGCAAAAAGCCAAAATAAACTGTCTAGTGGAAGCATCAGTACCCGCCATAAATAATTTGAGACAGCTATAGCTTGAAATCATGGCCAGGGTTTGCCAAATGTTGAATGACCAAAAAAAAGAGTAGTGTCAGTGTTGAGACTGCTAAAAGAGCAACTCTGGAAGCAAAGTTCACTTTGCTGTATTATAGCATCACATAACCCAGACAAGTGGCTACAAAAATAGCAAAACTTTCTCCCCCTTCCTAATCCTCAGACGACTGCAACGGCCTGGGTTGCTCAAGACAGACTGGGTTCACCCCTCCGTTGGTACGTCAAAACACATACCGCGTGCCGCCGAAATTCCTGAAATAGATAACTTAAAAATCCGAAACAGCCAATTTAAACATACTTCACCGTTTAACCTGAACATACTGGCCTGAGAGCTCTCTGAAATTCTCTTAGGCAGCAGCAAATGGTCCAGGGCCGCCGCTGCCTGAAACACAGGCAGAGCAACTCCCTGCCACGCAAGCGTTACCAGACCAAAACGACTGTGACAGCTGCCGCTGGAAAACTACAGCATCCAGAAAGGCAGAAAAGCCCATCTAGATGGCACACCTCTCCTTACACAAGGAGGAGAAAAATAAGGGCAGAGAGCTCCCTTCATTTACAAACAAAAATGTGCATCAGTCACACACAGTCTGGATGGTTTCAGTCATCCCGAACACGGTTATTGCGTACAGTTTTACAAACCCATTCATTTGGCAACCTATACAGTGCTAATCCTCTCCTTTTTATGGTCTCTCTCTTCCTTGCTCACCCTGATTTTCTTCTTTCCACGATGGAAGAGAAATATCCCATGGTAACTTAGTCAATGACTTCAGTGAAACTCTCTAAGAACCTCATGGTGCACATGCTACCTAAAACTAGCATTTCTGTGCCCAGGTATTGGTGCAGGGACAACAGGAGGTGTAAAGGGGGGTGCCTTGCAGTAAAGCTGTCTGCAAGAGCTCCGTAAGAAGAGTTACATCCAGAAAGAATTACAACCACCAAAGGAATTAAAATGAACACAGGAAAAGTGAGACTTGTAAGCGTTGTTGTGCCAGTTTGTAATCACAGGTCAAACCGAGCTCTTCAGAAGGCATAAGAAACTTGGAAAGCAAAGAACTCAGCCCTCCAAGATTCTCCATATTCAGAGAAAAGCTCTCTCAGATAAGTTTCAGAGTAGCTTATTTGGACTGTCAGGTGTCAAGCAAGAACTGATACGCGACTGCCACAGCCACCTAACAAACCTGGTGTCCCCTCACTTCCTGCACCTCAGCAAACCCAAACGATTCTCTCGAAGCCTGCAATCCAAGGCAGACTCGTAAACCCCAGAAGTTGTTTTTTTGGCTGTTATTGTCATGAGAAAAGGAGAAACAGCATTTGGCAGGCATTAACCTCCATCCCTCTGGTAGGGGGAAGAAGGTGGAAGTATTTCCACAAGCAGGGGTCACCCACCACTGCCATGCCTTTGGGGTCAGAGATGTGCACCCTGCCCAAAAGAAGATTCCCAGAATATGAAAGGATTTGTGAACACTCAGCTAAAACCATGTAAATAGTTCCCAAAGGTTTGCAGTTGCCCACGTTAAGTATAACCTAAAACAGGTTGCAAGCGCTTTGTGAGCTGCTCCTAAGCTCACTGGCTTTTTCATTGACTTGAAAATTGAGAAAAGTCATCTCAGGCTTATTTTTCCTGTGTTTACATTTTTATTCATCACTTTCAGCAATGGCATCAGCATCTTGTTTATTCCATCCTAAACAATGAGGCTTACACCTATTTAAGAGGCCCATGGATACACAGAATACCTCTGCAGATGACTCCCCCTTCCAGAACCTGGAATTACCCCGCATTGAGGTTTTGCTATTCCCCTGTGCTCCAAGAGCTATGAACACTGCTCAACAGTTCCTCTCCTAGCAGCTGGAAGCAGGGCTAGGACACTGGTACCCATTAATCATCCTCTTGCTGATGTCTCGTGTGGAAATCTGTCAGATTACAGCCAACTTTTCTCCAAGACAAAATGAAAAGGAAAAGTATCTAGATATACACACCTAAAAAACCCACAGGAAAAAACTGTTGCAAAGCAAATCACTCCTAGAGACCGCTGCAAACGAGGAACTGAATTAAGGCATGAATAATATCACAATCACTTACTCTTCCCCTTAAGGTCAAAGCACCTTCTGTGCAGAGAATGAATCAGTGTTCAAGGAATTAATCACGGCCGCACCGTGAATGAAGCTCTTGTCTGCGGGGTTCCTGCCTCGCTCGCTGGAGAAGCTACAGTAGGCACAGAAGAAGGCACGCTGTAAAACAGAAAAAAGGGACTACAGGAAGGCAAATTGCGGTCTTGTGATTCAGGCAACTGAATGAGAGAAGTGCCTTCCATCCCTGCTTCCGTCACACGCTTTCTGCATGATGCTGGGAGGCAAAAGGAGCGGTGCAAACAAAACCCGACGCAGACAGCCCCAGCTGTTCCTCTTTCTTAAGATCCCAACTTGAGTCACAGCAGCTGAAGCAGAGGCGTATGTTGCTTTTTTTTGGGGGGGGAAACCCTAATAAAAGCAGCTGGAAGCAGCGTCATCATCCAGCATCCATCAGCATTTCTGCAGAAACTCCTTTTTCTTAGATGTTTCCTAGCTTCTGAAAGTTGGACCTTACACATATAATGTTACCTACGTAATACTATGGTTTGTGTTTCTAATATAAATTAGACTGTGGTCACAAATGAGCAAACAGAGTGACTGGTCTTCAGAACCAGAAAACCCACCCTGTGATGGATGGGTGATAATCCAGGACCACAGGGGCCAGAAAGAAGCGCAGCCAAGAAAAAATAAGGAATAAAATCAAAGGAGGCGTGCCAGTGCTATGCCTTTAGCGCAGCCACCAGAGATCCCAGAAATATTTGCTGAAATACTCTGAATGCACATAGCATCTTCCTGTCATTTCATGAAGCACATCTGTAGTTATTTATATTTGTTTACAGCTAAAATTTCACGTATCAAGCCTGAAAAAAAAACACCCAGTGTTTACAATAAAAATCTCAGGGAACCTGCTAAAAATGAAGGATATAGAGTGTTAGAGCAGAGAGAGACTGCCAAGTGTCACAGGAGTTCACGCTGAGGACATCCCACCAGCCCCAAAACAGACACCAAGAACACCTATTTCGGAGCTCAGGGATTACACAGGTGTTAAAGACAAGATGCTTCTATCCTACGGAGCTCAAGAGCTTCGAGCCCAGGAGAACGAAGGCATCCTGCACCTTCTAATCCAGCCATGCAGGCACTGGTGTTAAGAGAACCTGGCTACAGCCACCTGGAAAGCGTGCTGAAGGATGCAACTGCAGCAGGGGAGGCAGCACCCTTGGTACAGAACAAACAGGCCTGAAGCAGGAGATGGGCAAAGATGATCCCTGCCTATGCAGAAGCATTACATCTCACACGACTGCACGACACTAGTGCCCAGGTGTCACTGCATCGCTGCATTAGAAAATGTCAGAAGTTAAGTGAAATCGGCGATTTGCGTAACACAATGTCACCGCGCCGTTTTTGAGTAGTGAGTCAAATAATCTCATGATGATTTCAGGGTGTTTTCTTCTCCCCAGAGATTTCAGGAGCACTGATGTTATCTGGCAGAGGTTCACACAATCAGGCTGCAAAGTCAAATTCACGTGCAATAGTGCTGGGAGGAGCTGCAGCTTCACGATTGCAGGTCTCTCCTTCCTCAAGGACTACAGATGCAACCGACAGTGGAAAAGGAAGGGTTTTACAGCCTTCTCACTGAAAAGTCTTTTTGGCTATCTGTCATATTCAAATACAATATTCCAGTGTTCCCAAGTCAATTTTACTACATTGCACAAAAAATTATTACCCATCTGCTCCCGGAGATCCATCAATACATAAAAACCTGAGCTTCCTCTTCCGCCAGAAAGACATTTCCAGCTCTCCTACTGATAGGATACATCCTGAAAATACATACGCTGAGATTAAAACAAATGATAAAAGCCAACTCTCATTGGCCTTAGGCCAAATACTTTATAAAAAAAAGTGCTACATTTTAAGTACAACATACCTTTTAATAAACTGCAGTTCAAATAGCCAATTCTCCAACAAAAACCTTTTCTGTTCCATTTGTCTCCTATCCCTTAAGTGACACTACAGTTCAGTTCAAACTCTCTTGCAATGTCATTTCCAAGCAGTGGTTTCTTTTGCTGCAACTCTCACTTTGGAAGTACGAATCAGCAAGGCTTGGACACCATCCACCCAGGTTCTTTCAAAATCCTCCAAATCCTCAAATGTCATTTCCATAACGTTATGAATGAAGGCAACCCTCGCCTCGCTGCAAAGCGCGTATGGGTTTCACCTTCCTGTTTGCCACTTCTGCTTGCTTCACCTTCCCGTTTTCAATCCGCCGATGAAATCATTTCCCAAAAGAGAATAATCTCCTCTGCGGTAAATGAAAGCCAGCCCTCAGCAGCAATGACTGCAGCCTCACCAGAAAAAAAGCAGCTGCTCCTGGCTGGAGCTAAGGTTCGCATTAAGTGAGAGACGACACCATGCATCACCCTAACGCGCCCATCTCAGAGTTCAGCAGCCCAAACAGCCTCGTACACCCCAAGCCAGCAGCTACAGCATCATTAGCTAAGGGGAAAATAATGTACATGGGAGCACCGATCCTCTAAACACCGCACCATCGAGGACTTGATCCCAGGAACACAATAATCCTGAACGATTGTGTGCCAAGCACGGGGTGCTGCGAGCCAAGGCACTTGTGGAGAGAGGTTTCCCTTTCCGTGGGGGACTCAGTGGTGTCCAGCCACAGGGAAGCCCCTAGCAGGACACCTTCTCCAGGTGGCCATCTCACAGTACCCCTCCTGGCACGCTCTGGACGAGCTAACTCATCCTGCAGCCTTCAACCTTCTCCTCCCTCACCTTCAGGTTCCTCCTGCAATTCGCTGTTCCTTAACATTACCAAGACCAGCTTTAACCAAGAGTTTCAGCAATCAAAACTCTACAGACAGAAGCAAGAGAAACACTTGTTCCATTGCTCCTTTTAGTACAAGGCAGTAAATGTTCAACTGCTTTGGATGCTCGCAGAGATTTGCATCAACCAGAGCAATTGTTTTCAGAGGGTCAGCAGGGTTTCTTCCAACATGGTAAGCTTCACAGCTACTTAACAAGTAGTTTATATGGAAAAAAAAAAAAAAAAAAAACACAACAAAAATACTTACTAAATTAGAAGCCGCGGATTATTTTCCCCTTCTACAAATTGACCAGAAAGCTGTTTGTTCTGACCCTCTTAGCCAAGCGGAGCACGCTTTAAGCAGAGGGACATCAGACAAGACACGGCGAGGCAGAGGCCGGTTTCCTTCCCTCCCCCTTTCTCACCATCACCGAAAGCTGGAAGCCCCAGAAGGACCTCTGATTTTAGAAATTGCAGACACAGAGAGACACAGAGGAGCTTCCACCCCGATAAATGGAGTACACTCCAACAGCATCCTACAAAACCAGTGCAGAGCCTCTTGGCAGAGGCAGAAAGGAGCAAAAGGTCCACGTAAGTGGCAGGTACCCCGTCCCGTCACCTGCACGCTGCGAGCCCGTGTGCGGTCTGGAGCGACTTCAGCCTCCGTGCTCTCCAGAACAGCAAAGAAAAAGTCTTGGCACATTTCTGAACACGTTATCAGACATGAGAGGAAAAGGAATATTAAAACTGTACTGCCAGATCTGCTCGGTTACCTTAAAAACAAACAAGAAGGGTGAATCATATTTTAAACAAGACTTCCAGCAACTAGTTTACGAAAAAAGAAGTCTTTTTCCTCTAAAGGCCATATTTCAAAAAAAAAAAAAAAAAAAACAAACCTTATCCCACAGATTATGATAATTTACAAGGGCACGAATAGGTTGTTGCATTTAAACTAACCACAAAACAATATAATCAAACTCAAAATTAAATTGTCAGCTAAGTGCCACAACACCAGTGTGCCTTTTAAACGTGAAGATGAGTACTCTGAATGCAGTGGGACATGAAACTGAAAACAAAGCTTTCTTGCAGTCCAGGAAGTACTGAAAATACCTTGAATTATAGATGACAGCTTCACTAAAAATAGTAATTGTCAGGTATCTGACAACACAGGCTTTGTAGTTCTTGGAAAACATTAATATCTAAAGGAGAAGCAAAAAAAAAGGGAGGGGGGCGACATGCAAGTATTTAATAATGTATACCACCTGCCTTTTGCAAAAATATTTCAAATCCACTGTTTCAATCACTATTTTAAAACTGAAGGGATAGCTTGTTCCAAATACCACTCAGCATTTGCTCTCATCCAGGTTACCCCAATTACCACTTCCAGCTCGACTCTCTGCATGGCAGCAAGTCTTTTGCCCACTAAGCCCCAACAGGGGCAAGGTTTCCTACAAGAGTTTTGTGTTTCCTAAATTCCCCGCTTGTTTCTGGGTTCTGCAGCTGCAGGAGCGAGCGGGCAGCTCCCACGAGAGGACACAGAACTGCAATCAGCGGCTGTTTTAGTTTTTCATGGTGTATGTGAAACGAGCTGTGCATTTCTTCGGAAGGCCAAAGCAAATTGGATGCCATCCTGGCAGCACTGCCAACATTTTTAATAGAGAAGGCAACAACTGGGCAGCCTGTAAGAAGGGAATATTTGGGGGAATTAGTGATCTTTCTAATATAGGAGGTGAGTTGAGAAAGTTTTCACCTCCACTGCTCGTCTATGTACATGCACACAGAGCAAAGAGAGACTGGGAAGTCAAGCTGCGTTTTGAAAAATGGATCTGACACACTAATGCATGAGAAAGATGCCTTGCTCCAAGCCCCTATCTTCTGTAATGCCGTCAGACAGCAGATTAACTCACTCGCATTGCGGCATGGCAAGCTAAGTGCACCAGAGACAGTGAAAGCTGGTTGGGAAAATGAAAACAGAAGTCAGCCTCATGATCAGAAGCCGACAAACACCTATCATACCGAGTGCGCTCCCTCCTGATCTCAAATCAAAACAAAAAAGACAAAGTTCTCCGCAAAAGAATCCCAAATGGGGATTCTTAACAGACGGCACCATCCTTATGAACACAACAACCCCAAGCCTGCAGAAAAGGCCCACATAATGAGAAATCAAAGCACCAGAAATCATCTTTACTGCTCTTTACAATGAAAATGACCAAGTATTTACAGCAGAGCTACGACACAGCGCACAGCCATCATAAACACGGATTTTAGGATACAAGCCCTTCAGGTTTCATTGGCCTTCATACGCCTTTTGCTAATGGTACATTGCTGAGAAGGATGAGGAAGAATGCATCCTGAACTCCAGACCCATCTAGAGTAAATAAAGTTCCAAAGTACAATTCTAGGTTCTGGAAAAAAAAAAAAAAAAAATCACAGAATCAGTCCAGTAAGGTAAGAATAAAGCTGACTGAGGTAACAGCCTGAGCCTCAATGTGTTCTCCGAAAAAAAAAATAAAAAAAAAAAACAAGCCTGTCTCATCTGATGGTTGGAGATCTGGTTTCTTTGGAGATGAAACAACAAAAACTAGCAACATTCACAAGATCGGCAGCGGAATGATTTCCACGCTTCAGTGGGCACAAATTGAAGTGAGCATATTCAGCTGGAACCAGCAGAAGCTATCTGCTTTTTCTCTCCCAGCCAGACTGCCTGACACTTCCACAAGCCAGCCCCATCCTCAGAAAGGCTACTTTCCACCCAGAATAAGAAGGCACGAGGGAGGTGGGAGGTAAGCATCCCACTTTCTTCTATTGGCAGGCGTAATTCCTCATTAGAATAGACCAACACTAAAAGCCATAGCAGAAGACAGGCCTTTCCCTCCACCTCATCCCCTCAAGTAACAGAACAGATTCACCCAGCCAGAAACATAAAATTCTGACCTGGTCCATCCTCAGAAAGACAGCATTTAAAAAAAACAGGCATGGAGCACACAGCTCAGGCAGCCGGCACCGATAAAGGTCAAGCATCCCCCAATGACTTGAGAAATTAGACGAGATTGCAACAGAAGAGTACCCCAACCTCAAAGACGATTCCACATCCTGAGCAGAAATATCTCGGGGAGGAAGAGGGGCTGTTAAGCGAGGCCTGCAGAAGTGCTTCTTCGACATCTGTTCAGGCATTTACCACCCAGCGGCTCCTAAAGCTGCTTCAGCAACGGCATTTGCCCTAATTGCAGGCGGTGGATAATCACATTTATCCCCAAACTGCTCGCTGCTGCTTTGAGGGGTGCCAAATGCAATATGAGAAAAATCTCCCACCTCACATATTCATTTTCTTTAAGATCTGCTATAAATCTTAAAGCCTCCCTGAGGATATTTTGGTCTGGAACGTTTCAGAGGTGATTCTTCTCATTATTCCATGAGTGCTACCTTCAGTTGCTGTTACAGGGTTATTCCCAGGGGAAGTCAGTCTGAACGTCTCAGAGGAGCCCACACAGGCAGGCACCTAAGAAAACCTCACCGTCCATCTCTACCGACGTATTAGGAGCCCGCTAGAAACATTTGTGTGTGTTGTACCTTGCAGAGCCTTCTTGCATTTCTCTGGTTTTCACCATAATGCTGGCTCCTTCAGCTGCCCTGTGCCCTCCCTTTCCCCTCCTACTTCCCATCACAGGCAATCTGTCTCCTGATTTCTCTTTTACCCCTTACAGAAGAAGCAGAGGCATCTTCGCCACGAATCCTGCAGCTGTCTCGGCCCCCTCCCAGCACCAGTGCCAAAAACTATCAGTGCCACGGACACGGAAGATGAGATACAGACATCCCTCAACAAGCTGCAAGACACCGGCGTCTTAAATCTCTTTTTTTGTAAAGAACAGTAGCAGTATCTTTGAGATGCTTTCTTTGCTAGTATAAAGACACCACCAGTAAGAAAGACTATTGCGTTTTTGCTAAATGCAGAATTAACAACTGATTACACACTCCTTTATGTTTATTTTTCCGATTATTAGGACTTCTAAATTAGAGAGCAACCAGATGACTTACGTAAGTTTGAAATGATTTATCAAGCTTGTTTTCTATCTCCACATTTCCTAAGAGAAGGGCTCCATAAAGAAGCAAGGTCCCTGGAATGACCACCTCTGTTTCTGTAAGGGAACCCGGATTCAATCCAAACCCTACAGAGGATCATTTCCACGAGCAGACCACATTTTTCAAAGCGTTGCCCCAACTCTTGCTGTCACATCCGGGATACCAAACGTCCACATGTAAAAATTTACGTTTAACACGTAAAATTTTCAGCTGAAGCATTTTCAACTTTGTGTGTGCATACTGCATACCTTTTTGATACATCTTCCATACTCACAAGATTAATTTCACAATACTCATCCACCCAACTACACCAGCAGTACCTAAAAGCTTCACGCGTTGCAAGCAGAAGTAAGGGGAGGGGGTGCTGAGAATTTAACGTAACCCATGTTAACCGAATGCTTCCAGGTTACAACAAAGTATTCAGCTGGCATGAAGCCAGCAGGACTCTCCATCAGAGAAAGAGGTCAGCGAAATCCAATAACAAGTATTTAAAAAGACAAGTAAACAACATTAGTTCGATTTTCTGGCCAGAGGCAAGGCAAGTTCATTATGAAACGGGGAGGAGGGATGGAGTGGAGACACAGCAATAAAATAAAATAAAAATCAGAAGATTTAACCTATCATTTTTTTTCTCCCCCAATTACTTGCACTCCATTTCACTGGCAGAATTAGAAATATTAGGACATCAGCGCTCGCCACAACAGGCAGCTGCCCGGGGCCATAACACACAACAAGCCATCCTTCCTCCTGCAGGCTTTCGCTACGGCGATAGCGGGTCGGGCACAGAGCAGATGCTGCCTCTCAGCTCTCATCAGACACACGGAGACACGGCACTCGCCAGATGCACGGCCAGCTCCCAAGACGAGATGCTGCACTCACGGACCCTCCAAACGTGTGTTGGAAGCGAGTGCAGGTGTGTTGTCTCTCCTCCTGCAAATTTGGGAATGCACTCAGCAAGGAAATCATGAGGCGCGCTGGCTGATCTCACAGCAAGGTTTTTAGGACTCATCGTAGTTCATCGCATCAAGAAAATGCCACAGGAATACCAAGAGGCATCCGTTTTCTGTTACCGTAAATGCACTGGCAGAAAAGGGACGAGCGAAAGCCAAGTTGCCACTAATTAACTCGCATTGTTCAGAGGGCTGAAATAGATCTCGCTATTTCTTCACCATCACCGCTTTACACGCAGGCTGTATTATTTGAAAGATAAGAAGAACTTCTCATATTGTCTTTCTATCTGTTCATTGGCAATAAGCTTTAAAGAGCTTTTTCACCCCCCTCCATAAAATGCTGTCCCTGATACACCACCTCCACCTCTGCTGCATGCACAGGAATCACAGCCCAAGATTCAGATCAGAAATCCGAGATTTCGCTGACTTTTCTGAAAGGCGATATGTGCTGCTCTTGCCATTTTGGAGTGCTCAGGAGCTGCCGGAGGCTGAGGTCAGGCAGCAGCAGTCGGGCATTTCCCACTCACAACACAGCCTTGATTTTCCCTGACAAAACTGATGAAGTTTTCCATGCTTGGACTCAGCCCAAAAGTCACTTTCTAGAGAAAATGCATTTTAACCAGCTTATTATTGTTGTTATCAATACCTCAATCGCAGGCAGAAACTAATATCAGAAGTTTCACACCCATTTAAGGGCATCAATGGTTTTTAGCTGTTAATGTTTGGCATCTGACACACGCACGGAAAACCATTTGTTGTGTTCTTGGTTATTCTAATTGACTTCAGCCTCTGACTCGAGTCTCATCGATTTTCCGCTCTCCTTGATCCTTTCCAATCAAGCCTGCAGTGAAACTCATCTTCAGTTTGACTAAAAGCAGCATCATTAACCCTAACTTTTAAAGGGTAATCAGGTTTGACAGACCACAAGTTTTTAAAAGAATGAAGGCAGAGGGCTTTTTGTTGCCTGTTTTTAAACATGGTTGTCTGAAACTGAGGTCGGCTTTTGTTTTGATGGAATGAAATGCGAGACCAGAAATAAGGATTTAAAGAGCTTAGACACCAATAAAACACTAGTAAGCTGCACGAAGCTGACAACACCTCCAGGTCTCAGACTCCGGGACATTTTATTGTCCTTGTCCTTTCAGCTTCTGCCACATTTGCCCATTTCTCCCACTACCTTGCCAACTGCTCCTTCAGATACATAATATTATTGTAAATTTTGTTGCCTTATTCATCATTCTAATCCATAAGCTGCTGTTTTGCACTTCCCCCTCCTCAAAACTCATCCCAAGCTCTCAGGTTTTCGACGGGGAGGCACCAACTACATCTCCATCTTCCAAACCACCGCTACTAAAGGAATTTCCCAGTTTTACCCTCCTAACCAATTTCGTGTCCCTTCTTCAAAGCCTCCCTCGTCACCCTTGGTAACATCAAACCCACTTTCTGTTGGGAACTGAACTGCTGGGACATCTCTTCCACATTCAAGAGGAGCAAGAGCAGGTTCCACAGTGGCAAACCACCTTCTATTTGGCACTGATCTCCAAGAGAAAACTTCTTTAAAAAAGAGAATCCAATGAGATTTGGGGGTCAAAAGACACAGGCAACAAATACTTTACAACCATTTCCCAAGAAAGGACAGACGGACATTTTCTAGATAACATTGCACATTGATTTTTCAGTCATCTGTAACATCGAGCCACCCTGATTTTAGGTTATGGTTTAAAAAACTATTAGTTCCGCAGAACACCCAGTACCACACTATTTCACATAGTTTCCCTTCATAAAATGCGAAAATCTTGGTCACATCTTTCAGCCTTTTGGACAATGATGGTTAATTCACTCAAAGACAGCCAGGAAAGCTACACAAACTGCTTTTCACCCCGCCCCCCCCCCCCCCAAAAAAAAAAAAAAATAAAATCTGGCAATCCTCTAAGAACCAGAAAAGGAGGGGACAGCACTTAGATCCCAGTCACAGGCCTGAAATCTTCTAGTGAGAGGTTTCAGCTTCAATAACCTAAAATATGGTAATAGATTTCACAGAGTAAAGTTACTCTCAGTAACAGAACACTACTTTCTTTAATTAGACAATTTCAAATTTATTTTCTAATGCCAATTATTAGCAAACATATTTTCAGAGCGTTTCAAGATTTCTCCTCTACTAAGACCACAAAGTTTAGCATTTATATTTAAGGACACTAATTTCTACAAAACAAACAAAAAAGCACTAATGAAGTATATGTGAACACGTTTCCCAACCTATGTTACCAAATAATCAAATTTACAAATCAACTTTAGTCACTTCTTGAGTCTAAGGACAACCTATTCATCTCCAGCACAAAACCACTTAAACTACTGCACATGTTTAAAGAAAGTATTTAGTACCCTCCAGATGATGTTAAATTTGTCAGCTTCAGTACCTTACTCTGGTGATTTAGCAAAATTTGGTGTTTTAGTGAAGCATCAGGGGCAGCTTGTAATTGCAGCTCAGCTTAATCTTCAGGCACCGATCAGAGTTTCTTAGATAGGAGAAATCGCATCCTTCCCAAATGAGATCGTGTTTTCCCAGAGTACGCAATTCAATTTTGTGATTTACGCTTACAGTTAACTATGGCAATTTAAAAAGCCATTCCCGGAGTCTTTTACAAGCAATGTAGCGTGCAGCCCCAAACACTTTTCTCCAAGAAATCTGAAGCAAAGCCCCTTTTCCAACCTGAGCTGAAGGAAATCCAGCGCCGCTGCGTTCCAGCGCTGCAGGGAATGCTGCTTTTCCCTCTCCTTGCTATGGCCCTGGACCTTTAAACTCGCTGTGACACTTACAGCTGCTGCATGAACTCCTCCTTTTGCAATAATCAATGTTACATAAATTAAGGTTTAGAAGTCATTCATCAAGGTCACAGTGAAGGGCTAGGGGGTTAAAGAAGTCCTCACGTCCCAGGTGCCATCCTTCCTGACTGCTCTGAAAGACAACGGGAGACGGCACCACTCAGGGGAAAAAACAAAGCATCTTGCTCAGAGCTTCTCTGAAGACCTCCTACCTCTGTTACCTGAAAAACGGCGTACATTCTGGTATCGTGTGATAAAATAAAATGTATAAGCATTATCATTATCCGTCCAAAATGTCTTAGAGAGCATATGGTATGGAAATGAAACTGCCTTAAATCTATTAACTTTGCTATGTGATGAGATCAACAGAAGGAAGCGTGAAGAAATGTTTAAAAATATATTCAGTGTAGGATCACACAACTGAAGAACATTCATCATCAGGATAATGTAATGACACTAGGAAATGAGCTAAGTAAATTTAAGATTGAAGTTTCATTTTTTTCTGAAGTGCATCTGTTTGGCTCATATCAACCTGAACCTCATCATTTAGCCACGCTGGTTTTCATCTCAGATGCATACATGTAAAAGATCCAGGAACATAAATCAAAAAGGCTTCTTCGACAAGCACTCATGAAAAATATGCTTTTAATTTATTTTTACAGTCCTGCTGAATAATCTGGACCCCAGCAGATCCTAGTCGCAGCCCTCCATGCAAGTATGGAATGGATGACATCTCCTTTCAGGTCGACCCTTACTGGTTTGCCAGGCTTTGTTTGTTTCTTGGTGTGTTTGCGGGGAAAACGTGTCAATCTTCACTTGTAAAAGTTAGACCAGCTGCTTTTTCAGTAGATGAGAGGCACTGGAAGAAGCCAAGGACATCCACAGGCACAGCATGTTCCTGCAGAGGAGGTGACATCCTCCACCACTCTCATTCCCATTCTCATGAGACCATCGCTTTCCGAAACGGGGTACACAAAACTCTAGTGGGCTCACCGGGGAGTCATAAGAGGCTGGGAAGGTCTCTAGGGATTCCCAAGCTGAGCTTTAAGGAGATGTCAAGTTTTTAGTTTTTTAAACATTTCATGCACTAAGAGTACAAACACCTGGCTGAAAGTGTCCTCAGTGGGACACCAGGTGGAGGAGGGCTGGCTCCCTCCAACGAGCCAGGGGGATGCCCATCACACCCACCACCAGACACCCAGTTTGTCTGAGAGAGGCTTCTCCTGGTGCCTACAGAGCAACCAGACAGATCCAGGGAAATTTCCGAAGGAAAGCATGCATCAGCTTGCCTTTCTTCTCCCTGCCCCAGGCACACAAAGAAGGTAGTTTCCAACTCCTCTATCAGTTTAATTTTAAGGTGGACGACACAAGTAGAAGACAACTCACCCGAGAGCAACGAGAAGATGTTAGGCAGCTGCAGCCCTACCAGTTCTGCTGGCAAGCATCCTCAGGAGCACAAGTGAGACGAAAACCAAGCAAAGACCCTGATGCAAAGAAGCTTTCAAAATTAACATGGAATTTTTGATGCACACAAAAGGAATTTTGAAGTGCTTCCTCTCAAATTACCTAAATTAATGATGACTGCTTTGTATATCATGCAACCGTCTCCAGAACGCTGAGCTGGTTAGTAATTTCACCAACCACGGGGTCTGCAATATCACCTTCAGTACTCCCTCACCTCCCGGAGGTTATGGAGGCTCCTTTGTGCTGCAACACATCCAGAGCAAACTGAAGCACCAGCAGTGCTTTCCCAGCCAGTGGAAAGAATGATTGAGTTAGATGTTAAAGGCACCAAATGATGGCACTAGGACATTTAAAGCAGGAATGAGGAGAAATATAAAATGGAAAAGGTTAGCTATTTTTACAAAGAAATATGTAAAAAAAAAGAAAAAGGAAAAAAAGAAAAACAAGCAAACACCATTTAGTGGGTTGGGTTATGTTTTGCAAAGGTGGGAAGCCTTCCAAGGGCTGTCTTGGTGTTATTTTAGAAAAGGTTACCCTGCACCATAAACCTCGGACATGAATTTTGCATAAGAACAAGACACCTCATCTGTCCGTGACACCTGCCACTTCCACCCACATGCTCCCTCAGCAGATCTCTCCCATCAGCTGCAGGATCATCTCTGGAAGCAATTTTCTCTTCCTCTTCCCCTTACCAAAGAAATGCCAAAGAGATCCCCATTGCCACCAGCAGCACTCTGGTGCTATCTCCTTGAAGCTTCGAGGCTCTGCACAGCTCAACTCACTTGCTCTGCTCCACTGCCCGACCTCTGGGATATCTGGGCTCGGGACGGGGCTGCGGGATGGATGAGTGGTTTTATTTGCAATGGCAACAATCTGCTGCTGGCCCCCGCCATCCTCCTCCTCACCAGGTCACTGGGCTGCGGAGGCGCCGCGTGAACGAGCTGCGCATATTTCAGACGCGTTGCTGGAAAGCCCAGCCTGGTGCAGAGCTGCCCACAAACACTGGATTCTTTATGCATTTTTCTGCGTGCACGCCGTAGGCAGCACCAGAAATATTGCACACGTGGAAAAGTGGGAAAAATATTTTACTTGTGTGACAGGGAAGGGGCTGGAAGCGGCCATCTAGCCGAATCTGGCTTTGTTCAGGGGCAGGAGCGCTCACTTTGCGAGAGGGGTAATTCAGGAACGCAGATAAGTTTGTTCTCTGTGCATAAATAACCTGCGTTCAAGCTCAACCACCGTATCTCGGCAAAGGATAAAGACCTTGGTGGTAATGCGCTAATATTTGTCTACTCGCTTATCAAGCAGGAGCCTTATTACCAAGGCTAATTGAAGCAGAGATTAGATTTCACGTATGAAGGAGCAGACAATAGCATCAGATATTCTTTGAACAACAGTAAATAAGATAAGCGTGAGTGCCACTACTGCGAATTTTCCCCTCAACAATGCCTCCAAAGAGCAGGAAAAGGGCACAGCAGAGCGGGGCAGACAGACAGACCACTAGGAACAACCTGAATGCCATCCCCAGTGATTCCTGTGCCTCCGGTAAGACATGTCTACTCAGACTTCCTCTGAAATGCTGCCAAGCCACGCACGTTATTCGTGTGTCATGTTTCTGCTATTAAGAAGCTACAATGCTTTGTTTCATCCTCACCTCCTCATGAAGATGTCCAAGCAGCTACAAGTAGGTCAAGCCTTAATGCTGCGGTCTTAAAAGTCTTCTGCTTTTGGCAAAGCACTGAAAACAGGCATTTTCCCTCCGAGACAAGGCTGCAGCCCGCCCTTAATCCCAACTCTCCTGTTCTTGCACAAATGTATTAAATGCGAGCGCCCTGAGATATGCTCAGCCTTCGCTGCTTCCTGTCCTGAGCGTGCAGCTGAACGCAAAGCAGGAAGGAGAAGCCTCAGCATGAGTTCCCAGGGCAAGAAATGGCACCAGCGGGGTCTCTGAAGCGGCCGAGAACCGGCACCACGGTCTCTGTCTCCGCTGACAGTTCCCTAAGTAAGAGTGATTCTCAGCAGATTTCGTTTTGGTTTTGTTTTCCTACGCCAACAAAAAAAAACCAACACCCCGGTACCTCCAAACTAATTAAAGAAGCCAATGAATCAACGGAACAAAAACACTTAGTTTTGGCTCATCCACAGAATCCAAAAGCAAGCTGCAACAGCGCGAGGAGGAAGGCGATCAGCCGGAGGGTATGGAGAGCCCTGCTCCTCCACCGGCCGCTGGCAGCTGCGCCGTCCCAAGCGGAGCACTCTAACGGGAGCAGAAATCGCACGTGGCATCTGTCTCAAACCGCTATCGTGCCCGGCTGTATCATGCTAATCCTAGAAAAGGAAAGAGCTAATCCTCCCAAACACTTTATCATATTTCATTGCATAGACATCACCTCACTCTTCTCCGCCAGCAGCAACTACAAATAGTCTACAGGAAGCCACTAATTTCCTGAAAAGAGGGTTAACTCAGAATCATAGGAAACGGAGAAAACTAAAGCTGGTTATAACATTTTGACTGGGCTGAGCATATTGTAGGAGGAAAAAAAAAAGTCTATCAATCATAGTGCTGAGCCTGACCAGAAACCTAGAGTCATACAAAATTAAATAAGACCCTCATTTATTCAAATCATTAACACAGACCTAGCAAAGTAGTGAGAATTATCTTCTTCAGCGCACATACCTACTGAAAGCCACTTTGCAGGCTTGGGTAGTTTTAAAGTGTTCCTTTCTAAAGGGGACCATGCAAAAATCTCAATTAGAGACAGAAGTAGAGCTATCTTGGTTGTCAGCTACCCTGAGCATCTCACAAATCCTAATACGTTGCTATTAAATGCTCTCACCTAAATGAATACTTGAAAAACTGACTGGCAGAAGAACCACAGGTTAAGCCACAGGAATAATACACATCTCCAGTTCTTCACTTGACTCTGCTCCCAGGAAAGCACATGCTTCAACCACTGCAGACTTTCGAATACCCCAAAGCTTACCCTGTATTCTGTACTAACAGTGTAAAAATAATGCAGTTTAAGAACTGCAATGCAGTGAAATCTCACTTGTTCAAACACTTCTCAACAGTTGTGCTGACAGATCAGAGGCACGTGGAAAAGAAACTCAGTGCTGTCGCTGCCAATCGCGCGTTGCTCTCTGCAGAAAACAAGCCTAAATAAAACCTGAAGCTTTGATGATTTTGTAGGAAAGTTGGATGTAAAATGCCCTGATTGTCCCAAAACATAGCACACAAACGGAGAAGGGAACACACAAACCGACACACAAACACCATCTGAAAAAAGGACGAAAAAGTGCTTAAATATACCTGTAAGTATTATAGCAGCCCTCCAAAACTCCAGGGATTGCCCAATGTCAGATGCAGGGTAAGCAGGTGATAAAAAAAAACCACACCTCTCCCAAGCAGCTCTGGCCTGTGGACTTTGTCACGCAGAGGAAACAATTAAGATGTGGGTGAAGGAAAGAAATGTGTGTGCAGTGTGGCAGCAAAAGGGGAACCAGAACGATCCCATCATTAAAATGTCACTTTCAAAATAAAAATTGAGGGGGCTAATATAATAGAGACAGTAAAAAAAGGTCTCACTGTTAAGCAAGAACAGCACAGACCAAGTTCTGGAGCTCAGATACAACTTCACGATGCCAGTATTTAAAACCACATCTATCCAGTTTTGTCCTTTTCCCTTAGCATACAAAAATCTAAAGATAAAGGTTTTTCACGTTCATCCACACTTGTAAAACTCTCATCACAGGCACTAATGTTGGCTGCCTGAGCAGCTTCCCTCTGACCATGGCAATCTAACTCTGTCTCAACCTGACAAAAAGTTGCTGCAAAAATAATTTATTTTTTTCTCTATGACCACAACACTCTTTTCTTGCACCCTAATGCATTCTTACTGAATTCATTTTACATTTTTATCTGCACCTTTAAGGCTCTTCCTCGTGTGTAACTTAAGATCCCTACCGAGAGGCTGGCTCCTCTGCCGGCTCAGGATGCCAATCTCCATTTCCAACCCATTACGAAAAAAACAACAACCACTTTCATGGTTTTCCAAGAGCCTTCCTTTGCCCGTTTGAGAGAAGCAGCCTCTAAGCATTTACCCATCCTTCTCACGTTCTCTCCAGCATTTCCCTTCCTTGCGTGACACCTACAGAAAAGAAATCCCCCAGTTAGGGCAGTGCCCACACCTACCCGGACCTTTTGGCTGCTGTTTCGCTGCCCTATGCATGTGATGAAGCTGTTCGCAGCAGCAACCAACTTTTCTTCTCTCTAAGAGATGCTGGGTTGTAACTGGGACACACAGGCTATGCAGTAAGTAAAAAAAAAGTCTACAAATACTATATAATACTGTAAGCCATAAAAGAATCCCTCAAAACATTAAGAGTACATTTCAGTTGAAAAAAATCCCTAAGAACTGGAGTAGGCCCCATAATGAGGAGGTGCTTGTATCATGCAAGTCACTGGCAATATATTCCCCAAAATCCCCAAGCTTTCCACAAGGCAGCCCTAAATTCCAAAACAAACCTTCTTCCAAAATCCGTGCTGCACATCCTTCAAGCTGCAGACTGACATCCTCTCCTGGATCCAGCCCTGTCTTTCCCTGCCGGTGGCACCATCCCAAATTCCTCCAGGTGGAACTGCTCATGCTCCCGAGCCATCTTGCTCAGAATAAGCTTATGAAAAAAAAAATGCCATTTTTAAGGCTTACAGCAATCTTGGTTTTAACTATAATGAGAGAGAAGCGTTGATATTTTTAGTTTTGCCAGGGTGAAGGAGAGGAGGGCAGGAAACTCTGCTGGCATCATAGCTCCGAGCAGAGAGCAGCTCTACCTGTACCTTCAGGAAAAATAAATTCCCTTCCTAGTCCAGGAATTTTTTAGCTGACAATTTTTTTAGCCTGGAAATTGAGCTAAAACCCTAAATATGAACTCTACGAAAACAAGAAACAAAGAGGAAAACCAGCTCTGCTCTCCAATGGTATCATAGATCTGGGAGGGGTGGGCAAGACCCTCTGGACAAGCAGGTGCCTTGCTCAAAGCAGCGAGAAGAAACCTTTCTCGACCTGAATTACCCGACTTCACCACGAATTTCCCTGAGAGATGGGCGCATCCTGCAGTCTCCTGCACATGAAAGGTTCCAGGACAAGCAAAACAGCCTTCACTCAAGGAAAGTCCTGGTTCAACTACGGTCTAAAAGCATGGGCTTCTGCTTTGATGCGCTGCCAGAAGTCGCCTCCAGCGAGGAAGCCTGGGATGAGTCACAGCACCGGCAGAAGGAACTTGCCAATCTGGATGGAAAAGCATGAACAGAACTTTGCATTTTCTCCCCGCTTTTCCTCCCTGCTCCACCATATTAGTTCCTGCACAGTAATTCTGAGTAATTGCACGCTGCAGGATGGTCAAACCAGCCAAAGAAAAGCAAAAATACACCGCAGAAGTGGGGAGGGTGTGCCAATCTGTGCCTTTTTTTTTTTTTTTTCCTAAAAGGAGAAAAACTGAGACAAGGGTGTGTTAAAGGACTAAAGGGTCATCTGGTAAGAGTGCAGCAGAAGGTCTTCTTTACTGGCTTGTATGAATTATGAATTCCAGGCAGCACAGCAGTTTATTACTTTCCACACCTGTGCAACTACAAGCCAAAAGCTCATACTGCTTCTACATCACCTCTTTAAATACCATTTCCTCTAATCGGAGTTAGTTCACACATAAATCCAGGAAAAAAGCTTCTAAACCCTGAAGACAACGTCAAGAAAGACAACCCTACCCCCAGTATGCTCTCAAACTGGGGATAAAACACACCTCAGATTGATCCATTTCACATTTACATAGACATATGGCTTAGTCTTTTTTTTTTTTTTTTTATAAATTAAAATACAGCATCTTGAGTGCAGAAGACAATTCCTTCCTCACACAAGTCCACATTACTCATATGCTGGGGGCATGGCATTCCCTCGCTTCATTCAAACCACGGTCACGACCGGTTGCCGTTGGGAAGCCTATTAAAGGAAAAGCAGTGGTAACATCTTTTCAGTCCCAAAGCAATCTGGCAATTCAGTAACACAACTACTCATTCAACACGTTCTTTACTTACAAACCAAACCGAAATTGCAAAACATCATCTGCTGTAGCTGCTGGCAGGACTCCGCACCAGAGCAGTTGAAATCTCACTCCATGCTTCTTTATTGTTTTTATCTCTTCAGCCCAACTACTAATTTAAAGGAAGCTGTGCTGGATGCTCTAATTGACCCTGTTCTCTTCCTTCCCCAGTTTGTCTCTATAATTAGCCCTTTCCAGCTCAGCCTAGCAAACAGAACCAGAAACAAGACCTTTCGCAGCCACACCCTGCAGACCACAGCAACTGGCTCGTATTGTTTGCCCAAATCAACATCTCTCTGCATTAACTGCTTCGGGACAGAAACAAAATTGAAAAAGAAAAAAAAAAAAAAAAGAAAGAGCAAACGTGTCTCCATCATTTTCAGGCACAGTGGAGTAACCGAGGCAGCTAACCCAAGTGAAAATTTCACCTGCAACACTAATCTGCTGGGGATACTTCAGAACAACACGAGCGTAACTGATACAAATACAAAATAATAGCCAGCACTGAATTCACGTACATACGACTTGCACTGCTGCATATTTTAACAAGCACAAAATGTAGAGAACAACTCAGCTACGCGTCGAGTAAGGCACCAGAAGGACCCACACCTTATTTGCTTGAGAAATTAGACGGCACGTAGAGAATGAGGAAGGGAAATGCAAAAAAAAAAAAGTCTTATTTTCCTACTTGCCTCTACAATTGGCTATGATCCCTGCCAGGTGACCAAAGTTTTGTTTATTTTCAGGTACCTGGGCAGAAAAGCCAGTTCGGGCCCCAGTTGGCAGAGGTGCTGTGCCCCAGCAGGTACAGCATTGGCCCCAGTAGCGCCAGCAAAACGTGGGGAGCTCGAGGAAAAGCCCAGAGCTCAGCACCCTCCATCACCCCGTGGGTCTTTCCATCTTCATCTTTGCATTCATGTAAGGATAACACTACAGCCTAACCAACAAATCTCAGCTAAATGAGAGGATTTTGAGCTTTGTTTCCCTCCAGCTTAGGTAGAAGCAGCCTGTAACCCCACACTTGGGGAGAGGCGAAGCGCTGAGGTCGCCTGCTTCTTCCCCAAGCGCTGAGCAGCTCCCAGTACCTGCAGGAAGATCACAGAATTTTGAAATTAACAACTGCCCCGATGCTTGGGCTCAAATGGGGATGATACCGGGTGCAGCGAAGAGCTAACTTGCTGCTCAGTTTTCACGCTTGCCTTTGCAACTCGAATTTTTACCATAATTCTGCAGACAGACTGCCCCACGAAGCTTTTAGCCTCACAGAGCTCAGAACCAGAAGCCTTTGCCTTTTGGAAGATGAACTCGCATTACCACGTACTTACTGCCTAATCACAGCTGAGACTGAAGTTCTCGTCTTCGAATTCATCTGCAGTACTTAGCTAAATATTATTCCAGACTTTCAGAGCTATAGCTCCCTAAAGCACACAAATATGCATGCTTCTGTAATGGCCACACAGTCTTCGCTTACTCTAAAATGAGGTTTTTAGCTCTGAAACATGAAGATTACACGCAGTAAAATCCTAAAGGACTGCCAGTGGAAAATGCCCCATGCTGCCCAGACTCCAGCTTGCCCCGCGCAGCAAAAAACCTTTTTAATTATAAGTCACAGTTCAATGTTCACGTAGGGTAAGAGTCGTAACCCATCTAGTTTTCCCTCAGATCAAACAGGACATGCTTATAAGTAAGGATTACTCCCATCTCAAGTGGGAATTTTCTCACCTTTGTCTCTCTCTTGCTTTAGAAGTCCCTGTGGTTTTAAATTTATAATCTAGATCCACAAAGCTTCCAATCTCATATCTTACCTTAAAATGGTCCAATATAGCCTAGACTACAAACGAATTCAGGGGATAAATGGGGATGGAGGGAGAAGGAAAAGAAAACTCTTCCTTAGCTGAAAGTGTCTGCTCAGCCCCATCTTAAAATCAGCTCCAACAAACCTGCGCAGCCAAAAATAACTTTTTACAATGGAAATGTTTGTGCAACTTAACTGAAATAGTCACTTTTCTTGCTCATCCTGCAGCATTCAACAGACACTTCAAGTCTCCAGACCTTAAGAAGCTCAAGGACTCTTAGAAAAGGTCACATCAAGATGCAGGAGAGCATATCATAAGCAGGAATTTTGACATGTAGAAAGTTAAATGGTAGCTGACAGGAGTCTCACTAATAACAGCGGGATCTACACCTGTAATGATCCTTCACCTAAGGAAAATTGTTCAAGTTTTTTGAATACTTGTCCCCTCCACCCCCTGAACAGCATACCTGAAACAAAAGTATGTAGATTAACGCTCCCAGAAAACCTAAACACAAGAAGAGAAAGTCACTCCACACCAAAGTCCTCCAAAATCTCCCTTTCAGTCCACGCTTGAGTAGAGTAAACTTAAAAAGCACGTGGCATACAGAAAAACTGCACACAAAACACTTGCAATCCATGTCTACAGGTTGGGGTTTAATTTCAAAAAGGCACTGGTTTTTTTTTGTTTGTTTGTTTTTTGCTCGAAAGAAGAGATTCTTCCAAGGAATTCACTTTTACTAAAAAAACACAGTGCAAGAGACAAGAGTGCAATCTTCATACCAAGTCTCAGACACTGAGCTACTTCTAAACTGAGGTTTAAATGAGCTTTCTGTGTAATTGAAAAGCATCCATATTCAGCACCAGAGAGCTCACACCGGAGCCATTCTTCAAACAACAACAATTGCATAAAACTCTTCATTCAGCTTTAATCCTCAAGTTTCACAGGCTCCTGAACAAACCAAAAATGAAAGCAGCATGAGGGCTTGCATTAAAATAGGGCAGCAGCACTGATGAGAGGTAAACCAGAAGAGGAAACCTTAACAAAATATAAAAATCCAAAAGCCAAGTGGCCCTCCAACACTACAGGTGATGCTCAGATCTTCTTTCAGGAAGAAAAAAAATACAAGAAAAATATAGGAATACGTCTTTCCCTGTTCTAGTTTTCAGATCATCTTTCTCTCCCGCAAAGACTTTTAGGTGTGATGATGAATTCTCAATACCCCAAACCAGGCATGTTCTTCAGTGCTCAGCTTATTCTGTATTTCATTATTCTTCCCCCATTCACTGGAGGTGCTTTATTTATTTTCCCTCGTGTTTATTGTATTGTTTATCACAGCTGAATATAGCAACAGCACTGGAAAAGCATTTAAATCAAATAAATGGAGGGAGAGGGATAGGAACAGAATGTATAGTAAAACTGAACTCAGAAACAATACTTTTCGAAGCAGGCTCGCCATTCCCTTTCTGTAATTAAAAAGGGATTTGAGAGTGAAACAATGCACGTGAATCCACAACACTTCTACAGAGTGGTAGGGGCAAGTGATGGGCAATTGCTGGTAAGTAATTCCTCTTGGTAATTTACTGCTTAGAGGTATGATTTCAGTCCTGCAGGAAGAAATATTACAGCTCAAGGTTAATAAATTCCTTCATCAAATCTCTGCATAGAGCAGTGAGATCACAGAGATGTATTAGGAGAAGCATAACTACGGCATCAGCCTTGAAATGGATCCTGTGCTTTGACAAGTCATGATGAATTTGACAATCCCCTATTTAGAGGTGAACAAGACAAGGGTATGTAGTCAGCAGGAAAAGCAATTCTTTGTTTAGAAAATCATACCTGCAGACTCCTTGATTGCTTTTGGGTAGTTAATTCCATTCATGATTTAGTGAGACTCTTAAGATTCCTCACTGGCATTACATTCCTAAACAGCAACGAGCTCGCATACTGCTTCCCACCTTCTTCAGCTGGCAAGGAAAGCCCATGTTCCCCCCAAAAAACGACAAACCTCCCTCACTTCTACCTATTTGAACCACCTCTGGGTCTGTCTGCAGCAATGTCCCGAATCCAGCTGCAGCCATCAGAAACCCCCCACAGCACAAACCTCTCCTCAGGGATTTATCTGCCGCAAGCAAATCTACCCCAGCCTCTGCTCTGCATTGTCTCCTGACCTCCGTGCTTACCTTCCAGGCACGGCGAAGTGTCTCTGGATAAGATTATCTGAGGTGATGACCACGGCGAACAAGTCTGCTCTCCTGACGTGAAGCCCAAACGCCTGCCCGCACGGATTACCTCTCAAACAGTCTTCCCATGGAACTTCGGAGGATAAGCACGTCACGCGTGCCCTTTTTGCTCACCGAGACGTTTCACCTCACTCTGCAAGTAGGATGGCCCAAACCCAAAACAAGCTGCCTGCCTGCTGCATCCTTCTCCAAATTCCTGCAGGCCCTGGCCATCTCAGCCGGCAGTATCTTTATTCTCTGATGAAAAGAAACGGAAGAAAAAATGGTCCCGCTTTTAGATGACACCCACCAAAATCCCTCTTCAAACAGGAGTTGTTCAGAGGCCCTTGCCACCGACAGCAGCAACAAAACCCACAAAATTATCCACCGCTTGCTGAATGATTGGCAAATGGAGGCTGAACACAGCCCGAAGGTGCGGGGAGCAGCCTCCTACACAGCTCTCCGGCACTTGGTTTGTCAAAGAAACCCCCAAAAGGATTATTTACAAACACAACCCTGCTCTTCCAACGGCACTAATTCCAAAACTTAAAAAGTTGCTTAACGTCATTTCAATCGAGTGCTAAATTTCTAATGATTTATTGCCTTCAATTTTTTTTAATTTTTTTTTGCACCTAATGGGACCACATTCCTCCACAATTAAATCATTGCCTAATTCCTTCCAGGAGAGGTTGTCCTACACACCCAACAAGCACAAACCAACGTAACAGTTCTTTACCTCAGACAAGCCTTACAAAAGTAAAAACGTCAATGTTTTTAAGAATTGTACTTCAGTCTATGTACTTATGCAACGGAAGAAAAAACAGTAGGCTTACGGAAGCCTTCTAAAGTAAATATTTTAACTGTTTTAAGTTCATCACTCTAAACAAAACCAACACGAAGATGTGGAACACAATAAAAGAATGCTTGGCTGTCTATCAAAAACATTCATAATGTGCGTTGTTGGTTGTTTTTTATTTCTTTTTCCTTAAGAGTTCAGGTTTTTCAAAGATATCTGCATGGATTAGACACTCCGCTCCCATTAACACTCAGCCACCACTGGCCAACACAGTATATCTGGGATCGTGTGTAACTTAAAGGTCATTCTTTACAAGTAATATAGTCTTGAGAATTTTGATTAAAAACAGCATAGAGGCTGTCAGATGATCAGCATTTGATGGACATAAGCAGGGACTCTAAACAGCCATCCGGAGAGGGAACAACTCTACAACAGACTCAAGGTCACGTTGCGGTACACCAGATGTGATTCAAGGTGAGACAGCAGCAGAGAAGATTCACACCTGACAGAGAAGCCCGTAGATTATTTTTTTCCTTAACATTAATAAAGACGGTAACCAAAGCAGCAGCTGACACAGGAGAAAAAAATAATAAATCATAAAAATAATAAAGCATTCTTTGTATGTTTAGTTAGGTCCTCACTACTTTAGTTTCAGGTAGCAGAAATATTGAACACCAGCCCATTACACACCGAACGCAGTACCTACACGCATTACGTTGGTTATTTTTATAACACATTTGTCTTCTGCTGCTGCACGCAGGATCCAAGGGGGCAGCCCACTGGCTTGTTCCCCACCAGCCCTAAAAAAAACACTGGTATCAACACCAGCAGGGGCTGGAAGGGCCCGATACGCACAAATTGAGAGCGGGTTTCGAGGCCGCAGCCAAACTGGAACACGCAATCCGTCTGGCTGCATGACAAGAGCGGGATAAGTTGGTGCCTCACCAGTTCGCATTGCCCCCACCCACCTTCTTCTCTGCAACAGCATCGTGTGCCGAGTCGGTGCATTTCCCAAGGCGAGGAAAACGAGCTTCAGCCCTCTTCCCCGTGCGGCAGGCTTGTGCCACGGTGAGGAACGGTGGGGACCTCACTGTTAAAACACTACACGTGTTGTTTCGGTGCCGTGCTGAGGCCCTGCCGACAAAACGAAATCAGAGCAAGGAAATGGAGCAGCCTACAGCAGTCAACGGCCCAGCGAGCTGCGGTGTCATGGGACTGACAGAGCATCCCTCGCATCGTGGGGCTCTCGGCCCATTTCGTTTCAAAGGCTTAACTCGGCTCCCAGTCACAAGGGCAAAAGGAAAACCAGAAAACGCAAATGCAGAAGTCGCTGCTAATCCTCTCCCAACCGCACGGAAGCGGCACGTGAGCACACATAACACACGGCCCTGTCCTGCACCAAAGCCTACCGTGCTGCACCCAAGGTGCCCGGGGTTGCGTGGGTGCCCAGTGGGGCTCAAAAGCAACAATGAGACCCCTCAATTTAATGGCAAGTAGTGAGCAATGACAGTTCTTGAAGGAGCAGGTGTGTATTGTTTATTTGTGTCGTTTCACCTAGAAAAATGGAGCACGACCACCCGGAGCACGATCGTTTCACCCCCAAAGAGCTCAGCACCGTCAGCGGGCAGAGCTGCCCGCCTGCCAGCTTCAGACCGCTGAGCGAGGAGGTATCAGCAAACTGATCCGGCTGAGAGCTCTCTCCTTTCCCCTCCCACGATTAACTTCAGCCAGCTCAGATCCTCTTTGGGCAGGAGTCTACAGCTCCATCAGCTTAACGGCAGCACAGAAATGCCGTGCAAGGTGGCAGCACGTCGTGCCGGTGGGCAGCAAGCGAGGGATGCGCCCTGCAGAGCTCCACAAAGCAGGGATCAGGGATAACCCTGCTCTCCCCCGACACTTTTCATCCAGCACTCGGATGCCCGTACTGCTCCCTGCCCTTCTTTTATTGCAACCTGCAAGCCACAGGGCAAGGAGGACCGATGTGAGCCAGCTACAGCCACAGGCAGGATTTTGGACCAAGTGACCTGCTCGGGTCGCTTCCGACCCTGATGATCCCTGCGTCCTGTGAACGCAGGAATGCAAGGGGGTGCAGGGAAAATGATGAGGCAGCTCATCGGCACCCCACTCGCTGCAAAGCAGCTTTTGTTCCATCGGAAGGAAAGTGGTTGCACTGTAGAGGAAAAAAAGCTAGAAGCAACAATACACAATTGCGCAGCATTAAAGTTTGTGGTTTAAAAAAAAAAAAAACAACAAAAAGCATTTGTGGCAAAGACGGACAGGTCTCACCTTGCCTATAAAACTTTTCCGTGGGTATCTGCTTGCTGCACAGTTCCTCCCCACAGAAGAAAATCGCTACTCACAGAGCCCCAACTCTTGCTAATATTCTAGAACAGATACACGAATCACTTCAGTTCTAAAAATCACCCCGCAATGTGCCTCCCTTTTTGAATTTTGACATTTTCTGAGGACACATGGCTTGTGTTTGCTTAAGATACAGAGGTAAAGCATTTCGTGCAGTCACACCAGTGAGAAGTGCATCACTGTGGTGCTCAACCTGCTGACCAGGACGGCAAGATAATACCAAGTCCTACCCAGAACACAAAGACAATTGCAATTCCTTTTTTTCCCCCTTCATCCTTGACAAGCATTTCACCTGTGTAGCTTACATAGGCTAAATCCCAGGCACCTGTGTGTCCACACCTATCGGAAGCATACAGAAAAATTTGGCCTGTGTAAAAATAAACACAGAAAACTGACCATAAAATTGACCTCGACCAGGAGACAGTCGTGACGCTCTACGCACATCCCATCAGCAGCACTTGACTCTCACGGCTCCCTGCGAGCGATAATCCCAGCCGCCCCACCTGAAAACACGGCGCAGCATTTTAACCACCACCACGTAGGAGGAAGTCCCAACAATTAACAAGCTGCGCCTCGGAGCAAGGAGCTCTCCAGACACAACCGAAAATCTCTTATTATCCTGCTCTTGTCTAAAGGAATGCTAGAGAAAGTCTCGAATTTGCAAACTTGAGCCGCCAGCCTTTAAATATTTATGCTCATGTTTACTTTTAGAAAAGAGAGAAATCCCATTCACTTAAGAGGAAGTTAAGCAAATGTAGGCACACAGGACTGAAGCCTGAGAAAATAAGGCACTCTTTTTAACCTCAGAAAAAAAAAAAAAAAGAAAAAAAAAATCTCTTCTTCTGAAGCCGGAACCTGCACCCATCCCCTCCTGGGGAGCCAGCCTGCAGAACGCGGCCAAACGTCTCATAAACGACCCGACGAGCGTGTTTTGAGCCTCACGGTCACACAGCAGCAAAACAATTCATCTAAGGAACGGTCGGGTTTCTTCCTGCAGACAGCAGCTCTTCTGAAGCACTTGGTTTGTGTTACTACTTCTCAAGTATTTCACATGCCAGCGGAACCGCAATTCCATTTTATTTAGGAAAGAACTGGAAGTGGGAATTTCTACAAATCAAGTTAAACCAGCTAGGACGCTTCAGCGGAAATAGCTCAACAGCATCGTTCCCCCCCCAATAAATGTACTTTTAAAGGAATTGTACTCAACAGCTCCACGGTTTGAATGAGAACCAGAATTTGGCAGAAAATGGCCTTCTAATCAGAGACACGCTGCTTGTTGTGCCCACTAAGAAAAAACAACTCCAAACCTGACAAATGCCTTGAGAAACACTCACATCACTTCTGCTCACAGTTTTGCTAAACGCTGGCAGCTCGAGACCACGAAAACTTCGGGATTATGGAGCAAGCTTGGTCCCTGACCCCATTCTTCGTTGCTGGCTTTGCGTGTGGAGCCGCGGAACCAGCGCGGGGAGCAGCATCGTCCCTGTGCTCCCAGTACTCCCCCTGTTGACTCGCGGCCGACGCGAAGGAGCGATGGATCCATCCCCACTGGGATCCCGAGGTGCCGGAGCTGGAAACCATCCTTAGGGAAATCAAGTGGCGGACAGGCAATTAGGATTTCTGGTACAGCCCTGCCTCGAAATGGGCTAAATTATGGCTGTACAGGTAACCTCAGGTTTCGTGTTTCTCGGGCGCCTGACCTCGCATGCTTAACATTCTCAGAGGTTTTCTTGCAAACCTGATGAATGCTCACTAAAACGGACATGAGAAGAAATAATTCCGGCGCACAGCATTTAGATGTTTGGCCCAATATGAAAAATGGAATCAAAGGTTCCCAAAGATTTGAGCAGAGTACTACTAGGTGGCACATGGAAGCACCCGTGTTTTTAAAAGATACTGCAACAGCAGACGTCATGTCAGCCACTTGATACCTTTAAATCTTACAATGCAGATCCCCAAAAAAGAAAAAAGAAAAAAGGCAAAACTGAACTTTACAAATCATAACTGGAGCTGTGGGCGCATAGAAGAAATAACTCTGAGGCACGCACACACTGCAAAGCTGAATCTACATTTTCATACTCTTTAAGAAATAAGAGAATCAAGCGACCCAAATGAGGCAGCAGCTTGGTTCCCTTCAGATTCATCAAAGTTGCCACTGAATGGGATTTTAATCTGTAACGTCATCCCCGTTCGTACACTGCTAGTATCGAGTCGCACCATCATTGATAGACCGGGAAACAAGAGCTTATCACTCGCCTGTCACGCTGCTCAATTATCTCCCCTGCTCCAAGCAGCCCGGACCAAGAGCTTTCAAAACAGCCTTGAGGATGGAAAAACGGGGCCAGAAGGGAGAGCTGCCATGAGCAGAGCAAGGAGGTCAGCCCGCAGGTCCTCTAGGGCAGGAAGCACAGGGAAACACCCCAGAGCACGGCGCGGGCATCCCGGCGCAGAACAGCCCTCGATAAGGGAGAAGAGCGCAATTTTTCACTTAAATTTAAACGACTGGATAAGCCGCCACAATTGACATTTACCCAAAAACGTCAGGGCAAGCGTGATTATCACGCGGCCCCGGAGCAAGTGACCGAGGAGGAGATGCCGCCTGGCGATAACGCCTGCCTCTTTGACCCCAAAGGCAGCCCGGCACGGCGGTGCTCCGGCCTCGTCCCTCGCTCCCGTCATCCCCGCCGCCGCCACGCACGGGAAGGCGACACTCACGCGTCGCCTCCAAGCGCTCCTCGGGGAGGAGAACCCGCAAAGTCAGCCCGAAAGCCATTTCCCCAGCTAATAACCTATTTACGGCGACGGAACGGTTCGTTCAAGCGCGGGCGGCCGCGTTATGGGTTTGGCGCAACGCCGCGCTGGGGCTCTCTCCCCGGAACGGAGCTCTCCTCGCCGCCACGCCGAGTTCTCCTGAAATCGCTCCCTCCTTGGCGCACCGGGCGGCGTGGGCTGCAGCAGGGGCTGGGCGAGCCGCGACCCCCGCTCCGAGCAATGCCCGGCCCGGCTCCGGGGCACGGAGCGCCACAGAAGGAGGCTGCGAGGATCTGCGAGGCGAAGCCCGCAACAAAAGGCAACCAGCCGCCCGCGTGCCCGGCTCGGGGCACGTCCCCGCCTCGTCGCGAGGGGTATTCCTGACGGGAGCGAAAAAGGGGACGATTCTCACAGATTTAGGAAAATTCCAGAAAGCAACAGTGCCCGCACCTCCCCGGGAAGGGTCTGGGGGGCCGCGGAGGGAGGCGCAGGGGAGCGGGGGCACGGGGATGGCGGGGGGGCGACGGGGGGACGGGGGGTGCTGAGGGGACCGGGGGGGTCCCGGGGGAGGCGGAGGGGACCGGGGAGGGGATCAAGGGGGGGGGCCGGGGGGTGCCGGGGGTGACTGGGGGGGGACCGGGGGATGCCGAGGGAGGACCGGGGGGTGCCGAGGGGGAACCGGGGGGTGACGAGGGGTGCCGGGGGGATACCGGAGGACACCGGGGGGGTACCGGAGGACACCGGGGTGCCGCGCCGAGGACCGATTCGCCGCGGGGCGCTCCCCCGGACACGCCGCCCGGCCCCACGGCCGCTCCCCCGGCGCTGTCAGCCCCCCCCAGCGCCTTCCCGCTCCCTCCCCGCCGGTACCTCCGCGGGCGGAACAAAGGCGCGGGGTGCGGGGGGACCCCCCCCGGCCCCCCCTCGGCCCCCCTCAGCCCCCGCCGCTCACCTGGGGGGTGCCGGGCGCGGCGCATCCCGGCCGCCGCCGCTGAGGGGCCTCGCGCCGCGGGCGGGGGGGGGCGGCGGGGAGGGAGGGAGGGAGGGAGGGAGGGGCGGGGGGGGGCGGCTCGCGCGCTGCCCGCCCGCCTGCCCGCGCGCCGCCGGGTGGGGACGGGAGGGGAGGGGGGAGGCGCTGGGGAGGGACACGCCCACCCCGCGCGAGCCACGCCCACCCCCGCTAGCCACGCCCACTACCGGGCAGCCCCGCCCCGCTCGCCCCGGCCCCGCCCGCTTTACGACGCGCCGCCCGCTCGCTTTACGGCAGCGCCCGGCAACCGGCCGGCGCCGAGGCGGCAGGTGAGGGAGCGGCCCCGCGGTTTTGGGGCGAAAAGCGGGGAAAAAGGGGCTGGGGGGGGGGGGGCGGGTGATGGGGACGGGCAGCGGGGTGCCCGCGTTGCTCTGGGGGTGTTTGCTTGCCGGGGAGGCTGAGGGGGGAGCGGGAGGGGCGGCCCCGCAGGTCCCAGCCCCCCCGGGCCCTCCTCAGCCCTCAGGAACCGGCCGCAGGCAGCGTGAGGCGGTGCCCGGAACGCCCCAAAACAACAGCCCTGCGCCTTCTGTTGCCAGCTGCTTCAAAACCCAGGCTCTGCCTCGCATCAGGAGCCCCAGCCGGTCACGGAGCAAGCTGGGGCCGGCAGCCGCGGCCCCCTCGTCCCGCCGCGGCGACCCGGAGATGCGAGGACGGCGGCCGCCTGCGGGACCCGTGTAAGAGCGCGGCCTTGTCGGGTCGGTAACCCTGCGGGGGTCCCAGCGCGCGGGTGGGCTTGCTCCTGGGGCTGGGTTGTGGCTGAAGTGATTCTTTATCCCTCTCCCCACTGCTCCTGTCAAAATCAGGTAAGCCAACACGGCTCTGAGGAGCAGGGGATGACGGCTTTCACAAATCCCAGCTGCTGACGCGCAAATAAAGCGAAGGAGCCAGACTCCTGCCAGACTCCAACCCAGAACAAACGTTCCAGGCCTGCATCAGTGTTTATTCCTATTTTCATGAAAATCTTTGAACAGAGCATGCCAAAGCCTTCAAGGAGGCAAATCCTGGCTGGGTTCGAGCCGAGACACTTGGAGCCCAAAGCCCCTTAATGCTGGATGCAATGGGATCCACATCCTGGCTCCTCTGTGAGTTCGCCTTTACCATCAGCGGGAGCTCTCCAACAGCGGATGCCTTCCGCGACACGGTGCTTTTGGTCCTTGCCGCTGGCCTCGAGCAACTCTGAAGGGCGCGTGGGGCTGCGGAGGGTTTTCCTGTGAGGTACCCAACGCAACTCACAAGCAGCTTCACAAGTGCCAGATGGCGGCGAAATTACAAGTAGTAGCTCGTGGTGGTAAGGCACTTGCTATAACCATTCTCCCTTCCTGACTGTAGGAGGAGGCCAAATGTCTCTTTTTTTTATCCTTGACAAAAAAATAAATAAGGCTGTGTTGCTGCAGAGTGGAAAATTAACAGAACACAGGATGCCCGCATCTGTCCATTGCCTATAATCTCATTTCAACTTGCCTGGAAAGCTACTGGGTGTATTTTGTACATCTCTGGGAGATAATGACGCAGAAAAAAAATGTGGTAAAGGAGAACTTGGGGCTCCGTATGGGTATGTGTAAAATTATGTGAGCAGTGATCCTCTGACCCCCTTAAACTGGTCACTTTAGGTTTGCGTGATGTACGGTGCAAGAAACAGGGTTATAATTAGGCACGGTACTGTGTTTCTGGGACTTGGTTTGGATTTTTTGTGTTGTTTTTATACCACAGGCTGTTGCAAAGGATTTGCTCCATAAACTTGGAAATGGTTTGAGTTCATTAACATAGGAAGCGTGTCCAAATACCATTGTGCTTGACTCAGTGTAAGTAACAATGAGTGCTCCCCTTCCTTTTCAGTGACTCCTGCAGCTTGGCATGTGCTGGATCTATCGGTGATACACAAATAGTTATTAGCTCGTCAAGACGTTCTACCTCGGCCCTTCCTTCCGACGTATGACACATGCAGCATGTTTCAGCCGTTCTGTTACTTGCAAGTCACGTGTGCTGCGGCCCTGCCAAGAGTTATTAGATATAAATCTCTCTCAGTTTATGCATACCTGGACAGGAAAGGCTTTTTCATGATTCACATTGCAGTGAGAAGCACAAATCATCTTCCTGAGGTGTAAACAACAACACGTGATTTCTTTCCCCTATCATAACGGATAATTAGTGTCTTCTTTACAGTGAATCATACCGAAGCAATCTTATCATTATTAGTTTGCACACAGCGCTTCAAGAAACCCCAAGATGTTTTCGTGCCGCGTTTCACACAGACGAGGAAAGGGTGAGGCAACAGCACTGCTGCCGTCCTGAGCCGCTTTACTCCCAGACGGCCAAAGAGAAGCCTGGGGGCCGATGGTGCATTGCAGCAGCGGAGCAGCCCAGGCAGAGGACGGGGGAGTGGAAGGAAAATAGGGCTGCTGCAGTGGGGTGAAAGCAGCTGTTTCTGTTCATAAGATCCAATGGCTAAACCCCCCTCTGGTCGCAGATGGTTCACCATCGCCTGCTGAGCAGCACCTCCTAGCGTGCTGCCCAACCTTCTCCTGAAAACACTTTAATCCTCCCAGCCAGGAAGGCAGCAGCTTCTGAGAAGGAGCTGTATGTAAGATAGAGGTGGCCCTGTCGCTGGGCTGAGCGGTAGGAAACAGGAAAGAACAGAATTAGTGGGTGCACAAATAAAACAAAGCAGAAAAGAGGCAGACGGCTTGCCTGGCAAACCCAGGCGAGTCCCCTGGAGATGTCCTCAAACATGTGGGTGGGGAGACCGAGGTGCTAGCGTCTGCTCGCATTTCCAGATGGCTCCTAAGGATAAGCGGCCACTGTTTGTGGTAAGCAGGCACAGATTAAGAGGGCAGAGTGTAGCCTGGACAAACAAGGAGGAAAAGCTCGAACAGAGCGGGTCAGGGCGAGGCCCCGCTTCTGTCTGGAGGGATGTGAGCGCTCAGCGCGTCCAGACTGATGGGGGAGGGTGGTGAGCAGCCAGGTGGCCGCATTTGCCTGCGACGGCCAACAGCGAAGACGAGCAAAAGGGCTTCAAAAACAAGATGGAGTGACTCAACCTGTGTCCGTGCTCAATTTCAAAACAGCTTGGAGCTGGGAGAGCTTGAGGCATCTGATCCATGTGGCCGGTTGCTGTGCCCTTCACCAGGTTTCCCTGCTACCAGAGATGGGAGGGTCTGACGCAGTACTGACACTCTTCCCTTCTCAAGACACCTTCATAGCCATGATAATACACCTGGTGCAAGAGAACTTCCTGAACCAAAATTCAGGAAGCTTACAATAATCGGTATAAGATGTCTTTTATGAGCAAAATTTTGGTGAGTTAAAACCCAAGCTGAAAGACAGAGATACTTGGCGGACTTCAGAGCTTCGCTAGTACAAGAACTACTGATATCTCTAGCAGGTATCTAGAGAATTGTCCTAAAAATTCCCACAGTAGGGAACTGGTTTGTTTGTGATCCTGTTGTGCTTGGCTTCTCCTTACTCACCGCTGCCGTGCCTCCTGTGCTGGTGGACCAGCAGGTTTTCCTGGAACAGCTCATGCGTCTGGCACAGAGCTGCGGTACTGTCTGCTGGGCGAAGGGGGACGTATGCCATCAGTCAGACTTGAAAAGACTTTTTCTAATGAATACCAGTGGTGCAAAGCATTACAGTGGTGGTCACTACGCAGGTAAAACACTGCAATAGTGACTGATTTCTCCTAGGTGAAGATTTATGTGGTTCTTTTTTCTGTGCAAAGCACGGAGCTGAAGGAATGCCGGCAGTTTCTGAGCAGGAACTGCTTTGAAATCACCCACAGCACAAATGAAGATTGTAACCATGAGACTTTTATCTCATCAGAGACACACACTGCTCCTAGAGCAGCACGAGGGGCCAGCTCAGCCTGTCACATGCTGCAGACGAGGAGCCCGTCCTCAGCCTTGCCCTCTGGCAGGTGGTGCCAGTGCTGCTCTTTCAGCCTGGGAGACTTGGTCTTCTGCTAGCTGAGAAGGAACACGAGACAGCTGTGGCTCTGTGTCTTGTCAAAGGCATGGTCTAATTGCCTAATTTCTCTTCTACCCTTTCTGTGTTGCAGCTTCTGAAGTTTCCTGGAGCGCAGCGGCCCCTACCCGCGCAGGATGGACCCTGTTGTTCTCAGCTACATGGACAGCTTGCTGCGGCAGTCAGACCTTGCCTTGCTGGAGCCCCCGAACTGGCTTAACGATCACATCATTGGCTTTGCCTTCGAGTACTTTGCCAGCGACCAGTTCCAAGAATTTAGCGATCAGGTTTGCTTTATCAGCCCCGAAGTGGCTCAGTTCATCAAATGTGCCCTTAGCCAGGAAGAAATAGCCATATTCCTTCAACCGCTAGACCTTCTCCACAAGAAGCTGGTGTTCTTGCCCATCAACGACAACTCCAACCAGGCTGCTGGGGGCACGCACTGGAGCCTGCTGGTTTACTTCAGGGACAAAAAGTGCTTCGCCCACTATGATTCCCACAGTAAGTGCAACTCTGTCCACGCCAAGCAGGTGGCGGGAAAGCTGGAGGCCTTTTTGGGCAAAAAAGGGGGCAAAGTGACCTTCGTGGAGGAGAAGGCGCCGGCCCAGCAGAACAGCTATGACTGTGGGATGTATGTGATATGTAACGCTGAGGCTCTGTGCCAGGGATACTTCAGGGGCCACCAAGAGCCTTTGCTGCAGCTCCTCACCCCCTCCTACATCACGCAGAAGAGAGCAGACTGGAAAGCCCTCATCACCAAGCTCGCCCAGAAGTGATGCTCGTCCCCACCACCGCCTCTCCTGTCCGCAGTCACCCCCCCCAGTGCCTGAGGGAGGTGCCCACGCGCAGGATTTTCCCCCAAAGAAGAATGTAACCCCTCCAGCACTGCCACAACCCGCAGTGCCCTCCTCCCAAAGCCTTAGTCTCCTCTGGAAATCGCTGGCCTTTGAACTTCCCACCAGTAAAGCCCCTTTGCTTTCAAAGGAATCTTCCTATCAGTGCTGATTTATTTATTTATTTATTTATTTTACACTAATTGCTGTGGCAAAATGAGGTGCTAAAGATAGTTCTCCACCTCTGCCCAGCAGGCAACACGCCCTCATTAGGTGGCTTTAATTAGCTGTGGGCATTGCTCTTCTGGCCAGGTTTAGCAATCCCCTTTAAAACCAAGTCCAAAACACTTTGTTATGGGCTTTCCTAATTTGTGCCTACAGCTCAGTGTGTTTGAGAAGCCTAGGATTTAGCAGCAAGGCTGCAGAATGCATGACGCTGAGATGATTGTGTCAAGTAGTGAGACTCAAAAAAGAATGCTGTGATTAATTAAAGATTGGGGCAGGAAAAAAAAAAAAGCTGTGTTCTTCAGATAGGTGCTCCTAAGCTGCGTGAAGGTTGCCTTTTTTTTTTTCCCCTCACCCTTTTTTCCCCCGTCCCCACCCCTGCCTGCTCTGATTACAAATTAAAGCCTGCCTCTGAGCTGCTGGAAGATTAATAGGAAGCTGAGAAAACAAATCCTAGGAAAGGAAACTTAATTGAGATGGAAAGTGACACTCAGGCTTTGAAGTTTCTTTTCTCATTACAATTTTAGGTCATCTCTGTTTGGTGGGGAGGGTTCTGCAGTGCTCCCCCAACTCTTGTTATCATTTGCTGTGCTTTCTCTAGCACAAAACCAGTTCTTGCATTGCTCCAGATTAAAAAAAAAAACATACCAGGGAGAACAAAGGGGCAGAATTTGAGGTATAAAAGCCAAAGATAAGCGCGGTCTCCTTGAAGCTCAAGATTCAGTCCTTAATATACTTCTCTCACGATCGGCCTACACGAAACACACCTTTTCCTCCAGTGCTGGACTCCAAAGGGGATCTAAGAGCAGATCCTGTTAGTAAGAGACAGGACTGGCAGCGAGAAAGCAAACAAGATGGCGTTGCAGGATAAGGAATAACCTACAACCTCCTGAGAAACGAGGAGCCAGTTGTTTGGGTGGTGTCTGGCAGAGCAACCACACCTCTGGTGCCAACTGGATCAGGGAAATCCAGGGTAAAAATAACCCGCGGAAGAGGTGAGGGTTTGTTTTCAACCTGCAGCTCCTCACCTGGCTCATCCACAGCCCAGCCCCCGAAGTGCTGGTACCAGCACAGAGTATGGCCAACTGTAGGATGGGGCGGAAACATCAATTTCCCTTGTTTTTAAGAAAAAGGTAAGTAGATGCAGCCCCACAGGCTCCTCCAGAACCCAAGCAAACCATCACAGACAGTGGTGGGGTGAAACGAGGCTCCGAGCCATTACTGACAGCAAGCAGCCAGCAGCACGGGGCTCTCCTCCCAGCACCAGCCCTCCCTGGAAAATCACCTCCACCCCTCAGACAGATCCAAAAACACAAAAGTTGCCCAAAAGGGCATCGAGTTGCTTGCCAAGGCGATTTCTTTTTGAGCACGGGGCCCACGTGGCTGAGACGGAGCTACACCACTGCCGCCAAGGCTGAGAGTGCCATTACCCAGGTGTAACACCTCCACGCCCCACCGCCTGCCCCGCAGCACTGAGTGCAGACAATCACTGCTCAGAGACTGCAGATGAGCTGCTCATCGAATGCAAATGAATACTTCTGTCTGTGCTGTGACAACATCAACTCCCTCATCTTCCTCCCTGCCCAAGCAAGAGGAGGGAGTGAAGGAAGAAAACACCTCCTGGGTCCCCCTTCTTCCTGGGGGAACCATGAATAAAATTTAATTTAAGCCCTACACTTGTCGTCCTTTCTTTTGAGAGTACTTACAGCCAGCACCTAGCAGAGCGGTGGCTCCGGCTGTCCCGCAGCACCGTGGCATCGCGTCTGTGGTGGCTGTGACTCGGTGGTAGAGTCCTCCTCTGTGCAGGCACCGCTCCTGGGGCTGGTAAAACAGTAGAGATTTGTGGAGCCGGTGAGTGCAGAAACTCCACCAGCACCTCGTGGAGCCTGTGTGGTCTGATTCAACCGCTCACGATGGACATCCGCCTGCCCGAGCCTCTGTCCCACGCCAGGAGGCTGCCGGAGACGGTTGGTGCACCCCAGGCTTTTACGTGGTGTTTCTTTACACAAAGAAAAGTAAATACGCTCAACCAGGCGTCACCGAGCTCAGGAGAACAAACAGGAGCAGACAAACACCCTCCAGAAAAGAAAGCAACCGGCTTCCGGTAGAAAGGAGCTCCCAAATCACACCAGGGTCCCAAAAAAATTAGAAAAACTCCAAACCTTCTCTGCAAGCATATACGGGAGAGCAGGGGAAACCAGGAGGGGCAAGTTCCCAGTGCTGGGACAGAGAAAATTCCTACACAGCCTCCAGAGAGTGCGTGCAGTGCTCACACACGCCTTACCTAATCACCCCGTGAGCACTTGCGTACGCCCATGGGGCAGGCGCGGGGTGGTGGCAGCGCCCCGTGGCTCTGGCCAGGCACCTCGCCGCTGCGCTCACCTTCATGGCTGGGAAACAAAACCCAAAAAGGTGGTTTTTGAGGGAGAAGCGGGGGGAGATGGTTCAGTTTCTCCTACTTTGCGTTCGCTGTGGGATGCCCTTCCTGAAGTACAAACAGGTCAGCATGGAAACCTGCTCCAGAAGCCTCCTTTCCCATGTGAGGTTTTATCCAGTCCCTGCGGTGCTAGCCCAAATAAGCCAGGTCCTGCATTTACCCAAACGGCCCTTCGCTTCTGCCTGCCCACTGCCGTGACCGAGCCAAAACCTTTTTGCAGCATCCCTGCCTTCGGTTCAGCCACCAAACACACTCCCTGCTGGGCTAAAACCACCCAGAACTGTGCAAATACAAGAAAATAATAACAAAAAGAGCTTGGCATTGCACAAATAACCATTCAGGGAGCTGTGCCAGCCAAACGAGAACGAGCCCCTGAAGAAAGCATCGCGGTGCCTTTCCTGTGCCAGTGAAGGATGAGGAGCACCCCAGGGTGCTGAAATCTCCCCAAAAACCAAGGTGGTGAGGTGCCACCTGGCCTCATCCCATTCTTGCTGTGCCCCCAAAACACGTGCTGAGGGTCAAGGGCGGCGCTGAGTACTGTAGGGCCAGGCTGGGAGGGGGATTTCTGCTGTGGTTGCTTAATGAGGAGGAGGAGGAGGAGGAGGAAGAGGCAGCTCGAGCCTGTCCCCCCGGGCCCCAGCAGCTCAGCACCCCACCAGCAGGCTGACACTGTCCCCAAGGTGCCCCTGCCACGCGCTGTAGCGGCAGTCCCGTAGTCTTTGCTGCCACCTAGTGAAAAATCCCTCCCTAGCACTTCACCCCCTGCTCCCCATGCTCTGGGTTTCCCAAAAGCTGTCCCTGGCCCTGTAATTTGGAGATAAACCCCGGGGAACCTGTCCGGAGATCCCTGAGGACCCTTCGTGGCACTTACCTGGCGCTGGAGAAATGGCACTGAGCGCCCCACGCACATCCCAGCGTCCCCCAAACGGTGCCAGAGCACTCCGTGTACCTCCTGGCCTCTCCTACACGGTGACGTTTGGGGCTGAAGAGACGTCTGCCAGGGCTGGCCCAGCTAGGGCTGGCCCAAAGGGATGCCACCGGTCCCAAGCCATGGCATGAGGACGATAACCAGGACCTCCTCCCAACACCAAAATGTAAGCTGTCTCCTCGCCCTCCTTGCACAGAAGGGACACGGTCAGCAATGAGCCAAAGCTCCTGGGACAGCCCAAACACGCGGGAGCACCGAGCACCCCGCCCCAGGGCTCGCAGCCCTTCCCCAACCCCGGCATCGACACAAGGATGCTCGCGGCAGTGCTAGAAAATCGTGGTTTTATTTCATTTAAAATACTTTCACAGCCTTGAGCCAGGCAGCGAGCTCTTTCCCCAGGGCTCAGGGATTTGGCCCCATCAGCACTTTTAGTTCCCAAAAAACAGGAAAAACAAAAAAAAAAACACAAAGAAATAGCACAGGTATCCCCTGCCTTCCCGACACGCCACACAAGGGAAGGGTTCAGACAAATCCTGCTCGTTCCGCGCAGTGACGAGGGTTAACACACGAAGGGGACGTCGCCATCCCGGCTGTTCACCCGTGACAGCCAGGCCTTTTGGGACATCTTAACGAGGCGAGCGGGGCTAACGAGCCCTTGGTCCAGCACCATTCCCAGGCACGGTCCCTGCAGAGGACGCCTGTTGTGGAGGACCCTAAAGTGCTTTGCGTGGGGCCGCGCGCCCCAAGAGGCCCCTTTACTCCAGGACAGAAGGGGCTGGGGGGAGCCCAGGCTGCGCCCCCATCCCCGCGGTGTCTGGGCTGCAGGAGGGGCTCACAGAGAGGGACAAACAGGCCGGTGCAGCTGCACGTGCCCCAGAGCTTCACCCAGGGCAGACGCAGCTCATCCATGTTTACAGGGCTCCCGGTGAGCCTCAGGTCATCTTTCAACACAAAAACCCACGTCTGGAGTAAAAACCAGTGACCATTTTAGCAGCAAGTCTTAAGGGGGGGCTCGCTTCCCTCCCCGAGCCATCATCCGGTGCTAGGGCACATCGGCGTCGCGGGGAGGAAAGGGGTTCGTAGTGGTAGGGGGAGTTGGCACCCGCGGCCGCGAGCCGGCCGGGCAGTCCTGCGGGGAGCAGGAGGCAGGAGGAGAGGTGTTTGGTCCCGTTTTACCGGCTGAGGGGAAGCCGGGCCGCGTGCGAGTCGCGGGGTTCGGCTGGAAGACGGCACCGGTCCCCCCTGGAGGGACGCCACAGCCATGCTGGCCCTGTACACAAAGTGCTACCGTCTGGTCCTCGTCCTGTGCTGGGGGTGACGGTCACCTGGAGGCAGAGAGCGGGGTGAGATGGGGTGAGCACAACCCGCCTCCCAAAAACAACCCCGTCTGCGGCGCTCGCGCTGCCCCGAGGGTCCTCACCTCCTGTGCCCGCGGGAGAGGTAGTCCCGGTTCAGGGAGCAGAGCTGCTGCTCCAGGCGGAAAATGCGGAACGCCAGGTAGGAGGAGGACACGACCAGGAGGCAGATCCTGGGAGAGGAGGAACAAGCACCAGTGCTCAAGCACACCCTGCGTGCCCCACCCTCCCCAGACCACGGCCGCCCGCGGCACGCTTACAGCACGATGAAGATCTTCAGGAGCTGGTAGTCGGAGGGTCTCAGCTCCGCCACGCAGCTCTGCTCCACCTCCAGCTCCTCCTCCGTGTTTATTGCACTTTCTGCAACGCAAGCCGAGAGTCAGTTTCCGCGCCTCCTCCCACACCGCGTCCCCAGCCGGGCGCAGCCCTCACCTGAGGCCAGGGGCTCCTCGGAGGTGAAGCTCTCCTTGGCGCTGAGGCTGCTGACGGAGGCCCGGTGGATGCACTGGTAGTCGGCGTCCGGCAGGGACAGGGAGAGCGACGCAGGCGACACCTTCCTCCACTTGCCCTCGGGGACGATCACCTCCTGTGGGGAGGAACCGGCGGTGCCAAGGGGGCCGGATTCACACCCGAACCCTCACGCAGCTCCACTGAGCACAACCACGTCCAATGCATCATCGTGACGTCCTCCGTGATGTCCTCCACAGGGACAAAGGTCCCGTGGAAGCACCAGGAGATTGCTGCCAGCCACAAGTCACGCCTGGAAAAATGTTTTCAACCCCTGGGATGCCCCATGCAGCTCCCAGCTGCGTACCCGTGGCCTCGCCAAGGAGTGATGAACTTCCCAAGCTTGGGCTAGGGAAAGTTTTGGGACATCTCCATCACGTTTACTGGGGAGCTGCTGGCACCACAGCAGCCTCCTGAGCATGTCCAGCAGAGGACACGGCACTCCCCTCACCTTTAAACCCGCATTTAAAACACCCGAGGGCTGTTCCCCAGTGCAGTCGAGGACCTTCGCGTTGCTCTCCAAGCTGCCAGCCGAGCTCTCGCCCACCACACACCTGCCAGACCTAGCCGCGCGCCCACAGCTCCTCTCAAGCTGCGCGCCGCAGAAACGCACTCGCTTTCTAAATGTTTTGACAGAAAAATTACACAGACGCTGCACAGCTCATCCCAGGCTAAGCGGAAAACCCACTCCCAGCCAAAACTGCGTTCGGTGCCAAGAGACGCTGGGGAGGGCAGCAAACGGTTCGTCCCCTTCGCCTACCGCCTGGCTCGGAGCTCGCCTTGTCCTTGTCACCAGCCTGCCTCTCACGTCGCAGCCCCTTGCCTGCCTCCTGCTGGGCCAGGGACCAGCACGGCCCTTGCTTTTGGACGCAGCAGGGCCACCAAGACACAGCAGACACCCCACTTGTCACCTCCTGGTCCAGCGTGGGTACAACGCCGAAGGTTCGGACCAGCAGCCCCACTGCAGCCCAGCCCCGCGATGGCTCGGTGCTCCCAGCAGTGTCACCGTGCTCCCAAAGCCACGCGGGACCAGCACAACGCTGCCACAGCCGCCGGGCACTTCCAGCCAGCAGCTCCCTGAGGACCAGCCAGAACAGAAAATAAAACACTTTCTTTTTTTGGGGTAATCCAATCACATTCACAAAGTATTATCGGTGTTCGCAGCTGGGAGCTGCATCAGTTTCAGAGGTCGCAGTGAGAGCTGAGAAGCGTTTTGCACTCCAGTCGGAATTTTATGGCTATAAACAAACCCCAGGGAGTGGCTGGCTGTGCCGGTGGCTGGCGTTCTGCTGCAGACTTCCCAAATCCTTCTCTTGACTCTCTTGTTTTTTTTAAAGCTGTTTCTGCCCCATCACGACAGATTGCTCCTGCAGTGCCCTGGGCTCTGCCAGAGCCGTGGGTGAGCCCCAAGCCTTACCAGGGACACGGCATCAGGCTCCTCCGTGAACTCCTTCAAGCTCAAGCTCTTCTTACTCGAAACCTGGAGGGAGAACAAGACGGGCGTTACGACCCACCTTCCTCCTCTTACCGCCTGCCACCCCTCTCCCTGCTCCAGCTGGAGTTACAAAATTAGATTTTGAGGTTTTCAACTGGTTCACTGGTTCCAGCGAGTCTATGAAGATGAGCTGCTTTAAAGCTTACAAGCATCTGATGGAGTTGCTTCCCATTTCAAAAAAACAAAACAAAACAAAACAAAAACACAACACCCAAAACCCAAAAAACAGTGAAATGCAAAGGGTCCCAGCCAGGCAGAGGGGATGAACCAGCAAATAGGGGGAAAAGGGAATGTTAGAACAGAGCTGGGTTTCTGACCCAGGTTTCTCACAACTTTTCATCCACCAGGTGAAAAGCTACCCTGAGAAATCTCATATTTGGGAAGTCGCACTGAGCTTCTGGCAGCACACAACCTGTAAAATGTTTCTTAATGGCAAACCAGTATTTCCACTGGATAAATATCCACGCAGGAGTTTCGGGGGCAGAGCTGCTGTGTCCCACTGGGTCAGGGACAGGGCTGAGTCACCCAAATCGCTGTCCCCGCACACCCAGGGGACACCCATCCGGGCAGGAATGGCTCCAGCACCACTTCCCACGCACTTCAAAGGCAGGGAGAAGGAGATTCGTGGTAATCCTCACCTCCAGCCCGAGGACTGATGGATTTCTTCCCCACCGCAGGCTTTTTAATTCAGATTTTTTTTTTAATTTTATTTTACTTTATGGCATTTCCCACCCCCCACAAACTTTAGAAGATCTGGGGAAAAGTCAGCGATGCGCATACTGGCAGAACAAGTACTGCTAGCAGATTATAAATATTGCATCTACACACCCTGGGAAAGCGAGAGGAGAAACGCTGCGGGCTCTGCCCCACTCAACCGTGACCCAGAACAGGTCCCTGGTGGCTCACGGGGACAGGACACCTCCGTGACACCCACGCGACAGGGACAGGCTCTGTCCTGCTGGGATGCTGAGCGCGGGTCTGGCCCCGCGATGCTCACCAGCACGTCCCAAAGCAGGACACAGCCACCGTGACACTGAGACACAGGACGGGGACAGCGGGACGCGGAGCCGCGGCGTGGCATGGGGTACCTGCAGGTGCGTGCAGACTCTCCGCAGCACGTCGTACACGCTGTCACGGGAGATCAGCGACACAAAGATGTACTGAAAAACAGAGAGAAGATGCTGGGAGACGTCTCCCACCACCCCGAGTCTGATCCTTCCTCCAAAAGCGGTCTGACGTGGCCGAACAATTTCTGCTGCCAGGGGTTTGCTGGAGCACCAGTGCTCCAAAGACAGGGACAGGCGGAGACGTCCCGCCCTTCAATCTTCCCCCTTCGGGAGCTGCGTCCCCCTGCCCTCCCCCAGGTATTTATCTCCCTGCTGAGTTTTTCAGCTGCTATTTTTGCTGCCTGCTAAAACACGGAGCAGATTTTTCAGGGCCAGTTTTGCTCAGCTGCTGTCCCCACAGGCTCTGAGCAGGACGTGGTGGAGAACGGGGTCAGGAGAGACCAAAAGCATCCCCCAGACCATGGCTCGGTCCGACACGCAGAGCCCACAGGATGCACGGCGCAGCCAGGACGGCTGCAAAGGGCAGATGGATTTAAATGCCCAAATCCTGTGCTGTGTTACCCCCTGCTAAAATGCCATCCGCGTAACGTTGCCACGAGCAGCAGCCTTGGCAGGCAAGGACTCGGAGCACTGAGCAGGACTACGTCAGCACATTTCAGCAGAAAACAAGCAGCGCATTTTAAAAGCTCAACCACAGCTCAGACTCAGCCCATTAACCAAGTTCTCCGCCAGCTTAGGTTGTATTGTGGCCCAAACCCTATCCCCTCCTCGGGTTTAAGAAGTTTAAAGGTTTTACTCAAGCCTGGCAAGGATCTGCCAGGCTCGGCCGGGTTTTGCTTGGGGTTTGCTTCAGCCAGAAACAAAGTGAAATTCAGGAACAAAAGCAGAGCTGCAGTGTTTGCCCTGGCCAGCTGCCAGCACAAAGAGCTGCGCTCACTCCCTAAACAGCCCGCGGCTTCAGCCAGTGATGCGAGACCTTCGTCCCCCCATAAACGCCGCAGGGATCCCCGGGGAGGGCCGCGTTACCTTCCTGCTGGCGGTGGTGGTGATGGCCAGGCCGTTGGGCAGCAGCCGCGCCGTCTTGTGCTTTTTGATGAGCTGGACGGAGACCACCGGGATGACCACCTGGAGGGGAAAACACAGGGCGAGGGGATTTAGCGTTTCCCCGAGATGGGTTTGTCTTCACTAAAGGTCATGGCAACCCCCCAACGTTAAGCTCAGCGTGGAGTCGATCTCTGCTTGATGAAAACAGCGAGGACGCGGGGAAACCATCACCCAACACAAACACAGCAAGTCCTTAAGGCTCATTGCAAGAGTTCCTGTAAGCAGGGTTAAAAACAAGGCAAGCTGCAATCTGTGGCAGAATAACTTCATCGAAACGTGCTTAGCTTTGGAAGTGCAGCACCTCACTTCCATCAGATATATTTGTTTAAAGCTGCCAATATAAATAATTCAGTTCTTCAGCCCAGCTTTAAAGGAAGTCATTTCTCCCAAAGATTCCCGTCAGCCACAACGTTAACTGGGAAACGTCAGAATGTAAATCAAGCAGAAAAGTGAAAAGAGATTCAAATCTCCCCCCGAATCCTCTGGAAACCTTTGATCTTCCTTCAGACACCGTTGCGGCTTTTATGAGGTTTTGCATTGGGGAATTTTACACCAAACCAATATTTGTTTTCCCGAGGCGGATCCTGCAGGTTATCGGAAGAGGCAGAGCCACACTCGATGCAAGCAGCTCTCCCCGTTGCATCGGAGGCTTCTGAAGGCAATTCCAGTGGCACTTGGGTGTGGGAAGGGATAAGCAGGCTGCCACAAGAGCTGTTTGGGACGGGGCGAGGGACACGCGGGGCACCCTGCACCCATGCACAGCATTACCTTGATGTCCTTCCCGAAAAGGTTCGCATAGAAGCAGAGCCAGTTGGGGGAGATGTAAAGCCGTCCCTGGATGAGGATGTCCCTCTGGAGCGCACAGGAGCAAACTGCAAGGCAGAGCAGGGTCAGGCCGGGCGCCAGACCCCGTCGGCCCCTCGCTGCCCTCCCCTCGCCGCGCTGCCCACCTTTCAGCACGCTCTCCTCCGTCGGGATGTCCTTGAACAGCTTGTGGTACTGCGAGTTGTACTTGCTGGCGGCCTGGAAAGAGAGCAGAGCAAAATTACCCGATGATGAGGAAACCCAAAACCACCCTGCTGCAAATGTACCCAGGCTGGGGACATCGGGACCCGGCACCACGAGGACAAGGGGCTCAGGAGGATCTGCAACAGCAAACACCGCCCTCCCAAAAACATTTCCACCAAGCGTTTATCTAAGGAGACGCCCAAGTTTCTGCTAGGATAGTTTTCTGCTGGGCTCATCTGCAGCCCATTTATTTTGCCCAGCGGATTCTCTCTCCTTCCGCCAGCTCTCCCCCGATGCTGGGCACGGCGACGACACTTGCTTTGCGCCCATCGCGCCGCGCCATCCCGCTATTTATAGTCCTGGTGCCTCCTCGATGTGCGGCTCGGCAGCGGTTTGCGCCTTGACACGGCGGTTAAATAACGCTGAACGCCAGGTAAATGCACAGCGGAAGTTCAGCTCTTCACGTTACATCCGCTCAATTGCTCCTCCAAGGCTGTGCGGGCAGATTTGCACCCCTGTCCCTCCGCCGGCACAGCTGAAATCCAGGGCAAATGCACGAGGGAAAAGATGCTTTCCCAGGACACGGAGAAATCCAGCACAGCCCTCCTGCGACAAGGTCACCCCCGCCCCGCGCACCTTGTCACTGGATGAGCTGGGTTTTAAGAGGATCAAGGCTCAGCATCACCTGGGGGCGGCTTAGGCACCCTCCAGAGAGCCGCCAGGCTGGTGGTGAACATCGGTGGGAGCTTCTCAGGGCTTTTAGGGGGGACAAAGGGGACCAAGCCACCCCTGGACGTCTCTTCAGCCCACAAAGCACCTCCAGTCCCAGCACAAACCCGTTGCCATCTCAGGAGAAGCACCCAGCTGGCCTGGCGGCCTGCCCGGCACTCAGAATCCTCCCAGATGCCTCTGAATAATCGGCAAAATATTTTGCTAAATATATCCGCTCCGGCGCAGCGGGATGAGGAACGTCCTCGCCGGGCGCGGGCAGCAACGCGCCTGCTCCCTGCCAAGCGCAGGAGGCGAGGCAGAAGTGGGACAGGCCGCCTGTTCTCCTGAGAAACCCCCGAGCGAGGCCGAAGGAGGGGTCAATTCCCAGCAAGGCTGGGCTCATTTCCGAAGAAAACACACCCGGGCCCTCAAAAAATGAAAAATAAACGACGGGATTAGGAGCAAGCAGGGGTGGCTCTGTGTGTGGGGGAAGAGGAATTTCTCCATGCCAGCCCCTTCCCGACGCAGCGACACCCCGCCACGCGGGGCAGCCCGGGTGCCAGCCCCAGGCTCCTGCTACGTTAAAGAGCTTCTCCTGGGCACGGGTCTGCTGCCGCTCCAGATGTCCGCCTGCTCGTACGGAGGCTTTGGATTACCTGGGATGATCTCCTGCGTCACGCCGCCAGCTGGAGCGGGTTCGGCTTTGCCACCATGGTCCCACGGCCAAGGACTGCCCTGGTCCGAGCACACGGAGCGGGGTCTGTCTGGGGAGCTGCTGCGTGGGGACAGGGCTCCGTCCGCTGGTCAGGTCCTCCCTGAATTGCTTTCAGAGCCGCAAAGCCCAGCGGGGAGAGGTCTCCTCCACTCCTTTCTCTTCCTGAATTGCTTTTGTCAGTGAGTGAAAAGTTCTACCTCAGATGCGATTTGAGCAGCCAAAAAGGCTCAACTGGAAGTAAATTGATTCGCTTACAGTCAAACTTTCGGCTTCCTCCTTTGCTCTGGAGAGAAAACCCCCAAAACGTTTGCAGGGCAGGTCGTGGGTCGCACACAGACACGAAACGGCCGCCGGCTCCCCCTGACCCAGGCCGCTGCTGCTTCACCTTCAGCTCCCGCAGCCCAGGGCGAAGCCCGAGGCCCCGCGGGCTCCTCTCCTCTGGCACGCTCGCGCTCTGCGACGCGGCAAGCAGCCGGAGCCGGGGCTGCCGGCGAGGGGCACGGGGCAGGCGTGATGCAGAGGGCCCAGATGGCCGCGGGTGGGGAGCCGCCAGCCTCCGCGCCTGCAGGTGCGGGAGGTGGGAGCGCGGGGCTGGCTTCGTCAGCGGGGAGCAGGCCGGGGCAGGAGCCGGGCCTGCAGGGACCGAGCTCGGGAAGGCAGCGGTGCGGGGCGCGGGGCGCGGGGCGGTGCCGCGGGTCTGGCTCTGCTGCGTGGGGCACCTCCGGCCCCGCGGCGGGCACGGGGGGCTGTGCCCCGACTTACCGCCTCCCGGGGGCATTTCTTGATGTCCTCGTCCTTCAGGGCTTCGAGGCTGCGCGACAAGACGAGAGCCGGGTGAGCGGGGAGCCGCGGGGCTGCCGCCCGCCCCCGGAGGCTGGGGGGCACGGGGAGGGGCCGGGCCCCGTGCGCTGAGCCCAGCGGCCTTACGGGGACGGGGCCGCGGCTGCCACAGCCTCGCTCCCCGGGAAGGGGGGGGGGGGGCCGCAGGAGCCGTCCGCGCCCCCCGGCCCTCACCTGCCGTCGAGGGACTCCAGGCTCCGGTGGCCGCGCGCTGCCTCCAGCTTGTGGCGGCCGGGCATGGGCTCGGGGCTCCGCGGGGGCGCCGCCTTCTCGTGCATGGGCGCGGCGCTGCGGGGGGAGGCGCTGAGCGCTGCGGGGGCCGCGGCACCGGGGCCCGACCGCCCGGGGAAGGAAAGGGGCGCCGGGGCCGGGACCGGGACCGGGCTCGGGCACCGCCCGCGGCCCCGCACCGGGACGAGCGCGGCCCCGCGGGACCCCGGCCCCCGCCGCGCCCCCCCCCGCCCCTCTCAGCGCCCCCCGGCCCCGGCCCCCACCTGCGCGGCCGCCCCGCGCTGCCCGGCGCCGTCGCTGCCTCGCGGCGCCACGCCGCCCGCCCATTGGCCGCCCGCCGCTCCGCCCCGCCCCCGCCCCGCGCCCCCATTGGCCGCCGCCCCCCGCCACCGCCCCGCATCGCCTCACGCGCGCGCTCCGCCCCCTCGGGGCAGGGAGGAGGAGCCTGCTACGGCCCCGCCCCCTTCTACCGTAGGCCCCGCCCCCTCCGCCGCACGCCCCGCCCCTTAAAGGGCCCGCCCCGCCCCGCCCCGCGCGCAGCAGCAGCAGCCGGGCCGTGCAGGGGTGCTCAGCTCTTTATTGACGCGCGCGGCGCCCCGCGGCCCCGTACACCCGCGGGAGTGCGCAGCGCCCGGACACGCGGGCAGGGAGAGACTCGGGGGAAGGCGACGACACGCACGGCTGCGACACGGCGAGGGAAGCGCGCCCACGAGCCCGCTGCAGCCTCGCGTCCCCCCACGGGGACAAATAGCAGCGTGTCCCGAGCGCGGGGTCGGGGTGTGCCGAGGCCACCCGGACCCCGCGCACACGGGGACCAAACCACATGAGGTGCTGCTGCGGGCACAAGGCGGGGGAGCTGCGGAGTGTTACAGCGGAACCGTTCACCACACCGCGCCTGTTCCCTCCCCCATCACCCACTACGAGGGCAAGGAGAGGCACGGCACACCCTGAGGACAGGCACTAGGCTACGGGGAGGTGGAGGAGCAGAGTCCCATCAGCATGCAGGATCCTCCCGAACCTGCTCCGACAGAGAAACTACGGGGAGAGGGTGGAAAAAAACTAAACACTTCAAGTATCGGTAGTGATGGAAGGTTTCTTCCCCCTGCTGCTGCACTCGGTGGCGTGGAGCAACCTAAATCCAACTCTAGAGACAAGGAGAACATCGCAAGCGACTGCTGGCCTAATGCACGGGGAGGGGGAGCGGGGGGAAGGAAGACGGTGCTGGTTGAGGCAGCGCTTCAGGGAACGGGCACCACCCGCATGGTGTTGGTGTAGCCAGAGCCGGGGCGCCAGCCGGTCAGCACGATCACCAGGTCGCCGCTCTTGAAGAATCCACGCGCTTTGCCTAGGGGAGAAGGAGAGGAGGAAGATGTCAGGGCTCAGGGGCTCCTTCGCAGCGAGGGGAGCATCACCCCCCCTTCATGTGCTTGTTAAAATAAACCTGGTTCTCTGCTGGATGCTATTTAAAGGCTGCCGTGACGAAACCCGTCCCATTTCCTAGTTAGATGCAGTGCGCTTATGCAACCGCTGGCCCCCATCTCCCAACCAGCAGCTGCCTGCCTTCCCCAAAATGAGGGTTCCCAGAGCACCCCTTCTGGGCTCAGGGCGACCCCAGACCAGGAAAGCCAAGGTGGGAGCAGCGCCACTCACCAACATTCATGCCCAGGTTCACGCGGAGATCCACGTCCTCTGCCCAGGCGTCATGGGCCGGCTCTTTGCACAGGACGGGGAAGATGCCCCGGTAGAGGTGGGCCTGGCGTGCCGTCTGGTCATTGCGGGTGACAGCGATGATGGGAGCCCGCGGGCGGTACCGGGACACCAGGTGCGCTGACCTGGAAGGAAGGACAGCAGGCACGAGGTGAAGCATCACGTTACAGCTGTCCCAGAGCACTTGAGGGAGCCCCTGTACAACCCGAGGGGCACCTCCACTCCAGCACCAGGAGCAAACTGCCCCTCCTCTGAGGCCTTTGCAACCCCAAAACCATGCTGGGGATGACCAGGGGGATGCTGGCACAGTGTTTCGCAAGAGCCAAGCTCTACCGACAGAGCTTGATGCTCAAGTGAATTCCAAATTTAGCAACTGGGTGGATCAACACCAGAAGGCAACAGACCCTACTCCAGTCTTGGGGAGGGAGATGGCCTCAGCACCGAGTTCCGGCAGTGCCATCTGCACATTTTGGTCCCGAAAACAAGCGCTTATTTGTCTCGGTTGCTATGTAAAGGTGGCTAGGAGCCATTTATTCCGGCCTCTGCAAGCAGCCCTTGGCATCTCAGTGGGGTCCCTGCAAGTTCCTGCTGTTTTGATGAGCTCCCGCTTTATGGGATGGCGAGCGCCTGCGCCAGCAGGGCTATCCAGAGCTTGCCAGGGAGGATGCTTTCAGAAGCATCGCTACAGGGGAAACTGTGTCAGGGAAAAGCAGAGCTGCCCCAGAAACGGGTTTGACTACACCGATCGCTTGATCCCAGAGGAGTGGCAGCCAATGTACAACCCCGTACATTTGTACTCCCACCCAGCCAGAAACAAAGCCATTCCCCTCTGGAAGCCATGCAGACAAGTGCCTCTCATCCCAAAATGGGGGTCCCGTACACCGGGGGAGCCAGGCAGCCACCAGGCTCCTCTCCAAGAGGAACTGCTGCCACCCCCGGGTGGGGACGCCGATGCCTTAACATGGCGAGCAGCACGCTCTGGGCGGGGACAGCAGCTCGCCCCTCCGACACTGCTTGCTTACAGAAGGCACCTGCAAAAAAATGAGGTTAAAGCTGCAAGGCCAGGACATTTAGAGCTCCATGGTTCTGACTAGCATGCCAGCAGCTTTGCTAGTTTTTGCGACCTCGTTTCCCAGAGCCAAGCTCAGCAACACTCTGATTCAAAGACCGCTGCTTGGAAATAGGCAGCAGCCTGCTTGAAGCGCCCAGTCACACGTGCCAGCTCTCAGACAATCCTTCCCACACTGACCACGGAGCTGCCCAGTAGCTCTACGGGACCCAGGTACTCAAAAGCTGTAACAGAATCCAAGGCTAAAAATATTCAAATATCAGAGTTCAAGTCTTTTCAAAAAGGTCAAGTGTAAGACTGGAACCTTTTACAAAGAAACTTTAGAAGTACAGGAGTATCCCGAAACTCAGTCGTTCCTCATCTCTCCAGAAAGCAGCTACTTCAAATCATTTTAAGCTGTAAATTTACGTGGAGGATTCACTGATGGTCTGGTTCTTCAGGTAGACCGTGCCCAGCATGCACACTGTCACGTCTCTGCCGCAGCACTAGTTCTGTTCCAAATTCAGACTCTTCCAGAAAGCAGCCCGAGACTTACGGTCCAACGCGCTTTGAACATGGGGCAGCCTGGTTCCTCTAGATGGAAGAGCTGATCGCAGCAAGGCTGCAGCTCTCTACTTTGCTTCCTCTCCACAACTGGAAGAGCGAGTCTCTACACAGCAGTTGTCACCATCGCTGGACAGAAATCCCCAGCTATGCAGCTCACCTGCAGCCAAGGCGCTGAGCTAACCTCACAGTGCAGGCAGGCACTTGGCTGCTGGGTGCCCGCCTCTTTCAGCGAGGCTACTCGCAGGCAGGCATGAGGAAGGAAACTTGCAACACTTTCACATTCCCTCTTCGCCCCAGGGCTTAGGCAAGCTGTGCTGATGCCCGGAAGGTTCAGCAAGGGACGTCTAGTTTGGACGATACAATGAAAGGCTAAGGCCTTGATTAAAAAAATAATAATAAAAATCTGCCTCTGCTGAACTTCTGTCTTACAGCTAAGTTGACGATTCCTTGCTTTCCTTGCTAAGATGTTTGAATGAAGCTGCAACACTTATTTTCCCTCTACTCTTCCAGCCAGCACTGCTGGCAGAGATGCCGTGCAGAACAGGAAGAGGAGGCAGGGCCTGGTGCTGGTGCCACGCTGGCAGGGGCAGGCTCAGCAACTCGGTGCTTGCGTACGTGCAGATGTCTGAGATGTCTGCCCATCTCCCGAGGAACTGGCACTGCAGACAGGCAGCCCGGGCTCTGAGTCGCTGCCAAAACCCAAGCTTCACCGTTACAGCTCTGGGCTTTCAAAGAGCTCTTTTTGCACGTCTCCTTCCCCCACCCGGTCACGAAGTCCGTGTGACCTGAGGGAACCTGTCGCCTCCTACCTTCCAGACTTGGTGAGGACAATAATGGCCCCGCTGCAGCACTTGAAGGACGCTTCCACAGCGCCAACAGCAGCGGCCTCAGTGGGGTCGCAGTTCAGGGAGGTCAGACGACGCAGTTCCTCAAACAACTGCCTGTGAAAGATGGCGGCCTCGGCCTCGCGGGCAATCTACAAGAGCAACACGCGTTCGGGAAGACAACACTCACGTCAGTCACTCAGGACAGCACAGGGGAAGGTGAGGTGCTGTCAGCAAGCGAATGCTGCCAGCTGCTGATGTTCAGAAGAGTCGCCAATTAGCCAAATTCAGCTCTGCGCCATGGTGATGGGGTCACCACCCCAGCAAAGGAACCCTTTGATTCTCAAGATTTCTCTTCTGGATTGGAGGCACCTCACCCCGCTGATCCCACACTCAGGTGACATCCATGCCCAACTGCCAGGCACTCGTGCTCTGCTCCTACCTACCTGAGTCCTGCCCTGCGGGTATGCGCAGCTGACACAGAGCTGCATGCTGCTTGCTGAATGTTTGCAGTGTTAGCATGGAGCGTGATTTTATTTCCTGAAACAACTGTCACAAAGCACGTGTTGGCACTCTGAGCACCTAACCCACATGCTGGGAATGAGCGTCAGTTATCTTACAGAGCCTAAACCTCTCCCCTCTCTGAGCCCTACCTGCCGGACTCGGTCAGAACTATCAGAGCTGCAGCTAAGCACTTAAAAGAAGCCTCCACTGCGCCTACTGCCATGGCATCAGCAGGGTCCCTGTTGTTTACATTGAGGCGGAAAATTTCTTCGAACAGCTGACGATGAAACATTGCGGCCTCAGCCTCACGAGCGATCTGCAGGCCCAAGTAAGAAGGGAGGAGAAAAGAGGAAAGAAAAGGAAAGGTAGACCAGAGTAACATGAGATCACGTTAATTTACTTAATTTTCATAGTAATGCATGCAAGAGGATACTAAAGGACAGGCTGTGAAACGCTCATTGGCTCTCAGGTTGTGAGCTAGTTGAATGCAACTGTCTACCACACCAGGGCTGCACAGGCTGCTCCACCACACCATTTATCCGGGGGCCCCCGTGAGCTAGGCAGGCATTTCGAAGGTGGCATTCTGGCTGTAATTTGGAGTCCTTTCAGAGCAACCAAATGCAGATCGCTTCTCAAGGACCAGAGCAAGCCAGTTCAGAAAACACTTTGTTGCAGGTGCTTGTTTTACTTCCTTGCCCACAATGCCTTTAAAGTACTCTCTGAAGCTGTTCATGCCCCCTTCATACTCTGAGCCAACAGGTGAGCAACTTGTTTCCTACCTCACCCCCAGAAAGGGGAGATGGGCTCCTTCCCACCTTTGTTTAGTTTCAGAGCCAATGAAGTTTCACCTCTGAGTGCTATACCAACTTCTTCCAGTAAGAGAGGAACAACAGAAACAAGCCTTCCTTACAGGGCTGTCACACCGCATATGCTGGGGTGTTTGTGCAGTGCCAGATTCAGACCAGAAGTGCACAAAGAAGGGCTTTCTGGTCACCGACCACGCATTTGCAACAAGCTCTGTAACTCATTCATCCCGCTGTGCTGAGAACTGCTCACATTTAAGGACAACTCTCATCTCAGAAGGCTGCACTTGCCCTTGACAACCCGATAAAGAAGGCTTGCAGAGACTAGAAAAGCATGCAAAGGCTGATCATCTTTTCAAGGACAACTTCATTCAGTTACTCCCAAAGCTGAACAGCTGCTACACAAAGCATGACAAGCTGATGTTTAAGCAGAGACTGTAGTGCCATTGTCATGAAAGCTTTGTAGTTAGACCCCTTCCAAATAAGAATTTTGCTACTCTAGTGTTAATGGATTACTTTTCATGATGCTGAGAATTATCCCTCTTCCACAGATATCAGTTTAAGCCAAAGCAGTTAAGTGTCTTATGGCTAAATATAACTGCACACGTGACTGGCAGAACAGGAGTGCAGTGCCAACACCAGGACTGAAGTGGTCAGTTTTGTTACTGCCGGCTTCACGCTTCTGTCAGATAAATGAAACGTGCGTGTCCACCTCACAACACTTACTCCAAACACAAGCGCTGGCAGCCAGGCAGTACGTCGTCAGCTCCTGGTCCAGAGGCAGGCAGCTTTGCACAACATGCAAAGTGAGCCTGAGTTCAGCAGGAAGCCTACATCCCCCGTTTGCAGAGTCAGAATACGTGTGTACGTGTTCCTGCTCTGACAATGGCTACAGAAGGGCACAGCAATTCTTCACTCCACACCACAGCTGGCTCTATTTGCATGGAAATGGCTACAGGGTTTGCAGTTGGCATGCGGGCAGAGATAGTGGGTAGAAGTGGGAGAAGTGGAAGGAGAGGAGCACCCTGTACACCCTGGTCCTGTCAAATGGCCAGGGCAGCACTTGAAGACTAAGGCAATCGTGGATCATGAACTGGAATTGGAAGGAAGCCCACTCCCACAAGTAGGAAACGGCCTGCCCAATATTTGGAAACTTGCTACCAAACTCAAGGCAATTGTTTTTGTCACAGAGATGCCAGTCAGGGAACAGGAAGCTCACTTCTGGGAAGCTGGCTGGAAAGCGATTGCTACTTGAAACCACTGCAGCAACCCCACAAACCACTGGCATAGACAGGTCAAGTCACTGAGACAGAGGTGCAATGGCACTACAAAGCAGACGCTGCTTGTTCTCAGTGTCACAGCCCATGTTTGTGGTCTGCATCTCCTTAGGGAGAAAGCTTTACCTGAAATACTCCTGTGGCAGGGCTGGGTAAGCAAACCATGAGCCTAGACCAGCCTGAGACCAGACAACATATACAAGAGCTGCTCCATGCCTGAGGCAAGGTGCTCTCTCTGCACTGTGACTGCCTGGCCACTTCAGATAGAAATATTAGGGTAAAAACCTTCTGTATTTCTCCGGGGGCCTGGCAGAACGAACACTGTTACTCCTGGGTCCAGAGAAGAGGGAAGCACAGGCAGTGGGTACTGGGCTCAGACTACAGGCACAGCACAACCTGCCTGTGCTGAAGCTTTAATGCCACAATTTGCTGTAGCAAGTTTCCAAATCTTTGTAGGAAGTCAGCCACCACAATTTCGGGGTGAAAAACTGAGGAACTTTTTAGGTTAGAATTTGGCTTGTAAGCCAGCAGTCACTGCCCGGTGATCATCAGGTCATATTTTGCATCTGCCATGTGCAAAGAACACCACTCCATACTGGCCAGATAAAAGGCATTTAGGTAACGCACTGCAAACACAAACAGTCGCTCGGTTTATTCATCTATATAACCTGAACTGCAGGTGAAGCTGCTGTGATTCACAGCCCTGGTAACTGGGGAGAACCAGTATCTCTAGATGCTTGGCATCACGCTTTTTATCAACTGAAACACAAGCTGGGTGAACTTGAAGCAGAGCAGAGGTTTCTGGCAGTTCAGGCATGTAAAAATACGGTGCTGTCAGTAGTCATGCAACAAACACCCCCACCAAAAGCACCAGGTGCCAAATGCAACAACAGTGCTGTAAATCAGACTCACCAGCCTCCCTCGTTCCCTCCCACAACCCAGAGGAGTTAGCTGATACTTTTCAGTATCTAGAGATAAACTGCTTAAGCAGCTTCCTGACCTTGGAGAAGTTTAAGGAATTTAATACACTAAAAGGAAGAGGGCCTTTGAAGAAACCTATACCAAGGTAACAGCAAAAAAACTTGACCTTGGCCTTAAGTCAAAATTAGCATTAGGAAAATTTTAGGACTCAGAGCACTGCAAAGCAGTGCTCAGCTCTGCCTGGCAATAGCATGCAGCACACCTTGTGAGGTTTCAGGCCCCTCAGGACCATGCTACAGTAAAGGAAACCCCATAGAGGGAGCATGAACCAAAAAATGGCTGGTTTATGCTGCTAGGTGCTGCCACCTAGCACGAGACATGTTTAGATCTTCAGATGCAGGCTCAGATCAAAGACAGCGTGCTGCCACCTCCACCTGCGGGCTGGGCTCCCACCCAGAGCGCTACTCACAGCGTGCTGCATGCGCACAGCCTCCAGCGGGTAGTCTCCCTTGGCGGTCTCTCCGGACAGCATGATGCAGTCCGCTCCGTCCAGGACAGCGTTGGCAACGTCACTGCCCTCGGCACGGGTTGGGCGAGGTTTCTTGATCATGCTTTCCAGCATCTGCAGGAGAAAAAACCCGAAGTCAGGGCACCACGGAAGGAATCAGCTGCTTTTTCACTAGACACTTGACTGATGGCATCGAGGAGGTTTGCTTTGGGGTTGTGGTTTGTTGTTTTTTCATCTAAAACCAGGTCAACAGCAGGTCTGCACCAACTAAAGTAATTTTCATCTAACACAGGATGTTTTTTTTTTTTTAATACAGGGTATGTAAAGGCTCAACCTTAGTACAGCTGATAATGTCAGCACCCATACTAAAGCATGAAATCAGACTGCTTCCTGAGCAGAGCTCTTCCTACCCTTCTCCCAGAAGCTGGTGCAACTCCACATATTGCTGTATCACAGGCTGGCCAGCTCGTGTCTTCCTCAGGTGCTCAGCTTTACCCCCGCTGCAGTGTGCACAGAGGAAGCACAGCTCAGAAGTGAGCCCTGCCAGCACCTGAAAACTGTCTGAAAAATATTTGTTCATGATCCCTACTGGAATACATAAAGCTGAGGAGTGGCAGCTCCCAGGCTAAGGTGACTTCCCTCCCCCATTTCCTTCTGATGCAGCAGTGTGGGTGCAACTTGCTCAGAGTTGCCATGTCCCTTGCAAGAGTCCCTGTGACCTTACTGGGACAGATAACAAATCTCTGAACAAGTGCCTCAAGTTGAGCTATTCAGCCACTGCAATGCCTCTTTGCTCTTGGTTCCTCATCCTCTACCAAATGCCATCGAGGACGTGCCCCCAGCGTGCCCCCCACAGCACGGGGTGACAGCTACTGACACTCATGCCCTGCCAGACCCACAGACACTCTGGCAGTTACGAGCTAGCTTTATGTTTCAAGTACCTGAGTGGCACAAATGATGGGTTTGCCAGCCCTGTTGCAGCGCCCAATCATCATCTTCTGGGCAAGGAAAACTTTCTCAGCAGGGATCTCAATTCCCAGGTCACCACGGGCCACCATAATGCCATCGCTGGCCTCCATGATCTCATCAAACCTGGCAGCAAGAGAAGAGGTTCGTTATCCCTTTTGTCCTGAGGGCAGACTGCCTGCTCTGTCCTCCCCCTTCTGAAAGGGAGCACTGCTCTAGAGCGCAGTGCACTGCAATGCCATGGGCACTCTGCCCTTCCAGGTGCCATTTTGGTACCCTGTAACACCGCAGTAAGAGGGAAAAAAACAAGACCATAGGACATAGATAGTTTACAAAGCTATACAAAAAAACCCATCAGGAGGAGCATGAGTTGATCGCTCACCTGCGCACACCCTCGTGGTTCTCAATCTTGCTGATGATCTTGATGTTCTTTCCCTTTTCCCCTAGCACCTTCCTGACAGCATGGACATCAGCAGCTTTACGGATGAAGGATGCAAACACCATGTCCACGTTCTGCTCCACACCGAATTTCAGGTCCTGAATGTCCTTTTCAGAGACGGCAGGCAGGTCGACCGCAGCACCAGGGAGGTTCACGCCCTTCTTGCTGCCAAGCATGCCACCGTTCTCGATCTCGGTCATGACATAGTCCTTGCCTGGAACAGAAGTGCTCCCACAGTCAGCGTTTACCAGCAAGCTCCCCGCTGCCAGCTCCCACACCACCACCTGCCTGAGAACAGCACCACTAACAGCATCGATGCGATGAATGCACACCAGTGCTTCTCTTCAGTGGGCTCGTGTAACACACGAACTTGCAATTCACCCAGAGAAGCACAGCAGACCAGTTTAAAACCACTTCTATGCTGCTCTGGGGGAAGACGCCATTTGTTCCATGCAGGAATGGGGCTGCCTCCCTGAAGGGCTGCCAGGCTGCATTTCTGCATGTAGGCACCCCGTAACATCAAACCGAGTACCCGAGAGCCTCACCTCCCCACTCCTGCACCCTCTGGGATTGGAGGCAACACCTCCACGCTGAAACAGTTTATGCACCACCACCAAGGGAGTGGCGTGGAACTCACCTTGCCCCAACATTACCACTAAAGCTAGTTCCATCTCTAGCTACAAAACTTGGGGTTTATGTTATAAAATATTAAATCCTGCATAAAAAGAATGAAATAGCCTGCCTGAACAGGTGTAGGTTACAAGCACAGGTACACCCCCCCCACACCTCTGAAGAGAGTTTTAGATCAGTCTGGTGAAACCCTGCTCAAGTTAGTGACTGAGAGCTTGCTACAATTGAAGTAGAGATAGTTTTGCTCAAAGTCTTGCTACAGCATTAAGTCTGGCAGCAAAGTGTTCCCTTCTTTAATGGAAAACTGCAAGTTAAACAACAGTTGCTGAAAGAAAAGTCACAAAGATGTTCTTAGGAATGAGCAAACAAGCAGAGCTGGCAAATCCTGGAAGGGCTGTTACACACCTTTCTCCTTAACCAGCAAGGAAATGAGACCATCATCCACGTAGATTTTGCTGCCAACATCTACAACTTTGGTGAGATTCTTGTAGTCCAGCCACAGCACGTTCTCATCGCATTTCTCCATGAAGGCATCATCCAGGGTCACTTTAAGAGCTGCACCCTTCTTGAGTTCCACTTCTGCTGTGCCACTCTGTGTCAAAACACACATTTTCAGCAAAACCAGCACAAACAGGCACCCAACTGCCTCCCAGCTTGCAGCAGTTCATCTTAACTTTTGGTACAAATGCCAGATAATGCACACAGTTACTTTGTTCTCACAAAACGTCATTTGTCTGGGGAAAGCAGGACACAGGAACAACATTATGTAGTCTTATGCACTGAAAAGGGTGGAAAAAAATCAACTTACTCCCTTGATGAGTCCAGTTCGGATTTCAGGTCCCTTGGTATCCAGTGCAATAGCCACAGGTCTGTAGGTGATCGGATCAGAGGCGAAGCTCTCTGTAGCTTCTCGCACGTTCTTGATTGTGCCCTCATGATACTGGCAAGGAAAAGAGATGGAAACTTTAACCTCACTTCTACTCTACCACTGTGTACCCCAAAAACCGCCCAAGCTACCATTCAACGTGGCAGAACAGCAGCATGACCGGGTCTAGGATTCCACTGTCAGGCAGATGGACAAACGTTTTTAGTTTTTACAGCTCTGGCTTAAATCTCCTGTACAGATAAGGGATTTACTCAGAGGATATTATCCAATTATATTTCAGGAGCTAAAGCAATCGCAGGCGGAAGTTCAGGACTCCAGCACCGTGCACCAGGCTTCAAAACCCTTTCACGTGCTCACATCCTGCTAATACTGCTGGTTTCAGACACTTTTGCGGGGAAATTCCCATCTCAATTACCTTGAATGAGCTTCAGATGATCAGCAGGTCAATTTACTTTCTAGTTTAAACAATATTAGAGATAACCTTGACAAAGTGATGCAACACTTGACAACTTTTGAAGATAAGAAATGTCCTTTCCCCTCTCCGTGCCACGGGCTGACAGTGCATGGCCTGGCTCACCCGGAAACGTGCGACTGCCCCCATAATAACCTGCCTCGTGCTCGGCCTCGGGACCAGAATCCAGCACCAGCAAGGAACAGGAACAGACTGTGCTCAAGTTGGGCTGCATGCCCTCGGCCAGAGATATGCCGCAGCTAACTCTTTAGAGGAAGGAAAAATTAAGGTATTTACTGATCAAGCGTGCAAGCTGAGACTGAGGAGGCCCCTGATCCTTCCATATGCCACAGCCTATAGAGACGCAGGACAGGAAATGCGCCTGAACAGAGCCATTAGGTTTATCTGGCCCTAGTCACCTGGAATTTATTTATTTTTGATACAGATCAATGACTGCCTCCTAGGGAGGCTGACTTCCTGAAGAATGACGTACGCCAAACAGGAATGCAGACAGATGAAGTAAAAGCCAACTTCCTCTATAAAACAACTGCTGCCAGGTGCTGGGGCTTTAAGTTGGTAATTCAAGCCTTATTGAGTGTTTTAGGATAAACACTGTAACTGAAACACATGCAGCACATGAAAACCCCTGACTTCACTGGAGAATTGAGTGCTTCAGAGGAAGCAGCAGGGAACACAGACTTAGCCTGGCTACACTTGACAGTCAGACTAAACAAGAGATGACAGCAAGACAAACTGCTGTCACCTAACCTCATCTGTACGAAACACACAATTAGAAGGGACTTCACCCAAAACCAAGCCACGCTCCCTGTCCTTCACCCAAAAGCAAGCCACACTCCCTGTCCTTCACCCCAGCTAACAAGCACACAAGCCACAGTGGCAGCACTGTGTGAAAATTCAGTATTTAATCGAGTCAAGGTCCGACGGCTGTCCACAGCTAAGCACCAGACCTTTTGGTTTCTACAGTGCCCTGTGGCCTTTAAAGGCCACAAGGGTGACAGGCCGAGCTATTACGCACCTCGAAGCTCCTGGTTCAGTAAGCAAAGCCACCTACAGCTGTCACTTGGTTACTGTTTGACATTTTGAAAGCTGGAGGGCAGCCAGCGTAAAAACGCAGCCTCAACACTCAGGGCAGCATTCGAGGCAAGCTGGAATGGGATCCTTGGCTCCCCCAGCATCGCTAAGGATCTCATCTATTTTTATCAATAAGGGCTCGTCGTCCTCAGTGTTGATTTCTTTTGACCTTATTCTTATAAGTTTATCGCCCCAAGACCTGCGTACCGTGGTGCTAGCCCCATGACCACCAGGAGCATAACCTGAGCAGCTGGTTAGCCAAGCAAACCCAGGAGTTCAGCTCTTCCAAATAGGCACAGTTGTGACTTCAAACTGCTAATAGTTTTCTTTTGAGACAAGGTCACTCATTGATCACCCGCTTGCAAAGCCCCCAGCAGTAAAGCAAGATCAACAGGACAGTTGTGTACTCCTGCTGAGGTGCCCAGCACCGTGAAATAGCTCTCAGCTTCCGCAATTAACTGGGGAGCAGCAGCCTCGTGAAGTGAGCAGCAGGGCATGAGGAAGAAGTGAAGGACCTCACGGCGAGCAGCTGGCACACACGTCTCTAACATCAGCTACCTGGCTCCCGGGTACAGGTGGGTGCACAGAAGGGTGTGGAACCAACCTGATCTGCGTCCAAAAGGGCTTGGAAAGCGCACTAAGGTGTTACTAGCAGTCTCACAGGCTCAGTATTTACATCTGGCATGCTTTCCCCAAAGGCAGAGCTCAGTCTTGTCTTGCCTCATGACTATGGCTGCTCTGGAGCAGGCTGGGCTTCCCTTTGTATCCTCTTCCACGAGGGAAGGGGTCAGCAGACACACGTAAGGGCCTGCTCAGGGCAGCATCAGCTCAACCGCCACCCTTACCTCGTGGGTGCCGTGAGAGAAGTTGAGGCGGGCAACATTCATTCCAGATTTAATCATTTCCTTCAGCTTCTCCACGGAGCGGGAGGCTGGGCCTGGAAGAAGGAAGCAGTTAGAATATTAACTTTGTAAAAAAAAAAAAGAAAAATATAATAATGAGATAACCCACAGACGTCAAGACCGTTTCATGTGGAAGGGATAAGTAAGGCATGGTGGATACAGACTTACTCAACGCCGAAACAGCTCATTTCTACAGCAGCAAGTATTGTTTTAACTTGCCTTTGGGAGTGCATTTGAACCCAACCAGTCCAGACTTCCCTGGCTACTGGATCCACTCCTAGCAATACTACGGGTTGGGCAGGCATGGGAAAGTCGTGCTGTTTCAACACACGGAGCCAGCCTTGGCAAGGGATGAAGGCTCAAGTCGTCCCACAATTTCCGCAGCAAGTTTCACCAGCACAGGGGTTCGCAGCTTAATTGCTGCGGAGAGCTGCAGCTCCCTGTTATCTAGGAACCACCTACCGATGGTACAGATGATGCCGGTGTTCCTCGCAATGGTTGGCTCGGAGTCGATGTCCAGGCGGCACATGTGCTCCAGGAAGGTGTCCGCCATGGCAGCGTGCAGCTGCTGCGTCTGGATGAAAGCAGTCCCCGCATCGTGGTGCTTCGACATCGTTACTGGAGTCTTGTGTCTGGAAGAGAAGGAAGCCTTGCCAGGTTTAGGGATCACCCACGCTTGCTCGTCAAGCAGAGACACCAACACACCCACGTGATGAATATGGAGGTAACAAGAAAGCTGCTACTGGGTCATACTATCTTTATGTTCCTACTTGAGAGTCTCGGATACAGGCAAGACACACTTCTATTCAAATGTCATTCCCCACATAGACCACCCAAAGCTCACCTGCCTTCTATGCAGAAGTTCCCTTCATAGCTTCTCTTCATTGCCAGTCTTCCCCTGGAGCTACACAACGCAACAAAATTCAAGCACTTCAGCACACAGGCAGCGTTCTGCCTCCTCCCTCCCAGCTCTCAAGTCCTCTCTCCTACAAGCCTCGACTGCGGTGCCTGTCCCAAGTGTGGCCACAGCAGCTCGCTGCTAGCGCGGCCGCAGACGTGCTCTACGCAGGCAATCTTCTGCAGGGATGCACCTAATCACAGCGGGGTCCACCTAAGCTTAACACCCGTCCTGTAGCCTGCACAGATAAGTAGACTTGAGTTGATTAAACACAACACCGTGGCAGAGAACATGGAAAGGACTGAAGATTCCTTTAACATCCTCCTCAAGGTCTCTCTTCAAACCAAAGACACAACATGGCTGCTCCCACCCCCTATGTTCACCCTCACCCAGGGTGGCAGAAAGCCACCGCAGGGCTCGAGACTGTTTTTTTTTTTTTGGGATAACAAACTGTGAGCTCCGCCTGCTCACTTGTACAGGACAACAGCATCCCCAGAAGAGTGGGGAAGATCCCCATCCCATAAGAAAGCAAAAATGAATCTCACAGATGTCTACTGTGATGGGAGGGCACCCCGTTCACAACCGTGTCCTCTTCTACCTCCCATCTTCCTTCTGCTTTTACACCCAGGTAAAAGACGGCCTGGCTGCACTCCTACCCTCTGGCTGGGCAAGGCTCAGCTGCTTTGCTGGTGCTATCACCTGCAGAAGTATTTCACCACCTCTGCATTCAAAAAGCTGTCAGCAAACGTGTGATGCGAGGTTTCGTTAAGCAACATGGGGTTTTCTGCCTGCCCCGAGCACACAAAATGGTGCTCGCTGTGCATGCCAGGTAGCCCAGGGCCTCCAGCTTTGAAGCAGAGCGCTAGGAAGCTGACAGCTCTGCAGAAGAATGAAACCGTGCTTCTAACGCAGGGGCAGGGAGGTCCCCCGAGACCCCGCCGCGCCTGCCTGCTCCGGCGCTGTGCTGCCAGGCCCTCCCTCCCTCCCCACCTACGTGCGGATCCTCTCGCAGGCAGCCCTGAGTCACCCTCGCCTCATCGCCTCGCCGAACGGAGCGAGGAGACAGGCCAGCAAAAACCATAATTTGTCCTGGCAAGCGTCCTTCACCTCAGCCCTGCCAGAAGCTGCTGATTCACTGCAGTCAGAACAAGAAAGCCTGCCCACATAAAAAGCCTCGACAAAGTCACGTTATTACGGGAATGCCCGCTGGTCAGACCTGAACACTGTGTTTCAGCCCTCTAACTGCTGCTGCCGCATCCCGGAGCACCTGTCTGACAGCACCAAGCACGAGCTAAGAGGCTCTGCTGGGAAACGGCCTCCACGCACCTCCGAAGAGGATGTGGAGGAAGATGAGACAGAGGCTGCAGCCAGAGCACCACTGGTGCAACTTTGAGAACACGCGGAGGAGCTCTGCCTCGCTATTTCATAAGCGGCTCCTGTCTCCTGGAAGTCCCCCACCCACTCGAGCCATTTGTAATGCTAATTTTTTAACCCCCAAAGGCTCTACAAATTTACTAAAAGGGAAAGTGAAATTGCCTTGAGTCAGAATCCCCTTTCCAAGATTTTCCTGCAAACCCAGGGAGATCAGAAAAACTGCGGTGCTGTGGCCTTGTCTGAGGGGGAGACAAGAAAAGCAGCAGCAAAAAAAAAACCAAAAAACTCATCTGCCTGCTACCAGCAAGCTTCTTGTTCTTCTACTTCCTCCTGCCTCCCTTTACCACGCGTTCACAAAGCGCCTACTGAATTCTCCTGGAAGGACCAGTTTTATAAAACTGGCAGGAATGTCTGGCATTTCATAAAAGTAATGGGAAAGCAGGACTTCACGGACACCTGAAGGCACTGTGCACTCAGTCTGAGCGGAGCTAGGAAGGGGGAAAGTAATACCCTGCAAAGCCTGATTCCCTGGATAAATCTCATTTCCTTCCTCGGGGCACAACTCATAAATCCCCACGCTGATTGCGAGCTGTCTGTGCTTCAGGCAGGGTGCACTAAAGATGGCTGGCGTCTCCCTTGCCGTTGAACGTTCTAGAAAGCCGGGACCGTTTGAGATCGGCGTGACCGGTTTCAGCAGCAAGGTGACTAAGTCGAGCCGCCTCATCCTGCGGTCGGCAGCAAGAAACGTTACGTCTACGGCATCTCCAGCCCTGCCCCGGGGGAGGAAGAAAGCAGAGGCTGCGCAGAGCGGCAATCCCCGCTGCTGCAACCCCCTTCGCTGTTATCTCAGCCTGCAACAGAGGGAAGTGTGACTTTGCATGGCCGGCGTTAACCACCGCAACGCCGGGCAACGATGGTTCCCTGCTTCAGGGTCTCAGCTGCAATAAAAATCAAATTCTGTTGCAAAACAGGCTTTTAACAGGGTCAGCTCCTCTTCCAGGGAGGGAAGGACAACTCCCAGCTGCAGCAGGATGCCACGCCACATCCTTACGCAACTGTGGGATGCCTCCCAAAATGCGAGGCTTTTGGAGACCGGCTGCGACCCCAAGCACGCCCGCAGCTCTCCCATGGCTTGGGCTGCAGTAAACTGGTTGCTGGGACTGGGGAGGACGTGCTCACCCCAACAGTGCTGGGTGACACCGGCGCTTTCCTTGTGTGCCAGTGGGTGAGCTGTCAGAGCCACATACGGCTTGGCTGCGCCTGCCTTCCCCAGAGGGCAAAGGTACGCAGCAGGCTTAAAGTAAAATAAATCAGTACTATCAGTGATTATCAGGTGTTTGCTGGTGACAAGGAAGAACTTATCTAGAGGATACAGCCGGAGCAAACACACCTACCAACTTCACCTTGCGGTGCTCCAGCACAGGCCAAGCAGCCCTCCAGCCACACCAGCACAAACCAAACCTGCCCGCTATCAAGTGGAGATCTTTATAACACTACAAAAAAAGGCCTTTTTTCCTTTAAATTTATGCATAGTTGGGGGTGGAAACTGAGCTCCCCCAGCCACACGCTGCCCAACCGCGTGAGCAGCCTGGGGATGGAGATGTTGTGCGCAGGGTCTGGCAGCGGCGGCAGCAGGGTACTGCAGCCCCATTCCCTACGTGCCGGCCATCACAGCATGCTGCAGCCGCCCCGGCCCCCTCCCAGCAGCCACCGGCTGCCCTCAGGGACAGCCCCGGCCAGGGACGCAGGGAGATAAAGGATTAGCACGTGGCCCATCCCGCCTGCTCAGCCGGAGGAACATTTTGTCTGTGTTAAATTGAATTACCAGCTCGGGGCACAGAAGGGGAATTAACGCCGGCTTCGCGGCGCTCCGGCTAACGGCAATAAATTAAAGGTTTTAATAAAACGTGTGTTTAGTTGGAGAAAAAACAGACGGCTCCAGTGGGAGGCCCGGATGCGGCACTGCGGTCTCTGCCAGCAGCAGGAAGCGTGCTTTCGAGTGAAAGCAAAGTTTCTGGGGAGGGTTTTGCCCTGAATCACGGCGTCCAACACCTGGCCAGCAGCAGAGCGCCCTGTGCTGAAAGAAAAGATGGTTTTTAACCCGGCCGCAGCAGCACGGCACATGGGGCCACCGAACCGCAACCGCAGGGCTGTCCCTCCCTCGAGCACACCTAGCGCTCTCGCAGCACCACGTGCGGGCTTCTTCCTAGAGATACTTTAACTTAAGTCCTGCTTCGGAAACGGGGCACAAAAACGTGCTTACGACGGTGGGGTTTTTCAGTTCAGCCCTTGGGGTTGCACAACCGGCCCCGGAGCTTCCCCGGAGGCACTAAGTTCAGCAGAGCAGCTCCTCGCCGCCCAGCCCAGCCTTCGGGCGCCGGTGCCAGCCGCCGTCAGGAGCCGTCCTGGCAGCGGGGGGCGGCCGCTTCCCGGCGCGTTAGTCACCGACATCCCGGGGGCTCCCCCGGACGCATCCCCGGGCCTGCCGGATGGGTAGCGCCGAGGCCGGAACAAAGCACGTTTCAGACCTCGGCTGCTGCTTTTACTGCTCGGGGGAGGCAGCCGAGGGGCTCCCGCGGCCCGCCCCCTCCTCCCCCCCCGCCCCATCCCCGCCCCCCCGGCCCCAAACCCGCTGCGAAGCGGCCCCCGGAGCCCCCGGCCTGGGGGGGGGCAGCGGGAAGGGCCCGGGGCCGCCGACACGAGCGCTGCCGCGCCTCTGCCTCAGCGCCCGGGGGCAGGGAGCGGCTCGGGGCGGCGGCGCAAGGCCGGGCACCCCTCCAGGGACACGCGGGGCCGCCCGCGCCCCTCAGCGGCCCCTCAGGGACCGCTCCCCACTAACGGCCGCTCCCCTCAGCGGCCCCGCTCCCCTCAGCGGCCGCTCCCCCCTAGTGGCCGGCCCCGCGGGGAGGCCCCCGGCTCGGCACGGGGACCCACGGGCACCGGAGATGGCGGCGGCCCCCGGTGCCCGCCCGCCGCCTCTTCTTTCCCTGTCCGGGGCCGCCGTTACCTCCTGGTGCTGCTCCCGCCGCCACGCCCCGCACCCGTCCTGCCCGAGAGCCGCCGCTCCTCTGCGCGTGGCCGCCCCGCGCCGCCAAGGTGATCCCGGCCGCAGCACCGCCCCCACGGATCCCTCCGCCGGCTTCGCGCCGCGGGGGAGAAGCGGGGACTTCTTTCTCCGGCGGACGCGCAAGCTGCGGTTGAGGAGCGAGGCGGCTCACGCGCCCCGCAGCCAATCAGGCGGCGGCGCAGCAGGCGGGCACGCCGGAGGAGAGTGGCCGCCGCTCTTAAAGGGGCCGCGCCTATCTTAAAGGGGCCGCGCCGCTCTTAAAGGCGCCGCGCCCCTCAATTGACCCCCCCCGCGCCCGCTGCCCGCGGTACCTGCAGAAGCGCTGGGCGGCCGGGGGGCACCGTGGGGTGCTTCCCGCCGCCCCCCCGGCCGCCCCGCGGTGTCCCCCGGCTGTCCTTATGGTTGTCCCCAAGTTTTGGGGACAAAACAGCCGTTCTGGGGAAAAAAAGGCCCCGTGCCCACGCAGCTCGGTCCCGCACGGTGCCCTACACGCCGCGGCACCCCACGGGAGGTGGAGGCAGCGGGGGGCACACGCCATCCCCAGTGCTGCCAGCGCCATGGTCTGGGGACAAAAATAGACACTTGGGGACAAAAATAGGAGTCTCGAGTTACGCGCCGGGCCTGAGTGCCCAAAAACCTCAGTGGCCCTTGGGGGGGCACCAAAACGCTGCTTTTTGGCCCCGTTTTCCACCAAACCTCAAAGTCGCGTGCGTGGATTGAGCCATTTGGCTGTTTTGCCCAAAAAGAGGAATTTTGGGGGTGGCTTTGGAAGGTGGTGACACCATTGTCACTGTTGGGCTTGGGAGTCTTGAGGGAGCGTCCCCTGCTTTTCTGTTACCCCCACGGAGGGGACATTTGGGGACCAGGGTGGGGACAGTGCCGGGTTCATGGTGCGCAACCCTTGTGCCCCCTCTGCCAGCTCGTTGTCCCCATGGGGCAGCAGTGCCACCACTGGGGACAAGCCATCCGTCCCCGCAAGCACCCACAGATGCTTTGACCCCACTCACACTGGTGGAAGCACAAATCTGGGGACAAAACTTCCTCCCAGGTGTGGCACATCCCCGTCCCACGTGTCCTCCTGCCACCTTCCTCACGTGCCCAGCGCCTGGTGGCACCTTGGGTAAAGTCCAAGGCGGTGACAGGGACAAGGTGTGGGGTGTCCTCATGGCACTGTGGGGTGCGGCAGGGTGCGATGTCCTTGTGCCCTGCCGAAAAGGGGGGACAGAGGCAGGAACACTGGGCTGGGGACGTTGGGGACCCCATGCCAGCACCGTGGGGACCTTCTGCTGGGACCGTGGGGACACTGCTGGGGACACTGGGAACCCCATGGGGACATTCTGCATTGGGACCAGGGGATCCTGGTGCTGGGACAATGTGCCAGCACCATGGGGAGGGGACACTGGGGACCTCATGCCAGCAATGTATGGACCCACTGTGGGCACCCAGTGCCAGCACCTCGGGATCACTGTGCTGGGGACATCGGGGACACTGAGTTATGACCAAGGGGACACAGTGTGGGGTTGTGAGGGACCGCGGGGACCCTGTGCAGGGGACATGGGGGACACTGAGTGGGGATCATGGTGAACAACGCGGGGCCTTGAGGGACCACAGGGACCTCGTTCAGGGGACATGGGGGACACTGGGTGGGGACCAACACAGGGCTGTGAGGGACCTTGGGACGTTGTGCAAGGGGACATGGGGGTCACTGAGTGGGGACCATGCTGAACAACATGGGGCCGTGAGGGACCACAGGGCCCTTGTGCAGGGGACATGGGGACACTGTGTGGGGACCAACGTGGGGTTGTGAGGGACCGCAGGGGACCAGGGGGACCTGCACCGGGGATGCCGTGTCCCCCTCCCCCCCCCCACACGCACACTTGGGGTGTCCCTAGGGACACCGGGGGACATTTTGGGGTTCGGTGCCGGGGTCCCCGCGGTGACGTCACCGCCCGGGCGGCGTTGCTGGGAGACGGAGGCGCCGGGGCCCTGACGTCAAGGCCCGATGGCCGCCCGCCCGCCCGGCAGCATGGAGGCGGCAGGGCTGGGGGCAGGCCGCCGCCAGCGCTGAGATGGTGAGGGGACGGCGATGGGGACGGGGACGAGGGGACAGGGGGACGGGGACAACATCCCCCCCCCCCCCCCTTCATTCGGGGCCTGGCGGTGGTGGCGGGACCAGGCCTCGCCGCACAGGCCAGCACGGGGATGGCGGTGGCAGCGCTGAGGGGGGGACGGCAGCGAGCGTGGGCTTCGGGTCCCCCCGTGTCCCCTCCATGTCCCTTTGTGTCCCCCTGTGTCCCCCACAAATGGCTCCTGTGGGGTGGGAGCCCCCCGATGAGGGAGGGAGGGGCGAGGTGCAGCTCCCCCCCCTCGGCTGCAGGGTCCCTGGGTGGTGGTGTGCGGGTCCCCCCCTGCCTGTACCCCATAACCTGAACCCTAAACCTGTCCCCAAACCCAACCCCTAAACCTGCACCCCCAAATCTGTCATCCAAACCTGCACCCTCCTGCCTGCACCCCAAGCCTGCACTCCGAAACCTGTACCCCCCAAATACCTGTATCCCCAAACCTGCACCCCCCTCCTGCCTGCTCTGTAAACCTGCACCCACAAACCTGCCCCCTAAATCAGTCCCACAAACCTGTACCCCCAAACCTGCACCCTTCATTATGCACCCACCAAGTCTGCACCCCCAAACTGCTTTCCCTGCCTACACCTCAAACCTGTACCCCCAAACTTGCACCCCCAAACTGCTTCCCCCACCTATACCCCAAACCTTCCCCATGCCTGTTACCTGGACCTGAATCCCCAAACTTGCACCTCCCAATCTGCCCCCCAAACCTACACCTCCAAACCTATATCCCTCCATCTGCACCCCCAAACCTGCCCCCAAGCTTGCTCCCCCCAATCTGCCTCTCCCAAATCTGCCCCCCAACCCAGCTTCCCCATCTGCTCCTTGAAACCTGTACCCCCAAACCTGGCCCCCCAACCTCCCTGCAGTCTTCCCCCTCAGTCTCTCCCCCCAAACCTTCACCCTCCTCAACCTGCAACCACAAACCTCCCCCCAAAATCTCCCCCCCAAAACCTGCTCCCTCAGCCTGCCCTCAAACCCATCCAACCTCCCTTTCCAACCCCCCCAATCTGTTCCCTGAAGCCCCCTCCCCAAAATTCTCTCCCCCCCCTAACTCTCTGCCCCCCAATCTGCTCCCCCCAGGACCTCAAGGGCCAGTACTGGACGGACGATGACTCCGACGGGGACAATGAGTCCGAGGAGTTCCTCTACGGGGTGCAGGTAAAGCCGCTGCTGGGGACAGGTGCCACTGGGCACTTGGGGGGCTCAGGGAGCCCCTGCCCCCTTACAAGGGTCTGGGGGCTCCATGTTTGACAATGCCACGGGCGCTGTGCTGTAGGGGACCTGCGCCGCCGACCTGTACCGCCACCCGCAGCTGGACGCCGACATCGAGGCCGTGAAGGAGATCTACAGCGAGAATGCCGTGTCCGTCAGGTGTGCACCATGACATCCCTGGGGCCCCTGGCTGTGACAACAACTTGTCACCCACTCGTGGCACCCCCAGGTCCCCTGCACTCTCCCCATGCCACCCCGGGACGCAGGGAACCACGTGTGCCCATCACGATGCCCACAAGGCCACCCGCTGTGGCACAGGGGGCATGCCAGCCTCACCCCGTCCCCTCACCTCATGTTGTTGCAGGGAGTATGGGACCATCGACGACGTGGACATTGACCTCCACGTGAACATCAGCTTCCTCGATGTGAGTCCCCGTGGCACAGGGGGTGTCCCCAGCATGGGATGCTGGTGGGGTGTCCCCTGGGTTCCCTGGATCCAGCTGGGGTCCCCATGGCTGTCCCTCGGCAGGAGGAGGTGGCGACAGCGTGGAAGGTGCTTCGGACGGAGCCCATTGTCCTGCGCCTGCGCTTCTCCCTCTCCCAGTACCTCGATGGCCCCGGTGAGTGGGGCTGGGCAGTCGGGGAGTCCCCGTGTGCCCGTGGGACGGGCGCTGGGTGACGAGCGGCTCGCTCTCGGCAGAACCGTCCATCGAGGTCTTCCAGCCATCCAACAAGGAGGGCTTCGGGCTGGGTCTGCAGCTGAAGAAGTAAGAGCCGAAACACCGCGGGGACCCGGGGTGGTAGGGAGGTGGCTTGGGAGTGTTTTGCCTCAAAAGCATCCGGGTGCCCCTGTCCCCATCATGCCACGTCTGCTTGCCCGCCGTACAGCCCCAGGATGGGATTGTCACAGGGTTTTGGTGACGAGGAGCTGGGGGGCAGGGGGCACCCGGCAGAACACCCCCAGCTTGGCCAAAGCACCCTTGGGTGCTGGCACCCTGCTGGGGCACCCATGCCACCTCTCTGCCAGGATCCTGGGCATGTTCACATCCCAGCAATGGAAACACCTCAGCAACGACTTCCTGAAGACCCAGCAGGAGAAGCGGCACAGTTGGTTCAAGACGAGCGGCACCATCAAGAAGTTCCGAGCGGGCCTCAGCATCTTCTCCCCCATCCCCAAGTAAGGTTCCAGCCGTGTCCCCAGGGTCCCAGCCCCCGTCACCTTCACCAGGGACCCTCGCTCCTCTGTCACCATGCCTCAGTTTCCCCATTTGCACCTCGGATGCTGCCAAGGAGAGCGGGAGCTCCCAAAAACACACAGGAAGGCACAAATTGGGTGCTGGATTTAGGGGGAAGGAGAAGCCAGGAGGGAAACCGCCATCTGGGGAGGGTGACGGTGACAAGCGGCCCCCCGGTCCTGTGCCCGCAGGTCGCCCAGCTTCCCCGTCATCCCGGACTCGGTGCTGAAGGGCAAGCTGGGCGCGCCCGAGGTGCGTGTCAACCGCCTGATGAACCGCTCCGTCTCCTGCACGGTGAAGAACCCCAAGGGGGAGGTTTTCGGCTACGCCCCCAGCACCCAGGCAGGTGTCGCCCCCTTCAACATCCTGGTGGGTGCCAACCCCGCATCGGGGCTCACTTTGCTCTCCCTCCCCTTCTCCTACCCCCAGCCGCGTGGCATCGGGGCAGGTGGCACGTCCCCGGTGTGGCCGTGTCCCCCTGGGAGGGTGTTGGGGGCACCCGGGGCCTTCGGGGGCTCCCGATGCGGCAGGGGGTGTGTGGGGAAAGGGTAACACAGCTGGCACTGCTCCGGCTCTGTCGCAGGTTGGTGGCCACTGCAAGAACGTCCCCACGCTGGAGTACGGCTTCCTCGTCCAAGTGAGCGCCCTGCATCCCGCTGGGACCTAGCCCAGCACCCAGAGCGTTGTCCCCTCTGTCCCTTGTCGCACTTGTCCCCATCCCGCTACCCAGAGCATCTTCTCCACTGCCCCACATCCCGCTAGGGTTTCCAAAGCAGGGTCTGGCTCCTGCCGTGGTCCCTCGCAGTGGTCCCAAACGTCTCCCAGGCGCCAGGGGCCCGAGTGGCCGGGCCACCACTGCCACCATGGGGCTGACTCCCACATCCTGCCCCGCAGATCATGAAGTACGCGGAGCAGCGCATCCCGACGCTCAACGAGTACTGCGTGGTGTGCGACGAGCAGCACGTCTTCCAGAACGGCTCCATGCTCAAGGTGCGGTGCTGGCAGCGGCCGGGCGGGCACAAGTGTCACCCCGTGTCGCTGTCACCAATGCCACACGTGGTGCCTGTCCCCTCCACAGCCGGCCGTGTGCACCCGGGAGCTGTGCGTCTTCTCCTTCTACACCCTGGGCGTGATGTCCGGCGCAGCGGAGGAGGTGGCCACAGGTGCTGAGGTACGGGGACCGGGGGTGCGGTGGGTGCGTGGCACGAGGGTGGCATCTCTGGGATGACCAAAGCGACGTCTCCTTGGGGTGCTGCCCTGACCCCGTTTCTGTGCCACCTGACCATCTCCATGCCCAGGTGGTGGACCTGCTGGTGGCCATGTGCCGCGCTGCGCTGGAGTCTCCTCGCAAAAGCATCATCTTTGAGCCTTACCCCTCTGTGGTGGACCCCAACGACCCCAAAACGCTCGCCTTCAACCCCAAGGTAAGCAGCGGGGCAGCAGTGGGGCAGCGCTCCCCAGTGCCAGGGCTGCAGAACCCCTCCGACGGCCGCCCCTCTGCTGCCCCATGTGCAGAAGAAGAACTACGAGCGGCTGCAGAAGGCCCTGGACAGCGTGATGTCCATCCGGGAGATGACCCAGGTATGTGGCGTGGCCCCAGCCCAACATTTTGGCCCCGTGTGAGACCCTTCATGCCATTGGCTGGCATTTTGGTGCCCTTCACGGGTGGGTGGGTGGGTGACAGCGGCTCTCACCTCCACCGTGCCTCTGCCAGGGCTCCTATCTGGAGATCAAGAAGCAGATGGACAAGCTGGACCCCCTGGCACATCCCCTCCTGCAATGGTAAGGCCGAGGGTGCTGCAGGGGACGGGGTTGGGGCTCAAGCCCCTTGCTCCATCGTGGTTGCTTTCTCCTGGGGTTTGCGACCACCCACCAGGCAGCACCCGAGGCTCAGGGACAGGGTGGGACTCGCATCCTGGGTCAAACCACCCTGTCTGACCTCTTTCTCCTCCTCCTCCTCTTCCCAAGGATCATCTCCAGCAACAGGTCCCACATCGTCAAGCTGCCTCTCAGCAGGGTAAGTGGCCCAGCTAGGACGGGGATAGAGCTGCACGGGCATGGGATGCAGGATGTAGGGTGTGGGATGTAAGGTACAGGTGGTGGGATGCATGATATGGGATGTAGGATGTCGCTACGGGATGTGTGCCCAGAATATGGGGCATCGGATGCAGGCTGTGGGACAGAGGATGGAGGATTTGGGATGCGGGAGGTGGGATACAGGACAAGAGCCAGGAGATGCTGCGGACAGCGATGGGTGAGCTCCGATGGCTCCTGGCCCTTGCGCCATGGCCAAGCCCTCCGGCCGGGCTCTGGGCAGTCGCACTGAGCTGGGGTGGGCGTGGGGTTGGGGACTGCCGTGCATGATCTGTGTCTGTCTGTCTGTCTGTCCTCTCTCCCCGCCGGCGCCGCCTTTGCTCTTCCCTTTCCGCTGGTAGCAGCTGAAGTTCATGCACACCTCACACCAGTTCCTCCTGCTGAGCAGCCCCCCGGCCAAGGAAGCCCGTTTCCGCACTGCCAAGAAGCTCTACGGCAGCACCTTCGCTTTCCAGTGAGCTACCGGGGGGCGGTGGGGGGCTGGTGGGACCCCCATGGGGCACCGCGGGGCTGGGCGCTGTGGGGCCGGGGCTGACACAATGCTGGCTCTTGCAGCGGCTCTCACATTGAGAACTGGCACTCCATCCTCCGCAACGGGCTAGTCAACGCGTCCTACACCAAACTGCAGGTACTGCTGGCTGCCGCCGGCCCCAAATCCGGGCGGGAGGGCAGGGAGGGATGTGGGCAGCCCCAGGGATGCTGCTCGCCGCCGCCGCGGCCCGTGCCCCATGCCCAGGCTGCTGTGGGCCCCGTGTCGCTCACCCCGGTGTTTTCCTGCAAGCTGCATGGAGCAGCCTATGGCAAGGGCATCTATCTGAGCCCCATCTCCAGTATTTCCTTTGGATACTCAGGTAAGAGGCTGCCTGCACCGCTCCATCCCGCCTGTGCTCCCACCCCACTCCCTGCATGGGCCCGGGGCTGCTCGGTGCCGTGCCGGCTGGAGGAGCTGCGTGGGAACAGGGTGCTGAGGCCTCCTGGCCGCATCCCGTATCCATCCTCCCCACACCAGCCTCTCCCTGCCAACCCGGGGCTTTCGGATGCACCCTTTTGGTCACCGGGGAAAAAAATACAAATAAATCAGCATTTTCCAGGCTCAAAAAATGACTTTAAGGTGTCACAATGGCCACTTCTTCCTTTTGCCAGCTCTGAAAGCCGCTGCTCCCTCTGTGGGGGTTCCCAGGGTTCAGCTGCAGGACGGGAGCATCCCGCATGGCCGTCCCCGCGGGTGTCTGTGGCATGTGTCCTCACCTGTCCCCATGTCACCCCGGGGAGCTCCTGCCCGCTGGCCGCAGCATCCCCCCTGGGGTGCCCTGCGGGCGGGGAGTGACGGCGCCGTGTCGCTTTCCACAGGGATGGGGAAAGGGCAGCACCGGATGCCTTCGAAGGACGAGCTGGTGCAGAGGTACAACCGGATGAACACCATCCCCCAGGTGACGTGGCGGGGGACACAGCGGTGGGGGTCAGGGACGGGGCCGGGGAGGTGTCGGGGACCGGAGCAGGACGGGGGGTTGACGCCGTCTGCTCTCCCCGCAGACCCGCTCCATCCAGTCCCGCTTCCTCCAGAGCCGCAACCTGAACTGCATCGCGCTTTGCGAAGGTGCGGGGCCGCGTGGGGTGGCGGGGGGACGGGCAGCGCCCACCTCCCCAGCTGGGCACCACAGGGGGCTTGGGGTCCCCAGCGCAAAGTCCCGGTGCCCGTCTGTCACCCGTCACCCGCCTGACAGCCCCTTCCTCCCCTCGGCAGTCATCACCTCCAAGGACCTGCAGAAGCACGGCAACATCTGGGTCTGCCCCGTCTCGGACCACGTCTGCACCCGCTTCTTCTTTGTGTGAGTCCTGCCGCCCCCCGCACTCGCGCCCGGCCCCCACGGGCCCCCCTCACCCTCTCTACCCCTCCAGGTACGAAGACGGCCAAGTGGGAGACGCCAATATCAATACTCAGGACCCCAAAATCCAGAAGGAGATCATGCGTGTGATCGGGACTCAGGTGTACACAAACTGAGCGGCTGGGACCCGCCGCGGCGCTCCCGGGCGCTGAGCGATGGCCCCTGGCCGAGGATGGGCGAGCGGGTTTCGTGCCGGCTGGGCGACGCGCGCGGCTCCGGGCAGGGCAGAAGCGGGGGCACCGACGCTGGCGGCACCTCCCTGTACATAGGCGTAAAGCGGCGAGCGCGCAGCGGGCGGGTTGAGCGGTCCCTTGTCCCCACATCGTCCCCGACCCAGCGTGGGGCACGGCGCGTGCCCGGTGGTGGCTGTCCCTCCTCACGTTTACAGCGACGGCGTTTTTACCGAAGTCGAGAAACTGAAGCAAAAAAAAAAAAAAAAAACATGCAAAAACAAAAAACAGACAAAAAAAGAGAAAAGAAATCTGTCACGGTGTAGTAAAATTCTTTGAACGCCCTGGTGGGCAGGGGCTGTGGGGAAGGGACGGGGATGTAGCTTCGCGCCGCGGTTAACCGTGGTCCTGGGGTTAACCCGAAATAAATAAAAAACCCAAACTGCCCTTCCCCGCTGCACTGCAGCTGAGACCATGCCATCGTTTTTTGCTTAGGTTTGTGGGCTTTTTTTTCCCTTAAAAATAAAATGAATAAAGCCACTTTCCCACGTTTACTGAAGTCTCCCAGTGTGGCAGCGAGGGGACACCCAAGGGGACGCGGCAATGCCCTGCGAAAGCTCCCCATCGCTCCGAAACAATGCTGACACTGCGGGCAAGCGGTGCTGGGGGCCTGCTCCTGCCCCAGAGACGCTGCCCGCACCCACTTCTCTGGCTTGTGGGGGCAAATTCCTTCAGGAAATGTCAATTTCCAGAAAAAAAAAAGCAAAGCAAAACCCCAAAACGAGAGGCTGCTGGTGCACGTTGGGTCCCGTCCCATTTCCTTCTCCAGGGAAGCGTGGCCGCACCAGCACCGCCCTGGCTCGCAGCAGGACTCCAGCATGCAGTGATTGCTCCAAAGAACAAACCAAGGTGAAGATTTTGACAAAATAATTTTATTTTGCTTCGCTTCATTTCTGCCGAAACCTCACATTTTTTATTTTTTAATTTTTTTGGCTGAAAAACAAACGGAAAAAAAAACACAAAAGGGCCAAAGAACCAAATCGCTTCGCCGTCTCCCGCAGGCGACCGAGGGGCTCTTTTGACCAGATTTGGCTGCTGGGGCCACTGCAACCACCCCAAAATCCCTCAACATCCCCCCTCCCCGGCGCTCAGCCGCAAATCAGCCCCCCCAGACCGAGCCCTTAAGCTCCTCTTGGCGCCGCTCGCAGCTCTTGCGCCCGAGGTTTTTCTTAAATCTTTTTTTTTTCTTCTTCCTGTTTTTTTTTGTGTGTTTTTTTTTAAATTAATTTATTTATATATATATTTAAAAAAGCAATAGTCCTTTGGTCCCTAAACTCTAAGGAATGATATGACTCTGAAACAAGTAATCCTATGTCCCTGTGCCAGTGACAAGCAGGGGGAAGTGCGTGTCCCGCCACCCTGCTCCATGGGATATATATATATATACTTATTTATATATATCTTCTGTAAGTCCAACATCCTTTTATCCTTTTTTTTCCCTCTTTTTCCCAGCCAGACGTGGAAAAAACTATCACGATTTCTCTTTCCAAACAAGCATCCTCCAGGTGAAGCGCCCAAGGCTGGTCCCTTCCCGCTGCCTTTGGTTTGAAGTCCGCTTGGAGCCTCTGTTCCTCATTCCTCCTGGGAAATTTGTAGCAGCAAATGAGTGCTTTAAAAAGGTAGCTCACGTCCCGGCCGCCCGGGCCTTGGTCCTCTCTCCCGGCGAGGGATTTGGCGAGTCCCAGCGAGCGGCCAGCAGCGAATCTGAGCCCCGCTACCACTGCCGCGTCGCTCTCCTTCCTGCCTTCCTCGCTCTCTCAATCCCGTTAAGAAACAAACAAGACCATTTGGATAAAAAAAAAAAAAATCAAAAAGGAAAAGAAAAGCTACGACCAGAATGGCTCTCTTCTTCGCGTTTTTTTCTTCATCGCCTCCTCCTCCTATTCCTCCTCCTCCGGGACATGTTGCAAAGAAAGAGAGTTACGGGTTTGGATACTGCACTTGGGGAAGGGGAAAGTCGTCAGACACCGCGGGACGCCCGACCTGCAAGACAGCGAAGGCTCTGTGAGCGATCCACGGCTGCTGGGCAGGATCCGTCCCACCCCGGCAGTGCCCAGCTGAAGCACTAATCCCACATCACTGGGATTTTACCCAAAATAGACGCTCTTTATCTCAGGCGCCCAGCCCCACACACTCTTCTGGGAGCAGAGCGCCCAGCACATGCATGAGGGCATTTCTGGAGAAAATCCGGCTCAAACCAGTGGTGCTGCAGGTGACACCACCAGGTCCCCACCTTACCTCTCCGTAGGGCCAGGGTGGGCAGGGGTCAGTAGGGTCTGTTGGCATCTTTCGGCCGCTTTAGCTGGACTTTTAGCCTCTTCATGCCGATCTGGAAGCCGTTCATGGCCTGAATGGCTGCCTGAGCGCTAGTCGGATTGTCAAAACTGACGAAACCTGGGGGCGAGGGACGGGGCGACAGAAGGGGGGACAGTTTGTCACCACCAGCATCACACCTCGCTGCTCGACTTCAACAGGGTCACGGCCCAACTTCATCATGGACCCCATGCTCCCCCAGATGGGCTCACAAAGCCCAGGAATGGCCTCTGGGGTGGGGAGGTCTGGGGGGACAGCGAAGCCCCAAACTGCAGGGCGCTGGGTGATGACATCTCTGGGGACACCGAGGTTTGTGAGGACATCAAGGTGACGGGGCCTGTGGGGACTCTGGGGTGAGAGGATCCACAGGGACACGGGGTTGACAGGGTCTGTGGGGACACTGGGGTGATGAGGTCTGGGGACACGAAGGTGATGCAGTGACATCCTAATTAGCGGCAGCAGGAGGTTATGTCCTTCTGTCCTGGCACGGTGTGGTCCTTCAGCCCTGGGGTGACAGCCACCACGCTGCTTTGGGTTTGGTCACCCATCGGTGCTGCCCGGCCACCGGGGAGAGCCCCAGACGGTGACTTACCAAAGCATTTACTCTGGTTGGTGGCACGGTCCACAAAGACTTTGGCAGAGATGACATTGCCGAAAGGCAAGAACATCTGCGTGAGCTCTGCATCCCCGAACTCCTGGGGCAGGTGATAAATAAACAGGTTACAGCCTTCGGGACCTGGGTGACACACAAAGGACAGGGCCACATGTCAGCCACGAGGCGGGGGCCACCGGGAGCGGCAGAGCAGCCGGCCCCGCAGCGGGGTGCCCCCCTTACCTTCCCGCTGCTGCTGCGGGATGATGGGCGCTTGCTGGGGGAAGGCTTGGCTGATGGGCGCGTAGGCGGTGGGATATGCTGCTGGAACAGAGAAACACGGCGCTGAGACCCTGGCACAGGATGGGGACCGGCCCCCGGAGGGATGTCCCCAACTGCCACCCTCGCTGGCCCCAGCGGGGCTTCATCACCGCGTCCCCAGCACGTGAGGTTTGGTGGCACAGAGGTCTGAGCAGAGCCATGGTCGCTGCTCGGGTGGTGGCTGCTTCCTGAGGCCCCGTTCCTCCCTTGTGGCATCGGGGTGGGACGTGGCACCGTGGGAGGGCGCAATTGGGCTTCAAAAGCCTTTCTGGGGTGCTGGCTCCCCCTGCAGTGCAGCCTGCCTCTGCCAGCAGGGCCCTGGCCTGCGGGAACGGCTCTCCCAGTAGGGATGCTGAGGGCACCAGTAACACGGCCTTAAGGTGGAGGAAAGAGGCTTTTATCAACTTTTGGTTGGCCAAAACAATGACCAGGGGTCAGAAGCTTTGTTTTCTGTTGCAAAGCTGGAAATCGCCACCGGTGCTCCTAATTAAATACCAACTGCCGGGCTCAGAGTACTTCCACAGCTTGCTCTGACACCCTTCTCTCGCTGCATTACTGCGCTAACCCGTGCCCGGGACGCGTGGGGCCGCGCTGCCCAGCTTTGACCCCCCTGCGGCGCTCACAGCCCCCCTCCAGGAACCGGCACAGAGCAGAGCGGGGAGAGAGGGAGACGTGCAAGCGAGGTTTGAGACCTGCATAGTGCTGCATGCCCGCGTAGGCTTGCTGGAGGGGATCTGCCACTGTGGGGCTTTGAGCTGGGAAGAGAAAAGAAGGGAGAAGGAAGAGAGTAAGCGAGGGAAAGCCGAGGATGACCAGCTCCCAGCACGCGTCCCCGGCACCAGGGAGCGCGTCCGAGCCCCCCCACGCTGCATGGGGCGGTGTGAGGACGGCACCTGGGTAGGGGTGGATGCCGTTGGTGTAGATGGTCTCAGAGGCGGGCTGCCCGTTGGTCTGCGGCGGCAGGGGGCTGAAGCCGTTCACCCCGATCGGCGTGGCGATGCTGGGCACGGGCGCCGTGCTGATGCCGGGGGGGGTGCTCGTACCTGCGGCCCCGCGGGCAGGAGGGAGGGCATCAGCGCCGGCGTCCCCCCGCCGAGGCCACCAAGGAGGTGGGTGGTGGGGTGAAACCAGGGGCTGTACCTGAAGAAGGGGTGAGGGGGGCAGCCACCAGCCCGCTGACGTTGAAGGCGGCCATTTGCTGCATCTGGGCGGCAGCGATGGCGGCCATGGGGTTCAGGCAGGTCCCCTGCGCCGCCGCCATCAGGGCCGCCTGCTGCTGCATGATCTGAAGGGGGAAGGAAAAACAAAGGGAGGAAAGAGGGAAAAGTGAGCGAGGTGCAGAGGAAGAAAGAGGCAAGGGAGGATAAATTAGCATTTCCAGCACGTTCCCCGAAAAAAGACGTGTCCCCTCCCGTGCTGACCCCATGCCACCTCCTACCGCTTGCGTGTAGGCCCCGTAGGCACCGAACTGGATGGTCATGGGGTTGAAGATGCCCAGCTGCCCTGCCATCTGATGCATCCGCCGCAGGGTCCTCTCCTTGTCTGTGTCCGCAAACTTCACCACCAGGCTGGATGAGGCGCCCTACAGCGGGGGCGAGATGGGGCTGACAGCGGGGCCACCGGCCTGGCGTGACCCCAAAATGTCACCCTGTTCTGGGGACGACCTGCTGGCTCCCGGCAGCCGCAGCGTCCTCGCCCCGCAGCCCTGGGATGCCGCCTGGTTGGCAGCAGCAAGCAGTGATCGATGCGAGGTTTAATTACAGCCGTCTTTCCTCCCGGCGGCTGCTCCCTGACCGCTGTTTTCCTTTCCCCCTCGCTCACGGTTTTGACCTTCGGTGTTAATTAAATCACACCTTTCTCCTGGAGCGAGGGAATTAGCCCCACGCACCCACCCCCAGCGTGAGGAAAGGATGAACCTCAGGGTGATGTGGACAACAAACTGGGATTTTGATCCAATTAGACAGATCAAATTAGCCCGTGATTGGATTATGGAGACAGCACAGGGGGTAGGATGAGAGCCACGGGGCGCGCCCGGCGCTTACCGGCATGGTTTGGCTGCCGTGCAGGCTGTTGATGGCAGCCTGCGCCTCGGCGTGGCTGCCATACTTCACAAAGGCACAACCTGCGGGCAGAGCGGGGGCACGGGAGAGGTGGTTTGTGGGGGCTGCCCGGCTGGCAGCTCCCATCCCCCAGCTCCCTGTTTCCCACCTTTGCTGGCTCCGTCGGGCCCGCGGAGGATGGTGCACTCCTCGATCTGGCCAAAGGGCTCAAAGAGGCGCCGGACGTCGTCCTCGCTCTGCTGCTTCCCCAGCATGCCCACAAAGAGCTTCCTGTCTTCTAAAAGCAAAGCAGAGCCCGTCGGCAAGGGGGACGCCACGCGCCGTTCCCTCCCCTGTGCCAGGTTTGCAAATGGTCGTGGAGGAAAAAGAGGCTGGGGAGGGAGGGAGGCCAGCAGCACCAGTGCAGAACCCCGTGGTGGAGACGCAGGGTTCTTCCTCCCCATCCTACAAAACGCACGGGGTGGGAACCCTCTCCAGTGGGGGGGTTTCTTAGGGGTGAGGCGGGGCTGAGGACCAGGATCCTGCTCCCGTGGTGCCAATGCTGTCCTGTGCCACAGGACGCGTAGCGATGTGGCTGGGGAACAAAGCCCACAAAACCCCAGCAATTGCATTCGTATGATTGACTATCAGAATAACCCGCAGTCCCCGGCCGTGCCCGGGGGACATCAATAACCCAAACACGAGAGAAGGGAGAGTAAATAATGAGAATTTCATGATTATTACCAGCATCTGTCTTGCGCGGCCGCACGGTCCCGCCGCGCGCTAATGGCATTTGACAAAGAAAATAAGGTGCCCTGTCAGAGCGTTGCCGGGGAAATAAATAAATAACAGCAGGAGACGATTAATGCACCGTCCGTTAAGGTACCGGGAAAATTAGTTAAGGGAATAGGGCTCACGCATTGTCTGGTTAAACATAAACCATCTCCCTGCGAAGGCGGCCGAGCGTCGCCTCCTGGGCGAGGGGCCTGGAGTTGGGCACCCAAGCTCACCCATCGATTTTTAATCCCTCACCAATTATGCTCGGTAAGTGGGTAATTTATTTGCTGTGTCCCTCCAGGACGCGCTCGGAGCAGCTGTGTTGTGCCAAAGAACCGCGGCGTGCTGTGGATGCGTGGATGCCCGCCCCGGCCAGAAGGACAGGGCGCAGCTGGCCGTCACGCCAACATCCTGCAGGTCCCCGCGCGGCTAAGGTCCCTGAGGGCCTTTGGGACTCAACAGCATCATGAGAAGTGCCAGGTCTCAGCCCTCTGACTTGAAACGTTGCCAAGCCACGTGCTCAGGGCATCCATCGGGCGGCCCCACGCCCTTTCAGGTGGCTCGGGGGGTGCACCTACCTCCTCGTCCCTCGCTGTCCGCCGGCTTCACCTGGATGGGGCGGTTCATCTGCAACACACAACCGGGAGCAGGCGGTCGGCGGCGGTGCCACAGCCCCCGGTGACACCTTCCATGGGGAAGGGCAGGATTTGTGGGCATGGGACAAGAGCACGGCACGGGGACAGAGCGGAGGGTCCAGCCCCAGCCCTGCGGGGCTGGCTGCGCTTTGGGGGCGGCAGGTGCCCCCCGCTGCCTGGTGAGGCCACGCGGTGGCAGTGAGGACGTGCACGGGTGTGACGCGTGCCAGGCGCTGTGTCGTCCCTGCACCCATGGGCGTGACGTGTGTGTGCACCAGGACGCAGGGACAGTGCGAGCGTCCCCACAGCCATGCCTGCCTGGCCCAGTGCCGCACGGGGCCATTTCTCCTTCCCACCTCTCTCCCCCTCCTCTTCCCCCCTTTTTTTCTGAAAACGCGCTACAATTACGGCAGTTTCCACGGCAACAAGCGTGCATCCCCCGCGCTGCCGCGCCATGTGCTTGATAGGGTCGTCACGGCAACGGCAGGCTGACACGCGTGCACCCAGCATGCGTGTGGGGGGTGTCACGCATGCAACACGCCACGGGTGTGCCGGGAACGTATTGCACGGCCTGGGCGCACGACAGTGGTGCGCGAGGACGTGCATGCAACGGGCGTGTAAAGACGGGCACGCGCGTCAGGCTGGACACCCGCAGGAGGCAGCCACCCATACAAGGATGTGCCCCGAAATGCCACCGCCGCCACCGCGGTGGCACCCCCAGAGCTGGGTGGGGGCAGCACCGGCCCCCAGGTGATGATGATGATGAGGAAGGCTCAATGAGGAGGAGGAGGAAGGCTCGGGAAGAAGAGGAGGGCGGTTTCCACGGCAACCGCCTCGTCTCCCGGGAAACGCGGGGAGGAGATGTCAGCGCAGAGGCAGGGATGCTCGGGGAGGGGACCGATGGACACGGGGTCCCTGCATCCTGCTGTCACAGCTGGGAGGAGGGACCCCATTTTGGGGGGCGGGGGGGAGGCGCTGCCGGTCGCGTTCACCAGCACGGCGGCCTCTGATGGAAGATCTCTCCCGTTCCTGCCGTGATACACTCAACATAATGAACCCAGTGCGTGTGATTTAGAATAACATTTCGGAGCCGCAGAGCGCCGTTTTGGTGTGCCTCCCGTCTCCGCCTGCCGCTTATGGACCCACATCGGTCCTCCGAGAGCGGCTGATGTTTGGGAACACCGGGCCGCGGGGACCCACCAACCTCCCCCGGGGCTGCGTTGTGCCGGGGAGAAAACCAGAAAGGGTTTTTCGGTACCCCCGGGCTCGCTGAGCGCTCCCACACGCGTCTGTTGTGCCCACGGCCTCACACCCACACTTGCACGCGTGCCGTGCACGCCCGCAGCCTGGTGCATGCCCGTGCCAGCACGCCTCTGTGCACCGCCGTGCACGCTTGCGCCCGCGCAGCCCCACGTCCGCCCGTCCTCGCACGCCCTCGGCGCAACCGCACGCCCACGTGCAGCCGCACGCCGGCCCCACGCGCACGTGCAGGTGGCCGTACGCCCCTCTGGGTGTGCGAGCTGCACCGCACGCACACCCACGGCCCCCGCGCGCAGACACCCACTTACCGTCTGCACGCCCGCTCGCTCCCACCAGCACCCCCTTGCACACCCCACTAAACCCTGCGTCCCCCCGTCGCGCACCCCCTTGCACACACACACACACGCACGCACAGACGCACGCACACACGCGCTGCCCCCCCGCAGCCGGGCGGGGCCGTGCCGAGCCGTGCCGGCGGACAAAGGCGGGGGCCCTACCTCGATGCAGAGGATCTTGGAGCCGGCGGGCACCCACAGCACGGGCGGCCGCGGGCCCGGCGCCGGCACCTGCGGCAGCTGCATGGCCCGGCTCGGCCCGGCCCGGCTCGGCCCGCTTCGAGCCGGCCCGGCCCGGCTCCACCCGCGGCGGCTCGGCTGGGTCCGGCCCGGCTCGGCTCGGCTCGGCTCGGTTCGCGCAGCGGCGCGCGCGGGAGGCGGGGCGGGGGCGGGGCCGAGCCGGACCGAGCCGGGCCGGGCCGAGCCGGGGAGGGGCGGGGCTTCGGCGGGGCCACGCCCCCCTCGCCGCGCCAGGGGGCGAGCACGAGCACGGGGGCGAGCGCGAGCAGCGCGCACCCGCAGAGGCGCGCCCACGCGGCGAGGAGCGGGGCCCGGGGCCGCGTGCCCGGCGCGGGGCGGGGCGGGCGGGCTCGTCCCGCAGCCCCCCGCCGTTCACTCTGAAGCCTACTGACGTGCAGCGGGAAGGCGGGGTGGGGACGGCGCCCTCGGCGGCGCCCTCCGGCCCCGTAACAAAAGGGCTCCCCGCACGCCCGAGGTCGGCGTGTGTATTTACGGGCCTCGCGCTTTCCCCAGCCAAGCGGCTGCCCTATCGATTTTGATTTAGGAGAATAATTAAATATTTATTTTCACTTTGTTAAAGCTCGGGAGGTCGGAGCCCACAGAAAGCGCAGCGGCACGCGGGCGGGAGAAAATCAATGCCTCGGTTTGCGGCCGCTGGAGCGGCTCCTGCGCCCTGCGCTGGGACCCCGCTGTGCCCTGGCACCCTGGCGTGTCACCCAGGGGTGACAAACCCACCCCTGTGGAGGGGGATTTGTTAAAATGTGACGAGCCTGCGTTTAATTGGGCTGCGTTTGAGCGCGCACCCAGCACCCACAGAGCTGGTGTCATCCCCAGTCTCCTGGCCACTCCGGCGTCGTCCCCAAGCGCTAGGCTGAGTGCTCTGAACTCATCACAGCGGTGATGCGGTGACACAAGGCACAGCTGAGGCCACAGCCCCCCTGTGCAGAGCATCCCCTGAGCCAAAGCGATGCCTATGCACGCTGCATGTGCCCAGCACAGCACCCACTGCACCCATGGCACCGCGGATGGGCAGGGGAGGTCGATGCGGTGCCAACCCCTAAATCTCGCCCCGATTCCCGGCTGTCACTTACCCCTGGCAGCGTCTTCTGCTCGTGCAGGGCACTCTGAGCCTTCAGGGCTGAGTCGCGGGCGCAGTAGGTGAGAAAGGCACAGCCTGCAGAGATGGGGAGACAGGATTAGCGTCTGGCCTGGTACCCATCGCAATGCCCCGAGCACCCCAAATTCCAGCACCGGGTGGCTAACGTGGCTCTGGGGCGCATCAGCACCCGGACACCCATCCTGGGACCACGTGCACGTGAGCAAAACCGCCAGCCCTGAGCTCAGCCCCAAAGCAGAGAGGGAGATGTTAATGCAAAAGAGACGAGGGAGCAGCAGGAGGAAGGTGAGGGTGCACAGTGAGGCCAGCAGCTCTCCGGCCCCAAGCACAGCACCGGGGAGCCCTGGGGAAAGCTGCAGCCAAAGTCCTCCGGGAAGCAGGTTTCCAAGAGTCGATGCCGCGCACCCCGGAGCATCCTCCCCGCTGCAGATGGCATCGCGCCGCGAAGGCTCCTCCAGCATCACGTCGCGGCGCTTCGGGAATCAGAAATGCGCCCGGGGCGAGGTTTTCCCACGCTGACTCACGCTGCCGAGCGCTCGCTCACCCCACGGCTCACGCGGCAGGGACGGGGCCGGCTCTCTTCTGTCCCCACGGGAGCATCCCGGGTCCCCGTGCCGCCGCGCCGCTCCCTATCCGAGGGCTCCCCGTATTTGCCGAGGTCACATCCATAAGCTTCTGAAAGTGATATTAAAACAGCAGCAAAACAGTTTCCCTTCAACAAAGTAAATATTTAATGAATAAAATTGACATTGATGCATTTTTAATATTGGCACAATTAAATCCGCCAGCTGATTAAGTATTAATAACTCTTAATAAGTACAATCAGCGTGCCTCGGAGGAGAGGGAGCGTGGCAGCGGGGCGGGGGGCGCCGAGGGATGGGGTCCTTCAGCCACCCTGGGTCCTGGGCACATCAGCCCCTGTGGGGGCAAAGACAGAGCCCCTTTGGTTAAATATTAGGTGGAAAACGGAGGTCGATGCAGTGGCTCGCTTCAGCCCCGAGCTGTGGGTGCCTCTGCCTTCCCAGCCGCCTGCGTTTCCAGTGTTTGCCATTTGTAATCAAGCTGGCTTCCTCCTCTCTGCTCTCTTTTCCTTTTTTTTCCCCTCTGCGGGCAATGATGTGGACGGTGCCCAGGAGAAGTTCGGAGGGCAGCAGCGGCAGCCACGTTTCCCCTCAGAGGCTCGCCAGGAGCAAGGACAGCATTTGATTAGAGGAGCATCCGCAATAACATTGTGTTCCTGGGCCAGGGCGGTCAAAACCTGTGCTGGACAAAGTGCCATTGGGGCCGGCATGGTGCAATCCCCTTGTCCTAGGGCACAAATTCAGCTTCGGAGGCATTTTGGAGGCCTTGGTGCTGAGAATGAAGGAGTCCAGGAGTCGTCCCAGGCCGAAGGGTACCGATACACCAGCATCCACTAGCGCCAAGTTTCGGCTTCCAAAAATGTCCCGGAGTGCGGTGACAGCTTGCGGAAGAGCACGAGGTCCCATCCAGGTGACACCCAGAGCTCCACGGTCCCACTCTGGTGCGGTGGACCCAGGTGGGCATCCCCAGCCCAGGCAGTGCCCAGAACAGCCGGTGGCTGCTCCCAAGGCAGGTGGGAACACCCCACATCTAGGTGGGTGCCTCCTGCTTGGGCGGTTGTCCCCGTCCCAGGGGTTTCTTTGCTTCAGACACGTGCCTCCACCTCAGGAGTGCCCCTCTACAGGGGTACCCCAACCTCAGAGGTACCTGCACCTCATGGTGCCCCAGCTCTGGGGTACCTACACCTGTGGGGCACCTACACACCTCATGGTGCATTTACCTCAGCGATGCCTCCACCTCAGGGGTAACTTCATCTCACGATACCACACCTCAGAGGTACCTCCACCTCAGGTCTACCTCGAGATCGGGGATAACTTCACCTCATGATGTCCCATCCCATGGAGCCCTACCTCAGGGGAGCCTCCACCTCATGGTACCCACCTCAGGGCTGCCTCCACTTCAAGGGTGCCTTCCCCTCAGGCATACCTCCAGATCAGGGGTGCCTCCAACCCACTGTACCCACCTCAGGGGTGCCTCCAACTTGGGGGTGCCTCCACCTCATGGTGTCCCATCTCACGGAGCCCTGCCTCAGGGAAGCCTGCACCTCATGGTAACCACCTCAGGGTTGCCACCACCTCAGGGCTGCCTCCACCTCATAATGTCTCACCTCAGGGGCACCTCCACCTCAGGGCCGCCTCCACCTCACGGAGCCCCACCTCGGGGGTGCCCCCACCTCATGATGTCCCACCCCATGATGTCCCACCCGAGGGGTGCATCGTCCTCACAGAGCCCCTACCTCACGGAGCCCTACCTCAGGGCTGCCTCCACCTCAGGGCTGCCTCCACCTCAGGGCTGCCTCCACCTCAGGGCACCCACCTCGGGGGTGCCCCCACCCCGTGATGTCGCACCTCAGGAGCCCCACCTGAGGAGCCCACGGCCGCCGGCGCCCCGCCGCGGGCCGCCCGTACCTTTGTGCATGCCGGTGAAGCGGTCCTTGAGCACGGTGAGCTCGTAGATGCGCCCGAACTCCTCGAAGAGCGGCTTGAGGTCGCTCTCCTCCAGGTTGCGCGGGATCTGCCCCACGAAGAGCTTGATGGCGTCGTGGTCCTTCATGGCGATGGCGCCGGCCGGGTGGCTCAGCCCGTTCACCCGGCCGCTGTTCGCGGTGCTGAACGCCGCCCCCGCCGGGCCCGGGCCCGCCCCCGCCTCCGCCGCCGCCGCCGCCGCCGCCACGCCGCTGCCCGCCGCGGCCATGGCCGCTCCGCGCCGCGCCCCGCCCCGCCCGCCCCGCTCGGCGCCGCTCGGGACCGCTCGGGACCGCTCGGAACCGCTCGGAACCGCTCGGCGCCGCTCGGCTCGGCCCGGCCGCGCTCGGCCCCCCCCCCTCCGCCCGGTGACGTCAGCCGGCCGGCCCCGGCCGGGCGCGGGGCATTAGCATAATGAGGGAGCGGCGGCCAATCCCGCGCCGGCCCCGCCCACCGCTGCCTGCGTCATCGCGGCCGGGCCCCGCCCCCGCCCGCCCCCGCCCTCGGTAGGCTTCAGAGTTAACGCCCGGGGGCCGTGAGGGCACGGCCCGGGGCGGCCGCAATTAGGCGGCAGCCGTTAAGTGGGGGCGCGCGGAGCAGAGGCCGGGCGTGGGGCGCTCGGCTCCCCACAACGGGAGGCAGGCGGCACGCGGGTGTGCAGCCACATGCGTGTGTGTGCGGCCATAAGCATGTGTGTCTGCAAGATACACGTCCTGCAAGTGTGTGCAAGTGTGCAAGCCGGTACATGCTGCAAGTGTGTGCAAGTGTGCACATGTATGTGTTACAAGTACGTGCAAGTGTGCGAGCATGCACATGCATGTGTTGAAGGTGTGTGCAAATGTGCAAACATGCACGTGTTGCAAGTGTCTGCGAGCATGCACATGCATGTGTTGCAAGTGTGTCCAAGTATGCAAGCATACACACGTGTGTGCAACTGTGCAAGCGTGGACATGCACATGGTGCAAGTCTGTGCAAGTATGCAAGAATGCACATGCATGTGTTGCAAGCACGCACATGTTGCATGTGTAAGTATGCAACTGTGCAAACACATGCATGCATTGCAAGTGTGTACAAATGGTTGCAAGCACCTGCAAACAGTTGCAAGCACATGCAAATGCAGGCCTGTATTGCAAGCCAGTGCAATCACACACTTGCACAGACACCTGTGTGAATGTGTTTGCGACTTGTGTTTGCAAGCATATGTGTGCATATGCATGCAAATGTGGACACAGGTACAAGTATGTGCACGTTCATGCAGCACATGCATGTGCACATGCACCCAGCTGCACACGTGTGCGTGCACGGGCAGGAGCTGCCTCCGCGGAGGCTCCCGCCCCGGGCAGGGCTGAGGCTGGACCTCCTGGCGCTCCCAGGGGGGCGGCTTCATACAGAAAATGAAAATTAATTCCTACAGCACGGAGCGGCATTTAATTCCCAACAAAACCCAACGGCAAAACATACTTATCTCCCATCGCCTCCAACCGAGCCAGGAATTATCGATTCCTGCCGCCTGTTGCACCAAGAAACCCATTTGTCCGTCGGCCCAGCTTTGGTAATTACTTTTTTAATCTCGTTTTTGAAACGTTTTTGCATAAACACAGTCATTATTTTTTTTTCCACCCTCCTTTGCTGCCGGCCCTGCTTGTGGGCAAATCGTGCCCTTGCGCGTGCACCCAGCGCTGGGTGGAGGCAGCACCCATGGGTGCCCTGCGTCTGCGGCGGGTGTTTTCGGGGAGCGGAGCCGAAATCTCGGGGCTGGGCAGGAGGCATCTGCCGCTCCTCAGCGCCGCTTGGGTTTATTTTTAAACCCGTTGGCCCCGAGTGATTCACACGCTGCATGTTCCCGTGTTCTCCCCGGCAAGTTTTACATGACAAATCCCGGGTAAAAATAGATGTTCTCGAAGGAGCCGACACGCCGCGAGGATGCGGCGGGGGAAATGGGGGGACCGGCGGCACCCCGATGGTTGGGGACCCCACGCCATGGCAGCCCCCTGGTCCCCGGCCACCAGGTCACCCCGCAATGGGGAAAAAAGCAATAGGGCTGCTTTAAAAAAAAAAAAAAACAACAACAAAAATCAACATAGGTTAAAGCCAACCCCAAAAGAGATCCCAGCGGGATACTCACTGGGAAGGGGCTGCTCAGGAGCATTGGCCGGAGCAGAAGTTGTCCTCGGGGGGCTGAGAAGCTCCTGCGAAGTTTCGAGTGTTTGCTCCTACAGAAGGAGCTCGGAGCTCTTTAGGACGTGGCGGTGCATCGAGCCCCAGCAAAATGAAGCAGCTGTTATTATTATTTACATCTTTTGTGTTACTCAATTTAAGAGAAACAAACATCACGGGAGGGGCAGGCGGCAGATTGGCAATCCCGGCTCACCTTCAACGCCCTACCTCAAGCACCAGGCAAGGACAGCAATTATTGACCAAAACAACAGAGAAAAGGGGCACGAGTTTCCCAGGGAGACCCGGAGGAAGCAGAGGAGCATCTTCACTCAGGACGCAGCGCGCAGGACGGCCGCCCTTCCCTTCCCTTCCCTTCCCTTCCCTTCCCTTCCCTTCCCTTCCCTTCCCTTCCCCTGTCCAGTTGGAAAAAATACCCCCCTTTTCCCCCAAATCTGGCCATGGGCTACGCTTCCCTGCTCCATGGTGGTTGGGCTTCCCAATCTTTTCCCCGTAAGACGGGGGCAGTTTTACCACCACAGCCAAGTACTGCCTGGGTACCCCTACACAGGAGGGTGAAGAAACGCAAGGCTCGACAATTTAGGAATATTTTAATTCTAAGTAAACAACAGTGAGAAGCTTCCATCCATAACGGAGAGCAAACAGCAGACCTCACTCATTTCAGACCAGGACACACGCCCAGCAGTCCTGGCCTGGGGGAATTCTCCCCGAGAGATCCTCACGTTTGAGCTGGCCGGGATTTCCAGCGGGGCAACCCCAGCCGTCAAACGACGAGAACCCCGGCTGTCCCGGCTCCCTGGGACAGCGATGGGGCAAGGACCGTCTCTTCTCCAAGGAAAATACTGTCCAAACCAAGCCACTTGGGTACAGAGGCGGAGCTGAGCCCCTCCGAGGACAAGAGAGCAGCAGGGGGACACAAGAAGCCTGAGCAGAGGCAGCAGCCGACGGAAGAGCTGAGCGGTGCCTCGGGAACATCCGCACCCAGCTCCCGCGCTCAGCTCAGTGGCTTTGCGAGGTCTGAGAGGCTCTGGGGCTCGTCTCAGGAGCAGCCAGCCTGGGAGCAGACGGGGTTTAGGGACACAGAGAGAAGCGATAGGGAAAGGCCAGGAGGCAGCGGGTGACACAGCAGTGCTGGTGACATCCCAGCGCAGGCAGCGCCTTCAGGGGCCAACAGCAGGAGGTGGAAAGGAAAAGTGAGGGAGCCCACTTGGCCTGCAACATGAGGATTCCCCCCCACACACGTTACTGTGCAACTGGACACCACATTCTCTTAGCAGGGAGGAAATCTGGGATACTGGCAGAGAATAAGCACGGTTAACCCAGCTGAGCAGGCACCCGGCGCGCTGCAGAGCCAGCAGCATGAGGCACAGCCAGACGATCCTCCACAGGAATCCCTGCAACGAGCCTGCTCCAGGGCAAGGCCTGCCCAGCAAAAAGCCCTCGCATGGTCTTCCCAGGCCCCAGCTGGGTATGAAGAGGCACCTTTTTCTCTTTGGGGTCATTTATTTATAGATTTAAAGAAACTAAAATAGAAAAAGGGGCAAGGAGTGCATACTAAGGAAAAAAAAACATTCATTGCAACAATGCAAGAGCAGAAGCAGGGGGAGTAAAAGGGTCCCTTCACCATGCCAGCAGCTTTTGAGGGAGAAAGAGAGATCATTCCTCCTGTGCGCAGAGACCGAGGGCAGCAGGACTCTCCCTTCAAAACCAGTCGAATTCGTGGTCACAGTATCCTATGAAGAGAGGCTGTGCCTGGACACCACGCCTGGAAGCAGAGCAGGCAGCGGGCGTTACGCGGAGGACACAGAGCTGGCGGTCGGGTCTGAGGGGTTAGAGGAACCCAAAGCAGCCACCAGAGCCCCGACTCAGATTTGTGCAGTTTGCATCCTGCGCTTACAGGCTGGGTTTTTGCTCACGTGTGGAAGTGAGGCCTAAGGGCAGTTTTCCTGGGGATGAAGCGATGGCAAGTGCCACAGGGCAGCGCCTGATGCCGCAGGGGGGTGGCAGGAGCTGACAGGGCCCCCTCCCCAGCACAAAACCCTCTCCCCCGCAGAGCCACCAGCCCCCACCGGCAGCAGGGACCCCCTTTTCCAGCACAGCCCAAAGCAAGCCCTGCCCATGCACAGGCACGAGAAATGCTCTGGACTTTAGGGGTTGTTTCACACCCAGGGCAGCCCGCCTCCCCCCCTAGCACCCTCACGGCCCTGCCCAGGGTCTGTGTGGAGGGGGTGTCCCCTGCAGTGCCCCCCCACGCTGCGAGGAGGGTCGGTTACCTGAGAAGCTCGCAGCGGAAGCTGGCCAGCCGCACGTAAGCATCTTGCAGGTTCCTCACGGTCGCGTTACTCCACAGCCTCTCGGCTACAGCCCCAGCTCTTGGCCTTAAGGAACAAGCCACAAAGGCGGGCCGGTCAGAGAAAGCTTCTCACACACTCCCAAACACTTCCCCAACCCAAGTCCTCCAACACACGAAGGCGCGTGGCTTCTGAACGTTAAAAGCCCCACGCCTAGATGGGTGCAGGTCGGGAGGTGTCCTAATGACAGGACAGAGACCAGCAGTGAACAGACTGGCTGCAGCAGCAGGTGGCACAGGAGCAAGTTTTGCTCTTAGAGATGGCCACAGAACCTTGTTTAAGCCTCAGTGAAGCTGTTAGTGCCACAGATGTGCTGCCAGAGGACGGATACGAGTGCCACGAGACCGAAGCAGCATCCCTGGGTGCACACCACGCCGTGCTGAAGGACCAAGCTAACCTCCCCAGGACATCTCTTACCAGAGCCTGGGGGCCAGGTTGGTGACGTCCACGTATTCGCCCCACATGCACGCCTCTCCGCCGATCACCAGATCCTTCTGCTCAGGGCTGCCTGCCAGAGGACACAGCTTTCAGGTGATCGGGTGCTGTAAGGTAACAGAGCACCTTCCTGCCCTGCGTGGGGGGACGACTGTAACAGCAGGGAGCTGGCTCAGCTACAGAAGCTGTGATTTGCTCTTCTGGAAGCCCCAGCTTCAAACCCTGGGGCAGGGAGAGCTGAGGCGCAGCCTGTTTGCAGCAAGGGGACAGCACAGAGCCCAGGAGCCAAGGCACGGTGACTCGAGCACGTTCACACCACCAGTGAGAACAGAGCATCACGAGAGACAGCCCCGGAACCACCTCTGAGCAAGAAGCCAGCTGCCAGAAGGAAACGTGCCCCGAGGAACGCACCTGTGAAATCCAAGGGCTCCACCTGGTAGGCTGCCATCCAGTCCTGCCCGTAGGAGATGCGGTTGAGGTACCAGGGAGCAGAGAGCAGAGCCCTGTAGCCAGCCTTGGTGACGTTCGCCATCTCCTCCTTGTAAGGCAGGGAGTTCTTCCACACATGGATGATTGTGTCCGGCCTCACCTGGACCCGCAGCACAAACACACGTGGAGCCCGTGCACAGCATCAGTGCAGCAAGGGCACCACCTCCCCTCACGAGCAGAGTGCCCCGGAGACACCCCCAGCTCCAAACACCTCCTGATGCTCTGGTGACCAGGTCCTGCACCAGAACACGCCATGACCCGTTATCATAATACTGGGAGGTAGAGTTACACCCACCCCCCTCCATCGCCACTGTCCTGACACATCCAGTCCCCCCAGGGAAGCTCTCCTTGCTCCGCGCTTGCTGTTTCATGGCAAAAGCCCCCCAAAGGGCCAGGGCACCAAGGCGGGCACTGGATCGACTTCTGAGCCACGTCCAGGCTCACTTGAGTGAGCAGCACCGGCACCATTTGCCCAAGCGTTAGGGAGTTGTGCCAGGGAACGCAGGCAGCTCTCACCTTCGCTCCGTTGTCGAACACCTCCTGCCACACCATGTAGCCTTTGCCAAGGGAAGAGACGATGTCCAGAAGCCTGGGGTGGAAACATTACTGAGTTTGGGGTCCTCCCAGCTACATTCCCCTCTCGTTGCCAGCCGCACGCAGCCAGAGCAGCAGCACCAATATCCTCGCCATCCCCAGGGGGACAGGAGGGTACTGCTCATGGAGAAGGGAGAAAGCACAGCCCCTCCCAGGGCTCTTTTCTCCCTCAGCCCCAGACCTTTTTGTGGTCAGTCTCCCCCCAGAAATGTGGCTAGGCTACTCTGTTTGGGGACAGAAAGACAGGCCCAAAGGACTACATTCCTGAAAAGGAGATTCGTTGTCTGAGACAGCAGGAGACATTTGTGCCTGTTGTACTGCAACTGCAGGCGCAGGACGCAGCCATCCTCACCTCTGGATGTAGAATGACTCTAACTTTGTGTAATCTTCACCAAAGCCCATCTCCTCCATGAAGGCACGAATTTGTGGATTGGATTTCCTGCGTACCAAAAAGAGGAGAATAAAAACCCCAGGCACCAACCCAGAGAGCCTCTCTCTCTGCCCAGGGGAGCAGGGCACCAAACATCTGCAGGTGATCGTGGCCATGAAGCATGGCTGGGACTAAGGGGGCCTGTGCCAAATTTCTGTCTCCCTCTTCCACAGGAACAACCCTCTGCTCTCCCCCTACCCATTAGGGGGGCTGTTCTTTCAGGCACCCATCCCCAGGCATGTGCCAGGCACCCAGGCAGCAGAGCACCAGTCTTGTTTCAGACCCCAGGCCCCCTCCAGACCGATCTCTGACCAGGCATCACTCACCAGCACGTGAAATCCACCTCATCGCCACCGAGGTGCAGGAAGTAGTCTGGGAACACAGCGCCGACCTCTTGAAACAAACTGGTCACGAACTGGTAGGTGCTGTTGAGGATGGGGTTGATGGGCCCGTAGGTCCCAGAAGGATCCTTGCCCAAATAACAGGGAGTCAGGAGGTCTGGAGCACCTGGGTCACGACAAACCCAGTACAGTGAGGAAGGGGCTGAAGGGGGCTGTATCGCCTCGTGTAGCCACCCAGACCGCCCTCGGCACAGCCCAGTGACCACTGGGGGACAGAAGCCCCAAACAGCGCACCAGACGCATCCCTGGCAGCAGAAAAGTGCTCTGTGACTTGGGAAGTCTGATGTGCTGGGAGCGGATCCGCATCCTGTGCTGATCTGCGCTCCCCACCACATCCACACACTCATCTCGGGCAGAGGGCAGCGTGTCAGGACGGGGGCACAGCTGAGAATTTGCACTTAACCCCTGCGGGATGTGGCTGCCCACGCCCTGCTTCTGAGATCCACGTCACAGAGACCCCTCCCCAGCCAGGTACAACCACAGCTCTCACACCCACACCCCCAGGAAGGGTCCGCTCCTCACCTGGCCCCCAGGACATGGTGTGCCCGGGAGTGTCAAACTCCGCGATCACCCTGATGCCACGGAGCCGGGCGTACTCGATCACCGCCTGCACGTCACTGGCTGTGTACACGTGGGTCATGGCATTGAAGGCTCCCTGGGGGAACACGTGCGGTCACTGCGACCAGCACCCAGCTGGCCGGGGGGCTGCACGATGGCCAGCAGGGGTTACCTGCTTGCTGAGCTCTGGGAAGGTGAAGCTCTCGTACGGGAAAGACGGGTCGTCCACAATGTGCCAGTGAAACACGTTCAGCTTGTTGTAAGCCATGACGTCCTGGGAAGGAACGGGAACACAGATATACGCACCATGCTCCTTCTGAAAGGTCAGCCTGCTTGTCACAGGAAGGAACCACGGGATCTCAGGTCGCTGAGTAACGGACAACACAACGGACGAGCACAAATGCTCCCCAGGACCCAAGAACGATTCCAGCACCACAAAGAGCTGCAGAGGGCCATCAGTGCTTCTGCTCGCAATAAAATCCCTGCTCTCCTTATACCAGAGCCAACGGTTGAGATTTGAAGTTTAATTCTGCCTGGGATGGATGCAGAACCGCCACCCACTTTCATCTAATGCCACTGGGAAGTGTTTTTCCCTTGCCTCAGAAAGGATCCAGCCTTGGAAAGTAAGCCAGGCTGCAGGAATCTGAGATACCTCAGGGCTTTTTCTTCCTTCTCCCACTTAGAAAGGGAGCTGAGAAATCACCTAAATCAGCTGTGAGTTACACCAGGAGCAAACACAGCCACAGGCACAGAGTACTGCACTAGGAAAGACTGACAGCACGGAGGCATTTTTCCATCATGCAAATCTGTGTACTAAGAATCCAGGTCAGGCTGCCATCCCACCCCAGCCTGTTGCTTCATCCAGAAATAAGCAAGCTGGTGTTCCTCAAAAAGCTTCCATTTGGCAAGCTCTTCCTTGATGAGAAGTGAACGCAGTGGCCCATGCACAGCCGCATGGCTGGCTCTCCCTAGACAGCTCCTGGAACCATCAGAAATGAGCAACACACACCCCAAAAAAACAAAAGAAAACAGAAATGTGGCCCTCCAGGCTATTCAGGGAGGCTCAGTTGTCAGAGAGGGACACCCAGCTAAACCACTTTGCCTGCCAGTGGGGCAGACACATGCCTCCCAGTCCAGGCACCCTACCAGGGTCTGCAGGATGGCTTTCAGAGGCAGGTAGTGGCGAGAGGTGTCCAGCAACAGGCCTCGGTGAGGGAAGCGGGGAAAGTCCACAATTTCTGTCTCGTTGACGTAGTACTGCGGGAGGAGAGAGGACAAGGAAGAAGTGAGCAGGGCTCCAGGCAACACAGCCATTAGCACGAGGAAATCAGGGTCATCCTCATCCCCAGGGCAAGCAGGATGAGCAGCGTGCGAGCTGGCCAGAAAGAGCTGCCGTGCTTTACCCAGCTCAGGAGGCAGGACGCACTGCCCCGAAGCACAGCTTGCCCCCAGGAGACGAGGCAAGGACTCGTAGTGCTGCGGGAGTCGTGCTGGGCAGCCCCCGCACGAGCCACCCACTCACTCACCGTGCCGTTCTCATCTCTCCCAACAAGCTGGCTGAACGTCTCCAGGCCTGCGGGAGAACCACACACAGTCACTCGCTCAGCACAGATTCCAAAGAGAGCTCAATTAATTAAGTCTAAGGGAGAAGAGAGGCACAGGGAGATGTCCCGGTCTGCAGGGAGGGCGGGAATGCCCAGCAGAAAGCTCCGTGACTAAGCACACCTCACCTCTGAGAGCTCCCCAGACAGCATCGGCGTAGAGCAGCAAGGAGTCCCTTGAGATGTGCAGCTTATCTGAAAAAACAGCATCGGTCGGACTGGCACAGGCATTAGGTTCCTCGCACGCTGCCTGAGGGCACGAGAGCCCCAGCTGTGGGGTCACAGCTGGACCAGCAGTGGTTTTGGTACAGGACTGCGCCCCTGGGTCCCAAAGAACTGATTTTGGGGTAGTTTTTTTGTTTTGTTTTGTTTTAAAACCTCTCTCACACTACCAGCAACCTCAGGTAAGTTGCTCGCCCCTGTCCCAATTTCTCAACAATACAGTGAGGATCCCGCCTCTCCAAAAATAGGATTAAGTGCTGTAGGGTGTTATTTCCAACCAAGAGGCAGAGAAATACCTGCGCTCTGCTCCAGCTATCTCCTCCCCAGTACTTACAGCTCTCGTTGGAGTCCAGGCTGGGAAAGCCATCGCAGCCCGGCGTGGAGACCAAGACGGAGAGCTCACTGCAGGGCTTCCTCCAGGGCTGCTTGCTCTCTGCAAGGCAAAAAAAAAAGGTCGAAAAAAAAAAAAGAGGTCAAAAAAGATCAAAAAAAAGGTTGAAGATGAATGCAGGTGTATTGCAAAGTTGGGCTGGATTAGAGGCAACTGCAAAACCTGGCCTGAAGCTTTCCTAGCACAGAAAGGCCCCTGTCCGACTTCATCTTCTGCACAGCGGGTCACAGGCCCAGCAGCTGGAAAAATCAACCCAGCGGGAGCTCTGGCTGCTCTTCCCTATCTGAAGAAGCGTTCTCAAGCCCAAATCTTCACTGGAGCACACGGGAGATGCTGCCCTGACTCCCAGGGGAGGTGCTAATCCTGCTCTGAGGTAAGTGGGTCTGCTCAGAGCCATCTCTGGCCAGGAGGAACGTTGGTGGGGCGCTGCCATCACAGCCGTGGTTCACACCTACAGCCCCACAGCATTCCCAGGGACAGCCAACACTCAGCACAGCCACCAAAAAATAAGAAGCTTGGCTCTGAGGGAGCCTCATCAACAAGTCAGACACCAAGCTTTGGAGAGACCGTGGCACCACCAGCATTTGGGTGAAACATGGAGAGCACAGGAGCCAGAGACCCCAAACGTCCCCATGAAGGAATGGTGAAACCTCTGTGGCTGGAGGGAAATGGCTCAAAAACACTCCTCCATTTTCAGGTTTCCTCTCAGTACAGACAAGCCGGTAGCCAAGGCAACCTTGCAGACGTGCGAGCTGGCACATGGAGCACAGCAAGACCAGCTCCCTACGCTTGGCAAGGCAGCAGCTCAGCAGGGACGGCTGCTCTCAAGCCTGGCGACACGGCAAATACTCATTTTCTCCCTAGGGCCCTTCCCAGGATGAGCACTTCCCAGCCTGCGCCTCTCACCTCCGGCCGGATGGAGATTTTGGTTTAGTCGCAGGAACGCACCCTCCAGGAGCAAGCAGCAGCCGCTCCGAGGACGAGGGGGACTGCGTTTAAGGTGAAGATGTTTCCAAATTTCCTACCAAGCACCATCAGCCCTTTCAGCAGCCTTGAGAGGAAGGAAGTTACTGCCCGGCAATAATCCAGGCGCTGCACAGCACGGCCTGTTACACGCCCTGCAGCGTGCCACGGGGAGTACCAAAAAGCACTGTAGCTGGGCAGCGCAAAGGGGAAGTGAAGCAGCAACAGAATCGGTCCCCCCACCACACTTAAACCTGCCTGAGAGACATCCCTGAGCACGACACACAGTGCAGAGAGAACAGCACGGGTAAACCTCGCTTGTCTGATCGGGGAGGGAATCTGCAGCCAGCAGAACGTGTATTTGAACAAATGTACTGACATCTCTGTGCCAAACCCAAAGCAGCCTCCTTGACCAGGGAGCGGCAGGTGCCAGCACCACCAGGCTGGGAAGGCAACGCGGACGGGCCCAGAAGGAATCGATCGCCCATCAGCCAAAAGTTCACGGTTAAAAACAGTGCTACGGAGGTGCAAGTTGAGTTAATTACTGTCACAGGCTGGAAGGACGCTAAAGCAATGGTCACAGCGGGTTATTAGCAATAAGGCATCAGGGATGAGAGGTCCTGGCTTCAGCTCCATGCAGGGTCCAGGTCACACGCTCACAAGCGTTTCGGAGGCACGCAGCTGAAGGACTACAGACGAAGGAAGAACAGCAAGGGAAATCCCAACTAGAGACAATGAAAAGTAATATTCTTCACCTTGAGGATGGTCAAACCATACAGTATGGACTGAGCTCTCCATCCTTGCAGATATCTCAATTTCAGCTGGACACAGCCCTGAGAAGCCTGACCCTGCTGCGAGGCTGGCTCTGACCCCAGGGCTGGCCCTGATTTGAGCCGGGGGTTGACCAAATACTCCCCCGTGTCCCTCCTAACTTCAGTCAGCCTGCTTTCACGCTTGGAGTCCAGCAGCGTTTGGGCATAATCCACAAATCCCCAAAATGTTTTCAAACCCTGGCAACACGCAACTGCCCCTCCAAGTGCGCTACGGTAACAGCTGCTGGATCACCCCACCTGCGGCAGCGGTCGCTCGGCTTCCACTCAGAGGGAGAAAAAGACTCCGAGACGCCTGCTCTCGGGGCACAATCCACACATGCTGGATGTGCTGCAGAGCTGATCAGCTCACACAGGAGGGGATGGCACGCTAACATCTGGAGGGTTTGAAGAGGACCTTAAACTTGTTCTGTGGGAAGTCCAGCGCTGCCGTGGCATGCTCTGAAAGCAGGTCAGGAGAAGATGCTGAAGTCTCCTTAATTCTCTGCAGTGCGATCGGCATGCTTGTTTGTTCAACTGACATAGCTGCTTTCTAAAACAGGAAGAAAACTCTTTCTGTCATTTATTTTCTCTATTAATAGAAACTATTTTTTTTTCCATGCAGGGTTCCCACTCCTTGCTATTACTAACTACTCATGTGGAAAAAAAAGGAAGGCCGAGAGGAAAAAAGCCCTAAAATTAAGCATGCAGACTGAACTCCACATAAAACAGCGTATGGAAAACGGTGAGTATGCAGGGAGAGCTCGATCTGGTGATCACAAGAAATTGCTCCAAACGATGTGATGGCCATAGCTCCCTCTGACAGGAGCAGGAAAACGTGAAAAATTGAAACGATGCGGTCTTTGCAACCCTCAAATGGAAACTTATTTCTATTGCTACCTAGAAGAGTCAAGTTTAAGAGATAAGCCAAATGTTTCTTCTCAGTGTTTCACACTTGCCTTTGTCACGGTGCACCTGAGACAAAGCAGGGCAGCTTCCAGTGCCGTCACCCTACTCTGCTCTGATCAGCAGCGACAGAGTTCACGCTGACATACCGGGAAGCAGAGTTACGAGCTCTTTTTGATGAATGGAGCGTTTCACACTTCGTAGATGTAGCTCTTCAGGCTGCCTGCAGACCCACGCAGGCACTCAGCCTCCATGCGTGCCGGCTGCTCGATGTGTGTGCTTGCCCTGCAAAAGCAGCCAGGGAGTTCGCAGCATTTCACCTCAGACATGCAGCAAGACAGCACTATTTCACAAAGAAGTCCAGGTTGCAAGGATGTAATGACCGGCCACAAATCAAGCCTAGGCTCCCAAGGCTTTTTGCCTTTTCTCATCTTACACTATAGAAAATTTCAGGGTGCATCCAAGGGCTGTTACCTCTTTGCCAGAAAAGCCACACCGCCTCGGGATGCTGACCTGCTCACCTTGTGAGAATAAATGGCAAAAAAAGCCCCAAAACAAGAATACGTACTTGTGAGAAACAGGCAACAGCAGTTCTTTCTCAAGGCATATCTTTGCACTGGATGCACAAAGAGCTGCTAGAAACGGGAAGAGCCAAGACTTGTGAAAAGCGCTGGTAAGACTGGCAGCAGCTCTCCCCGGTCACGAGTAAGAAAAGGAAGCAAAACAAAACGCTGCAGTGCTGAAATGCAGTCTGGGGGAGATAAAAACGAGATAAAAAGAACAAGCTGACTGAATGAAAGAAATTTCTTTCCTTGAAAGAAATGCAAGATGACTGGTGCTCACCGTGCTGTGGAAGGCGTCTAGCCTATGTTTGATTTTTATTTTTTATTAAAAACAAAAACACAAGCACAGCAGGCACTACCCTGCACATACAAAGCAACAGTGGCTTTTGCTACAAGACTCAATTCAACCAACCAAGTCACCAGACTACAGCCACCACTTCCTCTAGCCATCAACCCCAGGTGAATTAAAGAAGCAGAAGGAGGGAAAAAGCAATACGTGGGATTCACGCACCCAAGACAGGAATTTTCAGACAGGAGCTGGGCACTGAAGCTCCAGGCTGACTTGGGCTCGTGCTCCCCAGTGCAGAATCACTAAAAATTTAACAAGTTGCTTTATTTGAGGCAGTTAGTTAATTTGCTGATACTGCAAAGTCCCCTGAAACTGTTGTACAGGAGGTGGTGACACCATGAGCAGACCAGGCTACCAACCCAACAGTGCAAATTGGGACAAGCTGCAACACTGGAGATTTCCTTATCTTGTCATTGGGTCAGCTCATCCCCACTCACCTTTAGGAGCTGATTTTCAAAAAAAAACTCAGGGTTTAACTCAGAAAAACACAATCTCTGTTTCAACAACTACATCATGGAGAACAATGTCCTTTTGCTGAACAAGGATTTGGTGAAACCAAACTTCCCAGTAACAAAGTTTCTGCTGGGCTGAGCCAGAACCGAACAGGTTTTGGTGCACCTTCCAAGCCAACACGAGGCTGGTCTGCCACGAACCAAGCAGGAGCAGCTCTCGCCTGCCACAATTACCGCATTCAACGCCTAGGTGCAGCTCTGTCTGCCGCTCCTGGAAGCACACACACCGCTTCTTCCCCACAAGGATACCCAACCTGAAGCAAGGAGCCCTTCTACGGAGCCAGAAGAGCTTCTTTGGCCTGGGGAGAAGGACTTTGACAGGCCGAAGAGCCGTGCCCCACCTGGGCACTGTCTGAGACGTGGACCTTTGGTTTATTACGGTGTGAGGCTAGAAGGTCCCACCGCAACACGGGACACCTGCGCGTTAAGGAGCAGGTTTCCACAAGACGCACACAACTTTTTGGAGACTCAAATCTCCGTGCCCGCTTCCCCCAGCGGCTCCTCGTCCCCCGCCAGCCCCAGGAGCCCGCCGGGCCGCTGGGTGCCCCCCGCCCCGAGCCCTCTCCCCTCGCCTCACCCGCGGGGCGTGCGGCGCCGAAGATGAGCGCCCGGTACCGCTGGAAGGCCTCGTCTAGCACGGCGCAGCCCGGCCCCACGGCCGAGCCGGCGGCGTAGGAGAAGCGAAAGCGGCCGGGGGGCAGCGGGCAGCGGGCGGCCGCCGGCGGGGAGAGCTGGCGGAGGGGCTGCGGCCACACGGCGGCCGCCGGGCCCAGCGCCGCCAGCAGCAGCAGCAGCAGCGCCCGGGCCGCCGCCATGTCGCGCTTCCCGCCCCGCCGGGGGTGCGGCTTCGGGCCGGGGGCGGGCGGCCCTGGGTCCCGCACGGCTCTGGGCTGCCGGAGGAAGGGGTTAAATGGGAGGTTGGCGGGGTTTCTGGGGAGAAACTGAGCCCCCGAGCAGCCTCAGGCTCCTTCCTCCCAGCTCCGTGCTCCTCAAAGGGAAATGAGGGTGCTGAAGTCCTAGCCGTTAGGTGCAGGGCTTACCCGTTTAAGGCCCTAAAATCTCACCCAAACAGCGTTTTACTGAACAGTCCTCCTCTGCAAAGGAATTAAGCTTTTGAGCATCGCAAAAGCATCATCAGGGGCTGAGGGAACGGGGGTTTCTGTGGGGCCGGGAGGGTGGAGGAGGATGCTCGCCACAGCGAGGGAGCCTGGGGGCCAGGGCACAGGAGAGGATCGCGGTTCGGTTGGGGTCTAAACATGAGTGTAGGGATTTCATGGGGTTGCCACAGACAGGTGGGGGAATTTCAGGTGGAGGGGGGCTGTGGGGCACCCCCAGACTGAGGAAGCCTGGCTCCGTCCATGAGCTTAACTCCTGCACAGCACCGCAGCCTCCTTCCCCAGCCCTGAGGAGCCCCCCGGAGCTGCCTGTCCCCTCCAGGACGAGGTGAACCAAGGATGGACACAGTGCAGGCAACAACCTCACCTGCTGGGCACAGCCCTGCGGCACCAAGGCCAGGAGAGCAGAGCAGGGTGGTCTATAGCCAGCAGTCCCCATGCAAAAGCAGGGCACCAAGGTAAGCCCATGATCAGCCTTGGGAAGCCTGGGAGGACAGCCCCACAAACGGCTGCCCAGGCCTGAGCTTAAACGGAGCTCCTTTCGAAACCTTCAGGGCCCCTGGTGGCCTGCACTCAAACCTGTGAAGTGCCAGCTGTTGCCACTGCTGCTCTGACCGGTTCCAGTATCTCTGGGCTCTTCCTCAAGTAGCTTCACTGTGTTAAGATTGCAGGAAACAAAAAAACACGGTTTGCTGCCGTGTTACAGCAGGCAATGTCAGCAACATCAGCAGGGCTGTGCTTCCCAGCATGTGAGGCTGAAACGCAGGAGTGCCTTGGCTTATCTCCCTGGGGCTGCTGCCCTGACTTGAAGCGAATCCTTATTTCAGTCTGTGTCGGGTGGCGTGTTCACCAGACTTATGTAAAATGTTGTGATCGTAGCCCGCAGTCGAAATATCCAAGCCTTTCTACGTATTCTGTTGTTGTTGCTATTTTAGGGGACCCTGATGTCTCTGGGGGATGACTCAGAGAAGTTGGGCAGCATTAATCCAGACTAACAGTCTGATTCAGGAATGCATCTTTACGTAAGAAAACTGCTTGAGCATATGCTTATCTTTGGAGCCTCGAATTAAACTGTCTCACACACTATCCTGCTTTGGGCATGGAGCAGCAGTAGCCAGAATCTGCTGATGCTCTTCAGTAGCTCCTCAGTAGCCAGCTCCTGGTCTCAGAGCATTTCTGGAGGGCGATACATCCATCTGGCAAGTTTGGCTGCTTTTGGCAAAGTCAGCAAAGAACAAGCACAGGATAAACTGAGACACGGGGTTCAGAGCTTACCTGTGCTCCCCCACTCCTCTGCTCGCCCTTGCCGAGATCTCCAGCCCCGCAGCACGGTCGTACCGGTTCAGAGACACTAGGATGCAAGTGGCTACAGATGTCGGTGCACTGGGCTGAGAACATCGCAGTGCGCCAGCCGGCTGATGCCTGTTGCAGAGGTACCTGCAAACACCTCTTGTTTGACTGCAAGAGCTGTCCTGTTCCAGGCAGAAAGCCAAGTTGCTGAGGGACTCTGCAGAAAACTGTGCTCTGCACCAGGGCTGTGCTGGATCACCTGTTTTCTGCATGAGGTAGAAATACAAATTTGTTATTCTAGCAAAAATTGTGATAAAGTCTGGCCAGTGTCACACTTGGATCTTTCTGGTTTGTCCACCTTTGGTGCCTGAGGGTGGCCTTTGGGCTGTCAGTGCAGTTCTGTGTTCCACAGCATTTTTTTTTTTAAGGATAAAACCACCTATTATGCTGCCTAATTCCCTGTAACATTGGCTGCATCTGCATTTAATCGGGAGGATGGTTTGCATACAGATTCCTCCGCCGGTGGGAAGCATGCGAGCCGGTGAAAGGGGAGCAGAGGAAGCGGATCGGCCCGTGGCCCCAGTCCACCCCAGCACCTGCTCAAGTCCTGCTGGATGTCAGCACGTGCCTTAGTGTTTCGCAGGGCTGGAGCCTGATCTGTCCTGCCCGCTATTAAATCAAGCTGGGCTCGCTTTCTGGGATCAGTTTGGTATGCGTGATCATGGAAACCTCCACAGGGCACTCCCAGGACTTTTCCGGTTTATTTTGCTCTTTGAGCCAAACGCTATTTAAGTACACTCGTTCCTGAATGAAGCCGGCTCCCAGGTCAATAGACCTGCTGCTGCCGTGGCTGGAAGAGGGCTCTGGAAAACGCAGACGATCTTCTGGAAATGCCTGCAACTGCCTGCAGATCTCTGACTTGAATTTTGATGTCTCAGAAGCTTTCTGGGCCAACTTACTCTCTCCATTTGCTTGTTTACCTCTTATTTAATCCTGGTAAAATAATTATGGTATTTGAATTGGAGCCACAAGGGTTGCAGTGATGAAGTGACCTTACTTGTGGTGGTGCTCTGGGGGCAGTAGTGGTGTGTGTGTACAGGGGCTTTAGAGGCATGGACCCTCCTGTTGCCTGTCTCCTAATTTCAGGGAGGACAGTGTTCAGCGCGGTGTCACACAGGTGCTGGCAGGGAGCGAGCTGTCTGCATGAGTTGGTGCCGATGCATCTGTCGTTCCAGCTTGTGGCCGCTCCGTGTGGACAGAGCATACGCTCCGCTGGAGGTGGGATGACAAGAGAGGACTGTTGGAGCTTTAGCATGTGCACCAGGAAGATCCTAAATGAGAGGTGGCCCTAAATCCATGTCCATTGTAGTTTCATCACTTGATCCCTCACAACAGCTCAACCCATGGGGAACATCCACATTTTGGGGGGCTGAAACAGGCTGGTGCATGGCAGTCTGCTTTCAGAGCCACAGGCATGTATCCCGGCACTTTTCAAAACACAGGATGCCTTGTTCTTACATCTCTGCATTTCCACCTTGACCACTGCTTGTCATGCTACGTGCTGCCATTGCATGGTTTAGCAGATGCACGTGGTAAATGAATTTCTCGGCACAGATGGAGTTTAGCAGAAGGCACCTCTTCAGATGAGAGAGCACAAGCAAGGGGAGCAAGGCCTGGGATATTCAGTGTTAGCAGGCAGGAGTGGGGCTCGGCTCTGGGCATATTTGCAAAGAGCAATATTTCAACAAATATGAACTTAAAAGCAGAGTCCAAGGCAAAAAGCTTGAGGCAAGATGTGTTAATCAGTCAGAAGAATTTGGGTTCCTGGCTCAGTAAGTGCTGCAGAGCTCAGCCAGGTGGTATTTGCACTATTGCCATTATTTGCAAAGCCTTCTTCTGCTGGAATTTCTCCAGCTTGCACAGCTTCTGGACCACAGTGATCTGAGGGGCACCTCAGCACACACTCAGGGTTCAGGTAACTAATGGGTGTGTAGGCAGCCAAAATCAGCCCCCAGGGAGAACAGCAGAAGCTGGGCACAGGGAACTCTCTTGGGTTTCCCTCCACCAACTGCAGGAATTCCACAGGTCTCAGGGGATGGAGGAGAAGGGTTTTTTTCCAGAGATATTTGCCCAGCCCCACCTGGGCCAAGGAGCAGCGGAGCAGGAATGAGGCAGAGGTGCACTACTGAAATGGGTGAGATTGCTGGCATACATCGAATCCCCAGGTCTCCTTCTCAGAACAGAGCCTCGGTGCAGTGCTGGGGGGCACCAGCACTTTTGTAGCATTTTGGTACAGCAAAGAGGGGCTCATGGGGGTGCCTGTGTCAAGGCTGTGGGGCTGGATGGCAGATCATTGAAATGTCAGGCTCCATGCGGTGCTATCAGAGAGAAGGGAGGCTGCTGTGAGTTATTGTGCAGGGTGAGTATTTGTGGCCGCCGTTCCTGGCTGCTCTCAATCACATCTGTGGGCCTAAGCAATCAGCTGAACTGGAATCAATCAGGCACCCGTGGATGTGCAGTGAAGAACTCCTCCATCTGGAAATGAAATGAGCGTGCAGAGAAGCCCTGCTCCCGTAAATCCCTTAAGCATGTGCTTAACTTCATGGAGCAAGGTGATTGCAATGCAATATTTTATTCTTGTCAGCTTCAGTGTTAGCAGTTACTAGAATCACTTGCGTAATTAAGCTCTTGCAAGAATAAAATGAAAAAGCACCAGGTGCCTTTGGAGATCTAAATCATTTTTCAGATTGGGTAGAACAGCAGTTTTCAACTTTCTTAGGTAGCTGGAATCCTAAAATCCTCCATGGCAGCGCAGATCCCCTCGCAAGGAATTGAAGGCAGCAGCCATGCTTCTCTGGAGTACCTTTCGCCAACCTTTCAAGGAGACAGTGAGCACCCAGGGCTCTGCACGTGACTGGGTGAACCACTGGGTCAGAAGCTTTGTAGCTTTTGCAAAGGGCATGGCTATAACTTCATACCGAGACATCTTTTTAATAACTACAGATCAGCGTTTTAACCGTGCTCGTTAAAACAGACCAGTCTTGTCATTAGCACAGACTGACACACACAGCTCTGGGGAGCCGGCAGTGAAGTGCTGATCCGTGTCTCATGGGGAAAAAGATAAGCCTGGGACCGTAGGAGGAGAACCACGTCTCCACGTCTATGGGATGGCGTTCTTTGGTGCACAGGGAAGATCCCATCACTGTTTGTAAACATTTAGTTCTGGAATTAGACATAAAAAGGGAGACAGTCGGGTTTGGAAGGCAGCAATTGTCTGAAATTGCCCCTGCACTGGGTGGGAGGAAGAGAATTGAGGGCACGTTCACTGCAGGTGTAACGGAGCTGCTGTGACTGACGTTTATTGCGAAGAGGAGAAGGTTCACTGATGCCGGGAGATTTGTTGACACACTGTGAGCCCGAACTCAACCTGCCTTCCTTTATATATACATACCTGAGAAAGTTTAAATGTGTTTCTAAAGGACTATGCACTACCGAATGGGCTGCAGTATTTACCCTGTGAGATGTTCAGGTGGGAGGTGACACTGCCAGGTCCCTGGGGGACAGTGAAGCGGTGCTCCTGGCACTGTGCATCGCTGCCCAGGGCTTAGGACATCCTTAAATTAAGCGACATTGACTATACCCGGTACCCGGCCTCTTGAGAGCTGAAGGAAGCCGGAGGGGCACAAGGGCACCGTGCTTGGAGGAGGCTCCGGAGCTCTGCAGCTTCGGCAGGGGCCAGGAGAGGGCAGCGGGGAGGCGCTGGCGGCACGGGGCGGGGGCGCTGGGGTGGCTGCCGGGCTTCAACTGGTGGAGGGCTCGCTGCCCCAACACCTGGATGACCCCGTCCCGGAGAGAAAGGTCAAGCACGGCCTCTAGGATGCTGCCTTGATAAAACCCTGCTGTCCGGTCAACACCTTTCTCGGCTCCTCAGGCCCAGTGGGTGCTACAGCAGACACGCTGCCATAAGCCTGCTTGCTTGTTGGTGACCCATGTCACCGGCTGGGCAGGACACAGAGCCCCCGGAGGTGCCACACACCCCCTGGGGACACCGCACCACTCTGTGACCCCTTTTGCACCAGGACATGACACGGAGTTGTGCAGCCAGCCACCGCCTGGCACAGAGGGTCCTGGAGCCACACAGAGGTCAGAGCGTGGGCTTTGTGGCACCAGGTGAGGACCTGTGACAACCAACCGAGCCACCAGCGCTTGACATGTGAGATGGCACCAGCCTGGCAAGTGTCCAGCTGGTAAGTCCAGAGCTAAACAAAGCCAGTGCTATTTATATTTATGTAGGGCAGGATGATTAATGCCCAGGCCTTCGCCATTCTAAATAAGTAGGGTAATTAAGGAGCTGGCTTTATTTACTAGGTAGGTTGGCATGAGGTAATGTGCGTGCCCAGCCCCGATGTCTCCCAGCCCAGCTCGCACCCACCTGTGCCACTGGGATGCACTCCTGACCCAGCCACAGGCACGATGCTGGGGCAGAGCAGGACGCGGGGACAGCAGGCTGCCCGTGGATGGAGACCCAGGGCTTCAGCAGGTCCCCCGAATGTAGGTGCTGCCCCTCCTGCCTCCTGGTACAGCGCAGTCAGAGCTGGCATCTGTCACGTTGCACCACCAGGCCCTCTCCTTCCTCTGGGCACCCTCTGGGCTGGGGAGAGAACAGGGCACTGGTGTAAGAGGGGTGTTTGCACAGCAGCTGTTTGGGGCGGACAATGGGCAGTTGCAACTGGAGAGAATTCACTGGGAGCAGCTGTGGTGCTACAAAACACCTGGAGCTGATTTTTGGAGCTACTTGTAGATCTGAAAATGCAGACCGGTACCCAGCAGGGCTTCCAGAGCATCTGCCCAGGAAATCAGACACCTCATCTGCTTGGGTCCCCAAGGGCACCTACCTGCCTCACCCTGAACTTCAGCCCCTGACACTGTGACCATCATTACACTTTACGTGCTCCATCAGCAAATAAACACCCCTGCAGCTTTTGGGCGGCAGCTTCTAATTTTCTGCAAGTGCCACTGCCTGTTTCATAAGGTATTTGTTGTTTGTGCTGCATTAGGACAGCGGAAGCACAAGCAGGAAGCAGGATCCCGCTGTGCCAGGTGCTGCACAAACACAAAGCACCGCGGTGACTCCTGTCCCAAAGAGCTGATGAAACTCATCACTCCTACGCTGCATACTGCAAGGCTGAGTCTCCCCCGCCCTCCGGGCACAGGGTCATTTTCATCCAGGTAAAGTGGGTGAATAATGTTACCACATCAGAATGACCTGCTTCACCAAGGTAGAAATGATCCCCCAGGGCACGAGGAAGCAGAGGATTAGTGCCTGGCGGCGGCGAAGGTAGCCCTGGAGTCCTCCCGGGGCTGTGCAGTCTCCTCACATCCGCAGTGAATAGCAATGGAGGATATGGTATCAGCTGGCTCTCTTCTGGGCCAGGCTACAGCCTGTTACCAAGCCAACCGGAGTCCCTCACACTCCCCAAACGGCTGCGAACAATAAGCCCAGCTCGCCTCCTCCGTCCCTCAGCTGTACCAGGCCGAGCACATCTGATATTGGAAACAGAGCTGCCCTAGCCGTGCCACTGCAAAGGCAGGCGGTGGTGGAGAAAGCTGGCGGGTGGGGTGCAAGCTGAGCGGTCAGGGCGCTGTGTGACGTGGGGGGCAAAGGGCGCTCAACGCCTGCCGCGCCCCAGACCCACAGCCTGGCGTCCAGCTCAGTGTCTGTCCCTGCCCTCTGTGACAGCGTCCAAGAGAGGCCCCAGCAGGGACAGGGGCACCTGAGAGCAGCGCTGGCCCTATGTCCCTGACCTGCCCAGAGCATTCTCGAATGGCAGGCTCAGCCCCAGCTGTTTGCAGAAGGGAAAGGTCTGTTTGTGAGCACGTTACAAAGCCACTACTGCATACTCTGCCCCCCTGCAAAATGCCAGATTATATAATAAACAGCTCTAGACAAGGCTGCCTCTTTTTATAGTACCTGCCCTGCAAGGAGCCTTTTTTTGGGTTATGCAGCCCACTGAAGAAAGGGAATCATGCCCAGCAAAACTGTGAAAAACTGAGTATTTTTATCTCCGCTGACCAGAAAGCAAAGCTGGAGCAGAGATGCCACCTGGCATAGCTGGGGTCACACAAGGTTTCATGGTTGGGAACCAGGGAAAAACAAGTGGCACAGAGGCTGGATTACCTCTCCCTTTGTCCATGGGCAGATGTTGCTGTTCCACACTTGAGCAGTGTCTGCATGCCTGCTGCTGCACGATCTCTCCCAAAGGCTGAATGACCTGCGTGACCCACATTAAGTCAGTTTTCCTTGGGAGATGTGTGTGGACCTGCTCTCCTTGGAAAACATGGGCTGTGTGTAGAGATCCACTGCTTGTAATCACCATTGCCCACGTTCTTACTGGGACACTGGAAACAGGCCTCTGAAACACAGAGATGGAGGGATCTGATAAACCCTGACTGGTAAGGGGCTGCCCCGCATTTGGGCAACATCTGCATCAACCGAAACCTGTGAGGCATCAAACAGAGGGGTCAGGGCCAAGCCCACATACCCATACTGGTACCAGCACCTCACTGAACCTATTTCCCCTCACATTTCTTTACATTTTCCTGTAATTTCCCACACATTCCCTTCACGTTTCCTTCCTATTTCCCTGTTATTTTCCTCACACTTCTTTCCTTCACACTTCCCTCATATTTCCCTGGGATTTCCTTCCCATTTTCCCTTTAAATTTCTCTCCTATTTCCCTCACACATCTTTCCTTCACATTTCCCTGTCATTTTCCTCATTTTTTTTCTTCACATTTCCTCATATTATCCTGCCATTTCCCTCACACTTCTTTCCTTCATGTATCTCTGGGATTTCTCCCACATTTTCCCTTCAAATTTCTCTCATATTTCCCTCACACTTCTTTTCTTTGCATTTCCCTTATATTTCCCTGACATTTCCCTCACACGTCTGTCCTTCATGTTTCCCTCATATTACCCTGTCATTTCCCTCACATTTTCCCTTTACCTTTCTCTCATATTTCCCTCACATTTCTCTGGGATTGTTCTCATATTTTCCCTTTACATTTTTCTCATATTTTACTCACACTTCTTTCCTTCACATTTCTCTGGGATTTCCCTCACATTTTCCCTTCACATTTGTCTCATATTTCCCTCACACTTCTTTCCTTCACATTTCTCTGGGATTTCTCTCACATTTTCCATTTTTCTCGTATTTCCCTCACGCTTCTTTCCTTCACATTTCCTTGGGATTTCTCTCACATTTTCCCTCTACATTTCTCTCCTATTTCCCCTCACACATTTTTCCTTCACATTTCCCTTATATTTCCCTGTCATTTTCCTCATGTTACTTTCCTTCACATTCTCCTCACATTTCTCTGGGATTTCTCTCACGTTTTCCCTGTACATTTCTCTCACATTTCCCTTACACTTCTTTTCTTCACATTTCTCTGGGATTTCTCTCACGTTTTCCCTGTACATTTCTCTCACATTTCCCTTACACTTCTTTTCTTCACATTTCTCTGGGATTTCTCTCACATTTTCCCTTTACATTTCTCTCCTATTTCCCCTCACACATTTTTCTTTCACATTTCACTTATATTTCCCTCACACTTCTTTCCTTCAAATTTTCTTCACATTTCCCTGGGACTTCCCTCACATTTTCCCTTCACATTTCTCTCCTATTTCCCTCACGCTTCTTTTCTTCACATTTCTCTGGGATTTCTCTCCCGTTTTCCATTTCTCTCCTATTTCCCTCACGCTTCTTTTCTTCACATTTCTCTGGGATTTCTCTCCCGTTTTCCATTTCTCTCCTATTTCCCTCACGCTTCTTTTCTTCACATTTCTCTGGGATTTCTCTCCCGTTTTCCATTTCTCTCCTATTTCCCTCACGCTTCTTTTCTTCACATTTCTCTGGGATTTCTCTCCCATTTTCCATTTCTCTCCTATTTCCCTCACGCTTCTTTTCTTCACATTTCTCTGGGATTTCTCTCCCGTCTTCCATTTCTCTCCTATTTCCCTCACGCTTCTTTTCTTCACATTTCTCTGGGATTTCTCTCCCGTCTTCCATTTCTCTCCTATTTCCCTCACGCTTCTTTTCTTCACATTTCTCTGGGATTTCTCTCCCGTTTTCCATTTCTCTCCTATTTCCCTCACGCTTCTTCACATTTCTCTGGGATTTCTCTCCCGTTTTCCATTTCTCTCCTATTTCCCTCACGCTTCTTTTCTTCACATTTCTCTGGGATTTCTCTCCCGATTTCCATTTCTCTCCTATTTCCCTCACGCTTCTTTTCTTCACATTTCTCTGGGATTTCTCTCCCGTTTTCCACTTCTCTCCTATTTCCCTCACGCTTCTTTCCTTCACACTCCCCTGACGTCCCCCCATCACACCCCTCGCACCACACAGCCCCCACAACAACCAACCACACCGACGACCCCGGCGGTGCAGCACCCCCCTAACCCCACGGCTGAGCGAGGCGCCACGCTCAGCATGGCGGCCGCGCCGCACTCAAGATGGCGGCGGCGCGCGGGGCGGGAAGGAAGCGGGCGGGGAGCGGCGCGCACTCAAGATGGCTCCCGGCGGGGCGAAGGGAGATGGCGGCGGCCGCGCAGGCGCGGCGCCTGAGGCGCGGCGGCGTGACGTGCCGTGCCGTGCGGCGCCGTGCCGTGCCGTGCGTGCGCGGCGCGCGGTGACGGAGCGGGGCGGCCGCGTCCCTTTGTTGGCGCTGAGGCGGCCGAGGCGCGGCGGCGCCGGGAGCGGCAGCGGGCGGGCGGGCGGGGAGCCGCCGCTTGGCCGCCTCGCCATGGACTCGGACGAGGGCTACAACTACGAGTTCGACGAGGACGAGGAGTGCAGCGAGGACAGCGGCGCGGAGGAGGACGAGGAGGACGACGAGGAGGACGAGCCCGACGACAACCTGGACCTGGGCGAGGTGGAGCTGGTGGAGCCCGGCCTCCGCGTCGGCGGCGAGCGCGACGGGCTGCTGGGCGGCGAGACGGGCGGGCTGGGGCCCGGCGGCGGCGGCGGCGGCGGCCTGGGCGGCGGGCCGGGCCCCGGCGGCGGCGGCGGCCCGGAGCAGGAGGAGGACTACCGCTACGAGGTGCTGACGGCCGAGCAGATCCTGCAGCACATGGTGGAGTGCATCCGCGAGGTCAACGAAGTCATCCAGGTGCGCCGCGGCCGCGGGGAGGGGGCGCCCCGCGGCTCCCCGGGGGGTCCCCCGGCTTCGGGGGGTCCTCGGCCTCCCCCACCCCGACCCCCCCGCTTCCCTCAGGTCGCTGCCCTTTGTGCGTCTCCCAGCCGGGATTTCTTTCCTTTCGTTATTAATATCATCGTTTTGCCTCCTCCACCCCCCGCCCCCCCCCCCCCCCCCCCCCCCCCCCCCCAGCCGCCCGGTTACCGGAGGCAGGGCAGCGGTTGGCCGCTGTGGAACGGGCTGGCTTTGGTGCCCCCCCCCCCCCGGTTGTGGCGTTTTAAAAACGAAGCGGGGCTCCAAAGAACATCCACTGACTTCCGACGAGCGTATCTAATCTCCCGGCTCTTGTGCTGTTGGAAGAAATTCAAGCTGCTGAGGCTATCTAGCATCCTTTTCTAAATATTTACAGCTGGGTTTTGCTCCAGCTTGCCCTAAGTTTCTGGTGCCGTCCGCTTTTCCTTGCAGGTGACCAGAATGCGTGGGTTTTCTTTTGTTTTGGTTTGCTCGGTGTTATTCAGAGTTACAGCGAGCAAACAGCAAACGCTTCTCCTTACCCAACAGAGTGAACAGCAGTGTGAAAGTATTAAATTTCTGAAGTGGTGTGAGGAGACTAAATTTACTGATACTACATAACAAAGGACACCATTCCCCCAAATCAGTCGCTTCCTCGGTGCGTGTACTTCCAGCGTTAAATACGAGATGCCTCACTGAATGTTTTTGCCCAGCTGTCCTGTGCTCTACAGTGACTCCATGAGCAGCTTTAAAATGTGGCTGTATGCGCTGTAAAGCCACTGCAGTTTATGGGGAGCTTGATGCAAACAACTGCCCGAGTGTTCACCTAGGAAATGAGTAAATGGCAGTTCTTCAGTCAAGTTAAAGTGTATAACTTTAATAATAGTACCGCGCACGTAAGGCTTATAAAGGAGTCTGGCTCGATTAGCTGATTATGAGAGCGCTCGGCTAAAGAAGATCTCTTGGTTACGTATGGATATTTCCTTGCTCCCAGTTATTGATCCTACTGGAGGGAAAGATGTGCAAGTGGGAAGTAGACATGCAAACACTTGATAAAAGTTTTTAACTCTTTGAAGTAGTGATTAAAATGGTGAGTGTGTGTATAATGACTAAGACTGTGAGAATCATCATCCATACTGGTGGTATTGGACAGACTCAGCCATTTGCCCCAGCTTTGAATAAGCAAAGTGGTGGAAATATTTCTGCTGATGAGGAATACTGAGCATCCCGCTCCTGTGTGTCCCTGGCCTGATGAATTCACCTGTGTGTTTTTTAGGAGCTGACTTAAATGAGGTCCTCTTTTCTAGTCCATGGTTTTTCTTCCTTTTTAGACAGCCCTCAAGCTGTATAACTTGAGCACTGGGCCTCAGCAGAGCTAGTAGCCAGAAGTTGAGGGAGGTGGAGACCCTTCTCCTGTTCTTGCACCCAGGGTGGGGGTGGGAGGCCTGACCCTCCCCTGAGCTGGCTCTGTGGGGCTCTGCAGAGCACAGCTGGTCTGCAGGAGCTCTGTGGCTGCTGTTTTAGGTCTTGGTGTTAGGTTTGTGGTGGTTATTCCTGGTTTAGCAGGGTGCAGAAGGCCAGTTGGTGTGGAATATCATGAGTCAGCCTAAGACCTAACATCAGCTCAAGTGCTGGGAGACATCAGAAGAGGGTAGAAAAACATTAGGCTACTCCAAATAGCTTTGAAATGGCACCTTACTGCTACTGGATTTCTAGTCTGTTCGGAGGTAAGTGAACTTAATTCAGTCAGTGCCTCAGCATTTGCTCATCCTCACTTCTCTTGCTTGCGCTGAAAGCTTCCAGGGCTCCGTTCTGTATATTTCTTGCTTTTGGCGCCCAACCAGGATTGCTGCTGCTGCTTTTCTGGTTCAGTAAACCTTTTCTGGACTCACATTGGCTCAGGATCCTGCTGCGGATCCTTGGTTGCAATCCTGTGATTCACTTGTTCCAGTCTAGAACTGGATGGCTTTGGTTCCTGCGTATCTAAATTCGGTTCTTGATATTGAATGATAACGGTTGCAGTTGCCTGTTGCAGTCCTCAGGAGCTTATTTGTTACCACGTGGAGGTACCTGGTGTCCGAAAGCTTCAGCTGTAGGGCCTGTGCCCTCTCATCAGTGGAGGTACCAATTTCTGGTCAGAAGTAAGTCATGAATAGGGCTTTATTTTTCAGTTGATTGTTTTGCAGGTGCAATGAGAAGAAAAGGTATCAGTGAGCCATGAAGTATCTGCAAGGGGGGGTACCTGAGCTGCAGATACAGCTTCCATGTGCAGGGACTTGGGCCTTTGTCCCTAACAAAACACAGGGCCTGCGGAACAGTTATTAGCTGATATAACCACCAGTGGAAGGAGTTGAATTAAATCTATTTTCCCATCCATTTAATCGCTTCCCAAATGCGAGCTGTGTAAGAACAGCCCAAAGTTCTCAGGACGGGGATTTGACCTGACGAAGGCTTTGCTGAAGTAGTGGCTAACGTGTGATAAACTTCCTGGCTACGAAGCGTGTGATTTGTGCTGGCAGCAGGTAATGTGCATGTGAAGATGGCTGCTCAGTGCTGAGCTGGTACCTTTTTCTATCACTTGGCCATCTAAGACCGCTAAACTTGCAGTGAACTCGGGAGGTTTCAGAGTGACTCAGATACTCAGCATGTTTTGCATTCACTCTCTCTTGTCTGAGCATAAGGGGGATTTCAGGTGCTTAATGATGATTTTTGCACAGTATTTAGCATTTATGCTGATAATCTGATTTGACTCTCTGTGCCACATGGCAAGAATTCCCCTTCTCCTCCAAATGCAAAAATAGGGGCATGAACAAACCTCTAACCTTGCACTGTTGATTGGCTGAGACGTTCAAACCCCACCTCAGATCCGAGTATCGCTTCCATTATATTGCTATAATTACACAGAGTAGAGAATCATTCCACAAGTTATTTTGGTTTTAGTTGTCAAAGTAAATGGGCAGACTTCTGGGGTGGTTTTTGCCAGCTGCTGGCAGAATAACTGACCGAGCAACTGCAAAAACCTAGACATAAAGGTTCTGGTAAACAAAAGGTTGTGTCCTTTGAAAGGCATTTTCCCACAGTTGGATGTCGTCCCCGTATTCTTCCTCTCCATACTTTGGGATGAGGGATTGTCCAAATAAGTTTCTACGATCATTACGTCTTTTTTTTTTTAATATCAGACTGCTATTTCTGTCTTTGCTGTAGATTTTCTGAAAATAAACTTGGAAATGTTTAGAATAGCATGTTTATTTCTACTCTGAATAGAGCACGTGATAGTCGGTGTCTCTCTAGTCTTGCTTGGCTCGGTGTTTTTGCCTTGTTGCAACTTTGTGCAACTTTGGTATTTCTAAGCTGGGTTCATTTTCCGCTCTCGGTCAGCTTTTTCTGGAGTGTTTGACATCACTGTGACGTCAACTGACAACATTTGTTCTTTTTGGACTTTAGCAGGGTTAAGCACTGGAAAACTCTCAGGGTGAAGCTTGGAGATGGTTGATGACATTTAAAACAAAGCACAGAAAAGGGAGCTGAGCCCTTGCTTTTTTTTCCCACCCAGAGCAGCACCCTGGACGCAGCTGGGTGTCGTGCCTTGTGAGCACATGAAACCCCCTGGCTTTGGAAAGAGACAGAAGCACCGCATCTCACGCAGCTTAGTCTAGCTCAAAAATACCTTTTCACTTTACTGCAGGCTGTGAAATGAGGTTCTGCAGGGTAGAGCAGGTAATGTGCAACATCAGAACATTTGTACTGAATACTGGTCCTCGTTTAGAGGACCAGGCCGGATAACTTCTTGCAAAGTGAGTATCCTTACCGGCTAAAGCTTTGATGTTACAATAAGCCAAAACCCCAGGCTGCTCTGAAGTTACAAAGCCGTGCTTGTTGAATTGGGTGAGGGGCAGCCTTTTTGTGACCGGGGCAGTGCAGATACCCCCAGAACACTGCTTTGCAGTTAGTCAGGCTCTGTTACAGCAAGTGTCAGTCCAGTGTGGCTTGGGAAGAGCGGTGTTACTACACAGTGGCTTCTCTTGCTCGGACAAAAAGTGCTGATTTCCAGTTGTAACTTAGGAAATCTCCCAAGTAGTGGTGTAATTCAGTGGTCTTGGCAATGCGTTCAAAATACTTTGTCCAAAATAGGAATGACTTTCCAGCGAGCAACAGGCATCGCTGCTGTCATCCAGGGCTGTGCTTAAAACTGGATTTCGTGTTAGAGATGACATCTTGAAAACCCCAAGTGCTTGAAGCTGCTTGACAAGCATTAGGTAGGAGTCTGTGGGAGGAAGCACTTGAGGCTGATGCTGCTTGCAGTGCCTGTACGAGGTGAGTTTGCAAGGCTCTGACTTCTCTTACTGTGTGGTTAGCTATTTGATAATAAAATTCAGTTGGGGCCCTGAATGTTATGATGCTGGAAGGAAATGCTTTGTTAAACTCCATGGTTCTGTCACATGGCGTTTATAAGGTGTTTCATTATCGGAGGAATGCGCTTAATGTTTCCAAGGAACGGAATAAACTTTGTGGTGACAAAGCACTCCTGAAATCTGCTGAAAGCCATCACTGTAAGGCTTTTGGAAATGACATCCTATCTGTTCCCTGGCTGCTGAGACATGTAATTCTGAATATAATAAAGCTAAAAAAAAAAAACAACAAAACCTATTATAAATTTCAGAGTTAACAGGTCTGTTCTATCTGTTAAGTCTCCAGAGTAAGCTAAACCTCATGCTTAAATGACCCACTAGCTTTGTGCTTTAGATTTGTTTCTTTTAGGCCAAACATAAATCTCATGGCTGGCCATGAGTAAAAACTGATGCCGGGCTCTGTTGCCCCAACATCACTTTGCCGAAATCACAACAAAGCAGCTGTCTCTCAGGGGGCCTGTGGGTGCAGATGGGGACTGCTGTGTCCTGGGGATGTTTGCAGAATGAAACTGAAAACAGTTTGTTTTTAGTTACTTTTAAGCATTTGTTTATTGGGGGGGGGAGGAACAAAAGGTATGTGCAGCCATTGGTATTCCCTATGGGTTTAATTTTAGTTAGCAGAACCATACATGCCACGCAAAGCAGAAGTGGTGGTTCTGCTCTAAATCGGTGACTGTTGTGCCACGGAGAAGTCATAATTGAGACTGCAGTACTCATGCTCCTTGATATGAAACAATAGCTGTGTTAGAAGCACGTTGTTCAGTCATATGCAAGCTGTGCTTTCCTATCTATCTGCTTATCCCGAGCTCTTACTCCTTAGTTTCAGACTTGCAGGAATTTAAACTTCATAATAGGAAATAAAGCCGGACTTCTGATGCTTTCAGTGTTCCTGTGGCGTGGCATGGAAGTGTAGGGCAGTCCTGTGCCTATTCAGAAATACTTTGCATACTTGCTTAGTGCTGTTTGGCAAGCAGTATTAGATTTAAGAGCATGGTGCACAGAACTGCAGTTTGACAGTGTGTGCTTCTTATGATGAAAACTGAGACCTGGAAGACTTCAACTTTTGTTTGGAGTGAGGCTGTAAGCTCATAAATTAGAAGTAGCTCCCTGTACAACACCTCCCCAAGCTCCCCCGCCACCTGTTGAATTTTTTCTCTTTTGAAAACAAGCTCTCTTCCCCCTTACTTCACGCATGAGGCAGAGTAAACAAGGAATTTTGGGTCAGCTGCGATGGCTCTCACTGAACTCTGAACTGTGCTCTTCTTATAATGAAAGTCCTGTCCGTGTCATTCAGTCTGCACCTTATCTGTTCTGGGTTGTGTTTTCAGTCCTCTGGAGTTAGAGGGATCAAAAAATACTGTAAGTGATGTTTTCTCTTGCTTGTGGCTGTGTACCCCATGTTATTTGGCATCCATGAAGGTTGGGAGGCTTTTTTCTGTCTATACGTGTGTAATGCTACTCAATGTCATGAAGTCACTCTGGCTTCTGCAATTGCAAGAAAATTGCAGCCTCATTTATTGTAAAACGCGCACGGCAGGTTCGTAGCTACTTGGTGATGCCAAATGGTGCATTTGAGTGCAGCCCAGAATACAGATGCCTGCGTGTTTGATAAAGGAGCTCACGTAGGGTACTGCAGGAGGCTCCAGCGTGAAGGTGAAGTGACCAACTCTGAGCTGGAACAAAAACTGTGGTTTGTAATCTGATGATGGAAAATCCGCTGATACTTCAGTCTGCACCATCCCAGGTATTTTTTGGTTGGGAAAGTTGAACGTCTTGCCTTTGCCTGGCTCATATGTGATTCCTCGGCTTGCTTTTTAGCTTTTGATCTCGAGCTGTGATGGAAATACTGGCTTAAATGAATGCATTGAGAACTGCTATTCAAGGCTTCCTAAGAAGCTGAGTTTCATCTGTAACTTAGTTCAGCAGTGTTTGTGCTTCACAAATCAGAGCCTTTTAGAATTTGAAATGTCCTTATGACTACAGACACTCTTTCAAAAGAGGTCCCTTGTTTACATGGCATAGTAATGCTGAGTAATTGGTTTTGGTATTCAGGGTAGTAATAGTGCTGTGCGAGTACAGTGGTTCACACAGCTAGCTGCACCAAGTCTTTCCTCTGTTTGCAGAGGCTGAGATCTGCAAATGCCCGGAATAATTTCAAATTCCAAGTCTTAGGCAGATATTTTCAACAGTATCTAAGTCATTTGGAACAAGGAGGAAGCTAGTAAGCCATTTAGAGACTTTTTCAGGGAAAAAAATGGTTCTTGTAGCTTAGGCACCTGCCTCTGAGCACGCTGGCTTGCCTTGTGCGAGTGTGGTGGCATCAGGGTCCCTTTTGGCAGCAGAACTGGTCTCGCCAGCTCTTTTAGGCAGCGCTTGAGAGCTCATGGGAACAAAGGAGAGCCCTGTGAGCGGGCAGTTTCTGGCCATGAGCTAGGAGAACTGGTGTGGTAGCCTGTATGCCTACCTAAAGCTCTGCTTCGTGGCCTTTTCCTGAACTGCTGATGGAGCCCACTGCTCATGCTAGCATGTTCAGTTCCTTCCCTTCAGCCTTTTTTAAAACATTCTTGGGTTTCTACCTTCCTCATTTAAAACTTTTACATCCTAGAGCATGATGTGGCGCTTCTGATTTCCAGAGATGGGAAAACACTGAGACAGGTGGTGTGAGGACCCTGTCTTGGCTGTCTTGCTTCAAAACCAGGTGTTCGGTGAAAGTGATTGTGGCTGAAACAAAAAGGCTAAAATCTAAAGGAGAAGAGTTTATTTTTTTGTACGACTTGCTCAGTTTTTTGAGGGCTTGAGTTTCCCTCCACGTTCTGGGACATCACGAATGTGCCTCTTCTTGTGGAGAGAGGGTGCATGTTAATTTACAAAAGACCCAGCTTCGATTGCTTTGTAATTCGAAGAATTTGGGAGCTGGAGGGAGGTAGTCTCCAACACTAGGAATTCAAAGCTTGATTGTTCGCTTACTGCCTTCATAACATTTTGAGAAAAATTCCCTGTGCTTGATAGAATAATGTTTTGCTTGTTGCTTCGCCAGGTAAAGGATGCAAGCCCTTAACTGTTTTCCAGCAGGGGAGAGTAGGAGCCCTTGCTGAGGGGTTCTGCTTGGGCACAGCTCAAGTCATCTTGAAGTGCAGGACGCATGCTAAAAATGCCGAACTAGAAGAGTTTGTATGGTTGTACCTGAAAGTAGTCAGCTGGTGAAACAACTGACTGCCTTGGGTGTTAGCGCCAAGATTTTCAGTGTGTGTATCTCCACCTGGAGACTCGGCTTCCGTGGCCTGTTTTGGGCACGGATGTACTGATGGCTGCGTACGGAACTTCTGGAAGAGCTCGGCATGGCTGTGGTAAGTGCAGATCCCCTCTGCAGCCGATAACTTTGGATTGCGTGTGTTCTTGTGTAACAAAGCACAAACGCAAGCAGCATTCCTTTGTCTGGCAAACAAATGTGGAGAGGGATTGGGGGAAAATAGGAGAATTCTTGTGAGCAACGGTCTCCCTTGCACTACACTTCCCTCTGCGGGAAGATTAACCTAAGAAGTTAACTCTTAAAAATTTACATCCAATTCAGGCTATGGGATCTGCAAACTAGGGAGGTGGAAGGGAGTGGTCTGAAAACACAGAGTTGAGGACCAAGAAGGGAGCGTGCGTGCCAGATCCGTGTCTTGAGGGGCCTAGGGAGAAATCTCCCGAGGCATCGCAAGTTCAGGCTCCAGAACAGGGAGTGACAGCACTTCGCTGATCAATGCATTTCAAAGCTAGAATGAACACCAACTTCTTGATAAAAAGATGGAAGAGCTCTCCAGCATGTAGTCAGCATTTCATTTCTCTTCTGGGAGCTCTGACAAGTTCTGGTAAGCCCAGGCAATGAGTCCTTGCCTTAAAATGAAAAATGCAGGTTCTCGTTCTGCATTCCTCAATAAACAAACCCAATAGGTGCTATTAATGTGAAATTTGTTTTCGTGTGAAGTGGAAGTCTTCAGGGTAGAATCCCACCTGGTGTGTGCACACAGAAGATTAAGTAACAATTTCTAATTACTATGAAGATCTGATGAACAAACATGTCTGACATCCTTGTTTGGGTAATTAGCAATACTTCTGTGATGACTTGAAAGGCTCTCTGAGCAACTTGGGTTTATTCTTCAATTTCATACATATTTTATGTATGCATTAGCATGTGCTCTAACAACCCTTCTCATGCTCAGCTTTATCTTATTTGATAAAGTGATGCGTTTGAAGCTTCCTTATTTGTATTGCTAAGAGGTGAAATGAACACCTGAAGATATTTTTGTGTTGGACAGAGATAGCTGATCATAAAGGCGAGCGTAGTTAGCTGTGACAGTTAAGTATAACTTGATAAAGTCTTAAACTATTGCATTTAAGCAATGAGATAATTTGCTTCCAGTTGGGAAATCTGTGCTGTGTATTGCAAATGGGTTTGAAAGCAGTATAGAAACTGGTATAAATTTTGTGAAATTGGTTAAATAAATAAATACATGCTTCTTGGCCTGCCGCCTTAATTTCTGAATCTCATCTGCCTTCTCGTGTTAATCCTCTTTGGGGGTCACTGTTTGGGATCGAGCCTTCTGTCTCTGGTGTTGACGTTTTTGGCTGGGATGATGTGTGTTCTGCACGTGAATGATAAGGACAGTTTTGAGACGCAATAAGTGCTGTTTTTTAACAGCAGCGTGGCTTGGAGGAGTTCTCGTGGGTGCTTTGTAGGTAGCTTATGGGAGCGTGCAGGGCTCGGCGCTGTTGCTGCCAGGTTTTGCCGTGTTCCTTAGGGACCCTTCAGCAGGCTCGCAATCGTGGTGCTAACAGAGGATGCTTCCTGGAGGAGATAGTCATGCAGAGACCCACGTTGCTTTTTGGGGTGGCTGGTATGGGAATTATCTGGAGGGAGGGTGTTGGAGATGTGCAGCAGTTGGAGGCTGCAGTTACAGGTGTGACTGTGCCTTGTTCAAGGGTGTGAATGAGCACGAACAGAGGAATCGCCAAACTCCGTGCCTCCAGAATATCCTTTCTTCACTGGTGGCTTCTGTGGAGGAAAGTTTTGAGGTGTAAACAGGCAAAATCACCTCTCCAGTGGAAGTTTTGGCTCATAAAATGGGATGTTGCTGGGGCTCTGTTTTGCTGGCTGTAAAACCAAGTACGACTAAATGAGCATAATGTGGTAAGTAAACTGCAAAGTCATCAGTAAGAAGTGGTCTGAGCTAGAAGAGGCTTGTTGGGGAAAGGATGCTGGCAGGCTTTCCTGGTGCAGATGCAGCTTCTGCCAGAAAATAGTGCTTTTGCAGGTAGAGCTTCTTTTCTGTGGGGGGAAGTGATATATGCTGTAACCACATCTGCTCTGGGGCTTTTGCCAAGGTGAGAACGTTGCCAAAGATTACGTCCCCAAGATGCACCAGCAGTGACTTCCTGGGCCTATCAGGTTGAAAAGCACTAAGATCACTAAACTTGTGTTTTTGTGCGACTTGAGAGTTGCAGGCCCTGCTAGGGGAGACTTGCTTGTCAAGGTGACGTCGCGTGTGTGCAAAACCACATTTGGCCAGCAGATACTTCAGAGGGTTACGTTCTTCCTGTTTCGCGTCGCAGTTCGGCGAGACTGTCCGTCTTTCAGCCGGCTGCTGCAGAGGTAACGCACGGTGAGGGCTGGAAATGAGAAGGTGGCAGCAGCAGCAACACGAGGAACTGAAGTCAGCCCAAGCAGTGTTTCTGCTCGAGAATTACGGTGCGTGTTGCTGTTCTGGTGAGCGGCGAAGGCTTCTCTCTGCCCACGCGTGCAGCACTGAGTAAAAGTGTGTGCTGCTTTGAGCAAGGGACGCCACTGGAAGCAATAAGGGCTGGAGGAGAGAGATACGGAGCTTTTGGATGCTCACCAAACCCGGACCTGAGGAAGAAAGATAAGATGGAAGGACGTTAAGGATTTCTCCCGAAAAATTAGCTTGTGAAGTGCCGCTGGCTAAACATTCTTCTGCTGAGTCTGTGTGTCATCAGTCACATTGTCTCTGACAGGCTTAGCGGCTGCACACCACCTGTGACCCTGTCTCAAAACTTATTCGAGTTAACCTGGCCACTGAGTGAGAGGTGGTTTTGTATTGGGGTGGGATTTGTTTAGCTTTCGTGGTAGATCTTTAACTGGTTGATTTTTGAGTGCTACTTGAATGCTGCTCATTGAAGAAGTTACTTTACCGTACCGTTTTCTACTCCCTGTGTGCCTTCTCTGTTGGAAAACGTTAATTGCAATGTTCTGAAGTGGAAGCCTGGATTCAGGGCACAGGCTGCACACGTGTGGTACTTGAAGATGTTGGAGCAGTGAGCATTTCCCCCTGCAAGCACCTCTGAGCCCAGGAGCTCTGGCTTTTGCTATGGGAGTTAGCCTGTCCTTTTGTTCAAATTTCTTCTCAGAAGAGCAAAGTGCTGTGTAACCAAGCACTGCACCAGCTGCCGGGACAGGAGAACCGCCAGTTTGTGCCAGCAGCATCATTTGGGGTGAAGGTGTGCTCAGGATAAACCAGGGTATCTGTGGAAACGATTGATTTTTGAGGAGTCAACATGAAGGCAGTTGGCTCAAGGCAGCCCGCGATTTGGTTGGATTATCTTTCTTCTGTGATAAACCTCTCATCTGTCTTTGTGTGTGAGCATGACGTGGTGGTATAGGTGTTCCCCATTTTTTCCTGGTAAAAGCAGGTGGGAGACAGATTCCCCAACAGTTTGAGACGTATTTGGGCTGAATATTCCTGGGTTCTGATCCTCTGCTTGCAGACTGTCTGAAGGCAGCTCACTCTTTCTTTAATAATTATCATCTCGAAGAACTGTTGAGACTAGGAAAAGGGCAGTTGGAGATACCAGAGACTTTTGCAGAGAGTTTGCAACGCTTAATCCAGAAAATCAATTAGTTGTTATTGTTTTCTTGGCACACGTTTGAGCCTACAGGCAGATATGCTATAGAAATTGTCTACGGGAAAACAAGCACAAGTTGTCAGGAATTTGCCCTTCCCGGTGTGCGTGTCGCTGCGATGGGTGTCAGAAAAATGTCCTCATCCCCTCTGCCTAACTTCTACTACACACTTTAAGTATGCCATGGTATTGTTACTTCTTCAATGGATTTTTTTTTTCTCCCAGAAAAATCCAGTCTTTTGACATCACAAAAATACCGTAGGGTACTCCTCCGGGAAGGACTTTGGTGCAGGTACTTCTTGGGATAGACATTTTTCAGTCAGATTCAGTTCTGTTCTAGCATGTAGATTTTTAACGCAGAGTAGTAGATCTTTGGGAATGAAGTGTTGGGCTGGTTTCTTTGAGAAGAACACGTGGAATGTTCTTGTTTTCTAAAACTGACATTAAAAAAAGGGTTTCGTAACCATTGTGTGTGGTCGTACGACTGGTGCTGTACTGATTCCTTTCTGGGGTGAAGTCCAGTTTCTGACTTCTTCACAGATCTGCTAGCAGCATCCTTCTGGGGCAGCAGAACTGCCTGTTGAGTGCTGGAGTGGTTTAACCAGGTGCTTAAGCAGCAAAAGTGAAGTTGTGTTACCCAAGGGCATGCCAAACCCACGGAGAAGGCCCAGCTATTGCTGACCAGGGTCGAGGCAGCCTGCTCCTTACGTTCGATGAGCTGCTGGACCTCGTGAAGCTGGCAGAGCAGCGGCTTTGCTACCTGATGGGGAGGAAGAGTGCCAGGTTCCTACCGGGATGTATTGAGCCTATGAAATGGGTAAAGTCCTGTGGGTGAAACTGGCTCTGGATCAGAATCTGGCAAGGCACAATGCTGACTGTGGTGAAAGAGCAAAATGAATGTTCTGATACACATTTGAGGGAGCAAAAAGAAGCAGGGACAGCTTTTTTTGCGATACCTCACACTTCCGTAAAATGATTTAAAGGAAAAAGCATTTGTACAGCAGTGTTCCCTCTTCAGCTGTATTCCTTTAGCACCTTCTCCCTGCGCACAGGCCAGGCTCTGTGGGTGCCATGGGCAGATCTGGGCTTTCCCAGCAGCAATTTGTTCCAAAGTTGAGGTGGGCAGCCAGAGAAGAGAAGACAGCATTTCCCCCCAAACCCCAGTGTGCTGCTTTGGGTCGCTTCCCCTTTATCCACTTGATGAGTCGCTTGCCTGACCTGTGCCACTTCTGTAGTGTTTCCAACCTTGACTAATAAAAGTTTGTTTATTTTTTTTAAAGTGGACTCTAATGAAAGTAGGGTTAGGTCCTCTCAGCAGGCACCTCCATCAAGGTCTGTCTCTCAGTAAGGTGGCTTCTGGAGAGAGGTTGGCAAGCTGTTGCTTTCACCTGGCTGAGAAATGAGCTTTCTGGATGATGCTTTCTGGGATGGATGCTCAGGTTGCTCGTGGGATGATGGAGGAGAAGAGTGGGACCTCTGCAGTAATGTGCATCAGATTGTACCTTGATAAGCTTTCAAGCCTTCAGGACCAGAAGATCTGGCAGGAGAACCCAACTTGGACATGTCTGGCACATGGCTCTGGGCAGACCGATCTCCCAAACAGAAAAACTTCTTGGGAACAAGACCCTCCTGTCCAAGTTGTGCCAACTCAGCTGTCTGGCCTCGCTGTGATCTTGGTCCCGGAACTGGTCTGGGTTAAAACAAACCAGGAAACCCCTTCCCCTGGGTCAGTTCCTTTGTCTGCTTCACTTGTAGCCGTGCCGGCAGTCGTGCTCCCATCACAGAGAGGTCAGCAGTTGCACGAGCTTGTGTTGCTGCCAAAATAAATACTTCCAGAGCCACTTCTGGTAGCAGTGGGATGTAGCTGCTCCAAAGCAGGTTCTGAAGAGCCCGTTTTACTGCTCTGCCTGGTCACTGTCTTGTTTGTTCTTCCAGTCAAAGGTACTGTTGTTGCACAGGCACTGGAAAGGGTTCAGGAGGGCTTTTTCCATTCTCAGAGTGTTTCTTCTAAGAATGCTGCTCTCTGCAGTCTTGTTGCAGAGCTGAGGGGTTGTGGTACCCATTGCCCCCTCACTAAATTCCACCGCTGTCATTCAGGGTCATTTCTTTCTGTAGCAAAATAAGCTTTTGTATTCCTCATGAATCAATATTGTTCGCTTTCCTTCAAGCTCCACGCTAGTGAGTTGTCTTACTGCTTTGAGACAAGAGTTGAACCCATAACCTTGCATCTCTTCTAGGCTGTGGGACTAAACGTATCGATTGCTGCTGCTGTCTGCTATTGAGGTGCTTGTGGTCTAGAGAAAACCAACACTCTTCCTCTGTATTTGGCACAATCGGATCAATTTGCAGTACATTTACATGAACGGTGCAGCAACTGGTGGGTCAAAACAAAGTGGAGTGGGGTGAGAAGCTTTATAGTGCAGGTTCATAGGGGACAGAAGAGGAAGAATTGGAGCCTGGAGGTCTGGAAGAGCAGTTCTGTGTAACAGCAGGAGGGAACGGGGCCGAAATACACCTTGGGGACAGTGCTTGTAGTGATACACGATGGATGAGCAGGGAAAGGGACTGCACCTTGTTGGTGATCTGGGAACCAGAGGGCTCTGAGTGCTTTTTCCGAATAACCATCTGTTTGTTTCATTGATTTCTCATCCTAACAGCAGCAGTGCTGTGAGGCACGAGATGTTGGCTAAAGGTTTGGCCTGAGGGGGAAAGTGGTGGTTACTGAAGACCTGACCTCTACCTGGATGAACATGTGGGTCCTTTGCATTCAGGATTGCCAGAACTATTTTTGGGTCACGTATGGGGCGCTTAAATTCACCCTTTCTACGGCTCAGCTGCTGCGCCGTGTGCTGTTTTCTTCCTCAGCAATGGGAGACTTTAAGGAGCCACCAAAATAGTAAACTGAACGAATTATATGGAAATGATGCCATCACCTTCTCCTACTCTTTTAAGGCACGTCTTTGCAAATTTGTGAGTGGGAGGCAATGGGTTGAACAAACCCATTCTGAAACACGCTCGGCACCCGTGCGCTCCCACTCCGGTTCTCTCTCATTATGTCAGCTACAGTCGCTCGGCGGCAACTCCGGAAACTGTAGACATGGCTTGTTGCTTGCACAGATCTGCTGAGCTTTTGCTCACACGTTGCGTTCTTGTGATGGGAGACCCCAGAAGGAGCAAAATACTGCGTGTGATGCTGCCTTTGGGGAAGGGTCACCTTTACACCCAAAAGCTGGAGTGAGAAGTAGTAGAAGCCAAAATGTTCTTCATACAAAATGTGTGAAATAGGGGCTGACATCTTCCCATATCCTATTATCAAACCTGGTATAGAAGCAAATGCAGGTGAAGCACTTAACAACAGCTTCCCTGGCCATATCCCACATGTGGTTTTAAATCTGCGTCAGTTGGTGGTGGGGCTTCAGCAGCCATCAGAGAGTCAGAACTGCCCAGAACACCGAAGCATGGCAAACCCATCTGCTCTTCTTTTATTTGGAAGTATTGCAGTGTGAATGCAGTTTTTGCATTTCCGAATTTGCTAATTCATCCCGGAGTTGTTGCTTGAGGATTTTTTTTGATTTAAAAGCTTTGTTACACAATGGATCTTTGTTGTGGCTCTTAATCATTAACCTGAAAACTTTCCAAAAGGCTCGGAGAAAATGTGAAGCAGCTGACTGCTTCGGTTTTGTCTCTTGAACCAATTAAGTGGAGTAATAAAGTTTTCTCCAAAGTTGCTTTTTATTATCTTCCTCTGCTAAAAGAGTGTATGTTCATCAGCTAGAACCAATCAGTAAAGTGCAGATAAGTAGGTTACTACAAGCTGAAATCTTCATATCAAGCTGTCATTTGGTGCCAATGTGTAATGTTACTAATTCAATAATTCTGGGAGACTTAATTTTCAAAATTAGAGATGATGTGTGAAGGGCGATTGATGAGATGAAGTAAGATGTGGGAAGCTAAGGAGATGATCAGGATGCAAGCTGAAGCTGCTGTATGTGTTGGGGGAAGTTGCAGTAGGTACCAGCCAGAGGACAGCAGTGCTGGGCGGTGTTGCAGGGAGGTAGCCTGTCTTCGAGCTGAGTCGCCTGGAAATGCAGGAAAAAGGGAAATTTGAGTGATTTGGAGCCGGATAATTTGAAAGGATCACTTCAGTGCGGTTGCAGGATGCAAAGCCCACGTCCTCAGTGGGTGCACAGAGATAAATAGTGCCAATTTCTTTTCTTATTTCTTACAGACTTTGGAAGCTGAGATCTCTGGTCCATGTGTGTTTGTTGACCTGGCCCTACAAACCATGAGATGGCGCAAGGCAGAAAGGCACCTCCGAGTAATTCTCCTGGCCTCAGGGGATGGCAGAGGTGGAGATTGTGGGTGGGCAGTGGTGGACTGATAGCTTTAGCTGCTGTTCTCATCATCTCACAGCAGCACTCACGGTCTGTCTGTAATCGAGCCAGGCAATACTGGGTTACACAGAAGTCTTCTAGGGTCTTCTCGGAGCTCTTGGTTGGTGTTGTTAAAACTAGTAAGTTTGAAGGTAAGCCCTTCAGGAGATCAGGTCCTGGAGGTGCTCAGCACTTGTCTCATCTCCCCTAGTCCATTCCTGAGGATTTTATTAAGCCGCTAGAAAAGGGGGTTCGTGTTTGTAAGATTTCCTGTAATTGGCTCCTGCAAGAATAAATGTGAATGGATTTTCACAAAGGTCGCTCGGCACATGTGTAAAACAATGCAGACCTGATGATAACAGCGTTAGTGTAACATGATTCTGGCTAAAAGCTTATCTAAAACGCTTCCAACTCTGTTTATTTCTACGGTTACCTGCACGGGGCCGGGAGACGTACAGATGAAGAGCCGTGGTGTTAGCAACAGTTGGTGACCTGGTTATTGCAGGGCTCGCAGCCGGCATTTGCTCTGTTATTGCCGGACCGAGGAAGCAGCGGTTTGGTGCCCGGTGTGCTTTGTTGGCTGCCCTCGGCCTGGAGATGGAGGGTGAGCTCTTGCCCTTGAGAAAGCGGGCTCGTTGTAAACCTGGTCAGGTTTGAAATGAAGGCTTATTGGGTTGTGCTGCTCCTGCTCGGTGGTGGCATTAATGCGACTGACACTTGCCCACTTGTGCCCATCAGATGTGACTCGGGTTAGGGCACGCAAGCCTACGGTCACCCGCAGGGCAGCGGGGAGAAGCGTGTGGCGCATCCAATGCTGATCCTGGCCATCATGAGAGCTACAGCTAAGGCAAGCCAGAAATCTCCTTAATTTATCAAGAAATCCTTCAAACTTCTTCATGGGGAGGTGGCTCTCACTCCACCTGCTAACATAAGACGTGTCACGTTGGTTATTTTTGTTTGTTTGTGCTTCTTTCCATGGTGTGCGCAGCGATGCGATGCGGCAGCAGGAAGCTTTGGTGCCGATCGATCCTGCACGTGCTTGGAGGGCAGCTGGAGTTTCCACTTGGTGCTCCTCTGTTGGCAAACGCTGTGGTTTTGGCTGATTAAATATTTACAGTGGTGGCGTGACATGCTGCCTCCTTACTGGAACACATGTTGGTTGGTTTCTTTTTTTTTTTTTTTGAGCAAATGCTCCAAACAAACTTGATTGTTCCAAATAGGTGTAGTTTTGAACTCTTTTTGGCAGCCCTCTGCTTTTTCACCTGTGGGTGTCATGTGTCACCTTCAAGCACAAGTCTTTGCCCTCAACCGTCTGCCCTGAAGCCAGTTGGTTTCCTTCTGCCAGGGAATTTAAAATACGGTCTTGTGGCGTTTATGTGCCCGTGGAAAATAGCTGTGGATGCTGCTGAGGCTCAAACCATTCATAGATGTGCGGGGCTTGGGTGAAGCCAGTGTTTCTGGAGCGTCTGCTCTGTGTGCCAAAGCAGATTCATAGAAAACCGCCCTGGAAGCAGCATCAAATTCATATCGATGCACAGAGTCTGAGAAAGCCACTGCTAATGGGAAATAGATGCTGCAGTTAGGATGAAAACTGTTGAAATGCCAAAGCTGCCATGATTAAAAAACAAAACACAAGCAAAGCCATGAAATGGGAGGGAACAAAATGAAGAATTTATCAATACCAGGTCTCAGGGAGGTGTGAGAGAATTTTTCTGGAGAACGCAGTTTAAGGCGAGTTGTTGTTAAATGGTTTTTATCTGCAGTGAATGCTCAAATTGGAACAGCAGCTTACTCTCAGCATGTGCTGAGAAGCTGAAGTCTGAAGTATGCTTTTGTCTGTAATAACTGCAAGAATTAACTGTGCAGCTCGTCTTGACAGATGAAAACATGAATGGATCAAGTGCTGCAAACTGTCATTCAGCAAATTATGCTGCTTGGAAATTCTGATTTAAGCTAATGTCCCAATAATCTTCGATTCATAATTCATTTATAGCGTTTACAGGCATCCATGTTCCTCCTTCCAGTTTGTTCTTTTCTTTTGGTGGCAAAAAGAATTTAACTCAGGTATTCGTGACCAAGCTTCCAGTTCCTCACGTTCTGCTAAATCAGGGAGTTTTATTTCAGTTTGTGGTGCTTCTTTGGAGAAGTCCAGATCTGATTTCTGAACCTTTGTAGGGTTTCCAATCCCTGTGTCTCCTGCTTGCATCAGTGTGTCCAAAGACGACAATGTAGCTGAGAACAGTAAACGTAAATATCTCCGCTGAGAAGCAGTAGTCGAGTGGAATCTGTTTGAAGCAGATTGGGACTTGGCTGCTTTGTTAACCTAAAAAAAATCCCTGCTGCAGGACTGCCTGCATTTCTCTGTGGGCAGAGCTTTATTCTGAGTGTTTTGTTAGCTAGCTAGTTGTGACAGCGAGTCTTTGAGAGTGCCCTGAGAATTTCAACAAAATGGCTGCTTTCCTCGGGTTTCATTTATATCTGGGTATCAACAGGCTCGCTGCCCCGAGCTCTAGGCAATCTTCCTCGGCTTGACATGTAAAATTTAATAGGCGACTGCTATAAATTAGATCTGCTGTTTCAGCTTTCATCAAACCACATCTGAATGGAAATTGAACGTTTGAATGTGTTAGCTTTTCCCTAGTTTACCATCTGTTTCTGGCTGCTTTACTTCTTTTTCTCGGTAAACAGAAAGCACCCTTTGTAAAAGCCCGCTTCTTCGGCCGCAGCTCCGAGCCCGAGCGGTAATCCCAGCTGAGCAGCCTCGTAGCCTGTCCGTAAGTGATCTTTGTGGGGTGACACTCTCACACAGCAATCCTGGGTGAAAAATGAGAAGCCTGTCCAGTTTTGGGACAGAAAACATACTGGCACTGAGTAACCCAGCATCTTTTGGGAGTTAATTCCCCCAGGTGCCTGGAGCATGCCTGAGGTCTCTTAGCAGCGGCCATGCTGATGCAGGGCTGCAGCAGAACTGGTGTCAAAGCAGGGTTTTGGGTGATTTTGGTGCCATTTTAACCCATACACAACTGAGCAGGTGACAGGACATAGCTGCTCTGCAGCAGCTGGCTCCTTGGGGTAGGTGCGGACGATTTACCGCAACCAAAGCTGCTCCCCAGTAACTGGGAGAAGTGTGCACATGCCAGCAGTTAACGCTGAGCAGCTGTCACCCGGCTCCTTGCAGGTGTGCCCAGCCTTAAATTAGAACAGCCCTTAATGCTGGAGGTTTGTGCATTTGTGTTTAAGGGTGGCTTGCATTGTGTAAACCAAGCCTCTCATGGCTGCCTCCCTCCCTGCGTGCCACGGGCTGGATTACGTTGCTGCGCGCGCAGCCTGGGGGCAAGGGCAGAGCTGTGTTAATCCTCAGTGTCGCTGACCAACCAGTCAAGTTGTAAATACCCCGTCTTGGATGGGGCAAGCAGCTATTGGTGGTGGGAGCTTGTCGTGCTGCTGGTGTTTCCTTTTTTTAAAAAAACACCACTGAACAAATCCTGCAGTAGCTGAAGCCCACCAAGAGCTGCGTGTTTGCATTACAATCCACCCTGCCAACAGCGCTCCTCTCTGAAGTGTAATCCTATAATAACACACTGGTTTGTGTGCTGTCACAGTGGAAAAACAGCTTTTTTGTGTGTGTGACGCTGGGATGTTTGGGGCAGCTGATCAGGAGAAACTTGTCCTGCAGTGGCACTTGGTTGGGAAAATGGACAGGCCCCAAACGAGATGCTCCTGTTCTTCGCAGCCGCGCGTCCTTCGGTGAGCGGCGTTTGCTGGATTTGCCTTGCAGCGCTCGCTAATCACTGCAGAGCAATTGAGTTCCGTGTTAGCACAGCATAATTTACCCTCCAGAGCGGGGAGAACTTGTCTGTCTGCCTCCTCTGAATGAGAAAACTCAGGCTACTGCATCCGTCACCTAGCCTGCAAAGCAATTGATGGGTGATCCTTGAGGCCTTAATGCAGCAGCCAAGGGGGTTGCTGTAGCAGAAGTCTTGGGGTTAATTTAAAGCTCTCAGTTTTGTTGCTTGAGAAGTTAAGAAAATGTTGCTTTGTTGTGCATCCTTTTGGCAGATCGCTGGACCAAAGGATCCTTGTGTCTGAGGGAGCCGTGCGCTTTGCTGCCCGAAACGTACTTGTAGATCTGGAGCGCAGGCATGGGTGGTGGGCCCAAGGTATTAGATGGAGAGAGCTGTGCATGGCATGAGGCTGGTATGTTTAGTGGGTTCCGTGGTTTGGGGCAAGATTTGCTCTATAGAAATAGAGATTTATTTAAAAATAAATGTTGTACTGGCTATTTGGTGCAGGAGACTTGAGCTGCTTGGAGGTAGGGCTGCTGTGAAAAACTTTTTTCCTTTTTAAAGGGGGCTCTGTGCTGGCTTAGCGCATCTCCTGCATGGGTTACAGCTCCAAGCTTACATCCACATCGCATGTGAGTCGCATGTGAGACCTGTTCAGAGGGGGACTGGGGCCGTGTTCACAGTAGGGAGTGGTTGGCAGTGCTGGCTTCTGGGTTTTCGGCTGCAGACTGACCATCACAGCTGCTTGTGGGGCTCCACTGGATCATCTAACCTTTTTAAAGTGGTTTTGCTTGGGCTTTTTAAGCTGGAAAAATTTCTTAATTTGGCCTTAAACAAGCCATGTTGGCATTAATAAGAGTAAGAAGAGGCTGAAGAGGGAGAGGATCATCACTTTGTACAGCATAAACTGCAAGACTAGTTCTTTGTGCTCAAATTTTGACTTTGGGGCTTTATTTCAGGGAACATGTTTGATGCTGTCACTGCTGGAAGATGCTGTCCCGCTTGTCCCAGGCTCCTTATTCCTGCCCGCTCCCTTGTGCTGATGCAGCTGTCTGTGTAGGCAGGCAATAAAGCAGAGGGTGAGGAAGGGGTGGGACTGTTGCTTTGGGCAGCAGTGTTGGCTTCTGGCAGCTTCAACTTGTAGCTATAGCCTGCGGACTCAGAAAAGCACATTGCTATTTCATGTCCTACTTTTCAACAGCTTCAGAGTGTCCATTGAAAATTTGCCCTCAGGCAAGCTTCCATTTTGGTGTTGAATGGCAGAGGACGGGCACCCATTCTTAGGGTGCTTGCAGTTGCGTGTAAATGGTCCTCGGCCTGAGCCGAGACAGCTCGGATTTAGGGAGCTAGGGCACAGTGCTGGGGTGTAACAGAAGCTACGTGGGGTTTCATCTCGTGTGCCCAAAGCCTTGGCTGAAGATACGGGCATAGCTGGAAGAAAAACTTGAGTAAAGTGAAAATTGGCTTTTATTTGTAGTGGTGTTTTTGACCTTTCCAGGCTGTATTTCTTTGTGTTGGATAATTACATAGTGCTTTTGAACCTCGGGGTGCTTTGGGATCGCCTGGAGACTTCATGGACATCGTCACCTTATGGCTGATTACTTTCTGGGCGAGTTTTCAGCCCAATGTTTGGGGGTTTGAGGTTGGGACAAATATGGAATATTCTTGTTCTGCAAATACTGTGCAGGAAAAAATGGCAGGGTAGATGCCACAGTGAGCCCTTCCCGCATCTGAAGGGCATCCTGGGCTCACACTGCATGAGCACATGGGACATTGAGATGGTGGGGCTTGGGCATCTGTTGTGGCAGCAGTAGCTAACCAGTTCCTGAAGTCTTCGGCTGTACTCTCGTTGTGTAGATGTTTTGCTTTAGAGATGTGTTGTGGTTTTTGTTAATTTTTTCTATCTGTCAAGACAAACTTTTCCAGTATGGGCTGACAGAATTTGTGCAGGCAGTCCGTTATCAGGCACGCTGTTCTCCCTATCTGCTTTTTCAGAACTCTGCTTGGGATCCTCACGATACAATATCAGCTTGGTAAACAGTTTTACTCAATTATTCTTTTTCTTTTTTTCTCCAGAATCCAGCGACTATCACTCGAATACTGCTTAGCCATTTCAACTGGGATAAAGAGAAGCTGATGGAGAGGTAAGCAGCCACACTTCACGTCGTACCCGCAAGAAATGTTTATTACTGGATTAGTGTGAGAACGGACGAATGCAGTGTGTGTGGTAGGAGAATCTCTTGTGTAAGCTCTGGATGTTTCCTCCTCCAGCAGCTCTTACTGGCTGAGTGACTCCTTGGTTTAATATTAATAATGCCTTCAAGACTTGAGAAGGTTTGGAAGCTAGTTACCACTTGGAGCGGTGGGTGCGTTTCAGCTTCAATACGTAGAGCTGCTGGATTTTTGCAGACTCTGGACTAAAGCAAGCAGGAACAGATTCCTGTTATCTCGCAACTGTTTTGGGTTTGGATTTAGTTGCTTTTACATCTTATCCTAGCATGCATGTTCCTGACTTGATTATTCTTCAGTCTTGCTGAGACCAAACTCATCCTGACTGATGAGGGGTGCTGGTAAACTGCATCTGCCTTCCTGGTCTTTGTTTTGCAGCGCTAGTTTTCTCCTTTGGAGGGTGTGTGCGTAAGTAACGGCTGGAGTTTTGTCTCTCCCTCTGAGCAAAGTGTTTTATGGCTGCTTCTCTTATTTGGCTCTTAGCTCTTGGAAGGTGTTGCTGGTAAAGGTGCTTTCTAGTTTGTGTCTTACAGTGGAGGTCAAATCTACCTGCAGTGGTAATGTACCTTTAAAAAAAAATTTCTATGCCAGTGCTGCTGTTGAAGAGTACGAAGGACCTGGAGAAATCAGTTTCCTTCAGAAGCCCGTGGAGGAATTAGGCTGGACCAGAAGGAGCAGTAAAGGCAGCATGGTGACTTAGGGTGGTTGCAGTCTCTGCTGGTCTTTACACCAAGAGTTAGGAGACATGGTTGGGTCAAGGGGTGAGGGCAGAAGTCTGTGCATCTGTAGGGTTGTTTCGTTATTCAGCTTCTTCTCAATTACCATTTCCTGATGATCAGGGCAGGAGAAAGCAGGGTGCTTTGCGCTCTGCGGAACAGTATGCAGCAGGAGTTGGTAGTCCTGTGAGCTGGACCCCTACCAGTTAGCAGCCTGGAGCTCTGTACCGTGGGTGGAGGCAGGAACTTCCACGCGTGGTCATTTCAGGGCTGTCTGACTGACTATAACTGTTAAGCATTCTGCCTTAGTTCCTTCTGTATAACTTCTCCCCCTTCATTTTTTTTGTTTAAGCTTCTTGTGCTGGTTCTTCAGGCTAAAGTTCACTCTCCTAGGCTATCTCCTTCTCACTTCGAGATATCTCTGCCTAAGTGTACTGAAATATCATTCATTTATTCAGAAGACTTCTTTTTTTCCCCATTCTCACCGAAAGCTTGTTAAGGCTGCCATCCACTTAAAAAAACAGTTGGCCTGTGGGTTTTTTTGAAGGGGGGTGTCAGCCACTTCTTTGCAAGGTATTATTGTTAAAGGCTTTTACAATTTGCAGCCAAAACATTTTAAGTAAGTGTAAATATTTACAAAGTCCACAGGTAAATATTTACTCTGGGTACATATTCATTAAAATACTTATCTTAATTCCATAGGATCACCCCTGTGAGTAATGTAATACGTGGCCCTTGCTTATGCAGAGCTATTGCACACGAGCTGCAGTTTCGGTGCAGGTACCCTGCTGTACTAGAAAAACATTAAAACGTTTTCCCTCGAGGAGCTATTGCTGCTTTCTGTCATCTCTTCACCAAATGAAGCCGTCTGCAGCCCTCCGCTGGCACCCAGCTGCGTGAAACAGGAGCGGGATGCTGGGGCAGAGGCTGGGGGATGGCTCGTTGCAGAGGGTTGAGGAAGACTCTGCGATTGCTGCAGTATTAGATGAAGGTGAGGGTGGGAGGCGAGTGGTCATGAGCTAGCTGCAGATTGTGTCTTTTTGTCGAAGTGGAGGATTTTGCTAAAATAGATGCTTTGGAAGTTTTTCCTATTTAGACAAAGAGGAGCTGATTAAGCCCAAATCTAGACTTGGTTAGTCTTCCAAAATAAAGATGGTTTTTGAGTCTGGCTTGGCTTTGTGTGTTTCCAGCAAATCTTAGGGCAGCATTGTGCTACTGTCACCAAGCAGAAAAACACGACTGACTGGGAAGCATCCACAGTGAGTGGAGAGGCGTGCTGTAATCGGGCAAAAAGTTTGATTCAAACTCCTCCAATTCAGAAGCTCCTGCAGTGTGAATGGGTTTAATGCTGGCTAAGGTGTAATGTTTGGGTGCAGTTTGTGGTAATAGCTGTCACACCAAGTCTGAGCTCGAACTCAGTTGCTTAATGGCGTGTGTTTACAGACCTAGGCAGTGCCTCTCGTACCTTAGCTCATTGTGAATCAGCATGACCTGCCGGGCAGCCCGATCGGACTTCGCCTGCAGGAAAGCAGATAAACCAAGTGGCTTTTTTCTGATAAGTGCCGAGTGCTACCAGGTCTGAGCTCGTGAGATGAAAATGTTCATGTTTTAATACGCACAAACCTCTTTGTTGCTTTGTTGTATTGTTATGCATGTTTTTAATAAACAGGTTGTTATGGTCTGTGACAGCTTTGTCATGGAGTAATTCCCTGGAGTTACTAAGAGGGCAGATATGTTACAGGTGTTTATTCCACCTCAAGTGAGGTAATATCCACAGTTCAAAAGCTGCCCTATCCGCTCCTGAAGTACTAATTATTTGACTGGCTCTGAAAGCCAAATTGGTGTTTTGGGGTGGGTTGGCTTGAAGGATAGAAGTGGGTAGTGGAGGAAATACTCCAGCTTCTGAAGTGTTGCACGTGTCTCAGAGAAGGATGTTATTGTCTTGAAGAAAAGCAATTCCTGAAGAAAAGCAAGTCAGCATATAACCAAGGGCCCAATTTGGGATACAGAGAGAGATTTGAGGTCCATCATAGGTGCTTCTTGGTGGCTGCATGTCTGCATTCCTCTGAGCAGAGGACAGATGCTCAAACAGCCTCGGTGGCTTGGCTGCTAGCCCAGGCTGCCTCTTCCCCTTGCTTTTGGGATCCCCCTCCTGGCTGTAGGTGCCTTCATGCCTCCCTCCTTTCCCTTGGGCATGTAAGTGCTTTAGACTACTCAGCAGGGCTGAACAGGTGAAGAAATTATTGCTTACGGCCAGCTTTTTGGTGCGAAGGTATCTTTTACTGTGAGTGTGCTGATTTTCTGACATTCACAAATACCCTTTCAATAAAGTAAATAACCCAAAGTGTGTACTAGGAGCTTTTTTTGAGTGGAAAGGGTTTTTGTATTGAATACTCCCTGGGATGGAATTTGATTATGTCTAGAAAATTGTTATTGGGCAGTTACCAGCAGCGGTGTCTGTAGAGATGGATGCTGTTTTGAGTAAATAAAGGAGTCGACAGCCTGATCCCTCTACCAACAAGACCTGATGCTATTATGGACTTGGTTTTGGTAAGCTAAGAAGAAATTCTAGAAGAACATTAAAAGAATTTTTGCTGTGTGGCTGATGAGTTTAAAGTGGCAGAGAAAACATCTTGGTCTGTAATGAAAAGAATGAACATCAATAACTGGCTCTATTAGTTTTGCAGTCAGCTGTATTGAACAAAGTCTACTGCTGAACAGACCACAACACTTCGGGAATGGCCTAAGTGCTGGAATTACTGAATTTGTGAAGAGAGAAGGAGGGGAATGTAAGGGATTTAACACAGAGGGGTGTTAAAGATGCTGTGCTCCTACCTAGGATGGAAAGGAGGACCAAGCTACCAAGAAGCAACCCTTTGGTAGTGAGAGGTCTAGGGATGGTGTGGGAATACTCAGAACCCAGGCTCGGTTACTTGGTAAAGCATCCACAGCCAAGAGAATGAGAAACTAGGGTAGAGGAACACTCTACAGTGAGGATATGGTGCAGAACCTGTGCTATCAGTAAGAACAAAATGAACCTTTGGGTTTCCTTTGAGAAAGGACCGTTGCCACATGGCTAAGGTGAAAGAGGAGATTACTGCATCTGCAGTGGAAGCAAAGCTCAGGGCCCTGTAGGTGAGCGGGGAGAGGAGCGGAGGGTGAAGGGGGTGGGATAAACTGGAGCCCCGAAGGAGAGGAGACAGAAGTAAAGGTTTTTTCTCCCATTTTTCTCCCAGGTTTCCCAGCAGAGATGATGGCATGCAGCTGTATGATATCAAATGTGGGGTATGCGTTATGGGTACAGGGATTAGGAGGGTGTGCGTGGAGTCCCTTTGCTCAGAAGGCAGGGGTAGTAGACCAGATGGGACGCATTAATAAGTCCCTTATCAATTAATTTGGGGATGAATGTTTGTTAAAGTGTTAATGAGTGACTTGGCACAAATCTGTTAGGAGGCATTTGGCTCAGAGGAAGATCCAGACGTCATATGGGGGAAAAACAGACAGCCGGAGGATCCTAGCGATGGAAGTAGTACAAAGTGTCATGATGGGTCTCGTCAGCACAGAGCTGGAAAAGAATCTGGGATTTCAAGTAGGTTGAAATGGAGCTGCTAGCATGAAGGAGCTCTGCAGAAAGGTGGGCACCACTCAGGAGGCACTAGGTGGACACCTGCAGGAGAAATCCAGGTGAATTTGTATGAGAGCGCAGTGATAACTTGCCAGGACTGCATTTGCTTTGGCCTCCTTGGATTTGAGAAGGATGAATGGAGGTGGAAAGCAGCAGTCTGCTGGGGTGGTTGGGGAAGTGGGGAGGTGTCATGCAAGGAGCTGAGCTGTGGTGCCAGGAAGGGTGCTGCAGCATCCATCCCCCAGTCCCTCAGAGGAAGAACATAGAAAGGGCAAAGGAGGAACTTTGGGCGTGTGGTTTATGCTGATGTTGGAACAAGTGGGGAAAAAAGATGCGGTGGCTGAAATTAGGAGTCATCCCTAACCATGGAAGGGGCTGGAACAGTCTTGTGGATGGGCAGCAAGTGCCTTGACATAAGAAGTGGTGGAGCTGCTGGAGAGACATGGTTGGACTTTGGAGTTCCCATTTCAGTTGTATGTTTTCAGGTATTCGTAGGCATTTCTTAGAGTTCATGTTCCCTTGCAGCAGCATTTTAAGTCTGAGATGCGTGCGTACGTGCAAATAGTTGTGGAAATCACTTGCTCAGAGCATCCTGGCACAGCAAAGAAAGTAAATGCATTAAATGCAAACAGCCTGTGGGCCCAGCGTGGAGGAGGAGTACCCAGTGCCCTGTTTACCTCGACATCAGTAAGGTTAATGTCTCATTCCCTCTATGGGGAAAATAGGGAAAGCCTGGGAAGGAGGTGGCTGTTGTGAGTTGGGTCCTGCTGGTATTTAGAGGAGATAGGCAACTCCAGGTGAAAAAGCAGCTGCTGGCAACTTCTGTCTGTGTTTGTTGGTGTTGGGCAGTAGGTGTGGTGGCTCAGAGTAGCTTTTTCAGAGACCTTATAAGAATGTAGCTAAAAAGATGAAAGTGCTAGAGCGTTCCTGATGTGGTTATGCGCTTAAAAACCAGCTCACTGTTACAAACATCGCCGCTATTTCCATAAGCGTTGAGCTGACCAGGAGTGCCGGTCTTGTGGTTGCATTGTAAGATTTGTCTTTAAAACTCTTTTCTTTGCAAACATCCCACCCTGCTGTCCGTCTGCTCGTTTTGGGCAGAGGATGTCCTATGCTGATCACCCTGCAGGTAAAAACAGTTTCAATGATGGAAACTTTTTGTAGGGTTAATAATTATCCATTATAAATATGGTGTATAATGGGACTGCACTGAATTCACTTGCTAAAGTTTTCTAGATAAAAGTAACCCTGAAGGCAAGCAAAATACCTTGGGTAAACCAAATCCCTGAGCTAACGCTGAAGAGCAGCAGCAAAGCCCTCGTGCATGCTGCAATTCCAGACTGCGCCAATACAATACGTTCAAAATTCAGCGCCTTGAAAATTCAGGCGTAAAGTATGTGAACTGCATCAAGACGCTTATAAAACAGCCGTGAACCATTTTTGCGTGGCACGTTGCCCCGTTGCATTCATGATTTTAAAGCCATTGCAATCAGGTGGTTTGGCAGGAATGCCAAAATACCGTGTTTGTTTGCAATGGGATTGGAATCATAGGATTGGAGTGGCAGTAGCTGAGCATTCACTGATGGGAGACAGGAGACCTTTTCTTAACTCTTCAGAAACAGGTTTTCCCTCTAAGAAAGAATTAACCCTTTAAATCAGATCTTGTTGGTAGATAGAGCTGTACGAGAGCTGCTGCAGATCTGGGACTTTCTGGGAATACTGCAGGATAAGACCCCTCTAGCAAGAGGCCGTTTGGTTAGGTGATGTATGTGTGCCTAGTCCCAGATCTTTGAGAGCCACCTGGTAAATTCTCACCCTGGCAGAAAGACTTGGTTGTCTTCTATCTGTTGGTGGACAGCAGACTTTTTTTTTTTTCCCTGGTCTGTGAGGAGTTTAAAATATGCCTTGTAAAGAACCTTTAACTTCAGTCTTGCCTGTGTGCTCTGCTATAGGGACAGTTGCTGGGACTAAATTTGCTGCTCTTAAATGCGACTGTGCTAAGATCAAATGTGTGTTCTCTTGGTTTTTGTTGTTTTTTCCCTTAGGTAGGTGCCACTTTATTTGGATTTAACTTGATGATGGAGGAAGGGAGGGGAACGACTTGTTTACTGACATTGAAAGGGGGATGTTCATGCAGGCAAGGTTAGCTGGTTAATTGTCAGATTTGATTAGTTCTGTGCAGCTGCTGCAGGCTGCAGGAAGGCGTGGTGTGGTGTCTTGGTATCAGGAAGAGGCCGACTTGCCTGCTTGTGGCTCTTTCCAGTCTGGCCCTGCACCAAGGTGAAGAGCTTTCTGTAAGACACTGAACCAAAGCAGTGCTTTTTTTCCTTAAGGGGGGAGTAGGAAATAGCAAGTGGTCTTTCATCTCTCCCCCCCCACACACACACACCAATTTTATGTCCTCCCTTCCCTGACCTTTGGAACCACTGCAAACCTGGAATTGTATTTTCTTAGGATCTGGTTAAAATATCTCTGAATTGGCTGGAGGCAGCCGATACTTCAGTGGCTAGGGTTTTAGCCTGAAATGGCTAGGGTTTTAGCCCGAGAGGAGGGCCGTGCGTTCTCTTTGCAGGCACGGATGTAGGCAAGCGCTCGGTGTGCAGCTGCAGCCTGCTCTACCTGGAGATGGATGAAGGGCCTGATCTCATAGGTGCCTGCCCAGCAGCCGTTGTTCCCAAACTCTGGAGATGCTTGGAGCATGTGAAATGCACTCCTGCAGTTGCCTTAATTGGACATCAGTGAACATGTGTAAGCGCTCCATCAGCTGAACCAAGCGTCTGATCCTGCTGGTGCGTTCCTTCCTGGAGAGAAGTGCTGAAACCAGAGTCAGGACCTCTCTGAGACACTTCACATAAATGAGCACGCTGAGGAGAACACAAAGCAGAGGAGCTAGGGACCTGTTAATTCTTGCGTGATGACCGATTGCTGTTTTCTGCCGCCTCCTTAATGATTTTGCGATTAGAATGTTAGCAAGAAATGGAAGGTTGGAGCTGAAAAGAGGACTGAACCTGAGAAACCTGTGCTTTAGGAAGGTGCCCTGATGCCTGGACTGTGAAGTCAGATGTTCTTGTGCCAGTTGTCTGTCTTGGAGCTTTAATGCAAAGCAATCTCTTTGAGAATTATGAATTACTTGAGGAGTTGAAGGTACCTGAATTTTCAGGAATATGCAATTCAAGCCCAAACCTCTGACATTCTGGATTTGTCTAATAGACACCTCTGTGGCCAGGGAAGTGTTGTGATGTCGGTGAAGAGCTTGTTAAAAGAAGTTGATATGTGTGGTGGTTTTTTTTTTTTTGAAGCATTAAAACCAACCTTGTACATTTAACTGCTAAATGGAAATTGAAAAGTGGCTTAAAGGGAAGGGAGTTACATTTTCATTTTCTTCCGTGTGTCATGCAGGTACTTCGATGGCAACTTGGAGAAGCTCTTTGCAGAGTGTCACGTAATTAATCCCAGTAAAAAGTCTCGAACGCGCCAGATGAACACAAGGTCATCAGCCCAGGATATGCCTTGTCAGATCTGCTATCTGAACTACCCAAACTCGGTGAGTACGTGGCATCCAAAGCAGTTTCTGATGGGTAACTCCCCCAGTTTTGCTGTCTGAAACTCAACATTTTGAGCACTTCTGTAAGGACTTCTCCAACAGCACTTTAGAAAAGCGTTTGAAAAGGAACTGAGGTTTCATTTTTTGATGGAATCTTCTTATCTGTAGTATAAGACATAGAAAACTGTTCAAGATGGTTTCTTAATACAATAAAGTGTCTTGTGTGCTGCAGTTGATCTGAGTAATACAGCAGGGACCAAAGAACTCAGTAATGCTTTTTGTATTCTCTTTAATTTTTACTCTGTGGTTTGACAAACTTTTTTTTAAGCAAACCTCAAACAGTATTAGTTTTCCTGAAGTGGCATTGTATTTCAAGCAGAAGGACTATCCTTTCTGTAAAAACCTTTGAGGATGCTGGGTTCTGCGCAGTGGTGTAGTAAAGTTACTCAGAAAAAAGCAAGCGGTGGATTCAAAGGTCAGATACCAATTGAGACGTGCAAATAAATGGCAGGCGAAAAAAAAGTAGAAAGCATGACAGGCAGAGCGATTTACTTAAATAGAATGGCAGGGCAGGAAACAGCTTATAATAGTAAATCATGATGCAATACAGTCAAGCTAGAAAGTTCAGAATAAAACTAGGTGGGACTAGGAATAAAAGTTGTGCTCTTCAGAGGAAATAATGGGTATTATTTATTGTGCTCCCACGATACCTAGTTACTGGAAGAAGATTAGGGTAGAAGGGCTTGTTGGGGCTCTCATTCAGACTTCTGGTTTGTGTTAAGATCGGTGATAGTGCTGCTTTTGGGTAGCTATTCACAAACACTAAGTTTGGCGTAAGTGCTGATGAGAGGTCCAGGCTTTTACCCTGTTTTGCTCAGGCAAGCAGCTTGCTGTTGACCTTCCTGGGGCAGAACACAGTGATGGGCGATCCGGGAAGAAAAGGAGATTAGTGGAAAAGCTCAGTCATGGGAGTCCAACAGTGGCTTTGCCAAAAGGCAGGGTGCTGACATAGGTGAGGAATTCTTTTATTGGAACTTACTGTTCCTGGTGGAGCTGTTCTGATCCTCCAAAACACCGTGACATCTGCCTGACCTTTAAGAGGAAAGCAGCCCATACATAAGACTTCCACTCTTGCTCTGGGTGTGTTTATGAGCTTGCTTTTCAGCAATAATGGAAACCATTATGAGCTTTGGGTTTTATGAGTAGCCATGAATGAAGGGCTCTTGCTTCCATGACCTCGCTTGCCAGCCTTTTCCTTGCTCTGGAGCAGGCAGAGCGAAGCAAAGCCCAGTTTGAGGCAGCTGAGATGCTCAGTGTTAAGATCGCTGTTGCTCTTGGGCCAGTAACCACAAGCCTTTATGCATCTCCTTTTAAGCTTTGTACATGCTTACAACTTCCTTTTTAGAGAGTATCTGCAAAGCAGAATCGTTGCTTGCTTTGTATAAAGAAGTGCTTTTAAAAAGCAAGACATGTTTGAGAAATCTGTCTATCCCTCTACCTTATGCTGCAACCCTGCTGTGTAATCACTACAGGCTTCTCCATGTTAGACGGTGAGGAAATGACTTAGGATCTGCAGCATTTTTGATGAAAACAGGAGAAGGACTGAGGGGCAAAACAGGGGGAGACCTCCTCAGTTGTCTTAACGTCCAACTCCAGAAAAGGTCCTTTTGGAGATTTCAAGCACAGGTTTTATGACATTTAATACGTATTATTTACCTTCTTTTCAGTGTAATTGCTGTGCTGGACGGGAGCAGTGTGCCCAGCACTCACACCTGACACACTTACGCTGCCTGGGAAGCGTCTTTCTTGCTGCTGGAAAGAACTGCACAAAGCACACTGATTCTTGCTTTTGTAGTTCGAGTAGATCATAAAAATAGCAGTGGCCCAGTTATTAGAAGAGCCCTTCCCTAACTGGAGCAGTGAGGTGTTACAAGGGAGCAGGGGTTTCTCTGAATTGTTAGTGTTGATTAACGAGAGACAACTGAGGGGAACCTCTCTGTCTCTTTGCTGTATCCAGGAGGTGGAAGCACAGGGAAATTGATGCTCACGGCTGCTTCTGTAAGGGGCTGTGGTGTCTCTGTGTCTAAGGTGACCGTAAGCCATCTGCTTTGAAGTCTGTTTGGAAGTGGTTTTAGTCAATGTCAATTATAAATTCTAGGATAAGTTATATTCAATACCTGAGTCTCCGTGAGCCGATGTCAAGTCCCAGTAGTTAGTGCAGACAAAATCCTTTTTGGTGAAGCTGGGAATTGAGAGGGTGGTGGCTTTGGCCACCTCCTCTCTTGCATCTCATCCTTCAGATCCCATTTGAGTGGAAAGCTGCCAGGCTGGGGGTGTTTGGGAGACATCACGCTGTTGTGAAACCGTTCTGAGCACACACAGCTAACGTAAGGCTGTGCTGCCATCCTTACGGACCTAAAGAAAGCCCGAGCGAAGCTGTCACGGTAAGCGCATCCTGCAGCAGCTGGTCCCTCCTTTGGTGGGCTTGGTGCTGCTAGGACAGCGTGCTCGTGCCTGGCATCCCAAGAAATGTAGATGATGAGTATAGGTGGGGTGACAGCAGAGCTGTTCCCTGAGATAATGTGCTGTGCAGAACGCGCTGTTACCCCTTTCACTCCTTTCCTGTTGGTCTTTTTTGCTTGCTCCTTTGACATCTGCTGTCAGCTTGGCCAAAAATAATTGGGAACTCCCTCAAAGTAAAGAAATGAGTTAAAAGGTGCTCTGAGTTCTTTGCAGCTTGGGAGGAGGTGTGGTGGCCCGCCTTTTATGCGGGCACGTAGCACATGTTTTCACTGCCTGTGTTTTTGCCACACTCCCCTTGTGTGCTTGCTGCAGGAGCATTTAGGTTTGTTAAGGGGTGATCCCCTTGTCCCTGCTTTCTGTCCATGTGGAGAAGCCTTAATTTGAGGCAAAACTGATGACTTTAGGCTGGTTATGTGCTGTTAATAGCTCAAAAAGTCGCACAAACCATGAGACTTTTCAGCTGTAACCCTGCACCTCCAGGGGACGTCATTTGGTCACTGCAGCATCTGTGGAGAGCATCAGATGCCTTGTTAGCCCATTCAAAAACTGGCAGCAAATTTCTTTTCCAGCCTTGAGGCGTTAGTTACCTTGGCCACGTAGGTACCTGTGGCCAGTCTCCCTGACACAACACACAACTCCGATTTGCAGAGGGGCCGGGTGCCTGTCTCCATTTCCACCCAAAACACAGCCAGATGCTCTCAGCTCCTTGCTGACCGCTCAGGCCAGCTGTCACCATCCTCCTGCCGCCGGTATGTGCTCTCTGGCAGGGCCGTGGGGCTGGCACGCAGAGTCCTGCAGCCCATTTCCAAGCCTCAGGTCCAAACCTGTGCCGCTGCTGATGGTAGGGGCGCCAGCCAAGCGTGAATCAGAGAAAAGCAAGGCCGTGGGAAGAAGGTGCTGAGGAGTGCTGTGCAGTCCCAGCGTGGTAGCAGTGGAAGACGAGTGTAAGCTGGTGTTGGATGGGCAAAATGGGCAATGTGAGTGATGACTGTCATCTTGAGTTTTGCATGGACAAGGAAGCTGTTTAGGGAGAATGCTTTTTCAAAATGGACTTCTCCTTTTCGTGATGAACAGCATCCTGCTGCTGGTTTGGGCTGTTCTGCAAACAGCTTTCCTTCGTTTACGGAGGTGCATCCAAGATGATGACATCTTGTGGTGGAGCTCTTGTTTTATCTGCAAGTGAGTTTGAAAAGCTCGGCCGTCACCTGCATAGCACTACGAGGGCACAGTTTCAAATACAGCTTGTCCCTGCCCCTGGCTCTCAGTGTAAAGTAACTTTTAAGATGACCTTAGAAAAGTGACTTAGTTTCAGTCCTTGCTGAGCACCGTGTGCTCCTCCACCCCTTGTGTAACCGCTCAGTCCCAGATGGTATCTTGACACACTCCGTGTAGATGATGCATTCACAGGTGAAGCTGTCCTTGTTTCTGTCTGCAGCTGCTTATCAGAGAATTTTATTTAGTAATTTACACCTGCCAATTAGGATCTGTAGTGTCCTCATCAGATGAGCATCTGGGTTTCAGAGGGAAGCTTACCAAGCAAGTTGGCAAACTTTGTGCGCGCATTAAAACCATAAGTGGGCGCGTTTTTATTTCTGTTGTTCAATGCTTGCTGATCACTTCTTGTTTCCTGTACAGGAGGGCGGTAAATTAGTGCCTGCGCATAGCAGGTAGGCTTGTTCTGGGAATTAGGGGCAGCACCCATGTGCTGCAGCAAGCCAAGCGGACAAACAGGAGGCACGACTCATCATATAACTGACCTGTTTGGTGGTGCTACGTTTATTTTATTGAATTCCCAGAGTAAAACAAGGGGAGAGCCGTTTCATGCTCCTAAGATGAGGATCAGTGTGAATGGGCAGGCAGGATAGAAACATCAGCCACACCTTTCCTTGCTGCTAGGGCTGGGGATTGAAGTCTGGCTTCGAAAGTGTGTCTAGAGCTGTGTTAGCGATGCTCCGTGGTGGTGGTAGAAAATAAATACTAGAGGCTCAGGTTTGGTACAGGGGATGAGGGATGCAGTAATCTGCACAGCATCGAGAAGGCTGGAATACATGATAAAATGCCCCGATGTCTGTGTTCTTTGTCATTGCAGTACTTTACTGGCCTAGAGTGTGGACACAAGTTCTGTATGCAGTGCTGGAGTGAATATTTAACTACCAAAATAATGGAGGAAGGCATGGGACAGGTAATACGTCAACTCGTACACCTCATGACTTCTCAACATTCTGTGTACTGGAGAGGAGGGGGAAGGAAGAATCCTTCACTAAAGTTTGAAAAAAAAAAACAAAAGAGCAACAGTTAAAACTACAAACCTGTAAAAACTTTGGGGGCTGTAGTCTTTGCCATGAGTGAAGCTGAAGGGAAGCTTAGTTTGTAAATCTTTGCTCTGGATGGGAGAAATCGTGCTGTGCAGGGTGGCACATTGGGATGTGATGATAAAGTCCATCTACTATTTTTGCTGTGGGTTGGAGTGAAGTCTGTTGCCTTGGAATTCTTTGTGATGCAAAAAAAAATAAGATAAACACTGTTCTTTTTATGACCTTTCTGTTTTTTCAGACCATTTCATGCCCTGCTCATGGCTGTGATATCTTAGTTGATGACAATACAGTTATGTAAGTATGATGAGTTGCTACCTCTTGGCTTTCTTTTCTTTTTTCCATTTTGTTATTCATGTGCTATTCAAATATGTACTGGCTTATAAAAAGCTGGGTAGAAGCTTAAGGCACTAGGGAGGTTGGCGCTGAAGTGTCTATTTTGATTCTGGTATGTTTCTTAACTTCCCGTTTAGGTCTGAAAAACCCGTGCCCCAGTACTTGGAGGAAAGACTCCTTGACCAGTTGGGTCATCGAGACAGCATAATAAACATCAGGCAGTCTTTCTAAACCCTGTTTAACAGCTTTGTGCATTTTGTTTCCTTTGATTTATGTAGGAATTTGACTTCCTACCTAGGTCAACCCACTGGTTCACCAGGTCCTATAGCTGTAGTTACTCTGTGAGTCAGAGGAAGTCAGTCCTGTGTACAGTCTGAGGTAGGGGATGTTTTATGCCCTCTGATAGAGAGCAGTTGACCCTCAAACATAAGATCTGATTAAACTGGTATGTCAACCTGTGTCACTTAGCTTATTAAGTTGTCTTGCTGAAGGATGGCTGCTTGCACAAGGCGAAGCAGTGAATTCCACAAGCTTCCTCCCCTTTTATGCTGTGTGATGTTACTGCGTGAGTAATATCCTTCATAATGCTGAACCTTGATTAAGTTCATTTTGATTCTTCATGCTAAAAAGCATCTAAATAGAAGCTCGTTCTCTTACCTTATTCCTTCCTTCCTGAAGTCTGACTCACTCATTGATATTAATTTGCTGTTTTTTCTATCAGTTGCTTTCAGACGAGTGATTTCCCATATCCCTCTGCACCAGTGGCTCTGTTAGTCATAAAGTGTAGGCTGAAGAGAAGTGGAAGTAGCTGAAATATCCTCGTGCCCCGTTGAGGGGTGGTTTGTGGAGTTCAGTGGGTGGAAACCGAGCCGAAGTTGGCATCTCTTGAGTGACTTGATGGAGATTTTTGTTTACTGGAGTCTGAGCTCGACTTGTGGTGTCACACGCTCTCAGCAGGAAATCGCTCGAGGGCGTTCCCGATTGCAGCTCTCAGTGAATGAGATGTGCTTGGGGGTCCCTTCACATAGTCTAGCTGGGGGTCTTCAGGTCAGTGGAGGCTGTGGTGGCAGCATTAGAAGGGGGAGGAAGAGGAAGATGGAAGCATGTGCTGTGCCCCACCTAGAACCGATAAGGATAGCTGGGACTTTAGGCAGTAAAACAAGCAAGTTCTCCTTGTTTAAGTGAAATGTTAAATGCAGAGGTGAAAACCCTCCTTTCCCTCCTCTTATGGGGGACACCTGCAATTTCTGGGGGGAGGGAAGGGGCATTTTCTGTGAATGCTAGTGCTTTGCCTGAAAAGCAACAATGGTGATCTGCAGCTATTTTACAAAATGGCAGGAACAAAGATGTAAGTAATACCATCTGGAATCTGCACCCCCTCCCATGTGCTTAGTTTTTCTCTTTTTAAGTCTTGTTCTTTTTACGAAGTCTCCAGCTCTAGAATTCCAAGCTATAGAAGCCGAAGAGTAATGTGCAGTGTGGAGAGACATTAAAGTTTCCTTATCCATCAAATCAGAGTAGATAGGCCAAGCTATTCACTTACTCCCTTCTTGGTACTTTCCCTCAACAAGGCAGTACATCTCCAAGTTGTATTCTCTCCGTACAAGTCCAAATTGAGCAATTCAGATGAATTTCCTTGATTTGTGAGTCTTCATCTTCAGCTAGCAGATTGCTAGCTCTCCTGCTCCTGCTCTTCCTGCTGACCTTAAGCAGGAAGGCTGCAAAGACCCTTGGGCTCTTTTGAGACCTTCAGATTGGCTGAAGGTAGTCTGTTCCCATCCCTTGTTCACTCTCGCTAATGCTGCTGGTAATTGCTTTATCCTACATGCAAAGTTCTTGATTTCATTAAGAAGCGAGGCAGGCTTACCTGGTGGCGGCTGCTGGTGGATGGCAGCAGGCCGGTACTAACCTTTAAGAATCAACCCACTCGGGGGAAATGGGTCAATTTTGGGTTTTCTTCTGGGAAGTCATATGGAGCACCTCCTCGATTTTAATCTTCCTTTGCATAATTGCAAAAAACATTGCTGCTGTGTCACTTCAGAATGCAGTAGGGTCTTGGAGTAATTCCTGTGGGAAGGTGTTTGAATTCTCACCTGATACGGGGCTTGCAAATTCACTGATTTTGCCTCTGAGGAGTTTGCACTGTGAAAATGGAACAAAAGTGTCAAACTGATGGCCTTATAGAGGGTAGCTGCCATCTTCAGATGGATCTGAAATTGTTCTGAAGACATGCCAGTGTGTAGTACTCTTTCCTGAACCTTGTTGCCGTAAGAGATCAAGGGATAACTTTTTTGTTTGCAAGCAGTTTGCTTTTTCAGCCTGGCAGCTTCAGTGAGGCCATTTCTTCCATAGCTTGGCTCATGGAAGAGTGAGCCCCAAAGGCTGGGCACCGGGATGGGTTTCATCTCGTATATGCATTAAATGCCACTTAAGGAATTTACTCTACTTCTGTGTATCTAGAAGGTTAGGTATAGAGTAAAGTGAGATTTATAATTCATTTTACAAATTTATTTTTATTTTCCTTTTTTGGTTAGTTTCACTCTGAAATTGCAGGCTCGTCACGGACAAGGGCCTGATGAGCTGCTTTGTCAGTCGATTTGTTTTATTTTAGCACTGGGAATTTGGCTGTCACGTGCTGTGTTTATGTAATAACCAGCATGTCATTTGGTGAGGAGCTCCCCAGACTGCTAAGGGCTAGGATTTATGCAACATCGCATAGTCACGTGCACTGCGTGATAACATGCAGGAGCATGCTTGATTCTGGCTGCACCCTGAAATGGGTAGTGTGTTAATTAGAATATTTATATGTGGTATGGCTGTATCAGGCTGTACTACAGTTTGATTTAAAACAGAAATACCACAACGTGCGTACTAGTCCAGCTTTATGTTGTGAAGCTTTATAAATGCAGAAGATGTTTCTTTAATAACCAAAAGACGTATATGACAGTCTTCAGCAGTACATAATTAAATTATTTATAACGCATCTAGTGTGGACAGTCTGCAAATGCCAGCTGGATCGTTGTGTCAAGGAGAAAAGCGGTCACCATGCTTTTAAAGGATTCCTGTCTGGTTGTCTTCTGCTCTGAGCTGACTTAATTCAGAAGTGAAGTCGATGCTGTGGACGCTATCGCTCTGTGCTGTCGGATTTAAATCAGCTTTGCCTTTTTTGTGATGAATATAACAGATTAAAATCACATTGACTTTCAAACTGAAATTGTTGCATTCTGTTGACATCCAGCTAACATAAGGTCTACCAAAGTTAACACAGCAGTTCTGAAGCTTTTTAAAGGAGTTTGACACAAAATGCACATTTAATGTGAACGAGTTAATGAAACTTGTCTGGTTATTGGGCTCTCTAAGAAAGTGACTTTTTTAAAGCAAACATCCTCACACTGAGAGGTTAGTTCCCTTAAACTTCATGAGCTTTGTCTGATTCTGAAATTAGTATTATAAGTTGAATACAGTATCTGTAGATTTCATAATATAATAGAGAAAAGGTAAGTGCAAAAAAAGTGCTTGCAAGCATAGAAGGAAGAATCAAAATCATTTGTGTCTGTGTGTACTGGCTATGTGTGTGGGGGAAAAAGTTGAATTTACTACAATATTTTTTTTCCATTTCCACAGGCGTCTGATCACAGATTCCAAGGTTAAATTAAAGTACCAGCATTTAATAACCAATAGTTTTGTAGAGGTGAGTTTTCCTTTGAAATTTGTAATGGCTTCCAGGGTGTCTTTTGTCTTGCATGTGTACTAAACCAGAGAAGTGAGGCTAGTTTGTAGCTGTAGAATAGGATTTCTTTTGCATAGTCTCTAATCAAATGTAACTACAAATTACAGGCTTTGTGGGGGCTGTTTTTTAGCCCAGTTAGCTACAGATACAGTTGTAGGAAAAGAGTAAAGATCTATAGGACAAAAGCCATGGTGAGGTTACCTAGAGGTATAGCCAGCTGTTGGAAACTGCAATTGCAACAGTTGTTCAATGTATAAGTTCTGAGGAGCGCTTCATGTTTATGGTTCTTGAATGTTATCTGAGATGCTTCAGACTGAAAACCAGGAAACAGCATTATAAACAAGAAAGTGCCTTTAATGTTTGCCATTTGAAGTCAAGCTGTAAAATTGCTTTTAGCAAAATTCCAATAGTTTTACACCCCCAAAATCAGAATTATCTTAGAGAAGGGTGTTTTGGAAGACATTCCTCTGTCCCCATTTCCTACTTGCATGCGTTCACATTTGTTGCAGAGCCTGGTATGCAAGTTGTTACTGTGATTAAGCTTCCACTCCTTGTTTGAAGTGATGCAGTGGTAGTAAGAGCTAGGTACTGTGCATAGTTGTGAGCTTTTTAACTTTCAAAAAGGCTGTGGGAGCAGTGGAACAGAAGTGAGTAGTTGCAGACAAGTTTAAATACGCTATGTTGGTGGAAAGCTCCATAACTTCAAATTACTCAAACGTGTTCTCTGAGTGAACTCTGAGGTCAGCAGGAGAGGTGGTGCTCCTCCTCCTCTTTCATAAAGGACTCCATTTGGCAGTGAAATGTTGATGGTTGTATTCCTGCTTTCTTTTGCTAGTAAGAGAGCAAATGCCTTGGCTGAGGAGACTTATGGTAAGGCAGGAGGAAGTGCGATTGAAGCTCAGAGTTGAAAGGATGAAAAAGGGCTGAAGGGCAAATGGGTAAGTTTCTTGTGCAGCATCCTTTCTCTATCACGTTTTTTTGGCTTTGTTTTGTAGTGTAATCGACTGTTAAAATGGTGTCCTGCCCCAGACTGCCACCACGTTGTTAAAGTCCAATATCCTGATGCTAAACCTGTTCGCTGCAAATGTGGACGTCAGTTTTGGTAAGAACAAACAAGTAAAAGAAGTTAATGTTGCTTTTTGTGTTCAAAGTGTTTTAGTATGTAATCCAGAAGTCTTCGTATTGAGATGGGTTTAAATGTGGTGAGAAAAGCACGGGGAGGAGGTGGGCACGGGGTGGGCTTCAAATGGCAAGCCAGGATTAGGCCCAGCTGGTGTGTAGTTGTTGCAGCTGGTGTCTCAAGGCTCTTTTCACCAGGCTCCACATCTGGCTTTCACTGAGAGATGGCCTTCAGCTGAGTGATTTTGAGTTAGGTGAGGTTCTTGGTTGCAAACAGAGAATCCCAGTGATTTTTAGGTTTATACTGTCCTGAAATTACATTTGTCCATTAACTTTCAATAGCAAGTTTGCCTGCAGCATATATTTTTATAATAATTAGTTAAGTCAAGTATCTCGTCCGGGTGAGGTCCTCTTGTTAGCTTTTTTTAAGATATCTGATTTATTTTGCAAAGCTGCCCGAGGTGCTTGATGGAAAATAAATCCCTGTTGCGTCTAAGCATCTAACATTAGCACCGAGATTCATGAATGTGGTATATATTCCAGTGAGGCTGTGGGATTTGAGGTGTTTGACATGTGTAATTTTTCCTTGAGATTGTCCATGGTCTTTGAACAGAACGACCCAGAAGATACCCATGGTGTTAACCAAGTTAAATAAAAGTATAGCTGGCTACCTAATTTGCTTATTTTTCCTTTCTTTCCCTTTCAGCTTTAACTGTGGTGAAAACTGGCATGATCCTGTTAAATGCAAGGTGAGCGTCTCAGAGCAGTTTTCCAAATGCGTGACTTTGAAACAATTAAAGTCAAGTTATGTGTAAGACACGCAGAAATGAAGCACAAGCTTTGCAGCTGTTCACATCAAGAAGCATATTAGTTCACCTGCTTAGATCACTTCATGAGAAGAATTAGAGAAGTCCTCCTGGATTTCTTTAGGATGCCTGAAAGTTTCTTTTTGATAGAACAATTCCTCAGCCACGTGGGGGAACACCCAGAGGAGGAGGCTGTACAACAGAGACCCTGGAGGAGAAGTGGGTGGCTTCAGAAGTGAATGCCTCACTTTACAAAGAGCATTCCTACGCTCAGCATTTCTGTTGGTGCTTCTGCAGGGTTGCGGTTTGTAGTAATGAAGGAATTTGGTCCTGGTTCATGGACCTGCTGCCATGCAGTGAACTCTGGAACTGGGCTGTTACTTTTCGCGGGGCTGCCAGAAGCTGCAGTTAAACCTAGGATTCCTGTGGCCCTGTGCAGAGCTCACACAGATGTTTCATGCCTCGAGGACAGGGTGGTCTCTGTTCTTAGTGACAAATGCATAAAAACTTCACTGGGGAGGGGAAAGGGAAGCCTCACCAGAGGTGTAGCATGGTTTGGCTGGTCTTTCTGGAACAGTAGTGGTCAGTTTGCTTATCTAGCAGGTGTAAGCAGTCCTTTGTTTTTGTAACTTGCATTCACTTGGTAAAGCCACGTTCCCTCCAAGGTTAAGAAGGGGAAAAAAAAAGATTGAGGTGGATGGCAAGGGAAAAATATGACATGGCTTGGTGTGAAGATAGCCAGCGCAGAGGGTCCGACTGCGGTTTTGGCAGATCATTTTTAAAATATCTATAATATCGAGTCCCACTTGAAGTTTTAGCTGGTTGAACTTTAGGAACTGTAAACTCGTTGCTGAAGTGTTAGTGCAGTGGTCCTGCTCACTGCATTAGGTTGGTGCTGCAGGAAGTGTCTGCAACTAAATTAGTTGCTGTCTGCACTGCTTTCTAGCATCACCTGTGCTGTTTCCCCATCCCAATTTACTAGAAGATAATTTCCAAAAGGTAGGATTTTGGAATAGTAATAATTGCTTAGACTTCTGATCCTATCTTCTTCTCTTCTGGTACATATCTAGTAAGCAAGTCAAAGGATTTGTATCCGCTCTAGGAAGCTTTGTGAAGTTGTACTTCAGTGTGGTAGCATTGAGCTCTGTGTTCTTTGCTATCACCTTAATGTAAGCAGCTGTCTTGGGACCCTTTACAGTTCCTCTGTTTTAATGTAACTTTCTGCATTTTTCTAACAGTGGTTAAAGAAGTGGATTAAGAAGTGTGATGATGACAGTGAAACTTCTAATTGGATTGCAGCAAACACAAAGGTGAGGGTGTTTTCCTTGTGCTTTATGTATGCTATCAGATGAAAAGAAGAATAGCAACCTAATTTGTCAGTACTAGGATTCTTTTTTTCTGCTGTTGTCATTAAATCAGGCATTAAAATCCTCAGCTCACTGAAATACACTTGTTTGAAGTGCAAATAGGTGTTACTGCCTTGAATCAGGGGACATTCTTCAGGTTAGGTAGAGTTTGTTCATGTAACAAAGTTGACTGGAGACCCAAAGGAAGCTCAAGTTTTAAGTCTTTGGGCTCCTGTCTGGCACTGATGGCTTCCCTGAGCAAGTCAGTGCCTCGCTCCAAGTGTGTGAAACATGTTAACACCACCCGTGGCTTGATATGGCTGTGATAATTTACATCTGCCTTTAAATCCCCTGGGCTGGTCTCTTGAAGAGTTGTTCATTTCCGCTGGGCAGCATTCCAGATAGAGACTGGCAGAACAGCTGTTAAGATTTTATTATGTAAATGTCTTCGTTCCAGCGAGCCCAACTTTGTGTGAAACTTCAGCAGGTCTGCGTTTGTTGGGAATAAAAACAGCGGTGGGGTGGTGGCGAGGAAACAAGAGAAGCAGATGTCATCGGGAGGCTGGGGCTAGGAGCAGACCCAGGTCTCACTTCTGCCGGCAGGGTGGAAGAAGGTGGGGAGGGTGTGAGGAAACAGCCGCTTTGTTTTCTTAGCCCCGTTGTGTAACTGGTTAATGGCATTGTTTGCGGCAGCGCTGCTGCTTTCTGGGGCTGGCTGCGTGTTTTTCATTGAACTGGAATGTCGCATTATGGTGAGAGCAGAAACACCCATCGCTGAAACGCACGGTTAAAGTCGTGCTGGAATTGTGCAGTCTCGGTGCTTTTTTGTTTCATGGGCTGAGGCTTCTGTGGTCCCTGCTTGGGGGCTGAGCACTGCTCAGGAAAGTGAACTTGGCGGTTTCTGGGGTGAACATGTTCAGAGATGGGTCGTGGGTCGAGAACCGAACCAAGTTTATTCAGTTTGCTTGCTCTTCAGATATTGCCTAAATTAAACCTGAGGAAGAAGAACCAAATAACTTGGAAAGGGTTGAGTGCAAGCACATGTAAAGCAGCTATTTTAGCCTTGGGAACCAAATACTTGGAATATCACAATGGCACAGCCCCGTTTTCCTGTTTGACAGCCCTATCTTGCTTGTGATGGAGCCCTCGGGAGCCAGAGGAGGAGCTGCTGCTGCCCCTCGGGGGTGACACTGTCCCTGGCCTTAGGGCTCTCCGTCTCCTACCTTGTCCCTAGGTGTCCCTACCTGGGCATGTGCTGCAAAAGGCCGAGGTCTGAGCTCTCCTGCTTTGGGTGCAAAACAGTTTTGCCTGCCTTCCTGGAGAGCCTCGTGCTTGTGGGGTGTTGTCACAATCTCAAGTTAAGCTTTCCCTTACTGGGTTCTGTGCTCATCTTAAAAAAAAAAAAAAAAAAAAAGGCTAAAATATACTTGTGTGTGTTCTGTAAATGAAACATGAGTGATGTGCCACTAAGCCTGGCTGCTGGAAATAGGAAGCTGCTTGTCTTCTTTTATTTTTTGGACAGGTATCTGCAGCTTGCTTGCCCAAAGAGTATTGTAAAGATGGTCATCCTTTTTTTAACTGGGATCTAGACTGTGTCAGCAAGGAGCCATGCTAGGGGTATTTAAAGCATATCTCAGACTATCAGAATTAAGTTTAAATGGCAGGAGCAAGAAGTTCTTTTTTTTTTCCTGGGAAACACCCATCCAGAGGAGGGTGAGGAGGGGAAACAAGTGTGGCCAAGCCATGCTGGCATCAGCCCAGCTTATCTGTTAGTGCCTGGTGTCAGCAGCAGAAGGGCTGTTGTCCTTGCACATCCCTGTCTAAGCTACTTCCTCTAAAATCGTAAGAGATGCTCCTGCAGCAAGAAAATACGTTGGAGCCCAGACTGTGCAGTAGCACCAGGAGAGAGGGGAAAAAAAAGGCAGGGTAATTACACCAGACATCTGAGCAAGCCAACTGTCATGGGGCCCTGTGGTGTCCATATCGATTGAAATAACTAAAAGACAATATCACAATTCTCCTCTCTCCGAACTGATGCTAGATTGAATTCGGGGGAAAGCTGGCAGGAAACGTAACCCTCCCCCTTCATAATGATCTCTGCCTTCTCGGGGGCAGCGAAGATGGGAGTTGTGTGCTGCTGCGATGAAGTGTGAGCGGGGCTGGCTGTTGGAAGACGCATGGTTGGAGCTTTACAGCCTGCGGTCACAGAGGAGCCAAGTATTTGTACAGCTTGGGAAAAATCCCTTCCTGCCGTAGCAAGACATTGGGGCAAGAGTTGCACAGTCTGGGTGCATGTATGTCTGCCCTTGCTGTCTGTCTCCTTACTATTTCTACAACGAAAGCAGGGCAGTTGTGTTTGGGGAGGGATGTCTTGAACCTTCTTCACAGCTGCTCACTTCAGTGAGCACAAGTCAGAGACCAAATTCTGCATCAAATTTATTCATTTTGAAGAACCAAGAAGGGAATCGGATCAGATCCCATCAGATGCAAAACCCCATTTTAAGGTGCAGAAGAAAACTCAAGTCATTTAATTGCTGCTGTGTTCCTGTTGCTCCTGCTGTCTCCATTGCCATTTCTAGCTTTTGAAAAGTGTTTTCTCAAGTCCTCCGAGCGTGACGCTGAGCTGCAGTCCTGTCCCATGTGGTCTCAGTTCAGGGAAGAACACTTCCCATCTCACCGCGATGGAGGCGTAACAGAAAAATACCAGTCTTCCTGGAACGTGTGCGCTTCAAGTCTGGGTAATCCTTTGCAACAGGAGAATGTGAGATACGTTTGTTCCAGCTTGCCCTCGGAGACAGGATAGGAAAGGAAAATGAGGCAATTGTTATATGAGAGAGCAGAAAAGTGAAACCTAGCTGAATTGGAATTTGTTTCTGTTCAAAAACCAGAGTGGTGTGATGCATTTTTTTGACAAATTTGGAGTGGTCTGAATGAAAAATGAGGAGATTTGAGGAGTGAGTTTTGTGGCTGCCTCTATAATTTTTTTTATGTGTACTTAGGAGACCTATACACTAAATTCTTTCTGCTTATTCAAAAGATAGAGCTCTTGCAGCATGGTGTGCTGAAGTAGATGGCTTTTAGTTTAAGTAAATGTAAATTCAAAATAAGCCTAAGCAAGTTCTTTACCAAGGCTTTAGTTCTCAGTATTCTTGCAGACAAAGGGTTGAATAGTTGAAGGTTTTGTGTGTTTCTTTTCCTCAGTTTGTTGTATAAACTTGGTTCTTAAACAGTTCCTTTCTTGAATAAACTAGGCAGCTTTCTGGTGGTGTTTGGTTCGCGTGGCTTTGGCAATAAAGAAACCACATAAATCAGTTACTTCTATTAAGTGGACCTTCAAAGGATGAAGAAACAAAAACAGAAAACTTGGATTTGTGTGCTTTTTTGGGACTCCTGAGGTGTTTCAAGACTGCCTGAAAGGATTTTAGAAGGGTTGGAGGGGGAACAAAACCTTTTTAAACCTGAGTTTCAGTGATGTTGGTTTTGCGGTATCTTTGAGCACTAAGGGGAGAACAAAGATGTTAATGGTCTGGTCTTCACCCAAGGCATTGTTTTTTGTTGAAGTTAAATTGGAGTTAATGAAAGTTGTTCATCTGATACTAAAAATGCCCCTGCCTTACCACTTCTGGCTCCTGTCATGTCACCATCTCATTATCTTCTGGGCTAGACAGGACTTGAACGGCTGATGTATAAAAGAGGCAGATTTTTTTTCTTCCACAAAAGCTATTGGGCATTTTTCTCCTCCAAGCGAGATAAAATGGCAAAAACCCAGTTCTCTTCCTTTTCAGGTTGCTTTTAATGCCTGAACATGTACTCCATCTGTACTTTCTGGAAGTCCTACATTTGTTCTAATGCATGGAAATTCTGGCAGCCGCCTGGATCCTCCCTGGGCACCAGCAGTGAACTTTGCTCTTTCATTTCTCACCAGCGCGGTTTCGTGCCAGAACTGTGAACAGCCTTCCCTGAGATGTCAAAATGCCATCCTTCCTCTCAGACAAGCAAGCGTTTAAAATATCCTCCTTTGCTCGGTGATTCTAGGTGGTGTCACAGTGTGCTACTTTGCACCAAGTGTAATTAAGTTCAGCTGTGGATTTTGTTGAAGTGCTCACCGTGGTGTTGGAGGATTCATCTTTTAGGGCTGGTTATAGGTGAAGGCATTGTGGTGAATACGTCAGGGAGGCTAATGTGTGTCCCTTGCCTCTGGGAGTCCCAGAGAGGACTAATCGGTTTCACCTGCATGGAAATATGAAAGGTGTTTCTATCTAGCCTCCTGTTCACAGGGCAGCTGCTGAGGTTTGTGGGGTTTTACATACGTGCAGCCTTTTAGGACAGAATGGGGATTGTTCTCCTTGGCCAGGTTTGCCTGGGCTTTTGTTGCAAAGTGCAGCGTGTAAGCAAACACCGAATTGTTCGGAGTGGAACAATGTTAATGAGGTCACTTCTGCATCGTGGCATGATAGATAACGTGCAGAATAATCTACCGGTTTAGTAATTTGATTTGCTGGCTATTATGTTGTTGCATGGCCGTAATTCTCAATAAGAACTGCCTTCCATATCCTCCTTAATCTATAAATCTCCTCCACTCATTGCATTAGTGGCTTGAGTAGTTGCTGCTTTTTTTTCTTTCTGCTAGCATTCGCTGTTTCTTTCATACATCCTTCTCGTAGCTTTTCCATAATTTTTAATAATGTTCAGCTTCTTCGCTTTCTCAAAACTTGCACAGCACACTGTGTAACCTCTTCCTTGCGCTTTGCTTAGCAGAGTGTAAAAGCATGACCAGGGTGGCGTTCCGTGTACTGCAAGGGCTGTGGTTAGGGTCTTTTTGTTCTGGTTTGCATCACCGTGCTGCCTGGGAGCTCCAAGCACCATCATGTTGAGACACTGAGGAGCTTGGTCGCATCTTCCAAGACCCAAGAGCAGAATTTCAGTGCTCCAAAGTGAGCGTAGCTGTGGGTGAGGATGGCCCCGCAAGCAGTGTGGATGTCCCCCACTGTGCGTAGGCAGGCTGTTTGGGAGCTGTTTCTCTCTCACCCCAGTTGTGGGGTTGTCCTAAGCAGGAGCGATGGCTGCAGCTGTTTGGCTATAGCTGCGTCTTCCACCGAGGCACTCGAGTGTTGGCACCTGAGCAGATGAGACACGTGGCTGGGGGAAGCCATGCAGCTCTGCTACCACCATCTCCTCTTGGAAAACCATTCATTGCTGAGCACAGGTAGCTCAGAGCACTTCAATTGTGATGGCCAAAAACAAGTTTGGTTTCATGCTAGCATCTTCTCTTGTCTTTTTTTCCCCTTGGAACCTGCTCATCTAGTGAGAAAGGTTGCCTCTGACAGGTGGAGACCCTGATGGTCTTTGGCACCTCTCAGCTATACTCTGTGTACCTAACTGTGCAAATTCTGCTCTTTTACAGCACAAACAGACCAACTTGCATGCAAATGTAGCTTACGTGGTAGTACTTGGGACATCTGGAGTGTGTGTATATGAATGTGTTGGGTTGTGTCCTGTATAGCTTCACAAATGCTGGTGTGGCTGTGTGATGAGCTGGGCTGATCCAGGCTAGATGTTTTTTCTCCAACTGTACTTGTTGCTTGGTTTTAACCTGAGGAGTTCCTCAGCTCAACTCTGGTATAGCCAGCATGAGAGAAGTGCCAGAGGGGCAGGAACAAGCGGCAGACGAGCTGGACTGGCTTCCTTCACCTGTAGATGCAGCTCAGTGTGGTTTTGCTACTTTAGCTTTGTGTACTCAGTAGGACACTACAGAAATCATCTTTTTTATATTCTGCATGAGATGAATGTTGTTTTGGAAAGTGGCCATATTCTGCTGATGTAAGAGAGTGATACTGGTGTTATTAAAATATATATATATATATATATGTATATAAAACTTCCCCAAAGATTTCCCTGTACAGTGCTGCTCTTTGATATCCTCATACTCGACAGAAGCCTTACACCTGAAAAGGAAGCCCCACATGGACTTCTGTAAGAAAAGACTTCAGTGAGGTGTTACATGAAGAGGGAAAAAAGGAGCCTGACAGGAAGTGTGGAAATGCCCCAGGAGGAGCATTGTCTTTTTAGCTGACGGAGGCTTCTTTGAAGCACAATGGATTCTTGCTGCTAGTTTTCGGATACTTTTTGGACGACATTTTACAACTTGCAGGTGTCTCGGATTGATAGCAGCGTGATACCAGCTCACTGTTAGGCTTTTTTGAGGTTTGAGTGCTGCAGTGGACCAAACACTTGATGGTGAGGAAAGCCAGATGCCTTCCCCTGGGCAATTATGAACCATCCCTGCTACCACTGTAACTCTGGAGAAGGTCATGAAATTAGCCATCCCGTGTACCACTAGCAATGTATGATAGCAACAAAGGTGATATTTGTTGCTTTTTTTGGTCTGTCTAGCTGCTCTGAGTTTGGAATTATTTGGAGACTTAACTTTGAAGAGGACCTTGGTGATCAAAGGGAAAAAGTAAACCGCGTATTTCACCTGATGTGCAGTCTCTTACTGCCATGGGAACCCTTCCAATTTCCTAAGATTTTCAAGGGATGCCTTGCTTTCCCTGCTGACAGTGCTCTGTGTCCTGTCCACAGGAGTGCCCGAAATGCCACGTCACCATCGAGAAGGATGGGGGCTGCAACCACATGGTCTGTCGGAACCAGAACTGCAAAGCTGAGTTCTGCTGGGTGTGTCTGGGCCCCTGGGAGCCCCATGGATCTGCCTGGTGAGTTCAGAAGTGTGCCTGGTGGGAAGGCGAGGCAGCCACGAGGGAAACTGCATCGAGTTTTGAATTGAACTCTGTGGAATCGGTGTCCCCGTTACAGGTACAACTGCAATCGTTACAACGAGGATGATGCAAAGGCAGCAAGGGATGCACAGGAGGTGAGTCCATAACCTTTGGCGGTGAGGGAGATCACCAGCTCTGTGGCGTGCTTTTAGGCTTTCTGTAAACCAGCTGTGAGGAATTTCCTGGATTTGGGCATGAATCCAAAAGACAGTTATGTTCACCAGCAACTTTGGATTCTTGCCTTGCGCTGGGTGGGGAGAAGGTTCAAAATCACTTTAGTGCAGCGAAGAGAACATGTTAACTCAGTTGTTACCTGTCATGCTGCCTTGCCTGTTTTATAGCAGCTCTTGCATGAAGTCGTCATAATGCTGTGGGTCTGAGACAGCAATCCTAACGCCCTTTGGAAAATGCTCTTCACTGCAAAGTTCTTAATGCTAATCCTGAGGTGTTTAAACACAGCAGACCTTTTGAATGTAAATAGAGTAGACTTCAGTTGTTCCAATACCTATACTTGGAGGCCTGACAGAAGTAGAAATTGGGAGTGAAGCTGCAGCTACCTTGAACTGCTTTGTGATATGGCTAGCAGAGCCAAAACCTCTTTTAATGGGGAGGGATTGCATGCTGTGTGCTGCAGCTTGCAGAAATCCATTTCCTGCATCTCTGTCAAAGTACCGTTACAGCCAAGAACCAAAGTATTTCCTGCAGCCCCTCCTCCTGCAGATAGGGATGACTTTGGCTGGCGTGTGCTACCTTTGTACATCCACTCTGCAAGTTTAACCATGCCCATGTTGTCCTTGTTTTCAGCTGATCTGTCAGTGAGAAGAAAATAAGATTAATGGCTGTGTATTGAGTCATCTTGGTTCTCTTGTACTACTTAGCACATCGCGTCTTTCCCCTGCTCTGTAATCGACATGCCTAGGCAACCTAAGGTTGCCCTCTTAACACAAGCACAATAATTGTTTAATTAGAATTCCTTATTAGCCAAAAAAGGAAAATCTGCTTCTGGCTGTTTGTCGTGACACTGGAAGCATTTAAGTCCTTGTAACTTGAGAGGGGAGGCTGAAATAATAATAATAATAAAAAAAAACACAAAACTTTAGGCTTCAGCAATGTGATTCCAATTACTTTCAAGGTTGGAAGTGAGGATGCTGCAGCTGTGCTAGGAAGTCCCCTGCATGACAGGGAGCTGCAGTGGGTCTGGCCTCTCCTCTGTGCACAATGTCAGGGTTAACAGTGCCGCACAAAGTGGCGCCATCTGAATCTGGCCAACGTGTGAGGAGAGGAAACACCTTTGGAAAGGAAGCTCGTTCTCAGGGTCAGGAAGAGCCTTGTGAAGGGCTTACTTCTCTTGCAGCCATTACTTTGTTTTAACTATTTGTTCTCTTTTTCCCTAATGGGAATTAACACAGCGATCCAGAGCAGCCCTGCAGAGGTACCTATTCTACTGCAACCGCTATATGAACCACATGCAGAGCCTGCGCTTTGAGCACAAGCTCTATGCTCAGGTGAAGCAGAAAATGGAGGAGATGCAGCAGCACAACATGTCCTGGATCGAGGTGCAGTTCCTGAAGAAAGCAGTCGACGTCCTCTGCCAGTGTCGTGCCACACTCATGTACACTTACGTCTTTGCCTTCTACCTCAAAAAGAATAATCAGTCCATTATCTTTGAGGTAGGAGAAAACATGGTTGTCAGGAGTTCAGATCACAAAGATAAGTGGCATAGGGATGTAATGCTTGGAGAAGCTGTTGTCCCCAGTTGTACAGAAGTGAGTCTTTCTGAATATTGTTGTCTATAAGGTAGAGGCCCTGCTAGGCATTTTGTAGATCCTCTGCTGGGGGATGAAATATCGCTACTTGTTGCTGCAGTCTGAAACAACAAAAAAAAGGATTGAGGTTCTGGCTTGAACTGGCAAAAGAATGCATTAAAGCTTAACGCTGGTGTTTTGCCTTTCCCTGGTGCTGGCTTTTTTCCAAGGGCACTACCATTAAAATTGCTCTTGACAATCTACACAGTCTGTTTCACACGTGAAGCTGTATTAGCTATTTAAGGTTTACAGCAATCCTTCACTGGTCTACGTGCAGAATTTAAGCATAAGGTTTCTGGGCTGTGTGGTCAGGGTGCACAGAACTACTGAACAGTAGTCAAAGCTGTGTGTACCAGGAGTCAGTAGAGCTGTGCCAATGCTGGGGGGGGAAATAGACTTAGGGGCATAATGGGAGACCATTTGGCTTGTACCGTGCTGTAGTAGTAAGGAAAAGATTCCTTAGGCTTGCCAGAATATTGCAGATCGAGGAAGGAATAGGGCTTGCTGGTAGGTGTAACGGTTCTCTTCTGATCAAATAAAATTTCTACTTTTTCAGTCACGGTGCTCAGAGCAGGTTACTTGAGTGTTACATGGCTTATATCTCACCCTGTTTTTTTTATTTTGGTTGGATTGACAGAAAAAGATCTTTCCTTCCACCTAAAAATACATGTTTTTTTTGTCTTTGCAGAATAACCAAGCAGACTTAGAGAATGCTACAGAGGTGCTTTCTGGGTACCTTGAGCGAGATATCTCCCAAGATTCGCTGCAAGACATAAAGCAGAAAGTACAGGATAAGTACAGGTTTGTTTCTGAATAATCCTCGTATCTCAAAGCTGCTCTAGCACCTGTAATGCCATCCCCTGTGGTAGGTAGCGGCATCTGTATTTGCCAAATTACTGTTTTCTTCAGAGTCATGTCCCTGGGAAGCTGTTTGCTGTTGGCCCTCTGCCATACATTGTGATCATCAGCCTGTCCCTGGGCATCTCAGAACAGCAGTGTCCTGTGCCAGAGCCTGAAATCGCTGGCGGTGAAGCCCTCGCACAGATGCTGGCAGTGTGTTTTTATGCCCCTGTTGGGACCAGCCCTCGGGGGAGGTGGCTCCTAGCTCTTCCTTGCATCTGCTCTGCTGAGCAGTAGCTAGAAGGTTCAAGCCCAGAACAGAAAAATCTTGTGACCAAAAGCAAAGGCTCTTCATGCACTGCACAGAAGGAGCACTGGGGAGTGGCCAGGACCCTCCAAAGAAGAACAAGGAGTGACTTTGTTGTTCCCAACCGACGACTTTGGCCCAGGTTGCGTTGCCATAAGAAAGCAGACAGCTGTTTTCATTGTCTTGCTTGCACAGTGTGTCCCCTGAGCAAAAAGTGGGTGCACAAAAGCTGTACTGAAAAAGGAGAGAGTAACCTGCTGAACCCTGAAAGAGAGCAGAAGTGGGGCCCAGGTGACAGAAATGCCAGTGCTTTTTATGGTCCCTGGGGAATCGCTTCTGCACAGTGGAAAAGTACCAAGCTGTAAATGTGGATGAGTCACAGGATTATGGCTTGCATTTTTTTGAGGCATTTTGCCAGAGTCGCTAAACTTGTGATGTCTAGGTTGGGGGCAAAAAAAAAAATGCCCAAGTAGGGTAAGCTTCAGTGATTAAGGGATGCTGGGGAGTGGAAGAAGCAGCCATTAACTCGCAGTGGGCCTGTGGCCAATTCTGCCAAAGGGTCTGGCAGCAGGGCTGGGACTGGACAAGGCTTTCAGACCTTCTCTTCAGTTAAGTTCTGTAAGTTAGCCTTTAAAATGGCTGCTAAGTTGGTATCTCAGCTCAAGCAGCGGTTTGCTTTGGTTCTGTGAAACTGGATGCTCTTCTAGGGATGGTTACAGCTATCCAGAAGAAATAAAAAAAATGTATAGCTTGAATTGCCTGACAACATATATCCTAAGTCTGCCTTCAGGTTTCTGGGAAAACAGTATGCATCTGTCAAGCCTGTGCAGGTCCCTAATTAACTAGTTCAGTCATGTCTTAATCATGTCCTGCGCAGTGCTTTTTGTGTACTGGTTACAGTGATGCAAGATTGAGACCAAGGATGTTATCAAGGTGGTCAGATGGGGTTTAAAGAACGGGGAAGCTGATTTCCTAGCTTGCAAAGGTATTTCTAGAAAACAGAGTTGACCCTCTCATCAACAACAAAATAACTGAAGTTGGGAAAGCAGTAACTGTGCATGTTCATTATTGCATGCTTTGTAAAAATCGGTGGGACTTTGTGTACGAAGACTTGTGTTGCAACAGCTGATGGCAAGGAGAAGAGCCAGAACAGTTTTATTCAGATAAATCTGTTGATCTGATCTGATACTGAATGCGAACAGTATTAGGGCATTAAACATGTCTGAGGTGAGGCTGCTACGATGTATTTCTTGCACTCCTGCCTGCGTGTTGGCATGTGCTATGCTTGGATAGCTTTCTGTTAGGGTCTCCTGCACTGTGCTGTGGGTCTCGTCCTGTGCCTCTGCTGTGCAGCTCCTTTGAGTGAGCAGAGGGACATGCTCCACTGGAAGGGGATTAATCCAGAATTGCCTGCTGCTTATTTATAATTTGCTTTTGGAACCTGAATACTTTAAACATTTCTCTGCTTTTATCTTTTTAGTTGGCTAACGCACCTGAAATGAACATGGCATCTTTTGATATGTTCCTATGATATCCCTTTTCCTCACTATCATTGATCCTGGTAGGACTGTACCTAACTCTGGGATCAGCTTTATTTGCAGCTTTGTCAGTTTAAGTGTGTAGGTGGGAAGATGTTGCAGGGCATAGCGCCCCTCTGAGGCGCAGGAGCTGTGGGGTGAGACCTCTGCCCTCCATCAGGCCAGTGCCCTTTTTGTAGCCACCTCTCAATGCTCTACCACTTCGGTCTCTACAGGGATTTTGGAGGGGAATAAAACAGGGTCAGCATTCCGGGGTTTGTTTTGCCCAGCTAGCTCCTGGAATTGTCTATATACAGCTCAGTGAGCAGGCATCAGCGCACCTTTGAGGAGAGCTCCCTCCTGTTCCAGGTGTCACCGCTAACCCGTGCTCTGGCTTCTGCAAATTGCAGCCACCCCTTCTTCATTTTTCAGTTATCAACGCAGATTTCTCAGCTATAGGGGCTTTGGGGATATTTTTGCACGGGAAACTATACATTTGCATGGTTTTCCAGCCAGGGACCTGAAGTGAGTGACTGGCGTAGCTGAAGTCTTAATTAGTGCTGTTAACTAACTGGCTACAAATACAAAGCCCTTCTCAGGGGATCTCCCCTTTGGAAGCAAGGCTTAATGTAGGTTTGCATTACTCAATGCTTGGGACGAGCAGTGTCTCCTAACCTGTCTTTTCTGTGCTGTCCCCCTTTGCTGCAGATACTGCGAGAGTCGACGAAGGGTTTTGTTGCAGCACGTGCATGAAGGCTACGAGAAGGACCTGTGGGAGTACATTGAGGACTGAGACTGGCCCCGCATAAAACGAACTCTGAAACCTTTACCATCTAGAGTGCTCATGCGATAAAAATAAAAACACACACAAGGCACTACGCCTGTTACACCGCTGGTCTGTAGTACCGGGATTCTGTTTTGTTAACAGAAAATTTAAGTAAATTATATTGTAATAAAAAAGGTAGATAAACCATTGTACAACAGTATTCTAGGCGGCCAATAAGAGTGTGACAGACGCACTAAAAAAAAAACCCTCCAACTTTAACTTGTAACGTAGCTTCATTCTCCAAGCCGACTCCTTTTTCTTTTCTATCTTTCTTTTCCTGTGTGTAGTACAGATGAAATTTAAACCAATTTCTTGACACTGCTTTTCATGTCCAAACCAGCCATTTTGATGTACTTTGGTAAGGGGGGATGTCTCTCCCGCCCCCCTCCTCCTCTCTGCCACCCAAGTACACGGATGAATGTCGATTTGGCTCCTTGTAAAGGTGATTCTTGGGGAGGGGAGGAGGGGGGTACACAGCAAGGAAAAAAAATTTGTATATGACTTTTAAAACAAAAAGAGGACAACACAGTATTTTTCAAAGTTGTATATAGCGCATATGCATGGACAAAGAGCAAGCGTGGCACGTGTTTGCATAATGTTTAATTACAAAAAAATATTTATTCTTTAAAAATCTTCAAGATTATGTCTATTTGCTGTGCATTTTCTTTCAGTTTGATTATTTTTTTTGTTTTGTTCTGTTTTCCCTGCGATGGGGTGGGGGAAGCGTGTGCTGGTGTAGTGACTTTTTTTGAAGGCTTTTACCAGAGAAGTTGGGTTTCTCCTCTTCCTGCAGTTCCTTTACATCCCTGGCCTCTGTGGTTTTGTGTGTACCTATTGCTGGCGACGGACCCGTCCCCTCACGCTCAGCTCCTGCCACTCGGTAACCCGGTGTGCACCGCATTAGTGACGAATGTACATTGTGGTTCAGGATGCTTTGCCTTTTTTTTCTTTTATTTTTTTCTCTCCCTACATTGGTACTGCTTGACCTGCCCCAATCAGACTCAGCTGTTCCCATCCACGCACGCAGGACACGCGCTCTGAACCTGGAGGAAGTGTGTGTATGTGCGTGGTTAGAGTTTTTTTTATTTTCCTTAGTTCTGAGGCAGGAAAAGGAGGGGTATTTTGCACCACTTCTCAAAAGATTCTTCCAAGGTTTTGGCTGTGGATCTCCTCTCCCTCCCCCTTTCATCTGTCAAATGGAGCGTTCCTTGCTGTTAAGTTTCACTTACATTATAACGAGTCGTAACATTGAAAAGGAAAGATGATGGAATTGTCTTTGTGTTTGTTTTGGGCTCGATTACTGGGCATACTGTCCTGGCAAATATTTAACACTCCATCTAGTGCAGTAGAAATTGAAATCAGTGGGGGTATTTTTCAATTAAAAGGGGAAAGAACTAATGAGTTAGCTACTGAGTCCATTTTTATGATTTCTGTAACAAGAGCTATGTTAAAGTAAACAATTGGTGGTGGTTTTATTAAATTTACTCCTGTATAGGAATTCCTCCTGTGGTATTTTTCGCCAGGCTAGTGTCCTCTGAGCTTCTTCCCACTCTGCCAGCCTCGAGGGGGAAAAATGGCAAAGGGGCAGCTCCCAGGCAGGGCGGTGATGTGAAATGCAGGTCTCAGCTGCCACCCCACTCACTATTTTATTTATTCCCTGTGGATGGCAATATACACGTACACCTGCTGCGATTTCAGTGCTGGCGGGTGAGGGGTGGGATGATGCAGATCCGTCCCTGCCTACTACCATGGCAGTGGCTACTTCGGCTTCAACTATTCAAAATGCGTATTAAAATGCCTCTGTAAAATGCCTGCTCATGGAGCAGTGTGGTTTCAGCGCGGCTGGGCCTTTACCCTTGGTTTTTATTCAGCATTTCCCAAAACGTGTACCCAAGCCACGGAGCTTCTGCTCCTCAGGGGAAACCTCTGGTGTTGTTTGATCGTAATCACGATTACGAATCAGTCACGTCTTTTAAATACTTTTCAAAGCGGGGGGGGCAGGGTGACGCGTCTGTAACAAACAGGGACCCTCTCCTGTGGGGGCTCTGGCGCTTATGGGCGCGGAGCTCCGGGCACGGGCCGGGCTCCCCTCAGGAGCCGCGGACTCCCCTCAGCCCCCGGGCGCGGGCCGGCTCCGTCCCCGCCGCCTTCCCGTCGGGCGCCGCGCGGCGCCGCCGCCATGGCGGGCCCGGCGCCGGAACTGGGCCGCGCGGTAACCCTGGCAACGGCGCCGTCCGCCCGCCGCCGCCATGGCGGAGCCGCAGGGCCGGCCGGTGAGGGGCCGCCGGGAGGGCGCGGGGCCGAGGGGCGGGCGGGGGAGCGGCCCGGGCTTAAAAACCCGCTGAATTTAAGGGGGTGGGGGCTGGAAGGACGCCGCGGGGCGCTTCTTGAGGCGATTCTAAGGGTTTTTAGGCGTTCCGTGTGGGAAACGTCGGGGGGATTGGCTTATTTCTCGCTCCCAGGAGGGTGGGGAGGTATTAAAAGGGCAGGAGGAAGGAGAAAAGGAGGTGATTTGTGGAGCCGGCCGGTGCCAACCCAGCCGCGCAGGGGCTGGCCAAACGAGGAGTGTTTGGGGTGGCGGGAGGCGAAGAATTGGAGAAGCCACTGAGCGACAGTTGGGGGTGATGTGTAGGTAAAAAAAACACTGAAAATATATCAAAAAAGAAGTTCTCTGCACTCATTACTGCTGCTTGGGAAGAAGATCTTGGAGTTAGGTAGTTCTGTGAAAGGACCGACACTGCACTTCTCATTAACAATTAGAAAAGTGACTAAACATTAAAAATTAAGAAACAAAGCTGGTAGGAGCCAGAAAACTAGACCTAAAAATGTTCCCAAAGCACTGAAAGGAACGAGTAGGTAGGCTGAAACCGGAAAAAAAAAATGTTAAGGTGGGACAAGTCTATAAAATCCTATAAGAAGAGGAACGAGGACTGTCTGAGGACTGTTCCCTGTGAGACCTGGAAGGCAAAAATGAAAATATTTCCCCTGGGTGATCCCGTGTAACTTCTGCGAGTGCTCAGTTTTGATGCAAAGTAAGAAAAAATCCCCAATGGGTTTGTTTTCCACGAGCTGCCTGCTTGGCCGCGAGCTGTGGGCAGTGTCTGTGGGGTGAGGTTTGCTGCCCTGCATGGCATGGCGTCGCTGCACTCCCAGAGCGATTAGGGCTGGAGTCTGCCCTAGGTGTGCCTTTGGTTTTGCCCCTGTGTTCTGGAGCATGCACTTCTTTTCCCTAAAAGACTGCATCTTCCTGAAGAGTAATTAAACTTCTTCTCAGGAGAACATCAAGGATTGGTTAGCAGCCTGCAAGTGTGTGGAGAACGCACCTGCTGGGAAGAAGGCACTTGACTTTCTCTCCTCTTGCTCTGGGTGACTTCCACGTTGTCGTTTTCTCGACCGAGAAAAGGCAGAATGTTGAGTGTTTAATTAGGTCACCTTGGCCCTAAATAAATCCTTTAAAGATGACCCCAAAACGCTTTAAGATGCACTGTGAAACTTACCTTTCTCTGGAGTGAGCTCCTCTCAGGTGTGCTCTGAGCCTGCACAGCCTTGTGCCTCTCATATAGGTCAGTACAGAGGCTGTCTATGATTTTCCTTCACTTCTCAGAAACCACTTTGCTCTGATTAATTTTATAAACGTTTATAACACACTTTTAACATTTTGCCCTGTGATCTCTAAGTAGCATCTTAAATGCTTGATTTTTTTTTTTTCAATGTGAACACGTACAACATGGATTGCTTTCTGGAATCCTAATCAATAGCAGTGAACCTACAAAAACTGAACGATCTGTAAAGCAAACAGGTTTATTTAATCTACATGGTGAGTGGAAATCTCAAACGAGCTATGGCTACGGAAGATTAGTGCTTGGCAGGGCAGAGTTTGTCTAGCAGCAGTGATGCTATTTTTGTGCACTCTTTTGGGGTTTGCCGGTTGTCCTTTCTGATTATTTTGTGGAATGTGCCTTCAAGAAACCTTGCGTGGTGTATTTAATACTTCTCTTTTCTGTCTTTTCAGGTTTCTACATTGCCAGTGGCTAGACAACCTCCAAAACCCCATCCTAAGAAAGGTTTGTTTTAAGATACGATTGTGTTTCTTGGCAGATTGATTTTAAGATTTCTTCATAGTGTGTGCAGCTGTCTAGTAAGAAAGAAATGTCCGCTGGGAAAAGACAAGGCTTTCTAGACTGCAAGCTGCTGAGTACAAGTACTTTTTTTGTAGGGTCTATGTCAGCACTAGCTCAGTGCTTTTGCTGGCTAACTGATTGTACCTACAGGCTGCATCTTATAATCTAACAGACTTTATTTTAGTGGTTACATACTTCTTGGCTTGCTAATGAGTTGATATTCATCTGCCTTCTTAAATAATATGACTTTTTTCTCCTTTTTGGTTGTGTGTATACTTGCATTCTTCAGAATAATGTTTTGCTTTAAAAATGGAAAACTAACATCATGTCTCGTTGATTTTTTCACATCACATTTTCCAAGTTTTGAAGTAAAAGCATGTGCAACTGGGATCAAACCAGTCAGGTTGTAACTGGTTTTAACTATAGGTTTATTTGTTTTTTCTTTGTTATATATCGAAAATAGGCATTAAGTCTCTGAGTTGTTCTGAAATCTTGGTTGAATCTGAACTGGATCAGTAGCATTATGAGTTATTGATTCGAAATATTTGACTAAATCCTGATACTTTGTAAAGGGTCTCATAAAGCCTGCAGCGCAGCGTGGTGGTGCAGCTGCTCCTTCCCCCTCTTCCCTCACTCTTGCAGTGTGACTTGCCCCAGTGCCCTCTGTGAGCGTTTCCTTCTCTGCAGTTCTCAGCTGTGCCCACGTTCCCCGTATGGATCTGTTCATTGTAGAGACCTTGTACCTGCGAGGTTTGGGTTCTCTGCATTTCCCTTACTCAAGCACCCCTCAGGGCCCCATCAGCTCAGGTTATGATGAGGAGTGAACTCTGCGGTGTTGCCAGAACCCCAACATACTGACAGCACGAGTCAGAAGCAGTCCGCCTTTTCCCTTGCTGTTTAGTTCGGGGACGCTCAGGTAGGGAGCACTGCAGTTTGGCCTTTTTCTACCCTGAATGTGTGGTGTTCCTGTCAGAGCATGCTTTGGGAGGAAATCTTCCATGTTTCTGTATCCCTCGTGATGGAGAGTGCCCCGGTGATAATGCTGGCATTAAAAAGGAGCTTGTTTGGCAACTGGGCATTGTGTTTTCTGCCTAAAGGTGAAGTTCTTTGTCTTGCATGTAGGCACAGTGCTATAACTGGCCCTGGGAAGCTGGAAAAGCCTCTTTGCCTTTTTTTTGGGGGGAGGCCAGGCTAACCTCACCTAGCCCTGTATACACCTACTGTTGTTGGCTTACACGAGTGTGAGCCTCTGGTACGTTGCCCGGAGCTAAGAAGAGATTGCTACTGCTGCAGGCCCGTATGCAAGTAAAAATAAATCTAGAACTTTTATCTCCGCCAGCAACTCTTTTGGGGCAGGGATGGCTGTCACTTCACAACAATTAGTATGGCTTCCATGGAGGCACTGGTTGGTTGCTCTCCATCCAGTTCTATAAAGATTGTGGCTGATCCCCTTATCCGCAGTAACCCCACCTTGTTCTGCCTTCTCATGCAAGCCACATCTACGATATTTGCCCTGACCCTGGGAGGCTGCGTCTTCTGCCTGTTTTTTCAGGACAGCATCCCCTTCAGCTCTCTAAGACAGCTGCAAAGGGATCAGGCTGATGGTGTTTGCCGAGAGATGGACTATCACTCCGCTGCTCTTTCCTGGAGGGCTGAGGTCTATTAAATCAACTCTGCATAATTCATGTGCGAACGGAATAGCTGAGCAAGAAAGATGGGGCCATCAACCTTACGAACAAGCTGCGGAGGTGTACTGGGTAGAAGCTGCCATGCCTCTGTCAGCTTGCTTGTTAAACTGTCAGTCGAGAGCCTTCCTGCTTTTAAGTGTGCACAATTTAATATTGATTGTTTGGGAGAGCGAACGGAGGCAGTTGTGACTTTCTTAATGGGACCGCTTTTGCGGATCCTGCCTGCCGTTTGATCAAGCGCTGCTTGCTCGCGGCTGCCGAGGAGGAGTTTTCTTTCCCACTCAGCAGTTTGCATTGACAGCCTCAAAACCGAGCCGGGCGCTTCTTTAAAAAGGGCCACCAACGCTCCTTTGGGTTTTCAGGCTGCACGGAAGAATTGGTCTGCATCCGTCACTGCCCGATGTTCCTTCTGCCTCCTTGATTTGGCATGGGTGTTTGCACAGCTGCCTGCCAGAGGGGAAAATTGTAAATGAAATCCAACTGTTGGTGCCCCTGGGTCTCCCTTGTACGACTCTTGAGTCAAAATGAGCTATCATGAAGACACAAATTCTAGCCTGTGACTTGTGTAATTATGTCTGTGTCTCAAGGTAAATTGGGGCACCTCCAGGACCTGGCTCACCACAGGTAGTTCTTAAATACTTTGGAAGCCTTTGCCATTTAATATTTGACTCTGTTGCCTTCAGTACAGTGGGTAAAAGCTGATTTAAGCTGCCTGTTAATCTCTAGGAATGAGGGCAGCTGCAAGATTTGTTATAGGGAGTGATATAACTGTCCTGTGTGAATATGATGCTGGGGATATGTAAGAGAGGAGTGGAAAAAATGAAAGTGATGTTGTGTATTCTTCTGGGGACTTTGGCAGGGAAGAGTAGCATCTCTTACCTGTGACAGATTTTTTTAAACAGGATTTTTTCTAAAATTTCTTAATGAAGTCTCTGTCCCGATGTAGTTTGGCTGAGGAGAGTTGTGGTAAACCTTAAGGAGCCAGGCAAATCTGCATCAGGTATGTTTGTATAGAAGAGCACTGCTAAAGTTATCTTAAACTGAATTTTTTAAGCACTGAACAGTAACTTTCTGTTGCAGCAATCTGTCTTTGTTATCTGCATTGTATTTTCAGGTGGGAGGCGAGAAGAGTCTTAGAATTAGTGCAAGCAGGTCGAAGAGATATGAGACTGTGTAATACAATAGCTTAGGCCCTTCTCCTACAGGTGGTTTGGTGTGGATGAAATTTGTGCCTGAACAGAGCGTGTATTATAATAACTAAATAATGTCGTCGCACGCAGGTGTAGTAGACTATGACCGAGTCATCGCTGAATCCTACCTTAAGTCATCGCAGTGGCTGGGTTCAGCTTGCCCGTGTTTGTCCTGGGTAGATGTAAGACACTAAATGGATGGTTCTGAAAATGTCATCTCAGATTTGCAAAAAGTAATTTGAAGGAGAAGCTACAAACGTGAATTTGTTGCTCAGCCGGAAGGAACGCCGCGTTTTCAGTCTGAATTGTGCAGAAGAGAACACGTCGAGTGGTGTCGAACCGCACGGCTGGAGAGTCCAGTGACTTCCCCTCGCTGCTGCCTGCTTCTCCTCACAGGGATGCTCGACTGATCCTGTCCTGGGAGACGACTTAAAATGGAAACTTCGAACCAGTGTTTTTCACCCTGGCTGTTAAACAAGGATAACTGTGAGATAAGAGGCAGAAATTGCTCTTGAATTAGCAGCTGTCGGGACCGATGAGTCAGTCACGTGGCTGTGAAAGCCCGAGGGGTTTGGAGTGAAGAGAGCCCATCCTGCAGACAGGTCAGCCCAAAGGGAGAGCAGTGAGCATCCAACACGCGTGCAGAGGGTCTGCAGCAGGCTGTGGCGGTCCTGGGGAAAGGCACTGCAGCAGTCGGGGTCAAAACCTCTGAACCTAGCAATCTAAATTAAAGGGGGTGGTGGAAGGCAAGCCCCTCCGAGTATCTTGTAGCTGCACTTGCTGACAACCATTATTCAGTAACTGACACGTTAGTAGCTAAAACCGTTCATTATTTTGTCCTTTACCCCCCGTGGGGAGAGCTGCTCTGAAAATCAATTCCCTTTGTTGCTATATCAAGATCCATAACTCTCCCTGTGTTGATATTTTCTCCCCAAGCAATTGGTGGTGGAATAAAGGAAGCTCTGTTCCTTGAAGCAATGTAGAGTTAATATCTGCCTGCTGAGATGGGGTTTTAATCTCCCTGCTGCATTTTAAATTAATCAGATATTTCCCAAAATGCTGTACTGGTTTTTGAACTCGACTGTCTCCCAGCTCTCCACTCTTTTTGCCACGCAGGCCAGTCAACTCATTTTATGGTAACTGATAGTGCCGCAGCAGAGAAAGTCAACAATACAAGCTGGGAATAGAGCTTTTATGGAACTTGAATTTATTTCCCTTTGTCATGAAAAATATTATTTAGAAAGCAAGTTCTGGGCTCTCGTGTTAGTCTAATAACAGTTCAGAGGTTAATGGATTTGCATTTGGATTTCTACACAAATATTAGACCCCAGCTTTTGCTGAGATACAGTGATGGATTTTTAATAACAGGATAGAATCCTAAAAAAACCCTAACATATTAAATACACTGTAGCAAAGTAAAGTGGAGTACACTTGAGTTGCTGGAATAATGTGGGCCAGAAGCCCTTAAGACTGTGAAGAAGGCGATTCTGAATTGTTACCAACCCCGCTACGTGTACCCAAGGACGGGGCAGGTTGATTATATTCAAAGAGAAAATCTCCCACTTGAGAATTGCAAAAGGATTAGCAAGGATTAAGTGTTCTCCCCAGTCCGGGGCATTAGGATATTTTTTGGATCCATTGTAGGTATGATTTTTCTAATGTTTATAGCAAAGGAATTCTGCTTTGGATTAGCTGTGACCTTTGGCAAAGTGCTTCAACTTTGTTTTTTAACATTTATCAAAGAGAAGATTGGTCTAACATTCAGTGACAGTGTTTGGATGCTGCAGGTTTTCAGTTAACAAAACATTTGGAGACGTTAAGTGAAAAATATTACATAAAAGTAATATACTGCAGAGTACTACTTGACCTGTTTGAGTGCTGCTAAAGATAGTACTGAAGGGTGCAGGCAAGATGTATGAGCGTACCAGAAGGGAGAAATTTTGTGTTCCCTGTTCAGCTCTGCCCGCAGGGTGATTTAACACACTCATCGCTTCACATCAGAGCACTTCTGTAAAATCAGCCAGGTGTCTGTCTGTTTTCTGGCTGCTTCAAGGCTTGTGAGTCTTCGTCTGATTTCTTTTTTTTTTTAATGTGGTTTCCACTTCTGTCTGGTACAATTACAGCTGAACTAGCCAAAATGGCTTGTAAGGCCAACGTGGGCCACCGAAGGGGAGGAAGCAAAGTTCCCTCGGGTTTTATAGCACTCTCCTTTCCAGAGACAAAGTAAGGTACTGACCCAAACAGTCGATGAGACAGGTTTAGCAGTGGTGAACACACAAGTGCTCAGTGTTGCTTTGTACGTAATAGCGAAGTTTGGTGTAGACTTGGCTATTACAGCCAAACTAGATAACAGAAGTGGGGAAGCATATAATGTGAGCAGATGTTTTAAAGCAGTGGCTTTGTCCTGTTCTTAAACTCTGCGGTAAGGAGGGTGTTCTTCTTTGTGGCTCAAAGCTTCTCAAAACTCTTTTACCACACAGAAACCTGAGTTTTGGATAGATGACAAAGCCCCAGTGTTCTGCATCTTACCGGAGTAGTTTCTTTTGCTTAATTGAATTTTGAAACGTTCTCAAGTGCCGGGTATTATTCTTGTCTAGCTATTCTTGTCCCCGTCAATATTTAGCTCAAATACTGATCGTGCTGTCCTTTTCACGTAGGTCCTCATTCTTGAAGACAAGGATGTCGTCATTGGGCTCTAATAAAAAAACAGTTGCTGGTGCCAATTTGATGGGCAGTAAACTCACTTTATCTGGAACTGGCTGTAGTTAGGAAGTGCTGGTGACGATCTCAAAATGTGACTGTTGCATTATAAATAACTTCCAGCTTATGCAGAAAAAGATAGGCGTCTTTTATGCTGTGTCCTGCAAATGCATCTCGCTTTCTCTCTAGGCTGCTCATGCAGATGAACCGATGGGCATCCCTCCTGCTCCTGCAGGTATTTTAATGGCTCGAGCACTCTGAGGAGCAGGAACTTTGTAATGCCCTGGTGAGTTGGTTCTGTGCGCTGCAGATCCGGTCATTTCTGAATTCCTGATAAATCAATATAAATCCATTCTTTGAGCCAGCTTCAAAGCTGCCTTTGAACTTGTAAGAGTGAAGCTGCCTGAGAAATCCAGATAAAAAACGACGCCCTTGAGTTAAATTAATTAGTACTTTTAAGTGTGTCAAAAAGAAAATATGTTAGTAGAAATGCTGGGGGGGGACTCAATGACACAAATGTGGTTCTTGGTTTCTGGACATACAAGTTTGGTTCCATTTGGCCATGTGCAAGCCAGGTTTTGTAGCCCATTTGAACCTAAAAACTTGCTGAAAGAAAATGATTTCTAAATAATACAGATTGGTTGGTGATTGTTTTCTATGAAAAGCTAGTATTTTCATCTCTGATACGTGGGTAGCACTGCCACACGTGTTTTGTGCAGGATCTGATGCAGATGTTTTTAGTTCTGTAGAGTGCTGTTAAAAAAGGTGAGTTACCATTTTGGGTTAATTAAATTGTGTAATACGCTTCATCCTCTTCGCCTCGAAGCAACAACCCTGCACCATAAAGAACTGGAAACATTTAAGTTTGAATGTGCTAGTACAGCTCTGCCCTCTTGTGTGTGTACATTAATATCTGTGATAACACGGGGACTCGTTTTAGATCGAGTGTGGTAGGTGTGTTGTTCTGTCAAGGCTGGTGTCACCGTAAAATTTTAGTGCAGACTTTTAAATCAGACGTTTTATGGTTTCAGTTCTAGTTTTACATTTTTTGGCAGCTGTCAGCCTAATTTCATTTCCCCCCTGTAAAAATAAAAATTCATATCTGCTTCTTAAACCTATTGCAAACTTAATTAGACAATGAAAAGTGCCAGAAAGGTGCTAACTCTTGTAGCAAGCAAGTATAATCTGAGTGCCTTTTGCTGATTTGATAATTAAGAAATATCTAACCCTATATATATGGGGTGCAGTAGCCCAGCTTTAGGGGATCTAGCCGTACGATTGCAACATACTACTTTAGGATGACATTTAAGTTGGCGAATTTATTTTTTTGATCTTCCTTTAAAAGTTCTCGGTGCTAGGCAGTTTCTTTTGTATTTTAAAGTATTCAGTTTAGTTTGTCTGGTGTACTGCTTACAAATGAAATGGCATCTCCTGCTGTGAAATTAATAAAATATATACTAAAATAGCAACAAACAAATTTAGGAAGGGCGGGATTAATCTTTCTTAACTTAGATGGCTCTGATATCCAGCTCCAGGTCAGAGCAGATCACCTGTGCTCGTGTTTAGTAAGTGGAAAGCCCCATCCAATGCCACCCTTCTGATCTCTCCCAGCCACCTATCTCAGGGTGAGATGAATCTCTCCCCGAGGATGCGTATTCCTCTGCTTTACTGCAAAGACAGCCCAAGGCAAATAACTCAGCTGTCTTAATTTTGTGATGCCTAAGTTAAGGGAGGTGCATCCCACTCAAGAATGTCACAATTAACCTTGTCTGCGCAACATTAATCCAAGCCCCTGAGTCTTTCGTGACAAAATTACACGCTGGCTTTTGCCCAGCTCTCCAACATCACCCATAGCACAGGGATGAGGGCACTCACCAAAAAGGGAACAGCTCAGTGGGAGTGTTAAGTCAAAAATATCTCCCTTATTTAGGGTATAGCCAGATGTCTTGTTTATCCCAGCACAGACAAATTCCCTGGTGCTGCAAGGTCATAGTCGAAAGTAGGTACTGATGCGGGGTTCCCTGATGCTCGAGGGCTTGCTTTGCCAGAGTTACAAACTGTGTGTACGCTAACACCGTGGTAGACACGCATCGCTGCTGTGCATCGTGCTGGCTGGAGTCAGTGCTGGGAGGTACCAGGTCTCATGGGCAGCCAAAAATGAGGGATGGGAACGTGGTGGCTGCCTTGGGGAAGCTCTGGTAGGTGATTTATCCAGCATCAGGGTGAGGTTTCATGTCTCATATGCAGCATCTCAGTGTCTTAACAAAGAGACTCTTAGTTTCTTCCAGGTTCTGTCCCCTTTGCCGCATAAGGTTTAAGCTGTGTAACAGAAGTCCTGCAATTTAGTCACTGTATCGTTCATATTTTGCAGTAATTTCATTCAACACCCAACCTTGATTTATTTTTTTGTTCATCCTAATAAGGATGAGGCAGGGCGCCTGGTGAAAATACCAGTGCTGTAGATGCGCTCATGTAACCGAAGGCATGACACCCGTGCAGTAGGGAAGAGCAAATCTTCGTTCTGGGACAGATGTCTGGCGTGGAAAACTTCATCCTGAGGCAGCACGTCAGGAAAAACTGCGGCATTCAGAAACAGGGTCTGATAGCAGGAAGCGCTGGACCATTTGCAAGACCAACTCTAAAATGTCCTTCTTTTGCAAGGGATGAAACGAGGGTAGGTTTTAGCTGTTACTCTTGGTTGAGTGGGAAGTTTCAGAGGCTGTCGGGACTGAATTGCCGCGCTATTCCTGCCTTAATTTTGTTTTGCTTTTAAATGGGAAAGCTTTTTCTTACAAAGGCCTTATAACAATTTTGGTTTCAATTTCTATGCAAAACACCTCACACCGTAGACAGAAAAAGCCTAAGCATAAGTATTTAAGCCAAAAGAAGGATTAGTTTGGAAATCCTGAAAGCACTGATCGCTACTGCGCTCCTGGTACTGGAATTAATGAGAAGCTGGTTAGGAGGGTTATTTTGGGAACGTCTGCAGCCAGCATTACTTCTTTTGTGGGGGAAATATCTTCCATCCCTCAGACCTCCTGTGCAGTTTTATTCTGGGGCGGCGTACTCTGGCAAACAAACACCCAAAGGGAGCTCCCTCTCCCCATTGCCTACCAGGGTATCGAGCGCAGGGCATCAAGCAGGGTGAAAGCATTGAAATGGGGAAGATAACAGCAGGGGGGCTCTGCCAGGGGCTTGAATCCTTGAATATCTCCAGCGTAGAGTTGAGAGCTGTGTCGAGTCAGCCTGTTTTTTTTCTAGATTAGCTTGTGTTTAAAAGCAAACATGGCAAAAGTTGTTTCAGACTTGTTTTTCTTCTGTTCAGCATGCGTGCTGCTGCTCAGCAGACAGCATCAATGCTCAGAATTGGCTTGTGCAGAGGAAACAGATGGTTGGTGTCTTTTTTGAGGCCAGTAAACGAGAGTCTACTTTTTTAGTTTGCTTTTGAAGGTATGTGTGCATTACTAAGCTTCACCCCAAGGCTGCTTGCTCTTTTAGGTCTGAATCAAATGCTTTGTGTCGCAGTGCTCAGGGTAATGTATTCGTGCTTAGGGAAATATAATTCCCCACCTCTTGTCGAAAGGAGTCAGGATTGCAGAGCGGTATCTCGCCAGCCTCGTGCTGGTAGTGGAGGTTTCCCAGTAAGCAAACTGATTGTGCCACTGGGAGGTCTGGGGTGGTCGCAAGCATTGGTTCCTTTACTTCTGTAACCTTCTCACTTCACCTTTCAAAGGTTAAACTTGAGCAACTCATGCTGTGGAGGCATTTATATTGAATAATTTGTGCAGGTATTTGTTTTGCAAATAAAAACATTTCATTTGGAGGAACTCAGACCTTAAATGTCTTAACTCAGGAAAACCACTGACTTTGAAGTCTGAGCTGGCTGCTCTTCAAGATTTATGCAATGTAAACTAGCAACAAAAATTGCCCCCACCTTTTTTTCCTAGTGTGTAAATCAACTTTTAAGATACAATTTTCATCTCTTTATATAACTTTGGCTAATTTTCCTGCAGGGGGAGGTGTAGAGTCAGAAATGTTGCCTTTTTGTTTAAACCTGCTCTTGTTTTTCAGCCTTCTTCCAGTTCTCTCTGTGTCTCGTGAAGCTATTAATAAGTGATAGTAAGATCACAGCTATGAATTATGGCTTTCTTTCCAACGTCAGGATACTACATGATGAGTTTTACTAACCCCAGCTGACTGTAAATAAGGAGGAACCATACGGGTTTATCGTTTGATTTAAAGGTGTTCCAGCAGCAATTTGCAAAAGGGAAAACAGAGAGAAGGGAATTAAACAGAGGGAATGGCTGCAGCCATGCGAGGAGACGGTTGCAAAATCCTCTCTCCTTTTTTCTGTTGTTTACAGGTATTTTACACTTATAAACGTTTCTGCATTTTACAGGTATTTTTGTGTACACGAACACCTGTATTCTCACACATGTATGTATGCATATATACACACACAATGAGTGCAGTGTAGCATAAACAACCTCCCCTGGGTGGTGATTTTTTGAGCTATTTTTTATCATTACCGAATTTTGAATACATTTTGTCTCCATTTATACTCTTTTCGAACTCCAGAGCTGGATTTGGGCGTAGGCAGGATGATGTTCCTGTACTAGTTTTCTTCCCAAGCTATAATGTGTTTATATTGCCACAATCTCAACAAAAGCCTTTGGGTGTCTGAGTAAGGAAGAGGATTTCTTGTTCTTGTGTCTGTGCACCAGCCTAGCTAGGGATTTGTAGGATGCTTCACTGCTGTTAAAGCAGTCTGTTGTTTTTAAATTTAAAAAGCTTGAGAGCTTAAAGCGCTTTCTATCCATAATTTGTACCTTATTTTGGAAAACAAGGTTCCCTGGTACATTGTTCTATAGCAGCCATTTGAGTTTGTTCCTTATTATTTTAGTATTATTTTTATTCAGAAGATGCTCATTACCTCTATTTCATCAGCTTTACCTTATTTCCCCACGTTGGGAGCTTGTGAAGCTCAAGGCAAGAAGGAGAACTGCACAGCTGGTTTCATCCTCGCCTTTCCCTTCCTACTGGTGTCTAATTAAACACGGTTGTGGAAACACCAAGCTTCATTTCGGGCCGTAACTGCAGCCATGCCCAGCAGCAAACCTTCCCCAAACTCTGCAGGTGGGAACGATCACATCCCTGGCAATAATGCCAGCAAACGTCTCGAGGAGACTGAGCTGGGAATCACGGGATGCGGTGGATGTTGGCATTGAAAGACTTAACCACGCGTCGCATCTCAGGTGTGAGGAGCCTCCTCCAGCCGCAGGTGAAATGTTATGCTGCCGTGAGTTTGATGCTAAGCTGATGACCAGAAGTACTTGCAACTGGGAAATGAATCCCAAATCAAAAAGATCAGTCCAGCTTTTGTGTCTTCGAGGGAGCCGTGCCCTCTCCAGTGGCACAAGATAATAGCCTTGTGTCTTTGCTGCAGCAAAGCTCCCCTCTTTTTCTTTTTGAGCAAGATGCACTGTCCCAAATATTTTCTCTGGTGCAGCTCTGCTAATAGCAAAACACCACGGTAGTGAGAGACTTGAGTTATTCCATCCTTGTTCATTAATCTTGAAAGTACCTGTGTGCTGGTGTGCTTTCTCAAGACTGCAGGGTTTTGTTTTACAGCATCCAGTTTTTAAGTGGGATGTAACTAGGACGGGTGATGGGCTGGCTGTGGCTGCGCCCGTGCGGTTACGGTGAAGTCGACTTCGTCTGGCTGTGCCTACAGCACAAGTAGTCTCTGGGTACCTTCTTCGAGAGGACAGCCAGTGCTTTAGCAATCGCTTCCCCCTGAAATTTGGTTGTTTGTGCTTTCCCCCCCCACACCCTTTTTACACTACAGCAATTTCAATAGGCTTTTATTAAATCTGAAAACCGCTGTTTGATAGTTGGTATCTAGGCTGTAATTACCCAATATGAAGACACAAGCACAAAGTAATTTCCTAGGGAGGTTTCCACAAAAGGGGACAATTCTGATTTTATTTTTTCCAGTCCTTTGAGAAAATCTATAACAGGATGAATGGAGTGAAGAGTGATGATAGTGCAGCACAGATACAAACCTGATGATCTTCCTCCGATTCTGTCGGGTTTTCCACTCCAGTGACTTCCGTAAAGGCGCATTGTCAGAAAGAAAAATCACGTTGCTGGGAGCAAGTTGGGCAATCAATCACTGGCCACAGAGAAAGAGGGGGATCAGATGGATTCCCTTTTGAATTCAATCAAAACACTGCAGAGCAACTGGCCTGTCTCTTGACTGAGGTATTTAATCATATATTTGGTGCCTGGCACCCTGTCGCAGGTGCTTAATGAGACTAGACTTTTGTACTCTCAGAAAAGAGAGGCGAAAAGATAATTACACAAGCTATAAACCCTTTTCACTGTAAATACAGTTTGGGGATAATTGTGTTTTCTTTGACTGGCCCTTGATCAGCATGATTTACAGAAAATACGTCTGTTTTCACTGCTAGAATGGTCAGAAGCACTGCTTTTCTAACCTGTGGTCCCTGCATCCCCGCAGGGACTGGATTGTAGGTGAGGGCTGTGCGAAAGGTGGCAAAGAAAAGCGTGTTTTCCTGCGCTCTGCAGCAGTTACATACGAGGGACTTCTGAAGGTCCGTGTATTGAAAAAGGTGGAAAATTGGATTGCAGGCAGCCTGAGGGACGTGATGAATGTGCTCAGCTCCTCCCGGCAAGGCCAAATTCAGTAGCTTTTCCCTGTGCAGAAACCTCCCAAGCGACCGGTTGCAGTCTCTAATTAGGGTGAGATTGCAAACCGCTCTGTGCCACATGAAAACTCCACTGTTCCCCATCATCTCTGCCCTTGAGGAGTCTGCAGCGTGGTGCCGGCGCTTCTTTCCTTTCTTTGTGCCCCTCGCAGCAGCCCCGTGGCCAGATCCAGCCACGTGCTGCTGTCGAGGCCAATGCAGCAAGTGCTGCGCGGCACGGCACGCCTCACCCATTTTTGTGTTTGTAGGTACTCTGTGGGTAACATACAGCCCAGTTAACAGTCCTTTGCTTCCCATAGCCCTTTTCGGGTGGATTAGACAAGTTATTGTCTAATGATTTATTAATTTCCTCGCAATTTCTTTGTCTTTCCTCTCTTCTCTGTCCTCTGCGGCTTCTACACCAGGCTTGGTACATAATGTTTGTCTTGGAGTTCTTCACAGAAAGGGTCAAACCATTGATGTTTTCTTTCTGGAGTAGACTCAGGGAGTCTATCAACATTCTTCTATGAATCTTTGTGTTTCTTTTGTGCTCAGATCACTTTTATCTACGAATTAATCCAGACATCTTTTTCGAAAGACATCAGAATTTATTTATCTTTTTCAATTTATTTATCTTCGGGAAAAAGGAAAAAGGATGCTGATGTCATCTCAGTCAGGTTTGTTGCTATTTCCAAATGTGTTTTAGGAGAGTAAAAACTCCATGTGTTTTCCCAATTCCACATGGTTATCTGAGGAGATAGCTCAGCGCATTGCCGGGGGGAAGCAAAACCCTTTTATCTCTGCAGATGTGAATGCCATTCACTTGTGTGTCTCATGGCCTTTTTGTTTCCTCTCAGTTTTATTTCCAGCCCAGCTTCTCTAGGTAACTCTTCTGGGTTTTGCAGTCTCAGACCCATAAGGCAGATGGTGTTTGTGAGATGTCAGTGTCCATTTTGTCGTTTTCTTTCCATTCCTGCTTGTTTCTCAGCAGCAGGACAATGGCAGAGGGACAAGGAAAGAAAACACTGCCGTGGCTCGTGCCTGTCTATGCTGCAGATGTTTGAGATAGATTATGGTAAATTGATCAAGCTCACGCTCAAATCCATTATAAAATCTGTGTTCATTTTCAGGTGGCTTTGTTCTCTTCAGTCTCTGATGCCTTTTTCAACGCTAGGAAGTGCATGCGCAGGATCAGTTGCAGCTCGATACCCAGCTCAGTGCAGTGACATTTAGCATTTGTGTTGCTGGCTTGGGTGAATGTCGCCTCTGTCTTCGTTCCCAGCACTGCTCTCAGCAGGCATTGCCGTCGTGTAGGCAGCACTGTAATGTCCTTCTGGTCCCACAACTGTGAAAGAGCCCTTTCCTTCAGGAATTCAATAACCCATCTACCATCCGCTCGCCGATGTGCCATCCTTATCCCAAAGCATTCATGTAGGGTCTGACGTCATTTGGTCTTTCCCACCCCAGCTGGAACACACCCGAGCCAGCTCAATTTTCTGTATGTTTTAAGGTTTAATGGTGCTCTCTATTTCTTTTCGACCTCTCTGTAAGGCTTGCAGTACTCCTGGCATCAGGCTGGAGACCAGGTGGGATTTGTCTGGAGGCCCTTCTGATTGTTTCCTATTTAAAACAGTTTCCATTGTTTGTAATGATAAAGGATTTTGTAATTTTAGGCTGTATTACTAGCACAAATTGGCAAAGTGTGCTTTAGTTCTGACTGGAATTGGAATGTTGATGGTTAAATAGAGTTTGCAATGCCTACCTTTAAATCCATGATTACAAAAGAAGGTAAGGAGTACCTGAATAGGTCAGACCGATGTTCCATCTGGTTCAGTATTTTGCGTTGGGTAGTGGCAAGAGGAGATGCCACGCAGGGGCAGCACGCAAGTCTGGCTGCTTTCTGCAATTCACTTCCAGTACCCCTAAGTGCTGTATTTCTAGGAAAAGAAAGTTCTGTCAGAGCCTGGCATCTGCAATAACTTACACAAGGAAGTCATTACAAGCCTGCCAATGAATTAGGTAACCACCCGATGCAGTCCAGAAGAGCAGCCCTCTATGCTCTTTATGAAATAGTGCTTTTTTAAAAATCATTTTGTAGCCACTTTTAAATCCTTACTTGCTGGGAAACCACGAGGAAGAACAAATGGAAAACATAAAGCTATTGGAAATCAATTAAACTGATCTGGGAGTGTGCGTGTGCAAAAGCCGTTCTTACAAAGGTCTGAGAGGGAGCAGCATTTGATGTGAGCTTCTGGATCCCTGATCCCTGCATTGCCTTAAGTTGGTCACATCAGCTTTCCATCTGACCCTGCCCCGTGCCGCAGGCTGCCGGTGGGGACCGTGGGCCATCCCTGCGGCCCCGGCCCCTGCGACAATCTTTGCCTTCCACGCTTCTGTCACAATATTGACTTGCAAACATACAGCTTTTTGCCAGTTGCTATGGTTACCTCTCAGCTACCAGCATCTGAGCTGCAGAAACGAGTACCAAGCAATACATTTCGAGCCTTAATGAAATGCACAGCAGCGTGTTAAACTTTTAAACCCAACACGAATTCACTAAGCAACATCCATTCGTGATTTGCCATAATTTCTGCTGCAAGCTCCATACGAGTGAAACACCGGAGCACAAGCCTTTCCCTTCCACTGCATCAAATAGGTTTTTCTGCCAGTAGCTTCACAGTAGCTCAGACCTGTGATGTTTCATACTCCCTTCACAGTTTCAAAGAACCAAGCCTGACCTCTCTAAATTATTCACACCTCGAGAATGGCAACATCTCCAAAGTCTCCTTTTGTGTGTGGTGCCTATTTCCTTCTCATTCACTCCCAGAAATGTATTTTAAAGAAGTTTGATTCTTCTGCCCTACTTCCAAAATGTGAATCTAACTCATTTCCCCAAGCTGCTTCTTGCGTATTTGGAAAAACCAATCCCATCAGACCAGCGTTAGTGCTAAATTAAAATGTGTGCGTAGCCAACGTGTTGCTGCTCGGTGCTGCTTGCTCCTGTAGCTGCACCAGAAGGAGCAGATGCCTCAAGCCTTTTGAGGTGGTACCTTTCTGTTTTCTGCTAAGAGACCTCATTTAGTGTCTCTGTCTCAAACAACGCATTTTACACATCAGTTTGAGAAATAAAATGAAACTGGACATGGGTTGTATGTCCAGGCTCCAGGTTTCAAGTCGGAAGTTTAATTGCACCGACGGGTGCAATTGCTGTTCTCAAATTAGTTGTGTTGTGCTTGCAGACCAGGCAGTTCAGAATCCCTCTCATGCTTTGCCCAGGTTCCCTGCTGATCAATCTCATTTTGTATTTTACATGCAGTGCCAGAGTTACCTGTCCTAGAGAGGAGAAACTGGTACATCTATCTGCTCTATGTTCGCAGAGACTACGATGAGTGTAAGGTAAGAGCTGCTGCCAAGACTTTGCATGAGGAAGTACTTTACTGCTGTTGTCAAATGATAGTTTTCATGCCTGGCCTAGCTGTGCCGTGGACAGGGGAGGTGCAGAGCTATGGCCTTGCAGGTTTGCCAGATCACCTGCTGTGCCACAGGGTCGTTAGGACCCCTCCTTTCCCCATAAACCAGTACATCACCAACATAATATCCCAGCTTTGAGGTAAGGCTGAGCCCTGGCCACCCTCCTTCCTGACTTCTCTTGGAATCAGGGGACCAAAAGAAAGTAGAACTAAGACAAGGATCAAAACAGCTTTAATTTTATTAAATCCTCAACTACAATCAGGATTCATACATGCAGTTTTCTAGAGTGCTCCATAAACTCACCATATGTTTGGAAGTGGTGAAAATGAAAGGATTGCAAGCTTCTCTTGTTCCAGGTGATACCCAGGGTCTTCCACACTGATTATAATGCAGTTCCGTAGTGCAGGTCTCTCAAGGGTCCTACAGAGCTGCTATGAAAAGCACTTCAATCAAGTAATACTTTTCTACCAAATCTAAAAATACATCTTGGCTATCCTTGAATGAAATTCTTTCATTTTGCATGTGATACGCTGCACCCTTTTATTTCTTCTGAGTTTGGTGGGTATCGTGGAAGTGGTTGATGATTTGAGATTTAACAGTAAGTGGACTAAGAAAATGACAAGTTTATTAACCAGTGTGTTTTCCCGACATACTGAAGATGATGGGGCCAGTGGCAGGAGGAGGGGTGTAAGAGTTGCCTTTCTGCTTTTGTAATGTGCAAAGAAGATCTGAAAATATTTCTTTCCTCCTGAAACATCAGGATCGGCCAGGACTTGTCTCTCTCTGTTGGAGAACTCCCAGGGGTGCTTAAGAAAGTGGTAGGCCAGAGGAAATTCATTTAGCTCTTAATTAATGGAGCTGGAGGGCTCTATCGTCAGCAGAGTGATTTCCACTCAGATCTTGGTTTAAATAGATCTAAGCAGAGGCTGGACTAGTAATCTAAATAGAAAATTGCTTCCCTTTTCTGTTGATCTGACTGCATTTCGTTGGTTTCCTGTTTTGTACGTTTGCTGGTTCCCTGATGGGATGTAGACTCGTGGAGTGCAGAGATGTACAGCTCAGGAAAACAGAAAGCATCCGTGTGGATGGTCTGAAGGGAGCACTGGCTTCTCCAAGTTGTCTTCAGTCACTGAAGGAAGTAAAATATGGGGGAAAATGTAGAGAAGACAGCTAATATCATTTCCTGTGGCAGACCAGTTTCGCTGTAGCTGTCAGCTCCTTCCTCCTGGCTCACAAAACCGTGTTTTTGTGGTAACATTGGGAGAGTTTGGCACCGGACAGTAGCTGGTTAAATAATCTTCCATCCTTCCTCCCAGATGTGATGAATGTATGCTCAGAGGCCTGGATCTGTCCCAAAGAAGATAAGAACATAAGCACGCCAGGATCCTCCTGCAGTCTCTGAACCATAGCCGTGTCCAGAAGGCAATGCAGATTCTAGGTGGGCTGAACTGCCCTCCGGTAGCCTCTGGCTCTCTCTGCTGGTGCCCGATGGGGTTACAGGTCTACACAGGATGCCCCAGGTGCCTGCCTTTACACGCAGTGAGCATAGGCAGCCCCAGACATGTTATTCAGGGCCAATACCGTCAAAAATGAAAGGTGGCATCCTTATCCCTGATGACTGAAATGGCTTTAAACTCACTGATTTCAGTATAATTTTGGCATTTGTTAAATCCATCAATTTTCTTTTAAGACTCAGCTAATAAACAAATGACCTGTGATGCTATTAATTTTGGCCTGATCTTGTACCCTCCTTCTTGCTCAGTGCCTTGAGATGCCTCCTCTCTAGCGCAACTGTAAAAGCTCCCCTATTTGTCAGCGGTGTAAAAGCCCAAGGAAAAAATGTTTCCTAACATTGACACCCTGAAATCCAAGCATTAAATTGGTTTTAACCCTTACAGTGCTGCTCCTGCATCTATTCCGGCGTTGCCAAGCTTCTGACCAATGTTGCTGCTTATTACAGCGCGAGATTGATAACTCCGGCTGCTCGATTCCGCTACCCAGCGAGGCGCAAGGCAAACATCCCCTGGAGCCAGAGGCAGCAGCAGCCCTGCTATTGCAGTGCAGGCAGAGTGGATCTGGGGGGTGATGAGGGGGGAGCACAGGGACGGGCCCTGCTAAGCAGTCGTCATCACTCAGCTCTTGCTCTTCAGATAGGCAGCTCATAAACTGTGCGTTCTGCTTGCAGCAGCAACTCTAGCTCTTCCCCCTAACCGTTTTTCATAACAGAAATCTTCTGTTATGTGTGAGGGAAGGATTATTAAAATTACCAGATGCTTTTAATTAATTAAAATCACTCACGCTGGTTGGTCTCCTGCCAATACATCTAAATTCTGTCAGCAAGTTAAATAAACTTGGGAGGAAACCCTGGGATTACAGATCATATTTCTCAGCTCAAGGCCTTTCACTATGGGATTTTTAGGGCTTAAAGAATTAATCAGATCTCTATAAAAGATAGCTCTCTATTGCCTGCTCTTGCTCTGAGACTGGTTTTATGTAGATGGGGCAATGTAGCATGTCTGTGTTCAGAAGATCCTTGTTTGTGTCTGAGCTGAATGTCCGATGATAAAGTACTTGGTAAAGACTAAAATGTAGGCTCGTGGAGGGTCTCTGGTCAGGAGATCAGAGGGATCCCCGTTATGTCCAAGGGGAAGAGCAGCCTGCGCTCGTTCTTTTTTTTCCTTCCTTTGTTTAATTTTCTTTCTGTGAGTGAGGTTTCTCAATAATAACTCTCCTTGCCTTCACCCTACTTTCCATGTGCTATGTTTGAGGTTCAATTTTCCTCCTTGTTTTCAGGTCCTTTCATTTCTATTCGTCTCGGAGGCAGGGGATAGTGGTACGGATCACACAATTGACAGATGTGCCAGACGAGCGCCAGGTTATTGTTAGCCCAGAAATCCTCCTTTCTTTCTCCTCTTTGTCTTCTACGTCAGAGCAAAGGAGGAACCTCAAAGAGAGCAGAAACAGGGCATTTGCTTCGTAGTCAGAGTTTGCATCCTGCCCAGAGTCACTCATTTTGGCTACTTTTATAATTTCAGGTCATGTGTGACTATGGAATTTAGCCAAGCTGCACCCGCACCCCAAGCTGTCAGCTGCAGGAGTGCATCCAACAAGAATTTACATTTTCCTCAGTTTTCTTCCTTCCTTTTCCCATGTACTCATCATTTGTTCATTTGACTTTCACTGACTCAGCTGCAGTTGCTCCAATTCAATTTATTTCTTCACAAAGGGCCTAGAGTAGATACCCTTATCAGCAGAGGATGCTTTCGTAGATTTCTTGTGGCGTTTTCCCCAGGTAATATCTAATTATCTTTGGTAATGGGAACGAACAGAGAAGCACTGAATGGCAGTGGTATTCCTGGCACCATGCTCTTCACAAACAATGATGAATTTGCACTCTTACACGCACTCTTGTAGTTGTCCCAGATGCAATCCAGTGCCTGTCTTATATGTGCAGTTGTGGTTTATGTAGCTGAAACCAAATCTCTTTCACTAGTTTTGTTAAAATGTTGAAAGCTGACCACTTTTGTAGTATTTTAATACAGCATATTGCAAAAACTAGCTGCGAATTCTGTCGTAATACTGACTTTTCCGAGCACAAAATTTGGTTACGTGAATGTTGTATTTGTTGTGTCCTGTGTGATACCACCGTTACTGTCACGAAAGGAAGCACCGTGTCTCCCAACATGTCGCGTGATGTTTGAATTCAAGGTATTTTGGGGCACTCTGCTGTGCGCCCAGGTACAGCACAGCTATATGTAGCACATGCAAAAAGATTCTCCAAATCAAGGTCGCAGGAGGCATTTGCTTGGTCAGAAATCATTTTTCTTTCGTAGAGGTTGCCTTTATTAAAAAATTTGAAGGGTTTATATTCGTTTGAAAACTTTCATGCTGCAGTTTAGAAAGGGGGTGATGGTGACCCAGTAAATGGGCTTCTCAGAGATGGGGATTACATTTACCCTGTGGTCTTTGCACTTCCTTGTTTCAGGCTGTCATCAAAGAGCAGCTCCAGGAGTCTCATGGAAGGTGCGAATATGCTGTCTACGTTCAAGGTATGTCACATGAGACCTCTGAAAGTCTTAACATTGCTAAAGCCACTTACTTTTGATACAAGATACAGTGAACAAGCGGGGACAAAAGAAGGAAACAGGAATAAAATTCATATGTAAGTATATTTGGCTTTCTTTCTACCTACCTTCTAGTGTTGAAATTTGGGATTATCACATGAACAAAGACAAGATTTTCTGTTTTCTTTTCACTGATGAGTTTGTCATCAGTTCCTCCTTGGACTCCTGGGTCTTGGCCTTCGATGTGCTGGTGTTCGATTGGGTCATGTTTGATCGTGTGCTGTGAAACGTATTGTGGGTGTGTGTTGTCTGTCAGAGCTACGTGCCTCAGGTGGCTGTTTTACCGCTGGCTCTAAGAATGGTCTTCCTCTGCCTGTCCCACCCTCTGCCCTCTCACAAACGTCCTCCAAACCTGGGCGTTGAAATTCGAAGGGCTGTGTGTCACCTTGGCAGGCGACTGGCCTGGGGGACAGCTGAGATTTCTTGGCCAAGGGCTTATTGCAGCCTGTAGGAGGAGGGGAGAAATCCAGACTGCATCGTAACGAACAGTTGGCCAGGGTTTCAAGATGCCTGTACCATTAAGAACAGATTTTTTTTCCAAACGAGCACGAGTCCTTTGCGTGTATTTTCATTCTGTCCTCACACACAGCTTCTGCATGAGGTTGCTGCAGGAGGGGAAAGACCAAACAAGTACTGCTATAATGTATCTGTACTCCCTGTTAGTTCCCTGCTGTCAGAGGTACATTTTTCCTGCAGATAATGGACTAATTTGCCTGGTATATGTTGTCTTGCAGCTTTGATATTTCGCTTGGAGGGGAAAATTCAAGAATCTCTTGAACTCTTTCAGACATGTTCCATTCTGAACCCTCGAAGTGCTGACAACCTCAAGCAGGTGGCACGATCGCTGTGAGTGGTGTTTTTATTGCTTCACTTTGATGTGCTACCCAGGACCTTCCAGGTTTTGTTTTTCTCCCAGGCATCAAGTGGAATCCCTGGCTGCTTAATTCCAAGCATGCTTCCTCCTTATCAACACTTGAGATGCTTTCCAGAAGCGTGGGCTACCCTTTAAAGCACATTCTCTGTCATCTGCTTGGCTGCTATTGTTGTGTTTTTTTTTTTTAATTATTTTTTCTGTATTTTTTTTTCTAATTTGTGTTTGTGCTTTAAGTGAGAGAAGTAGCACACCAATTTCCAGGTCCAGAGCTAAAGATGCAGCCTTGAGCAGTGTAAACTTGCCCTGCAGACCCCTTTCTGTCTCTGAGTGTCCAGTCTGCTTTTGATCACCTGTGCTTTTCCTTGGAGACAAAGGCAGATGACAGAGCCTGTGGATTCATTCCTTGTATCTCCAATAATGTAAGGGAGCGCAGAATTAATGACCTTGGTCCTGAAAGGGAGCAGTGCTGACATGATTGGAAACTTCTCAGGGCTTCTCAGGCAGGTCTCTGGAGAGCTAGCAAATAGCATCATTTCTCACTGGCAAAGGTGATAGTGGTTGCACAGCAGGGTTTCAAAGCAAGAAAAAATAAAAATTGAAATGCTTTCACAGGTTTCTTTTGGGGAAACACAAGGCAGCCATTGAAGTGTACAACGAAGCAGCTAAACTCGATGAAAAGGACTGGGTGAGTGTTGTGTTGATTTGGAGATTACTGTGCTATGCAGATGTTTCTGCAGTTTTATGGAGACAGCTGCAAACGTGTTCCAGGCAGAGGGGAGCTCATGCTGCCTGCAGTGCGAGCTGCAGGGCTGAGGCAGCATGATGATGCTGATGAGGCTCTGCAGCCGCTGGTTTGGATCGCAGGAGCAAGGCATGATCTCAGCCTGCAGAGACCCACACCTTGTTCTGGGGCACAAGCAGCAGAGAATCTAGCAACGTGTTTGAGCTTTGCAAAGTACCAGTATTAACACAGCCATATATAGTACAAAGAGCTAGATGACGTTAAGGACAGTATGGGAAGTGCCTCCTTCGGTCATCATTAAACCCTCATTATCACTAAAACTTGCTTGAGTAATTGGGAATCCTTTCATAATGCAAAACACCATTGAAAAAGATCACCCTCAAATTAGCTGAAAGGGTTACTTCTTATCTACCAAGCATTATCTACTTGGACAAAATACAGGCTGATAACTACAGGAGCAATAATAAATTAGCTCTTCCCCCTTAAGAGGGAAAGAACGAAGGAAGAACACTGCAAAGGGAGATGTGTGACGAGAGGTGAGAAGAGAGAGGACACGGCTTGCAGTTAGCTGTGGACAGCCTTCTGCAGGTGGCTGTTTTGCCTGCAGAAGTGCTGTTTCTAAGACAGGCTCACCACATGTGATCTTTTTTGCTAAGACATGATGCACTTGCTGACTTTAGCTGTACTTTTGGTGCTCAGTGTGTCTAAAATTGAGGCTTGATACAAGGATACATTTGACATTATTCTCATCAACTCATCAGTGCCAAACAACTCAGAAACCTTTTATGCTGTGGATCTTCCCTTAGCTAACCAAGCTACCTGCAGTACGTACTTGGCATGACTATAACCCTATTTACAGCCACAACAGGCAGACTTCAGTGGGCATTTTGATCAGTTATTTCCCATACCTGGCTCAGCACTGGCAGCAGCCTGTGCTCTTCGCTTGTGCTGCCTCATTCTGCAAGCCGCAGTAACCAGGAGTAGCTCTTTGATTCATTACTGTTCTCCACAGTTGGAGAGCCACATCGAGGAAAGTGTCATTGTGAGGGTAAATAAGAGAGTTTCCTCTGAAAGGTCAAGGCCGTCTAAACTGATGAAGCAGTAAAATGCTTACCAGAATAGAAACGAGGAACTTGTGGACCTTGCTTTTCAGCTCTGCGGGATGTGCCAGGGTGAGGAAGATGACAAGTAGCTTGGCTGTTACACTGTTGGCGATGAATTAGAGGCATGATTGTTCCCTACAGTGGCACTAGAGTGTTTAGGATGCCAAAGTGATCTTCCTACTGTGTTGCAAACGTGTTTCAGCTGCCAGAGATCCTGGATATCAGCCCTTCTGATGTTTGACTTCTATTTTGGAAAGTTAGATGCATCTTTAAATTTTGTCCAGATGGATGCAGTGTTGTGTGTGTCTTTGTGATTGTACAGGTAGACGGAGAGCCACCCATGAGGGCAATGGGCGTTAGCTTCAGAGATCTCACTGGGAACCGAGTCACATTAAAAAAGCGCTCTTTGCTCCGTGTTCTCCAAAGAGACCATTGTCATTTCTGTGCTGTAGTCTTTCCCATCCTGTCGCACTTTAGCTCTGTAGGTTGCTGGAGCAACTGGAATTTATAGGTTTATTTGAACTAAAGCAAGAAGGGTACGGGCCGGGAGTCTCCCTGTCCAGGTCAGCGATGACTGTTGGCACTGGTAGATTACATATCGCATCTCAAACCTCCTGCTGATTGGGTTTTATTTTGCTTTGTTTCATACAGGAGATCAGCCACAACCTGGGGGTGTGCTACATGTACCTGAAACATTTCAACAAGGTAACACAAATGCTCATCTTACCTACCTGACAGATGGGAAGCGGGGTCCTGGAAATTTCACACTCTGGGGGTTTGAGGTGGACCTTTTGCAGTGCTGGGTATCAAGGAAGCTTTTTGCTTCGGTGTTCATTTCTGGGAGGAAAAGTTTGCGAGCTGTGTCTGTTCTCATTTGCATGTTGAATTATTTTGAGTCAGCTGAAAGTTTGTGAACTTGGACAAGAGTGAAACTGAGCTTAGCCTTGTTGCTGGCCAGGAGGCTTTTTCTGAACTAGGATTTACAGAGAGCATTTCTGTTCTTAAAAGGAATGTTTGAGGAACCTCAAAGAGCCGCCTCAAACTAGACAGAAAACCAGCTGTGCTCCATCAAGAGCTGCATCTGTTTCAGAGCCTTTTAAAACCAGTGTGGTAAACACTGCAGGTTTTGTGAGGAGCAGCAATCCACTGAGCATGCCAATTCCATCTTCTTGCAGCAAGAGAAGTGTGATGGTTAAGACCCAAACTGTTTCCCCAGCATAAAGCTCAAACTGCTGCATCTTGTGCATGGTCTCTTTGGTCTGAAGGAAAATCAGCTTCCCCTTGTCTCTGGCAGGATTCAGTGAGAAAAGTCATGAAGTTTGTGTGCTGGAGGTGTAGTGGGAACCTCTTTCCCTTCCCTCCATGGACAGGGTTTGCTGCTGTGTCTGAAGCTCCTTTTGCACCAAGCCTGGAGCAGAAGTTGCAAAGAAGCATAGCTGCAGTGTGGACAGCACTGTTGCTGCCTTTGAGGCAATAAGGAACTTGAAATGGACTTTTGGTCCCTGGTCTGAGCATGCCTTTCCCAACTCTTCACTTAACCCTCCTCATAGTGCTCGTGGTGAGCACTGAGCTGCCCTCGATCCTGTGGGGTTACTTTGTGAGGGAAAACACAGCATTTAGAAAGCCTTTGTTCCCAGTTTGGCCCAGTTGTTCCCTGCCGCTCTTTCTGGTGGAATGCTGTGGTCCTTGCAGGCAAAACCCTGCTGCGTTCCCCGTTGACGGCATTGCTGTAAAGCAGGATGCTGTGGAGTGTAGGTTCATACATGGGATTTGTTATCTGCACTAGCAGTTTCCATACTGGGACCTGCTAACCTGCCAGCTTTCCCATAAGTGAGAGGTACTGGTCACCCTGGGCAGCAGTGTGTGCTGAATACTTCCTGGAGGACATCTAAAACACAATGAAGCCCATGGGGATGGCTATCTTTTCAGTAGTTGTTGGTAACAACTACCCCATATTGCAGAATTCCTTTAACACGTCAGCATTTCTCTTTCTAATATATGGTGTGTCCAGAAAGAGCAAATGTTCTTTGCAGTCCTGCTGGCTAGGCCTGAGGAGGTAAGAGGAGGACATGCTACAAAGCGTCTCCTATTGGAGGGAAGCGGTGGGTGCCTGACAAGAGCTGATTCATTCCCCTGGTTTACTTGGCAATCCCTGCTTGCTGCTGGAGTAAGCATTTTAGCAAGGAATAAACTGTAACGTACCTGTTAACCTCACAGGTCTGAGGCTTCCCTTAAAGCAAACAAATTCAAGGACAGGAACAGGCCTGTGCTCCTCTCTTCCTCGTGAGGTCGTTGCCTCTTGTCTTGGCTTGGAGCATGCTGCTTTGCTTTTTTCTGTCCCAGAAAGCTCATGGCCCCCGATGCAGAACTTGTTTCAACAATTAGCTGGGCTGGGCTTTGCTAGCAGGGCCCTCCGAGCTCAGGGGGTGCTAGCTGCTGTTCGCTTTCCCTTGCTGCTGTGGATTGCTCTTGGGCTATTGCTTCACCAAGCAATAATCACTGATTATTTTTTATTCTCTCTGGTTGTGTGTTCAGGCACGAGACCAGCTAAACAATGCCCTGGAGCTCAACAGACACGATCTGACTTACAAGATGCTGGGAAAAATTCACCTCTTGGAGGGGGAGACTGATAAAGCCATTGAAGTCTATAAGAAAGCAATAGAGTAAGAATATGGTTTTTTTTGTTTTTTTTCTCTGTCAATGTCCCATCTTATGCCAGGATAAATTTGATGGGTGTCCCAGATCTGAATTGAGGACACAGTTAAAAAGCTAATGGTAATTACAGTGTCTCTGTGCAAAGCAAGCACTTTGCAAGCTCTTCAGCTGTCTCTGCTCTCAGCTGTAGTCCTCCTCCTGCTGACAACATGTCAGGGAAGAAGGTAGCTGTTTGAAGGTCTGCCAAGAAACAGTGGAAAACAAATGGACAGAAATGCCTCGGAGCAAACATATCCCAAACGGACTTCATAAATCCCAAAGGTTTTTCTACCAAAAAGATCTAACCCCAGCTGTCTCTCTAACCCCGACTGTCTGCCAAAACTCAGTTGCTGGGTTTCACATGGAGTGATTTGCGTTTGAAGGAGTGTGAGTAGGCAGACTGGAGATGGGCTGGTGCACGGTGAGTTTCTCCCACCCTGTCACCGTTTCTGAGTACCAATCTGTCTTTTTTAGGACATTCCTGAGCGTCTGATTTACAAGTGCTTTTAAAAATGTAGGCAAAAGACTAAAGGAAGGCAGGAGCATGTCAGAAACCACTGGAGGATCTGCATTTTGTACTAGCTATTTTTCCTTCTTACACATCTGCTTGTGGCTGCTCTCTGGCAGTATATTGGGTCGGGTAGACATTTGGATTAATCTAGAATGTTTATTACGTAAATAATCCTTGCTAGGCATTTTACCAGGTTTATTCTGGTTATCTCGGTGCTCCCCTTCCCTCCCTTCCTCCTTGCTCCTGCTTTTTTCTTTTTGTTCTCATCTGCCCACTGCATTTAGTCTGCTGTTACCAGCTGCAGGTTAGTCTGTCACTGCTCTCTGTTTATCTTCCACCAGGCACACAGATTTCGTTCCAGTTGAGATTTAAGTGTGCCTGTGTGATTGTACATACTAGTTTTCTTAAGACCTGATAGCAGGGACTTGAAAATTCACTTTTGTTAAGCGAGGTCACAAACATACCTTTCTACTTTGTTGTTGCTATTCTTTTCATGCTATTTATCTCTTCAAAAACCTCCTGGGAATGGGGATGCTTTTAAAAGTGTTCACAACATTGCTGCCTGAACCCCAAATTAGCCATGAGGGTTTGGGAGTTGCATACAGTAACTGAAAACACTAAGGGCATCCTTTTTGAATTTGAAGCCTTGCTGTGCTGAACAGTGGTGTATATTGTCTGAGGTGTGTTAACTACCAGAGCAGTGCCTGTGGATTGCAGTGTACCACAAGGCCTTGGTGAGCAGTCCACAGCTTGTAATCTTTTTGTAGCGTAGTGAATGGCAAGTCTGATGATGAATGTGTGGGATCCATCAGAAACGCTGAGGATTGTCTGTCACATGTGGCCCCAGAAGCTGGGGAGGGATTTACAGGATCATTTATGGGAGATGAAGGAGAACCCCATTTTCTATTTCCAGGTCACTGTGCAGGCTCACTGTGAAGCTTAATAAAACCACATCCTCTTATCGTGCTTCCAGACCCATTTCAAACAGCTACCTTCACTTCTTATTAATATCTATAAGGCATTTTGAAATCATAGATGTAGTATTGTTCAAAGGAAGTCCCCATGATGGTAACTGTTCTAATATTTGGGTATTATTAATAATAACAGTTAATTTCCTAGTGTGACGCTAGGGTACTGTAGCATAGCTATGCCATGTTCTGTATTTACCTTGTTCTAGAAGTGCCAATACACAATGCAGCTCTCTGGCTTTTGTGTTACAGGTTCTCACCAGAAAATACAGACCTCCTTACAAAACTGGGGTTAATTTATTTGCAGGTACTGAAAACTTCCCATGTCTATTACAAGAACTTACTTATTTACAAAACGACCAAGATTTTTTATAGAGTTAAATCCTATCCATCTTCATATGACTAGCTTGTGTTTCTGTAAGGACCGTATTTATCATGACAGAGCTTGCTTTTCTCTCATTTCTTTTTTACTTTTGCTGCTAACAGCAAGTTGATCCTGGATCTGAGCCAGAGCAGGAATTCTGTCTGGCAACTGCCCTAATTCTGTTATAAATCCTCCAAGTACAGTAAAACATGACTTGTCATTACCTTACTTCTGGAGCTGGAGTCCAGCAAGTTAATCTACAACAAAAGCAGCTGTGAAATTATTAGCATTAACGCACCATAGAAGAAAATCATTGATTTAAATAACAAAGGCAGGCTTATCACTTATTTGTGAAATGTATGGGCAGGACCATCGGATTATTCCAAAAGTAAGCTACCCAAGGAGCAAACGGGCAAAGAAGAGCTAGCAGTATCAATCCTAGCAGGATTGATGGGCTAGAAAACTTGCACTGAGTGCTAATTCAGAAAGCTCCTTAAGCATTTCCCTATCTATTTAGATGCTTGAGAATAAGATGTAGATCTTCATAAACATTGCCTTGCTCTGGAGATAGGGAAATTGGGATGGAACAGTGTATCCTGCTCAGCAAAATCCATTTTTAGGATTTGTTTTGTAAATTATCAAACAAGAATGTGTGTGTAAGTAAATAATTGGAAGCCCTGCAAAAATCACTTTTCTGAGTCCTTTTTTTTTAACAGAAATTTAGGTGTTCATAAAGCCTATGTTTTCCTTTCTTATTCCTGATTTTCTGATACTTACTTACTTCTTTTCCCAGCTTGGGGATTACCAGAAGGCTTTTGAACACCTTGGAAAGGCACTTACTTACGACCAAGGCAACTACAAGGTATCAGGAGGAGTGGAAATGAACCAGCTGACCTCTCGAAACTAATTCCAGTATCAAAGCTTTGCTGTCTGTATTGTTGAGAGGCTAAAAAGGATTATGCTCCAGAAAACTTTTTCCATAATACATTTATGGGACCTTTCCCCGGAGAGGGAATTGGATGTGTGTGGAAGCAGAGAAAGGGAACTGGGCAGAGTATGTGGTTTTAAATGGATACCTTGGTTTTTAATCTGAAGTTGCACCTAGTTTAACAAACTCAATTTGCTTTGCAATGAACATCTTCCAGACATTTCTTTAAAAATCCCAAGACCTGTGCCTGGGTCACTGTGATTCCTATGCATGGAGCACAGGTACAAGTGATGTCCTATTACATTATTCTCCCATGTGCTAATAATCCTCTGTGTTTCCAGCTGTTACATACAAGTGTGACTTTTCCTTGGCTCCGGTCCGGAAAGCTGAGCTTGGCATCTAGGTTTCATTCCTGACTGTGGAACTGCTTCCCTTTTTAGACATGTTACTTCATTTCTCGCTGCCTCCTTTAGTACGATGTTAGCAAAGTAGAATATTGAAATGCATGGTTGACAACTGACACATGAATGCAAGCCAAATGTTATTGTGAAAACACCTTTACACTTACAAATTTTACTTGTCACTGTGAAGTATCATAAATTACTTAACTAGCTTGGTGTGGTTTAAATATATATGTGTTGCAGCCACTTGCCTTTTTTTCCCCCAATGCATATTTCCATTAATTTGCAGTATCAACTAGTTGGTATGAACTAGGCTGCTTTGTCTCGCTTGTGTTTTTTACTCTCCAGATAACTTACACCAGAACTGTTTCTATCAGTACTTGTTGGTAAAAAGAAACTAGTAGTGCATAGATCTTCTCAGAGATACAGGCTGTAGAAGATATGCTGTCACCCCAGAACATACCCTAAGCACTTTTCACATTACAGGATTTCAGAGACTGCCACGATTGAGATAGGGCAGGAAAAAGTGCACTCGAGTCCCTCTTTAGCCTGTCCTCACTATATGCTGAGAGGTTCTGGAGTCTCCATCTGCCCCTCACTGTTGGTTTTGGCAGCCCCTAGAAGAAAATAACTGAAAAAGTTAAATGGTTGCTTTTGAGATGGCTTTAGCTTAACAACTTTTTCCTCTCATCATGTTTGGGGAAACGCAGTTCCTCAGCTGGTCGCTCTCCTCTTTTCTCAAAGGCCACCTTGGCGGCTGGCAGCCTGATGCAGACCCATGGAGACTTTGATGTTGCCCTCTCCAAATACAGGGTGGTGGCCAGCACCGTGCCTGAAAGCCCCCCGCTGTGGAACAATATTGGGATGTGCTTCTTCGGCAAGAAAAAATATGTTGCAGTAAGTATCTCGTTTCCTTACTTTTTTTCATGTTTTTTCATGTTTTCAATTTTATATAAGAACATGAGTCCTGTTGTGGCAGAGACAGGAGGTCTGCTTGGAGGGGCTGCGTTACAGCACGCTTATTCCTTTTTGAAGGCTATCAGCTGCTTGAAGCGGGCAAACTACCTGGCTCCCTTTGACTGGAAGATCCTGTACAACTTGGGCTTAGTCCACCTGACGATGCAGCAGTATGCGTCGGCTTTTCACTTCCTCAGTGCTGCCATCAACTTCCAGCCCAAGATGGGAGAGCTGTACATGCTCCTCGCAGGTATGCGACACGCCGTTATGCAGCTCTGGTATATATCCAGCTTAGGAGATGCAGCGTTTTGGAGAGGGAAGGTTTGGGCTGAAGGCAAAAAACATTGGACGAAGGCTATACCAAGTTCCCCAGCAGGTCACTGGTGGGTGTAAAGCCTGAATAGTCTGTTCTCTCTCGGTGGTGAACAGGAAGGTTAAATTGCAGTTAGATCCAGGTTACACATTTGAAAACAAAACAAAACAAAACAAAACACTTTTTACCTTTAAGAGTTTGGGTTTGAGTTGGCTAGAGGGTGTGCATGTCCAGCACTGGACATTTTTGTGATTTGGTGAGATGAGTAGTTATAAGAAGGGACATTAGAAGAGTTAATCCTCACCTGCACAGGGGGCAGTAATCCAGACAACCCTGCTAGCACCTATTTATTTCATGATTTAATGACAGAATTATCCTAAAAGTAAAGTCCTTGTGAAGTATCATCTTGTGTGTGTACCTTTTCCTTTGGTACAGTTGCTCTGACAAACCTCGAAGACATTGAGAATGCAAAACGTTCCTATGAGCAAGCTGTGGCATTGGACAAGTAAGTCTTTGTCACATCTTTTAGCTCTTTGATCATGCTGCTTTTCCTCCCTGCACCTGGTTTCCTTCACATGCTTTGTCGCTCTGACTACTCTGACCTAAGATGGTTTTCATTAGGGAAATATTTTTATTCCTGAGGCAATGCAAATCAGTTTTAAAACCCTTTTTTTCCATTCAGGTCAGCTCTGAAAAATGAAAGAAATTTTGTTTGAGACCAAACCAGAGCTGATTTTTATTTTGCTGTTTATTTAGTGAGTCAGTGATGATGACTTTGGATTCCAATCCTCCTTTATTTACACACAATGGAGCAGATTCAATAGAAGGAAACCAGCCATCCCAGAATATTTTATAACCTGAAGTTCAAGCACTGGCGAGAGCATTGAGAGGCTTGGGTTAAAGCCTGTTCGGAACTGGTCAGAGGGAAGATTTTAGCTGGGAAGATGTGGGCAAGAAGCTAATATAAAGCATATGAAGGACAGTGGTGCAGCCCTTTCTCCTCCATTTTGTTAGCAATGTCGGTGTTTGCAATCTAGCTCTTAAAATCAGAGCACTTGCTTTCAGAAATGTTAAAGTGAGCCTTTCAGTGGTAAAGATAGTCATTTGCGTCATTTCAGGCAGGAAAAACAGATTTGTCTCAAATTTAGGAATAGTTCTGGCTGCCTAGGTCTGCTTTTCTTTACCTTTCATTTTTCACTTTTCACATTTTAACTAGTAGGTGGTTTGATGGCGATTCTTCTCCCCAGTTTACTGCGAATATTTGCATACTTAAAGCAGCCTGCACAGTGAGTCTTAAGGCAGGCTCTTTTCCACAGTGGCCACCACAAGGTGGCAGGAGAAAATACTGGTCCCTGTCCCCTCTAACCTAGGCACACAGGCCAGGCTTAATTCTGGGAATTCTAGAAGTTCCCAAGCCCATTAAAAAAGGCAGCAAGTTTAAAAGAATAGTGTTTAATACCTTAGTGCAGTTCTTTTTGCAGAGAGGTGCTTTAAATGCTCTCGGCACTTTGCTGCGAATTGCCTGGCTTGCATGCATGACAGAGCCCTTGAGTCAGTCAGCCCGGCGCCATCAGCACACATCTGGCACTGAGGTTCATAATTCTGCATCAACAAAGTTACAAAGCAAGATTTAAATATTTCTACTTCTGCCTCAAATGTCAGGACATCTGGGCAGCCTCCTCACAGGAACTGAACCTGTGCAAGCCATAGTCAAAGATTTGCACGTCTTGCTGTGTGTTTTGCAATTACGCATCAGCTGTTCTACCAAAATCTCCAACCAAGATCCAGTCGGCTCCTTTGCCTGGCTTTCCTAATCAGAACTCCATGTCTAGCAAAGGAGTACGGGATATTAAGCTCATTCAGACTGCTTAGTCATGAGTTTGTGTGCTTTGATCAAAGAGAGGGAATAGAAATCGAGCTCCACAACTTTGCCTAAATATCTGGCACCAGTAGCATGCTACAGCTTTATAGTTTTACCAGGAAAATAAAACCTCATCAAAGCAAAAATGAATACAAACTGCCACTGACTGCTGGGAGGAATATCCAGGCTCTGTCAGGCTCTGATCTTTGTTTCTCGTTCAGCTGACATGCCTTGTATTCTCTACAGTTATTTTGTGGCGGAATCCGTGTCCCCTCAGGCTTTCTTTGCTGGCACATGATGAGCTGTTTGGCTGGGATGAAGGTAGCTGTGTCTGTTGCCATTGCCATAAATACTTTTATAGCCACGCTGTGACATTTGGTCTGGGTACCATGCTGGGGTCTGGAAGGGAAAGTGTTCTGCCAAAATCTTCAAAAAAGATGTTTCTTCATCTTAGTACTGGTTTTAGCTCATAGCTGTGTTTTTTTTTTCTTTGGTTATTTAGCTATTGATTTTTCTAACCGTTATATTGCTTCTCAGCTCTTGAAGGACAACTAGCATGATAGGGTTCAATTAATTTTAAAAGTAGCTGTCCAATTTCTGGTTTTGGTGTTTTGTTGTGTGGGTCTGGTTTTTTTTGTTGTTTTGTTTTGTTTTGTTCCCCCCCCCCCCCCCCCCCCCCCCCCCCCCCCCCCCCCCCCGTTTTTATTGGCTTTCTTCCCCCCAAGAAATCAGTTTTTTATATTTATTTGCTCATGCATTACATCCTTTGCTTTGGCAAAGACGATGAGGAGGGTGGGGGTTTTTTATTATTATTTTTATTGCAGGATCAGTGTTCCAGTTTCTCAGATAAAGGAAATCCAATGGTGATGAATGCTATCGGATTTCTTCTAATAGTCTTCTTCCTTGCAGCGCTGTCATATAACTTACTGAGGATGGATAGTCATGGCCTGCAGACCACACTTTCTATTTGTTGAACAATGATAGCAGAAGCCTTTCCTTCTGCACTTTTCACAAAGGAAGCTCTCTGTCTTGGCCCCCTGGGTGTGGGTGCTGGAATCCTTGGATGGCTCCAGCTATCCCTGCCACGCTCCAGGAGAGGGCACCAGTCCCTCGCTCACATTTATTGAGCAAACTCCAGAGCATCCCTGGCTGACCCGTGTGCAGGGATACATGTACACGCCGCGGTCTGGCCAAATGCAGCCTCTGCTTTTCCAGGTCTCAGCCTGCAGCCAGGATGAGCCGAGTCTCTGCCTGAGCTCCTGCGGTGCCCCTCTTGCTGTTCATTTCTTTGTCAGATAACACCTATGTGCTTTGCTTCACCAAGTTGAGTGCGGGATTCAGACTGCTGAAGAACGGTCAGAGCATTTTGCTGAGTGTAAACCTTGGCTTGTGAAGCAGCTAGAGAAGGAAGAGGTCTCCGAGGGGTTCACTGAATCCCAGAACCCAGGGAAGCAGCTCGCTTCCAGCTGAGTTTGCTCACACTCCTGGCTAAGCTGGAGGAAAAGCTGCTGCTCTGGGTTAATGTATCCTGGTGAAGAAAATGGGTACTGTAGAAAATGAGAGCACATGGAACAATTCTATTCCATATAAAATTGTGTTCTTATGCTGTTCTTCATCAGGAAGGGAGGCAGAACTGCACAGGATTGCAGTGTTACCTGCAGTGCTGGGCTTCCTTTTGAATCCCTCGTTAGCAGGCACTGTCTGCTGTTCCTCTGTAACCGTACACACGCTGTGTATGGTTTTACTGGGTGAATGAGAGAGAAGAGGCAGGGAACGTGAAGCATAAACAGCATGTTCTGCAGCATGTCAGTTCGTAAAGTATGATCAGTATGAGCCAGTGCCACTGTCCTGTCCCATGACAAGCTGCTCTCCTACAAATGTGGAGCGCTATGAGAGCCTGAAATAAGTCAGAGTAGAGATCAGCTTTCACCGTGTGACAAAGCCCGCATCACTTCACCTGCCCCAGGCACCAGCTCTCACATGGAGGTGCCTGCTCGCTGCTCATGGACCTTTGTCTAGGACTTACTAAAACCGGTCCTGAGATGGTCCCCAAGTGCAAGGAGTTGGCTGGTGCAGAGAAGATCCTGAAGGGGGTGAAGCAGTCACAAGAGTCGTCATGCTGTCACTGTCACTGTGGAGTGCTTTGCTGACCCTGGGCTCTGAGTGTTTGGCCAAGCAGGCCGGACTCTGTCTTGTTCCCAAAGGTGTAAGTGGTAGCACAGGTAAATACAGCGCAGCGCTGGCTTCTGCTCTCAGCCAGGCTTCTGCCGCTGCCTTTGTAGGTCTGAAAAGTGCAAAACTGTTCTGCAGGTCTTTGCAGCTGGGTATCAAACCAAACTCTAGCACAGCATGGCTGCGTTACGCTCCTCCACCCTCCCACAGGCAGTCCAAGTAGTTCTGAGGCTGGCCCCAAATGTAGCATACATTTCAGGGAGAGCTCTTGCCTCCTTTGAACCAATCTTGCGGACGCTGACAAAGCCAGCTCACCTACCTGAGAACAGAGGTCACTGCTCGGGGAGATCTTTGTAGCCCTCACCTGAAAGCAACTGAGACTGGGCACTGGAGAAGCGATGTAAGCAGATGTGACTTCAGGGCCAGAGCACCCTGTGGCTTGTCTGCTTGTCAAGCTTTGCTGCTTGGGCACGTCTTAGCGTGATCTGAGTCCGGGTAAGTGTGATGCATCCCGTGTGTTTTCCGCAGGTGCAATCCCCTCGTCAACCTGAACTATGCTGTCCTGCTGTATAACCAGGGGGACAAGAAGGGAGCCCTCTGCCAGTACCAGGAGATGGAGAAGAAGGTCAACGCAGTGAAGGAGAGCAGCACTCTTGACTTTGACCCTGAGGTAGGTGCCTAAGAGTTGTCAGCAGGAACTAGATAGCCACATTAAGACTCACAACAAACAAGGAGGAAATTTGACTTTTGAGTCCAATAATTAGGAAGAAATTCTGCTTATGAGATTTTCTGAGCAGAGCAGTCGCCTGCTGAGAGCTGCTTACTTCTTTTCTGCTCTTTGAAGCCCAGTTCTTCAATCAATACACAGCAAGACAAGATTTCCTCTTAATTAAGGGAATGAATTAGCGGAGATGTTTCCCTCGAGCACCAAGGCAGTTGCCAGCTCTGCACAGCTCTATTTCTTTGTTGACTTTATTGTTGTGTAAAGTATTCCTGTTTACAAGGGTCTCCTCTTTTTGTTTCTCGAGAAGATGGTGGAGGTTGCCCAGAAGATGGGAGCTGCCCTGCAGGTTGGGGAGAGCCTGCTCTGGACTAAGCCTGCTAAAGAGTCTAAATCCAAGCAGCGAGCTGCTCCATCAGGGAAATCATCCAGTACTCAGCAGCCCTTGGGCTCTAACCAGGCCCTGGGTCAAGCCATGTCCTCAGCTGCTGGGTATGGAAGAAGCATGCAGCTTCCACCAGGTACCCCTCCTTTGCACCACCGCAAAGTGGAACTGTGGGAGGGGAGAAGAGAAGCCTCTGTCCCTTTGGGTAGGGAGTTACAACGTGTGTTTAGGAAGGTATTTACTCACTTACAGAGCTCCATTCAGACATATTCAGCCTTAGAAGACCTAGGCTGATAGCTGCATGTGCTGCTTCTTGCTGGGGGCTTGGTGGGGGCATCTCCAATGCCTGTGGCCTGACCTGCTCTTGCCCCTTGGCTCCCAAGGAGGAATGCACTCAGGATACTGCTGATTGTGGTGATTTTCTGTCACTGTTAAGTTCTGTTTCCTGTGGATTGGAACAGGAAGGAGGTTGTGTAACCCAGGCCTCTTTCCTTGGCACCCCTGAGGACCCATTCCATTCCTCACACATGGAATAAACTTTCCATGCATGGAAGATTTGGAGGCTGAAAAACAGAAACATGCAGGAGTTTGGGGCTTACCTGAAGGACTTTATCACCCACGTCAGAGGAGCTGGTTCATAACATTAGCTGTTGGCCTAAGTATGTATAGATACAACTGCAGCGTGGCATTATCCTGTTCTGATTTTATTCTGTAAGGAGCTACGTTAACTGCCTGGAAACTCTTCCTGAGATTGCTAAAACTGAACTGAAAACTACACTGTGGTTTTGGTTCCAGTTTGAGTATAAACCAGCCTTATTGGGACAATTTTCCCTTCCAAAGCATGACTTAATTCCTAAGTTCCTACTGACTTCTCACAGCAGCCTGGCCGAATGAGACAGTGTGCCTCAGCTGCCTTTCAGCAGAACCCCAAGTACTATAAGGTCTCTGGCTGGATAGCTCACAAAAGAATTGAGTGCTACTGATAAGCTAATGCTAGACAGAAGAAATCTGAGAACAAAAAATAGCTGTGATTGTTTTGCATCTCCATCCTCTTTGGAGGGGCAAAAGAACAGACAAAACACACAGTTGTTCTGTAACTGTCTTCTCTCCCCAGGTGCTGGCGCATCAGCTCCACTTGCAAAGCCTCCCTCGCTGCCCCTGGAACCAGAACCGGGCTCAGAACCGGGCTCTGAGGAGACCACAGCACCAACAGAGGCCGAGGAACAACGGAAAGAGAAGCGCAAGAGCCGGCAGGCAGCGGACTAGAACGGACTCTGGTTGGCATGGGCAGGTGTGGGGACATTTCCAGCGCTGCCTGCTGACCTGTGGGGAAGGGGACCTGCCCTCTCCCCCGACCCACGGTGGCTTCACCCCACTGTCAGTTAGTCTAAATGCAGTTGTTTTTGGTTAATGACTTTAGCACGTGCTCTCTGCCTTGTCCCAAGGAGTAGTTGCAGCGGTCAGAAGTGGTTCCCATGTAGCTACTGTTAGCGTGGTCGCACCTTACTGCAAGAGACCGGAGGATGGAGACCCGGTGGGGTTGGATGTCTTCAGTGTTCATCTCTAAGTCCTCCAGAAGGGCGCTGAGGCATCCAGTAAGTTTAGAAAAGCCAGCAGTAGTGACTTAGCATCCTGGAAAATGAGAACCCAAAGAGGCTCAACCCCTTCTGGTGGCTGAACTTGTAAGCTGAGGAAGCCCTGCACAAGCCGTAGTAAGGTCAGTGGTAGTGCACTCAGAGAAGGGGTGAAGGAAAAACACCAGGGTGATTACAGAGCTGTGAGCCCGGCATGGGCCTGGCACAACTTGGATCCTGGCAGGGATGTGCTCGTCACTCCAGTTTCACGAAGGCAAGACTTCCTAAATGCTTTTTCAAGGCTGGGCCAAGGAGGTTGCTCAGGGAGGGAGCTGAGCTGGGAGGTCTCATTCCTTGGCAGGGCCATGTCGTGGCCATGGAGCACACGAGCACACCCTTTCTGTAGTGGTGACAGCTGCGTGGCAAAGCCGAGCTGTTTGGTCTTGAGGCAATCGTTCTGTTAACGGTGCAGCCTGGTGACAGCACGTGAGTCGGCCAGCCAGCTGAGCCACCTCCTTTAGGACTGTGGTCACACTGATGCCAAGATCACTCTGTGTATTTCTTGAATCCAACAGGAGAGAATCTATTTTAAAGCATATGTGGTAGCTAACAACAGCCAAAGAAAACTGCAAAGCTGGGTGAGAGCAAGGTAGGTGCTCAGGGGCCAGCTATTCTGGAAGCAGGCTAGCTGCAGCAGCACAAAAGTCTGCCAGAACCAAATTCCTAATTGTTTGCTGAGAAACAGGGTGAATGAGCCTCAGTGAAGCTCTGTGCTCATGTGATTGGAGTTCTTCCTTTAGAATTAGTGTTGCTCAGCACGGGGGAAAAGATTGGTTTGCAGGAAAGAAAGATCCTTTCTGAAAAGGCTTGCCATGGTCAGCTTCAACACTAAATTTAAATTGTTTCAGTATGACAGCAGCTGTGCTCTGAATAACTCAGTTATGCCCTCCTTACAGGAGCATTCAGGAGAAATCATTTCTGCTAGGTTCCAGAAGGCAAAGCAGCCTTTTGGTGAGCGGAGCAAGGAATTTTAATGCCCATGTGATACTTGAGATGCTTTGAAAATGTTTTTCTGTTCAAGGATAAAAACCTTAGCCTTCCTTTCTCTGCTCCTGTCAGTTTTTTGCCCCTGGGATTTATCCAGAGCTTGATACAGGTCCTCAAAGCAACTGGTTTGGGGAATTAAGGCAGGACCATCATGCTTTACATAAAGAACCAGTAACTGGGTTAAGAATGTCTGTTTTTTCCTCTTTCTCCCCTCAGTGTGCAGAGAAGTGCACAGAGCTAACGTTGCTGTGGGACTTCTGATCCGAGTTCTCTAAGCAGAATGTCTAGCACTTGCCAAAAGCAGCTGAAGCTTCAGGATCAGCCTATTTGCTGGTTGGGCTGCTGAGCTTTTTAAAATACATTCCTGCTTTTTGTTCTGCACCACTGCATTCTGTCTCTCCGTAATCAACAAGTCCAATAGGGCAAGGTTAGTAATGGAAACTTCTCTGTAGCAACTTGTAGCAGCAGCCTGAGGAAGGCTCTGGATGCATTAACATCCTTCAGTGGTGCTTTCTGGTTAGCTGCTATTATCTAGAGTGACGTTAATGCATCTTTAGAGTGCAGCTGGGAACTGAAGTGCTATCCTGCTCCCCAGGGGACACTAAAAGAGTAGGAACCCTTCACTTTCTCTCTTTTGATTGCCAAAACTGCTGGCTTATCTCAAACGCGTTTTTTTCCACCTCTCCTCTATGGGCTGGTTTTGAATTGGTGCAGCCCTGGGGTAGCACTGTGGTGAGGTTTTCATCATGCTAGGAGCTGAAGAAATCACAGTTTCTGTTGTGGAGTGCTGGCAAATTTAAACAAACCAGACAAGAAGCAGCATAAACCAGGTACAGTGCAGTGATTTTATTCACATTAAACTTTTTACACTGGAAGTTACTGCAGCATAACTGTAGCTGTGAGGAAGGGGTTAAGATTGCAGAGCAAGGGTAGGCAGGGTGTGGGAACTCTCTATCTCACCCCCAGAACTTTAGTTCGTGACATTTTTTTCCTGTGGCAATTGCTTGTTGTAATCATTTGGTCTTACCATGAAGGCTCGCAAGCTGTGGGAGTTGCAGTGACCTGAACAGAGTGCTTACAGGCAAGCATCACCAGCACTGCTGATAGCGGAAGGTTTTCCCTCCAGCTGCTCGATCCCCTTGTTTTCATGTCACTAGTTGCTTTCCCCTGCCTTCTGCCAGTTGTACGAAGGGTAAGTTAACTTCAGGACTGCAGCATTATGAAACCAACTGGCTATGTGCAACAGCCCTTGGCCCACAGGTGCTGTGGGAACCAGAACTGCCGAGCAAGAATCTGAGCAGGCTCTTTTCTCACCCGGTCCCACTGGTGCGACCTGTTAGCTTCTGGGCTGCTGGGCTGCTTTTTAGGGTAATTGTTATGTGTCACTACCGAGGGAGTGCTGCATTCGGAGGTGCTGTCAAGGTAGTTAAAATACACCTTCTGGTAAAAAGCCTACGCAGATGATTAACTCCACTTCTATGAAAAGAAACGGTAGCACCTTGTTCTTTCCAGATTTCAGCAAAGCAGAAGGGAGCTTCACATCTAAGGAAGTGTTTTTAAATCCGCAATTACAGTTGGATAATAAATAAAACTGCAGTTCCTCGTCCCGTCTCCTCTCCTCCTCCTGGGTACTGTGATGACAGCATTTGCATGCCGTAAATTTGCAGTATCTTTATGGAAAGTTTTTTATTCTATCTAATGATGAGAATGAGGCTGGACTGTTCTTTCAACTGAAATTAAGCAAGGGAGTTTTCAGCAGGACTGTACAAAGTCATTTAGGGATTTTGGAAATCACACCTTATGTTCTAAAACCTGCTTCTGGCATCAGCCATAATTCTAATTTTCTGTTTTTTCCCCTGTAATTGAAAACTTAAGATGGAAAGTAATAATGAGCTTAATTTCTAGGGAAGCAGAAACCACCTGCTTTAGGACATTTTGTTTCCCTTTTCAGGAAAAAAAAGTGTTATAATTAACCAGGTTAAATCAAACTGCTTACAAGGTAGACTGCAGCTTGACTTCATGACAGGAACAAATCTAGAAGACAGTTGAAAAATAAAAGCCTGGGCAGCAAGACCTTGTTTCAGCCAGGAATAATTATCTATCCGTCCAGCAACTTGCATTAAACCCAAGCAACTCTGGTTCTGAGGTCCCCGAGACAACTGGATGCTGGCTGATGCACTGTTACCGTGTACTCGCTGGGTTCCTGCATGCCCTCGTTTGCCCAGTTGTGGTCACTGACAGACAATAATGGCAAGAGCTTGGGTCCTACTCTAACGTCCTGTTCTTGCAAAAAACACCTAAAATTTAGACTTCCCTGTTGGGAAGTGGCAAAGCCTTTTCTACAGAGGCAGAAAAACCTCAGTGCTGAATGAAGAAAAATGAGCCTTATTAAAATAATAAGCTCCACACCTATATACACTACAAGAAAGCACATAATATTACAAGTACTTCATCTGTCAAGACTGGTTTCTGTAACAGAAAACAGCTGTGCTACAAATAAAGCTGTACCACTCTCTCAAACTAAACTGCACACAAAAAATCAGTGTTTTCTGCAGGGGTTCTTTATGAAAGATGCAGGTGAGATTTGAATCCAGTTTTAACCAGGCTGCACTGTACAAGGAGCAGCTTTCCTGAGACGTTCACAGGTGAGGTTTTCAGGATTTTGTTGTTGTCGTTTCCTCCACTTGCATTTTAATGAGATTATTCACCCTTAGCTGCCAGTATTTGTATTCTTCAGCTGCTATGAGCTCAGCAAAGGCTGATACCAGGTTCAGTTTTCAAAGCGACAGTGAGCCGTTTGGAACCTATGCCTTTCCTAGCTTCTGGCACAGGAGGGAATGGCTGTGCATGCTATTTCCAACCTGTGTTTGTTCCCCTTGCTGAAACGACATCCTACCACAAGAGTCTGGATCAATAACTCCCTGAGAATTCAGTCTGGTCAGGGCGTAGGATCCACCTGAGATTATTATGCAAGAAACTGCTCCATCTGCTGTGGAACAGAGCTTCATCTGGCATCTCTGAACAGACAGGAGAGCAGTCACTCCTGGGTCTACAACAAAGTTTGGCTAAAGAGCTCAACAGACTCTGTGTCGCTGAGGAAAACAGGCCTGAGGGCTGAGAGCAGACCAGGGGGTAAAGAGAACGCGTTACAAATAGGTTGCTCTGCCTCTTAGCATCCAAATTTTAAAAACAAAGAGCAAAGACAAACTTCAGCATTTCCATTTCTCCAATATCCTCATTGCTGCCTGAATGTGGAACGTGAGATGGTAGTTGTTGTGGCTTCTGTTCTAGCAGGTTTTAACCAATGAGTCTACAGACATGTATTTATTTATTTCCCCTCAAAATGAAACTACTACTTCGCTGTGATCACAGGTTTAAAACCTAACTGTATGCTTTTACCAAAACATGAATTGCACTAGAGAACAGCACAATTAATATGGGTTGAAACGTTCACTTTTAATGCAGAACATAACAACCCAACTAATGCTATAAAAATGTAAATTTGGTATTTCCTCCGTTTTTATACTGTTCTTTCAAATGTACTCATCAACTCGATGAGTTTCCTTACACCAGAAATAGTAACACACATGGTGTGACAGGAACGCTTGCCGGGACTGCTCCAGAACAGATTGCTCTGAGCACGTGTACCCGCAGCCAGTGCTGGGTACCGGTGCAGGGAACATAGCTGCTCGCTAGTCCACACCATCAGCTTCCACCTAGCTGCAAGCTCCAGCAAGGAGCACAACAGCACAATGTCTGAAGAGCTTTTGGGGTAACTGCAATGCTGCATGTGCCCTTGGACCCTTCTCACAGAAGCTGCCCCCCAGTTTTTATTTTCACTTCCCAGCGCGTGGCTGGAAAGATCACCCTGCTGTGGCACATCTTTCCTGGTGATTCAGTCCAGGATTACAGAGTAAGAAAAAAGCCAGCCACCAGTAGCACCAGCAGACTTCACAGCTTAAGATCTCCTTTTATTTCTGTTGTTGTTGTTGAGAGGTGGCTACAAAAAGCCACCACCACTGCCTTAGGTTAGCCTGCCTTAAAATAAATGTGGTCAGAAAATACCTGACGGCAAAGACATACACACTGCTGGCATTGTCCATTAGTTTCTGGAGGTGGATCTGTCCCTGCTGCTATCCAAGCCTGGGATTCCAGTAGCTGAGAAGTGGAGCTGGGCTCTACAGGAAGCTCTAACCACATTCGGGCAGTTCATGTGGACTTTGCTAGAGACAAGGCATAAAAGCTAAGGGAGAAAACTTCAACATCATTTCTGTAAGAGGAACTCGCACGAAAGAGCAAATGTAACCAGATCTTACTTAGCACAACAGGAGATAACCAAGAAACACAAAAGTAAAGAAAATCAAGTAATTCCTTGGCAGTGCTGTGAAACACCAACGAGCATTTAAACTGGAAAGAGTGGGGTTTGGGATAGGTTCTTCCTTGGCCAGGCAGCAACCACATGGCACCATGGGCACAGTGGAGAAGCAAGGTACCTGCTGAGGGACATTGAACCTTCCTGAGCTTCACGCCTCAGCTAACTAACCTGCCACCTGGCCTTCACGAGACAACGTCATGGAACATGTCAGCACATTTCATTTGAAGGAAGATGGGAATCACTGCTTGGTTTTGGTCAAGGGTAAGTTAAGAAAAAGCAGAAAACAAAACCAAATGGCTGCACTGGCTACAGGCACTCAGAGGTGGAAATACCAACACGGACAAATTCTATCAGCTGGAGAGCCACTGACTTACTGCCACAGCAATGAGCTCATGTATTGTGTCTTCAGCAAACTATGTGCGAATAAACATTTCCAGGGCATTTCCAAAGGAAACCCTTCTGCTGGGGAGTACGAGGCTAGCTGAGATTTGAGTCAGCCATCACTGTGGATTTCAAGGTATGAGGAGGGCATGAGAACAGAAAGAGAGGGTAAGGGGGCATCCTTTCAAGACTGGTTTTGACACTTGGGTATTATCGCAACTTTTCTGTTTTTTCATGGTGAACAGCAGTTTGGATTTTTAGTAATCAAGTAGGTAAATCTGTGAATAATCTCTTGCCTACCAAGGACTCTTGGATTTTACAAGACAAAACAACCACACGCATGCATAGATCACAGGACCCCTTTCTAAGCATTAAGTACTCCTAAGAGAACTGGACACAGCCTTTCAGATGTGCTCCAGCTGTTTTTCATGGGAAAAAAAAATACAAAAAACAAAGCCCCAAGAACTAAAAGCAACAGTACTGCAATGGGGATAGTAAAAATAGGGGTAAAAACTGGGGGACAAGTTCCAACCCCCCAGTTGAAATACCCCCCAGTATTTCACTATTTTATTTTTTTCTGTACAGACTAAAAAACCAGTCTAGTTCCATTTCTGTTGTTCAGCGAGATCTGTTCAAGCAGCTTTCCTTTGTTGTCTCTGTTGCTGCTGTGCAGAGGTGTGGGACAAGCAGGGCTTCAGGAGTCTGCAAGCCTTGCTGTAATTAAGTTTGGGAGGCAGAGGGAAGTTAAGCAGATCAAATTCACAGCATGTGAAACGTGAAGCACAGACAGGCTGCCATTCGATTCAGTTTTATTATCATATAGATTGTTTCAAAACTTAATCAGGGATAGCGAGGGCCTATCTGATTAACGGGTCATGCTTGTTACGAATTACCCTCGGTAAGTGAATCTGGTGACCAGGCGAGCTGGCAGCGAGATGCCTGATCAAAGCAGATACTTGGGCAGAGCTGCAGCCTCGCCAGGCTCGCAGCACACCAAACGCAGGCCAAAGGCGAGGCAGAAACGGTACCTGCTGAGAAGGAACAGAGCAACAGAAGAAGTTCAGAGTCATTGCTTCATGGTTAGTTTTTTTAGGCCCAGATGAATTCTTAAGCAATAATTGCCTTTTTCATACTTACTTACAGCAGTTATTTATTCAAATTAGTTTTTAAAAATAGCCTGAATTTAAGCCTGTAACATTCGTTTTAGTGTAAGCATGCCTTACCCTTGGGAGAAGTTCTGATGGCGCAGTTACCTGATTTTCAATGGCCAAAAGACAATCACAGCCCAACTGGCCTCGTATCTCAGCAAATGCTTTTGGAAGAGAGAAGGGAAACAGAGCAGCAGGACTATTGCTCATGACAGCTTGTGTGTATTTAGTTTTGTTTCATTTCCAACCCGAGAATCCACACAGCTTGGCCCAACGTCAGGAAAGTGGGACCTATCGTAAGCAAAGGATTACTTCTCCAGCTGGCAGGATACGTGGCCACTGGTGGTCCCAGCGGTGTTGTACCAGAAGGCTCTGATCAAAGGTTGCAAATAACCCCGCTAATGGCCTCAGACCTTTTAGATGGCTGAAAGGAGAAATTTTTTATTTATTTTTTCTGTAGGAAGACTAAACCAGAACTCTTAAGTTCCATGCTACAATTTATAAATTAAAACAAAACACCAACAAAGAATAGAAAGCCTTTCAGTCTTAAGAAAATCCTGCATTGAGACAAATACTGAGACTCAGTGGAAGACCAGGATGGGATAAGCTACAGGGAAGAACAGTGCTGCCTGTATTTCTCCTCTGGTGCAACACGTAAGACTTTCCTCAGAGGGAAAGGAGAAGTTAAATACACGTTGACAGACAGCATTTTGTGTTGAGTCAGTACAAGTTACAATAGCTGTCAATTTTTATCCTTACAGAGCATTCACAATCGCGTTTTCCAACAGGAGAACATCACTGACGGCAATGTGATAGCCCTACTGAAAGAGATCAGGCCAGCCTAATTGGTAATATTCTCTCCTCCCTGCTGCTGAGATGCAAAGACTGACCAAAAGTGAACCCTACAAATTCTGGTACAGTGCCGACTTGCATAGACACGCTGATTGCATTTAATTCAGTTACACTGAAAAAAAAAAAGTGTATGATTGCTATGGGAATGGGCTTGAAGGTCCTGGAAACAGTCAGAGACAAAATCATGCTGGAAAAGAGACAAAAGAACGCTGGTGCTGTGCAATCAATGGTGTGCCACTACCAAGAGGTAAAAAATACAAACAAAGTATTTAACAAGATTTCTAAACTAGCAAGGCGATGATAGTAGATGATTTGACTCCTCTATTTTTAATTTCAAAGGCTGTCCGGAGCAAAGACAGCCTAGTGACCTAGTCAAAGTCAATAAAAAGCTCCTCACATCTGTCTTACCTGTTGCAGCTTTTGAGCCTCCAGAGGGCCCTTCCCTAATAAATTAACCCTTCTGAATGGAAAGCAGGGAGACGAAAGATTGCACATCAGTTCTCAAACAAACAAACAAAAAAGTCTCCAGCACTCAATAGCTTTTCTGTCCGATGGAAAATACCAGACATAAGCACCTGCCGTTAGCAAAGAAAGCAAGCTGTGAGCCCCTCTGGCTGAAACCCTTGGCATGTAGTGTTCAGCAGACACAGGGAACGTTTTATGGTTTACCTGACAATAAAATAAAGCTGTGTTCCCAAATAAAAACCCAGACTATCTTCACTTTTAGTTGCCCCCAAATTAAATACAGGCAACTAGGACTCAGTTGAATACCAATAATCGCAGAGACAAGAGACCCAAAATCACCTACACTGCCTTGAGTCTGGTTTCCTCTGTGGACGTGGGGAGGAGGTACAGCATGCGTCACATTTCAGGGCTGCGGCTCCCTCCAGCACGAGGGGCGCTGAGGTTGAGAGGTAATTTTGTCAGTAATAGATTTCATCATCGCACCAAGCAAACGGAAGGTTGGCTCTTGCCATGTAGCAATGTGCTGAGAGGAGATAATGCAAGAGCCTTTTATTTTTACTTTATCAGAAGCAAGGCAGGGCCGAGCACTGCTGTGCTCAGCCTGGGATCCACACACAAGAAATTCTCCTGGCTGCACCACTTTCCAGCACTAACAGACAAGACCCAAAGAGCATACCTACTCCAGACAGGCATTTTGGCATTTGTTCCCCTCCCCGCATGCTTAAGACAAAGAAAAGCCAATTTTCACATTAAATACTAAAACCTCTGCACTTCAACGTGAAATGTTTTAGTTGCTGCAAAGTGACTGGAATGTATCTGACAGTTTATACCTGGAATTATTCTTTGGCTCTTTTTCACTTATGTCCAGAAAACATAGCACACCCTGATTCTGTTCCTATATCACCGCTGCCTGAAATCCTAATGAGAAGAGCATGGTTCCTCAGACACCATACAGTACTGGAGACAAAGGAGGGCCTTTGCCTCCTACTGAGGATACACTTCTGAATATAGCAGTCCTTCAGCTGAAATAGCATCCCCGAGTCCCACGGTCCGGACAGGATCCTTACACACCAAAACGGGTGTGAAATGGAATGAGATGCCTTCTCTGTGCCAATGCACTACTGGCTCATCTGGATTTAAGGATATTTTGGAAGGTGCCTCTATCTGGGAGGTCACAAACTCCAGAGGAGCTTTCAGAAAGACTTTGCTGGTGTCAATGGTTTCGGTCGCGCAGGCCTGAGCCCCTGCCGCTCTAGCTCCAGCAGCCACGGCAGCAACCTGGTTGCCCCAGAACCCGTCCACCGTGGCAAGGATGTGGTAGGCCAGGGTGTGGAAGTGGATGCGTGTGAGATCAGAGGCCCGGTCCGCAGTCTTCCCGTGCTCCTTCAGGACCCAGAAGAGGATGTCGCTGACTACGCCCACATCAGGGATGCCGTTCCAGGAAGCAAGGGAGGCGTGGGGACCAGAGGCCGACTGCGTGAGGAAGAGCAGCTCCTGCTCGTTCAGCCCGATGGAGTTCACCAGGGGAAAGACCTGCTAACAGGAACAACAGTTCTTCCTTCAGAGACAGATCAGACTTCTGGGTTCTCCTTCACAGTATTGTTTTTACCAAAGTGCATCACAGCCTGCTGGCTATTTCTGAAATTCGTTTTCTAGATGTGCACTTTGACATTAAAGAGCAACAGAACATCACATCCACATGAAACATAATGCTGGGATTAGAGCTGTGTCAACTGAAACATTGGGATTTGCAGGAAAGAAATACTGCAAAAACCCTGAATTGATGATCAACCAAAAGCCTTTTAAGATACCTCCTCTATGAAACCTCACAGTCAGACCCTTCTAAAAGGAATACCCTCTGTGAGCTAAAGAAAACAGATCTGGCCTCTGCTAGGCCACAAGTCATTGCAGTTCTCTGCTGCCCAGAGGAGACTGGTAAGCTCAGTAAAGAAAAACTGTTCAGAATGCATCAGCAGACATTAAATCCATCTTCTCAATTTTTCTTCAAATGGATAAGCCTCATTTTATTTTTTTATTTCTATATTCATCTACCAGTCTGCGCATTGTGATACTAAAGAAAAGGAAACTGATGAAAAGAGCATGTCCTTTTTGTTACCTGATGCACAATGTTGCTCATAAAATCCTGGTCAGTCATACTGGCCAACTCCAGGTGTATAGGAATGTCAGTAGGGATGTCAGAGATGGAGGCCACAGCCTGCAAGGGCAGAGGAAAAGGTGAAAAACAACACCTAAAACGCATTTGAAAAGAAACAGAAGGAACGAAGGGGTGCATACTGTGAGAGACAGAAAAAGATGCACCTTATTACAAGTTCAAGCCTGGGAAGCTCGGAGTTTGCTATGGAGCATTTGTTGGAATGGAAATTAAGGAGATTTAAGTATCTTACCTCCATTAGTCGTCTGTGTCGCATCTCCTTGCTCTGGCCTTCCATCATGTGAAGTCCTGAGAGCACCACAAGATCTGGCTGAAATTCATCCAAGCTGGACACGAACACTTCCAGCATATTTAAGGCGCCATTTGATAGGTCATGGGAGAAGATGAAGCGGTTGGCATTGGGTGCTTTCACCTGTCCCCACTCTTCACCTAGGGCGAAGCAAAGAGGAGCGAACCAACTCAGAAGAGAAGCCAATCAAACCACATATCTACAGATCATTTTGGGATATCCTGCTGGAATCTGAAGGCACGGTTTCATACCATGACTGCACCCAATTAACAGCTATTGGAAGCAGAATTACACCTCCGGGTCTGCTTAGGATATATACCACAAAACAAAAAGTATACCTGGTTTTTATAGGCCATAGCGTACAAGAATACAGAACCCAGGGGATGGCAGCACAGCAGCATGAGTCAGTATTTACAGTAACTGCATTACAAAGGAATAAAGTTTCAAAGGAGTTTAAGATGTTTGCTCACCTACCACAGCTCCCTGCAGCGCACAGAATTACCAGATTAGCCCAGTGACAGCTGCCAGTACTGATAACTTACACAGTCCTTTTAACCAATTCAAAAAAAAAAAAAAAAAAAAGAAAACTGTAAAACCAGGCATCTCTTAGCGATGGTCAGGGTTCCATCCAACATTCAGCCTTTGGCACGGTACCTGCTTGATACTCCAAGATGAGATGGAATTCATCTCTTTCCTGCATGGATTCAGGTGGCACAACCACATTGTCATCAAGCAGTTCGTGGAGCTTGGGACCAACTGGGCCACAAAGGAGGATCTAGAAAACAATGAAAACAATCAAGGATCCCTGCCGTGTCCCCTGCCAGCATTTCAGTGCATTGAAGTAGCCATCTCATTTTGTGTGAAGCCATTCTATGCATGCATTAGTCCCACATTTCATCTCTTCCCAGTATTGCTGATGAGCAAGATAGTTCTCTTACAGGAAAATATATTTCCTTTCAGGATTTGTTATGCGCGGTACAGAAATACTTAAGACATCACAGCTTTAGAACCAAACTCTCTTCACTCTTGCAAGCTCACTGAAAGATGGAGGACCTTACACTAATCTGTTTCCAACCATGTGGCCTCCACATGACCATGTGAAAACAAGAAGCCACTTTTATTAAATAAGCAAAAATTAAGAGTCAGCACAGCACAGGGATCCGTATTTGTTTTATTAGAAAGAAGGTTAAGACAGAAGCCAGTAACTCCAAGGGAGCAATAAGCTGTAAACCATTACATAAAGAATAGATTTGAGACTCCTTAAAGCCGAGTGAAGAGCATAAAACTTTTGGCACACCTACCTTCAGGTCTGGATTTGCTGCAAGCTTCTGACCAATGAGAGCAGCGTTTCCTCCTACGTAAAGCTGTAAAACAGATCGAGGCAGGTATGGGCATTCCCTTGCTTTGATAGCTTTACACGTGCTTAGTCCTTAGTACAGGCTTCAGATTTTAGCTTCTAGAAAGGTTCCAGCATTAGAGAATTTAGGAAAGCTTAGTGGGGCTGAAGGCAAAACAATTTTACAATTCACTGTCAGATGCCAACAACTTAAGCGTTCTCTTCTTAAACTCTAAATATTTGCCTTCAGGTAACTCACAGCCCTGTGCAAATCAACTAATTTTTAACAAACAGTCCCTCCTACTTCAGTGCAGATTTTCTGTGGCAATTGGTAACTTGTTTTTTTTTTTTAAATCAGCAGGTAAACAAGCAGTCATTTGAAAACTACAGTATTTCAGGGTTAAACCTGCCATCTATGCCCACACAAAGTGAGCAGAACTGTGAAAGTTTCTTAGGTAAGAAAGGTCAAACTTTCTAGTAAGAAAACACCTATGTGAGCTCTGAATCTAAAGAACATAGATCTGTCACGAGGACCACAGGTGCCAAGAGGTGACAGAAAAAAAGCTGTAGAAAGATACAGCTGATAATCAAGTGATTCCAGAAAGCCCACACAGCAAACATCGAGAAACAAGCCAACATGCAAAAGTCTTGACCAATAAAAGGCCAGATTTTCAAAAGCAGCTGGCAAACTGCATATAAGGCAGCATTAAATAGTCCGTAGAAATTAGCTGTCAAGCAGATATCCAGCTAGATTCAGAAGACCCAGCATAAATTAGAGCAACAGAGCTTTGCTTTTGGAAAGCGAAGCTTCAGGAAAATCACTGAGTTCTTTTCATCATCCCTACTTCTAGAGAGAATTTAAACCCTGCATTAAGGTCCTAGAGCTGATCAGTGTGTTCATAACTTCTCATGTGGGGATTTTTTCCTTACTTCCTGCCTCACTACAAGATGTTAGAGCCTCTTTTACAGCATCAATCCCATCTGGCTCCCATAAAACATAAAAATGTCTTCAGTACTATCCTTACAGAGGTAATCTTGGGCTGGTATTTCAGTTTGGGAAAGGCAAGCAAGGGACAGACCATTCAAAACCCTTCAGTTTGGGGCAGGTGCAGAGTTCTGTTCTCTGTTTTTTCCTAAACGATTAGAGCTCTCACTAGACAGAGAACAAAAGTCACCAACGCTGCAGAACGTAAGAACTGTACTTCTCAAAACCTGGCTTCTCATGGAGGACATACCTGGGCACCTGGGTACTCCGAGGCTGTCCGTGCTATGTGATGGAAAGACTCCGCATCGCTGAAGAAGCGCTCGGCAGCCGCCCCTTTCTCCATGAAGTGTGCAAATGCTTCCTTCAGGTCCTGCCGGGAGGTCAGGACAGCGTGGTTTTTTCCATCCCCAGGTTCAAGACCAAGCGCCTCCAGCAACTTCACGCCAGACAGAACCACGTCCACACAGGCGTTGACGCTGAAAGAGAGAAGGAAAATGCATCGTGGGGAAAGCCAGCGTACGTTAGGGTGCCTGGGACACAATACAATGACTTCACTTCCCAGCCAGCGATGTTTGCTGTTAAATCTGGGCGGCCCTCAGGAAAAACAACCAACCAAATTAAAAAAAAAATAATTCCCACAGGGATATGAATTTTCTAAATTTTTACTGAAGTGCTCTCTTTATTGTGCTCCATCACAGCACTGAAGAGGTGGATTTTGAACATTCTGCTAAATTAAAACAAAGTGTAAGTTGTTCATGTTTAAAGGTGGTTGTAAATGTTGCATTACATTTTGCACTTTGCTTGCTGTTTAGGCTTGCTCTAAAAAGAGCAGGCACAATAATAATAGCATTTTTAACTTTTAATTCTTAAAATAAAGAAGCTTTTATTGTTCTAGTTCTGGTTTAAAACCTGCAGGCAATTCAGAACTGTTAAAAACAAAACTGAAAGTATTTCAGCCCACTAGATCAGCCTCTTGAGTTTCAACTACTGCTAATAAAAAGCAAAAGCACATACACAAACACCCTGTACCTGGAGTGATTCTGTTTACAAGAAGTCAAGAGAGCCACTTTTCAGTCAAAACATTTGAAGACTGCAATTTCAAAAGAACCATCCCCAATTTCCAGAAGTAGCATGTCTCCTTCTCTCAAATAGCGAAGCAGGAGAAAAATCCAGCACCACTTGGTAAGTTACAAGAACCATTTTGGCAGATCCAGCCTTAGGTGACATCAGACCTGCCGCTCAAACCTTCCAGTCCCCGCTTTTTATAAATTACAGCAATTTAAACACAGCGAGCCCAATTCAGAGCAGAGAACAGGAAAGTTTCTGCACTGGAACCAGGCCCGCAGGAAACATCTTACATGCTCTACTGGTGTATTTTATGGGAAGTTCATGAGTGCTTGCCCTCATTCCTATTCCTTGGTTTCAGAGAGACACTAATATAAACAAAATATTTACTGAGATCACATGAGCAATTACTATAGCATCTTCTGGAACTGCTCTAAGGGCATTTGCTGTTCCTTTGCCCCATGCTTCCATGACAGTGATCCAAACAACCTATAAAGCTTTCCCAGGATCTTCAGCTTGCTCTGCATCTGTCTCCAACACTCCAAATACCAATGTCAACTCGAAACGCACAGCCTTTCCTCCTCATCGGTGACCTTTCATGCACGACTTGGGCTGCATCACACTGAATAAAGGACATTAAAAACCTCAAGGGTTTTCAGTGCACAAGGTAACACAGCTCCTATTTGATTGGAAATCCTCTGCACTCTGCATCACATACTAAGGGAGAAAAATCCCCTTGCACAGCAGACGAAAGAAACAATAAGCTTCAACAGCATTTTAGCCACAAACTCACTGCAGCAAAAGGGCAGCAATCTTATGTTTTAATGGATCATTAAAGATGCAAGGGGACAGAAAGCAAGTCACAGCTCTTTCAAGTGAGACCCTTCTAATCATCCTCCAGCTGTCTTTGTTCTCCCTCCCTGCCATTCCTCTGCTAACGCACTTACTGCTTTTAATAAACTGCCCTAACAGCAGGGATATGCTACTAATGAACTTATTTTGCTATTGAACATTGAGGCCCTGGGTGTTTGGGGTGTGTATCTATTATGTGTATCTATCTATTTATATATATTCAGTCCCTTTAAAGCAAAGAAGAAAGGACTAAACTGAAGATAACTGTCTTTTTTCCAATGAAGGCATGGCATAAGAGAAGACTAAAGGGGACACTAGAAGTGTCACATATTCAGGGGAGAAACTTTGCATCGACCATACTGCAAGAGCAAGACTCCAACTAATCCTACATTAGCTATGCAGCCATTACGCTGAATAACTTTTTCCAACACTTGGAGGCCAAACCTTGCATCAAAGTCAAGTTATCCTGTCACATCCTTTTATTTAAAAGAAAGTGAGTCAAGTGCTATATATAACAGCAAGATTAATGGTCACACTTAACCCCAGCTTTTAAGATCAATGTGATATTCCTGAACTTTCCCCTTACCCTCTTTGCAGTTTAAAAAGAGAAAGGGTGTTGGATTTCCCCATGCACACACAGGTATTCTTGATGTCTACCACTTGCTCCTCACCATTCCCTCTCCCATTTCTTTGCTTACGTTGCCATCTCTGCCTTTACCCAGTTCATTTTCTCCTATCGTGACGGCTTCACTCCCTGCCCCACTCCATAAACCTGCTTCTCGCACCTATTTATTGCCAGTCCATGCTCCCCAAGCGCCACCTTCCAGGAACGGCCCAGTAGCTCCAAGCCACTCACTCAGCCTCTGTGTATAAAATTGTTTTACAGGCCAGCAAACAGGGGACAAGGTCTCCCGAGTCAGGCTTGCCAACCTGTCCCGAACCACGCAGCACCCTTCAGCCCCCCTACCTGAGGCTTTCCGGCCCGTCACCTCCCTCAGACAAGCCGCAGGGGCTCACACCTGCGCTCACCAGCTGCCACCTCAGGAGCTGCCTGACCATGGCACCTCACACCTCAGCCCACGGTGTCCCCGCTCCGTCCCAAAGCGGGGTCACCCACCCTACAGCACCTCCAGGCCACCACAAGCTGCTCGCTCGCCACTCGGGCTCTCGCTGTTGGTTTCTGGCGATGCGCTGGGCGACGTGACACGAGGGGTGACACGATGCGATAGCTGATACAATGCAGCATAAGGTGACAGCTCCGTGTGGCAGTTGAGGCCCACCCCCCTCACACCCACGCATATAGGTGTATATATATAGCTATAAACGCACTCAGACACATAGGTGACCTACCCGACGGCGACGCGCGCCCAGCCCCGCGCCGGGCGGACGATGGCCGCCTGCCAGGCCGCCACCATGCGGCTCTCGAGGGAGCGGGCCCGGCGTAGTCCCCCCAGCAGCGAGGCGGGGAGGAGCCGCAGGGCCGAGGGGGGCAGCTGGGGGCCCAGCAGGCACAGGTAGCCCAGCGCCACGGCCAGCAGCCCCACGCACAGCGCCCGCCGCCACATCGCGGCCGCCCCCGCCGCCACGTCTGAGGGGAAGGCGGGCGGCCGCCCCTCCTTACGCCGCCTCCGTAGCGCCCCGCCTCTGCCCGGCGCCGGCTGCCGTAAAGCCGCTTCGGGAATCGAGGCGGGCTCTACACCGAGTGCGCAGCCTCTCCTAACGCTGCGTATTCTACGTACCTCCGGCAGGGTGCGGCGGTGCGGCGGGCGTAGCTGAGCTACGGGAATAAGGCCGGGGGAGCGCCAGCGCGGCGGCGCTTCGTGAGAGGAAATGGCGGGCGGGGCAGCCTCGGGCACCCTCAGCGCGACTCAGGGTTGCCTCCGGCCTCCAGGGCTCCTCCATCCGGCCCCAAGGAGCCTGGCCTCGGCCCCTCAGGTCAGCGGGGAGCAAGCGCTGTGGCGTGTCGGTCTCATCAATGTGTATGAATACCTGAGATGTGGGAGACAGGGGGATTTGGCCAACCTCTTTTTAGTGGTTTGTGGGGATAGGACAAGGGGAAACGGCTACAAGATAGAGCACAGGAAGTTCCGCACCGACATGCGAAAGAACTTCTTCACTTCTTCACAGTGAGGGTGATAGAGCACTGGAACAGGTTGCCCAGGGAGGTTGTGGAGTCTCCTTCTCTGGAGATATTCAAGGCCCGTCTGGATGCCTACCTGGGCAGCCTGCTCTAAGAAACCTGCTTTGGCAGGGGGGGTTGGACCCGATGATCTTTTGAGGTCCCTTCCAACCCCTTCAATTCTGTGATTCTGTGGGGAACGGGGAGTCTGTGCCCCTTTCCCTCTATGCCTTTCCAGCACCTGTGTAGCCCCACGCGCTGTGTTCTTGCTCTTCATGTTCATCAACCTTTACCTCAGTAGCGCAGCTTCAGCTCTCAGCCTCTTTTGTGCCTTCCCCAGGTTACATTACTTCAGGTCTCTGCCCACGTTCCTGTGAGGCAGCCTGTGCTGGGTTTAGCAGGGAGCGGTGGGAAGGCATCCTTTGTTGTCTGCCTCAGCCTGTCACACAGGTGTCGTAACGAGTCAGGAGAGAGGCTTTCCCCCCTTAATGAAAGGGAAACTTTCTGGGCTGCTTTAGAAATCATAGAAACATTAGCTCTAAGGCTTAATGACAAAATTTGCGGGAGTTTGACAACTGTGTGCCACAGTGCGTTGGCTGAGGCAACTGATAATTTTCCTACTCAGTTCTGTGTTGTGAATGATTGTCATTTTCTTTGACTCTGACAAAACAAACAGTGAAAGAGAGAGGAAGGCTTCTTGCTGATACTTTTTTCTAGATTACAAGAACGGGTATTTGGACAGTGGCTCATCTACGTGAGTCTCGTGGCTCATTGCTCTGGCCCTGTGTGGTTACTGTGCTGCTCATCAGATTGCCTTTCTTGCTAGCCCTTCTCAAAAAGGACTGACTGCCTCGATGATTTTGCTCCTGTGATTTTACTCCTAGGAGCAAGTGAAGACAGAGGGTTTGGAGGTGGGCAGGACTGGAATTTGGGAGGGAAAGACTAAGGATGGGCCTCACCTGGTAGTGGGTGGTGTGCAGGGACACTTTTTTAAGAGCCTAGAGCAGCACAATAACATAGTGAGTTTTAAGAACCATATCCTGCAAACAAAGTGGGGGCCTAGCCACCTTCCCCATTGTTCAAGAAATCCTTCAGATGGTTCTTTCTCTTCAAATAGCTACCTGCTTCAGTGCCCCTTAAAAGGCTGATTACAGCACTTAGACCTGTATTTAGCCCATCAGTGTTGGTCTGTTAGTATGCAATCCCTCTTTGCATTTGCTCAGGTGGTCTTCGGGTTTTGTCAGTTGGCTTTTTCACTTGAACAAATTTACTCTTTTTCCCTTTGGCACTTTTCCTGCTGACATTTGACCTAAACGTGATTATGAAATCTCGCTTGCTTCCATACTCTTCGAGTCCCTAGGGTATAGGCCTGGAGGGCTCCCACAACCATAAGCAGCCCTCCGGTTCAAGCAAGCAGTGCTGTGTTGTTGGAGAACAGAGCAAATACCTGCTGGAACCTCTCATTGCTCAGTGCAATCAGGTCTTCACCTGTGGGAGCACATGTATTTATAGCCTTGTCACAGAACGTCATAATTAGACATGCCCATAAGGCAGCTGCGACCCATAACATTGTCACAGCTCAGGGACTCCATTATTAGTACTGTGTCATCAGAGGGTTAGGCTGCAAGCAGATAACCCATCTAATACAGTAGTACTTTAGGGAATTAGCCACGATTCCAATTTGGGGTGATTAGTTTTTGATCTGATGCTAATGCCGTGTTCTGCGTTGTTGCCCTGAAGTCTAAAGTTGTCTTTTTCACTCCCAGAATAGGTGCAGTTTCCACATCAACAAAATCAAACCTGTTCAGGAGGAACCACTACTATTTGGTCTGCTTAAACTGCTGGTTCCTGCCAACGAAAATAATGTGTTTTTTTCTTTTTTTAAAAGAAAAGGCAGTTCCCTCACAGAACCCTATTCGGTTACAGAGCTGATCTGCAGCTTTTCAGTTTATATTTGTTTTAAGCCAATGCAGGCTTAGATTTGCCTGTAACAGCTAAACTAGAAGTGAAAGTGTCAGCTGACAACTGAAATGCATCTCCTTATTTCCTTTCCTGTGAGCCACCAAGCATCCCACAAAATTTAGTTAGGGGTAACAGAGGGACACAAGGCTGATAGTTTCATGTGAGATGACTCAGATTGAGTAAAAAGTATTAATTAAATACCTTTTTAATTGCTTTTGGTGCAGGGCTGTGTGATATTTCAAAGGTGCGACACTGATTTTGAGAGCTTTTGCTGGGGTCCTTTAATAAAACATAGGAAGAGAAGGTAAGACTTGGTGGGTTTCTAAACAGTTTAAATCAAAACTCATGATGACAATTTTCCTTTGCCGCTTCTTCCTGGTTATATGAAGTTGTTCGTATAACCAATCCTTTACCTGATGCTGTTTCAGTATATGAGCTGCCTGTGACTCGGAAGGGATGTGCCAGGGAAGGTGGGTTTAATCCGTCTTCAGTTATTGGAAACTGAACTTTTTCCCTTCAGCAAAAAAAAAAAAAAAAAAGGTGGGGGGGGAGGGAAAGGGGACTCTGTCTGCAGGAGGCAAGCCATCAAGAAAACGCTTCTTTTAAAAAATTCGCCATGGAGAGCTATGCACAGAGCACATGCTCTCAGTAGCCACTCAAGCTCACACACAAGGGTTTGTGAGCTTTTAATGCTGTTAGTGAGTTTACTTTTCTGATCACAGGCTCGGTTTTGAGAATTTGGGGGTTTGCCAGAAGCTTATTAGGGAGGAAGTGAGAGGAAAGGGGATGAAGATGGGTAAGCAGAAGAAATAGCAGGGAGGGGTGAAAGCCAAAGCTTCGAGTTCCCAAAGGAGCTATGAAGACCTGTTTTTCTTAGCTTGAACTCACAAGCAATTGTCTTCGCTCCTTGTTAAGTTGAATTTGCATATTCAAATGGACTCTCTTCTTTTGACCTACTTTGGCCAGCTTAAATTGTAGGCCTGTGCGCAGTGTGGGAAGGGGAGGAGTTTTCCTTGAACTATGAATTCCTTTATTGTTGGTGGGATCGGTCATGCGTATCTTTAATGCCTGGAATTAAATCTTCAGCTGTACCTAATAAACATTAGGCAGTACCCAAGGCAGGATTTGCATTGCAGATGCTTTCAGGGCTGCTCCCTCCTGTGGTATCCAACACTCCCATGGTACTACCGCCTCTCTCTGAGTTCCCCAGGCTTCGTGAAGTCAATTATTCAGGTGTTGTGTGTCTGACTCCCTCTTTTGTGTTCTCTGCTATCAAACTTCTCCCTGAAATCCCACATCCTCCTGTCTTTGATTGCAGGCCTTTGATCTGAATTGGAAACTTTATGATAGAGTGGCAACCGTGTATCAATCCCTACTGGTGAAGCTAGTGCAGACATTTCTGATGCTTGCCTGGTGACATGTAGCCAGACCCAGTAGCAGAATTTGGTGGGTGTGACTGCTTGCTGCTGGAGGAGTAGGAACAAGTGGCACCCAGGCTTTTTGGATGGGTCCTAATAAAAGGCCTGGAAAATTCAAAAGATGAAAGTTTGTACTGAGCCCTGCAGATGAGCAGAGTAATTAAAATACATAATCAGTGCTGTGCTCAGAAACTGGGCAACGTTCCCCATCTCAGCTCTGCCAACTTGTCTCAGTCCTGGACTTCAGCACCCACTGCTTCCCTGCTTCATAAGACACACACTCAGCTTGGCCACCGCATCTCAATCTTGATCTGTAACACCTCCTGCTGTTCCAATTCTGGGGCCTTTTTGAGCAGAAAATACCATCTCTCTTCTAAATTGTGCCAAATTGCTTGGTTTTGGCCACAGAACTCATTTTCACTTGTCACCTAACGGGATACCTAGAGACTTTCATCTAGCACTGTCAGCGCCAGAGGAAAAAGAACATGTGAATACTTGGTCCCCTGCTAAGTCCCCTAATTATATAGTGATGTGTTAATAACAAACACGCTTTCATGTCTTGGCAGTTGCAAAACACTCATCAGTAGCGCAGTGCTTCAGAACTGGAGTCGCACAGGAAAGATGCAAGTCCCTGTTTAAATTACTTAATTAGTATCAGCATTGTCTGTACCCAGCGCTAGGGTCTGGAAGAAATGCTAGCATGAAGCTGCCAGATGCTGGTTGTTTGGGTGCTCTGCAGAATCGGAACCACAATGTTAGAGACTTGTTGTTGCAGAAGTGATACTTGCTGTGCAGAGCATCTCTTTTTCTTTGGGGGTGGAACAGCTTCTATCTTGGCTGGTGCATGAGAGCTGGAGCTGGGAGCATCCAGATCCAGAGTTATGTGCTGCTTTCAGTTTGAACCAAATTGCTGGATTTTGCAGTGCTGATTGCTTGCACCCTGTGGTGATGAGCCTGGTTTGCTGCACACCTGGGAGCTGGAGCAAGAGTGAACCTCTGTGTGTGTGCTGGTGAACACCCTGAGCCACTAAAGTTCATGGCAGTGGCTGCCTGAGCTCAGGAACAATTGCTCTCTTTCTGGAACAGATGGCTCAGATCGTCAGAAGTGGAGGAATTAAACCGTTTGTCAGGAGGTCTTCTGGAAGCAAGGTAGAAGTCAGAAAACCCAAGGGTGTTAGCATGGGGGATAATGTGCTTGGGGGAAAAGAGAGGAGGACGACAAAAAGAGGGGGAGCCAGGTGGGAGAGGCTTCCTTTCCAGAAGACAGAGGGACGTGGCTGATGGTTGCGTCGTGCTCCCTTGTGAGCAGAATCTTGAGCTGTGCCCAAAGTTCCTGCTTGCGCGTGCAGCGTGCGTGTTGGCTTGGGCTTTGGGGTCTGGCATAAGCCCCCTGGCAGGGATGGCAAACTCGGCCCCCTCCTGCAGATGGTGCAGCTGTGAGCAGCGCTGCCAGGTGTTGAGAGCTGCAGAGCCACAGCCCAGCTAAACGCCTGTTTATCTGTCCTGTTTGGCCTTGTAAACAGCCCTGTGAGAGCTGTTGGATGCTGAGGTCATATCCTGGCCCAGGAGAAAGGATGGATATACATCTTGCATGAGCAGGGTGTAGGGACAGAGCAGTGCTTCAAGTGCTTTCTTCTGTTCCAATGTCTTTGGCAAGGCAGAAGATGAATGGCAGATGCCCAATCTTATCCTGGGAAAGGAACGCTGCAAATGAAGCTCTCAAAATACTCCTCAGTCCCCTAGATCCATCCAATTTACATACTCAGTGTTGTGTGGATTGTATCTTATGCTGCATACTTTGCATTCTTTTATGTAGGTTACAAATTCTGCTCGTGTCACTTCACGCTAACAGCAGTGCCGGTGTCCCTGATAGCGAGTGTGCCTTGCAGTGCTCGGTGTCTGTTGGGATCACAGCTCTGAGGTCAGATGGAGGCCACTGCTCGCCCAGTGTCACAGCGTCATCAGTGCTCGCCTCTGACAGATTGGCCTAGTACCACCCCATCGGCGGAACGATGTGTTGTGAACGCGACACTTATTTCTATTACCATTCAAGAAAATGCCTAAAAACCGGATCTCTGAGAAGCCTTATATTTGCAACCCTTTAGGCTTTAATTTAGGCTCTTGCTGTGGCAGAAGACCGTGGAAGAAGGATGTAGGCAGGCCTGGAGAGAGTAGACGAGAGAAGCCAAAGCATTTGCTGTCTTTTAGGTCTGTCTGTGTGCAGAGCTGTGCACGAGGGCCTGCTGAGATTGCTTTGCCAAGGGGTAGGACGTGCTTAGGTCAGATTTCTGTGAGTGTGAGGGAGGGAAGAGGCATGATTTCTGGCTGAGAGCCACACAGTTTTACCAGCAAAAATACTATATGAAAATTGCCTCTTTTGTTTGTCTTATTCAGCATGTGTCTGATGCATGTCCGAAGGAGCCACAGCCTGGATCTTAGGCACGGGTCTTTGTGGGGAGCAGTTCTCTCTTCTGGCTCAGAAGCTGTTTTGCCATTCCAATCACATGCAGAACTGAAAGAATCGTGTTGGGTGGAGAGAGCGCAAGGTGATGTAACATCAGCTGTGTGCTGCTCATCCTTGGTGATCACCCACCTCCCAGCAGGGCCCTGTGTGGGCCCTTATCCTGCAGCCTGCTTAATCAGAGAAGCCCCAGGTTTGCCTTTGCTCCACCCTCCTCAGGGCTCTCTTAGTGCCATTTAGTAGGGTGAGCACAAACTGCTGCAGCTCAAAGCACGGGAGCTCGGGGCTGTAGCACTCAGGCACATGGTTCTGCTTTCTCACAGGTAGGAGACCTGCTGCCTGATGTGATGCACCAGTGCTGTAAGCTCAGCACATTTTAACGTGCTAACTGAAGCCCCAGATTGCATTTTGCAATAAATTTGTGTATAGGTCTACTGAGAGGCAGTTGTTTCAGAATTTCACCAGCGAGACTGCCAAAACTATTTGTGTATTTCATAGTTCATATTCTAAACGACTCGCACGCATCCCCATGTCATATATTAACCGACACAACTCAAACTGTGGTACCTAGCACAGCTCTCGTCCCTAGATCTGTCTACAGAGGTTTTAGCAATAGAGCTTGCTTTATCCAAGTTGTCCCTGGTATTTCCATTGTGTGAATGTCCATGTAAGGCACGGAGGGTTTGGTGTAAAATGAACCGATGACAGTAATTGTTGCTGCTGTGAAACCAGATTCCTCTTAATTGGCAAAAGAGATCTCTAGCCTCTGCCACAAATGGGCAATGAGTGGAGGGGTAGAACCTTCTCTAGAGGAGATGGGGCTGAGAAAAGTGAAACACTGAGAAAATGTTTCATAAAACAAAAAGGAGGTAGGGAAGCAAAGGGGAGGTGAGACTTGCTATATGGGGAAGGGGTTGAACAAGTTTTCAAAGAAAATGCCTTATGCTCTGGAAATAATGCTCACTCTATCACAGAAATCCAGAACAAAATCGGTGCTATTATAAATACTATTTGATGTCTCTTTTGACTTATACAAGCATGCAGATATTACTGAGACACTCTGAGCACTAAATTCATTTTCCCTTTGTAGTTTTGAGGCACCTGTAACTCTTGTGAGGAAGTGTTACCTCTAGGCTAGGCAACGTGTCTGACAAGGAGATGTAGCTGGCTGAAGGAGATTGAGATGAAACTCAAGTAGTTCCCAGGGGAAATGCTTTGTGCTTATATGGCTGACCAACCAGTTTAGGTTCCGGGGACTTCATTTTGAAAGTTTGCATGCAATTTATGCTGTCGTCTTCATTTTATGAACTTGGAGATTCAGCTTTATTAACGCTGCAGGAATGAATGCTTTTGTGCAGTATCTTCAGGCTAATTTGGGTGTTTGGGTTGTTCTCACCACCGTAGAGCAAAGCACATCTCTCCTGCAGAAATACAGCACCGATGGCTCACGTCATATTGCTCTGGAAGAGAAGAGCCAGTAAGCAAATGAGCTAAAGAAACAAGAGAAAGCATTGCAAGCACATTCATGCTGAATGCACAGGGAGGACTCTTCCTCCTTCGTCTTTACAAAAATGTAGAAGAAAGCAAACCAATCCTTTTCTACCTCTGTTTTTTGGATTTCAGAAATAACTGCTGTGAACTTTTGCTGCTACAGTTGCCAAAGCAGATTATTGTGTCGCTTAATTCTTCCCCATATTAACTTCAGCTGAAAAATCGAGCATGCAAAAGAAGCCCTTAACAGCAAGTGACTCCATCTGCTGCCTAGAGGAGGTCATTCATCTCTGAAGGCAAGTGATTAGACTTGTCAGCGTGCCTCATTCCAAAGTCTGCTGCTAATCCCTCTTGGGCCGAACGTTTGGTGTAGCCAAACACTAGTTTATAAGAGAAGTTTTGGTTGCCCATCAGTCTCGAAATAGTTTGTATTAAGAATTCTTCAGAGAAGAGCAACAAAGATGATTATGGATATGGACCAGCTTCTGGGCAGAAGTTAAATTAATGGGGATGCTTCAGCCTTGAGCAGAGATGCTCTGGAGGAATGTCCTGGAGGGTTGTGAAGTTGTCTGTGTCTGGAGGGTGACCTGTGGAGGACTGCTCGCTGTCTCTTTCCCAGGCATAGCGCTATTCACCACTGTCAGGGAGGAGATAATGGGCGTCTGCGGTCTGACATGCTGTGACGGTCTTTACCTTGTGGAGTGCGAGGTGTTGCTGAGCATGGTCTTTACTTCAAGTGAGGTCCTGAGATGCCAAACAGGGAGGTGTGTGAGAAAACCCTTCCCAAACAGAGCTCCCTTAGGTGAGAGCTGATAATTCTGTGGAGACTGCTACTGGTTTAGCACTTAGCTGGCAGCTGAAGGTGAGAAAGACAGCTCTGGGCAGCTGCTGGGGATGCTAAACTGCAAAAGGGCACAGCGATGCACTAAGCGCCTCACAGGTTATCAAAGTAGGTGAGCCTGACTCGGGTGCTGCTGCCAGATGAGGAGCAGGAGCCGGAGGCCGGCCGGATTTTCAGTGGCAGTGCATGTTATTTTCTCTGTCAAGTTCAGCTGAAGTCACAGGTGCTGAGATGCTTCTTGCTGTTAGGCTCTTGAGCTTTCAGCTGGGCACCCGTCCAGCCATCCGTCACTCCTTGGATTTTGTCCACAGGAAACCAAATGTGATCTGAGAGTTGCCACCGCAGCAGAGATATCAAACAGACACCTGGCATTTAATACAAACTGAGGTAAATTCAATCCAAAAATAGAACTGGGGTGCGCCTTGGCTGCCAGGCAAGTGAGCCTGTGCTGGGGCTTCTGGCTGCTCCCTGAAGGCTGGGTTGTAACCCTGTAGATCAGCTCCAAACAGAAAGCAGGAACAATGTTTGGATGTAACTGTAGAAAAACTGATGTGGGGCAGCTCAGAACCAAGCTCAAAGCCAAGACTTTTTTTTTTCTCCATGATGTGATCAAATGAGTAACAACTGAGTGAGCTCTTTTGTTCTTTGTGGCCCAACTGACAGATAATGCAGGGGGTGGAGAGATTGGCTTTGTTTTTAACTGCAAAATCCATGAAGGGATATGTTCTTTGTGAATTAATTTGGAGAGAATGGGGTTTAACTATTCGACAAAAGATTCATTTCCACCCACTTCCCAGCTGGCTCTGGAGTGCAGTTTAAACATAGACTGTCACATTCGCAGCACCCGTGAATGTTTGAACCAAACTAGCAACTCGTATCTGGCGGGGCAGCGAGCAGCAGTGGTGCTGCTGGTGGGTAACGGGTGGCATCCCAGAATCATTTGGGGTGGATAAGACCTCTGAGATCATCAAGTCCAGCCGTTAACCTATCAAATGGTGTGGTTGCTGTCATACCAGCCACATTCTGCAGACAGGTGCAGAGACATCTTCAGCACAGGAGCTGCAGCAGATCATAATCGCAAACTCTGCTAACAAGAGCTGGGGGAACCAGCCTAGAATGAGGTCACCCCTTGCCCTTGGAAAGGTCTGTGCTGTCCACCCCCCGGTAATGAGCCAGCTCAGACACTTAGGATGTGTCAACTCCAGATTCCTTCCAGATCTTCCAAATGGTTTTAAACCTTTAGATCTGCCAACGAGAGAATGGTTTTGGTTTACATCACTGTGCCACACCTGGTCCACAGCAGCCTTATCCCTACACGTACAGCCCGATGATACGAGCTGAGAGGTGACAGTCATCTGTTGCCTGTAAGTGGAGTGGCAGGACAGTGGCAGCTTTCCTGTTAATGTCACCACTATCAACGGAGCAAAGACGCCTCTAAATAGCATGGGAATGTTCAGCAATTGTCATCTCATGTGGAAAGTTCAAACTGTAGTTCAAGGACAGAAGGTCTCCTAAGTAAAAGGAGATCAAATCCCCAAGGATTTGTAAAATGCTGCTGTTAGTGCCCCCCAAATGCCTTTAGCTTATTTTGCTGAAGCGGCATGCTGCAGCTTATATCTGTATGACAAGAAAAGGACAAAAGTGTGCGCAGTTGGGACCCTGAGCAACTTTGCTGATCGTAAATACAGCGAGGCACCAATAAAATGAGACTCTTATTCTGAGCAAAAGAAAATGCAGAAAACTGAGCATCAGACAGAGCCAAGCTGTGTGCCCACTTTGGGTGCAGTTAGGAGGAATCTGAGAAAGAAAAAAAAAAACTGCATAAGACAGAGCAATTCAAATTCAAAAAACTTCAATTGCAAATACTTGCTACTCTGTCAGGATGGTGGGACACCGGAGGAGTCTACAAATTTACTACCTTTACTGCCTACAAATAACGTGGTGTGGGCCCCTGGAGGTGCTGAGTTGGGAGCTGCGTGGCAGAAGACTCTGAGGTGTTTTTGTGAAGGGGGAAGAGTCAGAAGGGCAACGCAAGCCAAAGGACTTAGGTCACTAAGGTCAAGCCCAGTGAATCTAGATCTGTTCATCTCTTGAGATACCTAAAAGAGAAAATATATTATTTGTTTAAAGATTCCCTTTGTCAGTTCTGTGCATTTGTTTTTCATCTGCAATGTCACCCCTGAGAAATAAACTGTGACGTTCAGTACCTGGAAAGCTGGGACTCTGCATGACCGCAGCTGATACAGTAAATCCAGGGCAGGTCTCCAGGCCTGTCGCGGCTGGGCATGGCACAGGGCTGGCTGTCAGGGTACATGTGAGTACTCAGTGACAGTCAGGGACGTGTGGACCTTACCTGTGTCTCTTTTGGGCAATACGGAGTTGACCCGTTCCTTAGCCTAGAGCACAAAAAGGGGAATTTACTCACTTTTTGGTATCTGTGTGCCCCAAGGCTTATTGCTGTCATTGTTGCCACAGCTGGCAGTGGTGGGAGGGCTAACACAAAGAGGAAAAGAACAAAGAAAAACCCAAACCTATCAAACCTATCACCAGCACACAACAGGCCACCTGGAAGTACCACCAGGAGATCCTGTCAGTGTTAGGCTGTTTTTTTCCAGGATAAATCATGCACTTGGAAGCCAGCAGAATCTGTTGAGCAGATAAATTCTTGTTCGTATAGCCTAGCAGCAGAGTCATATATTTCACTGAAGCCACAAACACATACACTCACTGCAAGTGTAAGACAAATGAGACTTGGAGGACAGTGAAATATGCAGTCTCCCGGGGCTTGATCAGCAGCGCACAGAAGGAACGTGGGCCCACCAGCTTGCTGTAGATTTTGGAAAAGGCTCTCAGCCCCATTAAAACCCCAGAGAAGCCAACCTGCCATCGTAAGACCGGCTTGCACTCGCCCACATCTAGCCTCCCCCACGGCGTGCGCAGGATGTGTCACAATGGCAAGAAAAGCAGGAACAATCTTCCCAAACCCAGAGAAAATTGTGCTGGTGCCAAGCGAGCTGAGCTAAGGTAATGTGCAAAATAAGGTTGGTGTGGCACGGGATGGTTTGGCTGTGCTGGGGCTGCAATAGGACAGATCTCTAAGAGTACATAACGTTATACAAGATGTGTGATTTGTATTTCTGCATGGCAGGAAGCAATATTTTGAAAAAAAAAAACATTTTTCCAGCAGGGTAGGACCTGAGGATGCATCTGAGCAAGTGCTGCGAGTTCCTTCAGTGGGGAGAGCAAGGCTGAGACCCCGCACAGCGCTGCGTGGCCAGAGCTGCTGCTTCTCGCTCACGCCCAGCCCCGTGCTTCTCATTTTCTCTTAGGACAAGTGAAATACTCTGGTCAACTGAAATCCTTTTTTTTTATTTCCCCTTTCTAACTTGTTTTGCTGACTGTTCATTCCAGCGACTGCAGTATGGTGCTGAACACCCCGTGGGTGTAGCCAGGTCTGTGACCCCGCTGGCTGGGATGCTGAGGACTTTTTGCAGTCCCTTACAGCGAGGTCAGGGAGAAGTGCTTCTGCTTTGCAGGTGTTTATGTGCCAGCCAGAAATCTGTTGCTTCCTGGGAGCGTTGCTCCTTGTGGAGGAAGGCTGACTTCCCCAGCATGTCACTCCTGATAGCAGGGAAGCACTCAGCCAGCTGCTTCTAGCAGGCCTGGCATCTCAGACACTGATTAATGTCCAGCCTCTGTTGACAAGGTCTGATTCTCTTCTGGATTTCCTGAGGTGGCACACCTTGTCTACACCCACTTGGAAAGAGAAATGGCGACTGTAGATGAGCTTTATTTATTCTATCCGTGCAGAGTATCTGTATTCATGAAGCTCCTTCGTTCATACCCTTGCCTTCCAGCACTTGTCCTTTAAAATGCTGATAATCCCAAACCATCCAGGCAAACTCCCTATGGAACCAAACTTGTCATTGCTTTACCTTTGGGTCTGCAAAAGATCTCTCCTATTTCTTCTCCCAAAGCATGCGATGCTTCTGTGCATGTCCTCCTGGATGAGAGGTGCAGGTCCTGGGGCAGGCAGGAGCCAGCTGCTGGGGGCTCCTGGTGCGAGGGGCTTGAGCAGGGCAAGAACAGCCTGGGGAGTAACGGTGCAGGGAGTCGTCCCTGCTGCGAGACGCAGTCAGACCTTGGGTGCTGAGCGCTCCATGCTCCTCTGGTGCCAAGCTCAGACCCCCGGCAAGCCTCTGTGAGTAGAGGTTGCCTTTATCTGAAGTGCCCAGCAGTTGATAGAAAGCAGCGCACCGGCATGTATTTCTGCCTTCGCTTGCCAAAATGCCGCAGGCCTTGGCTCAAGGTGCTTGGAAGTTACTGCTATTTTGGGTGCTGCAGCCATCAGCCCTCGTGAAACGCCAGCTCTGCCAGGTGAGAGACACCCAGCCGCTCGCCTACCAGGCGGGGAGCTGGGACTGGGACAGCACCCCGAAACCAAGCGGGGCTCCTGGGCCGTACGCACCCAGTGCTTTGGGTGCCGCAGCGACCCTCGTCCGGCTGTGCGGCGCCGCACGGTCTGCGGCGGGCTGGCCCGCGGGAGAGGGCGCTGCGGGCCTGTGCTGCGCAGCCCGGCAGCTCCTGCCTGCCTGCAGAGCTGTGAGAGGAGGCTGGAGACAATGCACAGGGCAAAGCAGACAATAACGGGCAGGAATCGGCAGCGGGGGGTTCGCCTGGGAGCCCGGGGATTTTGTTCCTTTGGAGGGGGGAATGGTTCTGGAAACTTTGCACCAAACAGCCTGAAGAGGGGAGGGAAGAGCTCGTCGCTAACCACTTGTACGAAACAAGGAGCCTGTGAATTACTGAGCTGTGCTTAGTGTGTGTGAGAAGAGAGCACTGTTTGCCTCAAAGGGTGTTTTCAGTAGATTAACGTGCTTTAGAGTTCAGTTGCTGCTCACCAGAAAGCATGGTGCATTTTCTTTCATAGGATTATGGTTTTTTTCCCTTTGGTCCTGCCTGCAAAATATCCAGTCCTGAAGGGTTTTGGTAGGAAGGAATGCTAGAAATGGTCCAAATCTACATCAGAAAAGGGGTGTCATGTCAGAGGCATTTGTTCTCTTCCCATTTCCATGGAAACATGCGAATGTGGACTTTGGTTTCAGGCAGAGCAGCTTGGCAGGATCCAGCTGACTCTCTCCAGGATGAGCTGCTGGCAACAGCACACAGAAACGTGGCTTGGTCCCATCAGGTTTGAGAGACAGGTATCCTGGTCCTTTAAAAAACAACGCTTGGTATATAGCCTCAGAAAGAACAGCCGTGACAAAGATTTGACTCCCAGCCTTCCCCTTCCCATCCCACCCTTCCACATCCCATTGCCCCGTCCAGTCCCGCTGAGCAAACAGTGTACACCACAGGCTACAATTTTTAATTTCCTTAGGGGTGGAAGGGGTGGAGAGCACATCTTATGGCGTCTGACAGGCTTTTTTGTTCTGCGTCAGTCCTTTTATTAACCCCCTGCTAGATCATTCACTCTCCCTGCTTAGCTGCCCCCGCTGCGTTAGTGATGAGAGCGTTTGTAACAGCAGGTCTGCCTTGGGAGATTATGGGGATCCCGTGGACAGGGAGCAGTGGGTTGGTCGGTGTGTGCACACAGATTGCTGGCTGCAGCTTTGCCTCCATCTGCCCTCTCTGCTAGCCTAGATACCTTTCATTATCCCTGTGGCGACAGCAGTCGCATGGCTGATCCCCCCGGAGCAGCCCCGCGGCGCCCTGTTCGTGGATTTGAAGTCCCACCTGTGCGGGCTGGCAGGAGGCGGCATGGCGCCAACGGTAGGAGAAAGCGTGGCAAAGGCGAGAGCATCTCACCTTATCCTGTGCCCTTTGCCATCCTCCAGCTTCAGCAACCCCTTCTATTTAACTCACATCTTGGGCAAAACCAAGCGTTCCCAATCAATAAACTTGCCTGTTTCCCCTTCCCTGCTTCCCCTATTTAGGCCCTTGGTTCCATAAAACATTTGTCCCAGACAAGGGGCTGAAGAATTTATGGGAGCCATCTAGATCTCTCTGGGCAGTTATTTCCTTTTTCATTTGGATCAAACTGTTGTTGGTTGATTATTCTAACTAGATTCGGGGTGCTCACACAAGTTCTAATTAGCTGCAATTATTTGCTTATTTCTGATCCAAACAATTATTTGCTTATTTCCTCCCTCCCACATCGCTCGAAATTCAACAACATCCCCCTAACACAGTGCAATAATTATCCTCCAGGCCAACACTGAACCTCTCAATCTACGATCAATACCTTCATCTGTCAGCTGCGATTAATTAAATGGAATCCCACTTTCAGGGCTTTGATTCATATCACCCCGGAACAGCTTACTGTGTGTTATAATCCAGCCGTGATTCTAATACAAGCCTCAAGTGAGAGGGAGGAGCTGGCTGGTACATCAAAAACAACTTCATTACAAAGCTAAACGACGCAGGACCTCTCATTGTAAGGCAAGTGGTAAGTAGGTGGCACCATATTCTCCTCCAGAGCCTGGCTGCTTCATCTGGGGAAATAAAGCTACTGAAATCAAAGGTGTGAGCAAGGATGTTGCTCTGTTTGAGGAAGGGAAGCAGAGTTAGGCCCAGCATGATCATTTTGATGTCTGCGCCATCTGCGTGGGTGTATTCTGCTCTGTGGAGGCTTCTTTTTTTGGCCAGCGGTTGCGGTTTTGGAACTTGATCTGGTTCTGAGCAGTAACTCAATATCCACAGGCTGTTCTGAACTTCTTGGCTCTGGTCTGTGGTGGTCCAAGCCAGAATGCCAAAGATGCTATAACAAATGTCTTAAAAACAATGAAATTGTTTTACTTGAGAATCTTCTGGTGCATTTAATAACTCTCTGCTCTGCGCACAGAGTGTTAAAAGCGAAGAGGGATGTCAGGCCAAGCCATGCAACGGCAAAGCAGGGACCGGATCCAAGATTCATGGCTCCCTCTCCTCTTTGCTGTCTTCCTCAGACAGGAAGGGAGGTCAGATCTAAAAGGGGTGATTTGAATCTGTTCCAGGTCTTAAACCTGAGAGCCAGTACCCTTTTTGCTGATGCTGACCATGTGTCCCAGCCAGACAGCATCCTCTCCAAGGATTTCTGCCTTCATACTCTTTCTTTTTTCCTGATTCATGGTCAGGCTCTCACAGCCTCTCTTTCCCAGAAGCACATCCCTTGCACCTTTACCTTCGGGGCTTAAAACGCCTCAGACTCAACTTTTAGGAGCCTGAGGGCAGCTGCTGGTATCTGCGAGGGGCAGGCAGCTCAGCAAATCTCCAGGCGATAAGAGACAATGATTTCCAACCTCACACCACCTGGAAGAAAGTGGAACTGGGGATGTTGCAGAGTCACCACCTCAGGATGGGGACACCAAATCCAACTATTTTTGAGCTCTCCAGCAGCCCTCAGTACCCAGTTTCATCAGTGCAAATCTCTGGGGGTTTTCAGGACGTTCTGTGTCTTCTAAATGATGTGTTTTGTTTTGTGTCCTCGTAGGACAAAGGACTTTTGAACCATCATCAAGGGGGAATAAGCAGAAACTCGTTCCCAGTGCTGGAAATGTTAGACTTGGTCCACCTGTCAAAATGTACACCTCAGCGATACGTAACACGTGCAAAGCCTTCTGCTCCCCCTGGGTCTGCGTATTCAGCGGGGGCTGGAGCCCAGCAGCGGTGTAGCTGCGGAGCTGACCGCAGCCTGGGGAGGCACGCTTCGCCCAGCTGCTGGCATTTCAAAGTTCATTCCAGTTCAGAGAGGCGAGTGGCGCTTTCATGTGTACTGAGTTCTAGTATTCAAGCCCTACCAGCTTGCCTGTTTGCATCCAGAAATGATTAAAGCTGGAACATTTGCTAGGCAAACTTCCTAAGTTTGATAGGGCATTCAATTAGGGAAGAGAAATGGTAGCACGCAGCCGGCTGGTCACTGGGTATGCCTCGCTGAAAGCTCACCGAGAATTTCACAATTGCTTTGCAGAGAGGAAAAGCCAAGATGTGAAGCCTCAAAATAATTTGCTGGAAGTTTGCTGCCTGGTTATTTTCAAAACCCTGTTCTTGCCTTTTGCCGAAGATCAGAATGGGAGCCGGGATGTTACTTGATCTGCACTGTAAGCTTTAGTTTGTAAATAGCAAAATCTCTGTGATCAGAATGGTTTTAGGTACGTGCAAGTCAAAAAATGCCAGATTCTCTGCTGCCCATCTAAGAAATTTGAGCATGGGGATTTAATAGAGCAATAAACCACAGTGCCTTTGTGGGTGAAAACTGTTAGCCCTAGGTTCATTGCAAGACAGAGGAACAAAGGCCACTTTGCTTTCATCAGCCACTTGAGAAGTACAGACCCCCCGCCACACTCACAGGGTGAGAGGCTCTGCTGGTGACGCTTTATTGCCAGTATAAAATGAAAATTGCACACAAAATATAGAAGAGAAAATTCGTATCTCTGCATTTGAGTGCTGTGCTGGGTATGACATCACTGCTAGCCAATCAGCAAGCTCCCTTTGTGTCTGGCTTTCTAATAAAAGCCACTTCATCAGAGTAATTTACAATAATAATTTATTCACCTTCTAGGAACGACACCACCTGATTCTCTTAACAGCCAGAGAGAGCACGCAAAGGTCTCAGGGACTAGGCACTGCAGCTATGCCCTGAGCCAGCACATCCTCAGTGCTGGCATGCGAAGAGTTGCATTCCAGTTGCAGTTAATATGAGTGATTATTTGTATTAATTAATTGCTCCACAGGTGCTCGGCTCTGCAGGCTCCCAGAGCAGGTCCCTGTGGCAGCGGGAAGGGGCTCTGGTAGGAAGCAGCGCTGTGATCATGTCACTGGGCTCAGTGTGAGCCTGGGCAGGGTGCAATGGGTTCCCCTTGCTCTGCGGGGATTTATGGGAGCAAGGTGCTGCTTTGAACGGAAACTGGGAGGAATTTGGCCACTTTCAGTTTGGGGTTTGCCTGAACGAAGGGCACGGAGTGTTGCACTGGAAGCACAGAGAGAGAGTGAGGCATCCAAGTGCTGAGTACAGCTCAGTTGTCTGGTGCTACTCAGGAGGAGATCTGGCCACGCAGGAATGGCATGTGTATGGCCTTGGGCAGCTGGGTCTCTCAGTTCAGCTCAGAAGCCTTCTTTCCAGGCTGATATCCCAAAGCTCCTCTGCGATGCACACGTGGCATCCAGTGTTACACGCAATGAGAAATAGCTCTGTGTGCAGGGTTCGGGGACCCCCGCGCGGAGATGCTGAGGAGTGAGGACAGCCTACGCTAAAAAGAAGAGCAGAGCCTGCAGGAGCGCTCCCTGAGTCACCAAAAAACCTTGCTCAGAGTGAGGTCCTGCCGTGCTCTGGGGCGGAGGACGAGTATGTGTTCTGCAGCTGTATGTTCCCCTCGCCAGGCTCTGCATGGGCGATGCTGGATTTGGAAGCAGAGCACAAACGTGCTGAACAGACGCCAAAACATAAAGACAACCAAAATAAGAGATCACTTCTGCCCTGAATAATTTGCTTTATTTCACAGGGAGAGAAGGCAGCGGAGCTGGGAACAGCAAGCGGATGCCCTGTGTCAGCGCAAGGAGCACACCGATGTAACTGTCGGCACACTGAAACAGGTAATGGAGATGTCAGCTGGGAACGCAGCTGGGCTGAAAAACAGGAGCTGATAGGTGGGCGAGCGACAGGAGCGTTCTCCCAGCGTGCTGGCAGTAGGGGCAGCAGCCCTCCTTTCTGATTGTGGGGACGGCATTGCTGCCTCTTGGTCACCAGAGTGTCTACACAGCTTTTGATTCTGAAATCAAAAGCCAAAATCCAAATAATTCAACCAGTGGAGTTAATTTGCTCTGTGAATGCTTTTGGAAGTGTATTCAAGTAGGGTTTCTGTTGGGAGCTTCTCCAGGAGTTTACCCTCGCCCCGCGTGCCACGTTGGTCCTGCAGAGCAGGACAGCTGCACGTGATGAACAACCTGCTCTTCCTATTCCTTAGGGATGTGTTCAGCCACCAGACCGGGCTGCTCGGACGGGGTCTGTTAAGATCCCAGTTGGAGGAGCCGCTTACAGAGGTAGAGCCCTGGTAGCTTGATGGAAGGCTGACCAGGAGCACGTCCTGGGACTGCTGGGTGGGGGCACAAGGAGCCCCAGGCAGCCAAAACGCCCGCAGGGCTGACTATGACTACCCGCCTTGGCTTCCCGAGGAAATCCACCCCAGCTGTGCTCTACGTGGCTGTGTTACCCTCTGTGTGACAGCAGGCCTGAGAGGCCCTAGGTGCCTGCAGTGAGTGGCGTGTGGCCCCTTTCTGAATCCAGCCTTCGTGGAGCCCTGAATGGATTCAGCTCCCCCTGCCTGATGCGTTTGCTCGGCTCTGCTTGGTCCCCGTGTCAGCAAGGCGCTCAGTAAGGGCTTTGGATTTCTCCAAGCAAGGATGGGACAAAGAGGCAGGCCTGTTGTCTTCCCCAGTGCCGTCTGTTCCATGCTCACGTTACTCCGGTAGGATCTGGTTATGTTCTTGGGGCTCAGATCCCAAATTAGTTGAAGGCCCCATGGACATGAGCTATTCCAGTGCTTCACATCTAGCTGGGGACAGAGAAGGGCTGCGGCGTTGCACCCAGCCTGTGTCTGCAGGACCCCTTTAAGTGTTGTTTATTGATTTACTTTGCGACTACATCCTTGGCCTCGTCTGAGTGCAATCAAAGGTGACAGAACTCCAGAGCAGAAGAGTTTATAACCCGTGTTCTAAGAATTGCTTGTCATATCTGAAGGGAAAATGGAAGGGTAACATAAACACACACAAAGCTTGAGGATAATGGCTATTGCTGTGCAGAGACAGCAGCCTCAGAGTCCAGAATGATCTGATGAAGTCTTGTAATGGGAATTTGGACAAAGCTGTGTTTTGCAGCCCTGATTCTCTTTGTAAATGAAGCTTCATAGAAAAATCTCAGAATTGCCGGGGCTGCTTGGAGAGACGAGGCTTTGTTGTCCTGGCTGTACCTCTGTACTTCTTGGAGCCTGGCTTCCAGACAACCTCTGCTACTCAGCCCCTGGAACCAGCTCACCGCAGAGTACCTGTCAGTCAGGGAGGGATGTTTTCTGAGGATTTAACATTTACTGGCTTCAAGTGATGGGAGAGAGGCAATCACTTTTTGGCATAGTTCATTTATGAATTGAGGCTGCACAACATCTTGCTTCCCTCAGGTTTGTGCACCTTAGAAGCAGTTTGCCTTTGCCGCGCACATGCAGGCAGAAACAGAATAACGTCCAGACCGTTTATCTAAGTGGTTCAGTGCCTCACTTGCTCTTCCCCATTGACTTGGTCAGGCCTTTCCAGGCTGTAAGACATCTGACTCTTCATTGTCCTCAGATTAGACAGCAGCAAAGTTGCTTCCACCTGGTTTAAGTGCCAGAATAGGTCCTCTTCATATAGCCCCACTGGTACGTTCCCAGTGCCCCATTCCCTTCCCTCTGCCTGGGGCTTGCTGTTCATGCTAAGAGTCTCTACGTGGCTAGAAATGGATCCTCTTTTTTCAGAGTCTCTTTGCATTATTGAGCTCTTAGGGCAGCTGCCTAAAACCTGCAAAGACCCCCACCTCCCTCTGTAAATTTGTGAGTCCCTTCATGACAAATTGGAGGCTGTTGCCAATGACGAGTTAACCTGGACGTTCCCTGCATGCTGTCTCTGCTTTCCAGCCAGCAGTCTCAGGTAAATGGGCAGTTTCAACATACAGTGTCGTGCCAGCTGGCTGTGATCCGGGGTCAAGTGTGACTTCAGGATCCCGCTGCTCCTGCCCCTGCACATCACAACCATTATCCCTATCTTCCAGCATCTGGGCAGCAGCTGAGGAATGCTGGACATGCTCGGTTTCCCGGCACAACTCCCTGCCAGCTACAGCTGTGTGGTTGTCTTTTCCACCCCATGGCCGCCAACAATGTTTTTCTCTCTCTCCTTGGATTTGGAAGTGAGCTTGTAGCTGTGTCTGGGGGAACTTGAAGAGCTCAAACAAGAATATGGACTCTTACCACTGCCAGGTTTGGTCTCTGCAGCTGCAAGAGCTGGTCTATGTCTGCACTCAGGGGCAGGGAAACTGAGGCAGAAATTCACCCTTGGGGAACCAGGACCCAGCAGCTTCTCGAGCCCTTTCCATGTTTCTTAGTATAGCACGTTTACCTGCAGGGGACAGCCTAGCTGGTGGGGCTGTGTTTATTCCCCCCTGCCCACAGGGCGGGGTTCCCCCGCAGCGATGTCTGTAAGGCTGTGCCTGTCCTGCTCAACAGTCTTCAGGTACTGCTGGCTGCTTCACCTGCTCCATCACTCACTGTTCACCCAGCCTCCCTCTTTTCCTCTTCTGTGTTCCCTCTCTGGGTGACCTTATTTACAAGTTTTGCATATGTAATCTCCTGCTGATGACTCACAGAGTGATTGCCTTGCTCCCTGCCTGTCCTGTGCTGTCCAAATTAATTCAGTCTGTCTTTCTGACAGCGCTTCGTGGATATCCACCTACTGGCTTCAGCTCAACACAGTCGAAGTGGAGCTTTTAATCTTCTCTTGCTTGCTCTTCCCTCCTACCTTTCCTGATGTCTCTGATCTTTCTTACCATCCTCCCAGCACCTGTCTCCTCTTTAACATGACCCCTCTCTAAATACCCATACCCTGACCAGTGAACTAGCCAGTTCTTCCTGAAGGGTATCTCCAAGATCCAGCTCCTCCTCCCTGTCTGCCTGGCTGGAATCCTTCTGGGTTCCCAGCTTCTCTGAGCGATCAGATTGCTGTCGAGCTTCTCAGTTCCGTGTGGAGTACCACAGACCCTTATCGTCGGGGTTTTCACTGGGAACCTCTGGCAGTGCAATGTTAAAAGGTCCTGCAGGACACGTCTCACCAGCCCCTTATTCATCTCCTTCACCCAAACTGCGAAGTGCTTGTGTCTTCCACAGACGGCCTCGTCCAGCCCTGCTCCATCGAGCCATCTCATCAAAATTTTCCACTATGGAGATAGAGCCCTGCCTGTCTGCTAGCCGTGCCAGTTCCAACATGCAGCTGCATGTTCCTCCCGTGTCACTCCCTCTGCGGGGGAGTAGCAACCTGTAAACACTCACAGAGCCTTTTCTCCATCCTCCAGATCCCTCCTAAAAACTCTGCTGTGCTCCATCGCCTACCAGCCCCAACATACCTGATGTCTGCTACTGCTACCCAGCATCTGCCTTCACGACAGTTTAGCTCTTTAGCCTGTGCATGGTATTTTTGTTGCATTTAAGTGTGTCCTTGGGATGTACGGACACTTCTGAGCGTGGAACTGCCCCTCTGCGGCATTCTTGCAGCGTGCTCAGCAAGATGAGATCGTGACTTAATGCTGCACCTGTAATACAGCCCATAGTGAGGGGGCAAAGAGCTCTTATTTGGGAGGCTAAATTACTAAGTCTGGTCATTTTAGTTTCTGGGAGCAGCGAACGTGAGATTAGTTTTAGTGCATGCAAATCTTGTGTGTAAGCTTCCATTTCCCAAGCGCATTGCAGTTGTGTTGCCTCTGTCAAATGTAGCAACTTTGGCTCTCCTCCCACAGATTATCTGGGCATGTAAATGACCTAAGACAGATACACTGTCATTTTCTCATGCTGTGTTTTTACTTACACCCCCCTGTGGTACATGACAATGAAATTACCCTTCTTGTTCCTTTCCCACAGACAGTCTTCCAGGCTTGTCAGTCAGCACATCACGTGCACAGTCCTTCATCAATTGCATTTGGGACCTAGGGGGTGATTTGGGACAGGTCTGTTGTGCTGTAATTTGCCTCTGTTTGCCTTTAGGAGAAGGATTCTGGTTTCCATGCTGTTTCCTCTGGGCCCTGCATGGCTCTTCGATCGCCATTTGACTCTGTAGGCCTTCAGAATTACGGTTACCTTGTATGGTTTGCCCATCATCTTGGTGAGATTGTTTCCTGACAAACTCCCAGCTCACGATTACCAGGTAGCTCAGAGACTCTCTGTTCTTGTCACGTATTCTCTGTTTCTCACCTGTACTTAAGCACTACTTGGGTCTGAAACACTTCTCAGCTTCTCTGTCACTGTCATCCAGCCTTCAATATTTTCACTTTAATATAAGAAAGATTTCAATATAGGATCCTCTTCTCTCTCATTTTTGTCCCCACTGACCCTTCCACACGACGTTCAGCCAGACCAACCCCAGCAGTAACTCAGCAGAAAGCCTGCAAGCTGCTGCTGCGCTCACCAGCACTTGTTAACAAGGCTGCTGTCTTGAAAACACAAACAACAGAGCTCTGATATGCCAGCAGGGTCTATGTCAAATAAAACCCTTATGCTTTCTCATATTCCTCCCCCAAAGACTTTATATATAACGTGTACGCTCTTGGGGCTGAGTTTGAGCCAGTCGAGCCAGGATTAGAATTGCTTCCAGGCAGGAAGCTTTTTAATCAAATGTTTCTCCTCTTACTGCTTATTATGCAGTGTGTACTTCTGACACCAGGGGAAACAGGAGCAGGATATCAGAGTCGGCTGCCAGCTGTAAGCCAACCAGCGTGTTCTTCCCGGCGTTCTTCCCCAACACTGGGCCGCTCCCTGCTCCCCAGCAAAGTCAGCAGGATGTGGAGCTGCTCCAGAAATCCCAGCTATAGGAGAACCATGCATCGGGCTTGTGGTGCGGTTAATGAGTAGTTATGGATAGCAGTTACTGAGCATGTCAGCGCTTCATACGTGCGTTAGTTCAGCCTCGAGGATGGCTTTTGGAAAAAAGACGAGCAAGGAGGAAGACAGTGCAGTGGTGGTGGGTTTCAGCCCTTGGGCAGCGGATGACTTCTGTAGAGACAGACATTTTTTTGGTGGGCTCAGCTCCACTGGGCAGGGCACTGCATCTGGATCAGGCAACTTCTGAGAGACCTGAAAGCTCTGAGCATCTAAGCACACGCCTGCTGAGAGGGAAGGGAGAACAGCCAAGGACTGAGGGTTCGATGTACCCTAACCTGCAGAGGATGGTAAGCTGTGAAAAAAAAGCTTCTGACCACAGAACAGAGCTGTCTGCCTGCTGCAGAGGAGTGACCGTTCAGGCTTATTTTCCCACCTGGGTGTTCTGGAGCTTGGATTTCCACCTGCCTTCCCCATGGCCCGCACTGGCAGAGAGGGAAAAGCACAAAAGCCCTGAGGGAGCTTGCTCTAAAAGCAGTAGCCAAAGTCGTCTATTTTTTTCTTTTCCATCAGACTGAGCCCTCCAGCCAGTCATGTTGGGGTGTAAAAGGATCAATTACCTGTGCTTCGACTTTGGAAGCAGTGTCCAGTGGAGGTCTTTAATAACTCGCAGGTCTTTGCAAGGAGCTCCTGCACTCTCTTCATCCCAGGTCTGGCAGGTGGATCAAAGCCAGTTCTGGCTGCAGATCCCCCCTGCGTGCTGAAGGAATGAAGCACAAGCTCATCGTGCTTTTAACTTGGTGTTCTGCCTCCATGTTCACAAAGGAAACAATTTCCATTTTCTGTAGTATTTTTTCTATTTTGTAATATCAGTAGTGACCTCCTGGTCAGACATTTCAGGAAATTTAATGACCAGCTGTGAGAAGGGACTTAGGCTTCAGCCTATATCTTACGTTCTTGCAAGAGCTGCCCATCTCATTACTGGCATGTACAGCAGCCTGCTGTTACCTGGGGGTTAGCAAGGTAAAGTTTTCCTAGATCCTTCTTCTCCTGCCTGAATTCTGGGCAAACAGGGCTCACGAGTCCCTATTTATACAAGCATAAAATGTCATTATTCTGTCCAATTATAATCCCAAACTTAAAAATTAATTGAGGCAGGTATTAAATTAAGCGGGTTTTGCTTGAGTAAATATTTTCCATTGTGGAGCCTAATCTGTTCACTTAATAATCTAATGCAATTTTATTAAATTTTTTTTTGGTTTGCAAAAAAAATAATAATGTCTGTTCCATTAGGAAATGTCACTGGCTTAAGAGGATTTTACTCCCATTTTATGGTTTGGCTCAAAGAAAATTTATTCTTGCAATAGGTTTAATAATTCTTAGCTAACGTTGCCTTCCCAGCCGCCATTGGACTGTAATAAAAAATAAAAAAAAACACACCTTTGGCTTTTGTTAGACTTGCACATTCTTGGCTGCCAATAATGATTAATCTTTCCCCCTACAAGATCATCTTATTACTCGGGTTTGAGTTAGGAGCTGCCATTCCCTCTGGAGCTTGGTAAGGGCTTTCTCCCGGAGCAGCTCTGATGCAGCGCAGGTGTGACCTGCAGTGCCTTTCCCTGCAGTCTGTCTTTGCCCCTTAATTGCTGCTCTGTGCCACTCTGCTTTCTGAGCTCCTCTGCACGGGAACGCTGTGCGGGGATGACGGAGAATTAATTACAAGAGGAATTCCTGAATGCTTCCATGCGAGGAAGGGCCCTCAGAGAGCCCGGCTGCCCAGCGGGAGGAACGTCTGCAGCATGCTGGGTGAGCAGGTGAGGGACGTGCAGGGCAGGCTCCGGCTCCTCTCCCGAGTCGCAGGGGGCTCTGATCCCCACCCGAATAAAGAGCAAATAGTGGCAGCGAGCTGAGCCTCTGAGCTGTGGTTAGAAGCCCTTTGCTGCTCTGTGCCAGTCCCCTCTCTGTGCAGAGGCCGAGAGGGGAATGCCCAAGCTCCAGAGGTGCCAGAGGGGGCTAAAAGGATAGGGCTGGGCTAGGTAGCTCTCTGCGACAGCGTTACAGCAGCTGGTTTTGGGGCATCACCAAACATATGGGACTGGAGCTTCGTGCTGAGAAAGTTTGTGTTTTAATTCATGGCCATCTTGGCAGTGTGTTCATGATTCGTAGCAATAAAAGCCCTGGGAACAGGAAGGGAAGAGATGCTTAACCGATGTCAGGGAGACCTTTGCCATCAACAGGACTCGCATGCTTTCTGATGGGCTTGTCACACCAGCCTAAGTGAATTTGCGGTACACGAACTTGCTGTACTCTCTCTCCGCCTTTGCCTGAGGGATCTTTTGGGCAAGTTGATTGCACCAGGGATTTTACGTAAAGGAATGTCTTCCCACTTCCCGTGCTCTGAAAGACCGCTAACTCTAGGGCAGAACCTGGCAGCTGATCGTACGAAAAGAAGTGATCATCAGCGCCAACAATTAAAATTGAAGTGGAAAATGCTTGAGGTGTTTGGGCTAGCATCTGGAGTTCCTTTTAGAAAGCTCTTGCAAGCAAACACGAATGTTCAGGGCTGTTTTACATCCATCAGAGCCCTGCTGCATACAAAAAAAAGATTCGTTTGTGACAATGGTTGTCAGCAGTAAGAGCTGCAGAACTGGTGCTAACACAGCCTCACTCCAAGCACAAAGACAAACTGTGTTCAGCATCATTTCAGGAAACAAGGTCTTCATCGGGCTGGCCCAAGCAGGTTTTATGAGCCTCCCTCACATAACAAACCCATGTGGGTGCAAGGGGGGAGCATAAGTGCTTTTCAGAGAGTTGCTTCACTTCACAGTTTCTGAAGGCTTATGTTAAATCATAGCCTGAACACTCAAAACTAGCAGCTCGATGGCTTTGCCTCTCATCTCGTAGTGAAATGATGGGTGCTGAGGTGAGAAGGCACCGCTGGGAGAGACCTGGGTAGGCACCGGTGTACACGGAAGGAAACAGAAAGACTCTAGCTTGGATTAGCAGTGTCTGCCTGCCTCCAAAGTGGGTTTCTCAAGGCTGAGAGCACTGGGGTATCCCTACAGGCTGAGGCTTCTCTGGAAGGCCTTGAATCTGAAGGTGCTTTGTCACTGGAACTGCGCCATGTGCGGGCTAAGCAAAGCTATTTGCAAAACTCTAGTCAAATGCAGGTCATTCCAGCTGGGTAAAACACCCAGCACTTGTGGGAATAGATCTTCAGTCATTTCTGACTTCCTGAAAACAGATTTTTTTCAATTTTTTTTTTCCTGAAGCACTGTTTTGTTCAGACATTTTGCTGTATGACATTTTTTTAACTGCAAAATCTTCTGGAACCAAGACTAAAAAAAAACAAAACGATCTGTTGGGTTGGGCAGTCTTGTGGTTGATCATGAAAAAGGGTTTTGGATATAAATTTTTTTGCTTTGGCAAAAGAACCTGACAATATCTTTAGTTATGGATTGTCATGAGAGTGTTTTTTCCCTGTTTCTTTGTTGTTGTTCAGTCTTTGAGGAGCCCTCCAGATCCCTCTGACATTCCTGCCAGCTGAGATGGTGGGGATTCGTCACGCAGAGGGGGACACACCTGGGCCCAGCAAGACCGACTGGGTGCAGAATGAGGGCAGGACTGGCTCTGACAGCAGATTCCTGGTGACACAGTTGAGAGTAGATGCGGATGGACATCGTTTACCCCCTGCTTATGTGATCAAAGAGATTTCCGTGCCTCTCTCTGCCTGGCCTTCAGCACCAAATGGGTGAGTGTGCCCACTCTTTTTGCCTTGTTAATCATCGCACCTGTATTCCTTTCCAACTACTGGGTCAGCGTTGCCATATCATGTGTACGGAATACATTTTCACGTCCTTGCTGTTTCAGCTAGCTGCCCATCCCCACATACACGTACCCCCCTGATGCTATTTCTGGCCTCGGAGCACTTATCACCTTCCTTGAGAGATGCCCATATTTTCTCACGTCCTTTTCAGCTGTTCAAGTAATGTAACAAACACTTTCTTCCGTGCAAGGGTCTGCAAGTGTGAGGCACGTTGTGAGGGCACTGGGAAAGGCTGGTTGACTTTTAACCCTCCCGTCTCTTCCACCAAAGCCTTTCTTGTCCTGGATTCAGCCCCCAGATGGGCTTGGGCAGTCGCGTGGCTTCCCCGTGGTTGTCCTGGGATCGCGGGCAGGCTGCGCTGCGCTGACGCATTGCTGTTCACAGACACTTTGAAGGGGCTCCATGGACAGGAAGCAGGGCAGATTAGAGGCACACTGAGGCTTTTATTTTATGCCAGGGCTTGAAAATGTTCTTGTTGGTATTTCTGAGGCCCCGTTTTCAACCACTCTTTATACATGTATATAATACAGCAGGAGGCCAGCTTCCCTGACTCCTGTGAGCCACACAGTGAGTTTCCATGGGATGAGAGTCACAAGACACTTCACATGCCTCAAGAGCCAAGGGGCTCCAGGGGAGGTGCAGGACCGGCTCTTTCAGGTCTGCTTCCCTCAGCAGCTGGAGGCAGCTCGCCCAGCAGCCCCTGACCAGCCTCGCGCCCCACGCACTGCTCTGCAGCCTGAGGCTGGCTCTTCCTGGGGCGTGCGGCTCTTCCAGCTGACACAGCCACCCTGCTTCATGCCCTAGGGCCACGCCAGCTCCCTCCAGTGAGCTCAGGGAGGCAGTGTGTGCGCACAGAGGTCCTGGCAGGCTGGGGGAGTGGGTGGCGCAGGGATTTTGCTGCCTCTTCTTTCCCTCATATGTTTGCACCCATTCCAGACATGCGTCAGCTCCACTCCCACAGGAGCACTGGGAAGAACATGCTCCAGCTGCTGTTCCTCCATGGTTTCTCCCCAGCAATGTAAACAGTTTACAGGGGACTTTGTAAACAGCAGATTTGTTTAGGATATTGTCTGCATTCCCGCCCCAGCCTTCCCTAGTTTTGCGGCATGGGGGGAATGCTGAGCTGCTGGCTGGACGTCCGCAGCTTGCATCATCAGAGGGGGAAGGTGGTGGTGACCGAGGGGAAGGCGTTGTGTACACTCCTGCAGTCTCTGTGAGCCTGGTGGATTTGGGGGATCACACCAGGGTTGCACGCACATGTTTCTGCATCCAGCAGAGGAAAGCTGGCATGGGATGCGGCTGCTGCTGAGCCTTTTGCAGGACACAGTTGCATGAGAGAACAGAGTGTATGTGAACAGACCTTGCTTATGCAGTGCCCAGGGCACAGGGAGATAGATGAGAAATCTTCCAAGATAGGATCTTCATTTCAGGAAAGCTCTGCCTATTTGAGGAGTCTCAGAAACTTGCTGACTCCCTGGGGAAGCTGATTTTCTACCCAGGGAAATAAAGCTGTTAAATCAACTTGGCCTTCATCTTGTGGGATTAACATCTGAAGATGTCTGCTCTCCTTTCACAGCTGTCCGCACAAGGATTCGGCTTGTGCTCATCAGTAGATCAGCTTCTCTCTGCTGCCCCTTGACCTTAGTAAAGAAGCAGAGAAGGGAGAGAGCAATCTACCTGAGCTTTTGCATCTGCCACAGGAGCTTTGACAAACTTGAGCTGTATTACTCACAGGTAACCATTAAACCTAAGATGCACACACTGAACATAAACAGTTGCAGAGGTGAATGAGGGAAGCTTCAGATAGAGATTGACGTGCCAAGAAAAGGGTCTAGGGCTGGGGTAAGAAGAAAACGTATTTAGAAGCAGTCAGTGGCAGTTGGGTCAGTGAGAGATAACCCCCAAGCCCCCGGGTTTCTGTTGGGTGAGTCCAGCCTTCCTTCTGCTGGTAAAACATCGCTTCTGCAACATGGCTGTGAGAGGTGGGTACCAAACAGGAGAGTGTATGAGAGGCTGACTTTCAGGAGGCATCTGAGGACAATCAACGGACCTCATAGAGGAGGGAACATGGCCTGAATGTTACAATACACTTCCTGTCTGTTGTTTTTTGATTTTCTGTTGTTGTGCTTAAACCTGAGCAGTTTAAACTTGTGACAGGCCCTTGAGCTGCTGCCTCAGCCATTCCCCACCGACAGCAGGGTTAGCTGTTGGCCAGCCTGGCTGCCCTGCACCGGGCTGTCAGGAGCTGACAGCTGATCGTTCTGCTGTTTGCCCCGCTCCCTGCCAACCACAAGTTAGAGTTTTGAATTTAAACATCCTGAATAGAAAGGACGAGATCTCTAAATGGCACCTCCAGTTCGTTGCCAGGGAGGTCTTGCATCCAGAAGACACAAACAGCTCAACAAGGCCAAACCTAGGGAGAAGCAATCAGACCACATTTTCCACAGCATTGGCTTCCCAAGTATATGTCTGCTGGTTGTGGCTCAGAGACTCTCCTCTGTTAGCATGGCCGTGTGAGGGACTGGCTGACCCACTGTGGCCACGTCCTCATGTTCACCATTACTAGGAAGAAAAGGGCAGGCAGTTCTTCCAGCTGACTGCTTCTGCTTCCCTCAGAGGCGTGGATGTATAGTACAGACTCAGCTTGGCCCAGGAACAATCGTGAAGGTTGAATTTTGGTTGTCTCTGGATTTTTTAAATACCATGTTAAAGCCCTATTTTCCTTTGGGGGATGTGGATAGTTGAGTGTTGTCCAGCAGAATCTTGTTGACTTTCTGGTGAGCTTTAACTGTAAATATTTGAACAAAAAAATTTCTTGTCTTAGCCGTAGCAAAATTTAATCCTTCTGTACATAATGAAATCTGGCTTAAGTGAAACTAAGAGCGGTAGTTTCAGGTGATTCCCCAGTGGGTGTCTGTCCCCATCAGCATGCTGCCCATCCTGGGTGGCAGCCTGCTCATCAGGAAGGGCTGGGAGGGCAGCTGGGATGGCTGGGCAGGACAGAGGTGCATCGGCTGAGTTTAGTATGGTCCTGAACAGGAAAGCAGGAGGGCTACGGGTCATGTTGGGTGAAATGAGACAGAAATGAGACGGAGCTGTCAGGAGAGTTGCCAGTTCTCACCTCTTCCCTTACAGAGTCCGTGATGTGCCTGTAGCTTGGGACCAGGCTTGCTATAAACCCCAGTGCTTAAACAGATTGTCAGCCCAGCTTTAGGTGAAATCCCCCTGTGCTCAGCTTGCTCATCTGCTTTACTCCCTCTTCTTCTTCCTTTGATCTCTCACCTTTGTCATGCAGAAGGATGGTGAAGAGGAGGCAAGAAGCTCTCCAGGTACCTCCTTCTTCCTTCCCACCTCCTGTCTGCCTAATTCATTCCTGGAGAACTCTGCTACTGCATGGGATAGGGATGCTGAGCTCCCAGAGGGCAGGCTGAGTCCGAGGGGTGGAAGAGGAGCACAAATTACTGAGGCAATGTGTGCATTACCAAAGCAGAAGTGGGAAGAACAAAAATGTCCGGGGGGCCGTGAGGCAGGTGGGCATGATGAGAACGCTCCCACAGCCCCAAAGGACCACCCAGGACTTGTACGCACTGAGGCTGGGAGGAGGCACAAAGATTCAGTACTACCAAGCTGACCCAAATGTGCAATGTGATCCTCATAAAAACAAATTCCTTAAATAAGAAGTCTGAGAGGGCTGTGGTTCCTCAGAGCCGGCAGCGTTAGTGGTGCTGGGGGTGAGTGGAACAACAGGTCAGGAGCGAGGGGCAGAGCCGGCTGCCGGGGCACTGGGTCAGGATCAGGGCACTGGCAGAAGGGCTCTGCAGTTCTGCACAGAAAATAGATTTAAAGCGTTGATGTTTCCAATGATCAAGGAACTGACAGCTACCTCCTGCAGCCCTCAAGTGCCTTGAAATCCCACCTTCCTTTACGATAAACAGGTGCCTCACTTAGTTAGATAGATGTCTTGAGTGGAAACATCTGGAAGCCCCCAGCCTTCACCCCAAATTCACCCTGCTCAAGACACCCAAGCAGGCAAGACTGTTCCTCTTGTATGCAGACCCTCTGCCAAGGGGGGTGAGCGCAGGATGCTTTTAAGGTTGTGCTCCCGTGCTTTGACCTGGGCTGAAGTGTGTCTGGGAACCCGTCAGGGAGGGAGGTGCGTGTCTGTGGTCCAGCCATGCCCCACTGCCTGTTTCAGGCTTTGGATTTGGTGTAGGGACCAGCTTCTGCTGTGCCTTGTGCTCCTGCCATTCCTTCTGGGGGAGGAAAGCTCTGCTGCGCTGCTTTTGGCCCCTTAAAGCAGCAGAGTGCCCTTAGCAGCAAGGCTCAGGCCTTAGAATAAAGCTCTGCATGAATGTCTTCAGGCTTCTGGGCACGTGCTCTGCCTCCCCATGGGCTGGATGGGCTCAGCCGATCTTATGGCTGCCTTCTGGGGACGGGAGGGCAGCAGGCTCTGTGGTACTTTTATGTTGCTGCCTGAGCTCAGCAGTATCACAGACCCCGCACTGACTGCAGTGCAGCTTTTGCTGAGGGCTGTGCCAGAACACCTCTAGAAACTGGCGTGAAGGGGAAGGATGCGCAGCCCCGCTCCTGGCATTTGGAGTGGCCTTTTTACAAATGGATACGGGGAGGAGGCAGGTGAAAGAGGATGGCAGCACCTTTGGGGATCCAGGTGCCTGCCACCACAATCGCGGTGCTGCAGCGGCAGAAGGTTCCCGGCTCTGGAACCGCACGTAGGGCAGGCAAAGTTTGCAGGGTCAGGCCAAGTAGGTCCTGCCTTTGCAGGTAGGGCCCTGTGGGTTTCGTTTCCAGGCCCCGTGACTTTGGCAAGATGAGAGGTTGTGAAGGTAGGGCTGAGAGCGTGCTTGCAAGATGGCAAGTGCTATCAAATTAAGCAGGGAAGATGATTGCTAATAAACTGGGTGTGATGATACTTGGCAGGGGTGGGAAGGGCTGATGAATGTTTGCAGAGCCACTCGAAGACCTGCAAGCACCTGGAGCGCTGTAACCTGCAGGAGCGTTTCCAGGGCCGGGCGCGCGAGGGCCTGGGGAGCGCGTTGCGTGTGTGCAGGCGGGGGCCCCGGCAAGCTGTAACAATTCCCATTTAGGTTTGACCTTTTGCTGGATATTAAAGCCTGGCTGTGGCTCAGTGAGATGAACACTGCTGCAAACCCAATTCCTCAAGATGAAATATCTCTCCAGTGGGTAATTCCAGCCTCATTTGAGGGTTGTTGTATTATTTTTTTTTTCTTTCCCACTGAATCATTTATTCCTGGTGTCAGGAAGGTGCAGAATGACTTTCCCCACTGGCTTTCAGAGCCTCATTGATTCAACTCCCACTCCTGCAAATCTGCTATACCAGCAGCCCTTGGCCTCTCTGATTTTCCCAGGAGGGGAATGGAGAAACGGAGGGTCTCAGGACGGGGGGAGCTCTGCAAGTGAGCCCATTCACAGCCTGGGCAAGATGTGATCATGTTTTAAGCTCTGTAGTCCAGAATCTATGTCTTGATTTGCACGTTTGTCGCCTTAAGTGCCTTCTCAGCACTCAGCTGTCGGCATGGGGAAGGGGGAAATATGGCCCCTTAGAACTGCGGGTGAAAGCAGGTTTTGTGCTGGAAGGATCGGGGGGGACAAGGCTTGGGTCACCCCAAACACCTTCAGACACTGACACGGGTCACAAAAGGCAGCGCAGGCCCTTGCCTGGCCGAGCAGTCCTCAGGAAGACAAGGGACAGGATTCATTGCAGCAGCTCCCCCGGAGCAGGGAGGTAATGACAGATCAATGGTAGATGGAGGAGCGGTGAGCAGGAGCATCTGCTGCAGCCGGCGTGTGTGCAGCGCCTGTGGGAATGCCTGAGACTGCACAGAGCACCAGAGACCTTTGGCCCTCCCTCCTTTCTGGTTCACTGTTGCAGCTTAACTCCTTTGCTCATGGTGGGTAGGAATCTGGTCCGTCCCCTTCGGCAAAGGAAAGCAATCTACTCCCCAAAATGTGTCCTGAACAAATCCAATCACTGGTGTGTCTGCCAGGCAGCAGTGAGCGAGCCCAGGCCTCCGCCTGTCATCATCAATCCGTTTGCAGTCCTGTCTCCGGGTTCCACTTTGCAGAGTGTCCCGAAGGATGCGCCGGGTCAGCAGCAGAGGCCGTGGCTCCAGCCTTGTTAGGGCCCTTCCCGTCTGGTTTGCAGCCTTTTGTCCAACAACTCAGGGCTGTTTTCCCCTGGCTGTGTGGCACCAAATGCTCCCACTGCCTGCGTGCCATCTTTCCAATGCATCTGCAGGGAGGAGAGCTGTGATAAGAGGATGAGTGGCAGGGAAGGGCTGCCAGCTCTCCCTGGGGAGTGAGTCTGGAGCTGTGAATCCCAGAGGAAGAGAAGTGTCTCCCTGCAGTAAGGTGCATAACCCCCGGACAGCAGCAAGAGGTCTCCTGCCTTTTCCTGGGAGCTGACATAGGTGATGTCCACCTCGGTGCATGGCGCTGGTCACTGTGGTCCCCGCCACGAAGCACATCGCTCTCCCCACGTGCTGCAGCAGGTGTTTCCATCCTGGGTCTGAAACAATTCATGGTTTCACATCGAAGGCTGCAGTCAGCTGGAGAAAGAAAGCACCATCCTAAATAGCTCCCGTCCCCTCCTCTTGCACCCCCAGCAGGTTATAACCCCCTCAGACCTGGCAGCAGTCATTCCTCAGTCAGGTGAGCCATCACGTGTTGGCTTTGGAGCTTTGATTTTGAATTTTTTGCTCTGTGTTTTTTTTGTTTCAAAGGTTGTTTTTGTTTCTCTGCTGGCTGTTCAGATGCTGTTGTCTCTTGATGGTGCTGGGTTGCCTCACAGACCCCTGTACCCTGCTCAGGGAAACCCTCTGCTGTCCCCATCAGAGCAGCAGTCACAGTGAACACACCAGGCTTTTCTCTTCCCAAATCTCGTGACTGCTTCTGTGATGGCTCACTCCCAGCCTGCTGTCATGCACTGTCGCTGCCTGGTGATGCACCAAGACCTGCTGTTACTCCAGAAGGGGGCTTTTACTGGCGAAAAATGAGGCTGAACTGAGCTGTCTCCTGGACAGGGAACCACCCTGGTACCATTTGTGAGTCCTGCGACTTCTCACCACTTTACCTTCTGTGAGTGCTGCTGTGAACAGGGATGGGGTTGCCTTCAGCCAGGATCTCTCCCTCTGGCTCTGCAGTCCTGGAGGCAGAGGTGAAATCTGAGCTACTTCTGTCTCGCACAGCTCTATGGAGTTTTGCTTTGCACTGTGATGTGTTGTTTTTTTTCTTCCATCTCCTGAGGCTATTTCACCCCAGACCCTTTGGAGATGACACTCTCTTTATCTGTGAGCCTTTCACTTATGGGATCAGGCCTGAGTCACCGCTGCTTTGTGCTTTGGTATGGCACTGAGTGAGGTGAGGCAGCCAAGTGGGTGTGAAACACTGCTTGACCCCTCTCCAGCAGAGAAGTAAATAGAGCGGGACAGCCGCGACGTGGACCCAGCGCTTGAAGCAGGACTGAATGGATGCCTCGTGTCCAGCAAAGCTTGCAGCCAGGCGCTTGCTTACTAAGCTCCAAGCGTTGATTTAAGGAGTTTCAAGTTGTCTGACCATGCCTATTAGCGCTTACATGATTCTCTTGCCAAGTAATTGCAAATGTTTCCATTCGTTCTGCGCTTGGCCCAGTTTCTCGTGTTTGTTATCCTAAATGTGCCCAGGACATGACCCTCCCACCCTCCTCGGCACTCATTCCAATTTCATTTAATTTCTGCTTCTTCCTATGAACCACTGTAGCATAAGCACTGTTTAAAGGACAGATAAATAAAGGGAGATGGGGCTTTGCAGCACTCTGACCTCTGTGGGATCAGGTGTGGTGCTCTCAGATCAGGTGGGCTCAAGCAAATGTAAGAACACCCAAAAATGCAAAAGGTGCTGGTGGGGACTGCAGGGGAGCTGGGTGTGTGAGAGGGCTGGAGGCTGCAAAGCAAGGAGGATGCTCGGTGCTAGTGGATTTTTAAGTCACTGTTTATTGCAGTGCTACACAGGAACAAAAAAGATCAATATTTATTAGTCGTAGAAAGCATAATTTTGCATGAAAAGCATCGATCAGCATGTCAGCCGAGACAATGTCATTACATCTTCTTTATGATTTGGTCGACATCCCTATATGAGTAAGGACATCATTGCCCTAGACAGACAGAGCCGGGGGCGCAGGGGGGTGAAGTTTAGCATGGCGCTGCATTTGAGGGGAGCAGAGCAGGGGCTGCAGGGGCTGTGAGGCACGGAAGATGGGATTTTGAAATCCCATCCAGGAGGAATAACCTTGAGTGCAGCCTGCCTGTGGCTGCTTCAGTCAGGTCCTAATTTTTGAGTCTTTTTCCCAGTGAAATAAGCAGCTTGCCAGCTGGGGTCAGGGTGAAATCTCCCCCCAGAGGGTACTATTGCACGGTTATGGGCATTATGGGGTGTTGCTGCCATCCTTTAAGGGAACACAGCGTATGTGGGGAGGATGCCTGTCAGTCCCAGTTCTCCTGCAGACATACTTGTGCATGTGGACTGACCCCAGAATAATCTGACAAGTGAGTAGAGGTGTCCAGTGTCGGGCATGGGCCACGTGCAGCCACCAAAGCCATTTGTTTGACCCGAGCAGCGAGTTCAGCAGCTGGGCAGCCAGTCTGCGTGGGCAGGCTGCTGGGGCACTCGTGGCGTGGGGAGCTGCGGTGTAGCAGCTGGACGCAGAGCCGAAGGGAAGAGGCTTCTGGGCTGCTACCGAAAGCTCTCCTTGCTGTGGGTGCAGTGGTGGTGCAGCAAGATCTCCTTGTGCCTCTGCACAAGAGGTTCAAACCTTGCCGTTAACTGGAGCTCCACAATGGGCATGGAAACAGCAGGCCCTGTGGTTTCGCAGAAAGCCTGAGTCAGGGCTCCTGGGTCAGGGTTCCCAGCAGTGCCGTTGGCTCCCTCAGGGCAAGCCACAAGTCAACCGCACGCGCTGCAATTGCAGAACTTGGCTTCCACTTAGACACCAAAATAATCGGCTCACCAAGCTGGGGGCATGGTTGGCTTTTCGGAGAAGTCCTGCTGCAGAAGTCAGGCTGGGAGCAAGCAGTTCTTCGCGATCCAGCCCCACACCGGATCTGAGCCAGGAAAGTGTGCCCCTGGCTTGGTAAAAAGATCCTGACCAGTTCACAGACTGGTTGTGAGACTTAATCTAGGTGTTTGTAGATAAAAGGTGTCGTCAAATGAAGATGAGTGGCCCTGCCTGGCTGTCTGGATGATGGATGAGGTGCGGTTCCATACAAGCAGAAGGGACCTCCATGTGGATCCTCAGATACAGTTCTTAAGACGGTTGTTCCTGCTTCCACAGCCTGCCTGACCTGGCAGACAGCCCTTTGTTGGCGTGAGAGGCTGTTGAAGAGAGAACAGCCCAGAAGGCTGGGCCCTGTGCGGGACATGAGGGCACAGATTCATCTGCCAATGCTGGGCACCTGCTGGCAGGGAGCTCGGGGGTAAGGCAGGAGCATCAGCGCAGGTAAAACCGAGCCGAGATGTGCACAAGGAAGGGAACTCACGTCCAGGCGGCTTTCCATGCTAGCCTGGCCGTGCAGCTCCCCGGGCTCCCCCAGGCAACGGAAACGTGCCGGTAACTCTGCTCAGCAGGGAGGCCAAAACGGGTCAGTCGGGGCTTGTGGGCAAGGATGTGCGGGCAGGTCAAGGCAAATCGACCGGTGTGCACGGGTTGTTGCAGTTCCATCCCTGCTCCCGGCCAAGCAGAGTCTTTCCTTGTTGGGTTGAAAGAGTGAATTTCATGGAATCGTAGAATATCCGAGTTGGAAGGGACGCACAACGATCACGTTTCAGTCCTGCTTTTGCCTTGCCAGCTGCGGCGCTCAGAGCAGGCAGCTTTACTGCATGGTATCTGAGCGAAAGAACCATTAATTTTGTATTAGGACATAAAAACTGTTTGAGCTGAACAGACCGATGGTCCTTCCAGCCCGGTATCCTGTCTCCACCAGAAGCCAAGGCCGGATGCCTTAAAGGAAGGCATAAAAATCCCATAATGCCCATAACTGTGCAATACTACCCTATGGGGGGAGATTTCCCCCTGACCCCAGCTGGCAAGCAGCTTATACCCTGAAGCAGGAGAATCAATAGCTGTTATGATTTTCATTTGAGCTACTGTCGCTGCGGATGCTGTTCTTATTCACATAAATGTCTGATCCTGTTGTGAAACTCTCTAATGCTGTTTGTTATACTGCTTTTTTTGATATCCTGGCGAGGAGCTGATGTTCTCAGGTCTGGCATTCATGGTATGTCCTCGGTGGCCTGCTGCAGACAGGGGATCCAGAAGCTTAGCCCCTTGGCCACCACCCCAGCATGTTCATTTCCCCTCCCTCCCGCTCTTTATTTTGTACTGATGCTCCCCGTGGCCCAGCCATGGAGTGACCATGATGGGGAGAAGAATTACTGGCCAGTCCCATGTCTGTGTTGATTTTTGGCTGAGGCACTGCCCTACAAGTAGGGTGTACCAAAGGTAAATTTCTTTGCCTCTGGAATATTTGCAGGATATTTCTTAGAGAGGGATTGTGGGGCTAATTGCGGATGGGTTGATCTTTAGTGGGCTGTAACCTCCTCACAGCTACTGCAGGTGATGGAAGCACTTTCTTTTCTGGCAGTGCGCTGTCACTTCTTTTCTCCTTGCACATTCCTGCCAAGCCTCCTGCTGCTAGTGCTGGGCGAAGCCTGCTGCGCAGCTCGGAGTATTGTCAGCAGCTGGCCACCAGGACCGGGGCTCACTGCAACGTGTGGGAGAAGACCTTGACGTGACTTCAACTCTAAATGAGAACTTCTGGTTACGTTTTCACTAAGTAAGTAAGTTCACTACGCCAACTAGCCACCTTTAGGGTGAGATGTCCAGCCCAGAGACTGCTCTTCCACTTGCCTGCCTTCTCCCAGCCCCTGCCAGCCCTGAGCATGAGAGAAGCTAAAAAGAAGGCTACCCAGGAAGGAGCGGCAGAGGTGTGTTTGCCTGCTAGCAAAATAGGAGAGGGGAATGAAGGCAGGAGAGCAGGTCTCGTCATGTAGAACGGGGAGGAGGTGACACAGCTCGTGATAATTGGACCATTAAATCTAGCAAAGGCACCGACACTTTACACAATGTGGCTCAGGGAAACAAGTGTTCTGTAGTAACAATAACTCTTCAATAGCAAGCAATAATAAGTAGCTGCAGTCATTTTTCTGCTGATACAGTGCTTAATCCTGTTGTTCACACTCCGGGTCAAATTGTCCTCGAAGCACCGTGCAAGGGCTGGGTAGGTTTGCAGAGATGTTCAGGCAGGACTCAGAAGAAGCTGTGGCTCAGAGATCGGTTGCACTTTGCAAATGCCTCTCAAATGTCCGCATTTGCGTCCTGTGCCTCCTCTCTTCCACCTCCAGAAATCTCTGCATCGGAGAGAACCATTCCAGTCCCCGAGGTCAAACCCCCCGTATGCAGTGAGTCACCAGCTACAAAGAATAGCCAGGACTGCCTGAGACAGTTGGCTGTCAAAATTGGTTTAAAAAAACGTGGAGGTTAAAAATCTGGCTTTAACCCTTATTTTTTTGTAGATCTGGGGGGCAGGGCTTTCATCCTTGATCTGCTTTCTCAGATTTTCATCTGTGGGAGCTGAGTGCCATTTTTGCACTAACAAAAGTGGTATTTTGGCTGTTGAGGCAGGGCCCCAGAAGCTGGGGACTGGAGAACACCATCCTGAAAACACCACCCTGTAAACACCACCCTGTTCCTGAAAGCTTCACAGTAAAGTGCAAGCTGTTGGCAGTCCGGGGCTTCCAGGGCCGCTACCCATCTGGACAATGTCTTTTTTTCATTATTAATCCACCAGCTCTAGTCCCAGAGTTTATCAGACCCCGCTGGACTGTTACATGTACTGTAAGGTATGGGTGCAAAGTTGACCAAGGCTGCTTAGATCTGCTGCTGAGCTCGTGGTGCTGGGTGGGGAGGGCCCTGGAGCTTGAGGCAGTCTCAAGCTGGGATTAAGAGCAAAGACAGAGAGAATTTACCTCGCCACTTGGGTTTTTCAGCTCTTTTCTAACTAGGTAGAGGACAGAAAGGGAAGAAAGACCCATTTTCAATCCCATGTCTGGCCAGACCTAATGCTGCCAGTATTCTGGCTGTACTGCTGAACTGCAGGCAACTTTGCTGTGCGTTTTTTCTGTCTTGGCTCGGTTTGGGCCACCGGGTTGCTGTAGAAAAACAACTTGCAAGTGTTGGCCATGTATTTTATCGGCCTGACAGTTCATTGTGGTAGGAGAGGAGTGCAGCCCTTTGCTGGGCAGGGGCTGAAAGGGGACAGAAGGAGATGTCAGGTTGTGTGACAGGGGTGTTGTGGGACGCCTGGCATGTGGCTGGAGTCTCCTTGATACACGGTGAGCTGGTCACAAAAGGTTCGTGGCTCCCCATACCTCATTTCCTCCCTGGGGCCATCTGAGCTGGTTATGATTTTCAGAGATGTCTAGAAAGGGGAGATGTCTGGGATATGTTTGTTTTCCTCTTCTTTCTCTTTGATGTCTCCCTAATAATGGGAGACTTCTGCAGCTTGGGGTTGACCTTCCCTGCTCGGTCTGGACCGGTGCTCTCCTGGTGAGTAGGGAGTGATGGCAGGGGAGGGCAGGACCTGTGATAACTCAGTCTGGCAGCCCCAGCCCTGTCAGCACCGATATGATGGAATAGTCTTGATTGCTCCAGAGCCCCAAGGGAGTTGATTGCTTCAGTCAGCTCTTCTTTCTGAAAAGGGTTGTCATAAAAAAAAAAAAAAAAGTAAAAGGTAAGGGAATGTAACTGTACGTAGCCCTGGAAACCTGGAGGAGAGGACAGAAACTGAGATCTAAAAAGGTGTAAGGCAATTTAAGAAAAAAAGGTTGAGGTGATGCAGTCCCTGCAATCAGTGCTGGTGTTAGTGAGTCTGGCCTTGATCCTGTGCTTCCTGCTGATGCAAGTCCTGCTCGTGTCTGCGTCTGAAGGGGTTATGCCCTGCTAAAAGGTGTGGAATGGGAGCAGGGAGGCCCCAGACATTGCTGAGCTGTGTGCTCAGCCCTGCTGAGGAAGCCCTGAGGAGGAAAGGGGCACGGGCTGCAGGGCAGTGCAGATGGCAGTGTCGTTTGGGCTCGCTGCCCTGGGACACCTGCCTGGACTCGGAGCTTGTCCCTACAGCTGCAGGCAAGTGCTGTCCTCTCCCCCCACAAAGCTCCAGGGACTCGTCGCTCTTCCTTTGGGAGGCTCTGACAGGGCAGAGGCTTGCTAGCAGCCGTGTGGTTTCTTCTTAACAAAGAAATAAAAGAGGGAAAATGGATTTTCCCTCTGCCAAAGATTTACAGACATCTGTCTCATCCCACCCCTTCTCCGAGCGCCCTGCAGCTTCGGGCTCTGCCCCTTAGCAGCTCCGTGGGCTTTGGGCTCCCCGAGTTCAGACCCTGTGGCCCAAGCACAGCACGGAGCATGTTCTGCGGTGGCACCGTGTGAGTTCAGGAAGCCGTTCCTTGTTCTTTCAGCGGTGGTGGTGGTGTCAAGGTACCGTCCTCTTCTCTGCATATGGTTTTCATCAGCCTCCTATGAAGTCACGGCAGCTTGTTAGCAGAGAACACATCCCAGGACACATCAGCTGCTCTTCTGCAACGTGCAGTGGCAAGGAGCAGTGGTGTGTTGCAAAAGGATTATTTCCTCATTATTTCCACATCAGCCTGACGTGATGGCAGGACGCTTTAAGGGGTAGGGAGCACCTTTAGTTGATGAGCACAGCTCTGTTTCTCTATTTCCTTCCCCAGTGAAGGGACAGCTTGGTGCTGGAGTTGGCTCCGGCCAAATGTTTTCTGCCACCGGTTCTTACCAGTCCTGTGGCATCCCCAAATGAGGCTCAGGGGATTACAAAGCAGTCAGCTTTTGTTTTAAGCCTGACCTTGGCATCAGGCTGTTAGCATGGCAAGGCAGAGAGATGAGCTAGCTGGCATCCTGCCTGTGTGTGGCAAGGGCTCTTTAAAGCCTCAAAGGACGCATTAGTTTGATGTCAGAGGCTTTGTTTGTGGCATTCCACGGCACAGTTATCCTCCCTCTGTGTGTGTGTGCGTGTACACACATCTCCTCCCCGGCTGAACCTCTGATGCTCCCCCATCCCGTGTCCGAAGAGTGCAGCGAGGCGGCGTGGAGAACTCCAGCGAGACAGATGGAGCTGGATCCAGGCCTCTGTGGGGACAGCTGCGGCCCTGACAGTCCCCTCTGGTCATGCACCTGTTAGGAACTATACTTAGCACGGGAAGGCTTTCCAGAAAAGAGGACGCAGGGGAGAAGTGGGGAGGCAGAAGGGCTGGGAATTTGGCCTCCGTCTCTCCAGCAGGTCTCGAAGCTCCGAAATGCCTTTCAGTAACAGCGACCGAAAATGACAATCAGGTGAAAAGCAGGCAGCATCCCGAGGCGTGCTGGCTCTGTTTGGAGACAGCCTGAGCACGTGATGGCTTCATAGGTCCTGGCCGAAGCACCGGGAAGCCTGGCGTGCTGGTCCTGCCAGGCCCAGCAGGTCGCTCGGTGACTGCCACGTGGGAATCGCGGTCAGTGCCGAGTGAGGCACGTGCTGGGGCCACAGGTGGAGCCTTCGCTGGTGCAAGACTGCATAGACTCCCATGTTCATCACATATCACCCAGGACTGTTGCAGTCCCTCCAGAAATTTAAGCAGCTCCCATTCCTGGAGCACCCAGCACGCTGCCCGCATGCCCGGGCTGCAGCCTGGCTGCGGTGCCATTGTCCCCGCGCGTGTCCACCTACCCGTATGGCTCGCAGACCCATGTGGCATGAGCAGGGGGGGAAATCCTCCTCCTCTTGGCACCGAGCAAGGTTCTCCGTGAGGGGATGGGAGGCATTTCAGCTCTTCTGTTTATAAATGAAGAGCCTGGAGCTAGGTGCCTGTGCTCTGATGCTGACTGAATGTGCAATAAGCTTGTCTGCTCCTTGCAGCAGGAGCCGTGCAAGGAGGCGGGCTGAGCTGTGGTATCTCGCCTGAGCAGAGGCAGCAGATCCAGGTAGGCTCAGAGCCCGTGTTTTCTTTCATCTTCCCCTTTGCTGGGTGCCGAGTTGCGTTTTCACCACCCAGCCTCCCTTAGGCACAGGAGGTGCCTGGTGGCCATCTCTGCCACGCCGCTCGCGCAGTGCAGCAGCGGCTGACGCAGAGCGAAACTCTAGCAGCGCTTCCGACCCACGGGAGGCTTGGGATGAATGGGAATCCTGCAGCTCTCAAATGCCTCCCGAGCCATCCTGCAGCAGGCCCAGCTCCTGACAGGTGGCACTGCCTCCCTGGAAGGACCCCGTGTCGCCTTCAGCTGCTCTCCCGCTACGCCTACCCGCACGCCCTCCCTAATGCCCGCACGCCGCACAGGCAGTTAGCGTTGCAGCATTTGTGGCCACCTGGGCTGCTGCTCGGTGTGGGGGATTTGCTGTACTTAGCAGAAAAATGCATCAGGAACTTTAAACTGCTCTGTGGCTAAATGGGGCTCACTTTTCCGGTCTCTGCAGCTCTCAGCTATCCTCCTCTGCCCTGTTGCTGTGTCCTCTTAGCAAGAAGTTCTCTTTAAAGAGAAAAACTATTGCATTGCTCATAGGAGCCACCAAACACTACGGGTTTCACTCGGCATCTTTCCTGGATGATGTTCTTAGTGTTTTCCCAGCCTCGGGGAAGATCTGAGTGTGAAACCAAGAAAGGAAGAGGGAATCCAGCATATCTTGAGGATAGCCACAGCATCTCCAACTGATAGGATAAATCTGTACAATTCCTGGCTGCTTAATCTGGCTCTCAGTGGCATTGGAACAATGTGCATTAACATCGTTAGCGTGACAGTGCTGCAGTGAGGCAAGGGAGAGCTAACATCCCCGTTTCACTGATGGGGAGGTGAACCCCGGACAGGCTATGGAGCCTCTGCCAGGTGACACAAGGATTCCTTGGGGCGTAGCATCCTCCTCTGGGCATGTGCCAGGGGAGCTGAGCTTCTCTTTCTGGCACGGGCAGGCTCCTGTGGGCTGCAGGCTGGCTCTGGGCAGCAGACAGCATGGGGACACCTTACCACCTCCACCCCGCGCACCCTGCCACTGTCTTTTCTTAGCAGAGGTGTGGGGTCCTCAGGGGACTCCTACATCTTCTTCATTTGGTATCTCCAACCACACAAGTACCTTCGGAGCCAGTGGGAAGGCAGCACTTACCTGCAGGGCTGGCCCATCTGGCGTAGATTCCTCTTAGCTTGGCTTTCTACATCACTTTAGGTGCCTAACCTTACAAGCAAGGGAGCTACAGGCCACTGAGACAAGGGAGAGAGACGAGGGGCTCCATGAGCAGCTCCCCAGGCCCAGTGGTCCTGAGCCCTGGCAGCAGGGGTTGCACCCTGCCGGTACTGGTGCCTGCTGTGCCAGCTCCAGCTGTTCCTTATCTCAGTTCCGGAGGTGGATTGAACGGAGGTGGTAAGGTTGGGATAACCACTGGGTAACCTGTACGTTGCTTTACCTCTCTTCATATATGCTATGGAGGCTTTCCTGGAACTAGAGGCACTAGGCAACATAAATTGCTTCTGTCAATGTGCTTTATTGGACTACATCAAAGTAGAATCGATAAAGAGTTTAAAAAAAAAAAAAAAAAGCCCCCAAAACAGTCTTGCTAAGCCAGACCAAGTCATAAACGGATTAGAGTGCTGTGGAGGTCAGGTTTCAGCTGGCATTCGTGAAAATAGGGGGGTTCTGGCGTTGTCGGAGGGTGATTCATTGCACTGGAATATTTCAGGGGAGGAGAGCCGTACAGGAGCTGCGAACACAATGCTGCAAAGAGAGGGGCTCGTTGTGTGCTGAGTTTCTGCCTCCAAGTTCACTCTCGCAGATTTATGCTGATACCACGTATATCAGGAGAAGTTATCTGTTTCTGTTTAACTCGGATGAAAGCCCATGTGTGGTTATTGCATTCTAAGTTTGCTAGAACTTGTTAATAATTTAGAATAATAAAGTCAGTCAAATTAATTCACTTCTAAAATTGAGCTTATTTGCATTGGCTTGTCTTTTTTGTAACAGATCTCTCTGCGGGCATATGTTTGTATAAGCTTTTGTATGTGCTTGTGAGTGTTTGTGTGCATACGTAATTTCCTTCACCATCTTACAACCCAAAGAGGCTGAGCTGGGTTTAAACATTGTACAAGAAAAATAGTTTTCTCCCTGCCTGTGAATATATTCAATGAAGGTTCACCCCAAAGTGAAGCCAAATAGCTAAGAAATAAATCCGCAGGAAAAAAATGGGATTTGTAATGGAAATGCTCCCTCGTCTTAAATTATAGCTAGGCATATGTGAAGCTGAAATGCATGCTGCAGCATCCAGACGGTGCCTCAAGCTGGCCGTGCATTCCCAGAAATAAAGAAAAATACCCCAGCCTACCTGCAAAGTGACCTTTCTCCTAGCACCGACTTGCAGCTCAGAAGCTTTTGTGCTGGAAGAGGCAGGGTAAGATACATGAAGTGACAGATTGCTACTGACGGTGAAAGGCTCTTTCAGCTGCATTTCTCTACAGCCACAGTGATATATCCAGGGGCTTGTTAGAGAACAGCAGCACCAGCCAATAACCGGTTGGTCTAAGCCCTAGAGATAGACCGTATGTCCCACACTCTGTCTCCTAATCACCGAATGTAGAGTGAATTCAGCTGCAGCATCGCCTCTCTCCCTTCATGTTATATAGGAAAGAAACGCGCCTGTGTATTTATCTGTCTGTGGCAATGCCTGTGTCTATAAATAACAGTGTTTGTGTCTATGCATGCGTGTGTTTGTGCATATTTATGCATGTGTGTGTTCATTGTGGGTGCGGCTGGTTGTAGAGCAGCCTGGAAAATGGAAATCCTTTTGTGCAAATCACGCGTTTTTGGAGGAAAGGAGAGCCAGGAGACCGCGGGTGATGAATTGGCCCTGAACTGTGATGAAATTTTTTTTTTTAAGGCAAAACAATTTCAGGGAAAGGGTCTCCAAAAAAGTCCAGTTTCGGGAGGTAACTCAATTGAATTTCTGGTTCCTGGCTGCCTGCCTGGAGGGCCTCTTGTCACTTCTACTTTCTTCCAACAAGGCAGAAGGCGGAATTGACAGCAGCCTTCCCGCCAGGCTGTTAGAGAAGCAGGGAAGCCAGATGCTTTGCCTCCCTCTTCCCTCCCCCTTGTGCGGCCCAAGAGCCAGAGAGTTCAGCTGCTTAACTTTTCCATCTTCGTTCTCCAGTGTTCCTGGTCTGACCCAGCGGGGATCCTGTGGAACGAAATAACGCCTGGTAGTCAGCAGAGTCGGTGTGTGCGCACAGAGGGGTTTGTGGCTGCTGAGGGATAGGGGTGTGCGCGTGTCATACAGCCAAGTGTCATCATGCTTCTGTATACAAAAGTAAAATTATACTTTCATACACAACGGTTATGCAGAGAGACGCGTTGATGAAGATGAGCTGATCTACGAGCCCCTCCCCTGGAGCAAAACCATGGCAAATGGTTGTGTAATGCAATTTCAGAGCTTCCATTGCTGTATTTCTAAACTCAATCTCAACCCGTGCTATTTGTGTAACTGCGAAGAGGTTATGTTATAGGCAATATCTAAAATATTGTTATGATTTCTCCTGCAAGGACAGAATGCTCAGCCCCTCACTTTTCTTCTTCATATAGGGTTATTGCCTTCAGATGGTAAGAAATTTAAGAAGGTTTCAGTTGCTGTTGAATTAACATTTCTATACGCATCATTTAACTAGATAATTTGCTGACTCTAAAATTTCTGTGTAATCAAATTGATTGGCTGTTTGAACATTCCTAAGTGCTATTTGAAATGATGCGGAGAATGGGCCCCTTTCTTTAGATTCAGGGCAGCATCAGGGTGAGGTTATCTCATGCAGCGTCCTGAGGCCTGACCTGCTGCAAGGCAGGGCTCGTGCATTTCCCAGCACACACGACCTGCAGCGCTTTTGCCCTCCCTCATCTCTGGAGCCTGCTGGCTCTGCTGAGGGGCATCCAGACATCTCAGAAGCAGTGAGATGATAGGGTTTTATTAAAGTACATACAGCCCTCTTCTCCTACCAGAGTTTTATTGCCTCTTCGATGCTCAGAAGTTGTAGCCGGTGAGTGCTTGTGCACTCCTTCCTTCCACCTCTGGTCTCTTGTTCTCTCTGCCACCTGCCCTGGGAGGGGAGAATTGTGATGGAGGCAGCTTTCCTCCTCGTTTGGCATGCGTTGCCGCTTGTGCCAACTCAGGCAGGAATGAACATTAGCCTAGGGCAAACCACGAACATTTGTAGCCTGCAGCAAGGCAAAAAAGATTGCCCAGAACAGCCTTTGGAAATATTTTAATTACCCTTGGTGAACTGGCAATCAACTAGCTTGAGGTAAAGATCACAAGTGGAGACAAAATCTAAGGGGAATTTTATGCTTGGAGTCAAATTTCAGCAGCATTTTTGAAGCATTTCTAATTGGTATGGTTTAACAGCCATCACCAAACATCCCCAAATCTAAACAGTTCTGATGTATGTGGAAAGCAAATCACAGTCCTGCAGCTCTACTACAGTATCGTGAGGTGGATGAACACAGGGCTTATAAAAGAGTCTGGGTAGCAGCCTAACCACAGAGGTCTTTCTGAACAGCTTTATAGTCAGAAGAATTTTTTAATGGACTGTTTTAATGGAGTGAATCAAAAATCAGGTTTTATGTTTTGTTTCTGCAGACTTGACAGTGAAAGAAAACTTGTTGGCTTTCAGATCAAATCATCTTTGCCAGCCAAAGCAGTGTCTTCTTCCCTGTTTCTAAGAGGCATGAACTTAAACAATGAGTCTCAGAGTGGGGTGTATCTACAGTCGTAGCTGTGAAGAGAGGTGATTATTCCTCCCTAATAATTCAGTTTCGCATAAGGAAATTATCACACACACAGGGGCGTGCACCTTCCTCTGTTCTGCCAACATGCGCTGCTAGAAAGATTTATTCCAGTAATAAGGTCTTTGCAGTGAAACTTAACAAAAATGAGGGGCCAAGTTTATTAATTATATATTTTACAGTTAATGAAACATAATATTTAACAGAAATAATTGCAGGCATCTGCCTCGATGGCACAACTCATTTTCAGTAATAAACGGTTTGTGTTTCCCTTTGTTGGACTGATCGGTTACAGAGACAAATCCTGCCTTGTGCTAAGCCCTTCTTATCTCTTTTCATTTGCAGGAGATGAAATGTTCTCCTGTTCAATGTACGCGGAAGAGACCAGAGCTGAGCTGCTATCATCGTAACAGTAAAACTACAGCGAGATCTGAATTCTTTGTTCATGTTTCATTGCCTGCTTTGAGGAAAACAGTGATCATGAGATCAGACATCAGCCTTAGGGTGAGTGTAGATACCACCCACGCCAGCTCTACCAACAGACTGCAATCTATATCTGGTTCACTCCGTTCCCGTCTGTCCCTCGCAGCCCCGCTGCAGGCTCTGGTAGACAAGGCTCCCTTGTTGTACAGGGCTCAGGTATTTCACCCCACAGCCTCTTCCATGTCTGCTGAAACGTCATGTAGGAGCACTCGGCACGCTCAGCTCAGCTTGCATTCAGGACTTTTTAAAACCTGCTCATGGATATACATTATCTGTCCATGTAGTAACTTGACAGGTTGTCAGAGCATACGCTCCTTTGGTATCTGCTATAAAGGGTGGCTGGGTGTCGTCTTGTGTGCCCTGACATTTGTAGAGCAGGGAGGTTTATTTTGCAGTATCACTGATAATTTCTCTACGCTCCTAACAACTTTCAAGCAGGTTGGCAGATTCTACCTCATCTAGGTGTCCATCTCCCATTATCTTCTGCTACCTGAGGTACCTCAGAGCCTGTGACACTCAGTTGAGTGATTTTTATTCCCTCCACTTGAGGGAAGTATCTTACAAGATTTTACACTGGTCCACTGCGGTTGACTCATGCCACCTATTTTTGAAATGCAGCCAACAAGGTAAGAGAAGATTGAAAAAAAAAATTAACAGCATGCAGATAAAATTAGGACAGAAATTAGAAACAGCAGTCAGGTAAAACATTGTAAACAGACAAACCTGGTGTGCCCACTAAACACAGAGCCATCCTGGGTGACAATGTGGTGTTCCTTCTTTTATTTTTTTCTTTACAAACTGTTGATGCGGTTGGTGGGTTCTCCCTGTGGGGTTCACTGCAAATAAGCTGTGACAGGTGAAGTCATTAGCTCTAATAGCTATGCACACCTCAGGACAACAGTCCTTCATACATAAGAGGTTGATGGGAACTCTTCAAGGAGGTGTTTATCTAATGGCATGCCACAGGGATCAGGGTTAGGTCCAGTCTTCTTCAGTGTCTTCATTAATGAGCTGGAGGAGGGGAAAAACAGCAGGTTAATGACATCTGTGGATGAAACAGAGAGGGAACAATGCAGGGGCCAGGGGAGGTCACTGGCACCAGCCCATCAGAACTGAGTAGAGCTGGGTTGTATCTGCTGTAGGCTTTCAGTCTGGCTTCATGTTTGCTGATTTTGTAAGTAAAATGTGGAGTCTGGGCAAGCAGGGAGGTGGGTTGGGTATTTGTAAGGGCATCTGTTCAGCCAGAGCATTGTCTACTCTGCTCTGAAACACAGGTTTTCTGCAGATCCATCTTGTAAATATTTAAATGCACGAGTAGCGGATGCAGCAAGTCTGGGTAGAGACTTGTGAGCGTGGAGGGAAATAAAGAGTGTGTGTGAGATGCATGTCTCCTTCTCACGTGTCAGCACTCGCATGTGCACGTCTTCCAATACCTTCCAGACAGATTGTCATCCAAAGAGCTCTGCCAGTCTTTCAGGCATCAATCACACGAGCTCCGCAATAACCCTGCAAGGTCAGGAAGCACTGTCAGGTGGGGAAAAGCCCGCGTCTCTGTGATCCTCAGAGGAGCAATTTGCACCTGAGCAAGGAGAGGTGAGCAGAGGGCAGCAGTGACTCCTGCGAGAGCTCACATTTGCTGCAGTCGGAGCTTCCCTGATTTGCCTAGAGCCAGGGATGGGAGCCAGGTCTGCTGAACCCCTGTTCCCTGCCTTGACCACTAGAAACACTTCCTCCCCACAGAAACCTCACCATGAAACCACCCACAGGAGAACGGCTTTGTTATTTGGCAAGGAGAGCACAGGCTCTGCTCTACCCAATCCGCAGGCACATTTTTGGGGTTGCGTGTTTACTGAAATCTTGGCTTTGCTGGTCTGGAGAGGATAAAAGTTGATTGTTCACCAGCCAGGGGTTGGCGTCTCCCTGCCTGTACGTGTAAATATCTCTGTGCAGCCATACCAGGCCATAGGGAATGTTTGTGGTGCAGCAGCCTGCTAGTGTTAGAAGCCTTGTCTCTCTTCTGCGGTAAACACGTCTCTTGTTACCTGTTCTCACTGAAGCTTTTCTAGCTTCTCCTATCCTTGGCCACTTTGGCTTCAGGGCCTCGTGATCGCTGGATTGATTTATTTATCTAATAAGAAAACTTAAAGAACTCCTTGTTTTCCAGAGTGCTCTGTCCCAGGCACTGGCTGCCTTGGAGGAGCCAGGTCATGCTGGAGGGAAACAGGGCTGCCGAGTGTGAGCGTCAGCTCTGCCAGCCTTGCTGTTCCTTCTGCCTCTCAGCCTTCTCCCGATACCGCCCTTCTCCTGGATTAACAGGAAAGATTATGTTGCTCTTCAGGATGTCCAGACCTTGCCAGTTCTGTCCCTCAGCATGTGGAACAGATCGTATAAAAGGGAGTTCACACCCCAGCTCTACGAACAGGACCATATGAGAGTACAGAGAAGACAACAGAAGACCAGGGAGTGGGCCTGCCATCCGTTGCTTCCCCTGTGCAGGTCCTGCTCGGTGTCACAGCACGTGTTTGCTGCTCCATGGACCCACGTCCAAGTGTGGCTGCTCAGCACGTGGCAGATCTCCCAGGGGTGGCTGAGCAGATCTGGGCTCATGGGGCAGAGCAGAGCCTCCCTGCACTGCGCTGCTGGTGTGTCGGGTCCCAGTTTTGGTTCAAAACAGAAGTCGGAGATCGGTGCTCTGGATTCCACCTGCTGCTGCAAATCTGAAGGCAGTCGGCTCCTGGCTGGTGCAGGAAAGTGTTGTCGCACCCCACAGCTTCACACATGCTAGTTACAGGTCTGATGGGACATTTTGCTGCTTCAGGAGACTCAATGTTATTCAGCTTCCTAAAATGCTGCGTTCTGTGATGCCTGTGTGACAGCACTGCTCTGAGCAGAAGTCAGCCTAACTGGTTCATCGCTGATGTTTTCCTGTCTGTTGGTTTTACAGCCAAATAATGAAACCCACTTCCCGTCACTCTCTGACCTTGGTTTTGCAGAGTGCTCAGGTGCATCTTAAAGACTTTGTGTTTCAGGAGGCAGGAGGCTGGCACAGCTGCAGCTCAGTGCCTTGAACAGTTCGTTGCATTGAACTGTTCATTTCCCTGAACATGTGGCCCTTCCTTCAGGAGGAAGGCTGTCTCTTCACAGTGTTTCTGTCCATAGAACTGATAACGTTGGGGCTGTTTTACACATCAGCAACAGAATGAAGAAAGCAGAGGCAATCAGGACCCAAAATAATTATGTTTATCATCTGTAATCATCACGCAGGCTCTAACTGCACGTAAGCACTTCTAGCTGGCTGCCTGCAAGAACACAGAATGCAGGGAGTATCATTAGAGGATACACTGGCTATTGAAAAGGATGCTAGCCAGCTGCTGAACAGGGCAGCAGGGGATTCTCTGGACTGCAAGCACTCCCATTTATTATTACATCTGTAGAAAAAGAGGGCATATCCAGTGCTGAACCCTCCTCTGTGTGCATGTGTTAGTGGGTGTTGTTTCCAGAGTCAGGCTGCTGGGGAAGTAACAACCCAGCCCCTTTCTGGCTGACCCTGGGGGTTCAGAAGGTATAATCTGGAAGAGCCTACAGCTGCTCAAGCCCTTCTCCACGAAGGGGATTATTCCAAGGGAGCTCTCTGATGTTTCCCCTTGTGGCTCTGTCTACTCCTCCCTAGGTTCATGCCCTTCTGGAAACACATAACCCCAGGCAAGGTCTTCAGGGCTGAGTTTCCCGCTAGCAGAACTCTTCTCCACCACACTGCTGCACCGGCTGAGGCTGCCGAGCAGAACTGTCCAAGCAACTTCAAGTGATCTCAGTACAGAAAACGCCCCTGAAAACATTTGCTGCATTCCCAAAGGAGAGCAACAAAAAGCAACATTCTCCCACCCATATCCCTGCAGCTCAGTCCAGTCTCTCCTAGTGCTGCACTGAGAAAGGGCTAAAGAATGTCTTGGCTGAAATGAGCACAGAGAATAGCTGCACTTGGCCGTTTCATGGAAGGTCTTACTGAAAATCTGCTTGAACGTAAAAACCTTAAGGCTGATAGCACAGGAAGAGTTAAAGCCAGATTTTGTATCCGTAGTGGAATTAGTTGGAATCCCATCAAAAGCCTGTGACAGTTCATCTCTTGAGCAAAGCATGTGAGATGCTGCACGTTTACTTATTCTGATGCTCAGGGTTATAAAGTGGCTTTCTAAAACCCTTCTTTTCCATGATGATCTCCAGATGACGATGTAAAATCTGTCCTTGCAGGAGGCCAATCCCGAGGTGTCTGTGTGTGTACAGGAGGGCTATTTCTCATCCTGAGTATCTGTCAATGGGAACTGGTGTTTCTCTTGCAGACACCCCCCCTCTGCCAAGAACTTTTCTTTAGGAAGGCTCTTATGAACCTGCAACTTTTTTAAAGAGTCAAACATTGATATAAGTGCACTTCTACCAAAATTCAAATGCAAACCAATCAGCATTTCACAGCAGCACTTTAGTTTTCCTGCAGATTACTTTTCCAGGGGCACCCTCTACTTCTGGCTTACCTACAAGACTCTGGGAATGCTGTCAAGACAGGAGCCGTTCTCCTGCATCTAAAGGGCAATGAGCACAGGGACCGAGCCACATTCTTCTGTTGTGTGGGCACCTCGTGCCAGTGAGCCGGGGAGGAGAGCTGAGCTCTGTGGGGCGCTCTGCGCCTGGAGGAGAGTCCTGCTGTTAACGAGGCAAGTGAGATTCTGCATGCTGTTTCAGGGCCATATACTCCTACAATCATGGGATAATGCTGGGTGAAAGGAGCCCGAGGGAGTCTTCAGTCTGTGCCCCTGCTCAAAGGCAGCTTCAAAGTTAGGTCCAGGTGATCTGGGCCTCCAGAGAGGTTTTGTTATATCTTCAAGGACTCCTATCCGGTGCTTAGCCACCCCCAGTGTGAAAAATGGCTGCATGGATGTTATCCTGGAGCTGAGTGTGAAATCTTTTCTAAAATCTCTGTCTTTTTCTGTGTCTTTAATGCCCAGGAGTTGGAAGGAGGCCAGAACACATCTTGTCATTTCACTTGACAGTATTCATCCAAACTGATTGGCTGTTGGGAGGGCAGGGCAAGCAATGCATGGTTTTCTAGGTCTTGCTTCCCTCTAATCCCAAGCCATCCTCTTACTCATAGCATCTGCACAAAGGAGGAGATTCTTTCCTGACTGTGGCCAAAGAGGACTTGTTCCTTGTGGAACCTCCTTGTGGAGTTGAACAGAGGAGCAGTGAAGTGATACTGACTGTGATCTTGGTGCTACGCCGCGCTAATGGCTGTCAAACTTCCTGCACAAATCACAGTGAAAGATTTTGAAGAAGACAAGTAATCAGCTTTGTGGGTGTTCCTCCCTTCCAGAAGTATGAATAAGGAAAAGCACGACAGCGCTTCCTTGAAAATCTGGTGGGTGGACTGGTGCTGTGAGCTGATAGAAGAAGATGGGGGCTGCTTTCTCCATAATGAATGAAAGATGACAGATGGGGGAAGGCAAGGAAAGGCCTTCAGCAGTAATATAATTAACTTCTGAGAACATTGGGATGTTTTTTTTTCCTGATGTGAAGGAAGAGAGGATTTTTGGCTGAGAGTCCTGGGGAAATGGGAACTACAGAGGTAAATATGGTTGGTCCTCAGTCCAACCCAAAGCAAAGACCTTATACCAGCTTCAAAAGCAGCGAGGAAGGGTGGCCTCCCTGGTCTTAGAGAAGGTAGGGTGCGTGGGGCTGGTCCTCCCTCCTCTTAGCTTCATCGCTGGCCTGGAGCTCTTGTTTTGGAAGAGAAGGTGAAGAGCCAGTCCCCCTTCAGACCAGTAATGACTTCACACCCTGACTTTTTCCCCGCAAGCCTTTCCTTTTACACGCTAACAAGTCTGAGCCTACTTCACTGTGCCTTCGGTAATTGTGCTTTTAATTATGCTCTGTGTCTTTGACCATCTGTTGTGCTTTTTTCAGAATCTGTTTCAGTCCTGCTATCCCCTTTGAGATGAAGGGACCACGAGTGCACACACTATCCAAGGTGTGGATGAATCATAGATTTTTCCGTTCTGATCTTTTTTTTCTTTCCAAATGATTCATACCAGTTGATCTGTTTCTTGATGGTTGAGTTGACATTTTCATGGTACCAACAGCTTTATGTATGTGGAAAAACGAGGGCCTACAAAGAGAAGTGAAAACGATATCCGTTGGACAGGAAAAGACAAGATTTTTTGGGAACACTGCAGGAGTCTGAAGGGAGAGGTTACAGTACCTCCCAGCATGGAGCCCACTTGCGAGAGGAGCCAGCACACAGCTGCTGGTGTCAGGAAGATGCTGTAACTTGCTGACAGACATAAGAGCAAGCACGGCAGACCTCTGCTTTGAGCAAGAGTCCAAGGGAGACAAAATTCAAGTCAGGAGAGGGAGCTTGAAAGGCTCCAGCTTGAACAGAGGAAGAGAAGCAAAATGAAAGGTTAATGAGCCAGAGAGCTTGTTAGGAAGATGGAGCAACTGCAAGCTTGGGCTTGAGAGCTGAGGTAGCTGCAGAGTTCAGTGGGTGAGAGGGACAGGCAAGAGGAACACGGCTGGACCAGAGGGCTGAAGACTGCAGGACCAGAGCGGCTGGAGCTGGAGGAAAACCAGAAGGTGACACTTGCAAAAGTTTAGGATAAGGGAATGAAACTATGGTCTGAGGCAACTGTTTGTGTGCTTCTAGCACCTTTTTAGTGTGTATGAGGCATATTTTCCCTTCACAGGGAGAGCACAAGTGCACATGGCTTCCTCTTTATCATGTCAGCACTAGCTCTGGCTTCTTTCTGCGGGTGTGCAGGGCTGTTCTAGCCTGTCCTCTGCTGTCAGTGCGATACTGTGCTATCTCAGGCTCTGATACCCAGGAATATCGTGTTCTCAGCAGGATGCCCTCTTTGTCTGTACTCTTTTCCAGTCAGAGCAACCCTCAGTAACCTTCAAGAAGTCTTATTCCAGGATCATCCATTGACCTCTGGCAGCTGCTCCTCATCTTGTCTTCTGAGCATCCTTTACCTTCGACTGCCTTGATGTGATTTCCTCATGCCCTTTTTGACCTCCCTCTGCCCCCTGGGTCTGACAACTTGGTGCTTAGACATCACCCATCATCACTGCTCCCTACACGAGCAATGAGAACCACCTGATCTGCTGCTGGCTGTCTCCTTTCCAGCTCTTTGAGGCCTTTCACCTCCAGCTTCCAAGCACAGGAAGGAGTCATGGTATTTGGCCTCACAGTTATCAGCCCAGCAAAACTGTCCCTTCCTGACCCCTCCAGACAGGATGTCCTGATGCCCATTTCATGGTGTGTTCTGTTTTAGTGGGGTTTTCTTGCTCTTTTGGCAGAGAAGAGCTGCCAGGAGTCTCCAGGAGTGCTGTAAGCTATACACTGATGTGCAAGACCTGCCTCTGTTACCCTTCTGCTCTTGCTGTTTTCTTATGCATGGAGGATGGTGAACAGAGATAGCTCACCAAATTACCTAAGGGGCTTTCTCTCTTATTCCAGTATTCTGCAGGTAGGTTTCTTTCCAATACATCCCCGTACCTGCAGGGTTAGGTGTTAAGCATCAGTCATGTGAGAGGACTATAAATGAGGTTCCTTCAAAAACTAGTTCTGTTTTGCTTTAGGCCGTAATGGGAAAACTGCTGTGTTTCCATTAAATCCCCTTTGTATCAATCTGGAGAGCTCGGCTGTGGGCGAGAGGTGCTGGGATCCCAATAGGCTACTAATTAATTACCAGCCCCACATTCTTTATTGGCAATGCGGGGGCCTTCCGGCATCGCCTCCTGATAGTTAATTAGGGTGGAAGCCAAGCAGAGGCTCCGTTTCAGTGGTGATCAGTTAACGTTCCCTCTGGCTTTATCCCTTGCAGACATGCCTTGGCACTGTGAGGGGAAGCCAAGACTGAGCATATGGCTTATTGCAGTGCTCTGACCTTCCCAGAGTGCCAGCGATCTGGGGCAAAGCCAAGCGGCTGGATTTCCATCAAGTGCTGCTCGAAAGTCTACCTGATGCCATGGAAAGCCTCCGTGCCATTTCTGGGAAAACATACCCACGGGGGAAGCACCAGCAGTTGCTGTTCTCTCATGTTATTCCTTCCTGTACGATACGGGCAGCTAAGAAATGTCTTCTGGTGGTGCAGGAGGAGGAGGAGACTGACAAAATCTCCTTTACAGGGCTCAGTGCTTACAGGTGGAAAAGAGGAGCATAGCTCCATGGATGCTTTCTGATGGGCACCTGCTGGTGCCCTTTCCATGGCTCTGTGAATCCAGGGAACCATCAGATAACGGATTGGGATGCCTGAGGGCACACTTCTACAACCCCACACGCAGTCTGTTGGGATCCTGTCATCGAAGGACAAGGCACATTTGGGATGAGTTCAGAAACTCTCCAGCCATTCCGAGTGTGAAATCTGCAGCTGGCCGGCCTGGAAGAGACTTCAGATAAGCAAAACATAACTGCTCGCAGTGGCTTGCCAAGATCTGGGTGGGAAAAGCCTTCCTTTGAAGAGGATTTCCCGTCATCTCCCAAGGACTCCCCAGCTGCTGAGCCTTTTTTGTTGCTGTGGCCTCGTGTCTGGGATTTGCTTTCCTCAAGACCTTGAAGCCCATTCCCCTCCCCGATTTCTTGTGGAGTTCGCTGCAGCCTGTCTCCGGTAATGCAGCTGTTCTCTCCTTCGCTGGAATCTGCTTTGAACAGAAACGATTTCTACTTTATTTTCCTTTTGCTGTGCAGCGACCTAATTAGTTAACTCTATATTGCAGCCTCTTACTACAGCACTTGCCAAAGAGCTCATCAAAGCCTCCCTGCCCCGGCGCTGGGGGAGGTGGATTATTAGTCCCTCTGTGCTCAGCCTTGGAGGAGATGTTTCCTTCTCTTGTGGACTAGCGACTCTTTAGCCTCGCCATTCGAGATCAAAACCACAGACAGCTGGGAGCGCGCTGGAGTAACGTGCTCTCAAAGGCAGCGCTTTGTTTCCTTGAAGTGCCTATCAGCTGTGCCTCTGATGTGCTGAGGACAGGCTGGCTTCACCCCGCAGAGGAGAGCAGTCTGTCTGGGAAGTGGCTGTGGTCGCTGGTGACACGTGGCCTTGTCCTGGCATCCCCAGGGCACCCTCCTTGCCCCTGTGCTCCCCAGCATGCGCCGCTCTCAGCCTGGCTGATGGCCTCTGCTGGGTCACCTCTGCCCGTGCCAGCCAGGACGAGGGCAGCTCGCAGTTCTTCCAGATGGTGTGCTTGTGGCTAGCACAAGTCTCAGCCTTGACCAAGAACTGATGTCTTTATGGGGGAAAAGCCTCAAAAGGAAAAGGCTTCGGCAGCTGAGGTGGGTTTGTTACTTTGGAAACTCCCTGGGCTGTGAGCTCACCTCCTGGGAAGTGTCGGCACCATGAGCTGGGATGTGCTGGACCAGCAGAGGCTGAGCATGTGCCGTGGTGCGATAATGCTGACCTGGTGTCATGTGCTTTTACCCTGGTGTCTGCTGCCTTGGCGGTGTCTAGGTGATGTCAGCGAGTGTTTCCATAGAGAAACTTCACAGATCTGAGATTCCTCCAGGCCATTGAGGCTGCACTGGAATATCACAATCTTAATTCTTGGTGTAACTGGATCCACTTGGTCTTGGAATGATGAGAGGAATATCTGGTCTTCCTCCTGCCTTGACAAAATAAGGCTCTAAAATTGCCATGTTTCTTTTCTCTATACACATACCATGTGACAAAGACTGATGTAGACAAAATATATCAATGCTGGCTGTGATTTCCCAAATATGTGATGTCCTAGAGATGCAGTAGTGTGCTGGGCCGGAAGGGATATGTGAGCGAGCAAGAGCCTGGTTAAATACCCCTGTCCTGCACTCAGGTTTCACATGCATGTGCCTGAGCTGCGTGCAGAAAACAGCTGCACAGGCCTGACTTTGCCAGTGTCCAGGGCTGCTCACAACACTGTAACACCGGGAGGGGAAGCAAGGGCGGGATTTCCAGTGGTGAGTAAGGAGAAGGAGCCAGAAATGGAGCAGGAAGTGCTGGAGGGGCAGTGGTCAAAGTCAAGGGAGCCAGACCTGACTTGTGCTCGTAGAGGCATCCCAGTCATTCCTTACATGAGCAGCTCTGCCCACAGCCACTTGTTCCCTCAGCAACACCATCCCAGGACCTGCAGGGATGTCCTCCCCCGTTCCAGAGCTCAGGTACTGCTGCAGTCCTTGGGCAGGCGCAGGGCACTCCGCTCCCTCCAGCACTCGTGGCGCTCGCGGGGCCGTGCGCACGCAGCTGCTGGTGCCAGCACGTGCCTCTGCTCCTGGGCAGCAGCTGGTAAATCCATTGGCTCAGCAGGTATGTTCGTGCTTTCTCAGGAAGGATTGGCTTTTCAGAAGAGAGGGGAAAGAGAACAGAGGAAAAACTGGAAGGGGAGCAGGAGGAAATAAAAGGAAATAGAAGACAGAGGGAAAAGGCAGCAAATGGCTGGAAGAATTAGAGGTGGAGTGTAGAAAGGACTGTGTGTCCCCAGTTGCTTTGAGCACTCAGCAGATCCTGTGGTTTGTCTGCTTTATTACTGACAGAGTTCTCCCTTCTGTCGGCTTGTTTCTTAATTGCTGGTCTTGTAACTGCTTGATTTATGGCTCTGTTCATTGGTTCTGGCCCTCGGGTATAACATGCTTTTCCTTCCAGGCTGGGAAGTGAATAACGAATTAACAGCCCGCCTTAGGTTCAATGAGAAGCTGAGCATTCGGGGATCTTTATTGTGATGCACGTGCCAAATCTAACTGCTTAATTTTTTACTTCTCATTCACAGAGGCTATTCAACAACTCCTTCCCCAGGGCAGCAGCTGTGTTGTGGATGCTTGGTGCCTTTGAAGTGTCCCACAAGAGAAGCCACCAAGGAATGGATTCGCAGTTGGTTTGCACAGAGAACTCAATCTGTTTCCTCGCAGCTTGTTCTGAAGCTGACATTGTGTGCCATACACGCTTGTCTCGGGCAAACGTCCTTTCAATACAGCCGAGGGATGAAGATCAAGGCAGAGAACAAACAGTCCCGCTGAGCTGGAGCTGTGACCCCCCGGTGTGCGAGCAGCCATCCTGCCAACCCCTGGCTGTCATCGCCTTGTTGAGAGGTTTGTCCTAGACAAACCCTGGAGTAGGTTCCCTTGAGTCAGGGCAACTTTAATCTTCTATTGAGTGAACCAAGCTCCTCTGCTTGCACAGTCCTTGGTGCCCATCCTGTGCCTTCCGCGCAGCTCTGATCCACGCGGCTGCGTAGTCGCACCACGATGCACTGGGGTTACACAACGGAACATCCTGGCCTTGCCGTGATAAGGTTTGTCCACACCTGGAGGATCGTGGGGTGGGAGCTCCCCTGGGTTCAGAGCATGTGGATGTTCTCCTTAACCAGGTCCCAGGGCCAGGAAGTAATGTGGTGTTCATAAAACACCTCTGCAGCACCACAGACACGCTGCAGTGGAGACCTGTGCACCTGGCAGCATGGCAGAGACTTCACGAGAACAAAATGTCTGTGAAACAAAACCTTGTGAAGGAGGAAAGCTCATGCACAGAATGGAGGAACTACTGTCAAAGTGTGGGAGCTGTTCTGTGAGCATAACGCTCTGCAAGGACTACCTCAGGACTTGCAGGCCTCAAGCAGATAAAGTTTAAGCTGACAAGTCCCCTCAGGACTTAGCAGCTTTCTGCCTTCCTGCCCTTGATCAGCCTGTTAGGATGCTGTTGCTGTCTGTGAGCTGCTTTGTGGCTGCAGCAGGTAAATCTCATCGGCCTGAAAGGGGGGGGTCAAGAGAATAGCTTTGTGCCCTCTGCATGCTGCTGTAGGAACAGGAGGCTCAACTCTGCATCACAAGAGGCCACGAGTGAAGGGCAGAGAGCTCAGAAAGTCATGTGGAGCATTAACAGAAAGGCCTACAGCCCCTCAGGTGCTGTAGAAACCATTAGAGGGAAAGTTGTAATACATCTGCTCAGTGCTGATCCAGTCCTCATGTGTCTGCAGGAGCTCAGCATGCAGGAGCTCTGCTGGATGGAGCATTTTCTCTTCTGAGAGTCCTGTGGCAGTGAGAGAGATCTGCTGGTGTCTGGTTTTTCTCCTAGGGCACATGCAGTAAAGCAAAGCAGAAATAAACCACACAGTCCAGCATTTCTTTCCTAGGAGCATTAGCAGTACAGCTTGATCAGATTGTCGTGGCCATCCCGTGTGCTTTGTCTCTTGCTCTTCCTTCCCCTGATGGGTCTGCAGGTCCATGCTCACAGACCTGAAGAACACCTGCTGGGCAGCCGGGCCAGTGTCTTTGGGCACCAAGTGCTGGAGGTATCTGACTGGGCCAAGCCTGTCACTGTGGTGCATCTGTCCCAGGCAGCCTAACGCCACGGTGGTGTATTCTTCACCTTCTGACAAGGCTCATGAACCTGTCCATGCCTTGGAGCACACTGGGTCCCCACCTGTCCGTGTGCCATATCCAACAGAATCCCTGATGCGACCGTAGTTTTGATTAAAATCCACGAGGCCACCCCCGGCTGCCTCCTTCCAAATAACCTCGCAGGCCTGTCAGGAGGCGGCAGGTCTCGGAGTGCAAGGATCTGGAGATGGGGTGGCAGTGCTCCTCACGGACACGAGCAGCTGCTCACCATGGCTGTAGTCAGCTGCTTCCTCCTGCCAAGGAGTCCAGGATCCAAGAGCACTCGGAGAGGAGACCAAAAACCCCTCTTGCTTGCAGTTCACACGTCCTATCACTGAGAATATTAACTACTAATTGCTAAATAATCTGAATATACGCTCAAAGTCCAGGTGTTATCGCTTACTGATAAAAAGGCTTCAAACTGCCTTTGGTTCTGCGTGTGAGCGTGCTCACTCCCATGCAGAATATCGGTCCTATTTCCTAACCTGCGTGACAGGCAAGATGGTTCAGATACAATAACCGCAAGAGGTTCAAGGTCCTGGCCATATCTTGCATCTGGCTGATCAGCCATCCGAGGCTGCGTGCCAGCAAGCAGAGATCAAAGGAGCAGAAGTGTGGGATCTGTGCTCGGGGTGGGTAGAGTTGGTGCCTGCACCCTTCTTCCCCTCTGGTGCAAAGGTTGGGGCAGTTTCTAAGCCTGGGACCGAGGCACTTCCTTTCTGGATGCTGCTGTGGGTGGCATCATGGCACAGACAGCTTCTCTGTGGACATGTTCCTACTGCTCACATCGCACGTGGGGCTTTAAATGGGATCAGAGTGAAATATTTCTCTTTAAACTCTATATTCACATGGCAAGATCCTCTCTGTCACCTCTGACCCACTCCCGCCTGGCTGCTGGTATGGATCTAAGTGCTACAGCGTTCAATCACCTTCCAGACAATTGAGCAGGAGCTGTTCCAAACACCGGCGCTTTCCCTCTCCTCTGCCCTGGAGTAGGAATTACCTTGAGCAGGTCGTAGCGGTGTGTGCAATAATGACTGTAGTAGTGAGCCTCGTTCCTGTTGCCTGGATGCAGGTAAAAGAAACTGCTAGGAGAACGGGGAAATTCTGTAGCTGAAGATGTGATCAGATGAGCGTCTGATCCATCTTTAGACCCCCTTTTTTCTAAAGTTCCTGTATTTCAGCTAAAGCTAATGCCCCTCTGCTGTCAGGTCCCTTCCTGCAGCGCAGGCAAGTAGCTGTTTGTGCCTCTGTTCTGCACAGCACAAAGTAAAAGAAGCTCGTGTGAAGACCCTGCTGGCACGCTCTTCTTGCTCTGAATGTGATGAGGTCGGGGACCTGACCTTTTGCAGGAGGTGGCCTCAACGTGCATGTCCTGAGGTCGCGGAAGGCAGCCCCGTGCCGCTCCCAGCCCCAGCGGGCACTTCTGTCCGCCCAGCCATGTAGCAGCCACGAAGGGATGGAGCTGGGTTTTGGGGGGTGAGCTCAGGGGCTCCTGCATAAACCACTGGAAGAGTTTTGAGTTTTAGGTCATAGATTGACCTAAAAATTGCAACCAGGAGAGTGCAGTGGACAGCAAAGGCTTGTGGACCTTGTGCCAGCTGGGTGAGGAGGCTGTCTTGTAGCCGAGTGCCGTAACAAAGGGCTGGGGTCAGAGCTCTGGGGCTGATCCATGCCCCTAGCACAGAGAGCAGGCTGCACACATCATTTTGGTGGCTGCTGGGCACTGAAGACCTGGGAGCTGGGTCAATGGAGCTGGTTCTTGCCCAGGCACAGCTAGTGTTGCTTGCCCAGGCTCTCCCTCACTTAGGTTCACGCTGAGTCTCGTGGATCACCCCAAAACATCCATCCCTCACAGCAGGGCACGGAGGCAGAAGCAAAGCATCGGTGTACACTTAAAGCATGGAAAACGACAGCCCTTTCTGACGGGACTGGCTCGGGGAGCATTCACAAGCAGATCACTGCAGCGGGTCTGAGCAAGGCTGCTCTCAGGAGTGGGATGGTGGCAAGGCGTGAGCAGCAGGCTCAGCTCGAGCTGGCGCAGCTGCAGCTGAGCTGGGAGTTTTCTGCTCGCTTGCCCTGCCGTGCACTCTTCCTTTGGCAGCGGCTTGGAGCCTGCATCCCTTCTCCCTACCCACAGGACTGATTGCAAGCTGGAGGGAGAATCTGGTGGCAGCCCCCACAAGCAGTTGGGTGTTTTCCAGATCTCTCCTACTCTCTGTTGCAGCTCTCAACTTGCTTGGAGTCAAGGACACACATTAGCTCCCTGTCTGTCTTTCTCTCCCCCACGCAGCGCATTAGCTATGCTCTGGCTTTGCTGTCTGACAAAGATGTGCTCTGCTTAGTGAGCGAAGGTTACCTGCAGAGTGACGGGAGCCTTCCCCGGCCTTTGTGGTGATTGAAATACTCGTCTGCTTTTGGTTTGTAGAGCTGGCCGGGGACGCTGCACAGCTGAGCATTGTGCCTCCAGATCCTTGGATCAGCCCTGCTGCTGGGAAGGGAGAGCTCCCGTCACTTTCCACGTGCTCTGCATGGATCACTTGCGCTCTCCTTTCTTTCCAGCTGGACCACAAAGAAAGTTGATAATGTGAAGACCTGTAAACCGTAGCTGACCCTTCTCTCTGGCAGCCCAGATTCCTGCTTTTTTAGAACCAAGGCTCAGCCACTGAAGACAACCACCCCAGCAGTGGGGTTTTGCTTGCACAGAAGCAAATGCAAAAGCTGTAGAGCCCAGGATGAGACCAGAGCTCCTAGGCTGCCAACAGCTCTGCTGTGCGGAGGGACTCTTAGGACCATGCCACCTCTTCTTCCTAGTCTGCAAGGAGACACAAGGCAGAGAGTGATCCGTAAAGATCCCTTTGCCCTGGCTGTAGCACCAGGTCCCCAAGTACGTCCCCAGGAGCACACCGCCCCGAGGAAGGCAGAGCTCCGCGTGCTGCACGAGGCGAGGAGACGCTGCCCTCCCCGACGGGCATCGCTAGCGCAGAGATGTCGGGTTCTGGCAAGGCAGGCACGGGGAAAGGGAGGCGACTTTTTCCTCTTGGTTGCTTTGTTCGTTGTTTAGGTAGCGGGTGAAAGGAAGCCTTTGCTGCCTGGGTTAAGGAAATTATTGTTTAGCTGAGAGCTTATGTGTTCTTTGGGGGAAGAAGATTGTGTTTGCCTTTGGCAGGGAGGGGTTATTGTGTAATGGCAGTTCATTTTAATTAGTTGCTTTTCTTTACCTTGGCTTTGTTTAACCAGAGAAGGAATTTCTGAAAGGAGACTTTTTAAAAGAGAGGGAGAAAAACAACAAAACAAAGCCCAGATTTGGGCTGGGATTTAGGACCTATGCTTCCAGATTGTCCCTGGTGTGTACCCATTTACCAAGAAAAGCTTTTCCCAGAGAGGCAGAGGAGGTGCCTCATCTCTTTCTCTCCCTACACTCTACATTCACTTTAGGGAACGAACAAGGGAAGTGTCTGTATCTCCATGGTGGGATTAATGGCAATATGGAGATGAGCTGAATGTATAATGGCCAATTTTCATAGAAGAAGGGGCTTGTACCAGCAGCAGTTTAGCCCATATGTCTGTGAGGGCTGTATCATTTTCTTTCTTATGAAAGCACCGAATAATCTTTCAGTTCTTCTGGGATGTGCCATGTAACTGGTGCTGCTGTGAGGGTGTTTAGGCTCCTGGTTATGTGACTTTCGTGAGAACCGGGCATTAAACGGGAGTTCAGTCTGGGACAGAGGATCCCTTCACATCCATACTCTTTTAACACCCGTTTTTTTTTCTTGCAGTCTCATGGCGAGGGGGCAGGAGCAGGATTCCCCTCCTTGTCCCCTGGCCCTGTCTCCAGGTGCAGCTGTCCGTGAGGCTGAGGCAGCGCTGGGGGCAGCGGCTCCCCCCAACATCGACATTGCTGCCGCGTCCTTCCCTCCGAGCTGGAAGGTGACAGTCGTGACAACAGCCGGGGAGCAGGGACAAGCAGCTGGGCTTTGGCAAGTGGCAGGGCAGGGCAGGGGTTGCTTTCATGCAGGCCGTAAGGAAAGGAGCTCTCCCAGTACAAAGGGAGTTTAAAATGTCTCCATTAAAGTGCTCCCGGCGGCCCAGAGCTCTCCAGCCCGTACCTCCGGGCTGGCGGCACTTGCTGGCAGCCTGTTGCCCTCGGAGCGGAGCTCGGTGCCTTCTGTCCCCTCTATTCTCTCCGAGGGTACCTCCCTGCTGCTCGGGTCTGAGTGAGCCTGGGGTCACTCCCACCTCAGGCCTCTTTTCCCTTCCCTGTCCAGCTCCTTAAACAACAGAGGTGCTGAGGGAATTTATACCTCTGCCTGGTAACAAGACAGATCAGTGAGACGCTGTCACGGTTTTGTGAGGGCTGTATAGATTTTTATGGCTTTTCAGTCCTTGGGTTCCCAACCTTCCTTTGGCTTGTAAATTGCCCACAAAATGCAGACACAGCTCCTATTCTGTGAGCTCCTTTGATGATTTTATTTATATCTCTTGCTTTGTCTTGTCTTTTATTACAGGGAGACTGCAATTAATTATTATCCCATCAGCTTCTATTTAGGCTGACAGTACAATGCAACACACAGTGTCCAACCTTCCCCTGCCTCTGTGTGCACAAGCGGGCAGCTATTCTCGAGAAGAACAAAGGCGCTGGCAGTTTTAGAAAGGGACATGCTGCTAAAGGGCAGCTTAAGGGAGTTCAATAGCACCAGCAGAGCATAGTTGTGACCAGGCGTCCCGAGTTAGTTGTGATGCTCCTGATTTTATCTTCTCATCCAAAGATTGTCACTCGTTGAGCAGGTGTAGGCTCATGATGGTAATTTCAGGACCCCTTTCCTATCCAGCCTTTGACACTGGATTCTGTATGGGGAATATCAATTTTCTCTCCTGGCTGTTCTGCCACTAGAAAACCTGCAAAACTGTTTTCACTCTTTCTTTTTTCTTCAGGTCTTGCAAAAAGGTTTATTTGTCCTACAGGCCCATGGATGGCATGACATGGATGGCTGAGCAGTGCTGGTGATGAGCTAAAGATGTTTTGACAAGATTCAGTGCCAGGTGAGTGGAAGCTGCTGTAAGACCAAATGTTTGTTCACTTCACTCCTTCTTATTTCTCTCACTGTTTCATTTGTTCATTTACACCTGGTCTTGGCAGTTTTTGGCAGTGTAGCTCTGACTCTGACCTCCTCAGACCAGCTAATGACAACGAAGCAAAGCCTCTGTGCCAACATTCTGGTGGAAATGTCAATGTAATGCTTCTACAGTGGTGTCCTCTCCGCTTCTCCCCAGCAGAGTCCACTCCCAGATCCTTTGGAAGAAGCTGCAAGATAACCCCCATGTGGGCTGTGGTGCCGTAAGTTCAGAGAGACGTTTCTCGCTCCTGTCCTCCACAAATGACATGTGCTCACTAGCCCACGCCGCTACCAGCAATTAGCTGGTTTAAGTTTTGGAGTCCAAGCTAATGTAGCTGTGGGGCTCTGTGGGAAACGAAGGGCATGTCTGGGCGGGGAGGCCAGGCAGACTGAGCTGGCTCTGCCATTGCTAATGCCAGAATGGAAGTGCCGGGAACTGCGGGGCTGAGATGCTGAGTTGGCTCAAGCTTAGGACTGTCTATGTTCACCCCACTTAATTAGCCTTCCTCAGAGAGCACATTCACTGGCTTGGGTGCAGTTCTGCTCAGGTGTTCTAATCTCCTCCTGAAAGCGAGCGTGGATGATCTTGCAACCCTGTTTTGCGTTGTGAGAACTTAGCTCAGCTCTGCATTGCTTCAGGTCTCTTTCTCCCATGCTTAGAAGATGAAGCCAAAGGTAAGAGCAGTAACTCTGTGACTGATTCCACATCACCCATTTAGAAACCTTGATTAGGTGGTCAAGTGAGCTGTTCTTCCCTCCTCCACCCCAGCTGCATCCCACATACAGTCCTACTGACTGTGATTACTGTGATAAAATTGCAACTAAACCCTGTCAGCTCTGAAGCAGGAATGATGAGGGTTGGTCTTTACATCAGACATGTAATTACCTGTCTACAAAACCATGGAAATGTGCAAGGGAAAAAAGAGGGAAAAGCAAGATCTCTGTCAAATGAGAGAAAACCTATCATTTCCCCCTTTTTTTCTGTTTTGTTTTTGTTTTCCTCCATTCACAGTAATACATAGCTGGGCTTAATCCAGCTAGGAACCTGCTCAGAGGTCACACTGCCTGGTAAGCTACCTTGTGGCTGCTGGCCCTCCAGCCTGCTCGGAACATAGGGCTTCTTGTTTGAAAACCCTGGAGAAACTCAAGTTTGCAAGATTTTAAAATCAGAAAAATCCATTTCCTGCATAAGATCTTTTTTATGGTAAATGAATACTGAATTGCAATCAGAATGCCACTACTGTTTGTTAAATGCAAGTTGCTTAAATAGTTCATTTTTCTTACTAATTATACAGTACGTGGTTAGCTTCAATGATCACATGTAATTAAAGGGGAACGGTTTCTGCAGCATTGTCATGACTTTGACAGTGCTGATAGAGAAGAGGCCAATATTTCCTGGTAGTCTACAGATTATGTGCTAATTAGGGGGTTTACATGGAGTGGCATGTGTATCCTGTGCTTGGAGCCAGACCCTGAACATGCGCAGGATCTGCTGATTTCCTGGAGGTCCTTAGCTTTGACTAAGGTCCCAAGTTATCAAAGCTTCTGCTTAATTTTAAATATGTGCTTAAAACTGTTTGAAGTCAATGATGCTTAAGTATGTGCTTCAGCTTTAGTCACACACTTGAGAATTTTGCCGAATCGAGGCTGCTGGCTAGTTAGGGATAAAGCCTGGCTGGCACCTGTTCTTCCCCAAGGACACATCTTATCCACTCGATTAACTGATCCAACGTAGCAGGCTTCGAGCACCCCGGTGACTGTCACGGTTAACTTTATTTCATTTAAAACACAATAAGCAAATCCCTAAGAGTTTAAAAAGTTTTTTTTCCCCTAGAAACTAAATGAGAGTGTATGTAGGGGGAAAAAAATATCATCTCTGGCTATATTATTTTACCATGCCAAACAGTGGGGGAAGCCTTACAGAGGGTTGCTGTATGGTGGAAAAGGGTTGGTTTTCTGTGCTCGCTTTAATGCCTGGACCTTTGTTCTACCTTTTAGCTGTGACCATTTAGTAACCACTTGACTCACTTTGCCCTCAGCAGGATGTTGCATGTAGCTTCACTGTGTTGAAGAACAGTCGAAATTAAAAGTATAATTTAATGATTCAGTTGGTAACAGACAGATTTCCTGATAGCCTGCCTGTGGAGTGGACCTTTGTAAGCACCCTTCTGTACAGGAGCGCTTCCTTAGACAAAAACTAGCTCGGAGGCAGGACGCAGTAAGTTCCCAAGTCATCCCGTCTGCAGTCTTTAAATCCTGTGTGTTGAATCTCTGAGTATTCAGCCAACAGCAAACTGAAAGAAAACTCTTTTAATGGAGAGTGGTTTGTACCTTTACTAGGGAAGCAGATTTAGATGTCTTTGGACAGAGGGCCCTGGAAAATACCTGAGCTGGTCTCTTCTTGGAAGAGTTCAGGATTTAAACATACGGAGCAGACTCGAGGTGGAGAGGAGGCTGGCTCCCATAGAAAGGTGACATGCCTGAAGGAGGCACAAGGGGCCACTAGCACAGCTGGGATTACACCCCTGGCCCCTGTGCAGCGCCTGTGCACTGCAACAGTAGAAATCGTTGCGGGCTTTGCTCGTTGTGGTTTGACGACTGCATTCAGGTGTGGAGGAACATTATTATCTACAAGCTATCATGATGGGTAAAGAAAGTGTAAGAACCAATTCTGTGTACCCAGAAGAACTGAAAAAGCCTCCTGAGCTTCCCTTCAGCTCAGAAGGAGGTGCCTGGGGGGGAGGCAGGCAGCTGAAGCCATGGGCTGGGGCAGAAAAAGAAGAGAAAGCGTGTTGTGGCTGAATGTGTCGGTGGAGTTTATTTCTCTGGACTTCAGCTCTGTTCCTGCAAGGAAATTTTTCCTACCAAAAACTCAAGCAATTCCCCTGAAAGCCCTGTTTCGGCAGACAGAGATCTCCCAACATGATTGCAGTGTCCAGCTACAGGTCCCAACCAGACAGTGGAGCAAGGGAAGTGGAGGTTTCAGTTTGAGAGAAAATTCTCTGTTGCCCTGGGGAAAGAGCAACAGGTCTTTCTGCTCGGTCTACAAAAACAGATTCATTGGACCTGACTCTCCTGTTAGGCAGGGATAGGATAAGAAATGATGGATGTGAATTGTGGTGGGAAAAGATGTAGGTTACATGTCAGGAAATTCTTCCTGCAGTGAGGATAGTTTATGGAAAAGCTTTTTTTTTTTTTTTTTTTTTTAAATTGTTTGATGTAGAAGGTGATGCAGTGGGTTGGGAGCTACTGAGGTAGACCTTACTGGTGCTCCTGCTTCATCAGAGTCTGTAGAAAATCAGATCAGATGAAATCCTATTTTGAGTGTCTCATACCAGGCTTAATTCTTTCTGCTGAGGCTCTCTGTGAAAGAAGTCAAGTGTCCTTGACTATAGCAGCCCTCTCTGGAGAGATAATTCTTTTGTACTTCCAATTGTAACTGTACCCTCTGGCTCTCTGAATCTGGCCCATTCCCAAAATGATGCAAAAAGTGTGTATGCTCCACCACAACAGAAATAATAACAGGAGGCAAAGATTCAAGAAGAACGTTGTTCTTAGGAAAGCCTTTTGGTAGCCTTCATTTACAGCTAGTTTGCAGCTGGTTTTTTAGAAAGAATAAATGTACTGTAATGGGAGTGAGTCAGCATGGATATATTGCAGGTAAATCATGTCAGACTAATTTGATCGCTTATGCTAATGAAATAACTATCAGTCTAGATAGCATAAATCTATCTGGTTTTCCAGAAGGTTTTAACAAAATTTTGCATGATGGATTATGGTACAAACCCCCTAAATGTAGGTTAAAATAATCCATTATTGAAAAGGATAAAATACTGGCAGGAGGATAGAGCCCCGGCTTGGAATGAAAGGTGGGTGTCAGTGGGGGGGTGGCAGGGGCATTGAGTCCTGCAAGATCTTCTGCTGCAGTGTTTTAATATTTTTATTAAAGATGAATGCAACACCACAACAAGTAGGATCATTAAATTTCAGACGACACAAAGCTCAAGGGATCAGGCAAGCCTCAACGGTCTTTCTTTGCAGAGAAATTGCTTTTTGGCAGTATTATCTTGCTAAATTATGTAAGTGGGCTCAAAATTGCAATACGATTTTGACTGGTCCAAGATCTTTCCATGACAATTACAGTACCTTTGACAGAGAACTGAAGGTGTGACCAGGACTGCAGTCTTGTCGGTGGAGATGGGCAGTTTATATCACAAGGTCTGCCGGAGGTATGGGGGTGAGGAATGACCGGCAGGAGGAGTGAGAGAGATTTTTCCTTCATTTCTGGATTTTTAGAGTCCTTTATGCACTCTTGGTGTAAACATTTGCACAGCAGCATTTGATAGAAAGTTCTGTAACAAATAATACATTTGATGGAATGTATTATTGTCGTATATAAAATATATATTGTGTTTGGCCATGCTTTATTATAGTATATAAAATATGTATTCTGTTTGTAGCTGATGTAGCAATTATATCAGAGAATTTATGTTTGTGTGTGAGCAAGGACTAACCTAAGCATGCAGCTGTTCCTGATTACCTGCAGATAAAGGAGGGGGAACTGGATAGGAACAAAACATTCCTGTTCTCATGCAGGCACGTTCACATGCTGAAGAGTTAACCAGAAAGAGATGCTACACTTCTAGTCCCTAGCCTGTTATAGTACACAGCGATGTGGAAGTGTAGCTGTGTCTATGTGTATGGTTAGCTCTTATCAGTTTTATTCCTGTCACAGCCCTCATCCGAGCCACTGAACGCCATGCTCATCTGGGTCTCTGCTTTTAGGTGCTCTTCATTACACGACATCTCGGCAGCACCGTGCCAGTCGGGGCAAGAAAGGCGCTTCCTCCGCTTCAGCCCGCCGCACCGCTCCCACTGAGCGTGAGACAGCTGAGCTGTCCAGCAGACAATGCTCAGGGCTTTCCAGCAGCTTTCCGACCAGTTTTTGAGGGTAATGCGATGCCTCTGCTGCTCTGCTGACGGTGCTACTCGCGCTCATCTTTCTGCCACTCTGTGGAAAAAAAGTTCAGTCTTTGGAAGACGTACGATAACCAGGAGCTGATTTGTTGCATGAGGCTCTGAGGAAGGGAAGAGTGAAAATACAGGAGAGTGGTTTTTCCTCTGTTTTGGTCTCTGATTTAAATCAGCTTCTGGGGCAGCATTCAGAAGAGTGATGGTTTTGGATTGAGATTCCTGCAGTAGGAGCAATCTTTTGGGGGTAGCCACCACCTGCATTTCTGAGTTGGCGTAGTTGTTAAAAGGTGACCAGTTACACTGACAGTACACCCAGGTTCCATGTTCCTGATTTCTCCGCCATTAAGAAGATGAGCCACAAATCTCCAGACATCTGTTATCATTAACAGAAGGGCAAAAATATTAAAATGTAAACCATAAAATAAATCTGTTGAATAAATCAAAGATAGAACCGAAGGAGAAATATGAAATCCCTGTGTAGCAGGCATAATTCATTCTCACCGACAGTTCAAAATCAACCGTAGCAGGAGAATTTAATGATACCATTGTTTAGTGAAATTAGACATGACACTAGCCAGCTACCTTTTATTTTGGTTGGTTAGGATTTGCTATTGTTTGACACTCATTAGAAATCACAGTAACCTGTTTTTAGGGCAGTCAAATTAAGATTCCCTCTCTCTGTACAAGATTACTCATCATACCACAGCTACATGGTAATTGGAAAATAACTAGTGAATGAGTATGCCTTATACAACCTGTCATCTGAGCATGTCAGGTAATGTACCAGAGGTGATCCTGCAAAGAATTTGGTTGTACACACAACAGCTAAGAAAAAAACTGTTGCAGGAGATTAATGCTACAATCACTTATCAGATGCAAAAATAATTATTAATCCTTAATGACGCTGGTAATTTCTTTATGGAAATTCACCTGCCCTTCTGTTTCCTTCAGTGCCTCCAGCATGAGAACACATGTTTTTCAACATGAACCTCAGCCCTGGCTTTTCTTTACTCTAGGAATTACTGTGAGTGAGTTTAAGAAGCCCTAGGGTTTGCTGTGCCAAGCCAGACTTCCATGGAGAAGACCTGTGAACTTGCTATACTTGCAAGCAAACAGGGTGAGCTGCTAGCTCCAGGTGTCTTGCCTTCTGTCTCCTGCCAGAGGAAACCTTGCTTAGCTAAACCATGTAGCGTGGGGGAAAAATTGAGCTAATTCTTACAAAGGGGCCATGTACTGCAAAGCACCATGAAGTCTTGCAGGGAGATGAGCAAATGCAGGGAGAGGTTTAATAACGGTTGTGCTTGCACTAGCAAGCAGCAAGGTGCAGTAAGAGCAGCTTTGGGGAGTGAAACATTTGGTGCTGGTCCACTACGTGCATCCTGGGTGATTTGTTTGGGATAGTTCTAATCTGGCCCAGTGGCTTGGAATACCCAGTAGCGCTGGGACACGCTAGGTGGTTTTCTGGAGCACACTTTGCCATTTAGTTTTGGCTGAAAGGAATCCAATTCTGCAGTGTGGACCAAAGTGCAATAAGGTCACCTCAAAGGGGCTGCCCTAGTCCAAAATAAGACAAATGCCAATACAACTGTAGAAGAGTCTTCAGGAAGCCAGTCAAACCAGCCTCCTGTTCCTGGAAGTGCCTAAGGAAAGATAATCTGAACATGCACAGCCTGTTTTGTTGTTTTTATGCCATGTTCACTCTGAAATGCTTTTGTTCTAGGGAAGCAATACTTTGCAATCAGGAAGTTGCTTGTTTTGTGATTAGCATTGCTGCTTCACCAGAGGGAAGGGACGGCACTGTCTGGACAGACTTCAGATCTGCTGAGGGCGTTTGCTTCTGGTACTCCACCCAAGATCCAGTCTACAACTGGAAAAGTTGCCTGATTCCCACGGGTGACTTTGGATTTAGGAGCCAAGAGATGTGTGGGGCACTGTGTCAGGTGAGGCTGGTCCAAAGTGTAGTTCACCCAGTAGCTGTGACAAGAGTTTCCAGTGAGTTTGGAAGGAAGATGTGCAGGTAAGATTAGCATTACCAGTTTATTCTCTGCAATGCATTCGCTTCAAACTGGAAAACACACTCCTTGCATCACCGTGCTCAGGTCTACGTGTTGCCTGCATATTCAAACAGAAGATGAACTTTCACTTTTGATAGTTCAGCTTACAAAACGAAGAGAGAGAGGAAGAAAGACCCTTCTGCACCAGTGTGATGATTGATCACTTTTTATTTTTGCTCAGATGCCAGGTGTGGGTGTGAAATAGAAAAGTAATACACTGTTTCATGAAAGTTACTTCAGGATGGGGCCCTGAAGGAGGAATGCAGAGTGCTGTAAGACTGGGCTGGAGAGATCAGACAGGAACCAGGAGAACAAAAGCCGCCACTGTTAGAGATCTGGGAGCTGGTGCTGGATGAAGCGGGGCCTCCCGCTGTTCGCTGCTCACTGTTGCTGTGGCCAGGCTGGCATCACTGTGCAAGGGGAAATACAGGCGAAGAGCTAATCTATTGAAACAGAAGGACAGACTTAGCTTGAGAAGATGAGCATGCTGAGCTGGTTTCTGCTCTGTTACACCCTGAAACCTCGCTGATATCTGTAGAGCTCCCCAGCTGTAACAAGGAGCGGACGGGGGTTCTTTATGCATTTTCTCCAGAGCCAGACTGGTGAGGATTTGGTGAGGACTGGAGAAACTGATACTGAGATTTGCAGCTCTGCAGGAGGGAATCTGTGTTTGCTTAATTTGGGAAGAGACAGTCATATAACTTACAGTATGTAAAGCTTAAGCAGTGGAAGTATCCCCCAGAGCACAGTGCAGAGTTTGAGGCAGCTAGGAAAAGTCTTTCAGGCTGCCTGAGTCTTTCCACAATGCTTCCTCCAAGTAGTCACAGAGAAATGCCTTCTCTGAACAGCTTGAGCAAGAACTCGGCTCTGGGACCAGCTGGGCTTACGACAGTCTTGTTTTGTCTTACAGCCAGTGCAATTTCTCCCAGAAGGTAAATGAAAGAGTGGCTTCTGAAACACAGCTAATCCCATAATTTCACCTAGTTCCCTGGCAAATGCTTCCAGTACTGAATGGCCTCTGCTGCTGTTTGTGTCTTGTTTCAAGGTTAAATTTCTGATTTCCAGCTTTTGCCGTTGTCTTAGAAGAAGCACCATGGTATCCCAAAGCCCTCTCCCACAATTGCCTTCCCCTATATCGGTGCCAGGAGCAGAAATGAGATCCCTTCTCAGCCACATCTTTGGTAAGCCAGCAGGCCTGGGCTCCTTTGGAAGCGCGCAGGACCCAGCTGCTGGGTCTTTTTGTGTTGCTTTGCCTGAATTGCTTCTGTGTTTTCTCTTTCTCCTTGAAGGAAGAACACAGACTGGGCACAGCTTTCCAGCAGATTGTCACTGGTGCCACGAACGAGAAGGATCACACCCTGCTGGGGTCTGTGATTGCCCTTTCTGAACACGGAGGGATCGGAGATGTCCCTTATGGCAGCTTGCACCGCAGCTGGGGCTAAAGCAGAGCTCTGAGATGTCCTCTAAGTCCTTTTCAAAGCAACTGCTTTCCGAGGCAGCATCCTGTAAGAGTAACCTGCATTTCTGGTTTCAGATGCCTTACCTTGCATTTGACTTTTTAAATCATGTTTCACTGGAGTGTGGCCAACTCCCAGTTACTTCAGATCGCTGTGTATTGATAGTCCAGTCTTGCTTGTTGTTTCCCTACCGCCAGTCTTGTTGGCATCTGCAAACTTTGCCACAACAAGGATTTTTATAGCGTCATTTAGATCGCTGATAAAAATATCGAATAAAAAACGGTAATAGGAGTTTCACTCTTCTTTTATCCCAAATATTTTTGCCCAGCATAATATTGCTGTACATTTATTGAATTGTGGCTATTGGAACATCCAGTAAATAAGGCTTTGAAGAATAACCAGTTTCCAGAAATGCTTTCCACCTTAAATGTGTATTCCCAGTCCATTATGCCGACAAGTGAGGTTAAGGCTTGGGAAAACAGAAATGTTAAATGCAAAGGTGTGTGCGTCACTGCCTGGTGCCAGATTGTTTGCACAAGTGTAACCAGATCGTGCCCCGTGGTATCTAGGCAACTTGCCGGGTTTTAGATCAGCAATTAACTCTTCTTTGGCTTTCAGAGGTCCAGTAGAAGGTTTTCCCATGTGGACTGCAACAGTTTCAGAGCTGAAGGCATTATTGTTTCTGAAGAACTGTGGTGCCTGGCTTTGTGAGAGGTCTGGGAGCTAGCTGCTGGGTTGAAACCCACCCCAGTAATGCAGCTTTGCTTCCTGCCCTCCTGGGGAGGAGGAAAGAGTGACAGCCATGCTGGACCTTCTCCTTGTGGTGGTGCCCTCCTTGTCAAACAGTGCTCATACACATTTTGAATGTTTCTTTTCCTGTAGAGAGGCCATTGTGGAGCCAGTGCCAGTTATCAGCCTGGATCTTGGTGGGGAACAGGGCTGCTCTGATTGCTGTGGAGTGAGCTGGATCTACAAGCTTATCCAGAGCCAGGCGAGGTAGGTGCCAGTGTTCCCAGCAGTACAGGACCTGTTGAAGGCTGGCTCTGAAACTAGGGGAGTTTCAGGCTGTGTAAGAGTTGTTAATGGGGAAAGCACTGACATGGCATAAAGACACCCTTGCCTGAGTGCTTCAGGTTTTCAGGACCTCTGGGGGATGCAGCCCAGGAGCTTGTTTAGATCCCAGGTTATGAGGGTTTCAAACCAATGAATTTGTTTCTATCTATCTCTTTTCACCTCCTAAACCAAATTCAAAGCAGCTACCACCTGACTGTGGGAGGTGTTGGCGTGGTAGGAGTTTGTACCTTCTGCAGAGCTTCCTAAGAGAAGGGTCACTGCTGCACGAGGGGACAAAGGCAGCTCTTCTGACAGCGGCTGTGTAGCAAAGCTCTTTACACAAATGACTGGAAGTCTCAGAACTGCTCAGAGTGCCCCAGCCAAATATCCCCAGGCTGGTACAGCAGAGCACAAAGGAAATCATTGATATTCAGAACTCGATCTTTAGCTACCCAGGACCTGAAAGCACAGGCACGTTTGTACCTCTGGGGAGAGGTACGAGGAAGTGGGGCAGCCTTTGACATGGTAACAGGAGCTCTCACTTGCAGAGCTAGAGGCAGAATAGTTGTCATTAAAAGAAGGTGATGTGGCCTTCATGGAGACATTTGAGCTGCTCTGGTTCACAGACCCCTGGGTCTTGAGCCCTGAACCAGTGGGGCTGGCTTGGCACAATGCACTCTGAAGGAGGGCTGCGGCTGGGGAGCTCTGGCACTGCCAGTGGGAGAAGGTCATGCAAAATGAATGAAGGGTCCTCCCTTTGACAGGAATCAAGGAATACTTCTGACTGTACACCAGTACCATCCAACTGCTTGATTTACAACCGATTGCTCGTGGCATGCAGGCAGGAGAAATTGTGAAGGGAAAGCTCCCTCTCCATTCAGCTCAGTGCAACCTGGGAAAGCTTTGTGCAGCCTACTCCCCCACCTGGGTCTGCTTTTCATTATTATTTTTTATAGCCAGAAATAAGAACTTTATTGACTTTATTCATCTCCTGTCAGATGCCCAATCAACATCTGGCAACACAGCAATTCCCAGAAAGTGCTGACCTAGTGGAGCAGGACCTAAGGGAAGGCCCTTAATCCCCCCTCCCATCCCTGGCTGCCCTTTTAATTATCTTCCCAAGCCAAGGTAGGATGCGTACCTCCACCTCACTCCTGCTGTCTGCTTGTGTTTCAGAGCACCAGGGTCATGGGAGCTCTGGATGTGATGCTCTCATTGGGCTTGGGGTCCCTGGCAGGCTTACGGGAGGTACCAGCACCGGGGGAAATCTGCCTTCCTCTGGTGGTCCTGAGAACAGACTTCTTGTGGGTTTGTTTCTTCCTTTAAGAAAAAAAAAAAAAAAAAAAAGGAAAATAAATCTCAGTTCTGATTTCTAGCCAGGTGTTCCTAGTTGTGCTGGCTCCCTTGTCCAGGGAACATTTAAGCTTTTGCTGTTCTAACAGCCCACAGGCAGCCTACTGTGAGTGTCCCTGGAGAGCTGTAGTATACCACTCTCACAGTTTATATCCACCCCTGAGCTTCCCCCAGCTTGCTTTTCCATGCAGGTTAGCTGTCAGTCCTGTAGAAGCACTAATGAATGGGGAACAAAACAGATCAGAGGCCATGCAGGCAGCCGAAACTGTAGCAAAGGAGGGTGACTGGGGAAGCAGCCTTGGGCACCCCCTTGAAGAGGTGCTGCGAATCTCAGCAGTGTGATCTGATCATAGCCGTGGTTGCAAGGCTCCTGAGAAAGCATCTAGGGCACGGAGGACAGGGACAGGAGGAGCTGCGTGGGAGGTGGGCTATCCTGACAACTGCTGCTGGGTCCCGTAGAGCTGACAGGGAGCGACTGCATCCTCTGTCAGGGAGGAGAGGAGACAAAGGGATCAGAAAGTTGCAGTGCTCCAGGAGCGGTGCCTGGCCAGTGTAACGGGGGTGCACAGGGCAGGGCAGAGAGGAGCTCAGCTCTCCCTCCTCCCATGTGCTTTTGTTTGGCTTTGCAGAGGACCCAGAACCTCTGCATAAAAATGCAGGGATCCTTCCTGAAGGGTTTCTGTTAGAATTTCCTGCAGGTTAGAGGATTTTAAGATCTAGCAGCAGATTGACTAGAGAGGAACACATTTTTATTTACCGCGGCGTGTTGGGCTCGTAATAAAATTCAGGTGTAACAAGCCAGAGGCAAGTTGTGTTCTATTCGGAGCTGAGCCCGTGCGCAGCTGCTCCAGCAGGTCCAGCAGGTTCCCTGCCCGATCCCTGGGCTCCCACAGCAGATCTCTTGAGCCCCCTTTTCCCACACGGTCCCGCCCTGACTTCTCCCTCAGGTGTGGGTGGCTTGCTTTTCTTTGCTGCATTGTGGTACCGGCCTTTCCACGTCTTGGCTTTTCTTCACTCCCTATCTCCTAGATTCAAGCTCCATCCAGTTGCTCGAGACAGTTCCTCCCTCTTCTCTGCTTGGGTCTTCTCCCCATGTTTTGGTCTTTTTCCTTCTTCCACCTCCATGGGAAGTTCCCTCCTGTTGCTGTGGGTTCCCAATTTCTCCTAACCGTAAGTGGAGCTTTTTGGGAGAAAGTAGCCAGGACGGACAGGGGAATAGTTTTTCCCTCCTAATGCCAGAGCCCAGCTGGGCCAGCTCCTTGGCTACTCTCCTTGGAGTAGGAAACCTTGCTGAGAAACCAGGACACAAACCCCTGTGGCCTTCATCCACATCGAGTGCCGCAGCCTGCTCCCTTCCTGGCCAGTTTTGGAGCATGCTGTCCTATCAAGCCCCCTGTCAGGTCCCTGCAGCTGGGTAGCTTTGGTTGTCCTCGGCTCCAAGAGACATGGATCCTTTAGAGACGGGGTCCCAGGCATACTGCGTGATCAGGTGCCCACTCATGTGAGCAAATGCCACCAGTGCGAGCCGAGGCATCGTAATCCAGCCTACAGTGCTCCTTTAAAGACATTTCAGCAGCTCAATTAACTTTCCACTTGGGTGTTTTCTTTTTCACCCTTTGCTTTCATGGTCATTTAAAACAAATAAAGTGAGCAGAACATGGCAGCGTGATAACCACCATTTAATTCCCTTCCCACGGGTCTCCAGATTATTTGGTGATTCAGCGGCAGCAGGGGGAACATTTACGGAAAGGGAGGAGGGAGCTTCCCACAGGGACAACAGCTCACAAAACAGGGCCCCTGAGCATCTCGGAGGAAAAACGTGCCTCTGGTTTCCTTTTAAATGCCATGGATATGGTGAATGCAGCGCAAGAGCCCGGGCCTTGGAACAGAAGCAGCCACCCGCTCCCCCACTTTTGTGGCGTTCCCGTTCTCATTCCATGTCTCACTGCCCTCGTTGTTCTCGCATTGTGAAGTGTGGGTGACGACCAATGTTCAGGATACATTTCACGCTTCTGTGCAAACACAATATGAGATGAAGAATTCATACCCTTAGACAAGGAGACGAGAGTGTATTTTCTCATAATAAGGAAAAGCAGCCAGATTGGAGCCTGCCAATTTCTCTTCAGTGCTCCCGACTTCCCTAGGAAGTTCAAACAAGCCTATGCTTTTAAGCTGGCAGAGGGAAGTAAATTATATTAAAAAAAAAAAAAAAAAGACCAACAAAAACAAGCAACACAAATCCTTTTGGATCTTTTTTACATTATTCTCCAAGCCTCTGCCTTGGTAGGTGACTTTTCCAGCTCCCCCATTTGATCTGCTGGGACCGCAGCGGTGGGGAAGGAGAATGCCGTGTGCTTTATGTGCGTGCGAGCAATTAATAGTGGTGCGGCGTTTCACTGGAGCCGCATGTAAAGCGCACCCCAGGAGGGGAAAAAATAACAACTAAACAGACTCTTAAGCAGGCCAGAGCATTTGCTGTCCTGTAGGAGAACACAGTGTGGGGGTTTGCTTATTCATCAGCAGCTGTAAATAACGGGTGCTCACCTTGAGTTCTCCTTCAGCTATTTCTTTATCTCCCCAGCCTCTGTGCTAGCAAAGAAAGGAAATATTTACTGTAGTTTGGTTGACAAACTGTGTTTTTATAGCTGTTCAAATTTTAGCTTTTGTTTTCTCCCTAAAAAGCAGTGTTTTCGCAGCTTTGGCTTCATCTCCCCCAGCCTCAAGAGCTTCTGTCTGGAGCACCTTCTGCCAGTCTGACACTGAAAATTAGTCCTGAACCATTTGCCTGAACCTGTCAACCCCACATCATAGCCACACATTGCGTATGCAGGTGGTTTGGCCTGGGAAGGACGCATAATGCACGTTAGTCATTTAATACATTTAAAATCTAATCTCTCAGCGCAGCACAGTCAGCAGCTTTTCTGCTTTTTACCCCTTATGCAGTATGCTGAGACGTGTTTCCATCCCTGTGTTGTCCTGTGCCCGTGCCAGGGAAGACATCAGTTCGCCCAGCACCGGGCTGGGAGGCTCCAAATTCCCTGCAGCAAAGGCCACGGTGGCCTCAGCTCCCCTGTGCTCCCCTCTGCCTGCCCTGTGTCTGTCCTGTGAGCCCCTGGAGCCCCTGGTTTCTTCATGGGCACAAGGAGGTCAGGCACCAGAGCATCTGCTGACAGCTCCAGCGGTATTGGGGGTCTCTGGGCACATGCCTGGCTTCGAAGGTTCACAACATCCCTTCCTTTCATCTGCACGTCAGGGCTTTGGGTTGATCTCGCTCAAGCTGAATCCGAGCCTGGAGACCCCGAGGTTACCGAGCATTTCCCTCCTGCCATCTGCTCTTGAGAGCCCTCCCATCTTCTGTAATTTCCCAGGGAGGTCGAGGCAGGCTGGGCAGCGGGATTTGGAGACCGCCGTGCACCTTGGCAGTCCCAACAAGCCATGAGCAGCCAAGACCTGCTGCAGAGTGTTGACCAGGAGAGCTGCAGACGCTGGATTCCCAAAACCTGTGCTTTACCTAAAGTCCTCAGACCATTCCTGAATTAAAATGATCCAGGAAATGCATTTTCAGACTGTCAGTGAAATGCATTCATCACCCCCCGAATATGCACCAGATTGTTAGTGCTTGAGGCCAAATACCATGTCTTTTTTAATGCCTACAAATGTAGTGCATGTTGCTGGCTCTGTATTTATAATAATTATAAAAGTAACGGGAGTAGCAGCATTCCTATAGGCTAGGAACGGCCAGGCACAGACAAAAAAAAAAAGAGTGATTCATTGTTGCAATTAATGCTTATGCTTGCACCTGTGATTAATTAGCCTGGCGATAGTGCTATGCAAAAGATCAGGATGAGAATTAATAAGCAGACAAGTGCCGACTTTTAAGATGGTTAAGACTACCGTTTAGTGCTCCTTCCCTGGGCTGCCCATTCCTGTTTAATTACAGGCACTGGCACAGCCTTGCTGTGCACCAATAGACCCTCAGGCGGGGTGTGCAGAATATTTATATATCAGTGTTCTGTAGCAAACTTCAAAATTAAATTCACATGCAGGTCTCTAAATATAATTCCGAAATGTCAGAGATGCTCAGAAGAATGCTGGCACCGATGAGATTGCTGTCAGGAGCAGGCAGCAGCGTGCCAGATTTATACTGGTCTCAATACGCAGGTGGCTTTTCAGCTTTTGTGTCTGGTGGAGCCTAGAATACTCTGATGGACATACTAAATCTGGCGGAAGGCAGAGAGACAAAGAGGAAGGTGTGCTGGACATTCCTACTCCTGCAGGTGCCTGTTGCTCACCTCCGCATCCAGCGCGTGCTTTGATTAATGCTGTTTTAATTGCAGGGCTCGCTGGCGCTCGGTGGCACTGCACAGGAATTGGGAGGATAACGCTGCAAAGCTGGCCCAAAGCGTGCGCCCTGTTAGCGCAACGCCGTGCCCAGGGAGGGTATGGAGAGGAGCGTTGACAACTGGAGCCCAGTCAGATGCCAGCGGGGAGCAGAAGGACGGAGGGTGTTCTGGAGATCTGCCCAGGGAAAAGCTCTCTGCAGAAGGCGCCGTAGCACCTTGCCCGGAGCGTGAAGTCAGCTGCAGTTTATCTTAAATGACCTTTTGCTGACTTCCATCTTGCAAGGTATTTCTCCCTTTTCCTCCCATCCTCCTTTCCCTTCCTGCATAGCCCTCTGAGAGAAAACAGCTTTTCTCCTTTTTAATAGGTGGCTTTGATGGGTGAGATGGAGCAGGGGCAAATCCTGTGAGCCTGCGAGTTCCCATGAAGCACAAGCTACTCTGAAGAACCTGCTCTTTAAGGTGAGCTACGCTGGCAAAGTTTCTTCTGCAGGTTTTATCCATCACTCCTACTGGCTCATTATCTTTCCCGTTGGCGTATTTGCGCCTCCCACCACCCCAATTCATTTTTCCCAGTTGCAGCAGCTATCGACTGGTTTATATAGATGGGGTTTAACCGGTCCTCCCTCCGGCTGCTCCTGAATCGCTGACGAGGCCGCTTTTGTCTGTTCACACATCAATCTGAAAGCACATGCAAAGTTATATCTTGGCTGACTTAATTGTTAGGAGCTGCAACCCCAATGTCTTTGTAAATAAAATGGTTTAATCTCATGGGGCATGCCTGGTGGAGAGAGCCGAATAAATACATCAATATGTAAATAGATCCTCAAGAGGAGGATGAACTGGGACTTTGCAAAACTGATAAAGCATCTTAGGAGACGTGTTGTCACTGCACTTCTTGCATATTCTGATTAGGCAGACAGGAATGCTGGATCTCAGCCCTGGGTTGCGGGAGAGGAAGGGAGGGAGGGAGGAAGTGTGGGCACGAGCACACCGTGACTGAAATTCTTGTATGGATTGAGTTGACTTGAATATATTCCGGGGCTGGTCTAATTGCTAGTTTAGTCTTAGGCTTTGATTTTCCTGTTCCTTTCACATCGCTGCTGCCGAGTCTTCCCTGCATCTCAAGCAGCCGTGATGGGGGCAGCATCCAGACCAAATCCAGCCCCTGTGAGAGCAGAACAGCAAACACCTGTCCTTTCTCAATCCTTCCTCAAAACATTTGCAGCAAAGTGTGGCATGAAGGTCGGACTTCTGCTGCATGGGCATGTGCCTGTGTAACGGCAGTCAGGGCTTATTCTGAAAAAACAAAACCTGAAGCTATTGGGACACACTGTTCATGATCGGCCCTGCTGGCCTGTCCCTCAGCAGGGATCTTCTTAGTGAGAATTCAGCGAAACACAAACGGGAGAAGGTGCCGTGGCCAACTCATTCACGTTGACACGCGGCCTGCAGGATCCTGCCTGCTGCAGGACTCTCTGTGAGGCCAGCCTGACGTTTCTGCTGCTTTGCATCACCCTTGCACTCCCACCGCACGGGTGGGAATAGAGGCACGAGGCAGGGAGCCCCACCAGGTGCTCGGTTCACGAGCAGCAGCCGTGGGTCAGGCAGAAACAAGTCGCACACCTCGGGCACTCGGGCGCTTCTGGACCGATTTCCAGGGAGAGGAGGGGAGGAGAAACTCCTGCCACATTGGCTGGGGCTGCCTCCCCTTCTGCGGGCTGAGCTCCAGCCCTTGTTTTGCAGCGCACCACGTGGAATTTTATCACCTTCAACAATGAAATCTGTCACCTTCAAGCTGCTTTATTGTAATCTGGGGACTTGCGCCCTGCCCGCTGGAAGCCCGTGCTGGGCTCCCACCGCAGTGCTCTGCGTCGCTCCCCAAGCCATCGCCAACATCGATCGATCGGCTCCTCGCTGCAACCAACGGCGTTAACTTTAGGGACCACATTTGTACTTGTTTTCTCACCGGGATCGGATCATTAATTGATCTTCTTCTTTGCCTCCCTTCTCTCTTGTGTGTATCTCAATCCTCTTCTTGCGGCTGCTTCACCTCCCTCCCTGCCCCCTTCCCATTTGGAGAACAGAAGCCAATCAGACGTGCGGTGTAGGCAGCATTCAGGAGGTTTCCTGCTCTGATATTTTAAAGAATGTGATGTACAAACGCATCCTTTAAATGATACCTCCATGTTGCATCGGTTATAAAAATATACCCGTCGGAGTCAGATTAACCATCATATTTTATCTTTCAGAAAGCAATTTAACAATGATCTTAGGGCATGGTACTTAAGCAGCAGATACAGCTTGTGGATCACAGCTCCTGAGCTGTGTTGTGGGTGGCTATTTTCTGGACAGTTTGGGAGCCGTGGTCAGGCGGGGGGGGGGGGATAAATTGACCCTATCCGTCTGCTTAACAGACATATTAACATGTATGTTAGGATCAGAATATTCTTATTTGCTGTTTTTCTGTAGCTTTTATTGTAGAAGCATTTCTGTTTTAGGGAGTGAGTTGTTTTCCTTTGAAATGCAGTTATGTACATTTGCATACACATTTATATGGGCTAATTAAAAACTTACTGTCAGAGTTGCTTTTCTGCTAACGATCACTGTACAGCAAAATGGTTGTTGCTTTTTGGCAATGTCTGCTTTGATGCAGAAATCTGAACTTTTTAAGAAATCACTTGGTCAAATCTTTGCGATGTATGTTTTCAATGAATAATCAATTTTGCAACAAAAGATTTAAACAAAAAAGGGTGTTCACTGAAGTTTTTCTGCAGGAAAAAATCGATAGCATGTATTATTAAATCTAAAGAGTCTCATGTCCTGAGTTTTATCGTGCCACATCTTATAATAACCCTTCAGAAGCTTGAAATGGGATTTTTTTTTTCATTGAACAAAACGTTGCATTCCCCCTGCCACATTTATTGCAGGCAGCATATTGAAAGGTGCCTGCACCCAGCAGTTCGGGCCTGGAGGGCTGCTCTCATCAGTCTCCGTCAGTGACATGAGTTATTTCATAAGCCATGGAAGTAATTATTTCAAAAGTGGATGTGCAGGGGATGACAGCAACAGCAGAGGTGTGAGCACCAGCCAAGGGGGCAGCATGCTTTCTCAGTGGCCTACAAGGATTTCCAGTGCCACCAGCAAGGAGACGAGGAGAAAAATCCCATCGCTCCGCTTCCTTTGAGTTGCTGGAGTTGCCAGAAGTGGGACTCACAGGCCAGTGCCCCAAAGCATTGCTTTGGCCGCCAGGCAGGGTGGGGATAAAGCAGTCGTGCTTCAGTCGTGTTTTCATTCCCCGTGGCCAAGTTCCAGTATCCAAAATGGGATTATTAGAACTGAAATGCAGTTGGGTCTTGCCTCTGCTGACCTTCAGCAGCTGCTGAGCTGTTGAGCTCTGGGGTACTGAAGTGTTGGTCTGATACTCCTGTCCTGAGCCCATCCAAAGCAGAGACTGCCAACTGACGTACCCAGACGTGGAGATGTTGTGACGAGCCAAAGGGAACCTTTCCCCCAGCACATACAAATAAGTTTTGCAACGCAAAAACAAGCAGCGATGCAGACAATGTACTCTTTTTTTTCCTCTTTGCTTTAGGAGAACTGGAAGAGGCAAGGAAGGAGTGGCTCTTTATCCCACCAAGGGTGTTCTCCATGATTCCTGCTGGGACCACTCCTGTATGTTCTTTAGGTAGCAGCTCTTTTGATTTTCTGGCCGCCTTGCAAGTCACACTGAGGTGCCTGGAGAAGGATTTGGTGATTGCTTATGAAATCCATTCACCCTTGAGGATCTGCTCTTTCCACTTTGATAAACTTTTAAGTCTTGCTTTCTAATAATACTGAGGGACTGTTTTGTGGGCCTGCCTTTATGAAGGACTTGTGATTGATGTTCATCTGTGCTTGCAGTAGACCAGTAACCTCATTTTATTTTTGACAGAACATCAGGACAAGCACTCTGTATCCTTCTCCCTTCTTGGTTACTTCTAAATGAAAGAGAAAGTAAAGCGGCTATTATCTGTCCAGGTTTGTCAGTTTGGCTCACTTGTACTCTCTCACCATATCACTAAACTTCTGACACTGTTTCTGTCCAGCATGGCACACAGGCACGTGTTTAAAGGACACGATCAGCTTATTTTTGATATTGCTCTGTTATCTTGTTTTTATTCTCGGTTCTGTACACTCGTGCCTGGGATGTTTGGAAGTAACTGCTGTAACTTCGTGTGGGAGTAGGTTGCTTAGATATTACCTCACAGTCAATGTAAATTTAGAGCAGATAAGGCTTGGACCCCAAATGCCTTTTTTAACCCATTGCTGTCTTTTTCCAATTCCATTCCTGCTGCCCTCTCTGATCTGTTTCTAGCAGTTTTGAGATAAACATGACTCCTGTTTTATGCTTCAACTGACCTCACCTGTAACACCACGGCAGTTTGTAGACGGCCAACAGAGAGATCTTGCACTTACGCAGATGCATATATGTCCCTCAACACGTCTCCACCACTGGTGAAGGATTTGTTGGTATAAGAAATCCTGGAGGAAAATGCCCACAATGATGAATTCACAGAAAATACAGAAAATACTATACCCAGATAGCCAGGTGATATCATTCACCAAACTGTGACACTGTTCTCAGAGAGGAAATGTAATTTCCCTTAAAAAATCCATTTTCTTTCCTTAGGAAAAAGGACATTCAGAGCACCTTTACTGAAGGAGAGAAAGTAGAAGAGCCTTTGTGCATGCCCTGCTTCTTGTACTCTTAAGCTGATTCTAAACACAGGTTTGGTTATTTCTTATATCTATATCTATATTTTCTCTCTGCTTTCTTGCTTTGAAATGTCTGTTTGAGTTCTCAATGAAGAACAGCTGAGAGATCAGGAAAATGGCTTAAGAATTCAGCAGGCTGTAAGCTATTTGGATTTAAAACAATGCCTGGGAGAGAGCTTTTTACACTGCCTTGCTAAGCAATCCTCCTTCTGTCACCGACTGAGGTTGCCATCCTTTGTTCGTCATGTCGCCTTCCCTCTAACTCTCCAGTGAGCTGTGGAGCCTTCAAGGGAAGGAAAAGAAGGATGAACGAGGCTTCTTTCTTGTTTCTTTTTCAAATCCCCCAAGGTCCTTCTTAAAAAAAGAAACAGAACAACACAAACCTCGTGGGCCATATGCCGTTGTTTTAGTTGTGCTTCTTGGCTTTGTTTCTTCATAATTTCCTCCTCCTCTCCCCTTCACAGGGCACTGTTAGGCACTCAGGGAGAGCTGTGCCAAGGCAGATGAGCATCCCCAGTCTCGGCCACAACACTTGTAGCATCAGAACCCGCTCGCTTGACTACATCCAGAATCATCTCCAGCACACGCAGAGGCTTCTTCCTTCTCCCTCCCAGGCTCTGCAAAGGCAAAGCAGTTGCTGACGTGCTGGGCTGTGATACAGCAAGCTGGGTGCCCTCGCGGCACGGGCGGGCAGGCGGTGGCAGGAGGGCCCCATCACGCTCGGGTTCCTGCTTGTTCCCCCTGCAGATGCAGAGACAGGCGGGAGGGAGCACGGGGTGCCCCATGGCGCAGGCAGTGGCTCGTCTTTTTGCCGTTGGTTTGCAGCAAACCGAGGAGGGAGCTATGTCAAACACACAGCACTCCCAGACAGCTCAGCACCACGCACACCGGGAGCAGGTGAGGCAGCCAAGGGGCTTGGACAACTTTTTGTCACGAAGCCCTGATCCAGGGGCACTGGGAGCAGGACCCTTAGCTGCAGCTCACCCTTTGCCTCCTGCTCCTGCGTGGCTTTGCCTGCAAGGAGAGTGCCCTCAGGACACGCAGGCACCACTTCAGGAGTGTTTCTAAAGCCGTTTTTGTTCAGAAATTCCTGTTGTTGTTGTTTTTGCTGACCTAAGCGGGCTGTATCTTTTCCAAACATTTCTGACGTTTCTCACAGAGTAATCTATTAATGTCGCAGACAAGGATTCTGCTGACTTCAGTTTGGCTTCTGTTTCCCATTGGGCAGGCTCGTCTCTTTATGGGGGAATGCCTGAAGCCAAAAAGAGAGGAAAAAAAACCAGCCCCTGAGCTAACTGAAAACAGGCCCAAAGGGAAGCGCTTTCCAGCCACATTGCCTCTCGCTGACTGGCTTCTGTTCTGTGCTTGGGGACGTGCCAGACTTCAGTGCCTCCATGCTTTTGATTCCTGTTTATCCCCAGCAACATGATTGTCTATAATTATATATAATCTCTCCCTTGTTTACTCTTCTTCCTCCAGGTCTGAACACAGCTCGATGGCAGTTCTCTGCTCGGCCTGCCAAGGCTCCGGCTCCAAACTGCTTCTCGGCATCCTCCACCTTCTTTTTGAAAAGTAACAAAGACATCTGATTTCCTCCCACCCCTTCTCCGTGCGCCCCTCTGCTCCCTCCCTCCCCCTCCCTGGCACTGGGGTTATTTATACAGAATGTGGAAACAATTTGCAGGAAAGCGAACAATGTAACCCGGAGTGAGGGAAGGGAGACAAGTTTATTGTGTACACTGAGGGGCCTAGAAGCGAGGCACTGTGCTTTTGGGGTGAGAGGGAGCGGACTGTTTTCCTTTCTTTCTGCTCCCCTCTTTCAGCGTCTCACTGCGTCACTTTGTCTTGCCAGAGCCAGGTCCAAACCAGAGCAACCAGATCTGACTGCGTGATTTGGAGGAAGTTCAGGTTGGATCCCCTCCCTGCACCAGAGCTTGTGCTTAATCCTCTCGGAGGTTTTGCTCTCGGATCATTTCTGCTCCCGGGTTAGCATTAATGAAGAGCATGTGTGCTGAGAGGTCCTGATCCAGGCCCTGAGCGCTACAGCACTGCTGCAGGCACTGTTTTATGCTGGGGTGTTGCACCTAGCTGTTCAGAGGAGTGGTTAGGCTGAATGAGAAGATTCCCCAAGAGTGAACAAGGCAGAAGCTTTGTGCAGTGTGATTTCGCTCCTCCTCCCCTCGCCCACTAAGGGTGAAGTTTCCAGAGCAGCCCAGCACCTTGTTAGCACAGATGTGAAAGCATCTTTGTAAATCTAGCAGTTTGCTTTGGTGCCCACCACAGAGCTGAGCTCTGCTGGAACTTGGGAACAAAGCACGTGCGCTTCTCAGAGGTGCGGGTGCCCTTTGTCCATGGGTGTAAGCTGAGCCAGCATTTCATCCAGTAGCCTTGAGCAGCTCTGAGGTTTTCAGATCTCCCTCTGCACGGGGCCCAGTTACCATAAAGTGCTTAGAAAGAGGTAATCCAAGCCCACTCATCTGTTGAAAAGGGCACGCTAGTGTTGCAGAGGGAAGGAGATGTTCTCCACAGGTTGCACATCTGAGCAGAGCAGCTGCCTTGGCAAGCTCCTCCCTTCCCGGGAGCTCACAGCTTCTTTTCTCAATAGCCTCAAGACTTGGGACGTGATCTGTGCAAGTCGTGCTGAGCTGAGCTGGTGGGGCAGAGTCAGGAAGCTGCCAACTGGGGCATCGTGTTCCTCCCTAAACCAGGCAAATTTCTGACCCTGAACTGGTGGAGTTTGGTGACCCGACAGCATAGGAGGGAGCCATGCACAGAGGGACAATAGAAGGAACCTGCAGTGGGTTCTTCCTCCGTGAGATCTCACCCTCTCCACCTCCAGTATTTCCTTCTCCTTCTCAGTCTTTGTCCATACACAGTGTGAACTTCCAGTATGTGTGTGTCCTGTAAAATTCGCATCTGCTCTGCCACACAGAGTGGCAAATGTCTCTGTGGGCAAGCTGACCCTTCTAAAACTAGGGACACAGCATGGATACCATCCCAAATGCTGTAGTTGATCCCTTCCTTTAGCCAGTCCTTGGCCCAAATTAGCAAATTTTGGTGAAAAACAGCACAAGGCAAGAGTGAGGTTATTCTGGTCACCTTTGTTTTCTGATGTGACCTCATCAGGGGCAGTTCAGCTCCTCTCTTTGGGGTCTGCTAGTTTTCTTTAGCTCCCAGAAGGGCCAGAAGCAGCAACGGTTTCTGTTTTCTCTTCCAAGCCAGGCACCAACATTGTGAAGCCCACATCTGGGAGCAAAGAGTGACTGCCACCTTCTGCTGCTCCCCATCGGCCAAGGCAGTGCCCAGACATCACAGTGCAGCCCCTCTCCACCATGCGAGCCAGGCGCAGAGGCTGTGGCACAAAGAAACACGGGGTTTGGAGGCATTCACTCTATCTGCACCCGCCTCTGTTAGCACCGCGTGCTCCCCAACCCGTCTGCCTCCCATCCATGCAGCTGCCTCTCACAGAGCATGTGGATGTCTGCAGCAGCCTGCCCAGGCTTGTCGCACGGTGTGCTTAGCTGACTAGCAGCGTGCTGGGCTATGGAGAGCATTTCAGTGCCTTAAGACTCTGAAGAGCCCCCTCTGGTCCCTCCTGCAGCTGTGCTTAGCTCAGGCTCTTAGGAAAGCAGCTCTGTTTTTTAGGGTTGTCTCTGGGCGCTCCACTGAAGGCGGTATGGGCAGACAGGTTTCCAGTCTCTTTGACTCCCAAGGTCCCCCTTTTATCCCTGGAAATGTGGCCTTGAGTTAAACTGCATGGAGAACTGTGAACTAAGCAGCTCACAGCAGCTGTACAGGTTTGGGCAAAGCAGAGTCTTGTACCTCTACCTTGAGAGACTTGAAAATGCAGAGAGCAGCAGTGTAAGTTCAGGAGAACAGTCACTGGAGCACATGTGTTTTTCCCTTTCTGGTTTGATTCTAAATGTTTAAATTCTCGTAATTTGGGTCTCTCCTTGGAACGATTGTGGTGCTGAAGCCATCCTTAGCTTTTTGGAATTTCCTTTGTCATCTTGTTCTTGTTTATATTATTTTTAGGACTATTTAGAGGAAAACATATTTGTATTCTTCATTTCATGCTGCTTGCTCACCACCTGAAATCCTCATCTGCTCTTTGCAGTTCCCAACACAACTGTGAGCAATATCCCGAACAGAGCATTCCAACTTCAGGTGGAGAAAAGCAACAGAAGCAGATGGGCTTGTAAACAGCAGAGAGCCGGCTGTCCCACAGAGGTCCTTGCAGAGCAGAGAGGAGCAGAAGGGTTAGTAAACACTGAGCAACTTTCATTTTCTGGGCAATGTCAATAGCTGAAATGTGATAATCTGGGGAGGGGAGGACAGCATAGGAACAGCAACTATCATATTTTGGCACAGTCAGCTATTCCCAGCAGAAGCTGTTCATGTCAGAACTTGTAGCAAACTGGAGAATATGGGAAAGGTGGGGGGGGGGGGTATGTTTTCCAGCATCAAGGAATTTGTGGGTGAAGGAAACAAGATTTCTATCAGCCCTTTTACACTAGCATTTTTATCTTGGTTTCTAAAGAAATATCCTACTGTTACGCTGTCATTCTTCCCTTCCCTTGAATTACTTTTGAAAGTGTCAGTCAATCAGAGTGATACGAAATTCCCACGAGTTACCTGAAGGTTTGCAGCTGAGTGGAGGGAAAAAAAAACAAATTGCCATCCCCACTAGTGGAAGAAGCCCCACATCCGCTGGGAGAAGCAGCAGCAGCCAGCTGGCCAGGCAGCACACGTGTTGCTCCGACCCAGCATGTGCTGCCAGTTGTCCAGCCAAGCACATGGAAGTGAGCTGGAAGCGAGCTGGAACGCTGTGGGGAAGGGCAGGGGGGAAGATGATCTGTGGGATCTGGTTCCCTAATAACCGGGCTTGGGTATTTCTGCTTCTCAGGGATCCGCGTGTGGCTGCACATATTCCATTAGCGGAGTGCCGGTGAAGAGAAGCAGGGTGCATCAGCCCCGTGCGGAGGTGTGGGGAGCAGCTCTGTCGGTCCTGCTGCCTCTGCTTTCGCAGGTGCGCCACAGGGACGGTCACAGGGGAGCTGGGAAGAAAAGCCCGGCGCTGACACAGCCTGTCAGGGCCTCCAGCCCAGGTGATGACAAACCTCCGAGTGCTTCTAGCTGCCCCTGAGAAGCAGCACATGAACTGTTTCCTGAAGGAATACAGATCCCTGGCTGCATAAAGGCTGGTTTTCCTTGTCCTTCGCTCACCCTGTGTGTAATAGAGCGTAGGAGTGATGCAATCAGGCATACTTCTTCCCTGTTAGAGGGCTGGGGACTCCTTCTGTCTTTACTTTTCTTTCATGCTTGGGCAGGACCCTCTTTCCTGTCATTTCTGGCTGCTCTTTGCTTACCGATGAACCCTGGGGGGTTCGGTTGCTTAGTTTAGAGCCAGGAAATGAATGAAGAAGGGCAGGAGAAGAAAGAAAACAGAATAAGGAGGCTTACTTCCATAGTTTATTGGGCCCAGAGAGATTTCTGTAAACCACATGGTATCAGGTGTAAAAGAAATGAAAGATGATAACCAACGCGGAAGAATGGAGCAGCCCAAACCTCCCACAGCCCGGTGAGTCTGCAGAAATGTTGGCAAGGCTTAAACAGCAATTTACTGTAGCTGCAGGCAAAGAGCATCCCCTCCACCTTGTTCGTGTCAAGAAGAGGTCCTGATTCATGGGATCTGTTTTTATTTCCTCTGACAGGGAGACTACTGTGGATCCTGAGGAGTCTAGCAGTCACCAAGATAAGAGACTTGTGAAAGATGGTTCCAGGTGAGGATTTTAGAGAGATCTGTGTTTGATTTAAGGTTGAAGAGTTGATATTTCTATTGTTGGTGGGGATTGGGAGGGGAGATTACCAAGTCCCCAAGTCTTAATGTAAAATGCTTAGAATCTGGAACAGATTGCCAAAAAGACACTTAGGGATGACTAAATGCACAAAGCAACTTGAATACCCCTACCACCAGATATCATCCAGTCCAGGATAAAACCTCTGAAATGGGCAGCACTTATATAAAGTACATATGTCTGGGGACTCAAAATACAAGAAAACGGTATCTGAGGAGGAGGAGATAACACTTTCTTCTCTGTTTCCTAGGAAGGAAAGAGAAAATGCCAAGTTACTTTTTTTTTTTTTTTTTTTTTTTTTTACTGACAATGGACAGGAATGGACTGCTCAGGATTTTTTTTCTGAGCTGGACAAGAACCACTGCAGGTTAAGATGATCCCCGTAACCCGACACAGTGGGCTCACTTCATCCTGCCACAAGTGGTTCTGGCATTTCTAGCGAGATTTGCAATTCTAAGAAGTAACCTCAGAGGTTAATTGAAGTCTGAAAATAAGTTTGTTTGGTAGATAGGCTAGAGGAGTTTAATTACATGTTTAGATCTGTGTTACTTTAACCATAAATTTTACCTGGGAAAGGAAACTGTGGTATTGGGAACAACAGCTTCAAGCAGTTTGTATTTGGAGATGGAAAATCATGGGGACTGGCAGATGGAAATGAGCTCTGAATTAAAGGAATCTCTTTGTTTGTTTTGGGCCCAAAATAACTGGACTATGTGTAAGGCCTGCTTTTCTGAGGATGGGTGCTCAGCAGTTTGGTGACAGGCTGTCAGAAGGAAACTATCTGAAATGCAGGCAATACACGTCTGGATTCTTTTTTGCCTTCTTTCTCTTTTCTGCCTGGTATGTCATATTCTCCATGCAGTTTTCCAGATCAGAGTTACTCTTCCACTTGTTTCCCTTTGCCTCCTGCTGAGTCAGTTCCTTTATTTTCTACCATTATTTGTACTGTAGTCACTCCCAGAATCTGGGCAATCTTCCTCAGAAGTCTCCTTGTCTCCCAAGCTCACCGCCAACTCTCCCACTAAAGCTTTTCTTTCTTTGTTTTGCAGAAGAAGAAAAGGCCAGGAAAGTGTGCCGTGACATCCATTCAGGTGCCATTGCCCTGTATTCTTTACAAACTCGATACAAACGTATAGTCTAGTCACTGAGAAGTGCTACAGTGAGACGTGTAAAGGCTGAATTGGTTTTAGCACATGAAAGGGAAGCAAGTGCTGTGGCCTGGTATCAGGCACTGAGTTCTGGTTTTGGTTTGGACACTGACTCACTCCCTGAGCTCGGGGAAATCGTTTCCCTTCTCTGTGCACCTGTTTCCACTCCCCACCTCTAATTGTCTGTCTGGTTAGGCTGTGAGCTCTTCAGGACACAGCCCATCTCTCGCTATGTGCATGCACAACGCCTTGGCACAACGGAGCCTTGTCTTGGTTGGGGCCTTAGGTGTTAAAGTAATACAAACAAGAATAAAAGGTATGCCCAGACGGCACGGCAAGCTTCCCAGACATGCTGCCCTGCAAGCATGTCTGAAACCCGATGTGCTGGGAGCTGTCTCTGTTCCCAGCCCTCGGCTTCTCTCAGCCAGCCAACAAGGCATTAACCAGTTCCAGTTGCAATGGGGAGGTGAACAGGCATGGTCCCAGTTCTCCTGGGAGCCAGGGTGAAATCACTAAGCCCATTTTGCAAACTCAAGCAGCGCCCGATAGGAACCCGCATCCCGTGCAGCCACGGACCTGCCTGGAGCTTCGCCACCTCCCTGCAGGTGAAAAGCTCCGCAAGCCAGCCTGAGCTCATCTCGCCCCATTCGCAGCCCGAGTCAACTCCAATTTGCCAGCGGAGAAGTGAGCAGGAACATTTTCTCCTTTCCTTCCTCGTCTGAGGAGCTGCGTGCGTGCTCAGGCTTTTCTTCTTGCCTTTCTGCTTCTGCATAGCCCCTTCCTCCAGTGGCTTGTTCATTCCCAGTGCTCCACCCCATCTTTTGCTTTCCTCCCTGGTTTGAGACAGCATCTCGCTGGTCCTGCCTCACACTCGGTGAAGGGGTATTAGATGGATTCCCCACAGAGTATAAATTGAATGGAGAGAAGTGGCTGGTTTCCCAGCAATAATTTATCTGATTAAAAAAATACTCCCCGAACTCCCCCCTCCTCTGCCGGCCCTACACCCCCTCCAAAAAGAAGACTGGCACTCGGGCTAGTGTTACAGCTGCATTATTCAAATCGCTGGAAGGGGGATTTAGATGGGAAAATGACTGTCAAAAGATGGCTCTCTGGGGAAAAAAGCGGGAGCTCTGAAATTTGGATCATGGGTTGGTGTATGGAGGAGGCAGAGAGAGTAAATAATTCTGAGTCAAGTACCTCTGTGCTTTATAGCTGTGCCCTCATCTAACAAATATTTTACAGATAGGCAGAGAGGCATCTGCTCACACACGTGTCCCTGCACACACCTCTCATAGAAGAAGCCATCAGCAGCAACTCCGGGGCAAAGCAAGCTGCTCCTCCTGGTCCATTTTTTGCCTTGATTCAGGGCTCATTCCAAATAAAAGAAGAAATCCACTTCACAAAATGTGTGTCTTCTTGTTTGTTACCTGTGCAGGTTTTATTCCTTTCAAATCAGCGTTATCCAAGGCTGGTAATTTTTGCCTCCTGCCGAAGCCAGCGTTCCTTTCCTCACATAGGTGGTTGTAACTGGGGAGCAGAGGAGTCACTCTGCCACCCCTTTTCAGCACAGAACCGCAGTGTAGGTGACCTGAACTACGTCTTCCCGGCCTGTCTGCATTTCGCTGTTGCCTTTTTCTTTGAGGGAGAGAGGCAGGTATTTTACATTTCATACTGCTTCCACAGTACGGAGTGATTTATAACAGGAGCTACCTTATTAATGTCAAGGGCAGAATTGCTACCGACATTCAAGCTGCAAGAGCGTATGAAAATCATTTAGTTAGCTGTGGCACGATCCCAGCACCAAGGGCTGTTAGCTGATGTACATTCCTCTCTGTGCTCGCGGCCTCGGCCGAGCCTGCCTGATGGTTTCAGGGCAGTGGGTGAAACATGAACGGGCCCATTCTGAGCTGCAGCTTTGCAACCACGGAGCAACCTTAAGCCAGTCACCAGGGCTCAGGTTTCCTTGATTTTTGACAGGAGTACTACTCAGACAAAACCTCTCTGCTCCTTCTGGAGGATTTACACTGCCACAAGTCTTCATTTTTTCCAGATGTTTTACCTAATAAATCAAGGAGTCTCATCAGAGGATTCGAATCCAAAAGCTGTTACCATGACTTCAAAGGCACAGACTGGAGTGGAAAGAAGCAGTGCAGACATTTTATACCAGGCTGTAGTCACCGATCATGAATATACACTTTGGTTCCAGGATTCTTCTATGGATACCAAAACTCCACTGTGATTAAATATAATGGTACTGCTCTCCTTCAGCCAGCCTTTGCTGAAAAGGAATTCAATTGAGGCACCCGCAGGCTGCGTGGCTGGCAGAAGTGGTGCGCAGTGACACAGGGTGCGGCTGGTCCAGGTGAGCTCTGCCAGCCCCCATCCAAGATGAGGGACAGTTCACTCGTGTTTGAACTCTCTCTGGCCTCTCAGGTCAATATATGGCTGCGTGTTTTCTGTCAATGCTAGTTTAAACTATTTTCATGTAAAGGGTTCAGACTTCATATTCTTCAGATGTTTGGGAGAGAAGAAGATAAAAAGATTGCATGGCTGCAAAATACGATTGTGATTATTCAGGCCAGTTTTTTCTTGATCGAGAATGTAACTTTTTTTTTTTTAATATAGCAAACCCTTCCTTTTTACAATGGTGTCTTTTTACATGGTGTCATTTTCTTTCACTGTTACATTTCTAAAGATAAATGCTCCAGCATTTGAGAAACTGTAGCATTTGTGTTTCTAATTACTTGATTGCATAGTGTACTGCAGGATAGTGTAACGGAGAAAAGCAGCTGAAAACAGAAGGAATGTTCCTGCAGTAGGTCAGCTGAAGACCTAAGAGACTGCAGTTTGGTTCCCTGCTTTCTCAGAGAGCTCTGGCATAACTCCAGCGGGTACTTGCTGCAGGTGACGTGAGCAGAGCACTTGGGTTGTGGTACCTGAGGATTCTGTTACTTGAATAAGTTGTCACCAAGGGGCTACACTAATCCCTGTCTTGTGCTGGTAGTGTGTTAAAAGCATGCAGAGGGCTCTTAGTGCAAAGCAGATGTGTGGTAAACTGCTTGTGGGTCAAATCTCTGAGGGAATCAGGGACTGTAGTACCTAGAGTGCTATGAAAAGACTGTGCAGCCCCCAGTAAACACTATAATTATGTAAAACTGACTTGGGACCTGAATTTACTCCAATTAGACCTTCTTTTATGTGTCCCAGGCAGCAGTGAGCAAGAGGGCGTTTGGTCGTTCAATATCCTTAAACCAGATCTTTAAAAAATCCCCTGTGGTTGCCCAGCAGGTTTTCATAGAGGATGTTTCAGTGAAGGGGACGTTCTGCTGCATTCTGGTGGAAGGCTGTCAGAGCACGCAGAGCCAGGTATGTATCTCCTAAAAGCAAGTTCAGACTAAAAAAAACAAACCAAAACAAAACAAAAAACACAACTCATCTAAATATTAATAATAAAATTACATTTATCATGATACAGTTTGTTCCTGCCACAGACTTCAGAAAAATTGCTGCTTATCTTCCCTCCCCCAGGATGCTAAAGCCCAGCACCACAAACTGACATGACTGCCTGGGATTGGTGACATCTAGAGTGATACGTGTTGGATCATCAGAAGAGAGTGGGAGCAGCACAGCTTGGCTTCGGGAACCTAAAAATAGGTACTATCATTTCTGAGCTGAAGCCTCCCTCCTCTTTCCCCACCCAGCCCTGCCTGTTTGGCACATGCAACACATAATCGCAGTGTTCACTGTGTACCAAAGAAAAGCCACATTCCTAAAGCAAGCAGTGCGTTAAGTAGTGGACACACTTTGGTGGCAGGGTATGTTACAGCATGGCTCCTAAGTTAGTATCAGTGACAATGGTTTGCAGATTTTCTGTTGGCAATGGGTCTAGGAAAGTATACAGCTCATCTGCTGCATTTCCATGTGGAAAAGCATCAGCAATGTTCAGAGACGCGCCATAAAATAGGGAGCTTGAATTCCTTTCACTGGACAGCTGCTCGGATACTTGTGATTGAGTGATTGAGTGATGAATATAGCACATTTGATTTTCCTCTGGATCTTTTCTCTCTTTATTGTGCAGCTCTGTGAATCTCAGTCGTGCTTTCACCTTTTTTTTTTTAAAGTCTACTCTCTGGAGTAGGTATTTGTCAGCTTCTGCCAAACCCCAATAAGCTTTTTCATTTCAAAAAAAAACAGTTATTCAGGAAGGGTGAAGTTTGATTCACAAAGATAGCTCTCTTTGAAGATGTCTGCTCCTTTGGTAGTGACTGATTTAAATGGGTTCCATTTCAGTATGCCTGTTATGCTGTTCTCAAGGCCACACAAAGGAGGAGGAATGGTGTGAGGCCATATAAATCAGGGTTTGTTATAGTGAAGTCAAACACAACTGCACCATGGGGTGTTAATAGTGAGCAGGCAAGAAGTCAAAAGCAAGTCAGAACCAACTAACAAAAGCCACAAAGCTAATCTGTCTGGTTCTTGATGCTTCCCAAAAGTGCAGCGTCTGCATGCTCACGTTCTGTTCTAGAAGGAGCTTGGGGTGTTAGACTGATCCATATCACCTTTTCAAAGTGCTCCAGTAATTGGATGAGTATGTTTGGTGTAACATCTTTGGCTCTCAATTTCTCCCATCAGGGAAGATCTAAAAATGAAGCTACGTGAGCACATCGCTAGGCCAAGTCTTCTCATACTTACTAGCACCAGGCTCACTCCACTGAATGAGCTCAGCTGAAACGGTGGTGAGGACGAGCATGCTGCTGGACACATGGTAAGGGACCTGCTGGACTGCACTTCCTTTGAATAGTGCATCGTTGTGTGGAGGAAGAAATCTGCCAGTCTTTGTGCATGCAAATAAGAGTTTCCTCCTTTCCAAGCAGTGCTTTGTGGGCAGAGTGGAGGGCAGCCAAGAAAATTTAACTAGATGGAGAGGTATAAAAAACCTTCTAGTGCACAGCTGAAGTGAAGGCTCTCGAGCAGTGTTTCCTGTATGCTTGAGGACAGAGATATCACACGCACCAGCCCCTTTCTTTAGAAAGCTTTGTCTTTGACACGGCTGCTGCCATAGGCCCAGTGTTGCATCCCATAGTCAGGTCCTCACGGAATGGGATTTCTGCCCTGGGCCTTATTCTCCAGAGCAATGGTCCTGGTGACCTCTCCTTACATGCAGATCATTTATGTGTAGGTTCATTGTGGGTTAAATCCTGAGGCTTTTACTCCACTGAGTTCCTCTTGAAGCCCATGAGAACTGCTGGAATAAGAAGTGGATGAAGATCTTGGTGCACAGCCTTTGGCGAAAGTGCCAGTGCATGTGTGTTTCCCTCTTCCTCAGTCCCATAGTATAGGAGCACTTCGGGTATTTGGAAGTCTCCCTTCACTCTTTCCTTCACCTGCTCTTGCTAAGACTCAGGGCTGCGTGCTGGACCACGAAGCTGGAAGGCAGGTGTGGAGCTCGCTTGGCACCGCCACACATGGAGCTTATGTGGGGGCACATCTTTCTCTTCCAGAACGGCTGTGCCATCTCTGCAGCGTCCCAAATACCTCATAGCCCAGAAGAGAAACTGTGCCCCAACCTCCTGAAAAGTACTGAGCTGTCAAGCCAAAAAGGAGCTGTTAGTGCTTTAAAATGGGCCACGAGGCTTCCTTCTTACAGACCGAATTCAAGACAGTGGAAAGTTTGAGGGATTGAATGTAGCTTGTGGGCCGGGATCGTGTATGATCGCATGAGTCCATTGGACAGACTGCAGACACGTGCGTGCACATGTGCCTGCAAGCACATACCACTGTGGTTTCTGTATTAGTTTTTGTTATTTCTCAATATTCCCTTTAATATTTAATGTATTTATACTGGTTGCTGGCAATTACAGCAGTGAGAGTGCTGACTCTGGTGTCCCTCTGGGACATGACATTGGCTTGGGACAGCACAATGCTTTCCTGTGGGTCTGCGAAAAATGTTCTGTCCTCTACCCACCAACCCCAAGAACATTCCTGGCTCCTCTGATAACGTCCTTAACTGCAGCACGGACATAAAGAATTTCATGTAGAGGAGCGACCAGACACTTCCAGACTTTCTTTATTTTCCAGGAGTTCTGGGTCTTTAGAGCCTATTTGTTGTAGCTCTTCCCAGCAAGAAGGACTTCAGCTGTCTCAGTCCAGTACCTACAGTGTCTCTCCATTCCACAGATCATGTTTTTGGAAAAATTTGCATTTGGCAAGACTAGCAAGGAGGGAATGAGAGTGCAGACCAGGACAGTCTGGCATAACTGTTGTGCCCTGACACAGTTCTTCTGGAAGACAGAAACTGAAACAGGAAAGGGAGAGTCCTGGTAGGGAGCAAGAGCTGGGTGAAGTCCAGGAAGGAACAACATAGGGTGCTGCAGGTCACAGCTGAGCGGAGCTGACAGATCTGGCAAGGGTGACACAGGAACGTGCTTTGGCTGAGGTGCAAGGGTGCAGTTTTGATCCATGGAGGTGGTGCGTTGGTGACTGCAATGGCCGTGGGGGAACGATGGGTCAGGAAGGGCTGAAGTCCTTCAGCTGGAGAGTGCCAGGTATTGGCCAGCGGTGTTCACGTCTCCCTTTAAAATCAGGTCAAGCAGAGTCCAGATTTCTCCTGCTAAGCAGAACAGCTGTATTTAGGAAGCTGCGGCTCTCACACAGCCAGTCTGTCTGTGGGAGCTGGGAGCGCTGGAGGGCAGAGGAGGGGACGCACTCAGACACAATCTGTGTGCACACAGGTACCCTCCAGCTTGCTGCACAAAGCTGGATTTTGCCTTTGTGAACATTTGCCAATTATAACATATCATGTGCGTCAATAGTGCCTCTAACTTGCCTTAATACCTTTTTATGAGAATAAAATTTGTTCTTATATGGTGCTTTTCATGCTTGAGGCAGTTCAAAGCGCTTCGCTAAGCACAGTAATGAGTTAGATCTGGGGAGCGCAGTGATTGTGTAGGCAAATACAGGGACTATTATGTGCTCTGCAATAATTCACAGAGCCGCCTATGCTAGAAACTGTTTTATTTATTGAAGGGAGGAATGTTGGCTGGATCTCGTGGTTGTCCTCTGGAAGATTTTAATGATCTTTAGCTTCCATACAGAAAGGCACCTCTGAGAAACTGGAGCCAAGAGACCTGGCTTGAGGAATGACACATCCAGCTATGCAGTGCTGCAGCTCCTGTGTCAGCTGAGGTGTGGGGCCCAAGTTCAGTTGCAGCCCTTGAACCTGAGATATACCTTTCTCAAGCATTATACATCTCTCTAAATCCTAGCAGTACCCTCAGGCTGTCTCTGTTACTTGATGTTCTCTTTTAGCTTACATTTAGTTATAAAATAAATGTTTTTTTTTGAGCAGGACCTTCCACCCCTAGGTCCTGAAGACGGATTGCTGAGTTTAACAAAGACCTTGTGAAACACCATAGAAGTATTGCAGTTCTCCACAGGAATAAAGGGAGATTTAAAGCTAGATCCAAACATCTGAAGTGAAATTTGCACAGAATTTAGGCACATAAGTCCAAAGTCATGATCCTGAAAAACCTGCTCTCAGCGCTGCATGCTACAGGGGCTGTCTATACATGGCAGACTCTTCATTTTCAGCATTTTAACTTCTTCCCCTGCACCAGACAGACCTTTCCTGCTGACTTACTGGCCGAACTGTTTCTAGGATTTCTCCCTAAAATGTTTGGGTCAAAATGAACTGGTCTGATGGAGGAGGGCAGTAGCTGCTTCCACTGTCCTGGCTGTTTGTGCTGGTAGTTGTTACAGGTCCAGGGGGCTCTGGATGTGTCTCGCAGGTACTGTTATATTTTTTCTGCACTGTATGGGTGATGATGCAGCACATGTTCTCAGTGCCCATGCTGCGGGAAGGACACCAGGTCTTCATGACTGCATTCTTCAGGGGAAGAGACGGCATGGGGTATGCAGGCTGCTCCCTCTGCTCCCTATCCCTGGAGAGGTTTGCCATAGGGTGGCTTGGAGGAGAGCTTTATCCCAGAAACCCTGTGCACGACTGCAGAAGACCACATGCAATCCAATCCTCAAAGTAAATTCATGTATTTTCACATTTTCTAGAAGAAAGCCCCAGGAACCCTACCTAGCACATTGCCCTGAGCTTTTGTGGGCATATGCTGATGGCTGGGGAGCCCTTTCTGCTAGGTAGGCCTTGATGTTGGAAAATGTGCATTACCCGCTTCTGCAGTGTTTCTCCAAAGGGAGCCAGCTTTTTCTTACTGCTGTATGATTACAGAAGCCTAATTAAGAGAGCAAGTGGAGTCAAACAGGAAGATGCTTCCCTCTAGGTGCTGTTTCAGCATACACATCTTCAGAGGCTCATTGCTTACACAGCGAACTGGCCTGTGCAGCTTCGTGCTTTTGGGCTGTTTGAGTGTATTCAGCCTACCAGAGCGTTTGCCATCATGGTGTTTGGTGTCTCCTTTGTACACTGCCTCAGTATTACACAGCAGAACAGTTTAAGACAGTTTCTTCAGCCTTTGTGATACCAGGAAGCATCCTGTGTTCAAGGACAGCCTTGAGACTCCTCCTGAAGCTCCTATGAGGCCACTTACGCTGTACCTCCTGTGAACAAAGAGGATTTGCATGACTTTTCACATCTCCCGCCTGCCCAGTGATTTGTGGGTTAACTGTGAATAACAGTCATTACCTCTCTGGAGCTCAGGGCACCGAGGGCTTCAGACTGCACTGCAGACAGGGCAACCCTGCTGACATGAATAGAGCTGGTCTATTGGGAATGTAAACAGAGTCTGACTTATTATTGAATTAACTTCCTAGCAATCGTAGGGTTACGATAGAAAGGTATCACTTCAGGCTACTCTGGAATGGGACGGGGGTTAGTAGCTTGAATTGTCCAGAGCAAAACTACACCCGGCTCAGACTGTAAGTAAAGACTAATAATATCTCTAATTGAAACCAGACAAAACATTCGAGCAGTCAGCCTACAAGTGCTTCACAAAAAGTGGAAAGCAAATGCTTTTTGTATAAGCATTAATCTTTATGCCTCACTGGGGTCATAAGCACTAGTAAGAGTGCAAGGAGAGAATTCAGCTTGGTCAGCACTGATCTGTAAAGATCTATGTCCAGTTTTGCACTTAGTTCTGTTTATCTGGGGCTATTAATTAGCTGCTTTCAGTTTCCCTGTGAGGATCTGTATGTTAGATCTAGGGAATGCTCTTGCACATAAAGATCTGTCATTGGTTGCTTGGGCAGCTAAATTGGGTAGACAGTTAACTGCTCAAAGGTATCTTAACTTCGCATCCTTTTCTGCTAGGGCAGGAATACTGGGGATGACTTCAATCTTTTTGTAATCTCCTTGTACACATTGCTTTTCTAATTTCATGCCTAGGTATGGCATTTCCATTACAAAGGAGTTTTGTTGGTTGAGCTCTGCTGGTCTGGGTCTTTCAAAAGCTGATCAGAGCCTTTGGTCATGTGCTTCTACTCTTTTGCCGCAGAACAAAACATCATCTACACAGATCCTAGGCTATCAAAGCCCATGAAACAGTTCAAGTGCCAAACACAACCCAAATGGCTGCCTGAGAAAATTATGTCTCCCATAGGGGCTGTTGAATATGCACAAACGTATGCTCTGTTTTCCTAACGTGTCTGTCAGAACCCTGCTGATGCCTCCAGCAGAGAAAAATATTTGGCAGAGTCCATTTCCCCCCAAACTTTACTCCTTGCAGGAAACAGAAAATGATTTTTTTCCTATGTATTTATTTGTGCTTAACTGTAATCACAAAAGGTTATATTTTTCCCCTTTCTCTGGTGACCCACGAGTGTCCAGTTGCTGTCAGTTCTGCATTTCCTCTTATCTTTCACAGAGCTGTGAGCCTTTTCACCCTTTCCTCTAATGTCTGCTGTATTCCACATGAGAATTTTACATAGGATGTGAGCTTTATGATGGGTGGGCTCTGTTTAGGTTTATTCAGCATCCTGTGCAGGCTTCCCTGTTTAAAAAAAAACAAACTCACTATTGTTCAGGTGCTCTGATGAAGGTGTTTTTCTAATGTAAACAAGGCTTCTCAACACAGCTATATAGGCTAATTTTTCAGGCTATCTCTTTTGGTGTCTGTTGGTTCCCCATACATTTAACATTGGATTCATTTAGTTAAAAGATCTCCTCTGTAAGTGCTGACTTTGAGCAGTTTCACTCACTTCTGACCATTTTCAGGAGTCTGCTTGTAGCTTTTGTTTTAGAGCTAATTACTGCTGTTCCTATCAATGCGTAAGTTGGTGCACAACTTCTAATTAATTAATATCCCTTTATCTTTCAGGCTGTGGATTCCTCACCTGTGTCACCCTACCCACTCTGGGACCATGAAGTACTCCAAATGGGGATTTTGTCCACGCTGACTGCTGAATTGGCATTCACATGTTCTTGGTGTTATCACTTGAGTTCCCCTTTCTTTTTCCAAAGGTGGGGACTGGTTTCTGTTGCTCACCCCACTGCCCTGTTCCATTGCCTGTGTTTTTTTGCAAACTGCTTCTGAATGCTGCAGACCTTTATCCTACTCCGCTCTGTTGCAGACTTTCAGATTATTGGACCTGCCTTCTCTCAGTCAGCATTAGAGTAGACACAGAGACTTTCCAGTGCTGTTTTAACAGATTGGTTCACTAAACTCAGACCCACGGTTTGAAAGGTGGTCTCCAAGTCAGCTGCTGGCAGTGCAACAGATCCAGTACTGGACTTACTATTGCTCATGGTAATTGTGAGTCAAAAATCTACTTTGGAGCGGTTTGTTCCAAAACCCAGTCAGGATCTGGTCTATTATTTGAGTTCAGTTTGTCATTCAACAGTGTAAATACATTATCCACGTTAGAGAATCATAGAGCTTTCTGTGCTCAGTCCTTCTTTATATACATCAAATCTGTTATTTTTAGGTGAAATGCATGATTTCTTACATATGTCACGTCTAAAACAGTCCGTATTGTTCACCTGCATCAGATGAAAATCAGAAAAGCCTTTCCTGCGTCCCAGCTGGCTGGAGCCAGGAACAAAACTAACTTCTTCATCTGCCTGGCTTGGAAATTGCTCACAGTGAGGAATTTGTCTCACACAGTGTTGGAGTTCTCACTGCTCGCTTCCTGCAGCAGGAGCCTGGGCACAGCATGTGCTTCTTCAGGAGTCTTCTGGGGGCACTGTATCCCCATGGGGTATTACATTTGTCAGAAACTGTATGCAACACTTCAAAAAAAAAAAGAGAGAGAGAGAGAGAGAGAGAGAGAATAAGAGACTGGGAGTTTTATGTGAGTCTTTTTTTTCCTGATATTTCTCTTCGGTATATTTTTGCAGCTTTATTTTTAAGCTAAGGATTACACATGAGCTCTGCTCTTTAGTAAAAACACACATTAACACCAGTAGTAGCAGTAAACATCAAAAGTGTGTCAGTAATACTGTGTCTTCTCCTACGCTGTCTGCTCCAAAAGTAACACTTCCTAGAATGACCTGGCAACAGAAGTATTGGCTCACGGCAGATATCGTGACGACAACCCCAAATGACCAGGTGACTGTTACCTGTTATCTGGTGAGTGGCTCGAGGTCAGAAGGAAAAAGCTGGACTACCATTTGATAGGGTGGCTTAGACAAAACTAACAGATCGTGAAGCAAGCAGCAGCCTGAAAGAAGGCTTTGGAGGCAGATTGCAGCCATTTGGGGCTAGAAAAACATTAGATTCGTGAGAAAGCTTTTCTTCCTCTGTCAAATATATCTTATTTGTTACCTGCCTCAGAGGGCTTACATCTGAAAAATGCCATTTCTTTTCTTCCTGGAATGTAAATGTTCATTCTAGATGGTATAGACATAAACCTCAATTTCTCTTCAGCCCTCAATGGAGGTTTTTGAATGTGGAATGAGAGTCTTTTTGAGAAATGGATTTCTTGGTGAATAAAGCACTTCTGTACTTTCAGAAATGAAGGGTGCTTCTGATAGCCTTCACTTCTTTCTCTACTGTTTCTCCTTTTTTAGCAATGTGAGTTTGTTCCAAACATCTGAATTCTCACTGGTCTTTGGTAGCGATCCTTTTTAGCTGAATGCCTTTGTGAGTGTGAAGGCATTTTGCTTTTACACAAAATGTATGCCACCTGCATAGCGTAAGAATATTTTCCTCCCAGGCTACCTTGCCAACATGTACCTCACACTACACTGAAGGAGGACATGCCATTTCAACCCTTGGTCCTTCTCAGATCATCCTCCCTCCCAAAAATGTGCATCAGTGGAGGGGGAAGTAGGTGGTGCGACAGCCTAGGCAACATTTTCTTACAGCGTGGTGCTACCTGCTTGCTAGGAAGTGGCTTAGCACCTTCACCTCTTCTGGGGCAAGGCACGTGACTGCCAATGGGCAGTGATTTTCCAAAACCACTGATCTCTGTTGGTATGAACTAGTAACCTCATTTAGTTTTCTGCAGTTCCCACTGCTCCCTTTAAGTGTTTCTGAATGTCTTTGTGTCTCTCTTGGACACAAAGTCACATTCTGACCTCTTTGAAACTCATTTCATATTTCTTAGAATCAATAGACTTCAAATGCAGTAGCAGAAATACCAACTGGTCAATAAGTGCAGTCAAGTTATGTTAGAAGTAAAAGCAATGTGTTGTAAAGGCAACATTTTCCTAAGGAACTGCTATTCGGGCATATTTGTTGTTTCAATTAGTCTGATTTAGTGGCTCAGTCAGGGGGCTGCAGCCTGTAGCACTCAGACTGTAATTTGATTTCTAAAGCTGCCGTTCAGGTACTAAGGAAATAAAAGTGTGTGGTAAAACCACATTGTGACAGCAGACGTACAGCCCCTGATGTGCTTAACGTGCTGCGGATCTGTCAGGAAGATACAAGGGTTCATGGCACGATCACCTGCATTTCGTACCCCGTCAGAGTTGCATGTTTTGCTCTCCTGGCTTTGATCACTGGTCCCCTGGGAGGAGCATGGAGCGGTGGCAGAATGGCGGTGTTTTTCCAGAACTGTTGCCCTGAAGGGATATTTAAACGAAAAAAGAAAGTAAAATTAACGTGTGTGAAAAGTGCCAGATTGACAGCCTTAGCAAGTAAAACACTTTACCTATTTGAAGGCTACCCACGTTTTATCTGCTTGAGCTGTCAGTGCAGTACCACTCCTTAGCGTGAAATGTATTCTTTTTTTTTTTTTTTAAGCTGTCCCTTTTTTCTCCAAATTGCTCAGTCCTGCATCTGAGAAAGATTCAGACAGTACTAATGGGGGTAAGAAGCCGGACTTCTGAAATCTAGGAAGAAACACTGGCAAATTTGCACTGCTTTTGGAGATCCTTGAAATTTGCAGGAGGCTAGAAATGATTTTACAATAAAATTTATGCAGAATGTTTCAAGGCGTAGCTCTGCTTTCAAACTAGAAACTGCTGGGAACAGGAGCTTGTTTCTTAGCAAATCAGGGCTGTATCACTGCTGTTACTCTGCAAAGAGACTTGCTTGCTCTCCTCTATGAGCTGCGTAACCGAGCTCGTCTGGACTTTTGCAGCATGCTCAGATGCTGCAGCGTGACTCCCTGCCTTTCTTGGCAGGAAGGTGCAACATTTGATTCTTGCTTATAGAAGTAACACTAAGTTTGAATCTGAACACCTGAAATATTCCAGCCGAGTCCAGTTTAAAGCTACCATCGTCATATCCAGAAACTGAGCTCCATCCTAAAGATGGGCATGTGTCCCCTGTGGGGTCACCACGTTCAGCTTCTCACAGATCCTGGGGCAGGAGGTCACTGACAAAAGACAAGTCCTCCAGGAGAAATAAAGACCAATACAATATCTCTTCCATAAAATGTCCATGACATTTTTAGGAAATTCCTTCACAGAATTTGAAAGAGTGATGAGATTTTGAGTAGCATTCTAACAGAAGGGAGGAGATCCCAAACTTTAAAGGGATACCTTTAGTGTATGAACAAGATAGTTGCTCATTACAAACAGGACTGTGTCCCAGTCCAGATCTGTGGTCTGGATGTCAGTATTCTTACCTGTTTCTGCACATCATTGTCCCTGTCTTCACTATATCATACTAATGGTGTGTGCCATTGTTCCTGAACTGTTAAATTCGTGGGCTGAGGTAATTTTGTTTGTATTTACTGTACTGTCACAAGGCTCTACTAACTGCTATTCTTCAGTTTCTGTGGTTTAAGATGGGGATACCTCAGTCAGTATTTTCCAACAGGGACTCCTGGAACATTTATATCTATATCTTACCTTCAGTTTTAAAGATCTAAAGCACTAGTGTGAGATACAACCCAGCCATGACTGACCTATAGCAGCACTGGACACTTACGGGAGCTGCAGGTATTGATGCAGCAGTGAAATCTGTCCAGTTTCAAGTTTTATCATGGAATCACAGAATGGTTTGGGTTGGAAGGGATCTTAAAGATCTTCTAATTCCAACCCCCCCATCATGGGCAGGGACACCTCCCACTAGGCCAGCTTGCTCAAAGCTCTATCCAACCTGGCCTTAAACACTTCCAGGGATGGGGCACCCACAGCTTCTTTGGGCAAAAGGCTTGAGACTTGCTCATCTAACTCCTGCTGAGCCATTTGCTTCTCACGCAGGTAATGTGGCTGCTTCTCCACTTCCTGGACTTCACAAACCAAAGGCAGCTGATCAGCCGCTGGGCAGTGGATGGGTCCCAGAGCTGGAGAGCTTCTCTTCCTTTTGTTTTTGGCCTTTCTACTTTTTTTCTCTCTGTTTTGCATTGCTCTCAGACCACTGCAGTCTCACTTCCCCACCTTTCCTGGCACAGAGACCAGGAGAAAATGTAGTAGGATTTACATGGCGTTGAAAGACTAGGACTCAAGAGATGTGAAATATTTCTTTGTGGTGGACCTGCTGCACTACCTTCAGTGATTCATAACCCCTTCCCTTGGTTCGGTTTTCCTCCTAACTTCTCTGAGGAAAGGACCTGCTTTTATTGTGTGATCGTACAGTGTCTAATACAACAGGACCAACCTCAGGTAAGACCTTTAGGCACTCCCATTATACGAATGAGAACAAGATTGTTGGTGTCAGTAATTAACATTCTTGTGGGATTGTTGGAAATGCTTTGGGATAAACACCACCTGGAATTCTTGCCTGGCTTATGTGGTTTTTAAGCTGCAGAGGAGGCTGATCCTGTTCACAGGAGAGGGCATGGATTGTCTGTCTCTTCTCTTTCTGGGTGTGGAAAAAGTCTTTCAGTCCAAAGACATTACAGCACCTCAGTGAGAAGTGGGATGCTGGAAAAGCAAGAGCGTTGTCAGTGGGGAAGAAGAATGGAGGCTCAGTTATCAGCGTGGCTCCACAAATGATCTCACCTGAGGACAAAGACTATATGACAACGACCAAAAGAGAGAGAAAAACACCAAACTAAGTGTCGCTGATAACATTGTGAATGCCTGTGGCACAGTGTCATCCCATGACAAGCTTCCAGAGATGAAATCTGGCTCTGGTTAAATGGATGGCAAAACTCCCACTGACTGCAGTAACATCAGGCTTTCCCCTTGGGGTTGCCTGCATTTCTCTGCTTTTGAATGCCCAGACAGCCGCATCCCACATCATTATGCACGTTCTGATAACAAATAAATTATTCTTTAAAGCATGGATTGGATTCAGTAAGCCCTGCATTTTGGATTCTAGGTTCCCTCTATCTGCACCTGAAATCCCCGAATAAACAAACACCGGATTAGATGTGAACAGCAACTCTGCTCAGTAAACGAAGCCATTAAAAGCATTTCACACCAACTGCTCTGCTCCTATTTCAGACTCTGTTAAACACAGAGTCGAGCTAAGGAGCTCAGTCATCCTTCTCAAACTTCCCAGGAGACTAACTGTAGTTATTGGAAGGTCTGCCTCCATTTGCCACCCTCCCTAGCTCCAAGTGAGGAGTCAGAATTGTCCAGCTGTTGACATCAGGAAGGACATAAATATGTGCTGGGGTTAGAGGCTTTCTGGCAAATGGCCTGCTAACCTAGAATTTGCTCTGCAAAGCTGGGAGGATGACTTTTAACCTCTGAGCAGTTTGCAAAACCACATCGGTGACCAATAAATATGAAAAATTAAAAAAAAAAAATCTAGTCCCTACTGAATGATGGAGAACATACCTCACTGGGCTCTGTGGTGCTGCGATCAGTATGAAGACCAATGTAGGCAAAAGCAAACTGGTTGCCAGAAGAGGTTTGTGGTTGTTGCTCATACCTCATACACCAGGGAGGCAGCACTGTATATTAAATTTAAGGTGAGTACCTCATAGATGTAAATCTTAATGAGTCACGTCTTTGTGCTGCAGCTCCTTCTTACCCCAAAATTGCCTTAACCAGCTGTTTGAGGATGCCCAATAATGGGAAATTCTCTAGATAACAATAAATTGGTGTAACAGTTCTGTGCCACCTGACGTCCTGCTAAGCACTAGAGAAATAATGATCAGAAAAACAGACACAACTAGAGCACCACTGACCAGTCCAATCCTAATTTCATCGCTCTTCTTGTTGGCAACAGATAACCCAGTGCAATTTACAGCAGCCCTGGAGTGTACAGTAGTCCTCTGTGCAAGCCTCGTGACTGGGAGTCACAAAAGGTCAGTGAAATTGTCTTTGTTCCATAACCTTGCGTCTGTGCCGAAAAGCAGTAGGTTGGTTTGCAGTAGGAAGCACCTCAAGCAAGAGAAAAAAAATTAATCACTGAAATTAAGGTCCTCCCCTGGATCTCCCCTCTGGAGAGTATTCTCTGCCTCCATTGATCATACTCAGACTCCCAAATAAGGTAGAATTTTGAATTAAAAAAGGTACAATGTGAACATTTGAGTGACAGCATTAAATCTTGGCTGTAAGGCTTAGATATCTCCAAGAGGAGAAAAACTTTTCTTACTCAATCATTTAGAAGTGGCTGAGGCAGATGAGGTAAATATAGTCTCCAGTTATTATAGAGCAACGCAGTCATTTATACGTGCATATTAGACATTTGCACCCTAAAGGTGTGGTTTTTTTTTAATTCAAGAGTTTCAAAGTTAAGAGATGCTAACATTAAGGTGGCCTGTGCAACTGTAATTTGTCCCCTTTTGTGCATTTGCATTATGATGCGCTATTTAATTGTAATTAGAGCACACGCTGTTCTTTTGACAGGTTCCCAGCCTCGCTCATTTTACAGAATAGCCTGTGCTCACTAAGTAATAATTTTATTTTCTCCTCGCTGTTCACTATGTGGCCCATGCTTTATTTACTGCACACTATTCAAATATTGTTCTGAAGACAGATTTATTCATTTCCTCCTGGGCTTTTGCATGGTACTCATCACTATGGTATCCAAGTGCATCGCAAACTCTAATTCATTTTCTCAACACTGTGTGAGAACTGGTATTACCCTTATTTTACAGATGAGAAATCTAGGCATACAGATGGAATAGTAAAAAATATCTTTTAATTTTAGATATCCAATTAGAAATACTCATGGCCTGATTTTGTCAGAAAATATAACATGTTAAAGCATCTAATTTAGTCAAAGTTGAATAAATTCTCATTTACTGTGGTTCTATCTGTAAGAGCTCTTCACTTCTGCAAATCAGACTTCAAAATGTCAAATCAGGCACCTAGGAAATGCGGGCTGCACAATTAATGTGAAGCCTCTGTTTTAAGCGCTGTGCTTTGCTCTGCGCAGGAGTTTTGATGCTGAAGCCCCTTCCTGGCGCTGCAGTTGCCGATTTGAGCCACAGCCCTTTCTTTTCCTGCAGCTCCTTGCAAGGTACATAACATACGTACATCTAATTTTTGTAGTAAATGAAGTGGAAGTTATTCAGGCAATTAATGTTGTTCCTTGACCTTGCTTCAGCATCAGAGCCAGGCATATCTGCTTGCATTGACAACCTTTATTCTGGTATTTCATAACTTGGGAGTGTTTTACTTTGCAGCCCAACTGTTGCTTTAATGTAGTTTTCCATGTGCAATTCTCTCCCATGTAGAGATAACCTAAAAAACCCAGCAATTTTATCCTGCGTTGTTATATTGATATCTATGTAGGCCATCAGCAATGTGGAAACTTATCCTAAATGAGGAAAGAAATAGTTTGGCTCTCCTGCATGTGGTCCAGCGCTGCAAGAGAATGCGGTACGTTCTCGGTGCGATTCAGACACTTGCTGCCAGTAGACATGGCAGTTTCTCTGACGGTCTTCACTCCCATTCCCATTTTTCTCCCATTTCTAGTCTGTTTTCAAATCTTCTCCCAGCAGGCTGGCTTCCAGACTCTTGCTCCTGAGCTTTGCTTTATCCCTCCTTCCAGGCAGACCCAGTTTCCCCTTCCAAGTCCCATTCCCTTTCATCGCCCTGGAGAACCTGTCTTTCTCCAGACCCTTTGTGCCTGCCAACTTCCCTGACCCAGTTCCTGGCCCCACGGAGGAGCTTCCTGCTCACGTTGCCTGAGAAGCAGCGAGAAGACTGGAAGGACAGGTTCCCCGCTCGCCCTGGGTACGTTCAGACTTGGCATGGTCCAGGGCAGCGGGGAACTGGAACTGCAGGTCCAGCTGTGCTCCCACAGCCCTGGGCTGCGACCGGCTCAGTGAGCATGAAACCGCTGGGGAATGGCTCTGCCAAGCTCCGGTAAACCCCCGCGGAGTGCAAATGGCATTTTTGGTAGGTTTTTACACGGAGGTTTTTGAGGAAGCATCTCTGACAAGGTGACTGTTCTCCTTTTCAGGCCCAAAGATATTTTTCAAAGGACATTTACCTCTGACCTGAGAGAAGGAATGACAGAAGACCTTTTTGAAGTTTGACCTGAGGTATGAATTTCAGATGCTTTCATTTCAGCACAATAGTTACTCTGGCATTATTAAAGGTGACCGAAGATGGGATTTTATGACAGGAATTGCTAACCAGCTTCGATAATAGTTACACTTCCAGTGCCACCTTTTAATCAGGGCTTCTTTTTTCAGTATAAACCATCACAGTTCATTGATGGTAATCCTTCTGGTGTATCAACCATCAGCGTAACGTGGCAAGCGTTAACGTGGAGAAAACCAAACATCCTTCTGAGGAGGTAATTATTCACCACTGTGAGAACGCTCCAGGATATTTTCAGTGGAGGACAAGCCTCCCGCTTCCTGACAGAAACACTAGACAAAATTATAAAATAATGAAGCAGGTTTCACAAAGAAAAACACTTTGGTATTAGCTGACGCTTTGTAGTCATGCTGGTGTTCAAGTAATCATGCACATCTCTGCATCTGTAGGTGCAGAAAGATTCACACGTGCACAGGTGTGCTGTGTCAGGCTTCTGCTTTGCAGAAAAGCCTTTAAATGCACAAATCTGCAAATTCCGCTGCCTCAGGGCTCATTTCAGTGGAGCATCACCGGTGCCTGCATGGAGAGGGACACCCTTGCCAAATGGTAATCAAGGCAAATGACAAACTTTCCTGTAATTAGTCCTCAGCTCCTCAGCAGCTGTGTTAGGATGAGTATTAAACCTGAACAAACAATTCTAAACATGTTTTTTTTTTCTTTTCTTTTTTTTTTTTTGTGATAGAAGTGTACTTTTTAGGGAGATATACCCAATTAGCTGTGTTTTGCTCTTGCAGTGCCCCAGGGGCATGGTTATAGCAGGGTTTCCGCACCACTTCTTGAGCCTCAGCGCTACGTAATTATGCACTGAAAGAGACGATTCAATTAGTCAATAATAAAACGAGGTGCAAAGATAGTGTACAGAGTGTAAAAATGTCATTTAGTGGGCAGCAGGCCATGATGGAAAATATATAAGGGTACACTTCAGATGATTAATGGAGGAGGAATGTATATTTATAGCTCTCATTGTGTCCTTTGTAAGGATACGCAATGCAACAGTCGGAATAAAACTGGCTGGTGACGATGCGCTATCCAAAACGATTTCGATTTGAATGGCAAATGCTGCCTAAAACGAATTGCCCCGGGAGGGCGAAAAGACGCATCGCCCGCCTTTACAAAGTTTAGCCTGTGTGTTTATTAATCCTTTGATTCGCTGAGAAACACGCTGGCCATGAAACACCGAGCCGTGTTCCCTGAGAGGACACAAGTTACTGGGGGTTGCTGTGAGGAGGGGAAGGAGGCGACATTTTGGGGTGCTCTCGGGCTCTCCCCTCACGGCGCTGAGGGGGCCACCGGCCCTGAGGGGGGGGCGCGCGCACACCTGGCGCGCGATGGCGGGAAGGGGCGCGTGCGCCGCCGCCGCCTCCCGGGAGCGCGCGGGCGCATGCGCGCGGTGTGTGTGCGGGGGGGCGGGGCCGCGAGGGGCGGGGCGGGGCGGGGCGGGGCGGGCGCCGCTGGGCTCCGTGCGCGGCAGCGGCCGGGAGCGGCCCCGGTCCGGGTTCGGGTCCGGCCCCGCCATGGAGTGAGCGCCGCGCTGCCGCCCGCCTCCCTCAGCCCGGCTCTGCCCGGCTCGGCTCGGCTCGGCTCGCCCCGGCTCGGCCCGGCTCCGCTCGGCGGGAGGTGCGGCCCCGCCGCCTCCTCGGGGCGCCGCGGCCCGGCGGGGAGCGGAGCGATGGCGGCGGGGAGAGCCCGGCGGCCCCTCGGCCCCCTGTGGCTCCTCGGCCCGCTGCGGCTCGGCCTCCTGCTGCTCGGCCAGCCCGGGCCGGCCGCCGCCTCCCGCAGCGGCTCCCCGAGCCCCCGCACAGGTACGGGGAGACACGGGGAGGGGGGGGGCGGTCGTTGGGGGGGGGGCGGCTCCTTCCCCGCCTCCGCCGCGGCTCTGGTTTGGTTATTTAATTTATCGCCGCTTCGTTCGGTTTGATTTTTTACCGTTTTGTTTTATTTCGTGCCCCGCCGCACTTGTCCGAGCGGGACGGGCTGAGACGTGCGCCGGTAGAGGCCACTGCGCGCCTCGGCAAAGCGGCTCCTGTCCGCCTGTCCCTCCGTCCCTCTGTCCTCCTGCCCCCCGCCCGCCCTCCTGCCCCTCTGCCCGTCCCTCCGTCCGTCCGTCCGTCCGCCTGTCCGGCCCTGCCCGCAGCCCGGCACCTGCGGGGGGGGCCCCACTGTCTGGGCGCTGCTCGCACCTTTCCCCATTGTTGCTTTTCCCGATCCGCTAGCGAAGCGGGCGGCTTGGCTGCCTCCAGGAAAAAAAAAAACCCACAAAATGAATAAACCCGGGGAAGCCCAGCCCCGTAACACCGTCCAGATGAAGCGTGGCGTGCGTGCGAGGCTGCCCTGCGGAAAGGCCTCCGCGACGGGGGGATCTGGGCACGCCGCGGGGGGATCTGCGGCTCGCAAAATGACGGCGTGAAAAAACTTTCCCTTCCCCCCCCCCCCCCCCCCCCCCCCCCCCCCACCTCTTGTCAGCAACGGAGTAGTAGAAAGCTGGAAAAAATCTTGCGTGTTGAACGCTGGGATTTTTAAAAAATGTTTCCCTGAGGATCGAACGCTGGTGTTTGAAAGGAAAGCCCTGCGTAAGTGGACCCTGGACAAAACCCAACTGGTGGTTAAATGAGCGGCTCTCGGCAACTTGGCGCGAGCGTGGCCGAGCCGTGCTGCCGGCGGTGCGGTGTGGCTGTCCTGCTTCACATCACGCCAGGCAGAACCGCGCGTGCTAGTTCTCAGCTCAGGCACTACTGATGTAATCGCGTGTGCTGACTCCTGTTGACAGGGAATGTATTTATTTAACCTCTTACATAGCGCGAGCTTTGCCGATTCCAGCTCTGAAGACTTTTATTCATTTTCCTTTTCAAAAAGAAAAAACACCAACAACGTTATACTTAGGTTGCAAGATCTCTGTGTAATAGATAAGTTACTGTTTTGATGTGTAAAATCTTACCATGTGACAATTCCGTTTCAGTATTTACTGCTCTGCTGACAGCTCGCTGCAGTTACAGTTCTGTTGGGTGCTTTTTGCTACTTATAAAAAAATCCTTTCTGTTTTGAGAACATCAAATTGATAGGTGAAGCTTTATCCGTTGAAGCTAAATAGGTGAGTTAAGTCAGCCAAGGGGGAGTAGCGCGCAGAAACATGAAATAAAGCATTCATTGAAGCTGACTGTTTCTCAGAGTAGCAATTTGGAAGCATCAGTGTGGAAATGCTGGAAGTTCAGCGCACCCCTGCTGCCTCCTCTCTCTCTCTCTTTTGTGCAATGTGCTTTTATGCCCTGTCGATGCGCTGCCCCGTTCCACCCGCGGTAAGGACCAGAAGGCAGGGTTTGCCTGACCCTGAGCCCTTCAGAGGGAGTCGCTGGGGGGGGAGAGCCTTTCTTGGTTCTTTGTCTCAATGAAGATGTGAGATGCTTCGGGCACAGCGGATGAACTCCATCCTAATTCGCACTAGCTCCCACCTGATAATTAGTATTTTTTTCTTAAACGCAGGGTGTTCCACGTATGCTCCTGTTTGGCAGGTGGGAGAGGCGCATTCGAGTCCCTCCCTGCTGGTGGAAGAGGGAATCGGACACAGATGTTCCACGTCACGCACAAAGCGCTCCCTTTGTGCAGTGGGTGCAGGGGTGACAGTGCTGCCGGGGGGCCTGGCGTGGGGCTCGAGCTCTTGGGCGAGCTCTGAGCAGTCGCGGTGCAGGTGTGCAGGGCTGGAGAGGACGCATGGCCTCTCGGGGCAGGTTAGATTGTGGCGCTCATCTCAAAGCTCCAGTGGCTTTTGCTGTGTCCCGAAGGAATAGATTCCTCTTTCTAAGCTTTTTGGCGTTGATAATAATGACACAAAAGAGCAGAAGTTGCAGGTTTGGAAGCCTGCGCTCTTTGTATAGAGCCCCTAATGTTTGAATGACGTTTGAGCCCATCTGTAAATAGGCAGTTGTTGCTCTCTGAAGAAGGAAAGAGTGTAGCTGAATTATTTAAGGAAAAAACCACCTGTGTAACTGCAAGCATTTGTTTGCGTATCTAGGAACTTGAGTCTGTTTCCCAGTCTATCTGGTTGCTTTGTATGTAAAATGAAATGAGCTCCTTATTTCAGAATTAGGACAGTTATTCACTTACAGAGTAAACCCCCCCAAAAATCCGTATTAAGGAACAAGCATCAACTAGCTAAATCCTGCCTCTCGTAACTGACTGAAACTGACTTGAGACGAATGTGACAACTTTGATCTATACAGGATTACATTATTAAGAATGAGATTGAAGTTGGTGTCGATTTTAATTTTTAATGGAGAAGCTATGATAAAATGTATGCCCTATTAAGACTGCAGATGAGATTATTCTGAAGCAGGAAATTTGTTCCTTCTCTCCCTGGTATTGTCGAAATCCTTGCAATCGGTGTGTATTGTGCTGGTAAAGGACAAACTGGCAGTTTAGGAAGTCCATAATGAAACACAGTTTGGAGTTGGTAAGGATCGAGGATGCACAGGGCTCCCTGAACTTAACGGGTGCTCAGGCACCTGTTGGTGGCAGGCACTGAAATGGGCACCGCGAGCGCTGCTGCAGGACTTGGGAGCAGCGGAAGGAAAGCCGGAGGAAGTGGGAGCATAGGTGTTTGGGGTTCCTGAGAAACAGGAGTCCTAACTCGTTCCTGTTCTGCGTGCATTTCTTGATTATCTCTAAATATATCCTGAGCTAAGAATAGAGACAAATATTCAGGTCTCCATTACGCCCCGTCAGCACAGGTCCCCAGCTGGTATCCCCGCTGGATGTAAATGCGGCGTGTGTCAGCCTTGCTTGTCCTGGCTGCTGGGTGCGATCGAATACGAGCAATTTGATTGCTCATAGCTACCGGGATGTGCGCATGCCAGCACCGCTGATTACACGCAGGTGTGAACAGGCTGGGGTAGGGGGCTCTGCTGGTGCTGGATGGGGCCTGTTTCTTGGGACCGTGAGCTATTGTCCCGCTAACTTACTTCTTACAAGTGAGGTAAGGTAATTACACACTGTAGGCTTCTCTTCATGTAAATAAGTGTTTGTTTGTTCCTGATGATAGTGTCCTTCTCATTTGTAAGACTTCAGACCTTCAAGAGGAGATCCTTGGAGAGATGTGAGAACTACGTGGGCATGTTTTTAAATAACTGGCCACCCTTCTGTGTGGTATTCTGGCCTACAGTTTCCACTCACCTCCCTTGTGTTTGTTTTAATTCGAAGGAGAGGAGGGTGATAAGGAGCGAGCATGGAAATGGAGTGGGAATTTAAGAAAACTGCACAAAAAGCAAGATGATATGTTTGTTAACCTTTACTTTCAAGCCATAAAAGCATATGACTTGTGCAGCATCAGCCTGAGCGTCATAAAAGGGTGAAAGCAGATCAGTGCACCATCTCTAGCTTGGCATGGCAGTAATTTTCTGTATAAAACAGATGCCAATGTGTTTGTAGCTCATTTTTATTAGTAAGCAGTAGGACCCTTAAAGTTTTGCTTTGCCTGGTCTAGGAGGAGGAATGCCTGGAGTTGTGGTTAATAGCTGGTGCCACTTGTTTCCTGTGAGGAACCTGCCGTAGCTTCCAGAAGTCAGCGAGTGGAAGAGAGGCCTTGCACGACTTCCATTTCCAGTTGAACCCTGGAGAAGTCACAAACCGTGAGGCAGTGCTGGCTTACCAGGAGCTGCTCCAGGCTGTCTCGACGAATCCGGGCTCTGTTCCTGGAGTGGGGGAACGTCATGCTCCAGGGATATCGATCTTCAGGAAGGGCACGCCGGTTCTTAATAGAGAAAATGTCTCGGCGCTGTGGAAACAGCAGTAATATTTTACTGATTGGATGCTATTGATTTAGTTCTCCAGTTAAATTGCTAAGATGAAAGTGGTAATCCTGATTAATTCCATATAAATAACTAAGCCCAATTTGTACATGTATCGCTGCAGACTTCTGTAGGAAATTGTTAGGTGCTCTTAATTCCAAGTGTTTTTTCCTATGTAGTATTCAAGCTAGGGAGCATATCTTAATTTTACAAAATAAACAGACTATCGATTTATGATAAGCCTTTTTTTTTTTTTTTGGCATCAGTTTAAAAAATGTCTTTAAAAAAAACACAAACCCCAAAACTCTAAAGCTGCCCCTACCAAAGGGAGAGAAGGAATTAGCAGCCTTGTGCTAATAAATTTCCTGGGAGTTTGGGCAATTCCCTGGAGCGTGTGACAGCCATGAGATGTTTGAGTTGTGTAGAAAGTGGAGAGATTTAACATCTAATTTTAATGAAAATGACTCAATGTCTCTTTAGCAATCCAAGTAAGAATTAAATACTACAAAGCAAGATAAGTTTTCCGTACGCTGTGAATAAACATCACTCCACTCATTGCTTCTGGACGTTTGGGACACTGGAAGTGGTTGGAGCTGAACATGGTTGGTCTGACTGGGGGTCATGCTCAGTGCGAAAGTTCCTTGGTTTTAATACCATTAGAGAAAGCTCATGGTCAGAAAACAGCTCCTTTATTACAAGAACAGCCTGCGTTCACTCTCTGGTTTCTCTTGTGAGGCTTGTGTGGAACGGGGGCTTGTATCAGGAGGAGATGGCTGCGAGCTTCTCGCCATGCCTGGGGCTCGCATTGTTTGTCCTCGTGTCTGAAGTGACCTCCCCATCTAAACATACCTGGGTTTTCTGTTGGTCTCTGATTCTCATGGTCCATCTTTGAGCTTTCCTGGTTCAGCCTCGGCTTTCTGTTGTGAAGTTAGCAAGACTGAGTGTGGCGTTTTTAGGGAAGAGCGTACTGTTAATTTATGATGTGACTGTTTTATTCCTCCTGTTCTGTGGGTGTTCTGGTTCTCACAGCTAGTGAGATTTTCTCTTGAGTTGTTAAGTTGATCTAGAGATAGTGAATTGCATGTTAGAGAGAGCTTTTCTCTTTAAAATGCACTCTTCTGCATATATTAGCAGTGAATTTTCTTTGCCACGAAGTAGTTTGAGCAGCTGACTTGATATTGGATACCATTGAAGAAATTCAAGTGCTCTGCTTTGGCTGAATTTCTTCATTTGCGATTTTTCATCTGTTGATCTTGGTGCACTGGGTAAGTGTTAGCTCATATGAATGACTTCTTTCTAATCAGCGTGAGTTCTGATGAATCAAGCGTAGTAGCTTGATAATTCTAATTAATAAGCATCCTCTAGTCATATAGTTTTGTCCAGAGGTCTTTTAAACATGGAAAAACTCCTGTGTGACTAAATTACCCCCTGCTTCATCTGTTCACAGAACTTGAAATGCAGCTGCCCTTCCTAGTTTGGTTAGGTGAGATTTCAATTTGCTTGTTACCCCATACAGCAGTGAATCCTATTGGGTTTTGTTAATGTTTTTCTGCTATTGCCTTCAAAAAAAACCCAAACCAGAACAACAACATCAACATAAAGCCCCTGAGCATTAGCTACTTTATCATTTATCTGCTACAGAAGCTTAGAAAGTGTGCTAGTTTGTGAAGATGGCTGAGTCACTTTCTCCAGGTCCACCAGATGTTTCAGCCCTTCCGATTGTGTGATGTACTTTTATTTTGTGCTGATGGGAGAGCCATGCTAAAGAAATCCCTTGCATATGCTTTACTGTCACTGAAGGCCTGAATTTCATTTTGTTTAATGTGACTAGTAATTTGTATATTTCTGTACTTCTACCGCCTGCTCCCATAAAACTCCGTTTCTCCTGATTTTCTTCTTGCCTGTAATACTTCATATCCTTCTGATGGGTTTCACTGGGCTTGGATTTCCACTTGGTGGGTGTCTCTCTGTTGAACTTTCCCACCTATTCATGTATTTTTCTCTTTTGCTTACAAGTATGGACAACTTCTGAGTTTTGCTTCTAGCTTTCTGCCCTTATGTGTGTGGGGGGTCTGAGTATTTTACCTTCATGTTTTTATTTGATGTCTTTCTTACATGTCTTGAAGCTGTCACATTCCGTGACAATTGGTCGAAGGGCATGTCAGTAGCCAGCTTGGTTGTCTTCCATTATCGTTACACTTAGATAAATTTATCCTGTTTGATGTGCTTTTAACATTTTTTGACATGTGTCTAATGTTGCTGTTGACCTAGGGATGAATAATGCAATGCTGCTAGCGTGGGCATGGTGTGCTGCAGTTGGAGGTTTGTACCAACGTAGGTGTAACTGGCGATTCTTGCCAATTAAAACATTTAACTTAGACTTACAATTTTGAAGAGATAATCTGCTTTGCTGCAGCTTCACTGCATTTAATGTTCTGCGTGTAGTTTACAGCCAGGTCATGATGAGTGCTGCTTTTCTACGAAATTTGGCTTTATTTGCATCTATGAATATGTGCTGTATTATGTCTGTGATACAGCACTGCCCAGTACATTGTCTTGGGTGTAGAAGCTGCATCTCATCATTTTGACCATGCTGATTTCTTTGCCCTTCCTTGCGGCAGAGGCACCTTCGTGTTACTGACACCACTGCCAGCTGCTCCTGGCTTCAGGCTTGGGGCAACTTCCAGCTCCTTCTCAGCTCACAGCTTTTTGTTTAATGGCCCAGCAGCTTGATCCCACTTGGGCTAAGGTGCAGTCAGGTCCCGCTGTGCAAGCTTCATCTTTCTCAGTTTTCTTCTGTAGTTAATGAATCTGAACATCTCTTAATGCTGCTCTGGGGCTCGGGCATGGAAACCTTATAACATAACTGTAGGGAGAGCCACAAATAGAGGCGTTTGGATATGCTTTCTAAAAGTAGAACAGGCTGCCAAAAGTCATTTAAGTCATTAGACCTGTCATGACTTCTAAAACATCTTGTGCGTATTGAGAAGCGGAGTGTAAGTTGCTTTCTAACTGCCAAGGGGTTGCAGTCAGACTGATTTAAAAAAAAAAAGAGTAGTTGTTTGAAACCAATGGTTGTTGCAGTATTGTACACAGCAGACATGAAAGCATGGGTATTAATGAGAAAATGAAATATTTCCAACAGCAATTTATAAAGCCAAATGTTCCTGTTTTCAAACAGGCAAGGAAGGCAGTGTAAGAGAGCTGGAAATGAAGTAGAACTGCATCCAGAAACAGTCCGTGTGATGTGGTCGGGCACCCCAGCAGCTGGTGCTAGGCTCCTGTGCCGCTGGAGGTGGCGTTTCCAGGTTGGGCTCTCGGTGCTCATCTTGCAGAAAATGCAGTATTTTGTTACCCGTTTGTCAATTTTTTATTAGAAATCTGGGCGAAAGCGAAGCGCAGCAGATAGGAAGTCACTGCCAAACGTTAATCCTATTTTCATGTATTAAGCTTCAACGTTTCTCGCACACCCTGCCCTTCCATTTGCTTCCACAAGCGTTTGTGGAGGCTGTAGCGATCTGGATGGGTTCCCATATCTGCCGTGCCATGTGGCTGCATGACGGCCTGCCGTCGGAGAGAGCGTGACAGGAGCACATGGGAGCCGCGCTGCGGGGAGGTGACACCGCTGCTGCTGCTGGTGTTTCAACACGAAAAGCGCTGTGAACAAAATACAGAACATCTTCTGTCACCGTGCTGGTCCTTAATGTTCTGACGTATCGTATCACATCAATTCCAGATCTATAGGCTAAAGTTTTGTCAGAAAATGTATGTTATTTTAAATTGGATTTTCCAGTAAAATGTTTCTTAAATGTTAAAGTCTTTAAATTGGAACGAATCGTCAGTTTGGCTCTAGTGTCCTCCCTCCCCCATGGAAATCTCATCTGTTTGGTCCCGAAGTGGGAACTAAGCTCTAAGTCTAATCTTAAAATACTTTGCCTTGAGGGGGGGGAAAAAAACCAACATGAAACTACCAGAGGGGGCTTCCATTTTCAGCAGCGGGTAGCGGCCTGGTAGCTCTCTGGATGGACTAGCCACGGGCTTAAAGTCCAGAGGAAGCCGATGGTGATTGCCTTGCATAGCATTTCAGTGCACGTGTTGCTTTCAATCCATCGTGTGCTGATGGCTGTGCTGTGGTTTTGTGGGACCAGGACTTTTAAATCATCTCTGTACCAATGATTAAACCCTTGAAGAAGAACACTGAACCGAAGTCCAGTCAGATTGTAAGACGAGCTGACACAGGAGGTGAAGTGACAAGCAGCCTTGGCAGCCACAGCAACTGCTGATGTGTGGAGACTTCCAGCCAATTTAATGGCTAATGATGACATCGCTCCGTGGTTCTCAGGAAAAATTCATGTTGAAATCAAGTGTCAGGAACTTGTGAGTGCTGGGAGACTGGTGTGGAGGTGAGGTGTATGCCAGGGGAGAGCTGCTCGTGCTCCATAGTGCCCTGCTGGGGCATACTATTGGTGCCCTTTGTGTGGTTTAGGGGAGATTTTTCATTAATCCAGTTACGTATATGCTGATAAGGGCCATGCTGTGTGTGTACATATTGCCTTTGAAATGATTTAAGCCGTTTTGCTGATTGACTTTGATACTATTGCAGAGATGGAAATCATTTTTACGCTGCTACCCCATCTCTACTACCCATGGTAGTTTTGCAGTGCATCTTGACCCGTTTAGATGCTGGTAACGGGACGATTTTGGGAGCTACATCCAAAATCAGAGGAATATGTTCCTATTTTGCTCATTTGCAAGGACAAGTTTAAATAATAATAAAAAAGAGACACTGTTTTAATTAGCATTAAGAGCTATTAGAGTGTGTACTGCAAATTTGGGGTGTGACAGCCCTACTTCGTAATTTTCCCAGGTTGCTTCCTTTTCTAGAATTTGAAATGGCTTGTCTTCTGTTTGAAGTGTAAAATAGCTTATTTATTGTAATCTTCCCATGCTGTTGTTTATACCTAGTGCAGGTCTTTGGAGCTTTAATTTTAGGTTCTGTAGCTCTTCTCTTCTTGTTATGGATTCTTTTTCCTTCTTGTCCCCGTATTTGAAGTTGTGGGGTTTTTTGTTGTTTTTGTTTTGAGAAATTTCTAAATGCTTAAAAAAAAAAAAAAGAGGTCAAACAGCTCAGATATCTGCGGTGGTTTGGTAACCACTTCAGCAACGTGATTTTTCGTGCAACTTTTTTGTGATGCAGATGAAATTCATGGTACGCAAAGCATAGCTACAGGAGAAATATGACCACATTGGGACTTTTTTTTTTCCCCCCAGTTGTGCTGTTGAGTGTAAATGAGTGTTCGGCATTGTTGAATCTGTTGTCTTTGAGAACAAGCGAGTGCTCTTCCTTGGAGCTGATGCAAATGCTGTGGCTCTAGTCTGGCAATGACTAAAAATCAGGTGGCAGAATCTGGAAGGTAACACCACAGCATACGAATAGGGGTTTTCATAGTTGAAATTCGAGGCTTTTGGAGGGGGACAGTCGATATCTGACTGTGGGAGGAAGAGTCATCAGGTGCATGCAGAGCAGGATCCGATGTATGCTGACTTTGTGGCTCGACGTGAAGTATCTTGTGCTCATGGTAACGGCGTTATCAGCTGAAAATGTGCAGTGCTATTTTTTGAAGTAGTGTTTTCCAGTTCTCTTTATTTACTGTTGTTGCCGAGCTTTTCTTTTTACTTGGGAAATCAATAATCTAAAGGAGGAAATAAAGCTTTTCCAGTAGCTGAAAATACCTGTCTGAGCTAGATCTGATCTGTCTCCATTTTGATCTGTCCTACTTCTTGCTCTCCAGAGCTACTGGTCATGACTCCAGAGCAGAGTGAGCCTGTGCTTTGTACTTTTATCTTCGTTTGCATTCAGTTTGTCAAGTAGAGGCTTCACTGCTTTAGCATTTTCAGGCATGCCCTTTGATAATTTATTAAAATTAAAAAGGATCTGCAAGAAATGGACTTCTGACTTATTTTTATCATGTGTGTTGATAATTTTTTTTCCCAATTTAGCGGTCATCCCTGTCTCTGCAGGAGACTTTGGAGGGTTATCACCTGATGGTTTCTGTTATAATTGCATGTTAATAGGTGGAGCATATTGATTGCTTAAATCTAGTGCAGCTCCTGTGCTATGAGTTACTTTGTCCCTGAACTTGCAGGCTGCCGGTTGTTGGAAGTGCACGGAGTGAGGAGAGGCTGTGTTGGGTGTTACTTCTTTTACAAAATAGAAATAACTGTATCTCGTCCGTTCTGCCTCATGGCTGCTGGTGGATTCAAGTGCCTCGTTCTCTTGTTGCCCGTTGCATAGCCAGGTTCACCAGCCCGGCTCAGTTGTGATTCCTGTGGGGGTACAAAGCAACTGGGTTGAACTGGTGAACTGAACCTCAAATCACAACACCTTCAGTGACCTACCTCTGTCACCTGCATCTGATTTCTTGGAACTTGGGCAGTCTTACTGCATTTAAAAAAAGGGAGGTGAGTTGTAGGTTGAGTTGAAGACTTATCATTAACCCCAAGGTTGAACATTTACATGTCTTTAAAAAAAAAAAGTGACTATTGCCATGCAGTGAAACCAACAAATGGTTTTAAGATGCAGGAACACCTTCAGACAGATTGCTCAGACAGATTTAGCTTTGTCCTGTGGTCTCAGAAAAAGGTGGAGTTTGGTTTCAGCTTTAGTGATTGCATGCAGGTGTTGTCACTTCTGTCCCATAGTCATATGGTTATTGTCAGGGGTTGCCAGCCAACGCACATCTTTGGAAAACTGAAGGCTGGAGGTTGTGTCTTGCAGATCTGCTGTAATGTCCTTAGCTGTGGCTTCAGAAACGTGAGTTCACATTTCTTGGCTGCCAAAGGTGCTGCGTGGGTGGGGGATTGTTACCTATACTTACTGCTATGCTGGTGGTTTGGTTTTTTAAAGTCTGGAAGCTTTTACAGCCTTTTGGGTAGCACTTGGGAGCTGTAGCAAAGAGGACACCTTTTGCTTCATCGTTTGGAAAATTTCTCTTCAGGCAGTTTTCCAAGAGTTTGATAGAAAGGCTTTAGATGTTGACCAACTGATATCTGGGTGTCTTTGTAGTAGTAGATGTACATTTGATTAGTTCTGCCACCTTTTATGATAATAACGGTTGAAATTTATGCAGTCCCTTATGGCAGTTTGAAACAGAAGCATCCATTCTTGTTCCTTAATTGCTCGTGCACTTTCCTGAGGCTATAATGCAGACTTCAGTGGCGTCACTGTACAAGTAGTTTTTTGAGGCACCATTTTGTGAATCACAGAATCATCTAGTTTGGAAGAGACCTCCAAGATCACCTAGTCCAACCTCTGACCTAACACTAACAAGTCCTCCACTAAACCATATCACTAAGCTAAATGTTTTTAGAACATAAAAATGTAGCAGACACGCTTGTTTTCAAGTCCTTCAGTTTGCACGTAGGGGGGGAGAATGGCTTGAAGAAGGTAGCTCAGATGTGCCCTGCAGGTTCCTTACTCCTTGCTATAAATGAGGCCAAAATGCAGGCCTGAGCAAGATCCCTTGAATAGACCATTAGGCAAAAAGCAGCTGTACAAAATTCAGAGCAATTTTTTGTATTGTAACTGATCTGCGTTACAGTATACCAAAGAGCATATATACGACAAAACCAAATCAAGGCGCTCTTAATAGTTCGAAGAAAGCAAGGTGTCACCGAGAAGCACCAAGGGTTTGTGAGCATGGTCTCTGAGCGCTCCTTTCCTTCACAGCCTTTCGATGCAGGGGAAGAGCACTGAGACAACTGTGCTTTTACAAGTCAACCTACCAGAAGGTAACATTTCAATTCCCTAACTTTTTCTTGAGCAACTTGGTGACTTTGCTTGTGCAAACAGTTTGGCTCACTAGAAAGCAGCATTCAAATTCAGTAACTTAGGTAAGTGATGCACAATGCTTTGTGGTATCGTGCAAGGCTACGCTTCCACGCTGGAGTTTTTGCTTCAATAAACTCCTTGGGGGGAGGTGGTTGCTGTTTTTTCGGACTAGCTCCTCCCATCCCCTCCCTTTGTGTAAACTCTGCAGTGCCTTTTGCAGCATTTTCCTATGGAGTTAGTGCTGTGCTGCGTTTCACAACTTTGTGATAAAAGCAGCAGCATAGTTCTGGGATAAGTGCTTCGTCGCTGTGCCTTTGCCATCCTTATGTCTGATTTTGTGTCTTTATAAAGCTAGAGCTGGGCCTGATTTAATTCCTCTCCTTTACATATGTTTTTGCGCTTGTACACTTTATTTTACAGAAAACGATCAATAAAATCTTTTATAGTGAAAATCTGTTTAAAAGTGTGACATCTGGCAATGTTGTTTGCTTTACTGCTATTGACTCAAAGGAAATCTGGTGATCAGAAGTGTCACAGAAAGTCTGAACAGCTCTGGTTAATGGGACGGCCATTTGAAATTAAACTTGTAAGATTTCAAGATACTCTTCTGATAACCTGGAAATACTTCTGAGTGCATTGTTTTAAATATAGTGGAAGATCTTTCTGAAGTTGTACAAGATGGCTTTAGTGTACGAAAATAAGGTTTTTATGTTATGGTCCTGGAATACAGACAAGGCTAAATTTAAATAAAAAGTAGGAAATTGTATATTAATATGGTATTTAAAATCCCTGCTAGAATTTCCATCAAAAGTTCTCTGTGTAAATGTCTTGATGAACTTGTCAACCCTGAGAAAATACTGGGCTCCCTTCAGCATCCCCTGCCTCTGCCCCGCAGCGCTTTTGGGAAGTTGGTGAGATGGATAACGTCCGCACAAATCTAGGTAAGGGAGGAACACACACAAAGTACAAGAAAAACGGACAGGATTGGATGCAGTCTGGATGTGGAGCATAAGGGGAAGCAGGGAGGAGGTGAGCTCAGCTATAAAGTGCCACAGCTGCTTGTTAGGCAACAGCGCCGGCATGCATAATGTATCGGATGCTGGTGGGGAAGGAGTCTGACGGATCTCCTAGTGTCCTCCTCCTCCTGTGCAAATCCACCTTGGGGTGAGATGAGCAATGTGCCATGCTGAGCTTCGGTCTGATGCGCATGAGCAACGCCTTTGTGCACAAGTCCTGTGTACCATAACTCCTGCAGATATCCACCTTTTTAAAAACTGGAAGTTTGTGCATCTCTAGTGCTGATGTAATGCATAAACGTGCATGTGCTTTGTAGAAGTAGCATTTAACTTGCTAAAGCTACAGAACCTCCGTTTGGTTTCTTAGGGAGACGGTTCCTTTTACACTGTGATTTGCTATAAAGCTGTGAGGCTCTGCAAGGATGTGGAGCAGAGCTACGAGGTGAATGAGGCTCCTGAGAATTGGGGTGGAGAGGGGGAGAGTATGCTGCTCCCCACCCCAGAATTGGAACAGAGCATTTTCACTGTTTCTAGCTGTCAGTCATTAGCTCTTGAAGTGAACATTGAAAGGACTTTTCCCACCTGTAAAGGGGAGTATAGTTGTGAGGATCTCAGTAGCTCAGTGTGGTCAGGAAGGTGGGATGGAATGGTTTTATTCAGATACATTTACTTGGCTGAGGAGGCGACCGTGAAAAGCAAACCTGAATGCTGCAGTGAGGTCCTGCTTCTACAGGATCATTTTCTTTCAATTTGTGTGGTGCTCGGAGCCTTTCTCAAGTGCTCCTCTTGTTCCTCAGTGCAGAAAAAATATTTTTCCTTTCTTAATGCTTTTCTTAAACGTTTTAACCCTTGACCACTGTGGTATGAAGTTGAATAGAAGAATAAAGTTGCTGGCTGTGCCTGCTCTGAGATTTGAAAGGTAAGAGAAGTCTTGCTTCTTTTTTAGCTTGTTCTTTTTTTCTAGCATGTATTAGTGCAAGAGCAGAAGCCTGCCATGCCTAATGAACACTTAGAAACTTCGGCCGCATCTTGCAGGAATGTGAGGCCTTTTAATGATGCAGGAATATCACCGAATTCAAGGCCTTCAGTTGTTTGAAGCTCAAAAAAATGCCATTACTGCTTGTAATTTAGAGTGATTACCAGCATTGTGAACCCCAGAAGACGTCCGTGTTCTTTCCTAGGCTTTGGATGTTAAGCGAGCTAGTCTTTCTTTCAGAGGCTCGCTCTAATCCTGTTGCTGATATTTTCATTGCTTGACAGAGCAGAGGAATGTCTGAGGCCGCAGCGGGGGGCTGGAGAAAGCTGTGAGCCATCGCTCAGCCAGGACGGAGCTGGGCTTGGGGAGAGGCTGCAGCGCTCCCTGCATTCGAAAAGAAGAGGTTAGAGCCGAGCAGATTGTTCCTCCTAGGATAAGAAGTAATTTACACACGATGCAAAACACTTGGCTTGTGGTGTTAGGTGAGGTGAAGGCTGAATTTGTGCAGTGTTGTTTGCCTGAGAAATTCCCTTTCCTGGAACACTGAGGACCAGGATTACAACTAATTGCGTTATACCTGCAGTGACTCTTGCTGTGCCATGCTGCTCTGAAAATTCTTAGTGGTGACAAATCCTAGAAAGCCTAAGAACTTAAGCTGTTATTTCTATTGTGGATATCAAAGGCAAAGCTTTCCAGAATCTGTTGTGGCAGTCTGTGTAGGTGCTTCATTGATTTTTTAATTCACATTTGCACTGGAAATGTGCTCATGGTGAAGAGCTACCTTGTGGATTTATACAGAGATAGAAGTAAATCCCAACTTTTATTTTTTGGCAAGAAAAATACCTATGCTATGAAAATGAAGTGAGTTTCATTACCAAAGACAAATGCAGAACAGTCTCCAAAAAGTAAATGCGTTCAAATAGTATTTCTGTCAACACAATTGATTTCACACATGACTTAAACATTAAAATTTACTTTTCTGATGTCTGGGGTTAAACAGCTAAAATATTCTGCTGGAACACTTGAAAAATACTGAGGTGTGGAGAAATGATGTGGAGATGTAGCTCTGTGCTGTTGTTCAGTCGGTGGTATAGCCCTTTGTGCTCTTTGCTTGAGCAGCGCTATGAATCTCGCCATTAGATGTTAATGATGCCAATATTAAATCAATATTTTCTGTGAAAAATGAGCAGCTAATCAATATACAGATTTTTTTTGTGTGTGTCACAAATTGATTTTAATACTACTACTTATCTATATTTAGCTTTTCTGGGTTCTTGGGATGTTATTTTAGCAAACAGGTAGAGAAATCTCTGTGATGTGGGTATCAGTTTTGTGGCATAGTAGGGTTCTGACCAAGGGAGTGAACTTATTAAACGTATGCAGTCATTGCAGGGATTTTCCATGTAGGCTAAACGATTCAGGTTTTAATACGTTAAAACCGATCTGTTTGTGAGAAGGCAGCACAGCTAGCTGCCTTATGTCTGGGAGGCTCCAAAGAAAGCAATGCAATTATGCTCACTTCACTGGCTCAGAAGAATGCAACCTGTGAATTTGACTCGACAGCTCTTATCAGACACATCATGAAAACATAAGAACTTGTTTTGGTGGATTTGCTGGATGTGTAGGACCTATCCAGACCTATATGTTGCATGCAAACTTTAGGATACACTGTTAATTTGCATCTGTCAGAGATAAAGGGTGATGTGAAGGCAGACTTAGGCTGCTACATTCAGACATAAAGCACAATCCTTAGCACTGAGGGGATGCCCCCAGTCTGCAAGGCGTTTCTCCAAATGGAGCAGAGGTGTACTGGAACAACATGGGTGTTAGGGCCAGGGAAAAACAGGACTGTGACTGGTGGTGGAGTCGTGCTGAGATGCCGTACGCAGACGGTTTTGCTCTGCTTCTGCCCTGAGGTGAGCGGACATGAGGCTGCTCCAAGTGGGGAACCTTGCTGGAGGGTTGGTGGCTCTGATGGCCAAAGCGTAAGGAGCAGCAGGGCACAATGTAAATTGATGAAAATACAATTGTTGTACTGAAGAACCCAGAACAGGGTAGGTAAAAAGGCACTCACCTGCCTCTTTAGTCATGTCATTTTATACACCTGTGAACCATCGCATGTTGTGCGCTGGTAATAGCAACAGCATTTCACTGCTAGGGACGAAGCTCTCTGAAATGCAGGCTTTTTTTTTAGGTCTGACTTGGTTCTCTGAATTTTGTGGCAAGGCGTAGCTGTCGGGTGCTGGGTGTGGGTGCCTGGCACTGCTCACGTCTGGAAGCAGAGGCTGCCCTTGGTTTTGGTACTGCATCAGGGAACCTCACCTCACTAATAATGACTGCCTGATGATGTTAAAGTATGGCTTAGCCTCATCCCCAGCTCTTAATTGCCTTAGTCATATGCACATCTTGCTTTCTTTAGCAGTTTTTGCTACATTTTACAGCGTATTTTCTTGTAGATCTTTGAGGCACACAGCAGCCAAGAGATGCAAAGGCGGTGACCACGCACCAGCATCCAGTGGGGTACAGCTGCGCCAGGCACCCGGCCCAGGGGGCTGCCAGTGGCACGGGGCGCCCTGCATGCTCCCTGCTTGCTTTGAAGGCAGCTAGAAATTAAAATGAAACTTGTAAGTTGATTCACCACAGTTTTCATATGGAAATAAATCCGCTCGACTTGTTACTCTGCTGGGTGGATTTTATTGTAGTGTGTCGTTTCATTGTTGTTTTGTGCAGATTACACCATTCTTATGCATATACTCCAATGGTCACACAATAGTTTATTCATATGACTAAAACCGGCATTAATTTGGGGAAGAAATGTAGAGCCACAAGCATTTGTCACTTTCCTCAGTCATTGCGAAGGGCTTGGAATCACTGTGAACTCTTGCACTCTTTTCTTGTTCCTCAGAATATTATCCTTATTGCTTGAGCGATGCGTGCAACTTGCATGCGCAGAATCCCCGATATTTCAGTCTTTCAAGCTCCACTTTTACTTTATAAGGAAATCAAAATACCAAATTCCCAAACCTGAATATTCTCACGTGACCGCAGGGTGTAAGGTGACCTCTTTGGCTCCGATCCCAGCCCAGGAATGTATCGTTTCTTTGAGTTAGACTTTGAAACAGGTATTACTTTACAATTTAATTGGCTGCATACATCTCGAAAAGGATATAAACCAGTGGGTTTTTCCACTATGGAGACAGAAAGGCTTGTTTCACAGAAGAGAAGGCATAAACAGGCTGGTACAAGGAACCCTGTGTGAAGTGAGCTATACTGTATACTTCAGGGAAAAAAAAAAGTAAATTTTTTTTTGCCTTGTAGGTTTTGGCAGCGTCAAACAAAACAGCCAATGTTCTCCTAGGAAAGCGAAGGAATTCTCTATCTTGAAAACACATTTGAAGACCCCCCCCCCCCCCCCCCCGCCTTTATGCGGGGCTGTGAATGTTGCCTGGTGCTGCTTTGGCTGCAGGTCCCCCTGCGGATGCTCGCCGAAACGTCGTGCTGCTTGGGTGCAGCCTCGCAGCTGGGGCATTGGCCACCAGCTGCTTTCGAACCAAAGGCTGCTGACAATTAGAGGAAAGCAACTCCAAATGTTTTGAGTGTGAACCCTTTGTTTTGGAGCTCTATTCTCTCTTCTCTTGTTTTTAATAACTGCAAGTGATCTAATTAGTGTCCATAGCTAGATCCAAAACCCTTCGCTGACCTATATTCAGACGTCTTTCATCTGCTCCTGCGTGGTTAAGACCTTCATAGTATTATTGAGAAGTAAGGAGCCAGACAGTGCAAGGAGGGTGGATAAACCTCTTAGTTCCTTGCATTTTGTTTTGCTAGTTGTTTTTTTCATTTCTTATTGTAGGATTTGTGGCTTATCTTCAATTTAAATCTTGCTTCACTGTTTTTGTCCTTTCTTCTTTGTAATCTGTGGCTTTTAATGTCTAAAAGGTCCTAAATATTTGATCAAAATAAGGCCTAATTCCCATTCTGAAGAGAATAAATCACTTTAAAAGTGGCAGAAAGAGAAACCATATGCAGGCAAAATGTAGTTTGAGGGAAAGATGCAGCATACAAGCATACATAATCAATTACTGAAACGTGGCACTAATGTTCCCTCTGCTCCGTCCTTAGCCACTTTCAGGCTTCTTCTGCAACTTCGGTAGTTTCCATTAATCTCTTTAACGTTAAGAGCTTTGGGCACAGAACTTTTGTGTGTGCGGTCTCTTAATATCTCATTTTTGTCCTGGTGTCTCCAGTTTTCTGTTAAAGTAGACCCGGAGTATTCTGTGACCAAGCTGGATCAAGACGTATTTCTTAATTATTTTGACTAGAGAACAACAATTCAAATTAGTGTCTCTTTGCTGTTTCATGACTGCAAGTAGGATGTAGTAATAACGTGTATACTTCCTAACACTGTTCTAGCTGTGTATTTCTGCTGTCCAAGCTTACAGTAAATTGTCGTTCATGAAAGCTAAGGGTGAAACTTGGACACGAGGATAATCTTGTCCTGTGAACTGGTGAGCATTGTTACGGAGCTTTGGAGATGTCGAGTGCTGCAGAAGTGATGAGCAGCCTTCATCCTGTGGCAGCGTTAATCACACTGATGAATGCTCGAAGGAGATGACTGATATGGGCACCATCTATGGCAAAGTAGTCTAGATTCCTAGTTATTTGCAGAAATATTTGTAGTCGTGATGGTTTTTCTTGTGAATTTGGTTATTAATAACAAGTTCGAAGGGGAGGAAAAAAGTAGGAATCATCCCTGCTTTCTTTCCCTCTTTTCTAAATTTGAGATCTCATTTTCATGCAATTCCTGACTCATTAGCTCCTGTAAATTTTGTTTGATTTCTCTGAATATTTTCTGGCAAAAAGGTTAAAAAATATTCTGACAGTAGATATCTCTTAAAGCTGTTTTTCTTAAGGAAAAAAAGCTAAGTATTGAAAGTCTTGCCTACTTTAAAAACAAGTTTTCTATTAATGCATAACTAAACATTCTGGGAGTGTGAGCCTCATATTTAATAGGAATTCTTATAAGCAGGAGGGGATGTCGCTAGATAAGCCCTGGAGGTGGAGTTGAAGCGATCAGCTGGATTCTGACAGGTATCAGGCTTTATGCAAGTGCAAGAAACAGTCATTTCAAGGAAAATGCAGGAGATACTTCACACAACCTTAAAATATTAATAAGGAACAGAAAAATCAGGACAACAGTGTCTTCTGTTCCAGTCTGTAAATTAAAAAGTGCGTGCATGAAGCAGAGATCATAGGACCTTGTGATCAAAGCTTTTTTGTTCTATAGAGTGTTTTGTTCAACAGAGAAATCTTAAATGTGCAGAATACGGTGAACTTGTAAGTCAACGGTATTTAACGTCTCGTTTTCAAAAAAGACAAACAACTTTTCCATGTTTATTTACAGCATTGAAGTTAATTCTCTAGAAGAGCAGCTTGACATGGAACGCTAGTAATTTTATGTAATACTATCAATTACTTCTATGTTATTAAATTAAAAATAAAGGCAGATGGGTTTTAAGCAGTATGATTACCTAATGATATATGTAAACTATCTTTCTTGGTCCAGCACTTAAGGTTTGGTGTTATGATTTCAGGATCATCTGGAAAACAACCAGCCCTGCTTGGGGGGAAGATGGCTACTAAGAATAAAATCAGTGGTTTTGGAACAGGAAGGGAACACAAGTAAACTATTTCCTTGTTCTTTGGAACTAATAATTGGTACTTCTTTCTTTTTCATTTCATCTAAGCACTGCAAGGCTACCAGCTGACAAGATTCTGAGTTAAAAATTTCGGCAACCTATTTTTTTTGATATGAAGTACAGCACTGAAAGTACAAAAATAGATGGAAAATGAGGCTGAGTGATTTTTAGTAAGTAGCTAGTAGTGTATTGTGTAAGATCAGTTGCAGATAAAAATTTAATGATGGACAAAGTGGAAGAAGGGTGATCAAAAAAGATTTGTTGCATGTGCAGACATATTTTACTGTTTTGGAGGGAATTAATACCTTAAAACTGGGAAAATGGAGTTTGGGAGCAAGAAGCAGCATCAGGTTAAACATAACCTGAAAAAATCCTTTTCTTCCCCTCCTGTGTTGGTGATACACTGCATACTACTGTTCTTTCAGACTTGTCTCCCCCCCGGAGACCACATTGTCTGGAGGTGGAATGAGAGAGGAATCGGGAGGCACTGGGCATCGCCCCATCGGGTCATTCTGCTTCCTTAGCGGTGCTGATGCAGCCAAAAGAAAAACCTGTTGTTAGTGAGCCATAGCCAGGTCTGTGTCTGCGCGTTAGGAATGCGCTTTTGATATTCTTGGACAGCTTACCTCTCCCCAAGAATTGTTGGTGTTGGAGCTGCGAAGACTGAGCAAACTTCCTGAGAGGAAGCAATTGTAAAATATCCAGGAAGTTATTAGGAAATGCAGCCTTCTGCTCCTGTCCGTGAGCTGTGCGAAGTGCTTGGGCTCTTTCCGTAGCACAGTCTGAAGAATGGGTTTGTTTTTTAATAACAGGAAGCCTACTTTAGGGGCTGGATGTAAGAAATGCAGTGTCGAGGGCTGTTAGAGCTTGGGCTTTTAAGCACTGTGAGGAGCAAGGCCTGGCGGCTCTTGGCAGTGCGCTGCTCTCCGCTGCTGGCAGAAAAAAATGGATCTGATTTTCATTATTTTTCCTGTTGCTCCCATTTTAGATTTGCATACCAGCTTGTCAGCTTCTGTGTGCTCCTGTCTGGGGAAAGAGGGCAGGAACAGAAAAGACCCAGGGAAAGTGTGGAGGCCTGAACAGGGAGACGTAGGAGAGTTCAGTTTGAATCTGTGTGCTGCCATCAAGCATTGCAGGGATCCCCTGGTTTTTCATATTCAAATTTTTCTGTGTCTGAAAACCATCTCGCAGTCGGTGCTTGCACTGTGCTCTCTAGGAACACTTGCTTTATTAGCAGCAGTGATGTAATGTGGTTTTTGCTGGCTTTTTGTCTTGCTGCTCCCCTGCCCTGCCTCTCACCTGCCGGCCAGACCAGGTTAGTCAGAGGCAGGGGAGCACTGCCATCCCCATCTGCGTGTTATCCTCGTTAGGTTTGATTTGTTCTAAAAGACAGGAGTCTTTTCCATCTGATTAAACATGCTTTTATGTTTTTTGTGGAGAGCCCAAGTCTATGATAACAAAGAAAATTTTAGATGATTAAGTATGTTCTGGGGCTGCTGTTAGAGAAACAATTTCTTGGTTTTGTCTTATTAATGTAAATTAGAACTGTCAGCTGCAAGTACGGAGTGTCAGGTGGAGCTGGTTCATAACTCAGTTACTAGTGTGAAAGCGTAAACTCGGTCTGTCCTCCGTCTTTATGATGATGCTGATGAGGGATAGCTTTTTTATTTGGATGTGGCCGTTTGGAAATTTGAAGCGTGAGTTCAGACTCCTACATCTGGTAACATGCAAGTATCAGGGTGCTTCTTGAGCTTGAGGTTGTTTGTGAGGACAGGTGACAAATAAATGAAGTTTCTCTGGTGTTGAAGGTGTGAAGAAAACGTGAACCCAGAACAGCCCAGGTGGTACAGAAGGTGTCCGTCCCCCTCTTCTCCCCTACCCCTTTACTGGGAGTCTTCCCTGGAGTGATGGTGAGTTGCCAGGTTTCAAAGGAAGGGAGAGGCCAGTCACAGCACCCACGTGAAGTTAGAGGGACTGACCGAGCTCCTTTAAACGTGCTTTGAGTTGGCAGACTCTCCTGGCAGCAATTCCGTAACTACTCAGAGAGGGCACGGTGTCTCCGGTGCGCTCGTGCTGGGAGAAGTTGTCCCCAGGGAACGTAGCCGTAATGATGCTTCACAAATTGCAGTTCTGTCTCCAGCATAGCCAGGGCTTTACCCCTTGAAAATTAGCACCTGTTCATTGACTGGTGCTGGCGTTGACTGAGCAGGGAAAGAAGCTGCACTTCTTGGCCAGCTTCAGCCTTGGGAGGGAGCAGACAGCTGTGCTTTGGGTGTTCATTAAAGGCTTTCTTCAAGCTGAGCTGCAGATGCAGCAAGCTGAAGGCTGCAGCTTAAAGAAGAATATGGGAGGGTGCTGTGGCTAAGCCCTTGCTGGAAGGAAAGGGAAGAAGTCATCTGAGCTGGCTGCAGGCAGCACGCTGGGTGTCTGCCTGGTCAGGAAACAAGATGCTTGAATCTGCCCTGGGGATCTGTCTCCATGCACCCCGTGCTTGTTGTCGGTGCTGCCCTGTGGACTACAGGCTTATTTGCACTGTTTCACAAAGTGACATTCAGCATTTCTGCTGCTTTATTTCTGCAACAACCCTGGGAAGAAGGAGAGCGGTAGCAGTTCTGTGAGCAATGCAATTAATCTTGGAATTGAAGACTCTTATATTGAATTCTTTCGATATATTATTGGTTTTAAAGTATCATGTGGATTTTTCTTCATGGCTTTAAAAATTGGAGTTTGATGCAGCCTTTTTCCCCAGAGAGCAGTAATTCTTCCTCTTTGATTTGACTGCCTTCCTATTAATTTCATGGGAACTCTTTGAATTCATTTCTACTGTCAAATGCACTTAAAATTCACAAATATATACTCAAGAATCTTTGCAAGTAGGGACTGTGTGCACACCTATGTACATACACGTGTGCAGCATTAGCCCTGTTTACTTAAAATCAGCTAGAAACAGCGACACGAGTGGCTGAGGGCTGGCACATAGAAGGGTTTTGGACCTGCTTGCTACTTCCATCTTTTGACATGCAGATTGTTTTCACTGCTCAGCTGAATTACAGCTTGTGGATAGTTTTTTGGGTGCTTTTTCAGCTGTTTTTTTTAAATCTGTTCTTATGTGCAGTGTCACAGTTGTCCATGTCCTCCTGGACTGAGCTAGTTGGGATGTGATTAAACTGGTTTACTTCTGAAGGGAACAGAAAGCTAAGTACATAGTAATGAACTCTAGAAGGCCATTTAACTCGTTTCTTTTCCCTCTTCCTGCACATACTCCAGTTTAAACTGGAAACTTCGCAGGGCTTGCAGTGAAGTGTGTTTGGATGGCACTTATGATACCCAAACCTCAGAGACCTTCAGGCAGAGGCAGTGTGAGCAGCGCTTAAACGCGAATGTGCAGGTTTTGTCTCGTCCCTCCCAGCCCCTCTCTTGGGTTTGGAAAGTAATTTGATAGAGTAAAAGAACTTTGAAAGCTATTTTATTCTAGATTAATAATGTAAAAAGTGGTGCTAGAATTTGATCCAATATTTATAGATTTCTGCTGTGTAAGAGTTAGAACAGCCTCTTGAGGACAGTTTAAAATTCACATTTTTAATACTCTCTTGAAGCTGAAAGAATTGTGGAGTCCTCAAAAAGAGTTTTGAAAAGAATTCAGTTAGGAATAATTCTGAATGTTCCTGTAGCGTACATTTCTTCTCATTTCTGTGATTGTTAGAAATGCTTGTCATCTTCAGAACTGCACTGTTTATCCTCGGTGAGTGTAATTGTGGCGTTACAGGAGAGGTGAGACTGTAGCCAAGAGCTCTTGCATTTATAGTGCAGATGGAGTGATCAAGCCCCCTTTCAGCTGAAGTATGGATTTGTCCTTGAATGGGTCTGTTTTGGGCGAGGTTTTGCTACTGTGAGCACCCTCACTGAATCCCAACGAGGTGCCTGGGAGGTGGGGATGCTCTCTGGATTGTAACGTGCCGAGTGTTTTTCACTTGGCTCTCTGAAATGCCATTTCTTTCCCTAAAATGTAGCATGTTTGCTTACAAAGCTGTTGCAACATGTAGTCCAGTGATGTTCTATGCACAGCTGAAATTTCTTGTGTTCATGAACATAGGTCTGTGAAACCTCAAAGAGGAGGAGAGATGCAGGGGTAGAAGACAATTCTTCTGCTGTTGGTGCTTCAGCTCTCCTGAGATATCAGCAGGTCTGGGGATATGAGAGATGGTTTTTAATCCAGTTTCCTTTGGGTTACTCAGCATCAGAAAAATTGCCTTCCTTCTGTTGTAATGGAGCTTGCAGTGTGTTGAGTTCAGGGTTGTGGAAGTCAAGAACTGATACCCGCGTCTACAGATTGGGAATGGAAAGGTAAGCCTGGTGTCTGCAAATACCCGGACAGTTAGGAAGTTGAGAGAGGCCAGCTTGTGCTAGCCAAGATGATCACTCAGGCACTTGAGGAATTGCTGAATCACAGCAAAGACTCCCTAGGATGTGCTCATCTTGATGTCAGCCAGGCTTTGTGAAAACACTGCTGCTCTCATCCCTGGCGATGCAAGCTGCTGGTCCACGCTGGTTCTAGTGTCCTTACGTGGCTCCTATCTTGGCTGTGTTACAGGCACCAAATGCGTCGGGTACTGTAATGACGGAGCTCAGGCTAGTCGGGCTCTAAGGAAACGGGCAGCAAACTTTTTAAGGACTATTTTTGGTAATTTTTAAGTAGAGAATGCCTGAACGTAAATAGACTTCCCCATCCACTAATGAAAGGATTGGGGTTTAATTTGACTTGGTGTGTTTTCTGGTTATGCTAAATTACTTTGATGTGGCCCTTGAGGTTATGTATTGGAGCTTTTTGCAGCATACTGGCTCCTCGAGCTTCAAGCCTGCACGGACAAATGTTGTAGAAGGTTTTGTTGGGAAAATGTCTGCATGTGTAGGCAATTGGACAAGAAAAGATTTTGATTTATTAAACTGCATGTTAGTCTGGTAAATATTAACTAAATGTACTTTGGGGCAGGGGTCAGGCTTTTGAATAAAAAGACAAATTTCAGCGTAAAGCAAACTTTTAAATGTGGGATCTAGCTGTATTTAAAGAAAAAGCATCTGGCAACATACAGATAGGAGTACCTGCTAAGCGTGATTTATCACAAATCACTATTTTGCTTAAGGTTTGCTGTGTGCTAAGCTCCCACCAGTGCCAGCATTGGTGATTTTATGGGAGATTTTCCATGAGGGTGAAGTAAACTGTGGAAAGTTGCCAAAATTTTTTACCCAAATAGCTTTGGATTTCTACCTGTTTGTGTGAAATGCCCACAGGTAATGCTGCTTCGACAGGCTCTGTGCTATGCTTCTCCTTGACCTGATGGAAAGCCAGTATTTCATACATGAATAGGACTTATGCAGAGGTACTAATTGTTTTAGTCTCTTTTATTTGGAATTAAAGTGCAAACACTTGCTTGAATAGGGAATATGAATTATTTGCCTGTGACACTTCAACAATTTACCATCCTTCTCGCTGTGTGAGTCCAGTTCAGGTGAGGCTAACACAAAGAATGGCTTCATCCTTGCTCTTGTAGGGGTTGCGAAGGGGAAGAGACCCCTTGCTCAGAGCGTGATGATGGAGTGGGCAGTGAAGGAAAGGATAACACAGCTAGAAGAGCAGCTGGAGCTAAGTAATCTCTCTTCACAGCTTTAGGGATTATAACATAAATATGTTTAAACTGGTATTTGTTTAAATGGGTGAGTCGAGTCATAAAGTTGATACTTCTGTTGCCCAACCACAAGTACCAGAACTTTATCTTTGTTCCACCCTTGACAAAAGAAAGGCCTTATTTGTGTAGTAAAATAAAATCAAACACTCTGAACACCTGCTTTGGAAAACAAAAAAAAAAGAAAAATGGACTCCTATCTTTTTGCAACAAATCTTTTTGGAAAGGTGCAACTCTCTCAAGATCAGCCTGTGGACGTTGACCACCTGCATCTGTTTTCCACACTGCACAAATTGAGTGATATGTCACAGTATGAAATGTGTGGCAAAATGAAGTGTCAGATTAGAAGAAAGTATTTAGATTCGGTGCTTTCTTGAATTTCAAGGTAGATGCTCACAGTGTTCAAACTCTACCCAATACCCTTGAGGAAATCGGGTCACATCCTTAAATACCAGTGGCCTCACTGAGGTTGCGTGATAAACAACGCAGCTAAAACTCAGGGTTATCTGGGAGAGGCTATTTATTTGAACAAAATGTTCTTACAAATAAATTAATTTAGATTGCAGCCAATTAGGTTTCTGTATTTTATTTCATGCAGTTTGATACTCGGGATTGTTAAAACAATTTTTTATGATCTGCTAATTTGAAAACTTGTTTTTTTTTCCCTTCCAAGCCATTTGCAAATTTAATAAGGTCAGTACTTTTTTGCTGTTAGAGTAGTATAAAAATACAGAGAGGACAGTGTGCTTATACATAAATGCTGTCTGTGACTTGCATATCTAATGATATGAATCACAATTCCAACTTTAATGCAAGTGTTGTAATTCATAACCATTTCAGTGGAAGGTGAAGTCTGTCCGCAGAAGAGATGACTGGGTAAAGCTTATAAGAGCTTATATATGGAGGGTGTGTGATGGCTTCATTTGTTGTTTTCTAGAATGATGAATCATAGCGCCCGAGTTGATGGAATAGCATTGCTGCTGTCTGTGTTGGTTGCTTTTTATTTGTTACATTAGGAATCTGCAATCCCCAGGATTTGAAAAGAGCTCACTTGATCAAGATTTTGGCTTATTTTTTTGAAGCCAGTTTAAAGACAATAATATTTGCTCTGATTTCAATTTATTGACTTGTTCCAATAAAAATGTTTATTTTATAAAGCATTTCTTTAAATGGAAGAAAAAAACTGCTGGCACTTAAAACTCTTACATCAAGGTCCTGAAGAATCTTGTCCTTTTTTAGCAGTGCTGTGTATGCATATTGAAAGGGGGGAGAAGCTGGTGTCATAGCAGAAGGGATTTTGGTTCATCTAGCTTGTTGCTATGCCTCTGTGCTACAGAGCTGTATTAATTATTGACAAGACTAGCCTAATCCAAAGTCACTGCAGTCTGAGGCATTAATTTACCGTATAGCATCGTGTGAAGAGAAAAAATAATTTGGTTCTTGTTATACATCTGAACAGTATTTTAGAAGGCAGAAATGTTTGCTGAATGAAATGTTTTCTATAAAACAGGTTAGGGTCGTTGGCTTTCCCCTCTCTCCCTAAAAGAGGAACTCTAGGCTCATTGCTATTTTAAATCCAAATTTACCCACCAGTACAGGATCCCAAATAAATTGGTTAGTCATTTCGTATCTTCATAAGAGTCGGTTCAGAAGTGTTTCACCTGTTATTTTTGACTAGCAGCAGGATATTCCTGTCTTATATCTGGATTTCAGAGTTCCCTTGTTTGAATTATAGTACTTCTTAGCATCCCTATCTGGGATCCCTTAATCCCTACCTGGTAAAAGCTTTTACAAAGGCTATAATGAAAGCATGTTTCAGGTTTTTAATCGGAAATTCATAAAGGATAAGGACAAATATCAGTTAGGGGAAACTGGTTTTGGTCTTGGTGACATTTCCATCATGTTCTTTGTTAAATTAGCCTTGTAACATAAAACCAGTAGTTGCTGTAAAGAAGAGAGCTGTGGATGAGGATTGCAGATGCCCACGGAGATTTTATCCTCAGCCCCCAGCCTTGGAGGAGATGGGGTGTGGAGGAGAGGCAGAATGGCTAGGGATGGTGATGTGATGGGACGAGAAGCAATTTCTGGCAGGGGGATTAAAGAGGAGATGAATAGGAGTCAGGAAATGCTGCCGCCTCTCCTCATCCTTGTGATTAGGTGCTGTTCTGTGATCCTGCTTGAGGGTTGGTGAGGCGTTCCTTAAGGCAGGAGGTGGATGTGGCAGGAGGGTGGTTAAAGGGGAGGTGGAAAACGGTTCAGAACTGTAATGTCATCTTGTAATACCTGCTGTGCATAAAGGATCACAGTCCTACTTATCAACAGTTGGAAAGATGCTGGCTTTCTTTATATCAGCTCATTGATCGTTGTCTTCCTCCCACCCTGAAAAATCTGGATTTCAGCATTGTACAGCGTGGTCAGAGAAACATCCCATGACACCTGCATACCTTAAATATCGTTCTGCAGAGGTGGTAACATTATCCTACAGTTTCTTTGCACATCTTTAACTTCTTGGTGTCCTGGGGGACTTCATAAATATCACTTCCTCCAGCAAAGCTGCTGACATGAAGCAAAAGCCATCAATAAATTATTCATATGCTGTTCATTTTCTATGTTTAGGAATTAATGCAGCTTCACTTAAAAATTCTCTTCTATGGCTGAAGTCAAGTAAAATTGCTAGAATTAAAGCTGCATACTAAGTAACATTTTAATTTTCTCTAAATTATTTTATGTTTTAGAACTAGTGGCTTGAAAAGCAATTGAAAGTTGCAAAAACACTCCCACTTTAATGTTAAATGCTGTAGGTAGGTCCTGTTTAAAAGGTTTCGTGATGTACACAACTGTGTAGGCTGTTTTTTAGAAAGTCACTTAAATAAAGTGCAGTTGTGTACTGTATGTGAGATACAATTAGTGAAACTTCAACGTGTTTGTGAAACAGTATTGTCAAAACAGGTAATTGTGCAGTTACAAGATGTTGGTTTCATTAAAGAAAAAACAAACCACACAAGCTGTACGCCAAAACCTCTCTAAAATCTCAAGCTTGTGGTTTGATTACTTCTGTCACATTTATGTCATGGTATTTTTGAGAATGTTTTCTTTGTAATTTAGAAAAAAAAGTGCAAAATGATATTCCTTTGCTCATTTTATTAATTACCTGAGAGGCAAAGGCATGTATATATATTTTTAATAGGTTAGTAGTTGAGATGTTACTCTTCACGTTGTCTTTGTAGGTTTTGTTTTTTTTTTTTTGTTTTTGTTTTAATCTTGGACTGTATTTTTGGACTTGTTATGGGAAATAAGTGCTTTTCTTTAGGGTGTACAGATTCAGTTCATGGCGATGTCCAACATTATTCCCCAAACGCTTCATTTCCAGCCCTGGAATGCTGAGAACACACTGTGAAAGCAGAGAATTCAGGTCTTTGAAAAGCTAGAAAAGCTGCTTAAAAGCATCCACCCTTTTGCAGGGACAACTGATGAGAAGCAGTGTTAGTCTTGCTTATGGGAAGGAATAATGAAGTGTTGAGGTTTCCTTTTTAGTTACTAAATAAGCACTTTGCGACATCTCAATCATCTCAATATCACTTTTATTTTTCAGTGTTACTACGACTTGTCATTGTAGTTTGCTTTAAATTATACAAAAGAAAACAGCATCAATATTTAATTGCTGTGAGGGTCCTAAACTGCAGTTGCTATGGCTCTAAAGTATTTTTCCTGTTAGTTTGCCTTGATGTATTTTGCCTTGGGAGCAACATGTAATTCAGTGTAGCTTTTTAAAAACTCTTTCCTTAGTGATTGAGTGTCAGAAAACACAGTCCAAGTGGGTATCAGCGTTTCTTAACTGCATACATTTGTTGGGGTACATAATAGAGCAGAATCTCTTAAGTAGAACTCTGAATTTTTGTGTTTTTTCAACTGTACGGAGTCCAGTAAGCCAGTGTCAGCATTTTGAGACGGATATATTTAGCTGCTGTAGAAATGAAATACGGGAAAATGCAGTCAAGTGTTTTCTTCCGCTGTGCAGTTTTGTAGTGAGATGTGTCAGATCGCGGACCAGGGTAATCACAGGCGGTGCTGACGGCGAGGAGCTCCATCCAGAAGGACCTCGCAGCATCCAGCATGCCAGCAAAAGGCAGCAGGTGAGTGTCAGTGTGCGTACTGCTTTGAGGAGAGCTCAGTGCCGGCACGCAGAGCCACGGGTGCCAGTTCTTTCTTGCCATTAGCGCAGTGTGCAGCGGCAGCCAAAAAAGTCGATCAAGTGCAGTGCCTCATTCAGCAGAGAGAGGTACTGAGAATGTCATCAGCTACTCCATAAAACACTGGTGTGGGCAGCTCTAGTCTGCATCTCGGGAAGGAAGTGAGAGGAGGGAAAAGCTCTGAGTAGTTTGGGGAGGAGGAGGCTGAGGCTGGAGAAGGCGGCTGGTGAGTACATGATACTCTTCATCAGACCTTGAAGTGCTACAACTACAATTCACTTGGGAAAACTCACAGGTTGGTTAAAAATGGATTATAGGAGGAACTGTATTGTACAGTGGGGATTTAAATTGTGGAACTTGCTGCCCCAGAACGCGAGGCAGACATCACGTGCGGACAAGGTTAGACTTGTTGATGAGCAACGGGTCAGTGAAGGGACAGCAGAAGTCTGAGCAGCCATTTACCCCCTACAATTCCCATATAACAGCTGTAGGTGCTGGAGGAGAACAAGGAGAATGGACTGTAGAAATGGCCAGGCTTATGTGTATTCGTTAAAAAACATTCTGCTGTTGCCCTTGGTATCTGGGCTGTAGGTCTCACATAGTGTGGTATTATGTTTTCTTAACTAATGTGGAGACAGCTCTAGGAAAAACATCCTTCTTTAACAAAAATTAAACTTCCAGTTGAATGTTGTGTGCGTTTTTCTGCTTTCTATTCTGCTGTTGCTCCTGTGTCTCTCTGTTCAGGGAGCTTTGTACCTTGCGAGTTCTGAACTGTTGTGACATGAGGTGCAAGATCTCTGCTGTAAGGAAAAGTTTGTTTTTGGGGAGTATACTGCTATGTGCTAACAGAAAGAGCAGGAGTATCCCTCCCTCAGTGTCATGACTAGGAATGTGAGCTGTCGATATGCTACCAAATCTGCAGTCTTTTTACATTCGGTAGCTGTGAACTAACAGTTACAGGATTTATATATGACTATTTCCTAGCAAACCCGAAACAGCTGTGCCTATACAATGCAGGGTGTTCTGCGATGGCAAATGCATCTTGCGAATCTTGCAGGTTTGAGCAGAAGACCACCCTGCTTGGCCATCCAGTCAAGTGGATAATTATTCATCTCAAAATGTGAAATCCAGAATTAAAGCTTGTGGACAGAGGTAACAAGGAAATACACTCTATCTAACATTTTGACATACACTCTATCTAACATTTTATGGCATCATTCTGTAATAAGTGTGGTTGAGTTGCTTTTTAATTTCCTCAATAAACGTTAGGTCCTAGGAGGTCTTCTGGAGAGGTTTTCTATATTGCTTATTTTTGTAGCTTTCTGCCAAAGTCGTCTTGTTTTAAGTTTGGCTTGTGCTGTAGCTGATGGATCTGAATACAGATTTATAGTAAATTTTTACCCATATTATTGGCAGAATTCATGGTTCCTGTTGTATTTGTGTGACAGTCTGACTGTAGAGGGAGATATGGCCCATGCTCATCCACTTGTCCTGGCAGCACTGGAGTGTTGCTCAGGGTGTGAGTTTCCTTAAGTGCTGGCAGAATAACTCCAGTGTCTGAAAGCTAATGTTATAGGGAAGACATGGAACTTCTTTGTTGTGTTTTCATTTAAAATTTTTGAAACCCCTGTGCTATTTGCAAATAAAACAGATTTTCTGCTCTTCTCAAGGTGTCTAAGCTCAGTGCAAAATGGATCAGTGATAACTTCCATCTACAAGAAACACAAATTTGCTCAGTAAAAGATAAATGAGTGAGGTTATTGACAGAATCAAGCGGAGGAGCTGGTGTTGGAGTATGGGATGGCCTGATTGCCAGATACTTGTGTTGAACACCTCTCGCAGGGGACTGACGTGGGTCTGAAATGAAGCTATTTCATTTGAACCTTTCAGGCTTTGAGCTCCGCTTGGTATACAGTGTCTTTAAAAGCATGAGATAAATATCAAGTGATTGGTAGTAATAGTATGGTGGGTTTGAAATAGGGCTTTTAAATTGAGACAAGAGTCAAAAGAAACTTGCTTTCTGGAAGTACCTCGTGTTTGTTAGGCTCCACGCGCAAATGCCTTACAAATTAACTGATTGCTGGGCAGTGCGTTACTGCTCGTGCATGTTTCAGCTGTAAATCACCTGAAGCTTAGGCTGGGCTATTTTCTGAGGAAGAAAACGTCAGTTTGAATGTCAGAGTTACCCATTGCCTAACCTGAGTGAAATACTGCCTCCGTAATGTTTGTGAGGTGTCCTTCATGTCATCTTCAGATAAACCAAGTAATGTGGTGGTAGTGTAATAATGCGTAGGAGTTGCACTTAGAGGCTCAGTTGTGTCCAACAGACCTCTTGTTCAGTGCTAACCGTGAGCTCTTTGGCAGCGTTAGGCATAAAGAGGGTAGGACATGTGGAAGGCACTCAAGTTGTGGAGTTTTAGTGTGGGCTTGTCCTTATTCAGATTTTGCAGAGCTACACCCAAAAATCATGTCCACTTACATGGAAAAATGCTGATGTTTTTCTGGGATAAGTAAACACATCTGGATAGTCTGTCTTTGCTACTGCTGCTTCATAGTTCTCACATTTGTTGCTTTCATTTAAATTTTCTTTAAAGTGCTAATTGAAATAAAAAAACAGACTTTGAACAGTTTTTGTGCTGCATATTGCTGTGCCGCTGTTGAAGAGCTAGTTATTAGGCTTTGGGAAGTTCTTTTCCTGCAAGAACAAAAGAAGGGGAAAGATTGTTTTTTTGGGACTGTAGTGCAAGCCCATCTTTCAGGTATGCAGTTAGCCAAGTTTAGAGGATGGCTCCTCTTCCACGGAAAGAAAGCTTTGTTTTAGAAAAAACTGAAGTCACCGTCATCTAAAATGGATATCTCTGCAAGGGTACCTGGTAAAAGCAGTGCGTGATTCCTGAGGACCTTGTGCAAAGCAAGAAGAAACCGGGTCTGGGGCTGCTCCTGCTGGAGTGGGAGGCTGAGGCTGCTGAGCCGGCCGCCCATGAGAGCTGCCAGGCTTGTCAGTAAGCAGAGCTGCAGAGGATGAAAGGGTGAAGGGATTGGTTTTATTGCGTTTGTTCTTCCCTGCTAAATCTCTTTTGCACAACCTCCCCAAAGACTATTGGCATTAATAAACTGGCCCTTGCTTTTTATCCCAGTTCTTCGGAGAATTTCATGTTTCCAAGTCTCTCATTTGGTGAGAGAAACTCTGGCTGTGCACGGACAGAGGATACGTGTTCTCGCTTTCCCTGCCTGCCATTACAAAAGTATTAAACATTTATCTTCTATAGGTAAATGGTCCAAAAGAAATTTCAGGGTTTCCACACTGCAACAGTTACAATACCGTGCAGTGATCCAGGTTTGTTTAACTAGAAACCTTTTTTCTTCTGATACATAGCAACTAAATTTCTACCTCATTTTTTTCCAGTGTGGCTTATTGTTCATAATGATGTAATATGACATAGTGTTATGAACAATAAGATTCATTTAAAGATGACGGAGTTCATACCTGTGTGATTGCCAAGGCATTGATCACACACACACAGGTTGTGCTAAAACAAATTCCAGTGAAAAACGTGAATGTTGGCTTGTTGTACATCTGGTTTACATGGGTTTATTCTAAAGCTTTATGTAAGCATTTATATTTTCCTTTTAGTTTGGGCAGTTCTCACATTGATAACTGCTTCTTGAGACTTTAAACCTAGTCATGGCGCTGCAACATGATTTGCAGCTTCTGGGGAGCTAAACTATACGTATGTTTTTAACGACACCATTTGCTACTTCTCTTGCTGACAAATTTCTGCAGAGGCCGGAAAACATAATTGTTTCATTATTTGTACTTTTGAAACCACAAAGAACAAAAAAACAAAACATAAAACACGTATGGATATGTGTGTATGAGGCTGGTTCATCGTCTTCCTGAACTAAAGCCTGGATTTTTATTTAAAGTCTTTTTCCAGCTGTAATGAATGAGTCACTTCTGTTTATAAGGATTTGGTTGTTTACTCTGACAAACCCTTGATAGGAGACACTCGACAAGATCTCAGTAAATCAATTTGTTCAGGATCTATAAGCATCTCATTAGCATTTATTTGCAATGTTCATTCTAAGCTCAGCTGCAGCTGTTTAACACACTAAATCTCTCAAAGATTTCCAGGATTGTAAGCATATGTTTTGAGATTGTGCTTTAAGTGGAGGAATTCTATGGGCTTTTTTCTCCTTTTCACTGCTGCTGTTAGCAAAGATCTTCCAAATTGAATTGCAGGCTCTGTGTATACAGTCTCTTGCATTTTAACGGCTGAAAATGGGAGAAAATGTTACTGTTGGAATTGCATGACCGAAACTGTGCTTCATCACGTGAACGTGCTTCTTGATTGCTGCGAGGACGGCATCAGCATTTGAGCTGCGCTTTCTGAAATCATAGTGGGAAGGAATCCTGGTGCTTTACCTCCAGCAGATCCCACATGGGGACGGGTGATGTCATTGTCTTTGGGACTTGCAGCACAACGCATCTAGGATTTGCATGGTGCGGGCCGCAAGTCAGACAATGACGCTTTATTTCAGATTGACTGATGTGCCTTGCAACACAAAAGGAGGCCAAGACTACCTGCAGCTCTTAGTGATTGATTTTCAATACAAATCTCATAATAGTCTATTTTAAAGAAGTGTAGCAGAAAACTAGTCGGATAGTGGCATTTCGAAAGGTAACTAATAGCAAAAGACACAACTCCAGGATTTTTACTAGGGTGAGTTATTCCGGTTTTGATTAAAAACTAGACTGTAGGGCAATGAAAAATGAAAAAAGGAAGCTTTCTCGGAGAGCAACGGAGTAATTCAAGTCTAAAGCACCACAGAGCAGCGCCTGAGAATGTTCTTTAAACGGCAGTTAGTGCACGTATGTTCTTTATTAAAACTTCATTGTGACTTTTGTGAATAGCAGCGTTTGGGAAAGTACAAGCATGTACAAAATGGTTCTTTCTTCACTCCTGCCATGGCAAATGAAAGCGCCTTCCTGACAAAGTCGAAGCTGCTATTTGACACTCACCCATAGTATTCAGATTCCCCTCACTACTTCTGTGATCCCTGCTATGCTCCCTGGTTCACCTGAATTGAGACAACCCACCTCGCTTTGCAGCACGTGAGGACAACAAAAAGCAGCTCACGAGGCTCGGGGCTCATTCAGCCCGAGCAGGGGCTGCCGTGCCCCTCTCCGACCCACCCGTGCTTGTGGTCCCCTTTGGCGAGGGACCACGGAGGGTTGGCTGCCCGGCTGCTGTAGGATGTGCTGTAGGATGCTCCTTGCTCTGCCGGTGTAGCCATGGAGACAGACAGATGGGAATCCCGGCGTGCCGTGGGGACCAGACTGACCGTCGGCGCGTGCGTCGGGATGGAGAGCGCTGTTGGACAGGTGTGCCTGTGCGGGACTGGCTGGGCCAACAGGAGCTAGGGGAAGCAGCCAGCTTCTCATCAAATTGCTTTCAAGAAATCCTCTGTTATTTTCTGCAAGATGGGGATCACAGCCTTCCCCTGTAATCAATCCATGAGCTGCTGAAGCCCCTCCTGCAAGTAGTCTGCAATCCAGCAAGCTGTTCCACTATGATTTTATAAGGAAAGGAATTTGTGTGCTTGGAAGTACCATAACTCATTCCAGCTGTGCACTCGTACGTTTTTAGTACCCCGAATATCTTGCTGGAATTGACCTCGCTCGATCAATACTTGAGTGTAAAATCAGTGGTGTATTTTCATCCCAGATCAATAACAGATCAATGTCTTGGGGGGGAGGATTCAAAGTGCCATCTCTGCAAAATATTTCTCTTGGAAAAATCACATTTATGGCTTTATAACCAATTATGCTGAAATAAAAGGTCTAATAAAAGACTTGTGATCTAGAGGCATAATTGCAGGACAAGATCATGAAAGCTGCATCTTAACGTACAGTTGTGGAGTCATAAGGGAAACGCTGCCAATGTACTGAGACTTTGCTAATAGTCCTTTTCCTGCAGAGCAACACTAGAATGCATCCCCGTGTGCACCCAGAGCCTGCCCGTGGTCCTTGGTGCCCTCTGGCATCGCCTGGTGCTAGCCGAGGGCCTGTTTTGTCCATTAGGAAAACCCAGCTCTGGATCCTGACCCTATGCAAAGCTCTCTTCCAAATCTGTGTTCAAGTACCAGTATTCAGTCTTTGCCCTAGTGAGCTCTAGTGCTGCTTCTCCTCTTGTCTCAACTGTCTGTAAAGCTGCATCAGGCACCTAAACCTTTTCCTCAAAATGTTTTACCAGTGTTGTCTTTTGCATCTTAAATTACCAATTTTCTTTTTAAGTCTAGTTCTAACTATGAAATATTAAGAAGTAGAGTTCCAGCTTGCACACAGAGTGACCAAATATAGCTGTAATACTAAGTTGTTAGGAAGGCTAGGAATTTTTTTTGTCTTGACACTGATACCGCAAAGATGAAATGACAAGAATGTGGCTGAAAGGACAGCTTGCTTTGTTCTGAGCTAATTTAAATTAAAACTTGAACGTGGTGTAGTGAATGCGGTGATACTTTAATTGTAGCTGGAGATAATTTCCTTTTTCTTAAGTCCCTTTGACTGTATTGAAAAATCTATCTTCATTTAGCAGCTCCACCTCTCCCATTCTCTCAAGGTTACGGGTGAGCTGGAAGGAGGAGCGGGTGGATCTGGGATGACAGAACCAGCCCTTTTCTGGGGGCTCTGGAAGGTGAGGGGTCTGTGGCGGTTCTTAACAATCCTGTGTGAGCTGCAGTTTAACCTTGAGTTGTGTAGTGGGGAGAGAGCTCCCGTTTCCCATCTGATCACTTAATGAAGACTCAATTATATTTTTGGCATAGCATTTAGAGAATGATCTATGAGTTGCATTCAAAATTAATGATATTTAATTTAATCGATGAGATACCCAGGCACCTTAGTCTAATAGTAGTTTTGACCACGTTAATAGAATTTTTCCTACCAGGAACTAAAAGCAAGTTATGCAAACTTAATAAGCTTTTGTTGAAATGTTCTCAGGTTGCTGTTTGGATGTGGATGTCGCATCTGATGTGTTCATAGTTTGGGGACTAAGAACCATCCCACTAGCCTTTAGGCGTTCGGTTTTGGTACAGCCTCTGCAAGAAGGAGCTTGTGATAGTGAGCGCTTCGTACCGCAAGTCTGGAAAGCAGTGCTGCAGGCTTCCTCAGCCATCACACCTCTGGACTCCCAGCCAGGTGGTAAACCTTCAGATGAACTGGGCCTTTCGAGTTTTCTGTATGCACTTGTTGGAGATTTGACTCAGGTCTGTGCAGAAGAAATGCTCAACGCTCACCAGAAGATGTTGTCCTTCTGTGTCGTGTTTTTGTTGTGCTTTATGGCCATTGGACATTGCTTTGTCTTGCTTTTTTCATTCGCCTACCCCAGAGAGGGCTTGAGGGCTTTCGTTAGACAGTGTCCAGTTATGTTTTGTCGTCTTTTTCCACCATACTTTCTATGTAGCCCCAGATTTCCTAAAATCTCTAGATAGTTATAGCTCCCAATGAGATTTTTTTTGATGAAATTCTGTTGACCGATAATTTAGGAGAATTATTTAAAAAAAAAAAAAAATAGCACTGGTATCCAGGATTGCCTTTTTCTCTGTATAGTTGAACCCAGTTAAACTGGTGAGAAGTCCGAGCTGATTTCCCAGGATGGCACGAGTCTGACAATGCACAAGGAAGCAACACGTTATGGAAGAGGTGCCCTGGGCACTGAATGCGCGGGTATTTGAGATGTCTGCAGTATGTGCAAATGGTAACGCAAGGGTGACCTAGCTTTGGGCACCTGGATTGTTAGGTATTGGTGTATAACGTCCTCTTTCATAGCTTCCATGACAAATTTTTAGCCTGTGGCCCATCTGGCTGCCCTGGTTGCGATTGCTCCCAGCAGCTGAGTCACACTGGGCAGGCTTGTAGGCTTCTGGGGTTGCTTAAGTGCCTGGAGCTCAAATGTTGTAGGAACCGTCCTGGCTTTGGTGTTGGCTTCACAGGCTTGCAGTGTATCCCCGGAGTTCACAAGCTCTTGTCCCAGAGATTTAACGCCCCCAATTTTTCCATCATTTTCAGCTGAAGTAGGGAGGAAAGCTTTGCTGGATTGCTGTGGCTGGATGTACTGGTCTGGGCAGGAGATAGTGTTCAACCTGGAACTGGTAAGGGTGCAGATGTGAATAACTTGTCCCTCCCTTTTTCTCCTCCATGTTTACGAGGATGAAAACCACTCTTAATATATGCAAGCCGTATTTAAAAAAAACAAAACAAAACAAAAAAAACAACAAAACAAAAAAGAAAACAAAAAAAAGCTTTGGGAGACAATGTAATAACACTTTAGTCTTGGCAGTAAGAAGAGTGCTGCAGAGAAATCCCATTGAAATAAGGGCACAGCTTCTTTCTGGACTTAATATTCTGTGATTTATATCCCCTCTCGTGCAAGTAAGGTAACAGTACGGTTCTGGGAAGGAGGAACCGTGTAGCATGTGTGCTGGGTGATTCAAAACCAGACACTGCGACAAACAACATTTTGCAGAAACAGCACAGGCTTTGATTTAAAAAAAAAAAAAAAAAAAAAAAACAACAGCAAGTTAACATATTCATATGCTTGAGAACATATTTGTATATGCAGATTGGTGCTGTTGTTGAAGTGAATCACCCTGGAGATCCTTCTTCCATAAATGCTTTGTTTTGTAATGGGACCTGTAGCAGCGGATGTTTGTTACAGACCTGATGTAGTGCTTTTACATACTCTTGTCTGGGCATCCTTCACAGGTAAAGGTGACATGAGTGCTTGGCTTTCTTGGAAAGCTATGCTTCGTCCTTTTTATAACCAAAAGGAGGTGTTCAGTAGTTCTGTTTTTTGTTTGTAGGTCTTTTTAAGACCCACTGCGCACATTAATAGACAATTTTCTCATGGAAATATTTCTTTGAAAAAGGGAAATTAGTCTGCAAGAAAAGATTCCTGTTTGTGATAGCCATAATGTACTCTGAATTGATTGAAACGGGGAAAAAATCTTTTATTTTTTAAACTTAAACATAACTTTTGAGTGTTAATAGTAGACTTGCCAGGGACTGTGATCTAATTATTTGATTATACTGTGATTAAGGTGTGTTTGAGTTAGAAAGTTTCTCAGGAGAAGGTTGTGCAGGCTGTTTACATAAAACCCGGAATGGACACGGAGAATGAGACCAAAGGAATTTTTAGCTTTATAATAGTGTCTGACAGTGGTCAGTGGTGGATGCCTAGGCGGGGTAGGTCTGCCCTTCAGCTGAAAATGTCTGTGGTTTTATCTCAGAGGTAGTATTTTGGTGACTGGGAGACTTTACAGCAGAAATTCTTAAAGAATCTGGGAAAAGCTTTGCTTGTAGCATCTTTTGAAACTTGTTTTGTGCTGCGATGCGTGAGCTAACTTATTTCTGCAAGTTGCTTTGTATTTTAATACCGTTCTATCAGCATGTATTATTTAAAATAGAAAGCTTGTTGCAGCAGGCAGCAACTGTGATGCAAATGTGAAGGATATGCTAAAAACCTTACCTTAATGCTAGCTGGAGTCCTAATGCAGAGGAAAAAACTACGCCTGGTGACACATAGCAGGTCACAGCAGAAAGGGAATGAGAGACTGGGGTTGAAGGGTGGTGGTGGAGATCCTCGTGTTCCCTGTGTCCTGTGGTGCTGGATTTGGAGTGGATTCGCAGTTGTAGGGTGGTGATGGCTTACCCTGTGCTTGGGTTGTGCTAAGTGGCTGTAGCTGGTGGGTAAGTGGCCACAAACACCCAACCCGGTTTACACAGCAGAGGAACGGGTTAACTTCTGCAGTTTGGAGCTCAGCTGGAGTCAGGAACTGATGTAAAGAGGCGCCTGGGGACACTGAAGGTGGTTAGCACCTCTGCGTTGAGGTTGAAGCCTTCGCTGACTCCCCTGGTCGTTGAACTTGCGTCCTTTGGTCTCAGTGGCAAAGCAGTGTGCTCAACAGCATTGTCAGCCTAAGCAAAACTGTAATTACTATCAGCGAGCTCAGCAGTCAGGAAAGGGTCTTGGGATTCGGTGAGGTTATGGTACAGCGATCATTTTCCACCAGGAAAGCGTAACTTTTTTCCAAGAGCTTTTACAGAATCCTACATTGTGGGATGAGTGGAAGGCGCACTCTGGAGAGTGGCGTGCTGCTAGGAGGCAGGTCTGCTCCTCCTGTTGCCCATCCGAACACGTCCCAGCTCTGATTTTCAGAGCATATTGGTGTATTGCATCTTCCTCCTTGCTTCTAAGCATGGTCACAAATGGGTCAGGCACACTGCATAGCTTCCATTACTGGATTCCTCAGAAAACATCTTTTCTAATGCTGCCATTGCTGTGGCTTTGCTTGTGCTGCTGCTTGGGATTTCTGTGGTTTCAATGTGAAGGTATTTAACCGTTTTGTGGTGTGTCAGAAACAATGTAGTGGAAACCAAGGTTGGGGGCATCTCTCTCACAATGCTTTGGATGCAGGTACCCTTCTTGCTTGTTTGCCTTCTGTTGATGCTTATCCTTGGAGGTGCTTCCAGCTTGGCTGGCCAGATCTGTGCACAGCCTGATCTAAACTGGCCTGCTTGGAGCAGGTGTCTGGCTGAGACGATCTCCAGAAGTCCCCACCAAAATTATTCCATCGTTCTGAGATGTGACTCCTTCAGCTGCAGCATATGAAAAGAGGTTTGGAGCTGCACCCAAACTGTGTTTGGGGAAATGTTATCAGCTGAAGCTTTATTTCAGACAGTAAGTAGTCAGCTAGTTGGATTCCCCTGTCCAGGCAGGTTGAAGAGCTTGTTGTCATATGAAGGTAAATGTTTGTCTTGCGAGAGCACTTGAAACCTGGCTGCAGTCCATGAATCGGAAGAAATGTTAAGTATAAATACTTGGTGTGTCTGTCTTTGCTTAAAAAGTTCTGTTCAGCAGCTCGTACTTGAGCTCGCCCTAGTCAGGTGAGCTTTCGCATCCCCAGATCAAGAAGGCACAGCCAAAGCAAAAGGGTGCTATCAACACAGTCTGCGCAGGTTTTTCTTAGCCATCTGTTACACATCTGAAACGTGCAGTTGTCAGTGCTGGAAATGGGTATTGCTCTGCTTCTGTGGAGTTGTTCCTTCTGGGGTTTTGTTGCCATAATTGATCAAATTAAACGGAGTCAGGCCTGTTTATTTAACAACTTAAACGTAAAGCCATGTCAGCTGAGTACTGTCCTCCAATGTGGTATGCAGAGGTCAGATCTGAGTCTTGTTTTGATTTTATTTGAGCTAAAAATTCTGCTTTGTGTTGAGCATCCTGACCTGGAGTACTAGCCAGGCAGGTAGCTGTCAGAGCGTGGCGTGCAGTCTGTGCGTGCCAATTCAACGCAGAGAGGGATATCGGGACCGGAGCCCAGTTTGTCAACGTGAAAGACTTGATTAAGCTGGAATGGGCTTGCTTGGAGCTTTCTTGTTTAGCCCAAAGCAGTCCTGGGGGGGCCTGAACAGGAGCCTGCAGTACCTGCATGCAGCTCCGTGATCCTGCCTGCCGTCTGGGGGTCTTTGCTGACGGGTCGTCTGTGTTGCCTCTGCTGGTTTTCTTCTTTTTTTTTTTTTTTAATGGACCAGAAGGAATACAGCTAAAAGGAGCCATCTCTCAGGTGAGCTGAAGGGAGAAGTTGTGCGCTAACCCCCCTCTGGCACTCTTTAGTCAAATTATTGTTTAGGAGGTTTTAAATATTTAGAGGGAGAGTTGAGAACTTTCACTGTTAGGGGGAAATTGGGGGAGGGAAAAAAGGAATATAAGCCAATTCCTTCTAATGGTGACCTAGGAACTTGTTTTTCTTAAATATTTCTGACTAAGTAATCAGGTCATGTCCGTATGTGTAATTTGGTATGGTAATTTGTTTAATATATGCAATATTAGTATTTCCATTTTTATGTAAGTTTTTAAACATATTTGCTTTCCCACTTTGATGGAATAATCTTTATTATAAATGAACACATCCATTTTTCCTTACATATCTATCTAACATTTGCAAAGCTAATACTTGCAAATATTTTTGCTAATATGTTTGCAAAGCTACAGTTAGGCTTTTTATTTTACTCTGACAAAAACTGTGCCAATCAAAGCTACAGTGCTTCATGGGAATTTAGGAGGTTAAGTGAGTAAACAAGCTAGATGAAAGCTTTTGTTTGTCTTTAGAAAATGAAACAGGAAGCTGTTTCATTAATACACTTTCAGAAGAGACAAGAATCTGTACAAAGCTTTTAAAACTGGCCTTTAACTTCATTTTACTGTACTTTCAACTGAGATCAAATAAGGAAAATGACGGCAGTTAGACATGCTCCATTAGCATCACATGCTTTCTGTTCTCAAGTAAAGCTCTGTGTACAACTCTGCTGCTTTTCGGGAAGGTGCAAGAATGCTGCTGTTTGCCCGTGTGCTTTGTCTCCCCTTTCCTTGGCAGATAAGTGCAGTTAACGCTACACCAGCCACTCCTCCGAGAAAGAAGTCAAGAATTGGGAGTGAAAATGAGGCCTTGGGCTATTTGTCTTGTTTTTTTTCACTTCTAAAGTGCTCGGTAACGGCTTAGTAGGAATCCGTTATGGAAAAATATCATTTGGATTAAATAACACAGCTGCAAAGTTGTAATAAAGGATTTGTGCAATTAGGTTTGTTCAGGGATCTTGTTTGAATACAATATGTCGTTAAAAGACTGCATTTGCCTTCGTGATGTATAGCTGTTTGATTTCATATATGAAAAAGCAATAAACAATGATCCAGTAATTTCCTCTACTCCTTGTATGTTCAGTGCACTTGCAATTATTAAGTAGCAGTCAATAAGACTTGTGGACTTTTTTTTTTTATGATTCCAGACCACATTTATGCATTTCGTGGCAGAAGGTCAGTAAGGCTTGCAAATATGTGTCAGGTTCTGGCTGAAGAGGTCTGAAGCGAGGTTAGTTTGCAGTGGCAAAGCTTCTGCTGTTCCTGGGCCAGCAAGTTTGATGTGTGGATGTGGTCCAGAGGCACTGGTGCAAAGCTGAACCTGAGTGTGCTGCAGAATTGTGCTGTGGGCGGGTGTTCCCTGCTGCCAGGGCAGTGCTGGCCTGGCTAAAGCCTTCTGCCGGACTTCAGGCATGATGAAATTCTCTAACTGCTATTGATCCTGACACAGCCAAATTGTCTAAAAGACATTGAATATTTCCAGGATCAATGTGCACAACTCACAGCAGAGAGGTGAAAAAAAAAAGTTGGAAAGTTGTAAAGCTGATGTATTGTTCAGGTGACACACAAGGAGGGTTTTGTCTGCTGCTTGGAGTTAACAACTCCTCAAAGCTACATTTTTAACAGTGATGTGTATAAGTTACCAGTTAAACCATTTTTCTGATGGATGCCAGTCTGTGATGTAGGTGAGTCTTGTGTTTTCCTGTACTCCTGGCTGTGGTTGAAATGTTGTTTGTTTGTCGCTAGTTATCTTCTGGTTTTAGTAGTGGAGCTGATCTGGATATTGGGCTTTAATCTCTGCATCTTCATTATCTGTACATTATAACCCGTTCTAGATCTGCTAAGCTTTCCTGAAATGCGGTTCAATCATGTTGTTTTTGTAAGTTATTTCCTATTTTTTTTCCATAGGCAATGCATCAGTGGTGCTACTAAGGTGGTTAATGGTTTTGATCAGTTACTTTTAAATGCTTGTCTTGAAAAGCAGAGGTTTGAAAAATACTCATTATGGAGAACAGTGGTGGGTACACATCACTGTATATGGTGTGTGTTTATATATGGCTATGTACTGTATGCTCTGTGTGTGCGTAAATATAAGTAAAAGATATGGAGTATGTGACTTGATGTCACTTAGAATTCACTGAGGTGGTTTATGCAGGCTTCTAAATGTTTACTGCTTTATTATACTGTCAATGTCCAGCTTCAGGAGATCACTGCCAAAGTCCGTATCACCAAGCAGAAATTCATGTTCAAGTGGTGCTGCAGCAGCACCCCTATAACCGTATAGTGACTTCTGTGAAGTATCCGTGTAAGGGGCGGTGTGGCTGCTTACCACATGTGGCTGTTTTCTGGTCTCACTCCAGTGTTCCTGCTGAGCAGTGAAGTAATACAAAGCCCAAGCAGAATCTCGTATTGAGAAGCACTACAACACCTTACTGCGTGGTCTAGATATAAGTCCTAATGCCATTTTCTCTCTTCTCCTTGCTGCCGTGTGCTCTGAGTGCTGTTGGGCAGCGGCGTCCCACCTGCGTGGCTGCTGCAGGATGTGGCTCCGCACTCACCATGTGGATGGGAGAGACATCGTTAAGAATTAGCGGTGATTTAAATAGTTTCCAAGGGGTCAAAGCCGTGCAAATTTCTGCTCTTCTGTTTGTCTAGCATAAAGCACCTTGCTTATTCGTCTGTCATCGGTTGGTGTTGAGAGTGCGATTTATTTTATTTTATTTTTTTTGCTCTTGCTAGGGAAATGACTTCGGTTCTAATTACTGCCGCTTTTCCTTGGTGACCGTCAGATGCTCTACCCCAAGGCATTTGTCTGCCTCAGTTATTAAAATGCTGGTAGGGTCTCCAAATATGAGCAGGCTAACCCTCAATGTAAAAACAAACACGAAGAGATGGATGGGGAGGTAAAAACACAGGACTGGAGAGTGCACAGCGTGTGCTGAGTGCTTGCCTGACGTTCAGTCTGGGTGGTGCTCTGATCCTGTCCATGTACTGATTATTTGGGGCTTTTTGTCTTAACGTTGATATTTTTCTGTTGCTAAAATGACTTTAAAACATTAAGCATTCAGAGGTATGTGCAGAGCATAAATTATTCTCTAAGTGTACATATCTAGGCTGAAAGACGGATACTTCTTTCCCACTGGGGACATCTTTGCAGGATCTGGAGAAGCTAACTCGTGGACCCTGCATTTCAGAGGAGCTGCCCTTACTTGTATCGTGCTGCCAGGTGGGGGCTATTTTTTTTATCCTGGTTGGTTGGTCGGACCCTTCTCCACATTTCATCTCACTTGTTTCCTCTGGCTGCCTGGGTCAGTTTGGAGGTGCCAGCAGTGCTTGCTGGTGGTTTCTTATTTTCCGAGGGCTGTTGAGCTGAAGAGCAAAACCCGCTTCTGACTGCCGAAGTCCCTCGCTCACGAGTGTGAGATGCTCAAAGGGTAAATCGGGGACACTTTGATACGTTTACTCTGTTCTGAGGTGCTGCCTGGCATCTGTCTCAACTGTGCTGTGACAAGGCGCTGTGTGAAAGGGATTCTCTTTGCTCAGATCGGATGTGACTGTTCCTCTGTTTCCAGGTCCCCTTAGATAATTCTTGCTTGATCTAACATTAAAGGTATTTGTTAAGGGTTTTTTTCCTCTCATGAAGTATGCCAGAGGTCTTTCTTTCTAAAGAGACACTGGAAATGATGTTCAGCAGCTTTCAGTTTGGTTCTTGCTTGCGTCTTTATCGTTCAACCCTTTTTTGACTTTAAACTTCCCACAGAAATCAGGCTCTTTTTTTCCTCATACATCTTCCTGTGTGCTGTTTTTGACCGTTGTCTGTCATGGGAGGGCTCCCTGACTTCGTAGCAGCGTTCCCCTTTGCCCTTCACTCCTCTGCACACGTGCTTTGTGATCGCGTAATCGCTCTGAAGCGGTGAATTGGATAGGTGGGCTGGAGGACGTCCACGGCATGCAGGAATATCATTCACTGAAGTGCAACTCTTGTGCATCTTTAAATGAATTTGCTGCATCGAATACGGTCTCTTGGGTGACCCATAGCCTCGTTGGCTTCTGAGAAACAGAACTATTACTTTACCTTTCATGCAGCATTCTTGGATGCTGCAGCGTGTTTACTGCTCAGAAAATATTTAAGTAATTGGTTTCAGCAAATAATTCTCTTGTGATGTGTGGGGGATTTTTTCCAGTATTTACATTCTAAACCAGTTTTGAAGTACCAGTCTGGTGGAAAAAAACAACTGAGGCAGGGAGTCTGCTGCCTGATCAGCTGGGTGTGCTTTGCACACCAGCAGGGTAGTCTGCGGTGGCGGGCAGGTCTGAGGCTGCTGGGGGTTTCACCAAAGCGAGGTGGTAAGGAGGGGTAAGACAGAGGAATTAATGCTAATTTTTAGCATCTTGCCTGTATTGAGAGCAGTATGTATTTGGAGTCTTTCAAGACTTCATTTTCTATTTTTAACCTCTTGAAAGGGCCACTGTTTGCTTTCAGTATGGCATGTATCTGAAGAGAGGAATAGTGTCCCTGAGTGCCCAAAGACTGGAACTCGAGGCAGGGAAATCCATTTCTCCAGCAGGAAAAATGGAAATTCCTCCTTACCTGCTGTAACAAATGTGGCATTGTCGATAGCTAACATGTGGTAGCTATTTCTGTGGAAAAGTCAAAGTACTATTGTTCTCAATGATGAACAGAAATAAATGTTCTCTTTGTAGGTGTCTTTACAGTGCCCTCTAGTAAGTTTTTCTAGAAATGTTAGAAAGATCTCAGACCAGTTTGGTAAAGTAATGAAAATGTGTTGCTGGAAGAGTTGAGGTAGGAGGAAGAAAATTGCAGGGGAATAAAAGCCCCACAAAGCATTCCAAAATGGGCTGGGATAGGGGAAAAAAATCTGGCATATTGTTGATTTCGTAGGAAAGGTAATCAGTCTGGCTTATTTTGACAGATGAGAATAAAGAGAAATTTGACAATGGGTGAAGGCCTTGTTGGGGGTAGAGTGCACGTGGCGTTTCGTGCTGTGTGCTGCACTGACGGCAGTCATCACCCTGAAAGTGTTTTAGTCTGCTGTGAGATCACGCCTTGAGCAGCTAATCCCAGGGCTGCAATTGAGGTAACTTCTGTCCCTGGTGTTGAAGTCAAAAGGATTTTTACCTGATTGTCGTGCTAGCTTATTTCTGTCACTATAACAATAGAAAGGGGATATCTTATGTCTTTTGTATCAAGTAAAACACAGTACCATTTTAATGTCCTGTGCAAGCCTAGAAGGGATATGTCAGGTGAGGGGATAAGCTGTTGGAATGAAGACTGGTAGTTTTCTGAAATGAGAGAAATGGCTTTGGTAATTCCATCTAAAAAAAAAAATCATCTAAACTCTGCCTGTGAAATGATTATGAAAATGAAATTCTACTCTTAGGATATTCAGAGTAGTTCTTTTACTGGCTTGAAGAAAAAAATGGATGTATGGCATTAAATGGTCTGACTTGCTTTTCCTTGGGTGATTATAAAAGCAAAATCTCTTTGAAAGGACGCTCCTTTCACAACAGGAGGGACGTGTGGGACACAGCTCCTAGATGTGAATCCTAGCAAGCCCAAGGATTGTTTCTAAGCAGCCTGAAAGCAACCCAGATTTCTGTTCTGAGCAGTTGTAAAGCGTTCTTCCTCATTGCACACCAGGAATAGTAAGTGCAGCAGAGCTTGCTTCTGAAGCAGGGCTGGCTGACGCTTTTCTGGCTCTGAGGGTAGGTTTAGGTCAGATTAGCAGACCCTTGCCAGGAGGTAACTTGCTGGCAGCACAACCATGGACTGGAGATCTCCTTGGTTGTTTTTTTTTTTTCTTTTTTTTTTCTGGACATCCCGATAGAGCTGCAGCACCCCAGTAAAGGGGCATAAGGCTTGTGAACACGCACTGCCACGCTGAGCCACTGGCTGTTTGAGGGAGCTGGGGTCACTGGACTTGCGGCAACTAAACCCAGCAACGCTCTAGGTAGGAAAGTTGCTTCCGTGTGTTCAAAATTTGGTTAAATAACAATTTCTGACTCCCTCGAGGTGGTAGAAAGGCCAGGCAAATGGCCCCAGCCATGAATACGTCTCCTAAGACGTTTGCTATTTGAAATTAGAATCTGTGTTTGGATTTGCTGTTGATCATTATCTTGTTTTCCTTCCTATTATTTAATAATATATGAGGAGATGGTATCACTTACAGTAGGAGTGGTTAGACTAAATGCATGGCCGTGTACTTTGCAGTGCTTTACTGCAGGCACGCTGTTTGGACGCTTTGTTCTCAATGCTATTTCCGCATACATTTTTTAATGGGCCGTATTTATTTATTTTTTGCTGTGTTTTATAATTTCCTGCTTGAGATCTTTAAGGAAGGTCGATTAAGATTAAACCGATAATTTGTTATTGAGAGAAAGGTAACTGGAAGTATAGACAAAGCTGGAAAAGCATCTTTGCATAGTGTAGTATGCTTTTCTTGAATTAATTCTTTGTTTATTGACAGTGCTTCCTGAAGGGCGAGTACACTCCTGCCTATGCTGAAGACAAAGCCTTGAAACAAGTTATCTCTTTTTCCGTTGTACAGATTTGTGTTACGATGATGAGTACCTTGACTTTTGTGTTCTTATTAGTACGTGGTGTCAAAAACCTGCTCAGCTCTGCAGCTGAAGCCATTATAGAATGACATGCAGAAATGTGTAGCATTTTCTCCATGTTGTATTTCTAGATGGATGCCTTTTGAAAAACGCGGGAGCTAGAAGCAGAGCAGAGTTCTGTCTAACTGAAAGCAAATACCTCTCCACATCGGTGACAGCCTTTTGGTATGAAGACAGGCATTGTTTGCGATGACCTGTAATTTCTCAAAACTTAATATTTTATTTAGAAGATGGGCTGAGAGTACAATTTTTGTTACGGTAGCCCAGGCAGTTAGTGTTCACTCAGTATTGTCTGCTTGGTGTGTATTATGAGAAGGCACCTGTGTGCAGCATGGACAACCAAGAAAAGGAGGACAAGGGTCCTCCTGAAGGGGGAAAGGGTTTTTGGACATGCTGTTTCTTGTATCCCGCAGAAAAGGATCCATCTACCTTACGGACCTGGGAACGTAGCCCCTTCCCATGCAGGCTGCAGCAAATCCGAGCCACCACGTCGTTCTTCAGTCATCGTTGCTAGCCCGCAGCGCTTAATGATGTTGGGGCGCTGATGAGTTACTCGCTTTGATGAATATCTTTGTTATAGTGTATTAAATCATTAAAAGAGGAAATCTGCTTGTACTGAAGGAGAAAGGAATCTAGTAAGTCTGGGGAAGTCTAGATTTATACGTGGCATTACTTATTTTATAATGTTACATCATTTGCTCTCCTAGGTTCCACTGTCAGCCTTCCTTTGAAATTATTAAAGCACCAGCACGATTTATATTGTTCATTTGCCATCATGGCTAGCTCTTGTACTTTTCATTTTTTTCTTGACGCTTAAGTGCAATATCACTTTTGTCTCATAATTTATGGATTGCAGAGTCTTTGCGAAGAAAGCAATGAAATGGAGTTTAGAGAATGCAGTTTGGAGAACTTGTTCTTGGTTTCTCAGTAGGAGTGAACTTCTGAACCGCTGTGCATGTGATTGGGGGTTGGAGGTACCATAAAAAGATAATCACAAGAAGTCATTGGTTGGCTGATGTATATTGGCACTGCATGCGATTTAATTTAGTCAGGTGGTCTATATTCTTCCAAAAGGGAAAAATACGGTATTAAAAGGAAAATCTATCTATCTTTACCTATGCATTAGTTCTGCTGTGGTATATTATAGTACCATATATAAATATTGCTTATTGGGCAGTGCAGAATGTGTCTGTTGTCAAAGGAAAAAAATTTACCAACCTGCTGGTAATACGTACTTTTATTGCTAATATGTACATTTATGTAGAGATTAATGCATGTAGCAATTTATCCATATAGTTAATGTGCTTCTTAGCAATGAATATTTTAACAAAACCACAAAACAAGTTCCTTGTGAGCTCTCGCTGGCAGTTTGCAAGGAACAACATTTGTAGTATCTTCAATTAAAATACATTCATCTAACCCTTGAAGATGGCATTTTCAATGATCTAGGTTAGGAAGGGCATGACATACAGTTTTTAGGATTACAAGGGCTAGTGGGAATGTTAATTAAATACTGCTGAAAAGCCTTTTAAAAGCTCAGTCCTGCAGCAATATAGCTTGGATCTTTTATCGCTGACTTGCAATATGTAAGGGCTCTATAATAGTTCCTGCCAGTCTAATTAGGACTCTATCAAATACTTCTGTTTTGAACATCAGTTTTCAAGGGCATTGTATTTACTCTCAAATTGCTTCAGAGCCTTAATTCAGAAGGACAAGTATCATGTCTCCCAACTGATAGGTCTTTCCTCAACACATAAATGCAAGAAATCTTTCTTTATCAAAGCCCTGAATGACTCCTTCCAACAAGTGAATCCCTGCATATCACTGGAGTCCCATACTTTTGATGAAAGATGTTTGGTTGCCCTAATTTTGCGTTGTTTGGCCAAAGTGCTTCTGAAATTATACCTGTGTTTCACCTTTCATTTTTCAGGAAGGTTGTTGCATTTGGTCCCTGTGAACTGGAGTTCTGTCCCGTTCCTGTACTTGCATGAAAACTGGGATCCATTGTCAGGAATAGGTCAACCCCTGCTAGTTCTGGTGGCTATGCTGGGTTTGAGTTGAGCCTAGAGCACTGTAGCAGGGAAGCGTTCTGCCACGTACTGCTACATGCTGGTAGGAGGTGATGAACTAAGGAGAGCTGTGAGATCAGGGCATTTGTTGAACTCCTTGTCCTGAACCCTGTCGTTTCTGCAGAGCTTGTGTCAGGCTCGTGTCTTTCAGAGAGGAGACGGATCCTGGAGGGATGCTGCTTTCCACATGAACATTTCCTGTTGCAGGGGTTTCCTCACCTGCAGCTTTGTTCAAGATGTACCACTGCTGGTATTGCCAGCCTTGGAAAATGCAGCATTTGTAAAGAGCAATTGATGAGCTCTGCCTGCCTTACCTAGCTGCTTTTGGGTCCCAAAACTGGCAAGAAGTATATTAAAACTTCCTTTTGAGTTTAAAAGCCTTGTCATGGTCTTTGGGGTTTAATGATCTAAGGAGAGGTTTGTGCAGCTTCATCTTAATCTTGTTTAATCGATGTCATGTCTCGAATGCTCTTTCTTTGGTGTTTTTTCAGTGAGAAGAGCAGCATGCTTTGGGCTCTTACCTGAGAGATGCCCTAGGCCAAGGGCAGCTTAAAAGTTCTTTGTTAAATACCTCCGAATTGTTTGCGTGTGCTGAACTTGGTCTTGGCCAAAACCATTTCAGAACTGTTGGTTAACTTCGGGAAACTGAGGAGCGGTGAGCTACAAGGACAACTATAAAAACCCAAAGTATTTTAAAAGTTGGAAAGAGAAGGAGCTAGGGATGTGTAAAGAAATCCTCTTAGCTTCAACTCCTGGAAACATTCACAAGTGAGTGAGCAAACAAACACTTTTTTCTAACATCTAAGTAACATGGGTATGAGAGTTAATTGGTGTGGAATTGTTAAGGAAATACTTTCAGACCATTCTAGTTTCCTCGCGCGGTTTAAAAAATTTCATGGAAGAAGTCACTGTTTCTCCTACTGCAACCATTCAAGAACACTTTCCTAACGAAGGAGGGAAAGCTGCTCTTCTTCCCTGTCATGAGATGTCTGTGGAAAGGGCTGGGTAAGAGAAGCAGTGGTGGTGATGAAAGCTGCTTTGTGTGGGGTTTTGCACTCATGTGTTCTGGGTGAATTTCTATTAGACTCCTTCCATTCGCAGCCTGCATGACAGAGGAAGTGATGTTTGTTAAATTTTCATGACATAAAGCTGAAAGGGAGGGGACAAGATGTTAGAGTTTGGAATTGGTAAACTTCTTTAGGGATGAGGGAAATTTTGAGGAGCCAAAAGGAAGTTAATACAGTTAGGCAGGAGTGATCAGCCAGTCAGACGTGAAATGGCAAAGAGCCAGCTTCATGGCAGTTTCTGAGGACAGGATTGAGAAGCTAGGAATGTAAGGGCTAAAGAAAAGACCAGAGTTCTTTAATTTAGGCTTTTTGGGCCAACATTAACACAAATCAAGCAGCTGATAAAAGATAAGCTCATGGAAAAGAGGAGTGACTCCCTCCACAAAATCCCCCAGTCCAGTCTTCAGTAATGCTATGTCGTTAACTGAATAATCAATAGGGTGATGGAGTGGGAGAAATGGCTGGTTGACAGCAGTAGAAGTTGATTAAGCTCTTGTGTGCACAAAGCCTTTCTGTGCTGAATCAAGGGTTAAATGAGCTCTGAACTCCCTTGGCTGGAGCGTGGCACCTCCACCAGTGCTTCTCTGCTGAGTGCCACAAACTCCAAACTGCAAAACCTTTCATAGAGTACGAGCTAGGAAATTCTCAATATGAGTTTAACTTTCTTTTAACATGGGGCGTATGTATTTACTAACCCTTTTATTTTTCATCCCCTGCTTTGTGCACAGGAATTGAAGCAGCCTGTGCAGTCCTCACAGGGTTCTTGGCAAGAGCTCTTTAATGCTACCTCTGAAACCTGGCTGAGAATCTGCTTTCTTCTTGAAAGTCTCTAATCCCTTCTGTGCTCTTCCTTCTTGGCGTGCTCTCTCTTGACATCCTCTGCTCCATACTCTGCAGCTTTATTTCTGTGGGCACCTCATTTCTTCAGGGTAATTGTTAGCCCATCAGTGGACTCGATCTGCTCCAGCCTGCAATGAAGATGAGACAAGGCAAACTACTTTTTTCATCTTGATTAAAAAATCTTAAGAGTAGAAATAGGGTTCAGTTTAAGCTGGTTGCTCTGCTTGTGCTGACCTGCAGAATAAAAAAGTGAGGTTGCAATTTTGAGGTGTTTGGGCAGAACTGACTTTTCTAGAAGGCAAGAGGAGCCATAGTTAGAACCAAGATGTATATTGTTTAGTGTGATTGGTCACAGAAACAGTGAAAATGAAGAATGACAGCTCAGATCTAGCGATGGATCTAAGCTAATGCATTGAGCCTGGGAAAAAATGGGTACACTGATGCTGAAGGGGCTCTCGCAAGTGAACTTAAGCTTACCTCAATGTAGACATGGCTAAAATTGGCTTCTGTCACTTCCTGGTGATTCCCACCCACCACTTCTGTGGCTTTTTTTTAGGTTTTATTTGAAAACTCAAAAAAGGCAGAGAAAAACAAAACTGTGTGGTTGTGTTTGTTCTGGTAAGGATCTGAACCTCTATTGGAAAAAACAGAGTTTGTAAGTGAGGAAGAAAGGCTGATAGCTTGGCTTGCATAGAAGGCTTCCTATTGGAAGACCCATGGCAGTAAGGCTGAATCTTTAATTTAGAGAAAATCTTTAGGTTTGTGGAATGGTGGATGAGATTATACTGATAAGCATTCAGAAGTATTTTCACGCTCCTGTGACCTTTCTGCCACATCTGGTAGATTAGAGCCAAAACTCAGAACTCTGCACACAGAATCAAGCAGGTGCTCATGTAGGTGGGTGTGTGCAAATCAAAGTTACAAAAGCACGTACAAATTTTATAATTGTTCTGTTTTTGTTTTTTTGCTTCTTTATCACCAGGAAAGACAAAATCTCAAGGATTTGGATAGTGACATAGCAGATCTAATCTTGTCTAGGACCAGTACTGTCACTAGGGAAGCCTGTCTTTCTCTGTTACTTCATCTTTTAATTCTTATAGGTAGAAGAATATCTGAATGATATAACCTACAAAAGCATAATTTATCTGTTGTTTCTTTCACACTGCCCCTCCTGCCTTATCTTCAAGTTTCTGTGAATCATGAGGAGGAAGACAATAGGCTTTGTGCAGAAGGCTGAGCCCCTCTCCAAGGGGAGCTGAAGTCTGTTTGGAGACGAGGGACTTTGTGTGCTTCAGTGATAGTGAGAATTGCATCAATTTGTTAATTAAGGCTATTTGAGAAGGTAAATCTCTTAAAACCCCCAAGTGACTGAGGAAGCTAAAATGCTTACAGGACAGTCTGCCTTTACAAGTAAAGGCTTCCCACCTATTTATACTTTTTCTAAAAACACATGCATGGTAATTATTCTACCACTTACTGAAACAAATCTAGTTATTAAATGCATATTCCTCATAACATTTTAAAGCATATCAGTATTGACCTTATTGTGAAAAGTGAAATTATTTTAGCAAGTATTTTTATGCCCCTTCCTGACGGGTTTATTGTGTGCACCATAAGCTTAAATTTGTGTCTCTGCTCATCAGTTTGTGATATCTGTCCATCTGCATTTAGACCCTTTTTTATGATGCCTTTCGCAAGTGTTACAGGTTACCTTTAAGTTCTTGGGAGAATTGCCTACGAGGAAAAACACATCCTTAATGTGTTGGGTGTTGCTTGCTGCCAGGTTGATGGGTAAACCAGTAACTGATGGTAAACTGGTTGATGGGTAGCTCTGCTACACAAATACCAGATAAAAAAACAGATAAAAATAATGCTCTTGCTTCCTATGCAGGAAAGCAGAACAGGATTTTATTCACTGTGATATTGTCTAAATATTCAACTTAAAGGCTGTATAGAATTAAGAAGCAATACCCTCACTTCATGTTCAAGATTTTCTTTTCCCTTTTAAGAGCTATAAAGAGACTTGAAAGTCCGACCAATTTTTCCCTTGTTTCCTTTAGAGCACCTACTAACAAATAGCTTAATGATGAACAACACTTGCACTATTTTTTAAAAGATAAAAGAAATAAGAAAAGAAGTGATAGCCGTGTCATTGCCTTTCCAGTCTCCAAACAGCCTAGTGAAAAAAAACTGTTTGCAAAACTGTAAGGTTTTTGTTAGCTAAAAGCTATTTTTGTTTTCTCAGTGATTGTAAGTAGCTCTGTAAAGGGGAATGTCACACATCCATTTCTATGTAAAGTCAAACTTCCTTTCTGTAGTTGTTAAAGAACATCCTTGTGCAATATGTTTTCAGCATGTGACTTCAATTTATTCTTAAAATTTTTAAACAAGGGTAGTCCAAGTGTGTCACTTCATGCTGAGAGTACTGTAGTAGACACTGTGCTTGTAGAAGATGTTTTAATTCATTAGGATCAAAAAGCATAATTCATTGATGCTTTCATTCATTAGGACTATTCTTTAGTTGTTGCGTCCACTGAAAATAGTTAATTTCCAGCTCTTGCAAAGAGATCTTGTCTATTTTTTTTCAGCTAGTGTTTTTGTTTCATGCGTTCCCTTTTTACAGCTTTCCTTCCTTATATACAGATAGGAGGAATTGGTGCAGCTCTGCATTGAAGTTGAGGCCTGCCTCAAAATTTTGGAATTTTTAGAATGGATTTTTTAGCCCAATCTAACCTTTTGTTCCATGTACTTTTAGTTTGGTTTGTTGGCATGCAGCTCATAAATGCTCCCATTTATATCACCATGATGTTTTGTACACATGTCCACCCTTAGTCCCCAAATGGAGGAGAGGTGGAGCTTGCCAGCGTATGAGTGGGGAGCCTTGATGTTATTTTGGAAGGTTGGCTTTAAAAAACAAAGACCCCCCTTCCCCCCTTTTCTCAAATCAACATTATGCTGTTCTTTCCTGAAAGAAACTTTCCTCCTTCTGTTTTCCATGGATGATTAAGTTAAAACAAGTCCAAGTGATACTAACACGCAATCTTTCTGCTTGACCAAATACACTAGAAAGACAGTAATTAAAATTCACTTCTTAATGGAAAGTAGACACTAATTATAGATGTCTTTTGGGAATACTTAAACTAGAGAAGTAATTGTGTTTATCCTGAACTAGAATAGAAGTAAAAGATGTTTTATGGCTCTTGCATGACGTGTTATGCTCAGGATTGGAGACTTTTTCTCTCGAGGGCTGAATTATTCTTAATGTTTCTTAATCTTCGTTACACAAAACAAATTCATGCACTGCTGTTACTGGCACCCATACCACAAAAGGCCAAGAAGAGAGTCCTCAGAGTACATGCTGTTTGTATAAATGTGTTATTCGGGCACATAAATTAACAGCATAAGTTTTGATGAGGCAGATTTCTGTGTAATGGGTTGCTCGGGACTGTTGACCACATCAATTTCAACGTGAACAAACCAGTATGTCTTAGGCATGAAAGATTTGACTTCAGTTTCAAGCGTTCATTGGTATATGTAGTTAGCAGAAAATACTGTCATACAGACCAAGCTGTTTCTAGGGAGACGATACTGCAAGAACTGAAAGTTTCCATGTACAGTTGAATATTTTAAAATGATGTGCTTTATGTTCTTAAAAAAAAGAAAGGCAGAAGGCTAACCCCCAAATTGTTTTGTGTGCTCTGTATTTTCCAGGATCCGTTTTGAGGACCTTCACTCCGTTTCACTTTCTGGTGGAGCCAATGGACATTCTGTCAGTTCGCGGAGCATCTGTTATAATGAACTGTTCAGCTTACTGTGAAACCCCCCCAAAAATTGAGTGGAAAAAAGATGGGACTTTGCTAAACTTGGTGTCAGATGACCGTCGCCAGTTGCTGCCAGATGGGTCTTTATTAATAAACAGTGTGGTGCATTCCAAGCATAATAAACCTGATGAAGGATATTATCAGTGTGTGGCAACGGTGGAAAGCCTGGGGACCATTGTAAGCAGAACAGCAAAGCTCACGGTAGCAGGTAAGGGTTTCTTTGCTTAGTTTTTCGTTTGTTTTAATGTATAACTAACAGCATGATAATGTAGAATGTATGCTCTTTCTTCCAAAAAAGAGAAGAAGCTTTCCACAAAAGCAAAAGATAGTTTCATTGCTTATCAATGAAATTAGGACTCTGTGTTCCTTTTTCCTTTTTTTGTTTTAACTAGGTGAAATTTGTCATACATTCTGTTCATGTAAGTGGCTTAATGTGTGGGTATTTCTCAAGAAATACTGAAGATGAGGAAAATTAAAATGAATGGATTAAGAAAAAAGTCAGGTACATCTAATCACTACAAAGATTTCCCACAGCTTAGAGTGAGCCAAAAATAAAATGTGGGCATTTACTTTCTTTATGTGTAAACATTCTTAAAGATAAGTTTATTTGGCTTGTATGTTGAAATTAATCTGCCGTCTGTGTCATGAAACATTTGGGAAGCTTCTAAAAGCCAGTGACGTGAAGAATCCCCAAAGAACTAGAAGACTGGTGGAAAAAACATGAATGCTTGGGCTTTGCCTTTTTTTTTTGTTTGTTTGTTTCTTGAGTGTCAGGAGTGAACAAGGAAGTTTCAGAAATTTGAAAAGCAGGTGAATTTTGCAGGCAAGCGCGAAGAGTTTGACTGGGAAAGTGATGACGTTCCCAGAATGACGTTTGCTTATTTTTGCTTAAATCAGGGCTCGGGGCTGTCAGGTTACGTAACTGTTTTGTAAAGTACAACTGCAAGAGACTTAGAATTACCTTGTAAGAGTGAGAGTTCAAAAACCAACAAAAAAAGGTGAAGTAAAGCAATGTGACTAGAAAAAAAAAGCCTGTGAAGCAGTTTTCTTTTGTTTCTCTAACGATGTTTACCAGCCTTTCAAACAGTTTTTTTTCTTTGCTTAATAAATGTCTCCAGGTAATGAATTCTTCCTGACTAGTGGTACAGCATCCCCAGAGCTGCTGCTCATTGCCATTTATATTCAGATGTTGTTTCTGTTAAGTTAGCTTGTAGCATTGTGAAACATCAGAAATGCGGCAAATAAACAAACCTGCATTTTTTTTATACCTTAAGTGACTTTCAGAATCTCTATTGAATGAGAAATACATTTCTAAGTTTCCTGGCAATGAGGACAATAAAAGCAGGTCTAACGGTGATCTCAGACCATTACCACCTTCTTGCTGTTACCATGTTCTTGCATTGCTGTTTGTGTTCAGTTCTGCTGCTTTCCAGGAGATCACTCAGTGTCATGCTTATGTTATTGTTCTGGTCCATATGATCATCACATAAGGTTAATGGGGTTAAAAAAAAAAAGGATATTCCAAAATGCCTTTAAAACTTCAGAGTTTTCCTGTATCAATGCAAAATATATTGTTCTAATTGATAGTTTTAAAAAGGATAGTCTTCAAGACCCTTCTACTAATGAAAAATAAATTCTAGCGAGTTTAGTTTTCAAAAAACGTATACTGGAAAACCTTAAAATATTGTCTAACCCAAGCTAACACAGATGTTTACTACACAAAGTTTCTTCTCTGATACTGGCCTACCAGCTGCATTAGCAGAATATTGGTCAATCACAGGGAATAAAAATGGTAACCTTTTTGTTCAGGACTGGACAAAATGCTGTTGATGCTTGTTCTTCACTGCCTTACAACCTCCTGCTAAGTTTGAAACCTGCACAAGAGCATCCTCTGGCTGCAGTGTGCTTAAGTTGTTTTTCTGCTCCAAAATGTGAAATGCAGATGTGTGAAAGCCCATTTGAAAAATGAGTGTAGTACTAGGAGCTGTGCAAGCCCTTACACAGCGTTAAATCCTTTGAGGGCAGGGGAAAGGGTAGCTTTGGTTGCCAGAGGGTTTGCAATATTCCCTTCTAACTGTGCTATATTGTTTTTATTGACCTCATTTGGATTCCACAGCTTTATCAGGTATGTTCTTAATGTTTCTTTTCCCCCATCTTTGTTGTAATTGGAAGCTTTCGAGATGCATTAGCTGTGGGGATAGTTAGTGTGGTAAAGTCTCTCGCTGGTCTCAGATAACAGTGGGAGGCAGCTCATTTTCCTCTTAATTGTGCACTGTTATGTTGAATTCCTATGGTATGTGTGAATGTTGCACTGTGATGCACTTAATTTCTTTATCAGAGAATATTATGCACATTTTAACTGCTACTTAATCATTAAATAACTTCATTATCTGAAAATGACAAACTCTGTTTGGTTAGGGAGGCCAGGGCATAGAAACAGGCAGTAAAACCAAGCAATGTTACATCATTTTATATATAAATATATGTAAATATATATACATGTAGGGCTTGAGCTTTTAGTCTTACAATTGTGCTATTCTCCCTGACAGCTGATGGATAATGCTGAACAGTCCACCTGCTGTGAATCTTGTGCAAAGGTTTAACAGACTTTAAAATTGTGATTAGTTTTTGGAATGATTTGGAATAATTGGACTGGTCTAAATCTTGAATGTCAGAAGAAGCAGCTCTTGCCAATATGACAACAGGTATTGATAACGCAAGGTGTTGCAAGGTGACAGAGGTGCTTAGTCGACTATTGCATGAAAAAATCAAACCCAAACACACTCACTACCTGTGTCGAGTGTGTCAGACAGTGAGCTAATACTTTTCATTAGAGAACTACTTTCTTGGCTTTTTCCTTCAATTTATGTTTTTGACACAGCACTATGAACTTGTCATGGCATGGGAAAATTGATGTTTGTAGTGCATTTGACAATGTGCTTTTAAAGAACCTTTTCCATACCTGATAGTAGATGAGAAGCCTTTACTCTTCAGGCTTCTTCAGGTTGCAAGAATCGAAGTTTCTGTGGCAACTCTGTCTCCAAAAGAAGTTGCTCTTTCCCTTTTCTAAACTGGTTTCTCATGTGACTCTAAAACAAACAAACAAAAAAAAACAACCAACACCAAAACCTAAACTTTCAGAAGCTATGATTTAAAAAAAAAAAAAAATATGAAAAACACTTTAAATCAGGATGATTTGTCTAATTTGAAATTGTATGCTCTTAGAACTTGATAGTAAGTTATTTCCCATTCTACAGTAGGTCTGGCAGAAAAGCTTTGATTTCTTTTTTCAAAATTCAAATGTTATGAAATTTGTTAGTTATCTTTAATGATCAGTTGTTTCAGGAAATTTGTCTTTTTTCTATGAAACGTGTTCTTCTATATTTGTTTTTTTAGCAAAATCAGGTTGACATTGTCACTGCCACTATTTCTTTCCTTCTTTGTTTCTCATCCTCCTGCTGTGCAAACCCAACCACTATCATGCTCTAAACTGGATTTGTGAAAAGATTTATTTCTTTTTAAAGGCATCTTTGTTTTGTTTCTTTCAAATCAGAATATGACTGCACCAACATCAGAGCAAGGGAGGGATTTTAAAGTGTGGCAGTTACATTGCCCATCTAATTTATGGGTATTGCCATTATTATGATGGATTTAACTAGGGAAAGTGAAAGGAAATGGCTAATATATGTAAAGCCACAACATTTTTTTATCAGTGTCTTACTAGTGTGTTTTCTAATTGCTTTTTGAAATGCAAATCTGGCTTTGATACTTAAGTACCAGTTATGCCTAAAGAAGGGTAAAGGGTTGCAATAGCTTTTACAAAACAGATTAAAAAATATATACAAATTTGGGGAACTGTATAAGTAATTCATCTTGGAAAAATAAATTTATATGTATTTTAGTAAAAAGTATGATGATGATAACTTAAAATGCCCCTGAGGTAATTTTTTTTCCCAGTCACTGTTTACTACTCCTTAGTTAAAGCTTTCATAAATCTTTTATTAAGAGAATGGGCATACAAAGAGCTAGAAGGTGTGAAGTGACAGTGGCAGTGAGCTTCATCATAAGGATTTATTGGTTTTACACAACCATTTATAGACTGTTCACTAAAACATTTATTTCATCCATTGTCTTTTTTTCCCCAAGTGAATCCATCTGGTTTTTTTCTTAGTCTTCCATTTGTCTGCATTTGCTAATACTTGGCTTTGAGCTTTATATTTAATTTGCTTGGCTGTAACAAGTTGCTCATATAAAAGGCAGTTGCTGCCTTACTATTAATTACAGGTATGACTGAGTTTCCTTCAAAAAGCTCTTAATGTTAAATTATTGACCTTTTTTCTTCTTCCTCAATTAAATAATCTCCCTTTAATTAAGTAATATCTAAATAGCTCTCTTAGATATTCACAGAAATTGTGTTTTGAAACCTTCATTTTGGAATTACTGTTAGAAGAAGGACAGGCTCGTTAGTGAGCATGAGACTTGAAGACCAGAGGAAGAAGGCTGTTAACTATCTTCTCCAGCTTGCTGCACGATGTTACACAGAACCTCTCAAAAATGGGGACATCGGGCTTTTGACCTGTGTTTGACCAATGTGATTTACGTGATGTCAATATGTCATATAGAGAAAGAACTTCACTTGAGAAATTGTTCCCGTTTTCAGACTCCTGGTTGCCTTTTTAAGCTTTATTTGTGTCTTGAATTTATCAAGCTTTTGGTTTCCAAGCTGATGGCTAGAAGAGCTCTTTGTGTAACTGCCACTGAAATTACAGGAGGCCTCGATGAACAACTGCTGCCGCATTTAATGTAACATCGTTTGGAGGAATTAATTGAATTAGGAGTCAGGAGATGGCTAATGCCTAATCCTGCTTCTCTCGCTGGTTCATTACGACTTCAGGGAGATCTCACTGATCTGACTTCTCCTCAATGGGTTACAAAAGATTTTGTCTTCAATAAATTTAAAGTATTATATTTTGTAATGTACGAGGATGCTTTAAATGAGTACCCTAGAAGAAAGACCACAGAGAAAATTCTGTATCCATTACGTTTTTGGGATGGTGTGTGGTAGGTGAAGCTGTGGCCAAGAAATGAAGATCAAGGACCTGCAGTGAGCACAGCTGGTGGAGGGGAGGGAGACCTGGGTGGATGTGTGCTTGCAATTAAGGCCAGGGCTCTGCCAGGAACATCATTAAAGAGGTGTGTTGTGGTTGTGGGAACTTCTCGCGTTTTCTAGTGTTTGGGTACTTAACATAAATAATCATTTTATCATTTTATCTGTAAGCAATGGTGAGAGGAGAAGGGTTTTGCTCAAATGTTAATTTGGATTGAAATTCTATGTTTATCTTTGCTATAACTACCAAGAACTGCATAAAAATAGGCAGGTTATATAGTTGTGGATTTGCACGAGTTTCTTAAAGTTTGCCTAACTTTGAAGATGATATCTCAAGAGAACTTTGTATCTTACTGTATGTGTGACATTCCTGAAGGATAACGGAGAAGCTTAGTGCAGTGGCTGAGCAGAACAAACTGTGTGCTTCTTCCAGCTCCTTGGAGATGTAGTCAGAAACTACAGTACTTTAGATTGAATACTCAGTATTACTTATTTCCCTTAAGGGGGGGAGGGGGGGGGGAAGAAAAACTTGTTCTTCGTGAATAAAGAACTTTCTATACCTTTTGAATTGGAAAAAACATAAGAGCATAGACACTTCAGTGAATGGTACTTCAGAACACTTAACCAGTAAAAGTAAATGACATGGGTGATAAATTTTCCTCACAAAAGTATGTCTTTGTGAAAAAATCATCTGCATTTTCCATTTCATTCTATAACAAATTATCTCTGAAAATAAATGCTTTTTTATCCATGAGTATGGGAAAGGTTGTTTTTACAAAACTGCAGTTTTGTCAGCTGTTTGTAGAAACTGCAGTGTTTAGAGAGGGCAAGAAATGTTCTAGGTTATATGTAGTTCTGAATTCTTACAATCCAGTTTGTCCAGTTAAAGTAGAAAAAAGATATTTATTAGGACTGGGACTGAAAGCAAAGATCCAGATTCAGACCTGTTATACATATTTTCAGTGTAAGACTAGAAAAAAACGATGTCACTTCTGATCCAGGATCTGTTCCCTCTTAGGAAGCAATTGGTCTGTCCCCCTTATTTTTGCATGCACTTTCAAGATCTTGTGTATCCAGTTAACTAGTCGTCTTCGTTTTAGAGTCCTGAGGGGGCACAAGTAGATCTGCAACACCCATGTCTGAAGTTTCTGCTTTTATAACAATTTAATATTACTGATCGGGAAAACGCAAACTAGTATGTATTTTCTAGAAGTGGAGGTAATGTTTTGTGCAGTGAAACGAAGCCTGGTGAGAGAGGAAGAGGGATTATGGATCTCTTTCTCAGATGGGTAGGTGCAGGGGAAAAAAAGCTGAACTAGTGAAATCTCACATCTCCATTACCAGCTAACGTACACGTAGTGGAAGTCTTCCTTCTTGTTGAAGATGGTTGCGTTAGCTAGTCTTTTTGATTCCCAGACATGCAGCACTCAAACCTCTAAAGCCTCTGGTCATTCATTAAGACTAAGATTATTTTCTTAATGAGGCATTATCTTAAATACAACATTCCATTTCATTATAAACCAGGATGATTAGTTTTATCGGTTTACCATTTTGGAACTTGCACTGTTAAGGATTAGCCTTGTAATTAGCAAAGACAGTATCCTTTGTGCGTGCTGGTTAGTGGACAAAGTTGGCTTTATATTATAAATGACATCAAGATATGTTTTTTTTTTTAAAAAAAAAAAAAGCTTTGTGCAGTATATGTTCAAATCTTGACCTTTTGCCTTTTGGTTTTGAAAATACCACGGCAGTAAGGCTTATCTCAGGAGAAGCATGAATTCTGTAAAAGGGAGCTTCACTCCCAAATTTCATTTTTCTAAAGTCACTTGGGTTTCTAGTAGACGATCTGTTGATGGATGACTCTACATGGTTTTGGTTTTTCAGAAGTGAAAATTGAGAGTTTATTGATGATTCATCAGCACCCCTGAACAATAAAGTTGGATGAATGTTGTTTAGATTGGCTTTCCCGTTTGTTAATATTTTCACTCAAATATATATTTTTTTCATTATTTATGTTCTGCATGTCAGCACCAGAAATCCCTTTTGTAATTTTGCTTGACAAGTTTTGCAGAGATTGCTCACTCCAAATCCTAAACTGTCAGGCAAATGATAGTTACATACGCTGCCTGTATTCTTTTCTAACTGTGTCTTAGAGTGTGGGATTCAAAAAGATATTTCAGCTTTAGTATGACAGGCTAAAAGTGATGGATCTCCACAATGGCATTGTTCAGACTTAAGATCAACTGAGTATTACATTTTGAAAATTATAAGAAGCTGTGCTATCACACCTACCCAAATGAAAGATGACACAACAGCGGTTAAGGCTAGGAGGGATCATGGCAGGGGTGTATGTAATAAATGGTGTGTTTTTCAGAATAGAAATTCCAAGAGGTAGTTCAGTAACACTGAAAAGGAAACAAAATGGAGGAAAATGATATTTAATAAGGAAAAATAATTTATGAAGCTTGCTATGTCTGACTTCAGTGAGGTTGAGGTCTTGGCAATATTCCTACAAATGTCTCATCATTCATATACTTACACTAGAAATAAAAATAAAAACCAAACAAAACCCTTCTTATTTGCATATAAACCCCCCTGTTTTGGGGGACACTGGGGAGAAAAATCTTAATTTATAGGTTTCTGCAAAGGTGCTGCTCTTCTTTTGTTAATAGCAGCTGAAGTCAGAGGCCTGGATTAGATGCACCATCAGTATGCCCTTCTGTGAGTGTTCGTAGTCTGCACACACAAAGCCAAGAAAAAGGCTTCATTACTGAGAGACCTTTTTAAAAAAAATATATATATATATACATATATATGAACTTAATTTCTAGCAAGTGTCCATGATTCTAGGGCCAGTGGTGTGATAATCCAGATCTTTGTTGTTTTAATCCTCATCCCTGTGACTGATCCACAGCTCTGGCAAATAATCTAGTTAAGCTCATCTTTTTCAGCTAAATGCTTCTACTGAAGTTCATTCTTCTGCTTTTTTTTTTTTTTTGCCTCTTGGTATGTCAGTCTTCAGGTACTTTATTTTTGGGGAGCGTTCTTTGCTATTTGTCAGCTCTCTATGTTTTTCTGTGAAATTGCTTAGGTTACTTCCCATCTTTAAATGTCTGTCTTCAGGTACCAGCTGTCTCTGTCTATAGAGTTGCTTGTGAAAGTTTTTCTGATCTTTCCTCCAGTTTCATGATAAATTTATCCTGGCAGTCCTTTCTGTGCATTAATCTTCTTTGAATAGCTTGTTCACATGAGCTTTCGTAATTGATAGCCTCGCTTGGATCTAAAATTATTTAACCTGTCAAGCTCTTTTCTTTCACCAGAATACTCAGATCCTATTCTTCTTTTGTTACGGCTATTGATTTTGTTTTAGAAAGGGTAATTGTGAGCCTGTACTTTTTTTTTGTAAGGCTTTCTATTGATCAAGACCTGAGGTTTCTTAAATGCTGCGGCAATCTGCATGTTATCTTAAGGTTTTCCCTTAAAACCCTGCAGTGCTTTCTTCATTGCCCTGTTAGAGTGATCTTCAACAGTATCAAATAAATTATTCCATTGGTTTCTCCTCCTCTCTTCATTTACATGTGCTGTTAGAAATGCCTACTTACCACATTTCTCAGCATCTAAACAGATGAAATTTGTTGTGGATACTACAGTTTTTCCTGCTGCCTTGGAGTGCTATTGGTCCTGGCAACTCCATTCTTTTCCCCTATAATTACAAGCCCTGTCTCTGATTTTAGTTTAATTTAATCCTATTATTTTAGCTACACCATAGCAGAGTCACTTTTTCTGTATTCCTACACTATTTCTTGCAGCACTCTGAGCCTGACCTCCCACTGTACAGTGGACACCCCAGCCCCATCTTCCTTCCTTGTGGTTTATGGTCATCATCAACCACCTCTGCACTTTTGAAGATCTTGCTTGAATCACCTTTTTTGCTCCCATTTAGTTCTTGGAATTAGTGTATTGATCTCTTCTAGATGTCACCTGGTTGGATTTGGATTTCTGTTTAGCCTTGGTCTATTCTCTAGTCTTGTCCTTGCACTGAAAAACACTTTCAATACCTTCCCAAGATGAATTCTTAACTTCTGATTTTTATTTTATTTTTCCTCCAAAGACTTTCCAAGCTACTTTTTTTTTTTTCAGGGAAGGTTGGTTTAGCTTCCCACTTAACATTGCTTTCTTCCCAATTATTATTATTATTTTTTAAATATAGCTGAACCTTACCATGTCAGCGCTTTCTGTAGCTGCTTCACTCCCAGCTTGAATACCTCTGCACACTCAGTTGCCTTCATAGAAGTTCTGCCAGGACGCGTTCTGCAATTGCAGAGCAATCTTGTTAAGATGGTGAGGTTGTCTGCTTTTCATTCCTGTTGGTGGCCTGCTGTCAAAATGCATTTCCATTGCTCAGAAAGGGCAAATATGTTTGAGCAATGATAAATTAGTTTTCAATGTGAAATTCTTCATGCTGGTAGCCTGCTCGACTTTTTTCTTCCAACTCAAACAGTATTTAATCAACCAATTTCTTTATTCTCCCTGTCTTTCGCTTTGAAGTTACAGGCACCAGGAGTGCATCCTTTCTCAGAGCCAGCCTCACTTGTTCATGACACTGCTTTACGGCTGCTCCCAGAGCTGCAGCCTGTCGGGCTGAGGGCCTGGATCCTCACAGCAGATTTGTGATGGCACAGAGCAAACGCACTCAGGTGTTACAGTTTTTAGAGTTGGGAACTGGTACCCCAGTTAATACAGTATCAAGATGTACATCATGTCTGTTTTTTTTCTTGGTCCATTTTAATATTTTGTTATCCCTAGGACTTCTGTCAAAGGTAGTGTTTGGCAAAATAGCATCATAAAGTCATTTCTAGAAATGTGACCTGTCTCATGCTCAATATTGTGCTGTCAGTCACAAGTCCAGTGGTTTCACCAGGATTATCTTCTGTATCATTTCTTTTCATCAAGCATCCACGAGAGGAGTCGGCAGCTGACATATGGTATAAAGAGCTGTTTCAGTTCCTTAGGAAGTCAGGATCTTATTTATTTGTTTCCAGTGTTGGGCTGAGGTCAGAAGATGCTCTGAGATGTGTGTTCTGCTTGAAAATCAAAATTGAGCTGTAATACTATTGTGCATGTTGACATTAATTCAATGTGGAAAGAAGTTTCTTCTACAGTCTGCGTGACTGTATTATGCTGTTGTATTTCAGTTTGGGCTTCCAGGATATTAAACTTTGCAAAGTAATATCACTAGTACATAAAGGACAACTATAAAATGTGTTTTGTTTCAAATAATTTCTATGAAAAACTATTTTTTTTGCCAGGTAAAACCTAATAATATTCTGATGTATTTTACCAGTCAAAGCACCCTCTTAAATTTTTGTGTGTTTTTTTTTTTTTAATTTGTGTTTCTGTGGCAATGCTCAGATCCAAGTCCAAGGGGCTTGATTGCAACCTAAGAATTCCTGTTATCCAACCTTGTGCTCCAGGGCATGATCAGCTTTGCTTGAACTTTCCCTGTTGGAGGTCTGTTTTGGCAGATGTAATTCTGTTCCTCCTTACGCAGCATTGTGAAATGTTTTTGAGGCTGTTCCTTTATCTCTATTTAGTTTTCTGTATAGTTTCCCCAAGTCATAGCACCATAGGATAATTGAGCTCAGAAGGGACCTCAGGAGATCTCTGGTTCAAGTGCTTCTTTCAAAGATCAGGCATCACACCAGGTTAGTGTATGTATGCACATCACATGCATACAGCTATATACGTTAGCGTTTGTTCTTACTAATATGTACAGTGACATCCTCTCCTTCTTCCCCTGCTTTTTCAGTTCTGGTCATGGCATACCTTAATAAATCACTACTGTATGAAGTCAGTATGTGCTATGTTAAGTATCTCACCAAGGCTGTGTTTGAGAGTCAGAATTCTGAGTATGCACTGAAATTTTTCATGCTTTTTTTGTATTCCACACGCTTCTTGCTTTAGCTTAGCCAACGAGACCTTTAATTTTTTTTTCAAGTTGTAATTCTAAGAATATTCCATATAAGAAGCATCTGATCTTATCTTAATTCAGGTAATGCTGGACTTCTGTTCTCCATGAATGTTTTGCAATTATGAAGCTTAATCTGTTTGGTAGTGAGATTGAAGAAGTATGTCTTACTAACAAAATTGTATTTTAAAACATGTTTCACACCTCTGCCACTCAGACAAATGATGCTGAATAATGTTCAAGCAAAGGAAAAGAAGAGGAGCTGTGATAATTTAATGAAGTGTCCACAGATGGCTGGACTTAATAATTTTTTAACAGGGTTCGGGTGCGAAGCTGATGCGCTAACAAAATATGCGGCATCTTTGAGATCCGCTGCTTCACTAGAGGATAACAGATGTTGTAGCAATTCTAACAATAGGGCATCATGTTTCTATACACTTTCACCAACGTATGTTGCTAAAATCTTCATGTTTCCCAAGAGGCTATTTTAATAAACAAAATAGTAATAGAGCTATTAATTTGTTTCAGTTCAAATTTGATTAGGAAAAAGAATTGGGGGAAAATGAAAAATTTCTGAAGGCTATCAGTGGTTTGTTTAATCATTCTCATTCTCTTTGTGTCTGAACAGAACAGGTTAATGTGTAAGGATCGTAAGGTGCAAGCTGTTAGCTGTAAGGTGGCAATATTTGTAGATGATACTGTTAAAGCTTGGTAAGGTATGAGAAACTTGAGTGAGATTGGGCAACAGAGTGTTTTTGTGGTAGGCATTTGGGAAGCAGTAGTTTGGAAAAACTTGCAGCTACTCCAATATATATAATATATATAATATATAATAATGCAGCTACTGCAATAGAAATAATCAGGGAAAAATGGGAGAAAATATTTGCTGAGTACATTGGGATATCATAAAAAAGCCAGAAACCAGCTTTGGGAAACAGTTAATTGTGTAAACATGTACAGTAGGGTGTTTCAGGACTGTTTAATTCTTAAAATATTGTGTTAAAATCTGCTATGTAGAGTAGCAATGGAGGAGACTCGAGCACATGACAAAATATTTGTGAAAATTTGATCCAGCAGGCTTGTAACTGTGTAGTAAGGGTATACAAACCTGTCATAGACAGGGAAAAAGTGAATTCCTGTGCAGCCATCTGTTGCCCTTGAGAAGAGCAAGTTACTCTTTTTTTCCCTACTTTTGTTTTGCAGTCTTGCTTGGGCAAGATTGATGCCAAAAGGTTAGTAGGATTCTAAAGAGGATTAAACGTGTATGGTAATAGCATCCACATTAAATAAAAATTGAACATTTACAGTGACTGCTGACGGTATTCAGAGCAGGAGGTAAGCAGTTCCTCTGAAATCAGGAGGAACATTGTCACAGGAGTGAGTAGTTTAGTAATTGTTGATTATGGAATGTTTTTTCTTCTTCCAGCCTTCTTGGAAATGATTGGCACTGTCCGTGGCTGCAGAGAGACTGCTGAACTAGATTAGCATCTGGCTCAGTGTAATGAATTCCTCTTCTCCTGGAAAGTACAGGAGATGAAATACTGGCTCTGCTGAAGGCAGCAGACTACAGCCAGAATTTTTACCATCTGTGTTTTCCAGGAGCATGGGAATTACTGCTCTTCTAGGCACGTCATTGCTTTTTCAGAAGTCAGGACAATGGGCCACACATCTCAGCAATGCTTAGACTGGGAATACAATTTGAATGGAACAAATTTGCATTAAGTAGATTGTTCATTCACATTCCTACCATTGCTCTGGTCTTTTGGTGGGGGGAGAGACAAAAGGGAAGGAGAAAATAGGGACAGGGTTGTTTCTCCCACACCCCTGCATTTGCATTGTCCAAGAAGAAAATTTAAAGTTTGTGGTGCATCTGATTTCTATTGTATACATGTGAGAATCACGCTATTGCTTATGTGTTCTTCTGCCAGTTTGTAGTGAACATTCCAAATGGAAAGTCATCCTCCCAAATTGAGTTTATTAACCTACGTTCCTGCTAGGTCAGGAGTATTTTCCTTCAGTGTCCTAAAATCGATACATAATATATTTGTGCTGCCATGGAATGATTAATGTACGTACAAACATGAAAAAATTATCTTTAATATCAGAACCCCAAAGTATCATTTATCATTATGTTCATTTAGTAAATGATGGGGTAATATCTTCAACTGAATGCTTTGCAACATGTGGGTGAAGAGTGGGTGCTGCTTTCTCATTAGATATCTAACTAATTTTCATTATAATAGATCATCTTGCTTTGATGTGTTGATTGAAGTGACTGGGAAATAGAAACCGTTATGAGAAAAATGTATCATTTTTTTCAAAAATTTAAGTTTGAAGAGTAGCTCGAAAAATGTGTTCACAATTCAAATGAACTGAATTAGCTGGCATGGTTTTGAAAACTATGTTAAAAAGTTAGGGAAATGCAGGAACTCTACTGATACTTCGAAGTGGAAAAGAAAAGCTCTTTAGTTGAAAGACTCTAGGCTGATGGATGGCAGGGTATTTTCTAGTAGTATACTGCTATGGGGATGTATGCCAGTGCTCTGGACCTGTTGCTGTATTTATAAACAAGTCTGAGAGTTAATTTTTAATTAAAGCTTATTTTGAATACTTTTTGTAATACGTCGTCACTGTTTTGTGGTTGTCTGTTGGTTAAAGCAAAAGGGTCCTCCTACACAATGGAGACTTTTAAGCAGTGCAAATTGCAAGTAATCCTAGAATAAGAGAAAATTGCTCTTAAGACAAAATTATGACCTGGGTTAAAATTATATATCATAAAACCATACAAAAGTATGATCAAATAAAGATTTTACTGGCATTTAAGATGGCCTGAAAAAGGAACTGTAATTTCATTGCTAGCGAGTAATGAAACCATCTTAAATAAAGCTTATTTAACCTTAATGGAGGGCTTGCCCACAACAGAGTATACAATGCCTTTCTGCCCCTAAAAGTGAATAGTACTTACAAGCGATTTAAAATAAAGTGTAATTGAACTGTATATTAGAAATTGCAGGGCTTTAGTCCTCCGGTAACATTCTCACATATGCTATAGGTTGCTAATGCAATGATTGTACAGGGTGAAAAAAAAAAAAATTTCAACAGTTGAGATGAAACCAGAAGTCCCAATGTTCATCTGACAAAATAAGGAAGTCCAGATCTCCTTACCAGGCTGCTGAAAGAACTGGCTTAATTTGCAGGTCTGTTAGTAAAGATTCTTAATGAATTGTGAATGCAGGGCTAGTACATTCTTTTTGAAGAATAACTGATGCAGAATGTGTGCCTGAAAAGGGAAAGGGTGATCCTAGACCAATTAGTCTGATCCCAACAGTATGTCCTCGTTAGAAGGATTTTGAAGGTGAGGGTAATTGAGACGAAGGAAGATGGACAGAAGGCTAAACTGTAACATGACTTCTGTCTGTGGTTTGCATTTGGGTTTCTTGATGAAGCAACTGATGTCTTGAGCAGCACAGGCATGCCACAACACAGCCTTTTGTTATGCTCTCCTGTTAGAAATTATTAAAGGTCAAAATGATGGAAATTTAAATGAGAATATTGAGATTGATAAGAATCTGAGGTAATTATGAAAACTTAATGGCTTATATTGAGAGGGAAATTTTCAGAATGGAAAGAGGCCTCAGAGACTAGGTTTTGGAAAGATAATGTTTAACATCTTCATCAGCCATTTATTTTGGTGTAAGAATGAGATGCTTGCAAAATAGCAAGTGTGGCAAATTTGGAAGACCTTGTTACTCTTGCTAAAGCCTTGCTGGTCTCATAGGAATAATTAAATGAGGCTGTAGACTGAATGATGGTGAAACTTAGCACAGTGTGCAAAGTCATGCAGATACAGCAATATCCTTGGTACTGTATTAAGTTGGGATGGAGGGACTGGTGATTTTATAGGTAAGTCTAGTTATATTGGTTGATTACAAGATTGACTATCATCTGCTGATGTACAGAGAGCTAATGTGATTCTTAAATCTATTGGGAAGATATTTTCAGTAGACACGAGGAAGCAATTTTGTGATACTAACCTGGACATCTGTAATCAAATGTTAAATGACAATAGGCATATCAAATTGTTGGGTCTCTGTTTAGCCAGTGGTGAGGTGCTGGGTAGCAGTTGAAGCAAAGGAATAAAGGAGGTTTTGACTGGATTTGAGGAGAAAGTTTTTCCGTGTGAAGGCACGCAGTTCCACAATAGGTTGTGCATTGGGGTTTTCAGTATCTGACTGGACAAATCCCTGAATAACCCACTCTGACCTCGTAGCTGACCATGTTCTATCTAGGTCCCTTCCTACGCAAATGATTCTGCCATTTTGAGTCTTTGAAGGAAGATAACTAGGATGGTTAGAGGAATGAGGAAAAGAAACTGAAGATTGTGGCTTCATTAACTAAGCAGAAGGAAAGCTGAAAGAAGATTTTTATTCATGTGAATACCTTAGAGGGAGGGAGTAATGGTTAATATCAAAGATGCAAAATAATTAATACCAAAACAAGGTCAAGATCAAAGGACTAGAAGTTGGTTGGAAATACAGTAGGAGTGGAAACTAGAAACTTACTTTCTTCTCAGAGGAGTGAAGTTGTGGATGGAGCCTCCAGATAGTTCTCCAAGAGGGGGGGAAGTATGTAATGTTTAGAGGTGAACCTGTACGAGGAAGGAATTACTTGTCGAAACAGAAGTGATCTAGATGTTGGAGGTGTAGCGTATTAGAAGTCTGCTCAGATGTTCTCAAGGATTGGGAAGATCTGTGGTTTTGTATTTTACTTTCTTGGAAATTGGGGCACAAAAGGTAGGTTACTCGTCCTTCCCCTTTCCTCCCCTTCATGTTGACGAGCCAGGCAATATTTTGCCATGCACATATGCTCTAACATTAGCTTCCATGGTCTGAATGGTTGTTTGCTCTCCCTTTTGAAACAACAAAAGAATTGTAAAGCACCTCACATTTCTGATGAAGTCAAACTTCTGGAAGTGGCAGCTATGCATAAAGGACTTCAGCGTTCGGCTCGCTGGAGGAAGCAAAGAAGGTGAGAGCTGAGCCATGCCTGCAAGATGGTGGTGTTGGTGCTTTCAGCGCTGGGGTCCTGGCTGTGGGCAGCAGCCCTGAACTAGAGGTTACCAGAGCCAGCTGGTTCTGCTCTTGTGCCAGAATAATTGTGCTCAGATGGTTTCCTTTGTGTAACCCAGTCCTGCTTTCTATCTTCTGCATTGAAGGCACACAGTGTAGTGACTTGAAAGGTAAAAGCTTAAAATCTACTTGAAGCAGGAAGGGAGAAGGAAAGGCAAGATGTCAAGAGTGCCAACAGGCTGTTTCTGTGACAATATTAATTTTGAGCATAAAGAAGACCAGAAATCCTTCTTGGAGACTGTTGCTGCGGTCGGGCTGCTGAGGGGCTTGGCTGTGGCGGGGCTGCCTGGAACCGGCTGCAACCACCTCATGGCGCCCGCCTCACCTCATAGCACCGGCCTCACTGCCAGCACCAGGCACCGAAACAACCACGAAGCTGTTCGTAGGCCACGGATCTTCCTGTCAGAGGCTCTGTCACGTATCCTGTGCAGGAGGTTGTTGTGGAAAACCTTTTTATTCAGGAGATGAATGTGTTCTGTGCGTAGAGCTGCTGTTTTGGTTTTGCAGCTGTAGCTTTATCTTGTGAAGAGACTTCATTCTCAAAGGTACTAATGTGAGAAAGATAAAGATTTTCTTATGGACAAATGCAATTTTTACCTTATGGTGCTATGCTTAAGGCTTTGGGGAGCTGAAAGCTTCAAAGGGATATCTCTTTTCCATTGAATTTCAGTCAGATTTGGTCCTTTAATGCCCTCAGGCTACTTTCCGTGGCCTGGTTAAAATTTCAGTGAAGCTAAACCATTACTTGCTGTGAGTTAAACCTTTACTTATATGTGGTTGTAGAAAATATTTCTAATTTTTTTTTGGTTAAATTCTTCATTGCTAATCTTCTAATTTTAATATTTGAAATCTAAAAATACAGGGGGAAGAAAACCCTCCTTATAAGTAGTTCTGCAGGTGGTAAATTAAGATGTTGCCTGGATTGTAAACTTCAGAGTGGAAAGTACACGAAGCCTTCTCTTGTGCTGCATCAGCTGTTCAGTGTCGCAGTGTCCCAGCGTATACTAGGGGGCATCTGTGTTAATGCTGTATGAGAATCCATGGCTTTTACAAAATATGGTTCAAACTGTATTTATTATGCTGTACAAGGCAGAGATACTATCTTGATGTTTGTGTTCTGTGCTATATATTCCTTAAGTAGCAATTCTGGAGAAGTGAGTGGAGGTTACTGGCATGTCTGCTCCTGTTTTTGAGGACTCCTAAGACTTTTTTTTTCTGTTTTCCAACATTTGCTTATTTCTAAAACAACTGATTTATTTGCCTTTATACTATCACTTTGCTATCAAGTTCTAAGGTTTCTAAAGAGTTGGAGAACGTTGTACTTTTATTTTAAAGAAGATTCGTGAATCTTGGCCTGTACTTCAAAGCTTTGGTGTCACTTTCAGAATACCTCTAATTTTTGTCACTTTACTAAGTTTTGTATTTCCTATTTGCAGGTCTTCCCAGGTTCACCAGTCAGCCAGAATCATCGTCTGTCTACAAAGGAAACAGTGCAATCCTTAACTGTGAAGTCAATGTTGACCTTGCACCATTTGTGAGGTGGGAGCAGGATCGTCAGCCAGTCTTTCTGGATGATCGTGTATTTAAATTGCCAAGTGGAGCTCTTATTATTAGTAATGCTACTGATACAGATGGAGGACTCTATCGCTGCATCATTGAAAGTGGTGGGACCCCCAAATACAGTGATGAAGCAGAGCTCAAAATTCTTCCAGGTATGAATCTGTTTTTCTTCAAAAAGGAAGTAAAAAATAGTCCACTGATAGGGAAAACAAAACAACCAAGCTAAAACAGCCAAACATAAGAATGCTTGTAAGGGCAACAAATGAGAATTCCCCATGTTGCATTTTTGTATGTTTAAAGTTGGACTAAGTCTAATATGCATTGTGGAAGCTATTTTTCAAAGTAGCTTAAAATGAGTGCAGGCACTTAAACTATGAAGTATTTTGGCTCTTGGAAAGACTAACCTGTATTTTGCATCTGGAAAACAGAAAAGCAAAATCAGTTACCAGTGTATCAGCTCATTGCAGTGGTTGGAAATAGGTCAGACGTGCAAATAGTTTTTTGCCATGTTTGATGGTTTGGCTTTCAGGGTAGAATTTCTCTTAAAAAGTTGTGAGTGATACGGTTCCATTGCAACAAGGTACAAAGAGAGAATTAACTCTGAGTGTAAATGTGGGGATGTGTAAGTTCCTCAGACTAGAGTCCCTTGTTTAAAATATTGTTGAAGTTTCCAAAATAAATGGTTGTTTTGTTCCTTGCTCTTGGGATGCTGAAGCACTTTTTAATGATTCCAGTATTGAGGAACTTCTGATTCTTAAATGCTAGACCCTTTGGGGAAGTTTCCAGATCCCAAAAAGGGGATGACCATGAATCCCATTATTTTGTAAGGTTTAGCTATGCATATTGTTTTGAAATATGTAGGTTTTTAAAATGAGAACAAAAGTCCAATTCTCACATACTGAATGTTGAAACAGTGTTTTTTTCTAAAACAGTATTACGTTGTTGAACAGAACTGTGTCTTACCAGATGTTCTAACATGGAGTTTTGAAAATTGACCAAGAATAAGACAGGAATGGGAATCGCTCTTTCCCAAACTAGGAAAACATGGGTCATGTTCTGTAAGGGTCATCTTAATGATATCCAGAGCTTCATGTTGTCTCTTCTGATTTAGTCTTCATGTTGGAATTCTGATTCAATTTTTACTGCTTGGAGGACTGCCAGAGAGGGTTGCTAAATCTCCATCTTTGGAGGTTTTCAGGGCTAGGCTGGGCAATATCATGATTCACCTGACCTACTGTTGGTAACAGCGGGACTTGAAGCAGGTGGCTGCATCAAACATCTTCAGAGGTCCCTTTTAATGAATATTTCCATTTCTCATGGCTATGTCACTTCTTTGTTTAAAATACCCCAATTTTACTATTGCAACTGTCTCCATTTTAAAGTAGAGGCGTCTGCTAGGTTTAGGTAATAAATTATGCTTAAACTAGGCATTAGTTTCATTAACTTTTTCACTGGGGGGGGGGGAAGATTCATCGTCCTTCAATGAAGGAGATAATTTTTGAAGAAGAGCGCTTTTTTGAAAGACACTTAGTTGAATTATTTTAGTTTTTTTGGTCTTGGTGTTTCTACAGACTCCCAAAAGAATATTAAGATCTTTCTGATTTTTGGCAATTAAAGACTTTCTAGTATGCTTCAGTACTGTGTTGATCTCTTTGAATTCTTGATTCCTGATACAGCCAGAATCTCTGCAATGTGTTATTAAAGGTGACTTAAGACCGTTATTCGCAGATACAAATAATGCTGATTCCTTTCTTGGTAGTGAGTCTAAAAGTGTCAATAGTGAAGTTTTGTGAAGCCCCCCAGCAGGCACATTTTTTTTTTAAAGTGGGATTAAACTGTTGCACAGAAAGCTCTCTTAATCCTGAGTAGCCACATAATTGATTGTTAGGTTTGAGATGCACTTGATTGAAGGATTTGAATTAATCTGCTCTTCATTGGCTTTATTCCAATTTTAAATCGTTATCTGATATGTGCATGACAGGCACTCCAGTGTTCTGCATCTAAATCTTTGAAATAAGCCCAACACACACTTGCATAATACAGATTTTCATCCATGGACAGTGCGGTACGTTTCCTCATAGCAAGCTTCCTTAGAGCATTCAGTTTGCCTTTCATCTGCCACAATGCAGGAGGACACACTTCTGAGCTCTGCTCCTTAATTAGCAAGTAGTTTCAAGTGTAGGAACGCAAGAAAAATAACCGTGTAATTCTTGAATCCTACTTCCACAAACCTGAGAACTCAACTCCTTTTTATGAGCTTGGAGGGTAAGCAAGTTCTGTCTCCAGTGAATGAGACCAGCTCCACTCCCCAGTGTAGCGATTACTCGCTGGCAATCTGTTACATCCATTTTTTTACAACTTGGTTTGCTCCATATGCCGCTCTGGGTCACTCTCACTACGTTCATGCCTGTTCACACATGGTATTATTTCTGGAGCAAGCAGACTAGTTCCCTCTAATAGTGAATGAGGGTGGAGCTGCTGCGTGGGCCTGGGACAGATGGTGTGATCCAGAATCACTCGGAGTTTGGCTCCCTCAGCTTGGGACAGTCCTGAAACATAACTTCCATCAGGCGTGGTTCTCTTGAATACTTTGGCAGCCTCTTCTTGTTACACCTTGAAGGACATGCATGCCCTTGGTGTAGGGCTGTAAATGCTCAGTTAATATTCGGAGAACACCAAAACCAACAACTTGGAGAAGTTCCGGCAAGTATTGTGTAGGTCCCAGGTGAGACGGGCCAAATACCATGCTTGATGGACATGGTGGGTGCTTCAGGGAGGAAAAGTGGTGTGGGCACAGAGTAGTTTGCCTCCATTTAGGTGGTCAAAGATAATTTTTTGATAAAAGGTTGAGGGTTTGTCCAGTTCTAGAACTTACTAGGTGCCAAACCAGTAAGCACGCATCTGAATATTGAGAGTACAGCAATTAATGTAACACAGACAAAGGAGTTTTTTGAGCTGTTAGTAGAAGGACTTATGATAACTAATGTAGCAGAAAAGCTGCATCTGTTATGTAGGAATTCATGTAGTTCAAATCATGGTGCAAGGCATGGATTATTGGACAGTACTTACTAGTGGGTACGTTTTCAGTTCTTACAGCCCAGGTGGCCTTTTCTGATAGTTACAGACTGAGTAAGTACGTTCTTCGCTTTTGCTTGTTCTTAAAGGGGGGGAGGAGAGAAGAAAAAAGGAGCAAAGCCCTCTCCAGTCCAAATCAAAGCAAAGCCCAGACTAGTTGAGAGGATTCACCGTTATAGGGATGGAAAACTGGTATATTCTTGTTTTAGGGCAAAGGTTGCATTAGTTCAGTGTGCAAATTGTCTAGTTTATTGTTGCTTTTGCTTACGGTTCACTTTCTGCTTTGGTAACTTCATTTTCATGTGCATAACGGCAGTTTCTCAAGCAGCCACATGATAAAGTCAAGTATGATATAATGGGGACGGCTGAGTCCAGTGCTTTCTGTAGAATGTATTCCTGGGCTGGATGGGCAGAGTAAGGTGATGGTAATCCATGAAAATGGTCCTGGATTTGTACAATGGTGTTCTTTCCCCATAGCTTTCAGCCCCAGCGTAGGAAGTAAGTTTGTTAGATGTAGGTTCTTACTAGCCAGCCTTGTGGTGGTGGCCAGAGGTAGGCTGGACAAAGTCAAACCTTTATTTTTTTTTTCTTTCGTAAATCTTGACTAGCTGATGGAAGTGTCTGTTTCAGGGCTGTAGCTTTTAGCTGAAATTGTTTCCCAGGCAGTTCAAGGGGTCAGAATCCCGACAGTGTTGAATCAGTTTGCAAGTCTGGAGGAAATGGTAAAGAGCTTTTCTTGTGGGAGGCTGGGAGAGTATTTTGCAGAAAGCTTTTGTAGGTAGCATGAGGATTCAGTCCTGTGAAGAGGCAGGAAAGAAATTAGACATTTCATTTGTTTTTTTTTTATTGGTATGATCACGTCCTGATTCTGCATCTGGTAACTCTGTTGTCATTTACAAAATACTTGCAGATCCAGAGGAGCCACAGAACTTGGTCTTTGCAAGGCAGCCATCATCGCTTACAAAAGTTACTGGGCAAAGCGTGGTTTTCCCATGTGTTGCTGTAGGATTTCCAACTCCATATGTCAGGTGGACGAGAAATGAAGAAGAGCTTACTACGGAAGGGTGAGTTAAGTTAATACATATTACTTATGTAAGAGTAAGAATCCATAAACGCAGCTAGAGTTACAATTTTAGATACATGCACAACTTGCTTCCTACTCTTTTTACGGTTTTTAAACTGGTAAAATAGGTCGTGGCTTTCAAATGGTGGAGGGTTTCTAGACTGAGCACTATGACAGGGTAGTTATGAGACTTGTAGAACAGTCACATATAGTACCTTTTTTTACAGACATCTGAAACCAAGAAATCTTATTTGAAGCAGGAAAGTTATTAAGAATAAGTTACTTTTAGGTTGCCACTGGAGTAAAAGAAGCGACTAAGGGGATGGGGACATGGCAGAAAAGCCAAGGTTGTCTTCATGCTAGCATATTATCTCTGGAGATTCCTGCGCTCACATTACTCTTCCTGTGATGAAGATGTCCAATATGCATCTATGTGTCCCTTAAAAATTTAAGAACAAGTGTTTAAAGAAGAATTTCATAATTTCTCATTAAAGCAGAATATTAAAATGCTAGGCATGATTTAAAAAAAAAAGTGTAGGCTTCCAAGAATGTGTTAAGTGAAAACTATTATACATTGCCACTGGTGTATTCATTCAAAACAATGTGGTCCAAAAAAATATACGTATTTAAAAAGCAGAACAAATCCTATGAAGAACAAGAAAATTATAACCAGATAGTTGGATGTTCTATATCATTCCAAGCTGGTGAGATTCATGTAGAAACAAGTTAGTTGTGAAACAGTGAGAGGTGAAGTTGTTGCAGGCTACAGCATGGCTACCACCCGGTGCAGCTAAAGGAATACACAAGTCATTTTACAGCAACAGCGATAGCAATATGTCTTTCTTTGTCAACTCTTGTATTAAAAAGTATATGGGCTTGTAGTGTAAATTGTCTTTATCAGGAAAATGCAAGCTTCTGTAGGTAATGACTAACGGTTCTAATACCTCTGAGAAATTGTGTTGATGTCAATCTGATGGCCCATGATTTTATTTGATTCATTTTTTGTAAATATAAGAAATCATTCTCATAGAAAGGATGGTACAGTCTCATTAGAATTGCACAATTGAATATGATGAAATGTCAAAATGAATGTGCCTGGTAAGATCTTAATTTGTTTTTCTTATGACATAACATCATTTGACATATATTTTTACAAATGTTTGCTGCCTCGCCCCTCTGTTACACTATCTTTCTCCAAGGTATGTCACATTCAGTGCACAAGGAAGGTGAAGCTCACATCCTGGAGAGCTCTCATTTTATTTTCTTCTCACTTTTTTGATTTAAAGCTCAAATCATCAATTCTTCCTCTGGATACAGTGCTGCTAAGTCTGTTAGGAGCTTTTCTGTGCACGTTGTTGTGAGGGCTTCCCAAATATTCTATTGCTTTTCAAAATTTGGTGAGAAATTTTACAACTGGCGAGCTGAGGCATAACATTAGTAAGCATATTTGATCTTAATATGTGCACAATTTGAGCCAAGCATGACATGATTTTTCAGAATACGTAGCATTAAATTTAGCATTGTTTCACTTTGGTTACAAGTATAGTTTCCAGTTGAATTATGCTGCAGTACAAATCCCTCTGTAGACTGTATGTCAAGTTCTTGGTATGGGCAGTCAGAACAGCACTTGTCTGCTAAGACCAGCTCACTTTTAAAGCATGGTTTTGTGTCTTTCCATCACCACATGGACCCTGGTAAGGCAAGAACAAGAGCCACAGGACGGTCAGTTTTCCCAAACATTTCTTTACTAAGCACCTGTCTACTTGACAATTGAGCTGTTCAGGTTCTCTGCCAGGCCCCAGTCAGCAGTCACAGACCTGCAGTATTGCACCTTTTTCTTCCTGTATGAATGAGTTAATGCATCTTCTCAGGAAAGCCTCTCACCAAACTGCAAGTGCCTGTGTATTTTTGGAATCTGTTGGTTGCCACATCCTCTGCATGTGTACTCACTGAGGAAGGTAAAGTTGAAATGACAAAGAAGAATTCCCTTCAATTTGAAATAGATGTTTTCTTCTGTTCAAAGATAGAACCAGAAAGGAGTAAAAAAAAAAAAAAGGGGGGGGGGGGGAGTTTGAACAGGGAAAACTATTGGGTTTCTCTTAATGTATTACAGAATTAATGTACTACAGATTCTTTCTGTATTTTCTGGTTGAACATGAGTGAATAAAGTTACCGTGCTTTGCTGATGAAATTGATCATTTTTATTTTTAGTTGTTTCAACACACAGCTTTTTTTCTCTCCTTACAGTGAAATGTGTACTCCTTATACAGTTCACTTTTAATGCATGTAAAGGAGAAAATTTATTTTTCCCACTCTGTAGGAAGAAGTTTGCTTCATCGTTCACTAAGAGTTTCCGCACAGTTTGATCACTTTAAGCCTGCTCCTCATGACTAATGGCTTAACAGAGAAGTGATTCAAACAGCAGACAACAAAAAGTTCTTAAACTCTGTTTGCCTTGACAGCTGTCATATCATTCTCTTGAACAGAGGAACTGAAAAATCTCTAGAACCAAGAATTAAGGTTTTGTTGGAGTAAAGCCTGCAGTTAAACTGCTGTGAAATAGGTACCTTAGCTTGTTAGCATATTCTGTTAATTTAGTAGCCAAGTTGTATTTAATTTGTATTAAAATCCCCATTTTATATAAAAGTATAACTTCTGTTGTTAACATGACTTTTCTTTATCCCAAGGGATGGATCATTTTCCTGTGGACTGCTTTTTCATGTACCTTCTGCCTTTCAAAATCCCAAAGTATTTTTTGTCTCCACACAATACAGAGACCTAAATGTACATATATATGCACGTGTAAATATTCAGACGTGTGTGTATCTATGAGGTTAGGAAACAAAACTCAGATAGCATATCCCTGTTTTTTCCCCTTGTAAAGTGGGTTAGGCACGTAGTCTTGTATTTTTATTTTTAACTGTGGCAATTAATGTAATATAAAATTAAATGTTTTACTGTGAAATTGTAGTTCTAAGGAGAATCTGTATAGGATCTTGTGTTCTAAAAAAACCCACCAGATTATTATTAATACCATATCAGTGCACTACTGATGTACACTGGACCTGCCATACATGCGCTTCAGCAATTTGAACTTGCATTCTGCTTTTTCAGATGGATTTCCTCTGTAGACTCAGAATGAGTAATATCTGTGCCAGTATCATAGAAGATAGAGAATGGAAGGAAGTGGGAAAAACCACTGAAGTATGAAGCTATCAGTATAAAAATTACTTCATTTTTTCTAAATAAGCTCAGTCTGCCATACGGCCAGCATAATCTGATACAGAAGGCTCAAGTGGAAATGTTTTATATGGGTCGAATAGTTTTCTCCAGTTTTGCCAACTTTGTAGCTGTGATGATTTTTATTTTTTTTCAGAAACATGTCTGGCTAAGGATCCTACTGTGTGAGGGTCTGTTAGTAAATGGAGGAGTGATTTTGTGCTCTTGATACTGCTGAAGTTGAAAAGTGAGGTTCCACTTGAAGTGGCTGCCAAGATGGATTTTCAGTTTTGGGAGTTTCAAATATTTGGATGTTCTACTTGGAAACCCTTGCACAGCACGCGAATCACCATTCTACTAGTCTGTGTTCAGGCAGCATGTATTATGCCACTCAATTTATATTTGTACATTATATATATATGGAAGGAAATACAAATGCAAGCATCACAAGAAATTCTTATTCTAAAAAAAAAACCACAGTAGCTGAGATGGCTAATCTGAAAATAAACAGTTGAAAGGACCTGGAGCAATAACATTGTATTTTATAAAGGCTGTTGAATTACAGCTAACTCTTCAGTGTTATTGGGCTGTTCAGTTTAGCCAAATTTTATATGATTAAGAAGTGCCCACAGAAAACTGTAACCTAGTTGTATGGTTAATTATTTTCTAAAGTGAGGAAATTGCAAAGCTAAGGTTGCATGTAAGCGTTAATTTTGTGCTGTTGTTGTATGTGTTAAAATAAAGTCTTTAGTTGTGTGAATACATTCTTAATGCAGGGTTTTTTCCTTAATACCTCACATGAATATGTGATCTTTTAATTATTATATATTATTGTTAGCCAGGCACTCTGAGTGATTTGTGTTAAGTGAATTATATTTGCCCAACTCAGTGAAGGTTAAACATAGCAGAGTAATTATGGAGATTTTTCTGGTAGTAGATTCACAAAATAATCTAATTTACTGTCTGATTTTATCTGCTGTGCTTCAGCAAGACTGCAAAGAGATTAGAAGATGTTTTGGGAATGGTATTTTAAAAGGGGAAAAAAAAGCCAAAACCTCAGGCTAGAACTGACTGCAGCATTTTAATAAAGGTTCACTACATATTATGTGATAATGAAATCCAGGAGAAAAAAAGATTTGAGTTAGGTATCCAAAGGAGCTCAAGCAATTGTGTATTAGGAGAGTGTAACATGTTAACTGAAGGCTGTACAGAATACATACAAAAGGCTTGAATTTGATTTTGCTGTTCCCTGACATTTGAATGATCAATCTCTGTTGTTTTTAATGACACTTTAAATTATGTTATCACTTCTATATTAAGCTGATTCTTCGTCTCCAGTGTCTGAAATCTGATTGCTTCACTCTTTTGTGGAAATGCTTTACTATTCTTGCGAAATTAAGATTTTATTTTTTACTTTATTACAAAAGCAGTTTTGCTGTAAGCCCAGAAGTATTCCACAGTGAAGGCATGTGAATGGAATCACCAAGTAGTCTGACGTGATTTTTTTTTTTCTTCCATGTATTTAACAGTAGTGAACTTGGATCCCATTTTGGTAGACTGGCCTGTCTTTTAAATTTTCTTGAGGGAAATAATCAACTGGAATATTTATTTTTCTTTTAAAAGCATTGATTTAGATGGCTGAGAACTATATACACTCATTTCTACACAAAGGAGAAACACTGAAGTTTGACAAATAACTTCAATACTGACAATAACCTCAGAAGTTAGTATAGGAGGTGTGTAAGGACACTAAATAGAGCATTTTGCCTGCTCACTTTTCTTACAGCTCAGAATCTTGGAAAACTTTTTTTCTGGAGTAGAAAGCTGGTCAAATTCAGAATCGATAAATTCATGTAAACAGTACTGCGTGCTTCAAGTAGGTAGATCTTAGAGAATTTTCTGTTAGCTGATGTGACAATGTCTAGTAACTTTGGATTGTTTTAGCCTGCCTCCACACCATGTGTGTGACTTCACTTTTCTGGAGGCTGGCTATGGGGAAAATCAGCAGTGCAAGGCACTTGCCTAATTCACTTGCTTTTCTTTAGGCACGCTTTTAGTGCAGTGTTAATGTGTCTAACTTACTGTTTGCAGAATGAGCTTTATTGGTATTTTCTGTTCCCCTCAGCAGTGTTTGGGAAGCCCTTACATGTTCCTGGACTGTCAATGTCCATATGCAGACCAGGAACTTCAAGGACTGGACAGAGCATCGTTTTCTTGAAAATTTATCTGGGCAGATGAAATTAAAAATACAAGGAAGGGGAGGGAGGTGGTGCCAGCTTGACAGCTCCTGTTTGACGCTCTTTTGTACAGCTCTTCCTTGTTCGAGATAGGAAAAGGATTGTCCTTGACTGTTTTTGATTACCACTAAAGTGCCTGTTTTTCCTATGTAATAATTTTTATCTTGCTCAATGATAGAAGGCTTCTGCTTCTTTCTGGCTATAATGATAATACAATAAGTATGCATCTCTTTAATTTCAGTCCTTGAACTGCTGTCAAGCGGTTCCCAAAATAGTTTCATGACAAACTTCTGTTTTCCTCTTTGTTAGGACCTGTTGGCAGGTAATCCTGGAATTGAGGTAGTTATCTTAGTGTAAAATCTGGTGCCAAGGCATGGAACGTGACCATCTAGTTAAAAATTCCTCTCTGAGAACGCTCCTTGTAACGGCACTCAGAAATATTGTGTGAACGCTTAAGTTTATTTAGCCATTTCATGCAACGGACTTGTATGTGCTTCTCTGTGAATTTAAATCAATTTTAAAATGATTTTGACCATTTAAATCCATTTGTCCATCAATTTACCCTGCTGTCCTGTTTTGCACAGCTCTGAAAGGTTTCTGTTTCTTGCGGGAGGCAGTCTGGTGATCAGTGAAGTTACGGAAGAGGATGTGGGGATGTATACCTGCATAGCAGATAATGGGAACGAGACGATTGAAGCTCAAGCAGAACTTGCAGTGCAAGGTAGGAGGAATATTTAATTTTCAGAGAGAACACATCTCTGAATTATTGTTCATAAGTTTTATTTGTGTGCAACCATTTAAAGACCTTGCTGCAAAAGCTCTTGGAGTTTGTCAGCTGTTTTTCTTCATGCCCCAGTTAAAAAAAAAAAAAAAAAAAAACACCAATATGAATGTGCTGTGAATATTGCAAGTTATATGTTACTTTGATTTATTATTTGAACTGCATATGATTTCATAAATATTCAAATGAGGAATTTGTTTATATAATACACTTGAGTGTGGTTAAAAGCTGCTGTATAAGCTCACGTAATGTGAAATACTTCTTAGGTTTCTTCTTGAAAAGGACATCATATAAAGTATTTTTCATAGTCTTAAATATACTGCTGTTTTCAAGGAACTTGCCAGAAGATATGAGCTGAGATAGTTATTTTGTAAGACCAGGTTTTATTTTGTGTGTGCAATTGTTTTGTTTAGTCAGGAAAGCTATTTTAAACAGAAGCAGCACTGAAATGTTGATAATGTTGATTTAAAAGCCTTTTATATAACCTGTGCGAATAAGATTTTTTTAATTGGAGCTTTACATTGGTTTAAGATATTTCAGGTGGAATTTAATTGTATGTCACATTGGTGACAGTATGCATTGGCCTAGTAAGACAATTGAGTTGTTTTACAAGGGATTGTGGTACTGGAAGGTTTGTCTTCACAATAAGTCTTGAAGAGACTAAGAATAAATAATCATGGAGGAACTGCTAAGGAAGGCTCATCTATAGTCAAAACCTTTATGGCAAAAATACTGTGTATTTTAGATTCTAATACCATGCAATGTAATGCAAAGGCATGTTATTAGCAGAGTTCTTACTCTGTATACACTTTCAACAGTGTATAAAGGTTTGCCATATTTTAGTAATTGAGGTGTATTTACTTATGTTTTACATGCCTTACCTGGCACTTGGGAAAAGGGCTGTGTTTCTGGTATAGAAGAACTAGAGAAGATTAGCTTGGGAGGAAAAAATAAGGGGGGGGGGCGATGCAAGCTTTCAAGGGGAGTTGACCAATGAGCTGTTCAGAATTGAACAGTTGGAGCCTACCTTGTTAGGAAAGTAGAGTACAAAGTAAGGCTTTTATTGGTGTCTGCAGCATTTTTACATCATGTCACAGCTATATAGCCATGTCCAGTTCTGTGTAAAACTGACAACTGAACACTGACAAGGTGCAACATTTGTTGGTGAGCATAGCAGAGGGAGTACTGTCCTGAAAGCACATGGTCGGTGCTCACTTTTGCACTCTTCCCTACTAGTTACCTCTAATTTAGCCTTCACCTTGTGTTTTACTGCCACCTGCTCTGGGGACTGGTGTTACTATAGCTCTGCTGTGACTTGAAGTATTTTGAAAGTAAATTCTGGTCATGCAGCAAAAGCCATTTCTCTTATCTTGGTTCTTGGACTGAGGAATGAAGATAGGTGCTGTGTCTTTTTCAGTACTTACAGGCTTCATGATTCATTGCACTTTATGATGGCTTAATGTATCTCGCTGTGTGCTGTGTTTAATTCAGTTCCAAATTATCAATTTTACAGAATTGGCATGATGTTTTCAGTTTTATGGGCAGTGGCAGAAATTAATATTATTAATGGTATCATACAATTAAGCAAAGAAAATCAAACATAGGACCAAGATTATAGCCTTAATGTAGGATATACAGCCAGGTCACTTGGGGATAAAAGTGGTCTTGAGATCACTCTTTGCTACTTATCTGAACTAATGCAAGTAATTTCTTTTTTCCATTGTAATAATTTAGAATACATTCTGCCAATTCTTTTATGCTGAATTTCTTTTGTACACCCGACACAAAAAAAATTGATTTCTTTTAATGCCTCAGTATTAAAATATATTGAAGATTATACAGATTGCATTTTGGAAGTTGCGTTTCTGGTTTTACTACTTAGTTCTAATCTTACTTAATTCTACTTTACTTTGAGAGGTCACTGTTAGAGAGTAATTGTATCTCTCCATTACTATAATTTGCTGAAGGGTTGAATAGTTGAGTAACTGTTACCTGATGATTGTATCATTTTCTTCTAGAACAGAAAAATTGTCATCTCCTACCACCTACTAACTACATTATTTTGCTTAATATAGGCTTCTTCTGTCATTCTTAGGAATTAGTCTGGCAGAAGTTCATACAAGAAATCCAGGACTTTGGTATTTAATTCCCATGTCTCATCTATTTTTCTGCATCTCTTGAAGCACCTCGGTGTTTTTTTTTGTTTGGAGATGTCAAAAGCATAGTAGAAGTAGTACTACTGCAGTCAATCTCTTTTTCTTTCCGATTAATATTTCATGATGGCAATTCAGTGAGTCATTTGTAAATCTCTACTTAGGCGTGGGTAAGATGGCATTATTTGACAGTGTTAGGACAGCTAAAGTGAAATGGTGTTCCTTTTGATGACTCTTAACTGAGATTTCCCTGCAGTGCAAGATGCCAGCTGATATTTGCAGGTAGTTAGGAACAACCATTTTATGCAGTTGTAAGCTTAGATTGTGCATGGAATGAAAAGAGTGTTCACTAATGGTTGGTCTTGGAACAAAGCAACTTTTCTATAACTTTTCATACGGATATGAACGCCCGGAAGCTCACATGCGTTCTCCTTGATGCGATACCAGTGGCAGCAAGCTGCTGTGCATCCTCTGCTGTGGGATGAGATGCAAACATGGCCCTCCCTGGCTGCAGGGATGGAGTCACTGCCTTTCATCCCCCAAGGGTGGCATACCTTCCCCTGCCTCACATCTAAACGCGTGCTGTGCTCCTCTGGTGAGGACCTGGTAAATTCTGCTGTGCTGCTTGTGCTTTTGCACAAGGGAAGTGGGAGATAGCTTATTTCTAACTGCACAGAAGTACATGAACTGAACAGCCCTGTAATTTCATGCCTTTCTGTTAAATTTGGCATCATTTGAATTCAGATAAATGTTACCTTCAAGTAATGCAGTTTACTCAGTTTTGATGATACTTAAAGATGCCATCTGTTTCCACATGCTAGGAAGTAGTCCTTTGGACAGGCTAACCTTTGTAATTAAAAAAGTGTTAGCGGAGCCTTATATTGTCCTAATATTTATTTTTAAAAGTACTTGATTTAGTTTCTTTACCTATATTGCAGAAGGACTGAACCTGGAAAAATGGCTTTAACTGGAAATGGTTATACAACTTAGTTATGAAGGTATTTAGGGGTTGGGAAGTATATTCTAAAAAAAAAAATCCTCTATCCCTTTATCTATCGGAGTTAGAGTTGGGAAAACTTTTTTTTTTTATTCAAAGGATGATGGAAAATGAATGGAATATTTTGAAGACTGTTTTAAGAATATCCATAAGCCATGCAATACAGGTCCTAAGAATACAGGAAGAAATGGTATTTCGCTACTGCTAGAACTAATGGTGGCACTGAAAGTGTGTTCAGTTCAGAAATCATGTACATTTTAGGAGGGGTTGGATAGAAGAAAAAAGTATGTTTTCTATATAGCCTACACTTTTGAGGAAGCCAAAAGAAAGATTTGCAAAGTAAGACCTGTTTTTCTCATTAGTAATGTTCTTTGTACCTTTACCTGTGGAACATCTTTGAATTTCAGCCCTCTGTTACGTCTGGATAGTCTATGCTAGGGTACAAAGATTTGTTTTGAGAAATGCGCAGGAGTTTCAGAATGGTGAAAATCTCAAGTTCATCTTGGAAGATGATGGTATTTAGCACAGCTTCTGTCAGCTGCAAAGAATTAATTCTATATCTCCTGCTGAGTGATCCAAACTGTTCCACGGGAACAGTGGGCACTGCCTCTCCATTTCTTTCCTCCCGAGGCCTTTCCGTCATCTGCTGGTTCAGCTGCTTTTTGTGAGATAACTTTATTTAACCTCAACAGATGCTTTTAGGCTGGTTTGATTATTTTAGATCTGGAATGGGTTAGGTAGCCATTGCCTGAACAGCTCAAGGATGGCTCTGCGGGAAGCGCGGTTTTCTGACATTTTATTTGAAAAGAGAGAGGTGCACACTGCCCTGAAGCACGGAGGCACCTTGCAGCAAGCTCACCAGACTGCTCTGCACCAAATAGTTACAGAAAATACAGGTTTCTGGTTACATCTGTGCAGTTTGAGATTTCACGTGCCCATGATTCCTGCATCATGTTCTTGACTTGCACATTCAAGAAGTGGTTTGAACCTGGAAGAAAACATGATATGTCCTGGGGGAAGATCCATGGCTGGGATGATCCTAACCCCTAAAGCTTAATGCTTCTGAATCCCATCCACATCTGAGATGGTCTTCAGGGACAGATATGAAACAGATAAAAGGCACGTGCTGCTGCGTGCTTTTCTTCAAGTACTCTTTGGTACAAAACACAATGTGTGGGCATGGTCTCGGACCAAGTACCTTGTGGGTACCATTGCCAGGGTAGGGTATTTCCTGTTAGGGTAGGCAACAACTTGATGTCCGAAAACCTTTGGTATGATGTCAGATTTCTGTTAGCTGTGTTGACAGCGTTCTTGCCCTTCCTGTCAGCAGGAGGAACAGTGCTGGGTCCTGGCTTTATTTACAACACGTGTAATGGGTTGAGAGCGCTGGAAAAATCTGTTGTGCTCTCACTAGCAATGAAAGAATCTGTAGTATTTCCGTGAGATAAGAGTTGGAAAGTGGTGAAAGAAAAGTTGGGGAAACAGTAGTAAGAGTATTGAAAATACTGTCGGCTGGCTTCTGTTCAGTCTGAATCCTGTGGCCTGGAAGAGCCATAGTGGCAGTGAAATACCGGGAAGGTTATAAGTTCATTCTTCATCTGGGAAATATTTCAAATTTATTACCGTGCCCAGAGCCCCTGGGAGTTCTGTAAATACTGTGACGCGAGTTGGATCGCTGTGTGAGCTTCCTGCCGCCTGTCTTGGTACTTATATTGTAGATAATGAGTTTAGGGGGAGTTTTCTCTTTGTGTTGAAATATTTACTGCAATTAATTCTGAACTGCAAAATAATAAAACAACAAAACACAATTCCATTTTCATTTTTCCTTAAAACATTGATATGGCAGGTCTGCAGTCTTTAAAATGAATCACTGGGTACTTCCGGATTGTGTGAGAAGACTTAGAGTTGTTTTTTTTGTTGTCTATGTTATTAACTTTCATTGGTCTTCAGTTGTAGAAAGCTGGCTCTTCAGTCATCTAGGGCAGCAATCAGTGTCTGAATGCATCTTAAATACCGTGCTTTAAATGCCTTACTGTGTTGATGTACCAAAATTAAAAGGAAAGTGTTATTTTAGGTATCTTTAGGGATAAATTTCAGGTTGCTCATGGCAGTAGTCTGATCACTGTCTCATCTGTGCTGCCAGAGCAAATTGTATGGAGGTGAAAAAAATAGTATGTAGAAGTGCTTTGATAAAATTATCAATTTTGTGCTTTGAAAAGAAATGTCTTAAATATTTTCAGTGTAGTTTAAAAGCTTTATGCTAATGAAGAATCCTTATTCTAGCAAAAAATAAATAAGTTAGGGTGTTTTTTCCTGCCATGTGAGAACACCTTTCTTTGTGCTTTCTGTGCACGTGCTGGGTAGTAATTTAGATAATAAAAGAAATCCAGATAGTCTATATTTTGTCTAGCCAGTAGGTTTTGAATTGATAGTCAGTGACACAAATCAGATTTGAAAAGATTGTTGTTAGAGCACAGCACAAACTGCAGCTGGTTGGTGGTCGAGGTGATACCGACAGGAACGTTACGCCGTTGGTGCAGCACACCTAATTGCCTTGTCAGGGGCAGAAACATCTGAGATGGTGACATTCAGTTTCTACACTTAGGGCAAGGCTTGGTGCACCCAAAAGAAGACACGCATTTAGTTTTAAGAATGACTCTGCTTCTTAAGATGAATGAAATTGGAGGTCTTGTATCTTCAGGTAATCTCTGCTTTTCTTTGCCTTCTGTAGAGAGCCTGTCCAATGTTTTAGTAGGGTATGGGTATCCTGCAGTACTAATCGCATCCTGAGCCAAGTAATTGCAGCTGAGGTTTGCAGATGATTGTGCTTCGGTACGTCTCTGAAGACCAAAATACCTTCTATTGTTACTGTTCAACTCCACTTACGACAAATAGGGTTGCGATTTAAGTATAGACTATCTGGTGTGATTGCTTTCCCTTGAACAGCCCGCCATACCCTTTTTAACATCCCACAAAATGTTGAAAAAATATGCACAACAATTGTGGAGGGAAGAGCCTTAACATCTTAGACAGTGTTAGATTTGTCTTCTTAAAGTACATCTGATGAGATCTCATCTGCAGCAGATACTTCGATAAGAGATGATGCCGTCCTCCTCAGGAAACCGTAGATGTTGGGAAAGTGCATTAAATCGTGTAACAGCAGAATAATACATTGGGGTGACTCTTACTTTTACATTAAGCTTCCATTATTATTGGAAACAAATCTCGGGAAGAAATCCGAACCTACAGTGAAAATTGCTAAAAACCTTTCTCATACCTTCTAGATTATCATTATTGATTTCTGTTTCTAATTAAGCTCTGTGCTGTATCTTGATAATAGGCAGCACTTCAATTACAGGTTCAGAAGATGCTGCATTAAACCTGCTGCTGTCAAAGGCTCATATTTGGGACAGAGTATTCTGTCCTGGTTATCTCAAAACTCTGGCTGGGGAAGCTATTAACACTAAAAAGAATACTTACGCTTTGTAGACATTCTTTCCTTCTGCTGAAACTGTAATGTGACTTCCATTAATGATCTTTGCTCAAGTGATACAAAAGAAATACGGTCAGATGAGTCTGATGCCGGGAAGGTGTTGGAGCTAACTCAGTGTAATACTGGTCGGTATTTCTGCACTTCACCACAGTAGCTGAAAAGACTACTAGTAGTCCTTGCTGCTCTTCTGAAGTATGGCTTCATGTTTATGGAGTTGTATAATTGTGGATTCAAGGAGATAATGCGAATATAGATGTAGTTTTCAGTCATTTCTGCCTATGTGACTGAAATTCTTGTTCAACTGTCATATTACTAATGAAAAAGTTCTCAAGAAATACTGAGAAACATGCGTGGATTTGGAGGGACAAGATTGTACCATTGTTTTAAGACTACATCACTAGCTCAGGCTTTACCTGGAGACCAAGCGTGCCCATCTAGATGTGAGAAATCATTTTTAATACTACATGTAAACTTTCACAAGACTAACGTGTTCCTTACATCCTGCAAAACATCACACTTCTGTGATACTTAAAGGTACCGTGGCCTAACTTCTGCTGCCCACCAGTATTTCGCAGGCTGAGCAGAACCCCTGTCCCAGCTCGCAGCTGCTCCTCTGCAAAATCTTACTCTGTAGTTGGTGAACTGTTGTAATTTTTTGTATGATCTCTAAGACCAGGAGGGCTGTTTGCCATGTTCTCATACAATGGGGGAGGTGGCCGCCCTCGGTGCTGGTGGTGTGCATTCGAGCAGAGCCTGACTCCTGGGGTGGGGGTGAGAGCTGGAGCCCACAGGGCAGTCTCTGAGACAGGGCATGAAGATGAGGGCTGTGTCGATGTCCTGCAGGGAGCTGCAGCCTTCTGGCACCAGCCACCTGCAGGCCCATCAGCTGGCCTGGAGGCTTTGCAGACCAGGTGCTCGTTTCAGTAGCAGCTTGGGTTTAGTTTAAGCTGTTGTGCAGCAATGGTGTGAGTGTGGCATGTTCAGCTGTCAGAGCATGATATCCCCCTGCTGACAGACTGGGGAGAGGAACTGGAAACGGGTGTAGTGTCTCTGCAAAGCTGCCGGCACCAGGCAACGTGTGTAAACCCAAAATGGATCCTGCTCATTGATTGTCTGGCAATGCCATGCTCCCATCACATCCAGAAGCATCAGGTCCCAGCATATGCTCCTCCCGGCAGTGGTGACATGCCACCAACAGGCGGGAAGGACCATGCATGTGGCAGCACTGTGCTGGGGATGAGCTCTCGGGAGCAACCCAGACCATTAATTAGAGGTTCTTCTGCATGGAACCTCAGTAACTTGCTAAACAACAGGATTACATGCAGAGAAATTTTCTTTGTTATGTAGGTGCAGTATAGCTTACAAACAGATTTTTGTGGCATCAAAAGAAGCAATTGCAAAGCAGCCCTGATTGGTGAGGTGTTAGGGGGACAAAGATGAGATCCATCTGGCAAAGTGTCCGTAACTGAATTACAGTTGGGAGGTTATGCCTCAGAAGTGCACGTGCAATGAAGATGAGGTTCACCGTGAACTTAAATAATAAAAAAGCTTTGTGATTAATTTTTATATATATCAAATATATGTAGAAAGAGAATACCATTAAGAAAGCCCAAACCAAATTATCAGTAAGCCATACAATTCACACAAATGGTTTTCCTTGTAAATGTTCTTGAGTAATCCTTGGGGATAATGAAAATGTTACTAAATTAAGCAGCAGTGGCTTAAATATCTACAGTGTAGAAACTGATATTGAACTAAGGGAATTGTAAAAGCTGGTTTCTCTTTCAGCTAGAATTTCTAATAAATTAAGATCATATTAATGGGGGTTTGAACCAGCTGCTGCCTTACAGAAAGAAAGACATTCTACCACAGAATGGCTTTTAAAAAACTATAAGCTAAGGTTACTATCAATAACTTTGTTGGCCTGGACCACCAGTTAGAAAGATGCACAATTTTGCTTGAATTTCATATTTAGATTTATTTCCTAGTTCAAAATGTATTTCAGTAAAAGATTGCTAAATCAGGTATCTGTTTTCTGAACACCATTTTTCATGGGAGCTTTGAGACCAGGCTGCAGGACAGAGGATGGAACAACAACAAACCACTAAATCTGACAGATGCTCATTGCATCCAAATTTAGGCCTGTGTGAGATCAGAGGCTTTCAACACAGTCCTCGATACTTTCAGCCCTTTTTGGGGCAATGAGGCCCTATTTAGCTAACACACACACAGGACAGATGGCTAAAGCTAGAGCAGTATGAACATACCGTCCTATTTGTCATTTCTCCCCGTTATCTCCATCAAAGGCACCCCAACTTACCGTTAACTTGTCTGTGGGTTGAGTAGATGTCCTTGTTGCTTATCTGTTGCAGAAAAGGATGTTTGCTAGGTCAGGTGCTATGCTTGCAAAATGTAAAATTATTAAGATGTGGACTAGTTGCAGGTCTCCAATATTCTGAATGTGTGCTGTAACCAGCGTTCTCATGAGGTGCTGACATACTGCAAATTCTGAAAAGTGTGCTGCTCTGGGTAGAAAACTCTGCTCTGTATCCATGCCGATCGAGTTTTTAGGGAAAAGAATTGGATAGGACCAGATTAAGAATGCTTGTAATTGTGAGTGCAGACATATTTCACAAATACAGATGTAATTTTGAAATCATGTTTGTTTTGAGTGTGTCGGGAAGCAGAAGTTGGATTAGGTGAAGATGTAAGCATGCACGAGATTGGCAGGGGTTCCAGAATCGTGCTGTTGGATTTAAATCTGAAGACTCTGATTCTTTCTGTCTGTAGGCTCTGGCTGCCTGCAGTGCCAAAAGGAATCTGGGCAGAGGCACAGTGACCTACAGCTTAGAAATTCTAGGTATGAAGCTGAGGAAGCATGGAACCCTGCCTCCTTTCCAACTAGTCCTGAATGGGGATGGTGTTATGATCAACTCAGAGACACATTCAGTTGTTACTCTATCCACTCTATCCATCCTTTTCTCAGCTTTGCTTTAACCTAAGTGTTTTTTCAAGCTGTTGGTAATAACTCATGGCAGTTATTTTGGAACTGACTTACTTCTTCCCTCTTGTTCTTGAATCAGCCATGGCTGGTTGAGTAAACTCAACAAAATACCGTTACATTTAGTTCTTGTTACAAAAGGCTGTCTGCATGAGTAGTGATTTACTACTGGAGGAGTACTGCTTACACTAAGCAAGCCAGATGTGCCTTATGTGGTGTCTGCTGTACTAGCAAAGCTGTTTTTTTCAGACCCCAGAAGGAAGAAAAGCTAAGAGAAGTACAATTGTGTCGAAAATCTACAGCCAGGGCTTCTACCCTACAGGAACCATACCTCTGAGGCAGCGTAAATAAATGCTGACAAAATCTATAGCGTTGGTCTTACCTTAAATAAAAGTGGGATTTACCTGGTGTAAGATTTACTACTTTGACTCTGAAGTCAGTTACGCATTGATGAAGTGTGTACTGCTGTGAATTAGGGAAGAGAGGAGCTTGGTGCAGCACAGGCAGGCAGTCCTGCATAAGTCAGCCTTCCTCTCCCTTTCCCTAGCTTTCATCAACTACATTGTGACTGCTTCCTTGCACTAAAATGCCTGTTTAAAATAACACAGATTTTTTTTTCCAATTTTGAGAAAACATACAGTGAAACCTGCCACCTCTATTATACCTAGTTTCAGTTTGTTTCTGAGCATGTGCTTTCCTTCAGATTGCTTAACAAAAAGATTGAATTCCCTGAATTGCCATATCCTGCAGGACATGCATGGATACATGTGGCATGCTATGTGGAGCACACTGCTAAGTCCCCTGTGACTTTGGCAGGAGGAATAATTAACATTGGGTGAGAAGTTCACCCTCTGCACAACTGACCTGGGGCTATAACTCATAGGTTAATGTGGGAAAGGTAAGCCAGTTGATAGCTCAGCTTTTGTTCTAAGTGCATTTGAATACTTGCTAAGGATTGTAGGATATAGTAGATACAAAATAGAGTATACTTTTTATTATTATTTTTATTCCCTATCAAAAGACATGACACTTAAAATTGCAATTAAAAATAAAAGCTGAAGGATTCAGTAATAATTTTGAAATTGCATATGCCAAAGACTTCCAAGAAATTTAAATGTGTGAACTAAGAAGCTCATTAAAATGCCTTCTTCCTCTAAGTGAGAACTCTTTTTATAGAAATCGTGCCCTAAATGGCAAGTATTTTCCTCTGTATATCAGGGTCATCCTTCTGTGTTTAATTGGTTGAATCAAGCTGTAAGTTTGATTCTTGGATTTATAGGTTGTCGTAAGGTTTTTTTTCCATTTCAACAGACACTTGTGCATTGTTTTTGTACCCCCAAAATGTGAGATGGAATCTGAGGGTGAGTAAAATGGAAATGCTGAAGAACACCATGCATTACTTAGATAGTCTCTAGGGAGAGACCATAACATAAAGTAAAGGCATACTTTCTTTCAAGTTAATTTTCGTGGTAGTTAAGCTGACTCTCATAGTACAGGATAATTTATCTCTCTAATGGGAGGTAGATTATTGCAGTTACTGGATGTCATCTTATAAAAACCAGAATCCTTGGAAGGGAAGTTTATCCCAAAGTTACAAAGATGAAACAATTTCGTAATTTGTTGTAAGGAGATAGGTTATCTGTGGTGACTTGTTCCCTAAACAGTCCTGCAGTTAATTGGTTTCTCTTCGTGATGAGAATAACTTAAAAGAAAACACCATGGAGTTCTTATTCCACAGTAAACACAACTTCTTTAGTTACAGTGTCAAGTTAAATTAAGCATAGTGTTTTGCATTAGATGTGAAGACCTTTGAGACAGGTGTGATTTCTGTAATAAAGTTGTTGCATGCTCTTCAGCGACATGGCTGAGGCTTCCTTGCAGAAGGATGCTGGAAGGATGTTGAGCATCCTGCCTGTAAGATGATGTGAGCAGGATGCACAATAATATGTGGAAGGAAACGAGGTGCGCAGCAAACCACTTGGTGGTTAGGTAATGGCAGGAGGATATTTTCGTATTGACTCTTCTTTTTCTAACCAGTCCTGATTTCCAGCAGCCCTGCTAGTCTTCTTTGCTTTCAAGTGATGACTCCAAGATTTCTTTTCCTATGGCCTGTTGTCCTTGCATCCTTTGGAGATTGGGCATCACCGCAGTGTATTGAAGACTTGAGAGGTCAAACACGACCCCTTAGGGCTGCTAGTGTCACTTTACTGCCGTTGGTGAGCCAATAGCCAGAACGTAGGCTTCCTAAAGAGGCCTCCCTATGAAAGAGTAACTGTATTGACTGCAGCGGTGATAGGCATGCAGGTTACATCTTCCAGAAAAGTACTTCTTACAAGAAAGACCTGGATCTAGGTACTCAGGGAGCAGTTCAATTAGGTAAGGCAAGGTAGCTTTTCGTAGTGATGTTGCAGAATAGAATTGTAGGGCATGTGAAAGTGCTAGCAACCTTTGAAAACAGTCATGCTTCATGCTCTGTAATGCATCTAGCTCAAGAGTATTTTGGGCCTCCAACTTCAAATTAATTGTCTTTGTTTATTCCAATAGGATATCTTTTAAGAAATGAGTGATGCAGTTCATATTTGCAAGTCTGCCTACTGTCTTCTGAGAAACTGAGGGCAGCAATGAAGCAAAAAGGCTAAAGTGCAATTTAAAATGTCAGCCTTCTGTAATAAAAATCTCTTCTGAGATGAGTTCAACAGTTCATAGCTTCTGAGGGTTGAGTAAAGCTGTTAAGGATACGTTTTTAGTAAATTCAAATGTTTTGCTACACATTGTGTGCAATGCTTTGGGGAGAATGTTTAAAATACCATTTTGCCATTTCAGTCCCCTTCTGGGAAACAATTTTTCTTTGCCTTTTCAGTACATGTAAAATTAATAACTTTGTTTATTGACAGTGTCACTGACAACATAGCTCTGAATTAGAGCATTTATCTGTTGCCCTCTTGCTTCCTTTAGTACATCCTGAAATGCCACATGTACCGTTTATTAAGGAAGGCATTCTGGTGAGAAAATAATGGAAAACTAGAGCGCATGAGTAACATCCTGCTGCGTTCCCTTTGATGTAGAAAACACATAAGGCCCAAATAATTGTACATGAAATAATTAGCTGAAAGTTTTGTTTTGGACACCTGTCAAAGAATTTATGTGGAGTGGGAAGGAAAGAAAACCCAACAACACTGGAGGCTTTGTGAAGATGAAAAAAGTGGTTTTGTTGTACGAGATCAGGCTAGAGAGGTTGAAATGTAGTGTGTCTGTCCTGGGCATCGATCATAGCTTTCCTTCCCAATCATAAACTCAATCTGAACGTTGCAGGGTTATTGTTCTCCTAATTCACTTAAGTTATCATTAGTGTGCTTAACCATTATAGGACTGATTTTCAGAGCTGCTAATCTCCCTGCTACTACTTCTGATTGTGACTGGAATAGCATTGGCATCGATTTGGAGGATTACAAGCAGAGAACTGAGGATTTCAACAATTAACCTACTGACTTCTGTAAAATTTAGCTGGATTGTGCAATAGCATAGAAGTAAAGATTTTTATGATGCCTCTTATGTGGATTCCACTGACTGTTTTATTCCTGTAGTCCTGTTCACAAAACTCTGCATCATATTAATGATACATTAATGTTAAATCAGTAATTTAAGTACTTGGGAAAAATAATGTGACTTCAAATCTTAGGCTAGTTCTTCTCTTTGCAGAACTCGAGCTTGGTTTCCTCAGTTTGAGGTTGGATTATAATTGTTGGGTATTGTTTTCCATAGCTACCATTTTTCTGCAGTTCTATTTGAAGTTGAATAGTATTTTCCTGTTTGCCTAGAATAGCTCAGAGATGTGTAAAAACTTTCTTTGAAAGAGTGCCCTTCCTTTTCACTGAAATAGTGATTCTTTATTGGACCACTTAGAGAAAAAAATACTAAAGGGTATAACATACTCTGTTAGCTTGACTCTAGGCAAGTACTGGTGCTTTATGTTAAGATGGTCTCTGTTTAATTTAAGAAATTGAAATGTGAATAATCCAGATTTTTAATCACTTCTTCCTAAATTATGAATGATTACTGGTTTGTATCAGTATTATGAATGCTCCACAGTCTGTTTCTGGTCGCTAGGAAGGATTATTTTCTAAAACACTGAACTTAGAAAATTTGTTTGATGGATAAGGAGCATATCTCAAATTCATAATGTCTTCCTCGACTTCTTAATACGCCCATAAATTCCAACATAAATAACGCTAGAAATCTGAAAGGTTAATTAGAAGATGTGCTTTTGTGCAGCTGATCATACAGTTTACAGCTAGATTGCCATATTAGTTCTTCTTTTTGTATCTTGACACAGCTAAATTGTTAGGAACTGATGTTTTGCCACAAAACGAAATGTGGTACAGCGCAGGGTTGTAGTGGCGTGGTGTTTCTGTTCAGTCATTGAAAGATACTCCAGATCAGTCCCTCCTCTAATTCAACCCACATCTAAATTTGTAAGATTTTTATCTTTCAGTGCTGCAAAATGCTTTTTTCTTCTTAGGGTTTGCCATATGGGCTGAAATAGACTGCAAGATGCAAACAGCCAGTTCCCCTCAGGCAGGGCAGCCTGTGCTTTGGGACCGTGCTTGCTGTAATGCAATTTGAAGAGCTCTGCTTGCGCGCTCCCTTGGCAAAGACCGGGTGGTGGAGGGCCTGTGGCCTTCTCCTTACCCTGCTGAGCAGCGTGTCAGCGTTACACCTCCCGCTGCATGGCTTTTGGGAAAGACATGAGCCCAGAAATACAGAAGTGGCTGTGCTGGACCAAGTGACAGGCTCTTGTATTTGGTGTCTTGTTCCGACTGGTGTCCACAAGCAGATGGCTGAGAGAATTTATGAAAAGGGTAGAAATACGTGTTGCTTCCCTTGAGTATACAGTCGCACTCATCACTGGGGATGAGACTGATCTGAGATCTGAGACTGGGGATTTTCTGAACCACATGCGGTTTCTCCATTATTTAGCAATCCCCAGTAGATTTCTTTCCTATTAATCACTCTGTCCCCCCAAACCCATTTAAACATCTTGTATCCACAGCATCTCATGACACTGTGAGGACCAGCACCATCTTTTTGTTTTGCACCAGTCACTGTTAACGTAGATTTATTTAGTAATTTTCTTAGCTTGCATGGGAAAAGGTTGAAGGAATTTGTTCTTATTCCCCCCACCAGACCATGCATGATTTTGTAGGCCTTTGTTGTATCCCTTTAGTTGTTTCCTTCAGACTGCAGCCCTAGATGTTTACTTGTTCCTTTTTATGGAAGCTATTATTGAGGTGGATTGTAATTAAGGTTATTTTGGGGATTTGTAAATTAGAAGAGACTTTGATGTGAAGATAGGCCCACATGCATTGATCTGGAAATGAAGCGATTGGATAACTCTTAATTGATGTGTAGAGCAAGCCTGCAGAATTTGTGTCTTTGCAAGCTAAAAAAGGGAAAGCACAAATGCACCAGCTCTTCTTCGGTCTCGATCAGAAAAAAATTCTTTCCTAGTGCGTGATTGCTGGGAAAATGCCTAGTTCACAGTAGTGTGCTGTCGGAAGTTCGCATCGCACTTCTGTAGAGATGAGAGGGACCTGCTGAAGCAGTGGATCCAATCAATTATTTTTACTGTTTGCAGACCTAGCTGTTTTTTTTCCCAAGTGAACTGCACCAGTCTGTATTCAGTAAGTAAACAGTTTAATATTGAATATTATCTTAAAATCATGCTCCTTCTGGCCTCTGCCAGCTTCTGAGTCTCCTGCACACAAACTTACTGCCCCATTGTGGAGGCTCCACAGGCAAATATTCAAAAATAAGGAATTTCAAGGCTAGGATTGTTAGCTGTCTTTAGTCTGTCATCTCCTCCTTCCCGCTTGTTATGGGAGGAAGTTATGAAAATCTTGTACTAAGTGTTCTCATACTGTTTCTTGACAGGATCTTACCGCTTTGTGCAGCGCATAAACTTCATAGTACTAATTTACTGAGAAAATATTCAATATTTGATTTTTCTTCTTATTTGGGGGATAGTACCATGATTTATTTATTGTGCTCAGCTCAAATCCATATTTATTTCTGTTTTGGTATTCGGCACCGTGGAATCTGAATCATTCATAACCACTAATGAATGTATTTTTGCACTCTGCTGAAATGAAGTGGTATGGAATCCATTTTAAAAATTGACTGAGACGTAGAAAAATTAAGATGAAATGTATCCAGCTGTTTCAGTGCCCAGTTTGAGATGCTTAAACATTGATTTTTCAGAATATGCATCCCTTAATACATCCCTTTAGAGCTGTGATTGGCGGCATGAGCTCAAGACCGGTCAGCAGCTTCCTTCCCTCTCTGTCTGGCGGAGATCCAGGTGACAGGGCTGTCACCTGTCAAAAACTGTATTTGCTTGATCTCTGCCACTTAGGCAGGGAGGATAACCAAGGACACCCCATCTTCTGTGTGCCAAGCAGTGGGGGGCTCTTTGGGTTGGGGGAGCAGGTGGAAATGGGAGACTTAAGTCCATTTTCTGAGGATATCTGAGGAGGACACTGGCCTTGCTGGGCACCTCTCACCGAATTTCTTCCAGTGTTGCTCTGATGTCCCAGCCTGTCCCTGAGCTCTCTCACCTGCCACGTTCATCACTGCCACTCACCAGTCCCCTCTTCTCTCTCCTGGCATCCCCCTTCTCTCATGTGTCTCTGACGAAAACAAAAAAAAATTCAGAATCCATTTTTTCCTTCACTGATCAAAGAGATCTGAACCCTTGCACACTTTGAATTTGAGGTTTTGAAAAATGCAATTCAAGGAAGAAAATGCCTGAGGAATTCTTGCCAGGTTCACGTTTTGGCAAGTCGTAAAGTTGTTATTACCAAGGCACTCGGTTGTCATTTGGTGTAGGTAGAGGCACCAGCCATGCCTCTAACAGTAATTCAGAAAACAGCCAGACCTTTGTTCTACATCTGGTAGAAAGGCTGGTCTCTAGCTGTCACAGAATGGCATGATGGTGACATCGTAGTGTTTACCACTGTGTTAATTGTGGTAATCATCTTTAAAATGTCCGTGCTACAGTAATAAATGTGTAGGGATAAATACTGTGATAGAGGAAACACTTTACTGAAGACCAAAACCTTTGGGTCAGTAAGTTTGAACTAGTGTGTCATGACACATCTGCTTTAAAATATTGCTTTAATCTTACCTTTCAGGTAGGAAAATATCCCTCTATCTAGAACAAGTATTCGTAAATGCCAGAAGTAATGTTTTTCTCATTTTCCACAGTAATCGAAGCGGTGCTGCAGATCCTTTCATTAAATAGTCTGAATGGGGGACGCACGTTCGTGGCTTTTAGTCGGAGGTGTTTTAGCAAGCTGGGGGGAAATCTGAGCAGAATCATCATCTCCTGTGGCTCTCCTGCAGCTTGGCTTATGGGAGCTGGGGGTGTAGAAACCTGGAAGTAGAAACTCTGAAGATTCAGTGGTTCAGCTTTGTGCTGAAAAATTGGGAACTGAGGGCCCAGAGGCTACAGGCCTTCATCTTGCGGAGGGCTGTGCCTGCTGCCTCTTCACTGTGTGTTCTTTGCGTAGAGAATTAGGGCTGTGGAGTTCAATAAAATTTTCATTGCCTTTGGTACTGCTGTAAGAAATTTAAATTTTGATGAGCATTCTTGTTGTTCAGATGTTTCCATGGTACTTGGAGCAGATTCAGGGTCAAACAAGCTTGATTTCCCCTACAAGGACTGGAGAACGAAGGCTTTTTTAAACAGAAAAATAATGAATGTGATATATTTTGCATTCCTGATGATTAAATCAATTTTTCTTAAAAAATAAAAAAGACAAAATCCTGGAAATTACCTGAGGTTTGCTTTGAATGATAATCTATAATAGCTACTGCTAAGTACTGTGGGGGAGTTGTATTCTAATTTTTTTACAATAGACAAGCTTTTACAATATGATCTGCTTATCGTAATACAGAAATGTCATCTCTTCTGTTTGTCCTGAGCTCTTCCTTAATTGTAAAGTTCACCACCGATAACAGCATACTAATTCCAGAGTGTGTGTTCGGAAATTTTTTCAGTGTGTCCATACAAAAAGGCTGGGCTCTATGTTAACAAAAGGAAATAAATGTTTGGTATTTAAAATTAAATATTGGGTTTTACTACACGGGCAGGAGGAGAGATGAGAAGTGCAGACGGTATTGAGGCATCATCTACTGAAAGTAACAAACCCCTCACATGAAAGGAAACATAATTCAGATAAGCTCAAGGGGGAAGTGTGTGTGCGGGGAGTCTAAATCAAAAAAACACTTAAAGAAAAATCATCAGTGTCAGACTGAAACGGGAGGTGCAGAATTGGAAGCAAGTTTTCCCTTGGAAGAAAGGACACCGAACAATGTGCCATTGCTCGTCTGGATTCATTAGGGGCTCAGCTGTGGGGGAAAGCTGCCTCCCCCCAACCCCGACAGCTGGGGGCTGGCACTGCCCTGCAGGGTCTTCTAGGCAGGGCCCCTGCATCAGGTGCCACCTTCTGCCTCTCCTGCTGCTTCTGGTGCAGTGATCGTGTCATTGCTGATCTGTGACCTGTGCCAGGGCTCACTGCACTTCGTTCCTGCTTGCTGTGTCCTCCTGGCTGTGGTTCATCGCATTCAGCCTCTGCTCAGCTCTTGGGCAGCGCCAAGCTCTGCTAGTCGTGTGTCATTCCCCACCCTGGTCCTTCTGACACCTCCCAAGTACAGGTTTTGTCACACATTCACTTGTATTTCACAGACTGAGGCTACAATTAGGGCTGGGGAGCTTCTGCCAAGTTCTGCTCCCTAGCTCGAATGGTTTAGGAATTGTTGTCACATTCCATCCCCTCATCCACTGACAGGCCCTTTACACCCTTATTTTGCTACTGCTTGTAACAGCTGCTATAATGGGACGTTCCCAGGCACTGACCCTTTCTAGAAGTGTCCCCACACAGGGCAGCCTCTGTTTTTAGGGGTTTTATCTCCACTGGCTTGCCAATAGTAGTGGCCTCCAATTTTTTAAGGGAAATTTACAGAATACAGAAAATTCATGTAAAACAAAAACCACCTCTACTCTTACTTATCCTTTTGGTTAATATTTGCACATTTTACATGTAATTTTCTTTCATATTGATCTGTACTACCTTGCAAACAGGCTGCCAGGCAGCACAGCGTGCCCATACACTGCTTTTCTGCTGTCCCAAAGGAAACCTTTGTCAGCTGTGCTGCTTTCCCAGTTGCATTGCTTCACATGTTTGTATGCAGCTTGACCAACCATGGTGACCAGCGACGGAGCCATGCACTCCCAGGACCCCAGCTGGGCATCTCAGGTGGGATGGGGCTCCTTGAGGGTGGTTTCTTTCTGTTGTATGAGCAAGGTGCATCATACTGCTCCCAGGACAAGGCAGCACACTTAAATGCATGCACGTGACCTGTCCCCAAAGCTATCAGAACCTGTCTGACACCTCAGGAGCTATCTGAGGCTGGTCTGTGTTCTTCACCCGTTTGTGTCACGGGGGAGCGGGGAAGTCACATCACACACCATGGCACTGCAAAGCTCAGTTTCTTAAGTGAGCCAAGTGAGGGATGGGCTGTGCTGTGCTGGGGGAAGAGTTTCATCTGCACTTTCATGCATGTCTCATCAACCCCGAATACTAATCTAGTATGGTTGAGCATGGGAAGAAACAATGTGGGAGCAGCGTTCCCCAAGAGGAAGTGTTCTGTGCTGGAGTTGAGCTGCTGCTGGAGAGCCCACGGCAGACTGGTCAGAAGGAGAGGTGGTTTGGTGGTACGCACGTATACGAATATAGAAGTTTCCTGGCCAAAGCCACTTTCTTCCTTGGTCTGCTTCAGAAGTTGAGCCCAGCAGCATCATGATGCTGGGTGTTTGTCCCTCAGTCATGATCTGATCAACCTCTGTCCAAATGCCAGAAGTTCACAGACAGAAGAGGAGGTGATTTCACGTCCTTGCTTTCATGAATCGGGTGCCACAGTGGATCTGTTTGCTGAGGATGCCCCATCCCTGGAAGTGCTCAGGGCCAGGCTGGGTGGGGCTTTGGGCAACCTGCCCTAGTGGAAGGGGTCCCTGCCCGTGGCAGGGGGTTGCAACTGGGTGGGCTTCAAGTCCCCCCCAACCCAAACCTTTTGGTGATCATCCATTTGAAATGTGCTGGAACGAAAACAAGAGGTGAAGTCTAATAGCTGAATATAATTTAGAAAGGCAGAAAAAATGGAGTATAGTGGGCCAGTAGAAGAGTAATAACATCGTAAGGAAAGCTCTGGGCTAGATGTTATAAACTAACATGTCAACAAATAACACAATCTATTTAAATTGAGATTCCAGATTAAATTTGAAAACCCCGCTATTAGGACTGTACAACCCATTGTCTCTCCAAGGTTGTGACACTGATCATCACCTGCTAAAGTGGAGCGGCTGCAGGGCAGAAACCTGTGGTGAAGAGAGACTTGGGTGACCAAGGTGGTGGTAAGGTGCTGGACCATCCCACGCTGGGGGCTGTAACTGGCTGCTTTGAAGAGCAATTGATTTGGAAACTCAGGAGTAGGTTTTGTTCTTGATTCCAAGCAGTGCATGTGACTTGATTAAAAAGTTTACTGTCTATTTTCCAGTAACTGTGTTCATAACGGACTTTATTATGTTTACAGGACCAATAGAAACCATAAATCCTCTAAAGAAGCACTGAATTGTAAAAATAAAATAAAATGAAAGGAGGGAGGATAAGTGCTGTAAGAGGAAGCTGACTGAAAACAAAATCCAAAGGCACAGTCAAAAAGGTGAAGCTTGGAAAGCGGCATAGCAGTTGTTTAAGGAGCTGTGCGAGGCTCGCGGTGAATGCCTGACAACTGTCAGAAATGATACTGGAAAGACAAATACCAAAAAAACACCGACCCTGAAATCTGTTAACAGCATGGTAAAGAAAAACATTTTTCTCACATCTACATGCGAGTAAAATAATACAAAGCTTTTGAGGAACCATTTATTAATAACACAGAAATCTCTCATACCTTATTGCGAAGCCTGTCAGAGATGGGAAGCCTGCCAGAGAACGCGCAGGGTCAGCAGATGACTGAACATGAAGGGAAAGGGGTGAGAAGATGGCCTGAAGCGGAGAAGTGAATTCTTGAATTTTTCGTTGAGTTGGAAGCTGCTTCTTTTTTTTTTTTTTTCTTTTCTCCCTTTTAGAACAAGTGTGCTTGTTGGAGGACCTACCTGCAACTGCCAAGCTAGCAAAATGTATTTCAAAGCAAATCCACAAAGTGAACAGTAGCGAATCATCCGGACCAGATGGCGTTCACTCCACATTTCTCAAGGAGTTTAAGTGTGAAATCCTGAGTGTGGTGTGTAACCTATCACTTAAGTTGGCTAGGCAGTCTGAAAAAATCAGACTAAAGATATTTGGTCAACATGACATCAGTTTTTTAAGAGTCCGTTGGGGAATCTCTGGGAAACTGTGGCCAAGGTAATCTGGCATCCCGACTGTTTAAATTGATGGAAACAGAAATAACGTATAGTGTTGTTAGACACGTGGAGGTACGGTGTATTGGAACTGTGTATGTTTTTGGGAGAAAAGCCTCACCTGACTTGAGATCTGCTGAGAAGTTGCGGATATTCAGACTGATGGATGTGAGCTCCTCCGCTTGCAGCTCTTCTGTCAGTCTTGCTGAGAGTCTCAAATGATGGTGCTGTGGAGGAAGAGGGAATGACCTCGTGTAGATGAAAGAAAATCAGTAAGGTTGTTGAACAGACAGAAAATCCGAGTGGGACTGAGGGCTTCTGTTCACCAGTGGGGCCGGGTTTGCACCGTTCAGCATTTTTGTAAGCGATCTGGAAAAGAGGACTGTAAGGTGACAAACGTTGCTGTTGGCTCTGAGTGGACTAAGGTTGTAGGAATGAGTGCTGACTGTGGGGTCAGCTGCAGAAATGCCTTGTTGTGCAAGAAACAATGAAGCAGTAAAACAGCAGGTGAAGTTCAGAGCGCTATAAAGCAGCACGTTCAGTTAAATGCGGTTCAAACTCTGCTTGTATGGCACTGGTCTCTGACCTGCCTGGTTTTGCACAGGCATCAAATATTGAGGTTGTAATATGTAGGTCTTTGGAAAAGGTAAGCTTTTAAAAAACAAATTAAATGTTCGGACTTACTAAGAAAGGAATAGGCATCTAAACAGAAAAATCCTTGTGGCGCTGACTAAATCTGTGATGGTCTTATATATTGAATGCTGCGAGCAGTTCTGGTTCCCTTGCTGCTCGAAAGTAGTAAAGCTGTTAGATGCGGTAAAGCTGAAGAAGGTATAGGGAATGTAACAAGGATGATCAAAGACACATGCAATGTCAAAAACTGTTCTTTTCCGTAAAATCCTGAGTGCCGTGGGGAAAGCAAATAGGGAATGAATGCTTGGTTCCCTTTGGTTGCATGAACCACGAGACATGGCACGGCTGATTAACTCAAAGACATGCAAAAATCTGTGAATTTTCTTAGGGAGTGTCGATGAAGTTTGCAACTTGATGCTGTGAGCATTGGGGCTGCTGAAAGCTTACCTGGGTCCAGAAAGAAACAAGGGACCAGCAAATGAAAAGGTTTCTCTTCTTTCTCAGGAACTCCCTCATCCAGGGATTGCTAGACACTGGGAGAATGAATGGAGATGTATTTATTGCATGTATGCTTTCACTCCTCTCACAATTCTTTTTCCTTGATGCCTGCAGTTGGCTGCCGCTTGGCGCTGTGCAACCTTCGCTGTGTTTCTTTGTTGCTGGATGCGTCCTGCTGATAAGCAACCTTTGTTCGCAGGTTATCAGGGTAGGGTGACTTTGAAAGCCCTGCGAAGCAGATGCTGTATCTGCAGATACTGCTTAGATAAAGGAGTTGTATTTTTTAAACACTTCCTGCTCTTGCCGAACAGATCAGCTGACAATTACGGCCAATTATTGTGCTTATCTTTGTATAGATAGGATTAAGAGAGGTGTGGATGATGTTGCAATCTTGCCACAGCTTTAATGCCAGCATGCAATTAGGGTACTGAATTGGTCTGCAACTACTAAGGCACCCCACAAGTCAAAACCATAACAAAACTACTGCTAGTGTATAGGGCACGCTCAGAACACTCGCTGTATGTTTCTGCACCTGGAAAACTTCCCAGACAATTCTATTTGTGGGTATGTATATACATAACCTCTAATTGTCTGCTCTCCAAATTCATGTGCTGAGCTAACATCTCACAGCCTTTAATGATAGTTTCTCTGTAGTCCTGTATATGCACAAGTTCAGAACAGTTATATATAAAGATAGTTTTTGATTTTACTATAGCTCATACTGAGAAGAACCCCTTTCCATATCAGATTGGAGACTGAGCAATTAATTGTTTTGAGTTCTATCATTTTTAGAATAGGGCAAGAACGTAGGTGTTAACTCCTGCATAGGAGTTTTTCCTTTGGGAGAATGACACGCACATCTGCTTTTTCCTTTTTTGGGGGGGGGGGGGGGGGGGGGGGGGGGGAGTATTTATGTATTAAGCTCTCTTACCTATTTGAGGTCTCCAATTTTATTACTGCTTAATCTTGCCTTTGCTTGAATAACCAAAACCAGGGCTTCCATTTTTCTTTTAGAGCCAATTTTCTGAGTCATTGATCATTCACAGAGTTTTCTTATAAATCAGAGTCTGTGTTTTCCTTGAAATGTGGTGCTCAAATAACATGGCCAGCTGAGGATTACTGGGTGTTGGATGGAAAAGGAATCTCAGGAGGTGTAAGCAGCAGCTTTGTATGATCGCTTCTTTTCATACCAGTAGGATACTGGGAGTAGTGTTCAGGTCATGGTCATATTTATGATCTCTGGCAAAATCCTTATTTCTAAGACCTTTTTCTGCCGTTGCTATCATGTCCTATTCCGTAAATTTCCGGTTTAATATTTCTCCCTGAAGAAGAAATACGTATTTATTGACTTTTATCCTTATATTTTTATTTTCCTTTTCTAGTTGATTAGGATAATTTTTTATTATAATTGTACTATCTTTCATTATAATCTGTACTCTTCACCCTCATCTGATTTCTTGGTGGTTGTAATATTGTTTAGTTTCTGCTTCCAAAATGTTTGTGTAGGGACTGGCCTCTGAAGAGTATTTAATAGGTTAATGATTTCTGAAGAAAAGCTCTTCACTTTAAATGTAAAATATTTGTTTTCAAATCAATTCAAATGCAGTCAGGCCACCCCCTGCCATCCCCCAGCCAGGTCGTGGGTGCTTCGGTGGTTGTAGATGAAGCCATAAAGCACCAGCCCCATCTGCATGAGCAAGAGCTTGGAAAATATTGAGCGCTCAGCCTTGCCATTTCAGCTGGCGAGCAGAATCTCACTAGTTTAGGGTAGGTTCCCAGAGACTGCACTTACAGAAAAATGCTGCCTCTTTCTCTGCTTCATCTGTTAAAGGAGCAGCAGAGATCTCACACTGGTAAGCATCCCACAGACAGCGAACTGTTGATCTACTGGTATGTTAGCTTTAATTGTCTAAAACGTAATAAAACCATCAGTGGTTTACTTGTTAAACACAGACATGTGAAGTCATTATCTTACAAGGTAAGAGGAAGTAACACTGTGTCACTGCTACAGAAACTTCCATCCTCTGACTGCAGTTTCTTGTGCATAAACTGGAACTTTGGGTTTTGTGCAATAGAAAATGCTGTGCATGTACTAGTTTACATTTTTATAATCTTTTTTTGTCTTGGTACACTGATTTTTTTATATTCATTTGACAGTTTTCTATTCTGTAGCTATTTCTCTAAAAAGTTCCATTTTGTCAGCTTTTGTTTGCTGTGCAAATTTCCAGCTGCATATTAAGTGTGTTTTAAGGACATGACAGTCCTGCTCAGAGGTTGGAAAGACTTCTGACTTTCCTGAGGCATTGTTTTGGTTTTAAATCTTTTTTTTTTATATATATAAAGTACTTATCTGTATACCTTTGTTGTTTTTAAGAAAGAAAATCGTAATTCCCCAGTTCTCTTTAAAGTGTAATTTCCTTTTGTTCTATGATGTACGTGAAGGAAACCAGCTAATTTGTACAACTAGAAGGTATAATTAAAAGCTAATTGAAACTTCTCCTCTGTATTGGTAATAATGGCAGGAGCTGGAGGATGTCATGTCGTTTTGGGGCAGAATCAGAATTTTGGAAAAAGACGTATTTAGAAGGCCAATAGGCTTCCAAAGTGATTACACTTTGATACCACAAAGCACAAGACGTATTCATAGACTTAAGTGACTATAAGACATAACTGAGTGGACTGCTCTCTCCTTAATGGTTTAATGTTGTAATTTATCTTTAATTTCTTTAATTTCATTGTTTGCATTGTAGTACTTAAATAGTTTGCTTTTGTTTTTAACATAATGGCTCTGCTCTGTGGGTGCTCCGAAGCACTACGATAATGCAAGTAATGTAAAACATTCTCATCTAAGTCTGCCCACTGTGTCATGGCAACTGGCTGACAGAAATTAGTTGGTTTCAGCTAAATGACCAAAGAAATTGGTATTAGTTTAAATAAAATGCACTCTGTATGTAATGCAGACATTTCTCTGTGGTTAGCATTGAAAAGCTAAGCTATCCCAGGCAGTGAAATGGGTCCTGCGGTCTGAGCCGGAGGTGGACCTGTCCCCTAAAGCAGCCTCTGCTTGGGGAATTTAAAACAAAAAAAATGAAAGATTTTAAGATCCTGTACAGTGTCTCATTAAAACAGAAGGCTGCCATCTGCAGAAGCATGAGCTGCTTTGCCATTTGGCAGGTAGATTTGGAGAAAACGTTCTGTATTGCAGTGATACAGTGAGCATGTTAATAATGATTCAAGGCATCATTGAATGGATTAACAGTGTGATCATCATGCTCCAGAGTTATACCCTACTCATAAACAAACCTTCGGTTGTTAAAATTAAGTTTAACTTTGTAAGGATTCTAAAGAAGGATTTGTAACATAGCCTAATAGAGTATTTGTCTTCCCTGGAGCAGAAGGTAAAACTCCTCTGGGCTTATCATTTGAAATGCTGATTGAAAGGCTGTTTATAAAAATAATAAAAATGCCCAGTTTATATAATAATGGTAATCCTGGCTGTTTACTGAAATACAAGATTGGGTTTCTACCCACAGTGTAGTTATGAAATGGAAGCAGTAGCTATAAAATGAAAGTCATTTGAGCAGGAATGTTTAAGGAGGGGTTAATCAGAGGTACACTACAAGAAATTATCTAGTCTGCTTAGTTTTTATATCAATATTGGGAGTATGCAAGAACTTGTGGGTTTGGAAGATGCTTTTGTATTTGATGATTGGCATTGATTGATAAGGGAAATCCTCAGGTCATCCAGAGAAGTGTGTACAGAGGAGAGTGAAGTTTCTGCGAAGAGACATGGACAAGAATTAAGATTTAATGTTGTGATTTCAGGGAACACACTTGTAATTTTTGTGGAATGAGAGCATTTATAGGTGGCTGAGGAAGCGGAAATGGCTACTTCAGCCTGGTCCTTGACCACTCTGTTTGGAAATGCAGCTGTTGCATTTCAGTCCCTTGGCTGCCGTAGCCTGTTGAAGCAGGGAGGTGACAGAGGACTGGAGGAGACAGCAAAACGCTGTGACAGATTCCTTCTACCTCTTGCAGTTGATCATGTGTAAGTTGTTTTTTGTCTGATGCTATGCTTGGCCCAACAGCTGTGCTAATGCTTTTTTAAAAAGAGAGCAAGTCTTTCTAAAGTATGGCTTGCAATCTGTGTTTCTGTTGCATCCAAATGAGACAATTCTTACACACTTTGAGTACGACTTTTACACCTATTCAGAAGGGAGATAATGGCGCAGCTGCAGCTGCCTGTTCTTTGAGGAATACTGGATATATAATGCCTAGGTCAGCTTTGGATTTTTTTTTTAAGGAGATTATACATTCAGATGATTTTTTTCTTACTTTGAAGACCTAAATGACCTGCTTGCTTGCACTTCTGCCTCTGCAAGGTTTTCTTTGTTTCTCAAGTCTGACTATCAGGAAACACTACTTTGCCACCTTCCTTTTCTTTCTGGGGAGCAATGTGGAGGGGATTCAGTTTTGGTGAAAGGGTAAGGCACGAAAAAATTAGATATTAGCTAGAATAGCAGCATTTTGGTCTGAATATTTTAGGACAAGATTCACTGTGCTTGTAACTAAGCAAGCAGAAAGTTCTGCTTTTTTAATTGTGCAGAACTTGAATTTTTCCTTTTCTTGTTTAGTTATAGCTTTCATATTTATAGTTTCACATTTGAAATGAGATTGCGAAACCAGGAACCTTTGTTCTTTCATCCGTGATTGTAAAACTGAAAGGAAAGCTCTTCAAGAGCTGGAGAGGACTGAATGTAATTAATTTCTCTCTCATTTGAAGCAGTACAGATGGCTGAATTGAAAATAGATTCTTTTGGCTACGGCCCTGAAGGCCACCAAATTGTTCTCTTTCTGTCTTAATGAGAGAGAACAGGCAAGAGCTGCTGACCACTGAAAAGACACTTGAAGAAGCAGTCGTTCTGTAAGGCTCAGAATAAATGATGCTGCTTTAATGTTCTTCACATAGTTATTCAAAGGTTTTTAATACTTCGCCATTTAAAAATTAACCTGTAGACAGTGTGGATCCTAAGCCAGCGTTTTTCTTTGTTGGCCCCTGCTGGCACACAAGCACGAATCAGGTAAGTGTCAGTCCTGTACATTGGCTTCCGCTGCTCACTTGGTTTTCTGCTCTTTCTGGTCACCTGCATTTGCAAAATGGCATCTGTGCCCAGCAGTGTTCCCGTCTCCACTTCGACTTACGTACTTCCTTAGCTCTTCCCATCATTTTACACCCGTGGGCTTAAAAAAACATATTATTTTTAGAGTATTTCACTTTTACAGGGATCCAGCTTATAAGTTTGAGTCACCTGCTCATGTAGATTGCCTTCCTTCTTTTCTCTGATCACTGTCGGGATCAAAATGCTTTGTCTTTTATATCTGCAGAGGTGTGGAAGATGCTGTTGTGTAAAGACTCTCTTAGGGTGCTACAGTGCATGTGAAATTCTGTGCGAGCATCTTGCAGTTGCAATAGTTGTTTGCATGCTGCCATTCAGAGGGATAGAAGAGTAGGGTGAGCTGCCAAGTTTTCTTTGAAGTTTAATTGTCTGTTTGGTAACGGAACACATAATCCTCCATTACAAATCTTATTTTATATGGTAATTGGCTCATTTGCTCTCTGGTTATCAATTTAACTTCTCTACCACAAACATCTGCACTTAGATTGTGTTAATCGGTGCGAATGCTAAACATTGACATAGTTAAACTATAAAAGTGTGTTTTAAAAGCATTTTTAATTCATTAACTGGAAAGTAAAGTATAATAAAGTGAGCACTTCTCATATTACTTTCCCTTTGTAAATAGTGTGGCATTTCCTCCAAAAGCCAGAAAAGCAAAGTCACTTTGAAAAATGAAGTGTTTCAAATTCTTAATCTCCTAAGTGAAAAATATTTGAGAGCAGGTAATAGGATATCTAGTTCTACTTTCATTTTTGTGACAAATCTTATAATTCAATATTAGTGCCTGCTAGTGGATGATGCCCCGAGTTAAAGCAATGCCAGTCGCTATAGATATCTGAGGGGGTTCCAAGGGTCTTCATTACAAAGGAAACACCGGTGGTGAGAGCAGGAACAATCCTGAACTTTCCGATGCTCTCATTTGCTGGTTCACGAGTGGAGGGTCACCGGTGCCCATCTGATGCTTGTCCTTCCTCCTCACCTCCACTCGCCACTCTGCCCTTCCAGTTCTCCATGCCCATTCCCATATTATTGCTTCGTTTCTTCTCTGGTTCCATTTTGACTTTGGTTTTATAACCAGCTGGTTATCATGGAAGTCTCTTACCCAAAAGCTGGATATGGAGGGAAGTCTCATCTGCTATCAGCATGTTCAAAGAGGAAACTGTGGAATGCCAGGAGAGAGGTGTATCAGCAGGACTTTGTGGTGGTGGCCTCCCCAAATACGTGGTCTATGCCGGACAGACAGTGTCTGTAGAAGGAGGACACGTTTCTTTGTGAGGGAAGGTCTGCTGTCTCCTCTGTGCTGTTTATGCTGGGTGTTTCTGAACTAAAAGGATGGCCAAATATGCTTTGGAAAGAAATAACCAATGAACACACAGAAGCAAGTGGAAGATCAGATAAAGGAAAACCATGGTTTAATTAAAGGTAACCTGTATCGTAATACTTTTGAGAAACTAACTCACTCTAGCAAAGGCTGTCTTGAACCGAGAACAGCTATTTGTTTGTATTAAGTGCCACTCATTATTTTATTGACCCTCTGTTGTATATCCCTACGTATGAGTTGGACTCGATGATCCTTGTGGGTCCCTTCTGACTTGGGATATTCTGTGATCACTATCTTGGAGTTTCGTGGCATAGCTGCTAGGTACAGCGAATTGCTTGTCTTCTGACATCAGCAGATACATTTTTTTATACAAGTTTTATGCATTTAACAGTGAACATTGCTTGTGTTTATTAGGATTCCTGTCATAAGTTTAATAGCTAAGGAATTAATGCCACCCTGTAGAGAACAGTAAGAAAATAAGGGTATTGTACCATCATGGAAAAGCAACTTTTTGCGTTTCCAATTTTTATGCTGCCTTTTTGCAACCACGTGGGTACTTCAACACTTGGTGTGTGTGTGTCTGTATCTGTGTATAGAGGAGAGAGATTGAAAGGAAGTGATAAAGCAGCCTGGGACAAAAATACTCATTAGTTAAAAATGATTAAAGATGAGAGAGCAGCTGACTCGGAGATCAGCATGTTGCATCTAGGAAAGGGCAAATACAGTAGCATTGTGAATTGGGCAAGGTATTTGCTGTAGTGATAACACTGTATTTATGCTGTTTTTTCAAGTCAGTGGCAAGACACATCTGAAACTGCATGCAAGTAATTGAAGCTCTATGGACTGCAAAGATTAATTCAAAGCAGAGCAAATACAGAAGGTCACTGGGGATGGTGTGGTGACTTGTCATACCAGAACAACCTGAGCAAACATGGCTTGTTGAGCTGTCCTAAACAGAGGCTGGGATACGGGAAGGGAGTAGAGGAAAAGCACAGCTCATTCGGAATAGAAATGCCAAGGGATAAACACCTGGGAGGAATACAAATTTAAAATAAGAGGTTACTGCAATTTGGTCAGGAAAAAATTCAGATGACAGTTTCCAAATGTAACTTCAGAGGACTGAAGTTACAGTTGTAACAACCATCTGATGCAGATACTAAGTACAAAAATACTTAAATCATTTTCATGTGGAGTTCATGGAGGTTTTAGTAAATTTAAGAAAATGATTATACAAAATGGATCTTGGAAGTCATAGGCAGCAATTGGACTCAGCCCCATACAAATTTTTAATCCTATGTGAAGGAGTTCAAGCAGTAAATCTGCGTGAGCATCTTTTTGTAGTTTCTGGTGTAGGTTTATATATGTCTGAGAGTTAAGTCATCTTCCTGCTCTATAAGTAAATATTTTCATATTTTTATGTTCTCTTATTTCTGATTTGAAACTTGAGAGATCAGAAGAGAGATCAGTTTGTGGAGAGCAGCTTGTCTCCAGCTATCTGTTTTAAAAAAAAATAAAAATTAAATCCACCTGCAAACCTGTACGTGAAGGAAAATGGATCATATCACAGAAAAAAATATAACAGTCTAGTATTCCTTATTCCCTAGCATGAAATAAATCCCATTGATGAGTGAAGCATGTAAAATGTTTGCCTAAACTCTGTAGCCCTGCCATATTGACTTTCTTTGATAAATATTAAAGGGCAAAAGGCTGCTTTTGACTTTCCTGGAACTTGAACAATCAGACCTGCCACCAGAAGTAAGCAAATTGCCCTTATGTCGGTGAGATTAATAAAAACAAATAGGTGAATGTGCTTCATAATAGATGATACTTGAATTCTGTGTGCCTACAAAGGGCTCTTCTTCTGCCAGTGAGCTGCAGAGGCTTGGAGTCCTCACCCACCCCTGGGTGCTTCCTGGGGCCCCAGTGGTGCTCGCAAGGTTTTGGATGCGTGGTGCTTGCGTGGCCAAAGAATTCTCTATCTTTGAGTTTTCCTGGATTTTAAACTTCCTTATTTTAACTAACCTTACTTAGAACATAAAAGACCTTTTAAAAGGCGGTCAAGACCTGGAGATGACAACTTTGCTACGTGCTTTACATTCTTTCAGGAAGAACCTTTGTGTATTACCGTGCTCTGAAATGCACATCTTGGGGCACCCCTGCCTGGAGCACATTATCGATGTGGTACAAAGCTATGTCTGCAGTTCTGCGGCTAGTGCTTCTTGCAAGGGGGTATTTATTTTTAACTTTGGAGGTCTAATTCCTTTAAGATGCCCGAAGATACGAATAGGCATATAAGAGACAAGGATCTATACCTTGCAGTGAAATGTGGCTGTGCCTACACAAAGCAGAGAAAAGAAAGCCTTCAGATAAATGCAGCGCTCTCTATTTGATGTACTGAGTTTCTTCACAGAAACACAAGGGAATGGGTACCCGAGGAAAGTTTCGTCTTAGTTTTGCGTCTGTTGACTTCAGAAAGTCTTTTTAATGTAATTTTACCTTTCTGCTACCTTTTGACTTAAATATTAAGTACAAAGAACTCTCTGAAAACCCTCTATTGTATCAACTGCAGATGTTTGGCTGAATAAATAAGATGTTGCTGATCATGATGTGCTTGGTGTGATGGAGCCGGACTGCAGTGCCACTGCTCTTTGTTCTGGGGAGCTCCAAGGGGGTGCTTGTCATGCACCTCAAGTGTAAATTGCAAGAAGTTTTACACAGCAATTTTCATCAAAGCCCATTTAAAAAAAAATTTCAAATCTAACTACAATCTTCCCACTTCATAAAGTAACAAGCTTTGCTGAAGGAAAGGGTGAAGGCTTTTCTGTAACCTGGGTTTTGTCTTGCTGGCAGCTTAGCCTGCAAGATTCTTTATTTGTGAAAGGTGCATTAAAATGTTGCACAATTAAGCACTAAATGATTTGCTCAGATGAACTCTTGAGTTAGTGAAGAAAGTGTGAATATTCTCTGAAATCCTCCCTGTACGCACTGCCCCTGCTGCTCTCTTTAGCGTTCAGCATCATGCCTATGGCAGATTTGAGAGCAGCATGGTCTTCAACCACCCAGGTATCCTTTTCCAAATAGTATGTATGTCTCTAGATTTTAAAAATACTTTTTTGTGTTACACTTTATAGGTTTTGGTTCGATTTCTTTTTTCATGTATTCTCAAGAGGTCATTTCAAATTAGACTGGCTGGCTATTTAACTGGCCTAAATGCAATTTTGAAATAATAGAGCTTGTAACAGCTTATATCAAACTTTGAAAAATGTCTGCCAACATTGCTGCTCTTTGTGCTGCCATCCCTGAAGCCATCTTTACGTGTACAAGCACAACTAATTGCTTTTGTGGATGCTAACACCATCTTTTGTCTTTCTTCCTTTTAATTTTAAGTTCCTCCTGAATTTCTGAAGCGGCCAGCGAACATTTATGCTCATGAATCTATGGACATTGTCTTTGAGTGTGAGGTGACTGGAAAGCCTACTCCGACTGTGAAATGGGTCAAGAATGGAGACATGGTGATTCCAAGTGACTACTTCAAAATTGTTGTAAGTATATAGTCAGTTTTGCACATTTTCAACTCCTGACCCGACCCTTAGTCCTGTAACACAAACACACGGAAGCTAGGTTCTTCCATAGGACCATCTTCCTATTTTTATACTATTGATGTTTTCAGGGCCTGGAAGAATTAATTGGTATGTTGAATTCTGTAATGCTCTGTAATTCAGTCATTTTACTGAAATTCTAAAACACCTTGCTTATGAGTCTGTTTCTTGGTAGCTTAGATTTTCCATGGGGGAGAGAGGCACACCCAATGGCAAAGCACAAATTGTTGGTTGAACCTGTTGGAGTGCAAGCTCACTGTGAACGTCTGTTTTCTGCAGTCATCTGTGATCGATGAAAATTACAATTTCAAACAGGAATTGAAATATAGATGTAACTGAGTTGTGGATCGTGAGTTTTGGCACACTGGTACTTCTACTGGGAAATGTTAGATGTAGTGAAAGTCATTACTGAGACATAGCTTAGAACTTAATGGTTGTATAATTGGGTATACCTGAGGTTGTGGGATTGTAACAGTGAGTTATGCGGTTATATTCAGTGCTTAAAATATCATAAAAATGGCTGTGGGAATGTTATGACTTGCCAGTGATATGTGATGCTAGAAAATGATAGCCATTAGTAAGAGCTTCTGCTGCTTTTTGATGCTGTATAATTTGAGGATTCAGTGTAAAAGAGATGAAATCTGACGGGAGCTCGAAATACACTTTTGTGTATTACTGTTCAGGAGTTTCTCCTACCATAGTGATGTGTTATAATAACACCATTGTTTTTGCAGTCGCAGCCCATTTTTAAGTGTTGTGTTTATCCTTCACTCCTCAGAAAGAACATAATCTGCAAGTTCTGGGTCTGGTGAAATCAGATGAAGGATTCTATCAATGCATTGCAGAAAATGATGTTGGAAATGCACAGGCTGGAGCCCAGCTGATAATACTTGACCTTGGTAAGATAAAAAGTGACAGTATAGTGCCAAAGTTGGGGAGGAACAGTTTCAGGGGACCTTTTCCCCATGATATATGTTACTTATAACTCAGATTGACTAGGATGATTTTTTACAATCATATGAAGGGTTCAGTGTCATCTTCTCCCTCTACACTTACAGTTACTTAGGGAGAGGAGAAATTGGGGAGTTCTACAGGATTCACCTTGCATTTTGGAAAATATATTGTGCAATAATAAACCATAGCCGTAAATCTGAAATATTAAGTGTATGCTGAGATTTTGAAAAACAACAGGATATCCAATATGAAAATAGTCACTGCAATTCCAAAACTGAAAAATAAGTTCTTACAGAGCTCACAACAGAGGAAGTATTTTACACCAAAGTCATTCCAGTGTCAGAAGCTTTTTTCTGCCATCAGTTTTAAAAAACAAAGTAGTAGTAAGCTCTGTCATTTCTGCAGACTGTGACTGCAAAAGAATTTGTGGAGTTGCAGCTGCTGCAATTGAAGATAAATATTTATTGTGCTCCAGTCAGTGGTATCACTAACAGTGCTCACCTGTTTGCCATTGAAACACACAATATCCTGCATTGCATATTTTGAATGCCAGAAGAAAATAATTATTGTTAGGATAAAAGAACTACTGTTTTCCAGAAAAAAGGCAGTACAAATATCATCAGGCATCCGCTTGCTTTGCTCTTTCAGGTCACACAGCTCTTGAAAATAATTTCTAATAGCATAATGAAGAAAACCAATAGAAAGAAGGATAAGGGAAATAAGTCAGACAAGAAAATATTAACTCTGTGCTTTTTTGACTTTAGTGTTGCCTCTCTTTTTTGGATATTGTTTCAAAATTGCAATTTCTTCTTTTTTTCCCTGTATATAACAAAACTTTTGGATGGAAAGGCTTAGAAGGAACACTTACATGTGACCAGGGACATGATATAACTTCACACTTGAAATTTTAACAGATGTGAAGCTGCTAGACCTGGTTTTGGTGTTCAGCGTACAGAGAGTAAACTGTTACAAGTGTGCCACGAAGGGAGATATTTCCCATTTCTTTTCTGATGGTTCTGTAGAGTAGTTTGAACTTTTAACTTCTTCTGAATTCTGCTTTGGATGTGGGTATGTTTCCTTTATGGCTGAAGGGATGCATGTACTTTCCACAACTATTTTGGGAATGAAAGGTGCCCTCTACTGGATTCAGTAGCTTTAATACTACGCAGCCATGGGATTTCACCTCTGACTGGTGTTAGGCAGCTGGATCCAGCATTGGCCTACTGTCATCATGTTGCCAGAAAAATTATTAAAAGTAATTTTATTTCTGCTCTATGCATGAATCACCTGAGTAGTTTCCAAATCTTTCAAATGGAAGCATTATTCCATATTTTCTGTGTTTGAAAAATATTGAATAATTAATGTACTTGGGTTTTGAAGCCCTGCCCAAGTTTGTACTTTCACCCAGTTCCCAGTAGTGGTTTATAAATTACTATTACTGTTATTATTTTAGTTCCTGTGGTCTCACTCTTCTTCCTTTCCCTCCCCGTTGTTTGCCCAGTGGTTTCTCCTTCCTGTTCTACTCTGGCAACCTGTCCTGTTATACTAAAGGACTTTGCCTTATAATGCTGTCCTTTTTCTTTTGCATGCTGCCAAAGGATTATGGATGCAGTTTTGATGGAGTCTAGGGTGTAAAAATACACCCACGAAGTCATATCGTGCTGTTACATGGCCTGCAGTGTTTTTAACAATGCACTCCCTGTGTAACACTGATGTATATTAGTTGTTGTTTTCCAGCAGTAGAGATGATCACATGGTACCTCACTGAAAGTACATTTATTTCTTTTGCTATTGAATAGTGACATAACAAGTAGTGCAATTAGGCATAAATGTGTTGTGTGTTATTTAGTCCTGATGTATGAAAAGTGGTATAATGTACACAGTCAAAGAAAATATAGATATTTGAGATCTTATTTTAACACCTTGTCACAATATATGAAAGGTGAAGAAGGAAGAAATGTTCAGGGAAAGAAAATGAAGGCATGATGTATGATAGTTCTTTCATGACAGCCATCTTGGTACGAAAACAAAAAACTAAACAAAAAAACCTATTCTGAATACTTTGATCATTAATTCAGAAAGCTATTTTTCTTCAGTTTCACACCTGATGATGAGAAATACCTACCTTGGCAATTGGAAAGTAATTTCAGTGAAAAAATGTTGATTATGTGTTCATCAAAGTTCTCCATCCCAGTTGGCAAGGATGTCTCTTCCTTTTCTGCTCTCTGTTTTCTCCTTCCTGACTAAATGGAATTGGAAAACATCTGGACAAATTACAAGCTATTTCCAGGTAGCCCTTTCAGTTACCATATTAAATTGGTCTTTAATAAAGTAAATTTATACTAGAAAATATAGAAGCCTTTTAGAGTTTGTCAGACAGCCAGGTCACATGCATTCTTTATGGACCAGTGTTGAAGAAATGGACCATGACTGTTTTGGTCATCTGTACGTGGAATACAGCATTGACTATGATACAATTGACAACGAGGAAGGGGATATTTGGCTGCCATAAGGGATGAGTGTGAGTAGTTGGAAAAGACACTCACTCAGACTGTGAGGGAGATACTCTGAGAAAGGTTGAACAGAAATAAACCCATAAAAGTGCCCTCTATTTGCGCTTTGCATATTAGATCAGATCTTAGTTGTCTCTTTCGTGCATTACCTTGTTTCATTCTGCACCCTTTGCATAGAAGTCTTCCTGCATGTTGTTTTTTGCTGCCTGGGGCGCTGCTGCTTCACTTGTAGCTGGACTGTGGTGCGCTGGACAGGTTGCGGAGCGGTCTGAAAGGAAAGCACCACGCCTGTGTTTTCTTCAGTCTTACCTGGTAGCATCATTTTTAAATACAGCAGCCATAAAGTACACAATGTGCTTCGCTGCAGGAGGCTTTCTGTATTTGATCACTGGCTTCCCAGGAACCAGATCTGGTTATTCACCTCATTGTCTTTGGCGCCCTGGCCCCTCAGTGCGCAGGTGCACACGAGCGACCCAGACCGGGGTGCGCGCAGACTCAGTTGCTACACTCAGTTTAAAATAATTGTAACTTGTAACACAAGTTTCTCTTGGGTTGGTCTTCTCTGCATTTGTGTTGAATTCTGAAAAGCTTGCAATATATTCAGAAGTGATTTGTGGAAAATAAAGAATTGACTGGCTAAAAATGCCAGGGTAATTGGAAGGCTTACTGGAGCAGCGGCTTTATTTTCAAATTCTGTAATTCTCTGTTAATAAGTTTAGAAGAGAAGAATTACCTAAAGAAAGGGGATTTTGACCTGAATTACTGCAGTCCTCTGCACTTGTCCTCTGCCAGCCTTTGGCGGTCTCGCTGCTCCTGTCTTTGCCTTGCTGCTGAAGCAGATAGATGGTGTCCCCGTAGTTCCTTCAGATGCCACCACTGAGGACTCAGCATATCCCAGTGATGAGGAAGAACCCTAGCTGTGTGCCTTGGGAATAACTTTATTAGGGACCTCAAAATCTCTCCTCGTTCCTTTTTACAAAAAAAAAAAAAAAAAGCCGTTTATTTTCTTTAGCTTACAATTATATCCTGATGGGTCAGCATCTGACCTCAGTTTTCCAATGCACGAATCAGATATGCTTGCTTAATCATAACAAAGCTATTTCTCATCATCATTTTTACAGCATTGTGTTGCGTGAACTTTTTTTCTGTGAAAACCTCAGTAATGGATACATTTGGGTTTTCTTTGTGGAGGTTAAATGCTAGTGACAAGACTGAGAAATTCAGCCAGGACCTGTAACCTGGCCTTTTCCAGTGATTCTGGCATTGCTCAGAATTGCCATTTGGGGACTGAAAAAAGAACAGGTGGCAATGAGTAAGAGGAGGTGCCTTTGGGGGAGGAAGGCAGATGGTTCCCTGTCACCCCTCTGTGATAGGCATTTGACAAGTACTCAGGCACCAAAAAAAGGAGTGATTATTGAATGCTGTATAAAGAAAAATCATTGACTGTAAACAAATATGCCACGTTATTTAGCGAACAATTTCAAAACATGAGTTGAGATGCAGCGCATCACCTTCAAAATTCCAAAGAAAGCATAGTACACTGAGCAAATTTTGTGCTTATGTGCTACAGAAATTAGTGTTTGCCATCCTTGAGTTGCATAGGAGTGAATGAATTGAGCTGGTATCCAGTAGCATGCTGTGTCACGATTTTTGTGTTGGATCTCTCCATTTCTTTAAACGTTAAATGTTCTTGAAAACTAGTCCAGGAAAGCACGTGTGAATTCATAGTACCAGCATGGGAAACGAGGAGGAGGGATTAGGAGTCTGTGTGTGGCTGCAGAGCTACTGGGCTTACACAGGTGCGTTGGGATAGCTCCAAGGGATGGGTGCAGGCTCCTTCGGAGGGGCGGGGAGGAAGCAAGGAAGAGGATCAGGCCGTGCATGCAGAGACCAACTGAGGTGCTTAGAGCTTTTCCTTGGAGGGGGAAATGAACCATCAAGAGCTTACACATAGGATCAGAGGATGGAAGGATGATGTTTTTATGCATCTCTGCTAAAGACCTCTGCTAAATGAAGGGGAAGAGGCAGTTCAAGGCTGCTTTATACAGCTGGAGAAAGCCTTGTGATTGCAGTACCTCCTTGGTACGTGTGTGGTTGTCTTTAACCACCCAGTGTGTGCTGATGTGGCAACCGGGTGGTGGGGCTGGCAGTACGGGAGGATTCTGGGGTGTGCTGAAGATGATTTCTTGATACAGGCTGTCTGTGCCTGGCTGGGTGAGTAGTGCTGGTGGTGTGTCGGACCTGCTGTGCAGGGGCAGAAGAGGACTGGTCAGTTACACAGGTCAGAGCAGCCTGGGCAGCAGCGATCATGAGATGCCTGAACTGAGGCTCATAAGAGAACTGAGCAAAACAAATAGAAGTACAGCCTTGGACTTCAAGACAGGAGATTTTGCCATGGGAGATTGTGGTGATGGGCAAGAGGAGAACCATTTGGAAGGACAGTCTTCTTAAAGCACAAGAATGGTTGATTCCAATGCGCAGGGATTTGAGCACGGAGACCAGCAGGGATGAAGAAGGAACTCCTCACTGAGCAGAAACACAAAAACGTTGGTACATGAAGGAGATGAGGAGTGGATAACCCATACACAGTCTCCCATGGTCTCCCTGTGGCTAACCTGGGAAAATCCAACCTGGACGGGGTGGGCAGTAGGGTGTGCGGAGGGCTGGCTGGCCCGGGGGGCTCCCAGCACCGTAGCTGGGTGTGGAGACTAACTGGGCTTTGTGCCTTCACGACATGGGTGCCGGGGCAGAGAGCATCCGCAGCAGCGTGTGGGTTGCAGCAGCCTGGGAGGAGCAGCAGGAATGGGGGAAGAGAGAGGGACCCGATGGGCTGGCAGGAAGCTCAGAGGTCATCCCCGAGAACACAGAGCCAGCATTGAAAGGATAGCAGGTAACAGGAAAATGCTGTGAAAGGGATTTCCAATCAGGTAAGAAAAAACAGTTTCACAGAGCAGGTGGTTGCAGTGGGAAGAGGTTGCCCAGGGAGGCTGTGATGTCTCTCTTCCTGGAGATACAGGGCACTCATTGTGGCCTGAGCAGCCTGCTCAGAAGTGCCTCTGGTCTGCGCGTATTCATGGACAAAATCTTGAGATCCCTCCCAGCTGGCAGTATTCTAATTCAGAAAGTGTCAGTCTGAGAGGTGTGAATGGATCCCGTTTAGCTCTTTGTTTATAGTCAAATTACGACCGTTCTGTAGTATGTATTTTTCTGCCGATCTCCTCATGAGAAATTTAAATGTCTTCTATTGGAGGCACAGTTTGACATTGCAACCCAAATTTGATTAAAGTATAACACCACTTGGGCTGCACTGTGTGATTTTAATTCCTCCACTGAATTTCCTTATGTGAATCCTAATTCTGAGAGTTTTAAAGACATCATTTATTGACCTGAAATTTGTGCTCTCTTTGTGTAATTGGATGCTGTGCGGGACCACTGCTGCATGAATAATTTCATTTTATGTTGGTGCTTCTGTGCCAGAGTTTGGCAGTCAGCTCTCTCAAGTCTGGTAGCAATGGAGTGAGGTTATAGGACTTCTGGTGGGGCCGGGGCTTCTCCTCCTACACCAAGGTGGAGAACATCAGAACCGTTGTCAGCGTTTTCTGGAGTCAGCACGTTTCAGCTGGGATCGTGCCAAAAATATATGGCATTTCGATACTGCAGTGGTATTTTTTGATTGAGGTTTCCTCAGGCTGATACAGACTCAAGATTTCTATGGGAGTGAGCTACCAGCAGGTTCCGTGCTCACAGCCTTGTCTCAGCTTGATACCAGTCAAAAAGAGTTTCTAGCTCTAGCTGGATTTCAGACTTCTCATTAGGCAAACCTTGGATGTAACTTCTTTGTGAAGGAGGATCCTTTCCGTGGGTGGAGCCCTCTGTCTATTCAACCATGCCATATAAATAGCACAATTCAGAAAGTTATTTGTTAAGATTCTCCCAGTTTTCAAGGAGTGTTTCAGGTACAGAAAAAGCAGGTAACGTTGTAGCAGACTAACCAGCACATAGTCTCTTACAGATGTTCCCCAAACCAGGAAACAGTACATCAGAGTGGTTTACTGCTTGAAATAAAGAGCTGTCAGTGTGTTGCTCGAGGCACTGTGTTGGTGTTTTTTCCTGAAAGACAGGATTTCCGTGCACTTGTTAACACAGCAAAAAGCATAGAGAAGTAAGTTTGTTAGTGCTTCTCATGGCGAATGTTCTGATCTTGGGAGAGAAAAATTTAATTTAATTGCATCAGATTTACCACTATGGGAATGGATTTTTATTACTGTTGACCATTGCAGTGGTTGAAAGCACGGCCATGTGGAATTCGTTGAAAGGGACACTACTGCTCCCTGTGCATTTGACTGATGAATAACGATGGGGAAAAAAAGCCCGAAATTTTGGGGCAGACTTCTCAACTGAGTTCTCTATACGTTATCATGGAAAGTAGCAGTGAAAAAGGGAGTTGAGGTTGTCATGCAGACCAGGTAGAGACAATTCAACCTGTGACATTCCTGATAAATGTCTGCATAACTTGATTATTAAAAACCTGAAACAAAAAGCCTCCACTGTCTCTGCCCTTGTGCAGTTTTGCCTATGGAGACTTGAATTTTTGGCTTAACTTGTCCAGGGGTGAACCTTTGCTGTTTTCAGGCTGTTTCTCCACTTTGACAACATGCTTTGAAATTCTAAACATGTCCTTCAGTGTGCTTGCAGCCCTCCTGACTTTACATTCGTATAAATATTAAGAGTGTTTTCTCTATGCCGTTGTCTGGGTTGGTAAAATGTGTGTGTGTGTGTATACATGTGTATACACACACATATATAAAATCATATGGAAGTCAGCATACCCTCCTTTACATCCTGGTTCAAAATCACCTTCTGTTCTGACACCGAAGCATTGAGAACTGTTCTGAATGTGATTTCTTCCAGCCAGTTATGAATCCACTTCTGTAGTAACCTCATCTGGAACATATTTGCTTGCTTTTGAAGGTGTCCTGGAAGGCAATGTCAAAAGCCTTATGTAAATCAAAATATATGAAATACTCCACGTTTTCCATATCTGTAGGTTCCATTATTCTGTTGTAGGAGGCAAATACGATTTCTCTTTGACAAATTTTGGCTTCTGCAGAAAGAAATATGAAAGTTGGCATTAACAGGCTCGTGCTCTGATTTGAAAAACTTGATCGCACTTTTGGGGATTTTCCATATGTGAGAAGTAAAATAGAATTGACTGCTGGCCTTCGTCTGGTTCAAACTCTGAAGCAGGCAGCTCGCATGTCCAGGACCTCTTTTGGATGATTTCACAGATAACAAGTGTAATCTCTCAGGCTCTTTCACATCTTACAGAGGTAATTTTTATTTTTTTTAAGTATTTTGTATGCAGCCACATACTGTGAATCAAGAACATTTAGTATTGTTTTCAAGGTGATAGTGTAAATATTTTCTCAATCCATGTAGTTACAGGGTTGTCCGAGACTGTAGAAGTACTTGAAAACTATGCAGGGAGTTGTGGATGAAATATCAGAGCAAGATGAAAAAAGCCAGCTGAATCAAAGAGAAGGACTCTGTTGGGTATTCTTCCTGAAAACTGTTCTACATTTTTGCTCATATAGAAGTGTCTTCGCATTCTTTCTGTCTGGTACAATTTTATGTGTCTTAATGAAAGGAAAATCAGAAGAGGTCCCTGTGATTATGCAAGTGGCTTTCAGATGTCTTACAGTGTCCACCAGAGAAGAAATGATTTGTGGATTGCAACTGAATAGTAAGGCTGCAAACCCTTGTGGCCAAGCATTCAAATTTTCTGTAAAGAGGAGAAGTACTCGAAAGAAGTGGATCGTGGATCTCAGGGGAGCAGACGACGGTAATGAGCCCCGGCAGCTGCTTGGTGCCACGTGCGCCCACCTCTGCTAGCACCAGAACCTAGTGGGATTTGAGAGACCTGCTCTGGTCTCTTATGGGGAGATGATGCAAAAAAAAAAAAAAAGGATAGAAAACTCACTAAGACAGGTATCCTCAGAGACAGGGCTAGCAGGGGAATTTCCTCTCCCCTGGAGTAATCTTGCTTTTGTCTGTCGTGTATCAACATGTAGCTGTGGGTTTTTTTGCTCAGCAGACTCACGGCTGCTTAATGTCAATACCCCATTCCATATATTCATACAGGGTTTGTCACAGTTTGTCAAAAATTGTTTTTCAAATTTAGGAAACAATGCAGAATGTTACGGGACTGTGGTATTTGAGCTAAATACCTTCTATATGGTATGGTGTATGCCATTTAAGATAATTGGACTGTTCAGGGGCTGTTACTGTGTTATAAAATGCAAGCTGTTTCCTCATACACCACTGCACATGCCTGTAAACCCTGTTGTTCTGTGTGCACACATTTAAGTTTATAAAATTATGTGCATACATAAATACTCATTTTTTAAATGAAAAAAACAAATCTAGGGTACTGTAGATACTGCAGTTCTGTGAAAAACTCCATGAATGCACCAAATACAGCCTCAATACTGATTGGGTAAGGAAATCTTTAAAAATTATGACAGTGCTTGTGTTAAAAGTAGGTGGAAGCTTTTCCAAACTTGCTGTCTCAGTCCCTGTCTGAAAATATCAAAATGGCTTCATCTGAATGAGAGAGGAACAGCTTGTAAGTCTCATTTTGAAAGTTGTGTTTCAGGAACATAAACAGCATCTGAAAGCTCAAACTGACTTCAGACAGTGTTTTATAAAACCAAAGCCAAACTCTGGGAATATTTTACTACTAGTTGTGTACACTTCATTGCTAATTTTCTGTAAACATAGCAGTATGTTCTCCTCTTTAACTCTGGAAGACTTTTTTTCATTTTAATTTTGATTTTAATTTATGTTGCTCAGCTAGTCTTCCTCCGTGAAATCAGCGTTATTGTTTCTCATGGCTGCACGTGTGTTCAGCATTGCCAGAAAGCTGTTGTAATTCATTCAGTCAGGTTCCTTTCTTGATTCCACCCCTGTTTCAGAAATGGCCATTATTAATTCCCTCTTCAGGGAGCTCACTGAGGACATGGGGGTATCAAGAAGCCCAACTGACTAACCTACACTGCTGTAGATCTCAAACTTCTCGCATTTGAAGTTACTGAAATAGGGACCTAAACGCCTCTCATATTCTGCATTCAATGAACTATTCATGTTTAAAGTTGGCATGTGCTTTAAATAAATTGCTCTAATTTAGATTAAATTAGTAATAGATTACTGTTTGTCAGTGCGCGGTGAATGCAGGAAGGCATAACGGAATTTATAGGAGGCTTTGATTGTGCTTGTTAGTTTTCATTTCTTGTTTTATGACTGTATTTACAGTTGACTTGGCAAAGGAATGTGAAGCCCTGTGAAGATGTGCATATCAGATGTTGTGCACTGTGACTTTTAAATTTAAGACTGCTCAGCACAAATATGGGTTCCGCCGGTTGCGACTCACACAGTTATACTCTGAAACACCTGGGCTGTGTGTCAGCTGCTTGATTTTGGTTTTCAAAGGTACCTGTGTTTGAAGAAATTATAGGTCATATTGTAAAGAGGAGTATTGTAATACATGAGGAATATTAGGCGGAGGCAGGGAAAGAGCTTCACTGTATTTTGTGAAACATCTCTCGGGTATTAATGCATACTTTCTGCCCTTTCCGTATCATATATGCATTGTACCGCAGCACAAGTGGGAAGGAGGGGAAGTGGGCTCTGACGCTGGAGCACCGGGAGTGTGCTCGGTGTGAGGAGCTCCAGGCGTGGAGCAGTGGCTGGTTGTTTGCTGCTGCGTGGTCAGAGTTATAAGGTGAAAACAGAAACACCTGGGGTGAAAAACATCAACCGCAGAAGGAGGAAGCAGTCATTGCATAGCGAGGGATTTTTGCTTTTAGGGGGTTTTGTTGGTTCCCTGTTACGGTGAAGAGGATAATAGGAAGGATTAGCTTTAGCATTCCCTCTGCCTTTATAATTCACAAAAAGGGTTGTGAAGATTGACAGAAGTAGCCTTAATTTGTAATTGATCCTAGTCTCATGTTGTAAAGGAAAATATCAGATTTTGTCAGTTTCGCACCAGAGGGGGCGAACAAACGCGTTGATATGGTCTTAATTGGTTGCTTATATTTCAGAGTTGCTAAATTATACAGTAATATCAGAGACAGATGAATGCCATTTGGAGAAAAAGCAGAAAGGATTGGTATACAGTTTGGTTGCATATGTAATAGGACTCATACGGTCGAATAACTGAATCTAGAAGAGACTTACTTCTGATGTCACGTATTTTCCCAGCAGTGATGACAAGATAGCCTAAACAGGCTTATAGGTTTTATACCACATGGAAATTAAGCACATACCTAACAAGTCAATCTGACTTTCCCTTTTAATAATAAACATTCAAATTTGCCTAATTTCAGTATTGAAACTCTGCCGATTTGTCAGTGTTCTCGCTGCATTAGAAGTATTCTATGTAGTGTTTTCTTACGATGATTGTTTTCCCTTTCCTTTGCCTTCTCTCCCCCACAAAAAAAGGAACCTGATAATTGTGGAGGCACTGTCTTTAAAAGACAAATGGATTCTGCATGGTTTCCTGTCGACATGTTGGTACTGAAGGTGCTAAAGGAAAATAATGAGAAAGAAAAAAATCATACCTGGGTTTGCTTTTCTCAGTTATAAGTCACAGACCTAATAGGTGCCACCGTGTCTCAGCAATAGGTGTCAGTATCCCAAATTCCCAAACATTCTGGTAACTCACTCAGCTGCTGTAAAAACAGTGTGGTAGACATGGCCTGCAAAGGGTAAGCAAGCAGCAGATACATACGGTCTTTAACAGAGAAACCCAGTTGAAATGAATATAAAAATCGAATATCACATATAGTAATATTGCTATAAATATAGTTATGGCTTAAAAGAGGAAAGGTGTGGGTTTTTTGATATCTTCTCTCCCTTTAAAAAAATCATGTGCATTGACCTAAATGAAAGAAAGAGAGTGCACTATATACATATAAGAAATAGATATTTAAATACAAAAATGTTTGATGAAGAGGTTAACAGTAAATTACGAGCAGCTTGTTCAGTCTCATCTGCTGAAACTTCAGCTTGCAGAGGTGTTGCTGCAGCGCTGCTTGAAGTGTCAACAGATCCACGACTGAAGGAAATTATATTTCACTTCCAAGTCTCAGAGAATGCCATATAAGCTAATATTCAGGTAAATCCTGTGTGTACTGTTAGTCACCTCTGGATTGACACACATCAACAGGAGAGAAGTACCCAATTATATCCTGAATGGGAAGATGGACATTATATCCAGAGGTAACTTGGAGGAACTCTGTGGTCAGTCATGTAAATAAAATACTTCGCTTTAAAATCAGGGGTTATCCAAATTATCCACAAGAAGTGGGGCAGTATCAGGAATTCCACCTGGTGGATCAGCAACCGCCGCTCTCAGATGGATTAATTTATTTCAGTTTAGGCTGGTACCGAGAAAAGAGAGAATGGGGGCTATTAGCCACTGCTTTTCCAGTGAAAAAGCATCCTTAAATAGTCAGGAAGCATGGTTTGATCATGATACCAGTATATTGGTACTGCTCTCACATCAAAGCAGTTATTGAGTCCTAAAATTGCCTTGTCGAAACTGCTGTGGTTAATCATTTGTAGTGTTTACAGCATTGACAGCAACTGTGGACCTGTTATGCTGGGTGTGCAAACAGTAAGTGAAAACTGAGAAACTGTGAAAAAACACAAAAGGTGAGGCTGGAAGTGAAGGCATGGTGAAGTTGTCCGCTCAAGGTGAGAAAACAAGTTACTTTAGACCAAGGGAGCAATCTTGCCTGACTCTTGAAACATGCAGATGGCTCCACATACTGTGAAAATGACCACTTTCCGAAATATATATATTGTGGTTTTATTAGTTGCTCTTTTATAAAGAGCTTTGCTCGGATGTAGCACATTTGCTCTTGAAATAAAATAATTGCTTTTCTGTTATGAGATATTATAGTCAAATTATAGTATGTTGTTGCAGACCCCACTGTTGTAAACAGATTTTTATTCTGCACAGGAGTTCAGTTTATGAGTATTTACATTAAAAAGACAACCTGTACCGTTTTTTTTTTTTTGATGCGTTTACTTTCGTTTGTGCTGGTTTTGGTCCTGTATGTGTGTTTTGTTGAGGGTTTTGACTCTATTTTCAAGGAGTAGTTGTTAAAAAATAAAAATGAAAACGCTAGACATTTCAAAAGCTTAATCTTAAAAGTTCAATAATGAATATGTAAGTCCATCATTTTTCAGTACATAATTATGAGTTGAATTTTTTTCCAATAACAAAATGTGTTAAAAGGTAGTTAGTTTTGAACCCCTTGGGGACAGTTCAAGATATGTTTGGCTTTTTTCCGTCTTTTTTTACAGTGTGAGTCCCATGATCCAGAGGCAGTCAGGGCTTTTTTTCTTCACATCCTCCCCTGACCCACTGCTCTCTGATCTGAACGGCGGGGTTCCTGCCTTCCGCTGCAGCCCTGCTGCTGCACGCGCTGCGTCAGGAAGGGCTGTCCTGCGAGACGGGAAAAAATCAGATTGTTTCCTCTACACCAGGGCACTTTGTAATGAAATGAGAAAGGGAGGAGTGTCCTTTATCATAATTGCTTTTATGACTTCCTTTGAAAAATGGGCTCGTTGTTAGAAAGTGTGTTTGTCTGTTTATATAGCCACAATTTATTCAGTGTCCATTTTACATTAGATTATAGGACTAAATGAACACTTAAAAATTCATAATCGCTTGGTATTAGATAGGAATTTGCTCGTATGTCTTTTTGGTGAGCTTTTTGCAAATAGTATGAATTGAGTGAAGAGTAAATAACAGTTCTCATTCCCAGTCGTAATGTAAATTAATCTAAAGCAATTACAAAAAAAAAAAAAATTATGTCTGCATTAGGCAGATGTCAGAATAGAGAAATGACTAAGTATTTCCATTTCATTTTATGAAAATGATGGGTACTTTTTTAAGGAAGTTTTCTGTACTAGTTAAAATGGTACAGAAGTTAAAAGCATTGTCTTTAATGAGACCAATATGGAAGTGGTAGAAGTGCCCAGGATAGAGAGTTGCTCGCAACCCGGATCCGTCCTTGGACAGGCAGAGAGATGAAAGGAAGACACGCAGATGCTTGTGCCATGTGAAGGTGCTGTGAAAAAAATCATAGCTGGAAAAATACCGCATCAAAGATGCTGTTATTTTCCCATGCTTTTTGTTGCCAAATGTCTTATATATGCAATGGTGAGCGATAGTAATAGATTTTCAGGTAATCATAGCAAATAATGTCTAAACCACTGCAATATAAAACATACAAACTGTTTCATTTTTTGAGCTTGTTGTCCCTGGTACACCACTTTGCATAGTTGTACATGCGTGAGGCAGTCTTTACAGGGTCAGTTGTGCTTTTCATTTCCGGATGGCTTGTGCAATTTTAGTTTTAGAAATAATTTCAAGGTTAGTGGGCTTTAGGTCCAGCTGGCCACCGTTGGGCTTTCTTGTAGGTGTTGCCTGAAATGTTCTAATGGGTTTTCTTTTTTTGACAAATGTCTTTGTATAGCAAAATCACACTAAAGGTTCAGCTGTTCAGATTACCTCATGAAGCACAATTTTGTATACAACTGTTGGCGTAAGTTTGAATTTTCTGTGAATGATTGAATTCTGCCATCTTTCTATGGTCACGTAGAGCAGACACAGGTTTGTGTCTCACACCAGTTAAATGGAGGTGCTGGTGATGCCCTTATGGAGCCCAGGAGATCCTGAACATGGGTTATCATATCCAGCAGAAATTATTTTAATACACACTCCATTCCATGTCTGCTTCTTCCCTGTTTCAGTTTTCATGAAAGAATATTTCAGAAGAATAGCAGTCTGATCTATTTCTTTTAATTAGTTTTTCCAAGGGAAGGAAGTAATTCAGTTATTATAACTGATCTATTGAGACAAAGTACCAACTTCAGCTGTTTGTCCTATACGAACTTATTTGTGCCAGTTAATATGTTTTTCTTTGGTTACAGTATCATGCAGGGGACTGTTCGGAATAACTATGTGATGTCTCTTCTGTTGTAAATTTATGAATTAGGCATATAAAGAGGGACAGCAATTTGATAAATGGGTAAAAACCCAGTGGAAAAAGATGACAGAAAGCAAAATTGTAAAGGATAGTTTCACCACCTGGACTTTCTCATTTTGTTATTTTGTACTTGCTACATTGCATTGAGTCCCTGTTACATTTTTTGAATACTGTGAGGAAAAGTGTTTTTAAAAAAGCCTTTTTTTTTTTGAATACGACTCTTTGAAGTATCACAGCCTCTTAATGCTGATCAAAGCTAAATCCTTCTGCTGCTGGGCAGTAGAAATGATACCATGTAGTAAAGCTGAAATTTTGGAAAACATCACACTAGGTTAAAGTAATAAAAACATTTGAAATTCTCGATTACCATTCTGGAATCAGTTAACTAACAATTCTTGTGAAAAATGTTGTTATTTAGTAAACAGCTTAATCTGAGTGCACCAAATCAAAATTTGAATGTGTTGGTGCTTCTCAGGTATTTTTTTCTATCAGCATTTCCAAGACATTCAGAGATCTGAGTGTCTTAGGTCATGTTGTTCTAGCAGATTTTTTGGCAAAATAGTCATTTGCTATTTTTAGTTGCAGTAGTAAGTCTCTGTTGCCTCAGCCAAAGGTTTATTTGTATTCAAAAGTTATAAAATCCACTCTGAAGTCCTTACAAAGAGGCCTTTCTTTTCTCCTGCACTACTGTTATATTAACCACTCTCTGGTGCCCCAAACAGCACAGTTGTCCCCGTAGCAGTTTCTGTTGGCCGGCTCTGTTGTGTTCTCCGCTTGCCCCACTGTCTGTGCCCTCGGGGTGCAGCCACGTGGACGTTTCCATTTGCTCCAGGAGAGTCCATAGGATCTCAGCCCTTACATCCCTGCTGCTCGCCCCTTGAGTTGTGCCTCAGCATAGGCTTGGACCTGGCACAATCTCGCTGTCTTTGGGAGGAGACCGGACTGGAAGCGCTCTGCAGTTGCTGTTGGGCACAAGAGCTAATGCAGAGGGCCAGTGGCTGAGCCCGTGGGTGCTGCTCCCCCTCCAGTTCCTCTCCGGCTGCCTTCTGACGTAGACATAGCTCAACTATGCTTCAGAAATACCCGGTGCTGCGACTTTGCGAGCACTTGAATATGGCCAAGAGTCTAAGTATGGCCACACAGTAGGTTTTAAAGTGTTTCTGCCTCTTAGTTTCACAAATGTCAATACTACCTTCATGAGGTAGGCTGTGGGAGTGACTTGTCGTTAGCACCAGGTAGCTGGGGCACGGGGTGTTGGACTCGTCCCAGGTCATGCAGTGGCAAAGCTGAAAGCAGATAACATTCCTATTGCACTTTTTCTTTGTGTAGTGTGTCCGGTGTTGTAATTGGGATGTTATTGCCCACAGCAGGAGGAAGCCGTGAATATGCCACTGGAGGAAAAGAGGAGGAAAAGGGAAATCTAAACCGGAGGGGCTGGACAACATGGAAAATATTTCTGCTGATTAGCTAACAGATAAAGCATTTCAATTACTGGTTTTCAGGCGTGGTATGTTTGACAGAGTTGTTTTTAAAAGATCTCATCAATATCCTGAAACAATTACGACCGAATAGCATCACAGCCGTGTTTGAATTGTTTGTTATCTGGCTGCAGTGAATTATGCTAATTGCAGCATGGGCCAGTTCTCCTACACGATGAAAAGCCGGTACCGCAGCGGTGCGTCAGGCTGGCAGACACCTCTGAGGCTTTACCAGCATCGTGCTGGAAAAACTAAAACCTTGTGATTTCGCCTGTGAGGGTGAGGATTCAGGCTAGAGAAGTCAGTGGTGGTTAGTCGTTTGTTTCCGTCTTTAATCCTTGCTGGGTATTTGTGCACACCACAAAACACTGCAATAAACCTGCAGTAGGTGATGTCTGGTCAGAAGAAGCCTTCGGAGAGGAATTCCTGCCACAGTAGCTCGACAGGAGGGGCTTGAGCAATTAGCAGTCCAGGTGTGTGTCCCCAGCGTGCTCATTCTGCATTTATCACACCAAAACTAGCTGGGAACCTCCTGGTCTGCAAGAAGATCTGCTAAGAGAGTGGTGAGGAGTCTTCTCTTAGGCTGGACCCTGGGATTTGTGTTGCAGCTGAAGGCTTTATGTGGCGCCAGGGGTGCCCCAGGCCAGGGCAGCACAAAAGTATAGAGCTACGTGATGGCATCCCTTCTAGCCCATGAGTATTGCGGCTAACAAATGGTTCTGGTGGCCAGTTCAGAAAGCCCTAATTCCTCCTAAGCCTAAAAATCCTAAAAAGTCTAATTTCTCTGCCTACCTCTTCCTGTTGGTGGATTTCTGGATGTGCTGTGATGATTGTTGTTCCAATAGTTGAACACTATTTGTGTTTGTTCAGGAATTTAGACATTGTTTTGTTGCCCAGGTTACTGCATAAGCATTAGAAAATACATTGCGCAAAGGAGAAAAAGGACTGTTTGAAATATTTTGCTGTGTTTTTAACTTTTTTTTTAGTTAGCTTTTAACTTGGTTAGGTGCAGACAGATCAATCAACCTATTTTCCTTCTCTATTGATCCAGAATTGAGACTGTATTGGGACAGTTTTAATGCATCCTCTTAGCAACACTGAGTTATTTAACCTCGGTCTCCCCCTCTCAGCCCCCAGATGCTCTGGAGCCAGTGTTTAGGGAGAGCAGTTCATTTTGTGTCAGCTCTTTTGCTGAATGATTTCTTTGAAATGCTGTTGAAGACAATGTGCTATATCTTGACTCTACAGCTTTTGTGTGATGCCAAATCGAGCAAAGATCTTGTCTTAGTCCCTTAGAAAAACACACGTCAGAAAAACTGATTTATCAGCAGTGGTTGAAAAGATAAATCTATTTTATATATACGTCTGGCATGCAACATTCTTTTCCCGTGTTTTTAGTATGTCACTTGCTGAATATGCATATTTTACTTTTTTTTTTTAAAATGAGATTAATGTGAAACTGTGTCGGCATATCTCTGTAAAGACTACCCCAGAGCAGAGTAGCTTTTTGAAAAGTGGTGAAATATATATTGGAAAGAAAAGACTTGTTTTGCATGTTACTTGTTACACCATGCTTAAAAGCTTGAAGTAATAAAGCTGCTCCCTTACTGGCGTTAAAACTAATTTTAGTGTAATTACTCATTAACACAGCTCTGCACTGCTGAGCATTCTGCTCACACGGCTGTGTACAAATCGGTTTGTAATGGCACTCAAGGCATTTTGAGGAAGAATGGGGGAGAAAGGAAAAGAAATAACCTAGTCTTCTAAATACATTCTACGGCTATCAGCAGTACCAAATTGCTGCCAAGCTGGTATTTAATTGCAGCTTTCAATGGGTGAATTTTCTTGCCTATTCATTGCTTACCGTACTTGTATGATTTACAAGCCCTTTGTGCTTTTATTTGGTTCGTGGTTTGTTTTTCTGATGCTACTAGTCTTTTGTTTTGTTTGACCTATCTACCTATAATGCTGTCAGAAGGAATATTTCTAGTTGTGAGTTTTGCACAAGGAGAAAACTGAGGTTCTGTTAATCTGGGAAATCTTGGCAGCTCTCCCAGGCTCTTCATCTTGATGCCTGCAGGTTCTTCATGCACTGTGCGCAGATCACTTAAATAAAAGATGGATCTTTTTCATTACATAGGGAGACAAATACGTGAGTATGTGGGAGGTGTTTTAGATTAACCAGATAATTTAAAAAAAAATTTCAGGAACATTATTTTGTAGAGAAATTTCAACATTTTACTTCAGTTTTATTATTCTTAAAATATTTATATTATGTTTGAACTAAAGGCAGTGATATTCAGAGGTAGGTAAGGTGCATTCCTTGCATCAAGAGCACGTAAAATGAAGTAGATCACCTGACAATATTACCAAGACACGTAGAGGAAACCGAAGTATTAATGGAAGGTAATGGAAGGTACGTGGCTTCACACTTTCAAGTGTGAACAGGTATCCCAGCTCTAAAAGACAGCTGCTGGACTGAAGAGTGGAAGTCTGATACAGCTCTTCAGCGTTTTGAACAGTCATACAGTAGAGGTTAATTTCCTGCAGTCTTTCTAGAGTTAAAGCAAGCTGAAATGGTGGATATAAGAAATTTCTTCACTGAAGTAGCAAGTGCTGGATATTTCTGAAATGTCTTAATTTTCTTTTTAAGAAATGGAGGCATTTCGTATGTTAAATAGTTTTAATAAACGTGTGAAGCAGTCAATCAAAGTGTTCACCAGACTGGTTGAGAGGATGCTATTTCAGAAGGCATTTGGCTGATGCAGCTGTACTGCACGAGTTTGTTTTTATAACAGCCTCCCTCAAACTGTTGCATGGTTTTAAATAATATTACTAATGTAATTAGTTAATAAAGGGATAGGAAATTAAAGCTTTCTGAAAGGGGAAGATAGGCAGTTGAACTGTAAAGTGAACAGAAATTGAAAACTTGAAATGAAATGGAAGCCAGTGAAGCAGGCACTCAGGGAAAGATGCAGAAAACTATGGGCACCGTGGAAGTGTTTTGTAGGGCACTGCACCTTGATCCTCAGTGGCAAAAGCTGTGGGGAAGGAATAAAGAAAGGTGCAGTGGTCAAGCCTCCAGTCCATTAACATGGACTCAAATGTAAACACCCCACTGCCCAGCCATCCAGGATGGATTTGGCTTTCCTACTTCCACCACTGAAAGCCTGGATAGTGTCTCTGTATTTTTCTGGCTAGCTGTTTCGATCTTCATTTCTGCTTCCTTCACACTCTCTGAGCTTCAGCTTGGCCAGGAGATCCATGCTGAGCCACACTGGCTTCTCACCGTGCCCACTTGTACCTTGCATTTACAAACAGACCGTTCTCGTGCTGTCCGTTCCTGAAGATCAACCAGCTGTCCTGGCTGCCCATGGGATTGCACTTGTCCCAGGAACGTGCGCAAATTTCTTCTCCTGTAGTCTATTTTCTTGGTTATGCCAAGTGCCTTCCTGAGTGTCCTTGGGACCTTAAATCTCACCATCTGAGGGTCACCAGCTAAGGCTGCCGTTGGTCACCAGACCTTTGACTGTTGGACTCAGTGGTCTCTGTAGGTCACTTCCAAGTGCAACTGTTCTGTTCTGCTCTAAATCTTCCTTCTTTTTAATAGCGAATCCAGGAGAGCATCTCTTCTGCTGGGCCATCCAGCAATGGGGTCAGAAAATTGTCCACATCTCCCTTCATATAGCTCTGCTCTGAGAAATGGAGGTGATGTAGGTTGGAGGAAGGTTGTAGTGGTAACTCTAAGCGCTGGTAACTTCAGCCAGAACCTTTTCTGCCCATGAGATAAGGCTTTTGCCCCTTGGTATATCATACTATACCCTGGACAAGGGGTGAAGCTGTGTAATTAAATATCCTGCACCGCATAGTGGGCGATAACATGGTTATCCTTGGGGAGATAAAACCTGGTGTGCTCCTGTAAGAAATGTAATTATGGGGACCTAAAAATAGTTTAGATTTTGCAATGAATGTGATGTGAATGGCGTAGCCCATTGATGGTGAGGAGGGTGTCGGAGAATGCTTGATTGTGATCTGTGGCCGTTGCAGTGTGGAAAGGATAATTAAGAAGATATTCTTGAGTACTTGTCTGTCTGTGAGCTGTATTTCCAATAGCCAAACATGTATGTTGCTGCCTCTGGGAGTCTTGCAGAGTCCTCTAAAATACAGTTACTGAAGTGAAGAGTTCTGATTTGAGTACCAAAGCAAGAAGAAACACATAATTGAAATGTAATTAGCTTGATGATGGTGTTTATGGCAGTACCTGGGGGAGTGAAACTTCCCAGATGAGAGGATGGGCAGCCTCTGAGAGAGGAGACGAAGCAGGAATGCGAGTTTCGGGAAGGTCCTTATGGCATTGCATAGAGAAGTGCTTCATAAGAAACACCAAATTGTTTCATAGTTGTGCCCACATGCTTTTATCACATTGCGCATGTCTGATAAAAGGAGATGTTTTCTTCCACCATCAGCAGCGGTGGCCTAAAAAATAAAAATGAAAAAACGAGTTCTGCAAATTGAAGACCTACATGTGAGGTGATGCTTTGGTTGGCAGTGGTTTTCTTTAGAGTTTAAAATAAGGTTGTTATTGATGGTAGGCTTCTCTAGGATCTGAGACGTTCTTGGTGCGTCTGCCTGGAAGTACTCCGTGGGTTTGGTTGCTTACGAAGCATTTGCTGTTTTAGTCCTTTTTTCACATGCAGGTTTCTCCTTTATCTCTCATGACATGAGCCCATGTGTCCTGGTAGTTCTTTATGTGGAGATGCTGCAGCTCTCACCAAAGCTGTACTTGTCCTGAGCTCCTTTCTTGAGGAAACCTGAGCCATTTTACTTAGTTTCCGTGATTACCAAGTTAATAAACGTGTTTGGCAGCATAGACTCCAGTGTGGAAAATGCTGTTGTCGGATGGCTTAAGCTTGGTAAATAATTAAGAATCCAGAAAAATTCAGGGTATCCTGAACTCTAGGGTTTTGTTACCAGTTGTGCTTCCTGTAATACCCTGTGGTAATTGGGGTCCAGCTGCTCACAATATTACTGTTAGATTTACTGGATGGATTGCTTTAATAGGATTTGGAGAACAGCTATTTGTACGTTACAACTTCTGCTCTTAACTTGTCAACCTTTTAATGCAATAATCCTGGAGATTTAGCCTAGCTTTAAAGCAGTAACACAGGGAGACGGGCATGACCGACTGCAGAAAGTTCGCAAAGCCTCCGTGTAACACAAAACGAGTTGCTTGTGCCTTCTAGTATCTTTGTAAAGTGATGTAATATACTGTGAGAGGGAGGAAGAGCACTGATGGAAAGAAAACGGTGATCTTAGGGAAAGTTAGGAGCAAATCTCTACTTGCCCTGCCCTACCAAGGCTGTCACCACGTTGGCAGTAGTAGGACCCAGCCAGTTCAGAAAGCAGGTCGTATGTGAGCTGACCCCAGCCTTTAATTGCTTGCACTCCTTCAACAGACTTGGGATATTCCATCTGTCATTTATTTATGATTGAGAATGGTATGAATTAATTGTGCATGTTAATGAAATAAAATAGAAAGTTGGGTTTGAATGTATTTTTGAATAAACAATACAGGCGGGTTTTTTATTTGCAAATGCTTGGTATTACATCTGGTTTACAAAGACATGAAAATACTGTTTGCTGCTGGTATGCCCTCTTATGAGGGCATATTTTATCCTCAGTTTTCACCTTTCCCTTTCCCTTGCCACTTCCATTACAGTGGAGATTTGGTCTGCTTGCTCTACAGTGACGTGTCCTTTAATATTTCCCATTAGTTTCCAGTAGTTACCTTTGCCTGCATGTCAGCCTTCAGTTTAATGGCCTTTTTTGTGTGTGTTCATTTTGTTTTGTTTCCCATCGTGGTTTTGTTTATTTCTTTGTTTTTTTTTTTCTGTTTTCTTTTTTAAAACCGTGGTGATGTTTGCCCTTCATATTCCCCAATGTTTGCACATGACAAGATGTTGCCATCCCAACATTACCTCCCACTTCACTGACCAGTGCCACTAATGACCATCTAGCACCAGCTACAACGGGACCACTGCCTTCAGCCCCTCGGGACGTTGTGGCCACCCTCGTCTCCACTCGCTTCATCAGGCTGACGTGGCGGACACCTGTGTCAGACCCTCAGGGAGACAACCTCACCTACTCAATATTCTACACCAAGGAAGGTATAAACAGGTAAAGATCTCAACGTGTAAAGCGGGTTGTGCTCTTTCATGACACTCCTTCACGCTAGCATTGCTTAGAAGCGCTATAAAATGTAAGTCTTCAGAGCTCAAAATCTTACAAGCTGTAGTCTGAGCAGCTGTGTTCCCTTTCCTCCTGCACCCTGATTAGGGGATACGCATTTTTGTCTGCTTCATTGCTGCATAGACATGCTGTTAGGGGTAATGCCTGTGCATGGTTTTGATTGACTGCAAACAGTTGCTACCTGCTTGTAGCAGACTGCTAAACACAGAGACTGTAACACCTCTTTGGGAACGCTGATGGCTGTAAATGCCACCCACTGCAGGCACGCAGACACCCTCCAGGTATTACATGTGCTGTTGAGAGGGGGCAGTCAGCTCAAGCTTTAAAACCCTGTAACTATAGCCTGATTCTAGAGAGGCACATGGTAGGTGTTGGTTAAATGTAGATTCCCATCTATGAATCCCTGCAAATAGAAATTTCACGAATGTGAAGCATTCATGTATTTTTTACATGCTATCCCAGTGGTCTAGTTCAATCTACATGTTTCTCTTACTGATGGGATCTGTTGCTCAGAATTAGTTTCCAATTGTTGTGATAAGATTGAAGAAGTTAAAGCTAACAGGCGTTTTGAGCTGTGCTTAATTAATTACAAATTAGATTGATTATCAGATTTATTACTCAAATGAAAATTATCTATTTACTGTCTAGAGAGTGAGGCGCAAAGTTAGGAAAGTCATTTGGAAAAAATCTCAAATGCACTAGTACTTGGAGAATTTCCACTTTTTTCTTAGTTCTGAAGATAGACAAGAGTCTAGGTTCACAGATGACAACTAATTCGGGCAATTAGTAAAATTTTCTGTGACTCACAAATGCGTTTTTTCTACTACTTCCTCATTTTGGTAATATTAATTCTTTTTGGAGATATTTTAAATGAGACAGGAAAACTGGTAGTGTCCTGCGAGCTATCCTTGCTGTCTGCCTTTCCTCCTTCATATTGCTGGTTGTAACTGATCTCCCCGTTGGGTTTTTCAGAAAGTAATTTGCTGGAGGTGGTTCGTTCCTCTCCTTATACTGGGTCTTGCTTTTGGGGAAAGCAAAATGCATCCCCTTCCACTACATACAGGACTCCAGAAATCTAGAAAATATCCCTGTAGGGTCAGAATCACTGTGCAGAGCAAAAGGAGAGAGGCATCTCCTAATCTGTGGGGAGTAATTTAAGAAATTACAGGACAACCTGCAGAAACTACCCTGCAAAAAGCAACCTTCTGGGGTTCGAGTGGTGTAGCCCACAGAAAGTTTGCACAGCAGAATACTTGAGCTGGTGCTTACATGTAAGCAGGTGGTTTCATTGACTGCAATGAAATCTTTGCTTACGTGTTCTTCTGGATCAGGGTTCAAGGCAGGCTCTGGAAGCCTTTCACTGGCACGTGGTCACGAGTTTCTGGCCTTTGCTGCCTCTCTGCTTTTGGAAGTCTTTTGCTATGCTGATAAGGACGGTTGGTATCACGCATTTCACAGGTTAGTGTGAAAGTAGTGTGAAATCCTGTCCTGAAACCTGAATTTAGAGAATGAGAACAATAGAATTAAAAACCAACAATGAACCACACTTGAGAACAAATGCATCCTATTTGTACAGCCTTTGTGTCAGCAGGCTCCACCTTCGCACTGAAAGCAAGTACAGATGCTGTTTGCTTCATCTCTGTCAAGTTAGATCTGCCCTGACGGTGCTGACAACTTGCCAGTGTCAATTCATTAGGGCATGAATTTTGGAGCTGTTAAGCCGAATTAAGCAAATAATTGAATGTAATACATTGTTTATGATAGGAGAACAGCTAAACTTGAACTGTTTCCTTCTACCTGGGAAGTCAGAAATAACTCCTTGGAGAATTTGAGAGGATGTTTAAAGTTATGGCTCAAATTAATTCAAATGTTGATTGTGTTTGAAGTGATACTAAAGCCCCTTCTACCCTGAACCCAGTTAGTTTTTGAGGGACAAAAGCTGAGATGACAAACCCAGTAGAGGTTCACCTTGAGAGGTACAGAAAATGGACTGGGGGTGTGCAGAGATTTTTGCCTCTATGCTTCCGTCTGCTGCTGTATTTGCAGGCACCTGGGATGAAAGAATGAGAAAAATCCCCCACGATTAGGATGGTAGTATCCACTCCCAGTCCTAAACTGAATTCTGTGCAATCATTAAATTATCTAAACTTTGCACTCAAGAGTCGAAAAAATGCCAATTTGCAGCATTAGCTTGCTAGGGTTTTTTGGTGTGTGCATGGGTGGGGGTATTTGATTTATGGCTGGATTTAAATGTTTTATGTGGCTTTAAGGAAGAGGCACAAAACCAACAGAAAACAACTGTGTAGAGATTAAACTTTTAAAAGTGGGTAGGATTTTTTGCTTGAAATTTAAAGGCACAGTAAGAAGTATAATAATTTTTAAAAAGACAAGCAATCATTCATCAAATGTTATTCCTTTTTTGATGTTACATGGTACGTTTTGCCTAGTTGTTTGCTTTTTTGTTACTTTGCTTAGTTTATGACTAAAAAAATAGGTGGGAGTCTCCCACATAACGAAGCAGTCAGAAACCAGAAAATTTTGAAGTCAGATTTAGATTCGCAACCCTCTTTTCTCTCTCAGCGTTATAAAACACGGCTTAAATGCTTGCTTTGTGGTCCTTGAATTATACATGATCGTACATCTTTGCTGCGGTTTTAAGTGCATATGTACCATCTCCTAAAACTCTCAGATTTGTGCCTACGTGTACCTTTTTCATTGCATGCATTACTGGATCCTTACAGTAAACTACGTGTTGCCTCTTCCTCATTTGGGTTTGAGCAGCGATCAAACTCTGGGTCATTTGATTTATTTGCCTTTTAAATCGGGCTTTTAAAAGATTGTGAAAGTCCATACGATGTGGAACAGCTCAGCGAGATATTCTGACATCTCTAATTCATCATTAAAGGGTTGCAGAGTCAACTTTATATGGTGAACAGTAGCAGCCCTACATATCTCTGCAGCACATGAGGTGTACCGTTCATGGGGTAGCGGCCCCGGGAGAGACTTCGCCTTGGCCGACTTACATTCCTTTTAGTTTACAGTCTTCCAGTGCAGTGAGATACACACAGAAACACGGTGAGGTGTTCCTTTACTTTGCACCTTGGACTGATTTAGAGGACCGCAATATATTCATGGATGGAATGTAATCACCTGCTTTGCAGCCATTCTGCAGCACTGCAGTATTTCCTTTCCCCTTTTCAACTCAGAGTGTGCTTGCACACCAAATTTGGCCTTTAATTTGGGTGCTGCAGAAGATTGTTAGCAGCAGAAAATGAGGAACTATGGTGAAAATGGCAGTCTTCTAAAATGGTCCTCGCTTCTGAAATGGTTAAAGCTGGGTTTGGTGGCTTTTAGCGTCTGTCAAGGAGGAGTGGGCGAGAATACAGGATCTGGAGGTTGCTCTGTAACAGAAACTGCAAGGAGCTGCAGGAGAGGAGCATTTATTGAAGGGACCATGTAGGAATGAAGAGGGCGTCATGGCTTTGTTGCTGTACCTCCAGAAGAACTCAAGTAATCTGGTCAGATACAAATTACTGTCTTCCCTATAGATTATATAGTTACATTAATATTCCAAATTCAAGACAGTTCCCCTGGAAAGTGTATGAGAATTCAGATGTGTAGGAGGGACGACAAAGGGAGGTTTACTCCTGTGAAACTTTAGGTGAGCAGCCATGCAGGAGAACTTCAGATTTTCAAGATATGGACAGAAAATTGTGAGAAGGCCAACACATTGCTCGTACAAGATGGTAACTTACACGCGTGATAGATTCAAATAATATTGAACCCGTGGTACAACTTAGTGTGCTACAAACACAAAATGGAGTTTAGTTGTGCATAATGGCACTGTCAAAATGTCCATCTGAGCTCACTGCCTGGCTTCACAGCTGATGTGGCCGGCATAGATGCTGGTCACTTTTTAATAATTCCCAAAGGTTTTGTTTTTGTAAGTGTGACTTCAAACTTTACTTTCCCAGATGAACTCTTGCTTCTGGTTTTGAGCTGTAGTCTTTTTTACCCCATCTACATGACAGCTATTTTAAGCCTTAATTCCAGTTTGCAAAGCTCTTTAATTGGGGATTAAACTGGAATGAGTTAGAATAGTCATAATGTTCTGTTGGGTAATATAGTTATTCATATAGACCATCTGTTTTGCTACCTATTATGCCAACCTAAATGCATCAGAGCTCATAAAAGGTGCTCAAGGCTCCCAAAGAAAGGGCATAAAGGAGAGATTCATGTAGCACTTAATTAGATTAATCTCAACATATTTTTAATATACTGTTGTGAGGGAAGGCACAATTCCTACTTATTACTGAAAATTGCATTGCTTTGGCTCATCTATTTATTTTTTGATAAATGTTGTGTTTCCATTGAAAATAATTTAAATTTTTTTTGTAATTTTAAATAATGACCTTGGATTGCTGACTTTTTTCTAGACAAAATCAGTGAGTGCATTTAAACTTGAGGCAGAAAGTGCAATATATTTTGCATGTCAATGGGAGATGAATGCTATTCCACAGCTGTGAATCAGTTGGCACTTATTCTGGGTTTTCAGATACCTTCATTATAGCTAAGATACATTTTAAAGGAAGCTATCCATTTGAAAATACATTTTCAAGCAAACATTTTGCTTTAGCTATAACTGGAAAAGTTAGCGAGAGAAAATATTTATCTTTTTTCCTGCCCCCCTCTTTCATTCAGCAGTAGGAATTATATTTCTTCAATGTCTCTCTCTCTTCTCTGCCAGCTTCTTTCTTGCAAAAATTACTTTATAAACATTAAAAGAAGAGAAATCCTTTGCAGAGTTCTTAAATTCATATATAATGATGCTGCTCATTCAAAGATGAAAATTAAAAAAAAATCTGAAATAAATTAGGCTGTGTATGCAATGCCATTTTAGCTCAACTGTAATGAAAGAGAATATTCTAGAAAATGTGTTTAAACAGCTTTTCAGTTACATTTAGCATATTGTTTTCCTCTGTATAAATACAGTATAATAGTGCAGAAATGAACAGGGATTTGAAAATGTTTTAAACCCAGTTATGCTAAATCAACCTTAGTAGTTGATTTAAAAAGAAATAAATTAAAAAGGGGAATTTTGGCATCAGATTTCCGTGGTATAAATTAAATCATAATGGCTGGGAGGTAGGAAAGAGGAGACTGTGGAATAATTTTGCCCAGGCTTCTGCATTAAAAATGATTTAATAGCAGCTAACCGTTGGGATGAGAATCGTCTGCCCTCTGCTGTAGAGCTAAACAAAGTCTCCCAGACAAAAGGGGAAGGATCGTATTCAAACCATTCACATTTTCCTTGTGTTTATTTCCTCAGTGGGGAAGTTTTTCGCTGCTTCTTTTATAATGGTGCTGTTATTTCTGTTTCAGGGAGTAGATAGCCTCTTTTCAAGCCAGGACTGGTCGTAGATGTCCTTGCCCAAACATAGCTGTGTGAAGGTTCAGGTGACAACAGCAATGTGTTGGAAATAAAGGTTGTAGTTAGTTGATAATTAATCTCATGGTCTTCACCTCAGTCCTGAGCTTGATAAGAAGTGATTGTGTTTCCTGAACTATGATCGCTGTTGGACCAGGCTTTCACATGGGGTGCTTGAGGGCTGTAATTGAAATTCGCTAGATGCAGGGCAGTAATCTTTGGGTTTGCGCACCAGGTGGGCTCTCCCAGCTGGCTTCTAGCTTTCAGCTTGCAAAATGCCTGCCTTTTTCCCAAATCGAAGAGAAATGCCCATTACCACTCAGCTGGCAGTTCCTTAGGGCTCTGGCAGGCAAAGCAGGAGGCCCAGAGCTGTCTCCTCCATGTTGCTGGAGCACCTGAGAGAAGCCCGACTCACGCGTCCCACTGGCAGCCCGCAACAGGAGCGTGCACCACTGCCAAAGGATGGTCTCCAGCAGCGGAGCCGCAGGCAGACATTGCCTTCTGTTGACTCCACTACTTGTGTGGTAATACCGCAACTGCCACAGCTGTCTGCTGCAGTGTGTGTGAGTCAGAGCCTTTGGATGTTTTTAAAAAATCTAAATATTAGGGAGGAACTAAGTAAAGTTTGGAGATAGAAGAAAATATTAAAGCAGCCTCTTTGAAAAATACACCGAAAGCATCCCCACGATATTAACAAAAATGTCTTTAAATCTCAATAGAGTCTGTGTACAATTCTTAAATATTTTTTCTTGTGGCTTCTGAGTAGTAGGATAAACTGTCACAATGAATTATGGCATGCTGTTGGGAGAATAACAATGAAGCTACTTAGAATTTTTTGATGTTGAGTATAATTTATTCTTTTAGTTTAGTGTGTATTCTTTTCAAAGACAAGCTACAAAATTAGAAGCTGTTTGTCACCAGCCATTTTGGCATATTACTGTTTTTGTGTAGTCAGGGTGGTATAAATAACCACATCATTAATACACTAGATACGTTCAAATGGGATACACGTTAGATTTGTTACAAGTAGCAACCATTTCTTTATCTACCTCTCAAAAACCCTCTTGCTAATCAATGATTGTTTCTGTGCCCAAACTTTTTGTTTCCCAAAGGGAACGTGTTGAAAATACGAGTCGTCCTGGAGAGACACAAGTGATGATCCAGAACCTGATGCCAGAAACAGTTTATGTCTTCAGAGTTGTGGCTCAAAACAAGCATGGCCCTGGAGAGAGCTCAGCACCGCTGAAGGTGGCCACTCAGCCTGAGGGTAAGCTATAAATACTTTGAGCCTCTTGACTTTGTGATTGCCGTTTTTTTTCCATTCATGGCCTTTCCCAGAATGAGGTGATCCTCTTAAAAGCTGCATTTGCAGACCTGAGTTTCAAAATAATTTTCCATGCTACCACGTTGGTATGCTTTATTCTCACTCTTAAGAAGAACTGATAAAGCATTCCTTGTTGAATTTTCTAAACTTTGTTATAAAAGAATACTTTTCAATTGTCATAAACTGACAGAGAATAAAGGAAAACTAAGAAAATGCAAAGGCTGTGATTTGTTAGAGTTGTTCAGGACACACTGGGAGTCTGATGCAAGGAGGAGAAGTTCCTTCTGAAATTTGGTGCCGCCTTTACCCCCTACCAGTGAATTCATATGGAATGCTTAAATGCAGAAAAATACCTATCTTTGAATGGAGTTTATTACTTGTGAAGTTGATGCCAAAATATTTAGCTCCTGAAAATCTATTGGTTAGGCTTGGTGATGAGCGGAGTTTCATGCTTACATTGCAGTTCAGCTTCCTGGTCCAGCACCCAATATCCGAGCATATGCCAATTCACCCACCTCCGTTACTGTCACGTGGGAAACGCCGTTGTCTGGCAATGGAGAAATCCAGAACTACAAGCTGTATTACATGGAGAAGGGACAGGACAGTGAGCAGGTACAGAGCATGGCCCTTCCTGTGTGATGTACAATGCCAGTAACAGTATTCTTTCTTTTATGTTTTTACCTTAAATTTCTAGAAGCACCTTACCAAGAGTTCATTCTTCTGACAGACAGAAGCCTTTAGCCTAAAATACAGAAATATTTAAAATTAAACACCTGGTTTGTTAGAAAATGGTTTAATTCATTATTCAGCATGAAATGTATTTGTATCAGAATTAAAACAGTTTTTATGTGATGGCTTACTTAGGTATTCAGCATCAAGTAGCATTTTGGGATGTCCTTCCTATCACAAGAGGAAAAAACTGAATACCTATTTCATCATGTAATGGTCCCGGTTCAGATGGTGTGAAGGATGTTTGCATAGGTTTTATAGGTTGGCTGTTTTTATGCTTACTGCTGATTTTAGCACGTTCCTGAATCCAAACTATTCTCGCTTCTTGAGTCTGTTGATCTGATGATTGATATTTTGATATTGGTGAGTGTCTAATTAAATTTGCTTAGGATTCTACTGGAAGAATCCAGCATGTTCTATGCAAGTACAGGTTGTCACCTGAAAAATAATCACAGCTTTGGGAGAATTCAACCCAGTCATTTAATTTCCCACATGATGGTTTATAACTACGATTTCAGCTTTAAAAAAATCCTAAGGGAAGAATATTTTTGTTTGTTAGTTAGCATTTAAAATATTTTGATGTCAGTTTTTTTAATAGGAATGAGTATTCCTCAGATAACATTACCTTCTTCTACTTTTGTGTCCCACTGTTAAAAATATCATAATAGTTTTTACCAATAGACAAATTTTCTAGATCCCTTTTCGTTTGTAAAACCTGTGTCCATGTTGTGACTTAAATTGAATAGGTAGAACTTCCTCTTGCAAGCTGACTGATAGATAGCATCTTTACAAGTCCTGGCTGCATATGACTGGGGGTTTGACTTGCACGTGCTACAGAGTGCAAGTGGTGTCCTTCCTGCTTTAGAGTTTGAGTATTACTGAACTGAAATTCTGAGAGGTTTATAATTGCAGACCTGATTCTGACCTTGACTCGTATGTATATTTGCTTATGAACAGGATGTTGATGTAGCAGGACTCTCCTACACCATTAATGGATTGAAGAAATACACAGAGTATAGTTTCCGAGTGGTAGCTTACAATAAACATGGCCCTGGCGTCTCTACGCAAGATGTTGTTGTACGTACGCTGTCAGATGGTAAGCTGCTTTATTCCAAGGCTTTTTGCAGGAATTATGTGGTAATTTCCTTTAAGTGGATTTCAAACCAGAAAGACTTCTCAGGTTGTTGTTCAGTGCTGCAGTGTTTTATTAATAATGTGGTTTCTGCATATGACCATGCATGCCAAAAGTTCCCCTGGGGCTTTCCAAATTGGGCGAAGGAAAATTAATATACCTACAAAAGTATCCAGTATTCCAATTACAAAACAACGGTGTCCTTAATTTCAACATCAGAGGTTTATTTCATGGGTTATTGGGTCTACAAAGTATTAAGAGTGGACAGAAACATAATTATATTGAACCCAACCACTCCAAATTGTTTTTTAGCTTCTATAATATTTTTACCTATGAGCAGACTTCTGCTTTTGGAGTGTTTTTATTTTAATTGTGGTCATGTGGAAAAATGTTGCATGTCTTTGTTTGGACTCCAGCACAGATATTATTAAATCAATCGTTTGTAATCCTGAAAGCAGGAGATGGTAACAGCATTTCCTGTAAGGCAAATAAGAAAGTAATGTGAGCAAATCTGATATATGAACAATTGCAGAATGATCACAGTTAATGTTAGCTTTTCTTTTTTCTACAGAAGTTAAATTATACATAAGAACTGTCAGACCCAAAATGAGCCTAGCCTGGAATCCTCTCTCCAGGACTGAGCCAAAGCAGAATGATTATTGTCCAGAAGTTTGTTTCTACGGGACTTCTTGGCCCTGCAGTAGTTTCTATGTATTCACTAACTCAGTTGCTCTTCCATGAAACCTCTAATCATCCTCTAAAAATGTCAACTCTTATCATCCACAACATCAAGTGGAGGATCCCACAACTAAACTTTCTATGAAAAATCCCTCCCTTATAGTCTGTTTTGATCCCTCTTAGTCTGTGTTAGTGTTACTCATTGCCAACAGCTGTGCCGCCTGAAAGAGGAAATAATCAGTCTCCATCAGCCTTTTCTGTCCCACTCCTCATTTTATAGACCTCTGCTGTATTCTCCCTCATTCATCTCTTTTCCAGATTTAAGACAGAAATGGTTACTCATTTCTTCTGTGGAAGCTGTTTCAAGCGTCAGTGTCCTTTTCTGAACTTTTTTCTAGGTTTCTTGTCTCTTATGTGCTTTTAAAAATGGAGCTAGGGAGGGCCAAAATTGTATTAAAGATGCAAGTGTGTAATTACCAGCATTTTTTGGCTCATTCTGAGCACTGAAGCAACATTTTTGGGCTAGAGTGATCTTGCTCCTTAGTGGAATTGGTTTGCTTAGAGCCATCGCTTTGCATGGGGAGTTAGGATCATTTTTCCTATGTATGAATTTAATTTGTCACATTAATATCCAGGCACAGAACAGCCTCAGGTCTTTCTGCAGTTCTTTACCATCAGATCTTGTCTGTACTGATATTTTTCACATTGCTGCTCATCCCCCTTTCATCTCTTACAAATGTGGGTAGCGACAGGGGTGTCAGCACGTGCCATGCCGGAGCTCCACAGGTCATCACCCACTATGTACGTTCCCACCTTCTCTTTCTTTTAGCCAGTTGTGTACTCGGGCAAGGACTTCCCTCCTATCCCATGATTGCTTTGTTTCTTAAGAGCTCTCCAGCAGGTTTGTGATGCAAGATTTCCCTTTAAAAAGTGACAGATATGTCATATTTCTCCATGTATCTATGAATTTCACACTTCATTATAGTTTCATTTTTTTTTTTGCTAATACAGATTTTTGATTTCTTACCTGAGGTGTCCAGTAGTTGCTCCAGCAGAACCCCTTCTAAATACTGGCATCTCCCAGTATCATGGTAACTTTAAGTGACCGGTTACAGCCTGCCATAAGTAATGCAACCGTTTCATTCCCAAGTTCCCTTAGAAATCCTGGATGAATATGATCTAACCCTGCCAATGTGCTGCAGCTTATGCCTGACACTTCTGTAACCCTGCCTATTGACATTTCAGTTGGAGAGTTGCTCTAAGTACCTTGTAAAGGATGTCATGGAAACCTCTCTGCTGCCTTCCATTCAGTACAAATGCAAAGCAGGTAGTTCCTCTGGCCTTACCTTTTCTTTTCCTGTGATACCTTGGTCATCTGTAACTCTGCTTACTCTGAAGGGCTTCCGGCTCCTTACTTGTTGAGGAAGAATGCATTATTAGTTTTAATGTCATTTTCAAGCTTTCCTGAACTTCTTGTCATCTCGACTTAAGTTTCCACATTTAACATGTTGAAATTTATTTTCTGCAGCTTTCTGAAGGATGTCCTTTTGCTTCTAACAGTTGCGTAGCTCTGCTGCTTAACCATGCTGTTCTCCCCCTTCACCCTCTTGAATCTTTCTAGATAAACAATACACATTTTCTTCCTGGGTTTTCCTATTGTGGTGTCAGTACGCCCTCTCCATGCCTCCTGCAAATATTTCATTCTTAGCTACCTTTTTTAGCAAGCTTCCTTGTTTTCATGTAGGTTTCTGCTCCTAACCTAAGTCTGTTACAGTGGTTTGTTGCAGAATAATTAGCTCTTCAGGTACAGCAATTTGAACCCGGGTTTATGTGCTGCTGGTAAGGATTGCATGTCTTGTCATAAGTGTTCCTGATTTGTAGGAAACAGTGTTGTATCACAACTAGAAATACCATCAGCGCATCACACCCTGATGGAGGGCATGTCACTTACCAGCTCGTCCTTGCGGCCTCTCTGAACCAGCAGCATGTCAGGTCCTCCTGCTGCACAGCCTACCAAAACGGGCTGAGCCTTTCTTACCTGAGCGTGGAATATCAGCCCATAGGAAATACATTTTATTTGTTGATCTGGTTAATTTGGTAATCTGGTCTGAGTTTAGGCGTACTTTGACATAAAACGAACTGTACATGTATATGTATTTACATGCATAAATCCTTTCCTGCGTCCTGCCAATCTTCTGTCTCTCGCCAAGTTTGCGTTAATACGCGTTAATTATTAATCAAGCTTTGTGAAACCCAGGACATTTTAGGTTGTCTTGAAAGCAGGCACCAACTGCATAAAACAAGAACAGCAAGAACTGGCCTAACTTTATTTCATTTCCTCCTCTTACCTGGTGGTCTTGCTTTTTAAAGGATGTAGCCCCTAGTCCCTAGGTCTGGTGATCTCAGACTCAGTTCAGTTGGCAAGAGGGGAGGAAAAAAAAACGTCGTTATCTCTGTTTCGGTAATGGGAGAGGGGTATTAAACCACACCCAGGGTACCTTTCACTTAGCACTTTCACTCATTTATGCACTCAGGATTGTTTTCTTAGGCAGTGTTCTGCCTGGTGTGTGTTATCTGGAAAACAGATGATTGTGGCCGGAACAATCTCTAGTCCTGTTGTACCTCTAGTTGCCTGTCCTTGTGCTTTGTTGGAGCCTCAGCTTCCTGTCAGGGAACCCTTATCTATGCCTTTGAGATAACACTTGCGAGTCTTTCACCTCTGGAGAGCTGCAGAGACTTCCTTGCTTTCAGTTTCTCTCTCGTATGTAACCTGTTTGTGTAATGGACTTCAACTGACCTGACCAGTGAGTTGCTACAGCAAGTAAAGAACTAACAAAGAGTGGAGATTCAGGAGCAGAAACTGTCTTTGCAGTGCACTTCACCTCTGTGCTTTTCAGTAGCACAGACACATCTTGACTGAGGTTTTCCTGTTACAGCAACTCATGAGACAAAAACCAGGGCTAGAATTTTAACTGTTTCCCCCAATCATGGTTTTCCCAGAATCAAGCATCTAAATTAAAGTCTTGATTTGGAAAAGTACTGAACATGATCTCTTAGAGTTAACGGGAAGTACCTTTAAATATAAGGCTTTTTATTTAAATACCTATGATAAGTAAAGGCCTGAATAAAGTGAGTTAATTTTTTGTGATGAAAGTAAGTAAATCTCCTAAGCCAACCAGTCACTGTGTGTCAGAAAGCATGTGTAGAATTTTGTAGTCACTTTAGATTGTGTATTAAACCTGAATGGTTCATACTTCCATAATGAATGATATCGGAGAGTAGTTGTACATGGAAATACAGTATGGGATACATTATCTGGAAATGTTTCAGTTGTAATTGCTTTAATGTTTCTAGTCCCCAGTGCTCCACCACAGAATCTAACGCTGGAGGTGCGGAATTCCAAGGTAAGATGCTGAGAATTTGTTTTCTGTTACGGGTAAATGGAAGGTTGGGTCTTAGATCAGCCAGAATTTGGAGTTGCTTTTGGGTCTTCTACCATGCTGCTTTTCAGCTGTTTGTTTATGAGTTGCCCAACAGGAAAATATCTGAATGTGGGACTCAAGGCATTGGAAACTCCAATCCAGTTGTGGGCTGCGCACAGCAGAATGCCGTGGACGCAGTGACAGTACTCCAAAGCATGGAGACTAGTTATGAAAGAGGTTTAATCAGGCACAAAAGCCTGAAGCAGCAGAGGTTGAATATGTTCCTGGTGATAAACTATTGTTTTACAGAGTGTATACATACATATGTCTGTTTACAAGATCCTGGGCCCTTTAAAAAAGAAAATTATGTACTTAACCGTTATTACTTTAGTGATTATGATTGGAGATTTAAAAAAAAAAAAAAATCCTTTTCTAACCCCTTTTTCCAATGTTGTCTTCTACTGCATATATGGTAAACCCCAGCAGCTTCATGCACATAAACTACAGTTCAGATAACTTGTACTCTTTGAAGAAAATACCACTTCTTAAGGACAGCCCCTCGAGTAAACCATATCTTAATATAACCCAAAGAAGATGGAAAGGGAAACCCAAGAGGCCATTTGTGAAATTGGAATCAGGAGGTCTGATAGGATTGAAGCACTTTGAGGCAAACTTATAGGCACTTGTATGACCTGTGCTGCTGCTGAATCACAGTTCTTTTTACTTTTTACAGATAGCATTTTTCTCTTTTTAGACAGCACGTGTTTTACACGTATGAAAATGCAGTGTATTCTGTCTGCATGTTTTCCCACTTTGTGTTTCTTAAGTATTAGCACTAGAGTATTTTTTTTCAGGCTGCGTGGAAGGCAATGACTTTGTAATTATCTTCTGCCTTCCACAGAGCATCATGCTACACTGGCAGCCTCCTCCTGCAGGGACACACAGTGGGCAAATCACAGGCTACAAAATTCGCTACCGTAAAGTGTCCCGTAAGAGTGATGTAACTGAGAGCATCGGTGGGACCCAGCTTTTTCAGCTAATTGAAGGTGAGCTGTTATTTGCAAGCATTTGTTATCATAGGGGTTTCTTAGGTGCTTTCAGTGTGCTGAGGCACAGAGACTTATATCTACATGTTTATGTAGTGTTCTTACATTTAAATGCAGAATGAAAACACTTAAAAGGAGTGATGATAACTTCTGAGGTAGTCTGGGCTGGCTAGTGGTAACTGAAGCCTGTTCTTTAGCCCTGGTTTTGCCTTTGACTTGCTAAGTGGACTGGACAAGCCCTTTTAAAACCTTTATATAAAGGCATAGGGGTTGCATGGAGAAGATGGTCCTGAGCTCATTGTGTTGACTGAATGACAGAAAGAAAAGTATTGAGAAAATTCCTCTATTTTAATTAAGAATTGTGATTCCCGTGTTTGCGGTTGGAATTGCTGTTTTGATATCTTGGATGCTCTTTGTCTCCCAGGTCTTGAACGAGGTACAGAATACAGCTTCCGAGTAGCTGCCTTGACTGTTAACGGTACTGGACCAGCTACTGACTGGATATCAGCAGAAACATTTGAGAGCGATCTAGATGGTAAGATAATAAGTGTGAAGTTATCTGTGACACCAAAGACAGGGCACAGTAAAGTTTGATTGCTTTTTTAAAAGGCAGAGATGATTTTGTTGAATTGTTTTTAATATATTCTAACGTTGCAACTTGTTATATTTATGATGAAGTGAAATTGATTTCTATTTTATTATGAAACTCTTACCGAGTCAATAAAATGGCTTAAAATTAAATCCTGCTTCTACACTTTCTAGCACTGTATGTTAGCACTATGTTTTTCCTACTAAGAAATACTCGATTTTGAATGACAGTGCCAGTGATTCAATATTTAAATAATAATACATGATAAGATTTATGTAATAATAATGGCTTGATTTTTATACTGCAATAAAATTCATCTTGTTAATCATGCAGTTGTTTACAGGATATAAAGTGGAGGTAGGAGGACTGTTTTCCTTGAGGAAGTAAAATAGTGATTATGTATTTATGGCACACCTAAATTATGCTAATGAAACCATTGAAGCATTGCTCAGAGAGTTTAGCGTAGTGATTTGATATTCAGAGATACAATGAGTGACTACTCATACTGTTGACTGCAGTACGGAGTATTGGTGTCTGCATGGTGGTTGCAGCGTTGGGTGTAAGTGTAAACTTTGCTGAATGCGGGAGAGATGCCATGGTAGGAAAGGAGCAGTGGAGAACGCCGCTGCTGTCAGTACATCTTTGAATCTTATCACTGTGTTTTATTGCTACTATGCTTTGTTAAAAGCTTTTTCCTCTTTTTTTTTTTCTTTCTTGTGCTTGAAGAGGACATTTGGCCTATAGTAACTGTTACTTTTTGCCACTTCCAAAAAAAAAAATTGATTAAAAAAAAAGATTGATTATATTTCCAGTGCTGGTAGGCTACTGTAGACCAGGTTTTCCACCAGAAATGAAGACTTGTCTACCAAAGCCATAGATTTATGATGTGTGGCATACAGAACCACACTAACATCTTGTTTTTTCAGCGCAGAGGTTAACAATGAAAGTAGAAAAAGTTCTGTGAAAATTTTTGACCTCTGTCAATTCGCCCAAAGGTTTGGTATTTACTACACTAGGATGCTTTGGAAGCGGGAACCTGACTCTTGCAGAATTCCGATAAGCAAATTTGTGAGTACCTCCCAGAATTTCACTACAAGCAATTGAAATTGCAGCAGAGAAGTGCCATTTCTAACAGGCTGGCAATGGCAGATCGCTTGGGAACTGCCTAGATGTTGCTGATGATTCTGGGCAGCGTATTTCTGGCAGTTCATATTTCAAAAAAGCATGTGATCAGTTCTTTTGCACACAAGTTCCTTATGTTTCTTGCAGGTCATTCTCCCTCCTCGCTGTGTTACGAAGTAGCTCGAGGGTCATTCTAGCTGAATTAATATCGCAGGTTGCCAGTAATGTCTTTCACATCTGTGTGACTGGAGATTTAGTTATGCTGGCAGCTGGAAGACAGAATTACAAAAGAGATCCAATATTTGTTCTACACTGTTGGAAGATTGCTTCAACAGTCAGCTGATTAAACCCCTTGAGAGCCCATTTTTCAATCTGTGTTATGCAAAGCTGATGCTCAACTTAATATTTGTCCTCTTATTTCTTACTTTCCATTGCTTAATCAAGAGCAGCAGAAAAACTAATGTTAACAGTAGAGTTCAGTTTTGTAGCTATTTAAAATTTGCTTTTTAGAGCTGAAATGACTTGCATGTGTGTGTCTGTCTTCCTTTATCTGGATATGACACAACCTTGCAGCTTGAAATACCACTAATTCCTCCAGCTGAAGATGTATTTTTTTTGCTTTTCTTTACTTAGTAATCTCACGTGGATGTTTTTAATACATTAATTTTAACATGTTCATGTTTTAAATAGTGTATTTACAACTAATCTTTAATTTCTCAAGTTCAGTATGCATCTATACATCTATACATGTAATTTCTTTCCATTCCGTGGCTGCTTTTGAATTTAAATAGAGTATAATTATCGTGTCATCAATGCAAATGGGAGCCAGACGGTTACAAGTCTGTATTAGTAGGGCTGTGTAATTTTGCAGAGTTGGTGCAAGTCCCACAAGGAGTTCGTATGCAAAAGGTGTTAAACAGTTGTACAAAGTTTATCCCCAGCACAGTGACTTCTGTGCAGTTTAAAATGTCATCTCTCATATTGCAATTCCGTAGCTTTTCTGTATTTAATAGTTGTGAACTTTAATTGATCAGCTGTGTCAGCTGGAGGCAATAAACTCCCTCAGCAAGCAGGCCAATGGCATATTATGATCCAAATAATACTGTTGTGGTGTTTTATTAAATGTTTTTAGATAAATGCAGCATGTTTCATTAAAAGGCAATCCCTGCAGGAAGCAGAACTCTCTGAACAGATTTTATTTTAGAGTGGGGAACTCAGTTTACTATTGCACAAAATATTTAATATCTGTCACCATATGGTGGGCTCCAGTGACCTGACAAAAGCAATTATTTCTTTTCTGAGAAGTTAAGTCAAAGGTACGGATGTTAGTACGTGCAGTTTTGCTTTCAGATTGCTTTTATTTTTTTTCAGCACTGAGGAAAAGTCATTTTAGTAAAAATATTAGGGAACTGCAGTTAGATGCTGTGGAAGTAAGTCCTTCTGTTCTTAGGGATCTACATTCCATCTCACTGCTGGATTGTGATTAGATTTGTGTTGCTTGTGGGAGCAGGGTTTGAGCATTTGACATGGACTCTGAGTATTTTTCATTCTTGCGGTATGAACATGTAGTCCCTGCATACGTTTTGTGAGTTATGTAAAAGGGACTTAAGGATTTAAGCAGTGACAAGAAAGGTGGCATCAGGTACAGGACAAATCACAACAAACCTTTGCCACAAATGCAATATCCACTTTACTGACAGTTGTTAGAGCTTTGGAATATTCTGTCTAATCCTACAGTGAGCTCAGGAATGTTCATTTCATCGTGAGTGTGTTTTCAAGATAGTTGTTTAATGCCCACAGTAAGTAATACAATGGAACTAAAAGCAGATTGTGGTGAGAAGAATGTGATAATTGAATGAATATTCTGAAAAATTACAAATGGGAAAAAACATGCACAAATATATTTTTAAAAAAAAATCTGCCTTGAAGCAGATCTGATATTTTCTTCAGCATGACTGTCTTTTGTTTTAAAAAGAGTATCTATTAAAATATACTAGTGGACAAAACAGTGTTAATTTTCATCTGCTTATTAGAGATTTCTCTGCTCTCTCTTGTACAATAAAACTCCCTCCTTTGGACCATACTCTTTTTAATACAGGAGCAGAGTACAAGTGCTACATTTGACCATACCAGCTCATGGTTCTTCATGTAATTACCTTTATGTAAGAGCAATCCTTTAAATCCATCATTTTTCTTTAACAGAAACTCGTGTTCCTGAAGTTCCAAGCTCCTTACATGTCCGTCCACTTGTCACCAGTATCGTAGTGAGCTGGACTCCACCTGAAAACCAGAACATCGTGGTAAGAGGCTATGCTATAGGGTATGGCATTGGCAGTCCTCATGCGCAGACCATCAAGGTGGACTATAAACAGAGATACTACACCATTGAAAACTTAGGTAAGGAAAACAAATCAACACCAGGGCCAGTGTTTCACTTCTAATTTATGTTCCTGCTTTCTAATCATGATATGACAAAGATACAAGACTATCAGCATGTCTTCTAAGAGGATCTTTATCATTATGAAGACAATACATTGGGATGCCAGACGGTTGATAAATTTGAAACAAACTCATTTTTCTGTTGATGTCAAAGAGGCAGAGGAACTAAAAATAAAAAAAATGCTAAATTCACTGAGCTTGAAGCATAGTGCATTTTGATTTGATGCATTCCCTTCCAGAACTATTACAAAAACTTTCATGCTGAGCAGCACTTCCTTATTCTCCTTCTGGAGCTGCAAAGCAGTTTGCTTCAGGCAGAAAAATAAACTAAAATGTCACCAAGTTACTGTGGCATTTACTTTAAAATACAGGATAGACCCTCCACAGAAATGCCTGTGGTAGGTAAGATTTCCTGATAGCAAAATAAAAGTTAGTATTGTGAACTGTTGGGAAATTCCTGAAAATTGGAGTATTAGATAATATTTAGTAGAGCAACATAAAATGGTCATTTTAAAATGTTTTTCCTCATTACTAGCTTGACTGTACTTAAGGTGGATGTGCTCTGACTACAGACTTCTGCTGTATGAGAGCTGTTGTAGACTAAAAGAAGGTCTGTGTGGAGACATTCACAGTGCAAACTTCTTATTTCATATATTTTACTTAAAAAACAAAATACTGAACAAAGCAGAGAAAACAGAGGATAAAAAAAAAAACAGGATTCACAAACAGGTTGCACTGAAAATATACTACTACTTTTTTCCTTTAGACCCGAGCTCCCACTATGTTATAACTCTGAAAGCGTTCAACAATGTTGGTGAAGGAATTCCTCTCTATGAGAGCGCGGTGACCAGGCCTCACTCAGGTAAAGGCAAGGGGCTGCTTTTAAGTTGTGCATTTCTGAAAATCAGTAACATGCCTTCTGCACGGCAGCTGAAAATGTGATTATATGTCATGTAAACGTGTGGTTTTTCAGTGTCATCAAGTACTCTCCATTTCTTTAACTGATTGGCCTTACTGTTTCAGTGATTGCCTTGCATGTTCATCCATTTATTTAACTGCCTAAAATTTATTTTATTTTTAAATTACAAAATTTATCTTTTAACAACTTACAGATGTTCTTATTTTAAAAGTTACCATTACATTAGCAAAAATTGTATGGGTACAATTCTAAAGGTGTTGTTCTTGTTTTGTTTTTAGGGACAAGTATAGGGTTTTTTTGTCTTTACACTGAGCTTTTGAATATGATGCCTTCACTTTCTTTGTCTAAGTCTCAGTCTGCCATTACTTACATTAAACAAGTTGTTGGCTTAATTGTTTTTTGTCTTGTAACACATTAATACAAAGAGAAATTTGTTTACAAGTGAGCTACTATTAACGTATGGCTCGCTGTGCTCCCTGCTAGACTGTTGACATTATTTAGTTATTTTATACAAATGTTTAACACTTCTGTTTGGTTTACTCTCCTGAAAAGTAAGAATTCTGATAGATTTTATAGGGGACATTGGAATTCCATTTTTTTCAGTCACTGCAAATTTGCATGATACATGGGATTTGCCTGCCATGAGCATTCTTTAAAAGATGATGGGAGTTACTTTTATGAAGTGGTATTTATCCATCCAGAAGTCCCACTCTCTTTCCTCCTCATTGTTTTCTGGAGGAGGAATCAGTGGATGTTCTGAGGCAAACAAAGTCAAAATTAAAACTATTGGATGTTTAGGGTTCTTAGGCCATGATTGCATGCACTCAATGCTAATGGCTAGGTGGCAAACTATAGCATAGATATGTCGTCATTGTCTTACGGGAACACAATGCAACAGTAATTGTATTAGCCAGTCTTATGTCACCTATTAACTCTGGCTTTTCTCTCTTTTTCTCCATTTCTCACCTTCATTTCATTGTATTACCCTGCATTTCCCCTTTTTTGTTTTTGTTTACATTAAAATGCCACCTTCTCCCTTTTTAATTATAATACACTACTTTTTACCCATCAATTCCCTAGACACTTCCGAAGTTGATTTGTTTGTTATTAATGCTCCATACACTCCAGTGCCAGATCCGTCTCCCATGATGCCACCGGTGGGAGTTCAGGCTTCCATTCTGAGTCATGACACCATAAGGATCACTTGGGCAGACAACTCTCTGCCAAAGAACCAGAAGATCACTGATGCTCGCTACTACACAGTTCGCTGGAAAACCAATATTCCTGCAAATACAAAGTACAAGGTATTGGAGTTTCAACGACGCCAGCACAGCTGGGATATTCTAATGACAAGTTTCATGTTTGAGTTATGGTTAAGCAAAAGCTGAGAGTCAAGAGAAGTGCTTAGAAAGCAGTATAGATGTGTATCCAGTTCTATTTGTGTTCACACATCAGTAGTACTCAGTTAAATCATTGCTTCAAAAGTTCTTCTGGGTTTGGTGGAAGTAGGTGTTTGTGGTCTCTGGTATATGTGTGAGAGATTGAGCTGGCGTGTTGTGTATGAGTGAATGGAAGAGTTGACTTGGGCAAGGAAGGAAGACACTTCCAGAATGACTTTCTGCTGGGGAGCTGTGGACACAGTGACAGTTTCCTACTTTCTTCTTCACCTTGACATGATGGCTTTCTGTGACACGTGGGCTTACCTTAGAGGGGCCAATAATGCATTAATAAGGTATGTGTTACTAATGGCTTCTCTCCAGTTAGCAGAGGACTCTGAATTTGTGTGGTGAGCCATGCACTGGGAAATATTTACTCTGATAATTTGACGTCTTTTTTTTTTTTTTTTTTTTTTTTTTTCCTTTTTACAACCCTTTATGTTCATACCAAGTTGATAGTGAAACTTCCCTTTGGGAACTGATGGGCACAAAATACATAACGATAACTTTATGATATTGTTGCCTGCCTTGATTTGGAGATCTAATTTGGGGTTGGACTTTTCAGTTTGGATCTTTTGAGTCGGTTGGTTGCATTTTTTAATTTCCAGAGCTGTTTGGAGGCCTGAAAAATGCTGACTGCAAATTTCACATTTGAAATGAGACTCAGAGGAAATGGTTGTTAAAATATCCAGCTAGTGGAGCTCCCTTTATGCTCTTAGAGAGCAATCTTGTTACAAACCAGATATTTTTTTTTTGATTGAAATGATGTATGTATGTGTGTTCCTTCTCTAAAGGCAAGTTATTTATGAATCCACATTCCTGAGTCATGTGCAGAGGATGTCTCGGGAGTAATTTATATAATGCTGCAGTTTCATTAGTTAAGAGCTTAAAAAAAAAACACTCTCAGTGGTAAATGAAATACTCCCACTGTTCTCAGTGCTGGCAGCCAGTGGTCAAGAAGTTTTACTCTGAACCAAAAATAATATGTAATGATGGAATATAGTTCAAAATTACTCATTTAAAAAAGCATTTGCCTCAAAGGACTTAAGTAAGAAACATTTGCCCTAAATCATCATTTTTAAACCATGACGTCTGGAGAACTTGTTTCCGGCTTTTATTTCTTTGTTTCTGTGATAAAATCCATATTGCTCAGTTGAACAAAAACAAATGGCAATTTTAAGACAGGCAAAACCTCTTTTTCAGCAGTGCTGTTGAATAAGCTGCTGTATTTCAGTCAGGTCTTTGGTTACTTTATTAAGTACGGACTAGTGTATTGCTCATCATGGCCACCTCTCTAGAAGCTTTGCTACCTATTGCACATTTTGAGGCTGTTCACCGAGTTGCATCAGAGCTTCTCTGTTACACAGCCTCGCACACAGAAATCTTATCTTCAGGACAGTTCTCTGGTATCCAGAGCTACATCTATTCACTCTGGTGTTGTTTCATCCATCACTCCCTTCAATAAATGGGATGTTGATACAGTTTGTTTCATAATTTTCCACTTTCTATGCTTACATTCAAAAAATACTTATTCAAGAAGAGGGAGCATGCTTCAAATGCAAGTACAAACCTCAAGGAGCCTTATTTTCTTACGTTTGTATAGGAGTTGTGTCCATGCAGAGCATATAAACACAGGAACAGATGTAATATAGCTCCTGAAGCTGAAATACTCCGCTGTGCTTTGAACCGTGTAGTTTCACTAATGTGGATCAGAGAGCATTTTTCAAAGAATCTTTGTTGGTGGTGAGGGGTTGTCCTACGCGCAGGCTCCCTGTGATTTATATCAGCTATGCTCTCAAGCATAAGCTAAAATATTAAATCTTAACTTAGATCTTATAGGACTGTATAAAAAGAAAATGTATTTTACAAGGTAATATTAATGATGTTTATTTGTAGTAGGTGAGCAGGGTTTAGTATAATGGGATATGTTGTGATCTTAAAAACAGTAAATGGCTTAAAAATAGAGAAGGAAGCAGAGAAGTCTTGCACTCCAGTTTGGCCTTTCATGTGTCACTTACATTCAGGAAGATGTGTACTGAAACTAAAAGATACCAAGCTTCAAAGTCATAGATGAAAATATAACTTTAACCTTTAAAAAGGATTCCAACTGCCATGTATGGCTGAAGCTAGGAGCTAAAAAGTGCTGTAAACAGAATTGAGTGCTTAAATGGTGTTAGGGTTTTCCAGAGATTGTGGAGAGGAAGAAATGTGTGTACTTTGCAGGGGTAAGTCCAGCTCGTAATGCAAGACATTAGGAAAAGACTTCTCTGTTGGACTTGACATTACATTATTGCCTAGGCCAAAGGTTTTTGCAGTTTCTACTGTAACATCACTGTTTTCCTTATGTCCCTGAGCTGCACTGCAAAGAGCCTGGAGAAGATGTTGCTTGGCACTCCCGAGAGCTGATGAAAAGCTCTTCTGAGCTCATGGTTTCATGTTTGTACTAGGGAGGTTGTGTTCAGTCAAGCTTTGCCACTGAACAAATACAGGAACTGTTCTACTCTACACTTAAATATTTGAACCATTCAGCCACAATCACATTTACTTTGAAACTACACTGAATTTTTGTACAAGTTAAGGTTTAAAGGTAATGGAAGATTTAATTTTGATTAGTTTTATGATGTCTTTATGGTCTGTCAAATCCTATGATGTCTTAACTGGCAAAATGCTCCTCTGTGAACAAGCAAAGTACTCTGTACAAATTTAAGTATCACTTGGCTGACAGCTTTTTGAACTTTCACCTGGTGTAGCAAAAATCTCTCATTATATACTTGAGAAATAAGGGTTTTCTCTGCAGAATTTGGCCATGTTATTTGTCGAGTCTTCAAGGAATATGCATTTATAGGTGGTCTTTTCCTTGAAAAAGAAATCACTGAAAACAGTTGTTTTCTGAAGGCAATAGTTATTTATTAATACAGGTGTTGTATGACCCTGCCATATTTGGAAGCAACTAACTATTGAATTCTACATTTAGATTTGTGTAGGTCAAGGTAAGGAATACAAATAGATGTAGAAACCTCTTTCTTTTTTCCATATGCCTCAAGTACGTGCTGTTTATGTTTAGGTCATGTATAACAACCATCAGACAGTTTGATTTAAAGGTCGAAAATTCTAGGTAAATGGCTGAGTTACAAATCACAGTATAAACCATGTGTGGTTCAGTGTTTGGTCCTAGATAACGATCCTTTCTGATAAAACCTAAGTGTTAATAAAGCTTCGACATCTTCGAGTCTCTCAGCACCTGTACCTTCACTTGATTTTTTTTTTTAAAGTATGTTAAAAGTTCACTGAAAATGTTAACAGGAATTTGGAAGGAAGATGCGGATTTCATGAAGGACTTCTATTGTTAGCTGTGCTTCATTGCTTTCCCTAGTTAGATCAGTTAGTGAAATGCTGTAAATTAACCCCCTGCCAAGTAGTCAGTGATTCAGCCTGCTGCATAAGCATGCCCTGGACCTCGTATTGCTTTTTTTTTTTAATCTATAATTGGTATTAAATGTTTTTGCTCTTTGCAGAAGGAATTTCTAGCTCAGGATAAAACAATGACACCTTAATAGTTGATTAATGAATTGCATGACAGAGCAAAAACGTTAGAGAATTGATGACTGTGGTTATATTACCTGAGACGGGTGTCTGAGAGCTGGTGATGGATGGTTCTCAGTTCAGAAGTTACTGACACTTTGTTTTTCTTTCAGACTGCAAATGCAACCACTTTGAGCTATTTAGTGACTGGGTTAAAACCAAATACCTTGTATGAATTCTCTGTGATGGTGACTAAAGGTCGAAGATCAAGTACTTGGAGTATGACAGCACATGGAACAACTTTTGAATTAGGTAATCATCTGTGCCTTTCTGGAAGGGTTGACATCCATGATGAGATCAATAAAGTCTTGTCTGCCAGAATCCTGGAGGAGGGAAAGCATGTATTTAAAATGATTATGCTGAGGAGTACTTGCTGGGGGGTTCTTTTCTTTCTAGTTTGGTCAGAAATTCTGATCAAAAAAGAAAAACATACTCCAAAATTCAAAGGGATGATTGCATGCAAAAGAATTTACATCAAATTACAGAGAAGTAATTAATAATGTACCACAGTTCACAGACAGGAGAGAGTAAAGAAGCATACAAAGAAAATAATTTAGCAAGTAATAATTTAAATTCAGTATCATGATGATGATTATTATTACAGTGAGGAAGTGCATGAGGCAAATGAATCAAAACCAAAATCCCAATAAAAATTAAGACATCCAAATGAACCCTAAATTATTCTTCTTCAACGTGAATAGGCATTGCACTTCCCAGAGCTGCAGAAGTGATGCACTCTCCAAGTAGAGAGCAGGAGAGGGTTTGTAGCCGCTGGGGGGAACTCGGCCCCAGTGAGTAGCTGTGATCTCCAGAACCTCTCCTGACCTGTCCCTCATTAGCCCCCATCATCCCACAGTGTGAAATGATCTTTGTGCAGTTTAATTTACTGTTTATTATGCTGGTGTTTCTGTTTATTTGAAGAGTAGGGACAAAAAAGAGCCTATTCAAATTACCCTGCAGTTCTCAGACTAGATTAAAGTACAGCAAAAAGTCAAGTATGTAAAGAATCGGTCAGATCATCCAAGTATTCTAAAACAAGCATTAAGAAAAAGATGAAATCAGAAAGCTCCTAACTTATTCTGAAGTCCCATAATCCTTAGTGAGCGTCAGTTGCTTTTGAAAACATTGTCTTAGTTTTTGGTGAGAGTGATGTATTTGTCCAGAGGTAGATGGCTTTGTCAGAATGCATTCCCCCAAAAACAGAGAACGTCAGAGCAGTGGAACTAGCCCAGATTTGCATGGAGGCTTGCTTCCCCTTCTGATGGCTATGCACATCCAGTGTTTGAACTGTATTTGGTACACACACACTGTTCTCATCCATAACTCTGTGCAGGGATTGTAAAAGTTGCACAGATAAAGTTCTTTGAAGAGAATTTGAAACTCAAAGTGCAGGAGCGAGGGTGAGATAGAGGGAGTTTCATTTCTTCCATTTAAATAGCATCAATTTCTATTTGGGGCACTTGTAAGGAATATTTGTAAATATGACCTAAAAGCTTGGGAACTAAGAGGCAAATGAAAAAAAGCAAAAGCTAAATATATTTTCTCATAACAGATCTTGTGATTTATATTACTCGCCAAATTCCTGAGTGTGTGACTCATTATTTTTGAATACTCATGACTTGCAGCGTTGTACAGGACTTGCTCCTCAACTAAGACTGAAGAAAAATACAGGATAACTGGTTTCAGTGTTGTTCTCTGCATTACTAATCTCTTGAGGGCTAGTCCTGAGGTTTATTTTTTCTTTGAAGCTTACTCTAGGGCCTTGAGTAGTGCTTTACATCATTTCTGTGGAGCATGCTTTTAAGTATCTAGGATAATGATTACAGTAACTTTTGAATCTCTTTTGCCATCCCTGGTTTCCACCTATTATTCTGCATTGGGATAATAGGTAGCCACCTCAGAGGATGTGCAAATTAATTTCTAATAGGTAATATACATAAAGCTCTTTAAACGTGGAAAGCACTGTGTAAGCACTAAATGTTACTATTACAGTATTAAATATCCAAGGCAAATATACTTTGCTAAGAGTTACCTAATTAAAAGTCTCATGTTTTTCATAATGTGGCATTCCACACTGTAGCTGGTTAATGCACCTTTGGAGAGTGGGCTCTGTGCATTTGAAAGCCATTAATCCAAGCCCCAGCTGGATATTTGAATTTGCAGGGAGAAAGGTCTCAGGTTTCAGTCTTTCGCTGGAGTGGTTTGTGCCATTTCCTGAGTTTTAGGCAGGAGGGGCTGATGGGAGCAGAAAGCTCTCCCTCTCTCCTGCTCTCAGTTTTGCTCTCTGGAAACTCAAGGGACAAAGTTGGACAGTTGTGTTCTGCCAGTATTTCTGGATTGCACATGCTTCCGTGGTGCAGGTTTCCTTGCAAATCACAAATAAATGTTCAGTAAAGTAAGTTAAGAATTACTGGTTCCAATTCTAAACCTCTGGTGGATTTACTTTGCTGAATCAGATTTGAGTGGCAAATTGGCATTCCTGGGTCTTGGTCCCACCATAAAGCTGAAAATATGGAGATATTTCATATGCCTGTGCCTATAAAATGTGTTTATTCCAGAAGTTCATGCAGTTTTTCTGATGAGCAAACAAATTCATGTCAGAAGTCACTAACCCCAACTACTAGAGTTCTCTGAAGGTGATGTGGTTTTGAAGATAGATGAGCTCAATCATGAATCACAGCGTCTGGTGACAGAAAGGCTTTAGAAACAGGTAACTTGCCATGGAAAGGAAATACCGCATACCAGATGGCATTTGCCAGTTTAATGGAGTAAATCAGTAAGACCACTGCACTGGTATAGTTGATTTATCTGAAGACTGAATGTTCAGGGTTTTTTATTGTTGTATGTGCCTTTCTTATAATAAAAAGTGAAGGTGCTGCGATTACTTACATCCAGTGAAATTGGGCAAACTGTTTCTGATAACCTGTTTTTTGTTTCTTTGCAGTTCCTACTTCTCCTCCCAAAGATGTGACTGTGGTGAGCAAAGAGGGAAAACCTCGGACAATAATTGTTAACTGGCAGCCTCCGTCTGAAGCCAATGGCAAAATTACAGGTGCAGTTTGCGTGAGCTACAAAGGCAGATACAAGATAGCTTGTTAACAGCAGAATGTAATCTACATAACTATGTGAACATATTCCATATTTAGCCTGGAGCTATCCACAGGTTCTATATCTTCTTTGCCAATCTTTTTAATAGCTTGGATTAATTATTTACTTTTGTACCCAGTAAAATATATATCAAGATATAAACTGTAACTGCAGTATGAAATGGGAGTCTAACCACAAATATAATTGAAAGTTTAAATATCTCAATAACTTTTGCCTTCATCAGTTTGTGCTATTCTAATAGCAAGCCTCCAGAAATACATCTGTTAATGCATCTGGCCTGTCAGTATTTTATTTAGAAGTCTGTCCCGGTGATCCTTGCCATCTTCCTGCCATTGCTGTGGCACAGATCAGACTTAAAGCCTGTTTATTAATCCCCTGACATAATCATTAGGAGCAAACTGTTATTTGACTTGGTAACTGCATTGCTTTCATGTAGGGTAAATCATTTACAGAAAACAATAATTACTGTTTCCTTTCTGTAAGCGTTCTGTTTGTTTGGATTCCCATTTCTAAAGGCTTTTTGAAATGATTCACTTCAGTTTTCCTTTTTTTTCCCTCCCCCAGGCTTTAAGCTTAAAGCAGATTTTATCAGCATACAGTTTGCACTGTATGATTTTGCTTTTGTTATCAGAATTAACTGTGGTACAAGAATCAAACCTTTGAAACCTGTCACCAAGGCAAGAGTATGATTATACAGTGCTCAGTGCTGTAGCCCGTGTTCTAGACAGGAGACAAAAATGAGTCTGATTCCTTTGAAAAGGCAGAATATTGTAGACTGCCTTTAGTAAAAGCAATACACTTTCTTATAAGTATTCTTAAGTATTTAATTACAGTAGTTTAAGTATTAATGTAAGAAAGACCCCTAAAAAGCAAAGTGGCACTGAGCTTGCAGCCCAGAGCCTGCAGGTAAGATGCTGTGGCTGTGCCAGGTGCACTTGCTGTCTTCCTGGTGTCAGTGCTAAAACAACAGTGTGGGAGGGTTGTGCAAACACACCAGCACACTGCTCTTCTGTGTGATCGGGTGCCATGTGTCTCACGGTGCAGCTGTGGGGATGCAGCTCCTGCAGAGCAGCAGCTCACGCTGCGCCAGAATGCCCGAGCCATTTCTCTCTGTGCATACAGATAGCTGTTTGTACCTTTCTCTGTTTTGATTTGTCTCTGTAAAGCCAGTTCTGCGTTTCTTTATTATCAGCAAGATGTTTCTTCCATATGGGAAGGAAAGCTTGACTGGAGGAGCGGGAGCCTTTATCTTTACTGCAGGTTAAAGGACTTGGTTGCTAGCTGTCAGTGAGGGTCATTGACAGGTGTGAAACGCAAGGCACAAATAACCCCAGCGTATATGTGCTCTTAAAAAGATAAGCCTGTCACCTTACATCACGTGTATGTCAGGAAGGGAAGGCGATAATACAAAGAGATCAGCATTCACTTACACAGTGCAATTAGCAAAATTAGCATACGCATTTTCCAGGTAACAAATCTCCTTGCAATGTCTATACTGTGAAGGAGAACCTTGCATTTTTTTCATAGGTGTTGGATGGAAACACACAGTATTTATTAGTATTTGCATAAGCGCTAAATTCTAAAATATTATGTGTCTATAGGGGTACGAGTCCACCAAACATCAGACTGGGTTTGCCAAGGGAGCCAGACAGGGATTTTTGGGGATGTGGCAGCTGAGTGCCCTCTGCTGGACAGAGCCATTGCCAGCGAGAGAAGCAGAGACGAGTAATTAATTACTGATTAACCCTGCTCAATTCATTCTGTGCAGTCATAGCAGAAATGCTGTGCAATGAAGTAATTCTGTGCTCTGGATAGCATGTCTGTGGAATACTTACTTGTCTTTGCAGTTCCTATTTTCCTTTGATGTGGCTAAGATGGATGTGAAATTCTGAAATGTGCTAATCTGGATTCCAGGTGCTTTGGCATCATAATAATTGCTGACTAATTAGTACAGTCATGAGGAAACTCAGTTATCTGGTGCCACTACGCTGTATATAATGCTTTCAGCTATCACTGTGTGCATGTGTTGTCCCTTCCTAGACAAGTTACAGATAGGTTGCTTTGTGACCTGTACAAGTAGCAAATTATTAAATCCAACCCACAGAGGTTAACGCGCCACCAAGGGCAGAAATTAAGCCTACCAGACCTACAAATGGTGTTTCAGGCATCATCCTCCATGCCGTACTGGCTACTGGGAATTACATGAATGTGAGGTACCAGCAAGATTTTTCATTTTTCTGAAGAACTGGAAGCTGCTCCAGAGAACCTGCTTCCCTCTTCTTACCGAACCCCACAGACAGGTGGGCAGTGGGACAAGAGCAGTAGCAATTCGTGCATGAAGCCTCTGACCTAGCCCTATATTTGGGCAAATTAATGCCAGGGGCTCTATGTTCTTTGTGACAGAAATCACAATGCTTTTACTTCATATTACTTTGTATGTGCAGTATATTTAACACCAGATCACATGCTCCTCCTGTACTGTTTTCCTAGGACCTGCAAGATAGCATCAGTTCTCTTCAGATTGTTTCTTTGTTAATAAACTGAAAAAGTAATAAACCAATTAGATTTAATATGAACTCATAAACACAAGTTCTTTTGCTATGCATGAGAATGTTTTGTTGTTTCAAGGTTAGCAATTTTCCCTAAACATTAATACTTTGAAGATGTATTTATAAGAGTAGTTTTATGTTATTTTACATTACTTGGTCCATGAACAGATAAAGAGGTGGAAGCGAGGAATTCATCCATACTTAATGAACAGTGATGAAAAATAATTTTGATACTTTAAATAGATTTTTTCTCTCAACATACTTTTGAATAGCTTTAAATTTTAGATAGGAAGGCTGTCTAATACATGAATACATTCCTAGTCTTTGAAAATGTAAGAATACACTTTCAAAAACCCATAATCATTTAGCTGTGCAAATATCATTAAAAGTCGATGGAACTCTTGCTGTTAGATCTTACGACTATCCTGTTCTTTTATGTATAAAGTTCTTTTGTTTCTTTCCTTTGAATAGGGTACATCATTTACTACAGTACGGATGTGAATGCTGAAATACATGACTGGGTTATTGAACCCGTTGTGGGAAACAGACTGACCCATCAGATACAAGAATTGACCCTCGATACACCATATTATTTCAAAATTCAGGCCCGCAACTCCAAGGGCATGGGGCCTATGTCTGAGGCAGTTCAGTTCAGAACCCCAAAAGGTAAAGTATCACACATAGCTAAATATCTTCCTTGTTTTCTGAATGCCATCCCTATAGGAATAAGTCACCAAATAGCATTAATTTTATATTTAAACTGGAAAAGACAGGCAGATGATGAAGTTGGATTACAATAAAATTTTCCCTCTGATTGCTCTTGCATGTATTTAATATATATGCAGATTTTGCTCAACTGTTTGCTTATTTGTGTTATTTCAAAATTAGTGGTGGGCCTTTAGGACATCTAGTTATTGATGCTGAGGGTCCATGTCCCACATGTGTGTTTTAGAAAACTACTTTCTAGTTGCTTTAAGATTCTAGGTCTTGTGTGTCTTGTCTGCTCATGATAAAATGGTCCAAGGCAGCAGGGATCTGGAGTTGGTAGCCAGTGAAATACTGCTCGCTGCTGGCTTGGTTGATGTAATGGGAACTAGTGTGACGCAGCGGACTCTTTAATCACGAAGTGCTTGCTGAGGGCTACCTAGTGAAATAGTACAAACATAATACCTTGAAAAAAAAGTACTTTAAGGAGAGGTGAAGAATAAAAAGTTATGAATCTAACAGTGCTCTTTCCATGTTAGTATTCATGGTTAAAATTGAAAGCTTTATTCTAGCCAGTCTGTTTATGCTATGTGAAACTTGAAATTCTGTCTCTCACTCCTTCAAGCCTTATGATCTTTCTCTTGTTTTTTCCTTCCCTGTGCTTGTTCCACTAGCTGAATCCTCAGATAAAATGCCTAATGATCAAGGTAAATGAAGAGCCATGCTTTCTCTTTCACTCCATCCTTTCCATGTGTTGTTTTTTCCTTTCCATGTGCTGTTGCATGTCCTAAATGAAACAAGTATCTGCTGCTCTAAATATAAATGAGCAAGTTCCTGTTGTGCTTTTAATAGTGGAATAACTGGAAGCTCTATTTGTGGTTTGGGTGTTTGGAATATAAAGTGATCTCTGTAGTCAGATGTCACATGAAGGGATGAGTGGGTTGTGCCAGAGGTGAATCATTCTGTCAAAATGAATTTGGATTAAGTGATATTCCAGCCAGCCTCTGACCATTTATGCAAGATCTCAGTATACAGAGGAGGAAGATCAGACAGTTATCTAATTAGCACAAGTACTGTTTTGCAAGCTCTACGTCTATAATTATTTTTATAATAAGGGAAAATATATCTGCTCTAGAAAGCTTTTTTGCAAGAGAGATTCTGTTTGTCAGCTCGTTTAGACTCCAGACTCTGCTGAAGAGCACAGCATTAGCTACTAAAAGCCTTAAGGCTTTAAAATGTTTGCTTGAAAAATGGTAGCTTTGAGTTTACTACATTGCATTATATGGGGAATGTCCCAGGGCTATTTTTGCTTGCTTCCAAATAAGCTGCAAGCCTAATAAAAAGGGGAAGAATTAGTCTAAAGGGATGAGTTTAAAAGGACATTGGCAAGCAGCTTAGACATACAATTAAATAGATCCTAAAGGGGTTGAGAATGATCTTTTTTTTTTTAACTTGCTTTTCAACCTGTTATTTGGAAGTAATTTCTTAAATATGCTTTATTAGGCAATTACAGAGTAAATTCTTACTCAAACTAGAATAACAGAGATGCTAGCTGAGAGTCAGGCTTGTCTGTGAGGAAGCAGAGGCTCCCCATGTTGTCGTTAGTCCTCTCTTGCAGGTAGAATGGAATAAGGAAAGATTAAATGGTTTTATTTAAAAGTTGCTGTTTACTCTTGCTCTACTCTTCTAACTTCATTTCAGCAGATAACTAAATCTTCTCATCCAACATTATCTCATACTAAAATAATCTTTTCTTCTACTAATGATTTGATTAACATTTATAAATTTATAACATCTATAACTCATAAAGCCTACGTAAAAGCCAAGAGAGTTTTGTTTCAGAATTCCTATACGAGAATGTGGAGATCAGAAATCATGGCAATAGGTTAAATGTAGAAAAGGAGAACACAAGCTGAACAGCAGAAGAGCTTGCTCTGTGACAAGGTCCTATAATTGCAGAATTGTGTCCTTGAGGAATACTGAACAGGTTATTTGAGACTGGAAGGAACAAAGTCCAGTGGGACCAAGTCTCTGGTCACAGTGCTTCTGGCCTTCTTCTCCCCCGTGTCAGAGCTCTTCCTGTATTCAGGAGCGAGCTCCCCAGCATGTACAGGCTGTGCTGCTTTCTGGAATTAGACGCTGAGAAGTGATGTGGTCAGTTAGGTACCTGAATTTCACTATGTTTTGAAAACTGGCGTTCGTGCCTTGTAGATACCTTTGCTTGGCTGGAAGTGTGCACGCTGCTTGCTGCACGGAGGCCACGCGGTCGGTGCCAGCGCCTGGTGTCCCTGAGCTACCCCCTCTACAAGGGTAGCGTGCAGGTGGTTGTTCCAAGGATGTCCACAGCTGGAATATTGTTTCTTCCATATCTCTGACTTCCAGCGTTTTTACCATCTAAATGCAATTTACACTCTTGTCACATATGCACGCATCCAGGGGCGGTATGGTAGTGAGTGCAGGCCCATGATAAACTGCCCTGACTCAGGGTCTTACACCCACATTTACACGTCATCTCTGCTGCTCCGTGCAGGTGATTTTGCATATCTTACCATCATTTTATGCCATCTGTGAACTTTAGTAGCAATTATTTTAATTTTCTTTCACAGTGTTATTAAGGATATTGAATTATACTTGGCCAAGCTCAGGTCTTTGCAGAACCTCATTAGAAATATCCCCTGTGAATAATGATTCTGCAATTATAATTCTTATTCTTATCAGTTAATTAGTTGTTAATCTTGTTAATATGTGCCACATTGCTTTTTTATTATGCTATTTTTAACAAAGCTCAGTGAAATGTTTTATGGAAGTCTAAATATAGTATGTCTGCATAGTTTCTGTTCCCAACTAAATTTATTGTCTGACATTGTTTGTTTGAAAAGACCTGTTTTCAGTAAAACAGAAAGATGGACATGAAGTATGCCCCCATCTCCTGTCTGTCAGTTTTTCCATGATCTTGCCTATTATAAGGATCTAGCTCCTGCATTAAAAATGCATAGGGCTGTCTATTTCTCTTTTTAAAATATTGCCAGTTATTTTTATTGCCTCCTCCTCTGCCCCCCTCCAAGCTTCTCTGGTGCTCTGCTGTGTCTTCAGTGCCAGGTTTGATTCAGAGAATTCACCCTTTTTTTTTCCCACATCTCTTTGGTGCAAGTTATATGGTCATACGGATCTAAATATATTAAATACCAGCTGATTAAAATTCTGTTTAATTTATTTCATTGATGCTGCAAAATTACCAGTCCAGTACTTCAAAGAGAAAACTCGTTTTAACTGAATGCTATGGCCTCTCTGGGCTGGCAGGTGCAATATATCTTGTTCATTATAGATTTGTCCTGCAATACGCCTTTCCCATTATTATAGACTACACCTAATTCCTCACTGTATACGTGTAACATTCCTTCTTATTGTCCGCCTTGGGGATTATTCAGTAGTCTTGCTGGTGCCTTTGCTGTTCTTATCAGTTGTCTTTATTTCACAGTTACTAATTTACAGACTTTTGGCTTCAGATTAATAATTTCCATTCATGGCACATACTTACTAGTTCTTGATTAGTGTGGATTGTTAACTGAGAAAACCCTTCTTCCAGATGTAAGCTGCTGTATCTGGGGACTTGTTTTTTGTGTTTTTGACTTTTTGTGCCTACCTCTGTAAAAATGTGTCAAGTATAAAAAATTCTAGTAAGAGGAACATTGTTCTTTGCATGTTGCATTACGTTTCCCCCCTTTACAGTGTTTTTATCATTCGTGGTCATTTTGCATTAGTATATTCTAATGAAAACACAAAAGTGATGAAAAAAACAGGGCTTTTGTGCACCTTTTCTTCTGGAAGCCTTCTGCTAACTCAGGAGAGATCTTGGTATTAGAAGTGAACTTGTGACTTCATGCCTCTTGCTGTGGCAGCAAGCGATCTGAGTTAGACCTGACTTACATGAGGGGAAGTGCTTGGTAGAGGAGCAGGAGGACAGCGTTTCTGTGGGTAGGTTGGCTCTTGCATCTAGCACCCAGGAGATTCTGCTAAGAGAGGCTGTGCCATGTGCCTCGGTTTGTAATAATTAGCATATAGATACATTTACTTCTGTTGCCAGCCTATAAACATAATGCTTTGAAACTAATTAATTTGTTTTCCCTGGGTTTTGCCAAAAACATTTCTGTGATACTTCATTGTCACTTATGGCAAATGCAAAACAAACAGGAAAGAATGGGGAGAATTTTAAAGCAAGCTTTTAAGGTTAGGAAGGGACTTAATATTATATTTACTGTGCTTTTTCTTCCTCACTCACCGTAATTAGTGATTAGGAAAAGAAACCTGTATAACTACTGTTTCAGGATGATTAACTGTGTGTACAAGTGTGGCAAAACCATTTGCCTCAATATATACCTGTGTATTACTGCAAATAATTTTTGTTATATTGTTTAAAATGAATACTAGCACAGGAAGCTAATAGCTCTATTGAAGTGGTTCTCTTCCTGGAGAAACATAGTTGCCATATCTTTGTGTAGGGGGAGAAAAGGATTAAGAGATGCTCACAATTGTTCAGAGAGAAATTCCAAAGGAGCTGCCTTGTAGTGCTAGAGTGGGTGTTGGTGTGTACGTAGGTGTACGTGTGTCTGTATATATATGTGTATAGATGTATATATAGAATTACCATATATGTGACTTTTTCAGCTTCAGGATCTGCAGGAAAGGGAAGCCGCCCAGTGGACATAGGGCCAGATTACAAACCACCACTCGGTGGTAAGTGTTGTTACAAAGCTTTTCAATTCAAATGCAGCAACTTGTGGTATTTCAGAGTGATGAGACAGCCCACCAAAAATACTAAACTGTTTACAACCCAGACCAAATCTGTTTCCGTAACTTTTTTGTCTTATGATGGTAGCTGTGCCCATTCGAGAAACTGTTATCAGACTTCTGTCGTAGCACTCTTGCCTACTGCGTAGGGTATTTGGAAAAAATACCTTCCCCTTCCTTTTCATTTCAGTCTTGACAGTAGATCTTGTTCTCGGTTTAGTTTTAAATGCCTGCTCTAGTGCACAAGTGTAAAATTTATTCAGTGAGAACATATTAGGACGGAAAAAAAATCATCTTAACCCCTTCTCCGTATTAGCACTGGGCATTGTGGAGCCTTGCCCTTAGGTAACACTCATTAGTGTTACATAAAATGTGTTTTCTTTCAGAGGAAAGTGACCACTGTCGAATATTGATATGATTCGTGTGATTACTGGGTCCAGGGGAATGCCCATCGTGCTGTAGTTCTAGCAGGGTCCCAGGTTAACTCTCCTCAGACTCAACTATTGAATTTTTTTATGATAGCTATTAGAGTAGGGTGAACTTATAGACTGATAGTTGGAACTGGATCTATAAAGTACCTTACAGATTACACAGTTGTACAGAAACATGATTGGCGAATGACAGAAAAATAAGTAAGCATTTCATGTGAAATCCTAGCAGATAAACTATCATTCTTATTCTACTAATCTTTTTCCCAGTCTGGGATCGGCACTCCTTGCTTTTGTTGGGGATCTTTTCCAAGTCAAGTCTTAATAAAAAATAACCCTTTTCTCCCTACTCTTACAGGCAGTAACAGTCCCCATGGAAGCCCTACTTCTCCCTTGGATAGCAACATGCTTCTTGTGATCATTGTATCCGTTGGAGTCATCACCATTGTGATCGTGGTGATAGTTGCTGTCTTCTGCACTCGTCGTACCACTTCTCACCAGAAAAAGTAAGGGCACTTAGCCCTGTCCTACCTTTCTCAATGAATTCTGTTATTTTTCTCACTTAATCTGTTCTTTATGATGTATAGATCTTTATGATGCATGGTTCTTTATGATGTATGGATCTTTATGATATATATATCTTTATGATGAAGACTTTATTACTTTTAAGCCTTGTGAGCTGTAGAAGCTCTGTCCTGACACCAAAGTGTAGTAATATAGTGCTGTGACATGAGTTTGAACTCCAGTGTTTGGCAGATAACTCAGCTGCATTGATGGATGTTATCATGAAGTTGGTGATGATGTTCTTTGGCTTTTCATCAGTATTTCAGAGATTACAAAACATCAAAGGTTTACAGACAAAAATGCTATAACAGTGCTTTCATATAGACCTACGCTTCTCCCTGTCTGAGGAGAAAGTACTGTTTAAAATACCGGGATTATCTTGCATTCTTGTCTGAACATCAGCTTTGTGTGCTTGCAGTAATCACACCAATCTCTGGTGAATGTCTTGCTGGAAGCTCAGATGGTCGTCTGAGAGCTGACATCTCATTATGCAGCTTCCGTTACTGCTTGCGCCAGGATCAGAGGCAGAATTAATTCAGGCAGAGCAGCATGCAGGCCTGGCTCTTCTGTTTCCAACCCTGTGCTGATACTTCTGTGTAGAGCTGTGTGTGCTCAACAGCTCAGGCAGATTCTCACTTCTGTTCTTAGTATGTCCTCCACTGTGCACAGCAGGCTTCCAAGCTGTGCATGATAATAACTAATTCTTAGATAGATTACTGGAGTGGAATGTGGACCCGGGGCTGGACTCCTTAGAAAAGTGCTCCAGAATCCTGAATAGAACTGTGTGTCTGACTTCTACCCTCACTTAGAGCACAGACATCTGAATTAAGATGACAGCAGTGATGCTGCCATTTATTTGGCTACTGGAAGTTGTTCCTGCATGTTCTTTTAAAGAACTGAACAGAGCTGAAAGCTTTTTGTTGTTTTTAAGTTTGAAGAGACTGTTTTATGCAAAACAGGGTTTTAAGGAAGTCACTAAAAGCATGGCTTAGAAGGTAATTCCACTTTTTTTCTGAAGCTGAACCATCCTGCAAGAATGCAAATTCGTAGGAGAAGAGAATGTGGATATGTGAGAGAGAGTCTAGCAGCTGGGGGATGTGATGGGGAGAGGAGAAAGTTCATGGTCTTGTGCCCAAGAGAGGTTATTTATTTCTCAAACAGCAAAAATAACCCTGTGAAATTTTGCCTTTGCTTTCCCAGTGTCTAAATGCCACCTTCCACATGCAGCAACCCGCAACCTTCTGATCTGCTTCATTTGCTCAACTACAGAGCTTACAGCCAGATGCTGGGAGCATGTATGGCTGCGTATCACCTATGTGAGAGGCTCTGTTTGCCAATACTTTCAAAATTGTATGTAGGCAGATATCTTAGCCATTTCTAGCAAATGTGCTACCCAGAAGGGACACCTTCCTCCAGCACTGCCAGGGCCCAAAAGGAGAAGGGAGTGGGGAGGGCAGTGCTGGAACTCTGAATTTCATTTTTCCCAAATTCCTTCTTGTCAAATGTCTTCCTCACAAGCACTCTCCCCAGTTTGCTGCTGATGCTGTTCAACAGCAATGAAAAAACACATTAGTTAGATGTATCTAACCTGAGCAGTGGTAAAATGAATGTTCTTGTCATTAGTCTTTTGTGTTAACCATCCTGTTGGGATAATTGGCCATTTCCACACTCCTTCTGCAGCTATTGTTTGAGGTTGTTTGTAAACCCTGGAGTACAGCACAGCATGGTGTACATACACTTTGTGTTTAGAATATTCTTTTAATAACCATAAGCGCTGGAAACTTAATTTTTGTTAATGAAAGCTTAGTCTGTAGAGCACAGTTCTGCAGCATGTGGTACCATTTGAGACAAAATTCATGGCATCAGAGTTGCAGAATATGCAGGGGTATGCTTTGAGATGTCAGATGTGCTTATATGTAAAATTCAAAGCTTCCTGCCCAGTGGGTAGCTTTCGCTCAGCTGGATTCAAGATCAGAAAGAAATCTCTATGAAAATTTGCCTTTTTCAACAAGTGAAAGGAAGCATACATCTAAGAACATTTCATTTGTTTTCCTTCCCAAGGAAACGAGCTGCCTGCAAATCAGTGAACGGGTCCCACAAGTACAAAGGAAACTCCAAAGATGTCAAGCCTCCTGACCTTTGGATCCATCATGAAAGACTGGAGCTAAAACCCATTGATAAATCTCCAGATCCCAATCCAATCATGACAGATACCCCAATCCCTCGCAACTCCCAAGACATCACCCCAGTTGATAATTCCATGGACAGCAATATCCATCAAAGGCGGAATTCCTACAGAGGTGAGCTATCAGCAAATACTTTGATCCTGATTCTTAAACTATATATATTTTACTTTATCTGTCAAAATCACTTTACTGGCATGTTATTTGGTTACCGTGTTTCTTTGTTCTTACTTTTTGAGTACTGAATTTGTCTTGTGCCTGGTTTATAAGGCTCTATGAAAAGGAAGGATCACGTTTTTTAGTGACGAAAGTGAATGCACAAGAGTTAAATTATGAATTTCCCGTAGTAAATACTGATCAGTAGTCAGAAGATCATGTAACAAGTGTGTGACACATTTCTTTCAGCAAACACACAATCAGGTTTCGGCACCTTAGCCAGCTACTGCTCATCTCTGAGGCTTGGCTGAGTTTCCACATGGTGAGTGGTTCATGTGGTAATCCAGCACGTCTTACCCACACGCACGACTCTGTTCTACCACTCATTTCCCAGAGCTGCATCGCCAGAGGTTTGTGTTAGCCTGATGGCCTGGCGAGTTCTGGAGAGTGCCCAGTGATCTTTAACACTCCTCCACCTCCCCACTTCGTGGTGAAGGATGAAAGAGCTGTTTCTGTCAGTTGTGAGTCACAAAACTGCTTACAGACAGGAGAGCCCTCTTTTGCACTCAGAAATAACGAGAGGAGGATTGAAATTATCGTGGTATGGTATCACAGAAGTCTCGCTGCCATAGTAAATAACCTTCAGTATTCTTCCTTCAGGGCATGAGTCAGAGGATAGCATGTCCACGCTGGCAGGAAGAAGGGGAATGAGGCCCAAGATGATGATGCCTTTTGATTCTCAGCCACCTCAGCGTAAGTCAGCAGCCTACCTACCAGCTGTCCTGGACTTGGGTGCACCCAAACAAACCATGCTGATGCTGTATGCACAGGCACAAACGTTCACTTACAGTCTTCCTGCTTACATCTCCTAAGTAATTCTGTCATATCCGCAGTGGAAACAGTTCAAAGAAGGCATCCTGAATCCCTTATCGTGAAGGCAGAGTTAGATCGAGTTAGAAGGAATAGCTGTACTGGGCGGCATGCTGCAAAAGGGGGGAGAGTTAGAATGCGTCCAGCGGTCTGTCTGTCCCAGTCTCCAGCAGCGACAATTGCAGGTGCCTTTTAGGGAGAGCCTAGGAGCCTGGCTGCTTTTTATAGTCCATTGCCTTTGTATTCTGCCAGTATCCAGCTGTTAGATAGGAACTGCAGAGGGTACATCGCTGCTGAGACTTCTGTGCTCTATTTACTGACCTGCTGAACAGGTCTTGACCCCTTTCTGAAATTGCTGTTTGCCTCTTGTCTCCTGTGGTAGCAAGTTCGAGAAGTTCAAAACTTGCTGTGTAATATACTTCTTTCTATAGTCTGTTTTTAACTAGTCTCCTGGTTTCATCAAGAGATTTGTGGTTCTAGTACGGTAGGACCTGGTAGCGCATTCTGTGTTCACCTTACCCTCTGCCTTCCTGGGTTGGTGAATCTCAGTCAGGCTCTTCTCCACCATTAGTTGTCTTCTTTTTTGGAAAAGGTAACAAAAGCCTCTGCAGTATGTACAGTAGTTTTGCTCCACAATGTGTGTATTATACTAATTTATTGAAATGTGGATGCATCACTGTTAGAGGCTGAGGTTTTGTGAGTCTGGCAGAGCAGACTTTTAAATGAGGAGCATGTCTGGTTTGTTATTTCTTATTTGTGTATTTTGCTGCTAATTAATGACAATTTGAGCAAGCGTGCTGACTTAGAAATTTTGTTGAAGTAATAGAAATACATTAAAACATACCTGTGGTTTTCAAATGATAAAATTCTGAGATGAAAAGGGACTTTGCCAAACCTCTGAACAACTAGACTGAAACCTTGACTTCAGCACAAGTAAAACTGCAAAAGTTTACAAAAGTTTACCTGCACCGACAGAACTGTGAGGCAAAATTACACAACGCTTATTTGGTATGAGCTTTAGACATGTCTTGTTCAGGGACATGTCTTGTTCATGAACATAAAGTTCATGTTTAACCTAGGTAATTGCTACTGATGTTATCTGCTGTCAAGTATGGATGTCTAACGATGAACACAGCAGCTATTGGATTCTGATGATTTCCTGTCCCATGTCAGGTGCTGGAACATGATAAATTCAGACTTGTGTGACCTCACAAAAAAATCAGACTGCAGTGAGACTTCCTTTGCACTTTTCTGATAGTGACAAGTGCGGCTTCCTGTAAATGGGATGCAGCATTGGATAAACACAACATAATACAAATGAGTACAGGAGCCAGTGCTGAAACGTGCTGAGTACTGCACAGAAAGAGCATAGCAATGTGCGTTTCATGCTACGAAATTCAGTGAGAAAGATCTGGCAACTTTACATGATCAGTCCTACGTAGGATGGGAAGATGTGCAGCTGACAAGAGTGATAGATACGGTGGTGGTACATATTTTATGGAGGTAGCATATTCCAGTTCCACTTTATAATGGTATTCAAACTGATGTGATTATGCTGGCAGATACAGTTGTGGATATGATTTTTCTTTGCAGCACCAAACCTAGCTTGGATTATTTTTTTTTTTTAATGCCAGTCCTGCTGTGTTTGCTTGAAAAGCGTATGTTTCCCCTCCATCCTGCAATAGATACTGCCTTGCCCAGAAAGAAAGAACCAGCTGCAGACGCAGCTGGCTTGGTGCGACAGGCTAGCACGATGCACTAAATGTCAGAAAGGATAAGTAAGGTCCTCTGGTGCCTTAGGGCTTGAGATTGTTTTTGTGACTTTCTTTTGAGTTTTTGTCCTGTTTGCAAAAGCTCCAAGGAGTTACAACTGTAGATTTCTTTTTACAGTCAGTGAAAACATTAAGGTGATGTCTTTAGATACCTTTTTGCAGAATCTCCACAGAAAACGGACGTTCTGATATATGAGGCTCTGTTCAATAAGCAGCATAGGCAGAACCATTTAGTGTGTTTAAGCCTGTGGCTTCAGATACCTTCCTATTGCTTTGTTTCCCCATACTGTAGTGTTCAAATCTAGTTACTTTCCTCTTAAGTACTAAATTAGGATAACTTAGTATGTTCAATTTCAGTATAATTTACAGCAGTGCAACAGGAATGGTGCGTGCCTAGTTAGCCCCTACCTTTTTACGACTGGAAAACAAAACTTCTGGAAGGATATTAGGAAGCAAAGACCTATTTATTTCTTAACGCACATTTTTCTTTGTCTGGTTCTTCCTATGAATTTTTTGCTTCCTTGAGATTAAATAGCACATTGTGATCTGGTGTTACAGCGTACTGATTTTTGAACTGTAAAGCTTTGTGTGATTTAGGTACCCAGAAAATTAATTGCAGAGTTGCCCTAGCTGGATGGCTAGGTGGGAAGGTGCACGTACCGAGGACCTGGCTTTTCACTGGATCAGGTTTTTCCGACTTGCTCACTGGATTCTGCTTTGGATGGTGTTTCAGAACTACTGTGGTCTTGTTTTTTTCTCCATCCCCAAGCTTTTAAGAAGTGTTTTCCGAGGCACAGAGTTATGTGCAAAATTTTTTATTGCAGTTGCAGAAATGTCTAGGCAGTCTTTTGTACTGACATTCATTATATTTGATAATGACCAAATTGATAGAGCAGTGGTTTTTACAAGTAGAAGTAATTAAAATGTTTATGCTTATAAAATTTTATGCTTTACAGTCTACGTGCTTCCTACCTTGCTGACATGCAGGAAAACTCCCGGTGTCTCTGATGACTGTCATCTCTGCCACAGTTTCCGATCACCCAGTTCTAGTGGTTTATTCCTTGATTTGCCAGTTCCCTGTGAGACAAAGTGACATTGTAATTTTCCTTGAGGCTCTTAGTGAGAATAGCTGATATTTTACTGTGACTGTATCCCTGGACATGTTTCCCTAGGATTTAAATCTAGAACCGAATGCTCAGTATTGTAGTGTAGTTACTCTTCATTTATAGGAGGCTGATAATGGGGTTGGCTTTCTGTGGGTCTAACCTAATGGTTATTACCAATAGCTGAAAATCTGTACGCATATTGCCTCCTCTGATCAATTCCCATATTCTGTCCTGCTGACAGGCTATTTTCTAGGAAATGAAGAAGTCAGAGGGTTCACGTTTGTTTAGTCAGCCTTTGAGTTCAAACAGCATGCATCAGTGCAAGAAGTCTTAACTTGATTACCATTATAATGATAGATTTGTGCATTGTCAGTCCTAGAAAGTAACTTTCAAAGGCACCACATGTGGAGAATTTCCAGAAGAGTTTCAAACCAACCAACTACAACCATGTTTTTCTTTATGGTGCTAATGCTAGCACTGACCTTTGGCCTTTCCCTTCTGTTTTCTGTGTTGAGATTTCTTTTGGATGATTTTAAGCAACTCAGTATTTTAGTCTCTCCTAAGAGCTAAGCTGTATGCTTTTCCTCCCATTTGGGGAGTAGTGAGACTTTGTTTTGCTGTTATCACAAGAGGGTGAGGACAAAGGATGAATTACAGTAAGTATAAAATTTATGTGTCTCAAGCAGGAATGAATGCAATAAAGACAGCAAGATAAAAAATGGGAAAAAAAAAGAAAAAGCTGTTTTCAGTTTTAAGTGTATAGGAGCAGAGCTTTACTAATTCTGCACAGAGGGACTGAATAGAGCTTTTGGTGTCATGTCGTACACTTACTTGTCTTACATTAATTAATTAACCAAAGATGCCACATTCATTACAATGTTGAGAAATTCAATGGCAGTCACAAATATTGTGGAATTTGAGCTCAGATGTCTCCTGTATTAGGTCTGACATTTATAGCACAGCATGAAATAAGTGGAAGTTCTAAAGGGAGTGTAACAGAGCTCTTGGAAGTCACAGCCAAGAGAAGTGCACTTGCTGCGCAGGAAAATGGAGGATTCTGCTTCTTTGGGAGTTTTGTGTCTTGTCACAGAGGGAACTTGTCATGGCTCCCCTGCTCAGAGGCTTTGTGGGAGAAGGGAGGGATATGGTGCGTTTCAGTACATGTGCATGCTTGTCTGTATGTTAAGCATTTTTCTGTCTTATATTCATTCACAGCTGTGATTAGTGCTCATCCCATCCATTCACTCGATAACCCTCACCATCATTTCCACTCCGGCAGCCTCGCTTCTCCAACTCGCAGCTATCTCCATCACCAGGTCAACCCGTGGCCGATTGGCACATCCATGTCCCATTCAGACAGGGCCAATTCCACAGGTGAGATATAAATGCGCAGGTAGATTTTGATTGTACTGGAACAATGAGTGAAATGTGGAATCAACAGCTGAAACTTAACTTGGTCAGTCACCATTTTGGTCTTAGGCCATGGAATGTGAACTGTCCCAAGATACTTTTCTTCCTTTCCTTGAGTCTCTTTGTGCTGAATGAAAATAAAATTAACTTTTGAGGTTTTTAGATAACAGCAGACAGCAACTAGCGCTGTGTGTATTTGCTTCGGTAGGTGACCCATAGCATTTCCTGGTTTGTTGCCAATAAAAGACTGTGAGGAAGAATGGGAAAAAATACTTCCCTAAGAGGCAGAGGGATGAGTTTAAGTACAGACAATATTCTTGACAATTAGATTGAGTTTTCTGTAGACTGCTTCTTGTGTAGCTCAGATACTGATCCTTTCAATAGGTGATAATGCCCTTGGAAAAGGAGGCTTAATGTTTTATATACATACAACTTCAAATAGGAAGACTCCTTATTATAAAACCTTCAGCCCTGGAGTCTGTAACATCAGTTTACATCTAATTTGAGCTATTTAATGCGACAATAACTTTCCTAATTAGTTGTGTTTAAAAGCGAGACAGAACAAAAGTCCAGACTTTGTTACTGAGAGCTATTAGTTAATCCTCCTGAAGCACAAAGAAAATTGTGGTGTTTCCTATGCGGCGTTTTTCAGGCTTGACGCACAATTTCTTGCGATAGTTTTTGTAATGTCTCCAGTTTTCTTAAAAATTCTGAAGCAACGGTATTGCTAAATTGCAAGTGGATAACATCCTGAGATGAAGTGAATTCTGAGTTTCTGTAGCTTAAGGTCTAAATTTTAGTTAAGTTGCCAGAGCCAAGTGTTGTTTCCTGTTTCCTTCTGAAAACAATTCACAAGGGCGCTAACACACAGACGATATGCGATATGTTAGAGGCAGAGGTTTCTCTTGCTGTGTTTACGCTGCTGAAGTGTCAGCTCTTGCCATCCAGATCTTTTCCTGCACGTGGTCTGATCAGGATCACGATGCCCTGAATTCAAGGCACCATCTTGTTCTCTGAGATGTGGGCGGAGCTGCTGCAATCAGCCAAATGAAGCCTGGGATTTCATTTCAGTTTTCAGCAAGTAAATCTTCCTCAGAAAACAGAAAAAAAAGGGCTCTTCTGTATGCACTTTAGTGATATATGCAGAACATATACCTATATAAGAATTCCTGTGTTGTGAAATACTGAAGTGTAAAATGAGACTGAAGATTTGTGTTCTGTGCTGTTCGTCTGAGGGCCAGGCTGCTGTCTTCTTACACGTAGCTGTTCCCATACAAAGCTGTTGATTTGGTATTATACCTGTGGACTCATTCAGTTCTTCAGCTTATTTTGTTATTGAATAGCTGTTGCCGTTCACTCTACAACAGGACAGTTACATGGAACTGGTGTTATTTGCTACACAGCTGACTTGTGAATTCGCTTCTTAGCTTATAGCAGCAATCTTGGGAATGGTGCTTGTAAACACTACTGCTTTGTTCCCGTGTGACCACAGAGAAAATTTCTGTAAAAGGAAATAAACCACATCTTTTTGTCTGTTGTAGAATCTGTTCGAAACACACCTAGCACGGACACCATGCCAGCTTCCTCCTCTCAGACATGTGCTGACCATCAGGATCCCGAAAGCACCACGGGAGCTTATCTGGCTAATGCACAAGAGGAGGATTCAGCTCAGAACCTCCCCACGGCACATGTCCGTCCTTCTCACCCGCTGAAGAGTTTTGCAGTGCCAGCAGTCCCACCAGCTGGTTCCACATACGACCCTGCATTGCCAAGCACCCCATTACTGACTCAGCAAGGTGAGCAGGGGAGAACTTGCCAGAGACACTTGTCAGACAGAAAGAAAGATTTTAAGCAGAAAATGATAGGGAGAGTTGGGTGTCAAAGGAAACATGTCAGACGCTGGACTGAATTTTTTTGTTATAATTTTCAAGGCCCTTTTCAGTACATAGATTAACTAGACAAAAATTCAAATTCAGCATTTCATTATTTGAAGTGTTCATTTTCCTCTATTTTAATAGAATCTTTTATTCTCCTACTTCCAAGAGCTTTCTGAATAGGCAGAATACTAATTAACTGAGGCATAACTATATAACAATTTCTTTTAAGCTCCTAACCATCCCGTTCACTCGGTGAAGACTGCATCAATTGGGACCTTAGGAAGAACTCGACCTCCTATGCCAGTGGTAGTTCCCAGTGCCCCAGACGTGCAGGAGACCACCAGGATGCTCGAGGACTCGGAAAGCGTAGGTACTCTTACACTGCCAGCAGCTTCGTTAGGCAGTGCGTATCAAAATGGTGAATCTCTGTGTGTATGATCGTTGTAAACTTCAGTAATGACTGCACTGAGACTTTCAAAGGCAGAGGATAATGAGGCTTCTGACTTCCACCAAGTGCCATTGCCTGTTAACCCACATAAAAAAAAAATCTAGTGCCAAAACCTTCTACACAAGGCTGTGAATTCAGAGAATAAGCACATAAATGCAGGTATTAGTAGTACTTTCTAAATCTGAAAGTTACCTGTGAGCATACCTCTGTTTCTCATTATGCACCACTAAACAGACGCAGTGCTTCCATCTATTCCAGTCCACGAGGCCCACTGAGTCAAAAACTGATAAACCTCCAGCAACATTTTGGCTGTCCTGAAGCTATTAGCTGAACGTAAAGTAATGGTCTCACAACTACAAGAAGGCAGTAAAGCCAGATACCACCTGTAGCAGTAGTCTTCTCATTTTTTACAATACATAGCACCTAATGGAGTTCGAATTTATGACTTGGGCTTCAATACACAAGGTTCTGTATCGGAGCTGTAAAAGTTTCCCTGCACATCTTTTTTTTGGCTTATCTTGATATAAAGAGCATCTTTGTTCACAGAGCTGAAGGCCTCCAATGGTGCCACTTGCTCTTCTGCACAGCTTAACATGTTGTGTTCACACTCACTTCAAGATGTCATTTTTTTCTATCTGTTTTGCAAGCACACTGTACCTGGATCCTTTTAAAGTCCTTCAGCTGCAGCTTCCTGTGCTGTTCCATAGCCACGAAAGCATCCAGAGTGTCATTGTGAATGAAAAACTTGGTATTAAAGCCAAAACGTTTAATTAAAGCCATGATCCCAAATATTTAGATTTCACTCTTGTGAAAGTGTTCTGGCTTTCTGGGAAAAATGCAACTATTGAGCTTCTTTGTAAACAGACAGCTTTTAAGAGGTGAGGATCTTCCAGGTGTCAGGCAAGAGCTATTTCTTTTGAAATCACAGGCCAAGAAGTTATTATATTAGCTATTGTATTACTGTTACAGGAAATGCTCATTTTGAATCATTGTTTTTTTCACGTTTCCTTTTTCTCCCATGCCTTTGTCACACTGTTGTTGTCTCTAATTCATCCTCTTGGTTTTACTTCCATATGTGGTGAACTCTAGAGATTATATGCATGCTTGATCTAGTATACTTTCACTCCTCTTTCTGTTTGTCACTCCTATCTTACTTGTTTATTTAGGGTTGGTACCAAAATACTTATTAGTTATTCATCAATTAAATTTATAACTTAAATATATTCATGAATAAGTTTATTATTAAATTAGTACAATACAAAGTCACCATGCACACTTTAAATGCTAGCTAAGTTATGAGTTTTAGGAATTAGTTAGGATTAGAAGGTGATTTGAATTGATTTAGCCCTTATGAGAGGAGTAAGTCTGAATACTTCCAGCTCACTGATATTTATCATTGCCAGTAGCTGGCAGATAACGTGTTAGACGCAGGACAGAGAGGACATCTCTGGTACAAAACAGTCTAGATTTGCTTGGTAAACCAAAAGTGGCTGCAGTGCTCATTTCTGCTTAAACGAAAGAAGAGGTTTGTATCTAGGAGCACGGCAGTGAGATCACCCTGCCAGGTTTGAGCACTCCAGTTTAGGGGTACGCAGTCAGCTGAGCAGTAGCTTTAATACTAGGCTCTAGTTAGAAGGTCTAATAATGGGCCTCAATTATATAAAGCAGAAATGATCACACAGGAGTTCTGCGGCTCCTGATTTGGCACTAGCAGAGCTGGTACTGGAATACCACGAGCAGCCTGGCTTGGCTTCTATGAAAAAAATGTTGAGAGAGTGAAGAGGGTTTGGAAAAATGCTCCAGGAACATGAGTGGTTGAAAACTACGCAATACAGGGAAAGACTTGGCTTCAAAAAGGTTTTGAGATGAACCAGTTCATGGTATCTGTCTATGTACCTGTATAGATTACAGAATTACAATAGATGAAGCTAAGCAATTGAGGCTAAAAATGGAGTATGACCTTTTTAGCAAGCCTAAGTGTGTTTTAAAACAATTTTACCTGTATGATTTTTTTCGATGTTTTTTCCAATCAAGCTAGGATGCTTTTTCTAAATACCTACTTCGGTTCAAAGGCAGCTGTTACCTTGAGGCAGGAACTGACACAGATAAAACAGATAAGATGATCACAGGTTTATGGTCAGTTAAACCATAAATCACTATTGCAAAAAGATGTGCATTTAAAATAGAGTATTATTCAAAGTATTAGTTCTGTAACTCTCAGTAAATCTGCTTCTGCTTATTTGTGTGTCAGAGCCACAAGCTACACTACACTGACCACTTCTTATTCCTTACTCTGTCCCTCTCCAAAGACTGCATGTCACCTTGTCAGTAACTCTTTCCATCTCCCACAGAATTATGAACCAGATGAGCTGACCAAAGAGATGGCCCACCTGGAAGGACTTATGAAGGACCTTAATGCCATCACTACGGCATGACCACCTTCACCAGGACATGACTCCAAATCGTATCACAAGTCTTGGGACTCAGCCTTGGAATGCAAGGAATTGTACAGAGAATAAAAAATACAGAAAAAGAGGGACAGCACATTGAGAGCATTCACAGAAAGCAAATGAACCAACTGGTGCATTTGTGCTACAGCTGGTCGAAGAGAGATGACCTTTCTTGTCATCATCCTGCAATGAAGTCATTGCCAAGTTGAATTCCATTTACCTGCTGAGACCATGCAGGATGGGACGCATCAGGCTGAAATCTAGCATCCAGACAAAAGGAAAAAAAAAGTGGACTTCACATTTTTTTTCTGGTCAGGTTTTGTCTCAGTGGTGTGATTGCCCTGCCTTTTCAGTGTTGGACATTCGCATTTATGTACAATTTTGTGTTTTTTTTTATCTTTTTTTTTAATAAAAAGGAAAAAACTAATGTAATCAAAAAAAAAAAAAGGAGAAACTATTGTTTTCCACAGCCTAGACTGACATTTGACTGCTTGTTCTATTGTGTATGAAAATTCATTGCCAGTGTGGGTTGTTCTGTTTGTTTTTTATTCTGCGTATAATTACGTCCCCTTCTGGCAGTTAATCCATGGCCTTTTGGGATGCTGCACTGCTATTTGTAAGCTTTTTTTTATTATTATTTTTATATTATAATTATTAAAAGCCTGACTTTCTCCTCTCATCACTGTGAGATTACCAGTCTGTTTGAATTGAAATGTAATTTGAAAGGCTTGTTTGTCGCTTTTTGTGCAGTTTCAATATTTTGAGTGGGGAAAAGTAGATGGGGAAGGGGAGGGGATCCAGTGGGAGGTTTCATTATTGTTGTTTTCCTGTCTTTCTACATTGACTCGAAAGACTGAAGAAAATGAAAGCATCTTCTGTAACGTCCTTCCTTGTAACTTCAGCATACTGTGTCTCTGGTTACTGAATTGCAGTGAAAGTCATTTAGAAACATTAAAAAAAATACTCCTTTAAAGTAGGGTTCCTTATGTTTAGATGACACTACAGCTTATTTTGGCATCAGTGCTCTGTTTTGTTGTTGTTAGGTTAAAGACCGCATCATGACACTAAAGTGCAGATTAACGCTCATGAAGCACGGAGAACTTGGCACAGGCAGCAGCGCCCAGGTGCAGCACTTCGCTGCTGGTGCTGCAGAGGTTTGAGCAACCTGGCCCTCCTCAAGCAGAGAGCTGTGGACCTCTTCTAAGCATTTTACGCCATGCCTTTGAGAACACATCATGTCCACAAGATCTTTCAGCAGCACATCCAACCCCAGTGCAATTTCTCTGTCCCAGGCCATTTAAACAAGAATCCTTCTAAGGATTCTTGAGAGACATAAGCAAGGCAAAATGTATTTTTTTACACTTTTAAAACCATTTGAAAAGAAAAACAGTATTAGCAACTCAGGTGCTGTTCATATTATCTGTCTAGAAAGGAAGGAAAGTTAAAAGGGAACTCCTGTATGGGGGAAAGGAAAAGCTTTTTTATTTTCTCATTAGTATCGTTGCTTGGCTCTGCCATACTCTGTGAGGAGGAATGGCATAAAAGGAGACTATTTCAATGAGAAAAATAAACAAAACCCATCTGCCCAAGAACCTTGTGTGTATTTTCACTTTTAAGATACGATGAAAGAAAACCCCAAACTTACTGATAATTCATGTGGAGACTCCGTTCCTCCTGAGCAATGGGATTTCTAGCTTGGAAGCTTGGCATTAACGATGGAGGCAGTGCAGGTGGCAGGCGGTTCAGATGCAGGGCACTTCTAATGTAGTCCAGAGCTCCTCAGCTAGACAGCTGCACCTGCTGGAACAGAACAGGGGATACCAGGATCTGTTTTTAAGTTTAAAACAAACAAAAAAATTGCCTCCCACCCCCTCCTTATTGGCTATTTAATGGATATTTTGCTACAGCTAAAGCTCTGGGCCTATTTTCTTAACCCCCGTCACAAAAAGAGAGCCCGTGAATCATTCTGGAGAGCAGCAGGGGTTCGGGCTGTAGTTTTACTTCCTTTCTTTTCCTGGACTCTTTGTGTCGTCATTTCTAGCACATTTGCTGGATTTATTTATTATTTGAGGGAAGGGAGGGAATCAATTGGAGCACCGTGGGCCACCTGGAAAATTGATGTTTGGACTTTTAATCAATACAATTCAGGGCAAAATAAGCTACAGAATATGTATTTAAATAATAAAATACACACCTTGTCCTGAAAGGAAGGGTGTATGTTTTCCTTTGCCTATTTTTTACCTATACCCAAAGAAATAGCATCTTACATACACAGTATTCTTAGCTGGTGGGTCTTTGTGAATATTACTTACGTATAACACCATGAATGTTAATATTGTCATTGAATTTGGGGAGGGGAATATTTTTAATGATAAAACAACTGTTCAAAGTTGGTTTTTTAAGGTTAAACTAAAAAAACATTTATTCAATTCAGTGTACAATCTGTATTGCACTTTTTCACATTTTAATGCTACGTTTTCTTACATACCCTGTGATTTTAAATTTGGACATTGTGTATTCTTGTAGTGTCATAGTCGAGCTGTAAAGTGGCAGCTTCCCTCAGAGAGATTTGGGGAAAAAAAACCTGTATATTGTTTTATGATTCTCACGTAGAATAATTTTGAGGACTGCTGTAGACGTCTACCTTTCTGTAGAATTTTTTTGCTTTTCTGTAGTATTTGCTGTATACTCTATGGCTTTTTTTAATAACTTCATGTTTATTATTTTGTATTGGACATCCAATACACTTTTTTTAATCCAATCAAGTTCTGGTCTGCTTGGAGATTTTGTTCTCTTTTCAACTATTCCTCTACCTTGTTTTCTTAATCAAGGTGGTGACCAGGTTTGGGATTTTACTCGCACCTTTTTTGCTGTGGTTTGTCAGGTTGCTTCCTCCAGAGAAAGAAGAGGAACAGGAGAACACCATTAACACCATTATTCCCACCCCTACACAGGTGTGGAGCATGATGTAGTGCCTTCCTGGCTAACTCCTCCTTCCCCTCTGTTTCCAAGCTCAATTGCAAGATACCATCTTCTAGCAAGCAAGTCTCAGGAAAGTAGGATTTCGAGCCAGTAGAAGTATGTTTCAGAGAGGAACCTTAGTAAGCCAGTAAATCACAGAAAAACAATAATATAAATCCTTGAATATAGCACTCAAAGTGCTGTAAGTGATATCCTTGTTTTTACCTTCACACTTACTCCACTCTCCAATACTTAAGAGACTCGTTGATCATCAGTCTCTTCTCCACAAGCCAGCCAGTTCCCCTAATTACTGGTGTCTCACCTTCTTGAGCGTATTAGACCCTTCCTCATCCTGACCTCTGCAAATGAGTACAAGCTACTGCATGGCTTTGCACTCCCTTCCCCCAGCCCTATTTTGCTAGGCAGGTTCTAGAGTTCTCTCCAAACTTTTGCAACCGTGCTGAGGTCTCGGTTGGGAACTGGGCCCCCACAGTTATGAAGGAAGGCCGTGCCCCTGCAGCTGGGCAGGGGCCTCTCAGCCAGGCAAGAGTTGGTGGGAGGTGTAAAGGACCTGGGAACAAAGGTGTTAGTGATTAAGTTGGGAGTGCCACAATGCACAGCTGAGATGCAGACACAGAAAGTTGACACAGCAGAAAAATGTGACCTCTATTTACTAACCTCTGGCTTTGGAAGTGAAAGACCATTTCTTACTTGGCCAGCGCAGCTAATTTGCTCTGGTACTCGCATTGCAGGGCAAGCCAGATGAAAGGTGGCAGTTTTATGAGGGCCACGTAGTCTGTTGTAAGGCAGGTGGAAGTAACACATGCTGTGAGTTGTGCCCTTCTGCACGCTGGGCAGTGCACGGCAGGGACACTAGATGGCAGCGATGACTTGCTGGTAAGCAAAGCAAAACCACAAATACACCGTTTTTGCATCTACCTGGAAGAGACTGTTTCTCTTCAGCCTACATTAATTAAGGAGACTGAAATTAGTGATGCTCTTTTGTTAGCAGCAGCATAGTAATGAGCTCCTGCAGCAAACTAGGTTTCTTCATGCCTCACTGTGTTCTTCCTTGATAGCGTTTATGCTTCTAACATAGGCATAAAGGTTTGACTCACAGCAACTCAAACACCTTTGGTAAATTGGTGCAACACTTGCAGACTTCTCCAATTAAAAGCAGCCTCCTGTCTTAAGGCAGAAATTAAGACTGGCTTTAAACTAACAGCAAGTCAACGTTCATCTCAAATAAGATCATTCCTATGAAGGCATGACATGATTTTAACTAAATTGCCTTGCCCAAACCCATTAAACCAGCACAACTTTTCTGCAGGGGCAGCTCTCCCCTAAACAAACACGGGATTTGGTCAGGTTACGCCTGCCCTTACTGCACAGAGGATGGTGGCTCCTGGAGCCTGCCTTTTTAACAGGCAAGAAAAGCCTGAGTGTGATAGCTTGCCTGGGAGGTGAACCCAATACAATGAGGGGGAGCAAAGAAACTTGCTCTAGGGGACAGTGTCCTGAACCAGTCAGCTCAGCCCCCTGATCAGGGCTCCCTACACATGCAGCTGCCAGGCCCATTTCCCCTCTACAGGCAGGCCTGGCAGCAGTTGCACTTGAACAAGAACCTATCCCCTGTTCTCCAAGGGAGGGTGATTTAGTGTTTTTTGTTTGTTTTTGTTTTTTCAGTTATTCCCCATTTTCAGCTCCTGTTGCCCCACCTTCTTCCCTCAGTTCCCATCTCTCCCAGATCCTTCCGTCTTCTAGTACATGCTGCCATTCCTCCAGACCTTCCTCTCTGTAGGGACAGCAGCCAAGAGAGACAACTCTCAGAAGGCTGCAATTTAGAGCAAATGCTAAGAAATCACCAAGGAAAATTAGGAGGAAATTCTCTATTCCCCAGCCTGGCTGTCTCAGGACACCCCACCCTTTGTCAGCTGCCAAACAGGAGGGGAGTGCTGCTCTGGTATCTGCAAACCCTGCTCACGTGAACCAGGCTCAGCACAGCCATGGTTAAAACAGCCTGCAGCAACCCCACTGCTGCAAAGGCTGGGAGAATTAAATGAGACGTGCTAGAGATGTAGCAATAAATTCATCATGTTAACTTAATCCAAACCAGGACTACTCACTCCTAGCAGGCTCCAGACAAGGGGAAAGCACCCACTGGACCATGCCTGGTGGTTTTGCTGCATCCCTTTCAGTTTAGGCTGTCAGCACATCCAGCTCCTGTACTTCCATCACTCTGTCAGGGTGGGGTGAGGTCCTCTGTCCTGGGCTTCAGGCCTGAGGGGGAAAGGAGCGACCCCAGTCGCTGTCCCTGGCCAGCAGAGCCCTTGCAGGCAGAGCTGGGAGCGGGTTGCAAAGTGCTGACCCGCCTGTCTCACAGGGAGGGCAAGAGGAAGGCGCTTCCCCAGGGAAACTGGGGGCAGCCACGTGCCTGAAAGCCCCTTCCCACCCTGTATCCTCCCCGAGGCCGACCTCCCAGCCTCCTTGCACACAAGGAACACACCAGGCCACATTTCTCCTCCGTGGGCACCATCACCATGGGAACTGCATCCACTTAACTCAGCCAAGCTCTGTGCTGACGGCGGCTTCCCTCCAGCGCAGGGGTTCCCCTGCAGCTGCTGCGAGGCAGAGCCGGTCACGCACTGCTCTGAGCCACCTCCTGTCTGCCCACAGTGAGGCTTTGGGGACTTGTGCCCCAAAAATAAAGAAATCTGTGGCTGCCAGGGAAACCTGTACCTCTTCCTGGTCCTGTCTGTCCATCAGCAGCCCTGAGCGTCGAGGGCTGCCACTGTGTTATCAGTGATGTGGGAGTGTCGCTGCTGGCCCCCAGCAGGGCCACCTCCGAAACGCTCTCAGCCCCAGGCAGCAGGACTGCTCTAGCAGTCACGGTTTGCCCTCCTCATCCCAGGTTTCTCCCATCTCTGCCTGCCCCTGCTGCAGTATTGCTCCAGCCTTGTGGCCCTCACAAGATCCCCATACCCCAGGGACCCAGCCCCACAAGGAGGTGCTGCACAGGGGCTCCTGGGGCTGAGTTCCCTGATCCTACAGCATTTGCTTTCCCCCCTTGCCCCCAGATAAACATGGTGCTTCTTCCCAGCTCAGCCTGCTCCCAACCACTTAATACCAAGCCTACAACCTTTCCACAAGCTCCTGGTGCTGCCCCTTCATGAGCTCCAGCAGCCTTGCTCCTACCAGAGCTGAGCTGGGCCACCCACACCCCCAAACGTGGGCTGCAACTAGGGAGCCACACGCAAAATCCCCACTGCTGCTCTTACCTAGCCAGGCCTAGAGGAGCCCTCTGCTCCCTGCAAGGAGAGGAGCTGGCTGGAGCCTGCCCCTTGCCCCCAGGTGTTTCCTATCTCCCTCCCCCGGCCCTTTCCCAGGTGCTGAGCATTGATCCAGGTGCCTAACTCAGCGCTGGGGGCTGGTTCTGTTTTGCAAGCCAGCCCGGCTCACTTGCAGGTGGGCCTGGAGAGCTGGGGCTTGGCATCACGGGATGAAGGTTGGGGTGGGGGCAGCCATTTCCAGCCTGCGGTGATTTAGGAGCTGCGTGAGATGTGCTCCGAGGCACTGACACTGAGGAAAACTCAGCGAGCAACAACAGCATCACGACAAACGTGATGGATGCTGCGCCCCCGGTGCTTCTGACTCACGGGCTCCCAGGGGATATCCCTGACTCCCCAGGACAGGCAGCTGCTTGTTTTCATACTGCCTGAACCCAAATCCTCTGATCTTGGAGACGGTTTTGCTTGGGGATGAAAACAATGTGTGTCGTGTGTCATTGCACAAGTGCTTCCACGTGCCCCTGCTGGTCCCTGGGGCATCTGCAGCTCCTGTAGGTGCTCTCTGGGGTCTTCTAGGTAGAGCTGATTAAAAGCTGCATCCTCCCAGAGCTAGGTGTGCATCTTGTCCATTGCCACAGCTTCTCTGGGAGCACAAGCCTTATAATGACATGAAATATCAAGTTATCCTGGCACTCGATTTTTGCCACAAAACATGAGCTGCAAGAGAGGGCTGAGGCAGCAGGGAAAAGGCCAATAATCCATCAGGGGCAGTGCTCCTGCCTGGCAGGAACTACAGACATGGAGCAGGCCAGCAGCGTGTGCCCCCAGGCACCACGTCCCCCCTCCCCAGGCCGGGGTGCTGTGCCCCTCACAGTGCACGGGAAGGTGCAGAAAAGCTCACAAAGGAGCAGTGCTGAAGCCCTGTCCTCTATCCTTCCTGCCCCCCCCCCAAGAACAAGAAGTCACTCCCAGGTCCCTCCTACCTCCACTGGGTTTGCTGCAGCAGTGCCAGGCCACTGACAGAGCACCAGAGATAGCAAAGAGCGGCTCCGATCCCCAGTGAGCCCCCCCAGGGGCCGTGCCGGCCCCCGCAGTGCGGGGAGAGGCTTGTCAGCACCGAGCCTCTGCGGAAAGGAGCTGGCAGTGATGGGTACGCATGGGGACAGAGCTGACAGCAGCCTTTGGCTGCAGCAGGAGGGCAGTGTGGTGGACGGGGCACCGGAGAGGCAGTGCTGGGCCTGGGGAGGGCAAGTGGCCGTGCCCTCCTGCCAGCCACCCATGGCACCTCCGATGGAGCTGGAGGGGCAGAGCAAGCGTGCTCGTCCTGCAAGCTGTGCGTGGGCAAGCCCCAGCCGCACCCATCACAGCTGAGGAAGGCAGGTGCATAAAAAAGATAAAATAAAGGGAGGTGGGGGGAATAACCCAGAAGAGCTGTCTAATTTGCAGCACAGCCAGGGAGAGCAGCTTCCCAGGGAGGGGAAGGTTGAGGCACGCAGGGCTGGAGATGCTGTTAACGCCTTCCTGCCTGGCACTGCCTGCAGTCTCAGGCAGCTCCTGTTCCCCTCCCAGGAGCCAGGCAGGGTTCCCAAGTCTGGTCCCCTCTGTTGGGGGGATTTTGGAGGAGGCGGCTGGCCCTGAGCATGCTGCAGTAGCCACAGCTCATGCTGGGCAAGAGATTGCCCAGTTTGCTGGGCTCCCACTATAAGCTATCAAGCTGCTGTTTCTCCTCCATGAACATGAAAGAGCATCTACCTCTTCCCAATGACTTCAGTCAGTGTCTTTTCTAATCAGGTGCCTGCTAAGAGGTGGACTTGAGCAGAGCAGTCATTGCTAGTGATTAGGGTCAGCTGGTAGCTGGAGGCTGAAAGGCAGCTGGTTTGCAATCACTCCTTAAAAAGAGTAAAAAAAAAAAATCAATCTACCTTCCTGCAAATTTTAAGTGGCATAATAAAGTTAGGATTTTTTTTTTCCTTTAATTTGTCAGGGGTAGACAGTACCATACGCAGCTCCCCGGAAATCACAGCCTGAAGTGAAAGTTTTGGTTCAGTGTGCTGGAATTAGTGAGCAAATGGGTCAGTGGCAAAAGGCAATGTGCATGTGTGAAAAATTCACCCCCTTTTCACCAGCAGGGAAAAAGCCAGCAGGCAGCCAGGGGATTTGTCTGAAGACACCTTGCCAAGGCCGACAGCAGTCCCTTGGGCTCTCTGGGAGCAGAGCACAAGCTCTGGCAGGGAGACCTCCCCTTCCCATCAGGTGCTGACAGCCAAGGCGATGCACTGGCAGGGGGGGTAGCATTGCTCACCATGTGCCTACAAGGCTTGGCTTATTTTCTGCAGGTTTCTGAGAGTGGGTTTGAGCCCAGACACCAAACAGGCTGCGGTCACACCTTGGTGGAGGGGCCTAAGGCACACACAGCACCCGGCATGGCTCCGGGTGGGGCAGGGGGGCAAACAGGGGACACAGTGCTACGGGGCGCACTGCGAGGGCTCTCCCAGCTGCCTCGTGCAGAGGGGCTGTGAGGATGAAGCTCTCCGGGGCTTGGAGAGGTGGCTGCCACCCAGCAGTGCTGGGCGGGAGGAATTACCTGCAAGGGGAAAGGTGCTGCCTGCCTCCTCGGGTGCTGCCTCTGGCTCAGCAGCTGTGAAGCTCTCACACTGCCCTCGCCTACGGGAAGCAGAAAATCCTGGTCAGCTTTTCACCGGGGCTTGTGAGGAGCCAGCCCTGGCCCCTGGCCCTTCCCTCCCTGGGCTTCCCCAGCCACTTTGCTCCCTCCCTGTACCCCCCTGAGGCGGTGTTCCTGCTCTGTACCCCTGTCGCAGCGAGGTACATGGCAGAGGTGGGCTGGCCTGGAAAGATTTCTGCCCATCGCATCACCTGAGAGTATGAACCTCTTGCCTGGATGCTTTTCGCTCCTGCTTCTGTCTGAAGGTGGCAGGGCAGCAGAGGGCAAGGGGGCCTAGAGCAAAGCTAATTTGGCTTTTATCTGCTGTGGATTGCACATGGGTGGGAGCGTTGCCTTGTGGCTGGTTTCCCTTCCACATCCCACAGAGCAGCAGGGACGCAGAGCCTGGCCCACGCAGTGTGCAGGTCAGTGGTCCCGTGGGCAGGCAGGTACGTGCTTGGCCCCAGAGGCTATGTGGAGTGACCAAGTGAATGCTGACATCAGGGTGTGGTTTTCTTTACTTTAAATAAAATATACGCTATGATGTACTCATTTATTTAAAGCAGTGGTTCCGACCTTGGTGTCTCCCCCAGCAAGGTGCAAATCCCTTCTCCTTCCCCAGGGCATGCACTAGAGCATCCTGTAGGCACCTGTGGCCTCCTGCGCTTGCCAGCACCGTGCTGCGAGCTCCTGGGGTTTGCAGCGGGGAGAAAAAAAGGACTCAGCTGTTTGCCTGCACAAACCCAGCCCTTGCCCCTTCTCAGTGCAGCTATGGCCTCATTTTCCTCCCTCCCCTTTTGGGCTAATCTCCCCCTACCCCAAGATCTCTCCTTGGGAGGTGAGTGGGGCAGGCAGCCAGGCTGGAACCATTTTCTGGGACAAGGGAGAAATCACAAAAGCTGAGATCCTGCCTTCTCCTGCTCCGAGTCCCCACCCCAGCAGACTGCGTCTTCACAGGGCACTGCAGAGAGGTAGCGGAGAAAACACCCTGTTTGATGGGAGGGTGACTTGGCTCTGGTACCTGAACGGTTTCTTCCTGACTGCCGGTGCGTACCACGAAGTCCCAGTTCAGTCTCAAGTCCTTTCAGTAAGATAAGGAGGCAGCAGTGCATATGCTAAACCAGTCAAGCCCTTCCAAGCCCTTCCTTCCTTCATGAAAATCCTGGAAGTTTCCAAATCTTCTGTGAAGTATAATTAATTTTCTTTTATGTTTTGATAGGGCAGGACTGACTCCCAGCCCACTTCCTCTGTAATGGTAACGGCATGCAAAATAAGACAGCCTGGAACAGGCATTTATTTTGAAAGGTAAACCAAATATTTTACTGCCTGCACTTCTCTCTGTGAAACCCAGGAGAACTGACCTTCCAGGGCAGAGCCATCTGGTTTCAAGGGAATGGCATTTTCTGATGAAAAGGTTTGGTTTGCTCTTTCCTCACCAGCTCTGCTCATTTACAGCCAGACAAGGTCAGAGGATTGATGGAGGGAGACCATCAGGGTCCCCTATTTTCCTGTACCATCAGAAGCACAAGGAGAGAGCAAAAAGGAGCATCCTGCATGGCTTGTGCTGCACTGTTGTGTGTGGTGGAAGTGTGTGCAAGTCCCTGAGCATCCTTCTCTGCAAAATACTGATTTCATTCACAGCCTTTGGGCTCCTGTTCATTTATTTACTTATTTATGCCATCTCTGGCATTGGGAGTCCTGATTAAAGAACATCCAGGACCTTGTTCTCATCCCGCCAGGGAGGACACACTGCTCACATGCTAGCAATTAAAGCCTTCCAGAGGCGGGGTGAGCTGTAAGGTTAGAGGGCTAAATGCAGCCATGGGATGAGAAGGAACCAAGGCAATGAGATGTCAGAGAAAGAAAACAGAACGTGAGCCGATCAGCAAGGCAGCGGGGAGGCTCCTGGTGCAGGGAGGAGGATGTCCAGCTGCACCTCGCTGCCACGGGCTGCAGGACACACGCCAGCAGCTGGGCTGCTTTGCTCCGTGTTTGCCGGGCTCTGAGGAAGGGGCACGAGGCCGTACAGCTCCGGTGTGAATTACTGACCCCAGCAATCCATTTTGTGCCCATTTCCTAGACTGGGTTTGGACAAAGACTCAAAAAGGATCTCAGAGGAGTGAAATGAAAGATAAGGCTGTGAAGTGAAAGATAAGGCTTGAGGCTACTTTTACCTTCCAAAAATACATCAGGTCCTGACTCTGGCATCATCACCCAGCTTAATTTAAGACTTGGAAATGGTGACTTCTTGTCCAGATTTTCATCCGCTTTCTGTGATAGTCCCGATTCCAAGTTGTTAACTTCTGCATCCTGCAGTAAGGCTCCCTGAGCTCTTCTCTGAGGCTCACAAAGTCAGCCAGAGATTCCAGATCTGTCAGTACTGTGAAGGAATCTCATACACTTTTAGCAAAACAACTGGCAGGTTTCTCCTTTGCACTGCTAAAAATTGAAGTGTAGGCAAAAGTGTAGAAATTTTACTGTCAGTGGCTTACCATACACTGCCTACAGGCGTGAGTGAGGTGGAGATGTGGCAGCAGGTAAACATGCCACCAAAGTTGTGAAAACAGGAGGAAAATACAGATAGGAAGCGAGATAAAACCTTTCATCGTCCCTCTCCAGTAGGGCAGAGAGGGCAGAAATGCCACACGAGTTGTTTTTTTCTTGAAACCTCCTCCCACAGTGCCTAAATTTCAACACTCAAAGCAGACAGCAAGTCAGAGGGCTGGGTTTTTACTTTTTTATTTACTAAGGTTTTTTATTGTGTGTTTTATATTGCAAACCCCACCCCTAGAACTCTTCCCTCCCTTCTCCCCAAAATAAAACAAAAAATAACAATAATAATTAATATAGTTCCACCTACTGAGACAAGCCTAGTGTTGACTGGGGTCCAGTCGGAGTAACTTAATATTGGCTACTGCACCGCTAAGAACTGGAAAATCAAACAGCACCCCCATGAAAATCAAAGCAAAGGAACCCAACCGAACGCAGCACGTTCACCGGCCTGGTGGAAGGAACGCACGTCTACCAGAGACAGCCCTCAGGGTGTTTCTGTGCACCTCCATTTGTCTGAGTGTCCACAGGGGTTGTTGAGATTCAAGTACCAATGCAGCAGTCACAGGACAGTCATCCACGAGGGCTTGGCATTGCTGGGCTGAAGACCTTTCCCACCCGCTTGTATCGAATTCCCCAGACCCAAACAGCTTAACTCCCAACCTCTTGAGATGTTCGCTCTAGGGGGCCCTCTAGCATACGGGGAAAAAAGATTGTTAAAACAAATATAATACTTGAAAGGATATCATGAGTCTTCCTCTAGGAACTCGTACCTTTGAACTTATGAGAGGGTCTGTGACTCTGCTTCAATTCCGTCAACTGGTTCTGTTTCAAGATGAACCTGTACATGTTTTGGAAAAGCAGGATCTATGCGTTACAATTATCACCTGCCAATCAGTCCTACAGGAGGGTCAAAACTGACATGTATTTTAAAACTAGGAGATACATATATATATAAATGTGTGTGTGTGTGTGTGTGTGTGTGCGTGCTTACACATGTGCATAAATAGACTACATATGTGTATAACTGTATACTATATATATATAAAAGCATGTGTGTATATATAGATATATATATAAAAATCTATACACACACACACACACACACACCCCTCCCTCCACACACACTCACACATACATAGTTGTATGTAGCTAGTACAAAAAAACATTCCTAGAGCTCCCCTGACCCTTTAAGGAAGACCGAAGCTGATTACATCTGAATTCTGAGCCACCAAAGCACATTGAAGCAAGAGTGCCCAGTAATGCTTGCAGCAACATTCAAGATACAGGCACATGTCAAGAGTTTTGCAAACAATTCGGTATAAAAATGAACTGTCAGCCAGTGGTTTGGGGGGAAGGAGGTAAGAGAGGGGGTTGTATGGACCTGTATCGTTACTGTGATAATATTAAGTTTTTTGGCACTGCTGCATGAAGTTCTGCTTTCCCTCTGTGGGCTGGAGGGACCCCAAGATAGCTAGAAACAGAGGGAAGCCAGACAAGTGTTTCTAACAAGTGTTAGAAAAGTTGAGCACCTGACTCTTTACAGTGAGGTGGCTGGAGACACCTCTTGGCCTACAGAAAAACCAAAGAGAAAGAAAGAATCAAAAGAAAAGGAGACATTTGCTCTAGAGGTAAAGGCTGTAGCTTCTCAGTGCTGTGTGCACCAAAAGGCCCCATTCTGTCTTCATGCCACTGTGCCTTAAATCAGGGGAGCCCAAACTTTCCAGCTCAAGGTGCCTGCCAGGCCCCAGATGTGTCCAGTGATGCTGCAACTGCAGGGCGAGACCAAAGCCAATCAATCAGGTGCAGGCTGTTATTGCTGGTGAAATCAAGCAAACGATTTCGATTCCCCCATCAGAGGAGAAGCATGGACCACGGCTGGCCAAATTTCTGGTTTAATCTGTTTTAATGGTATGAACATAGTTGCAAATCTGGAGGATTCTTGGCTGGGCACCAGTGTTGCCCTCAGTGCCTCCGAGCTCAGACTCCCCTGGGCTAAGGAGGAGGAGGGCTGGGGTGACTGCACCCCCCCTTGCAATCTTACCCTACTCAGTTCTCTTCAAAGCAGTCAGCCCATGGACACTGAGACACCGAGACTGAGAGGGAAGATTAACGTGCTGCCTTTCTTCATCCCTCCCTTCCTCTGCATGCCCCAGCCTGGACGGCAGCATGCATGCTTTGCACACTGCGGGGACGCTGAGGCTGCCATCCTGCGCAAGGTGCTCTAGGTGATCCTACTCGGCAGGGGGGTTGGACTAGGTGATCTTCAGAGGTTCCTTCCAACCTCAGCCATTCTGTGATTCTGTGATTCTTCTGCTGCAGCCAGAGGGGCTGGCAGCAACGGGACTTCTCCCTCAGAGCATTGCTGGAACGAGACAAGCAGCTGCAGTCAGGCCCGTCCGTCTCCTGGTCACCCTCCTCTTCTTCAGATGGAGTCCAGAAAAACAACTCAGCCCTTCTGAAATCCCCAGAGGGGACTGCGTTAGTGAAACTTGCCCTCTTCTTGCTTCCTCTGTGCCCTGCTGATCACAGGAGAAAACCTGGGAGGCAGTGAAACTTCCCAATGTATGCGGCGAGCTATCTCAGTCCCTCCATGTCTCGGTGCCACGAGCCAGGTTCAAGTGCACCAGGCTGGTGCAAAGCGGTGCTAAGCTGAGGCCAAGCAGAGCTGTTCCAAAAACACCAGCTACGGGCCTGACCTGATGCTCCCTTCTATGGCCCACGTCAACCTCAGATCTTTGCCTCAACAGGAAAACCTCTTTTGGTGGCTTCTATGGCTGATCATTCACATGTTCCAGCTCAGGCACACGCCTCATCTGTGTGTTACCTCGTTGGATTAAATTTGCTCATATCCTTTTGTTCCATGTATTAAAATATTCTATAAAATCAAGTGACCAAAAATCTATAGCTCTAAGAATACCTGGTTATCTTCTTTTTTTTGTTGTTTTTCGTGTGTTTTTTTTTTGTTTGTTTCTAATCACAGTTAAACCTAAACGAAAGAAATGGAGGAAAGAGGGAAAATAAAAAAAAAAAAGAAAGAAAAAACCAATTCATGAAAGTCTAATCGGGAACTGAATTGCACGGCTGACATAACCAGCTCTCAGAAGGAGTCCTCACAAATTGGAGGGCAGTTTGGATCTGACAGGCTCCAGATCCCCCGTGAGCACTATGGATTCTTTCCGCCCACCAGCAGTCAGGGAAGCAGTGCCCGCAGTGCTGGCACCAAACACCAGCGGATGTGGTAAAGAACCTGAGGACATCTGACGTGGTAAAGTCACGCGCCCAGGAATTGAGCTACAAGGCTTCCCGAGAAGTCCAGTCCCTCCACCAGGAAAAGGAGAGAAGCTGGAAACAGATTCTCTAGAGGAATGAGAACTTTGGCTCAGTGTCTGAGCCAGCTCTTGGGGCAAAGATGGCTGGGAAGCAGAAATCAACTTGATGTCCTGGTTCAGGCGTCCGGGCGGCACAGGCGGCGTGCTTTTGGACGGCAGGATCTGCGGAGGTGGGCTGGCGGTCTGAGGCAGGAGCAGAGAGCCGTGAGAGCCTGAGGCCCCAGAAGGGCCACACTGGAAAGTTCTTGTTGCCACTGGGCTCTGAGTAGGAGGACTAAGGCCAGAAGGGGTATAACAGGGAGAGGCGACGCCGGACTGTTGGAGAGGAGACATGGAGGCAAAAGGCGATCGTTCCTGGTGGAGCTGGGCTATCGTTCCAGTTACAGATCCTAATGCACTTGGATGTGTTTGGCACAGGCCTGAGGACGGCCCACCAGAGGCCTGTGCCAGCTGGCTTAGGCTGGCGGATGGCGAGTTGGAAGAAGGAGGGGGCTGGAAGTGATTAATTCCCCCCAAAGTCCCACTGCCTGAGAGCTGCTGTAACTGTCCTCCCTGCAGTGGTCTCGTGGTGGGCTGGAACTGGTTGAGAAGGCCAGGGGGTGAATTTGATGCGAGCTGGGTGAGTGATGCTGACGGAGAGCTAGTTGTGGCTTGCTGGAAGTGCCCAAATCCACTGCTGGAAAGGGGTGGCTGCTGCTGCTGCTGCTGCTGCTGCTGTTGTTGCTGCTGCTGCTGGGTGGGCTGAGCTGTCCCTAAAGGTGATCCAGATGGTGCTCGTTGGAGCTGGCTCAGTCCCACAGAGGACGCGCCACTCAAACCTGTCTGGCTCGAGCCACCGGGAGGGGATCCCACCTGGAACTGGCCTAAGCCGGCGGCAGCCGAGTATCCTGCGAGCTGCTGGATGTGGTAGGAAGAGGATGACGGGGTTTCTGCTCCCGGTGTGTGCAGCTGGGACGGAGTGCTGGAGGGGGAGCCGACGGCAGAAGGCCCAGCCGATGGGATTAGAGACTGAAGCCTTTTCAGCTGCCTTGGGGTCTGGCTGGACTGCTGCCCCAGGGAACCCAGGACGGACACGGGGGGACGGAAGATGGCTGTGGGGAGGCGCGGGTGGTGGGTCAGAGCTATCGCAACAGAAGTGGTGGCTGCTGCAGCCTGCAGGGGTGCCTGGATCAGCGGAGTCCAGATGACGGGCGTGGGTGTGGATGCAGCAGCGGCAGCGGCGGCGGCAGCAGCCTGGACGTTGTGAGCACAGTGTGCCATCTCTCTGTCGTGCTGCACAATCTGCTGGATGATCTCATTCTCTTGGTAGTTGAAAACACCTGAATTGAGGTCATGCTGGACTTTATGCAGCAGAATGGAATTTTTCTTACCTGTAGGGAAAGTGAAGAGAGAAAGGGTCATTCTGATATGGCAAAGCAGGGGAGGCTTCCTCAAAGATTCCTGCCAGACCTTCCTCGAGTTGTTGGCACTGTCTCCCCTCCTCTGTCATTATGGGCTCTGCATACAGTCTTTGTGCTCCAGCAACAAGATGATAAACATCGCCTCTTCAGCTTTTGTGGTATGATCAACATACATCAAGGTCCCATAGAACTGCCTGGCAGAACACATAGTCTTAAGACAGTAGGGCCAATTTTGAGAAGTGTGACAGAGTGGTAGCAAAGCTTATGAATCTGGAAGAGTCTCATTTTGCAGCTCATAATCTAAATTTCTGGAAGATTCTCACTTTGCAACTCATAATCTAAGTTTCCATTTAGAAAAAGAGCAGAAAACCAAAGACCATAACTTTTGTGTTTGCAAAGGAAAACCTCAGAAACACAAGTTCAGTGCAGTCTCCTGAGTCGTCAGTTACTCTCCAGACATGTCTTTTCATCGTGTGTCTCATGCATCTTGCTCATTCTGAAGTCAAACATTTGTTTCTAGTTGAAATGGAATTTCTCTATGAAAAATGGGCAGAAGGACTTTACGTGCTGGAAAAGTCCAGGTGGCCCACGTAAGAGCCCTCAGACACGCTGCAGCTGCCATTATTTCGCTGTGCCCTTCTAGCCCAAACTTTAAGGAAACTGCAGGCTAGCAAACCTCCTGTTCCAGCTGGACTTTCTAGCCTGCAGCAAAATATTAGCTCAGCGCTTTGCCTTTTCAATGGGCTGGAAAATGTGGCATAATGAGTTTGTCTGGCCTGAGTGTGCACCTGGCACTGAAGGGATGCTCTCTCCTGGACTGAAGCAAGGGGATGAGATGCTGCCAGTGATGCCCTTTCACCAGAGCACAAATGCTTTCTCAAAGGACAGGATTTTTGACGTGGATAGGCACTCTGTGTAACGGCTTTTGCATCTGGGTTCTCGTAACAGTCTGTGCATGGGTAACTGTGCCAGCATTGATTTGTAAGGCGTTGGTATATGCTGGCTTGAATGGTTTTCTTACAAAACTGGTGTGGATTAGATCCTCTCTTCTTGCCTTTTCAAGGGTCCTCTATCCTGACAGCATATGCCAGTTTGAATTGATGACAGCACCTGCCTATAGGCTTCCTTTTCGCTTTTATTTATTGCAATCATTCGGATATGAAGGGTTCAACCTAGCAAGCTGTGTGCACCCTGGTTGCGTGCCTGCACACAGCTCATTTTGTGGCTGAAGCTCAGGGGTGCAGAAGGGTCACCTCTAGACGAGGTGCCGGCTGGTTTGGATCAGACCAAAAGCTGAATTAACCTTCCTCCCTGAACCAAACGCTTCCTCAGGCACACTAGCAAACCCACTAGCAAACCCCTGCTCTAATTCAAATGTCATTTCTACTGGTTCTGATCGCTTCAAGTTCCTGTACAGGACCAGGGCAAGCACACAGCATCTTGCCAGATACTGGGGAACTGGAGGGGCCTCTTTTCAGTACTTTAATTCCCAATCATGTCATGTTTTAAGAATTAAAAGCTGGCAGCGCTGCTCCTGTCAATTAACAAGTTTGCTGCTAACAAAGGCTTGTCCATTAAGTTTGTCTCTACTCTGTCACGAAATCACTGCTTTCCCTCTGAAATGAGGGAATTTTGAAGATAACTAGCTGAGTTCTAAAGCTACCATGAGAAAGAGGGGAAGCAATTGTTGCAGAAATGAGGAGGAAATTATAAAGCATAAGAGAGATTCTAGTCACTACCACATAAAATGTTAGGAAGACGTACAATGTTTTAGTTCTAGTGTCTAGCTGCAAAGCTGGAGAAGGTGCAGAAAATATCCACAAATCAGGCTTGAAAAACATCTGTGGGTGCGTACTATGTATTCAGCTTCTCTCGGACAAGAGGTGACTTGATACTGATTTATAGGGGACTTCACAGACGAAGGAAGCTGATAAGAAACATTCCCTTTGGTTCCAGAATGCCCAACGAGATACTGTGATTTTAGACAAGCTCAGAAAAAAAAAAAAAAAAAAGGATAAGGAGCAATCTAACAGTAATTGTAGTTTTTCCTTCACTGTACTTTTCAAAATCAAGCGTTTCTCTCCTTATAAAGGAGGAGGTGTGTGCTCTAACAACTGAGTGCTATGCAATAGTGCTATGCAATTGTTCAAAGCAGGTAAAGCTTGAAATCTACAGCCCCTGGTCAACCCCTCCAGTGGGCTGAACTGCACCATAAAACCAAACCAAAATGCTGACAGGGTTTTAAGGACGTGTCTGTTGTGGGTAGTACTATGGGATGCTTAATGGTTTTGTGGTTAACCTGCTGATGATTACTCCCTCCAAAAAAAAAAAGAAAGGCAGATGGACAGGAATGGATCTTAGAGAGAGACCAGCTCTGGAAGGACACAGACATGAAAGCAGCCAGTGTTCAGAGCTGCTAATGCCATTACAGGGGCTGGAGAGCTCGTCTGCACTGAAATGCTTGTGTACAATACCTATACTACGCCCATTTCACTGTATAACAAGCTGACATGGACAGCACCAGATATCCCCTAAACAGAGCCTGCCTCTACCTGCCGTTCATGTAGCCGGACACGCCAGAGGAGCACGAATGTCACCTTTAAAATTCAGAGCATTTTGGCAGTGAAGGAGCAGAGGGTCACACTGTACACACACAGTACTTTCCAGGCAGCATCTTCTAGAAGCACACACCTGCTCACAAACAAATTAGATCACAAAGAGCTGCTTAAACAGAAACAGAAATGCTAACTGCTTCAAGCCTGGAGAAAAAGAGCAACCAATCTAAATAAATTGACAGGTAAGAGAAAATCTGGCCAACGCACTTGAGATAAAAAGCAATTCAGTCTGCAGGTTTGTAATCATTTTCTTTCTGGAGTTGAAGGTACAAATCCCAGCATGGGGAGTCTTGCACAACTGCAAGGTCAGGATGTGGATGGGAGACGGCATGCTGAGTTCAAGCCAGACAGGCAAAAAACTGCCCTACTGCATTTGCTTTCTTGATAACAGATTGTAGCAGAACCGGGCTGAGGAGGGACAGCTTGGGTAGAAGGAGGAGAAACAGCAGATGTTGCTAGTGCAGCTTTCTGATACCAGCAACTGCTCTGCGCTTCCATCACCGCACCTCATCTCGCTCTTTTAATTCCATGTCACCTGTCTTTGGCTTCTGATTTGCTTGTCTGTGCTTGAATAGCCTGCCATTTCCAGTGCTGCCCTCAATTCCAACGAGAACCCATTGCGATGTTAATCAGGGCTGCACGGATGAATTGAGGGGACTGATGTTTTCATAACCGGAGCTCCTGACAACACAGAACGACTTCAACAGCAGACTGGTTTCCTTGGCAGATCACTAAATGGAGAATACACTAACATTTTCCAAACGCACATATGATTTACTGCAAAATGGTTTGATCAGAGCTCCTTAAATTTGTGTCACGTTGATAAAATAATTCCAGTAAAAGCCTTGGAATGACTATTTTTGTTATTTTTAAACAGGACATTTCAGTTTTCCTTTGGAATTACATTACATTTTACTGTTTTTCTGAACTCAACTTGAATTTATTAACTGTTTCATTAGATCAAATTTTTCCTTTTCTTTTTTTCTGAGAAAGTCTCAGATTTCAGCTCCAGATCATTAAAAAAATACTGAAAATGTTCTTTCAATTACTGAAGGGGAGAAGAGTTTTTTAAATCGTTTTTCAAACTTGTAACTGGTTAGCAGACTGAAAAATTAATTGTTTCCACCGTTCTAATTAATTGCATCACTCACATGATGCTTCCACACCCTGATACAAGTCTGATTAGTTGCTTCTGGAGAAAAACCCTCCTTCCAGCCAGCACCAGATTACAACAGGCACACAGCAGTGCCCTGCTGGCACAAAAACATTTTCCTGGCAGGTCTGACTGAAGTCCTGCATGAAACAGAAGCCAAGAGCAGAATGAGGCAGTAGGAGTCAGTTTGCTTGGGCTGGTGGTTCTGAGATTATTTCTGTCCCCCTTCAATCTTATTTATGAAGTTGCTTCAGTTTCAAATTCGTTTTTCCTTGTCTGGATTTATTGTCACTGCACCTGCCTCAAAAGGAGAGCAAACAAGACAGCAATCTGAAGACTGAAAGGCTGATTAGTTTGGCTCTGTGTAACCTTAATTAAAACTATGTCCTGCAACTCACAGCTATACTCAGTGAACTGCAATAGAGCCCTGTGTTCTTGCTAAGCCAGGGAGAGGCTTCATTAGGAGAGAGGAAAGGGGACTCCAGCTTCCCCTTCACCCTAACCATGGGGTGATTACGGAGGCTGGCTGTTACAGGATTTTCTTCTTCTGGGCTGTTTACCCCATAGAAAGTGCTGAGCAGAATCTAAGGTACTAAACAACCTGTCCATGCATTTCTCCTAAACCCCAAAATACTACATAAATTTAACTAGATTCTAAAGAAAGCTGTAATTCTAATTTATAGCATTTTGTTGACATATTCTTTGAACTGGAAATTCAGCAGAACTTTTGCTTTGGATACATCAAAATGTAAAGGATGTTTGCCTCGGAGTCCTGGCACTGGAGAAGCCTACACATACACATGGTGACCCTGCCCGAGGCCAACCCGAGACCTGGTGTGTTCAGCTTCTGCTGGTGGGAACATCCCTCGTGGGAAAACAGGGACCAGGGCACAAGGAACCAGGAGCCAAGTCTGCAAGTCTGCTCTCTGTAAGCCCAGCTCTGGGACTGGCCTGCATGTGTGTATGAAGAAGGACAGCAAGGCCCTGATGGGCACCCTGCAAACAGCTCAGGAAGGGGCTCCTGAACGGACGTGGTCTGCTTGTGAGCAGAGGCTGAGGACTGAGGGCTTGCCAGGAGTTAGTACTCGCAGTTAATCAGAGTTTAAAGCTTTCTGACATTGAGCATCCCACACTCCACCAACTTGAAGGGCACTGACATCCTTGTGCTGCCAGCTCCGGAACCGGGAAGCCCTGGCAAGCAGTGCTGGGTCTGGGCCATGGGGTGAAAGGATGTCTCTGGAGCAGCAGGGACCTCTCCTCAGGAAAGCTGCCCGTGCTGCCAGGATTAGGGACGCTTTTAGGTCACCCAGCTTCTCTAGGTGGCTGGCCTCAGATTACCAAATTCAACTCTCCAAAAATGTTGGTTTGTAGATAACAGGGAGTTAATTCCAATTCAGCAACTGCTCTGGCAGAGCTCAGGGGAGAGGTGCAGGAGGAAATACGTTGGAGTGTGTGTGGCTACAGTGAGGGATAAACGTAAAGTAAGGTTATGCAACTTCACGTGGGGCCCTTGCTAACAGATGATTCCCAGGGCTGCCTTTCCAGAGGGTACTATTTTTTCCCCTTTTCTGGTTGGATCATGTCTTTCCAGTTCACCCGGCAAAGCCCTGCTCAGATCTGCACCCAGGTCCTCTGAGGTGAAGGTCTGATGGATGAGCACTGCCACACATTTGTCTCTAGAGCTCTCATCTGCTTTTCTATGGGAAAAGCATCGCTTTTCACCTTTCCCTGCCATATGCTGCTTTAGCACTTCCTCTGGAGCAGGCAGTTACATCTCCCTAGGTAGATTCTCCCTCAGAGCATTGAATCTGCTTAATACACCTGTGGACAGTTTAGAAGCTCAGGTCCTGCTCACCCAAAGTCCCAACCCGTACTAATGTGAGCTCGTGGAAGGCCACTCTACAACCTCAGCAGACCTCTGACCTACAGACGCACACAGGGACAGCCTAGTCCAGTGCAGGAACCAAAGCAAGGCTTGGAAGCAGGGGCCAAGTGGTCTCTTAAAGAGTGCCTGTCCTGTCTCCCAATACCCTCTTCCATGGCCAGACCCAACTCACCATTTCCAGTCCCACGTCTCCTGATTTCTTGACTCCTGACCCTCCTTCTTTCCTTAGCAAGACCTACAGCCCCCACTTTCTCTTCATCCTACAGCCAATGACATGCTACCCACCTCTATCACCCCATGTTCCTGACTCCCCAAACTCCTACTCGTCCACCTCTCTCTTGGAGACAAGTCCCAGAGCTCCCCTGGGTGCCATGGAGCTGGGACAGGAGCCATCTGCAACCAGCACAAGCACCAGCTCCCCACCATTGCTTACTCTGAGGTAGCTCCAGGCCCCTTCTTTCTACCGAGGAGAGAGAATCTGCCCTGTTTGTGTCACGGGGCAAGACTCCACTCACGAGGGCTTCTGCAGAGCACGCGGTGTGTGACAACCAGCGGAGGGGAGGTGCTACAGGAGTGAAATTAAAGGACTTAGACTGAAGGGTCTCCATGGCACAAATCACCTTTTTGTTGTCTTTGTACAGCTCCTAGCACAATATGTTTTTTCCCATGGTCAGACAAAAATAAATAACATCAGTGGAGTGCTGTGTGCTCTAAAAACTCCATGTTTTCCTCACTGCAACAGTGGACCAAATACAGGGGAGAAAAGAAGATATTTGGAGCCTAGGAGATGTTTATAACAAAGCTGCCGGTGCTTTGAAGTGGAGTGGGGTTTGTGAAATTATGGAAACTAAGCTAATAGATGTTGCTCCCTTAATAAAGAATTGCAAAGTCAGATTTTCCTCAACTGTAGATAGCACACAAAAGAACGGGGAGAAAGGCTCATGTGATTTCATAAAAAGAGCCAGCACTCAACAATAATTCTTCTATCAAATAATCAAAATTAGCTTTCTGTTGTTGAAATTCCGCACAGACACAGGGGAAATTAGCTGTGACTTTCTGTTCATTTCTCTTTTCAATTCTGTCTAAGTCAGCTGGCTGCAGTTTAAGAATTCAGGTCACTGAATTGCTTTCTGAATTTGCATGCATTTGAAATAATCTCACTTTATTAGGCTGGCTTATGCTCTGGCCTGCTGTCAAAGTCACTGCCCCCTGCACCACATGGTTACTTCTTTCAGGTCTTCTCTTCTTATTATTCATACGACTGGGTACTGAACACCCTGCTCGGCTCACTGGTTGCTGCAGAGAGCTCACAGCACGGTGCAGGTACGGAGGTGGTCTTTGCCCTCCCTTGCCACAGCTGCTTCTGTGCCCTGGGGGGATCCTGCACTGGGACTGTGCTGGCTGGGGGGTGTTGCAGCACCAGCTCCTGTCGCTGTCTTAGGGTCTGCACACACACAGAAATCAGCTGGAACAGAGATTTCAAAATAATTCTCAGCCCCCGACGTATGTGCTCTTCTGCTGTTAGAGCCAGCCTTCCTCTCCAATGTAGGTCACCCCACACTTCATCAGCTGCAAGGTACTGCCTGCCTTGCAAAGGGGTCAGCTCAGAACTGAAGGAGCTCCCGGAAGCAAAGCCAGCTGGATCCCAGCAGCTTGAACTCTGCCTCAGAGCATCCGCACAGGAGTTCCGTGCACTTAACAAATCTGCTCTACAAACTAATTCACATTAACCTTCCTGAGAGCAAGGCTATGTAAACACATTACAAACTGGATGTGCAGTTCTTGATGAACTGCTCTGCAGAACTTGCCATATGTGTGCTCTTATGCCGTGCAACATATAAGGCAGCACCCACCTGCATAATGCAGACTATTTCTTTCTTGTCAAAGCCGCATCATTTGAAATACATTTAATGTACAATATTCCCTTCTTCCCCTGCTCTGTCCTCCACAAGCCTCTCTGGAGATAAAACTGTACAAAGGGGTTTATTGCAGGAAAGCCAAGCGCCATATGGGAAGGGAAATAAATTTTATCAGCATAGAGCCCATTGCACTGGGTTGGTTAGCTGAATCTGTTGTCTTATGACCATCTTAACAAACAATAGTGAGTTTAAAATTTTACAACAGACAATCCCCTGTCTTTCCAAGTAGAGGTCTGCTCTCCTCGTACAGCTCAAGCCTACCACTGATTGCTTCTCCTCTCCCATACACCTACTTGAGGTATGTGGCATCGCTTTTAAGGGAGAGAACGCAACCTCCAACTGTGCCAAACTGCTGTAGGTCAAACGATACACAGAAAATGATGTTATCTGATGAATCTCATGATTGTTAAACAAAACGTGAAATAAATTAAGCTGATGATGCTCTTCCCTCTCACTTGTCACATTTATGCCCATCATACAGGAAAAAAAATCAAACCTATAGGGCTCTGTAGAGCAAATTGTTTGTGAATAGCCATGAATGGGTGTAAGAATTGTGCAATTCTGAAGCACAGTGGCTGCTACTTATTATTGCTGGAGACTGAAGCCAAAGAGCCTTCTCTTCTCTTCAAGTGGCAAGAGTGCTTATACCTGGAGCCAAGGCTTCTGCATTCAATTCTCAGTGCCCTGCTGGAGCTGACAGCTGTGACAGGGACAGATTCTGGAAGACTCTGGGCTGGTGACATTCTGGCACTGCTTTCTGTCAGCAGTGTGGTCAGGGTGCAGAGAGCTACCAGACTGTCCTCAAAGCAGGAAAAGTCCCCTGAGTTTACAGGTGTGGTCGGCAAGCAGATCCTACTTCATGTAATTAAAGAGAGAGTCAAAAACTTTAAAAAGGTGTTGGAATGGTGAAGAATTACCTGAACGGGTGTTTTATTTTGATACTGATAGCAAATAGCTACAAGCATGGCTCTCTAAATGCAAAAGGAATTTGGTAGCTCAGGGGACCCATGAAGATGGGGCACAAATATATTGCATCTCCTACCACTCCCCAACTCTCTTGCTTCTGCTGAATGTCTCCCAGCTCTCCAACTAAGTGTCCGTGGTACTAGTGACATCTGCCTAGAAGACCAAACTCTTCCCAGAGAACTTGCAACCTGTGAGGTTGGGATAAACTGAGGTGCTCAAGGTTATTTACAAAGTCAAAGGCAGGTAACCTGAGATCTCACCACTGCCCCCACTGCCCCTTCTACTGGGGTGTCTTAGGCTTTATTTTCCTTCCAGAGTTACATGAGAAACGGCACTTCCATATCCAGACAGGGTTGGCAGCTCACCTTAATTAAGATGAAGTCATGTGCACTCACCCATGGCTGATGAGTTGCTGATAGCTTTCCTTAGGCTAAAATACTCCAAGCCTGGGACTTTACTTCCAAATAAAAAGTAATTCACAAATTGAATTCCTGCTGAAGTCTGAGCTCCTACCGTGAAGACACCGATATCTGAGCTAGATCGCATTTCTACCTCGGCCATTTTAGATAGCTATCTCAGGGAAGACAAATCACACTCCAGAAATGCTTTTTTCTCTCTGCTGACTGTAAGTCAGATTCAGATCTGCACGCTGTACTGTCAGAAATGATGGGAGAGGATTTCAGGTCAGAGACCTACGAACAGTGGTATTTGAACTCTGATTCCTCACAAACAGTTATGTTTGTGGGTGACCCGAGAAGACGCAACACGGAAGAGCCCATGTTTCCTCTTGTCAGGCACCGGTATCTCAGCAGCTCAGTACGTGGATAATAAGTTTCCACCTACTTAAAGTCTTCAATGCGGTTTGGAAACAAAGCTTTCTCCCAGAGCGCACACACTGTAGCACTGTATAAATCCTAGGTCACAGGAACTTGTATCCTAACATCACCTGTGCCTGTATCAGCAGCCTCAATAAGAGGCATATAGAGCTTTATGACCAAATCTGCTTGCTCATCTCACGTGTGCAGCTCTTTAAGGATTACTCACCGGCGTACGGTAAACAAATCTGGGACCTCAGTGTGGACATTTTATGCTGAGTACATATTGTTTTATTTCTACACATTTCAGTCAGTTTCATGTGATTTTGATGGCACCTGCCCCAAGGGAGTAAGCAGCTAAGGTGTGTTCAGAGACCGAGCTCCACCTTTGCTGGTATTGTTTTCCCCATGGAAGAGAAGAGGAACGGAGGCAGAGAGCAAAGGCATGACAAGGACAAATGGGGAATCAGTGGCAGAGCTTGGCACAGGTCCCAGACCTTCTCATTCACAGCTTGCCCAGCCTAACCCAGGCCAGTCCTACCTCTGAGGCAGCGGATCCCAGAGCATTAGTCACGACCCAGACACGAGGGGTTGCAAACCCAACGGGATTTCAGTTGCAGAAGCATGATCACGAGCTGACAAATGGGGTGCCCAGAGAAAAAGTTTGAGAACAGCTATTTTTGTGGCTTGTATGACAAAGCTTTTAAAACTTCTTCCACTACAATATCTTATACAGACACTCTTGTACTGTAATAATGTTACGTAATAATATTTAGATGGGTATTTTGTTGCCTTAGCTTTGTTTTTTAGCATCTGCAATGCCTGGAGGAAATGCAAGGCATTTTTAATCCAGGGTTAACTGGGATCCCTGGATCAAAATATATGCAACTGGCATTCCAAATGTATGTATTTCAAACTATTTGGTGTAAAATATTCCCAAAGAAATTGAAAACATAGCGTTCCCTGCCTTCAAAATGTTCTTTCAGCTCTCACTGGTGACCTTGATACGGATGGTGAGCAACCTCATGGCAGACATTCATGGTATTTATTACAGCACAGTGAACAATGGAAAATAATTGTCCCCCAATATTTTTGGAAAGCACCAGTGAATTTTGATTTGACAATATTCACGACCCGTATTGTATTTACTTTCAGTGAACGTTTGAGCGGTTGTGTTTTACAAGTGCAAATACTTGTGAAAATCTAATTTTAAGCTTCAACGGTCACCGAGATCCAGTTTCAAAGCCAGGCGAGAACAGAATCCTGCGATTTACGTAACTAACTGACACATCACAAACTGGGGCTGTTCACAAACGCTTGTCAGACAAAGAATTACTCACTGGAGAAACGAACAAATCATTTCAACACACAAACACTAGGAAGAATTTTACAGCTTGGTCAAGAACAAGAAAAAGAGGGAAATTAAATCAGTGGTAAAATTTTTATTAATCAGTGGTCAGCCTGATTTCCTTGAGTCTCAATCTTCAGGCTTTGAGCCTGTGGAGACCTGTGCATGTGATTTTCTGCAGCCTGAGGAGTTCTTTAGAGTCTGAAGTTATTCAGAGAGTAGAGTTAAGAAGGGACACAAATCATTGCAGAATCCCAGCCTTAGTCAATTCTCAGAGACTAATCCCTTCCAGTCTTTAAAGAGCTCTGTAAGTGCAAGACACCTGGGAAACCTCTTCCCCAGCCATGCATGGCCCAGGCAGGATGCCAATATCAATTCCCATTAACGACAGAGGTTAGGAGGATACACCAACATGCTCTTTGCCAGAGCGATCAATGGAGCTGACAGCTCCTGGGGGCTGTGCCCTTCATGCCGCTGCACCGCCAGGCTACCAGCAGGAAGCGATGGGGGGCACAGATCTGCGTGCATCTGCCCCTCTCCTTGCCCTCTGTCTAGCCACTGGCTTTCAAACTGCATTTGCTCTGCAAAGCGAATGCCTCATTGCACCTCCAGTCAACCAGCACTGCTCCTGGTGGTTCAAGGGACAGGGTCTTACGTTCTTATCCTGTCTCTCTGCTATCGAGGCGAGCTCAGACCACACTTTCCAAGTCTTCTGCATAGCAGCTAATCCTGTAAGCATCCCTCCTGTGGCTGGATGGATTGAGATTTTTCTCCCTGCTCTCAATTCCTCACTGCACACGCAGAATACTGGATGGATCTACCCTGGTACCAGGACAGTGATGGAGCCCTCTGAATCACTTCGTGTATTCAGCGAGGCTTGGGCTTCTCAAGGACGTGTTGTCAGCTGGCTCGAAGGAAGTTAGTGAATGCACCACTGACTTGGAAAGAGGCTCCCACTTGCTTCCATCCTGTGTACAGATCCTGAGCTGAATGCAGCATGAACCAAAAATACAGTTCTTCTTCTGTTCATACCAGGCCCTTCTGGCCCTTTGTCCTTTACTCTCTGCCCCCTATAACAATCCCCTTACTGTCAGTCTCAGCTCGGTGCAATGCTCCTGACTTCCCTAACCAGTCACGTGCCGCTACGCAGCTACTGTGCTGCTGCTTCTGGATGGCGCACATTTCAGGGGAAGGTGAAGAAATGTCTTATTTATAAAAGGCAGGGATTTCCATGGGATCTGCCAATTCCAGTAGGACAGGCATAACTCCCTTAGGCTCTTTTGAGAAATTCCAGCCAAATAATGTTACACACTACAGGGCTGGAAGGTACTATGAGGATGTTATTTTGCAATGGTAGAGGACATAAAGCTGGAGAATAGGCAGCTATTGAGTCTGATTGCCAGGGAAACAGGGAGAGCACTAGGATTTTCCAGAGTATGGCTCTAAAGGTCTGTGCCTTTTTTATGGTGCAGGGACTGATATTGGCTCTGGTCAGCAGAATGGCAAAAGCAGGGGAGGACAATGCCAGAGCTCTGCACCAAGGGGCATGTTATTCCAGTAGCTCTGTGCCACCTTCTGACCTTATACTGACATTTTGCAGCTGCATGTGGAAGGGAATTTCTCCTAGGGGAAGAAACAAATGAGGTGTTTTATGATGGTTGAGAAAACAGAGCTGTGAGGAGCAGCTTTCCCCCTCGACCATCACTGCAAAGAAGACTTCCCACAGCTGCACAGACATGGAGGTTCCTGTCCGGCTTTTGCCAGCCTTTCCTGCATGCCTCCACACGGAAAATGGGAAGGAGCTACAAGCCAAAAAGGCTGCTTGCAATGAAATGCCCCAGATGAGTGGTCTGACTCATGGTCTAAGTGTTGTTCCTTGGAAACTTGAGTAACATCACAGGGATAGTTCAGGCACAATTCTGATGGAGTTGTGGAAAGGGACCGCTGCCTTGGGCTTAGAGGATTAGGAGTTGAACCAGCAAAGTTTATTCTCTGTAGCCTCTGACTCAGCGTGAACTTGAGCAGGTTGGCTTTACCTCCCCACATCTCAGTTCCTACACTGTAAAATTCCCTGCCCGAACACCAATTATTAATGCAGTTTTGGGCAACTCGCTTTGATCTGCATCATGAAAGGCTCCCAAGTGTTTATCGCATTGAAATCAACAACAACTGGACAGCTGGGTAGCTCTGGGTTAAGATTACTCTGTATAATGGGGAGACTAGCACTGTCCTGCCACTGTATGAGAAATGATTGCAATCCATTCTCAAACAGCAGCAAAGCAGAGTGAGAAAGGTGGAGGAACTCTGGGAAGTTCTTTAATGTGGAGACGCTGTCTGCAAGGCGACCAGTGAGGCATTCTCTCTCCTTCAAGTTGACTCCAGGAAGGAACGAAAGGAAATCAGCATTCAGCTGGTCCAGCCACCATCCCAGTGGCAGAGCACTGGCTGGTGTGCACATCACTGCAGATCTCTGAATGCCTGTGATGCAGCCACTAAGCAAGCACGATCCTGCTCTCTGACCTGCAACCTGTCTCCCACACCTTCAGGCCTTACACCCAGGGATCTGGCCTGACTGATGATTGCCACCAGTGGTACAACTACAGGCAGTACCGATGGCTGGGAGTGAGGACGACAGCTAAGATCTTCAACAGTAAAGTGCTGTTCTCTGATCCTCACACTGAGACAAGCAATGCTGCAGGGCAATATCAGTAGTAGCTTCTTATCCTCTTATGTCTACACAGCAGCTCAAGGAACTGCAGCAGGAGAAGACACCAGCTAGCTTCAAACTAGCTCCCTCAGGTTCTGGTAACATCACTACAGGTTAAGCACTCAAGGATTTACCTAATTTCACAGTGGTTTTGGGAACCTCCTCAAAGTTCGGCATCACTGCTGACAAGCAGTCTGTGTACATTTGCCTTGAATTTTGGCTGTGCATGCGGCTGCACACAGAGCAAAGGACAAGGAGCGCACACGATGCCCTGCCCACCTGTATATACAGTTACAAAGAGCACCAGGCTAGGAAGTGGAGCAGTACTGACCATCTGAAGATGAAGAACTTGAGATAAAGTCAAGCTGGCCCATCCCTGGTTGTGCTCGATACTACATTTTCTAGAAGATTGTTCAGTGTAATTTAAATAACCTAAGTGAGGAGACTGTTGCCACTTACACTAGGGCCTCATTAGTGGCCAAACTCTACATATTTAGCTCATAACCTTTTCTTCAGGGGTCACGCTTTCTGGTCTGAAGCAGGTAATGAGATGCACAGAATACAATGTTCCTGGCATGAAAAGCCCCAGAGACACTGCACCCCTTGCTGGGATGCCAGCTTCCTCCCTACCCCGCCACCCCCACCCCATTATCCTCCTTGCTTTCTGCGTTGTACTCAAGACTTGCACTGACCTTTTTGATTCTGGAAAGCAATGAAAATGCGTGCAGCGTTAAGTGATGTATAATAAGAAACTAAAGAAGTTAGGCTGGCACTCTGAGATGCTCAGTCTTTAACTCTGCAGAGACTTCCTGCATGACCTTGTGTAAGTCACTTAATCTCTACGTTAAATGCCTCTGGTTGTGACCAAGGACTGGTACCTGGTCTCCTCTAATCAGACAAAACTGTTTGCAGCACAGGTGATGTCTGCAGGACAGGACAGCATCGTGGCATGGGTGACTGTGAGCTATTACAATTCAATGATACTCTTTGGTTACCTGTGTTTACTCTGGGCTGTGTGAGGTTAAGTGTTTTATCAATTGTTCCATGTCTTTGTTCTGTCTGGTGTCCGTTTCTACTGAATATATTGGACTCTTGTGGACAGCTGGATGGTGCTTTGTGGCTGTGTTTTGCTGATGGTTTTGCACAAGACACAAGAAAGCACTCCAAGCTTTCCTGTCCCAACAGCACTTTCTGCTTTTCCAGCTGTTTGTGAACTATGACCAGAAAAACAACTGTCCCAAAAAGCTACATTATGGTCTGCATTTGATAGAGAAGACTCTTCCTCATCAATGTGGCTCCAGTTTTTGTCTTTTAAAAAGTAATACCACTAACCCATTCAGTCATAGCCCAACCAGCATCCATGCAAAACGCAGGCCACCCTCCAACAAACACCCGAGCCCCCATGCTGAGGGATGATTGCTGCTGCAGAACATTTCAATGAAATACTAAGGTTTGCTCACAGGACCTAGGGGAGGTCACAGCCTGGCCTATTTTCCGTTGAACCTGGGTGGCTCTGGGTACTTGCACATTCTGAGCTAAAATTCAAAATCTAGAGAATTCCCCAGGATGGCTCTCATGGGGTCAGAATGGTCTTGGTTCTTTAAGAGACCTCTTGGAAATGGAAACAAATGAAGCAGGAGCAGGCAGAAATATGTATGTGAGAGACAGAGAGAGAAGGATGAGGTTCTAACTGATCATAAACGGGCTTCTTGTGGGAGCTGAAGCCAGACAAGGAGAGACTGGGTAGGATCTCCTTCAGTTCACAAGTCCAGCAAAAGAACAAGGGACCAAAAGGACCAAGTCTGGGCACAGAAAGCCAGGGCAGCATGTAGTTGAAAGGAAACCCTCACATCTTCTACTTACCAATTCTGTCCAGCCTGTCAAGAGCCACCGTTTCAAAAGCTCGCCGCATCATGGGATACTCTTCCAGCACCTCGTTGAAGTTGTCCACCGAGAGGGAGTAGAGCCGGCAGTAGGTATCAGCTCGCACACTGGCTGTGCGCCGGCCGCGAGTCAGCAGGCAAATTTCTGGAATGAAAACCCCAGCCTGAGAATGTGGGGACAGACACCACCACCCCTGCCATACAAAACCTGGCACTGCCATTCAACGGGCAGTCCTGCCTGCCACCCAGTCTCCTCTCCAGGTAGACTCTACTTGCTTTCCCCTTGAAAGCATGAGCAGCGGTAATGTTCTCCATATGCAGGAACATTTAAACAAGAAAATACCAGGGGGCTCAGTTGTGGCAGCTGCTATGTACAATTGCACCTCAGGGATTCTGCTGATCTAATTAGCCAGTCAAGTTTTGTTATGGTGGATTATCAAAGATGTCATTTGTGCATTCAGAGTGGAGAAGCTGTCCTTCTCCAACTCCTCAGGGGCACTGGGAGCAGAAGGTCATGCCGTGCGCTCATTGAAGCTAATTCTCTCTTTAGATTTGCAATAAAGGCTCTGTGCTGACCTGTGGCCTTGGTGCCTGGTAGTAACAGCGATCCTCAAACCCAGAACATTTGCCTGTTCAAAGACAGTTGGAAGTTACTTGCAGACATGTCACAAGCTTACAGATAGGATAAGCCAAGTTAGTGGCTTACTAACTCTTGGTGTATTTACACTGCAGTCAGCTACTCTCAGAGGCTGCTCAGCTGGCTACAGAACAGAAAGTCCTTGACTCTAACATAAATGCCTCATTTGGGCACAGACGCTCCTTGAGCACTCAGCAGAGAGCTCCTGAGTCCTGCTTTTCCACTGATTACACACAGAGTCTGGGCACCTAAGACAGGCACTTAAAGACAGATGGTGTGACCTAAAGGCAGAAGGTCTGGTCACAGCATGCTTTTCTGTGCTGTTGGGTGTCAATCTACCAGCACCACTCTCAGGATTTATTCTGGGTGCACTCCAAAGCGCCAGTGTAGTAGCACTACAAGGTTGTGAGTTTTAGGCTGCTTTCCTAGGGAAATGATGCCTCTGAAACTGTGCTGTCTTTGAATGTGTGAGAAGTTGTGCGTGTGGTATCTAAAACGCATTGAATCTCATGGGCAATTTTAATCAAATCTGTCAGGTAAGGGTATCCTGACTCAAGCCCTCCAACTCCAAATCCCGGAAAGCTGACCCAACTTGCTAGTGATGTACAAAATCCCTGTACCCCAGAGCCAGCAGGTAGCTGCAAACATGTTATTTTGCAGGAAATAACAGAAGAAGTGAGTAGAAAATTCAAGATTGGGATTTTTTAATAGAGAACGGTTCTTACAGAGAGGAAGGAAAGTCAGGTTTCATTCTACCCCTCCTGGTAGGTGATTAATTATGATGCATTCAGTGCTTGTACTGAAATGTGCATCTACCAGAGAACTGTCTGTCTTGGGGTGTCAGTGAGGTCTCTGTGGGGCTGTGATAGCACGAGAGTTTCTGTGTTACTCATAAAAGCAATATCCTAAATCTTCTCTTATGGTGTTTTCTGACCTTGTATTACTTTCACTGTTCCAGGCCTCTGCTGCTGATACATTATGCCTGCCTGCCGACCTTCATGACATTTTGCTGAGCCACAGACTGGGGAGATGATGGACTATGTTTTTTCCTCCATGTTTATACAGTACCTCATATGATGGATGCCAGGCAGTAGGAGTAGGCAACACTATAAATGTGCTTGGAGAATTGAGAATGCTCCATTTTTTTCCTTTAGATTCTCAGCTTCACAGATCTGTCAGTTTGCTTGGGGCAAAAGGAAATGAAACTACAAGAACTAAGTTTTCCTTCTCCACTTTGTTATTATTTATTGCCTAGACTCCCACACTGCCCACTATTCCCAGCCACCACTCATTGCACAATTTACTTATAGGAAGCTGCAGGACAGGTGAGATGAACAGAGACAGGGGGTGGAGGAGGTGACGGGGTATCAATTCTACATTCTGCCCTACCTGTGTATGACAAGTGAAGGAAAATATGAACACTACCAGTGGGTCTCACTACGCAAGGGTGACTCATTAACACGCACCTCCAAAGTAGGAGCCATCTGCCAGCTTGGTCTCCTTGTTGCCTTTGGTGAGGACGCTCACCACTCCGTGCTGGATGAAGTACATCTTCTTGCCAATGGTGCCCTCGCGGATGATGTAATCCCCGGGCTGGAACACCTCGAACCGCAGCTTGGTCAACATGGATGTCACAAAGTTGGGGTCTGCATTGGCGAAGAGGGGCATCGAGGCAACCAGCTTCCGGCAGTTGAAGTTGATGATTTCCTGATGACAATGTGAGTACAAACGAGAGAGAGTTGGGGGAAGGGAAGCAGGGAGAAAACATGGGACAGGGAGCAGAAAAGACATACACATACGTTTAGTCAGCATCTAATAACCCACGAAGTTTCCCCACTTGATGTGTATGTTAAAAAGTCAAAAAAAAAATACAATGCTGTCCTCTCTGTCTGGCTCCCCCAGTGCAGGCTGGAATGGGCCTCGGGACACAGCACGTAGCAGTGCTAACTGAAGCTGATAGCTTGACACCATGCTTCATTGCCTTCATTCATATGCTTTCTCTCCGAGCAGGGACCAAACAGGAACCCCCCCACTGTGCCAAATACATAAAATATACCTCTTACTGCAGAAAGCCTTGGATTTTGAGAGGTGCGTGGTGCTGGTGAAACGCTGTATGAAAAAGCCCAGGGCTCCTCTCTGGGAAAACGTTATAACTCACCTTGGCAGCCCTACGTTCTCTGTTGCCCTTGCTTGACAATGAGATATTAAACAGCACAAAAGTGCCAAGGCGCTCAGAGAAATAATTATCCTGGGCAGCTGGGGACAGTGTCAAGAGGAGGGAGGGAAAGGTGCCCACCAGTCACCGGGGCATGGGCTGCCTCATCAACCTCAGATGAAGAAAGCCCAATTCAGCTGTTCAGCTGTCATACAGCAGACAGGGACCGTGGCTCTTCCTATGGCTTGGTGTCACTTAGAGGGCATGACAGCACCTTCCGTCGCACAGGAGCTGCTGTGCCATGCCAGCTCAGGCTCAGAAAGCAGCAGAAAGTGATACTGAGTACATCTCCCCAGCAAAACGCTCCCCAGCCAAGCTGTGAAGGAGGATCTGGATGACTGGAGCAGGAAGAAGGAGGGCAGGGGAAGCATCTGTCTCCTCCTCACTGGGTTGGGGGAAACTCTTCCAGCACTGCCCTTTTAGATTTCGGCAGACCTAGTTTTAAGATATTGCTGGTAGATGCTCAGCTCTTCCCTCTCCTATGGAGGGGAAAGGCAGGAAGAAGACTGCTTCCAGTGCTTGTGCGTACCGTAGTGGAGGCAGGCACTGGGGAGAACCTGTGTTCCTAGGCTGCATGGGGCACAGATCAGGCCAGCACACTGGAGGGAAGTGTGTATAAATACAGGAAACACAGCTTTATATTAGGGAGCAAGAGGTGGGGGCTTACTGAGACACCACAGCAGGCAGAGGGGTGTGTGTTTAGGGAGGGAAGGGACCTGCAGAGGTGTGAGGCAATAGCAAGGCACTTTTCAGAGTGCTCTCCTGCAGGGCTTGTTTAGGAATGGGGAGGAGGTCTGCTCTTGTTGCAGAGCACCCACATGGTGCAAACGTTTGTATGACAAATTGATGGGCACAAGATCATATGCAACATCATGCCAGCCTCAAAAAAAATGAGGTATTTATCCACAGTATTGGCTCTGCAGTGCAAGGCAGGTAAAAGACCTTTAAATAGGTATAAAGGACACGAGTGACTGAAGGAAGGAGAGCTCAGCTGGATGAAGATAGTCATGTCTGTTGTACCAAGAAAAAGGGCAGGAGACTGGAGAGTCAAACAATGCAAGGAAGAAAGCGAAATTCATCTCCACATCCACACCAGAATCTGCTGGAGAGGTCTAACAGTGCCCTGAAGGACACAAACAGCCAATGGGCACTCCTGTGTGCAATGCAGCCAACCGGGGGTTAGCCAGGCTCAGAAAGCAAGCGGAGTTTTTCCTAACAGGATTCAAAGCGTGACAGACTGGCTAGGACAGTCACTCCCTCTGATTGAAACTATCTCACATGGAGACACAGCCAAGCTCTGGACTGTGGTCTTTTTGGCCCTGCCCTCGCAGAAAGTTGGGCACAGTGCCGGAGCAGGTACAGCCCCAATTAAAATGGGGCTTGCATGGATGTGCTGTCTCTGCTGGGCACTAGGGCACACACACAGCCAGTGCTGATGGGGAAGCTGGCCTCCCACCATGCTCATTGCCCTCCGGTGTCCTCTGCAAACCACAGGGACAGGACACTGCACAGTGGGAGCTCCACGGCTGCCAAGGATGGTAAGAACACGCACTGCCCATTTGCAGCCCCTCCTTACCTCTCGGAGAGGCTCGCTCAGCTCTCCCAGGATGCTCTCCTCATCGAACATCTTCCCCTGGTAGCGGTGCTCGTAGTAGTCATGGATGCGCTGCCGCATATCCGCAGGGAGCTTGTGGAAGGACATATACTGCTCCACTTGTTTGTACTGCACAGGGGAGAGAGAAAGAGAAAGAGAAGGAGTTAGCAGGACATGCAGTAAATGGCACCCACTCATGGACAACTACGTGCCAGACGATCCCCATACTTGCTTCCTTCATGCCACGCTGTGCTGGCCGAGGTAGGTAAACCTGGTGCAGGATAGAGCGATTGCCTGAACACAGGGGAAGTTTGCAGACACCTTTATTATATTCCCCAAATAGCTGCCAAAGGTTTTAATCCTTAAACTTACCCTCAGCCAGTTACACCATGGACATAACTCCACATTCCCTGGGTACTAACACACAGAGATAAAACTGATGTGAGTAAAGAGCAACTGGCTAGGGCACTCCGCTCAGCAAATAATGGTGTGAGAAGTCCGTGCAGAATGGAGGCCAAGGCACACGTCCTGGCAGCTTGGCTCCAGACCAGTAAGTGATGGGTAGCACCTCTGTGTCTCAGCCCAGCAGGGGATCCCACTGTCCCAGGTGCCGTACCAAGCAGCAGAATGCAGTCCTGCCATGGATGTGCAGTCACAGGCAAACAGAAGGAGGCGCAGAAACCTGACAGTTACTCGCATGAAGCTGCAGCACCCATGGGCTGCTTCTCCTGTCCTCTGTGTTCTCATCCACCAAGCTAAGAGGCCGAGCACCTTTGTTTCCCACTCACAGCTGCACAGGTCCAGGTTTTTTCACCTTTTCTGGGCCCCTGCTGCCCCGTGCACTTGTGCTGTCGAACCTACCTGTATTTTTGCCTAACAATTTGCATTTCCATCACGTCACTTAGAGGGAAATACAAGGGCATGCTGCCTGATGCCAGAGCAGTATTTGGGGATGAATGGTGCTTTCTATCAGCACCTGACACCTCTTCAAGGGCAAGGGGTTGTAAATGTGCCCACTTGCCCTGCAGCTCCTGCGGGGACAAGGTGTGTGTGCTGGTCATGCCCCCTCCCCCGGTGTGCAGCACGAAGCATGATCCTGAGCATGTACTGCACTAAATAATGCTGATAAGAGGACCACGCACCCCCTTTCCTTCTCCCTTTCCCCTCTTTTCCCCTATAAATCTGTCCCTGAATGTCCCTTTACTGCAGCTTGTGCTGAAGTGCCTAATTACCGAACTCCTGCTCATTACAGACCTCCCCTGCACACACCAGTGTCACTCAGCTCTCAGTACAGTCTGTGCTGGCACTGCCTTGCATGCTAACAACTTGATTTGCACCAGAGAGGAGAAGGAATTACTCGGAGAAGCCAAGGTGGCAGAGGGGACACTCGGGGTTTCCTGGCATTTCCAGAGCTTTTTGTCTGTAGCTTGCAGCAGAGGAGCTGGCTGTAAATATTCATGATCACTACAGCATGATCAAAGTCAAGCGAGTCACCACCTCCCCACGGGGAGCCAGGTGGTGAATTGGCAATGAACGCCGCACTTTTTAATTTGGATTGCTGAAGTTCTGTAGAGACTGGCAGAAAGCTGCAGCGGGCTGTGCTGGGCGCTGCAGTCTGCAGCTCCTGAATGGGGGTGGCAAAGGCAGCAGAAACCAGCAGTTCCTGTGGGGAGAACTCACTGGTCTGAGCCAGTCGTGGATGTTGCAGGCTGTGCTCTTAAATGCACAAAGTGTAAGAGCTTGGCTCAGATGGTGAAGCAGAGATGTGTGCTGCCTCTGGAGATGTATCACGGCACCTGGGGCATCCATGGGACTGGTGAATCAGATGCAGGACATGCAGGATATGCACTATGGAAAGGGCTTCAGCTTTTGCTGACTCAGGTTTATGAAATTTATCTTGAATCTACAAACAGCTCTGTTTGTTTTTATGCTGTGTTTTTGTTCAGTAAATTACTTGCCAAAAATATCACTTCAGACTCAGTTTTAGTCCAGTGTCCTGTATCAGACCCTGTCCACCATACAGCAAATGCACCACAACACAGGTTCCATCACAGAGACTCACTGGTCAGAGCTCCAGGTGACACCTTTGAGTGTGCCCCATGTCACAAGACGCCACTCATCACCTGCTGCCAGCCACCAGCCCGCTACCCCTCTTCCCACCATAAGCACTTGCTGTCAATCTCCAGATGACCTTTGCTTCTCAGGAAAAATATCCCTAACTTTTCAAATTCACAAGCACAGGTTGGATGGGGAGAATTGGACTCTGCTTACTCACTACTGTATACGGATTTATTGCTTTGTAACAAAGAGCAATAAATTATGGCTCTGCAAAGTCTATGGGACTTGTCAGATTCTCCTACAGTCACTGTCCCCAGATACGGCTCAGAGTAAAAGCAGGACAAATTTACTTCACTGGAATGAAACGTTCTGCTTCAGATTACAAATTAAAAACACGGTTAAAAAAGAAAATTGTAGAACAAGAAATCACAGTTAACAAGAAGGAGGTATCTTGGCTCTCCTGCCTTTGGTAGTGCCACTTCCCCTCACCCATGCCAGGTGGAGAGTTTTTGAGCTCTCCTGCATGTAGAGATGGAGTGCTGCAGAGCTGCTCGCAGATGAGAGCATCAGCCCCTTCTCTCTGTGTGTGATGAAAAAAAACCTGCAGGAGGGAGGACCTTTCAGTCCATGGTGGGCAGTACGTATCACTCCTCAGCTCCAGACAAGATCACTCCCAAGGACACCAGCAACGCGTGGGGATGGGACTAAGTCAGGGGCTGATGGTGGCTGTGGCGAGCATGACTGTCAGAGTGCATGGATATTAACCGAGGCCCTCAGGTGGTGCAGACCTGGCCGTCTCTAAAGCTGCTTGACGCCCATGGAGTTGGTGCCCTGTCGGGTGCCTTTCAGATGTGGCCAGCCGTAGCCTGACAGCCCCCTTTTGCCTCCCTTCTCCCTTGCATTCCAGCCCTCCTGTCTCCACATCCTCAGTCTGACCTGTGCTTGGAGGACCTGTGCAGAGATTCGTGGCCTCTCTGAGTTCAAATGGAAAGACTCATTTAGGAATTATTTAAATCTCTCTGAAGACAATTCAGTCAATTTAAATCCTAACTCATTTTCTTTAAGTCTGTTTTTCCTCGAATAAGCCCTTGAAGAAGGCATTAATATATCAAAAGGGAACCATTTAAATGAGTATTTTTCCTTCTAGAACCTGCTGCTTTCCCTAGTTGTCTCCCCATTCCCCTCCCTTCCAGCAAAGCTCACATCACTCACATTCCAAAGAGAACAAAATATTTTTAACTCCTTTCATACCCTCGATCTCTGTCATGAGTCCTCCTTTAGCAGTAATAAATCACTGTCTGGAAAAGCTGGACTACTTCCTTGCCCTACTTCTGAACGTAAAAAAGATCCTGCATTTGAGAAGAGCTGCTTGCACCCCAGCCCTGGCACAGACACCTCTCTGAGTCCTCTTTGGTCCACAGACATCACTCTGCAGAGCTGCACAGAAATGTCGATTTCCATTTTTGCAACTCAGTTAATTCAAACACACACGCTTTCACAGTATGCTCACCAACACGGGCACGCACACGTAACCTACTGCAACCAAAGTACCTGGGATGCTAGTTGCCCTTTACCTGAAGATAAATATACATTTCCTATACAGAGCTGTATTACTTGCATCCTTCCAGAAATAGGCTGAGGCAGCTGTGGGGAAGACTTTAATCTCACTCACAGTCTCCACATCCAAACTTCCTGCAGATCAACAGAGATGCACTCTCGTAAGAAGAGGAGAATCGAGCAGAGTAATGCATCTTCAATTAAGTGAAACGTTCTGATGCTCTGACAGCATTTTGAATGCTGTACGGGAATGGCAGTATACATACTGTGAGACTGTATTAAGATACATGGAAGGAGCTATGATGGATGATGCTGTGGATCTCTTAAGTGGATTTGTGCTTCATAAGGGCAAAGATCAAATGACAAGATTCACTGGATGGAGTGTCTTGATGGGACACAGTTGCATCTTTGTTTATTTTATCTGACATATGATTAGGAGTAAAACAGTGCTGCAATGTCAACTCCCCAGCATTTAGTAATCATCAAAAACTAATAAATGCTGAGTTCTGTTTTTTGTCTTCTACGCCATTTATATTCCCTCCCTTCCAAATCCCTCACAGATTTGTTCTGTGACCAGGAGATCTACTCAGTGTAGTCGAGGTACATTCTCCTGAAGTCCAATGAGGAGAAAGAGAGGAAGAAAACGGAACTTTTGTAACACAATAACATCACGCCAACACTGCTGGTGCAATCTTTCCTGGTTTCCCTTTTCAGAGCTTGGAGCATATTTAGTATCAGTCCTAGCCCATAGAAGTTTGCTCTGTCCCTGATAGTTTGTCTGTACCTGGTGCAGGCTGTCACATTTTGACCTGCCAACACTTAGGAATGTAGTTGGCTTGACATACACACTCATGCTCCTGAGCACAGTCCTGCTGTTTTCCAACAAGAACACAGAAATTCATAAAACGCAATGTGCACAGGTCCATGCTGTCCATAGTGATGGGAAAGTGACTGAGGGGCGCTGTATGAAGGCATATGCTGTCCTTTCCATGTCCTCCAGCCCGCATGCAGCAGGAGGATGGTGTTAGGGATGAGGCTGCAGGATTCTGCAGGATTCTGTAGGATTCCATTCTCAGAGGGACCAGAGAAAACTCTAAGTGAACAAGGAAGCGGAAGGACAGCCAGGGGGAGTGGCTATGGGGAGTATCATTGCTAGTTGTAGCAAGGTGTTTAGTAATCAGTGGTTATCCCAGTGCCAATTCAACCGGAACAGCTCAGACCACATCTAGCACAGCACCAAATACTATCAGTGTTGCTTTTGTTTACTGATAATGGGCTAAATTTAAACTGACGTCTGTCTACTCTTCAGCTTTGGACGCTGTTCGGTCGCTTTCTCTAGATCCAGTCTTCATTCTGCAAGAAGCTTTATGTGCTGTCCTGGGTCTGAGCCCTTCCAAACACTGGGTTAATTTTTGCAGTGCAGCACCAGCTCAGTTTGCTACAGGAGGATGATTTTCAGGTACTGCATGTTACATGCTGAAATACATGGAAAGCTTTTAGCTTCACTGCAGTGATACCTTCAGAAATTATCTTAGGTAGAATCAGGCTCTCTGCCTTTTGCTCTGTTACGAATACCACAGACTCCAGCAGGAAATTCTTGGAGCTTTTTTTCCAGTTTCTATACAACATTGATTATACTGAGGATGGCTGCAATGATGAGCCGCTGTTGCTGCCTCCCCTTGCTGGTAATCAGTACCTATTCAGGCACGGATTATGCTTCAGACAATCCCATTTCTGGGCTGTGATATGTCAACAGACTGAGTAGGGTCAATTACGAGCCTGATGGATGAAACAGTTGTTTACTTCCTCCCATCGGCTGCATTGCTGCAGTGGCCCCAGCACAAGCCAGGGAATCCCAGCACGGGGACAGAGCCGTTCAGCAAGTAGCACTGAGCCAGCAGTCACACTGCCGGGGGACACGGCCTTGCTTTGCTGCAAGCATTGGAAACGTCTGAGAACTTCAGCGGTCCTAGGAAATCGGATCCAAGCACCTCGGGACCAACCTGCTTGCATTTAAATGCTGTGGCAACGCCCTGTTTGTCGGCTTTCACAGGTGCTCAGCCTTAAGGTGTAAGCCTGTGCACCGTGGCAAGGTACTGCGTACAAACCTAACATCATGGCCGTGGAAAAAGCTCGTTTTCCACAACCAGCTCCAGCCTGGGAAAGGCACCTGAGGAGAATGCCTCGCTGTAGAACGCCTCGCTGCGCCACATCCTAGCACAAGCATATCGCCCTGCACCATGCACTTTTGGACTTGGTCAAGGAATCTTTTATTATTCATCAAGCACTGTGGAACAGGATATTTTGGAGATGTCAGGCCATGTCACAGGATCCACCTATCTGGAAATGTGACGGGAAAAAAGAAATCAACATTACTTTCATCAGGAGAGCAAGACAAGAGAGATGAGGTAAAATCTGCCAGCAGACAAAGGCCAGAGATGTGGAGAAGGGAAGAGTGAGTCTGTGAGCTTGAAATCAGTATTGCCGGGAGCAGCCTTTTGCCAGGAGAGGTGGCTCAGCAGGGAGGCTTAGCTCTTCGTGTTATGATGTATTTACTTTTTTTATTTACAGTTCAAGTGCCAAAATGAATTTCAAAACTGATAATGAAGTTTGAAATCCCACACTGGGATACAAAGAACTGCTGAGGCAAGAGCACTTTCTGTGACAACACACAGTGTTCGTGCGTGCACGAACACACCACTCAGACCAGGCTGTGCTTGACATTGCTTAAAGAATAAAACTATTTGTCTGGTTTCTACTCTCAGAAATAAGATGTCAAAATCTTAGCTCTAATTACTGTATCTCTGTTACAGCAAACCAAGACCAATCCTCTACGTAAACCTGCTGACAGAAAGCAAAACTACATGGCAGCTTCGTTTTTCCTTCTGTGAAGATGTGCTGCAAAGACATGGAAATGTCAATAAATCCTTCCTTTGCCTGCTGAGCATGGAGAGGGCACTGCCTGTACGCCGGCACTTCATCCCCCTCACCCAGCCACACGCTCCGTATGGGCGCTGCTGCCTCTACGATGGACATGCTCCCACTTGGGCACTGAACTGCCTGCTTCGTGCCGACTGATCACCACTGCACAGGTATCTAGAAGATGTTTTACAGCTTCTCTTAGTAAGGCTTGGGTAAACACTTTCAAGAAAAAGGAAGTTCACTGTGAAATATTCTTCTGCAGAACCAAAAAACTACTTGATCCCAGTTGAGTTACAGCCATAAAGGGAAGGCAGTTTCCACTGCAAGATGTTTTTAAAAGAAACCATTGGGTTTTCATTCAGAAAGCATTTCCACGTTTCTTAATCAACCCAGGATTCTTTTATGAAAAGGATTAAATAACCTTAAAACAATTGACACAAACTTCTGATTTTCCAGTTGAGTCCCTGAACTGAATGAACTATTATTGGCACCACTCTATTGACTATTTTTTACAAACATTCTTCTTAAATCAAGGTGGATGTGGTATCCCTAAGAGGAGGGCTGTCTTGCAGCACTGGATGCACAATCCAGAGCCAGCCATTCTCACCAAATCTTGACTGCTTGGTGCCTGAAGCAATCAGGGACTCTGCGCCACAAAGAACAATGTAAGCTGGAAGGGACCCCTGGAGGTCACCTGGTCCAAAGGAGGGCCAACTTACACCAGGTTGCAAATTTGGCAAAGAAGGTGGGGATAAGGACCCCTTGCTATTCCATCTACTCTTTACCGTGACGGGGGAAGCTGGACCCGTACTGGTATCCTGAGCTGCATCCAAGCTTACTCCTTCCCCTTGCTGACCCTGGCCTGAACAGCTGCCAGAAAACCCAGCCCTGTTTACAGAAGAACCTACCTGGAGGCACTGCCTGAGACACTGAGCCCAGAACACATCAGCAGCCCTCGCAGCTAGACGCAGTCAGTAAAGCACATCATTTATAAGCCTTATTATCTATCCCAAATGCTTTGATTGATGGTAGCATGGGACATAACAGTTCTCAGGCCATCTCTGAGCAGCCTTGAGGTAATACGCAACTAGTACAACCATAACAGGATAAAGCAGGGCTCTCCAAACTTTTTTCCAATTAGGAAATTTGATTAAATTTTGCATTTGATTAAATTTTCCAGACACCTTCAATTTCTGGCGTGCTACACACTCCTGAGCCTCTCCTTTACACACACTACCACAAGCGTCAGGGAGTTCTGCAGCCTTCCCACCATCCAAAACTGAGACACTAGCTGAGGGGACTCTTGCCCCTTTGGACTCAAAGAAACTGTGACTACCACCTGAGGAACCACCGATGCTGGTGACCTATTGTCTTGGGAATAACACTACAAATCCTGTCCAGGCTGGTAATGAACAAGAAAACTCCCATCTGACGGAGTGTGTGCAGGAACAGCAGAAGTCTTTGCCCAACTCCACACCAGCAGAGCAGCTGACATGAGTTATCTTCATACATCTGCGCTGTGTCATCCCCAAGGTAGCACTGGCTAAACCAACCCTGGAGCCACAAGAATTAATACAGCTTCGGTGCAGTGCTGCGCTTGGGTTAATTAGCTCTGCTTAGAGGGGAGGGAAGAGGGCTAATCAGCAAAGGCTTGCTGCCAGGCTAATGTGATTATGCTCTGTCCAGGACTCCAGCTAGGATCTCTGCACCAAATTCTATGCACACATTCATTTGGAGCCCATTCAGAAAACTGCATAGTCCAACAGCCTAAAAACACAAAAAGGGTGAGCTGAGGGCTCCTCTCGCCTGTGTTGTCTCTGGCAGTTTCAGATGCCTTGAGGAAGAGGAGAAAGAACAAACGAGGCGTAGGGCAGCCCAGCTCCTGGCCATACCCTCCTAGCTTCTGACAAAAGAGGATGAGGGATACCCGCTGCCAGGGGTTATGGCTGCATCTTAGTATTCAGTAACACTTGAAAGATTTTACTTGTATGAATTTATTTAAATATTCCAAGGCTCATTAAACTTTGGGCCTCCGCAGCACCCTGTAGCAGTAAGTTGCACAGTTTAATTACATACCAGGAGAAAAAAATCACTTCTTAAACCTGCTGTGTAATAAAACTCTGTCCTGCTGGTCTCCAAGGAAGGGCAAGGCCTGCCCAAGCCCAGGAGATGGCTTCCCAGCCCCCTCTGTAGCAGTGAGGCACAACGGCAGTGTGTGCTCTTCTGGCTCTATCAGTTTTTGGAGCACTGAACTTCAGTCCGCAGGGCTGATCCAGTCCCCAAACTGCCTCCATTCTCATGGGAGTAACTCATGCTGCAGACTTAGCGTGGCTCTCTGGGGAGAGGAGTTGTGCCTGACAGTCTGAGGGATGAAGACCATCACCTCTGGCCAGTGGCATCAAGCCAGTACGCTGAGATCACCCTGACCCGTACTGTGCCACAGAGATGCTGTGGAAAGGACCACACAATACCACTTGGTTCAAGCTGTTGCCTGACAAGAGTCTCCCACTTCTGCCCTGACGAATATTGGTCTAACATCTGCTTTGTCCTCCAACAACGATTGTACTTTCCAGGCAGTATGCTTCAGCCTTTACAGTTATTACATTTTCTCCAATTACCAGTATCAAAACCCTCTTTGCTGAGTTCAGGCCAATGACAGAAGGACTGAAACACTGAGAGTTGGACAGCAAAGTGCCTTTTGGCGTGGACAGCCAGAGAATAGGATGAGTCTGTGGCAGGAAGGAGGGTGCTGGCGGTTTAACAGGGCTGTATCAGGAACTGTGAGATGATGTCAGTAGTGCGTCTGCAGGATTTGGAAAGCGCTTCTCTCTGTAACGTTACCCCTTGCAATTGTGCTGCAGCAGGTGCTTCTTCAGAATAACACTGTAATATGTAAGTATCTACCCAGTTTCAATCTGTACTTTAAGAACAACAGGCACTGGATAGACTGAGCAGGGGAATGAATATGGAGAACAGAGAGCTTGAGAGAACACCAGTGTAGCAGACAGATCTTGAGCAGAGATGAGGCTCTGGCAGAAGAGATTACAGCTTTGCTGGGCTCTGCAATGCTGACAGCAGCAATTCCTACTTGTCATCAGTCATTCTTCTGCATGTACCTGAGCAGATAACGCAGGAGAGCCGAGCCTCTCTGCAGGATGCCCATCACTGCCTGCATCCTGCTGCGATGGAAGAGTAAAGCCCAGAGTCTCTCTCTGCTTTGTTCCGAGGAGCATGGCTGCAGTAAGCAGCATAATCACTGCTCCCAAAAGCCTCAAGGTTACAGCTCCTACTGGGGAGAATGTGTGTGTGTGTGTGCATTTGTGGTGACTTGACATAAATATTAATCCAGCTGAGCTTTAGGATTAGAGAAAGAAATTAATAGGGCAACCTGCAAAAAGCATGAAAATAACTTTCATATCCAACTAGTTTACTCATCTCCCGAGCAGGAAGCACTCTCCCACTCTTGTGAGCCACAGTTACTGCAGGTTGCGCGATGATTTCGGAGTCAATGATGAACCTACATGCTAAGGTGTGAATTGATACAAGAACAGCTGAAATGGGCCTTGAGCCTCTGCTCTTGGCTATGGACCTCCTTCACCATCACCCTGTACCAGCTCTGGCACTCACTGGACTCTACAGCAATTTAACCCAGTCACCTGGCAGAAAACTAACCCAGAAGAGAGAAATCATCTCAGTAGAGGTCTGAGTAGCATTAGATGTGGTGCACAGGAATGAAACTGTGCAGCTGTAAGTAGGAGAGCGCCGTGTGAGAACAGGTGTGCAAGGCTTCCCCTCTTTGGTCAGAGCTGTCAGATCAATTCAGTTATAAAATGTTAACTCCATGACTTTGGAAGATTTTTCTATCAAAACCCCTGAGGATGAACTTGTAATATTCTCCCATCATACACATGTAAGAGAAAGGATACCAGTCATGGGTGCAAAGAGATTTTGAAGCTAGACACTAGACTGCAGTTTAGAGATAGGAGTCAGCTTCTGATCCTGCTGTCACTGACTCTCCCTGTGTGACCACAGGCAAGTCATTTAGGGTGTAACACACTCTGCAATGCAGGACAGGACACAGAGGTCTGTTCTAGCTTTGTCTCAGGGACTGGAAATAAAACAGCCACTTCACAGTTCCAGAGCTAAAGAGCTGTTCTGCCTCAGAGCTTTTTAAGGATGGCACAGAGCCATACTTACATGATGGCTGTGCCACTTCCAGTGCCTGAGCTGGTGTGAGTGCTCTGTGCCACATGGGACTCTCCGCTTGTACTTGGGAACACTAGCACTAAACTGTCTTGGAGGGTTCAACCTCCCTCTCCAAAATCTCCATGCTTCCTACCAACCTGTCGATCCTGTATGGCTTCCCTGCCTTGCAGAAACCGGCACAGCATGAAGTTCATATGCTACAGGAGGAGACTTAGACAGAACAGGGATAGTGTCTCCAAATGTTCAATGAAACCAATCAAGAGTGAAAGATGGGGCTAAATCATGTACTGTTTACTGTGACAAGCCTGCTATTGAATCCAACAGCCAGCACATCTTGTCTTTTATTCCTCTTCTCAGAAGCCCTGTTTGTACAAGGGAAGAACAAGTTGTTTGGCAGAGACACAGACCAATCTGAAATTTCACTACAAACTCCCTCCCAAACCTTGTCTTGAAGGTTACGCAAAGCCTGCCAATAAAGTTACCAGCTATACTCTTCCGTCCTGTTATGATAGTCATTTCTGCCACTCCTCTCCCTCCCCACTGTACCCTCTTTCTTTGGCTACTCCCGGAACAGCTGCAAAAATGTCTGCAGTCTGCTGAGGTGAGAGGCAGAGCCCTGTCTGCACCTGAAGGGGTACTCAGCAGAAGTCTCCAAACTCCTGCCTGCTTCTCCCAGTTGACCCTGCCAACTTGTTGAGATTCTTTGCTTATAATATGCTTCAACAGACACATTGTCCCAAGAGGACTGAACTAAATTGAGTTGCAGGGCTGCAAATCACGAAGCAGCCTCATTTTAATCATGGCTATTCAAGTGCTAAGGAATGCAGAAAGTAAATACATATTTGTTTTTAGACCATCATTTGTCCCATTTGCAAGAGGAAATTGAATGTACTCAGTCCCTGAGGCTTTGTTCCTAGGAGAATACCTTGGGAAATGAACCTGCTATAACCACTACAGATGAAATACACCCTTTGTTAAACCCTCTACTCACTGCTTTCATCACAAAGCTTTTCTCCTGGATCTATTAACCCTCTCATTCACTTCTCCACATTCTAATCAGGCTTTATTTAACATTTCACACTTCTGCCACCCTGGCTACAGTCTCTGCTGGCTTACTGGTGACTGATTTCCCTGAGCACTGAGTGGAATCAAATGTCCAGGGTCAAGTTCTGCCCTTGACTTCAGACCTGGCTGGGGAAAAAATCGTGCTGCCCAGTCCTGCAGGTGTAAACTTGGCTGCGGCTAGGCTGACCAGGTGGCTGGATTTGTAAATCAGTCCTTGACTTCTTTGCTACTTCAAACACATTTGAATAAATATTCTGCATACACAGATTTGATCAGCTTGCATTCCTAGCGCTGCAGTGTCCTTCTCTCTGGCATGCCTTACTCTCAATTAGCCTTAGTCCTGCCAATCTGGAACACAGAGGCAAAACGCATCCCAGACCTCCACGCTTTTTCTCCTGGGCTTTTTCTTTTAGCTCAAGCTGAGGTTTGAGATTTTCCCTCTCCCAAAAGCATGATTCACCCTCTGGTCTTTGCTTTCAGTCTCTGCCCTCCTGCAATGTCTTTCTGTGGCCCAGCATTGTAATTCCTGTGTCTCAGACCTGCTCTAGGCCACCTAATAAAGCCTTTCTCCCACCTCCTTCCATGCAGCAACTTAAACCTCACCTTTCTTAAGCCAGTGCATACTAGCCGTACTTTATGGACTTGAACACCAGCTACCCTCTCACCTAGTCTAACTGCTCCAGGCAAGGTCAGAAAAGGACTAGCACCTCATTCTTCCTCTTCTTAATCTTCACCTGACCCTGACTGTAACACCTCTGAGCCAGCCAGGCCCTTGCTCTCAGTTACACACAGTCACTCTTCAGTGAGCCCTCCTGTTTTGTGCAGACCTGCTGTTTCAACCAGAAGGTGAAGGCAGCTTTTCCTGTCTGTGTCCTAGAAGGAAAAGCATCATTGCACCAGCAGCTCCTTTGCTTTAGAAGATGAAATGCCACTGTACAGGCAGCAGTATACTGCAGGCATGGAAAGAGTGAAGGAATTGAGGCAGTTCCATAAGTTACCAAATCACAGTGAGCGCCCCTGTTTGCCCCTTAACTTCTTACAAATTTGCAGCATCACCTTAAACCCACCACCAGGCATTACTGCTACTGCAGCGGTAACCTGATCAATGGTGACATTTCTCTCTGTGCCCTACATTATGCAATTCATCCACCGTGCAATTAATTCGATAGCTACCTGGGGAACCTATTTGGTGCTCCTGAGCTTTAAATCTGTGCTTTGGGGTTTGTTAGGTAGTTTCACTCACAAGCACTGAAGAGATTAATCCGGATACTTTTAAAGGAAGTGCTTGCTAAACAAAGCTGCATGTTCTGAATGTTTACTTGGGATTTGGAAAAAGATCTCGGAAAGGAAAAAGTGACTTTTAATTTTAGATACCAGTGACATTGATAATGCCAATCTAAAAAGATAGTCTGATACAAAAAGAATCACCCAGTTGCCCTACCATTATTCATTTGATCCCACATCTGTTTCCTCCATGGGTCTGTCTGGATAAACGAATTAAATTACCCGTAAACTGCTGTGGTGACAAAGACACCGGACCTTTGGCCTCTCACTTGAGTTACTCACAGCCCTGATTTCCTCCAGACAACACGTAAACCACCCCTGGGTCATATAAGGGTTGCAAAGCCCAGTCCTTACCTTCTCCTGGTACTGACGCCGTGAGGAGTCCAGAGACTGGATTAGGGCTGTGGCATGGCCGATGAACATGGCATAGCAGGTGGCACCGACAATCATGCTCAGCATAGTGAGCCACACATCTGACATGCCAACGGGCGCCTGCTGCCCATACCCAATGCAGAGCATGTGACTCATTGCCTTGAACAGCGCATAGGAATACTGCTTCCCCCAGGAGTCATTCTAAAGAGACAGATAGACAGACAAAGCTTTAGCAGTGGGACAAGACATTCTTGGAGATGAACACATTTCAGAAAAGGACACCTTATGTTAGACCCCAAAGTCCATGTTTAAAGCACCCCTATATGTTAAACAAGCAGTTTGATTCCTTGATGGCTTGGAAGTGTTGGGCACACTGGATTTAAAAACAAAGCCTAAATTCAGCCATCTGACAATAACTGACTTTGGTCAGGGTTTTACAGGTCCCGTGTGCTCTTTCCAGCAAGGCTTTCCAGAAAGGAAGCCAGACTGACACACTGCTAACCTGGGATAAAATGGGACCATGCACTGGGATAATTTCAAAGTGACCCATATGTGGGAGAAGGGACTGATGCAGATGATTACTCCCTCGGGAAATGGATTTTTCAGAGAACTGGTAAAAGAGAGCCTGAGCAAGGTTGCCAGCAGTAAGATCTTAAAGTGGGGAAAATCACTTACTCCCCAGCAATTTATGAAATGTTTGGGAACTCTGGTCATTACCTGAAGAGATGGGAAGGGCAGAAAATTAAGATGATAATGTCCAGACAGCGAGTTCTTTGCAGTGTCAAACTGGGCTTTTTTCAGGGAGCTGAACAAACTACAAACGGTCTCATTCGAGAGATGAAATAAACCACTGTGAGAAGCCAGCTGAAGTCAATGGCTTGTTTCGGACACCCCGTGCTCTCCCACTGCAACTAACAGCAGAGGCACCTTGGCAATTATATCATGGGAAAGGGAGAAAAATACAACATAAGTTTCATGACTATTCTGATTAGCTTGAGTTCATGGAACAGCACAAGGTACATTTACTGTCCTGTGGGTATTATATGCTAGCAAGTCCTTGCCACAAAACCTTGTAAAGTAAATGCACTGTCATCACACACTGCTATTACAAGGCATGTGAAAAAATACCGCTGCTACGGTGACATTCATCGCAGCACATAATCTGTACATTCATCAGTCTTCTTTCTGTTCCTAGGAAGGTGCTAACATCATGGATATAGCAGTGCAGATACGTATACCACGGCAACTTAGAAGGTCGTGGTGCAGCAGGCCTGCTTTGGGGCTTGGCAGAGATGAGCCATACTTTTCGGAACTCCTTCAGAAAGATGCAGCAGCCTCAGCACCACTGACCAGCAGTGCTGGACGCCTCCCTGGAGGGATCTAATCACAATCAGGTGAATGGCTGATGACCTGTTTACAAAAAACAGCTTTCTGGGTGTCACTAATGTTGATGGAAAATTTTCAGTAAGCTTACAGGTAGTAAACGGAATCAAAGTGTACTATTGCTGTTTGGGAGCCGTGGCAAAGAGCTGGAATCTCCAGAGAGTGGTCACGCTTGGTTAAGAGATAAGCACATGAACAAAGACAGGCGATGGTGTTACCTCAGCCCTATTTGGTTACGTTATGCAAGACAAGCCTGATTCACACTGCAATAAGAAGGGCAAAGCAACACAAGTGACAGCGAAGCGGACACAGAAGCAGCAGCACATTCAGGGTCCCAGAAGGGACTGCTCCCTGCTGGCGCCAGCCTGTCTGGGCTCCCCTCCCTAACAGAGCAGAAACAGTTCACCTCTTTTCTAGAAAAACTACCCTCGAGTCCTCAGAACAGACAATGCGGCCATTGGGGTCTCTATTCCTGGCTATGCAGTTGGCTTGCCCCAGTGTGTGACTCCCCAAAGGGGAATCAAAAAGAATTTGCGCTCTGCTGCCTGTACAGGGCAGAATGCAGCTCCTTGAGAGGACCATGGCAAGGCGAGGAGATAAGAGTCAGTCCCAGCACTAAATACAAACTGCAAGACGTGAAAAAGCATGATTTGGCTATCAGTTGACCAATTTGATACTCCTGGTTGAGGAGGGCAGTTTCAGGACAAAAATCCAGCAACCCATGGCACAGGGGTTAAGGCAGCCCCAGCCCACCCTTCTATTATGGAACCACCAGTTGAGTCTGGCAGAGAAAGAACAGAGATGTGCACTCGGCCTGACGGAGCAGAGCATGATTTCTTCTCCCCTTGCCCCCTCAGGCCAGTTCTTCTTCTTAGCCAGAAAGTTCTCAAAGCAAATACCTTTCCCATGCAGGCACTTCTCACCTGCACTGCAGAAATGCTGCTGCCTCCTGAGTTCAGTGTGGCAGTAGTTTAACAGGGCAGTATCTCCGGAACAGAATTGAGGGCAAGGAGAAAAGAAATGCTGAGCAGAAATTCCAGAGGGAATTTGGGGAGACAGAAAAAGATTGGTTGAGCTGGATTTTGAAACATCAGGAAACTGGCTGCCAGCGTCTTTAGTGACCAGGAATGAGCAAAGAGGAGAGTCTGGGCATCAGGCAGGTTTGAGTTTTAAAAGCCATTCTTCCAGCAACTTGCTGTTAGGGAGCAGGCAAGTCACGGAACCACCCTGGATTTCGTTCCCTCCTCAGTAAATAGGAGACAACAGTTCCCAACTAACTTTTGGGTCTAGGAGACCAGCATTTGGAAGGAATTAGTCATCCAAACCCCTGATGTCCAAGACCAGTGAGCCCCAGCAGCCTGCAGAAACACTTCTGGCTCCCTGGGAGCTCTACAGATCTCAGCAGCAAGGAGTTGGCTGAGTAATGACAGGCTGAGGGGCGAGAGCTGGAGGAAAACCCGGAGTGTTTACAGCATTCCCTAGCAGTGTGGCCTGCTGGGAGAAGAGCTCAAGGACTGCTGAAAGGGAGGCACTTCCATGAAGGGGAACCTTTCAAAGCAATTACCTTCAGGACACAATCTCTGAGTTCTCTGAGCACCTGTAAAGGGCGCTGGATCATCGTGGCACAGTCTACACAATGACTCTTTGCTTATAGGTCTCAGTATATCTTTACCTTTCAGGCCTGCTCTACATCCTTTTGTTTTCTCCAGAACTATGCCAGATGAGCAGCACTGGTTCAAAATGTGATGTGGACACAAGTTTACCAGCATCAAAGTGCCCTGTACTGACACAGCTTGCCCCTCTGCTATGGCAGTACACCATCAGACCAGTCCCTACAGTGGGAGGGCTGCACTACAGATCCATTAGGGGAGGTAAATGCAGCCTTAAAACTGCAGAAAGAAAATGACTCCTCCTCTGCCAAATCTCACAGCAAGCTAAAATGGAGCCACAGATCTGTGCTTGAGCATAGTCAAGAGGGATGTTATCTCAAACACATGCCAGGCACTACGAGTGTTTGCAAACAGGAGTTAAAGTTACTTTGAAGTGGTTTCTCAAACTAGCTTGCTTTCAACATCCACGCTGGCAGGACCATAAGGATTTCTCTAGGATTAGTGTCTGGACTTCAATGCCTCTGCTCAGATCCACCCCTGAATACTTGGAAACACATAGCTGAAACTCTTCAAAGGCAGCATGGGGCTCTGTGCCTTAGAGGAGCACCTAGAGAAACAGTACGGTGTCTCACAGGATGCTGCTGGATCTGAGGAACGTGTGAGTGTGCCTGGCCCAGCCCTCATAGGAGAGAACTAGAGAGAGAGAAGTGGGGAAACAAAAGTCCTGGCAAACTCTGGGGGTAGGGACACAGCCCATGGGCACAAGGCAATGCCTGGCTTATACCACTGACATTTCACAGAATTAAGAGTCTGTCTGTAGTGAAAGGGTGTATTTTCCCCCTCCATCTGTCATCCTAGCCAGATGAGCTGTAGGTTACATGTGGTTCACGTCTGAGACCACCAGCCCAGCCAGCCAGGGTGTGAGCACTCTTTGTGAACCCCCTTTTTGTCCCAGCTGTGATATCTGCTGGCCACAAGCTGTTACTCCGGGTTTGCCACTGCCCACCACTTGGGTCCTGCTGCAAAACAAGGCCTCTGAGCATCACTGCCCTCCCCTGGACAACACCATAACTGCTGGGCAGGGAAACAGACCTTCAGAAATCCAGTATAAGGGACAGGAATAGTGGGATCAGAGATGGAAATGAAGGGTCATACCTCACAGGACAGCACCTGCATGTTCTGGGCTTGTTTCCAGAGCGAGCTTTGTGTGGCCTTCGCCTTAGAGAAGAGAAGATTCTCTCAGGACTCCGGGTGCACACAAAGTCTTCACTGCCCATCAGCTTTGTGTAGGACCCCCACCCATGCACACCTGGTTCCTGGAGCTCAGCCTGGGCACCCAGTCCTTGTCAGAGCTGCCAGGGCTGTACCTCTGCTAGCCCTGTCCCCTGGCTGGGCCTTGGACATGTGCTTTAGCCTCGTCTCCAGCCCTGCCTCTGGTCCCCTGTCTTGCCGCTCCTAATGGTACTCCCTGGATGGACCTTGGACATGATTATCACCTTGCCTTCTCTGGGATGATCAACGGACCAGACCCTTCCATCACCAATTCTGCTCTGTGCACCCTGTTCAGGTCCAGCAGGTGAGGGCACTGCCTGTGCAGGGGTCACCTTGCTGACACCATCACAGAGCAGCCCTACCCTTGCTCCTTGACAGATTTATAAAACACAATAATCTACTACGCAGCTTTGCAGGGCTGCTGAGTGAGGGTATGAGGGAGCTGCTCACCAGAGGCTTGGGGGGAATTAGGAATCAGCCAGGAGACCCACACAGGATTGCTCTGTCTTCCACCCTACGTGCTGCACCGGCATCTCTTCTTCCTTTCTATCAGCAACACAACAATGTGTCAGGGGTGGGGGTGGTAGGCTCAAAGGGGAGCTACTCTCCTTCTTTTGGCAGAAGGGAAGATGAGCAGTATTTCCTGTGCAAGGTCGCTACATTTGACAGGGGTATGTTTGCCTTCCCTGCAGGGTTTATCAGTTGAGCACAGCACCCAGGGGAGCGAGCCACGTGTTTCCAGCAGCTTTCAGGTCTCAGCAGAGCTCAGATTTCTCTGATGAGGATCTGCCAGGCGAGGGTCGTGGGGAGATGCTGCTGCCCGCACATATGCCTCCCTGGAGCTGACTCACCAGTGCTTCCCTTTTTAATAAAGTGCCCTGTAGGGAAGCTAACACCAAGGCCCCTGAGACTGGGGCTGAGCAATTAATACCGAAGACATCCTTCCCTGCCATTTCAGAGCCTGTTCAGAAAGAAGGCTCACAGAGAGTCAGTGCTACAATTGCTAAAGACGAAAGATGGAAACATAGAAAACAACAAAATGAACTGGACCCAGGGATTTATCGAGCCCCTGATATGATTTTGGCAACACCAGCTGCTTCACAGATCCCCTGGACGAGGATCAAACTTTAGGAAGCAGATGGAAGGTGATGAATCTTCTTTTCTCGCTGCATTGGAGTCAGAGCTGGCTTAATGGACTGCCAAGTGGCTAGGTGGGAAACTCTGGAGTGGGGATGAACAGCACCAGCACACTCAAGGAGCAAGCCTCTGAAGCATTTGGCACCTTACAAACAGCTCCCCTTGGATGCAGCAGCCTTAGAAGATTCCTTTTTTCCCCGCAGTGGTTCCATCCCAGCTTTTTAGCTCCTGTGGGCAGTCACGGCAGTTGTGCACCCAGTGTATTTATCCCCTCACAGCTGTGACCAGGTCCGTACTGGGTGTCCCAACATCCAACCTGGGGACTCTGTCACAGATAGATGCCATCGGGGCCTCCCAGCCCTGCCCACCACAGCTCTCAGAGAGCTGTTCTACACAGCACCATCAACACCTCAGCACCAAGGCCTGCGAACAGCCCAGGCCACTGGTTTCTGGCTGTTTCCTGACTCAGTGGCCTCTCCCGTCACTTCACACCAGACTACAAGGAAATCGGTGCACTAATCTTGTCATCCACATCCATCACTAGGCAGCAGGCTCCCAGTGACACTTCTGGAAGTCTCAGGAGATCAGAGGACAGAACCTTAGTGTGAGAAGAAACTATCTGATTCCAAAAATTCTTTTTGTCGAATGTTCTAAAAATGAGCTATTTCAGGGCTGGCATTTTCCTGTACAAATTTTGGAATGGAAGCCACCTAAATTATAGGTGGGGCAGATAACCATCTCTCCAGTTCTCCATCCCAGTTTCCTGAGATTCCATTTCTAAGACAGTCACTGAGATCACCATTTTTTTTCCCTTTTATGAAATGGAAAATATGAAAGTGATTTAGCTGCAGATGAGAAGCTGAAAAAAAAATCACACAAGGCAAATTTAATTCCCAGCTTCATGGGCTCTCAAGGAGGGGAAGACAAGCACTGCAGCATGAGTCCTTGCCTGGTAAAGCCATGCTCTGAATAAAATGTTTCTATCCTACCCCTCCTGAAGACTCTGCTGAGCCCTCCTGCCTGCAGGACACATCCTTCCCCCTCCTCCTCAGCCCTGCAGCTAATAAAAGTGCCCAGACTAAGCAGTAAGAACATGAGGTGGCTCACCCTTTGATCTGTGGTTCTTACCCAAGCTTTCAATGCACATAAACATATCCTCAACGATCATTTGGCTAACGAGCACTCCCTCTGCAAGAAGACTGAACCACTTAAGTGGGAAAGAGCAGGAAGCAGGACCTGGTAAACATATGTCAGGAATAAGGAAACACGGTTCAGATCTGCTGCTCTCAAACTGTCCTGCAAGGACACCATGGCCGAGTCACTTCATCTGATGGGGATGATTCGGCTGCACCTCTGAGCTCTCCAGGACAAGGAGCTGTCTGTCCTTTTGAACCTGAAGAGCACAAGCACAATAGGGCCTTGATCTGTCATTGCTCCTGCCATATAAATAATAAAAAGGCAGCACTGGGGAAGACAGGGCAGCTGCTGCATGGGTTGTTCCTCTGCTGTAGATAAATAAAGGGCTGGAGTCTCCAGAACTGCCAGTCTGGCACCTTTCAACAGCAGGAAATGAATGATTATTGCAGAGGGAAGAAATAAACAAATAAACCCCCAAACAGACGACTTTTTCACGGCTGCTCACTCATCTCAAGCATGGGCAGCATGTGCCCACAGCTCCGCATGTGGGAGGCATGGAAGTTGGCAGTTTTAAACATTTTACATTTGTTCTGTTCTGCATGAGTGCCTGACATTATTTTTTTTTTAAAAGAAGGAACTGGCTGGGGGAATCTGGAGGTTAAGAGCTGCAATAAGAGGCAATTTTTTAAGCTTTGTCAGTTGTTGCTGCTTAATCAACTGGACATTGTCCCTTTGAATAAAAGATCCTGAATTCTCAGTGAGACAGTTGAAAGGTACCACGAAATCCCTGCACATGTACCATATGGTTCAGATCTCCCTCACAGCAAACAGCGCAGTGAGCAGCACAGCTTGGGACGTTACTGGGAAGTCTGGTCGGTGCTCCTACGACGGGAGGCCGAACTGTGGCTTGGCAGAGTCTGCTTCAGCCTGCTTTAATGGGATATCGTGCAGCTCCCCAAGGAGCAGCAGGCAGTGTGATCACACCCACCCTTCAAGTGGATACGGAGCAGGAGGCTCAACAGTTTCCTTGGGACCAGTAATGGGAATTAGGATGTTACAGCTCAGACCCAGCTATGGCTCTAGGGCTCCCCCGCCTCTTCTCTTTGGCTCAGCAGAAAGAGGGATCTCAGACCCCAGCAGAAAGACGCTCTAATTTTTGCTCTTTGCTGTCTCCTGCCAGGAGCGGGAGCCTGGCTCCTGCCTTGCGCTGCAGGCAGCCCACAGCAGGCTGTGCTGGGGCTCTGCTCCGAGACTATCATGGCTCTGCCAGCGCTTACTGGACCGTGGAGGAAGCCCCTGAAAGGACATGGGGGAAATGGGAAGCTGGGGACGCCATGTTAGTGCTGGGAGGCGACCAGGGGCCTGGGGAGCATGAAGGACAAGCACTTACCACCATGCGGTTGAGGGATACCCAGCAGTCGTCAGGGAAGTCCTGCAGCATGGGCACAAGGAACTGGAGGCAGCCATCCCAGTGACACAGCAGCAGCATCATCCCGATCAGGTTCACAATGCGCACCACTGCGCTAGCCAGATCATAGGTCATGTGGAAGATCTGCAGGGGACAAGAGGGAGCAGATTAGATGGCAGCTCCCCAAACAACCAACCCAGCATAATTAGACGCAGTATTGGGGTCAAGAGCCTTGCTGATGTGACAGGAAAGGCTGCATCAGCTCAGCTCGGGTCAGTCACTGTGTGCGAGCAGAGCCAGCTGAAAAAAAAGATTAAAAACCAAAATACAAAATTGTAATCACTCACCCCTCTTGCCCTTTGATTTTACCTTCAATTTACATTGAAAGCTCCATAACTCCTCTTATAAAATAAGTCGGTTGCAAATATTTCCAGAACATCAGCCACACCTCAGAAATAAACTCCATCATCACATCTTTTTAACCGCAGTGACCTTCTTTGATTTCTGCTCTTGTTGGATATATGTGTTGCACTGACCCATGGGGGAAGCTATCTTTGTATCGGATGTTGGATGTAGTCTCTGTATGTATCAAATGCAAGAAAGAACAGCCTCAAACTCAGCAGACTTTTACCAGAGCACCTGGTTCAACTAATTCTTGTACCAGCTGCTGCATCACTTCCAGTCTTATGAGATGGATATGAAATTGCACTTAAATGAAGTGCAAGGAAAAGAAAAACATGTCAGAGCTACACAGCAGCTCTTAGCAAGGACACCCAGAAACCTGGCAGAAGGGAGCTGCAACCCCTTCTCTGCAGCCAGTTCTCTAATGCCAAGGGAGCCTATGTCCCTCTCGTCCACAGCACTAGTCATAAGCAGGACACACGGAGACAACCAGGTGCTCCATCATCAAAGCCACATACATAGTCAAGAATTACTTGATGGACACTATTTGGGGGGGGGGGGGGGCTGTGTTGTAGAGACATTGAGGGTGCTTGGCTCTTTTATGCCCAGCAGGCCTAAGCTACATACCTGCCCAGGTTTGGTTTTCCTTGCCCGGCAACGCGCCATGGTGAGCAGCAGAGGTCGGCCCTGGAGAGCACGGTCACCCTGCGTGACTCAGCACGGAACCACCTTCCAGTCTCTTTTCCCATTAACACATCCCATGAAGAGGGGGAGCAGGGAGCAGGGAGCAGACCCTACATGCTGCTGTAGTACCAGCAGTCCCTCCAAGGAAGCAGGATTGCTGGGATGCAGAGGAGGCAGCATGGCCACCTACTACAAGGGAGATGCTCTTGCTCCAGCATCACCCCGCAGAGACCCCGAATGCATCTGACATCCTTTCCCACGTGCTGCCGTGTCGCTGGAGCAATCTGGGAGGGATGGAGGCCCGACAGCCATGCCCTAGCGTGTCCTGCCCTAGAGTTCTGCATGGAGAAATGTTAATCACCGCTCCCCACACACAGTGCTGCTGCTGCTGCGGGAGGAGTGAAATATTTGGAGGACTGGGTGTGAGTGCAGCAGACTCACCGCTGTCAGCTGCCACGGCTGGGCCTTCTCAGGAGACCTCCCCGTGGTTTGGAGGCACGTGCAGCCTGGCTGTTTTGTGTCTCAGCCTGCAACCTGGTGACACAATGTCCTACTTGGATTTAATGGAAGAAAATGGAAACAGCGTGCCTCCTGGTGCTGCTGCAAAGCTGACCTCCAAGTGAGCCATGCAGAGAGCATTTATCCAGACCTGCAATTTCCTTAGGGATGTAACAAGATTTACTCTCAGTTCTTCAGATGTAAAATAAGCCATAAATGTGACTTTCTTACAAGTTGGCCAAAAGACAGGGAGACACTGACACGGGCTTATATAGGATGGCAAAGCCATTTTCAGTTTGCTGAGTTATGAACAAAAACGGAGAGTGCAGTGACAAAAACTGCAGGGAGAAGCATTTCCTGAGCACTGAACAGCTCCACGGAGCCCCAGTGCAGAAAGCTGGGGCAAATGATTACTGAGGAGCTGTCTGTCTGTCAGGGAAGCATCTAAAGCAGGGGACAGGGCCGTAGGCATGCTGTGTGACTGTATGGCAAGGTCCATCTAACTGCTTGCTGCCCTCACAGGGCTGGTCCTGCTCTTTGCAGCCACTAGCAGCAATATGAACCTGCCATCCTTGCCAACATCATGGATTGCTCCCACAGTGAGTCAGTCTGAGCAGCTAAAAAGGCAGAAAACTAATGTTACGAAAGAAAGGAATCGTGTTTGTCAGTTTAGCTCCCTAAATTGGCTCATCACTCTGTTGTCAGAGCTAGCTGTTCAATTTCAATGCTTGTTTCCACACCAGATATTAACACTTCCCTACCTAATCAGGTTGCCATGAGGTCACATGCATTAGGAGATGCCAACGTGCTCAAACCAGACCAGGAGGGAGCCACGGAAGAATGCCGGGAACCAGAATGATGAATGATGTGGATAACTGCTTCTAAACCCCATTATTTCCGCTGCATCCAAGGTGCAGCTGGAGTCCACAGTGTCACTTAGCATGAGAAAGGCCATTCTAATGATATTTCTGAGCTGAAAAGAAGAAAATATCCAAAATCCAGCATGAAAGGCTGTTCTAGGAAATCCGACTCTCAATGCTGACTCAATCGATCAGTATGAAAGCCAAGCACATAATTCATAAAGAATAATTCCTACTGGTTTCACCTTTTTTTTTCCATTGCAGAAATGATCATTCTCATTTAGATAACCCTAAGCAAAACCAGCCTATCTGAGTGACAGCCATGGGCTATGGTTTTAATGAAGCCAGAGCAGCAGTTTGCAGAAGGATCACTGGGTGGATCTTTTGTACTGCCAGGGTTTTACTGTGTTAATGACTTTTCCTCTCCCACCTATGTGTGTTTTTCAAAGAGCTTCAGCCCTCCTGTAACCCAGGGAACTCCAGCCAGGGAGAGGGAGAAACCCAGACTGGTTTAGGAAGTGCCTTTCTTCCTTTAATATATTGAAAGTAGAGAGTGAAGAGCCTGAGGGAATGGACGGTTTAGGGGAAAGGTAAATGGATATGGGGCTTCTTATATGATGAATGGCATCTATTCTGGTCAGGGTTGGGCAGCAAGCCTTTATCCCGTGGTGCACCTCCAAAAACCAGTCATAAATGAATGTGTTTGCTTCTGCCACTAGGTCCTGCTGCCTCCTCTCATGTTCTAAAGGGTGGATTCAGCTCACCTACAGTGGGCCTCAAGATCTAGAGACCATTAGTCACTAGACGGAAGCACGCCTACCGAGGGCGAGACATCTGGTTTGCAGCACTCGTGTACTTGAGAAGGGGATGCATCGCATCTCAGGAGTTCCTGCTTCCCTCTGCTGCCTGTAATGGAAGCCTAGGTCAGAACTCCAGCTGTAAATGTCTGAACTGCAGGTGAGACATATCCAATTTCAAATGTCAGTCTGAGGAGCTACCAGCCCACTCCTTGGAATACATTTGCATTCACGTGCAAGAGAAAAATACGAAACACTCACCCTGCGGCACACAGGAATAACAGCGCAGGGGTGGAATGAACACCTCTCACATGGAAGAAGCTCCTACTGTAGAAGCACCGTGGTATTGCAGGGAATGCTAACTCCAGGAGTGTGCTGGAGAGGGCCTAGCCAGTGCTGCAGAGCCCAGAAGCAGCCTCCAGCTCGCCAGCGAGAGATGGCGAAGAAACATTCCAGAATAGCTGCTCCAGGAGCAGAGGAACATGCGTGGTAATTGGTACTTCTCTGGTTTTCATTATTAACACTCGGGGCTTTCTTGTCCTGATGTAACACAACCCCGGCTGGGTCCCAGAGCATTACACCTCCTTCTGTCCCTGGAACTGCTCTTGCCTGCCTGCTTTCAGCTGCCTGTCATTTAGAGGAAGGGAGTGGGGAGGAGGAGGAGGAGAAGGAGGAAGCATGGACTCTAGCTTGAAGGTACCTGTTTCCAAGGGCATTTTCTGATCGAGCCAATAGTGCTGTTATTTGACTGTCCAGAACAAACTGTGGCTTCAGAATCCCTGCTAAAAAGTCCACTCTGTGCCTCTAGCCAAAGGCACCTTGTGGCACTCTCTAAAAGGACAGCTGGGGGAAAGTGGAAGGACCAAAACTTTCCTTAACAAAGTCATCTCTAGGCATAAAGGCTCCATCTTGGAAATCCAGCCTATACTGAGCAAACTATCTATCAGGATCCTAATGGCATGAATCCAAGATCCTGGAAGTCCCAGCTAACTCTGTGCAGCACCCCTCACTTGGCTCTCTGCTGCAACAGGCTTCCTCTGTCCTGAACCTTTGAGCTGGAAGAAATCAAAGACACCTTGGAGAATTGGGGGCCTGGCTCTGGCAGTGAAACAAGCACTTTGATTCAAGTCAGAGCTGTATATTTAATTGTTGCATGTTGGCACATAGCTTGCTGTGGCTATCCAAACCACTAGGTCAACAAAATTTCTCAGATCCTTGAGAGTGATGCTGCATTACCATGTCCGTCTGTCTCAGGACCAAAACTGCACGCTCCTGGTGGCTCTGCATGGGCTGGAGGTGCTGTGCTTGGAAGAGGCAGCTTGTCCTGAGGGTCTGGGAACTGCGATACAGAGGCGTAGCGATGATTCTGTTTGGAGCCAGTGTGGCTGAGCCGGAGCTAGACACCCTGCCAGACAGAGCTAACAGCATGCACAGTCACTCAGCTGAATGCTGGCTCTGCGCAGAACTGCCTTGCATCCACTGGGTTTATGAACAGATTCTGCACCGCAGGAAAGCAGTGAAACTGCCTGTTGCCCTTCACTACCTCTACTAGCAATATAGCAGGATTTCTGTAACTCTGCATCCAAACTGAGAAAGCCTGCTGGTCCTAAGCCAGTTCTGGCGTCTGTAGCCACACCGTGGATAACACACAACTGTGATAAATCCCCTGTGGATAATCAAGTGGCTGTGACACTGCTCCAGCTTAATAGAAAGCAAAGAATCTACTCTTAATTTATGGCTTAAAAACCCAAAGACCTTAAAAGGAAACATAAATATCAGAAGAGAACCAAAACAGTATAATATGTTATTCTGAGAGCTCTAGGGGTCAGAGTTAAGGTTGTTCTGCAGGGAGGAAATACGTATTTTTATTCCTACTTAAGAAGAGTATTTGTGGACTCTGGGGAAGAAGGTTGAGAGGTCTCTCAGTCCAACTTCCCATACTTGGCTTTTGTAGTTAAAATCAGAGGTAAAGATATATTTTCCTCACAGAGGCACTGGCCTTTGCAAACCTAGGTGTTCAGTCTCAATCTGCTGGAGACAGGTGACTGCTCTGAAGAGCTTTTTGGGAGCCTGGCCATGCAGCTCCATCCTGGAAGGCTGGAGGGAGGGAACAGACAAACAACTGGCAGAGCTTGCAGGAGGGGCTTCCCCCAGAAGAGGAATCCTCTCCGGGCACATACAGCATCACACACGTTAGAGCACCGAAGCATGGAAGCCACGAGCATACACAAGGCACACGCAGAGCCAAAACCCCTGAGCAGTTCAAACACTGCTAAAGACATGCAAGAAATCAGAGTCAAGAGAGAAGGGGCAGCTCCCCAAGAAATTCACCCTGTCACGTAGACACTCACCACTGGGAAACACAATGTTTCAGCAAAGCAACACAGAAGACCTCAATGGCTGATGCTGTTGATGAGAAATGCATCATCAGCCCCTTTACTTGCTCCTTCCTCTCCCTCCCCAACTTTCTGTTTATTCTTCCAGGGATGCCACGTTTAAGCTGTGCCAAAACATAAACAAATCCTAACCCAAAAGGCTTGTTGTCTCAAGTAACTCATCAGGCCACACATTTTGTTCTTGTGGATGAATAGACAAAATGCTGTTCTTGCCACTAAAACTTACAAAGATAGAAACTTTGAATTTCTAAGGCTACTGTTGCTCAGACCAGACTGCTGAAAAGGGGCTTAGGAAGGAAGGAAAATTATGTAAAGGATCACAATTGGGCTTATTTACAACCTCACAGCATACTGGGAAGCAGAAGGCCCATATGAAGGCTCAGCTTCGGGTCAGACAGCTTTGGGCTCTGCTAATCACATTGTGTTTGGCAGAACGGTGAGGGAGGGAGGGAGCTCTGGGATCCAGATTGTATTGGGACAACGCTGAAAGCACCAGCCAGCACAGAGCAGATGGACTGGAGATGGGAAATCATCTGTGGTGCACAGCTACATCTGCAAGCAGTGTGCAGATTCGGGGCTGACAGTTTGAGATGGTGTGGGATTTGGTTCTGCCCGCTTTTTGCTGTGCCAGCAAGGAAAACTATAGCCAGAAGATCAAGTTTTAGATGAAGGCAAGAGTTTGGGGTTGATTCTCTTTTTATGCTTGCTTTGCACCAAACGACATAATCAATGTCAGCAGAGTTGCTGATGCTGCCTTGAGTCAGGGTGAGAGGAGAAGTGGATCCGTGATTCACTCGGTGTAACACTCACAGGAGGAGATGTTGGGGAGCGTGCCTGTCGCAAGGCTGCCTGAACAGTGAGTTGGAGGGAAGTGCATCGAGTGCCAGGTGTTAGGAGAGAGATCCGAGTAGATTTTACACTTTAAATAATAATCCTTTGTGCTGCTGTGGCAGTTTTCATATGAAGGTCTCAAGGGGCTCGGCTGACATTAATCTGGTGTGCTTCAATATCTCCAGTGAATGTGTTATCTCCATTATCCTAGATGGGCAAAAAGAGGCACATAAAAGGGAAAAGCCAGGGGCACAGGAAGCTTTAAGCAAAGTTTTGGATCAAATCTGGGGACACCAGCTTTGGAATCCTGCTCTACCCACTGCACATGTGGCGTGGCTCCCACACAGAACCAAGGAGCTGCCCTTAGAAAGAGCCACTGCAGCCCAGAAGCAGGGCAGGGGGAAGAGATCTCTGAACAGCCTGTTGCTGTTGAAGCCCTACAAGAACACCATGCAGGTCTGCAGGCCCCTACCTCCTTCTGAGGTCTTCTAACTCTTTCCAGGCAGCTGCCGTCTGGCTAAGGGAAGTTCTTCTCCAGCTATGAGGTATGGGGCTGTAGACAGGGAGCAGCAGAAAGCCCAAGCCAAAATTAAAAAAAAAAAAAGCCTTTTCTTGCCTTCTCCCTCAGAGACTTGTGCCTACTGGAAAATATTTACAGCAGAGAAAGGTGAAATAGCAGGACTAATTAGCACTGAGAAAGCTGGCATAGACGGCAGATGTTTATGGATATATATAAACCCCAAAGATCCTGCCACCACCATGTGTTTTGCCTCTTGCACTCTCAGAGTTCGCGTTGTCTTGACAACAGCCCCCCTTCCCCTCCCCATGCCACCCCCCAGCCTAGACTTTAATCTTCATCCTTTTAAGAACTTTTGTCACCACGGCAACATGACACAGACTTTTAAAAATATTTTCTAGCCCAACTCAAGATGACTGCCTTCCCTGCACGGTTTTCTTTAAACCTCTTGGATGAAAACATTCAGGGTTCCATTCTGCCTCCCCAGAACTGAGCTGTAAGCACCTCGGGTGCTATTGAGCAGGGACAGGAGTTGGCCCCTGCCCCCAGCCTGGGGGGACGATGGCAGTTCCTGATCCCAGAGAACACGTCGCAGAGCTGCAGGGTCCGTGCACAGACTGGGGCCAGGAACTCCATGGCTTTGGAGCATGTGCCCCTTTGCTTTTCAACAGGGCTTGTGTTCTCATACGCCTACAGCTCAGGTTTTCAACAGTATTCATATATCTCTTGATATAGTTAAACGCCTTTAGAAAAAGAAAAAAAAAAATCAAGCCCTGGAGCTGTAAGTAGGTTAGGTGTCTAGCTCTCTGTGGGAATGAGATATCTTACCTGCCTAGGCATTTTTTTAAATCTCTCATGGCTCTTATCTGCATCTTTGGGGGCTGTAATTCTTCTGAGAGGCCAGCAATGAATCACTCCTGGAAATAGGTCACAGGCTTTTTTGGAAGTTTAAGAATGACCACAGTCTTCAGGCAAAAGGCCCATCCGGCTCGGTGGCTATACTTAGGTACGCCTCTGCAAAGAAATATCTGGGAAGGCAGAGGGGAAAGGAGGCATAAATACCTGAGAGAGAGACAAGATACACAAGTGGTTTGAAACCAGGGCGGTGGAGGTGGCCAGCGCGGGAGAAGGCAGCCAGGCGGCGAGCTGAGGTCATCAATGGACGACTTGGATGACGGAGGTGAGCCCAGGCTGCAGACTCTGTCACAGGAACCTCAGCTGTGGCCTGATCAAAAATTCATCAAGCTAAGTGGGAAGACACCCCCTGAGTCCATTGAGCTACCAGGCACAAGGCCAATTAAAACAGTTAGCATGGGCAAGTAATGAGGCAAAATAATAACGGAAATATTGACCATGCTGTGCTGTCACCTAGGTCAGGCACAGTCCTCCCCTCAGAGCACGGCTCTATTTTCAGGCAGGAAGCTGAGAAATTGCTTGAAACTGAAGTATCAGCTGGCAAGAGGAAATGCTGCTTTCCAAGCAACGTGCTGCTCGGCCTGAGGAATACATCGACGCAGGAATGTTTGAGACCAGGATCTTGGCAGGTATTGAACACACACCTGGCTGAATAACAGTAACTTTAAAAAACGGTATATATTCTTCCTTTTCAGAGCTTAAAAAATAATAATAAAATGACCAAAGAATAAATCTACCTGCGAGCAGATTATTACAGAGCTGTTGTTTTGGAATTCATCACATGCTCCCTCTGAAGCATTTCATCACCATTAAGTATGGGAGAGCAGAATGAAGGAACCTCTGGTCTGCCACACTGCTTCTCCTTCTCCATTTACATACATGAAAGAGTCTAACCCAGAGAACCAAGGACTGTCAGCAGGATTTTTAGCCACAAACACACAGAAGAACATGGGAGAAAGAAAATGAGATCCAGAGAAGAGGCCCTTCAAATGACAATGAAAATCACCTTAACATTCAGATTGCCTGCGAAACAACCACAGCTCATGTTCTAGAGAAAGCTGCCACAAAACATGAACTTTGTTTTCAAAACCTTTGTTTTCAGAGTTCCTTCAGTCACTCTTGAAGTTTTTTAGTCTAAGATTCGTAACAGATTTAAAAAATCCAAGGCTGTCTTAACACACTTACAGACTCCTGTGACTGGCACCCAGGCTGTAACAGAAACTCATCAGGACCTGCCCAGTAAGTGCAAACTCGCTGAACAATTACAGAACTTGGCAGTTTACTCTTGATCAGTTACTATGTCTTTAGTGCTTCTTGCTCTTCAGTCGAGAGGCACCCTCTATTAACTTTCTATCAAGCCCCACTCAAACACGACAGTACAGCAAGAGGGTGAGCCAGAAGGCGTGCACCCCAAAATGAAATGAGCTTGTTGTCTCCAAAGCACTTCTCTGCACCAGCACCCCAGCTCTGTAGTCAGTGTTTGTTTAAAGGATCGGCCTTTTGGGAGTCTGAAATGATGGCAAGTTTTCCTCCACCCATTTTTAAGCAGCAGGTAATGTCACTTTCAAAGAGGTGCATCTGCCTGCCGAGGCTGCAGCTGCGGGACGTTTGGTCGTGTTTCTGTACACAAGCACAGTCCGTGCCTGCTCACAGCCCGGCTCAGCCCGTCAGGCCAGCTCACTGACTGAACGTAGTTCCACCTAACAGTCCTCCAGCTTCACTCGATTACAGCCTCGGCAACCCAGCCCAACTTCCACCCCTGACTTTTTTTAAGCTGTTAGTGACTGCAACACCCGTGAAAGGAAGCAGGCTGGCAGGCCTGGAGCCTTAAATAGTTTCCTGTGCCACGAGGCAGAGAGTGTGAGCAAGATAATGACAAGCTCCTCTGGCTGCAAACTCGGTGACACTGGATGTGTACGGAGAGCAGAGTTCACGGATTGAGGATGCTCAGCACAATGGCCTGATTTTCTGATGGGCTGAGCATTTGCCTGCAGAGTCTCCATCGATCCACTTTGGACACTTTCTTTTTTCTTGTGAGTAACATCTCACAGGCAGCAGATGAAAAGGAAGGTGTACTTGACACCGCAGTGAAAGAAACGCTGGACTGCAGCAGTGCACAAATTCAGAACAGAGGTGTGCCAGGTCACTGGGGAGGCTGGAGCTTGGTCCTCGGTAGCACAGATTTGAATTGCGTTGTTAGCATTGCTTTTATTTCTAAATTACTTTGATGAAGGCTGGTATGAATAAGTCCAACTAGGATCTGAATCATCTGTTGGGGGACCTCAACCAGTTTGCCAGCAGCGTGCCAAGAGATTTCATTGCACAGACTGATGGAGATTTATTTGCATACAGTGTCACACGTCGCATCCTGCCCAAGACAAGTAACAGGAGAGACAAACGCCCTCCCACTCTTTCAGAGTAATAATAGCAATATAACCTTTTCAGTATTGCAACGTGCACCTTAGAGAAGACATCTCTTAAAAGAACAGTGCAGAGAGAAGAACTCCTTGGGTAACATACCTAAGAAAACCTGTACTCTCCCATAAGCTTCCCAGGGCAGAGGCTGAGGAGTCCGAAATGAGAGGAAGAGGAGCTGCTGGAGGAAGTGCAACCACCACCCTCACATCACGCAGGCTGCACTGGACTATGGAAGAGGGAGGAAGTGACATTTTTTTAATTTGCTTTAGGGATTTGGGGCACAGAAAAGTGATACTTTAACTGACAAGCACTAGATTATATTTATGAAAATATGACAGCATCCTGCTACAGTTGCATATAGATACTTTGGGTGATTATAGAAAAAAGTTCTTTAAGTCAGAACAAAGATGGTTAAAAGCATTATTTAAACACCATCTAAAATATTCCTAAACCTCCCTTAATACATGCTGGGCAGGAACATAGTCCCTAAAGGCTGCCATTTTAATTATAAATGCGTTAGGAAATGGTGCCTGTTGACAGGTATCAAGGCAAAAATACCCAGAGTTGCAGCCAGAAAAAATGAGGAAATTTTCACAGCTCTTTTAGGGGTATAACATAATAACACCACACTAATAGCACTAATAGTAGTAATGAGAGTTTGACAGGGATGCTGTACATCCAAGCGAAATGCCAGGTCTGCAGCTGTGCCTCAGAGGCTGACCTCTGGAGGCACGTCACCCAGTGGAAGCGTGGCACGAGTCCCTCTGCACTGTCCCAGCACAGGGCGCTTCTATCCTAGAAACAGATCTTTGATACCCTTTCTTTGCAGCAAACCCATACCAACCAACGGTCCCAAAGGTAAAGGGTGCTAGCAATTGCTTTTAAGGGCCGCACCCTTCCACAGGCTTGTCTTTATCCCTTTTTCCTGAAAGGGTGAGGCATTAGGTACTAGGTCTCTGCTGTCACTGCTGGAATGGAGCCAGGTACCACCATGGCACCGCAAGATGCTCACACAAATGTTAACAAAGTCCTAACGAACCCTTTTGTTCTTGCTGCATCATATGATCAGCAAGTATTTTATTGGTATTTTTCTCCAAAAGGCACACTCCCTCCTAGAATTACTGAAAGAAAGTGAATTGCTTTGGCCCAAGTGCTGCCATTTTCCTTCAGAAATAGCTTTGCTGCTGTCTCTGTTCAAATTTTCCTTTTAGTCCTGATGGGCACGTGACCCACCACCCTCTCCCGATGTACTCCTCTCCTGCCCCGTGAGCCCGGCTCCCTTCCCACTGGTAAACATGCAGAATAATTCCACTAACCGCATGAGAAGAAGGACAAACTACATCTAGTGTCCATTCCAATCGCTCCAGCAAGCTCTTAGGCAGCAACCAAAATCAGGAAATCCAGAAGGAGGCATAAGAAATCTCCCATCAGGCAGAGGGAAGACAACCCACCTCCTTGGAAGACATCACCTGAATGTGTAATAGTGAGAGATTGATTTAAACTTGGAAGCAGGAGTGTTTTTTAACCTTCCGAAGCTCTTGCCTACCTTTTGACTCTGGATGTTCTTATAGCTCACATAAACATCCAAACTGCCCTTGAATTGCGCTGTCTGTGGAAGAAGCTCCGATGTCTGAATGCACGCTGTCTGAAAGAGTATTTCCTTGAATTCATTTGGAATTTGCTGCCTTTTCAATTTCATTGACTGCTCCATATCCTTCCTGTATGCAGCAGGCAAAATATATCTGGCCCTCGTCTTTTTCTGGCTCAGTTACTACTTTATAGGCTTTTTCTTTTCTCCACCTTCCCTTAAAGGAAAGGATTTCAAACTTCTGATTTATTCCAAGTTGCTCTCAAGCATTCTCATCAGTCTTCTCTGAATTCCCTTTACTCCCACAGTGCAAAGGTAGTCCCGGTGACTAAAGGTGGGATATTTTCATCCCCAGTTGTCCTACAACGGAGATTTATAACATTTTTAATGCTTGTCTCCACCCTGTGCTGCTCCAACACCTGCTCTGCTTTTTTATCACTTCCAGCAAAGAAACGGGCAGGAAGAAACTACACAGAAGTAGCTTTCACAAAGAAGCTACACTACGAAACAGAACCGGAGCTGCCTTAGCATTCATACTCTCCTCCCTGCTCTGCTTGGTTTCTTGTTTAGTTTGAAAAGAAACTGAGTCCTTTGGGAATTCACTTCATAACCTGCTCATGCGACCTCTCCTGCCTTACCCTCTATATTCTGGATCATTCTTCAACTTCTGCTGCCTTGTCTGATTTAATGACACCTCATTGCTGTGAAAGCCCCCAGTGAAGCAGCATGAACATTCGGCCCCATCAGTGTAAGAAGAAATGGGCAGAAGAAATGATGGTGGCAGCACTGAAAAATCACCAGGGGAAATGAAGTACATAAAAATGACAGCATTGATCATTCTTTACAATCCCCTAGCAGCTCGCTGCATGCTGCTGTGGCAGAGCCTCCCTTGTCAATACCTCTGAATATTTATTCAGAGAAATTAAGTGCGGGGTAGAAGCTGCTTTACCTCTGTGGCTGTCTGGGCTTTGCAGGAGCTGTGTCTACACTGGCTATGTCTACAAAGGCTACAGACTATGTACACTGGGGCTCTATCGACACTGGGAAGTGAGAATGGACTCCAAGCAGTGCTAGGTATGTGGGCCAGCCTTGTGGCATGCACCTCTCCACCACCGCAGTGGCTGTAGCATGGGCTCGATGTACCAGAGGTGAATTTAGGAGGGCTTGAACATCCCAAGGGGTCCGCTCCTGGATGGTGCTGAGCCTTAGTCACCCTCAATCTGTCCAGACCACACAAATGAGGGCTGTGTGGAAGGGCTGAACATACTCAGGCCCCATGCCTCACAAGAAGTAAGGCCAAGGCTCAGTCCATGTCTGGATGCATGATTATGGGAATGCGGTGCAAATACAAGAGGGGACTCAAGAAATAGCACAGACTCCTGCTGAAGTGACAGCACAAACCCAGAAAGGCTGGGCGCTGCCTTTCCTCCCCCCCAAAATAATGTTAAGAAAGTGGTAAAACTGCAGCCCAGGACTAGCCTTGTGCCCTAGGGAGCTGTGCTGTAAGAAGGGTGGGAACAGGACCAGCGCAGTGCTTCACTGCTTTACATTTACTGTAATGAGTGGTTTTACATGAACACTTCTAACCTAAGGCAGAATTATTATTAAGTGTCACTAGTGATTATAAATGAAGCTGGATCCCTGACCCCGTAAAGCTCTGGCAGAGCAAGAAACGTGAATCAGGACACAAGCATGTCAGGCAGAGGATGTAGATCCCAGGAGCAGCTGTAACTTATGGGATCGGGCAAGGAGAAGCAGCAGGGCAGTAGGCACATTCCTCCTACACAGTGTCAAAGGTACTCATCTCAGGAAGCTTTAGCACGAGGAGTAAATCCTTCTTTGTTTTAAATAATTCTACCACTTACTTTCTTTGTGTTTATGGAGCTTTTCCTCCACAAAGTGAACAGAGAGTGAAGCTGCAGTCAACCAGTTCTGCTAGAATACCACGGGGTAAGAAATGCCACTTGGAAATCCAGCTTCAGACAAAGTCTTGGCCCCTTCTCAGGCTGCTGCCCTCCTGGGGGAGTGGGAAGCCTCAAAAAGCCAAGGTACAACCACGCATGTGATGAAGCAAACTTGAGCCACTTCAGATTTTAAAGCCAATGTGGGGGAACCCAGATATGAGCGTGCTCCATTAGATGAGGACTCAGCATGAATTCAGAACCATGGGACCTTATTTCCCAGCTCCATGTCTGACATGGTTGAGATCGCATGAGACGGGAGGTTTTGGCTCCTTTCACTAAACTTACATGAATATCTTTCGGGTTTAGAGCGCCGTTGTATTCCAGAATTTTGTGCACATGGTGGGTAGCAAGTGAGACACGGGAATCATTGTGAAGTTTCTCTTTCTGACCACCTACAAGCTGGTGACTTCCTCGAGAGAACGTACTCTGAAGCACGCAGATGGGTGTGGGCACTCTGAAGAGCAGTAAGCAACACAATCACAGGGATCACATATTTCACAGCCCCCAGTGGGACGACTGAAAATGGAAGGGAGTCAAGAACAGATGTCTGGTATCCAGTAATTAGTCAGGATCTCCCTAAAACCCCAAGCACCTCAAACTCTGAAAGGATTAAATTTGTGTTCACGTATTTAGCAAGTGAGTGCAGCTTGAGCCTGAGCTTTGTAACTCTCCTTACTGCAGAGACGAGAAATGATCTGAACATCAGGATTTCATTAGAGAGCCCTCTCTCGTCTGTAGGCTAAATATCATGGGGGATGTAAACACTTCTGATGAGACTGATGAGAAAGCGTTTGGCAATGTGGTCTTTTTCGATCTGCTGGATGCCAAAAGGGAGGTGACGAGGAAAGAGATCATTGAGGATGGGGTGAGGAGCACAGACCGGAATGTATTGGGATGCAGGTAAAAGGGAAAGCCTCAAAAGGAACTTCAGGGCAAAACACAAACTGTAAGACTCCTGTAGCAGCATTAGCTTGTTGAATGAAAGGTAGGGAGGCCACATCATTTGGGGCATCAGAAATCAGAGCTGATACAGGGTAAAGGAGCTTCTGCCAGCAGGTGCAATCGTACCTGGATCTCCCCAGCACAGCATACCTTTGGATCCAGCACACACATGGTGACCTGGCAAACCCTTACCGACACAACAGGCAACAAGGGAGGGCCCGCAGTGACAACCAGGGCCAGGCAGGACCAGGCACGGAGAGAAGTGTTTGGCCAGGACGTGCCACTGCCCTGCAGCAAGCCAGCTAGGCTTTGCCGAGCTGTCAGCCCCACAACGCAGCTAGGTGCACGTACGGAGGCGAAAGGATGTCTCTGCTGAAACTGATGACCACAGATGACCTCCTGCTGCCATCGCCCCAGGAATCAAGAGGATCTCTACCTACTCTCCTGCCCCTTCTCCGATGCCAGTGCAGGCATCTGGAGTTGGCAGCTGCTTCCCACCCATTATCACATCTCATTTTCTGGGCCAGCTGTCAACTAAGCCGGTTTGTCGGTGCAACCTCCCCACCTTCCAGCTCCAGAAGCAGCCCACGGTGTGCTGTTCTGCCGGCCCCACAGGCGAGAGGCTGGTTGTCGGCTGTCACGCAGGGTAAGCTCTGGACCACCTGCAAACAAGCAATGGGAACAAGAAGCCACTGTGTGGAGTGTCGGTGCGCAGCCCTGCCTGGAATAAAATATCCTCTGTCCCTTTTAGCCTGGTCTTTCCACTTCAGTCACATGCAAACATGTTCTCTTCCATTTGAAAGGTCTCTTCAGAGAAGAGTTTCTGCCCTCCCTCCCAAAACAATGCAGCAAGTTGTGGGCTGCTGTCCTATAGCTCACATCTCCTCTAGGGAGGAGGGAACGTACGCGGGCAACTTTTCCTCCAAATGCCCCCCAGGTTCATAGCTAATCAAAGCAGGCACTGCTTCGCTCCAATGGCTGATTGCAGCACTGGCTCTTCGCCCTTCCCTCACTCCATTAGTTGATCAGGGTCAAACGCTGGGCTCTGAGGCTGCTTCCCCTCCGTCTGCTGCTGCTGGCTAGAGGCTGCCAAGGTAGGAAGGGAACAGGAACGAGGCTGAAGTGAGCAGCACATCCTGCAGCCAGTAATCACTCGGGCTGGGGCAACATTTATCAGGCAAGGGAATGGCAGAGCACTCCTACACTTTCACCATCAGGAGCTTGCTGCAGCAGACTCGGAGCCCACGGTGCTCGAACACAAAGAGCAGCAGGGGCGATGAGGCAGTATGAGCTTCCATGGGGGCTGTGCAAACCTCACGATGGCCCCCGGGTTTTCAGTGAGAGCATGACCCTGCTCTGATCTCTAAGATCCCCCCTCCATGGTGCTACTGAGCAAAGCCAGCAGAGATGCACGGGCACTCTTCTGCAGTGCTGGTGAACCTTGAAAAGCAGGAGGCATGCCTCTCTCGGGAGCGTGCACGGCTGGTGTAGCGGCTGCACTGCTGCAGCAGGCTGGGAGGGAGGTCCAGAGAGCTTTCTGTCTCCAGCAGCAGAAGGAAGGCTGCTGCCAGCTGCTGCACGTCCCCAGTCAGCACTCTGTGCAGCACATCCAAGTCTGAAGGCTGCAGATAAGGGGCGAGTGCTTTGCGATAAAGTTGCTTTTAAAGGAAGCATCTCCTACAGGAGCTCACAGCATGCTCTGCCTCAGGAAGAAGGGAGGAGGGAAAGGGCAAAGGCCAGAGAGGAAATGTCCCAGCCTGGCTCCATACCTCATCGCCTGCATTCCCAGCGCTCACAGCAAGCAGGGATGGAAACCAAAGGGTTTTTTTCCATCTTCCTAAAATGGGCTGCACTCTTCCTTCCCTGCTAGCTGCTGAAATGACCTTGAAGAGAGCAAGGAGAGGGGCAAAAATCTGTACAAGAAGCAGCAGCAGCATGTGCTTGTATCTCATCTCCAGCAGCATTGTTGCCAAGGGTCATGAGGGGAGCTCCGGGAAGGATTCCTCAAGTTCTCCTAAAGCATCGCTGCACTGCCTCTGCCCTGCGTGCACTCATGGGAAGCGCTGTGCAAGGCAGCAAGGCAAGACGGAGCTACAGTCTGCCATGCTCACTGCTACGTGTTCACTGCTACGAGAGCTTTCCTTTTGCTTTCTGTGCTGGAGAAACCAACCTCTTCCCCCTAGAAACAGCAAAGACCAGCTCCCTGCTCTCCAGCCAACTCGTTCTCTGTGGAGCAGCAGGCAGAGCCTGGCTAAGCAAGGCAGTCTCCTGTGTTTGAAAGTAAGTAATCCTTCACAATATACAAGGCAATGCTGCAAGATGAACTTCCCAGAAAAAGTGACAATGCCTTGTGACTTGAGCAATTTAAAACTTATCTCACAACAGCGTTGAAGATCAGATAGTTCTGTGCCAGGGCAGATTAGATGATGCAGCAGGTCTTCCTCATTTCTCATTTCCTTTTCGTTCTTCCTTCCTCCTGCCCTGCCGGCCTTCCTCCGCTTTTCTTTCATATTCCAGAGTTGGACTGGGGCTGCTTCTCCCTCAAGACAAAATGCAATGTGTCTTTCAGATCCAGAGGGCAGACAGCTGAAGGGGAAAGTTCGTATCCATCCTTCCCTGTACCTGCAAGCTGGAGGTGATTTATCGACTGAACAAGCCAGCTGGTAAGATGCCTGCTCAGCCTGGCAGGCAGCAGACCTTTGTGGAAATGTTTGGGGTGCAGAGGAGCAAGGCTCACACGTAGGCCAAGCCTGAGGGGAAGGGGAAAGCCTGCTGGAGAAAGTACCATCAACCTGGATCACACGTGTGGTTTTTTCTCTCCACCTGTATGCAAATGACAGCCCTTTTAGTCCTCTGTGTGTATGGCAGAGCAATATGGAAATAGGGAGGAAGGTGATCACAGCACAAGCTCCTCACGGTTCGTTTGTGGCTCCACTTTGCATCTCCCGTGGCTGCTCCAGCACAAGGCGTGGATGGACACACACACAGATGGGGAAGTGCTGGGCTCACGTGATACCCCAAGTCCACCAGTGCATCCATCAGTGTCTTACAATGCATTCCTATAAAACCACCAGCAGAATATCACCCTCCAACCAAGGGGAACAGTCCCAGCCCACGGGGAGTCCCCATGCAGTCACTGGGCTCTCTCTAGATGTCTCTTATGTGAAAGGGCAGGCGAGGCTCTGCCAGCCCAGCCATTTGCCAGGGCTGCTCCCAAGCTTTTTTGGCCCCCATGATGTGCTCTAACACCCTCGCAGAGGAGACACAACTACCCTGACGTGGCTCACCTCCTTTTCCTTCAGAAACCAGTTAGAGCCGAGCCCAGTAGTTGGGACTAGTTTGGGGTGGTGGTGACAGGACAATGACTAGGACCTCTCATTGGTGATCACTGCTGGGCCCTGACAGAGCCTCTGGACTTCGGCTGCACTCAATTTATATAATTAACTACACAATCCCAGCCTAATTCTTTGTAGTGTCAGAAAAGCCAGTCACTGGTGGGATAAAGTGGAATTAGGGATGTTTGGGTGGTGCATACTGGAGAGGAGTCTAATCAGCCCTATTCGAGGGACAGCCTCTCCAAACTGGGCTACACTGAGACACAGCAAATCAAGAGGAATTAACACCCGGCAGTTTGCTGGGTGAAAAAAATATAAATGAAAAAAAAAAAAAACCAACAAACACAGCTGCTGCGTCTTAACTGTTCTCCACCCCCTCCAGGGAGTTGAGGAAGAGCAGGCCTGTCAGCTGCTTCAAGAGACATTATTATCCTCGCAGTTTCTTCCCAGTGTTTACAAGGAATCGCTGCTGCTGCCTGTTTGGTTGCCTGTCAGTGTCAGTGCAGAGCGAGGTTCTCTCGAAGTTCACCCTCTGCAGGCTCCACCACCCAGGAGCAGGGCCAGACCTAACCCAACGCCGGACGAGGGCAGGCTCCTAGGGCTCTGTGCACCGCCTCGGTACCAGGCAGCGTGCTGCAGAGCCCAGCTCTTCCCAAGCCACTTCTTTTCTAGTTGGTCCCCCGGCCACCGTCAGGGCTGGCCCTTAACTCAAGATTTCCCCTCAGGCTCATCTCCTTCTGCTCCAAGTCCACTTGCTCACTGCAAAGACCATCCGTCCTTCCTTTGGATCATGGTGGGATCCAAACTTGGGAAACATTCACCAAGCATCTCCTTCTCTCCTGCCCCTTACGAGGCAAAGATCCAGAGTAACCACGATGCCATCCTCTTCCATGTTCATCTACCTTCACTAAGTCAACAGGTGAGAGACGACATGAGACACGTCACAGTACAGTGAAAAGCCACACACTACAACAGAGACATCTCTGTCCAACGTTGGGTTAGGGCTCTGCTTCTGGAAAAGAGTAGGAACAGTGTCCCAGCAACCCAGGGGCAGGACCCGCCAGAGGGCACGTAGCAGAGAAGTCCATGCTTAGGTCACATCTCAGCAGGATTGCTCAGGGCCTGTGTCAGAGCAGATCTCAGGCCTGATGGCACTGCAGAAGCTTGAAGGACATGCTGCTGTTTAAGATTGTCAATGAGGTGACTACATCACTACCTTCACTTCACAGAAAGGAACACTGAGGGATGACGGGCACATGGCTTATCCTAAGCCCAGAAGGAGGCTAGGAGAAGAATTCGGGTATTTCTGTTTTCCAGTCACATCTCTCACATTCTTTTTGCTGCTGTCATGAAAGGCCAAATGTTTCCCATGATCAGGCCTTCCCCGATTTCTGGCTTCTCGCTCATAAATACTGGATGAGCAATGACAAAGATACAATCACCAGTTCAGCTGCGGACTGCCTGCCACGTGGCTCTGCCAAGGTAGACAGGGCCACCACTGCCATTTCACAGTGCCAGGAAAAATATTTTTCCCTTGAGATTAAAAAGCCCAGCTCCACAGCCTCCGTTCCCCTTTCCCTCTGGACATGCATGCATATACCCCTGCATTTGGCCCTAGACCAACCTGATCATGTAGAGAACCGCTGAGGTGAAGACGGAGAGCGCTACATCATCCAGGCTCCTGCGCTGCTGACCCAGCTCAGAGCTGCACGGCACCCGTGGCCGGCTGCCACTACCCGTCCCTCCAGCAGTGACACTGCTGTTTCTCGTGCTGCCACCTGCTCCGGGAGCCCTGGGGGCTTGGGCTGCTCTGTGCTTCGGGACACTTGTGCCATCAAACTGCCACAAAAAGCTTGGAACAGCAGGGTCCCAATGAAACGCTCATCAACTTCTGTGATAAAAAAGCCAGTCGAGGGACACTGATTGAAGGGAACTAAAGCACTGTTGCTTTCTTGGATGACATTTGTTGTAAAATTCTGAAGATTTTTTTGTGAAGTTTTATTTTTGGTTCCTTTATCGATCATACAAAGGATTTTTCATGTGTCTCTAGACTAAAACACCACATGCGTGGAGCAACCCACTTCAGGAAGGACTGGGGTAGGAGTACTTGAGAGGAGGCATATTTATCAAAAGCGGGGCAATTACCTCTACTCTCTCCAATTTTATGGCACACTCTTGTTGAAGAACTTCTCCAGAGACATTATCCAGCTCACAGCTCCAGCAGCTGCTGTTCTGCAGGACTTCTTGCTTAGGAAGGGACGAAACAAGGGAGGAATAATGACCAACTTATCCCTGACCATGCAGGAGCAGGGAAGGTGACAGAGGCTGGAAAGGCAGCAACCGGGGGACACTCATTCCTTGGAATGAAAACCCAGGGTGAAGGTCAGCATCGTTAACAACACATTACAATTCTTTCCTGGTGACGTGGTGCTGGAATGAAAGGAACAAAAGGGTTCTTGTCCTGAAGTCAGAGATGCAGTTCCAAGTCCTTTTCCAAGAAGGCAATACGGAGAATTTTGCAAAGAGATTGCATAAACATTTTCCACTCTAAAATGACTCTGGGAATGTGGAAATTGCCTCATCCTTTCCTTTAGCCCTTGGGGTATTCCTGCTTAATCAAAATGGGGAGAGGGAGGAGTTAAAGTAGAAGAGGAAGCTTAAAAATATGTATCCTTGTGAGAGAAGCAAGAATAAAATGTCATCTCTTGGCTCTGAAAAAGTTACCACATTGATTTCTGCTTCATAAAAATGAGGTTAAGTTGAATGCATTAAGCTGGCAAACCGGATAATTGCATGTCCTGAAACTGTCTTCGAAACAGCTCTTTTCACAGCGGTGCTCAGAAAATAACTTCATCAATAAGGCTCTTGCCCATTAAACCTTCGCACCTCTCTGTGCCTTGCTCAGGAGTGAAGCTTGTCCTTCCCCAGAAAGATTTTTTCCTCCTTTCACCTCAAACTAGTGGAAAAAGTTAGGCTGTTTTGCATTGCATTAGCATATTTCTGGCAAAGAAGTAAGGAGGATAAAAACCAACCGCCTTCTCAGGGCTGGGGCTTTCCAGCTCCGGTTCCCCACACATGGTGTGCTGCAGAGTCTTGCACTGTGGCTGGCAGCTTTTTTCTCCAGAGTGGAAGTGAGAATTGCTTGGAACCTCGGGTTTTGCCTGCTGAGCCCTTGTGCAGCCCCCCTGGCAGGATGGGTCCTGCCCTTTCTACCCGGCTAGCGTCGCCCCGTCCCCCTGTCTCTGCACCTTCGAAAGGCAAGAGGTTGCCTTCGGCTACCTCGTTCGCATGGCAACGCCTGTGACTTCTTTGGCTCACGGTATTATCCAGCGCTGGTGCTGAAGCCTTGGATCTGAACGCTGCACTTTCTCCTCGCCAGCTTTGTCTGGGAGGGAGATCAGGGTTTCTTGCTCTGCCTCGAGCCCCACAGCATAACAGCACTTACCACAGGGTGTAGCAAGTGTCTACAGACAGGGAGATGTGGTGATAACTGGCTGTTCTCTCCCAGTGGCCCTGTCCTCCTGCTGGAACAGAATGGACTGGGTAGGTCCCCACTACCCTGGATTTATCTGGCATGCAGAGGTGCCCCTGAGTGCCCAGCAGGTCTGGGGGATGACAAGCAAAACAAATCAGACTTGCCCTCACCCATCGACTGCTTCAGAGCACACAAAAATGCTCCGTGGGGAAATGAAGCAATCAGCTTCAATTTCTCGTGTCAAAAAGCACCCCAATGCTGTTGTGTTCCTTCTTACACTCCCAAATCCCCTCTTCCTCCTTTCCCACTAACCAGCTTCTATTTTTTTCCCCCATGGCCCTATCTGGGCCAAGGTCCTGCTTCATTCACACAGCTTATGGATCTGGCACAGCCCTTTCCAACCCTGTCTCACTAAATAAGAAAAGTGAGGCGAGGAAATGCTGTTCTCTTCAGCTACCTCATTAAAGTTTTTCACTTGATATGAATGCAATCAATAGTGCCTTCCTGAAGAAGCTTCAGTGACAGGAGCAATTAATTTGCTCCCACTTGCCAAGGCTAATGTGCCTCAGACACACTGGCCTTAAAGTATGGGGTGAGCCTGGCAGAACATTATTCCCATGCAGCTAAAACACATGGGAGAACGCCCCATCAATAGCATGCAGCCTCCATGGTAGGAAGTCTTGGAAAATGGCACGGATTGCAGCAGGAACCTCCTCACGCCAGGCTCCAGCACTTCTCCTTTGAGGACCCTCTGTTACTGTGACACTGCAGCAATAACAAAGGCTGCCAGAGAGCCCCCTCCAAAAACAATGGCCTGAAGACAAATGACAGGCAGCTGGCAGGATACGGGCGTCGAGCTGCGGGCAGCTGGTGCTGGCAGAGAAATGCGGAGACGTGAGCTCTCTGGGAGAAAAGCGAACCTACCACGGTGCCCAGCGAGGGGACGTGTAAGGAGGAAGCTGGGAGGAGTCTGAGGGAAGAGGAAAATGAGAGGCTGGAGCAGCAACCAGCTCTCCCAGTGATTAGAGATCATTAGCAGATCAGCCTCTCTCTTTTGAAAGCCTTTATAATTTTATCACAGTGTGAAAGCCCAGACTGAGAGCCCTCTGACACGCAGAACAAGAGGCTGGGCACAGGCAAGACCCTCTTATTGATGTGCCCTGTGCCCCGATCAGTGGGGACTTCTTTTCAGGGGTCTGGGGGGCCTTAAACCTCCCAGATGCTACTAAAGGGAGCCAGAGGCTTCCCAGGGCCAGCCCCACAGGTGATTGTGTCACGCAGGCACCCGGCTACTAAGAACAGCCCAGAGACGAGCCGCCGTGAGATGGCAAATGGCTTTCACTCGCTACGAGCTGCATCTGAACCACTGACCTAGAGACAAATGGCTCCGCGCCCTCCTCCCGGCCCCTCACGCCATCTATTCCCTGTATCATACCACGCTGTTGACAGGAGATGCATTAAGCATCGCCAGAAGGTGACTATAAAAAAAGAAGAAGGCTTTTTCCTTTTTATGGCACCCTCTGTAGCTGCACAGCTATTCAAATATTTGCCTTGCTCCTTATAATTCATTATAACCCATTTTTTACGATACCATCTTTGCAACTGTGTATTCCCATTGCCCAGGTGGAAAGCTTAATTTGAATTATGGCAGCAGAACTTCCTGCCGGAGACAAACCCCACCAAAAAACTTCAGTTAAGGTTTCTTTCTCCCGAAAGGTGACACAGCCCAGGTTAGGGGTTGGGCCACTGGCTGCCCAGAGCCAGTGAGGGAAAGGTAATGTCTGCACAGAAATGCAGAACATCTTCCTTCTGTTGTCTGTCCCTGTTCTGCCAGGATATTCTGCTGCACAAGTGAAACAGTTCGATGTAAAGGCTGTGGTAAAATCTTGAGCGACCTTCTTCTCGTGTGGCAACAAGGGGGTTTTGCTATTAATTTCAGTGCAGCCGGGATTTTCTCGAAAAGGAAAAGATGCTCCAGTTTTGGGACACTTTGTGCAGTAAGAATGCAAATTACTGTAACTGGCATTATGATCCTAATTAGCTCTTTGATGACATTAAGACAAATGCTTGATAATTCTGCCTTCTGAAATGAGGTAATGCAAACTAAGGAAGAAACTCGGCCCATTCTCCCCCTCCCTGCCACGTTCCCTGTATTTGCTGAGTCTGATTTTGCCCAGTGGAGGCCAGAGGTTTTAACGAGTTACTCTCATGGGTCTGCCTCGCTATTTAACGCGACAGAATTGCAAACCATATCGATGAAAATCTGCTAAGCTATTTTCAACTGCTCATGGAATGGGACCCTGCTGTGCTGCTCGAGTACAATAATTCTGTGCAGCTCCTCCCCTCTCAGGAGCCAGTTATGGATTTGGACTATCATTACATCCCCCAGGCCACTAGCCATGTTAAGTTAATTTAATTTAAAGGAAGGCTACAAATAGGTCAGAAGAACCTAGGGGAATTAGCTGTTCAAATGAAAATGGAAATCAATTGGGAGCTACAGTCTCGCAGTTGTTGGAAGCTTTCTCCTGGTCCTGCCCGGCGAGCAATTGAGCCTTTGAATCAGCTTTCTGAATCTCTTTGAATCTTCCTAAAAGCGACGTCATCTTTCAGATGATGTAATCTGTGGCCAGTAACAGACCTGAGAAGATGCATTTCCTCCATTCTGAAACTTTTATATAATATGGAAACTCGAGGGGAAAAAAGGACAGCATCCAGGAAGGTTTGCACGTTTTCATTGAAGTAATAGTCTGAAAATGACACAGTTGTCCTTTCTTCAGGTTTCAGCTGCCAAAATTGAAAAGTACACCTTTTTTTAACAAAAATCATTAAAAAATCCTCTCACTTATGACAATCTCTTATTATTGTGATATATATCAAAACCAGTTAGATCCTTTCCTACTCACCATATTCTCTCGCATAAGATTCTGAAAACAAAACGTTTTGGTTAGCATTGCCTACGTGCTATCTGAAAACCAATTTCTAGGAGCAGGATATTACTGTTGTGCCAATAAATGTTCCTTGTCCATAAGTCACAATAGTTTGATCTTAAATAGAGGATACTGCATCCTGGCACCAAACACTGGGGCAGATGTGCATAAAACAGGGAAAGCTCAGCAAATTGCTCTTAAGAAAAAAAAATCAATCAATTTTCCTATGAAAACCTAAAGGGGATTTTTTATTTTTGTTTAACACTCGCAGTCTGCGCTGTCTTTTGATTGGGTATGTGGGTTACAGGGCATTATTCTGCTTTATTATTTCTTCTGGGTGACCTTGGGATAAAGTCTGTAGGATATTACCATTCAGTCTGCTTTCTCTGAACAGTTTCTCAGGGATGACACCGTGAAGGCCCAGCTCCCTGTGCCTGGGAGCTGCAGCGTGCCCCTCTTTTCACATGGCCCAGAACCACAAACCTGCCTGGATACCCTGAATAGCTGCTGGGGTGGGCCAAAGGCCGAGGTGAGAAGAGTTCCCCTGGGGTGCCACCAAGCCTGGCAGCATGAAGCAGGGTTAGGCTGGGCGTGCACAAGCAGCAAGTACTGCCTTCTGCAGTTTCTTCTGTTTTTCTGCTGCCGTATCCCGAGCTCAGGTTGCTCCCTGCTGCAGCACAACCACTTTCCCAACCACTCCAGAAAGCGCAGGGGTCACCTGTAATCTTGTCACCTCTTGTTGGGCCACCTCTGGACTACTCCCACGGCTGCAACCGAGGCATGACAGGAGTACCTGTGCTTGTTCTCACCCTGGCAGCACAGCTCCAGACCCAGACTACGTTGGCTGCCCTGGATTTCTGCTAATGCACCTGGTAACTACCAGACACCAAAGCTTATAAGGCGATGAGCAGGCACGCTAGGCTCAGCCAGCTCAAGCATGCCTCCCTCCACTGCAGTCCAACTTCTGACTGCAGGACAGATACGGGCAGATACTTCAGAAAGACTCTATTTATATTCTGCCCTACTGGTAAATTCATTCCTTGGACCACTCATGCAAAATGGATAATGCAAATAAACTGCTACATTTGGAATTAAGCTTATTTTTGTACTCCAGTGAACATGAGCGCAATGGATTTTCTTTCTTTCTTTTTTTTTTCCCCTTCTTTAGGGTGTTTGCTGAGCTGCAGGCCCCAAAGCACTTGGTTCAGGTCTGGGGGAGGATGTCACAGCAATCTGCTGCTGCTGAGACAGAATGGCGCAGGCACTTCAAACCACTGGCTCTCGAGCCCACAGACTCATGACTAGCATTGATCTGGAACTGATGAGTGGCTGGCTGTTTTACAGCATTGCAGCCCTAGAGAAGGCTGCTCTCTCCTCACTGCAGGGTGAGTGATAAATTCATGCAGAGCATAGCCAATTGCAGGGGAAGAAACAGAAAGGCTCTCTCAACTCAGGAAGTGACCACTCATCCCTGTACTCACTCAGAGTGACACTAATGCACAGATGTAATGTTCATATAGGAGACAGAGCAAGGAGACTGACATCTCTGCGCACACTGCATCCTCCTCTCCTCCTCAAACAGGACTCAGTGTCTCAGCAGTAGGTACAAGCGAGGAGCTAAGTTCCCCATGGCAGCAGTGATTGCTCCAAGAACTGTCAGCGTGGTTCCAGGGAGCACAACAGCTTCCTCCCACACAGAGATGAAGCAGCACTTCTCTTCCCCATCTCCTTGGTGCTTTGTAGCATGCACTGCACCAACGGCAAGGGATTGCCCCTTCTCTCTGCTTCCCTCCCTCATTCAAGAAGGTGGAAAACCTCCTAGAGCCGCACGCTCTCTGGGAAACTGCTGCTTGGGTCGAGCCCTGTTTGAAAAAAGACTATCGTGTTTGCTCTGCTGGGCTCTGCAATGCATAACAGAGTCTGCATTGCAGTCTCCAACTGCAATCCAACACCATCTGTCCCTTCCACTTGCAGCACTGCATCACTCCAGGGAGTCTGCTTTTCAGGAGGGATCCAGAGTGTGCCCAGCTATGCTGTCCCCTGGTGCCCAGCACAGCCAGCAGAAGGGCAGAAAGCCCCACCCCGATCCGCAGTACGAGACTGGAACCACCACGGGCTGCTCAGTGAAACCCTGTGAGAAGCAAGACAGGAAAAGGGTGCAGAATTGCTTCCTTCTCACTATGTTTTTAAAAGAAAATCAGTGCACTCAACAGCAATTTTATTTAACTCCTTTTCAACCACTTTATGGAAAGGAAGTCAAGTAGCAGAAGCGTGCAAGTGCTGAGCCCTACACTCCCATGACTATGTAAATCAGCATCAAGGAGCTACGTTGGTATCAACCTAGGCCGCCAACTCCCCTTTCCTGAGTGTCAGAGAAGCAAGGCAACCAGGGGACAAGACAACAGACCTGGAGATACTTCATTGCTCAGCCCAGTCTCCGAGCTACTGAGCCACACCAGGGAAGACATTTCTGCTTTATTGGTCTCCATCTTTCAATGCACATCCCGTCTGTCTGTGCTATGAAGCAAATTAACCTAGTAGTGAATTCTTCAGGGCTGTAGCTGTCTCTTCCTATGCATCTGTACAGCACCTTGCACAATTTCGTCCCAAACTTCAGCAAGGCGTTGTGCCCTGCTCTAAGTGAAACATTCACAAATCATAAGGCTACAAAGATGAAGCCCGAGATTTGTAAGGTATGCACCAACGCTCTCCCTCTGAGTCCGTGACGCTGGGAGGAGGAAGCGGTTCACCTCCATCGTGAATTAGTGTTCTGACAGCTCGGTGCTATCTAGCCATGACTTGCATGGCTGCTTTCCCTTCACATTCCCAGGAGCACACTCTGCATTAGATCACGTTCTGCATCAGCCTGTGCTCCAAAGCAGAGGAGAAAGAATGGGGAAGAAGATGAAATTGCCTTGACCAGCTTTCATTGTCCTGAAAATATGCTACTGACATGTGGAGAAAGCTGCAGGGAGCTTTCTCTCTGCTTTGGAGAGCACAGAGACAGGAAAAAATAACTAATTTTCGAGCTGCTTGTAAGGTTGTGGCTTCACTCACAGTAAGCCTGACAACTCGCCCTGCATATTGCAACTCCCCTGAGAACAGCACAGGATACTGGGGCTCTTGCTTTCCACCAGACCATTATGTTTCTAAACGGACCCTATTTGTCTGCAGAATGTTCTTCTTTCTTCTTCCCCTCTTCCATCATGTCAGAGAATTTAGAAAACGAGAAGGTTATAAATATATAACTAAGCCATTTATTCAGGAGCTAAGCATGTAGAAGTTGCTTGGGTAAATAAACGCCGCAGGTTCTGCAAATCAGCTGTCTCTAGACCCTTCCTCTGTGCTGTCTCTGGACCCCCTGGGACTCTGAGAGGGCAAGACCACACTGTCTGGCTAACTGCTCCCCACACAGGCAGCTCTAGCTTCACACTGCCTGCAGCAGACCCACGTGCACTTGCTCCCCACTCAACCCATGCATCCCCCCCCCAGAGCACACACACTACGACCCTGAAGGAGATAGCACAGTCTCAAGTGACTGTGCAACAGCAAGCTGATGGCCCTCTTGGGAGCCTGCTAAAAGCAAAGCATTACACTCAAGACACAATCTTTAGCATTCGCACTGGAATAAAGTGGGAGAATGGGCATTCAATCCAAGCACCTTTGTGTAATACCAGCATAAGCGGAGAAAATATTTAGGATGCAAGTGCACCGCAGCCTCTGCTCACCTCCTCCCACTGATGAATGTAGCGGATGAGCCGGGAGAGCCGCAGGAGCCGCAGGAGGCTGAGGATCTTAGTGAAGCGCACAATGCGCAGCGCCCGGGCTGTCTTGTACACCTCAGAGTCAATGCGGGTTTCAACGATCAGGAAGATGTAGTCAACGGGGATGGAGGAGATAAAATCCACCACAAACCAGCTCTTCAGGTACTTCATCTTGATCCGCTGTGGGTCTAGGATGATCTCTGTGTTGTCCTCCACCACGATGCCTGTTCGGAAGTTGAGGACAAGGTCGATGAGGAAGAACGTGTCCGAAACCACATTGAAGACAATCCATGGGGTAGTATTTTCATCTTTGAAGAAAGTGATGCCCACAGGGATGATGATCAGGTTCCCTACCATCAGCAGCAGCATGGTCAAATCCCAATAAAACCTGGACAGCAAGACAGAGACATGTGAGATCAGCTATGGAGTGGGAGACCAGGGAGCCCACATCAACAGAACTGATGTGCTTTATACATCTCTCCTGTCACTCGTTACCTAAGCTTTGCTAGTCTGCCTGATGTTTTCCCAGTGCACAAGCTGCTAACGTAATTAAGTGCTTAATAGCACAGGGACACTCGTCTTCGGGCTAAGAGAGTTCAGAGAGGAATTGGGTACGTGGCTGGATGTGCTCCCTGGAAAACTTTGACTGGGCCTTCAGGGCCACCAAGAAGACAGAGGTATTTGAAGTTACTACAATGACTGTTATGAAAAGGGACAGAACAAGTATCTAGAAGGGCTCAGAGTCGGCACGTCAATAAAGCCATTTGGGGTCACAGTCATCAGGCTTGCTCCTACTGTCTGATCCTCCTTTGGAAGCAGCCAGCGCTGGTAGCACTGGGATCAGAATAGAACTAGGAACGGCTGTGTTTGGTTTAGCTCTCTTGTTGAACCAAGCTTACACTGAGCCTAGACTTGGAGTTTAGTTCACACTCTATAGACTCCTCTGCTGTACAGAAATGATCAATAAGGCTCAGAGTCATGCACCTGGAAATTATCTATTTCATTTCTAAAGTAAGCAACAACAACATTTAACTACTGTGTCATGAAGCACAGTCTCCAAGAAACTTATCTTCACTTCAGCGGCAAGTCAATATTATCCAGCAGGCCTTACAACAACACTCATTTTCATTCTTGAAGGCACACACAGCCTAAATACAGTTCCTAATTTATTTGTTTGGGCTATTTAAAGATTTTCCCCAGGTTCTAGTGTAAACAATACACAATCACATGATGTTGCTGTGACTCAACCAGAGTGAGGACTTAATTTTTTTCTGGATCTCATACTTTGATGAGGAGTCTCACAAAGGACCCTCAGTGCCCAACACTGGTGCTCCAATCCCCACCAAATGTTTCACACGTAGAGATGCCAATGCACTGTGGTCTCACAATGCCAAGATTTCATCAGCTCTACATCGTATACTGCACGGCTGTTACTGTTACACTGTGAGGTATCATAAATAATTTACAAACAGATGCACTTGTCACAGCAAATAGACAAAGTGCACAGAACAAACCGATTACCGGGTTCGGTTGCTTATACCTGAAGATGAGACATTCAGAAAGCTGCTGTCGCTCTTCTAGTCGGTCACACCAATTAGCATGGTATTTATATTTTTCTTATTAACCTCTTGAGTACCAAATAAACCTAACTCCCTTGACTATAAAAAGGCAACAGCAAACTAACAGGACTCAAACACAAGGGAGAGAATTGTGCCTTCCTTTAAAGCAGATCACCACAATACCAGTGAAGTCAGTGGAGTGACTCTGGATTCCCAACGATGCAGTGAAGGAAACTGCTGGGTTTGCCAAAGGAGGGCATCCCCATGCTGCTTGTCCATCTGTCTGACCAATTACAGTCAAAATCATGGAAATGTTTTAGAAAAAAAATGGATTTGCCTCAAAGTTCCTCAAAATCTAGCTCTGGTAAGAATTGTTCAGCCTAAGCCCATGCTGTGGACCAGACTGAGCTGCTGCAGAACAATGTCGCTGTAGTGAAGCAACTCATGGATTCGTTAAACTCTCAGCAGGAAAATCAAAGGGTAGAAGATAACTCAAAAGCCCTGCCTGCACAGATTCTCTCTCCTTGGTGAGAACCTAACACTCTGAAGCACCTCTAAACATGTTTACGATCCCAGCCATTACACATGGGCAGACAGGGCCACAAACCAGCAGCCTGCAATTCTCAGAAACATTCAGCAGAGGCTGATGGCAACTGGCTTTTGTGTAAGCCAAGTTATCCACTAACGAGGTTTCCAAAAATGTCATCAACCATCTCCTTCTTGCTCTCAAAGTGCCATGCCCCTGCAGGCAAAGTATCATGCAGTCCTTGGCGTAGTATAGAAGTACAGTAGGTGCTGGTAGACACTCAGCCATGAGATAGGTCCGTGTGCTTCTGAGAGCAAGGCCGCATCATACAGCAATATGCATTAATACTGTACAAATCCATGTTGCAGTCTTCCTTATTAAGGGTCTGAGATGATGCTGCATCTTTCCTAGTCAATTAATCTAGATAATCGCACAATAGCAGGAAGTCTGGAAGCAGTGTGTACGTTATTACTGAAAATAAATAACTTCCCAGCCATCTTTAATTTGCCCACAGGGGATACAGGAGGAAATATGCACAAAGAAAATTATTTTTCCCAAGTTTCAAATTAATGGCATGAGACAGATGTGGCCAGACACACACAGATGCAAAGGTAAGTGGCTTTCCTCAGAGATCTTTGGATTTTCCTGCCTCTTATGTCTGCGTTAGCTGGTGATTTCAGTACTAAGCGGCAAGTGGGGACGACGACAGCAGCGGCCAGGACTGCTCACAGTTCCAGTGAGCTCTGCACACACAACCCCAGTAAAATGCTTTCTGTCTGACTGCTGCCCTGGTCTCTTGTAGTCAGGCATGGTCATACCACAGTGAGTTGTGCTGCATCCTGAGCTACAGGTTGGTGTGCACAGTATTCCAGCACAGCAAATTCACCTGCCTTTACAACATAAACTTTCTAGAAGTTAAAATTTAACTCTTAGGATTCCACAGTTCCTGCACATTGCATCTACATGGGAAGTATGATCTGCTCAGGGTGGCATCGCTGGATTTACACTGAATAGATTCTCAGGGTCCGCAGCACCTCAGAGGTCTAGTACCATCCATGTGTCATTTTGTATTTACACTGAGGAACACTTTTCACTCCCTGTAAATTATTGGCCAGAATGAGTAACAGTGCATGCGATGTATGTAAGGGCAAGCACCAGCTATTAATAACCTATGTTTTCTGTATTTCTGCGCTTCCTTTCACCCAGCGATTCCACAGAGCTGATGGTGATGAAATTGGCTGCGCTGCACCCATGAGAAGCAGAGTTATTATCCCTGTCTTGCAAATAGAGAAGCCATGTGGCAAAGTTGAGAGAATGGGATTTGTCCACTGAAGTCTGAGGCTAAGCACGGACTACAACCTGAACTTGATTCTTGAGTCTCACCAGACTGGAAACTATTCTTATGGCTTGACAAAGGGTCCAACAGAGATTTGTATCATTGGCGTCTTCCTCTGATATCCTGTCTCCTCTCCTCTCTTCCTATTTTCAAGAGCCTACATAAAAAATTAATAAATATGAATGTATTGTTTTATTATAGCTGACTTAGTGCAACTGAGTAGCTCCCAGCATGGGGAACAGCCAGCACTATATAAAACAGTTGTCTTGTTTGAACACACTTGTTTTCAATACTGCATCCTACTTCTATGCCACTTCTTGGAGCTGAAAATCACATTTTAACATGCACTGCTACCTTTGAATGGTTAATTCCAAATATATTATTTAGTTCTAACAGAATGTGTATGAGAATTAGTGTGGGCAAAAGCAATTCAAGAGTATATGCTCATTGAACATATTTGGTGTCATGCAGTTGATTTGATACGAGGAATGCTTCATAGGTATTAGTTTGTGGGCTTTGACAAGCAAGTTGGATCAGCTTTCTGTTCTGTCTAGTGCATAATTTAACAGCAGGCAAGGAATGTGGCTTTCAGATGTAATTTTTCTGTTAAATAAACCTTGATCTTTCAAAACAATTCTATGGTGCAGTATAACCGTTTCTAGAGCACGAGCTCAGGAGGGATAGTGACCACTGGACTGAAAATAACAAACTGCAGGGGTTAGCTTGGTCAGCATTGCTGCGTCAGTCTAGCATTCACAGACCGCTCCTGAACAGGGCACATCTGTGGCCTTAACTTCTGTTCTCCTTGCTTGGTAGTGCTTGCACTGTCAAGAGAAAATAGACTTGGGCAACCTCACCTTTAAATTAACAAAGCTTTTTGGATGTTTTCAGCTTCTGCCGTAAGGCAGCCAACTCAGGGTTGAGCTGAGGAGCTGCCTGACAGTGCACAGGAAGGAAGCAAAAATAAAAAGGCATCTAACTGAAAATGCCAGGGAGCCAGGATATCCTCACCAGCGATGAATTTAGCTCAGACACCTTGTCGAACCTTCCTAACCTTACAAGAGCACATCTTTAATGAACATCTCTCGCTAATACCAAAACCAAAGACATACCCAATTGCTCTACCAAGCCCAGGCAGGCGCAGTGCCTCAGTGCTGACTCAAGAAACAGAGTGCCACCTACTGAGTCACCAAAGTCATCTCGATCCTCCGCTTTGCATGGGGAGGAATGGCCATATTATTTCTTTAAAGAGCTGATGAAAATCTGCCCTCTTCTGCAGAGTGGCAGCTCCCTTCCCCCTCCGGACTGTATGTTGAATTATACACTGCTGTGCTCACCAGCAACTATCCTGACAGGAAAGAGGCCACACTTTAATTCCCAGGACTGCTAGTCAGGCTAGAAATAGAAATCATCTTTTGTAAAGAGCATTAGCGGATGTCAGCGTGGCTGGTGGGAGGAAAGTGTACTCCAGAAAGCAGCCATTCACATAGGTAACAGCACAGACGGGAGAAGGGAAAGAAAAAGGAGCTGGAAGAGCTCCTTCCCTGTCTCTGGAAGCATTGCTTCTTCCAGATATGAGTAGGCGTATTTCTACTGGAGAGTTACAAAGTTTGCATTATTCACAGAGATAATAGCAAGAACGTGGTGATTCATTGCTCCTAAACACACCAAAGGATACTTAACCAGCTACTGAGTCCAAGAATTCACTTGCTAGAAGTGAATTTATTTATAGTGATTTATTCAAATACCTGTGCACTTGAAAACCTCTTTGAAATGAATACCCACCAAAAAAAAAATTTCAAATTACTTACATAAATTTTCTGTGTGCTATATAATGGGAAATGAGAAGGGGAACCTATTTAAAGAGTAAGACAAACAGTTTTAATTCCTTCTGACCAACCTATGCAAATAATCTGTATGCTCTGCCATCCTGAGTAAAACCCCTGAGAGCGCTGAGAATTAGCCGTGCACTACGACAGCACGAGGAAAAGGGCTCTGCCGTGCCCCAGCCTCCTGCAGAATTCCCTGGCCTTCTGCTCCGGCAGCGCTGGCTGCTTCTCCTTCAGGCAGAGCCGGCTGCTGATCCGAACTGTTCGTCTTCCCTTTCGACTTAGTCGCCACAGTGATAATGATGCCTCAGCAGGGTACGGAAGAGTAAGGGGCACCACTGAGTTACTCAGATGGGATGCAAGTCTGCATGTGATTAACTTTCCCATCAGGAGTGCGAGGACTATTAGCTAGTCAAGAATTTGAAGTGCTTACACAAGCAGGTGTATGATTAGGGATATCTCGCAGTACAGCACCCGCTACAAAGGAGGTGTATGCCTTGGGGCACTTTTGTTCCATCTAGATTTCTGAAAACTCATGTATTGCCTTTGACAAATTTTTCATAGAATTCAACTGTCAGTTTTACTTCAGGCAAGCTATTTTCTAAGGTCTCAGTTTCGCCTTTCACTTAGATTATCTCCAGTCTACATAATTGCTCACCTAATCCCCTCTGAACACCGCAGAATTCCATACCGTGTTTGGAGTTTAACACACATGCTCATATTATCATCTTCAGATATAATTACTGGATTCTGGTGAGTGGAAAATTAAGAAAGCTATTGCTTATGCAATAGTTCGGAATGGCATTTGCAGTCCAAGCAAGGTAGCACATTAGCTTTTTTATTGCTTCTCTATCATCAATTTTTAAATCTAACACTTCTCCATTAAACAATAATCAACAGCCTGCATTTTTCAAAGTTACGTCCACACGTTAATTAAATCCCAGCAGACCTACGAATTATCATCCTACGTTATCAACAGAAAGACTGTAAGATACCAAAGATTTAAGCAATGTATTCAGAACTAGCATGTAGAAAATATGGATGCCTAGTTTCAGAAGAGGTTTCCAGTTACGGTATATCCTGTAATTTGCGGTAACAGCAAAGGGGAAATTTCCATTCTCCTTCTTTGTAGAAATAAACATACACATTACTTAGCGATATTTTTATTCCAGTTATAATACTTGACAATTTGCAAACAACACGTTTGAGGCACTGATGCATTTACCCTATTATAACAGAACACATTATGATTTATTCCCTTTCTTTAACTTACAAAGCATAATGCATTACATTAATATCAGTTAGACTAAATTATTAGTTCTCTGATAATACCTATGATACACCCACTCTATTGTGAGGCTTCTTGAAGAGATGAAGATTTGCAGTATGGATGTTGTTATAGGAGGACTCCAAAGACTGGAGGACAAGTAAAGCAGCCCTTAGGCCAGGGGCAGGCTACCAGGGAAGGCGTTTGTACCACGCCATGGCACAATGCTCTGAGTGAAGGAGGAGTTGGGGGGCTGCCGGTACAGCCCCTGCTGCCAGCGCCCAGTGGCCTCTGGAGCAGCCAGAGCAGACCATGGGCAGCTTTCTTCTTGCTGGCACAAGTCTTGGACCTTGTGTTTTCCACTGGCTCTGGACAAAAACTGCAAAATGTGATGTGAGCTCGTTAGCAGCAGAGTGGCCTTTTTCTTCAAGCATTAGCTAAGAAGAAACAGCACAGCCGGCACCTTGCACAGGGAAATCTCACTCTCTGCGGTTCTGGGTGGCTGTGACAGCCAGCACTGACGTGGGAGCTGCCAGAGGAGCCACACAAAACAGATTTACCAAGAGAGAGGCATTTCTACAGCCTCCATCTGGTACCACCGGTCAGCTTAAAACAGGCTTTGTGAATCAGCCCAGGCAGGCAGCCCTGCCGCTCTGTGGCTGTATCAGGACAACTTCGCTCCCTTCCTTATTTTTCTGTCTCAGAAACCCCAAGCGCTTTCTCATCCTTGCACTGAAATGTACCAGTCATGAACCAAAGCCTCGCTAAGAAAAGCACTGTTCAAGCATGCCAAAAAAATGGAACCTTGCCCCAAAACCTGCTGACACACCTTCTCATAAGTGTTTTAACACTCAAATTTAACTTTGTATCATCTGCTCCCCTAATCTGAGGGAGTTTAAGTGGCTTGGCTAGGACAACAGCACTCCAACCACTAGATAGTGCTGTCTTTCACTCAAGTTCCTCCAAATGCCATGTGTGTGAACTACGCAGCAAGTGGCATCACTAAGCTCGGTTTCATGCAGACCTAACAAACCTTGCAGGGTGTTGTTTCATTACAGTCTGAGGCATGTCAGGACAGAGGAGTTCACGAGGCTGCAGCGCTGCCGCCTGGCTTGCACACGTCCTGGGATAATAAGACTTCTGGACATCTAATCTGTAAAGTCAACATCTACCACCTAATCCTGCAGAGTGCTTAACAGAAACTGTACAAGCATTTTCGAGAGTTTTATGTGCAATATGCCATTCAATAAATGCAAATGTATTGGAACACTTACACCTACTCCTTGGCCTGCAGACATACTGTATCACACAGAAACAATATGCTCCTGCATTTCATTTCCAACAATGCTGAAACAGAAACATGTCACAAGAACAAGAAAAGCCACAGTGGATTCTGCTCAAAGTAGTCAACTGACCACTCTCCTGAACTGACGCTGCCTTCCTGCCTGCAGATACCTGCCTAACATATTAAGTGGTATTTTAAATCTGCACTTAGAATCCAGCCTCCTCAGAAAGGTAAAAATAAATGCACAGACAGAAGCAGAGGTAGCCACAAGAGACCTTGTTTGTTCTGGCTCTAAATTTGGAGTACAGAGGCCAATACAGCACACCTCCCATTTCCAACTAAAAACAGCATTGGTGATACTTTCTCACTTGTCTGGACACAGCTATTACTAGCTCATGGAGAATTCCCCTGTAATGAGCTGCAAAAGCAGTGAGATTTTTGTGCGTATTAACTGTTGGAAAGCTTATTCCCTTTCTTCCTTGAAGGCCTGAAGGAAGAACATTTACACACCAGACCTAGACAATTTATTGTTCTCATAGCACCGTTGCCCAGGAGGAGGTGATCAAAGATACAAATTGTTATGCAGGGGGAATTCATCGCCAGGAGTGGCTGGAGATACCACTGGGAAGTTAATACAGTACAGATTCCGTGGGAAATTTATACGCATGAGCTTTCTGTAGATGGAAACCAGCCCAGTGCAGCTGCTGGCAAACCAGGCTCTAACCTGCTGGATGGGCTCCTCTCCCTGCTGCAGGTACGAGATCATTTCAGCCTCCCCAAGGAAGGGAGGTGCAGGCAGAATACACAGCAGCTGCTGGTGCTCTGGGATTACCTCCTACACAGCCACATCGCTGCACAAGATGTGCTCTTCTCCATCCCATGCCCTTCTCATCAAACTTCATCAGAAGGAACCTGCAACACCACAGTCCCCCAGAGTTAAAACTTAAGTACAATTTTCTATTTGTAGCATTTAACCAAAACTGCAGGAACCCTTGCGCTCATGGCAGACAGCCTAAGCCAGAGCTTAACCCTTTCTTCACATCCCACTCTACTGCACTTTTAAGTATGTCGATTCCCCCTCCTCAGCCCCACATGCCAAATCCCAAAGGTTTTCAAGGTGTTAGATGTGTATTGATTTCATAGAGCTCCCAGCATACATTATGCATGAGACTGACATGCTAAGGGCCTGGCAATGCCACATTGTTTGATCTTCTGAAATCTCTTGCTTGTATGAATATGGAAAAGTTCCTCTTTGTTTGCTGTCCATTGATCCAGACGTTGACCCTTCTTTGTGTGCATTTATCTCTGATGATTTAATAATGAAAAAGACCAATAAACTGAGGAAAGGAATGAAGCCCCTTTAGGGGGACCTATTGCCACGGAAATATGCCATATGTTGTTGTTGCAGGGAACGGACAGGTCAATAAGGCTGCAGCTTCCAAGTCATCATGAATGTGTTGTGGAATGTAAAAGACTAAAGCAGAAAGACATGCACAAATTATGGCATTATGAAGTTCAGACTCTGACCCACACCCAAGGTCTAGCACGACTCAAATTCAAATGGTTGGGCAGTCTGTTTCAAATGGATCTGCACTAGGGAGCTCCGAGTTGTCTCAAAAAGCAGGAACACTGGGCCAAAGTTTTAATTTGTACCCAAGCAGATGAAGGAAAGGGGCCATGTCTTATTTCAGAGTGCTCAGGCTGCCATTTCTTGGAGACATACAGGTAGACATCTCAAAGCCTACTTCTCTGAATCTTATCTTCCACGCTTACTTGCCAGAGTATAAACAGCAACTCACACAGGATTCGGTGCTGCAGGCACAGACTTCGCATATACAGAGACAATACAGATGGATGGATGCACGCATACCTGTTCAGAGTAAACACTACAGCAAGAGTGGCAGAGAACATATGACACCAACTGAGCTAACACACGTCTTCCACCAACTTAGCATCCCGCTGAGTTACAGGGATGACAGGCTGGCCTGTTAACTGTTTTGCAGTGCCATAGCTCCCTTGACATAATATGAGTCTACTTGAGATGAGGATGTCAGTCTCACCACCAGGAACCCAAATTTACTAAAATTAAACACTAAAATAGGGCAGAGAGATTACGTGAGTCACATATCTATCAGAATCACAGAAACACAGTTTAGAAATTGGAGGACAGTGGAGGGAACATTGCTCTTTCTGCTAGCTGCTATTTTGCATTGGATTGACAAATTCGTGTCCACATGCTCTGCGGTAGTCCACAAAGAGGTGACAACCGCATGCAGCAAACAGTTAAGTCATCTGCCAGCCTGAGAAAAAGACTTCTAGCCACCCGAGATGCTAAAAATGTCTCTCCTAGGTATTGCTATGCTACAGCTTGGTGCTGTTTAGAAATCACGATTCCAGCCCATTCTGCCCAAACGGAAAGCAGGGTGAAACACAAGGTCTCTTCTGACACCATTCCCAAGCTCTCACAGAGGCTCCTGGGGACATTTGGGGCACCCACCATAACCTTTGAAGCATGCACCATCACAGTACCGTCTCCACAACACCTTACAGTGGGCTTAAGCAGCCTTCGAAACAACTTTATGTGCAGTTTGGCTGAGTAGCTGGTCATTTACATCCAGTTTCAATGAAAGACCAGCGAACAGAGCTGTTGCTCAGCTGCATGAAGCAATTTACTCAATAAGATGCATCTCAGCCTGCCTGCAGGATGAGGCACACGTGCTCTCTCACGTGCTTTCTTCAACATCTAAAGTTACCAGGATTTATGGCTGGGACAAGCAACAGCATCTGCCAGACATGGGTACCTGCGTACGCTTACCCCTTCGCCTCTGTGACAGCCGTGGATGTGCCACAAGGGGCCAGGGGAAAAATTCAATCTTTTTTTACCTTTTGAGTGCTGAGATGGAAATCCAAAATGCTGCCAGAGAGAGGTAATGGAAAGTGGTTTGTTTTTTTTCCGTGGTCTGTTTGAATGCCCATGTTCAAATCTGTGTTACTCTGAAGGCCCAAAGCTTCCTAAACCACATGCTCACCAAGGAGAGAGAAAGCTGGAGTGACAGAACATGTTCCGGGCAGGTAGCTTTTGTCCCTGAAAAGAACACTTTACCTCAGACCTTGTGGTTATGCAGCACAGGGAGAAGCAGACCTGGAAGAGAGTTAACTCCCAACTTACACTCCCAAGTCAAATGCCTTCTTTGACAAGCATTGCTTCTGGGTCAAAAACACTTTGGCCAGCACAGATGACAACTCTGGTGCAAATTTTCTGCCTACTCTGTGACCAAAAGTATGGCTTCAAGTGTTACAGGCTGAGGAAATGCCAAAGGAGCAATGTGTAAGAGCGCTCTTCCATGGGGAAGAGCAGATGGGGTGGAGGGGAGTAGGACATGTTAAAGGGTAACGAGGCAGTGACCAGGTGTGTTTCAGTTTCAAAGGCAGAAAATATTTTTCCTTCCTAACTCCTTCTGGCTGCTAATATCAGACTCTTGTTTGCATTGAGTTATTTGGGCTGGAGTAGAGCAAAATGAATCCTCAAAAAGACTAATGCTGCTGGGACTTTGGGGCTACTCAGGTGTCTAACACCCCAGACAAGAGATGAATGACCTTCTAAAAATGCAACAGTTAAGAAAAAAAAACAAGTCCAGTAGCCTCTGATTATTTTAGGTCTCAGCAGAAGCATATTGTGCAACGGCTATGCTTATCTAAGGCATCCATGTGAATCCACTATCCCCTCTAAACGTCGGGTGCTGAATTAATTACTGCATGTACTGAAGCAGCACATAGCTCACAGGGGATCTTTGCCTTTTGGTCTCTGAACTCTTTATGGCAGGGGCCAAGGTCTCACCATCAGCATCTGCCAGCCAGGGAAACTAAGGCACAGAGCAGCAGCCACTTCTTCAGGGCCTCCCTCACACACAGGTCCACAAAAGAAGGGAGGACAGAGGCCAGGAATCCCAACATTCACTCCAGGGTCTTAAGGGCACTCAGATCAACTCAGGACTTAGCACTTGAAGTCCACAGAAAGGCAGTTCCTCCCGCAAGGAGCCTCTGTGTTCCAAAGCCCTTTTCAGTGTCTTAGAAACATTTATTCGTCGTCTGTTCCTGACTTTCAAACTTTGGTAGAGAGGGCACGTCCTTGTTGCGTGGTGGGGATTCTCCTCCAACAAAGCTCTAATCCAGGCTGCAGGTCTCAGTGACCCACACAGCCCTCTCTCTGCACCATTTTGTTCCAGTCAAGAGACCTCCCTGAGCAAGTTGTCACTGCAGCCCCTTCTTTCCTCACCATTCAGAACGCCCACTCCAATCAATGGGAGCTTGCATAACCACTCTCCTTAAAACCACAAAAAGCAGGCAAACACTGGTTGTAAAACACAGCAGCTTGCTGTAACTCTACCACAACATCGAGTGCTCCTCCAATATATATAGTACTTTTCTGCCAGAGGCATCCAGACAAATAGTGATGGGCACCATTAAAAAATGCTTAGATAAATCTTTTCCAGTATGGGCTGGGCTTGATCTGCTCTATTTAAGTCAGTGGAACACAGCCATTGAGCCCTGGGGGAGCAAGTGCCAGCCCTAAATCATTTCTTTGATTAATTGTTCTTGGGAAGGAAGAATTCATTAAGCATTCAGCTCAGCAATTAGAAATAAATATATTTTTAGAATGAACAACCTGCCAGAAACAAGTTGTTTCAGAAAGATACTCAGATTGATGCAGCCCATTTCCCATCAATACATACCGAGGAGGCTTCAGCCTGCCAGGTCCCGTCCTAAGCCAGAGGGACTTTGCAGGAGAAGGGAGCACAGCCCTGTCCCTTAGAACTAGTTGTATGTCTGCACAAGTCCAGTTCACATTCTGTGAGCAACTCTCTAGGAAATAATGTCGTTTCTCTGTATACTAGTTTTCCAGACATAAAATGGGAATAAATATCCTTGCTATTTCACAGAAATATTACAAAGCTATCTCTACAAACAGCTGGGACAGTGCAGATTTGACAGTGATGAAAAGACAGAAGAAAAAAAAAAACACCTGTCAGACATGCAACACAGTGAAAGTGAAGTAACAATCTCTTTAGAGCTTTTGGACATATAAGCAACCTATTTCCCACAGAATTCAGGTGTAACTGAAACATGCAAGTAGCTTTGTTGACACACTAAACAATTATCAGATGAACAGAGGGACAGGTACCTGTGCCAAGCCAGTGATAGCTGAGCGCTTCCCTGTCTGTTTAAGGTGCAGACCCAACAACAAATGAGGTGTAAATGTATATTTTAAATCTACCTGATTCTGTCTTACGTCAATCACTACAAGCTCTGAATCTGCCTACAAATAAGCTCATAGCCCTTGGCAACATGCAAAAGTGTTCAGAAAACAAAAGAGGAACAAGAAGCAAGTCTCTCCGTTCTCTCAGCGTCTGCCCACCCAGCCCCGTGTGGCTGCAGACATGGGCAGCAATTGCCAGTGGTGGTGCTCCTGAAGGAGGCACAGTGCTGCAAGGCAGGGGCTCACCGCACAGCTCCAGCAGCAGCGCTCGGTGAGGACGAGGTCTGTTCACCCCCAAAGCCCAGAGAAGAACGTGCAAGTGAGAGCAATGGCACTTGGTGCACACCACAGCCCCGTCCCCAGTCTAGAAGGATGTACCTCAGGTCCCGAGGCTGGAGAAGAAACCCCCAAAGGACCTAAACCTGCTGTATTGAAAGTTACAACCACAAAGACCATCCCAAGCTTCAAACTGCTGTGTCTTAAAAGGAAAGACATATCTTATCCTTTCCTTTCAGTGCCTGGAGGCAAGTCTGTTCCCTGCCCTGTTTTGGGTACCTATGATGGCAGCAATGTCTCAATGAATTCCAGCTTTTTCAAAAAGCAATCTAAGAACATATTCTCAAAGGACTTCTCTGAGACATGAAATACACCTGTAGTTTTTTACTTCTATGCATGCAGACTGGAATTTCAAGGCCGCTGTAGCAGGTGCTGACTTCACCTTTGATTTCAGCAGGAGCAGGGACGTGCTCGGGTATTGTGTAAATTAGCCAGGAACTTGTGTATTTCAGTAATGCTTGATTAGGTGAATTCTATGTTTGTTTGTTTGTTTGTTTTTTCTTTTTCTTTTAATTTTTAGTTAATGCAGTCCTTCTGTTTAAGAAAGCTTAGTAGTAGGGCTAGGGTTTTCCCCACCATTCTTTCAAATTCATCCCACCAGAAGTATATGCGATATGACTCAGCCCAGCTGGCTGGCACTCAGCAGATCACAGAAAGGCTGCGCAAGAGAAGTAAAAAGATGGTTCTGCCATGAGGGAACCTGGGAGGATGCTCAGCAAGTCATTCAAAACAACATCCTCGGCCATCCCTGGTCCCACTGGGGCAGAGGTGCCCAAGAACATGGAAGGATCTGGATCTTCCACTCTCTGATCCTCCTGTCACGCAGAGAGAATACGGTCCCCAGTTCGGGGGGTACCTGGAAACTACAAAGCCCTCATGTGCTACAGGGGTGGGGCCACATAACTGCCTTGGCAGGTGAGCTTAAACTGAGAACCAGCAATCGTTAAGGTACCTGTTCTCTGAAATTTTCCATTCAGCTGCCCCCATAAGGCTTGACCGGCACAGAGGAGAGTGGAATCGGGAGAAGTTGCTTCAAAAGTTCAAAATTCAAACTAAATCCCCACCACTTTGAATTTTAAAGCCTTTCCTTGATTCTTTCTCTTTGTGCTCAGAAGCCGGAGCAGAAGGTCTTTCCGCTGGAGTCCACACAAAGCAGAGAGCAGATTAGCTCTGCTCTCGAGTATATCCAAAAACATTTTAGCCCATTAGATATTTCATTGTAAATTAGGGATCTCCTTTATGAAAGACATCACTGAATCAGAAATAGCTATTTTGTGGGCGACGAGCAGAAAATTCAGTGCTCTAAAATACTTCCACTGTAGCAACAGAGAGGAGCCTCACTAAATCCGGCTTGGAAGATCCCCTTCACGAGCACCAAAATGTGAATGCAATCCCGTATCTCTCCCTGTGGTGTGACGTTAGCAGGTCTCAGACAGCGCTCGTGCGGTGCCCAGATGTGCCCAGCGGTATGGGTACGCGAGAGGCCAGAAGCAGCTCCCAGGAAAGAAGCAGATTCCCAGTGCCACCCCACTGGCTGCAATGGGTTCTCACCAAGGAATTTTGCTCCATACGTTCACTGATTAAAACCTAACTCCAAAGAAATGACAATATATCCTTCTGCATACACAAGAGCCCCAGAATGTGAAGAAATAATTGCCTCCAGCACTGTAGAAAAGCCAGAGCTGGAGTGAAATGCAGCAATTAGGCAGTGCACGGCAGAACACCGCACAGTTGCTGCTTCAGGGCAGGGTCTGAATAAACTCGAGTACACCATTTGAGCTGTATGGGAATTACCTGGCTGCTTATGAAAAGCAGTAGTTTGCTCTGTCAAAAGCCATGGGTTTTGAACCATCAGGGTAGTTTGTAATACTACAAAACTATCTGATTTGGAATATTTTCCCTTTCTCTCTCTGAGCTAAGCAGGAGCATACCCATTTTTCCTTTGCAAAACAGTGGGCAAAGAGTGTGCGAGGAATCCTCTCCCCTCCTCCTGTGACCTGCTGTAGGAAAGTTGTTCCAGCTCAAACGCCTGCGAGCAGCGGTATAGCTGACCAGGCGGCTTTTCCCTTACTGGACTACAGATCTCAGTAGCCAAGTCTGGGGAAGATACAAGTTTCCATATGTCCATCCCCACCCGAAAAAGGCGCTCTCTCCTTGAAAACCACAGCCCCTAGGATGTGTGCAGAAGGAAGGCCTGCAGCCCACTGGTGGGACAAGCTGAGGACTAACATCAAGGCATCTTGTTCAGCTCTTTCACAGCTTGTCTCCACACATCTTATCTAAAGACTAGAAAGAAATGCTGATGGCCTACCATTACTGAGAAGATGTGTGTGTGATGATTGCACTAGAGGAAGTGTTTAAGAACGGCTCAGCCTCATGAAAATAAAACCCTCCATCGGCTGCCAAAAGCTCAGTCCCAGAAGGGTTACAGTTCCCAACCCCCCAGGTGGGCATGGCTTCCATGCCTCGGCATCTGCAGCAGGATGCAATGCTCATGGATGGGCACTGCCTTTCTTCTCTGTGCACAACCCAATGCCTCCATCATCTCCTGCCCACCACAGGGTGCTCTGCCTTGCACAGAGGGTTGTGCTGACCCAGGGATTGAGCTTTGGAGAAATGTCACTGCTTTTTGTTCCTCTTTCAGTTATGGGAGACAGAGGACTGGAGACATCTGAGGTGCTTTATGGTGGGAAGAAGAGAGATAAAGAGACGCTGGTAGCCTAGGTGTGGGAATTATCCTCCTGTGGTGCCGGGGAGAGTGTTCCTTGTACAGATGTTTGACACGCTCAGCTCTGCTTTGCACTTCTCACGCACATATCTCTCACGAGGTGGTGTATTATTAGATGCACCCCCGATGTTACGTATTAATTTCCAAAGCAGACTCATTCACACACACATAACACATCCACCCACATGCAGTAATGCTTAGACAGACACAAAACCATCCAGCAGCCAATTATTTGGGGTGGGAACAGCTTGCATTAGCTCATGATGAAGCTTAGCCTTAATTCTACTGAGCTAGAGAGGCTGGGAGCTGTGCGTTGGTCTCCTGACTGACTGCAGATCTCAGAGCAGGGCAGATGATGTCAAGGCAAATCTTTTTTTGTCTGCAGTGCAGATTTGGCTGTGTGAATTTACTTGCAGATGAGGCTTCCAGATCCCCTGTTCAAAAGCACAAGCCCTAGGCCATACCCACATCTGCCACCGCTAGCCTAAATTCCCCTTGGTGCTGCAAAAGGAGCACACAACCAGCAGCACTGCCCTTGTCTAGGACCTATGCTCTGGCCGCCTCTCCACCAATGCATGTAGCCAACAAGAAGCAGGAGGAATTCACCCCGTTTGGGTGCTGGATGAGGATTGTCCATGGTGCAAAGTGGAGCCCAGTCATAATGGGAATTCACCGACATGCTCTGAACGACGTTACTTTATGTGGTGTTTTGCAAAACCGAGGACCAGAAGCTCCCCAAAGCAGTCAGGGCTGAGCCAACAGACCCTGCCAGATCCGGAGCTTAATTAAAGTATGCCTTTGACCCAGAAACTTGCTCCAACTCCCAAGCATGGGGCACGCCCCTCAGTTGCTCTCTAACCAGAGCACACACAGTGTGTCACCTTAACCGGGGCTGACATGATCTGAAGCACACCTGGGCATGCACTAAAAGGCAAGGGGCGGAACTGATCGTCCAAAAGATTCAGCAGTTGCTGAGCTCAGATGCTGTTTTCTAAAGCTGCTGTGCCAGAGAGACACCTTGCCAGCTCCTGTGCCAGACCTTCCATCCAGGAGTGTTTACTGAAGTCAAGTTGTTGCATCTCCCAAGGAGAAAAGCAGTACGCCTTGCAATACACATGACCGGTGAGGAAAAGTTGGAACATTTTCTTTTTACAGCATCTCCAAACCCCGTGCAGGGCCTGCATAATTCTCATTACAGACACAAAAGACAAAATTCTCATCTCCATTCCCTGTCCAGACTTTTTACCTACATTTTTTCCAACCTAGTTCCAAACATGCTACACAATATAGCATCATACGTGGAACTGTAAAGGTGCTGGCAATAAGTAACCATTATTCAGAAATCACTTAACAGTGCATGGATCTACTAATTTTTGTGGTCCTAACAACAAATGGACAAGAGATGTAACCAAATCTTCAGCAGCACTCAGAGTAGTATAGTCATGAAGAAATTCTCACGGAACTGCCTTCTAAACCATATACCCTTGCTGACATCTACTCTGAATCTTTTGTTATGTTAAAATGTTTTAAGAGGTCTACAGCCTCTTCCCTGGCCCCTAGCAGTACCATGGCTCCACTGCCAAAGTTGGAGAAATCAAGGCACAAAGAGCATTGTGTTTATGGTTCCTCATAATGTCAAAACCAGATGCCTGACCTGCCTTCCAGTTTGTCCTTGTACCTGCTACACATTGCTCATGGTCCAAAAGGCATCCACAGCTAAACAAGCATGGGAAAGCGATACAAATGAGTTTGTGTTGGCATCAAAGAGAACAGCCCATAATCTGTGGTCTACACTGGTCCTTCCTCCTCCCCTTCCCAGTAATTCACGGAAAATCAGGGATGGAAACAAATGTTCCACTTAGAATCATAGAATCAAATGGACCTTGAGCTTGTTTGGAGGTTCTAGCAGGGGAGCGCAGCTACCGTATACCCTTGACCGATGAACGGTACGCCTCTATCGGGGAAGGTCGTCCTCTTCGACCGAGCGCGCAGCTTCGGGAGGGACGCACATGGAGCGGTGAGGGAGGAAGGGGACACCCGCCTAGCCAGCCAGATCAGCCGAATCAACCCTGGCGATCAATGGGGTGACAGATGTCGCAGCCAGATCGCCCTCACATCCACTTGTTATTAATAAATGCGTAACTTGTGCATGCATTAGTGCTTTAAGGCAAAGAGGGAAAGATCAAGCACCAAGAATTTGTGCTTAACGAAAGCAGGTTTGCCATCATTAAAAAAGCTGCAGAGAGTCAGCCAGTGTTATCATTTGTTATCGCTCTGCCTGTCAGGAGAGCCAGTCCAAACCCTGACACTGCCAGGCAGCGTCACCTTTGCACTGCTTCCCTACGCCTAATGCAACTGCGGTGCCTCTGCAGAGCTGCAGGATGTCACTGCGCTCGCTCAGCCCACACCCTGGGCTCTGCACCATCCCTCCAGCCTACTCACGAATGGGGACAGAGGTGAGACCACCAGGAGCGGGATAGGATAAACTGGGGCCTCCACCACCTCCTGTCCCCTGGAGATGGGCACGTACGCATGCATGCACCAAGTCCTCTGCAGATGAGCCATCGCGCCAGTAACAATGTTAGTGCTGTGATGAGTTAGCACCTTGTCCTGAAATCACGTGCGAAGCCACGGCTGGGAGGAAGGGACTTATTAATGTGGAGTCCCCGAGTCTTTGGAATGTAGCTGTTATCTCCCTCGCAAGCTCCAGAGCGCTGATAACTTTGCAAGGCATTTCTTTCCCACACCCAGGCAAATCCAACTGTGCGCCACCAGGCTTTCCATCCCCCAGACATCAGACTGTAACAGTGCCCTGCAGCTCTGACTAGGAAAACGGGATCCCATCAGAGCCCCTCTGCATACAGTCTCACTGGAGCTGTGTGCAGGATGAGGAGTTACTCAGCGTACAGCTGCCGATCTCCCGGCAGTCACCAGAAGCTGGAGCACAACTGTGAAAAGGGAAAAAAAAAAAAGAAGTTATAGCTCCTACACTAGGATCAGCTGGCAACCTGCAGCACCTCTCCTGCCTCTAAGCTCTTTCACAATAGATGCATAAACACAGACAACCTCTCTGTCCAAAGAGGCAAAGATTTAAATCCTTAATTAGCACATTTGGACAAGTCACCACAAAAGAGATTAGCTTTTGTGCATCGCTGGGGAAGCAGTTGTGCCCCTATAATGTCCAAGGGGTGGGCCCTCAAGCTGACCTTGGAATTCCCCTTTGAATGCTCATCCGCTGTGCTCTCACTTGCAGCATCTTCCCCTGCTGCATGCAGCGTCTCTTCAGGAGTTAACAGCCTGGTTTACTACAGCCTGGTGCTCAAACTAGGCACGGGGTGACCATTTTGATGTCAGCCGCTGTGAATATACTGCACGGAATGAATAATTTCAATTTGTAAAGGGACTTCCCAGGTAGCCAACCATTCAGCAAGGAAAAGGGGCAGAAAAAGGTCTCTGTAATAGCACCTTGTTAGCCCAGCACACATCTGCTTTCTCTTCTGTATTTCTGGAGTCCTAACTGCTTTGTCTGCTGACAAAACCCAGGTTTTAGTGCTGTCAGCACTGCAGAGCTGTAGAGCCACGCAGAGCCAAGCCGCGTTCTCATCTGCCTTGTACATCACCAAAAAAAAATGTCCACTTAAGCAAGGATACCTGAACAGTTCATATATACAGATATACAGCAGCTCTGGTTTGGAGACCCCAGGACAAACTTGCTGCTTGGTCAAAATCCTCTCCTGACTTGCAGGCTGAAAAGCACCTTGTGTTACAGCCATCTCTCTGCAAAATGCTCAGCTAATGTAGGAATGAGTGCTGTATTGCTGCTAGACAAAGAGATTATCTAAACATTTCTGAACAGAACTTAAATCAACCCTATTCACCATAATAACTCTGACTCTTTTATAACAGGAGCAAGTAAATCTCATGCAGATATATACCACTGCTCACCAAGACGGTTATGGTGCTGCCAGCCAGATGCTGCCTGGTTTGAAGGATGGCTGGGGATGCTGCCCCTGCATCAGCAGCTGCAGGAACGCATGAGGACACTGAGAAGCACCAAGGGAGGAGAAGAGGCCTCAGGTCTCTCCACACAGAAACAACCCCATGCTCTGTTACAAACCAGGGAGGGGATAGAGCAGCATTCGGCAGACTTGGGGGCTTTTGTAATTCTCCCTCTTGGTCTTGAGTTCTGGAAATTGCCTCACCCCCCTGAATACAGGAACAGCGTGGACCTTGTCCCAACACAGATCACGTGGCATAAACATTTTGGGGTGAAATCTTGTGCTCTACCAAGCCACTTCCCTATGGAATGGCCTTTCCCTTGCTCTCACCGGTGGAAATGCAGTTTTTTGAAGTTCTCAAAGACAGAAATGGAGTTGGCACCTTCTTTTTGAGTGACATTCATCCGTAGGTAAATTGATTTAATAGCTTGTTAGAGTGCCAATTAGAACCAACAATAACTCAATTGACCTATAACTTCCTTGGCACCAACAGAGCTTTCAAAAATAAGAGAAAGGACGAAAGCTATGCTCTGGCAGAGATGAGAGCTCAGATAGTTGGGTTTTGAGAGCAAATGGAGGGATTCATGGGCTTGCTAATGAGATGCTCATAACACATCAGAAACAAAGACAAATTTCAATGGTTCCAAGCTAAAATGACACTATGTTATCTCCAGACAGAGATCACTCTTTTATCTGTATAATAAATGAATTTCAGTGCAGTAGCAGTACCGCTACAGCAGAAAAAAAACCTGAGTGCAACAGAAAGCACTAGCAGTTACCTAACCACAATAACACCGTGCTGGAAACCCAAGTCTACCTGCTTATAATAGTACTGAAACGTCCTACACTGATTCTGTGTGCGCCTACCAATAAACACTTCTGGAAAACACATTTTTCCCTCAAATAAAATCTGTTTCACACTTATGCAGTGGAGATTGTGCTTCTACATAAATTCATCGTTTGAAATGCTTGGCTTCAAGGATGGATGCGTTTCAAATTTGAAAAAACAAAGAATGTGGGTAGAGTTTGTCTAAACAGTGCTGGGCTGAGAGCATCCAAGGATGGAGGAAGGGATAAAGTGGAGAGGTTTGAAATTACTAGGCAAAATGACCACTGTTAAACCAGGAAGGAAAGCAGGGACTGAGAATACTGAGCTTATCTGAAGAGTCCAACGGATAATAGCAACTACAAATACATAGAAGGAGAGAAAACAAATGTGGGGGAGATCCATCTGGAAAAAAAAAAGAAAAAAAAAAGAAGGATAAGGGGATAAGGACTGAGACTGGCAAGGGAAGGAACTGGTGTGAGAGAAGTGCCACTGACACTGGGCTGAATAAAGTGCCAAGCACAACGTACTGCAATTGGACATGGGGCGGGAGGGGAGAAGAAGCATTACTAAAAGCTGTGGTGAGGTGGAAAGGAGCAATCAAATGAAAAACTGGGTATGAGGAGCTAGGACTGGCTGGATAAGAAACATGTTACAAGAAACCTAGAAAACGGAGATGGGAGTGGTGAGATAAGCAACACATCACTGAAAGTGAGGGGTAGGGAAAACAGCAGATTGGAAGGAGCAGGGCAGAAGGCATCATGCTTGGGTACAGGGGAGAAAACAAACAGTCTGTAACACAGAGCACATTTCCCTTCAAAGCCTGGAGAGCTACCCAAGAACCTGGCACATCATTGCCGCTTTGCTGTAACTGCCTGCTACGGGCATTGCTTAATTGAGAGCAGAGGGCAGTGCAGCATATCCTCTCAAAGGTCCATCGCTGCTAACGAACCCAGGGACATTATTATGATGAGGATGGGGATTGATTTACCTTAACAATTATACAAAACCACTATATTAAAATTAGACTGCAAAGTCAAAAGCTTCGGTTATGAAATAGCAGAACGGAGGTTAGCTGTATGTATTACATTACAGTCATTACATGTTTCAAAATAGTTCTTCCTACAGAATTCATTCAAGATGAGAGGAAGGGCTTGAGGCAGACGTGTGGGGAAGAGATTTTCTATACGAGCTCATTTCTTGCACAATCTGAAAGGTTTGCAATAAAAGAGATAAGGAACTGCAGGATAAGATGTGATGGCTAAGGCAGATGAGTGCTGCCCTGGAGATTCTGTCTCTGCCAAAAAGTTCCTGCAGAGGTGTTAGGCAAATAGCTCAATCCAAAACTGGAACTAGAATAATATTTGTAGGGGATGATTAAAGAGGACACTATGTCACTGTTCACAGCTATGTTTTGTGGAGTTTTTTTCTTGACAACCCCCTCCTCTTTTTTTCTTTTTTTCTTTTTTCTTTTAAACTATAACAGACAAACTAACAGACATCAGAGGCTTGGGTGGGATCGGCATGCCTCTTTCTCAGACTGGCTGCTCACCAAGCAAGTCTAAGAAATGGTCCAAATCCGAAATGTCCCGCTCATCTTAAAGCATCAGATACTCTTAAAACAGGCAGCCAATACCTCTGTGCCCTGGTCTTGTGGGTCACAGCAATGTCCGGTTCCTTACTGGGCACCCACAGAGGCTGAGCTCTGAACATAAGGCATGCTGTGGAGTGCTACACACTCTGCAAACAGGTCCTCAGGTTGACTACACCAAAGTAATGCATGTTCTTGACCTCACTGCCTGTTAGCCTCTGTCACCTCACTACAGACTGGGGATGACAGTACTAGTTCCCTAGACAAGGTGTCAGAAAGAGAAATGATCGTTTATTGCTTTTACAGTTGAATATTTCCTAAGTATCAAAAAAACCTGTTTTTTTTCATACTAGGATCTGAATAACATGAAATAAATATGCTATCTTACAACAAGAGATGGATAAAATGTTAAATAGCTTTTTGCAAAGGAACAGCCATCCCCATGTGCACTGCATGAGGCTTGGGCTTCTGCGGAAGAGAGAATGTGGTCATTTATTGGCAGAGATTTGCACCAAGGGTCTGAATTAAGTTTGTGCAGGAAATCTTAATCATGATATTGTCTTAAATCTCAATGTTTGATTTAGTATTTATTCATACGATTTGATCTCATTTTCTGCACGTGAACAAATATGAAAATACTATAGTATTATATGATTATGATCTTAAAACGTCTTATGGTGGTACACCGAGGTGTTTCATTTACTGAGACCTTCCTGTTTTCAAATGCTGCCTCTTATAGTACCTGAACATGTCTCCTACAAATAACTATATCCCCACAACAAGCCTCTAGCACGGGATTTTTTATCCTCTGCTTCACAACTGGAGCGCGAAGCTTGGGGTGACTCGCCCAAGGACATGAGAAGCATGGCTACCACTAGTTTGGTCCCCTTCATGGTCAGGAAACCACATTTCCTCTCCTGCAGCTTGATTCACAGTCCACTGAAGACAACAGAAGCCTAATCCATGTTGCTCAGCAGGATTTGGATTATCCCTCATGTTATTCCTGCTTGGATTCCCTTGTTCAGCTCCAGCAAAACTGCCCTGGGAATTGGCAGGAAAGTTCTCTGCAGTAAAGACAGCAAGATTTGACTTCAGGAACATCTCCCTTCCTCAGCTAGCAGTGCCCCCACATGATTTTAAGGCAACTGCCATCGACACAAACAAGAAAAGACAGGCAAATATATGAGCTGCCCACCAGCAAGCCCATGCCTGATTTGCACTTTTTGTTTGTTTCTAATGACTGGCACAGGTTCTGCTACTAATGCAGTCGTTTCCCCTGCCTTTCCCTCCAAGCAGAGGTTTCAGTGAACCAGAATTGCAATTTGCAGTACATAAGGCTCACACAATGGCTAGCTTTCATTTTAGTTTCATGTGAGCAGTGGGCAAGTCACAAGATCAGCATTTGCCATTGTGGGCAGCCTTTGAATGTGGAGAGGCATGAAGGCAAGCACAAGCAGCAGCATTCTGGGCAGCAGGTATAGAAAAGAGCATTATTGTCTGAGAGCGGGAAGAGCAACACCCACCTAAGTGAACCACCAAAGCCAGGGAGCGTGCTGCATGCTTCACAAATTGTTTACCCTCTTAACAAAATAGCAAAAAGCTTACGACTGAAAACAATCTCCACAGACAGAGCAGCACCCCGTGAGGCACTCTGGAAATCACTTCTGTTCAGGAGAGTGGAAAAGGGAAGCATGCATCCTTCCCATTTTTGCTCTATCCTGCCAGTGCAATTGGGGTCAGTGTTTAGTAGTATAATTAATAAATCCCACTGATTCCCCAAGGGAAGTGTCTGACTGACACTGCTGAGAGGTCTGGACCAGCACGAAGGGGAGCAAATGATTTTGTTCTTCAGAAATTCCCCTACCTTACACATTACACCTCCACATCTATTTCTTTTGGTGCCACATAAATCTCCCCAGCTCCTGAGCAGGTGTGGGGGTCTCACAGAGGAAGCAAACGAACAAAAGGGTCTGTTTGCAGATAAATATTCCAAGTGAGAACAGTGGGAAGAAAAAATCCAAAATCTCAAGTTGGGACCGAGTGGAATATTTTCCACTGTTTTCAAGCAAGCAGCAGCTTCTTTTTCCTGTGAAGAAGTTAATAGATTACTGGGCAGTGAATAATGTGTAGTTCTATTTACATCCACTGTTTGGACTATTTTGGTCCTTCAGATAGCGTATCTGTTCTCAGGCCTTTCTAAAAGCAGCATGCTCCACTGTTTTGCAAGCAATTCTGGAGAGCAGCTCCAACCAATATGCTTCACTCAACTTCAGACTAGATAGATCACTGTTTGTCTGGATTTTTTTTTATTAAACCGATTTTACTAGATCAATGCTTCCTCTAAGCAATAAATTGCAATTCTATCTATCCACTGAAAAAGCTCTCAGAGCCTCAGATAAATCTTGATCTACACATTGGTTCTGCACTGATGTGCGATCAACCACAGATGCAAATAAACTCAAGTAACTAGCACTTAGATCTGAACCTCGGAAGAGGAGCTAGTACTCTTATTTTCATTAGAAATCGCTAAGACACCTTTTAAGTGCTGCCAGAACTAGTCCACTGCATTAGTCATGAGTACTCAGTGGCACTGAGTCTGGTTTTTATAAAGGTCATTCGGTGTCTTTTCCCCTCACAATGGACTAAAAGCAGAAATCAACAGAGCCTTAATCTATATTAATTTGCTTTACTCTTTGAGGGTCATAGATTTGCCACTGGAATTAGCTATATTAGATGCTAAAATGATAATTTAATGAGACAATGATGAAAGCCTCTGTTCTATTCTAAAACCAGAATGCCTCTCACATAGCACGAAGGAGAGTTACTCCATGAAGTCAGAGGAATTGCACAAATGTAATTTTACAGCAAAATCGAGCTCTGCTAATTAGGGTCGGAGTGTTCAATTCGAAAGTTCACGTCTTGAGCTGTACGTAACCAGGAGTCATGAAGTCTGGAGCTCTACCAAAACACCTGGAGACGCACCTCACTCTCAGAGGTGAAGCTGGTTTCTCCAAAAAGACAGCAAAAAAGATCAGGGGCTTAGTATTTATTAACTTTAAAACTTGTACACCAAATGCTACTGTACAGCTTTGGTGACAATGCAAAGTGCCAGACAATGGAGACTCGTGCCTCTCACAGCATCCTAATGCTCTAGGATCTGCACCCATCTATAGCAAGGAGCAAGCACGCCTTGCACTGCGTAATTTGCAAAGCAGCAAACGGAGTCCTTTGGGCCAAGGATATAGCTCTTGAAAATATCTTGGTCATACCTGCTCTGTGGCACAATCTACTGCATTTCGGAGGTCAAGAAATGTTACTCGTATTCATATGAGTTGTTTCCAAGAGAGATGCTTTGGTAGCACTCAGAGCAGAAGGGAATATCTAATCCGAACAGCATCCGGGAAAGCTCCCACTCTTCTCCTTCAATGCAGCCATTGTTCACAGGTTATTTTTCATGAAAGTCCACGCATTTTCTCTAAGTGGCAGTCACATTCAAACAGATATGCTGCAAGTGACCTAGAAACTGGGGTGAAAAAAGTTCCCTGGAAAATGCACATACTGACCATACAATAGTGTATCCAACTCCTTCCGGCCTCTTCAGATGCTTCTCTGCACAATCAATACCACTGCCCCATCCGATGCTGATCCATAATAGTAGGGAGGAAGCACATATTTGTGTGCTCGGCTTCTAGCATCAATTTAGAAGAAACGCAAAATGGCAAGCTCTCAGCGCACCTGGAATCTGACACCAGGCAGACAATTTCTCGCACCAGGGCACAGATATCCAACTCTGCTTTCTCTACAGAAATGCAAAGCTACGTTGCAGAGGATTTTGTTCTTAATGCTAACAAGTCATACATGGATACATCTGTAACTGCCTGCATGTGAACATTTGGGTGTTAGCACACTGTATGATCAGCTGGCTTGGGAGAGTCTAGCTTGACTGCGTATTTCATTCCTTTGCGTAAGGCTAGGAGTGGCCCTATAGCCAAGTACCTCACAAATAAAAACGTGCCTGATAATTTGCTATGCCATTTTAAGGAATAAGCACTAGTTCACTAGGAATCTTCAAAAAATTATCTCTTAGGACCATCTCACCTTGGGCAAGGTGGCTACCTCAGCTACTGCCACGATCCTTCTACTGAAGTTTGCCAGTCTGGCTCTGTGCTGGAAACAGTCATAGAGACGGAAGGGCATAAATCTGTTATACAGATACATAAAAGATATACAAACTGAAGGCTACTTTAGGATAAATCCAAATATGATCCAGAGACTAAATCCAAAATTCCTTTAAGATGCAACACACAGAGAGCACTTTGCTAGAATAATCCAAGAAAGCACAGCAGTTAGTTTTTAACTCTAGGCTTGTGGCAAATACACTAAGATCTGTAGCCAAGCGAATGAAATTGGTTTGTTCTTTCTAAAGCTAAACACTCTCACATTTCTCTGTGTTTGTGAGGTATTACTTGACCAGTCACAACAGTGAGGCAATTTTATACTCTTTCCAATCTGGGTTTGAATAAGATTGTACTTACAAGGACTGTGCATCACGATGTAGCTACTGGAAACCCTCATATGCTCGGTCAGCTCTATGCTTGGGACACTTGACTGCGCTGAATTTAAATGACAGTGCAGTCTTCCAATTCACATAGCCTTCTAATAATGTTTGTTAATCCAAGCAAGTATCCAGGAATCTGTTCAGTGCCAGTCCTGAATCTTCTAAGCTTGTTAAATCCCTAAAAGGTAGTGCCAAGAGGTTTCTGTCATTGGGCACCAAAATCCATCCTGCAACTCCTTCCTGCAATTATCTTGCTAACTATATTTTACTGAATAAGGCGACATTTCTTTTAGAGTCCAAGAATTCAATAAAATCACGTAATTTGATGGCTATGTTTGAATAATGTGCTTCTACTGTGTGCTTTTAAATGTGAAATGTAAGCCAGTTGTAATTAAAGTTGAAGCAGTAACCCTTAGCCATTGATTGCACTAAGTAATTAATTATTGATTGCAGCACTTTACATACGTATTGCAGAGGACAGTTCACCTGTGCTGTAGACAATACTTTACTCACAAATGCCTAAACACAGCTCCCCCCCCCAGCTATGTGATTGAAGCCATACAATAATTGGTTCTACTGTTTACAAGTTAATTTTTTTATTAACCTTCATGGCAATGTTGCTATCTGAGTGAAAGAAAGCCATTACTCTCCTAAAGACAATGTTAACTATTCCCTGCCCAAATTAGTCTTGCAAATAAGCATCTGCAGATGCAAAAGAGCAGATCTTTGTCTGTAAGACTCTGAAGGTCTTAAGTTCCTTCAGAATGAACGCTGCTATCATCCTCTGCACATACCAATTCCTGACAAGCGATGCTGTGGTAAGAAGCTGTACAGAGCAGCAATAGTGGCAGCATCATTCCCTAACTCTTGGGGAAGGAGAAGGGAGAGGACTTTGAGGTATTAAAATGGGAAACAAAACATTAAACTGGCAGACTGCAGGTTGTGAGCTGGAGATGCAGGAGTAGTTAAGCAGCAGACATTGTGCTTTTAGTCTGGAGTTGTGCATCAGGTGGGAACGTTTTTCCCCATTTACACAGGACTATGGAGAGGCTTTCCCTTATAAAAAGCTGAAGCGAGAAGCATCTGTTAGTTTAAAAACACAATTTAAAATTAATAGTAGTATGGGGACACTAAAATTAAGCTCAAATATAAATGAAACCTGCAGATTGTTTAACTGAAGCAGATCTTGGATGTGTCCTCCAGCTCTTCTGACTAGGAAATTAGCAAGGAAAGTTATCCCTGGGTGTGTGTTCTGTGCAGAAAGGTCTGAGCTGGACAGGGTAGGGGAAGGGGCAGGCCAGTTTTGAGCGGGCCAGGAAGGGGAGATTGTACCTGAAGTCACTGTAGGGATGGATGATCCAGAACCCGGCAGACTTAACCCTTTCCTGCTCCCGCTCCACGGCCTTCTGGCTGCCAAACATCCTCAAGGAGAATTTGTTGACCCCCGGCTGGAGCATGGCCCCGAACTGCCTCTGCATGAAACCGGCTTGGCCCAGCCTCTGCTCCTCATCTGGGGTGATCTGGTCGCACCCTCCACCTCCTTCCACTTTGATGGAGGTAGAGGAGCAAGCTCGGGGGGGCTGCTGCTGGGACTCCGGGGGGGATGCCGGTGGCGGGGGTGCTGGCAGTCCCTGCTCCGTCTCCCCACTGCCAGGGGGGCTCTTGTCCTCTCCAGGGGAGGCTGGCTCCCCTTCGCCGCCGATCAGCCTCTTCTCCTCAGCCGCGTCGTGGAGGTGCCTGCTGGTCAGCGAGGACAGGCTCCCTTTGAAGCGGCGGCAGTCCCCGTTGGTGCTGGTCTTGGCGCCCTTGCTGCCTGCCTCCGTCTCCAGGAGGCCAGGGTCTCCCCCTCTGCTGGGGTCTCCCCCGAGTGCCCGGGTGCTCCCAGCAGAGGGCGAAGGCAGTGGCTTGAGCCTGATGCTTTTCCTCCGGGTGTCCTTGTCGCTGTCTTCCTCCTCATCCATGATCGACGCCTTGGGTCCTATCTGCTGGGGCAGGCTGTAGAGCCTCTTGCGCATGGAGGGGGGCAGTTTGTCCATGGCCGCTGCTGCTGCTGCTGCTGCTGCTGCTGCTCAGTGAGGGGGAGAGACCCCCCGGCTGTGCCGAAGGAGGGGAACCGTCGCTGTCCCCAGGCCCCTGCCCCCAGCTCAAGAGGCAGGAGGGACCAGAGGCTGGCGTGTCATCTCCTTACCAGACTGTGGCATCCACAGGCTCCGCATCAACGCACGGGCTCTGCATCCAGAACGGAAGAAAAAAAAAAGAGGGAAGGCAAAAAAGCCCCCCCCTCTCCTCCCTTGTCCCGATTTGGCTACTTGCTGCTTGCCTCCCCTTGGTGAGTGTTACTGCAATCCCTGTCTGCTCAGATCCAGAGCACTGGGCAAGAAGTCTAGAGGAGAGCCACACACTTCTGGCTGGAAGGCGAGGGAGGGCGGCAGCAGCAGCAGCCGCCTTGCCATGTTGGCTTCGAGATGCAAATGTGCAGTGTCTCCCGGCGGGCAGACATCATCCGAAAAGCGAAGCGCAAGCCTGGGTGCCTCAAACTCCTCAACCTGCCGGCCAATAACACAATGAACTGCAACCTGCAGCAGCCACTGCTTGCTTACATCACTGTCATCACTTATTCCTCATGCAGCCCCGGCTCCTGGGAATATTCATGAAGCGATCCCATTCTATTGGGTTGCCATAGGAGCGACTACTGCACACAGGCTCTGCCTACCTGAGCCAGCACCCGGGCTTCTTAAAAGGGCAACGTCTGGCTGCCAAGGGTGTGTGTGGCAAGAGGCACGCCGCAACGCTGCTGCTGCTGCTGCTGGGCTGCAACATCCCCGGCGCCTGGGCACTGCGGGGCTCCTGCCGCTCACCAGGAGTCAGCCGCGGCTTGGCTGTAGCTGAGGGAGCGCCCGGCTTAATGCCATCCTCGGTTTAGCAGCAAAACCTACCGGGCAGCTGTAAATTTAAAAATAGCAGCATCATAAAAATAATAGGAGCAAGAAGATTCCTTTTTCTCTTAGATGCTGGCGATCCTTGTCTCCTTCTGGAGTTGCAGCTGCTTGGCTGCAGGTTTTCTGGTGAAGACACGGGGGGGGGGGGGGGGGCCGGGGGGATGGGGCAAATCCAAATCTAAAGGAAGAAATACCGGTTCACCTTGAAAATCTCACTTGCATGCAAAGCAGGGTCTTGGGGAGTGCCTTTCTGTTCTGGCACAAGTTTGCCTGCTGGGAACCCCATTGTGTTTTTTACCGAAGAAAGGTTTGGAAGGTTCTTTTCCTTTGTTGCCTTGCTTCCCGTTAGACATGCCAAATGCTACTATTTCTCCCTGAGGGGTTGGATCCGTAGAAGTCATTCAAAAAACGGCAGGCTGCATCTCGGAGAGCTCCCCTACCGGAACGAGGGAGGCTGGACCGGGATGGCGAAGGCGCGTGTGGGATGCGTGGGCTCTCCCTGCGCCGCGGGGAAGCCCACTTCGCTGGGCACCTGAGTCAGCGCTTTCCTGCCGGAGAACAGCTCGGGGTAGGAATCCTCCCTTCCTTTCGCTGATGGCCATGAGGCACCTCATGTAACACAGAGGCCAAAGCCGTAGAAAAAAGCTTAAATCAGGCTTTTCCCTACCTTTTTTTTTTTTTTTTTTTTTTTTTTTTTTTTTCCTCAGAAAAGGAAGAAAAAAGGTGGCAATCAGCCCTGCCCTGCCCTTCCTTGGGAACGGCTGTTTATTCCACTATGCTTATGAAGCTCTTAGACTGATAAACCAGTTCCAATTATTTTCTAATGTAAAGTCTTTGAAACCAGTGGAGTTAAATTAAGAATCCGTTTAGCCATGTAAGAGGCTGTTTGCAGATATTTTTGCACAGACTCAGTATCTGTGGCTTTCTAGAATGTTTGTTGTTTTATATAGTTAAAATCATACCTCCCAGAAAAAGGAAACCACGTGAACTCTGCAGACAGGCAGGGAGGCTAAACGCAGGCAGCCAATGCCCACTGCAAGCAGTGAGGAAATCCTCACCAGTTCCCTGAGAATCGCTGTGCTTCTGCTTCCATAAGCAAATGTTCACCTTTCCCCCCTAGAAGTCACTTGTCACCGGCCTAAGATAACTCTGCCATTTAAAGCAGCAGGATGGTGTTTAAGCTCTTACTTTAAGAAAACGCAGCCATCAGCAGTGACTTCACCATGCACACAAACAGCACATGCTTCTTCATCTTTGTTTGCCTGCTCTCCAATTTTTTCTCCAAAGCATTCACCTGCTCCTCTTCTCCTCCCACCTCCTGGCACAACCTGGACGGGCTGTGACTCATTTGAAATACTCTGCAGAGAAGCTACCTGGTGCAAATATTATTTAGTTTTATTCTTTTCATCGTAACTTCTGGTAGAACAAGCTTTTTCTAGGGAGATAAATCTCGATTTTCAAACACTGCCATAGATTAGATAATGTGAACTAAGCCAGTGATAGCAGTAAAGGTCTTTTTCCCCTACTTTTTTCCTTCTCTAGGCACTAAGGGATGCTGAGGTGTAAGCACTTCTGTGCCTAAGCTGCAATCAACTGCCTTCCAAAAGGAGCTGTTTTGATTAATGAGGTGCATAACATCTGAAACTGATGCAGCTTCTTAAACACAGTCCCTAATGTTCCCAGAGAATGACAGAGCAATAAAGGACGTGCTCAAGGAATCAAGCTGTTCGCCTTCCTTCAGCTATAGGTATTCTAGCAGGCTCGGAAAATACCCATACTCTTTTTTTCCTGGTCTTTCTGGGATTATTCTCTGAATGCTGCCTTATTTGATGACACAAATAAGATTCTCTTACAGCCTTGAAGTGGGGAGAGAACAACAGAGCATCCAGGCAGCAGAATGCTCCTTTATCACTTTTGTAGCTAAGAAAGGAAATTATCAGGTGCAAAGACTGAGTCAGGCTGCCTGGCACACTGCTGCACAATGACAGAAGCATGCAGATGTCCCCATGCTTAGACCTCTGGCTAGCACTGCCCCGGTTGCCAGTGTCCATCCCATACACAAGGCATATGATTCCTCAGTTACAGAGAAGGTTTTAAAATTATTGGTTTGGGACCACGTTTGTTATCTTCACAACTATATGTAAAGCATTAAGCTTCTCTTCAGTATCACACCTGCTTTGAAGCAATTTCTTGAGCACGTCACTTTAATATCTTAGTCCCATTCTGAAAAAAATGCTTAACCTGAAAGGAGAATGTAAGTGCTGCATCGAATCTAGGCCTTGTCGAGCATATAGCCCAAAATGCTAAAAACCAGAATGCGAATTCCTGCGTAGCTCTGTCTGCAAGCGTCGGTTCCTACACACTTCTAAACCTTGGCTCCAGGATTCACAGGTACCAAACTCAGAGGAAGTTTCAAAGTCCTTAAAATGTAAAGACAATTTGGTATCCAGAGAACTTCAAAGTAATGGTATTTTATTTGAGAGCCTTCCAAGAATTAAGTGCAGGAGGCTGGGAATTATTCTTGTCTAATGGTATGAAGCTACCATCATGGACATTATTTACTATTGGCGTTATGGCAGTGCTTTCCATGTTAGCAATGGGCCTTTATAGGCACATTTTAGAACATTTCAGAAAAGCTGTGACTGTTGCTGGGCTAAGCCTTGCCTATCATTGGCTGTACAGAATATTCAAAGGGGGTATAGAGAAGACACCTACCAGAAAAAAGGAAAGCACTTTTTGAGGAAAATTCTCTCTTTTTTTAACAATATTTATCAGATACTGCTCCAAGACTTGGCAGAGATACAAAGGGAGCTGATTTAGTAGGGAGAATGCAGGTGAAACAGCCGAAGATTTGCTCGTTTCTTAGGGGATTTTGTCAATTTTATGTACATATATATGTGATGCTACTTTAATAAAAATACAGTGCTGCAATGCAAATATGAAAAATCAGGTTCCTACTGAGCTCAGGATTATACAAGAACAGACTGAGAGCCATAAAAACTGGTATCCTCTTGCTCAGAGTACACGAAGCAGCAGTGCAAGCTTTCTGCATGCTGGCCTGCTAGGACTAGCTCTGCTTGGGTGAGATTTTCAGGCATCATCCTTGAACCCTTGGCTTCTCAGATAATAAAGGAGTTAATTAACATGTGGTATAGATTGGAGGAACTGGAGCAAGTCCCTTCAAGGCTGCATGTTGTTCCTAGCAGGCAGCTTCTAACTCATAACTGGCATTTGAAAATCCATGAAATATTAAACACTACAAAACACAGAAGTTCTGTCTCAGAGTTTTAGTGGTAGAGTCACTCACTGCCCCTGCAGCTTGTATTATACCTAGAAGATAACAAAAATATTAACCATAAATGCATAAATCCTATATCCTCCTCGCACCTGCCACTTACACAAGCGTGCTGTCACACTTGGGCTCGTTGAAATTCAGCCTCTGCTTTCTTACTGCTCTGTCAATAGGAACTGGGAAGTGGGGGACTGAGCAGCTGGAGCATATGCTGAAACCTATTTATTGCACAAAGAAGGCACCTGAGCATCTGGTCAGGATAAAGTGCTGAGCAATGGGAAGTGAGATACATGCCAGGATGCTGGACTCTGGGGAGAGGGAAGAGTTCCACTGCACTGGAAGTCAGGATGGGAGCAGAAAGTCCTCTTGTGCTGCACAAGAACTGGGTTGCGTTGGGAGAAAGAACAGTTCCATGTCCATCAGTGGGAGCAGAGAGGTACTAAACAGATCTCTAACAACAATGGACTGTGGAGCTGGCACAGAGAGACGGCAGCAGCAGCAGAGGTACAAAAGAAAAGCTTGTGTCAGAAGTATTTGGAAAACTATTTTCTGTCCAGCTTCCATTGATGAATAAACCTGGAGTAATCCCACCCTCTTCATCCTTATAAACACAGCAAAATGGGAGCACTTGTCTGGGACGTGTATTTCCAGGGGGTTGTTGGCAATGTGCTCATAACTAGCAAACAGCTTTGCCACTGCAAAAAAGGAAATGTTATCCAAAAAAAATCAGTCATGCTGCTATCTGTGAAAATAAGTCACAGACTATGCAAAAAAAATAAACCCTCAGGATTTTCAGGATGTTTAGAACTTCTGTAAAGGTTGATAATCCTCCCTGAAAGAAGTAGCTAAAAATCACAGCTACACACAGATTGATTAGCAAGAGCAACTTGCTACCCAACCTGTAATACTCCCCAAGCAGAAAACTTAGGGACAAGTAACCAGGTGTGAAGCCATGAGGAAGAGAAATTACATAGGCTCTGGGAAGCTGCTGAGGTCAGAGTAACTATATGATTTTGTCACAGTTACTTAATCTATGGAGTATCTGCATTGTGGTCTAAACCCTATAAATGAGTTTTGCAATGTCCACACTGAAATGTTCATACTAAGCTTGTGTCTTGGACTTCAATAACATTTGCTTTCCAGATGTATATTCCATCAAATTCCTGTTAAAATACTGAGAACCAGCTTATTTTTCTACCCTTATCTGGAATTATTGAGAAGAGGGTTGAAACAGCATGGGGAGGTTTGCTCAAACTGGATCTGTTCAGTGACTATCAAACGACGCTTTCTCAAAATAGCGCCTTTCACCAGCGTTTAATGAGCCGTAGCTTCACAAAGAATAATGGATCCCTCTTCATGAGCCTCTCCCTGCCGATGTATCTTCTGTCCACATGAACTGTACTATTTTTGATTATCACACAGGGCTGGATTTGATGGGAAATGTGCTATTGTCTCCAATAACAGTAATGGCAGCACCCAACTTTGGGAAGGCCAGACTTTTTAACACTTCCTCTTCCTCAGTGAGCACCTCAAACCAGCTCAACATCACGTTGTTGATGCAACTGCAAACCAGTTGCACACCTGTACCACCTGTTGGACATGCACACTGCTCTCCCTCATTGTTTTTATGAACCTACCTTAACGATGCCTCCCTGCGGCAAATTGCTGAAGACAGGCAGAGAATTTAAAAATTTTAAATAAGAGACTGCTAATTAGAAATAAATTGCTCTGTAAGCACAATGGTTATGAAAGAAATGTCCCATAGATTCATGTGTTGTGACTGCAGTCTCCCATGCCTAAGGTGCAGGATTCAGCCCAAACTTTTCCTCCGTGATTGAGGAAATGTAATTTATTGAGCCTGGCATGCAGGCTGCAGCAGAAGGCCCTTTGAGCCCTCACAGGTCCCTTCCAAGCAACATTATCATGTAATTTTATGACCCTATAACTCCTGTTCTCAGTGGGACACAATAGGAATTCTCTCCTTACTCCAGTTATCTACTTCCACAAATACATAGAAAGATACTACCTCTGAGACAAAATCCCTCTGTTAACGTGTTTTAAATCATTAACACGTTGAAATACTACTAGGAGGGAACTGACAGACTGATGGATGTAAAGCATGACTGTATAAGCTTCATTTCCTTAGGTGGACAGCTAAAAGCCATTCATTTCATGATTTTTGGGGAAAAAGCTAAACATTTTAATGCTTATTCATGATTTCTGAACTCCTGAAGACAGCAAAATTACAAAAACAAGCTTAGCCAGCAGATATAAGCAATATGGCAGCAGAAGAGCTTCAAGCAAAGGATCCCACCTTGTCATCACCCCTGCCGTAGATACCCCTCCTCAGGCTGCTGCCCGCAGAGGGCCCATTTTAGGTGGTTACCCCTCCCACTCAGTAACTTTATAGGAATAGAATGTCACTGCCAATAAAAACAAGGCCAAATGGAAGGGAGATACGGCATTTCTGCCTGCGATTCATTCCTTCCTGGCATGAGTACATCCTCTACAAACAAGCAACCAGGTCAGGCCAGCCTGAGTCCTCAAGACGTTCCCATTATCTTGCAAGAGAAAACAGCAATTTGGGCCACCACCACATCTGTTGCTCAGCAGCAGTGTCTGCAACTGCCTGCGATGCTGAGTGCCCCGGTGAGCCAGTAGATAAACAGAGGAGAGGGAAGAGGCATCAGCTGGTACAGCTGCACTTAATTCTGTGAGATTAAAATAAAGGCCTCCTTCTCTCTGGGCTCTGCTTTTAGAAACCAGCCCTTCAGTGATACCGCACGTAACCCACTCAACACCAGAAAGATCTCATGGTTATCCTAAAGCTTGAGATTACTTCCTGAGTTTGCACATGCCTGCGCCTACATGGGCACATTTGTGTTTGTGCTAATCAAGCTTTTACCTCAATTCTGGATCAAAAAAAGCACGCCAAGTCCATTTGCACCCCTTTCTGTCATTTGTTACTTTTGTTTAATTTTAAGTGTTACTGAAGCATCTAGAAAATTCTGTTGATCTCAGAGCTAGAGCAGAGGAAGGTAGCCCAGTCCCAGTCTAAACAGAAGAACAGAACACAGCAGCAGAGTAAACAATCTTGTGCTCTCCAAATGCCAGTTCAGTGCTGTGCATTTCCTTTTTGCTGTTTCTGTTTTAGAGAGGGCTTTGCTGAGAGGAGCTAGAGCAGGGAAAAAAAGCAGATGGGGAAGGATCTAAAGGAAGAGAAGAAACTATGAACAGGGAAAGAGGGCAGGGTGAGAGCTGCCTGCATTGTATTTGCTTTTCTGTATGTTCAAGTTGTGCTTCAACGCTACCATTACGGAGGGTCTGAACTTCCATTCCAAGCTTCTTCATGGTCGTTCTTGTTGTCAGCCAACTAAGATGACATTCTGAAGACCTTATGTTTACCCATTGGTTTTGAGAACAAGAAGGGTGTATGTGTAGAAGAAGAAAAAAAAATACTTTTCCTGTTCCCTGTTCTAAATGGTATTTCAGGAACCAGTGTATTGTTGTAGAAGTAAGAGCTAGAGGAATTTCACAGAGAAGGAGGTATGAGGCATGATCAAAGGTCAGTCACAGAAGATTTGGCTCTAAATATTCAATCAGATAACCTGGCTCAAAGAATGGGGAAAAAGGGGAGCATTCCATAAGAAGTCCCGAAGAGCTCAGAGAGCTTGTTGATCAAACTTTGGGTGAGCTATCCCCATTTACATCTGAAAACCACACCTGGTCAGAAATAGCCCCTTCCCCACCTTAAGCCCACTCCTCATGGAGCATGCGCAGTGAATTGAAGTGTCACAGGGCCATTAAGCTGAGGCGAGACAGGGAATCACCAATTAGAAGTTGTCGTGCTCATTTAACCACCAATTTTAGGAGGTTTGTGTATAATCAATGCGTATAAAGATGTATTTGCAGCATCAAAAGGTGTGCTAGCTTTGTGGGGCTACCACCTAGCACCCATCTTGGTGCAGACACAAAATAAACAAGTATCTGGACTCGATGTGCCACTCGGCTCATTGTGCACTGGGCAAAGAACCCAGTTTTGGGACAACGCCACCCAAGTGGCTAATAATGAGATCTGAACTTCCTAATAGAAGGAAACACAAGTGCTGTACACCTGACAGAGATGAAATACCCAAGAAACCCAGAAGGGTCATTGAGGATTTTGCTCTCTGTGCCTCTCCTTCCCTGGGTGCTTGTTGCCAGCCACACCTATTCAGGTTCTATGTTCTTGTGCTAATACCCATCACGCGGGCATATCCCTTATTCTCAGGCACACAGAACTAATGAAGGTTTTAGTTTCCACAGTGCCCCACAGGCTGGCCCAGCTGAAGCAATGTCAAAGGCTCGGATGCTGCTGGAGCTGAGCTGCAGGGCTGTGTTTGGTGCCGTTCGGGCAGAGTTCTAGCAGTCTGCCCAGGAATCCCCATTGATTAATTTCCACGGCCGGTGCTTTCATTTGTTTTCAACACTTGGTTGACCTTTGTGTAAGAGTTTAAACAAAGCTCTGTAGACACCTGAGGCCATTGCCTTGAAAATATCAGTTCATCATTGTATAAATTTGTCTCAGAGGATGGTAGCCTTGTGTTTGTGTGTGTGTTTTTGTGAGGGGGAGGCATCCCACTCACCTGGCTCTATCTCTGAATGCTGAAGCTTTTTTCAGCGAAATCAATGAGAAAACTTCACACTGCATCTAACATTACTGCTCTGCACCGTCTGATGCACGGGCATGGCACACAGAGCAGTTCTAGACGTTGCTTCCTGGTCTCTCTCTACTTTTTGGGCAATGCCTTTTCCCTTGCGATTTGTGAAAACATTCCTGGGAACAGGGACCAGAAGTCAGGCTTTCCTGATTCTCCCCATAGCTGTTAGCTGACAGAATCAGATTCCCCTCTGTGCTCTCCTACCCACTGATGGAATCTTAAATCTTCTTCTGCTCAGTGGAACAACTTCACACACACCTCCCATGGGATAGTAGGGTAACAGGAAAGTGGTGTTTGCTTCACTGGCTGCCGTTTTGGGTAAAAGAGTGAAGCCTGCTCTATCTTTTTGTGTATTAAAAATAAAAAGCTTAAAACTCTGACAGAGTTCTAGAAGATGTGAAGGTGTACGCAGGCCTGCACATATCTGAACTGCAATGAGATGATGGGGAGAAGTGAATTGTGGCAACTTGATTTGTCAGTGTTCCCCCATGGCCAGGTCGCTCCCTGCTCAGCAGCAGCCCTGCGGAGCCACCAGCGCATGGGGCTGCAAAGTTTGGGGTTGCCCCAGGCTTGGACAGGCCCCTAGGAGTTGCAGGCTGCAGTACACAACCTTTAAGCACCTATAACCTGTCACTGAGACTGGCATTACAAAACTGCCTGCAGTCGCATAGGGAATCTGTCTGCTTCCCAGGTTATATGTGCTCCTACTGTGTCCAGCCCAAAGTTACTAGCAAAACATACCCATTTCTGCTTGCTGCTTCTGTTCACTACTGCGGCAAAGAGAACTGTGTGTGTATAGATATAAAGTAGCTTAGTAAAGCAGACCTAGACACCACAATCATTTTCTCCTCCTACTCTTACAGAAGGATGTCAGATTAAACAGCTTTCTGAAGCTGGAGACATCTCAGTGCATACTTTACCCCAGAGGAAGCACTTCACGTTAAAGAACAAAAACAACAAATACCACTTCCCTCTTTTTAAGCAACTTCATGTCATAGTGGGTGCTTGACAAGCTGCTGTTCAAAGTCTGCTGAAGGAAAAATTGTATATATTATTAGCCACTTCTCTGCTTGTTAATTCTTTGTTTTTCACCATTCTGCAAAGCCTTTCACAAATCCCTGTTTCAGTGGAGCAACAGACTTCCACTTCCTTGGATTTGCAGTTTTCACTTAACAGGATTAGGTGACAGGATTTATTTAGAAATGTGTGGCTATAAAAATACTCATTTTTTTCCCTGTTCATGAGTAATGGAGGGAAAGCTTGCGATTTTCTTGTCGCCTTTTAAAATTCGAACATCTCAGCAGGGGAAAAGGTTCAGATCAGGTGTTTGCCACCCACACTTCTCAGTACTAGAGAATGCTTAACTTTTTCTAGCAGGGAGAAGACTGGAGTGGAATAAATAGAGAAGACTAAGTCTTGCTGTGAGACCTAAAGAATATGAGATTCAAAAGGACTTGATCTTACCATCAAGCCTAGGGCTGACACAGAACTTGTTAAAACATCTTCCTGTGACTTTGAGTAGTCTGAAGACTTCTCTAGCTTTTCACAAGAGGCAGATTTATTAGTCTAAGCTAGCCAGAATATGTAGCCCTCAACCACACACTCCCTGCTCTACAAGAGGTGCTATCAGAGCTGCTCTGATGACTCTGCCCTTCCCTGTTTCTTAGAAAGCTCTAAGAAGTGCAGAAGACTCTCAAAAGGTGGTGAAATTGCACTTTGGACTGCCTTTGCTGCCTGTGGTAGAGGATGTTGGTGCCAGATCAAGGCTAAAGATCCTGCTCAGTGGAGAAGAACAGGAAAACAGGAAAGATCCTAGGAGCTTAATCTTTTTTAGTTGAGCAAAAGGAAGAAGTAATTATTTGATAATAATCTGTAAGTACCCACATGGAGAGGAGGAGACCCAAACACAGAGGAATCCTCGCTCCAGTAGATGTGGCTACAAAAGAAATGCTGCCTGGAATTTGAAGCTACACACAGTCAGGCTGGAATAAAGCTAATCACTTGTAATATTGAGGGCAACCAACCTATAGATTATTATTATGAAGTTTTTCACCAATTCTCCATCACAGATTCACTGATTCTCTGCCACGGGCAGTGTCCCTACCCACAGCAGGGGGGGTGGAATTAGATCATCGTTAAGGTCCCTTCCAGCCCAAACCATTCTATGATTCTATCATAGGAAATTTTAAAAAATAAGATTTGGTTTTTGTTTTTTAAAGGTGTGTTTTAGCTCACCTTTAAACCAGCTACTAGACTTGAATCTGGAGTAATTTGGGTTAGTCTTAAATCATACCACATAGGAAGCTAGAATAAACGTTAATTATGTTCTTTACTACACTAAAATCTGGAAAACTGGAAAAGCAAATGACCAGTAACAGTGGCTGGAATGTTCATACCTTTTTCTGGGTCATTTGTGAATATGCTGAACTGCCTACATCCCAGTACAAGTCCCTACAGAACTCGCTTGGCACTCTGCTGGTGTGAGGCTCAATCATTTACTTCTACCATCTGTTTCTACTTTTTATCCAACTACTCACCCATGCTAGGACTTTTCCTTATCCTCTTTGGCTGCTTAATTTCCTCAAAAACTGGATGATGGACTTTGCCAAAGCATCTTGGAAATTGAAATGGACAGCATAAATCAGATCACCCATACTCTGTTTCTTGATGACCCTTCAAAGATGCCCAAGAGGTTTGTAAACTGTCAGCCCTTCACAGAGACCACGTTGGCTCCTCTCAAGTAGACTGAACTACATCATATTTATCCAAGTCCATGTTTCTGGCCTCAGAAGTTCATGATTCTAGTTTTGTTTAGAGTGATCTATTTGTCTACTAAAGATTTCCGCCTAAGCTAGGAGAAATAGCTAGCCATTCACGTCTTTTGTTGTCCTGCACTTTCATAGGACAGCAGCAAATTCTGTATGTATCCTTTATAAAAGCATTACAAAACAGAAACGGATGGATCTTCCTTCCTTGCTGAGAGCTGCCAGTACTATCACCACAATGCACACCTGGCAGTGCACCTGCCTGGCAGCACTGACTTGAAATATCCCTGTTCTGACCCCACCAACATCTTCTATAAATATCAACCAGCATTCATACGCACGCTGCTCCCCTGCTTGGAAGGGAAATTAGCTCTCCAGAGCAGAGCTGCAGTAAGAATAGGGGTCTGAACGTTGAGTTGTGTAAATCAGGGTCTACACAGAAGGTGTATGCCACTTGGTTACAGTGCTCACAGGACATAGCTTCAAGATGAGAATACTGAATTGTGTATCGATTAGTTGATTCGGCACACGACAGCAAGCATGCTTGCTTGATATCAAGCCCTATCTCACTACATAGTTTTGCAAGTCAGCCAAGATCTCTCCACACTCTTCTAGTTGAAATCCTACCATCCTCCTCATTCAGCTCTGTTTTGCTTACACTTCTGATACATTTCAGTGCCAGCTCTGGCATTCTGATTAAAATCAGCTTGGAGGGAAATTGTTAGTCACATGTGTCTGAAGCTGAAATAATACCTTTCCTTCCTACTGGAAGAATCCTAGGCTTCTCTCGTACTCCTGATGGAACTGTTTGCATGCCAACATGGGAAACAACAGCGTTATACATGCTTCAGGTCATTATCATAACTACTCCAACAAGGAGAAATACACAGAAACAATGTTAATGCAGAAGTTGTAGCCCCCAGCTACAGGCAGGATGACCTTAAAATGAGTGTTGGGAGGTTCTGGATTCCTAAATCATATTTTTGAATTTTGTAATGAGTTACATGATTATCAACATCACTGATGGTATTTACACTAAACAGGGGGCTGTGCAGACTTTTTTTTTATATGGATTGAGTGCTCAGAACTTCTGCCAAGCTGGACCATCACAATTCCAGTTTCAATACGGACTTGCTTCTAAGAAACAATGGATTGTCAGGGGTCACCCCCTTGCTTCTTGCAGATATCCTTCTGAGAGTGTACTGGTGTTGTCTAACGGTGAATCCCAATTAAAATCCACAAGCGGTAACCTTTCCTGTAGAAAATGTATGCAGCACATTGAAATTTCCCAGTCTCTGCAACCATACTGCATGGATTTCCAAGTGTGATGAAGTCTTTAGCCTTTCATGTTTATTAATGCCTTGTAGCTAAGTAAAATGACTAATAAACTGGCATTTTAAAGAACTAGATGGAGCTGTTCTAAGGACTGAATAATAACTAAACATTCATTTACTAAGCTCCCTCTAGCAGTTTTTTAGTATACCCAGAAAGAATATCGTGAATCTATGGAAATAAGTTTAGGCCACTTTGCACCAAAGATGCCCCTTGCTGTAAGCACACAAATTCACTTCAGCACCTTCTGCCTATTTCCTTTGTAGGGAAAGGGAGGAAACAGGATTATCTCACCCACATTACCACAACAAAGTCAATGCCAGATCCGGAATTAAAAACCTGGACCAAAGAGAGATGATTTTCTGAAATAAGGAAAAACTAGACAGAAGCACTTGTAGATCTGTGCTTCCCCCCTCCCCCCCCCCCCGAAAAGAACAGGGAATTCACAAATATTATCACTCCCTTGTGCACCACTGGGACAATACAGATTGCCAGTATATTCCTCATTATTAAAAATTAAAAGAGGGAAAACATATGTACTGCTTAATTTTCTAAGCAAGGCGCAATATTAAACTGCAATAAACTGTACAATATTAAACTGCAAGCCGTTGTGACCGTTCACTTGAAGCAAGTTTTAATGCTACCTGAGATGAAATAAGCAAGATGCTTGCTACAGAGAATCTAAAAGAGTTCACCCAAGGCCCCTCAGCAAAGCAGTGTCAGGCCAGGAACTCAAATGAAGGATTTCCGATTTCCTCATCCTATAATCAGTCCATTGGAACAAGCTTGTTCTCTCCACTTGTGCTTGTTCAACACTGCCACTTAAAACCAAAATCAAGCTGTTGTCACTGAACTCAAAGCAGCTTTTGTTAAGCATTTCCCTATAAATGCATTCCAAAGCACAACTGTTTTCACTAAGCCTGATCTACCAGCTGCCAGACCATTAAAACTGGAAGGACCCACTTCCATCTCCATCTGATATGAATGTTTAAGCAGGCATCTCAGACCAACAAATGAAATCCCAGGCTGGAACTTTGAGGAGATATTCTAACTTTGATTTCTTTCGTGGCTCTTTTGTCTTGTATACTGCGTTATTCACAGGGCCTTATTCACTTCCAGTTTCTGTGCTGCAGGTTTTGTACACTGGCTAGTATATGAGTAGGAACTGGAAGTTTTCATAAAATAATCAGAGCAAGTGGGATTAAAAATAGACCAGACTTGTGGTAGAAGAGGAAGAAGACACTACCATTCCAAGGTTGTTTTGCATTTCAGATCAATAATGATGAACAATCTTCCAGAGGTGTCGGCTAAGGTCTCCGAGCCTCCATCAGCAGCCTCCTGGCCTCTCTGCTCCTCTCTGGCTGTAGGCAACTTGGGCCACTGCTGCAGATGAACAGTGCACGTCTTCCACGCGAGTGGAGGGGAAAGCTGATGGGAAGGCACAGAACCTGAGAGATGTCCTAAGGTGGCACGACAGGGATCCTCAAAGCCTGTGCTGCACTGAAACCTGCAGCAGTCGATGGGAGTCACTCTGTTAGTGGACAGCTTTTACCTCTGTGCCCTTGACAGAGGTCAGTTTGGAAATGCTAGAGTTGAGAGTGTGCACTACCCAGAAGAGAAAGCAGCACGTGTGACATGGATTTATGCTTGCAGTTCCGATAATTCTGACTTCTTGAATTCACCCCTAATTGCTGTGTGCCTCACAGATGATTTACAGCATTTGATTTACTGATCTTATTTTACTCTTCCTGCAATTTCACTTCTTTGATCAGATCTTGCCAGCAGGTTTTCATTACCAAATAGGTGAGTTTTTTAAATAGCACAATTGCAAGTCATCATCATAAACATCAATCTTCATAACTCATCTGAGCACTCTATGTTCTTGTAATGTCGCGTGTCAGGATCCTGCTGCGAAGATAGCCAGCTGGTGTGGCTGCCAGCTTCTCATTCCTTTATTGATTCTCCCCTATTTACTATAATTGAGTTTTCATACTTACCTTGTTCTTCAGTATATAAATGCCTATCAGAGACAGGAAAAGAGAGCCAGACCAGGGATTTCCACTCCTCATCATCTCAGCAGAAGAGGGTGCTGTGCAACACTTATTAGAATAGGTATTTTATCAACTGCGACAGCCAAGCTGAGGACTGCCTATCCAGTTATCAAACCTACTGGCATGTCAGCAGGTCACTGTAGGAAAAAACTTATATTCCTTATTTTCTAGTTTTGATGGAATGGTTGGGGAAGGAGAAAAGAATTATCTCCAATTTTCCAGCACTGACTCATCTGCTTTGAGCTGCCAGTGTTAGAGCAAACCTTAAAGGGAGCTTTGTGTTTATTTTATTTTACAGGACCGTAGAGAAATTCTACACGTCACTGTTCTGAAATGTTTGCGTGTTTAAAATCAAGATCCCCCTTTAATTTAGTATGGACTCCAATAAGCTTATAGGTATGTGTTTACAGGACAGGGCATCCAGTCCATCCCTAGCTGCCAGGCAGCCAAAGCCTGCAGCCTCCCTGCTGTTATGACTCCTGCTGCATGACCCCATCTCAGGTTCAGTGACGGGCACAGGGATCACTCAGTGCTGACCTCGGTGGCTAAGCCAGCACGAGGGGTCACAGAGGGTGCATAATGCTGCTGGGGTATTCTGTGGATACTCATGAGCCACAATTAAGTGAGACAGGCACCCCTGAGATAAGGAACTTATTCCTTGTTTTGCTTCCAGTTTTACTGTCTAATCTTTCAGTTTTCCAGTCTGAAAAGAAAGTACATGCTTGCTTAGAGACCCTTACAGAAGTCTGCTAGCTCTGATCAGACACTCTGCCCTCCCAGGGAGGAGGCTGCTTCTCCCTGACACCACACATCACCAGGAACGACCTACAAAACGGCAGACAGTGCTGATGACCACCTTCTGCTAAGGCTGCCGGCTTCATTCAGCCTGCAGGATGGCCTCACACACCACTTTTATTCCCTGGTGAACCACGTCACACTGCTGTTTGTCTCTGGCATGAATCAGGCTGCTGCTGCACCAAGTGCTGGCTCTGGCTATCCCAGCTCAAAGCAGCAGCAAACCAGCAAATGAGTCTGCTTACTGCCGCTATCTACTGGCTGGAACCAAACTGAGCATCTGCGTGTCCTGGGCCATCCACTGCTAGTGGCAGGGAGAATTTCTCATTCTGCAAAACTGTTTCTGCAAAGACTCCTCAGAAAGCAAAAAGTTCTCACTTAAAAAGGTTCCAGAACTCAGCCTCACAATTGCTCTGACACTCTCTGGTATCCCTGTGCATGCACACATACTGGATCAAAATATTTCTTGTTCTTTTTTGGGTAGTTTAGACTCCATTTGCCAACTTACCAACTTGGAATTTGTCAGCCATTTTCAGGCCTGCACTGTAAGAATAAGGCATGCACATATGAGTTTGTTCTGAAAAAGCAGAACATTTTTGGCTTTTTTGTGCTTCTACCACTAGAGAGCAGGAGAATGGTTCTCCCAGCTGACTCCTAAAGCTCCAGCAGAGAGAGCTGCTGTGAATCGCCAAGGAGCTCCTTACATAACTGCATTTCTGAGGCTGACACTCACAGCAAAGCCACAGAACTTTTCAATCCATTTATCAAACCTTTGCAGTTGCCATTTCCAGACAAATGAAACCAAGCTAAGTATGAAGCAGAAGAGAAGTCCACATCCAGAGTAATGTGCTGGAGTTCTAACAGACAGACAGACAGACATTGCCCCGTGTTTCACTGATACATGCTAGGGGTTTTTGTTCATTTTTAATTCCTTTCAGCATGAGTCTAGCCTAGACTCCACCCAAGGAGGAGAATACTAACTATTAAGGGTTGAACGCTGCCACAATATACCTAGAACTGGAATTACAAGGAAGACTACATTCATGTGCTTTGTGGTCTGTGATAATTACCTTTTAGACATATCTGCATAACTACGAGAAAGATCTCTGAGCCATGAAATTCTGTTCTAGGTTTTCATTTTTTCCTAACGTTTAAGAAAATAAAGGGATAAAACTATAGCTGTGGTTTCATACCCTGATCTACCACCTGGTGGATGCTGAAAGGGGAGAGACCTTATTCCTCCTGCAGCTTTGCTCTCCTTTCCCCTTTCCTTGTGCTCACTGGACCTTCACAAACATTTCTATCCACTAAATCCAGAAAAACTTTGGCATTTTTTTTTGTTTTGCTTTGCTTCTTCAGCTGTCCAGCAGTTCTCTGGCAGACTATCAGTTTATTAAAGTACCTGACGAGAAACAGACGCAGCTTACAGCAGCAGTGTAGAAGAGAGCTGGAGAAATAAGTGCCCTCTTTCCATAGCAGTAACCTTTTGATCATGCTCACTCTGACACACAAAATAGCAGGCTAAGGTTGAGATATCAGGAAGGGATGCCTTGTCAGGAAAGCTGCTGAGATGTTCTCAGAAAGAAGTGCTGGAAGCCCTGAAGGACATTCTGTACTGGGCTCAGGCCGGGCAGTATGGGATGGTACCTACAGCACTCCTAGGACTCTAATTTCAGCAGCACATGTAACCACCTACAAGAAATGGAAAGGGTTTAATGCCAAAAGCAAACTGATCTGGATGTGCTCTCCAAACAGAGGGTTTCAGTCCTCCGTTTTTTACAGACCAAATTATGTTTCCCCAAAATAAGCTACTGAACGCAGAGTTTCTCTTGACTTAGAATTAACTTTGTCTGGTCAGACCACAAAGTGCAAGCTGAGACTTAGGCAAATTCTACTGTCCCTAAGACCTCCCCAGAAAAACTGTTGCTTTCTCCAGCAAAACTAACCTTCAGTAACTCCCTAGATCAGTCTCCTTCCAGGACCAGCCAGCATGTGAGAAAGCACAAAGCAGTGCTTTTCTCAGACAGGAGGAACACCTCAGAAGACAGAGACAAGATCCAGACTGTATTTCCCACTCTATGTATCACGTTAATTCAAGTGCAGGGTCTATGTAGCAGGTAAGAAAGTGTTGCCTGCCAGCCAGCACCACCCTGCAAAACCTTCTGCGAAAAGATGCTGTAAGCCCAGCTTATTACAAGCATGCTGCCTGGGCCTGGAGGTTCTGACTGGCTCTGGCTGGGTGTCACATCCAGCCTCTGTTAGAGCCTTGCCACCGGCCCAGGAGTGACACCAAGCATCTCAGGTAGAATTCCTGCCACTTTACAGTCGAAGAAGTATTGGGCTCATTCTTCTGCTATATACTTTAAAGCAAATGCTTTGTCAGGTGGGACAAAGGCAGGCAGATCCCAAGCTGAGTTTCTCAGCTACTTTAAAGTAGATTCAAATTCCTCTCTGCTTTGTTCCTTCACAAAAGTAGCTTTTTACATTGGAGTCATTTTCCCACCAGGTTGTATCAGCAGATTGTGCTGAAACCCAAGACAGCGATTTTCTCACCTGCGATAACTAGCTAAGGTTCCACTTTACATATTGACTGACCTATTTAAGAAACAGGCAAGTCCTAGGGAGCATGCTGAAGAAATCAAACGTGGCAGGCAGGAGAGCAGGGGCTCGATTCCTACTGATAGCAAAGAATGCGCATTTGCTTGTACATTTAAGTTGCAAACCTCCTTAAGTGGACTGATACAGTCAAAGGACGAATTATCTCCATTACAGCAATGTGCTCCAGAAAAAAAGCCCTGTTACAAGTCCTTACTGTGAAGCCACAGCTCCTAGGGTTTAGAATGGACAGGACAAACTCCTTGATCTGAGCTTAGCTTATTTCACAAATTTGTTTCAGAACTCTTGTTTAAGTTAACTGAATGAATTTCAATTGCAAAAATTAAAGCTGAGAAAGAATAGATAAAACTGGAAAAGAATAGAGAATGGATGAAGATCTCACACAGCTACAAGAAAGGAAGATGGGGAGTAGGAACATGTCCTTAAATTTCACAATTTCCCCATGTCTTAATAAAGTATTTAGCAAACCCTACAGCCTGTTACCCCTGAACTTTAAGAGGGCATTTATAATCAGGACAAAAAGTTCGGTCTTTTGCCTCCAACTTCCTTAGTTGGAAGCTGTTCCAGAACATCCCTGGGCTGATGCTTTGAAAGCTCTTTTCCTACTTTTCAGCCTAAATGTTGCATGTAGCCAGCTTACAGCCATCTATTCTTATACCAGTGCATCTTGGCTCCTATGTGTTTTAGACTACCTGTATTCGCTTTGCTGACAGCCTTGTCCTCAGCAGATTCCGAGGAATTTAATCCCATTGTAGCTCAACTAACTTAGGGAAGGGGCTGGCACTTTATTTTCTGCAGTTTGTTCTGTTGTGATTGATAGAAGAACCCTAGCTAGCACCAGCTGCATTAGGCACTGCATAAAACATACCTTGGCAGGTAGCTGCTGTTCCAGAAGGCTCATGCTCTAGGCAGAGGGTCAGGGTGGGAAGGTGATTTAATCAAAGTCCTTCATCGAAGGCAGGTGTAGGGCCACAGTCCCCTGAGCACTAACCCAGCCCAATACACCAGCGCTGTTTCTCTTTTACAACACTTTGATTCCCAAACGCATTTTCCATTTGCACAGTTGTCACCATCTGTGTCACAGGTAACACCTAGAACAGCTCCAACCTAACCAGACCAGATCACGCAGTGCAATCTAGAACGTGTGCAGCTGCTTTTGTGAATAGGCTTTGCTTCTGCCCCCAGGGCTTGCAGCCAGCCAGCTAAACATAAACTTGTGACTAATTCTGCTTAGCTTGCCAAAGGCAGGTAAAAGCAAGCAGCCTCAGATCCGGACCATTCCTCAGCTGGGAAGGTGCCTGAGGTGAGAGGCTTGAGGTTGATGCAGAAGATCAGTAACCAGAGCTCCTGCCGTCTGTTCTCAACTCTGACATGACTCATGATGTGAACATAGTTCCACATGCGCTGATACACCTTGAGGGACTCCTGCCTACTGGCTCTATCTACCCTGACAACTAAAACCAACACCCTTACTACACACACAAAAAAATAAATTAAAAAAAAAAATAAATGTTGAGCTGTTCTCACAAATAATCTAAGCCTAAAAGCTTCCTGTGTACAACCCTGAGCAAGGCTTGAGGCCTTAAGGCAAACCCAAAATCAGAGATAAGTTTTCACTACAACGTATCAGCAAACAGAAAGAAAACGCTATGAGGGAGAGACTGCAGCAGCACTGTGCTTCGGAACAAGGAGACTATAAAATGTCTTCTTTCCTGCTGTGGTGAAATTGCATGCATAACGTTGTGTTCTGTGATGGCCTCCCTGTTATCCTAAAGGCATCAGCAGATTTTGCAGGGAGTTCAGAGAAAAGCAACACAAGTGACTAGGGGGCCAAAGGGATTGACTTGTGAAGAAAGATTAAATTTGCAAATGTAATATGTATAGGCTGGCTCAGCAATGACTGGGGCCCATGATAACCACCACCAATTGCTGAAGGATTTGAATACAAGGAAGGAGAAGAATTTAGTTTGTTATGAAGCACAATAATGGGAAGAAAGGGAAAGGAAATGGAGGAGTAAAGGCAGAATTGGATAAAGCCCAAGGAGACCTTTCTGACAATGAGATGCTGCTGCTATGTGAGCGATGGGAGAAAAATGTTTTACCCTTGCAGAAATGAAGGTCTTGAGCACAAATTCCTAAACAGCTCTGATATACAGAATGGAAAAGCACAGTTGCCGTGGAAAACACTGTAGAAGTACACTTCATCAATGGCAAGCCAGCAGACAGCTCTTTGGAGTCCTTAGTTGCAAACAAGCACAACAAATTACCAAGAAACAGGAAGCACCAGCCTCTGTGAACTCAGGTAGTGTAACACAGCAAACGCATTAGCACCAGCGGGAGGCTTGTTCACGCACCGAGGGACAGCATCTGCCATGTAATGGAGACTCACGGTGACAGTGAGGATAAGGTACTGCTGTGAAAAGGCACCTGAACAAATCCCACTGCTCTTCGTCCCTGTGTGCCTGTTCCCAAACGCAGTCACAACCAAAGGACAATGCCTACAGAGGTGCAGTCTTCAACCTCACCCCTCAGTTTTCCTTCACTCATGTAAGTTGGAGCAAACTGAATCTGGTCCTACACCTGCTAATTGCCAGGGACCCCACAGCACTCACAAAAACAGGCAGCATGTATGTGTATGTGTGTGAAGAATAGCTATACCTGCTGGATTCCTGCAGGCAGTCTTCACAATGCTGCTCTACAATCAGATAACACTAGTCTAATTCAGGAAAGAATTTCATCTTGTATCTGTAAGATAGGGAGAATTACATTCTCCAACTTCCTCAAAATACTATGAACCTGATAACCTATTTGTAAAAAACTCAAGAGATCTTAGGATGAAAGTGCAAACAGCTTATGTCTGCAGAATTCAGAAAGGCTCTCTACACATCAACAGCTTTGCAGGGCATTGTGTTATGGACAAATGGTAAAAATTCTCACCTTTCTACATGTCATTCCATTGCCATTAACTATGCTCTCTCAAACCAAGAACAATCGCTCCAGTTCTTCCAAAATCTAGTTATTTTCTTATTCTTGGGTAGTAACTGTGTACCTCCTGTCATATCATATGAGAGGCTTATAGACACTCCAAGGGGTACAACATCTGAAGTGTCAGAGACAACTGTTTTTCCCAAAATCTCATTAGACAGTTCTTTTCAGCAGACACTGATTTGCAAGGCTGCTGCTCTGGCCCCGAGGAGATCAGCTCAGGATATCTTTAGAAATCACAAAGTATTGAGTGCACACCTTAGAGAAAAAGCAACACAGATAAAATCAGGATATCAGTTCCAGCTAAAATGTTGGGATTGTGCTTGAAAGAAATAAAATGCCTTCAAATTACCAAGCTTATCTCTTGGCCTTGTGTTTTTCCTGTGCCTTGAAGATGTCTGTGCTCAAAGCTTTTCCCTTTCTTTGGACAATAGGGACTGCAAAGGAGCCTTTTCAGTGTGTCAGGTCAATAGTCCAGAGACTGAGAAGGATTTGTGCTATAGATAGTAACAGCATCAAAGAGGCCATTACATCTTCAGCACCAGTAATCCCCATTTTAAAAACTCCATTATCTGACTGGCTCTTCATTTGCTTGTCACGTAATCCTTGCTGTTGTGGTAACTCAGAAGTGAATGCTGTGAGCTTAATAGAGAAGTCACAGAATTGCCTGTCCATTGCCTGTCCAGTCAGGCTGGTTATGGGCAAGGCAGAAAGGAATCACAGAGCAGTAAGGACTTCAGAGATGTTAACTGAGCAACAGGAATAACGTCTGTGAAGATGCTGCTGCAGTTGTGAAATACTTAACAGACATTCCTGGGGATTGACTGTTTTCTGATTTTCATTCCATCAAAAAGGAAGAGACTGATAGGCTTGTAAGTTGATCATGGCATAGCTGTGGAAGAAATCCTTGCTTTCAAAGTCTCAAATCCAAAAAATAGTCAAAAAATAAGAGGCTGAGAATCACGGTGATCATTCCTGAGAAGATATGTCAGCTTTATGGAAGTCAGTGCTCCCACTTGCATCTATATCTTAAATCCCACCTGTACAAATCACAGCCCTTTGCAGCTTGCTAAAAGAGGAGAATTAGGGGGAGATTAGTACAAAGGTCTGTCACCAAGAATGGGCCAAAGTAGGGAACCTGAAGATGACCAGTTGTGGCACAAGATGTTGTCAGATTGCCTTTAACTCTCAGGAATCTGATGCAAAGTATTTTAAAATAGCTGTTGTAGATACAATGACGACTAAACAGCAGCTCACCACGCCATCAAATAAGAAAACAGTTTCTCCTTTAACAAGCAACTTTGTGGTGCTTCTCCTGCATGAGACCAAAAGGACTGGTTGCTCAGCTGGGGCATCCAACTGAAATATGGAATCTCTCTTTTGGCAAAGAGCCTAATATTTTAGTCTTGAATTAGAGCAAAGTATCCTTTGTTGCAGAAGCCCAGAAGCAATGTCTAGAGGAACATTCCAGCTGCAGCCCATGGAAGACCCTGCAAGATACAAAGACAGTGGCTAGTACATAAGTCAGCTATTTTGATGCCTCAAAAATAAAATAATTAGGAATTAAAGACACAGTCCCACTTCAAGTTGCTGCACATAAGAAGTAGTTGCTCTGTTTCCTTAGAAAAAGGTTCCAAATAGTTGGTTAATAACTCACGGTCAGATGCAAATCCTCCACTGATGCTGTATGAATGGCAGTCGGCACACATCACACAAGGAGATGCAACAGCTGAATTGTCATGACTAGAGTTGAGGGTGGGGGAAGGATCATCCTTCACTGTCACCATAACTGTGACATCTTTCTGTCTGCAGTGTTTCAGACACCCAACAACATGAAGAAGAGTAGTTTATCATTACATGTTCTTCATTTATTCCATCTTCTGAATTTGCAGGAAATGGAAGTTGAAGAAATGAGATGACAAGCCTAGATTTCAAACTGACTTGTGATGACACTTTGGAAAACAACACAATTGCTTTACCGTGAATTGCTTGCCATGGTCAGGCTGACACCGGCTTTAGCAGTTTCATTACACTCAAATTAAGGGAGCAGCAACTCTGCATCCACAATGCCAGCCAGCAGCTGTTAAAGACAGACTATTTACTGCATCTTTCAGCTTATAGTGCCAGAGACCTCAGTGCACCAATTAGGCTTTAATCACCCCATCAGGCTCACCCTTACAGCCTCTGCTTTTCTCCAGGACCTCCATTTAAGTTCTGGCCTGGGCACCCTGCTGTGGGCCTGCCTGTTCCTGAGCTGTTTTTCAGCTTTCCTGGACTGACCTCGGACCTGACTTGTTCTTTGCTTGATGATGGCTGGGCAGTTGATGGAACCTGTTGTGGTCACCAGCTTGCTTAGTTCAGGTAGTGCACATCTGTGTCCTGTTGGAGAGGGTGCTGCCTCTGCTGTAGTCTCCCCCACCTGATGGCTTCTCTCTCCTCATGGAACAGCCCTGCTCTCAATTCTCCCTGAAACTTGGTCATCTGACGTGCCTCAGCGATGCCAAGGGGCGTGTGGATGAGAAGGGATGGGGATGTTTGCAGAGGTATTAAAGCAACAATTCTTCCACTATTACTTTCTTACCCACAGTTTTCCTTCTCCTCACGCTTCTATTGTGCAGCTGTAATCCATTGTCAAAAGCAAAATGAAATGACAGTCTCGGGACTAACTAGGATGTGCGATGTGATAAAGGGTGGCTCTTTAAGGTAGGATCAAGCCAGAAAAGAGTGACTAGAAAACGGCACTGGTAACCAGAGCCTCTAGACCAAACCTAACTCCCATCAGTAGTGAGCCAGAATCAATGCTTTTTCTTGACTACTGGATAGAAAGCATTAAATGATTTCAGCCCTGTTCCTAGACAAAAACTGGCTCGAATTAAGAACTGGATGAGCCACAGAGACCAAACTTTCTCCCTTTTTTGAGATGCACATGCAAGGATAGGACAAGTTTGTTCTGCTTGAATATGTGCAGAGCACACTATACATGCGGTGGAAGTGTTGTAGCTTTAAAAAAACGTGGACGAGTTTTAGGCAGGTGATTAACCACAGGACATTTGTGCCTCACTTTCTCAGATTAAGCTTTTCACAACATAGGCACCTAGCGCTCCCAGTGGGATGTACCCCTATCTAAAAGTATTGAAGGATGAGTTTATGCACTGAAGTTTATGCACTTTCCATGCTTTGGTTGCATGTTATATTGATTTTAGAGTAATGCAACTACAAAATCTCAGTACAACAGAATGAAGAAAATACTGCTAATGCGAAGGAGCTCACAGCAAGCTGTAGTCATGTCTTACTCAGGCATGCAAGCTGCAGCAATGCTCACTTTCACAGCAGTCTGCCTCCCAGGAAACTTAACATACTCCTTCTTGCCCCATTTCAAGGATGAGGATTCTCTCCCAAACTTGCAGATAGTGTATGACACTATTTCATTACTTCCCCAAGGCTACACTATCTTGGTTTCCAGTCTAAACACTAGTAAATTTGCTTTGCTTCATAATCATAACTATCACACTGGGGTACATCTTTTCCTTAGAGCCAGAGAAGATCTAACTCTGTTGGGATTCCTTGGCACACTCATAAGCTATTTGCTTTTCTTGCTCTAAAGTTTGCCTAGAAAAAACGGCCAGAATTTGTGCACTGAACCCCAGCGACTTTCAGCTTCGAGAACAATCTGATGGACAATGTAAACTAGATCAAACTCCATGCTATTCAAGCTCCCTCACAGCCTGCACCTGAAACACAGAGCCTTAAAATAAGCCAGCAGCCCTAGCAGGTTTGTGCGGAGGAGGGCTTGGATAGACTTGGGATTCTGGCCCTTGAAGCATTTAAATTCTTCTCTGCAGTTGGAAATAACTAACACCTCTTCCTGCAGTTACAAAACATTATGTGCAGCCATGCGTTTTCAACAGTTCATCTTCCTTCCTGCTGTCAGTGACAGCAGTATACAGCAGAGGGACCCAAAGTCTTCTGCAGCTGTGCCTGAGCATTGTGTCACACGCAGCGGGAACATGGCGAGGACAGCCTCTCACAGCAGTGCAGGAACAGGGACAGAGACTGACAAGGAAAAAAAGTCTTTTGAGCTCAGTCACCCAACACACCAATTAAACAGAGGCAAGACGCATATATTTCTAAAGGCTTTTTTTTTTCCTGCCATTGTTACAGGTCTTTGAAAGGTAGATGGATGGATCAGGCCAGTGAATAAGTGGGACAGTCGTAATGCTTCTAAAATAGCATTCCCTACCACTAATAGATCCCTTTTCTCTGTATCTGAAGGGTAAAATGTTGGGTTTCTTTGCCTTTCTTGTTGTTGTTGTTACTACATATAGCTCTGGAAATATATATTTTTAAATGGTAAACAGCTCTGGGGAGAAAAGGTATAATTGATGATGATGATTAGACTTGGACAAAGAGGCATCCTACTGATAATTAGACTGTGATAAAAGACGTTTTCTACACCATATATTTTCTACTCGTTTCTCCCTCCTGAAGTGAAGCTTTTGGGGGGTTCTTTTTAGTTTGAGGTTTACATTAGCCTTGAAGTACATGCAATAATACCATCTGGCTTTGAAAAGATTTGTACACCCCACTGGTCTTAGTATGCTGTGTATTTCCTTTTGTGCTCATTTACTAGCAAGTATTTGTTTCTCTAACTTGGTCTTCTAGCTCAAGTTGAGCCTCAGAGTGGTGGTACAGTGTTTTATCTTGGGTCAAAACCAAGGTGGGGCTTTGGAAGCAGCACTCACAAAGGATTCCGAAGTATGTTGCTCATTAGACAGCAGCGTATGAATTCCCCTGCTGTTCAGCCACCTACTGATTTGGGGTAGAGCAAATCGCCCTAGCTGGTACCAACACAGTGAACAACACTGTGCTGCTGAACAGCTCATCCCACCCTGAGCTGGGCTCTTGCACAACCCAGGAAGCAGTGCTGAGCTACACAAGTTGCAGCACTCAGAAACTAGAAGGACCCACCTCCAGCAGTGATCTGGAGTCTCAGCCATGCTATCTCCTAATCGCACAGGCTGACTGGCAACCAAGACACAAGCTCAGACCTGTGGTTCTGTTTCCAGAATCTACACAAACATGCATGTGTGTGTGTACATTCATAGAAATGTGTATTTAGGTATATAGCCAGTGAACAAAAGTACACATCAATCGCAGGGTTTCTTATTCAGTGTGCCCAATCTAAAAATTTGTACTTTTAAAATAAACTTCCCTTATTCACACACCACATCCACTGTCATTCAGATAGACAGACAACAGGGCTGCACACAGCCTCCAGGTATTCACCCCTCATACCAAGAAAATCAGTAATTTGTTTGCTTTTGGCACCTGTGTTAAGGATTTAGTCTTTCTACAGACTCTACAGCTATCATAAAATATTGCTCCATTTGGCTACAGATAGAAGCCTTCTAAAACAAAGCTGGGAATTTCACAACAGATACCTACATGCTCCTTCCCCCAACCCATTAAGACCTAACTTGTGCCAAAAGACCAGTGAGGCCAAATAACACAGACTATAAATGGAATGGAAGTCATTGCAAAATGAGAAGTTTCGTTCCTTGACTATCATGGCACCTCAAAATCTTTTAGTGTCCTACCTCATTGTTCCAAAAGAAAGCAAGTTAATATTATTAAGGAATATCTTTCCTTTCACCTGATCATCTTATTCTCTCTGCAATTATTTTAAACCAGGCCTTCAAAATCAAATGATCTGTTTTAAAACGATGCCTGTCTAACAATTCATTTGGTGGTTTTCTACATATTGAAATGTTACCTTCCACCACCCGCCAAATATACGGCAAAGTGAATCTGTGGTGTTTGCCTCATACTGTTCATTTGGAAGCTGCTCCATTAGAGAAATACCAAATATTTTGAGACTCAAAAGAAAAGAGACATTGAGATCTAACTATATTGTTGAATAACCTGTATTTAAACTCCTTCAACTGACAAGCTCAGAGGCAGACTTAAAATATATGATTTCTGCCCATGGGTTGTTCACTTACATGAGAAAAATGATCCAACAGTCCTCTCCAGATGGCAAAGGCAATTTGGATTCATTACACTTTGACAGAAGGTAGGACAATATTTTTTTTAAATAGATCCAATATAAGAAGCTCTAGAATAACTCCATTGGGAGTTATTCTGATTAAAGAATTGGGATTAATTTCTGAGTATTTACTCAGACTGTCAACAGAGTCGAAACTCATATTCAGAGCAAAAGTTGACTCTGCTTTGGAAAAGACTTGCTGCAAATAAGCAGCCGTTCAGTCACCAACACCCTCCTCCTGAAGGCAGGTTAACTGCATAAGAGAGGATTTGCCAGTGCTTTTAAAGGTCTTCTTATAGCTCCAGTTATACGTTCGTGCTCGCGCTATGCCTTACAAATGTGCCGTGTTGTGCAAGCAGTGGGTTTGCCTATTATTTATGCTTTGCCTTGACAACTGAAGTTTACCTAAAATATAGATTTTACTCAGAAAAAGATATTACTTGATCATAAGATCTGCCCAGTAAAATGGAGACTCTCAGATTTCACACTGAGAAAACAAGTAACACCACTAAAACCAACATGAGTAACTTTACATCTAGCTGATTTATGTATTCATGGAGTTTAATATATTATCACTACTGAAGAATTTGTGACATTCCAGTTATATCTAGCATTTATGTATATGAAATATTGGTTTGTACTTGAAGTTCAAAACTCCCGTAGACTAATTCTTGGCTTTCCGATGACAAAAAATATTCTGAAATGGTTTCTTTCCCATGGCTCTATGCCCTGAGTTCTTAAACTTGTACTAACAATGAGATTGCCAATACCATCCTTTCAGTAACCATGAGATTCCTAACACCACCCAGTACCTTAACAGATAATCTCTACAGGGGCTTGATGTCCCTAGAAAGTAGCAGCAGGGATTCAGAGAGTCAGTGTATTCCAGAATCTAACATATGCTTAGCACATCTTCTAGCAAGCAAATGTACAAAATTTCTTGATTTTTCACTGAGTCCTCTCTATATTCTAGTTAGATGTCCAGTACAGAAGTGAAAAGGCAGGAAAAGTAAGATTTTTTCTTCGTTGGGACTTTATACTCTATTAAGCACTCTCTTGTATTATGACCACAATAAGCAGTAAACTCTTCTACACAATCAGACAGTAATGAGGCTTCCTGCAATCACACCAATCCTGTTAACAGCTGTAACACTTTGTGCAGATGCATCTAGTCCTCTTGTAGCACCAGAACAGTACTGAATAGTGTTCACAGCTATTTATTCTTTCCAGAAGGATGCATTGCTCTGCCCATCAAAACATACCTGCCAGAAACTGTCATTAAAAAAAAAAAGAGAAGCCTTTGTGAGTCATATGCAGAGCTTTTCAACAGTTGCTAAAGCAGGATTTTGGAACTGCAGAGAGGAAACAGTTACCTTTCCACAGCTTTTAATAGCTGCATGTCTTTCCACTGACTTCAGTGCTCTTAACATAGCATGAGAAAGGCAACTGCTGTCTGAGGGGACCTTACCTCTGCACTGCACTCAAGCAGTTTCAATGCACATTCTTACTGAATTAAGCAGTTTTAATGCACAATCTTACTGAATTAAAAGTGAATTCTGCATATCTGCACTACATACGTCACACTGCACCAAAATATCTTTCAACAGTGTTCCAAGCACTACGAGTAATAGCTGTCGCTTATGTGCTTTTTACACCCCATCAGTAAGGGGAAAAGTGCACGGCTGTTACCCACCCACATGTGCACAGAGCTATTGTCAAATGTCCACAATGATATGCACCTTGCAGCTGAAGCAAAAAGTCATCAGATTTGTCAAGATCCTTAGATTCTTTCTAGAGGATGGTAGTTGTCTTTGTAGAACTCAATGATTTTAAATACAAAACATTTTTCAGTGAGAAAATGTAGACTGGCAACCCTCATGCAAATTGGAACAAGTTGACCATGACTATACCCCATGACCTGAAATAGCAGATATCTAATGCCATTTTTCACTCTGCCCACACACACTTCTACACACAAACACACACTTACTAGTGAATACGCCCCTCAGATCTACACTGCAGGCATACACATTTGGTCACAGTCATTTACTCCATTGATTCAGAATCAATGGAGAGCAATAAGCATTTCCAGGCACAATTCCTTAGTCTAACCACATATTCCTGTACCTGTGATAGGCTGGACATTCTGATGCTGTCACTTTCTCTTCAGTGCTTAAAACATGGAGTGTGATTACATGTTGCCCTGAGTGGAACAACAGTATCTAGACACACAGAGGAGCATGAAACAAAACTCCAGAATTTTAGAGACTAATGGGTGGCTGCCACGGAAAAAAAATAAAGACTAAAGGCACTCAGAGAAGCTGCAGAATTAACTTTCCTGAATAAAATGAGTCTTCTCCATATTGAGTTGCAACTATGTAATACCACAAAATGCAGAAGTTCACAGATGCTTCTCGAACTTCTTTTAACTGCACTAAAAACAGCTGAGAGTACGTGAGCCTCGTGTGGGCTTTTTAGGGGTATGACACCTCTGTAATGGTTTTCTTCAGGAACGGATTTGCCCATTCACAAGGAAATCTTGGTCAATAACCTTCTTGCATCCACAGATTCAGAATTAATCATGTTCTCTGCTACACTGGGCATAAGTTGCCATGTCCCACAGGAATATACTGCAGCCTTAGTAGATATCCTCCCCCTGACTGCTTTGACAAGTAGGGTTAAAGTGTGTACCACAATTACCCTGGATTTTTGCACAGCTATGGTGTTTAGTGAGTTGAGGTATAGAAGCTGCTTCTGACTGACTGCGGCCATTTGTATACTACTTGGAAAAGATATTACAAAGAGAATGAAACAATATATTCTTGGTAGAAATTCCTGACATTTCCTACCATTACAATAACCAACATCTTAGAGCTAGATTTGTAACTGGTAGGGATCTAAAAATAATTTAGCAGTACTTAGGAAACAGTTTTAATCTATCGAGTCACACTGCCCTCCACTCCCTTGCTATAGGAATGCATCACAACTGTGAATTCATGGAGAGAAAAATGCTAAAAAAATGCTAAAATGACCATAAAACAGAGTAGTATCACTTCCATCTTCTGACTGGAGGATGGAGGTACACCACAGGGGATGAGGAATATATATATGTGTACACACACACTTACATACAAACAGTCTTTTTGGTACAAAGATTGTTTGGTGGCAAACCAGAGGTTGACCCCCAGTTTCCTGCATCCCTGCGTTTAGGTCCTCATTCACTGTTAGTCTTTTCCCAGCTACATTAGGAACCCCTGGCCAAAGAGCTCTAAGCAGGAAAGGCAGAGACCATCACCCTGCTCTGCCTAGCAACCATTATCAACACGCACATTTTTATCGTCTTTACTCTTGCCCTCGTATCCATAATGCCTGAGCAATTACCACCCTATAATTTCCCTCTACATTGCAGCAACAGTTCTGTGCTTCAGCAGGCATAAAGTGCCTTAGGCTACCTATTTTCAAGATATGACTGCACATCTGGGGCACATACATTAGTTCAACAAAAAGTCTGAGATGAAACAGACCAGAATTCTATTGACTTACCTTTGTATTGCTGCAGATATACAGTACAGAATAAAACTACTGCAGATATACAGTACAGAATAAAACAGCTCAGATTACTAGCTAACATAGTGGTTTGCCAAACTTCTGAACACAAAATTAAGTGGAAATCATTTTAAACTCAATGAATGCATGTTTTTGGAGGCGGGATATGGATTACTGAGATTTTTGACAGTATTTCAGACCACAAGGGATTGCTACAAATTGACTGAATCAAGCCAAAGTACTCCCTTGTTCACAATTTAGCAAAAACTAACACCTAGGCTGCATCCATTTCTACAAGCAATACACAAACCCAACAAATGTAGGTGTTGCTGCTTTCCTGGGAGCATACACTTCCCATTCGGCAAAGCTTCACCACATGGCTTCTTGCAGACAAAGAATTTGGAGTAGAAATTAGACCTCACTATTCTTAAAACACAACAGGAATAAACAAATCACATTTCCAAGAAAACCCATCTCAGTGGAGTTGTCAAAGTTGATACAGGGAAAAAGACACCAGAAATAATGGCTCGCATTTAATAGTGATAATGAAACAACCGAACACACGCTTGTACACAAATACACACACACAAACGCATGCAAGACTTAGTTCCCGAGGATCCACATACATTCAGAATCTTTACCAACTCCTTTTGTGAATGACACAAAGATTGGAAAAGTAATAATGATTTCTGTCAGCACAACACAGCACTTTGGTAAATTGAAAAGATTTAACAATGTCTGTTTTAATACAGCAATGTGCAAGGTCATGCACGTAGAAGCAAAATCTAGAAGTGCCTACAGATCAGGGGTTATATCCTGACAAAGCAGAGAACCTGAAAAGGACTGCGTGTCTGCACGGGTTCTCAAGGCTTTTGTAACCATGGACTATAAGCAGCTATGTAGTGAGGAGGAAATGGAAAGATCTGGGAGAAATCCCTAAAGTAAGGGAAGAGTTCAGTATGTTTAATTTATCTTAAAAGGGGATCAAGAGATGAGGTGATTATTTATGAAAAGGCATTATGCTAACAACTAAAGAGCTTTGTAAGTGAGCACTGCAACACATAAAAATAACAACTGTCTCCAAGTAAGTGGGAGATAAATAGAGAGTACACTTTAAAAGCAAGCTGATTAACTGGCAGAACAAACTGACAGAGGAGACGCTGAATTTTCAGTTATTAAACAACTTTGTATCAGGACAGGGTGCTCTCCTGGAAGGTTTGCCTTAGCCAGATATGACTTCTCACCTTTCAGTGAGGAATAGATTAATGAAATGGTCCCTTTGCTTTTGCCTTCAGAGAACCTAGGACAGCTATGCAATACGCATTATCTTCGTGGGAGAAACGCTATAGGCCAATACCTAATTTTTTTTCTGAACTACAAATACAGACAGAAGCCTATCACTATGCATAAAATAGCAACTGCCAAAGCAAGAAGTCACCCAGATGACATGACCAGTCAAGTATGTGCAGGTAGGTGGTGCATGCACGAGAAGTTGTACGGCCTAATGTATGTTAATTCAAAATCAAGTGCATGTACACTGAGCAAACATACTGAAGCAATTTGAGAACTAAATACAGTCTTTAACATCTACTGGTACTACTTCTGTTAAATTCTTTTAAAAATAACAATGCTATGCAACACGTACACAGTTTTAGCTATAGCCTAGGTCTAGACAGCGCCCTCCTGGCTACACATTCACTTGTGCCTGTCTCAAGTAGCAACTCACGGCCTGAACTCTTCCCAGACAGATAAAAAGTGTCCTTCATACTTTTGCTCTGCTCTCTTTGAGTAACTGACCTGTTATGACTGCTCAGCTGTGGGTGACAAAAGCAAGTCCTATATAAACCAAACTTCTGTGTTCTCTTCCTGTGTGGAAGAAGCTAACTGGTTCTCACTAGAGGCCCTGTTTCTGTGTTAACAATCCACAACCTGCACAATTCCAGAGGTATTACTGCCCAGTGTGCCATGTGCTTAGCTAACAGCATGTCAATTCAAATTACAATTGCTCTGAGGAAAGAGCCTTACAAACAGAAGCCTTCCTGGTGGCTCAGCAGATTGGTCCATTTGCCATACATGGTAGAACAAGTTAGCCTTTTCTGACTATGCCTTTGGAGTAAAAATGTCTCATTAAATAATAACTATGGCAGGAGTGAGCGCTACTAGATGAGCACTAAGCAGGTACCCAACTGAGTCTAATCTCACTGGCTGGGAGCAAACACGGTTTGCTTTTGCATGCCCAACATCTGGATGCAGGCAATGAGCAGAAAAGCAAACAGGGTACCAGGCAAAATGTAGGACTCCCGAGGAGCATAGATGGTAACTCTAGGACACCCCTTATCTCCCTGTCACAGCTCCAAATCAAGCCAGGACACTGCCTGTTCCCTAGCACAGCACACAGGTCTGTTATACAGATTCCTGTGTTGCCCTCCTCACCATACCTGACTGTCACCCAGCTGTATGGTAAGCAATCCGATCACCACACAAAGTTTGTTCCTTTTCCTTATTTTGCCTTCAGGTCTCAATTCTGTGGTGTTTGCATACATAAGAGGGCTGACCAAGAACAGCTTCTTAGTACAGTGAAAAGATTCCAACTCAGTGGTTCATCTGATAAGCATCCTCAAAATATCTCAATACAATTGTAAAAATAAATTGTGTCCTTTCACTGTGCAAAAGGAAGAATTAATATTGAACAGCTACAGGTCCAGTCAGACATAGCTCCTGTGTGACTGAGCCAAGTTTATAATTACTTCTTCTACTTTATCAAGCTTCAAGCAATGCACTTCAATGGAGAAAGTCAGCAAGAACAATTCTGAAGTTAACTTGACTAATGGAATTTGTAAACTTTCATATAAGAAAAGGCATCAGCTGGAACCTCAACTCCCTGACTTGTTCCCTTTAATCAGCAATGACTTGCCAGTATCGTCTGGATCTTCACGCTGTTTCAAAGAGCACATCAAAAAGACTAGATAGAGAAGTATTTTGTCTTTTATTTTTTAGACTAACTCCTTTGTGGACATTTCTTTCTCAATTGTTCTCCTATGCCCCTGCAATCACACTTCAATAACATTAAGTTTCACGATCCCTCCTTCTTACCCAGATTAAGCTTTAGAAGTTATAAGGTAACTCGGTTCGTCGCATCACATCACTGACAGATACTCCCACCTCTCTTGTAAGAAAGAATTGCATTTCTAGCCCTTACGTTTGCAAACTAGAGCTTGGAAATACGTGCGCACTGAGCATCTAAGCCTACTGTCATTCTAGAACAACAAAAGAGGTGATGGATTGGCTCAGGAACCAATGTTCTTGAAGCCGGAGATTGTCCATTGGTGTCTATAAAATGCAAGCAAGGCAGCCATAATGGAATAAGGGGGTAGCTGCTTGCTGGTGCTAATTCCATGGGTACCTATGGCAAGGCTGAACAGAACCTTCTCATCTCGTTATTTCATAACTAAGGTGTCCCGTAGTACTCATAGATAAGCAAACACTCTGCTGAGGCACTAAGAACTGCCTAGTTCATTGCACCCTTAACCCTCCCCTATAAATTCCTGATTACCGTTTTGTTAGGGAAAAAATAACAATTTACATATTTATGAGCAGATGATAGAACATTTAAAAACTGATCAAAGACACAGTGTTGTGAAAAGACTGCTTTATATATGCCTGAATGGGAGAAAATTCCTGACAGTTTAAGTCCATGAGCTTGCATTTCAGGCTGATCAGTTAACATTATGAATGTAAGTGGCTATTATTCTTGTATTTCCTACGACAGCAATAGAAAGTCACATTTATGTATCATATTGCAGGCAAAGACACTCTATTCTGGCTCAAGCCAAAGTTGCCTGTGGTATGTGCTTCTGACCCAGTACATCATCTTTGGCTCATGGGTAGAGACTATCTAATACCCTGCTGGTGCATGATGTGCAATGATCAGATTAGCAAGTGCCTACAGTGTGATAAGCAGTATAAATCAGTCAGAACTGCAGAAGAATCTCTTCTGATCTGTAGAAAACTGCAGTCCGTAGCGTACTTTTTTCTCCCATCCTACTGACAGTGCCTGCGCTGCAAGCAGTGCCTCCCCATGCCCAGCACTCCTAGCTGAATTAGGAGCTGGCCCTCTGATTCTGAAAGCCACTCTTACTGATTTTCAATCGGTTTAAGGCAAGACAAAAAATCTGAGTTTAAAGCATATAACAGCGTGATCCTAAAAGTTGCCTCCTGGCATATTTTATGTAGCTAAGGATTTACCCAGTTTCATCTGTTTCCATTCTGACAACAGGGAATAATTTGGAAATCCTTCTTTGTGGAAATAGTAATTGTGATGAAGTTGTATGAGATGAGAGGAGTTCAAAGCTAAGTATCTGAAAATCAAGTAGCACTTCATGGTATATACTAAAAACTGATGGGCTTAAGTGATTTGGCAAACCTAGAAAAGGTCACTTGGCAATTAAGTAAGTGACAGAGGTTGTTTCAGGACATGTGTTCTTGCTTCTTGAAGGCTTATTATTACAGCAGGTAAGAGAGGCTGAACGTCTGTACACCGGGAGAATGAATGATTCATGTGCAAGTGTGCAAAATTCACACAATTCTCATTTCCCAGATGCTGTACATGATATGCTGAGAGTTTCTTTCAGATTTGCATTGTCTAGGTTTTTTAAAAGAATGAATAAAGGAATTTTATCCATCCCTTCTTAAAGGATGAGTAAGATATTTATTTCTAACCTAGCACTGATAAAGATTGGTGTCTGGGTATAATGCCTGAAATGATTTCTTAAGTATTATGTATGGCTTATTTGATGTTGCATGAACTTTGTTTTAGTACTGCTCCCTGGTCTGTTTGCTGCACCCCTCTCCCTGCTTTTTGAGCAGGATGGAGAAAGGGGGTCCTTACTTCCGTTCAGGAAAGGCTGATGCCTGTTCTTAAGGGAGGGAATCATGAGAACAGTGTGCAGTAATGGATCTCTGGGGAAAAGTATACAATCAAGAAAATCCAATAAAAACGTTTCCTTGCTATACTCTCAAAGCTTCTAGTAAGCTATGGCTCAGGGTCTTTCTGGTTATCAAGGATACCTCTATGTTTAACAGCCCATCACACGTTTTCTTCATCTTGAATTTGCCTGATTACTTTTCATACCCATGTAAACTTTTGGCATCCATAACACCCTATAGCAAAGGAGCCTGTACGTTAATTGTGTGCTCTGCATTTTGTACTTTTATACCTTTTTCTTAAAAGGAATAAAACCTTTCAACATCTGAAATAATATATTTTTCTTCGTTTTACAAAAAACTCTGATTAATGCAGCCTTTACTTTGTTGCTTTTCAAAACCTTACGAAACAATGGTCTTACAGAACTCACACCTGTTGGAGAAGAAAAGCTACAGATTGCATTACCTTGCTGTGCTGCTTTGAACGTAAATGAAAAGCCCAGACAGCCTGAAAGGATCATTTCTTCTAAACATGGAGTGTGTTTAACTTTACTTGCAAGCATGTGAGTCTGCACTGACACCGAAAAGCAAAGTACTTTCTGCTGTGCACTGTACAACAAGACCTTTAACATTGCCAAATACTCTTAAATTGCTGCTATGTTACTATTTTAAGTACTGAGCCTCTTCGGTTTGGCTTTTTACTCCACTAGTGAGATATCTACAAGTGGAATGGGCAGCTCTCACAAGCAGGGTCATCTTGCCCTTCTATATGGGATCATACCTTCCACATGGATTTAAACTCAGAACATACAGCGGAACTGAACCTTCAAGGCCAGAAGTATAAATCAACAAAAACTTTCAGACTGCTACTACCAAGACAAATAGACAAAGCCCACCCGCATGCCAGTGAGCTTCATTCTGTTTTGAAGGTAATTCAGCGCAGTAGCATTTATGCACTTCCTTCCAACAGGTTTCTCTGACCACCCAGGGAGCATGAAGAAAACCATGGTGAAGGATATGTGGAAGTCATATCAAAACCATCTTTTTTTGGAGGAAATGTCAGAGTGGTAGGTGATTTGTAGATTCTCTACAGCAGTGGCTTTCAATCAGTCACACTACTCTACAGAATATGGAACAGCCTCTGAGACACTGGAAATTTTAGCACAGAAAGCCATTCCCTTCCAGTCCTTTACCTCTTGAGTTAAAAGTATTCTCTGTCAGACTCTTAAAAAATAGACACGAACCAGCTTTTTGACATTAACACTGCTGTAATTCAGACATTTTAGATTTACTTTATAGTAAGTGTGGTAGAGCTGTCAAAATGTTTTTCTTTGGAAAGGGTTTTTTTGTTATTTTTGAAAAACAATGCTATGCAGCATGTGAGGAAGAAAAAGAAGCTTCAGAATGATCTCCAACCTTCCACTCTGACCCTCAGCCTCAGTTCCACTCAGGTAACAGAAATGTCTCTAATATTACACTTTTCTTGATTAATGTGATAGCTTATGCCAAATGACATCTAGTTTTCCATTGACATCAGGCGGTTATTAAATGTTAGCAAATACCCCATTCTCTGGAATGCTAAGATAGGAAAACAAAATATCTTCTATCCCAGATGGCATTTCATCTATCATACTTGATTTTTTGCTGAGAATAACAACTAAGATTGTGTTTATTTGCATCCCTGTCTATTCAGGTCTTGTGTTAACAACAACAAATAAGACAGAGAGGCTCTCCTTACCTTCTGTCAAAGGATATCAAGAAGAAATCAGCTGAAGCTGGCAAAACCATTCTGCTGTGAATTTGCTAGAAGATCAGAGCCATAGCCAGGTTCTGCAAAAAATGACAACAGATACCTCTCAGTTTTCATGCAGCAACTAAATTAGACTGAACTAAGCAATTGCCTACTGTATTAAAATTAAAACATAACTTAGAGTATGGAAAAGACATTCCATATTTATGAAATGCTGACACTAAGCTTTGCTCCATAAAACATAGAAAAACAAAACCAGTTCTTGTCCAAGGCAGGCACAGAGATGAAAGTGGGTTGTTTTAGTTATTTTAAACGCATAGCTTGACAGAATAGCCAAAACTTAATCATGCTTGCCTATTTGGCAACTGCTCCTCAGTGGTATCAGTTGCAACGGAGATGATTGTGTCTGGCCACCTGTGTCATATGGGAGCACAAGAGACTGATATTCACACTTGGAGGCTGCTCAGGTTGATGGGTGTCCAGCTTTGTTATAGGGTATTTACATGCTAGCCCTAATAATGCTTGCAGATTGGCAGTCCATGAGCATCAAAGGACACATTTCAGATGACAGTATTTCTGCACATTGAGTAGAAGCCAAAGGTTTCACTGGTAGAAGACCTTGGCCAAAGTCTCACATGCAAAATTTAGTTGTTTGCCTTTTGCATCCTTTATGAATTGATAGGCTAAGATGATGGCCAGGTACTCTTCCTATGGAGAGTACTGGGGGGTTTTCAGCAGAAGACCCACGTCCCCAAACTTGCATTGCCTAGCTCACTAACTTAGCCTACAGTTAGCAAACTACAGGCCAAAGCATACAACCCATTTCTTCAGAGGCTTCCAATGGATCTTTAGAGTAAAAGGAAATAGAGTAAGCAAATACTGCAATTCAGTAGCAAATCATAATTGACTAATCATAATTTACTAATGCCAGAAAGCCAGACTTCTGTTTGTTTCTTGTTTTCCAGGTAATTGCTATTTCAGGCACTGAACACATGGTCTTACACTGTACACGTTGCATAAGCCACCATCCCAGGCCTCTCCAGCACTTATAGATGTGATTTGCAAACACAAATCCTGGAGTGAGGGAGCGGCAGGCAGCAATATGGAAGCCAGCACTGCCCCTCTACTCCCTTCAGCAGCTCATTAGTTCCCTCGCATTAAAGGGTAGCCTGACTTTACAGGGGACAGTCACTGTTACTGAAACAGAGTGGTTGTGTCAAGTCTCTCTCCAACTATCCAAGAGTTCCTGAAGTATCTCAGCTCAGGTACCGGCTTTTCATTTATTGTACATGGGTTTGAGATACACTTGAAAACATCAGTGGAATGATTGCTAGCCACGGTGAATCCCTGCAGCTAGGCAATAAAACTGACAGAAGAAACTGAATGTTTATAAAGCTATATACATGGGCAAAACAACCACCCTAGCCTTGCTTATACAGAGAGGTACTTTCAGGTAACAATTACCACTAAGGAACAAGATCATGGGGTTACCTCAGGCAATCCTAAGGAAATGACAGCTCAGTACACACTAGTTTTTAAAACACAAATAATATATTAGGAATTAATAGAACCAGAGCAGAAAAATTGTTACCACCATGTATTTTTTACTGGTGTATTCCACACACCGAATATTGTACATGCTTTGGACACCTCATTTAATAAGGATACAAAAGAAAAAGGTAAGATGATTTCAAATGAACAAATCCATAGACGAAAAACTAGGAAGACAACAACCCTGGTTTAGGAACTCGTTATGCAGAAATTTCTGTAGACCAAGAAAAGGCACTAGGAAAGTGTTCCTATATCACCCTCACTTCGCTTCATATGCTTCCTAACCAGCCACTGTTAGCCAGGGGTATTGGCTTACAAGGATTTGTTCTTGTATAAGAAATTGAGCTTTTTCTAAGATCTCATTGGGGAAAAAATGCTGTTTTCTGGGCACTGAATCACCCATTTGAATGTACAGCGTATGTCTTGTGTTAGGAAGGCTTCAGAAACATGCTCAATAACCTCAGAAAATGAAAGATGCTTATATACTTTGTCCCGAGCTCTGCTTCTGCTGCAGTTCAAGAAGAAAAACAAATATCCATTACTATGGATGATAATAAAGCCTTCTCACCTAGGCGTAGCAGTATCTGAAATGTGTGATTACTTGATGCATGCAAGACAAAAATGCTGCTTCCTCCTTTCCAGAAAGTTAACTGGTTGTTTAGTTTGCCAAATTACAGCTTCACAGGTGAGTTTCTTGTGATACGCAGGAAGAGAGCACTCAAGAATAGGGACAGATTATATGCCTGCCACTGATTGGAAAAAGATATCCAACAGAACATAACCTTATTTTGAATGTCTGACTTACGCTGTTTCAATCTACCATTACCAATGAGATTTCAATATGGGGCTAATGGGAACCCAACCCAAAGAGCTGACAGTGAAAAAAAAGAATCATACATATTCAAATTAACAAGAAAACTATAGTGTACGTTACAGCATAGTACACTTTCTGTGCTGCATCACGTGCAATCTAATGTCAAAGCAAAAGCCCTTCAGGGCTGGGGAAGGAATGGGTCTTTAATTTTTGGTTTAGGCTGTCAGCACAAAGAAAAATTTCCTATGTAGCACTGCATGCTTCTGATCAATATTCTTCTCCTCCACATACTAACTGTCATCTTTATTGAGATGGGAATGTTTCCGGTATCTAATATTACATTATTTGGGGATGTAACAAATACCTGATATTTCATTCCCTAGCTCATAGGCTCCTGGCACAGGATATTGCCAATTTTCATGGAAGTTACTCGTATCCTGCTGCAGACCTCCAGTTTACATGTGGCAGATATGAGCGACTGCATTAACCTTAATCTGAAGGAAAACATTTTATTATATAAGCACAGCCCTGCTCCCATAACATTATTCATATCAATACAAAACATGGGGGAGACTGAACAAGTAAATTAAATAGTGTTCTGCTGCTTGTTTCCTAAACCATGTGGGATCTTAGGGGACTACAGACTCCTTCTGGTAGGGCACACAGTCCAGGTTGCGTGTCAGACTGCAGTACTGATACGCACCCACATTATCACTGCTGCCCTATCCAGCTCATGGTGCCTCAGCAATCCTGAGGATACCCTGGCTGACTTCTGTCTTCACTTCAGACCATCTGGGAGCACTAAACTGTACTGCCACCTCATAGTGCTGCTGCCACTCTTCCATCACCCTCTCTCCTCACAAAGAGATGTCAAAACTAGCATCGAATCACCACTTTGTCACAACAGCAGTGATGCTGGGCAGGCATATAGCATGCTAAATGCACAGAATAAGAGGCTGCAAGCTAAAGACTGTTTTCTGCATCTCTGGTGGACAGGGCAAAACATAATGGCTTTGCATGGCAGCAAGTGAGATTCATTCAGACATTATCAAAAGCTTTCAAAAGGTGAAGATAGTTCTGCACAAGAGTAGATAGCCCAGGTAATTCTGGAATTGTGTCACTGAAGATTTTCTTGCAAGCAGCTTTGCCAAGAGAGTCAAAGTTTGTAGGAAAAGAAAAATATTTTGTAAGGCCTAGCCTACAAATATTAAACTCAGCATGCTTCTGGATTCCTAGAGAAATAATTGTGCACAGAGCTTTATCTGGTGGTTTTGGGTTTGTCATAGCCCATCCGTGAATGGGAAATCTTGGCAATGAAAGGACTGTTTCTCCTCCAACAATCCTCATCAAAAAAGGGGCATACTACAAATGGCTTATCTCCAATCTGCAATTCTCTCTTCCACCCATCTGTAAATTTGAATTAATTAATAAATGCCCTTATGCTTTCAAGGTCATGGAAAATGAAAGGCGCCCAGCAAAACGGAGGCACTGTCAGTGAAGGGTTTTTATTATTATTATCGCAAACAGAAAATTTGTGAGGCAGAAGCACTTTCATCTATGCCATACGAGGGAAGTTGGAAAACTTAAAAGGAGAGAAAGAACGTAAATAAACTGTGCTTTGAATAAATGTGACCCTTCCCTAAAAAAGACTAAGGCTTTAGAGAACAGAGTCTCAAAACACATGATGAGGCCAAAGACATCATTAAATCAAGGATCTTCAAGCAAATTCAGCCATACTGTCTTTTTTGTTAGTCCCTGTTGATAGTGGACAAGATGTTTTCTACTGGCTGCTCACTGAAGAACTGGCACAGGGCTCTTCCACTTCTGGCCAGAGAGACCTCACATAGATAAGCTGTTTTTTGACAACTGCATCTGCGTACTTATTTGAAGCTCCTGGCTCAACCCAAAACTCTCTAGTGAATCTTACCACAATTAAAATACATAAATGATAGAACTACACGGCTACATTTGTGTCACATAATTTAATGTCCACATCACATACACTGCTATAGGAGATTCCACAGCTTCCTTGTAAATTTCAAGCACCCTCAACAGGAAACAAATAAAATGATTTAGGGAGTAAGATGAAAATATCATTTAGATATATAGCACTTGACAAGTTATGAACAACACCATTAGATAAATGGCAACAGCACGTGTACTTATGGAAACACTTTCTGGAGACACACGCAGACTGAAACTTTTGGAAATAAAGATAAATGAAAATTTCTTTGGAGAAAATGTTTTGATTCTGGAGAACAAGAAGGATCAACTGCTTAAAAATTCTGGAAGACCCTAACCAGAAGGATCACTTAATTCTTGCGCTGCCTCAATGGCAGAATGTCCATCAATTATTAATCTTGATATGGCCACCAAAAAGAACAACTCTGAAGTCTACCTGCAAAATCCATTTCAGCCTGATGCCTAATTCAAGTCAGACTTTTGCTATTTTGTAAGGCAGGAGTGAAGTTTAGTCACTCAGAAAATGGGCCAATTTGTTTCCTCTTTTTCACTTAGACATTTAAAACTCATTGCAAGGCATAGAGTTCAGCAAGGAAAAAGGTGAAACAGGATAAAAACCATGAGGAAGATTCAATGGCTGCAGCTCAACAGCTGGGGAAAGAGGTCTCTCAGCAGGTGTGTGAACTTCTGACACTCCTCAGGACAGCAGAAGCCATCATACTGGGCCTGCAGCATCACACAGCACTTGCCTTCAAATTGCTGCAACCTCTGAGTTCATCTCCCTCAATGCTGACATATGTTGACAGACCTGCATGAAGACATTCTTGTGATGGATACAGAACTGCTATGTAATAATCAAATACTGAGATGTAATTTCATTAGCACTGAGAAATCTGGGCAGCGAGGCTTCTGACTGTCAGATCACATTCAGATAAAAGAAGGACCAATTAACTATGTGAGACGTTGATTAATGGAAATGAACCTGTCAGTTTCAGAGGAAGTCACACAGCTACTAACAAAGCAACTTGAGCATAAGGTAACACAGTTTATTATAAAAATCAAAGCCATAAATCAAGTATTCTGAATAGAACATTTTCACTAGCCTGTTATATATGCCACTGTGAGTAATCCTATTTATCCCTCTAGCGCAGCTGGATAGAAGAGGATGGTAAGCTGTCAGTACCACAGGGGAACCTTCAGAATAGATCGGAAGCACCTTTGGTTGCTTATTTTATCCATTTCATGCATCTGGTAGCCCTTATTTTGTTAATACATTACTTGTTGTCCGACTTGTGGAAGCGTGCGCTTTTGGCAAACATACACTCAAACTTAGTAAGGAAGTTATGGTAACACAACTTTGTTATTGCTGTTATCACCACCATTAGTATTACAATTAACATTGTAAATTGCTAAAAAAACAAACAAACAAAAAAACACTAGGACCAAAACCAACAGTCATATATTCTGTATAATCCAGGCTAGTAAGCTATTGCATCATTTTGCCCTACTCTCAAACAGTATCAAATCTGTTCTCATCTTCTCTCTGAGGAAAAACAATTTTTAACACATTATCAAATCCATATTGTGCAGGAACAGATCTCTCTTCCTGCTTGTACCTCTCTGCTTCTGGCTCTCTAAAACTAAAAGCTTTAAATGTTCAACAAGGTAAAGACCCTGCATTTTAACTTTTTGAATTTTAATTTTTCCACATGCTACTACAGCCTAAGACCACAGTAAGAACAAATTGCAAAATGAAATCACATACATAAATTGCAAAATAGCAAACAAAACCAGGGGAAAATTACAGTAAAAAAAGTAAAGGGCATACTTCTGAGTTGAATGGACACAGCTGTTTTGGCAATGATATTAACATGCAATCAAAAGAACAATAATGGTTGAAAAGTTTTGTGAGAAGTACCAGACTTCAATTTTCAGGAACATTCACAAGGAAAAGTTGAGCTAGTGGGATTATTTGTGAATCAGGGCATAGTAAGGTTGCAAGACAGAAAAACATTTATTGCTTCACAGTCTCTCTTCTCTGTAGCATTTCCTTGTACATTTAATATCTATACATATCAATAGGCGGTATGTATTTGGTAACAAAGTAGATTGGTCACTAAGCCCTACAGGCAACAGTTGCAGAGGGAATAAATTTGAAGTCCTGACCATAAAGGTGGCTGGGAGAGGTTGTAAGGAGGCTAGTAAAAATGAAACTCATTACTTGAAACAAGCAAGTTGAGGAAGGTAAGGTGCACTTGAAACAACAAAAGAAGCTGGGGGACAAAAGAAGTTGAAGAAAAAATAATAGACTTAACAGACATGCAAGAGATCATTAACAATCCACCTTCATGAAGATAAATCAGCTTTACCAATAGGCTCCCTTTCACTTTAGACCTTAGGGGCACTGTGTGGATTATTATGCACCAAATTATAACTGCTGTTTAGCTTTTTTTAATGTTTCAAACAGAAAATACTTTACCTGCTTTTTCTTGACAGAAATTGATGTGTAGATTGCTGACTGATTGAAAGATAACACCCAGACTGACATATACCAGACCAACACCTCAGCAAAATCCAGCCAGTACCATGTGATGGAGTAAAAGACATGGAGGTAAGCCACACAGTGATTTGACAAGAGAAGGAAGGAACTATAAAGCTCACCTGTTTAAGGAACTTGCCACTTTAAGGGATTAAATTATTTAAAGTGTCCCAACCCAAATCATTTTTAAAATGGCTTTTACCTTCCAGTCATCTTTCCCTTCCCCAAATTATCAGCAAAGGCCATTTTAGGAGGACAACAGGAATGGTTACTTTCGATATACTACTGCCTTTTACAGAACAGAAAATTGTTTTAGTTTGTCAGATACTATATACCCATGAAGGCTTCTCCACAAACTCAGTAACAGGGCTACACACTCTTGCAGGGAGAGAATTAACTTTCACTGCTACCATCTGCAAAGTCTCAAGCAAACCTGAGGTACACCACAATGATAAACCCTGAGCACACACATGGGATTTACTATCTCATCCCTGATGAAGCACATATTAACCTGTCAGGCTCACCTGCTAGTCTTCTTTTTCTGTATTCTATACTGAAATTTAGGGAAAAAAATGGCAAACTCATTCACCTTTTATAAAAAAAACATTTTAACAGTCTTTCTACATCTTTACTGTCTGAACACAAAATTATTCATGCAAATCCCCAAAGAAATCAGAATCAGCAAGAGCATGCCTGTATCATTCTTCACACAATATTATTTCTCCTGGATTACACCTTACTCTATACACATATAAAATCATAACACACTACTGTAAAAACAGGAAGCAAACTAGTATACCCTTCTCAAGCAAAAAACTGATTAGAAAATTAAGCAGTGCTAGAGTCACATTAAGGTTCCACATCAAAACTATATGTGGTTGTGACTGATATCTCTAGACAAGAGCAATATGAGACACTGCACAATCACTGATGAGTTGCACTGGCAACTGTATTTAGACTATAGGTCTAAATAAACTGCAAGCACTGCATAAAAAAATTTGAGGTGCCCTAACAAGGTTGGGAAGGAAAGAATTTGCATACCCTTTTTCTACACTGCAACTGGCCGTCTGTCCTGCTAATAATTCCTTCTTTTCATGCTCCACTTCAATAGTGTTATTTTTAAAAGGTTTGATGAGAGTATCTTATGCTCTTAGTTTACTTCTCCCACTTTCAAAACCACATTTTGAAATTTTTGCTTTGTTAAGAGATTGAGCTTTTGTTTTCCTCCTCCAGAATCTTTTAGCATGTCTGCCATAAATCACTCTTGGAAAACTAGACACTAGAAGATGCTGCAAACAAACCATTTTCTACAACTTCAGCTGAATTAGGGGAAAATTGATTCAATAGATGTATTCATACTATCCTTCTCCGACATTTGTATTACTTTCTTCTGTAGTTTCCAAGAAAGTCCCAAGTTTACAAGCCAACTCTGAACATTTGACAATCACAATTTGAGAAATCCTCATGGGAAAGCAGTGATTAGAGAAAACAACTGGCAGCTGGAGGCCCATGCTGTATTCCCTGTTCCATTACTGATTTTTCTGGATGACCTTGTCAAGTCATTTAATGCCTTTCTGCCTGTGCTCCCCTATCTGCAAAACATTCAGATAAACAGCTTCCTTTTGAAAAACATTATAAAATTGTTTATTACAGAAATGGTTCCTCAGATACTAGCCTGGCTTTTGGGTTGTAATATCAGACAGAAGACAACACAGTTGCTACATGACATAAATGCCAATCTATTGTTTTCTAACAGACTGAACCATCACAGTTTAAGTAACAGGTTAACCTTGTACCCAGAGGCTTTATTTCAGATGAGACAGTAGTTACCCAGGCCATTTTAACCTTATGCATATCAACCAAGCTGGCAACAAAATGGCAAACTATAAAGGCAACAAAAAGACACAAACACACAAAAAACATCAAACAAACAAACAAAAAACATCATCAACAAAAGAATACACATTAACTTTTTTGTTGTTTAATTTAACAGAAACATGACTATTTAACCAAGCCTCACCTTGGTCAAGCATGTGCTGCTGGCAGTAGCAACGCTCACATTTGGGATTAATGGTATCAGCACAGAACCCTCAGGTATGCAAATGAAATGGTTTAACGGTGGCTAGCAATGAACCAACATCCCTAAAGTCAGTACAGGTTAGTATAGGCTCTCACAGACATCTTCCAAGCTCCTTCATGCCCCCTCATTGACCTTGGCTGGTTAATGCACATATTTCTATTGCTAATGTGCCAAGATATGTACTATAAATGGAATACGTAAGTGCAGTCTTATTATGAGTCATCCTGCCATCACTCTTTTTCTAGATAAAGTGTAAAATTACATAACTCTGGGAGCAACCTAATAACAGAGAGGAAGCAAAATGGGAGAGAAGTGCAATTTTGATTTATTAGTCCATCTGTACAAAACTGTGCTGGCTAGCAAAAGGCAACACACTGAAAAAAAAATGCTTTTTTGACATTTAGCATAGCTCCTACTTCAGGTACCACAAAAGTTCTGTTTTAGTTCTGTGAACTTAATGCAACATATTACTGCACCAAGAACTGAAAAGGTATGTTAGGTTTTTGGATAACTTTTCTACATGGTCTCAGAAATTCATCACCTGAGGAAGGACAGATGCAGATATCATCGATGTCTCCCCTCAGCCTACAAATGGCAGCTGAACCCACCTCTTGGCCTGTGCTTCTCAGCACCGCAGACCAGTTCTGCCATATCAACATGCCAACATGAAGCAATCCGGATGGAGCCCGGAGCGTAAATGGTATTAGGAGAAGGGGGAAGCCGCCAGCAGCGCTCCCCTCACAGAAGCAGCATCCTCAAAAGCTGTCGTTGAGCCCTCACAAAATGGCGGCGCTAAGGGGAGAACAACCGCCCGCGAGTAACGGCCCGCGCGAGCCCGAGCGCACTACCGGATTGGCTGTCGTTTCCCTGGTGCTCGCTGATTGGTGAACGAGACCCCTCAAGCGTTCTCTCCACTCTCCTACTGGCTGCCGTTTCCCGCCTCTGCTGCCCGCAGGCCGCTCGTGCTGAGGAGCCACAGCCCCGTGAGGGCCGCGATGGCGGCGGGCGGCGGCTCCCTCTTGGGCAGCGCCTCGACGTGGCCCTTGAAGCGCTACGGTCGCTTCCTGCCCCCGACGGACAGCGACGAGGAGCAAACCGCTTCCTCCTGGCAGGTGGCCCGGTACCGGGGTCTTTTCTCGGTTTTGCTGCCTTTGTAACTCCTATCCCTGGCCCTTCGTGTGTGGAAATGTGTGGCGTTTGTAGCTGTAACCCGAACCGTGGAGTGTCTTTTGTTATTTTAGCAATAATCAAATGAAAGCTAAACGTGAAACAGTTGAAAATAATAGTAAAAATGCTACAATATCACGCCTTTTCCTCTTCTTAAGCTAGCTTGCATAGGTGTGGCTTGGGCGGGTCTGTTCAGCCTGGGAGTATGAAGCTAACTAACACAGGCATTGAGAGGTTTTCCTTTGTGAATTAATACTCAAACATGTTAATGATATTAGTGATATCTGTTAGTGGTTTGCTTTTTTCCTCCTTCAGAAGTGACCTGCTGTATTAAAAGCTATAGATCAAGTCAGAAGGGTTCACGTGTTTTTTCAAAGCAGTTATGTCTGTGTATGGGGTTCTAATTAGTAAATATTTCTTGACTCTGCCTGCTGTCTGTGGGAGCTGAAGGCAAGTTACATTTCTGGGAGGTACTTTTACCTCTGACTTCCAGCACTGACCTCTGAAGCCTTTCTCATTTTGTACTAGAAATGGAAAGCGTAGATTCTGTGCATACAGGGATAGATTTTTATTTTGTCAATCTTTTTAAAGGTTTTTGAATCAAATGAAGAATCTGGTCATCTTATCCTTACCATTGTTGTATCTGGCCATTTCTTTATCTCCCAAGAGAGAACAGTACTGGTAAGTTGGTTTTTGTTTGTTTCTCACATATAAAAACAATTTCTCCTTTTCATTAGCATCAGTATTGACTTCTTTTCCTTTCTCAGCTTCATGTTCTCTCCCAGTGAAAGGAAACTGCCAATTTTATTTTGCTCATGGAAATTCTCATGTGGTGTTTTCTCTCTCAGTTTATCAGACTAATACTACATGTATTATTTCCTACTGAGGAACAGTGTTTCCTCAGTGGTTCTAAAAATCTAGATTAAGACACAATACTAAGTGCTGCTGACGTTGAAAGATGATTTTTTCCAACATAATTCTTCAGCATAAGAAAACAGAAAATATGCTGTTAAGAAATACATAAAAATATAATTTATTGTAAGATTTGCCATATGATCCAGCTAGTTTCTTGCAAGTGATCTGTTAGTATTTTGATAATTTAGTTTTTCACAGGACATGGTTCTTTTTGTTTGTTTGTTTTCAATATGTTGGGTAATGTGATCTAACATCCATCTTACCTTCTTGGAGACAAAATATCTTCAGAGTTGTGTCAACTGATTGTGCTGTAGCCTGTGCTTCAGTACGACTGGCTTCTAAACTATAAAGACATCCTGAAACACCCCATCTAAGGGAATGGGTTGGATACTGAGATTGCTCCATTCTTCATGACAGAAAAAGCCTGTGCTGGAAGGTGAGATCCAGTCTGTTCAGTGCATATCACCAATACCCAGTGATGATAGCAAGTAGCAATTGTCTGATAAATGTATTTAAAAAAAAATAAATTACAAACCATTGCAAAATGCTGCAGCAGTAAGATAAATGCATATTTAATACAGAATGTGTACAAGGATATGTATAAGATTATAAATTAGTTTTTGCTGTGCCTCCTAAAATGTCTTAAACTTACAGAAATATCTTCTAAATATAGAGGGGGAGACCCATGTAGGTACTCAAGATTTCAAGATTCAACTTAAAAATTCAAGATACCCTTGATTATTTTTTTTGACCTTTGAGTGTGTTAAGGTTATTGAATAGGTAGTGAGTGAACTAAGAGAGCTGTCTGTATAGCCCTCGTACAAGGCATAGCATTTGGCTTATATATTTAGGAAGGACAAGTTGAGTGGATTTGGACAAGGTAAAAATGGAACAAGGAAAGCATTTCAGCAGTGTGCGTTGAATAAGAAAAAGGAATGGAGTAATTGAATGTCCAGATAGTTAAACAGACACAACTGAAATAAGACTTGCTGCCGTCTCTTGCCAAATTCTGCTGGGAATGAATCAGTGCAGAATGCCCCTCTCCTGGGGCTGGTCCTGTTTTCAGTACACTGATCAGACAGCTGTAACTGTTTAGTACCTAGTAGACTTGTATTACTTTGCAGAATGTCCTTGAAATAACCATATAAAGGCTAACTGAAAGGAAGTTTTATTAATTAACTAATGAGCAAGAAAGGCATGGACAAAAGCTATAGCCCTTCAGAGACTTTGTCTGGCAAAGATTGTATCTGGCAAATAATAATGTGCAGATAAAGCATGCTGTCGTAAGGGATGAGTGCAGGAAGAAAAGCGTTATAAAGACTTGGCTGAGAAAAGCACTCTCGAGTTTAATGGCTAGTGAAGCTTTCAGGCAGCTGCCTTGCTTGAAATACCAAATGAGGAATTTCTGAAGAGATCTCTCAGGTCTGTTTCAGCTTCTAAAAGACACTAAGATACTGCAGTAATAATCTCAATTTAAGAATAGTGTAGAATAGAGGTGGAACAAAGAAGCTTGGTAAATATGACCAATACATGATACCAAGAGTTTTAAAATGTCATTTTTTTTTAAACAAATTTTGGCAATGTTTCTACACCAACCTTAAGGCCACACCAAAGATGTTTTATTAAGTGTATGAGAGAAGGTATACAAAACTGGTATTGTATGCATTTTAAAACCTGATTGTCAATTCCTTTGGATGCACTTCTCCTAGGATGTGTAATTGGGATCATGCTGCAGGTGTGTTCTGTGCATATTGAACTTAACCTAGTGCAAAATGCAGCGGTACAACATGCCCTGTGCCTATTTCTCTCTCTGCAACAGGTCAGAGATTGGAGTAGTCCCACAGTCCAACTGTGGGAGCACAGGTCCGTCTTCAACATACTGGACTGGCTGAAAAACCTAGCAAATATCCAATCTGCTAGTTCTGAACACTGGTGGGCGTCTTCGGACCTGTGTTTCCTGTTTACAAGTGATTTGGCCCAACATCTGGCTTAGCTTTACTGGTTAGACTTGTTCCTTAAGCACATGCCCTCCCAGAAAGGTGTGCCTTTCCCTGGTGCTGACACGCAGTGATAAAATTCTGCCTAGGACAATCCCAATCTGCAGGTATCTTTTCAGGCTCTGATGACCAGTCTATGGAATCTACTTGGTAAAGCAGCCAGTATCATCAGCCAGAAAGGTGATGCACAGGGGGTGGTGCTGTCAGCCAGAAGCTGGTATCAGCACTGATAACACAGTATGTATGACCATTACTGAATCTGTGAATGGTTTTCTTCAAGCAGTACACCAGGCACTGGAAATTCAGTATCATTTCTGTATCACTCAAGCCAGAACTATGCAGGCCACTGGTGGAATTTTACAAAGTCCTTATTGAGATGCTGTGTAACAAAAAGAATTGCAATGCAGTACAGCCTGTGTTGTTGCTGTAGAAATAATCAGACCATAGAAATGGTTAATCTCACTGGTGCTATCTCCCTGTAGTCTCCAGCTCCCAGGAGTTGTCAGAAACCTGTCACAATGTTTAAACAGGCTTTGCGCAACTAAGTATGTATAGTTCTTTTGAATCTGTCACAGACCACATCTTCTCACTAGGGGGTCTATTATAATGGACGTTTTTGTCATGGAGGATAATGTGAAATACACAAGTTTCTGCTCCAGAGGGAATGTATGAAGTCTGATAAAGTGCTGGTTCCAACAATTGTTGGAATGATTCAGCTCTTGTTTTTACTGTTCATTTGTACTTGCTGGCGTGGGCTACTGAGTTTCCTTTTCAATTCCAAGGTGTTCTCCAACACCAATGTGCTGCCTTACTCACTTGCATTGAAGTTCCCTCTGATGTACTTACAAACTGTTTCTTGCTATGTAGTAACTACATCCTTTAAAAACTGTTGATGTCTAGTCTTTTGATCCATCTTTTAATCCCTACTTTTCAGACCTTTTGATGTACTGCAGGCCTCTGATTTTGAGGGAACCCATTAACAACCGTCACAGCTTTATACTTTTGCATAGGAACACAGTGAGGCACAAGACCTGTGCACGGCCCTATCAAACACCAAATAGTGAAAGAAGTATTGTCCGTTATAAGGGGGGGCATACATGGTTTTCATGGTGATCCCACTGGCTGCAAGACCTTGGAGAAGCCTGAAGGTGACCATATTGTCTTTGGAGTTTCCAATTTGCAGATAATAAGGAATGTAACAGAAGGTCTTCTCAGAGGGATGTTGCGCCTTGGTTAAACACGGTTGGTCCGGTTGGAGTTAGGCTTAATTTACTCTAGAGGTGTGATTTAGTTCAAGAACTACTGAATGTTTCACATTGTTCTGAATGACATGAGACTGCTTTAATGTACAAAAAAAATAAATAAATAAATACACAAAACACAGCCAACCAACCTGCAACAAGTGCTGTTCTTCCAGATTTCCTATCTGGTTTGACTTTCCTGAGGCATTTGCTGTTGGTGGATGAATTACCTTTTCTAAGACTGAAGAGCCTTTCTGCAATAGTAGATATTTTTGTCATAGGACAGCATTAAGCAATCGCACAATGTATGATTACAGAAATTACCATCTGACATCAACAAATGGTTTCTCAAGTACACTACCTCATCTCAACCACTAGTTATTTCAAGGACAAATGAAGGAAGTTATTCTGGTAGTTGTTCTGTTGTCACAGGGACCACTTCCTTCTCAACTCGAACAACTATTTCGTATTTTTGTAAAATTTCTGTGGATGAATAATAAAGGGATTTTTCTTCCCTCTAGCAGTAATCCAAGAATGAAACAAATTGCAAACTAAATGCAAGAATTCAGAAAGTGGTGAATGTTCCTAATATTTTTTTTATTGCAGCAGTAAAGGAACCCTTACCCCACTCCAAGAATTTTAACATGAACCATTCTAAGCGATAGGTTTAAAAAAATAAAAGTTTTTAGGTAACATCTCTGACAAAGAAAACATTAATAGGATGCTTTTAAAAACTGGCAGTATCGTAGTATGATGTATTTTCATCTCTTCTGGTTTAAAATGGGCATAGAATGTAGTAAAATCAGTGCATTAATAGATTCAAACTATCTTGTTTAGTACCTTCTATTTTCTTTAGGAAGATAAGTCAGAGTACATCTGTTCTTCAGTGGTGTGTACATTTTACAAAGCCAAAATGAACCTTTTTAGCTGCCAGCGAGTTCTGAGTTATGCTGATAATATTGTGGGTGGATGCTTTTTAAAAAGTCCAGCAAGAAAAAAAATCAGTTACAGTTGAATCAGTTGAAAAATGTGAACTTCCGACTTTAGCTGCTTTGTATGGCATATACAAGTTTTCTTTATTCATTCTTCTGCAGTAAATGTTAGCATTAATTGAACTCTGTGCTGATCGGCTTCTTAGTTAGTTTTCTCCTACACTGATCTTGGTTGGCTAACATGCAAGTAGCGACAGTTCCAAGTATTTTCTCTTTAGTGAGCATGGATCCCATGAATACTCTTTTGGATGAAGGCGTATTTTGTTCAGTTGCTCAGTGATTCTTCCATGAAATGCTTTTTCATGTCAAGTAATGATTTAGGAAATACTAAAATACAAACTATTTTGTGTAACGTACACTTCCCTTCATATGAAAACATCAGGCAATAGCTTTTGTGGGAGTTCTTTGCGTACTAAATGCTTTTCTTTGGTGTCTTACCTTTCGTCCAACTTTCACTACATCTCCATTTGCACAAAACTGAGATGAAAGACAGTTGTTCAGAAATGAAGATATGTATTTCATTAATGGCTGATTAACCTGATCCATTTGGGGATGAATATTCAAGGATTCCTGACTTTATATCAAAATATTTTCTCTTCAATGCATATATTTACATATTCTCACAGTTCTTTTTATTTTCTTAAAGCAGGACTGTTACAAAACCTTTCCTTAAAGAAAATTGGTTTCTTAGGACCGAGTGAGACTATGACTCTTCTATAAGCATTTATAAAAGTTATAAAATCTTCACATAAGAAGATCTTATAGAAGACTTACAGAATTATTCTCACAAGCCATAAAATAGTAAAATATTCAATGAATGATCTTCTAGCAGACTTTTCACTAATGGAATTTGCAATACTATTTTCCGGCCAGAGAGCATACTACAATGTATGCGCTAAGTCTCAGCATGTTCAGACCAGGCAGATCAGTCCGTACCTAGTGCTTGGGTGCTGCAGCTTGATGCAATTGCTTACAGTACCTGAGAATGCTCCGGAGCTGATGATTGAAGCACATCCATCCTACTCTAAGAAGTAATTGTGTTCAATATATCCATCGGTTGCCCAAAGAAAACCAAATTATCTGTTTTAATGGGTAGACTGTTTTGCGGAATGGGTATGCTCTCGATAACATTTTAAACATTCTTTAATGACACTGCTAGAGATGACTTCTTGTGATGAACCAAATGGAATGCAGAGGAGGGTAAACAGAACATCAGAGCCTAGAACATAAAAAAAACCCTAATGTGTAATGCGTGTCAAAGGGATTTTGTTTGTTTTGATTTTCAGTATTTCATTTGGAATTGCATAACATTTTTAGGACTTACTTTTGCTGCAATTTTGCTTAACAGACTGCATATCTTAGGAAAATCTCATTCTTGCACACTGTAGATAATGGAATTTTAAAAGGAATATCTCAACATCTCTGGCAATTTCTGGTCGCACTCAAGATACTTCATGTTCTGCGTATGACACGTGCAACTCATTTCCTTTCCTTCCTTCAAATCAGAACATCATGAAAATTATATTTTGGTGTTTTATTGGATGCAATTAATTCCAGTGCTAGAATTCTTAATATCCTACACATTAAACAAATTGAAATTGTGAAGAGGGCTTATTTAATAGGATAAAATGAATCCGGAGCAATTGATTTGTGACCTGATCTTTTGAAGTATAGGCTAAATGTCCTTAGTGCCCTCCCGGTCCCCTCCTGACTTCTAACAAGCTAACAGTGCTTAGGATACAGTAGAGTCTAGCCTTGTTAATTAGGCAAACATTCAGCAGACATCCTGATGTTCTTGATGCTCTCTTTGCAGTGCCTGAAACTTATGCACCAGGTTTTTGAGATGATATTCACAACTCTACCTTGGGTACATAAAAGTCCCTGTGCAACAAATGAGGATATTTGACAGGGACCTGGGGAAGTGAGGAGGTTGCTAATGCTGCTTGCTTGGTGGTGGAACTACATCAGTTTCCCCGTTTGTGTTTCCTGTAACGATACATGCCTGTTATAACAATTATGAATTATATGACTAGCATCAGTAAAGAGTTATAAGGGCTTCAGATTTATATTACTCTCCTGCCCTAATTCTTCTAAACCCAACTACTAATTTTTAAAGAGTAGTGGCATTAATAAAATATTCTTACCCTAAAGTTAGAGTTCAAAGTAAAATACTGATCTAGGGAAGTATGTATTTTGTATCAGGACTTACAGAAATTGCTTACCTTGACTTACTAATGGAATGCTTTCAAGTGCTTCAGCCAGCTAATCCCATGAGCATTCTGTTCGCCTCTCTAGGTCCTTGGTCAGCTGTCATTGTTCTAAAATGTAGTTTAAAAATTTTTTTTGAGGTTTGTCCCAAGTTGGGGGCTTATCTTTGCTGTTCCCTTCTGCAAGGGGCTGCAGTTTGTACCAGTCTGTGGGAACTCTTTGCAGAAAGCTGCCACCCAGCAGCATGTGCTCCTGCACCCAACGCTGCGCTTTGGCAAAAGACATTCATCGGTTATCGAGTCCCCTGCGCGGCTGCCTCAAGGCTGCCTATGTGTGGCCTGCATTCAGTCCTTCATTTAGCTTTCTTGCCTCTGTACAGAACACTTTGTTAAATGAGTTCAGCCCTGATCAGTTCTCCAGAATCAAACAAGCCTAACAGCAGCATTTAAGATCAGGCATCTAAGAGATTGGGGATGAAAAAATTGCATGCAAAAAGAGAACACAGAGCTTAACATCCTTTTATTCCTAGTTAGCTTGCTGTCTGTCTGCCTTGGCTTTTTGGCCTTTATCCTTTTCCTTTCCACTTCCTATTCTATATTCTAAAGATCTGGTTGAGGCAGCTGATACTTAACATGCACTAAGATCGAAGTTACACACAGCCTGTGAAACACACGGTTTCTGCTACGCTCTTAGCTTCCCAAGAATTTGGACACTGGCATATTGCTTGGAAATTTCTGGAGAGACAACTTTCTACTTCCCCCACTCTCCAAGTAGTCATGTTTGGGGAATTTTTCTTGTCACATTGCCACTTGTACTCTCTGCTCAGTTTTCAAAACAGTTCGTCATAGGAAAAAAAAAAAAAGATCTATTTGGCAGTATTTAGATCTCAGAGACAGATATAAAAGTAAGGAAGACTTCTACTTCTAGGTGTGTTAGTCACAAGATAAAAATAAAGATTTGATTGGAATTATGTTCAAAGCTTGATTTCCATAACTTCTAGCTTTAAGCTGGAATTAATTTTTTTATTTTTCAGTCATTAATGAAATGAATCTTGTCTTTTTATAAAGTAAGCAGTTTTCTAAGTTAAAAGTGCAAAATGGCAGCTCACATTGTCTTTTGGAAAGCCAATAGGACAAAAATTGGTATTTTTCCATATATACACAAGCACTTGATTTACAATCTATATGCGACATCTCAAGCATATAGTTTCCAGTATTATAACTATTAATGACTAAATCCCAATCAAAGAGGTCACCATGGAAACATGTACTTGTGAATGTTTTCAGATTTTGCTTAAGGTTTCTGAAAGCATCTCAGTTTTGTCTGTTATGTAGTGTTCATCATAACAGTTACACATAATTCACAAGCTTTTTCAGACTGTCTGCTCTCTCATCCTTATTTTTCCCTGTCTTGCAATAAGATAGAGTAACAGTCTTCTCAGCTCTGAGCGCCCACTGATGTTTGCTTTCTATAAGAAATATTTCTATTCCATTGCAGACTTTTACCAGATTTAGCCACATTGTGCAGATATCTGGAAATAATACTACTATTCCTTTGTTTCCAAAGTAGTCGTTTCTAAGAATAAACAAGGTGTTCTTCAGTATGTGTTGAATAATTGTAGTACCTAGAATGTCAGCAGTCAAAAAATGTTGACATTTGTAATGTAACAAATCACTTAACATTTAGACAGTGAACATTATTTTCAAAAATATTTTTCACTGTACCTCCCACACTCAGCATGGTGAGCAGACCCATGAAGAGGAGCTCTGCATAGGATGATGCAGTAGCTGGGCAGTGTCTCTCCATCTGGGAAAAATAGCATGTTGAAGTCATCCCTGCTGGTTTTGCGCAGTGTTGCATGAGCTTGCAACGTGGAGGGGTCAGAGCAGGCAACGTTGCTTACTTGTTGCTTACCTTGGGCAACGAGTAGACTAATGAACTGTCACAGGTGCCTTCCCTGAAAACTGAACAGGGCCTTTGCAAGCAGAAGATTGCTGTTTTCAGGGAAATGGCTGCATACCATGTTGCTGTCCAGCCTGAATCAGAATGTTGCAAGCAGGATGTTGTCTGAAGCCTTCAGCATCTCTTTTCTGCCACGCTCCTCCATTTTTCAGACAGGAGCACTCTGGCAACTATGCACTGGAATATTACTAACATTTTATAATTAACATTTATAATATCACTAACATTTTTTTGATCTCATCTCATGCTGAACTCGTAATTCCTTATGAATGCTCATTCCCAGTCTGTGGGATACACAGCTGAATCCCTCATCCATTACGTTATGCATTGTATACCCCCAGTCTCAACTGTGAACTCTGAGGACAAACAGTTACAGATGCATTTCATGAGCATGTTATAATTGGCAGCGAAAAAGAGAGAAAGTTTGTCTTTGTGTTTGGTTTTCTGGGTTTAATTTTAAGTTAAGATTGATTGTAAGGCCTTTAGGCAACCCTAACATAAAATGAATAATCTGTTCATGTATTCAGATGTTGCTTAGCACCATAGAGTTTCTACAGGATACAATAATAGAAGTATTCATAATAATAACCAATACCTTGCAACACAGAACAAAGGCCTCATTATCCAGCAACTTCTTGAAGGCTGAAATGTAAAATCAGAACAAAAGTATTTCCCAATTAATGACAGACTGTGTGGGTGTAAGTCTGGACGAGCATTATTATCTCTCCCTCATGTGACATGTCATGTCTTGTCCTGGCTCCAAAATATTTGGAAAATGCCTTGCTTTGTTTTCTGCTTCAGCTTATTTTTTTTCTCAGGATCCTCCCTCTGAGAGACAGATTTTTGTCAGGGGTGTATGAAATTGTTTTCCGTGAATGCAGTGCTCTTACAGGCATGACCCCAGAGAATAACAAAAAGGCTATAGGCATGATGGAATGCTAATGATCAAACATCTAGAAATGCTGCCGTTTGTATCTTCAAATTGTAAACATTTGAAATCTTATGTTCCTGTCCAATTTTATGTTGCCTTTCTGTCTATATTCCCAATGAATCTTATACTGCCATCTGTCTTTGCTCGTACCCAGTACTGCTCAGCAATGAACAACTCTGAATGTAGAGCAGGTACTGATGGTGCCTGCTGAAGGGGAACACTGCCCACAGCTGCTTTCTCTGTATTTCTGTCGGCACGGTGGTAGCAATCTGGAGGTGCTATTACTATTTTTTGTCCGTGCATATGTTGGGAGCAGATTCAGAGTTGATTCATCATCTCTAGAAGGGATCAAATGTGCTATAATCTTGATATATTGCCATGCATTTTCCAGAATCTACCCCACACTTAGCTCCTGGGTGGTGACAGAGATCCTCTCAACTTTGAGCTATGGAACATGGGACAGATTTGTTTTGGTCTTCATTCTTGCTGTTCAGAATTCACTTACCTAACTTCATACATGGATTTGTAACTATTTCAGTGTTGACAAGAAAGTTCATGCAGTTAAGAATAATCTTGTCTTAATCCAAGAAGCCTGAAATACAGATTCTATGCTGCCTGAAGTAACATGGAAAAGCCACGAGGAACAGAGTGAACCTTCTTAATGTGGTGCCAAATCAGACGTTTTCTGCTTACAACTGAGGAAAATCTAGAGGATTCTGATTGTAATGACAATTACTGATATAAGTGATCTAACGATGGAGTTAAGTCTGAGCAGTTCTGCTACAGGTTAGCTGTTCTTAGTTGCTTCTGCTTGGCAATATACAATCAACAAAGGTGCAAGGGAAAAGGAAACACTTTCTGTTTTGTTCTTCAGTTAATTAAACTTCAAGTACATTAACTTTCAGTTAATTAAATTTTGGGTCGAATAATTAGGAGTACATAAATAAAAATGATATATATAATTTTTTCCCCAGCTTGATTTTACCTCAGAAACAGGGCACATAAAAGAATGCCAACCTGGTAAGCATCAGTAAAATAGTTGGTATGAAAGTTAAACATTAGCTGCCTTTTATGATCTTTGTGAAAAGGGTTATTATTTTATGGAGAAAACATTTGTTCTACCTACGTATTACAGTGAAAGGAAAAACACTATAAAAATAGACTAAGTATGGGAACAGCTATATTTAAATAAACACAGTTGGTGTGCATCAGAGACATTAAGTATCCAAAATGAACAGAGTAAGCAGAAGTGGCCACAAGTTAAGGAAAGTGGCTTAGTGAAAGAGGGGGATATTAGAATTGCTTCACTAACAGTCTTTCAGGACTTGGCAGCAGAATCAGAGGAAATCAAGCAGCAATGGATAAACAACCTATGGCAGGAAGCACTAAGCATGTAAGCACTAGCAGCAGTCATATTCCAACACAAATTATTTCCTGGGTTGTTTGGTTGTCCAGATCTTAGTCTAGCTGCTTAACTGGAGTGAGCAGTTCTGAATTAAGGTATGGATATTCCCCTCAATATGAGTAAGTTAAGAAATGCTCAACATTTATGGCTTGAAATGAGGGAAGAGGGAAGTAAGTCCTTGCAGTGGGATGGAATTAACCTTAAGTTGGTTTGCATTTATTTCACCAAAATAGATTTAAATGCTCTCAGTCTAGTGCATTCCAAACACTGAGAAGACTTGCTTTTCAGATTATTTGTATAAACCTCAAGAATATACCATTTCTAGAAGGAACGGTTTAAAAATATCTTTTTTGCTTTACATAGTCCAGTTCTACATAACCCACATTTTTCTCTGTTCTGACCTTAGAGCCTGTGCCATTCAAACTCTTTTGCAATACATATGTTTTCTGCAACCAGTTGCTTCCCTTCTTGACTGCCCTCTAGGCTGTACTTTACTCATCTTGTTTCAGCTCCATTTTCCTTGCTTGCTTCCTTAGTGGATCCCTTCTATCAGCAGTGACAGCGTAAGCACAGCTAACTTGCTAGCACCTTTCCATTTTCAGAATTAAACAATATTTGGGGGCCAAATTCTATACATGAATATCCTTAGCAAAATTGCAAAGTCACATATACAACTGAAATTGCAACATCTAGAAATGTTCTAACGGTGTTGCGTTCTTTTCCTTGCCTACTAATGTCATCTTACTCCACAGGCATTCTGCTCGACATTATTATTTTAAAACAACTTTAAAATCTGCATACCAAGCTCTTGTCTATCAAAAGAAGCTAAAACTGCATACCTCAAAGACAGGGATGCTAAAATTGCCAGGTGAACAAAGGAGTAAGGGTATTTCACAGGCTTCCTTTCCTGTGTCAGACTACATGACAAACTGGCCTTCTTTAGAGGCTTCCTACTGTTTGACAGAGAGGATTTTGTCTGTACGTGGAAGGAGGATACCCTCTTGCTCCAGTACTTCAGCAGTCCGATTGCATCACACAGTATGGCTGGAGAGCGATGACTTACCATGGAAGATGCTCTTTTCTGTCGCGAGGTCTATCATTTGGCGGTTCGTCCCTCTTAGGATCCAGACTCCTTTAATAATTCCTGTAGGAGTAGAGGATAGCTTGGCACTTTGCTTTGGTCACAAAGTGAAGTTTTTCCTAGTCTTTTGACCTTGAGGCTTTTCACACCTTAATAAGTTCTACCCTGAGGCACACTGAATGTGCTCGTTGCCCACAGACAGAATGGGCTCAGTGCAAGCAGCTGAGGTATCTTACCTGCTGTCTGCACCTTCCCCAAAACAGCGCAGATTTGTTTCTCCCTCTGCCTCTAAATCATTTGGGACCAATACTTGCAGACCGTCTTACCATTCTGGAATCTATCACAGCAGGTGTCTGATCAGAATAGTCTGTGATCCAGTTTGCCTTTGGCATGACTATTCCAACACTTCATAGATATTCCTCATAAAAGTTCAGTTAAAAATCTACACCCAGTTGCTGCATGGGACTCTAAAACTAGTGCCAGTATACTAAACGCAGTGTCTTATTAAGGTGACTTCTTGTACCAAAATAGAATGGCAGATGGTTTCCTATCCTGGACCTGTGAAAGATGGATATGAACTGGCAAAAGCATGCTTTTGATGGTCCAGGATGGGCATGACTTTTAATTCTTGGCCCTTAGGACACCTATGCAAAGCAGCCTATGTAAAAAGTCATGGTCATCAAAAGCATTATTAGTTCAGATAAAACATAAAACAGATTATGTAATTAACTCCCTGCCCTTAAGCTTGGTTGTGTTGGCTTTTGTTGTTGTTTGTTTTGTTTTCACCCTAGACTTTCCTAAATAATGACTGTGTGGCAGCCTGTGGAATTACTTGGGGAACACGGTCCCTTGTCTTGAAGATTTTTATGATGTTTTCAGGTTCCTGGGGTATTTTTACAGAATGCTGAGCAGTCCATCTTGTTTGAAGAGACTGTCAGCTAATGCAACTGGAGTATAAAAACATCTTTATTGAGTTATCAAAGCTGCGTCTTTGTTTACCTGGATTCCATCTGGAGAAAGTGCCTGTCTGGGCCTTAGATAAACCAACTGCTGGCCCATTCTTCAGGTTTGCCTGCCCTCTGCTGCCTTCTCAGGCAACTTCATGGGATTCAGAAGGACTGATTGTAGCTCTCCTTGCGGCTTTCTTAGAGTGCATTTCAAGGAGACTTTCGTAACATGCACACTGAAGAATATATATGGAAATTAGAATGTACCACGACATACCGTTGTTACTGGAGCTACAGATTCCAATTTAATTCAGCGTGGTAAAAATTACATGTTGGCAATTGTTTGATAGATACAAACGATGCCCGTACTCAGATGACAGTAATCTTCATTAGGGATTAAATTGTATCACGTAATTTGAGTGTGTACTTTGGAGTATTGCATGTTTGCTGTGCAAGTAGTTTGTGTTCTGCTTTATTTCAGGAAGGCTTTTCATTAATTGATTGCCACAAATGGTTAAAGATAGTAAGAAGAGCAGACTGCCTGCTGCTTTGTGCAAAGTCAAAGGTAGGTTGAGTTACTTTTAATATTTCCAATTGCTAACTCAGTTCTGTTTCTTAAGGTTTCCTAATATTGGATAAATTAAACCAGAAATTCTGAGGTAATGTAAATTGTGTATATAAATTAAAGTGTTGTTTGTTTTTTTTTTTTGTAATTTAAGTATGGAACAAAACTGCATTGAATCATCGTAATGTCTTTTGTAACTGCTGCTATTTGAGACTTTTAGACTGCTTTCTGAGAGTTAGCTATTAAAACAGCCAGACTGGTATTTATTTTAGAGTTTATCTGCCAGCCTGACTGTATAAAACCTGAAATGGGCCCACAGTGTGAAAGCTGCACTGCTAACAATTAAAAAGATGAAGCAATTCTCTGACGTGTACAGAAGCCTGCTACCTATCAGTCATCCTTCACTGTGGCCCGTGAAGTATTTAAAACAATTATTTAGCTATTTTCTGGCTCCTGAGACCTGGCACAGTAGTGCCCACCTGGTGATTCAGATATTTGATATTCAGGCTAATAGAAGAGACCTGAGTTTCTCTGTCTTCCCTTCAGATCTCATGCAAAGGGGTTGGCTAGCCTTTAAGTAATTACATGGCATTTGTTTGTTACCAACTTAAGTATAAACCTCAGTTTTCTTGGTTCTTAGGTGAACTCTGGGAAAGTCCTTAACCATCTGTGCTGAGCAGTTTTTTCAGAAACAAAAGCTGTTTCTAAATGAGGATAGCCCTCCCTTCTCTGCTGATACTTTCTAGGCTTTGTTGTTTCAGCCAAAACAGCTGCTTCCAGTTTAGCTATCTCTACTTGATGAGGGAGTTCATCTTTAGTTAGAAACAGGAATTTTGGAAAGAGATAAGCCCCTTGTTCAGTAGCTGCTAGAGACCAGTTTTTACTGTTGGCACAGCACACTGAACTATTAAGGCATAAAAACATCTCAAGTATTCTGAGACGTTCTGGCATTCTCCAGGAACATGACAGGAACAGAGCGGGTTATTATAATTGCAAATAGCAGTATCCAGGAGAGCTGAAAACTAAAAATTCTTCCTTACTTCTACTTGTATCTCTTATCTGATTTCTTTCAAGAAAGGTGCATAACTGTTTTTTTCATAGGATGTTACAAACCAAAGAGTACAATTTGCAAAGTGGAATGCCTTGCTAATTGCAAGATAAAAGCACATGTGAGGTATAATAAACATTGTACAAATATAAGGACTCATCTTGTTTCAAAATAAGCCTAAACTAATGGTAGCACTAGGAAAAAAGTATCTATGCAAAAAATACTATGCAAAAAATAAGTATCTTGATGTGTTTTAAATTCATGGGTTATGCTTGTCTGAAACCAAACCACCTTTGCTCTCTGATTTTTATCAGATAATTGTTATAAAGTGTTACAAAGATTGTTATAAAGTGTTATAAAGTGTGGAATATTACTGGAGAAGACTATTGAGCTGTTGCAATAATTAGTTCTGATGAATCAGTAGATCATCAGTTTCCTTTGGAGTTAACAGAACCAGTTCCCCAGTACAGCGTTAAGGGACTCTACTGCATCTCACAAGAAACAAAAATCAACGTCACAATCATTTTGAGGCTCGAAGAAAGCCCTGAGGGACATTTTGGAAAAGGAGGAATATTAACATAGTCTTAAATGAATTCACTGCATCCAAATGTTTACTTACCATAAATTCTCATGACTTAAAGTGGATTTAATGGTATTGCAGCAGTCCTATCATATAGCTTCTCTACTTTGTATCCTAAATTGTAGCTGAGACAATCCCTTAAATGCTATCAGTGTATATTGCTTCTGTGCTAATCCTCAAAATCATTTAAAAATATTCAGGGAGCCAGCCACACTATGTGAAGGGTTATGTCTCAGCCCCTGGTAGACCAAAGTAGAGTTGAGAAAGACAAAGCAGAAGCCATTTAAGCAGAGGAAAGCAAGCTATTATTTCAAATACCAGTTCCTATATTTGCATGCACAAAGCAATTAAGGGGCATGTGTAACTAACTACTACTCTAACGTTTCTGATATACCTTCTGCTCCTTGCTTTCAGTCTGATTTCCTTACTTTACTGGTTTCAGTTATTTTCTCTCCTCTGCTTTTCCACCCTCTGCATATTACCTGCTTTGCAGTTGTAGGTAATCTATGTCAAAAAAGCATGGAGGTTAATCACTGGGATTATGTACTTCAGAAGAAACTGAGTGAACATTAAAAGATTGGCTTTTGAAAGTCATTAATATACATTGACAGTGAAACTTACTCTCATTTCTTATAAAATACTCTTTTAATAGGGCATCGTGGACTCTTAGCTAGCAAAATGAGTTTCTAAACTAGACTTTGAGAAATTTAGTGTTACTACACTTAAAAGCAAGACCTTTCACAGACCAGTACTAAAACTCAGATATACTATCAGAAACTTTATTCACTGAAGCATACGTGCATGTAATTCTGAAGCCATACCTGTCAGATGCACACTTGTGTCTTAGAAGGAAGGCTGCATGGCTGACTACCTTCTACAGCTCTACCCTCTCTACAGCTCCATCACTAGTAATTGCTCACATTAGTCTTTGATGTACCCCCATGTAGAAAAAAACTTTAATCTGAAAATCTGCAAACAGTAGCAATTCTTACTATTCTTGTAGTAAGCCATTTCCCTTCATAATGTTTTCATTGAGCTCACCCTCTCTAGGGTGGGAAGATTGAAGTGACCTCAAAGTTCTTCAGTACTTCAGCTCTTGTATAGTTCAGATGCTGCTGCCTAGCACTGTTAACGCTAAAACTTGATGCACATCTTAGCTGAAATGGATCGCTCTCTTTCTGTGAAGGAAAAAGGTGTTTAGTTCACAAAACCTACTGTCTGTAACTGTAATCCTAAGTATCTAACCATCCAGTCCCTGCAAAAAGGCAAATGGCAATACAAATTGTTCTGACTGAAAATGGATTTGCAGATGGTAGGGGTAACTAAAATAAGAGTTCTTTGAAAGTCTCCAAAAAGAATTCAAATTAAGATGCAATTTACTTTTCTCTCATTTTAATGAGAACTTATGTGTCTGGCATAGCCACAAATCAGTGCTCAGTTACGTGAAGTTGACCCAGTTAAGCTGACACCTTCATTAATGACAGGAAATCTAACTGGGTGCTGGTAAAACAAGTGCTACCATCTGAATTATTTTGACATTTTTCCCTTTAAAAGGCATTAAGGCAGCCTTTTATACTTACAGTGCCATAAAAATCACTTTACGCAATAGCCACATCTTAAAATAACATGCATGTAAACATATAGACTGTCACAAAGAGCTGGCTCATCTTTGAGACAAAAAACTTTAAAGTGAAAGATGTCCTTGTATTCATGTAAATCAGCAGGCTAGCAGCGTGTCTAGACATTTTAAAAAACGGCTTTGATGTTGAAACCTTAGAAAGATGAAGACTTATAAGCTATATCAGTCCAAGGAAAGAAAAACTTGCTCTTTTCTGGTGCTTTAACAATGTTTTACATTTGAAATTTCAAGATCAAACTGAAAGTCCCAGTAATACACTTTGTAAACAAGAGCATTCAATATGTAGCTGCCTTTCATCAGTGGGATGTGTATAAGAGAAGCTTATTGTGCATGACAGGTTCTCCATGTATTTAAAAAATACTATTGTTCAGCATGACAACCTACACTGGGGGTTGATTTTGTGCAATTCTTAATATTATTTCACTACTTGAGGTAATTAATTCTCCATTTTATTAACCAGGAAGATTCTCTCAATGAAATCTATATACTGGTGTATACATACAGTATCTGCCATTTCATGTCCAAGGACAGCTGCAGTGATCTAGTCTGAATGTCTGCATCATTGCAAGAGAGGTGGACTAAAACTGGTTTCCAGCATGGAAGTTTCCAAGGACTGATTTCAGGGAGAGGTTACAGAATAGCTTTCCATTTGCACAGTACTCCTTCCTGCTGAAGCATTTGAGTTTCTTTCACTCCTGATCAACTGCATTAACTTCTACTCAAGGAACAGCGGCATTAAGTTGGAATGCTAAACTGAATTTGTATTTAGCTATGCACACTAGGTAGGAAAGGCTGATTTTAATGCAGACAATATAAATTCTAAATAGAACATAATTCCTAGAACTTTTAGTTTAGATGCCAAAGTTGACTTGTGTTTACTTTAGTGCCATCTCATTTTTTGTCACCAATAACCAGTCAGAGCTGGAATATCCTTAGAGAGTTTGCAGCAACAATAAGAACTTAGATTTCCCTGCTATAACTGTACCCATTGTTGTGGCAAAGCTTAATTAGTTGTATTAGTTGTAAGTGTCCCTGCTTGCCGCTTTTTTTTTTTTTTTTTTAACTGATTTTCAAGTTGCAAATTATATTCTTATCTAGCTGTTGGGATAAATGAAACTACAGCATAGAAAACTTGATTTTTTAAGTTGGTGCAGTGATCCAAGAATTAATCACCGTCTACCTAACTATATCTAATAGCTTAATCAAATCAAAATATTTTGAGGGGATGAACAGTTAATTTCTTTTTTTGTTTTTGAGCAGAATGAATGCCGCATGTTTAGAGTTCAGTTTGATGGAGATTCAAAACAACAGATGTTGGAACACTGCTGCAACTGTGTTCAGAAACTTGGGGAGTACGTACCGGTTCAAGTAACCGATGAACAAAGCCAGAACCTTTGCCACAGTCTCAGTGGTGGAAGTCAAGTGGAAGATGCTGAACAAGTACTACATGTAGTAAGCAAGCAAGAGCATATGGATGCAAAAATGGGAAAACAGTCACCTATCAGTGCTAGATCTGTAAATGACAGCTTATTCTACTTAAATACAGACTCCAAGACAAAAAAAATCAGCAGAGCTCAATATTCTTTATAGTTCTGTAGCTGTTTACATCAAACCAGTGTTTTTCATAGCAAATGAATTTACTTTTTTTTTTTTCTCCCCTCTAGCCAGCTACTTCGTATTTTGTATCTCAGGAACTGTATTAATTTTCATGAAAGCTGGTATGGGAAGAACCGGGAAACCTAAAGTTCAGCTTGCATGCAGGGAAACTCTGTGAACAGGAATGGAGTCATTCAGGAAGTCAGCTACAGAAGCTGGCTATCATATTGCTATTTTCTTAGTGTGCCTGAAAAAGGTTAACAAAATAACACTCTAAAAAAAGTGGTTTTAGCTCCTCAAGCTGGGAACCACCTGGCAGCTTTTCAGCTGAATTACACAGCTCAAGAAAAATGGTCAGAGACATTTAAGTAACCGTGACTTGTGTTCTCCTTTTTGCATTTACCTACTCCTGTTTTGTAGTTTTAATAACTGTACACATAGTAATTGTATACATTTTAGCTTAACCTGACAAATTTAGATGTGACTCCAGGGTAGGAGCAGAATGTTTTCCCTCTAAGACACCGACTTAAGGTGATTGGAGGAGGCAAAGGCAATGTTGCTGAGGATGACTAATTCTTAAATACACGATCTCTTGGCTATTCAGAGGATCACATTTACCATCTCTAAAAAACATGTGTGCAGCTAACTCAGCCAGGGAAACTGTTGGGTATGCAATAAAATATCAAGGGCCAAGAACAGCATCCTGAAAAGGGAATGTCAAAGTTTTCAGCTACATTATTTTCAAGATACAATCCAGGAAAAGTCCTACATGACTGGACAGTGAAAACAACATGTGGTAGAGATAGTGGGGGGAAGAGGTGGATGATACTGTTAATTTGACTTACACTATTTGAAGAAAGATGTATAGGAGATGTATAACCTTCAACATCTGATCTTCAAGATTCATTGCTTGTTCTTTAAGTGCACTTATCTATCCTGTGGACTTTGCTCCTTTCCCGATGAGTTAAAATAAAGAATGAAAGTTCAATTAACTACTTAAAGGCAGAATATTATTGAACACTAGTAGTCACACTATTGGTATCACTTTGCTCTCACTCTGTGACTGAAAGCCTCACTCAGAAAACAGAATTGACACCTCAAGCTATCTTTTCAGTGATATAACCCATGGGAAGTTAAAAAGCCTGCTCCTGGTGAGCACTCTTGCACAGTGTTTCTTTAAAGGTACTTCCAGTAAGTAGTTTAAAAGTTACCTTGGTTTAGATATGACAGTTTAACTACAGGCCCATTATTTCATGTCTTTCATTTTTAAAGACTTTAACAGATGTGCTTTAAAGTTCCATAAAAAGAGATGCCTTTTTACTGCATAAGGTAGCTGAGCACATTCTCTTCCTGTTATCTCTAAAAATGGAACCACTTCCCTTCTTGCACATACCCACTCTCTTCTTGGTAACAAGCCCTTATTTGCATTTGATATTTTCTAGCCAGATGAGCCTCTACCAGATTCCTACACAAGCCTTGGAGAAAGAAGATCTGTAACACAGCTAGCACAGGTAAAAAGACAAAATAAATCTAACTTGGATCCTGTAACTGAATCTCCCAGGCATAGAGAAAAAGCTCTCTCATATACTGTAAACGTCTGGTAGGTGTCTTCACCGAAGATCGGGATGCTACCAATGCTGTCATCTGTACCAACAAAAACACTGGCTCTAGTGTAATGATCCAGAACTAGGAAATAAGCTGTAACACCAGAGATTTCATGGTGTAATTGTACCGTTTGCCTAAAAACATGCTGCCACACCAAGAGAAAACAAATACCCAGAGGTCACTTATAAATATATGACTGTAACTGACTCTGTAGATATTATCTCTACTTAGCTTAAGTCTGAAAACATCAATCATTCTTGACCTACAGCAAGAGATCCCATAATTCAATTGACAGTTCAACCAAAAGTCCAGGGTAAAGCTGTGCTTAGTATTAGTGGGAGTTAAATGTTGCTTATTGTGAATTTGGGACAGCACAGAACAAGACAATTGGGGAGAAAACTGTACTCTTTCAAACCTGTTTTTTGTGCAGTTGCTTCTAATGGTTACTAGTTTCTTTTTCCTTATCGACAGAGAGATGAAGTTGTTTCTTCACATCAGTGGTTTAAGGGACAACGCCTACACTCCCTCTTAAAAATTTATCATCTCTAAAACCTAAAAGGCTTTTAAATGTTAACAAACACTTTGTTTTCATAAAGCAGAGTTCCCCAAACTCTCTATCTCTGTGTTGAGAGCTGCAGCACATACCTTGCTGTTTCATTCACAGGTTTGTTTTTTCTCCTTGTAGTGATCCTCCAGACTCTAGCCTAGTACTTCTAGTTACGCTGAAGCTTGACAACGATGGGACTCATTGACTTGCTTTACTGGTTATAAGCATCACTGATTACTGATTAGGAAGTCACTGGAAAAGCTCTATATGTCCCCTGCTAGGCAGTTGAGTGCAAACCTAAAGCTACATCCATTACCCTTCTACCTAGCTTGGCCTCAGAGAGCAAGCTCAACAGCAGGTGCTACCTACAGTAATTTTTGTGCATCTTTGTGCTTCTTATCTGCAGTGAAGGCAGATGGATTAATTGACAACGTGAACAGTAGCCTCAGGACTGCGCTAGGTCCTCCAGTTTCCCTGATGCTACCTGTGAGCCTTAAATAGATGGAATTAGTGACAGTGGTTGCACAGGGCACAGTATGCCCTTCCTGTCCTAGGGCTAATTTAGCTCTGCTGTTGAACACTCAGTACAGAGCGATCAGACATGGCAGAGCTTGCCTTTAGCAACTGTGTTTTTCCATAATCATTTCACAACTAATTTCTGCTTTAAGAGGCAATACTAGGAAATGTAAATTAATACCAACATTGTAAGAGAAGACCTCAGGTTCTAAGAAATTCTTTTCAAATCACAAATGCATGATACCTGCTTCTGAACAAAGCTATCTGCTAACAAGGCTTTTATTTGCTGTATGCTTTAATCCATCTCTCCATTGAATTGCTAGCAAATTCCCTTTCAAAGACTCCTTGATGTAGTTTCATACATCCACTGCTTGCCCCTCCACTTTCTAGTCAGCTTAACTCAACTGTACTGTACTGTGAGCTGATTTCCTGTGCCCTGACAATACAAAGTTCATTCAGGGCTGAGCGTCTTTTCCTCATTCACCTTGGAGACATACCCATTCAGCTGGTGCTCTGGAACAGCATGGAGCTGTATTTCTACATTTCTGCCACCTCAAGAAGCTGGCAGCAGCTTTGGTTTTAAGTAAAAAAACATACCTGCAAGAGAATAATCATTTTTAAACACTATTTTGTGTTCAAAGATACTTTTCTTCAATCAGCACTATGCCATGAGCTAGGTTAACAGCAATAGTGCAATTTTGAACCAGTAAGATTAGGAAAAATTAGATTCCCCCCTCTCACAAACATAGCTATGCTTGATGTCAGCATGCCCAAACAGCCCACCTCATTACTTTGCCCTGTTTCGGGTTCAAGCAGTGGAAGCTAGGGCCTGACTGAAACTAACAGCAATCCTGACTTTTCCAGATGGAGAGCCTTGGTTTAGCCCTAGTATGCCATTAGTGCACCAAAGAAGAGGCCAAGCTAGGCATTTGAAATTCTTTAAGCCCAGCTACAGACCCCCCCACACCATTACACAAGGTCGACTCACCTCAATCACCAGCTGCCTCTGCACATCATGTTTACCTCACATGAAAGCAGCACTTCAGTGACTTATGTACTCCTGCTCTCCCATGCAGAGTATCCAAACAGCATCTTGGCTGATGCTTTTATGACTTCAGAACAGACAGGTAAAGCAATTTAGAAAGCAAGTGGGTGGCGATGTTTGTATTTGCAGCCTGAACAACAGGAAAGCGTTGGTACACAAACTTTTTAAGTCATTAACGCGCACTGTGAATAACGAGATTTACAATGAGCAGCAACCCTGGCTATGGCAGGGCCTGTACACTGTGAAGTTGCCATTTCTTCAGTATGGCTCCCATCCAGCAGGAACACTGGCAGCCAGCCACAACGAAGCGTTAGTCGAGATGCTTCAGATTGTTGTCGTAGTCACAGCAGCATGGAAAGTGCTCAGGAGCTGCCAAGCAACCTCCCGGTCCATTAGCCTCACGCACTTCTCTGGTGTACCTAATGGATGAGCTCTGGTATCACCCATGGATGCCAGGAGTCGGTGAGGGCCTCCTTGAGCTCAGTGCATGCTGTTATATGGCACCTGTTTTGCTGCTACTAGTTTTGTAGTGAAAAATAGCATGATGGACATCCTTCCTGCACCACCAAGGGAAAAGCTGAGAGCAGGGGTCAGGTTGGGATGGAAAAGATGTTCTACACCTTTCAAAAAGCTCCACCATTTAGTTCTAAGAGATAATTTGCTAAATTAAGAGCTTAGAACCACATTGGTTATCCCTGCACAATTAGAACAGCAGTACACACCCTTCACACAGGATCCTTTTCTCTTACACAGAATGGATTCACTAGGAAGTCATGTTACCCAGGAAGCCAGCATTTTGTAATGGCACAGGCAGGAATTCAGAGCTGCATGAAAGCTGTATTGGAATTGAAACCAGGTGTGAGGGGGAGAGAGTTTCATAGATAAATCATACAGGATTGAAAGTATTCAAACAGCATAATAACAAGTCAGATGCATCTTTATTAAATACTGAAGGAAAAATCTGACGTAGCTGCATCATTACAAAAACCATGTAATGCTACTTTTTATGTACAAGATTAGTGCAACACCTTTGTTTTTCCTTTTGCAGTCTGTGCTGAAACAGAAGTTTGAGCTCCCCCTTGTGTACCGGCATTCAGCGTGGAGCGCACAAGAGCTGGGGCCCTTCATTCGCTTATGTCTTATGGATCAGAATTTCCCAGCTTTTGTGGAAGATGTGGAGAAGGAACTGAAAAAACTCGTGGAAGGCTGAGCAATATTTAACTTACTACCATTGGAATATCTGCTCCAGGATACACAGTACTCAGGATATACAAGCTTAAATGCAATTAAATATTTGAAAGTCTCACGTGTTTTTGTCAGTGTTTTATTTTTAAAAACAGGTGAATCCACTTTTTATACATCATTGCACTTCAACAAATACACAGAACACAAGTTCATGCATCTACAGTTACGCACATCATGAGAACCCTGTTAGGTCTATTTCTACAATCTTTAAATCATGAGAAATTACAGTGTCAAACTAAAGATTAAAACTAGTTGCATAGAATATCACCATGCTATAACATTATCATTTAAACAAAAAAGAAAATTATAAAAGTTTGCCTGAATTGAATGTACAAGAATATGTTGAACACATCAGTGCAAAAGGATTTGAGAATTTACATGAGTTAACAAAAAAATCACTTAAAAAGCAATCATATATATATATTTATAAACTGAAGTTTTGTTTTTGTTTCAACTGCATTTCTCCACCGTCACCACCTTGTCGAACCGTTCCAGCTTTTGAAGTCTGATTATAGGACACTCAAGTCTTTCTATATAGGTTAAGCCCTTAAGATAATTTCAATTTATATTACTTCTCTAAGTACCAGAACAGCATAATTCTCTCATCTTTCAGACATACAGTAAGGAATGAACATCAGCAGCTTAAAAATGAAACACAATTACTGTATTTTGGTTTTCCCCTCCCCCAAATATAAATATATACTGTATATATTTTTAAGTTTTGCTGTACTTTACAAAAAGTATCACTAGATGGCAGCAGTGCGCTTTAGAGCTTTGCCAATTTAAAAGCTACAGTAAGTAAAAAATGGTGCATGCGTGATCCGACTTACTACTTCTAATGTTTAAATATATTAAGGAAAAGAAAAGCAACATTCACAGCACATCAAGCCCAAAATAGTTTACACCTTCTACACTGAAGCAGTATTAAAATTTATCTGGCTAGGTCATCCTTACAGGAGAGGCTAAATAAGGCATGCTTTAGACAGTCATATTGTTGCTCACTTGAAAAGGAAAAAAATCAGACAGAACTGGAGTTCTAGAACCAAGAGTTCCAACCCTTAAATTTAGCAGGTCATATTGCCATCAGTCTCTCAGAAACTTAAAGCTCTAAAAAAGAAATGAGAAAAGGTGCTAGTCAATGCCTGACAGCATTTTCAACATCACGTGCCACAACAGTACGTAAACAAAGCGCTTAACATCCAATTTGGTCTTAAATGGAGGCACAGGCTTCCCAACCGAGCTTAGCTTCCAGGCTTTAAGATGAAATAAGGAGGGCTGTTTTTATTAGTGATAGTAGCGGTTATGTAGAGTTTGAGCGCTATGAATCATTAAACTACCTACACATTTTATGAAAAAATTCTTTCGATAACCCCCAGTGCTCTTCGAAGCGTGACAGGAAGGCTAGTGCCATACTCTGAGCAGCTGGTAGCTTTAACACACAGAATGAGTTAGGTTTACATACGCAAACCGTGGGAGAAAAAGGAGGGCTTTAGTCTGACCGTTTCTGAGATGTGTGCAAGTCATACTTACATGATAAGCATTTTTAATTTGTGTTTCTCTGGCGTAAGTTTTTATCTTTATGATTGTTTGTAGAATTGGTTTTCCTGGGGAAAGAAATTAAAAAAAGCACTAAATTTCCAGTGTAGGAAAATTTTCTTTTTACATACCAAATTAAATAGGCTGAAGGAAGAATGACATGTTAACTCATTTGAAAAAATTTGTTTATCAAGCAAGGATCTGGCAGATTTCGATTTTCATTACTTCACTGCTATCAAACAACAAACCAAGCAGGTACCATTCCCAAGCATCAGTGGTCCAAGCCCCATTTGGGAGCAGGGGCTTTTTTGTGCCTCTTCCCCCAACAGACTTTTTAATCCCTTGGCCAAAAAAGCCAGAGATCAACTCAGAGGCTTCGAAGAGTGAGGATTTTGCCTGCTTTTACTTTGCCATATAACACAGGGTATGCTGATCTTTATTAGAGCTTTCATGTCACAGCTAGTAATGGCACGCATAACATAGCACTGCAAACTCCCGTAAGCCCCCAAAGTAACCTCAGCAATATTTTTTTTCTTAAGGTGCACTTACATTGGCCCAGCTGGTTCATCATCTGCAGCAAGAATTCAGGTGCAATCCAGGGAAGACAAGAGAAGGAAAGAAAAGAGAGTCAGTCTTTGTACCGACGCCAGCCCAACTACAAACAGCAAACCGATCTATCTACAGCATTAAAGGCCATTCCACTTGGTAGTGCAAAGATTCATGGAGTTATTTTCTGGATTCAAGTTTTAATGGCAGGTATGTTGCTTCAATGGTTTTAGTTAACACTTTGAATGCTTGTCATGAAGAACTGCAACTGTAGCGGACAGATTGTTGCAATATGGTCAGATTCATCTTGTCCCCAAGTTCCAGTGGTTCAATCTTATAAAAATAGATGAGAAGACAAACCAACATTTCAGTTGTAAAATCCTGCTGTTTGTTTTCTTGGATTGATTTTTAAGCCATCCTTCAACTGTGGGTGGGTAGTTATTGGTATATACACAACAGGGTGTATATGCCATATGCTCATCTTCTGCCACGGACTACACAGCCTTTTCATTTCTCATTTTTCTCAAGATCTAATTATAGGAGACCAGGTTAGGAGGAGATTGAAGGTTCAATACTTGATTCAAGTACCCAGGTGTAGACCTGGGATAGCAGCAGGCTTTGTGCATGCATCCAATAGAGCACAGGACTCAAAGCACCAGGAAAAATTCCAGTGTCGCAACACCTCCAGACACAACAGACTTCAACTACAGAAGACTGACAGCATTGTTTTGCCCTTGTCTCCTGGCGAGAGGCCAGGGAAAACATTCTCTTTTAAGAATTGGAAAAAAATTGCCAACGAGTAGTGTTTCATACGGGCTCTTTCATGGCCAATTGAATACTTTTTGAATTTAAAAAAGGCCTTATTTTTCCCCCGAGCTGCAGTACGGAAGATGGAAGTGCATTTAAGCAGCAGTACAAAAACCAATCCAGAAAGTTACGTTAATGCTCCCGTAGAAGTATTTTGGGGGACCAATTCATGACCTGCTGTTTTGAGCACTCCACAGTTGCTGCTCCCCCTCGTGCGGGAGGGATTTTTCACTGAAGCCTTCAAGAAACTCTCAGCAGGATTCCACAAGGGGGCTTGGTGCACATGAAGCAGTTATGGAAATTACAGTCTGAACAGTGTGGGCATCCGCATGAGCACACGCTAGGAGTAATGTCTGTCAAACGTGACATTACTCCACCTGTACCTTCAAGGCAACGGAGAGGCAAAGCCACCGCTAGCACAGACAGTGACCGGAACAAAAAAATATTTCAAAAAAATAAAGAACTAACCACAAACCGAGAGCTTTACAGCCAAAAATAACATACTAGCGACACACCAGTGTCCACAGAAGTCCATTACCAGCAACAGTACACTATCGGACAAGATACAGAGAGAACTAGGACTAGTAAGGACAACCAGACATCAATGTGCTGTTGTATATACAGTGGAGATATACAGAGACACATCAGGTACTGAAACACAAAGCACAGTAGAGTAAATCTAGAGCCTCCCTCCACGATAATCTTTTGACTCACAAAAGATTGCAAAGCAGGCTAGGCTACGTACTCTGCGCACTCAGTGGGAAGAGCCTGGGACAGACAGCAAGCCCTGCGCCCCCCCAGCCCCAGCCAGTAGCACTACCGACGCCGTTCGGCGTTACCACTCGGTTATCTCAGCTTTCTACAAGCATCAGACAGCTTTGAGAGTTTGTTCTGCTGAACTTCAGAAATAGCAAACTGCACCATTAAGATACAAGCTCTCTCTCGCTACCGAATAACCATTGTTCCTCCTCAGTTAAAATATTCAGATGTGTATTTCAGACAGGGAGTTTCGTGTGTTTAAAAAAAAAAAAAAGCTTCACATTTATAAAGGCTGCCAGCAAAAGTTTCCCTGCCAAAGATCCAACAAAAATGCCTATTAGGATACTTGTGATTATGCATAAGGCCTAAGACCAGTGGATCACCACCACTCGCCCCTTCCCCTTCTATAACCTAAACGGTGACAAAACGTGACCAAGGAAAATTTCTCTATGCGTTACTACCCCAGTCAGACTTTTCTCTGCTGAAAAAGCATCCCCAGTACAGTACAGACAAAGACCAAAACCTGAGCGAAATCAGGGGGCAACAGAACAACAGAAAAAATAAGTACAAAATTAGATTAAATAAAGATTAAAAACAGCAAACTGAAATCCAAATTAGTCGTGAACGTGAATGAAGAAGTTTTAAGAAAAAGTGTTAACATTATGACTTGTGCATTGTATAGACTGAAGCGGAGATTAAACAAACTCCAAAGCATGCAGATCTCTCACTTACCACCGTTTTTTAAGGGTATGATGCAATTGAAGGGGGGAAAAAAAAGAAGTCATAGTAACCGACAAATATCAATATAACTTAAAACCTTTATGCCAGAAGACCTGCTCTAGTAACTGATTTCTATCGCAACTGTATTTAAAATGCATGGCCATAGAGAACCAGCCTCTGAGTATGCTGCTTCATTCCATTCCGCACCTGCAGGGCTCCTGAAACGCTGCCAGGTGAAGCTGTAATTTCATAATTGACCGACCTAACCCCCTCATTTTCCAGGGGCTGGCTTTTTAATTCGGAGGGGGCCTGCAGACTCCAACAGATCGTTGTTTATATAATGCACGGTTAAGGTAGGTATAGTGATTATCTGCTTAGCATTGCCCTGAAATTGCAGATTTCTGAACTGGAAGTTTAGAATCGCTCCTCTCTTTAGTGCATTGCGCACCAAGCATGATCTTCTTAGGCAAAATTTCTGGACGTTAAAACTCTGCGGGGATGACAAATACGTTTGCTGTGGCTTCAACTTGCATTAAGTGTCTGGGAACAGAACTCAGGCTACAGCAGGCTGAAAAAGGGGCTACATTTTGTGGAGGGCTCCCCTTTTACAGTGCTGCTTACTCTGTCAGATAGCAAAACTCAGGCCTGCTTTGCACACCTGTAGTGAACAGAAGCATCATTACAGCACACACCCAAGCAGAACACCCATGTGCAAGTTCTGCCCAAATGCTTAAAAGGAAAAGCCAACATCTGTGGCTGCTCCGGTCTGGCATTACAGTGCGACCACCATGGCTTGCGAAGCAGTCTGTTACCACTGCTGCAGACTGCTGGGGACTTCTGACATTTACACTAGCTTCAGTGCTTTCCGGGAAGAGAAAATTCAGCAGTGGTTTGAAAACTTCTGAGAAGGACATTAGTATTATTCAGATGTGTTTGCCCAAGTTAAAAAAAAACACCTCAATAAATTCTTCGGTGAACTCATGAAAGGTGCAGGAGGCTCCCCAGCAAGCATCCTATGCTTTCTCCCTCGTGGCTGTTTGCAGGGACATGGGCATTATGACCCACGCTGGCAACTCAGGTTGCACAACGATTTGGAGGCGGCATTTACTAGCACAGCACACAGGGTTTGCAGTAACGCTCTTCTGTTTCGCTTCATTAATAACAGAGGGGGGGAGCGGTGAGTGGAGACACTCACCTTGCTCCACAAAACCCACCGGTAAGGACAAAGCAGTTGCTCTGAAATGGAATGAAGGCATAAGGCAATGACGACTCTCTGGCCAAGATTACTTACATCAGACTCAAGGAGTTCTGACCCTATAATAGCATCTAACAAATTAGTACAAAGGCCCACAGAAGCCAGGCTATTCCATTACCGCTACGATACAACGATGCTTGCGTTTAGGTATAGTTTATAGCTACACAATCTCACAGCGTGCCTGTCTGACAGTTTTCTCCCCATTGTGAATTTTAAGCGTGGGAGAGAAAGGTGCGGGTAATAGGAAAAAACAAAAATTAACTTGTTACAAGGTAAACCTTTTAAGTGAAAACATTTTGTTCTTTAAATTACTTACAGTAATAGCAGGAACAGGGAAGTCAAGAAAAAAAATGAGTATTAGAAAGAATGTGGGGATATGGATGGAGCTGCTGCACAGCCGGAGCAGAAATACATTTATGGAGAGGCTTTGTATTAAGCTGACAAATGAGAGGGGAAGAATGAAAAAGCACGTATCATAACCCAGTCACCTCATGGCTTTGAGCTAAGGAGTATGTACAGGATGGATTTTAAAGTAAAAACTGTTTACATTCCTAAGAGGGAATGTAGCCAAGGAGTTTTTACTTTCTACTTACCCTGGAACATACCCTTTAAAACAGCATCTGTGCTAATTTGATCCAACAACAACAGGAGAAAGCACTTTCTTTAGGAATCTTTGATAGTTTGATAGACTACATAAAGGTCAGAATGGCTGATCACTACGTCTATCAAAAATGAGCAGCTTAAGCTATACCACAGAGGAAGAAAAAGCTATTTGCTCCCTTTTACTGTCAAGGGAAGTCCAAGCAACTTGCGTTCTGAGCAAAATGCATCAGCAGTTCTCCGCTGGAACAGTTTCCGACCGTGCATGCAGTGAAGTGCCAGCAACCCTGGCCTCGACATGCCATGTTCATGCAGCTTTCATCACCAAAAGCCATGGGAAGCTGCACCTTATTCACCCACTCTGGTTTCATGACACCTAGCTGCTCTCTGGAAACAGAATGCGACTGTATCGCTTTACCACGTGTAAAGCAAGCCACAACTCATTTTGTGGTGCAGAAATTCAAGCGCGGCCTCCCCTCCCTTCCTCCTTTCCGCACATAATTTGAGAGCGAGGGGGCTTGCAGGCTGTTGGCGATACTTGCTGCAGCCCCCTCTCCTCCCAGCAGGACGAGAAAGCCCCTAATCTGCAGGCACGAGGAGCAAGATCCTGCCCCAGGCACCCACTAATGCCATCCCCACACCATCGCTGGTGGAAATGCAGATTGCACGGGTGCAAAAGTTCCTTCTCCTGCTATGCAGCAGCAGGACAAAATAAAAAATAAACATCTGAATTATGTGAAGGAGGAAATATCAGCAAAGGAGCTACCGAGCAGCCCTGTTCTGTGGCAGAAGAAGCAATTAAACCAAACACAAAAAGCAAGGTCCATGCAAAAAACTGCAGTCAGGAAATGCCAAAGTTAAAGGATTGTCCTCACTCCTCTGGCTGGCAGTGCTTCTAGCGGGCGGTAACATTTTGTGCAGCCAACAAACGCACTGGGAAAGTCTCTTTTGCAACACAGAGCCCTTTCCACCTGGCTCTGACACCTAAGTGGCCTCACTCCACGGTGTTACTGAACAGTAAGCCAAGAAGAACTGCTCCGAATTCAAGCAGGTATCTTTCACTACCCATCTGAGAGGAACGGTAGCTGCCACGCTACGACAGGTAATTTTAGCCTGTGGGACATGGAGATGAGAGAGGGAAAGGGAATTAATTCAATTGATTTTATTTTGGCTGGCCAGGTAGAGTTCCCAAGAGCTCTGGAAAGCATCCCAGACGTCTTCCAGGACAGAGATAATGTTTCTCTCCAGTCACATCCCCCACTAGCAAGTGGGGGGTCCCGTTCAGCATCAGCCATTCAAAGTCTTTGGGGGCACTACTTTGTACCAAAAAGGTACCTACCTCGAGCCAACCCATCAGAGGATTCTCGGGGAGAAAAAAGGCCAGCTGGATACAGGAGACATCCCCCTTCCTCCTCCTAAGGTGGGAAGCTCCAACGCCCCACGGGCCAGAGCTCGCACCCCAACATTTAGGCTGTTTATGGCAGCAGACACCTTATCAGCAGGAGTGGACAGCCTGCAAGAGGATGTGCCAAGCCGAACGATAACGATCCATTAGGCAGCGGTCCAAAGGAACACACAAAATGGCCATCCATCCTCAAACACGGCTGTCTTTTTTTTTTTGGCTGCTTCTGCAGATCAAAGGAGATTCAATGAGTCCAGAGTTACGCTGTTGCAATGGCGAGAGGGGTGATGGTGGGGAGCTATTAAAGAATCTCGGAGTAGGGACAAGTTTGGAGTAGTCCAAGGATAAAATGCACAACCCAGCAAGAAGGGGCAGCAGGGAGGTTACTCTGCTACCAGTTTTCGCCCCTGTAAGTGAGGAGGAGGCACTAACAGCGCAGCCTCGCACAAAGGCTGGCGTAACCACAACCCTTGTCCTGAAGGTTTAAGGCATCAAAACCAACAGTAAGAAAATTCAGGAGACTGGCCGACTCTAAAGAAACCACAGCAGATGCCAAATAATATTTATATTAAATAATACGATGCTTAGACTCACAGCTAATGAATGTTCTGATAGGCAACTGCTTAAGTTGCTGGCTCAACTGTGGGCTCGCTGGTGTTACCTGCCACAGCTCACTGCAGCACGGAGGCAGATGTACGATTTTGGAAACACTGAGTTTCAATTCCAGATAAACACACCACTGTGTTCAAACATTAACTTTGGCATTTCATAACAATGTATTTAAAATAACAATGGAATTAAGAATAACCTAAGTAAAACGCTCAAGTGTGGAAATCAGCAGCTTATCAAAGATTTCTCACATATGCATTTGTAAAATGCCCCGGCTTAGAGGGTGTTTCCCACCACAGTACCACAGAAAGCTCCAAATGCAGTTAAAGAAAGCGCTAGAGTCTCCAAGGAAATACAGGACTCAAGTCGGCCTTTTAGTTGAGATTTTATGCTGATTGCATCTCTTCATCTAGGCAAACCTAATACGTAAATATTGACTGCAATATTGAGTATTGGATTTTGTCCTCCAAGAAAATGGGCAGAGAAAACACGGTTCAGAGTTTCGTCACTCTCCAGGACTTGAGCTTAGCTGCCTTTAGAAGAATAGCGAACTGAGCAAGCAAAGTCAGTAACCTCAGTTACTTGGCTCATCATCTTGGACACCTACACCACAGATGAGGAGCCTGGAATTCCTCAGGCATCTGAAGAGCAGCCAGACCAGCCAGGAAAACTTCAGCCTTTGAAACAAGCCCGTAACAAACGCCGATGTGCATTTCACCTCTGGTGTGTGCTCAATTGTGCTAACACACTTGTCGCATTGCAATCTGGTCAAGTCCAAGCCAATTTCTACTGGATTAAATCCAGTTTATGCTGCTTGCAATAACTATTTCCATATCTGATTACAATTGCTGATACCTTGTTTCAGTCCTTGTGAAACTTCACCAAGAGAAAGCTTGGGAAATGCAGGGAACTACCAAGAGCCACCAAAAAAAAGAAAAGAGGTGAGATTCTCCCTGGCCAAAATGGTATAGCAATATGTGAGAAGTACGAGAAAACATTAAATTATTCTTCCAAATACATCTGAAGTTTTCTGGGCTGGTTGAGAGCCACTTACAGAACAAACTGCTGGCAGTAGAAACCCCTTCAGCAACCGTGAAGCTGTTAGTTGGCGGAAGTACATGCACAACACAGTATAAAGTTTGGTGGATACACACCTAGGAACGGTCCCAACGCATGCTCTGTAAGCAGTTAGTAATCGCTACCAAGGTGGTTAAGATCAAAAGCTAGTTTCCTCTAGGTATGCACTATTTAAGAAAGTTTCGATCTGCTGTGGAGGTGATCCAAGCCTCTGCCAAGCTACTAAAATTGATTACCTATTTCGTAAGATTTCTTCTTCCACTCGCTAAAACCCAGCTCGGGAGCAGTGAAGTTATTTTCGCCCCAGCTCGACAAGCAGACTGCTGTTTCAGCACCTACGTTTCCATCCCAAAGGCAAACATCTTGCTGTGCTGTTACCGAGTCCTTGTGCAACTCAACGGCGAGTCAGTGCTGCACAAGCTACAACACAGCTGCCTTTGGGAGGTACCTACTGTGCTCGCGGGCTCGTCCAACCCAGGAAAGCCCCCGTGATTCAGTGCTTCCCCGCACTGACTCAGCGTGTTGCCCTCCATGTACTCCCCAGCACTTGATCCATTATCTGGACACGTCATGCTCCTACAGCAGGCAAAATGGCATTACCAGCTGTTTCTCACAAGGATTCCTTGAATAAGTTTTCTTGACAAACACAGTAATAAGCAACTAGGTGTCACACGAGCGTCAGGTCTGTTTGTCAATGTTTTTCTTTCAAATACTCATTTTAGCTTCAAAATGCCCATTCCCCTATTTTTAAAAGAGGGAGATATGCAGAAGAAGTTCAAAGATAAAACAATTAAGCTGTTTGGTACACAACAAAGCTGTAACTAATCAGTGCTACCATCAAAGCTAATAGCCTAATCTTTAGAAAATGCAACTCAGTGGACAGGAGAGTTTCCAGAGCATTCCTTAAATACATTGCTAATTCAGTTACACACCAAAATAAGAGCCCTACCTCCCACCTCCCCTCCCACCCTCCCTGAAAGCGTGATATTTTTGAAGCATCTCTGTGGTCCCAATCCCTCTAAGTGCAATGCTTTCTTCCAAAACCTGCCCAGTGTCCAATCCGGGCGACATCAGGGATTGAAAGGTTTCCAGCTCTCCCCCTGTGCTGCCCTATGCTCTGTGGGCTGGCATGGAAGATTTCAGGACTACCACAGCAGGAAAAAGACGGGGGCACAAGGCCTACCTTGTGCGACAAAACACATTCCAAATATTGTAAAAATTGCTTTCCCATCCCACAGTCCAAGATCCTGGGGAAATGCAGTGTTAGGACTTCGCACAGCATTCGGACTCTCTCCGCTTACTGGGGTTTTTAGGATTTGGAGAGTGAACAGACGAGAAGGCAAAGAGCTCAGAGCTGAACGAGCTGCGCTGATGATCCTTCCTGCCACAAAGACCCCCTCTGTTCTCCTTCCATAAGTTTGCTTTGCCTTTTTATGTTTTCCTCCTCTTACAAGCGGCTTTGAGCACACTTACCGTCTGGGACTTCGTCCGGCCGCTTCCTTTTCTCATAAACAACTATGATGACAACGAGGATAACAATTTCTGCCAAGATCCCCAAAAAGGGCCAGAGGGGAGCCAAGTGGCTGCGGACACGGAGGATGGTTGTGACGGACATGGAGCCGATCTGGTTGGTTGCGTTGCACTGGTACTCGCCAGGATCCTCATTTATCTGTAGGTTTGTGATGCTGAGCTCAGTGTAGTTGTCTTTATTTGAAATAAAGAATCTGCCGGAAGAGTTGTTGATGTCCTGATGAAAGAAGAAAGGTGGAAGAGGAGAAGAGATAGAGCTTAATAAGTCCTGGCACTGAGGCTTTTCCTTTTCATTTCTATGTCATGGCAAGTAGAAGAGATTTGATGGATTCTCACAAAGCAGTTAGTTCTTTAACACAACAGAGCCCACTGCCAGTGTTCATTCTATATCCCTCCCTGAAGTGAATTGTTTCAAAACAAAAAAAAACAAACCATGTCAGCTTGACTGACAAGCTGTATTCTTCTCCTGCTGTAACAGTAGCAGCCATGAAATGCCAGCGGCTGTGATGTACGTGTATGCTGCAGTGTTCTCAGCCTCGTGCCTTACGAGAAACCATTACAATCCATTCCCCTCTATAAAACAAGATGAAACAGACTAACCTAACCAGACAAGAGAACTAGAGAGTGCTTGCCCAAGCAGGGGACAAAATGATTCCAATGTAGAGCAAAAAAAAGAAAAAGCAGTATAGGTTAAGATTATTCTACACTGCATTAGGTAGCATTGTCTAATTATTTAAGATACAGTGGACTTATTAACATTTTGCCTTTGTAACGTTTTTAAAGCAAACACCTACTGTTCTTAGACTGCCAAGTTTGTGAACTTCAGGAATATTTACAGAATCTGGAATTTAAGGCCCCATATTCTTTCCACATTTTGGAAAAAGATTTCCGGAATTACTTATTTTAAGAAACATAAAGGAGCAAAACTGACAGAACAAAATACAAAGGTTTGATCTTCCTGAGAGCTAATCTTGGATGAATTTATCAACTTCACCAGAAAGAAAGCCTGTGGAGAAGTCGACAGAGCAACACACAGGACTCTGATGACTCACAGCACTGGCTAAGCTGCCCATACATCACTGTCCCATGAAAAATTAAGCTCACCCTTAACAGTGAGCAAACAACCTACGCTATTACTTGCTGAATATTTGTTCTTCGTCTATCAATCAAGTTACTGCTTCTCTGGCAGATGTAAAAATAGGCAGGCTGAAGGATTTAGCAACTTTCAGCTTCTCTTCTGCTCTTCCAATTGCTGATCAAATTTTTAGCTCAACAGTTGGGTTGCCACATGGAAAAAATACGGGCACTTAAATGCTAATAGATATCACTGCCAAGTCCTCCTATTGAGTGAGCTCAACCAGTAAAACCAAAAAACAATTTAAGTAGTTTACAACTGAATGCGTTTTTAAAGTACATTTCATAACTTGTGTTTTGCAATTTGTAGCAGATACCCTCAACATTCCATCTTTCTGGACAACTCCTAACTTTGTCCAGCAGCAATGTAAAAAGCAACTGTTTGCTCAGCAACACAACAGGTGTGCAACAGTTTTGTATTTGCTGCTGCTGAAAAATGTCAGCTTTGCTCAGCCACATCTCAGACTTATGGAACCACATTTTGAGAAGTTACAAGGCACCCTAAAGAGCACATCCCTTGAGCTAAGGTGGTCATTTCCTGCCTTAGTGGGAGTTTTGGGATATTTATACGTTCCTAATACCCCAGTTTCTTACCTCAAATACTCCATTGACCTTCTTGCGCCACACCCATTCGGGATGTGGGTAGCCCACGGACTTGCAGTACATGAGTGCCTCCTGCCCCTCGTTTTTATTTTCACTTCGCTTGTGGCCAGTGATGTCAGGGATAGCTACAAAAGAAAACAGGAACTGTGTTTACAAGCTGCTCGGTGGAGAGGTAATTATTTTAAGCTTTGAGAATCTGCACGGCAAATAAGCGACAAGTTCCCTAGAAGCTATCACCTTTCCCACATTGAGCCCAACTTAAAAAAGGAAAACCGATTCCCACCTCTCTCTAACCAGCATCTCAGCTGAACATCTGCAAGCATATCGCTCAGGCTTGGGTCGCAAGGAAAACAGTGGAGCAAGGGAGAAATCTCAACATTGGACCAAAAACCTACAGAGCTGAGATGGCCCAGGTGCTCCTCAGGGCAGGAACAGGAGGAACATCACCTGCACCGCTCAGGAGGTCCCTGTGGCTCTGTGGGTACCTTCAGCTTTGAAGCAGAGCTGCCAGGGACCCTGGTTACAACCTGCCCATTGTGTCAGGGCTCCATGCTGATGCTGTTCTTAATGCAAAGCTCCAAAAGCTGCATCGAGCCATTATTCCTTGCAACGAGATTGTAGATTTGGTCTGCAAATGTACCGTGACCTGGAACACTTCACACTTGTTAACACCTTACAGCGACACTACAGCTGGTATATGTAATGCAGATAAAGTTAAAATCCCTCCAACAGAGAACTGCTTCGTCCAGCATGTATGCAAATATATTTTTAAGGGGGGCTGTAGGTAAATTGGGCAGCCCTGAGCAAAATACAGAATAAATATCAGCACCCTAAATAACAGCAGAGGGTTTTAATTCTGAATTGTCTATAAATAATGGCACTGCCGTTCCCTTTGTGTGTCACAGCAGCCTGTCGCAGCCTAATGCCTCACGAGAGATTACGCTGGATCAATGGACTGCCTGAGCTGAACCTTCACTTAAGCAGATGGCTTCGGTGCTGCAGTGACCACCTTTAAAGCCCATTCGCTTTCTAGCTTGCTAATTATGTCACACGTGGCCTGCTGTGTGATCGCTGGGTGCTGATCTGTTAATCCAGTCAAAGTCCAATCTGAGAGCTCCAGGAAAAGACCCCTAGGTGCTGCAATTTATCACAAGGGTCTACGCAAGGGAAGTTCCCTTTGCTGCTAGCAAAACCTACAGGCAGGAGCAGGGAGGTTTCCTGATGGCTCATCTACCACTGCAAGTCAGAAGATTGAGCAGAAATGAAATCTTGCTTAAGTCACAGCAAACTAACAAGTAAAATATCTCGTGCAACTGAGCAGCAGCACCTGAACCTGCTCTTCCCCCAAATTAAATCACAACTCTGGGAAAACGTTTGACAAGTTTATGTGCTAAAGGCATTGCCGTATCTCAAATGCAAGGGCATTTGAAATGGAAAAGTTATCCCATGCTTTAGCGCTGGAGGATTCTTTTAGGACAGCAATGCAGGTGATTGATAACACTGTTAGGGGCTGCATTAAACGAAGCTTCTGAACCATGAAAAGTCTTGGCTGTTCAAACAAGGTACGGCATTCCTCAGCATCCGTGTGTTCACCTGAAAAGACGCCATCAGGAGAGGCTGATGACCCCAGGCTTTTGTCAAAATGCCTCTGTAAATCCAAACAAATTTCAAAAATCTCACACCTGTTGGAAGTTGCTTACAGAAATCCAGTCTAAGTACAGGACCTCTGGTGGAGCTCCTAAAGAAGGTTATGCTATTTCAAAGTACTTTAATACGGTGAGCATGTCATCCTGTCCACTTCCCAATTTTAAAGCATTTTCTCAGCAAGGAGCTACTCTTCAGTAAAGAGAAAATCCCCTTCTCCCTTGCAGGATGATACAACACCGAAGGAAGTAATTGAGTATCCCCAGAGGCAAATAATGTCTTTGCTAACAATACTCAATATTCGTGACCAAAGCAGCATGAATGGATGAAGCTAGAGAAACGCTGTCTAGTTGCAAGATGATGCCAAACAGTTTTCAAGTCAAAGGTCTCCAAGCAGAAAATAAATCAGCTTCAGGGCTAGGTGTGCTGCATTACACCTTCAGGATACTAGCATCAGTAGGCACCTTCCAAAACGCCATCCACAGCCTCAAAGAGGAGCGTTATTTTTACTCCAAAAGATGGTAGTTCTTCATTAAGAAGCGAATTTCACTTTGTGATCCACTGAGAGCTGTCATCTCCTCCTTGCTAGGCGTGGGAGGCTCTGTCAGGCAGGGGCTTGGTGAGCCCAGTGACTTCCCTGGGGCTTCTGCTTCCTCGAGGACGATACGCAGAGCTCACCTCCAAGCCCCTGACAGCGAAAGGCCTGCAAGCACGGAGCATATGGGACAGACTTGGAGGCAAAGCGATGGTCCCAAAACTGGCACGTAAGGGCTGTCAAAAGCAATTGTGAAGCACTCCCCATTAGGGAAAGAAGAAATAGGATTCATCAGCTTACAGTGAAGCCCCACACAGCCTCCATCTGTCAGCACTGGGTTTTCACCAGCAGGAAGAGGCTGAAAGCAGAGCCTTGCGGGGACAGGGCGCAGCAAGTCTGTGCCGTGCAGCTGGCCCACTTTTTCTAGGAGAAAGAAAGGGGAAGCTTTCTAGGACATGGTGACTTCTGCTGCAGGGTGACCTAGCGTTCTCCTACAGCCAGGAGATAATTATATTGAAGAAGAGGACATCTTTGCCAGGTTATCCCAATGAGAGCATAAGTGACACAAGCACACTCTGCCTGTTCCTTGCTGGGCACAGTTATGCAGCAGCCATTTCCAGCTCTCTGAGGGCTGGGACTATTTTTGTACACAGTCTGAGGGGAGCATTACAGGGAATATTAATATTTCAGGGCATCTGATGCTAGCCAGTTTCAAGCTATGGCTCAGACATTTCCAGTACTTTTTCTATCAGAATGTTTGGCTAATTGCCTTCTGCTGTACAAGCTACATTTAAAATATCACCGCAGCTGACCTCAATCACAGATTTAGCAACAGAGCAACATTTTCCTGCGAAGCTTTTCTAGTCAAGGTTTTTCTTACACCATTCTACTCCAGTGCCAGTAACATATAAAGCACAGAATGAAGCAGGTTTTGTTCCTAAGGATTAAAATTTTACCTTGGCTTTTACACAGCAGTGCTCAGCAGAACCCACATCGCTGCTCAGACACAGCTCGCTGCGGAGATGTGGGCCCAACGCATTTTATCAGGTCCCACACCAGTGGAACCAAGCTAATGCTCCTGATAAAAGCAAGCAAGGACTTTTATTCTTACTCCATGAAGCAGGAAAAACCATACTGAAAATCTAAAGACCTGTTTGAAACAGCAGACAAAAGAGCAAAAAGAGGCAGGGCTAGTTTAAGTTAACTGATAATTAAAAGTATGTAACAAAATAAATACAGGTTTAGTCATTCTTAACACGAGTAATCTTATAAGCATCACTCTTTTGGTAGATTTAATATGCATCACAATAGAAAGGGGTTTTGTGCCAAAGCACACATTGTGCCTTCAAACTGCATGTACACAACAGGCACAAACTGCACTCGAGCAGCTTTCGGAACGGGTATGCTTCAGCACAGCCTTGGAAAGAGTGCTCTTTGGTTTCTCTGTTACAGGGCATGCAGTGCAATCCTCTTAATATAAAGGAGGGATTCAGTTCCTCATTTCCAAGTATTTTCAAGATATTTTACTAGCATTACTAAAATGGAGGGGAGGGCTAATACGCCTGTCAGTTCCAAAACAATGTCCCAGTTAACAGAACCTGTCAAGTTTTCCTATTAAGAGACAAAATTAAAGCAAGGTGCTTAGGTGCAAAGGCACCTAAAAATATTCTTGCATGTAAAAACTATTACGTCTTATGGGTGACCTAGTAGAAGGTCTCTGAAGTTTTATTCTTCTGCATTACAATTCTCATCCACATCTACCTTGATAGCCCGGGTGGAGAGCAAGGACACCAAAGGCACTGCAGAGATGGAGAACGTGACGTGCATTGCCCTTTCGGTGTTCAGGACCACTTTAAAATGCAGCTGTGCTGAGAGAATGCCGGATTCCTTAATTCACTTCTGGTACAGCATTGTGAAACGGCTGCAGAGGTTTCCTAAGACAGTCAGGAGTCAAAGAACCAAGCTCCTCCAAGGCTGCTGATATAGCCACCTGTTTTCCAGCACGCTGCTTGGGCTGGAGCCAGAGTGAAAGCAGAAGAGCCACGTTCTGGGTGCGGGTATCGCCTGTGAAACCAGAGCCTGTGGCTCAGCTGCAGTTAGGGGGTACAAGAAGCCTTTTACAGAACGGATAAATTGTACGCTATCACAGAGGCAGTGTTCTGAGCACTTGCTATTGGGAAATCAACTAATTGCGGGTGACTAAAGAGGAAGGTGCAGAAGAAATAAGGAATGAAGAGAGAAACCAGAAGACTCCCCTTGGAGTCACGATGCTAGAAAGGACGAGGAAACAAAAAGCTCTATCTGGTGCACAGAAAGGTGCATGACAAGAAAGGAGCCTGGGATGGGAAGGTGAGGCAGGGAGACCAGACGCCATCCATCAGTCACACTGTGTACATCATGAACTTTCCTGGGGCTTGTACAATTTCTGGGCACACAGAGGGAACTGGAAGCACGCTCTTCCCCAGCTGGTTCTCGCTGCTGCTGTTCTGCACCAGGTGATGGTTTGTACAAGACAAAAAGACAAACTTGTTTCAACCTCCTTCTCCCAAGATCTTGCTACCAGCAGAAAGATTGCAGAGAGAATTCTTCAGAGAGCTGCATCTCTTTCCTTTTGATCTTCAAGCTTGCAGAGCTCCAGCATCACACCACCACCACAAAAGCATGGTGGGCACTTCTGCTGCACAGAGACAGGGCAATTAGAAAGCCTACATCCAGAAAGGGAGCAAGACAGCACGCTGCATCTTGGCAGGATCGTCGTCACGGCCCCTGCTGATAATGAAAGCATTACTCAACACGAGCTCATTACCTGCAGAGCTTTCAGCCAGCAGGTTTAGGAAGCCAGGGGGGAGAAGACCCCTGCTTCATGGAGGAATCTTTCCAAAAATCAACACTGGCCAAAGGCTGTTGTTTCAGGCTTTCAGCAGCTCTCACACAATGCCCCAAACAGCTCTGAGATAATTTGAGCAAGAAAGATTCCATCAGATGCTTCACCCAAAAGCTGCCCATACGAGGGAAGCCAGACTTGGTCCATTCCTGGGAACTCCCAGTGGCTGACATTAAAATCCAGTATTTTAATTCAATTGCTTTTATACAATGCTGCCCCAGTAATTTCTTTTCCAAGAACAGCTGCTTTAAATATGCAAGCACATCTATCAGTTCTAACAGCAGTGCTCATGTTTCTGCATTTTTACCTTCCTACACAGCCCTTGTAGAGATTGGGGAAGAAAATAGGCAGCATTACATAAAAGGCAAATGGCACTGGTGTATCCTGGATTACATCTGCTGCAAGGCATTTGGTAGAGTTGTTCTCAAGTTGTCAGAAAGTCACTATTTTAGTCCCCAAGCACTTTTATATTCAGGGCCGTCTTTTCTCCATGCATCAGCAGTTAAAAAACTGCAATGCAATTACAATCAGCAATTAAATGAATACATTTGTGTACCACTGCTCGTCCACAAGTACTCTGATGGGCCACATATGCAGGTAAGCGTTAAATTGCAGCTTCTGCGTGGCCAAACAAGATTCATGCATCACTGATGCATTACACATGCCTCGATTAACGAGGTAACATCTCCACGCATCAAGCTGTACCAAAATCAGTTTGATTTGAGCACTAGAACTGCTTTAGCAGCATGTGTAGAATATTTACACCAACCTGCAAGAATCACAAAGAATGCCTTCCTTTGCAAAATGGAAAAAAATAACCACTGCATATTCTATGCAACTGGTGTGGATAGTATTCAGAGACATTTACACCCCAGAAAATATATGTGATACCGTATAAGTTTAGCAGTATGGCTCTTCCAGGAGCAGTAACTTAAACACGCACTCTGATCAGAATGAATTTATGTATAGCGGTAGGACTGCAGGGAGACTGTACACAAAGTTCACTTGTGCTTTAAGTGCAGCCCCAATTTATTGCTACACAAATCTCTCTGCAACAGGGGTTGGACAGGAAAGCACATTTTCAGTTTAAAAGTATCCACGTATTCCAGTTTCCAATATGCTTTGCAGAAGGCTTGGGAAGGTACCGCCACTTCAGACAACACTCCTCTGTGCACGCAGACCTCAATGCTGCTCTGTCGAGCAGGAATTCAGTCAGCCACTCCTGCGATGCTGCAAGGAGGAGCCAGAGTACAGGGTTACCCAGTCCTTGCATTACGGCTGCAGAGCAAGCTGCAGGTGCGATGCCTCCAGGAGCAGCGTTCATTAACTTTCAAGTGATGATTGCTCATCTGTATCTATACATAAATTATCTGTGCAAAGTGGCTGGTAGGATGAATTATTATTCTCCCTCTGCCCTTTCTGCCAATAGTTCAATCAGATATATTGGCGTTTCTTCCTGCAGCTTGAAATCCTCCCTCCCCGTGCAAAGCTCCCTGCCAAGCTCGCCCGGTGCCCCCGCCTGCCACTGGGCAGCAGAGACGCCTTAAGCCAAATGTCTCTAAAAGGTCTTTTGACAGATTATACAAAGCTGGAAAAGGTCTTATTCAATCCATTATCAGACCTATATTTCCTGTCTCTGGAAGCAATTTGTCACCCCTGAAAGCAGCCTAGAGAAGACAGAAAGGACTAAGATCTTAATTAAGATATTGAAAGATTCAGCAATTACAGCGTAAGAGCAGAATGCAAAAATTTCCCCAGAACCAAGAAAAAAACACAACTGTAAGTTGAACACCCAGAAGACAACCTCACCAGAAGTACAACTGGAGTTTGGATTCCAGTTGATTTAAGCACAGCAGTAATTATTTTTAGAGCTGCCATCAGATTTCCAATCAATAGCAGCCCACTTCAGGTGCTGCACGCCGCTTCGCTAGGCCAACAGGAGCTTGGGGTGCTTCCACGTGAGCACGTATTTTACATTTCCTTTTTCTTAGCAGACGTAGCTTCTGCACCAGAGCTGGTTAAATGCTGGATATGTCTCAAAATATTATTATATGCATGATCATTAAAAAAAACACTCTTAAAATCAAGATGGGAAATCAGCAAGCTTTTCTTGGTGCATCACTGGATCGTGAAGGGAAATATTGACTTATGAATAAGCAAAGAAGGTGTTTGTATGGATCAAAAGATTCTTTGCTCATGAGGAAAGATGACGTTCAGAATAATTTGTCATTTCTCACAGGCTCCTGAACTACTCTCACTTGCTTTGGATTCAGGAACCTGACCATGCAGCATTCAACGAGGCACCAGAAATCTTCAGGAAAAAGGTTTCAGCTTCTGCTGCAGATCTGTGGTGCCCAATTTAAACAGCAGTGATCACAATATAGATGAGGACAGGCTGCATCACCAGTGCAGGGATGCTAAGAAATAGAGAAGCACCCTCCTTCCCACTCACTGCTGTTCCTACAGCAGCAGAGGAAGCTCTGTCTAAGTTGGGGATGTGATGAAGATGGTAAGTAATGCTCATTTAGATTCTGAACTAATTTACAGTACACCATAAAACAAGCATATTAGTACAATCCCAGACACACATAGGCTGGCTGCAAGAATTTTTAATCAAGTTTTTGCTTGACCTCATCTGTCTTTGACTAACAAGGCTGCCATAATGCATCATACCGTAGAGCACTAGGGGAAAACTACTGCATAGCAGTGACCACATCCTCATGCTGGCCAGTCATTTCCATGGTTATTCAACAAACAAATTGAACAGCCATTTAATACTGGATAGAACACCAGTATCTCTATGCTACCTGTCTTTTTTACGTCTGAAACATTGAACAAAAGAGCATCAACTACAGTAAAGCTCTGGGCAAAGAGCACATTTGCTGCAGCACAAGATTTTTTCAGGATACTTTCACATTCTGCAGATTCTAGCCACAATTTTCTGACATCTTTATGACCCTAGGAGTATCAATATGCACAAGACAAGGAAAAAAAAACATGCATGAAAGCAAAAAAACCCCAATCTGGTCCAGGGCACCTGTCCAAACTGGCACCCAGGCTTTCCCAGCAGTTGGACTAGTCTCTGCAGACAAAAAGCTACAAGTACATCAGTTCCAAGCTGTCACATGTGAGATGCTGGCTCTTCACTTTTCCCCATTCAGAAACAGGAATTCAAAATACATTCAATACATTCAGAAGGCCTCATTTACTGTTAGACTGAAACGGGGAGGGAGCCCCAGTTGTCTTAAACATATTCTGCAGCAATCTTTTTATTCTGCTTGGGCAGGCGTGCTCATCATAGCAGTGCAGACAAATATGCTAGAAAGGTGTTTTAGTGCCCTCCGTGAGGACCACAACTCCAATATTCACATTCCCATATCTGTGAGATCTTACCCTGGGGATTTTCTGTAAGACTTCCTCTGAAATTATAACTAAACATTGGATAACAGGCTTGATTTCATGAGGAAAGGCCTCCTGAGTTTGCCTTCTTGCACCAACACCGAGTGAGATAGCAGAGGCAGTGAAAACACTTGACTTCTAGGGAGAGGAAACAAAACAAAAAGAGTACCTCTCACTTCTATAGTGGCGTTGGCTACGGGAGAGTTTGAAAACACAAACACGCACAAGTATTCCCCTGACTCTTCTGCTCTGGGCTTCAAAATCCTGCAGACAGGGAGAGAACAGATGAGCCATGTTAGGTATTGTGTTAGCATTCAAAAACGAGCAGGCTAGGAGGTTTTTTTACTTTAATCTTTTAACAAATAATAGCTGTGAAATTCAGTTAATTCAAGGGGTTGTACAGATGCATCTACTTGAAATAAATGTTGTTTGCCCAGAAAAAGGGTAAGCTCTAGTCAGTACCAACTGAGCTGGAGAAGCTGCATTTAGTTTAAGAGCAAAGAAGCCCCGTCACAACTGTTAATTATGCACTCCAGCTTATATGGAAAATTAGGCAGCTAATAAATCACCTCTCTCTCTCAATGGGACATGATATGTACTACCTACATTGAAAAAATCGTTGCACACCCAACTGGGAAGTGATAAATTAGAGACGCAATCATGGCTAAATGCTGTCATCTCAAACTGTTTTCTTTTGTAACAGCAGATATGAGACTGCTCCATTAATAGCGTTCCCTGAGTCAGATGAGACATGGAAAATCTGCAAAAACTGGTCAGCTCACGAAGCAAGGCACCACGTAGGAATCTGCTGCCATTTAGGAAATTAGGAAAGACTAACTCAATAAGAGCTAGCAGAGGGAAAAACAGATGCAAGCCGACCAGAAGAAAACTGGAGCTGCAACAAACGCAAAGGAAAAAAAAATCCAGAAGAATTTACTTTGGAGATGGTGCTAACTTCAAGTCCACCAGCTTTTGCTGTCCTTTGAAAAGCTTTGGGAAACAAATTACTTAAAAGCTCTAGGTGTATGTTCTTCATATAGGTACCTACAAAAGACATCTTAGAGTAGGGAAACATGCTATGATGTGCAACAGTTTACATCTCCACACAGCATAAACAAAATATTGTTCAGTATTCCCCATTGCTCCCCTATACTGAAAGGCATTTTAGTGTTGTTTTTTTTTTAAAATTTATTTTTAAGCACATTAAGTGGATAGCACACAGATGAACAGGAACCCTACAGAAGAGCATTGTAATAAAAGAATTTAATTGCACATGGAAACTGCTTAGACACGTGGAAAAAGCCGCTCACTTTGACAGTGCACTTGGACCCAAGCCTTTGCTCTGTTTGCAGGGCTTACTTTCCAATCACTGGTGAAAGTCTAAACTTAGTTATGAAGTTACTGTCTTTCTGAAACATGGGTGTTATCGTTAGATCTGAGTTAAAATTAAAGATTATCTAAATGACAAAGAACAATCATTGACCATTACCAAACATCAAAGCTGTACCTGGCTTTTAAACCACAGCCAGGCAGAGCAGGAGCACGTTAACTCCGAACACGAGTGCCCGCTGACAAAGGGTGGAAACGTGCACTCCTCGCCCAGCTGCAGGGCACAAACCCCACCCAGGTATTTCCATTACTAAGCTGTTGTAAAACTCCAGATATTTCCATTACTGAGGTGTTGTAAAACTGAGTAAGCATGGGGGAAGGCACAGACTACCTGTCTTTCTGTGATTCTCTTACGGGCCTTAATATTTCAGCAAGCATACTCTGGCTGCTTTTTTTTTTTTTTTTAATTAACACTTAAGAAGTGGAAGAAAAAAAAAGACTTTTTCAGTTCTACAGACTTCTTTTTGAAGTGTGAAAGTATGGCAGCCTCTAGTAGTTGTATTGCCATAAATCAATAAAACAAGTGTAAACTGATAGAGCTTCAGAGCTGTAAAGACAGACAAGACCTTAGCCAACAACTTCTCTCTGTCCCCTGGTTTTAGGAGAAGCCCAGCTTTTCATGGCCAGAACTGTTACTGAACTCTGAATCAACTGATGAAGAACATGGAAAGAAGTCACCACCTTTCTCCTCCAAACTATGAATGCAGATGAGGGGACAGGTTTCTTCCATGGGTGAACAAGCCCTTTGCTAAGGCAGTGAAAACCTTAAGTATTTCTTAATCCTGTGCCAGCAAGCAACACCAGTGCGGTAACGATCCTGCAGAATTCTGGTGGAGACAGAAAAGCCAGGTGTGTACAGGCAGGTTTCCCTCCTTTAGGGCAGAGACAAGGCACAGTAAACCAGATGTGCTCTAATTTAACAGGCATAGACATAGACACCTAGACATAAGCACCTTTTTCTAGCAAAACAGCTAAGTAAGGGGGGGGGCAGAATTGGTCTCACATCTCCAAAGAGTAAGATGCCAGCACACAGGTGCTTAAAATATTCTTCAAGTGCTTTTCATTCTAGCTTAAGACTGAACAGAAGGCTCTATTTGCTATCCATGCTACCTCCTAAGAGAAGGAAATGAAATGGGGGAAAAAAAGCAAGGAAGCCACACATGCAATAAATCTCTGGTGGCATTACTGAGCACATTCTGTATGCTCTCATCAGCTCCATGGCTAAAAAGCCCCATTGCAGGAATACTGAAAGCCCCAAAGGATTTATGCTTGATGCAAACGACAGACACGAAAGAAGTGGCTGCACACGTTCTGCTCTCCTCCACACCCTTAGATGAGAAGCAGAGACAAAGTCAGAGCATGCACATGTAGAACAGATTAAGGCTGAAAATGCGGATGTACTGACACATAAGAAGCACAAGTGATACAGCTGTACTGGTTTAACGAAGACCTGGTACCATTCCATAGTACTGCTCAAACAACTCTCAGAGAGCAGTCTTTTATCTCCTAGGGCCAGAAAGTGATTAACACAGCCAACTGCAGCAGTGCTTTATGTGCTGTGTTTCCCTGCATGATAAAAATGCACAGCTGCAAATTCATCCTTATGTAGACATAAACAGGATAGAGATAGAGCAGAATATACTCAGAGGGGGAAAAAATGAAAGCTAGACATGGTGTCTGCACCTATGCCACACATCACACATAGTCCATAGAAAAACTAAAGGAGTTTAGAGTGAAATTATGGGCAACTTGACAAAGAGAAGTTCACAGAGTGTTTTTGTTGATGCTATATTTTTGTGATAGCTGTAGACAATCTCCCCAAGTTGTTCCTCTAACTGTTTCACAGGCATACTTTTCGTAAAGCCTCTAATGTGGATCAATTCCCACAATTTGTCTGACCACGGTGATGCTGAGCCAGGGACCCTGGAGTCCCAGCAGCTCACTAAGTACTGCAGCTGCAGGTTTGCTAATTCTGCCATTCTCCAGTGTAAGGTGGAGATTTTTCCCTGAAGAGACTTACTTGTATTCTGTAGTGTTTGAAGGTTTTCTAGTGCCAGGAATCTCTTCTCCATTCTTCACCCAGTAGCTGGCAGAAAGGGGGCTGGGACTCGTGGTAAGGTTGCACTGCAATGTGATGGCCTGGCCATACAGCTGGATGGTTACATCCTCGCTGGCATTGATCCTTGGCTCTGGAAAAAAAGGGACACATTAAATAGCAACGAGTCTTCACTGGCAAATGTGCCACACTAGTCTAAAATGCAAAGGGCAACAGGGAAGGGGAAAAAGAGACTACACAAGGAATGTCACTGCACTAATTCGGGAGACATCAAGAAAGTCACAATAGAACAACTGACTACTAGCGAAGGCAACACCTTACAGATCAGCTCCCCTGTGTGGGAAAAAGAGAATTAATTACTTTAGATTTTTATGTTTAACATTGCTACAGATGTCAGTGCAACATGGCTAATCATTTCTACACGTGGCTGAACATAAAATGAATAATAAAATAGATAAATGTTTGTCCTGAGACTATACATAAGGAATCAGCTATTCCTTCGGAAGCAACTTCTGTCTGGCTATTACTTGTTCCCTCTACCTACTCTGAGGTTTGAAACAAACCCATTTTCTGTGCAGAATAGCCCTCAAAGTCAGTCTTCTGAATAATGTTTCTGGACTTAACCCTGCAAAGAGACTAATGTCTACCTAAGATATCCTGTCTTCACCTGGCCATTTTTCCTGGCAAGACAGGAGCATTGCTCTGCTAGCACAAAACCCTACAAAGCAAGTGGGCAAAGTTACATTTGACACAACTTAAGAGAGGTGCAGTGCAATTTCACCAGTACCTGGAATTAGAGCAAACCCTGCTGTGAATAAGGCACAAGTCTGATGAAGGATGGCTGAAAGCTGTCCTTAATGCTTAAAATTAAAAAAAAATAGGAATGTACACAGTGTTAAAATGAGTCAGGTTTCTAAAGTAACCTGAACCGTGAACATTTATGAAGGGAAACAAAAAAATGTGAGCCTCATGACCTAAACAGACCAAAGGAGTTGGATACTTTGCTGGCTGTGCTAGGACTGAAAGCGGGCTGTTTCTCATGGCAGTCTTACCTGGCACCGTCACACTGACATGATTTAGGGGAAAGCATTTCCAAAGCGATCAGCCTCATATTAGGGCACTGCCCTTTTTTCTTCAAATTGAGCAATTACTCCCTAACAAATAAGGGGGGTGACTTTTTTTTTAGAACAGCTGGAGACAGGTTTCCTACTAAACCTGGCAAAAAACCTTTTCAGTTGAAGGTCTCAGGGATCATAGCTGGTTTTCGGTATTCTGTTAAGAACAAGACTTAACAGAGGATGACAGATCTTATAGGAAAATTAAGAATTCTTGCCATTAGACTTCTGAAATGACCTTAATTTCACATTGAGTACAGTTAGAGCTGGTGCTAGAGGCCACTGCTCTGGCAGTAAATGTGTGTCCTCTGACTTTGATTTATTTATTTCCTTACTTTAAAGGGAAAAAATGAATTCCAAAGCTGCAGCTCTCGCCTCTGCTCGTTTCAGCAGCCACACTGCTCCAGTGCCAACCTCTCTGAACACAGGAGGCCCCTCCTCTGCATTTGGGTCAGCAGCAAAGTGCAAGAGGGTGAGGAAATTGGTCAGGAATGAACGGGTCGGTGATTTTTGCAAGTCAGCAAAGGATTTTTAATCCTGTAAGGTTTTTTTATGCCTTGTCATAATGTTATTTGGAATGCAAATTTAGTCATATGCATGCAGTCTTCTGGATATTCATCTGCAAAGCACTTGGAAAACAAATTAAACAGAACGAGAAGTGGAAAATACAGTACTGTCAAAAACGCTGCATTTTTCATCGCATAAAACATTCATTTCTCCAATACTACAGTACTTAGATTATTGCCCAGAGAGGCAGGGAGGTAGAATATCTACCTACTAATAACTTGACACAGCCCTTTGGGGCTGCTGTGTATCCTTTTCTCCTTTCCTCAGCAGGCAGGCTAAAGAACTTCTTTTCACAGCTATTTAAAATGAGGACTATCATTTAACTGCAGAAAAACTCACAGGTACTGTAGAAATAGCTTTTTTTTTCCTGATGCTTCTCATAGATACCTCACCATTATCAACTGCATTTCTGCCTCGTGATAGCCCTGCTGGGAATTTTATCTGTGCAAGGAGCTGTTTTGGTCCTACAGGGTACAAAATTGTTTGATTACTTTTTCCATGGCCAACAAAAAGCATGCGTGCCTTCTTAGAAAACCACTACCAAGGCTTTGGAGAGGTTTTTAGGAATGTGTTTGAAATAGTAACTCAGTGTTTGAGTATTGATATATAGAGAAAAAAACTTTTGCTAGAATTCACTGCTCCTGCTGGGGTTTGTTTTAAATATTTTGCTTTGATTATGAAAGCGGTGTCCTCCAAGTTTTCAGTCCCTGCTAACCTACAGCGTCCAAAAATATTTACAGTTTTCTCAGGCCTGCTTTGCTGGGGCCTTTTGTGTCTGACTTGCAACCTCTTCAAGCTTGCGATGTGGCTGGAGACAACTGCAGCCTCGTTTACGTCTTTTCCCTGCACCTGTGTTACTTTAATTTGTAATAATTAAATGCAGTGAGGCAATTCCAGTCTGATTTAGTTCTATAAGACAAATTGCACGTGGAGTACTACTGGGATAGTAGCATCCAGACAGGGACGTCCTATTGAAAGAGAAAGACACAAGAGGCTTTTCACACACCACTTGCACTGTCCGTTTCATGTAGGTCCGGGTTTTTACATAAAGACATCCGTAAGTGATATTCGTTATCCAAACCAGTAACAAGACTGAAGCCAGAGGTAGTTCTTGGGTGCTAACTTTTAAAAATCAAGTTGCACTTGAGCTCTCTGCATTCTTGTTTTGGTATTGGACACCAGCTGTGACTTATATGACAGTGGGAAGAGAGAGGTTCTGCTCTTTGGATCCAGTTGGTGTTCCCTTTCCATGATGCTGACGACACATGAATGACACACGAGGCCAGCAGCAACGTAGCCACCATCAGCTGGAAATACCAGCACTGTTTAGACAGAGAACTCCAGCTTCAGAGACTAATTGTGTTTGCACACAATTAAGCCACCGAGAGATTTTGGGCAGTGGCTGAGGTCCACACCCTCAAGGGCAGCTTGGAAGTCTGCTCTTCCCTCCTCTCCGTTTCCAGCACGGCCATGCAGGGGCTTGGTGTCCAAGAGCTGTTTCCCAACATCAACAGGTCTGATCTCCTGACATAGCCAACATTTCGGAGCAAACACATTGAAGTATTCGGTTCAACGCTTTCTCCCACACATAAGTGTGAATAAAACACAAAACTGGAATAATCAGTCCGGTCACGCGGCACTTAGCAATGAAGTCACGGCACAGGCTCCAGAATTAGCAGCACCAGATGCGACAAGTGATGGTAGCTGGGGAGGAAGATGAGCGGTTAGGCTTCAGTCCCCAGAGCCGGGAGCTTCAATGGCCTGAGAGAGGAAGAGCCCACTTCCCATGCGGAGACATCTCCACAGCAGTTCACTCCTGAATGATGTGATCACCGTCACTGGTTTTTCATACAAGATTTTTCTCCCTCTGTAGGTCAATAGAAGCAACCGGAAGACACCAGGAACTCACCATGTTCAAGAGAACCTGAGGGTCTGAGTCAGGGGGAGTTCAGGAGACGTGACTTCTGCAAGACAAGGTTTTTATGCTTTGCCTTAAGGTTGTACTATTACCTAAAATTACGCTACTTTTGCTATTGGAGGTAATGCAAGCAATCTACAGGTCTGAGTCCTCTGGGACATCAACAGATGAAGGAGGGATCAAGCATCAGGACTACAAGCCAGGCAGGTGTGTGCTGAACAACCCAAAGCCGCTTCAATTTTCCAGGCACATCCGCATCACCGGGTTCACTGCCAATTTTTCCACATACAGATGTTTCCATTTCCCAGGGCTGGAAATTATTTGCCACCTTAGGACACTGAGAACTCACCAAGCAAGCAAGTTCTCCTGCACCTCCATGCAGCAGGCTCACGTTGCAGATTTAAGTCGCTCCGCCTATAACTCGCTATGTATGTGCTTTATCTTGTTTGCAAACGAGAGTTCATCATCTTACAAGAGATGAAATACGGTTCTGCCATAGCAGCTCTGATGACAGACTTCCAAACTCATCTGGATCTGGCTTGAAAAGTCAGCTGAATGCAGAAAAGTCTTGATCCAGAATTGCTTTTCGTTCCCTATTGTTTCAACCATATTCTCTGCTTTTGAAAGCTTTTCTGCTGCCAAAAGTTGCATTCTCAGATGAAAGTCATTTAGCTAAAGCTATTATTTCAACGTTGGACAAGGAGGTGGGTTCCCCCCCCACCCCTTTCACAGGCTGGATTAAGAATAGCTGCATCAGTTCAGTGCTGCTGCATCAGGGAACTCCTTAGGAAACATGCTGCTGTTCGGGAAGGAAAAGCAACACAACTTCATGGAAAAATCTGAACATTAAAGGTCACGTATAACCGAAAGGGAAGGATCTGCACAGCAGCATATATGCAACCAAAATCACGTGAGGAAGGCATTCAGAGGAAGTTCCAAGAGAACAGAAGAACAAAATGGTTAGACCTGGGAAGAACACAGAAATCAAATATAAAGGCACTCACGGAGAAGCCAGCATGAGGGTGGCTGGAAACCTGCTACAGAGCTACGGGGGTAGGGGAGAGGCACAAGCTCAACGCAGGGCTGGTTTCCACACACAACTATGAAACTAACCCAGGGATTTCTCCCAAGTCCTTTGATCCTACGGAGAAGATAGAGGGGTGGCAGACACATCAGCACTACGGGAACGGTGTCGGGTTCGAAACAACAGGATAAGGCAGCAGGGGGCTGATGGGGATTAGGGGAAGGCAAGGGGCACTGGGCTGCCTCTAGAAACTATGGTACCACTACGGCAGGGCGCCGAACTCACTCTGAAGGACGCTTATAGTAGCCTGGGCTCGAATCCACGTTATGGAGGGATTTTGCCTCAAGTCATTCCTCCTGGGGTCGTTGCTGGCCCTGCACTCGTAAGTCCCAGAGTCTTCCAAGGTGAGGCGGGTTATTCTCAGCACGCTCACCCCGTTCGCCCCGTAGGCGGTGTTAATGGTGACACGGCGCTTCCGCGCGCCATCCCACAGCTGTTTGAAAGACTCAGCCCGGTTGACTTCAGCGTACCACCACTGGATCTCTGGAGTGGGGTTCCCAACCACATCACAGTACAGTTCAAAGGCGTCCCCCGTGAGTTTAGTTTCTGACATGGGCGACTTGACAAACCCGGCTAGAGGGAGGGGCAGCAGAAACGCAGTGACAGACCAGCAGAAAACAAAAGATCTCAAAGAATAAAGCAACGAGGTGCAGAAAACAGTTAGATAAGACATCTACAACAACAGCTGTTAACATGACTTTTGGAGCAGAAGCTCACCACAGGGCACTGGCAGGTTGTAGTTGGAGAGCATTCCCCGCCAGCAGCATCGTGGGAGGCACGGCTTCGTGGCACAAAATGCTTGTCCCCACGGCCCCAGGGTGGCACAAGGGCTCGATCCTACAGGGCTGTGCTCGCAAAGACCCGGGCTGCAGGGCACACTGCGTCGAACCAGCTAGGAGATGACTCCAAGCTGTAGAGCACGCTGGTGGGTGTCAAACCTTTCATTTGGGTCAGCCTTCCTGCTGACGGGTGTTAAGTGTTCATATCCAGATGTCTTTCTCTAAAGAGTTGTCTCGTTTTGTAAGACCTATCTACACGGTGGGGGAAGAAGTGAAATAAAAAGGGAAAAACTCTACGCAGCTCGTGTCTGTGAGCTCTGCTTTGACCTTTTTTTCCACCTATTTTGGACCTGTGAGGCCTGGAAGTCCTCAGGACACTGCCAACCCACTTCCCTGAAGCAGACGGACCACCAAGGCTGCGAGTGTCTCTCACCCTTCCGAGGCAAAGGGAATTTCCCTGGTACACACGTACATAGGCAGAAGGACTGCTTCCCTTATCTAGGAAGTGCCTTTGGTGCTGTCTGTCCCAAGAGACCATACAATTTTTGCCTTTGGAAACAAGACACCATGCTGTTGATCGTCAGCCCAAAATATCCTTACTTCGAAGTCCTTCAATACTTACCAGCTTCTGAGCAGCGTTAAGAGCAAGCACACTAAACTGTCCTTCAATCCTGCTTCCAAAGGTCCCTACTGAAAGCCACGTTGCCTTAAAGCTGGTCCCTCCCCCACCGCCTCCCCCGAAAACCCAAAGATTACAATACAGCTGGCCAGACAGATTAGGCAGCAAAACCCATCAGATTGCTGTGCTGCCCAGGCAGCGGGGCTTCGCGGCGGAGTCAGGAGTGCCACACAAAACAAGATCGCTTCATCCCTCCCCCTCAAAATCATGGCTTATTTCCAGGAAGAGGACTGGTGAGGCAATTCGATGGTACAATTTCTGATGCACGCTTATTTAGGAGCTGTCCCCCGATGGCGCAGCCCTGCCTGAAGAACAACTGCAATAGCTGCAAGAACAAAGGCTCAGAAACCAGACAGATTAACCCCAGAAATCATTTCTGTTATCAGCTCATTGGTGAGGACTCTCTCAGCACGAAAGGCAGGTGAGCTCTGTGCTGGGTAGAAACACTACTGCAAATAACCCACTGCTGCAGGGAGAGAGGAAAAGCTGCTGTGCCCTAATTAGCAGCAGTCACAAATAATGCGAAGAGCACCGCTGCTGTTTCTTGAGGCTAACAAGGCTCACACTGTTCTCACACTGCTGCTTCGGCTAACAAAGGAGACCGGGTTATGATCCTGCTCTGCTAGACTGTCCCCGTTTCAAGGGACACTGAAGGAGGAAGGCTTTGAATTTCCAAAGAGGCAGAAATCCAACAGCGAGTCCGGCGTCTGCTGAACGTGGTACACTGGATGCAAAAGGCAATAGCACATGGCACAGCCTACCTTCTTTCCATCGCTCAGCAGTTCCTTCCCTGAAATTACAGTCTTTTTTCCCCCCCTGCTTGCCCGCTGTAACATGGAAATGCCACTCAGAGCTGAGGAGATGACAGCAGCTCGGGAAGGCTGCTCTGACAGCCTCATCACCCTGCAGGCTCCCGGCTGCCACCAGCAGCAGAGGCGAGCTCCCTGCCACCAAAGGGATCACCAAAGTCAAAGCCCAAGTGACCCAACGCCCCGGGGCTGTGATCCCAACCAGCTCTGCCAGCTGTCCTAGCCACTACGCAACCACTGCTGCCGCAGAGGCATCTCGTGGCGGGGACGAAGGGGTGCAAGGGTCAGTTTCAAACCACCAGTAGCTGCACTGCTGCTGGGGCTATGCTGTAGGCACACGTAGCATGAAAGAGGACTGTAAATCCTCTTATTAAGAGAAGTATCAGCAATTTGGATAGGCCAAGCTGCCAAAAGCTTTCAGTTTTGAATTTGCTTCTGCATTAGCTAAGCTGTTAAGTTCTTGTAACTTGTGCACAAAGCCTAAAAATAATAGAAAGAGATTAAACCGGACAACTGCATCAAAAGGTCCCTTTAGTAAATACTCTCCGGGTTTAAGTTTTAAACCCTAGGCTTCCATCAGTTTCAAATCCCCTTGAAAAACAATGCCTCAGATTACGATAAATTTCAGTGCAACGCTATCAGGATCTGAGAAACCATGTCAGCAGCGCAGACAACTCCATAATGATGGCAAAGAAAAACGCAAACTGGATTTGTTGGCTCCCTGCACCCCACCAAGAGATAAAAGCGCTCTTTAAAAGGGTGTTCCAGGTTACAATAAAAATTCTGGGAGGAAATAAATGGGAATGAAGGTGGTAGAAGAGCCTCCATGTACAGATTAATCAAGACTTAGCATTACAAAGGACTGGCAGAGCTATTAAAAACTCTGCACAAGAGTCTCAGGTTCATGTTTTGCATTTTCAGTAGTTCAGGAACAGCAAAGGCAATAGATCAAACAGCATCAGTAAGTTGAGGCAATGCTTCCAGCTACTGTACATCTGCCAGAGGGCCATTTCTGATTAAAACATCCAGCCAGAAGCTACAGAAAGAGCTGAAGCCTGTCAGTACCAAGCAGTCGTTAAAAAAGGGCAAAAAAAAGCTAAACATTACACTGAGCGCTTGCTGTAACACAACGGGAGCCTGGAAGCTGAAGCACTCCTGCTTTTTTGGCAATTGTCAGGGATTTCCATAATTGTTCAAAACCAAACAGAAAATGACACTGTGCAGATTTCACTGCTTACATAAGAGGCTTTCGGAGCCCAGCAGTTTCCTTACTTGGTCTTCTCCAGAGCGCAGCACTCGCTGCTTTGTTATTATCGTGTTCTGCACAAGCCTAGAAATAGGAGCATCAGACGAAAAGCTGCACATCAGAATACAGGCAGGTCACGGCAGGGCCATGGCTCTATTACAGCAATTACACTACTCACAGCTGAAAACTGAAAAGCGGCTTTGTGAAATTCCCCAAAACTGCAGGAAGCACTGGTGGCAGGAAGGATTTCCAGCTTCAGCTCCCAAGTGTCAGCGGACAGAAGAGCAGAGCTGGGGCCAGCATCCATACCCTAAGATCCTATCGGCCCACGGGAAGTAGAAGAGCAGCCCACATTTTAAGTGATCCCTTATTCACTACGATAGAAATAAGCACCTTTACATGCTTAGAAGAAAGCATTCCTATCAAGTTTCAATAGTTTCAAATGACAGCTGTGGGTTCTTCACAGTCATCAACAAGTAGTTCTGTTACACAGGCAGTTTTCCTCATTAAAAGAAAAAGGCATTGTGTTGGGGTTTATTTTTTTATTTATTTTTTTAATGCCAATTGCTATCAGGCATCAAAGAACAACAAAACCTATTGTTAAACCTCCCACAAGGTCTTTACAGAGTATTCACGATACTCCAGAGCGTAAGCAAAGCAACGCATGATAGTCCAGCAGATGTAGCAAATCAAGTACACTGTTATGTTTTCAACACTTGTTAGAAATTCGTGGTTATCTGTCTGACAGAATGAAGAACTAGTAGCAATACTCTTAAATTGCTTATAAAGTGAGGTTTGTTTGTTGCAGATTTACTCTCCCCTACCAATTTTGAGGAAAAAGGTAAGGAAAGCGATGGATTCTAGAACAAGAGAAACAAACTAATGCCTAAATACAATTCTGCCAAAGATGAATGAAACCCAGTGCACAGCTCTTCACACAGGCAAGACGTGATCATGGTAATCTGTATTTTAGCGAAAAATTGCTAAGATCCAGAGTTAGGCAAAAGGTATTTTGAAAGGCAGGCAGGTGTGCTTGAACTGGGAGCGGGGGAGAGCTTGGAGCTGTTCAAAAGGGCGGACAAAATTGTCCATATGCAACAAAAGAAGCACATGAAGTGGACTCCCAGGGCCAGAAAGCTGAAAAAGCTCAACACTGATCAAGTGTAGAGTTCAGGAGAGGAATAGAAAAGAATACTGAAGATGAAGAGTTTAAATAAGTGTAGAAGCTCAGCCTGGCCACACCTGAGCAGACTTACTTTCATTCATTGATGGAAGACACCCTTCTGATTCATTTTGCTTCTGTTTAGCTCCCTGTTGGCCAAGCTATGGCAAAAACACGACCCGCAGCTTTACGCACCACCAGTACCCCCCCAGCTTGGGGTGGCAGCAGCACCCTTCCACCCACAGCTACTGCCCATACTGACAGGGGCCAGAAAAGAGGCAGCAGCAGCTTACCTACGTAGGGAAGATGCATGGGAGAAGCAACAAGGCTCATCTACTTGCTGCTGTGGTCGTGTCATCGTAGCACTGAGTTCTGCATAAAGCTAAAGTAAAGCTTAAACATATTGGAAGCACAGAGAAATATTTAACTAACTCTGAGCAGCTTCTGAAGCCTGTAGAGGAGCTTGTGTTCTACCTTGGCTGGAGCCCAAATGCAACAATACTCAAAAGACAATGCCCAAACAGCTTTAACCAGTATCACAGGGACTAAAAACCTTCTCAACTTCCTCGCCTGCTAGAATGAATGTGCAAAAAAGGATCTTTGACAGAGACCAACAACCAGTATATCAGCAGCAATCCACCAGTCAAAAAAACAAACTGAAGGAGGTACCTGACAGAAGTCAGGTACCTTTGGTTGCAAAAACGCCTCTCCTATCAATTTAAATAAAAACATTTAAATATCTTTTAAATATCCTAAACTTCCCACTAGGTTGCAAAAGACTCAACACCAATGGCACTGGAGAAGCAATGGAGGAGTAATACTATCCTAAATAAACGTCCTAAGAAAGAAGTTAAAAATAAAACAAGGGTTTGGCTTTAAGGAGATGCAGATAAATGTTAGCTAAGGAAGTGTTAAACCTGCCCCAGCACACAGACAGAATCAGCCAGAACTAAACGAAATGGAGGTACTGCAAAAAGCCCTGCTAATGCAGAACAAATGGTAATTTCTCTAGGCACGTAACATGTATCTGGCATAAGATTAAAGCTGAAAAAAGTGCAAGTCCATCAAAGAAGACGTGGTCTTAAAACAAAGTCCGCAAAGATAGGAGAACAGGAAGGCCACGGAGTTCAGAGCAGGGCACAGGCACCAGGACGTACAAAGGTGACTGGAAAGAAGGAGCATGAACTATTTCTAAGAACATATCCAGCCACAAGAAATAGAGCTGCAACAAAGCGATTTTACAACCAGGACAGAGCACTGCACATCTCTGCCAGGCAAGCTGATGCTCCTCCTGCCTTCATCTTGGGGTGAATTCCGCTTGGAAGAAACAAAACACAGTTCAAGGCTCAGAAACGAGGAAAGCATTTGCAAAGCTAGTGCAAAAAGCACACCTGATTTCAGCAGGAGGCCCACACCACGGCTAAAACAGACTGCTTCAGGACTCTGTGCTGTGCAGATTGTCTGCCTTCACCACCCAAACCTCTGTGCAAACAGACAGGGCTGATGTTTCCTGTCTGTCCTATTACCCTGCCACATGCCCACATTTCACAGCTTCCACAGCTCCCAGGCCTCTAGCACAGGTCTGGCCACTTCATTTCTGTGCGCTGGCTGAGAGCCTTGCCTGCAGTTATACCCAAAATAATCCAGAGAGATGAGATACAGGTGTCACTCTACCAAATACCATCACCCCCTTCACACTGAGGCTCTCCCACCAGAAATAGGCAGTAGGATCAAAGGGTGTCTCCTTATAAAACTCTTTTCAGAACAGCAATTAGGAAATGGGTCTGAATTAGAGACACTGATATCTTTTTCCCCAAAAAACATTCTTCCAGCTTTCCCAAATACCCCGGGCTCTGCGCCTGCAAAGACAAGCAAAGCTTCACAACCACTGGCATACGCTGCAGAGGGACTAGATAAATCTCTTCATCTTCTGTCCTGGAATGACAGAAAGAACTGCATTCATGAGGATTTAAGAGGGGAGAACGCAATATAGCCAGATTCAAATAAACGTGCTTCTGAAATGCTCGTTGGTATCGTCTCCTTCCAAGGAAGTCTGCTCCTGACACCAGGGCTCGGGGCTCACAGCATGGTTGCAGCACCAGGGAGCGACCAGATTTCTGCTTCGGGAAGTGGAACGAAACAATAAAGACACCAAATCTCAGCTCTTCTCAGGTGCTCCTCAGATAGCTTTGCCCTGCCCTCCAGTTAGCCTATTTTCACCTTTCTTACAGGGCAAGTCTCACTTGTATCAGGATATCAAAGGAAGCTATGCCAGAAGTCACCCTCCTCTCCCCACCTTCCCACTGCGCCCATCACCTGGGCTTTGAAAGCCTGAGCCCAACTATCTGCTATTTAACTGCGACTTTGCCTAATTAACACCTTCTTCTTCACTGAAAGGTGTTAATTATGTGATTTTTTTTTTCAAGTGGGAGAAAAAAAACACAGTCACTTCGACAAAGTATTGCATTTTATATCAGGTAGAACAAAAAAAGGCAGCCTCATTACCGTTGAGTGTCTTTCCAATTCTGACCTTTACTAAAACAAAGGATTTGAAATTAAGTTAAATCTGTACCAAAAGAGTGACAGCCAAAACGCCAGCTGGAGCAGAGGGCTGTAAACACTTAATTTCATGGAAAGCACTGAAACGTCCTGCCTGTTTTCACCTATCAGCTAGCAGGTTTAATGCTTTCCCACTCATTTATCACTGAGAACATGGCTTTTAATCAGCTCTCTGATAAAAGATGGGCTGGGCTTTACATCACATCGCTGATAAAGAGATGGGTTTAATTTTTCCAGCACACTTGCTGCTTTCTGCAGCCACCCAAGTATGACTCAGCAGCTGCCCTAGAGCATGCATTGTGCAACCTATAGCTAGAGTCTCCTGGATTTCGGTACCTTAGTTGGTGGGGTGGATGCTGGGCACTAGTTTTCTTGGTGTGCTTTGCCCTGTTCTTCAGCCAGCTGCAGAAACACGAAGAAGCATCTCATCTTGCAGCTTTATAGAGCTGAAGGTAGGTTCTGACTTGCCATGGAGAAAAGCACTACCCAGAGAGCATCGTGCAAAATGCACGAGCCCGTGCTGGAGCGCTGGCTTCCTTGCACAGAGAGGGAAACCTGAGGATTACTTTGGCCAAGCCCGCAGACAGGAGGATTAACATTTTCTGGATCCAGACCAACATTCCTCATTTCTCTGCGCATTACAAAGTCTTGCCTGGTTTGACGTGCAAAAAAGATTTAGGGAGAAACTAATTCCATCTGGTTGCTGAAGCAACATTCAGGGAGCCCTTAAGTAAATGGTTCAGAGCCATCTCTGCCGTGAGGCCATCCTGGGAATATGTCCCACGTAGCCAAGAGAAACTGCTCGGTGCTGGCCTGCTCCGAGGTTATAAATCAGGGAACGCAGCCTGGAGAGGAGTTCTGAAGGTCCTCTGCTCCAACAGCCTCTCCCAAGAGGAAAAACCACTTGGATCAGGGCGAGGACCTCAAGCTGCCCATTCACCTTCCCCCACACGTTCACCCAGTGGATGTTTTTATTTAAGAGCTTCCTCAGAATAACAAGCAATGCTCAACTTCACACCACAAACACCTCTTACCGTAAATAATACTTAAATCACCTTTATTGGGCAGAAAACACTCACAGTAACCATAATTCAATGAAAAACATGGTTCATAGGAGTATCACTGGACAGGAACAACACTGACTCGTAGGAGTTGCATCTGGGCGCCCTCAGTTTCTGGAAGCTACTCTCACCCTCCAAATATTCCCTCCAGAACCCATCCTTCTCCAGACATCCTTCCCACACTCATACATCGTTTCAAGAGGTGTACACAGTGCTTCAAGTCTACTTTTGCAGCAACCCCATGCTCACACATTTGATACCACAAGATAGGAGAAATGTAAATAGATTCGAGTCTGGAATATTTGCCAAGAGAGGAATAACCCGACCGAGAAATTGATAACTACTCCCTCGTTTTGGCTCCCCGTTGATGTCAGCCTCCTGGCTATAGTCACATTTTGAAGCATGGTAGTTTGCAGATCTTTTTCCCAGTTTTTCAGATGGAAAGAACAAAGTTCTTCTAGTTCTCTTGTGCTATATATGAGCGTGGTCTTAAGAACCAGCTGGAACAGTGACCTAGGCGCTGACAAACAACTGGGGAACTTGATGTTTCCCTTAGCTACTGGAAAAGTGAGGGGGGGGGAAGGGGAAATGACAGAGCCCCCTTTACATATGACACAAACCTTGATGTCAAATTTTAATTGCAAACTTGGCTATAGGAATCTGCGTTACGCATCCCGATTTCTCTGCAAAGGGCTCAGAAGTGCTGATAATGAAGGCGGTGCGTTACACGTACACCAGACTGAGACGACACATGAGCAGATGTGCAGGAAAAAGATTTTTTTTTATTTATTTTTTTTTTTTTACACAGCCATGTCCCTAAAGTGCATTCAGAAGTCCCTATCATAGCCCATTTTCTGCTGAGTACAAGCTCTATTTTCAGTTTATAGCTTTGTCCTGAGAGAAGTCTGCTTTGTGTTTTAAGCCCAATTGCTTAGAGGCACTGAACAAGTGTAATCTAGAAAGCTCCAAGTGTCTCTGCCCTGCGAGTTCATTTATTAGAGCAATTCTCTCCGCTTTGGACATCCTGGTTGGAGATGGGTGTAATATTGCAGACACTTTAACTGCCACTGCAGACGCGATATTAAAGCCTTCTCTTCTGTAGGAAGTAAAGAAAATCTCTCATTTCCTTGTATCACCAGGATCACCAAACAAACAATAGGTAACAGCCTGATGCATGCGTTAACTCGCCTGTGGAACGGCACCCAGAGCAACACCAAGTTCATCCATTTGTTCAGTGCCCTCGAAAGCACGTTTCTTTGTATTTCAAAGAAAACGTTAAAGGCAGCAGTCAGGAACTGCTCTTAGCAGTCTCCAGAGCAGCTGCATGCACCGCGAGCGGCACAGCAGAAGACAACGGACAAATCCTAAACAAATCCTATATAGCTAGGCAGCATTTCAACCGCATGCTTAAGAAAAGCAACTCTGCTTAGCTTCATTCTGCAGCTTGCCTAGAGCAGCACCTCATACAACAGCAATTAAACAACGGTGGATGATGAAGCCATTCCAGGAAAACGGCAAGCCACCCCTCACCGAGGACACACACCTCAGTTCAGGGTTAACACCAGCAGAACGCAACCCACTTTTAGTACCAGAGTTTTAAAATCCCAAAGAGCTCTGCCATCGCCAGGTTCCTGCAGGCTGCTAAGCTCTCCCCAGGGCTGCCCACAGCCCCCCGGGCTCTGCACGAGGACTGCTGCAAGAGGCAAGAGACTTCTGCATGCTGCAGGGATGAGGGATTGAGGCAGACATGTAAGTGGAAAGCAAGTTTACTGAGCAAGTATTCACCTCTCTCCCGAGGCGGTGCAGGAGCAGGATGTTGAGCCAGAGCTTCTGACAGCCAGGGAATTGTGTGGCCAGCGCTGCTTTTGCATGCATTTAAATTCCTGTTTGCTCAGAAGGGCGCACACTGTCAGGAAGCTGGTTTGAACACATCAAGAAGCATTGACCACAGCAGATTTCCTTCCAGAGAGAACTTGTGGACTAGTTTCTCACGGTTTTTTTCCAAAGATTAAGCTTGCATCATCCTCTGCAGAGGAAGGCATTATTCTTCAGTTTTTTCCATTTATGCCTCTCCCTGACACATGCTAGGGACAAAAGACCTACAATCATCCATGCAGGGGAGAAATAAGCCGATCGTTGATAGCATGAACTTTTTTTTAGGTCACTACAGAAATACTTCTGTTGTAGCTGAGGAATGTACAAGAATTTCTCTAGAACACGATGGCGTTGCTCCTGTCTATTGCCAAAAATACTTGTTAGCAACCAGGAACCCACTCCCTGGGAGTAGAAGGGAAGGGTCTCAGCTTCATAAGACAGAAAAGCAGAGCTCCCAGCAGCTCTGCCTCAGCAGTCTTAGAGAAGACAGCAATTTCAATTTGTCCAGCGTTCACACAAGCACATCAACTGAAGCCTGCATGCTCAAGCTCTCAAAGATATTTTAAGACAACCAGATCTGCATCCTAAAGATACTGAAATCTCTGTAAGATGTTGGTACAGATGACCAAAAAACATGTCATGTTCAGATTAGTTATTTCAAGTCCACAGACTATTCCATTAGTAAGGTGAAGGTTTACAGTACTTTCAGTCTTGCTTTGACCTTTCCTGATCCAACAACTGCATTTGAAAGGAGAGTGATCGCATTTTTCTCTGGCAGAGAAGCACATACTGAATGGCAAACCTGTTTTTTCCCCTTTTAGACATTCTGCAGAACGAGCTGCTGTCTCATCTGCAAAGAAGAAAATGCTCCGACTGTTTTAAAGAAATGCCCTTTGCAGAACCGTTGGATTATGTAACAGGTCACACAACCCGAGGCAGAGCTGAGAACAAGCCATTCAGAAAAAAACCCAACCACTGCGTGCCCAAGAAGTGCTATCAGCAAGAGGAACAACGCATTTTGAAATGCAAAGCAGAGTTCAGAGAGCTAGAGCTGCCTCAGAACAACGTGTAAGATGCTGCCCCTGCTCCAGGAGCTGGGGTTAGAGAAGGGATGCTTTCCTTCCTTCAAAGCTTACGCTCTCCATAGCCGGAGAGCAGTTCAGTCTGTTGACTGCTAACTTCGGGGCCACGCACCTGCAGCGGGTCAGGCTGCGGTCTCCCCGCTCAGCCTGCTCTCCAGGACAGCACAACGCTCTTCTAGTTATGGGGATGAGGAAGGAAATACATTAAAAAGTACCGAGGATGCCACCATTTGTTTGCCAAATTGATGTTCCTTGGCAAATTTCGAGAAGCTCATCCCTAAGGTGCGTTTCTGAACGTTTTTCTCCCCGCCAAGGCATTTCTCCAGCGCAGTTCAGCTTCTCCCTGTTTTGGCAAGCCTGTTGCTCCACCAACATGCCCCTGACCACAGCAAGGCTTTGGTAACTCAAACGGCCCTACCAGGCTGTCTACCACCACCCGTGGCTCTTATGTAGGACATGCCAGTAGGAATAGCTTTGTCCTTCCCACTGCTTCATGCCAGCACATGCAGCTGCACCGGGGCTGCGTCACAAATCGGATCCTTCCTTGGACCGGGGGTTTGATCTCACGCGGCCTACTGACACTGCTTAGATTATTGGTACAGAAATAAACTTCTGAGGGCAGCTCCTCTGCAGCAGCAAACATCGCTATTTAGGAGCTGAAATTCAAGTTGAGTATGAGCCAAGGTTAACGCGAGCCTCGCTGGTGATGCCCCACGCCGTGCCTCCTAACCCCCCACGCAGAAATCACCTTCCTGCAGCCAAAGGCTCCCTCCCAGCACGCTCAGCTACCGAGAGCTGCTCCCTGCGCCTCACACAAGTGATGTGCAGGAAGGCGACCAACCCCCAGAAACGTCAGTCATGGATAAAAGGATCCCTTATGGAGCTGCTGGGTTTTCCAGAGTCGGTCTTCCAGCTGAGAAGCAGGAGGAATAAAGGCAACTGACATAAAATATCGACAGAAACCTGTTCTTTGTTCAGGATAAGGGAGAAAATTTACAGAACAACATTGTGTTACCTGCACTAATTATAGGTTTTTGTTTGTTTTTATCTATATCTGCTAGAAGGCTTCTGAAAAAATGTAAGAAATGAAACCCTGCAACAGTTCAGCAAGTCTTTAAACATTAAATGGAAAACTCTTCTGTTTGAACTCAGCCAAAGTATCAGCACATCACTGACACTATGCATTATGCAGACATGCCTTGATGGGAATAAAAATTAGAAGCTGGGAAATCAAGGATTTAAGGTGACTTCACCATAAAAGCAATGAGATGAAAGAAAAGAGCACTCCACAGAAGTCAGGGGCGAGATCTCTCATGCCTGAGCTGTCCAAAGAGCTCAGTGCAGCCTACTCAAGGTACACGGGATCCAAACCCGGCTCAGATTTATTTAAAAATATTTAACCGTGTTTTAGAGATTCTGTGGTGGTTGAATTTGTGAATGGTGACCTAAAGAGTTCTGTTGGTTTCTATTTGGAATCCCCTCCCTGAGCTCAAGTGAAGAAGTAGTTCTTCGTTTGTTTTTATCACAGCATTCCTAAAGAGCTGTGGTACATAACATGATGGCTGCATTAAGTAGTCTCACAGCTCTTGAACTAAAGACCCCATTCAGCTGTGCAGTTATTTTACAAAGACATCTTTTAAATACCTTACTGGAGGTCAGACCAAAGCACGCACAGCATTTGTCCCGCATCAGGCCCTCAACTGCAGCAGTTACGCGAAGAATGTCAGAACAAGGCAAACGCAGTTGTCATCTGCCAGCCTTCCAGAGTTTGCTGCTGAGGGATGCCCTAAACCAGAGGTGACATTTTCACAGCCATCTCAGGGCAAGTTTACATTTTCCCAAAAAAATAAATAAAGAAAAACCTTTATTTAGTAATTTTCCATCTCTGAGAGGCTCTGATTCAGTTCAAAAGAGGACAACAGCGTAATATTTGGAAAAACCCTTTGGGAACTGCTAGTCTCCTGCTTTTTGTCAGAGAACTGGAGAACAGCGGCACCAGACAAGGCATTCGCTTGGTGCTGTGGAAGGAACAGGATAAATCCCTGCCCCGTTAATTTGCTGCCTAGATGAAGCATAAAGGGACAACAAGAAATGAGATTTCACTGAAAAGATCTGAATGTAGGCCACTGACGAGCCATTGTAACTCAGACGTTTACTCACTGAATACTAGGAAGCCCCACACCCTTCTAGATCTACTTAAAGCGAGATTTGAGAAGATGAAAGTAAGAGGGAAAAGAACTAAGCAGCACTTCATTCATCCATTCCCTTCTGCCATTCCTGCCTTGACTAGTATTTATAGCTGCTTAAGAGCTGGTTCTCTCTGTCCCGTCTTTTCTGCTCCTTTCTCACAACAAGTTCCCTTCCTGGGATCCAAAAATGCCTTTCTTCTTCCTCCATGTAGCTCAAGCTGGAGGTCACCACGTTGATCCTGGTACCACTAAAAATAGGAGCTCCGTGAGCCCTAGGCCCAGAGCATGCAGCTTTACCCAGACCTAACTCGTTCTGTTATGTGAGAGCAAGCGGAGCACTGCATCGCTTCCAGCACGGCGCTGAAACACCTGTCAGTAAAAGTAGAAGTGAATTCCACGTGAAAGCAAATCAATGGTGTCTTCCTCTCACATCATGTTCAGTGCCCTAAAGAGACATAAACTGTCCCATCCGCTTCAGGAGGAGAACGCTGCCTTACTTCACGCTGCTCCTCCTGCCAAAGTTACCAAAAAAACAAAGATTAGCACTGCACCCAATCTAAACACGAATAACACAATAGAAGGAAATGAAGAAGGAAGAAGAATGCTCCTCGAGGGAAATGAAACCATTTGCACTACTGCCATGTGTGCCAACAAGAAGAAAAACGCTCGGTATAGAACACCTACCCTCAGGTACTCGTGTCATCCCAACTGCTCTGCGTAAAAAAAACAATTGGCACAAATAGGGTAAAGCTCAAACAATTCCTCAAGTGCAGGAGTTAGAGGGTGACAGCACTTCCGCTGGGGACAGAATCCAAAAGTGAAGGCAATCCAGACCATTATAAAACATTATATGATAGGAGCCAGTCAGCAAATGAGACAAGCCCAAATGCAGTAGAAGTGAGAAAGGTTTTCTGAAATGAGACTTTTTGGGGGTAATTCTGAAAACCCTGGGGTCAGAGCAGAGACAAATGGACATCCCCAGGCCCACACAAGAGAGGCAACACTTGGTGAAGAACCCAGGATAAAACAAACCAAACAGGGACGACTGGCAGTGCAGGTTTCTAGATTACAGAAAGCACCAAGTACCAAACACACCACTTTTCACAGCAAACCAAAGCACGGCAGGAGTGGCAATCCATGTACTTCTCTCAGAGCAATCGTACAAACGGAAAGCTCTCTGCTGATACCCAAAATGTCTGTTTGTTCAACCAACCGGCAAAGCCAGCCCGTTCACCTGCTCTTGGGAAATACCAGCAGCAAGTCTTCCAGTCCACCTGAAGTGTGCTCGGATTGTACCAGTAGGTTCAATTAAAAGCACTCCTTCCTGATGGGATGTGTGCAGAGCAGCCAGTAACACTTCTGCCCACTTTGTCAGACCTTTTTTTTTTGTTCCCCAGCACAAAGATGCAAGGGGCTGGGGGGGGGAGTCCAGGCAAGCCCCGGCTTCCCACTGTACCTAAGCAACAAAGAAGAGCCCATCCAGGAGACTTCCGAAGACACACGGATGTACAGACCAGCTCTGAGTCACAAGCCCTCGATGTTCAGCTGCTTCAGGACTCAGAAAAGCTTCCCCGAGGCACCTCTCTTCAACAAAGTGGTAAGCCTCAGCAGCAACCACCTGCTGAACCCACTGGTTATGCAGCCTGGCAGTCGTTAAAAGGAAGAAGCTTGCTGCAGAGCTTGTTTTACCGTAGGCAAACGCCGAACACGACAGCATCTCCAAATTCTGAGCTCCCAGTTTGTTGCCTGGAGTCATTAAGGCAACCTATCACAAGTGTAAATTAAGCTGCCTGCATCAAAATCAGGAAGATAAAGTACAAGTATAGTGTCATAGCATGAAGTGTCAGCTGCTGGCGACCTTGGATGCTTAATGCAACGGAGAAAGGAGGAAACAATATTGAGTTACCTGGGAGGTGACTTGTTTGTACACAGAGGCTAGGTCACCTCAAGCAGGAATTAACAACGAGAAGTACAACACCAGCGAGCACGCTGCCTTTGCTTGAAGATATACTGAAGATGAGGCCAACAGAACACCATTATGGGGCTTCTTATCCTTTGCTGTCAGCCTGCGGATCCCTTCCGCTAACCCTGACCGCAACCTGCTCAGAGAGCGAGTTAAAGTCACCAAAGTAACCCCCGAGAAGCACTGATCCTGCCTTTCTCACCTAGGCTGCAGTTCTGAGAACTGCAAAAAATAACAGAAAAGCGTTTCCAATTCTCACGCCACCTTTCACCATCTCAGATCCCATATTAAGACCCCTCCTTTTCTTTTCCAAACCAAGTAATCCTGACTCACACAACCATCTCCAGGGCAATCTTCATTTCTCCTTTAGGGTCTGGACTGTAAGATTCATTTCACATTTTCCTCATGTCAGTCCTTATCTCCATCATTTCCACTCAAGTCAGTGATTAAGCACCACTTTTGGCATCACAAAGGCAAAAGCTGCTTAACATTACAAAACTGGGGTCATTTTAACAAGGCTGAACGTAACAGAGCAGCTGGACTTCAACCTGCAGCCAGCTGAGCATCACTTAATTATTAAGAGTTTTGAATGAATATGACGGGAACTGAAACACTTCCACACTTACACATCAAACCTGCTAAGGTGGATTATTCCAGCTCACCACCACGAAGCTCTCCTAACATAAACCAGGCCAAAAAAATCCCGCAGCAGTCAGTCACTATGGCATCCGCTTGGTTTTTAAAAATACACCCAAGCATGTGTTCCTTCAAACTCCTGCCGAATGCCTTCGCTGGACTATTTCAGTCTGCCTTTGGTTTGCTACGAAGCCTGCTGGGAGCCTACTGCTTTGCTAAAATCATCATCGAGCTCCCTTTCTAGACATTTAAATACAATTCCCTCTGGTTTTCGCTTCAAATATATTTTGTCAGTTTTGCCGACCTCCCAGCATTAAATCCTTTTCCCCAGGACTTTTTCTCCTATTTGAAGTTCTGGCCTGATGGCCCCTTTTCACATCCATAACAGTCCTCTTCCTCTCCTTTTCTCCCATCTTCAATATTCACCTTAGAAGATGCTTTTGTTTGAGGTTTCCAAGGTACACAAGCTCTAGGGAGAGCCCCTGTGGCCCCTCCATCTACCACAGACTAGCAGTGGTTCAGGTAACGGGGGAAGTAGCTACAGTACTCAGCTGCTCTAAGCAGCACTTTGGCTTAACAGATTCTTTAATGTCATATTTGAAAATATGGACTGTAAAAGAAGCCTGTAGGAATTAGAGTACTCTAAGACTTTTCCCCCCTTTACTCATACCAGAGCAGGGCATCGTGATTTAATTTTCTTCTATAGAAAGGGCTCACAATGCAAATGTGTTTAGCCTGGTGCTGCCTTGGACAGTGCTCCTCCTCAGCTGGAAGATTTGATCTTTCAGACACCCCCTTCTTTTTTTGGTATATAAAAAGGCTTCCGATCTGATAGCAAAAACCACCCCAGTTTACATGAACACAGTGTTCCTGCGGCAGGTCTGAGATTACATCTTATGTACTGAAGTCCCAAGCACACCTTCAAAAACTGAAGGACAGACACGGTGCTTCTGCCTCCCTCACAAGCAGCTGCAGAACAAAATCCTTGGTGCCCTGCCCCTTTCCAACATCAAAGCCACTAAGGACGAAGGCTGTCCTACCCTACAGCTCCCCAGCAGCTCCATTTGGGGTCGAATTCACCCAGGATCAGAGCCCAGCATCCACGCTTTGCCCCACGCCTTCCAGAGGCCAAAATACTACGCTGACATCGCGGTGTCATTTTCCACCATGTGGAAACAGGAACAGGGGTAAAAAGAATAAAAATCTCACTCTCAAGAACTTCTAATTCTTAATTACAGCAGACATCTCGGGCTTCTGACAACACATGATGAAGAACCCTTCACGGCTGCAGAAGTTATTGTCTTTTTGCTTGAATGAGTTTGCGTCAGCGCTTAAGTGGTGACTTCAACCACACAGATGACCCAAAAAAGCTTCGAGCTCATCAAGAGGGCATGAATTTTTAAAAGTCTACAGTAGTTATCTTACTAGGGGATAAATACTCCCAAGACATTCAATCCAGGCTGAAATTATATTTAGATTTAATTAGACCCTCTCACTTACAATGCCAAAAGAAATGGTGTGGTACAAGGTAGCAAAAAAAAAGTTTAACGTGGAGTGAAAGCGTATTTCATATCAAGGAAGTTTTGTTTTGTTTTTTAAAGGAACATAAGTGATGTTTCAGACAGTTATCATGGTTTTAATAACTGGATATTATTTTCTGATACAGAGCTTTGACACCAGCCGAGGACTGTTGTCCTTTGACTCTCCCCCCTCTACCTTTACACAAACCAGGTTTCACATTCTCGCATTAACAGGGTAAAAAAACCCTGCCAAGTCCCCACAATCGTTACGAAAGGCAGCTAAGCAGCTTGTTTTAAGTTGCACTGACTACACAACGGCCGTCCTCAAGCGCCTGCTAGGCTGCGTACAGGACCCGACACCAAACCTTCACACCCAGGGGCAGCATCCCAAGCGCGGGCGGGTCCCCACGGAGCTCCTGCCACCCCACGTCCCACTCCTGGCAGAGCGGGATCGCAGCGCCACGATCAGGTCACGGGCTGCGGGGCAAAGGTAGGTGCTGCCCCGCTGCTGGCTGGACATCAGCTCTCTGCAGCACTTGCAGAAGATGGGTGAATGGAAGAGGACAGGCGGTGTTATGTTTAAAATGGAGAGCAATCGTGGGCCAGCCGATCCCCTTTCAGTCTCCAGAAAGACAAAGGGAGAAATCTCTTTGATGAGCAGAGCTTTGTTGCGGTTTGATGCACCTTGCCCACGACAATCTGATCTCCCGCTGCAAAAACTGAAGTAACTGGAGGAGAAAATAGATGTGCTTTTCCTAATTTCAGTAAGGCTTTTCACGCTGCCCCCTGCAAGAGCCTTCTAACCAAAAATAAAATGTCACTGACATAGCTTTGCGTATCCGGTGTGTGCTTTTTAATGTGGCACAGTGAACAAGTAGATGGAAAATGGAATAAATAAGATAGGTGATGGGCAGAGCATTATTTAAGCTGACAAAACCACAGGAAGCTGAGGTAGGGGTGGGTTCCAGAAGGGGGAACTTCTGACAATGGGAAGGAAGGCACCAGAAGTAAGTACGGTGCCATTTAATAAGAACAGCCAAGAACTACTGGGTTCTAGGCAGTAAAAGAGCACGAAGCAGCAGTCTTGCAATCTGACTGACCCCTGGGAAGGATCCCACCATGCCCTAGAGACCCCGTTTGCCCCGTGCTGCAAACAGAAGCGCCATCTGCAAGAGGCGCCGAGCGATCCTTCCCCACTGCCGAGCCTTGGTCCGCTCCCAGCTGGAACCGTGGCCAGTTCCATGCGTCACACTCCAGGACACGTGGCTGAAGAAAACCCACAGGAAAGCACCGGGAACAGTCAGGAAAATACAACTTGTGGTGAATGACCGTGACAACTGACCCCCAGAAGTACAGAAAGTAATTGCTGGTGAGAAGGAAATATCCTGCTCCCTTCTCTGAATTGCACAGGTTTAGGGAATAAGAAGCCCAGTGACAGGAAAGCAGGTTTAGGATAGATTTATGGAAGACCTTTCCAGCCAGTGGATGAGCAGAAACCATTTACCTAACTTCCAGTGTTAAGAGGCTCCTCAATGGGAGCTGCAGCACCTCCAGCACCCGTTTGAAGGCTGGGCTTTACAACCAGATGAATCACAGGCTGGCATTGTCCTTTACAATGCAAGTTCTTACAATTGCCTCCTCTAAAGTAGTACTTAGAGCTAAAGAAACAGCTCATTGTGAAGGAGAGAATGCACCTCATTCACCAATGCAACCAGCAGTCTTCGTGCAGCATTGTGCTGCCAGGACAGTCAGCATCATTTCGAGTACTTCCACCAGCTCTCCATTCCTTGACATAATTAAAGCCCTTGTTGAAGTGTCGGTACCAGCAGTTGGCATCTCTTCACCCTTTAGAGATCCGCTAGAATTGGATGCAGTTTTCAAGCATATACATTAGTCACGTTGCTTGTATCTAAGTTTCCTATGCGGGAGTTGTAGGAGGAAGGAGAATAGAGATAGTGGGGAAGGGAACAGAGCTCTGAACGCTCTCCTCGCTGCTCAGCCCACACTTGTGCTCCATAAGCGCTGTACGAAACTGTTCCTTGGTTTTATCTGGGGACCATTAAAATCATGTCAGTGCAAAATGGATGAGAATCTGCAGTCAGAAATAACACTCACAATTTTAAAGATGCAACGTTTAAGAATTTTCTCTTGTAGACAAGACACGATTAAGTCTGTTTTAACCATGCTTTGCCAGACCAGATCTCTTAAAAGGAATAACTGGAAAATAGCAATTCAGCTCACTTGGTGGGGTCGACTGCAAACTTAACAGGGTCAGCCTGAGCATCTCTTTTAGACACCGGTAAAAATACAGCCACGCTCTTTTAAAACCAAAGGCTCCGAGGTGAAAGCCCTCATATCCTGAAGCCTTTATTTTTAAACAAGCAGCTGGAGAAACAAATAGATTGCAAAGGTCAAAAGCCAGCAACCAGAGAGGGCACGGAATTCATCACCAAAGAGGCGAGTCAAGCATCTTCCCCTAAGGAGGACGCTGTCTGTTTACAAGTGATTTTCCAGCAAATACCAGTTGGAAGCCACAGGTTTACACAGACCTTCTTGCCAGACTGACTTTTTCCAGCTGTTCCTCCTCATCTCTCTTCTAGCCCTCCGCTCTGTCACATCATTAAGCCACGCTTGGGGTGCAAGTGACAGGCAGCACCAGAAATGCAGCCTCGAGGAACCCGACGCGTTTCACAGAGGAATCCCCAGGAAAAGTTCCCCTTTCTGACACACGACTTTTTCTGTGACCTTTCGGTGTTTATGCAAGAGCTCTGAAAATAATCCACACAAATGCCAGAAACCTGCTTCCAGTTTCATAAGCTTAAATCTATAGGCAGCGCTAATTAAAAATGCGCTGAATTGCATGAATTCTAGAAAAAACACTGTCTGTTCAGCAGCAAAAAAAGGCTGCTCCCAACGGACAGGACTCCACCGTGTATTTTTTGGGCCACGTGAGTGGTTTCCACCACACGCCATGTGTGTCCTGCAGCTCAATAAGCACACTCACTGTTCCTTTTTTGACCCAAACTCAGCCATACTGTGTGCTGAACAGCCCTTGGCATCACCTCTCGCTACAGCGATGACTATGGACCAGTAACAGGTAACGAGGCTCTTGGCTCTAGCTCTGGGGCTATCCTCCACATGCTTCACAGCACGCCCCTGTCTATATTCAGCTGTTTTTTTTTTCCAAGGAGTTGCCCCTGACAGACTTCCACATCTACTCAAATCACTTAATTTTTCTAATGGCTTACAAGGAGCACACACAATCCAGGGAACTGCTGTACCATTCCCTCACAACAAAGCAAAAAAGAATTGTTTCATTAAGCATCTTGTTGGCCACTATTTGCAGAAAGAAATCAGTTCCTCTGTGGCAGGGCCTGACCTCCAAGCTCTGTAGTCTCACCTCATGCCACAACCACCTGCCAGCATTTCACACCTTGCTTGCAAACCCAGTACAGAACAGCTTCAGGCACGCGACCCACTTCACTCGCGGGGCAGGAGACCACTCACCTCACTTCACCTGAACACCACGGGGAACACAACACGGGCAGGTTAACCCTGCCAAAATGTTTCAATAGCACAGCTACCTCGGGGAGCAGACAGCATCTCTGCAACAGAGAACCTTGACGTCCACAAGGCAGCCCAACTTGCTGTATTCTGGGGATCCAGGTCCCCAGCTCCCACTGAACACCACCAAAATTTGCCCAGAGCCTTTGCGGCTCCTTCAGAAAGGCCCCCACACTGCAGAAAGCCTACAGGCTTCATTCGCACAGCGTGGGTGCCAAAGCTTCTCCTGTGCGGTTAACAGTCAGACATGGAGCTCAGTTCTGGTTTCAGACTGCAAAATCAAAATATATTGAGGCAGTCATTCCGACCTGGGATCTTTGGGCCATTATTTCTTAAATCTGCATGTCTACCACCATTGTCAGATATGCTGAGAGGCCTCAGTGCTTCTTTTTTTTTTCTAGAGCAAACAGTCGATGAGTCTGACCCCAGGCTGTAAAGTAAAACCCACCTCAGGAGAAGGAAGCTAGGACAGCACAGTATCTGCAGAGCAGAAAGGATGAAGAGAGGAGGATGGAACAATGCAAACTCATCCAGGGGTCGGCGTATTACCGAAGTACAGTTTCATTTGGGGAAGATTTCCCCAATGCACAATAAATCTCCAGCTCACGAGCCAGGCTCCCTGCCCTTACGTTAGCTTCATCACAGTTCTGCAAGAGAAGCCTGCCGGCAGCAAGGCAGCGCTGAGGCAGCTCCGGAGCACGCAGAGCCTGATTTACGGCCGCCTCTGGCCTGCGGATCACCTGGTAAGCTGCACATTTCTCTAAGCTCTGCGGGATCTTCCTCCGAGCGCCGATTTAGGCCAGCCTCTTGGCCCCGCTTCGTTCTGTCACTAATTGCCATGCACTTGGCTGCAAGCTCATCGGGGAGGAGGCATGCCGTGCTAGATTTAGCTCAGACTATCCTACAAGGAACAGAGAAGGGTGTTTTTTTTTCCCCCCTTTTCCTCCCAGTTGCTAAGGAACTACGACTTTATTGCATTAGAAACCAGCGAGAGCAGCTCGGCAGATGCGGGTTCGGTGGGCGGGAGGCGATGTTCCAGCCCCCCGGGCGCAGATCACCTCAGGAAGCGACAGGGGGGAAAGGGACGAGGAGTTGGGGGGCCCCCAGCTCCCTCCTCCCCCCTCCCAGCGGGGCCGGAGCCCCCCAGAGCTCCCCAAACCCCCTCTCAGCGCAACCCCCCCCCCTTCGCCTCCCGCACCTTTTTGACCCTCGTCCCCCACCGTAGCCTCCCCCCTTAGCAACCGGCAACCCCATAGCAACGGGCGGCCCCATAGCAACGCGCCCCCCCCCCCCGCCCTTCACCCTCACCGTTCTGCGCGGCGGAGGGCGCCGGCAGCAGGGCGGCCGTGAGCAGCAGCAGGGAGAAGGCGGCGGGGAGCGGCCCGGAGCGGGACATCCTCCTGGTCGGGGCCGGGGGCGAGCGGGAGGCGGCTCCGTCCCCGTCCTTCTCCGCCGACCTCCTACCGCAGCGCCGCCGCCGCCGCCGGCTCTCGCGAGACTTCGGGCCCCGCCGGGGGCGGGGGAGGCGTGGTCACGTGGGGGGCGGGCGGGGCGGGCAGCGCGGGCGCGCCGCTCCCCCCCCCTCGGGCGCCATCTTGTGCTGGGGTCGGGGATGGGGGTGCGGGCTGCCAGCCTCCCAGCGCTGCGGTCCTCGGGCTGAAATGAGGCTGAGAGAGCCGGCTGGGTGCTGGGGAGGGGTGGGAGTGTGAGGGAGGGTGTCCGGGGCTCGCAGCTGGGAGGTTTCGGTGCTCTCGTAGGCAGCCCTGTCTCCACAGAGCCCCCTCAGGGCTCTGAGGTGGGGAGGGTGAAGTCTCTTCTGTGCTCCACAGAGCTGTGACCTCGCTTTTATTCTTGGTTCTCAGTGAAAATGACAGCAGATAGTCGTGAAGGCAGGCTGGGGGCCTTGCTAGCCTTCATATTTCACTGCCCTTGCAAGATCACAATTTTCACAGCCATTATTGGCAAAAATAATTCAGGAGTTTTACCCCCTATTCAACAGGGGCTGCAAGTGTTGTTGCAACCCCAAATTCATCCCAAAGTGCTCCCCTTTAAGACACAAATAGATAACCTGCACCCTTGAACGACCAACTTTTTTTTCCCTCAGCCACACATTAAGTTTAAACAGAATTTTATCAATTGTCTGCGTGTCTTTTCCTGTTGCATCAGGTTTCTGCATGGAGTTTACTTGGCAAAAGTATTGTACTTTTTATGAAAGTACAATGCAGCATGTGAAATTTTGCAGTAAATAATAAATGGGGAAAGTCTAGGAAAGCCCCTCACAAGGGCAGCCTCATCCTGCACGCCAGCCTGAGGTCTGCTTGTGGTTAGGAATGCAGGCTGCCAGCACATAAGCCTACTTGTTGATAAACAAACAATAAAAAATAAATAAAACACTTGTGTTTTTTCAAGTACAGGGATCTGCCCTTCTGATTGCACAGATCTGAAGCTGAGGCCACAAGAAGTGAAGGCATTTGCCCCAGGTCAGTGGTGGAATTGGGTGCAAAAAGCTCAGAAATCGCTCCTGGTTCACTGGACCTGCGAAGCACCCCTGGAAATAGTTGTGGTTACACCTCAAGGCTCGCCGGGTGAACTTTGGGCTGGTCACCTAAGTTTTCTCTTTATTTCCCTTCTTGTAAAGTACAGGTATTGGATCAGACAAACTACTTATGCTTGGGTTGCTTTCTACTGTGCTGGTGACCCCAGCTGATTGTAAACACTATTTAGATGACATAAAAGCGGATCTCTGACTGCTCTCCCTCCTGGGCTGGCACACAGTTGGAGTGTGCTGTTGAACACTTTAACACACATCCAAGGTGAGATTTGCAGGAGACTGGAACACGCCAGCACAGAAGGATGCTGAAAAAGATAAAAATAAAGAAAATCCCTCAAGAGCATGTTTTCTGCTTTTTGCTGAGTCCTCTGTCTCCACTCCAGAGATCTCTGCATGCTCAGGACTCCCAAAATTGTCTAAAGATTGTCTAGCTTCTCCCCCTCCCACAAAAGTGGCTCTGAGAGGATGTTGATGCAACCAGCAGTTGTTTCCCATTCCAGGCAAAGCTTCCTGGCCATTAAATCCCATTGCAGAAGCTTCTTTGACCAGGGTGCAGCCTGCAGTGGCCACCCTAATTGTACCCTCGCTCCCAGGCTTCACTTGGAGCAGCTCTTTGACATTGCACTCCGGATTGCTTCGCCTCGTTATCCTCAGCTGATTGCTAGCAAACAGAATCGGAGTCCTTTCATTGTTGCCATGACTCAAGGACTGAAAAGGAGGATCAGACACACCTTTTTCACGGAAACCCTGCTATTCAATTGAAGCGGATGAAATTGCTGCTCCAGTGCTTCAGGACTTTGATGATAATGATCATGGGCTTAGGATCTGCTGAGGTCACGGGACAGAAACCTTCAGGCTGTGCCCAACCCTGGCTGGCCATGGCTCTCCAAGGATGCCGTGATACTGAATTCGATCTGCATCATATGTTCCACTGTGCCGTGTATCCTGCACTTGAGCATTTCCATGGTGCATTTCCATGACTCACTATTCTTGCCAGCTGAATCATCTGTGACACTACTATTTGTTTTCTTGCCATGGCGCAGAAACATCCTCTTTTCTCCCCTTGTTTGTTGTTCCCTGGAACAGTCCTCACAGTAGCGCTAGAAAACCAGAAGGAACAGGGAAAAAGAAGCAGAAAGCAAGATTTCACATGGTGCTCTCCTTCCTTCTGCTTTCTGCATGCTGTTTTGCCTGCTCCCAAGGATTTTGCTGTAGCTCTCATTTTTGCAGACACCCACTCGGCATTAGGCCTTACCTACACTCAAGTGTTTTCCAAGTTTGGAGCTAGTTAGCGATGTACTTGCCTCCGAGCATGGTTTGTATCTGCACAGTAATACTTGTTTCGTAACCATGGCAGCTCGCAGTGACTCATGCTGCCGGAGGCCTGGGCCGAAGTTAGCAGAAGGCTTCGGCACACTGTTGTTTCCCTTTATCTTCTCTCCACCGTTGCATAATTCATCTGTCACGTTTGCACTGCTCTGGCTCCATCCTGGGGACAACCCCGGGACATGCTGCCCCGCTCGCCAGGAGCTTTGCTCCGCCAGAGAGCAGGGTGCAGCCGCCGGGGTTTCCCTCGAGGGCTCTGATTACCCAGAGCGGCTAACAAAGATGAAGCAGATGGAGCTGCCCTGTGGTTTTGTGGTTGAGGCAGAGCGTACAACACAAGGCACAAAAGCAGAAGATAACCGTGCTGACGGACCCCACCTGAAGCCTGCTGTTGTCTTTGAGAGTCTTTTGGGGAGCTTTTGGGTTTCTACAGATTCCCTAATGTGTATAGCCAGTGTCTCAGGTATCCAGCACGGCTAGCATGGGATAAAAAGCTGTTCTCTCACTGGGCACAAGTATGTCCTCTTTTAACAGGTCACACTTAGAGTGGAGTTGTTTAGAAAAATAGGAGTTGCCAGCACTGGGAGCAACATAGCAGCTTGATGATAAGAAGAGGGTTTTATTCCAGAGACAAGTGTTCCACTTGTTTTTTGGGGGGGATGTTTTTTTGCTTGTACGGTGATTCCTGACCTTGTGAGTGGAAAGGGGAACTTGGACACAAATTTTCCAGAGTAACTCACAATCCCCACACTTCCCCTTCACTCGAGACCCATCTTCTTTTCTCCTGGCACGCATCAATCTGGGTTATTCTCTGAGACTTCAGCTAAAGCAGGACAGAAAGCGTGGGATTCAAAACAAGCAGAGAGGAAGAAAATCGTCATACAAAGTTCCTGTTCTTTTTCCCACTGTAGAACAACAAGGAGGCATCGTCCTTTTGTGTGTGTATTTGTGTCATCTTTGAGCTGTCTTCTTGCAACTGGAAGCATTTAAGACATCCCTGTTATTTTGATGTATTTATTGATACACTTTGGCACTTGAAGAAGGCTTTGCCTCGAGAAGTCTCACTCACAGTCACCTTCTTTTGAATCTATTATTGGAAAGTTGAAAATGTAGGGTAGAGCGTGAAATGCTTGGTGACGTCTAGCAGTGAAACTCAGCTACTGCAGCTGCTCTCGGGGCTGAGAAATGCTGAATAACGTCGGTTAATGCCTTGACATGCTGGTGAAAGCGTAGATCCATGCTTCAGCTGGCTCGAATCAGCTTGTAGACACACACGCAGGGTACTTGCACACCAGATTGCCGCTGCTTTACAAGACTGCACTAAGCGCAGGGTCACGCTGTTTGCGTTGCGTGCACGGAGGAGACGAATGAGCAAACACAATGCAATATGCATGCGTGTGCTTACATGTTATGTAAGGCTGCCGGCCATCAGTGCTCCTTGCCTGCCTTGCAGCATCCTAAGGAGCAGCTCTGGCCCTTAGGTTACACACGGATGATTAGCAGCTCGTCTCCCCAGAGGCACAATGGTGGGAAGGGAACACCATTAACCTAAGGAGATAACTGAGCCGCTTCTGCTCCCAGGGCTGTTCCAGGAGAGCCGCCAGCCCCTTGGGACAGAGGTGACACCCATCCCGGTGAGTCACCAGAAAGGCTCTCTGGCTCTTCTTACAGGCAGGGCACGAGGGGCTGGGACTGCTGACAAGGCTTCATCCTGCACAGCGGCTAAATTGGGGACATGGCTCAGCATCATCACTGCTAGCTGGACGTGGGGACACGGAGCTGCAGGACTGAGCTACTGGGGTCGGCAGCTCCTGCCACCATCAAGTCAGAATCACGGCTAGAGCGGGTTGTTGCTGGCTGATAGGAAAACTGGAGCTTGGGGGAAATGCCAGTAGGAAAAACCAAGGTGATTCTGTGCAAGGGAATGTGAGAAAATGATGGAGGAGCAAGGAGCAGCAAAAGAGGAGGTGGAAGAAGAAAAAAAAAAGGAAGGGATTGAACTGAAGTGGTGCTCTAAGGAATGAGAGACAAAAGAAAAGCTTGTAAAACCAGAGAAAAGCATGTAAAATCACTTTCTGGAAAAAAAAAAAAAAAAAGAGGAAGGACCCTCGGGTAGTAGTGAGAAAAGTATAGATGTACTTTCTCATTTTGCAGAAAGGTGGCTTTCCACATCTCAGCTCCGGCGGGTAATGGCAGTTTGGTTATTTCTAACACCCCCCCCCCCCGTCCTCCTACATGTTCAAATGTTCCTGTCAGAAATGGTCAAAATGTTTGAACTGATTTTTTTTTTCTTCCCCTAAGGAGAAGTGTCCTTTCAAACAGTACAAACATTGTGACAGAAAAGGTAATTTTGGACAGAACGATTCACAATGCAAACAAAACCAGAATCCGATGAGAATTATTGGCGTATCTGATTTCATCTGCGTTATGGCAGGAGTCTGAAGGATTCCTCACTGATTTTTGGCAGAAAAGGACTAAGACAGACAAAGAGGAATCAAAGTGCTGTTTTCCCCTCTCCCTGACCCAACCCTGAAGTTGTTTCTCTCAACAGCAATTATTTCATCCAGCTCAGCCCTGCAGTAATGTTTTTCTCCACCCATTATTTTTTGGAAACCAGGTCCAATAGACTAAGTTTCCAGTACAGATACGAGATACACGAGAGCTATTCCCCGACCTCGTTATCCCGAGGAAAGGGTAACGTTATCCTCCTGCTCTCATTAAGAGCAGCTCCATCCAGCCGCGGGCAGGGCACGTGGGGACAGCCCCACTGTTCCCCAACTCCCTGTGGGTCGCAGCAGGAAGCCTCCAAGAAAGCACAGGGGAAAACCCGAACATCTGGAGCAGTTTGCGTGGTGCAGAGGTGAATTTGTGGGTGATGCCGTCAGCAGTAGACGGCAGGTGGCACCCATGGATTAGCGCAGGGCTTGCTCTGGGTGAGCGTGAGCCTGGCTGGGCGATGCCTGAAGCGAGGGCCGGGGAGATGCTTTAACACCATCTCCTTGGGGAATTAATAAATAAGTAGGGAAATGGAAAAAAAGGAGGGAAATGGGCCCTCTTGATTGCACGAAGGGACTTCTGTGTCCTGTTTTTGCTGGCCTGGGGCACATTCAGGCTATTCTCTTTGCATTTTGTTAGCCTAGGGAACAAGCTTGTCTTGGGGCCCTGAATGTCTGGGATGTCCATAGGAAAGCAGGCTTGCTCTGCCAGGGAGCAAAAAGTGCACTGCTCCTCCAGGGAAGGGGAAGCGAGTGGCTGGCAGGATGGGGACAAGCCTCAAGGGACCTGAACAAGGGGAGCTGAAGGCAGCCAAGAGTCCGGACCATCAGGTGTCCTCACAGTGAGGAGATCAAGGCAAGAAATCTGTCTGCAGGTCAGGGTCAGGCATGGCGAGGGCAACCAAGCTCAGATGCAGTGGGGCGACCCCTGCACAAGTCTATAACTAAAAAAAAAACAATGAAACTCAAATCAGACAATGAAACTTGGATCATTTGGGTGCCAATGGAGGGAAGAAGCTGGCCAGGAGTTCATCGCGGTGGGTGCTGCACACACCCATGCTATTTGTTGTGTCTCCTACGTGATGCTTTGTCTGGCCATGGTCAGGCTTTCTGAGACGGGGCCGCCTGTGCTGCCTTGGGGACATGGCTTGAGGACAGGGGACATCTCTCCAGATGCCATCCATGGAAGGAGCCCCCAAGCAGCTCCAGACCCTTCAGGGTGCACTGGGGTGCAACAAGGATGCCTGAGATGAAACATAAAATAAATACCAGCCACGAGAAAGAAGGGGGGAAGCCATGAGGGCACTACTAGGCTTTAATGACCCCAGTCAGCCTCACCTGGGACCCGCACCTTCCTCTCCATCAAGGAGCACCAGGAAGGACTAGGCAAAATGGGCTGAAAACCTTCCAGAAAGGTGCAGAGAGGGCTGGGACAAGCTTTGGATGCAAATGCAAAAAGTAATTTCTGCGGAAGGATTTCTTTATCGATAGGAGAAAACGAACAATAGGGGATGGTGGTGAGCAGCCACAGGCTCAGCTGAATATCTTCAGTATCTCACCTAGAAAAGCTTGGGGGAGTGTCGGGGTGGGGGGGGGGGGGGAAGAGATTTAATTGATGGCAAACATTATGGGCTGCACAGAGGTAGAGGTGCTCCAGACTGAGCAGGGAGGACTTTTATAGCAGCTAACAGATGAGCGTCATGAAAGATGGCTGTGATTCTTTGGGCATTTCTGGGTTAGATTGCAGTAAAATTGCAGCAAGAAAGCAATTTTGCTTTAATCAACTATATAACAAAGCCCCAACACAGTGAAGAGCAGAAGGTGTCAGAAGATAGGAAATTGTCAGCATTGCTGGAGCTGAAAGATAAGATTGTACTCTCCATGGCTACACTAAAAGAGGATAAATGATCCATAGGGGCAATTCAGAAAGAAAATAACCTACAATTAAAGTTGTTTGAATTACAGTCTTAGGGAAGCACGGGAGGAGGAAAAAGCCAGTTTCAGTGGAAAGTCTGAAGCCTCCTTCCCACGTGCTTTCAGAAAGCAGAACTTTTTTGGGAAATGAAATCAAAACTGAGCAGGGCAACCCCTACAGAAGAGCGAAGGATGAGTTAGAGGGGACCCTATAGGGATGGGGGGAGGTGGTTGTGCTCTGCTCAGCACAGGTGGGACCTCAGCTCCGGTCTTGTGGCTCTTGGCTGCCTCCAGCCATGACTCCATCGAACTGGTGGGAGGGAAAGAGCTTAATTTGTAGGGAAGCAGATATAGGGTGAAACCTATCTGTGAGTGTGACCCCTGCCAGAGGCTATCTGGCACCTTCACTGGGTTTTGGGTGGGTGGGCTGGGTTGGGCAGGGCTTGTGGCCGTATCCCCAGGTGAGTCCTGCTACGGGACAGGGGGGTCCATGCTGCAAACCTCCCCTTGAAACCCCAGAGACCATCAGGCGAAAGCGTGGGGGAACGAGGGGCTGATTTTTGGATCCACCATTGCATCTTACGGCTTTGTGAGTGGGAATCTCCTGCTTTTTTGTGGGACCGCTCCTGAGCAGGTGGCAGGGATATTTGGAGCGAGCCGGCACCTCCCGTGCTGCAAAATCCCCCGTCCCACCAGCCACCTGCCGAGGGGCCCCGCTGCAAACAGATGGCTGCGGGGAGGGCTGCGGGGAGCGCTGCGAGGCGGCGTGAACGCGGCCCCGTGTGCATGATGCGCTCGGTGCGGTGCCGGGGGGCAGCTGTGGGGTGGAAGCCGAAGGCGGCCGCCCCAGCCGAGCTCCGCGGTGACTTGTGCGGCTGCCACACTGCCTTCCGTGCTGGCAGCTGGCTTGGAGGAAGAGGAGGAGGAGGAGGAGGATGCTGAGATGACGGAGGAGCTGCTTTGGGAAGGGCTTTTCTTGGGAAAGTTCTTCTGTGCAGCATGGGGTGGGCTCCAAAATTGCGTGGCTGAGCTGGGAACGGGGCCCACCATCGCTCTGCTTCCTGAAATCAGCCGCTCCGCGAGCACCAGCATGGGGGCTGTTCCCTCCCAGGTCTTCTTTCCCTTCTGACCATCCCTTTTCCACCATCCCTGTCCATCCACATGCCGACAGCAGGCTCTGCCTTCGGAGCCAGGACAGTGGCTGGGGGCCACCCTGGGTGCTGCCAGGGTCCTGCTGGGTCTCCTGGGTGTCCACGGGCCAGGAGGAACAGGGCAGGATGCGTCCTGAGGCTCCCAAAGGTCTGCGTCAAGACAACCTGAAGGTTTATTCGGGTTATCGTTGCTTTCTGGGTGGAAAGCCTGAGTTTGGCCAACTTCACCCACCTTTGACATGGTAAATAGAAGTGCCAGTGACTGAGAACTTGCGTGTGGCTGCTCTGAGCGGCTTTGGGGCAAACATGGTGCTACAGCACACAGACTGTGACCAGCACAGCTTGTGTGCAAGCACGTCGAATACCAAATATCCCAGGCAAATGTGCTTTGTATGGCTTGCTCCTCACCAGCACGGTATCTGCTGCAGTTCTGCACTGCTGGGCCCCGGTGTCACCACGTGGGACACGGTGGTCCTGCGGTGCTGCAGCTCTGCTTTGGTGCTACCCCAGTCCTTTTTCTGCTTGCTTGCTTGTGCACAAACTCAGCTCGTGGGCTTCAGAGTGAGCCGAAGAAAACACCTTAAGGAATGGCTCTAGAGATGACAAAAATACTATTTTTAAAATATGAATTGATGAAAGCCATGCTGAAAGCAATCCTGCAGAGGTGTTGCTGGGGAAAAGAAAAGCCTCGTGACTTTCCTCTGATAAGAAAATATTCCTTCCTCATGCTGCTGGCATCCCCCAGGGGGGTTTGTGCATCTGGAGTCCATTGCGGGGCTCTCTGCTTCTGAACGACTGCTGTGTGCTGCAGAAAACGCTGAGCTCCCTCCAGAGCAGCCTCCCACCACGTGCACAGACCCGAAACATCTGCGCTCAGGCGGCGGTGAGTGACTCACTGTCCCCAGCCCCAGCATGGCCACATCCGAAGCGTTTCGGCTCCGTTCCTCCAAGCGAGCAGGGCTAAGGCTGTCCCAGCTGCAGCCTCAGCAAAAAGCACGGGGAGCACCAGGGCAGGACCAGCACGGGACTTCTCCCGGGACCAGCTCCTCGCTCTGCTGAGGCTCAGGGCAGCCCCAAACCCTCTCTGCTCCTCTTTATGCTCTGTATCATTGGCAGGCGTTATGAATATGCATGTACCCCAGCACCTTAGTGCGTCTCCTTGAGCAGATCCTGGCTGAGCGTAAAATTAAACTTGCAAATCGCAGCCTTTTCTTTGCCTTCCTGTGTTTATTTATTTATTTATTTATTTTTCTGTTGTCATCAGCTTTGTTATTATGCACATTTCTCATGCACATGCCTAGGGTACTTCAGGGTGCGAGGAAGGAAAATTAGCCAAAAGACTCATTTGGGACAGAGCATCCACTATTTAAATTCCTCCCTGGAAGCCTGTTCGTTGTTAATTATGAACAGGCTTGCAAGCAGCATAGATTTTAATTTCTAAGCTAGTGTTGATATTGAAAAATCTGCCTTTGTTTCAAAGGGCATTTTAGATTTTATTTATTTTAACAGTAAGGAATCTGCCTGTGCTCAGACACTGTGATGTCTGAGCCCTACACTGGGAGTCTGCATCTTTTTGGGGTCTTTTTGCTGAACCCCTTGGGCTCCACTTGCATTTCTGGAGCTGGGTAGGGACTCATCTCATGCAGAAGGTCCCTGCAAGCCCAGCTGGTCTCCAATTGGAGACGGAGGGCTGCATCCTTTCTGGCAGCATCCCCAAAAAGTGCCTCTGGGTTGATGGGGCTCTTGCGTCTGGTCTCCAGGAGCTGTGCACAGCCACCACCCCCACCAGGCTGGGCATGGAAAGAGGAACCCTCCTGATCTGCAGGCACATCTGCAAATCGAGCTCCTGATTTTGAAGCATAGCTGCTTTTGAAGTATATTTGCTTCATCCTCAATTGTTCTTGTTGCTCTCACCCATGGAGCTTGGGTCAAGGCTTTGCCAGCTCCATCACCACAACATCCTTCCTTGCTCACAGGGAAAAAAAAAATCAAGTGCTTTTAAATATAGCACATCTCAGGGTATTTTTATTTGCTCTTTAGCTTTGAGCTCTCCAGGTTTGGTTGTTCCAGCTTTGCTCTGTAATCAAAAGGGTGAGGAGCTTCCTTTTCTCCTCCACAATGAGACCGAAGCCTCCCACGTGGGCACGGGGGCCACCGAGTCATGGGGAAAATGTGGGAGCCTTGGGGACACGGTGAGAGCTGCCCAGGTATCGTGTGTCTGAGGTCTTGCTTTTGTGGGCACCCCTGCACTGTGGTTCCCAAATATTTGGGGGTCCCTCCCTCTCTAGCAGCATCTTCCACCGAGGACGGTATGGGGCTGCCAGTGCCTCTGCACCCCTATTCCCCCAGCTGAATACACCCCATTCCCCAAGCTATGTGCACCCCAATTCCCTATCTCCATACATCCCACACCTGGAGCTCCCCACACCCCAATCCCCCAGCCCCATACACCTCAACTTCCTATCTCCATACAACCCCAATCGTAGGACTCCCTGCACCCCAATCCCCCAGCCCCACACACCCCACACCTGGGGCTCCCCGCACCCCAGTCCCTGGCCCCATACACCCCAATACCCTAGCCCCATACAGCCCGATCCCCCAGCCCCCACACCCCACACCTGGGGCTCCCTGCACCCCAGTCCCTGGCCCCATACACCCCAATAACCTAGCCCCATACAGCCCGATCCCCCAGCCCCACACACCCCACACCTGGAGCTCCCTGCACTCCAGTCCCCCAGCCCCATACACTCCAGCCCCCAAGCTCTATGCACCCCAATTCCCTGTCTCCATACACCCCAATCTCCCAGCCCCACACACTCCACACCTGGGGCACCTTGCACTCCAGTCCCCTATCCCCATACACCCCATACCTGGGGCTCCCTGCACCCCAATCCCCCAGCCCTGTACACCCCAATCCCCAAGCTCCATGCACCCCAATTCCCTATCTCCATACACCCCATACCTGGAGCTCCCTACACCCCAATCCCTGGCCCCATACACCCCAATCCCTACCCCCTTACACCCCAATTCCCTATCTCCATACACCCCATACCTGGAGCTCCCTACACCCCAATCCCTGCCCCCTTACACCCCAATTCCCTATCTCCATACACCCCAATTCCCGGCCCCGCACCCCCCAGTCCCCCATTCCCCCCGCGGCCCCTCCTCCCCCGCCGGACCCCGGGCAGGAAGCGGCCGCAGCCAACCAGGGCCCGAGCGGATCCGAAGGGATCCGACGGGATCCGAAAGGAGCCGAAGGGATCCGGAGGGAGCCGAGCGGGGCCGAGCGCAGCCGAGCGGGGCTGAGGCGCGGTAGGTGCGGGCCGGGCGGGGACGGGGGGCGCCGGGGGGCGCCGGGCAGGGGGCGGCCGCGGGGCTCCGTGAGCGGCCCCCGGGGCTCCGTGAGCGGCCCCGGCCTCGGCCGCAGCCCCGGGGCCTCCCCGGGCTTTGTGGTGGCGGGGGGGGAATGAATGGGGCCGGCCGGGGGGGCCCCGAGGGGTGGGGGGGGGCCCCGCCGCCTTCCCCTCCCTGGGGGCTCCTCCTCGGGGTCCCCCCGGTTTGGGGCTGAGCCGCGGGGAAGCGGCTTGGGAAGGGAGCGACGGGACGTGGGGGGGGAGCGGCGAGGTTCCCGACACCCTTTGGGTGTCTTTTTAAATTTTATTTTATCTTTTCGTAATTATTTTAATAGGTATTTTTTGATTAGTATTCTTTTTTTCCCCCCCCCTTTCCAGAGTGCTGAGGAGACGCCCCAGCGATGCTCTGCCCGCTGCTCGCCCTGGCGCTCAGCCTGGCAGGTGAGCGGGGACCCCTCTGGGGCGAGCGGGGACACCCTTGGGGTGAGCGGGGACCCCTCTGGGGACACCCTTGGGGTGAGCGGGGACCCCTCTGGGGCGAGCGGGGACCCCTCTGGGGTGCTCCTCCCAGGTACACTGCGGGCACAAAGAGGGGCAAGACCTCGCCCGCCGCCACGGGAGGAGCGTCCCTGTGGCGAGGGGCTCCACATCCCATGTGCTGCAGCCAAACGGTGAAGGCGCAGCGGGGTCACGTCCTGAGGGATGTCACGGGGCTGGATCCGGCCCCACACTCAGCGGCTCCCGGACCTCCTCCGGGCACGCCACCAGCACCCGCTGGCTTGTGGAGAGGGATGAGTGGCCCTGGCCTGGCTCCCTGAGCCCTTTGCCAGCACACCAAGGCCCGACCCAAGCCCCTGGCATCGCTGCAGCAGCCCCCTGCGAATCCACAGCACAGGGGGTCCATGGCGAAGAATCCTTTCGGGATGCATGCCAGCCAGCGGCCAGGCTGGGTGATGTTCCTAAAAACCACCCACAGGCCTTTATTAATAGCCAGAGGGAGCTGTGACGCTGTGGGGCCTGCCAAGAGCCAGGCTGGCTGCCCGGGCGCTGTGCTCGTGTCTGTCCGTCCGTCTGTCCGTCTGCGTCCCCTGGCAGGGCTCACCCAGCCCAGCTCCCTCCTGAGCTCCTCTCCTGCAGAGATTTACTGGGGTCAGGATGTCAAACCTTGCTGCCGATGCACCTTCCTTGGTGCCAGGCGGGATTTTTCCCCCTTTTCCTCCCCGTATAACACTGGGAAACGTGGCCCTGGTGGGACATCCCCACCCACTGCCGTCATTCCCCAGGGGACAGGGGGCGAGCGGGTGGTGAGGGTCTGGGGGACGGATCCGCGCCTCTGCCTGCGCGGCTGCCAGCTCAGCAAGTGCCACCCAGTGCCACCTGGGGCTGGCAGAGGGACGTGGGCACGTCCTACCTGGGCATCGCACTGGTGCCATCTAGCGCCGCTTCATCACCTCCGTCCTCTCCGCAGCCTGGCGTTGGGGTGGCTTCTTGTAGACCCTACCAAAACAGAAGCGACCCCGAGCAGGTTTGGGCACCCACGGGTGCTCCTGGCAGTGCTGTCCCTGTGACGGGTGGCACTTGCTGCGTGCTGGCAGCGGAGGGCAGCAGTGCCCCTGGTTTGGGCTCAGCCCTGGGAGGCTGCTGGTCTCCCCACCTTCGCTTTGCTGGGGAAGGGCTGGAGATGTTTTCCTCCCTTCCCAGCCCCTCGATTCTCTTAGTCATTAATTAGCCGGGTGGATAATTAAGGAGATGCTTCCATGGGGGCTGACCACCTCGTGCTTCTCTCCTGCAGGTGCCATGGAGATCCAGGTCCCGGAGGAGCCCGTGGTGGCCCTTTTTGGCCGAGACGCCACCTTGCGCTGCTCCTTCTCCCCCGAGGCCAATTTCAGCCTGGACGACCTCAGCCTCATCTGGCAGCTGACGGACACCAAGCGCTTGGTGCACAGCTTTCTCCGGCGGCAGGGACCAGCTGGCCGACCAGGGCGGGGGCTACGCCAACCGCACGGCCCTCTTCTACGACCAGCTGGCCCAGGGCAACGTCTCGCTGCTCCTCCGGCGTGTGGAGATCGCGGATGAGGGCAGCTTCACCTGCTTCGTCCGCGTCCGCGACTACAGCAGCGCCGCCGTGACGCTGCAGGTGGCAGGTGAGAGGTGGAGAGCTGTCCCGGCATGCCTCCCCCAGCAAGAAGGGTTCTCCGTCACACTTTCATCCTCCACGCAGCCTCTTTCTCCACCCGTGTGGTCTCCACATGAATTCAGCCCTCCAACCGGCTGCATCTCCCCCAAAATGTTCCCCACAGGGAGGCTGATCCCTTCCTTGCTGTGGTGGGGAGGTTCTCGGCTGAGGTGCCGCTTGTGGCAGCGTGGCCAGGAATGAGTCAGAGCTGGGGAGGGTTCAGCTGGTTGGTGTCATCTGCTGGAAGGTGGTGGGTTGCTCCTGATCCTTTGGTCACCTCCGTCACCTCCTGCTGGCTTTCCTCTCCCTTTCAGCTCCCTACTCCAAGCCCAATTTGAACCTGGAGCCCAACAAAGACTTGAAGCCTGGGGACCTGGCGGCTGTGACTTGCCACGCATCCCGCGGCTACCCCGAGGCCAGCGTCCTCTGGCAGGACAGCCAGGGCACCAACATCACGGAGAACATCACCACGTCCCAGGTGGCCAACGAGGAAGGTCTCTTTGACGTGCACAGCGTCCTCCAGGTGCTGGTGGAGCCCAGCAGCACCTACTCCTGCCTGGTGCGAAACCCGGTGCTGCAGCAGGAGACCCATGCCTCCGTCACCATTACAGGTGAGCCAGCCTGGGCCAAATTTGGGAAAGGAAGGGTTGGGATCTCTTCTGAAGAAGGTGGCCGTGGTGGTACAAAGCTACCCCAGGGGTTTGTACACCGTATCCCGGCTCTACCTCTCTGCCCATGGACCTTTAGGGTGGCCTGAGGCTGTGCTGTCCTTCCCCGTATCTCCGTACCAGCATCCCAGCCTGGTGCTGGAGGTACTTGCTGAGCTGCAATATAGGTTTTGGAAGATCTGTGGGGGATTTTGGAAAGGTCTTGAGATGTTGTCCTCCTTCTAGCTTTGCTGGTTGCCCTGTCCCAGTCTAAACCACCCCAGAGAGCCAGCACAGGGCATGGTGGTCTTCCTCTCTTTAGCACGTGCCCATGGGATGCTTTCCATTTGCAGCTCTCCATCCCATCCCATCCCATCCCATCCCATCCCATCCCATCCCATCCCATCCCATCCCATCCCATCCCATCCCATCCCATCCCATCCCCTACACAAACCCCACATCACTTGCACTCTCCCCTGACCTGCTAATTAATCCTGACCAAAACACCCTTGGGGCACCCGCTGTGCTTTTCTACCTGGGCTGCTTGGCCTGGAGACCAGCACCTCAGCAAACTTTTGGGCTGGTTTGCCAGCTCGGACTGTTTGTCTCTGAGCATCGTTCAGCCTCGCCGCTTCGCCCTGACGATGTCTCGCTCTGCTGGCCCGACAAATCGGGAGTTTAGCGGCATTTATCCTGGATGGCGCGGGCAGGGAGCGTGGTCAGGGCTGTGTCGAGGAGATGGGTAGGGCTGTGCCTGGGAGCTGGGTGACAAAACCCATGGCTGTGAGCTGTGTGCCCCAAATCCAAACCTCCTGGGGCTGGCAGGGACCCCTCCTGTTGCCCTCAGGAGTCCTGCTCTGTCCCAGATGCTCTGGGGAGGGAAGAGATGAGCTCCAGGAGAGATCTCCAAGGAATCTGACCCCGTGGACTCCACTGGTGGCTTGCAGGACTCAGCCTTGACACACCAGTGACTTGCCACCAGCTCCAAGTGGCTTCTGCTCATCCTCACTCGCTCGGTTTTTATAGCTGCCTTGGAGCTCTTTATAACTTTACACACTCCCTGGTAGCGTTAATTAGCATTTAATTGGCACGGCAGTTGCTGGGTTGTGAAGGTGGGTCCCCGGTGGAGCATCAACCTTTTGGCTGCTTGCACCAAGCTCTTCCAGCAAGTGTCACGCAGGCACCTGACATTGACCATGGCGGAGCAGAGAAGAGGACACCTATAATGCTTCTGATCCTCTTCTCTAAGGGATATTTGTCCCTTGTGACAGGGAAATATCCCCTAAACTCCATCTGCCCTTTGTACCGCCGGTCCCCTCAGCGTTATAACTACAGAAGGATTTGTCTTTCTCTCCCCCAAGGCCAACACCTTGCCTTCCCCGCCGTGGCTCTCTGGGTGACGGTGGGACTCGCCATCTGCGTAGTGGTGTTGCTCATCGTCCTGGCTTACATCTGCCAGAAGAAAATCCGTGAGAGCTGCGAGGAAGAGGAGGAAAATGCAGGTAAAGCACCCCCGTCCCATCTGGGTGCACACCCTGCAGTTGGGGATGGATCAGAGGACGCTTTAACCTCTTTCCTTCTTTTGCACATAAGCGAGCGCTTTCCTCTTGTTTTTGTTTCTTCCTCCCAGCACATTTTCACCTTTCTGCTCTGCCCTTCTCCATCTCTTTCTCCCCATCCTCCCACTCTCCTCTGAGTATCCTCCACGTGCCCGATGCCCTGGCAGGACATCCGTGCGGAGAGCGTCTCCTCCGAGAAGATGCCCCCGGGCTTTGCCACCGCAGAAATGTCGAGCGCATTGACACGCAGAAATAGCATGAGACAGAGATGCTCCGTGCTCGCCCTTGCTCTCCCTTTATCCTCTCATGCTTTGTTTTGAAAGAATTAATGAAAGGCGTGCTGCTGCCTCCTGGGAAGCACTCTGAAATGCCCCCTTTGAAAAATATTTCTGTGCCAGCTCTCGTTTTCCGCATTCTTCCCCTCCTTTGGTTTGTTTCTTTTTATTACAGAGAGGTGTTTGCATGGCAAGTGGGGCTTTATTCCTTTAAAAAAAAAAAGCTGTTGTGCTCCGAAAATGGCTGCAGAAGCAGCTTTGCTGGCGTTCCCCGCTTGTTTTCTCTCGCTGGCTGCAGGGCTGATGCGTTCGTGTTGCCAAAGCCTTGCCCTGACAGCATTGTGCTGCGCAAGCTGCAGCCGCCCTGGGTTTTGCTCCTCTCCCTGCCTGCTGTGAATTTATTAATTGTTATGGTTTTATTTTATCATATCTATCTTTTTCCCCTTGGAACACAAACCCCAGTGAATTTTCCCTTTTGCTGGGGGATTTGGAGTGCCGGACAGCTCGATTGTGGCCCTGAGCCACCTGACCTTTAGCACAGGACACTGCTCCCAGCCTGCGATGGCTTCTCCCTGACCCTCAGCAATAACCTTTGCTTCAGATAATAACCCTGCAGGACCCTTTGTGGGAGCTGCAGGAAGCAGGAGCAGCAGTTTTTGCTGGTCTTTTTGGCCGGGAACAGCATCGCAGGCATTCAGAGCATCCCACTGACGGGGCTGTTCCGGCAGTGTTGCAGGAGCTGCCGTCTCCTGAGCCCCTGGCTCTGGATGGTAGCGGTGCTATAAACAGGGAGCCAAGCGGGCACGCTGCATCGTGCTGAGCTGCTGGGGTCACGAACAGGCAGGGAAATTCCTCCCTGTGGGGTGCCAGGGCTCGGCATGGGGCCGGAGGAGGGTTGCTGGCTGCAGGTGGGTACCACTTGCCGCCTCCCTCTCCATCGCCAGTATTTCGGCAGAGCCTGGGATGTGCAGCCAGGGATGGAGGCATGTCCACCGAGCCCGGTGGGCTTTGAGGGGAGGTCTGCAGGTGCTTCACACTCTCCCGGTTCTGTTTTGTAGGGACAGAGGAGCAGGACGAGGATGGGGAAGAACCCAAGACAGGTGGGTGCTGTCTCATGGCTGCGGGGCTGTTCCCAGTGCTCCCAGTACCATGCTGAGAATGGGACTGGGGGGCAGCCACCTTCAATCCCTCCATCTCCCTGTTAATGTGTTCTGCTCACAAACTGCCAAAGGAAAGCGACTGGGGGTCTGAGGCTGTTCCACACAAGCTGACCATGTGCTGGCTTTGCTTTTTGCAGCTCTGCAGCCGCTGAAGAGCACAGAAGACAAAGCAGGTGAGCGCATCCGCTGAGCGTCTTTGTCCCCTGCTCCAGGAGCCTGCTGGAGGGGACACAAGCTGACTCGATGCAGCAGTAACTATTTCTCCACAAGCTGGTCAGCTTGGGATGAAGTGGGTTTTTTTTATTTTATTTTATTTTCCATTTGCTGTAGAACGATCAAATTTCCCCAGATTGCTTCTATCAAGCAGCGCTCTGGTTTGGGCCGCTCTGACCGATGCTTGTATTTCCCAGCCAGAGATGAAGTGATGTGAGCAATGGCTTTGACGTGCTGTTTGCTCAGCTATAAGATGCTTCTGAGAAAGTTTTGTCTCCTGTTCAGGTTTTTCTTGCACGTTGGGAGTTTTCTTGGTCTGAGATACATTCAAGCATCCTAATCTTTGCACCCAAAGCTGTATTTAGTCCTCAGGGTGCTGGGACTGTGAGAAATGGAGGGGAGCAGCGCAGGGGGCTGCACCCCCAGCTTTCCCTTCTGCTCTAGCCCAGGTTGAGAACAGCCTTATGCAGGCCCTGCCAAGAATCTGGGTCTCTGCAGATGTGGGTGACCACTTTCAACTCCATGCCTGTGGATTATTATTATTAATATTTAAATTTTTATTGCGAATTTTAATTTCTTCCTTTCTTTTTTCTCCTTCCCTAGAAAATGAGCAAGAAATTGATTGACGCGAGCTGGGACAGCTCCAGGCAACACCGTGTGCCCTGCACCACCCTGCGGTGACAAACCCAGGACACCTCGGAGGGACAGGGACACCCCGACCCTCTGCCACCGCCGCTCCGGGTGCCATCCCCCTCTTCCCGCGCCGGCCGCGTTTTCGGGGCGCCCTGGGGCTGGAGAGAGGCTGCGCCTCCCTTTACCCCCAGCGAGCCCCCAAAGCCACCTCCCGAGGGACCTGGGACATCGTGTCCTGCGTGGGGTCGTTGGGTGTCTGTCTGTCCGTCCTCATCCCCAGGGAGCGCCGGGCTGAGCCCCCAGGGTGAGCATCATTCCAGAGGCACATTAGGACAATTACTTTGTTTTTTTTTTTTCACCTTGCACCACTGCAGTTCCAACCGGACTTTTATTCTTGCCTTAAATGCATGGTTATCCCATGCTTCAAATTAACACAGAGGATTTTTCGGGGGGGTGAATCTTCTCCCTGTCCCGACCCTGCAGCCGGAGGCAGGGCTCAGGGAATAACTAGGGCTGTGCTGCGTGATGCCTTTTTTTTATTTTGGAGTGGTTGGAAGGCGGCGGGTGGCAGAGGCAGGGGGTTTTAGCAAGGGGCAAGGTGTTAATGCCACCCACAGAACCTGGGTTCAGCCCAGGAATGCTGGAAAAAACACCCCAATATCGTTTTTAAGGGAAAAAAAAACACACCAAAATCTAGTTTTTAAGAGAAGTTTGTGCATCCATGGGGTATGTGACAGGTGCTCATCCCCAGCTGGACCAATGTGCCTATTGCCTAATTAAATATTAAACAATAACTCGGGAGCACACAGGGGGTGCACTAAAGCCCTGCAAAGCGCCTTAGCATCCTCGCTGCCCCAAGTGTTTGTGCTGGAAATAATGCTTGTTTAACTCAATTTGGGTAAAACCGCCTGCTCGGATGGCTGCAGGAAGAGGCACCCCAATGCCAAGCGTGGCTGATGCCGGGGGTCGAACGCAGGCTGAGAAATGGGTTTGCTCGTGGCGTGTCCCTGGGTCCAGCGATGGGTCTCTGTTGGTTGTCATTTTTATTTAAAATCCAAGGATCTGGAGGGTTTCGTGCCTTGACAAATAAACTCGTGGGTTGTTTTGGATGATGGTTTCTGGGCTTGAGGGTTCCGCTCTCCCCCATTCTTGTATTTTCGGAGGTGGCTGAAGGCTGTGTGTTACTAGAAGAGAAAAAAGGAGTGAGGATGAACTCAGGTTGTTTCCTACCTTAAAGCCCCGTTTCCTTCCCAAATCATCGATGGCTCACACTGTTTCTAGAGTCACTAGAGGACACAAGGGCCAATTTTGGTGGCGGAGGAGGTCTAAGGGACGAAGGACACCAACCTGTAGGATAACGGGCTTCAGTAGGCCCCTTGCTCATGGGATGAGCTGCATCATACCGTGCATTACGTTTTTGGGTTGATTTTGTGAGATTCAGCACAGCAAGAGGAAATCCCTAATGTCCATCCCCATCTGTGATGTGTTCCCAGGGTGTTTGGTGGCCTGGGCTGGCCCTGCAAGACCTTGCACGGTTCTTGCAGCCTTGATGGATCCATCCTTTATGGATGCTCAAAGTAATGCATGCATATTTTGGACCTGAGCTTTGCTTTGGCTCCGTCTTCTGCTGCCACGGTGGCATCATCCATCACCAGCTGATGAGCCCTGCCGCGATAACTCCTCTTTATTTTCATACTTAGAGCAGCAGAAGAAGGTGCAAAATCCCAAGGGGGCCATCAGCATCTTTGTACCAGCCATATGAAATACCCCTGAAATTCAGGCTGCTGTTTAATCCCATCCGTCGGTGGGGTTTGATCAGGAGCTGCCAGGGGAAGGGGTCTTCTTCAGCCCGCCGCAGCCGGCGAGGATTATTTTTAGCTGTCCTTCCCGGGCATGCAGCCAGGCGCTGCATTTTAATAGAAAAATATTTCTAAAAGCGAGACAAGTTAAAGCGTGCCGGTATCAAACTCGTATTAGGGAGGGGATGGATGGTTATTTCATTTAGGGGCCATGATGTACAGCCTGAATTAAGCACTAGTGCAATTTTTAACGAGGTGCCAGGAGGTACCATTAATATTAGTTAGCACCCAGACGCTGGGCTGGGCGAATAAAGCCATTAACCCTCCCTGCCCGGCGCTGATGAGTGATGGGACGAGTCGTCCTGAAGCTCGGGACCTTCACGGTCTTTAAAGATCCCGAGATAGCTCCACCAGCACACATGCTTCCACCACCGCCAGCTTCTCCTGTGGATTTAATTATGGAGGGGGGATGCAAACAGCTAGTTGCAGGTTAATGGGGTGGGATGCGGCAATGCCTCCATGGTGCTTGTCATGAGATGAACTGGGGGATTTGGACTAAATGGTCTCCAGAGGTGATTTCCAGCATCAACTGCTCTGTAATTCCCAATGGGAGCCACTGCACAGAGAGGAAATGGGATGTTTTAGGACACCCCCATGCCGTAACGCAAGCACGTTCGCTTCTTGTTCCCCTAAAAACCTGCTCAGCTCCTGGGTCTCTGCTCCAGGAACGTGGACTTTCCTCCCAGCCAGCTGCTGAAGGTGAGGAGCAAAGCCCTAAGGTCACGGATGAGAGCAGATGGAAGCAGAGGGTTTTTAAAATCACTTTCCACCTTTGTTCGCAGCTTCTCCTGACTAAGCAGCATCCAGAAAAAAAAAAATCCATCTGAAATCCAGGATGCTTGTTAACTGGTGGTTCCCATTTTCCTGCAAACACCCGAACGAAACGCTCTCTTTTGGTGTGAAAGAGGGCATTTCATCCCATCCGAAATGGCCTTGCCCTTTGAGCCCGCGTGTTCCATACGGCCACATTTTGTTTCATTTCCCTTTCGTTTTCCTCCTGATAAGAAGCTCTGCTTGGGGAACAAATGTGGAAGTTGAAGCCAACTCAAAGCCATCGTCCTCCACCTACTCCAAAAACCATGCCCGAGCACTCACAAGCATCTTCTCAGGCAGAAAAAGGCTTTGAAAAACTCTTGCCTGGTACCTAAATCCTTTCAGTGGGGATTAAAAAGTGGCATTTTCAAAGCACTGCTATTTTTAAAGAGGAGTTGGTATTTTCAGAATCAGTTGCTCTCTCCTGGGACCCATTTTTTGGAGCCGAGTCCCGGACGGGTTATTCCCTGCTGCCACAGTGCATCTGGTCCTGATATGTCAGAGTGAACCGAGGGGCTGAGAGACGTTTTAATTACAGACTTGGCTATCCGGCGTGATTTGTCACGGGCAACTTGAGCAATTTATCCATCAGCAGTTAGACGCAATCTGAACCAGAAGGAGCATTTATCTCGTTGACTCAAAAGAGAGATTTGAAATGAAACGGGGGAATTTCTTACAAGCCCCTACCTGGCATTCATTTTCAAACCTGGAGTGCGTTCGCACTCTTTTCCCACGTGTGCCCAGGGGCTCGTTTCCCTTTGGGATGGATGAGGGTGAGGAAGGGTGATAATGGGGTGGCTCGGGTGCCTTTTTAATGCCGTGTCATGACCGGGAGCCAAATCCCTGGACGATGCTCTCGCCAGCAGGATCTGGGCTGCAGACGGGGTGATGGCATCATTTTCTCGGGGCGGGAGGCGAGGAGGTTGTTGTTGCTCAATGAGCCTTGGAGAAGCATGTGCTGTCTCAGGTAAGTAGAAGTTGCTAAAGCGTTGCCTGATGAGTATTCAATTCCCCGATTAATACAGTATTTAACACTCCAGTGAAAAAAGCACCCTGGCAAACAAACGGATGAGCCATGGAGAGAAGAAGTGCTGACAGTGCAGTTCTTTTCTGTGCACGAAATCATTCTCCAATCTCAGGGAAAACGCAGGTGCTGATGCGCTCTGCGGCACGCGGCCAAGCTGGGCGCCCCCATTCCTCCCTGAAGGGCTGAAGAGGAAGGATGGTGCCCACCCAACCCTGGGCTTTTCCCTTCTTGCCAACATTAGCACGGTTTGCTCCGAGCTCTTCTAAGCGCAGGCAAGGACGGCCGGTGTATGTGAAGAGAAAGCCGATGTCCCCCGGTGTCCTTCACCACCGGAGGAAATCTATAGCCAGGGATGGGAAGGGTTATTCCTTCAGAGCCATTAAATGCAGATCACAGTGATGGATGTTGCCGGGAGGTGGTGGATGTGTTTTCCTTGATGTGTTTTATTTTTATGTGTGGTTGTTTTTTTTGTTTGTTTGTTTTTCTTCTTTTTTTTTTTTCTGCCTATTGATCTCATCTCCCAAATGAGAATAAAAACCGTTCCCACCCATCAGATTCAGCCTTTCCCACCCCAGCTCCTGGAAACTCCACTTTTTTCACTGGAGTGTTAAATACTGTATTAATCGGGGAATTGAATGCTTATCTGGCAATGTTTAAGGCTCATCAATCTCCCCTCCACCGAGCGAGCGCAGGGCATGAGCTGGGCTTGGAGATGACCCACTGCTAGCTGAATTAATAAAGAGAGCCTGAGCTGCCAGAGAGGTTTTTCTTGTTGTATCATTTATTCATCACTCATAAAACTATCCACGCTTCAGGGAGACCACAGCAGATGTGTAATGCATGGGCCTGCAGCAAAGGTGGGCGCTGCTGGGATTTGGCTGCCTCCCCCGAGGCCACACAGCACGCGTAACCCCAAATCCACCCCGCAGAGGGGCGGAAGATGCTTCATCCCGTAAAACCCACATTATGGGTCATGCATGCAATGCTCCTGTAGAAACATACCGTGAACACAACCACTTGTGTTAAGAACACCTCCCCCCGGCTTGTTCAACACCAGGGCATTGTCCCCATGCCGAGGAGACCCCACTGCCAGCAGCTTTGCGTGACCCCAGCCCCTCCACCCAGCACAGCCATGTACAGCCATTAGTCATCCTACTGTACGCACAAGCAGCTGTGCCAATTAGCATAATTAACACATGAGGGCCAATTAATCTCTTGATTATGCCTGCCATTCACTTATCAGCTGCTATTATGGGAAGATCGGCTTTTGTACCTCTGCTTTCTATGCAAATAAGCCGGTTATGATGCCTTCATTACTCGACATACAATTACCCAGCGCAGATACCCATGAAATCGAGCACGGACAGATTGCCAGCATGCACGGGCCGGAGCCCAGGTGGATTTGGCAGCTGAAGGAGCTCTGAAAGTCCTCTCTGTGTCTGAAAGTGCCACCTTGAGCAGTGCACCACACCATGGGTTTTGGGTAATCTGATGTGCAGGAGACCAGAAATATTTGTGGGATGGTGGCCGAGTCCTTGGCAACCAGTGGCCAACACTGGCTCCAGTTCAGCCATAGGGAAGGGGACACAGACACAGGCACAAGGGATGCTGTGGCCATGGGGGCTGCTGGGCCTAGATCCCATCTTGTTGCCACCCCTGGGCTTGGTTCTGCGGCTCTCTGGTATCAGGGATGCTCAGGAGGTCAGCAAAACCTGCGGTCCATGGAAATATGGTGGGATGCAATACGTCCCCACCACATTAGCCCTCTGTCTGTTCTCCTACCATGGTGACCTCTTGTCCCCAAACAAGTGCCTGATGCCACCCCCACCAGGCAAGGCAGGAAGACATGGGACAATGCCCTGGGGCAATTCCAGGTGTGGGGTTGGTGAGATTTTCCCCCCTGCCCCTCGAGGGAGGGGTGTCCCAGCTGGGTCTCATTGACCTGGGTTGTCCCTGGATGCTCCAAGGGCTGGGTGGAGGCCCCCAGGTGCATCCCATCTGCTCTTCAGGGAGTTGGTATAAAAGGCTCCTGAGCAGCCTCTTCTCTATCTGCTGGTTTTGTCAGGCTCAGGATGGGGTCTGGAAGCAGCCTGGGTATTGCTCTGCTGTGCTGGGCACTGGCTGAAGCAGTGTCTTACAGCCCCTGGGATCTCTCCCCAGGGGACTCAGGGGTCTTGAGGGTCCGAGGGGACTCTTCGTGGAGATGGCACCACCAGGTGCCTTCCTTCTCCCAGCCCTCCCCATGGGCATGGGTGGATGTCTCCCAGCTCCAGGCTGCCGCCCCCCTGCACCCCGTGGCCGTGCAGTGCCAGGAGGCACAGATGGTGCTCACAGTGCACCGGGATCTCTTTGGCACCGGGCGCCTGGTCCGGGCTGGGGACCTGACCCTGGGCACAGCCAGCTGCCCGGCCACGGCCCAAAATGCTGCTGAGAAAGTGGTGACCTTCGTGGCTGGGCTGCACGAGTGTGGCAGCACCCTACAGGTGAGGTGGGGTGCTAGGGTGAGGGGCTGCTCCATCCCTGGTGCTGCTGCTTGGGTAGTGGGCTAATGGGCTTTGATCCACACTGGGGTGATTAAATGGGGGTTATTTGGGACTAGTAAGTAGTAACGTGCTGCCTAATTCTTCTTGGGAGTGGCTCAGTTCTAGAAATGATATAGTAAAGGTGATGCCAAGGGTTGAGGTTGGGGTGAGGGGTACGTCTGCTAACAGTAGCTCTTAAGTGAAGTGCCTTGGGACCATTGCAGGGCTGGTTTTGGGAGTATGCATGCTGTCCCTGAGCCCTAGGTGAATCCACTGAATGGCAAGCAAGGCTTGTAGTGCTTTTCTTCTACCTCTTCAAGAGCCAGAGGAGTTGATGTCCTCCCACTTATTTAGGAGGAAGGAGGCTTCAGGCATTTTGTCCTACCGCACTTGCCCAGCTGGTGTGGGCACTTCTTGGGGTGGTGGCCCTCAAGACTGACCTCTTATGAGGTCAGTCTTATTCTCAGGTGCTGAGATGCCAGCCCAAATCATGGCATCCTGAATGTGGAGGACAGGCTGATGGAGCTGCAGGTCCTGGTGCTGGGTGCCTGACAGTGCTGAGGTTTGGGCTGACCCGTTTGTTCTGCTGACTTATCAGCTCTCCCATGTCCCTTCCAGATGACCCCAGACTCCCTGATCTACAAAACAAGCTTGTTCTACAAACCCACTGCTGCTGGCAACGCGGTCATTGTAAGAACCAGCCCAGCCGTGGTTCCTATCGAGTGTCACTACCCCAGGTGAGCCAATGAGGCAATGTCTCTGCTCCTACGGACCTAGGGTGGTGGTGGCATCTCTGCTGACATACTTATGCTTTTAGGAAGAGCAACGTGAGCAGCAATGCTGTCCAGCCTACCTGGGCTCCCTTCCACTCCACGCTGTCAGGGGAAGAGAAGCTGGTGTTCTCCCTGCGCCTCATGAGCGGTGGGTGCCCCCTCTGATACCTGCTCCTGGCCGTGAATGCTGAGATCCCCAAAAAAACTAGGGGCTGGGTTACCCCACACTTTACAGGAGGGATATATGGGGTTGCTGGTCAGTTAGGAGGTCCCACAAGAAAGGGAGGGCAGCATGCTTTTTGCCAAAGCAACCTGTGGCTTCAACTGTGCCTTCCAGATGACTGGAGCTCCGAGAGGCTCTCCAACGGCTTCCAGCTGGGGGAAAGCCTGCACCTCCAGGCCGATGTTGTGGTGGGGGGCCACGTGCCCCTGCGCCTCTTTGTGGAGGACTGCGTGGCAACTCCGAGTGCAGACCGGAGCTCCTCGCCCCGCTACTCTTTGATTGACCTCAGCGGGTAAGGGGGGACAGCGCGGTTTGCGTGGCGGTGCCATAGCTTGTTGGGATGTCCCTGACTTCTGCTCCCTGTCCAGGTGCTTGGTGGATGGGAGAGCCGATGACACCACCTCAGCATTTGTGTCCCCGCGGCCGAGGCAGGAAACGCTGCAGTTTGTGGTCGATGCTTTCAAGTTCGCAGGAGATGACAGGAACCTGGTGAGATGTGTCTGACCCCCTGGCCCTGCCCGCACAAGAGCAGTGCTGTCCTGCATGAAAAAAATCACCCCAACCTGGGGATTTTGGCTTAATTTCCCTTCCAGATCTACATCACCTGCCACCTGAAGGTCTCCCCAGCTGACCAGGCCCCAAACCCACTGAACAAGGCCTGTTCCTTCAACAAAGCCAGCAGCCTGTGAGTATACCTGGGGGGCTTGGGCAGGGGGCAGCCCGGAGGAGAGGGCTCACAGGTGGCTCTGTTCCAGCTGGGCTCCCGTGGAGGGCACCGGGGACATCTGCAGCTGCTGTGAGACGGGCAACTGTGCACTGTATGGAGGCTACTCCCGGAGAAATAACCCCCTGGCCAGGTGGCCAGGGAGGCGCTTGGGGAGAGACATCTCTTCCAGGCAAGGTAGGGCTCGGTGTGCCCCAAAATGCGGCCCTAATTTGGTGACCTCCCAGGCTGGGGTGGCTGAGATGCTGGAAGGTCTGAGATGTCACCTCTTGGGGATGAGCTTGGCTCTTCTCTGCTGTCCTTGGGCAAATAGTTCTCCCTTTTGTATAAAGCTACACAAAACCACCTCGCTGTAAACCCTGAAACTCCAATGGATCAGGAATTGCCTCACCTGCCAGCTCACTCACCCACATCTCTTCTTAGGTGGGTCCTCAAGGGCAGCAGAGGCTGAAGTCTCAGTTGGACCACTGTTAATCCTTGACCCAGCTCAGGGGTTACGGAGTGCCTCGGGACGGCTTGTGCCAGCAGGGAGGGCACCGCAGGGTATGTGTCTGTGTGGCTGTGCCTTCACCTCTCTGAAGATGACTCCAGGTTGATCTAATAGTGAATTCCTCCATGATTTCGTGCCTAGATGGACTCTCTGGTGTATCTGCTGAAAAAAACTGTCTGGGGGGCTTTTTTACCCCTATACTGCCTGCATGTTGTGCCACTGCCAGATGGTGGAAAGCCATAAAATGTGTAGTAAGGGGATTTCTCTCTTCTAGGTGCTGCTGAAGGACTTCCTACGCTGGTCCAAGTCACCATGCTTGCAGCAGCTGCTGTGCTGAGCTTAACTGCCCTTGGAATATTTCTTGTGTGCAGAAAGTGCAGATGCCCTCTGGGAATGTCATTGTAACTCCCTGTACCTAATAATAAAAAAAGTTTGTCTTCCCTTTGTGATCTTGGTGGTGAGGAGGGACAGCGGTCAGCCCCTGCCCTGATGGGATGGCATTTGAGGCTGTGCTCGGGAACCAGGTAAGCCAGCTCATGGGGTGACCACGAGCTCTTGAAGCCACCACTGAAGCAGGGATGGGATTAGACTGGGATCAGACCAGTCTGTTGCATCCTGCAGAGAGCTGCTTTTCATCCCTGAGCAGCAGCAGTAGCCCCCTCTGAGCTGAGCAAACTGCTCCTGGCCCTAGGGAGAAACTACAAAGGGGCAAAGCAGTGAGGCTGAGAGCGATGCCTGCAGCTCCAGTTCTTGGCTTTTGGTCCTCTCCTTTTGCTAGTGCCTTCTGAAAGCTGCTGCTGATTAAAGGCATTGCCTCTGCTTGGCAGCTGAATGCTGGAATATTTGTCTTTTGCCCTTAAGCCCTTGGGTTGCAATTCCCTAGCCATTAGGCTGCAGTCTAGTGCTGCCAATTCTCCTTACAATCCTCAAACAAAGCCTGAGCAGGGCTACATCTCTGCAAATGAGCCTTCCCTAACACCCTTATGCAACCTCTCTTGTCACGGAAATGATCCTGTTTGCACGGAGAGATGAGCTTGGCACTTGTGCTCCATGGGCTGTGCGGGGTGCAAAGCAGGAACCCCAGCCCAGAACGAGCTGGATTTGAGAGCCTGGGGACGATGTGCCTGGGGAAGATGTTTCGTAGTTCTGTGTTTTTGTTTTTTTAAATGAATTATGTAGCTGAGCTGAAATAATCAGGTGGAAAAATGAGGCAGCCATGTAAGCTTTTTGGGGAGGCTGAGATTTTCCTTGGTCAGGCCATCAGCCTTCATGTTTTATGCACGAGCTACTCTGTGCGGGAGCTGAACCCCCCCTTTTTTTAAAAAAAAAAATACTTTTTTTATGTTGAGTTGATGACAGGGGACATGAGGTTGTGCTAAGTGTGTATGGCCAGGCTGTGATGCTCAGGGCAGACCAAGGGGATACCAATGGTCCTCCTAGGGGCATGGAGGCTGGCCTTGTCCTCTGGGCAGGACCTGGAGGCTGGCCTCTACAGGAGGTCCTCTTCAAGCCACTCATCTTTCTTGAGGCTCCTCACTCAACTCTAAAACCACTTTCTTCCCATCCTCTAAGGAGATGTGCAACCTGCTGCTCTTGTCACTGTTGTCTGATGCCTCGGGGTTTCCCTGGGACCTGGTGCTCCTCTAGGAAGGCAGCCACCAGCAGAAGACTTCACCTCACCCTTCTAAAGCCTTCAGCCCCCAGATAAGGAAATGGGGGAAATCTAGCTACTTTTTGGCTGCTTAAGCATGAACCTTCTCTCTTGCTGTGGTACGAATCTGGTGGTCTGTTGGGTGAAAGCCGGCACAGGGAGCATGTGAGGAGCACCTGGGGTGGTGGTGGTGGTGCTGGCAGCAGGGGAGGCTGAGCAAGGGGGAGCAGAGCGTGACTGGGGGGCTCTGAGCTGTGTTGCATCCCTCTGGGTTCAGATCTTCTCTCAAGACCTGCCTGTAGCAGGAAAAAAAAAAAAACTTTCCTGCTGGCCCCTTTCTGAGCAATGAAGGGGCTGCATGTCTGCTACTGCTGCTTTGAGCAGTCAGCTTCTACCTTGCCAGCTTTTGTGTGTTTTGTTTTTTTAATATTTTGACTTAGCACACCTATTATTTCTCTAGTATTAATCCAGAAACATTTCCCCACAGCTTACTAGAGGGAGGAAGCAACGTTCCCTGGCTGCAGGAGGGCAGGAAGCAGGCTGTCCCTGCATGTCTGCTCCCTAACCAGCTGAGCTCCAAGGAGCAAAGCACATTGTAAATAACTTCTTGCTTCCTACCTGCTCCTTGCTTAGCATAAGACCCAGAGATTGCTTTCTAACCTGATTAATTGTGGTATAAATCCCCTTACATTGGAATTTTCCCCCCTCTGTGAAGAGTGTGCATCTCAAAGATGCTGCTGGTGGAGGTGGGAGATGCAATGCCTTTGCCCTGGCCTCATGAGCACCACATCTCTCCCCAGCCCCCTATCTCCTGCTTCTGGGCTTTATTAGCTTTTGTTTCCCTCGTATGCACGAGCACCTGAGTAAAGACTTAATTAGAAAGCTGCAGATGCTGGCAGAACAATCAATTTGTGGGAATTAATAATGGGAATGAGGATGCAGTGCAGTTATTCACTGGTGTCTCCCACTTGCTGTAAGTGCCACATTGTATGGAGATGCTAGTGATAAGCTCTAAGTGGTCTTCAAGGCAATTAATTAAAAGAAAAAAAATAATTTACTACACAGAAGAACATCAGGTAGTACTTACAAGGATTTAAAGGTACAAATGAGCTGCTGCCCACGTTCATTTGGAGATTTGCACTGCCCTGTGGAAGTGGTGCGAGTGTAAGTGCCATCTAGAGTAGCTGCTCCAAAATGTCCCTCTCTGGGCATGGACCATAGCAAGGATAATTAAAGGCTGTAAAAATAATTAATTGAAGGCTTTCCCAAGAAAGGGAACTCACTGCTGCAAGATGATGGTGGGTCTGGGTGCATTTGGAGGTTGTGGTGCAGGGCTGTGTCCCTATGGGGTGGATTTTTGGGAGACCGTAAGACGGTCTGGTAGGCTGGAGATGCTCTGGGAGATGCAGCATCCACCAGAGGAAGGAAAAACAAGAGAAAGGAAGAAATGTTCACTTTAGCCCTTCCGTATTGTCTCATCACAGCACCCAAAGGCTTGGGGTTGGCAGACGTCCTTCTCTGACCACGGCACACACTTATCCTCCACTTCATGGTGTTGCACATATTTTTTAAGCAAGGATATGTGGTGCAATGAGAATTGAGTGTGGGTTTGTTTGTTTTTTAAAAAAGCAACCCAACTAAATTTCTAAGGAACAAGCCTCCCCTATCAGCCCCAAGCTGTCTGCCTCATGATTTAGACACAAAACCGATGGAGGTCACAGAGGTTCGTGGGGTTGGGGTGAGCCCCACAGGCAGCTGCACATCCCAAGGACTTTCCAGCCCTATTTATGGCCCAAAGCATCCTCTGGACCTTGCCCCAGAAGAAGTGGGGGGCAGAAGCAGGAGACTGTTTTTTTGGCTGTGCTTTGGCCACATCTCAGAGGCTTTAGCCATGCTGTCACATGATGGAGGTGGTGCTCGGTTGGCACCCTCTGGAGCCTTGTGAGCATGTGGGAAACCTCTTAAAATAATAATAATATAATAATAAAAAGTATTAAAGCAGGGAGAATGAACTGTTTTTTCTTCTGTCTTTATTTCTCAAGTCGCTCCAGGCTGAGGAAGTTGCACGAGTTGTGTCCTTCCTCAGCCCTCTGCATCCCCACGTTCTCTAGGAGGACACAAAGCTCAGATGCCCAAATTTACGCTTTAAAGCACAAATTGGCTGCCCTGTCTCAGGGCTAGTTTCCCAAAGATGTACATTATTAATGCTCTGTCTGCACGTGTTCGAGTAAATTGCTACAGATTTATTTTTTTTTCCTTCTTTCCCACTTTCTATGGTGATTAGCAAAGCAGAAAGTTAGCCTGAATCTTTGCAAAGGTGAAGTCGGGTTGTTTGTTGTAAATAATATCCATTTTCTGTGCACAGACCTGGGGAAGGGGAGGAAAAGCAGAGTTCCCGATATCTCTTTTGGGTATCTGTTACCGTCCGCAAGACAGCAGCATCTCCCCAAAGAGCTGGAGTTAATTCACTTATCTTGTTTTCCCTGCCTTAAAAAAACGTGCCGTGGTGGAAATGGATGTGAAGGAGCAGAAGCCATTTGAAAACACCTCTGGTAAATTAAAGTTTTGCCGTATTTGCTGAGATAATTTAGTGTAATTCCCCGCTAATGAATTAATGCACCACTTCTTGTTCATTATAGCTTTCCTAATTTGATTGGGGCTCCAAGTGCTATCTAACTTCATTACCAGCAAATATTAATGTAATAAAATGGGTTTGGCGGACCCGGGCGGCTGCGTGGGTGTCCCCTGCACCCTACGTAACCCAAAAGCAACAGGGATGAACCGGAGCTGCCTTGGCTGCTTTGAAACACAGAAGATGGCTGAAACCAGAGCTTTCGGGAGAGGAGGAGGAGGAGGAGGAAGAAGGCCAGGGATGCCGCCCACCCATGAGGCTTCCGGCTTTAAACATGCGGATGGGATCAGCTCTTCCCAAACCCCCCTCCTCCATCCCAATGGCCCCATGCATAATTTAAGCTCTGCCTTGCTCGCACTGAGCAATCGTCTTTTCTTGGGCGAAAAGGGGATGGGGAGAGAGAGCTTTCTTCTTTTTGAGCCTCTTTTTGTTGTTTTCTCCCCAAAGTGCTCCCTAAGTGATGCATGAATGGATTTTCCCAGGGTGATTTTCCCACCCACCGGAGCGTGAAATTTAGTGGTAACCACGGATAATGTCCCAGGACACTGCCCAAGCCACATCCAGTGTTTGGAGCCATGGGAGATGGTTGCTAAAAATTCACATTTCAATGCAGAGCTGAGGTAGGGATGTGTTCCACCACCAGTGTAGGATCTTAGGAGCTCTGACACCCTGGGACTTTGGCTGTGGACTTGGCTGAACACAAAATCCCTCCTGGCTCAGGTGGCCTTGGGGACACGGCCCCACTTGTCCCCAGGGCCGTGGCATCAAAGCCAACAGCTTTCATTTTCCCCACTCATCATTATTATTATTTTTCTTTCCAAGAGCCACAACATTTTAATTATTTATTTGGAGCATGATTAATGTTTTGTCTGACGCTGTTCTGCCAGGGGAGCCCCGGTACATTTTGGCTTAGTGAGAGCTAATTAAGAAGTCCCATCAAGCATGTCATCCCTTGTCTTACAAGCACCTCCAGGGCTGCTCTGGCGCCGCTGCCTTTCTGCAGGCTTGGCCGAATCCTGTGGCCATCATGAGAGCCCTGGGGGGACAGATGGGTCCTGGGGCTCTGCTGAGGGGTCATCAGCAGCTGCTGTCCTCATCTGGGGGATGTTTGTGAAGGGGAATTGGTGCTTTGAGCAACTTGTCCCCAGGGGTGAGTGCAGGAGCCTGGTGTGGGTGCTGGAACTTCATCCAAGCAGCCCCCATCCCATGGTGGGGACAAGACCCGAATAGCTGCTGCTACCTATGGGACTTGGGGTCTAAGTGACGTTTTTGGCCTCAAATCCTCTCTTTCCAGCTGTGTTTGGGGACAGTGCTTTGTGGCATCCCCATGTCCACAATGGGTTGTGCAAGGGAAGATGGCAACCATGGAGGTGACGTGACACGGGGCCACCAGGGAACACCAGGGGCACCATCAGCATGGTCCCCATGCGCTGGCAGGGTGCAAGAGGAAGGGACGATGAGGACAAGGACGGTGGCACATGCACATGTGTGCGTGGGCACCCACTGCCACCCAGTGGTGGGAGAGCACCCAGCCACCATGCAGCAAGAGACGATTCCTATCATGATAAATAGACGTGTGTTAGCTGTTGGGATACCAAGAGCTGCGTCCAGGTCAAGCCCAGGCATTACCACCGGAGGACCAAACCTGAATCCTCTTGACCCCAGCCCAGGAAGGATAATGGGCCATGTCTACCTCCACATCCATGTCCTATTGACACTGGCCATGCCCCGTTGATCCTACCCATTTATTCCCACTGAGACTTGGACCTGCTTCATCCTCACCACCTTGCCCAATACTCTGGGCTTCTTATTGCCACCCGCTGCCCCCCTTGTCCCTCCCTGGGGGTGGTGGGCTGGCTCCTTCCCACCTCCCCATCCCCACCTTCCCTTCTCCCAGTGGAGCAGGCAGGACCTTGAGAGCCAGGCTTGGTTCTTGCGTCTCCATCCCATGGCACCAGGAGGGCTCGGCGATAACAACCCAGGGAGAGAGATAGGAACGATCTGGGGGGGAGGTGGAAGCTGTTGTGAGCAACGCATTTTCCTCCTGCAGGCGTTCTGCCAGGAGATAACCTCCGCCAGGCGGTTATCCAGGTCCAGAGCACGCAGCGGAAGCGTTGCTGGAGATAAGCAGAGCCGGGGAGGATGCGACCCCCCGCTCGCTGCATTGCAGAGTGAAATCAGGCTGGGGAGGACACAGCTGTGTTTTTGGGATGCTCCTGCCCCGCAGCATCCTTTTATTCTCCCCCATTGCGCAGAGCGCCACAGGGCTGGATGGGCAAGGATGAGGAGGGAAGAGCCTCAGCATCCCGAGGTGGAAACAGCTCCCGGCTGGCCCTGAAATCCAAAAGGAGAGCCTGAAGGCGAGCCGACTGCGTGGTTATAAAGAAGAAGCATTGCACGAGGCGCTGGTACATTACTTGCAGTAATTCAGCTGTGGAACAGCAAGGAACAAATAAGACAAGATGCTGTACATTAGCAGAGGCAGAAGGCATAGCCTCTCCCTTGGAAAAACAAAGCATTTGTCTTCCAGCCACGGCCAGCACCTGGCCCCAAGCAATGCGTGGTCCCCGGGGACCACCGGGGCAAAGAGGGGGCCACCAAGGCGGGGGGGGATGCGGCTGGGGGCCCACGGGCTCCCCCAGCACAAAGGGCTCCTGGGCTTTTACAGAAGATGGAGCAGCCAAGAGCCTCTCAAGGTGTTTGGGATGCAGGTGTTGTCACAGCTCCTGGGGAGCCTGGCTTCATTTTGCTTTTATTTTCCCCGACCTCCTCCCCAGGTAGCCCATTTCTGTGCGTTTTCCCCCCAGGATGGCGGAAGCGAGGAACTCGCTTTGCTCACCGGCCCCAATCGGAGGGAGCTGATTCGCATGCAAAGCCAAAATTCTGCTTTAAAACCCATCAAACCGTGCCAAACGCCGGCACGGTACCCGCCGGCAGGCGAGGAAAGGGCAAGAATTAGCAAAGCTGTCGCATCTCATCCCCGGGGCGCAGAGCAGCCGGAGCCGCCGTTCCGGGTCGTGTCCTCGTTTTATTTGCTGATTGTTTCTTTATTGCTTCTGGAAGAAACACGAGCCCTTTGCCCCTTCCTCCGCCAGCTCTCGTGAGGTGATGGCCGCTGTTTGGGGCTTTTCCAGTGTTTTTTGGGGGGGGGGTGAGAAAGGGTTAGGAACAGGGAACAGGGAGGGATGACCCCATCCTGACCTTCCCTGGGTATTTGGGGCTTGCTTGGAGTCAGTTTGAGCAGTTTTTGGCATGGGCTGATGGATGTTATTAATTAACATTCTGTTAATACTAACCCCTATCCTCTCTAACTCTATTAATAATAACCCCTATCCTCCTCTTGAATTTCACCCCCAAACCCACCCAAGCAGGTTTTCCTGCTAAATAATACCAGCAAAACCCCTCTGTGCTTGTTTCTGGGCATGCAGAAGAGCACGAGGACGTTGCGTGCAGCTTGGGCTGCTCTGAATTTTTGCCTTGTGCCCCTCCTGGCGTCTTTCTCCAGAAGTTATTAAGGAACAAAGCTGCCTCTATTAATCACACCTATCCAATGGGGCCCGGCTGTAAAAACAGCTCATAAAAATAAATAACCAGCTGTTGACACGCAGAGTAATGGAGGGAGCAAAGAGGAGTTGTCCTATCCCATGTCTCCCCATGGTGGTGGCTGTCCCTTCTCCGGCACATGGGACAGGGACATCCCAAACCCTGATGTCCCTATTTGTGAAAATAAAATTGTCTTGGGGTCCCAGCCCTGGGGTCCCAGGGAGATGCAGAAGGAGGTGATGCTGATGCAGCTGCAGTGGAGAAAAAGTCTTAAAAAATAAAACAAAATGCCTACAAGCCCTTTAAAAAAAGGGATTTTAACTCCTTCTTCCAGCTAATGGGGGTTGATTCCCATCAGTGGGCAGGTTCTGGTTTGTTAGCATCAGAAATACTTATAAAAGTTGCTGATAAAATATCAGAAATACAGCCTTGTCTTGCACCACATCCCCAGGTGATGCCATGAGGGTCCCCAAAACCCATCGTTGCCATTCCTGGGGTTAATTCCCCTAAAAACTGTCTGTGGGTTCTCTTTTTTTTGTTGTTTTGTTTTGTTTTTCCTAACCTGTTTTCCCTGCTGATAAAAGGGAAGAGCATCAAGCTACGATTTCGGGTGAATATAGAGCACTTTTTGAGAAAACCTGCAAGCAGATTGCACCAGCTCCTTGTATTTCCTAGCAAGTGCCTATGGCAAACAGGGATAAAACACCCCAGGGAGGGATCTTTGCCCTCCCCAGCCCTGCCACCAACCCCTCCGGTGTCCCCACGTCCCCAGGAGAGGCTTCCCTCTCTGGGCACATATATACATAGGATATATATATGTTATGGTTGGCATTTCTCCATGACGAACAGTTTATTGAGCTGCATCTTCCGTCCACAAAACAGTTTAAAATTCCCTGAGCCTCAAAAACGACGGGTAGGTAGTTGGACGTTTTCCTTCTCTGCCACCTTTTCATCTTGATTTTATTCGTAGTAGCGATGTATTTAAATATATATTTATATATATATATATATTTCTGACCCTTCCCAGGCTCCCCACCCACCCAGCCCAACCCTCGGCCGACCCCAACCCGCTCGGGAGCCGGCGTCAGTTTTTCCTTTTGCTTTTCTGCCTGATGTAAGGCAGCACCGTCTGGGTGCTTTTGTCGGCCACAGTCTGCGTGCTGCTGTTCCTCGTCGGCCGCCGGGCCGCCGCCGGCCCCCCGCCGCCACCCCCAGGGGGATGCTTCGAGGTCGCTTTGCGGCCGGGCTCCTCGCCGCAATCCTCGCCCGGGGAGCCTTCGTCGGCGCCGTCCCCGTCGTCGTCGTCGCAGCACAGCGCGTGGTACAGCACCTTGTCGCTGAAGCGGACCCGCTCCCGCGTGCCAGCCGGCCGCTGGTGGGGACCCCTGTGGTGGGCACCGAACGCCTCCTCGCTGGAGGAGTCCGGGGTCCCCCCCCGGGGCCCGTTGGCGATGGGGACGCCGCCGTTCATCAGCCGGTAGTCGGGCTGGCGGCACGGCGGCGGCTGCGGCCGGGGGGGCTCGGGACCGTCCCCTTGGTCGGAGGGGGTGGAGGCGTCGAGGAAGGAGCAGAACTCCCAGCTGTCGGAGAGGATGTCGGTGGCGGTGAAGTCGAGGGGTCCCAGCTCGAAGGCGGTGCCCCCTTTCTCGCTGCTGGAGGTGCTGCTGGCCGTCGCCGTCGTCCAGTCGTCCGGCTCCAGCTCGAAGTCGAAGTCGGACGTCAGACGGTCGATCTGGCTCACCACCTGCGGGCGGACGGATAGATGGGTGGACAGACGGACAGACAGGTGAAGCCCACCCAACCACACAGCGCTTTTGGGGTGCTCATGGACCCCGCCACCACAGCCGAGACCTGCCCCAGCCCAACTCATGGCTGCTTTGGGCTGAGGGCTCCTCTCCCCCACCCAATACCGGGGGCAGGATGAAGCAGGCACCCCAAATCCCCACACACGTGGCATCCCTTAGTCCCTCACACCCGGCCGTGTGGAGCCATCGGTGACCACCACCTCCTTTGCCCCATAAATTTCAGCTCCACAGGTGGGGAAACTGAGGCAGGGCTGTCCCCAGGTCGTGTGATGGATGCTTCCAGGCTTGTTCCTGAATCCACCATCCCTTCCAAGGTGTTTATTATACCTAGGACCAGCTGGACCGTGGTGGCTTGGGGACATGGGGGTGTCCCCACCGTGCTGCAGGGGACAGACCCTACATGGTGCCACCGTGGTAAAGGGGCTGGCACACAAGCGTGTCCCTTTCCGTGTCATTTCCATGGCTATTTATCAGGATTGCTCTGCTCTCCCCGTCCTTTTCCTTCCGCTGCCCTTCCACATGTCCTTTCCTCGTGGAAAGAAACCATGAGCTTCCCAAAACAAGGATGGGAAGGCAAATAAACGAGCAACATCCTGGCGCCTTGCAGTCCACACTGAAACCAAAAATCCACACACCACCAAAAGCACCCCACAAACCACCAAAAATCTGCTCCGTCTCCACCAGCATCACACCCAGTGGACCTCCTCATCCACCAAGAAAAATTAATTGCAATGCTAAACCATCCCTCCATCCTTTCTGATCTTGAAGGTCTTTTCCAAGCTCAGGGATTCTGTGATTCTGTGATTATGCTGCCGTTACCCTGTTTTTTGACCACTTTTGGAGGAAAGCAAGTCCTCAGGCTTAGACCCCCCAATCCATCTTCACTGCAGAGGCTTCTCCCTGACCTTCATCCCATGCCCTTTCTCTGTGCATCCTCACCCCTGTGCTAGATGCCAGCATGCAGCAGTTTAGGGAAGACCCTATAAAAATACCATAAATGCACCGTAAACCAGCACCCAGCAACCTGGGGCCATTCTGGAGGACAAAACGCAGCCTGGTGTCCCCAGGGATTTGGCTCAGGGTGATGGCGCTGGATTGGGAAGCCCCTGGGAATGGTGAGACCCTGCCTGAGGTCCGACCAGGAAGATGCAGGTGTGTTTGGGGGTGTGTTGGACGTGGTGGCAATGAAACGGCCCCGATCGGCCCCACCTGGACCCCCCATCCCGCCCTGCTCATGGCTCAGGAGCCCACATCAGCTCGACGTGGAGCTGTGCAGGTCCTTGTCCCCAGCCCTATATGCTGTGGGTACCTTGCCTCCTGGATGGACCGCTTGTAGGTCATCCCCCACCCTGCTTCCAGGTTAGACCCTGGCCCTGTGTCACAGCCTTGTCCCCCAGCGGGTCTTTGGGTCCCCAGAGCGGGGCAGAGCCAAGTGGAGCACATCTGATCCCCACCAGCAGAAAGTGAGGGGCTTTCCCCAGGCTTTCAGGCCTTGCCCAAGAGACCAGACCTCTTTTCTTGCCTCCTTGACCATGCTTCAGCTCTGGAGGATGCTGAGAGCAAGCTGGGACCCCCGGCTGGAGCTGCAGCAGCAAGAAACTACTTGGATGAGAAAAGAGGATCGCTGCTGTCCCCAAAGTGCCATCAGCTTGCTTTTTATTTCCTTTTTCTTTTTCTTCTTCGGGCAAGAAAGGGTGAAAAAAAAAGCCTATGTGACCTCTTCCTTCTCAGTGGTGACAAAGAAGAAGGAAAAAGGGCAGGAAAAGAGCCGTGCCTGGGAAACACCCGGCTATTATTATTTTTTAATAAGGCAGAAAATGATCTCACCGAAACCCTTGGCTAAAATGAGATCACCTCCGTTTTCCTGGAGGCTGCGAGCATGGCACCAGCTCCAGGGTGAGCGCATCCTCCCCAGCCCAGGGGGCCCCAGCTCCTCTTCATCCTCACCCATCCCCGGGACCCCTGGGGGGCTGCTGGCACCTGGGTGCCGGGAGGAGCCGCGTCCCCCCATCCCCCCAGGTCCTCGGGGGGATTAGTGTCACACCAGCCACGCTCACTCTATTTTTAGGAGCGCCCTTCGCTGCACTTTCTATTTTAAATGGGCGGTGGGGGGGTGGGATGTTAAATACCTCCCTGCCGCTTGCTACCTGCTGAGGATTTAAATGTAAAGCAGGATTTGGTCTTTTCTCCCCCCCTCTCTGCTACATCTGGCTGCCAAAGCCTTTTAGCAGGGCAAGCTGGGATGGGAGTGATGGGGAGGGAGGGACAGACCGGACCCCATTGCTCTGCATGGGTTTGGGGTTTTTGGGGAGACCCCCATGATGTGTGGCCTAGGGGGCTGCAAGTGGCTGAGGGGGTCAGGGTGTCCCCAGCGTGAGCCACAGGGGTGCCAAGAGGGGATGTGCCCTCCTCCTCCCTCACCTGTAGGTCTCACTTTGTTGCAAAAAGCAGTTTTTTCTTATTTTTTTTCAGCTAAAATGGATGGAGCTCATCCCCACCCCAAACACCAGGCCTTCCCCCTCCCCAAAAAAATGAATCCTCAGCATCCTGCATGTTCTCAAACATGACACTTGGGCTAAACATCCTAAAGCAAAAAGCAATTAAATGGGACAGACCCAGCCTGCAGGACCAGCATGGGACCAGCCACCACCAGTCACCCAACTGGGAGCACTGGGTGTTCCCCCCACCCCCAGGAGCTCGTGTGTGGTCCCTGCACCCAAGGACAGTGCTGGGAGCTCTTTAGCTAAAATCCTGCATGCCCCCGGCCGGGTGTTCCCCTCCCCAGCTGGATACCTGCCGAGGCAGATGTTGCACATCTGGAGCACCATTGTTTTGCTTCATTTTAAATAGTTTGGGTAATCAGCTCGGCTGCAAATCACGCCCTGGCTCGGCGGCTGGCGTTCTGGCATTTTGGCCATGCTGCTTCTCATTCAGGAGGGAATTTCTCGGCAAAGGTGCTGGAGAGGCGGGGAACGGTGCAGGAGGACGAGAGGGGACTTCAAAGGCTTCGTGGGAAGGAGCAGCACGGTGATGGGTAACGCATCTCCAGGAGAGGGTGGACGGGAGCGGGGCTGGGAGATGCTCGGGATCAAAGTGATCCAGCGGCCCCTGCCTCACAGCCTTTGAAGCGGAGCGGCTGTGGGATCGAACAGGGGGGCAGTGGGGACCTTTGGGTACGTTGACGGGGTCTGGCTGCGTGGCTGTGTCCCCCCCCCTCCCTTCCTAAAGGCTTTCCTGGCCCCAAGCATCAACTCCCAGGGCAAACCGTGGGTTTTGCTCCCTGTTCCTAAAACTGTGCCACTGCTCCAAATCATCCCTGAGGATTTTGCCACCGTCGCCTTGAAAAGCAATCCCTCTGCCAGGAAACGGAGCAGCCCCAAAGCCTCTGGCAGCCCCCACGACCCCGCAGCCTGACTTTCCCAGGGATGGGACGTTCCCGCATCTCCCCAAACACTTTTCAGCAAGGGGGAGGTAAATATTTAACAGCAAATAAATGATTAATTGGAGCTTGCTTACAAGCGAGCGAGGAGAACCTGGGTTACGGGGGCCTCTCCCCAGGCTGACACGTATGAATGAGCAAGCCCTGTTGTCTGGTCCAGCGGACGGAGCATCACTGGGCCATTTGCTGCATCATCAGCCACTAAACTGTTCAAAATCATCGCGTGCCTCTCTAAAACGTGTGGCTGGAATAACGAGCCGCCTTCTCCCCGTGAACTTCCCAAAGCATTCCCAGCTAATCACCTATCGATTACGACATTATTAAGGTATTTGTTAGTGGAAGGGTTGCGCTGCAGGTCTTCCTCCCGCAGAGGGAATGCCAGGGGACGTCCTGGTGTCACCTGCTAGTGTGCTGGCACCCACCGCTGCACCCAGAGGGGAGCGTGGGGGTGACGGGGCACTCGCCATGGGATTTTGGGGCTTGGAAATGGAGAATGTGGGAACTGGGGATGCAGGTAGCGGGGATGAAAGATGTGGGTACCAGGGATGGGATGAAGGATTTGGGTTCCAGGAATGAAGGATTTGAGTACCAGGGATGGAGGATGTGGGTACCAGGGATGGAAGATGTGGGTACCAGGGATGGGATGGAGCATGAGGGTACCAGGGGTGGAAGATTTGGGTATCAGGGATGGAGGATGCGGGTACCAGAGACAGGATGGAGGATGAGGGTAGTAGGGGTGGAGGATGCGGATCCCGCTCAGCGGAAGCACCTTCAGTCCCGGCCTCCTGCGTGATTTTTACTTCCAGCATGCGATTTCAGGCAGAGATTTAATAATCATTTTCCCCGCACATAATACAGCCCTGTCGTGGAGTGCTGGGGAATAATTATATACACAAAAGGGAAGAGGGAGGGAGGGAGAGTGGGAGCACAGGGGCTGGTAAAACAGCATCCTGGATACAATGGACATCTGGAACGACAGCCTTCAGGTGGGGAACGCTTGGGGGAGCGAGGGTTGAGCAGGGCTGGGGACAGATCTGCCCCATTCCTTGCAGAGCACGTCCAGCCCTGTGCCCCAAACACCCGGCAAAGCCCGGAGAGGAGGGGATGGATGCAGGGGGAGGAGAGGAGAGGGTGGGGGTCTCCAAAGCCCCATGACTGGCCGTAGACCTGGTGGCTTGGTGTGCACCACCGGGGACTCATGGTGTGTCCCCTGCCTTCCTTGTCCCCATCTCCTTGGGCTCCTCCTGGCTCATCACTTCGTTGAGTTTTGCAAGGCAACGCCGGCCTGGCCCTGCGGGAATGGGGAACACGAGAGCTCTGCTCCACCAGAGCTGTTGGGTGAGCCTCGGTGTACTTTAGCTCCAGCTCTTATTGTTTTACACCACTTTTTAGGCACTCAACCCCTTGCTGTAGGGTCACGTGGTTCTGCTGAAAGACTTGTTGAGAAGGGTCAATGTTTAAGACCCCTTTGTGGAGAGGATTTTGGGGCCACTGACCTGGCCACTTTACCCATGCTACAAAGGGCCCTCCTGTGGGAGGTCACCAGTGCCTCAGGACATGCCGGCTCCCCCCCAGAGTCACCTCCCAGCCACAACACTTCTCCTCAGGGCCCCTTCCCCTCTTCCCTTCCCCTTCCCCTCTTCCACATGCTGGTCCAGCCTGGCTTGGGCAGCTTCCCGAGGATGCTGCTGAGATGCTGGGGGTGTTCCAGCCCCAAGAGGCGGACGGGGACCAGAGAGTTAAGCTCTGGAGCGCTCAGAAAGGATGCTCGGATGCTCGTGGTGGTCTCCCCTGGCCCTAAATCCATGAGCTTTGTGAAAGGGGCACTGAAGTGGGCATGAATTGCCATCAGCCTCCTTTTGAAGGCCTCTTTAAGCTCCTGGAGGAGTGTGAAGTGAGATCAGGCTAAATGGAAAATAGCTCTGCCTCCTGATTATTATTATTATTATTACTATTTTTAATCCATCAGGGATTTGTCAAAAGGGGTTTGGGGTTACCCCACGTGAGCTGCAGGAAGCAGGGGCCTTTCTTTGCTCTGCGTGCTGCCTGCTGAAGGGACGAGGGCCCCAACGGGGTGGTGTGGTGGGATGTGGTGTCCCCTGGGGGACAACCTCCCCTAAAACCCCACAAACCAAGCAGAGCAGCCCCAGAAAGGACAACAGGGCTTTCAGGGAATTCTTTGGGCTGGGAGGTGTCACGTGCCCGAGCACGGCCCGCGGGGACACAGCTCTCCCCCATCTCCAGAAACGACCCGACCATCCCAACGACACAACTGCCCCATCCCAAAAGCAAGCTGCCCCACCGTGCTCAAGGCCCCCACGCAATGGGCAGCCACAAAGATGTCCCCAGCCTCCAGCCACGTCCCTGACACCCAGAGCAGAATTAAACCCCCCCCAAAACCGCTGCCATGCCTCTGGGCATGCAGCGAGCCTCAGCATCAAGGTCAAGAGCAATTTTACCAAATACAGCCTATTTCCCCCCATTTCTTTAGAGGTGAGGCTGGTAGGGGCAGGGTGCCCGTGCTTCAGGCTGGGACGGGGGGGGGGGAGGGGGGGGATGGCGGGGGGCGCCCGGTACCAGCTCCCACCCCGGGTCCTCTCCCCGTTGCTCTCCTACCTCCCGGAGCTCCTTGGCGACCTCCTTGAGCTCCTGCAAGATGCCTTCCAGCTGCCCGATGACCATTTTCATCCGGCTGCGGATCCTCTCCCTCTCGCCGTCGCTTTTGCCGCTGCTACAGTTGCTGCTGCTGCTGCTGCTGCCGGGGGGGTCACTGGGCTGCCTGTCCTGGCAGCTCCGCGAGTCCATCCTTCCCTACCGGCCTCGGCTCCCGGCCCCAAGGGCTCTGTCCATCCTGCTCCCCCCTAACCCGGTGGCCTGGCGTCCGCGCAGCCCCTCTCGGCCGGGGAGCTTTCACCATCTTAACGCCCCGAAGGAGTCCCAGCTCGCCTCCCCGCCCCGCCACCGAGGCTGTTTTCGGGGGGCTCCGGGCCGCAGCGGGGAGCGCCGGGGCTGCCGGGGGCTGCTCCAGGGTCGGGGTGCACCATGCGGGGCCGGGCGGGGTGCCGAGGGGGCTCAGCCAGCGGCCCTGGGGAGGCACGGGGGGACCATGGAGGAGGAGGAAGAGTCCCTTGGATGTCCCAGGAAGCGAAAATCCAGCGGCTGGCGCTTTTCCTGCTCGCCGGGGCCGGGGAGGGCGATGCGGGGCTGGGTGCCCCCCCAGGAGCGATGCTGACCCCCGCGCTGGGCCCTCGCTGGCTCCTCGGCAGGGCGGTGGTGGGGGGCTCCGGGCCGGGTCCGCGTGTCCCCGGGGTCCCCTCCTGCAGGGACAGACGGACGGACAGACAGCGAGAGGGAGCCAGCCCTTGCGGAGACAGAAAGCTTGGCAGGGGGCGGGAGGGGGGCTCTGCACAACCCCCCCCCCCCCGTCGCTTTGAGACCTGCAGACTGGGGTCCAGATGGACAGACAGACGGACAGACGGACGGACGGACAACCCAGGAACTTACCGGCACAGCGGTGAGAGGGCGGCCAGGTCCAGATTGCCCTTTCCCCACTCCTGGCTCCGGTCCAAGCTCTTCCTTGTCCTTTTATTTTATTATTATTATTATTATTATTATTATTTTTGTCTTCCTTCCTCCCCCTCCTCCTCCTCCTCTTCCTCCTCTTCCTTCTCCCTCAGGATTTCTGCGTGGAGTCCGGGGGCCACCTTCCCTCGGCTGCTGTCAGAAGGGGTGAGATGTTACCTGCAGGGCTGGGGGGGGGGGGGGGGGAAACACATCCCTTGGGACCCTTCCGCTTTAAGGGGGGGGCAGCCAGAGCCCCCTTTCCCCCAGAGGGTCCAAGCCTCATCTGAGGAACGTGGGGGCACCCCCTTTGCCCCCAAATGTCCCCCACCCTTCCCTCGGGAGGTGGAGAAAAGCGGCGGAGGTGGAGGCGGAGTGGCGGGGGGGGGGGGGGGGGGGGGGCACCCCGTCAGCCTGGGGGGTGCGAGCAGGCTGGGAAGCGACGTGATTGCATCCTCCAAACCCGCTACCCGCATCCTCCAGCCATGGTACCCTCAACCCTGCTACCGGCATCAGTGGTACCCGCATCCTCCAGCCCTGGTACTCGCATCCCTGGTACCCAAATCCCTGCTCCCCGCATCCTCCCTCCCCGGTCCCCTCATCCTCCCTCCCCGCATCCCCCCTCCCCGCTCCCCGCATCCTCCATCCCCGTTCCCCCCGGGACCGACCGGCGGCGGCGGTGCCGGTTCAGGGCCGGCCGCCCCCTGGGCTCCGGGGGGGCGGAGGGGGGCGGGCGGCTCCCGGCGCCCCGGGCAGAGCCATGGGGCGGGGGGGGAGCGGCGGTGGGCGCCCGGCCCCGGCCCCGGCCGCAGCCTCCCCGCGGCTCCCGGCTCGGCTCGCCCCGGCGGCTGCTGTGTCAGAGAAAGGGGCCGAGCCTCGGCGGGCGGGGGGGGCTTAAAGGAGCCGGGGAAGCCTTTGAAATGAGGGGGGGGGAAACTGAGGCACGGCCGGGGGGGGGCGGGGGGGGGGGGAGGGCTCGCTGCTTGTCCCCAGCCCGGGTGAGTCGGGGGGGTTGTTAGGGTGGGAAACGCACCCCGCTACAGCACGTGTTTTGGGGCGGTTTTGGTAGAAATGGCTAAAAAAGAAAAAAATACATGTCCTCGGTGGGAAGGCATCATCCCAGCGATGGGCTCTGTGGGGTGTAGGGGGGAGCTCATCCATCACCAAGCTCTGCGAGCCTGGCTCCGGCCAAACCCCGGCTCCGGGTGGTGCTTTGGGCGCTCTCCTGATGCCCAGGGGGTGTTTGGGTCGGGGTCCAACCCCCCCGAGCTGAAGCCGTGGTTGTGTGGCTGTCCGTCCATCCATCCTGCCTCGAAAGCCGCAGTGGGAGCGCCGTTGAGGCCGAAGGCTCCCGCGTGGCGCCACCATCGTGGTCGCCGCCGTCATGCTGCTGGCAGGTGCCCCTCGCTGACGTCTGGCTTCCCCGCCGTGACTCACCGGCAGAGATGTAATTTCTAATTAAACGGTGCTGCTTTTCAGGGCTGCTTCTTCCTGTTTCTTTTGCATTTTGATTGGAGTGTCGGTCAGTTTTCCACCAGTTTGTCAATTCCCCCTCTTCCTGAAGATCAGCCAGGAGAGATGGGGGATGCAGAAATGCCTGCCGGCAGCGCCGAGCTGGGGAATGCCTCGGGTCCCAGCCGCTGGGGGAAAACCTGCAGAGAATCTGTTAAGAAACGGCAAAAGAGAACAAAAATAATCCCCTAAGAAGCCTCTGCTCCCAGCAACACTTCAAAAGCTGTTTCTTGCTCTGTCTCTCTCACACCTCCCCAGCACCTGGACCGGCGGGACCTGTCCTGCTGCGTCCCTGGGAGAAATCCCATGGGATGCTCGCGCTGACATGGACTTTATCCTTCTGCCAAAAAACGCGGCCTGAAAACTCCTTTCTGCACCAAAATATGTTCGGGAAGCTTAGCACAGGCACTGGGGAGAGAGCTGAGCCCCTGGGCTGAAGTCCCAGTCCTTGCCCTGGGTGATAATGAGGTTGGGAGGGATTTTGGGGGGAGATGTCCATGGATGATCAAACCACCGTTGTTTTTGAGAAGTGCTGGGTTTACAGACTTTCTCACTTCAGATGCTGGAAACATGCTCAAGCCACGTGTTGAAGCTGGGCAATTTGGGGTCAACGTCTTTTCTAGCAGGTAAAAATTATTTCCATAAAAAAGGAACATCGGCATGAGCAGGACCCCTAAAACAGATTGCTTGGTTGGGGATGGGACGTGGGAGCATTCCCGGATGCTTTGGAAATGGGAAGCTGAGCTAAAGGCCCTATTGCAGTGACTTGTGTATCCCAATGGAAAATGTATATCCCTTCACACGGAGCTGGAAATTCAACGTATATTGGACTTGTGCAGGTGGCGGAGCAAGGAGCCACCCCAGCTGGTGGCCCAAATTAACCCCAAACCGAGGGCTGGGCTCAGCCCAGGTGCAGCCCATCTGGGGAGGGTACTCCAAAAGGCTTCAAGACACCCTAACATCTCCCTAAAAGGGGTCTGAGCAAGAGGGTTTGAGGTTTGGGGCTTTTTATTTTAGCAAGGGGAGTTTGTCTTTGTGCAAGTTGTGGTGCTGCTGAGTGGTGAGTAACCACGGAAAAGGGATATTCCCTATGGGACCTGGGCTTTGGGGGGTTCTGGCCTCATTTGCAAGTGTGCAGGGCTTGCGTTGAAGGATGAAGTGAGTAGGCAGGGAGCAGAGAGAGCAAATTTCAGTGCTTTTAATGGGTTTTTGCTTTGTTAGCCAAATGGCTGTTAATCACCCCAGCGAGAATAGCGGAGTCTGCTAGGGGCTGGTGCTGATGGATGCCCACCAGTGGTGGACAGATGAGAAAAATGCAAAAATTCCCATTTTTGGCTCCTGTAGAGTGATAGAGATGTCTGTTGGGGAGAAATAGGCTCTGGTGCTGTGTGTGGGGCTGAAAACCCTGGGTGCTGCAGAGCTGCACCACTGCCCCGTGCCTTAGTTTCCCTTGGGTTTCTGGGTTTTGGTGCCCTGGGAGAGCAGGGGAGGTATTGGGAAGCTGGTGGGCAGTAGGCTGCGGGTTGGGGTGAATAAAAGGCCTTTTTATATGTTGTTATTATATGAATTATATAGTCAGAGCTTGGCCTCCAAGAGCATCTGTGGGGGTCAGGCACTAAGGCACCTATTCTGCCATCCATGTGGTTGTATTTTTTGGGGTGGGTGCTTGTTTGCTGCCACACTTTAATTAAGTGGAAATCTTTATTAATGATGATGGATTTAAAAAGTTATATTTCGACACAGTAGCTGGTTTTGGGACTGGGGGCTTTCTGGGGCTGTGGCAAGACTTGGTCTTAGAGGAGCACCAAAAGTGGTCCAGGGCTGTTGGCAAAGTGGATTTTTCCACCAGCTATTCCAAAACTGTCCAGATAAATACTGAAAACAAAACTAAACCTTTTCCCCCAGCTCTGGGATTGGGTTTTCCAGCTTCCATTGCACTTTCCTTTCCCTTCGAGGGATGCAGCATCAGCAGTGACGTTCTCTGAACAAAATGCTGATTTGCACCAAACCGTGTCTTTTTTCCCCTCCCTTTGCTTGACATCTCCTGCCAGGACAACCGTGCTGGAGCAGGGCTGTGCCAGGAGGTGTCCTTGGAGCATTGGGTTTGGTCCTGTCCTCGGGGGGACCTCTGCGAGGAGAATGCCAAGCAGATGGGCTCAACCTCTGCCAAGGGGACCTTGGGCTAATCTCACTGCCGTGGGTTGCTTCGGGATTAGGCTGGCTCCTTGGGCTTCATTTACATTTTTAAAAGCTTTGTCGTGACCTTAGCTGTGTTTCTGGCTCTTGTCCTTTCTCTGTGAGCACCAGCTCTGCTTGAAGATGCTCCAATGTGGCTGGGCTGGGGAGAGGACTATAAATAGGAAGAACAAAATGAGTGGGTTTAGGGATGTGCTGGCTGTTTTGGAGACCCTGGGTGACTTGGTTTTGTATTTTCTTGGGTTTGCAGGAGCCATTCCAGCATCGCATGGGGCCATCGCTGGGATGGCTTTGAGCTAACGGTTTCTTGATGCTCACCGATAGCTTCCCCCCAGGTTGCATTTGTTTCCTTGCTTGTTGAATAGAGAAGCACGAATAAGTGCAAATCCCCAGGGTGTGGGAAGTGTCTCACTTAAGCTTTTTTTTTTTTTTTTTTTTTAAAAAAAAAAAAAAGCTTTTTTCTTTGCTTCTAACTCCTTGTAGTATGGCAAGAAACGGGAATCACCTCCCATTGAAGTTCTGTGCACTTGAGTGGTTTCTCTCCAAAGTAAAGCTGCTCCCCCGGGGCAGACTCTGCCACATGCCACATGCCAGCATTTGCTTTCCTGACTTGGCTTTTAAAAGCAATTGTGTAATGAAAAGGGCAGTTCTCAGCCTGTGTCTTCTCCTCAGTAACATTGGAAATATTAAGGATGAAATTGGTTCCTGCTCCTTCCCACCCACCAGTGCCCATCCCCGTGGTGTCTGAGCCATCCCTTGGCTCCCGAGCAGAGCGCAGCGATCCTCTGGTTAGCCAAAACAGAAATTTCTATCAAAGCTGGTTTCAAACTGGATTTTTCCTTTTATTTAACAGGAATGGAAAAGCAAAATTGCAGGGAGTTTCCGAATGCAAATCTCCTTTCAGTGGCGGTGGCTTGTTGAAATGTTGCAGTGAAACAGCGCTGGCACCCTCCAGGCACAAAGAGCTCTTTGAAACTTGGACAAAAGCATGGAAATTTGGGGGTTGCCAAGCATTCAGTGGTTTTTTGGGCTGATTTTTTTTTTTCCTGGAAAACTTTGCCTGTCTCTGCTCCAGAGTCCTGCTTAGCAGGGCAGGTGAAAAAAATCCTTTAAGCTTGGTAATCACAGAAGATGTATCTGAGGGTTTTATACCTTGGGGCTGGCTGAGGCCGGTGATGGGATGTAGAAAAAACATTGGGAACCCCGAATGTTTCTGCTGTTCATTTGTTTTGGAGGGGTAGATGAATTCAATCTGCTTTGTGCCTGCGGGCTTCCCAGCACAGCCTTATATGAGACAACAGAGAATCTTCCCTGCCACATGGCATGGATGGCTTTAAAAGCCAGGAATAGCTTTTAAAAGCTCAACCCCCCCCATTTTTCCTCCTCCCCATGCTGCCAACCTATTCCACGGCATCCCTGGCTGGGGCTGGGGGGGATTTGGTGCGGGTTCCTCGCAGAGAAGCTGAGATTTCTGCAGCGTTGGGTTTCCATGACGACCTCCGCGCAGCATCCTTGGGAGCCAGCACCCCGAGATGCACCTACCTGGGAAATCGGGGGTAAAAATAATAATTAAAATATAGATATAATAAAAAAAAATAGCTGAGGGTTTGCTGAGTCACTGCTGGCTTGTATTTATAGGCACTGGCAAACCTCGCTTTGGGATGCTAATAATATATTTTGTTAATCACAAGGACTGTGGTGGAGAGCTGCTCGCCTTCCAATTCCCCGCTGTGGTGGAGCTGGGTTTTGTTAAATAAACAGCCCGTGGACATGGTGGGTTTTCTGGGGGGGAAATAAAGTCAGGAATTGCCCCCCAAATCTTCTGCAGGGTGGTGGGGAGGAGGATGGGGCTGCAGGGTTGTGTACCTTGATTGAGGCATTGGGTTTACAGGGGACCCTGAACCATGTGGTGAGAGCTCAGTGGGGACCACAAATACATCCAGGATGGAAAACCTGCCTTAATGAAGCCAAAGTTTGCTCTGGACTTTATCCCTTCAAAGCTAGCAAAGGGCTCCTTGCATGGATTGTCCCATCCCTTGGGTCGCCCCATGGTGTTGTCCCTGATGCCACCTTTGCTGAACCTGCTGGGAGGTGGCCACCATGGGAGGGGAGTTTAAATTCCAGCGTTAATTCTTTGCAGCAGTTTTTGAGGCACTTTTGCACAAAATATCCTCCAGATGAATATTTTAAATGGACTCTGGCAAGATGCTAATGGGTTTTTCACAGCTGATGAAATTAAGGCCGTGTTCCTTCAAACCTTATGGAGCTGACTTTGAAGAGCTCGTGTTTTTTTTTTTTTTTTTTTTTCTTCTTGCTGCTTTCTTGTAAGTCTTCCTCTGGCTGATGCCATGAACTGTTTGCTTTCCTCCTGGCCAAGGTGGGCATCAGAAGGCTCTGATCCCATCTCGTGCCTTGCAACAGTGGTTTTGGGGTCCTTTCCCTGCCCTTTGCAGGGAAGGGGTCCTTCTCCTTGCATCACCTTGGAATTGCTCCTGCTTTGGCCACGCCAACCTGCTTGCTGCAAGATGGGCTGCTTCTCCTGGGCCAGCCCATCTCTTCTTCCCTCCAAGCCCTGTCCTCATTGGGGTGGATGAGATGTAAAATTGGATGTGGGGGGGTGGCTTTCCAGGTGTAAAATAGGGCCCCTGCAGTTGTCTTTGCTGCACTCACAAGGTTCAAAGCCACCCAGCACAAGCTCCAGCCCTGGTCTCTCTGTCTGGAGCCTGCTGAGACAGCCTGGACAAAATGCATCTGGCTGCCTCTCACCTTTGGGGAAAATAGACGTAAAAGCAACTGATTTTTTTTTTCCTGAAATATTTTGTAAGGGCTCTATGTGGATAGGATGTAATGAGAAAGTGCTTATAGCCCCATGCTCGGCTCCTCCGGGGGTGCTTAGAGAAGATCCGTCCCTCCTCGTGAGCTGCCATACGCTCGATGAAAATGTGAAACGTTTGTCTAATCCTTCCCAAGTTAGGAAGATTTAAATTTTCTGGAAGCCTTCTTAGCTTCGTAGATGACGGGGAGATGCCCGTGCCATGCCTGAAACTTCAGAAGGCATCGCTTTAGTTATGCGAGTTCAAACTTTCCCACTCACATGTGTTTGCTACAAGGCTTGGATTACCCGCTGCTATCTGCCTTGCTCTCTCTCTCTCTTTGCTGAGAGCCAAGTGCTTAAGTATAGAAGCAACTGCAATATATATTTTTCTTCCCTTAAAGCTTGCAGGGAAAAATAGCCTGGTGTGTTTAAACAGCTTTGCAGGCGTGTGGGCAGGCGCGCGGGAGGGTGCTGTGTGTTTGGGTGAGCTGGGGACGCGGCACTGGAGCGTGTCTGAGCTCTCACTCATGTCACAGTCACACGTGTGCGCGTGCTTGGCTTGCCCCTGGCTTTGGCTGGGGCTGAGCTGCACGGGATGCAAGTGCCTCCTGTGCTGTTACAGGGTCTGTGCCTTGTGGTGGTGGTGCAGGTGCGCCCGGAGGATGCTCTTCCCCCAGTACCCACCCCAATTTTGCACAGACAAAGGTAGGTACCTGCTCACCAGGGTGCAAGTCCCAATTCCTTAAAAGGGGGATATCCTGGTCTCCCCCTTTCTAAAATGGTCGAAACTATTTGGTACTGGGGTGCATCCCCAGCTGGGAGGAGGACTGGAGCCATTCGTGCCCAGCGGTGAACTCGGGGTGAGGGATTGCACCAGGACAGCCTTTCTGATTTCCATCCCCCCCCCCTTTTATCTCCTGCTCCCTCTCTGCTGTTACAGAAATCCAAGTGTTTTAAGAAATCGTTTGTGCTCCTGCTATAACGCTACTGGGGAGGGATTACCCATGCTCCTGAAATCAGCATTGGTCCTGGAACAAGACTGTCCAGAGACCCTAAATCTGTCACTTTCTTAATGCTGGGTGAATTTTCCAGCCTGGGACAGGCTTTTCCAGCAAGGGGACAGCTCTCCTGGGCTTTGAAATGACACCCTTCTTCCTTGGTGAAGCTGAGAGTGACTCAAAGCTATTCTTAACTGATGTTAGAAGTTGCTTTTAAGCAGCATAAGACTTAATCCTAGCAATGTGAGTTTAGGCAGGCATGGAGCAGCCTATTTTCTGTGCTTTGTTTTTTTTCTTCTGTATATACAAGTTCCTCCGTGTCTGCCTTGCATCTCCATTAGTTCTTTCTTTGACTTTTCTTTGCTTTACAATGTGACTTTTATAATTTCCCTGACCCACGAAGCTTTTTCCCTGCGCTGTACCTTGATGCATGCATCTGCTGCAGGGACAAAAGGAGAAAACTTTATTTTTTTGGGGTGCAGATGCTCATTTCCAAAATTCCAGGGGGATGCTGGGGTTTGGCATTGTGGGGTTTTCGGCCACTTGGTTTCCTTGTTTGCAATGGGAGTAAAACCCGCTGCAACACAAATTGTGCCCAAATAAATGCTGTTTCAGGGGAAATAATCTTCTTGTAAGCCAGCAAAAACAGCCTGTTCCCCCAAAAAAGTATTTCTCTGTAAGAACAGAATCACCGAGACTGGAAAAGACTTTCAAGATTATCGAGTGCATACAGCCAGGAGGATTTGAGCTGGTTTTTTTATCAGGGCAAGTTAAATTCTTTGGAAAAATGTCACCTTATGTGACTTTGCGACGTCTGGTCAGGCTGCTGGTGCCAGGGACCAAAGCCAGCCCCGTGGGCGCCTGCTGGGAAATGTCACCGGGCTGTGGTGACCTTGGCTGGTGGCAGCATGGGGCAAAGGCTGGGATGCAAGCACCAAAAAAACAAAAGACGAAAAAAAAAAAAACTTGATGCAAAAATATCTTTTGGTTTCCTTTTGTCCCGAGATACAGGGAAAGCAGGTGGGGTGGAGGGGAAGGAGGGGGAAAATGTGGGTTTGTCAAAATCCAGATGTCCCAGGGGAAGGTGCTTCTGGCCAGGGCTGGGGAGGCGTTGGGTGGTGATTTTGGTTTTGTTCCCCTCAGTGAAATTAAAAAGGGCTTGCTGAGAGCCCCAAGGGTGCTGTGCGATGCTTGGTGGTGCTGGTGAGCAGCAGCTGATGGTCCCCAGGGGGCCAGCATCAGGATGGAGGGACTAAGCTGGGCTTTGTGGGTCACCCCAGAGCAAGATCTTGGCACTTGTGGTCGCTTTCCACAACCCCATAAGAACGTGGGGCAGCCCATTAAGACCTCATGGTGTCTCTAAAGAGACCGAACTGAGTTTTTTTTGGTTGTGCAGCTGTTGGATTATCTGAGCGTGGGTCAAGTTTTGAGGCTCCAGATGGAGATGTCTTATTGCTCCCCTCTGCCCAAGCGCGGCAGCCCTTTTTAATGGGAACATGCAGCAAAATGAGCTGGTAAAGCTCTCAGTGCGGCGGGGCTTTTGATCAGGGAAGCATTAATTATGCTCTAGAGCAAAGGAGAGAGACTAATGAAGGGGAGATCAAAGGCAGCAGTGAGCACGCCGAGCTCAAAACCATGGCTCTTCCTGGAGGTGCTCTGCGGGGAGTCACCCCAGCACCAACCCCAAGCTCCCTTGTCCTCCTCTGGACCACGCGTGCATCCGAGGAGGATCTGTTGGGTGGCCCCCCGTCACCAGGACACAACCCTTGGTGGCCGGACAGGCTCTTCATAAGATCAGAGAAGGGGGTTATGAATTATTTAGCTGGGAAAGCACATGGGTCTTTGCAGTGCTCTGCTCACACAGGCTCCAAGGATGTGCAGCCTGTGGGCATCGGGAGGTGCCTGGGGACAGGGGGACCCCAGGGATGGAGCTAGTTAAATTTAAGGACAATATTGGCACAAGAATAAATGGTGACTAAGCCCCAGAGCAAGCAGAGGACAGGTGTATCAGCAGAGCCACCAAAATGATGGGGAGATGCTCCCTGGGTCGTTTCCTCGCTGCCAGCAGGCTGAGCCCTGGGCTCTCTGCAGACACTGGGCATCGCTGCTGGTAGGTGTCTGCTGTCCGCCTGCCCTTTGGGTATCTCAGGCTTGAAACCACCTCTTCCACCTCTTCTTGTCCCCCCTTTGCCTTCTGCTTTCCCCTCTCCGCCTTCCATCCATCCCGATGTCCCCATCACACAGTGCCGACCAGCTTTGCCCTTAGTTGGATGTTTTTCTCTCTAAATGGCTTGTTGTCTCGGGCTCCCCCAGGAGTTTTTAGTGCCCCACATTGTTTTAATAACAGTGAGGAGTGCTGATCGGTGAATGCTATTTCAGGATGCACAGAATCAGCGGTCCTGCTGTCAGGGAAGGGTTGGGTGGCAGCTGACGGGTCTGGAAGCGTGAGCTGGGCACAAGGATCCATCTCGAAATCAAAGCAGCTCTGAGTTTTCCTTCTCCCATGGAAACTGTCATTCCTCTGTGCCCCAGGCTTTTATCAGACAGAAATGAGTTCCCATACTTTGCTGGAAAAACAGGCGTTTACCTTTTTTTTGCAGGACCTGGTTAACGCATGCCCAGGCTCTTTTCACCAGGCTGTTCCAATGTGATGGCATTTATTTGGGTCCTTCTATGTGCCTCCCCTTAACCCATGGGGAAAAGGGCTGACCTGATCCTGTGCCCCATGGGGCTGAGCAGTATGGGCTTGCCTTCAGATGGTCTGCTGCTGTTCTTGCAGCTGGGGAACGTCACGCTGCAAAGCCCTGGGTGGGTTGGTCTCCTCCACCCTTTGTTGAAATGGCGGGTTGCTTGTGTCCTGCATCCTCCTAGTCCATCCATGTTGTATTTTCCAGCCTTTTTTTCTGTGAATGCTGTGAAAGTGTTGCCCTGGCAGCTGAGAACCATCGCACCCTCACCTGGTGCTCCTGGGCAGAGGAGCTGGATTTGGGGCTGAACCCACCAAGAGCTCTGGTGGTGGGCTGGAGGCCCACCATGTATTAGGGGGGAGCAGAAGGGATTTGGGGCTTGGATGCTGGGGAGAAGCTGTGACCAGGAGCACCTTTCCCATCCTCCAGACACCTCTCCGACTCCCAGCTGTGATTGCAGAGCAATCCCCAAACTCAGGGGTTGCACAGCAGCAAGCTGTGAGCATGGAGGAGAGGAGCAGGGACTTTCTCCTTACCACTGATGGTTTCTAACCCTCCCCTTTGCTTCCCCAAGCTTTAACACTGCTTAAGCAGGAGCAGCAGCACTCAGCTGGGAGCTGCCTTTGGCCTGGCACAGCTGCATGTGGAGCACAGCACATATGCACAAAATAAAGCAAATACTTGGCTTTTAGGGCTGCGTTTGCTTTCATAATCTTCCCCATAGCAGCTCCCTTTGCCATGCCCTGGAGCTGGAAGCCAGCTCCAGACCTGCTGGCCTCTAATTTCTATCCAGCTACTGCTTGCTTTGACATTTTATACACTGATGCGTCTGCTTCTGGGCTGAATTGGGCTGAAACTGTCCCAAAATGAGAAGCAGCCTGATCTCAGTGAATTGCTTGGCCATGTGATGATGCTTCAGCCTTGTGCTGTGAACCCCAGCTGAGCAGGAGCAGCTTTCCAGCCAAAGTCAGGGCTGTGCTCTTTGGCCAGGGATGGCAAAGTTGTGATCAGCACCAAAGCTCTGCAAAGGGCAGTGGGCGAGGGGTCTCCCGTGCAAGACCTCTGGCTGGCACAGCTTGTTTTAAGCAAGTTTTGTGGGTGCTGAGTGTTACTGACACTGCACCAGAGTGCAGAGCTGTCCTGGGTGCCTCCACGCCATGCCCCAGGGGGCGGCTCTGCTCACCTTCATCAGCTTTGGGATTTTTGCCATAACTGCCATGAATAATCCTTTGTTCACCTATAAATGACTTATTGGGACAAATCCACCACCTAAGCCCTGATTTGGACAGCCTGGGTTCAGCTGGGCCCACAGTGATTTTCTCCTTTAAACTCTGATTTTGGGGTTCATGCTGGTTTTCTGCCAAGTGCTCTTGTGCTTGGGGAGCTTCATTCTGCAGAGCTCCAGATGCATTGGGTCTCCTGCACCTCTTGAGCAGACCATAAGGCATGATGTGCATCATCAGGTGCTAAACCTCAGGTTCAGAGCGACCACAATTACTTTTCTTACGCTATTGCAGAGCTGGCACTGGGGAGAAGTGCTTTGGAAATGTAATTTCTGCATCAGCTCTGGGGCTCGCTTGTAGGCTTGCTGTGAATGATCCTGCTGGGAGTCCCCGTGCTGTCCCCTTCTGCAGGCAGCAGAGCCGCATGGGGAGCATCGGGGTAGGTTGAGACCTGGCCCAGGGTCATGGGCTTGGGGCTAGAGGGGCAAAGGGAGGGGGTTTGTGGAGCTGGCCTTGCTGAGCGGCCCTCCAAGTCCTAATTTACAAGTGTCTTTATGTACAGTTTGGATCTTCGCCCAGCTAAATGAGAACTGTCCCCTCTGCATTTATTAGAATGATCCAGGGTGCCTCAGCTTACCATCCAGCCTGGTGGCTGTCAGTATGGCAAGCCTAATCGATCCTTCTCTTTCGCTGCTGCTTTCAATTTTGTGCCCTGACTTTGAGTATAAATGCTTTTTTTGTGCCTGGGCTTCCAGACCCGCGTGTTTGGAGTGAGCAGCCCTGTGATTTTTGCTTCAATAACCAGCCGAGACAACAGGGGAGAGTCGGGTCAGGATGGAGCCGTCGTCGAGCTGCACGGAGCTGCTGAGCACCTCAGGGTTTAATGAGATTTGTGTAAGACGCTGGCAGGAAAATGCTGCTGGAGGTCAGGTAAAGCCTCGCTGGAGAGCCCTTGGTATTGCTGGAGGGATGCGAGATGGAGCAGAGGCGTCCTCACGGCAAGCAACAACTCTTCCCGGGGGGGTTTTATCCTCCGATCCCATCCCCTGCACGTGGTCCTCATGCTCACCTCTCTCACCCACTATTAATGACATTTCACAAGGTGATGCTCCGGCGTGCTGATTAAACAGGATATTGGAGCTGAAGATAAAATGTCCTGGAAGGCGGCTGCTGCTCTCTGGGGAAAATAGCTTTATTTTGCCACAGAAATGATCTGGGAATGGCAAACTGTGGGAGAAACCTGCTGTGATGTTCCTGGACAAGGGATGAAGGGGTCACGTGCCACCCCACCCCTGCTCCTTTCATGGGGACCCCCTGCTTGTGCCAGGGCCTATTGGATCTGTGGAGACTTCAAGTTTGTCCAAAATTGGCTGACTTTAACAAAGGCTGCAGTTGTGCAAGCATCCTTTGCTCCCCCTTGCTCCATTTCCAGGGGCGAGCTGAGGGCAAATGGCACTTCTCTAGTTTTGGGATCGGCCCCAAATGCTCATAGCTGAGCAAACCATGCATGAAACCATTTCTCTGGGAAGAAAAACAATTATTTTCCTACCCGAAATACATATCTGTGGATAATGCTAATTGCACGGCTCTGAATAATGCTAATTGCACTCGACCTCTGTGGAAGACATATGTAGATAATAATACCTCGGTCTTCAAACTTCCTCTCCAGAAACCTCATGAATATGAGTGAAATGCCTCAATTTTGTCCCTTTAAGCCTCCCTGCCTCATCACGAGGCTCACGAGCACGGTGGGGGCTGGAGGAGCCAGGCGATGTAGGTCATGCCCTAGTTTTTCTCTGCTCAGCAGCTGTGGGACCTTCCTCTTTCCAACCCCATCCATGCCCAGCCCCAGGCTTGGATGGTCTCTTGGAGCTTCCAGAAGGGATTTTTTTTCCCCATACCTTGGTAGCCTTGATTTCCCCAGGGGACATCCCTTGGGGGACCCATGCAGGTCCCTTCCTGCCAGCACTGGAGGGGGACGTATGGCTTGTATATGGTATCTGGCTGCCTCCGACCTGTAAATATAGCTCCAGCAAGAGCATGTCTGCATGTGTGTGACAGTCTGTGCAGCCAGGCTCTATTTTTAGGAGCGCTGGCAAAGGACATACACACAAATGCACGGTTCTAATCACAGCTTCTCCCAGGCAAATGTTCTTTCTCTGGTTTTCGAGCCATGCTTATCAATTTCCTCTGCATTGTTTCCTTCCCTTCAGCCGTGCCGTCACAACCCGCAGCCGGCAGGAGGGAGAAAAAGGGATGTGATGGGGAGGAAAGTTGGTAGCAAGGCAGCTGGGTGGGATGCAGGGGCTGTCCCCAGGTGGAGGGATGCTCCCCCAGCTCCATGGATGGGCTGCGTTGGGTGGCCATGGGCTGGGGGCTCACCTGGAGGAGCTGGGCTGGAAGGTGAGCAATGCCTCCAGCATGCCCAATTGTCCTCTGTGGGGTGGTGGAGGAGTTTATTAAAATTTGCAAGTTTTTTTTTCAGTATTTTCTTCTTGGTGTGGCTGTCCAGGGAGGGACATCAGAAGCGAGTGGTCAATGGTGTGCATCCAAGTTTTCTTGTGCTCTGTTGGACAACCCCGAAATTTCACTTCTTAAAAACCCACCTTTCCCTGTCTGCGCTGCTCACTGCTCCTCTTGGAGCAAACGTTCCTGATTGAACATTTCCAATAGGAAATATTCCTAAATTAATTCACCCCTATGGCTGGCAAAGTCACAGGCAGTTGCATTGTGATGACCTCCAACAGTAAGATGTTGGATGGGGACACCCGTGCCAGCCCAGAAGCATAAATATTTCCGTAAGCCTTGCACCTTTGCCAGGAAAAGTGTATTTTTCCTCCAGCTGATTTGCAGGCAGTGGCGAGACGAGTTTCCCGGGGTCTCTCCCAGCTTCATTAAGCGGTCAGAAGCAATTAATTTAACCCTTCTCTTCCTCCAGTTGTAAGGACAGGGATTATTAATTGCTCGTGGAGGTGGCAAAGATGGATGAGGAGAGTTAAGGCTGGCCGTGAGCTTTCAGTGCAATTTCTGCTTTCTTCAGATAATGAAACTAAAACATTTTGATCTCCCCAAATTGAGTAAAAACCCTGGCTCTGAAAAGCCTCAGTGTTTGAACTAAAATGCTCCTTGTCCAGCACGAACTGAGCAAGTAAAAATTCATCATGGGCTAAGCAGGACTGCAGCACAGAGTGGGACCAAAACTTCTCAGTGCTGGCTGAAAAATGGACTTTATTTTTATTTCAGTGGCATTTTTGGGATTAAGAATATTATGAAGCAGAACTCTGTTGTCTTAAAATTTTCAGTGAAAGACTGTTGAAGCCATCCTAGCAGGCATTTGGTGCTATTTGCTTTGACAGGCCTTTAACTTCTGAGCTTCAAATTAAGGCTTCAAGCCTTAGGCATCCCAAATAAAATTAATTACAAAATTTAGAGTAAAATAGCATTTTTAAAAGAAAGGACAAACAGGGTGTTTGCCAGGTATTGTGGTCACTGATTTTTATTTTTTTGTAGTGAGAAGGGAGGTGAGGGGCTGGCTCACCCAAGGCTCTGCAGCGATGCTGCACCAGCATGGAAAACACACTTCTAATTCCAGGCTTGAAAAGGGGAAAAAAAAAAAGAAAAACAACAACAAAAAGAAGCATTATGGGAGATTTGGGGAAGAAAATGGCTCTCGGCTGTGACACCACCGGAAGGCCCTGTCCCTGCCTGCCCTCTTCTCCTCCTGCTGATGGCAAAGCCTGGAAGAAAATATATTTTTTAAATGGGCTATTTGCTTTCCTTCACCATTCCCCATAAACATGGCTTTTTGTCTCATAGCGAAGATGCACTCTTGCTTTTATAAGCCGTCTTAAGCACCACTTCTTACATCAATGGCTTTAAATGAAAAAAGAAAGCGCTTTTGAATACAAATGTGGCATTTACTTCCTTAATGCCTCTCTTGCACTAAGCTACCTTCAAACCCATCAGAGACACTTTAATATATTGAACAGAACTCCCCTCATTTTGATGCTAATGCAGCATTTCATGCAGATAATTTGCTTGAATCATGCACTGAAATACATTAAAGGTGAAATCTAGAGCCTGGAAAACCCTCTGGTGGCTCAATGCTCCCCTCCCTCCCCCTACCTGCATCCACTCTTGGGGTCTGGCCAAGCCTCTTGGTAGGTCCAAGGCCAAGCTTGTCCTACATGACTTGGTTGGTGCCTTCTGATCAATTGAAAACCCCAAATCACCTGTTTGTTTTTTTTTTCATGCTGTCGCTCTGCAATGGGCTGTTCATTGGTGGGACTCCTCGCTGGGAGGTCCTGAGGCAGCATCGTGTGGATGCAGCCTTCATCGTTGCTGTGCCAGGACATGCTGAAAGCCAGAAATGACTTTTTTCAACCTAAGGAGAGCGTTTCTATGCTCTTGTTGTGCTACTTATAACCCTACACACCTCTTGTCCTCCTTCGGAGGCAGGTATTGATGACCCCACCTGGATGTGTTATCATGTTCCTCTTCTCCTAACGCATGATAGCAGGGACCAGGTGATAGGAGAGGGGCTGCCTCTTCCATTTGTTGTTCATTGTGAGCCAAAACTAATAATTAAGCTCCAAATTTGGGTCATTAGGAACCAAATCACCTTGAAATAGAAATGTAAATTTTCCATTTTGGGTCAGTGGGTGTCGGAGGACTTGACAAGAAGCGCCTTGTTAGAAAGGGATTAATTTATTCGTGGAAACCTCACTTTGTTTTGAAGAAATCAAAGCAAGTCATGTCAAGGTTTGGCAATACTTTCAATTGTGCTTTTCTGTGACTGCAGTGGTGTGACTGGGGGTTGGAAAAAAAAAAGAAAGATTTCTGCTAAAACTGCTGTTATCTGTGTCTGCTGCTCCTTGGAGCAGCCCACTTGTCCTGAGTAGGATGCACCAAACTCAGCTCACTTGTACCATTATTGGGGTGAGGGTGTTGGGCTCACCCCTGAGGTCTTTGGGGTCCTTTTTTCTCCTTTGTAATTAATGCTGCCACCTCTCTGGTGTGAGCTGTGCTGTGGTCTTTTGCTAGCATGGTGTGCGAGTTTAGCTGGCCAGGTATTTTCTTGACGAATGAAAGATATTACTATTATTTTTCCCTTTCTCTCATTACTCACTTGCAGGAATTTCACAAAATGGAAATAATGGATAACAAAGAAAAGCTCGGACCTAATTAATGTCACCGTTCCCTTCCTGGGTGGCTATGTGTGGCTTTTCCTGGTCAGGCTCAGCGCAGCGGTGCGTGCAGCAGCACCGAGCATGGGAAGGGAAAAGCTGCAGATGGGAAACGTGCCTCACCTGTAAAACAGTTAAACCTAATTTCCTCTCCCTCTCCAGCCTCAGAAAGACCCAAATCACAAGAAAATTGGGCTGTAACGCTCTTGGCTCGATGCACCTCTGGTTTGTTTGAAGCAGGAGTGATGTTTTTCTGAGCCAGGCGCTTTACCCTCCTTGCTCTGCCATCCAGCAACGATGTCCCCACATCAAATATTTTACATAAAGCCCTGAAAGTATTTCCAAAAAAGATGCTCCATGGGCAGGTGTCTCTGGTGGAAGCAGCCCGGGAGGGCAGGGGAGCCCCAGATCTGGACCTAGCCTGCTCAGTTATCACAGCATGGTCCCACGGCTGGGAAGCTGCTCGCTGCACACACGTGGGCAGGTGGAGGTGGCTTGCTCTGCTCTGGCTAATTGGGTTCATTTCTCTTAATTATCTCTCCTCACTAATGAGCAGCCATCCCTTCAGCAAAGCCCAAGGAGGGGCTGATAAACAGGCAAGGAGGGCAGTTAACTGGATTACGTGCCCCGTGGAGCACGTTGGCTTCTTCCCATTGGAAAGGAGAGGAAAATGTTGATGCAGAGAGCTTCATTCCTGCTTTTTTTTCCATTTCCAGGGAGAGGAGTAGTCCCCATCCCACCCCATTACCCCATGGGTACTATCACATGCCCATCATGCTGTCCTTCAGGTGCCCTGTGTGCAGATGTGCCTGGGTTACCGCTGAGATCTCCAATTTTGCTGTCCACCACCCAAATTTGGAGCATCCTTTGAGGGTTTTCCAACCATGGGACAATGTCAGCTGGGATCACTGAGCCTTTTGGCACCAGGACAGCTGCTTCAGGGCCAGGACACCTTCCCCTGGCAAATCACAGGGACCTGGGCTCCCCAGCCAGGTGCCCTCCATCTCTGGGATGCGCCGAGCCCATCTGCCCCATGCTGATCCTGTGCTCGTCACAGCCTCTCCTCGCCCCCATCTGCACCACCAGCTGAGCTTATTTCCCCAATTAAACACAACCAGCCCTTGATGGAAAGGAGGAGCAGCAAGGAGGGATTTTTATTGGGAAGTCATTTCTTCCTTAATTAAATCACTCCCGTTAAGAGTGGCGAGGAGAAAAGAAACAAAAAGGTGAACGGGAAGTAAAGGCGTTTAATTCGCTCCTGCTTGAGAGCAGCTAATATTAATAAACTTCTGGATGGAGGGATTTGCAAGGGCTTGTTTGAGGGAGTAACTCCAAAATGGTGATTAGATTTCCCAGAGTGAACTCGCTGATAAACAAGTGAAATAGGGGGACCTGTATGTTGTCCCCCCAGGCCATCAGAGCTGCTCCAGGGCAGGGGACTTCCACCTTTATCCCAAAATCAAGCAGAGATGATATTCTTGGCCCTTCCTAAGAGGGTTTTGGCTTTGCTTACCATAAAGACCCTTCAAACTTGGGGTTGGGTGGAGGTGGGACCATTACAGCGACCACATGGGCTAAGGAGCAGGATTAGGGAGACGCTGACCCCAAATCTGTGGGGTGGTCCCACAGTGGGGATGGATGCTCCAACAAACCTGACTGTGGCTGTGTGTGAGGCTTCTTCCATGAGTGCAACGTGTGGGCAATGATGTTATAGGGGAGGAAGGGGGAGCTGGGTCAACCCCAGCCCCTGGGGAGGAACTTCTGAGACCTTTCATCTTGCCCTTTTGCTTGCTTTTTGATGAAATGTTTTGTTTTGGGAATCATGACACATTGATCAATTTAAAAAGCAGCTGGTTTGACTTTTGCCTTTTAAAGGTTTTTTCTTTTTTTTTTTTTTCAGTGCAAGCATGGACCTAAACAGAGGATGCAAAGCCCGAAATAGCACGGTCCACACTGGGGCAAAGAAACACACATTGTCCTGAGGCAAAGAATCTCTCTGCTTCTACTTAACCCATTTTTTTTCTTCATAATTTTTCTGAAGCTTCCTGTGAAAGTTTCTGGCTTGGATCAGCCCAAATATCTATTTTTTTCCCTGGTGTTTTTGTTTTGCTCCTTGGGTGAAATATCCATTGTTACTTGCTCCATGAGTGTGGCTAGACCCAGACCTTCACTGGTGCCTTCTCTTCTTCTCGTAGAGCCCAGCTGAAGAATTTCAGTACCACGGGGCTGATTTGGTCGGGCCTCTGCATCCCACCATCTGCTTGTCCCCTTAAATGGGCTATTTAAGAGGGGAAGGGGAAAAAATATTTATAGGGTTGCCTTTGGCCTTCAGGCACCAAATTTAATATGCTTCTGATGGATATAATCAAATAGGGAATGTCATGTGTAGGAACACTCCTTCGGTGCCTTCCTGTCCCCGTCTCCCGCTCACAACAGCCTGAGCTCACACATCCAGCCCAGGGTTATGAGAAAGGAAATAAACGAGGCAAAAAAGTCAAAAGCAGAAGGAAAAAAAAAAAAAAAAGTTTCTCTTGTTTTTCCATCTCCTGTAAGTTTTGAGTTTGGGATCTTGTAGGGTTTTGGGTCAGTGAGGCAATCCTGTTGGAACAAAATGTTGCACCTTGTTTGGGTACAACCTTGTTAAAGCACAATGTTTGGGGGGCAAGGGGATGTGACACCTGTGTCCCCAAGGAAGAGCCAGCCTGCAAGGTCATCGCTTTGTGTCTCTGCACACCGAAGACAAGCTCTGTCTGATCCTCAACCTTTCCTGACCCCACAACCCCAAAATACTTGGGCAAATGCCTTTTAATTGCTAAATGCTCACTTCTCTGCTAATTAACATCCTCACAGGCATTTAGGAAATGATGCTCTTTGTTCATAATTACCAGTAAAAGGTGAATCCCGGCTCCTGGAAGCAAAGTAATTTTCACCTAGGGGGAAAACCTATTTTCTTTTCCTTTTTAACATTGGTGGGCAGAAAACATGGGTGCTTTATGGAGGCAGCTCATGCAGCAGATGGGGAAACTGAGTCACAAGGCCACGCGCTTCAGAGCAGAAATAGAAGCCCTGCTTCCACCTCAACGATCAATATTCCTCATGAAAACCTTGGTGGCAGAGCTGATGAGTTTCTTCCCTCTGCAAAATCGGTGCCGTCGCTTCCCATCAGCACCGTGCCATCAGCTCCCGGTGCGGGCTGACCACATCCCACTAGGGACGGGAGATAGGAGAGGACCTAACTCACCGGTGCTCTCCCAACTGATCTTCAAAAGCACTTTGAAGTTGGGGAAATCAGTGGAGTTTTTATGTTATTTTATGTTTTTCTCTTCTTTTCCTTTTTTTTTATTTCCTTGGGTACTAAACTTCCGAACTTTGGTTTTTAATGAGGAAGGAGCTCCGCGGCTCGCATCAAACGATGCTGGCCAGCGGGGCTCTGGAGCAACAGCTGTGCAAACGAGCAGGAAGGTTGAAAAGCATGAAAAGAAAGGGAAGAAATTCCTCCGGGTGAGCATGGAGATGCCTTGGGGAGACTCCTGGTGAAACCTTTCCCTTCCTGCACGAGAAGTCCTATCGGGTGGGGATGCTCCTGGGGAGAAGACATTTGGCCAAAGACAACCCAGCAAAGCAGTGTTGGTTCAGAAACTATATAAAATATTTAAAATATTTTCTTTTTTTTTTTCCTTTTTTTTTTTTTTTAAATCTCTAGGTTTATATTTTAAAATAGCAATGCTGCAAATCAGGAATTTTTAATGGTTACTTGGATATAGTTGATGGTAAGCTCCACTGTACCTCCTGCCACGTGTCCTTGCCTCTTGGTGACATCCCCAGGATGCTGCAGGGACTTTCCACGTCACCATACCTGGCCAGGGGAAAGAAGGAGCTGCCACGTCTTGTGCCCACCTGGGAGGCTCCTGGTGCTTTTCCATGGCCTTCAAGAAGGAGGACATCACCTCCCACAGCCCCAACCTTGTCCGCAACACGTGTCCACCAGCCCGAGCTCAGGCGACTGTTTCTCTGCAGGTGTTCTGCTGGAGGGATTGACAGATGGACAGCTCCCTTGTGCTGTTCATCCCTTCCTTGCTCCTTGGTTTTAATTTTAGCTGTCCCTTTCACCGGGGGCTGAGATGTGCTGCTGGCTTGTTTTCCCCTGCAAAAGCACCCAGACAAATATAGACAAGGATCCATTTAAATTACAGGCAGGACAAAACATAGGAGGCTGCTCCTATTTAATAATAGCCACCGTACAGATATTGCTCTCAGGGCTTTGTCATGCAACAGCTTGTTTTATTAAATCCTTCATGCCCTGTGCCAGCTTTATTCAGCTGAGAGGTGCCCGCTTGACAGTCGTCTTGGAGACAAGCATCCTCTCGGGGTCCATGTTTGTGGGGTCAAGCGCTGCTTTTTTGGCAGCCACCATCCCCTGGACCACCATGGCTAAAACCTAACCTGCTTTTGGCCACAAGTTTGGGCTGGAGCCCCTCGGTTGGCCACCAAGCATTTTCCAAGCCCATATCCTCCACTGGGACTTTGTGCAGAAAACCAGGTCCAACCTCTGCTGAACCCTTCCCAAAACATAAATCCACCTGCCAACCTTCATGGAGGTTCATGTTTTTCCTCCTGGTTGCTTATTCAAGGTGAAGTGCCAATCCCTGGTCCCTCCCCAGCTGGGCTGAAGGTCAATTCTGGCCAATTTTCATCAAATTTGGGAGAGTTGTTGGTCTGTCTGTCTGTCTTAGAGGGACATTCACTGGTTAAAACCATCCTGGAGCTGTGCAGGACCCTCTGTGTGAACCCTCCCCACATGCCAGCATATCAGGGGGTACCAAAAATGATGCTTTTGTTATAAAAGGCTTGGATGTGGAGCTGTGGGGGGCATGTTGGGCTGGATGCTGAGCACCCCTGAGTCTCTGCTTTCTTCTGGATGTCCCAGTGGGGCTGGGTGGGCTGCAGGGTGTTCCCAAAACCTTCCCAAACCAGGGATGTGCTGTGTTCTGCTCTCCCCAAGGATCAGGAGAGGAGATTCAGGGAGCACGTGCTCAAGCAGATGTTGGTTTTGCTAGGTGGAAAAAAGGAAAAAAAGGAAAAAGAGAAAAAAAACAGTTTTGTTCTGAGCTGAGGTAGGAGAACACAATCACCACATCGTCTTCATCTCGGCGCTTTCTGGGCGAAAACAGCTTTTCATTTGAGAGACTTCAAGGTGTTTTGGAAATGTCAAAGTGCTGCCAGTTCCAGCGTCCTGCTTGGAGCCATGTCCTTCATCTCGAACAGGCCTTGATCAGAAAACAGATCTGGTTGTGTGCACACGGGAGTGCTGGTGGGGGATGAAACCCACCTGCATGGAGATAGCTTAGGGCTTGCTCATGGGGCAGCCAAAATCTTGCTGGCACCCATAAGAGGCTGAATTTTGAAATATTTCCTTGCTATTTACCTGATCTCTTTGGTCCCCTTCATTTATCCGATTTAACCATCATCATCACGAAGTGAGCCCTGTGCCTCAGTTTCCCTAAGGTGCCTGTTGTGATGCCTGCAGGATGCTGGGGCCATATAAATATCTCCAATAAGCAGTGCTGAGAAAAAAAGCATTTAATTTCCCATCCCATGATCAGATTTGACTGCGACATAATTCTCATCTTTATTTCCCCCCCAGATTGCTCTCGGCACCAGCTGGGCTGGGAGCCGGTCTGCCCCACACTCTGATATCAAACAGGATTTTTCCCACTGTGGGGAAATCCCCAAACACACCAAAACACTCGCTTGCACAAGAGGGCAAAAAGAGTTGCAAGAAACAAACAGAGCCCAGGTGATTTATTCCATGGATTTCACGCCGCACAAAGCACCTGGAAAATAGCTGTGTGGGCTTTCCATATGGGTTGCTATTATTTTCCAGGGTACAGAAAACAGATTGTTGGAAGAACTCCCTGTTCTGTGGCTTGTGCTATTTTTTTTAATTATTTTTTTTTTAAAGCAGAGCAGCAGTCAGTGCTGTTTCCTCGCTGCTGAACGTTGTTTAGCGATTGCTCCTGGTGCAACTCGAAGCAGGAAAAAGCTCGAGCTTTTAATTAAAAGCCACAATCTGCTCTTTCCTCTCGATGCAAAGTCTCACCTACAACATGGGAACTGCAAAATGATAATATCAAAAGCACTTTTCCTACGTGGGGAAGGACTGAGTTTAAACCGTGGGGTTGCCACAAACAGAGGTGTTGGGGATCTCAGTTTGGGGATCTCAGAGATGCTTTGGGGAAGCCTGTGGGCACTTTGCTGATTTTTTTCATTTTTTTGTGTTATCCCGTAAGTTTTAACCTCGGTGTTTGGTCCAATAAATATATAAATAAATAAAAACTATCCTGGTTTTGTTATATACGCGCTGTTTTCTCATGTCTGGCTGCCCCACCGGCTGTTTGGCAGCATCCATGCATGGCTAAAGAGGCCGGTTTGCTTCTAAGCACGTCGCCACGCGTCTCCATCTCCCCGGCTCCCAGCCACGGGGACAGGGGGAGGCTTTCACGGGAGGGAAACCCACCGTGACGCTGCTATGGGCTCCGATATCTGCCGGGGTTGCTCTCAATTAGCTCCTGCTTGATAATCAATGATTTTTTTTATTTTTTTTTACATTTGCTTTTTTCACTCGGCTGACTCCTATATTTGGCGCTTGGGAGCGTGTCTGTCTGCGCCTGCCGTCCCTCCATCTGCGCGTCTGGCTCACCAGGGTGGCACCGTGCTTCCCCCAGCAAGAAAAAGCTTTGGGAAACCTATGGGGTTTTATTCCCCCCTCCAGTGATGGTGGAGAGGGGAAAAAAAACTTGTAACCTATACTAAAAAGAAGATGCTAATACTGATAATGCTCATTTGCATGAGCTGCAGTGCTGCGTTTCCATCCCTGTCCTTGGTAAAATGGTAAATGTCCAGGGAGATAAGAGCCAAAAGCTTGGAGCCACCCCTTGAGCCTCCTGAAAAGGTCTGGTGCTGCTCTGTGCAAAGAGTTTTGGCTTTGGGGGTGGGTTTGCACCCCCTTGGGTCCCATTCTGGGGCTTTGCCCAGCAAACCAGGGGATGTGCGAAACAGGGGCAGAGCATGGGCATGAGAACAAGGAGGGATGTAGCATACTAAAACTCCAGCCTCCTTCAACTTAATTTTCCCTAAAATTCTTCCCTAATTTTCCCTAAAATTTTCCCTAAAATTAATTTTCCCCAAAAACATCCTGGCAGGATTGCAGTAGGAGGGATGGAGAGGCGAGGGGAGCGCTGCATCCACCCCTCCCCAGCCTGCATGCCTGGACCCCAAAAGATGCTCGGAGCCCCTGGGTCAGGTTTGCTGGATCCAAGGTGCCTCAGGGGGGATTTTTGGGACCCCCCCATCCCTTCTGCATGTGACGTTGAATAGCAAAAATTGTTTTGCAGGAGGGGGTGAGCCAATCCATGCATGGCGCAGTATCCTATGCGAGGTGCCCATGCCAAAAGCTGACAGAGGAAGAAGCCCAGGGTGAATTTTGGGGAGGTGGAGCAGGACACTGGCTCCGAGCTATATTTGGGTCCCCGCGCGGTGGAAGCGGGTGGCCGTGGGCTCGCTGGGGGGGGGCTGGCAGCCGCGGCTCCCTGGCCCTCAGATGGCGCATTGAAATTCAAATCGCGCCTCTCCACCGCTGAATCTCTTTGTTGCTTCTTCAAATGACTAATTGTCACTTTTTTTCTTTTCTTTTTTTTTTTTTTTAATAAGGCAGCATCACAGGGAGGTGCAGGAGTTTTTGTAATAATAATCGTAAAGCGGGGGGGGAGGGGGAAGATGGGGGTGGGGAAAGAGAAAGAGAAGTGCCAGGGATAGTAAATCTCTTCCTCCTTTCCACACACCAGCTGCCGTGCTGCTCTACCGCGGCAGCCAAGACACTTCATCATCCTTAGGGGTTTGCTGGGAGCAGCGTATCGCTTGGGTAGACAGGGCGAATCCTGCTATGTTTGCTTTTTATTTGCTTTTTAAATTTTTTTATTTTTAAAAAGCTCTAAATAGCTGGGGACAGACCTTTCCCACTTGCTCTCTGTAGGGGACTCGTGTGTTAAATCAAATCACGGTGACGTCCCCATTTGTCCCCCAGCGGGGTGGCCCATGTCCCTGCCCACCACCGTGATGCTCCAGGGGTTTGAGGTGTTGCTGCTTGCTCCGAAAACCCTTTCCCTTCGTGTTGCTTCTTGGCTGATCCATGCCTGTCCCTGAGATGGGAAGAATGGGATGGGTTTGATGCAACTGAAAGGATCTGTGGTGGCCCAGGGATGGGGGAGCCACAGCTCGGGATCTTGGCTCTTCCCTTTCCAGCCCAGGATGATGGGAAAGGTATCAAGGAAGATGTGTGATTTCTTCTGCAATCCTGGCTCCCCCTAAACTGGGGAAGGGAGTAGCAGCGCTGCTGGATAAGCTCCATCCCACGCAAAGAGCTGGGTGCTGATTTCGCCCCACGCAGCATCCTTCCAAGCTGGGGTCGGCCACATCCGTAGCATGGAAAGTCGTCTTCCGTCTTTATTTATCTCAGCGCATCTCTTGCTGCTAACTGCTGCCAGCCTGGTGCCAGCTGGCCTGTTTATGATGCCAATAAAAGTCAAACAGAGAGATAAAATTGCACCTGTCATAATTGGGCTTGATTTAGAAGTGGTTGGAGTGAGCTGGAGGGCTCGGGGACACACCATCGCTTTGCGATGTCCCTTCGCTATGTTTTTCCTCCTGGACCTTGAAATGATGCTGGCGATGTCAGCCCCAAAACTGTGGCCATAAAGACACACGTGAATGATGCTACTGGGCCAGCTTTTGATGTATTTACCTCTTGTTTCCCTCCTTGCCCTGGCCACAAGAAGTGTAGAAATTTTTGGCGTACATTTTGGGATGTTTTTCTGTGTTGCAGGAGCATAGACACCCGTGAGAATAATGAGGCTCCACGGTGTTTTTAATAGATCAGGTTTTCTCCTCTGCTCCCCGGTTGCCTTTCTCCCTGCTAATTCTCCCATTATCCTCCCTTAATGAACGACTGCCAGCAAATAAAGCCTTGGGCATGCAAAGGATCCTCCTGCGGCCCCAAAGCTGTCCTGCAGCTGGTGGGGAGGAGAAGGCAGAAGGATGCTGGAGCCCTAGCCTGCCCAGGAGCCCCACCGAGCAGGAGCTGCTTCTTGCTCGCTGCCCTTTTCCGAGCTTTAGTCCTATTTTTGGGTGATGCTTCTGCTTGGCTTTTGTTGAAAGAGCGGCAGCCACGGGCTGGTACCCAGCTCCTGATGCTCTAGCTTATCTAGACCTTGTGCTATTTAATTCCTTTTCCCAATCCAATGAATATTAATGGAAAAAGTGGTACCTGGGGTATGAACCCCAGTAGGAGCACCCACAACAGCACAGGGATCCAAAAATCTCGAGGTCTGTCCTCAACTTGAGGTTTATTTCTCCCATCAGATTGAATGCCCAAGGCAGCGTTCCTTTCTCTGCACCTGCTCTCTTTTCCCCCTTGTTGCCAAACGAGCACAAAACCGAGGCTGTAGGAGCTCCCTGGTAATCCTAAGAGCCCCCAGCCTGTGTCTGTAAGCAAAATGCCCTGAATTGATGCTCTGGGAGTCTTGCCAAAGAGTCCCGAGCTGCTTGGGCATCCAAATGCCGGTGTTCTCAAGGGTTCCTGCATCAGGACTCCGACTTTACCCTCCCATCACATATTTCTGCACCATGTCCTGATTTGCTTTCTGCCCTTGCTGCTGTGGTGGGAGAGCATCATGACCTGTGCTGGCCCAACCCCTTGCCTGACTGGAGACAGCTGTGGGCACGAGGTGTTCGATCCCGAGCGATGAAGGCAGGAGGCGCAATGGCAGCGTTATCTCTCCTCTCACCCCCCAGCGCTTTCATATCCTGTTGTAATAATGCACAGAATGAGAGCAGAGATGGGAGCGGTGATAGGAGGGAGCGTTGGCAGTGCTCCCTTTGTGTGCTGGTCCTGCTCTATGCCTGTTTTGGTGAAATATCTCATTCTGGAAGCATCACAGCTGAAATTAAACCATGTGTGGTTTAGATGTAAATCTGGTGGGGGGGTCCTGCAAAACAGCATAATGTCAGGTACCCCTGAAAGAAGCCCCAAACCCCAACATCTCCCCTTGGGGATCTTCCCCTGTCCCATGGGGAGAGGTGACCTGAGCATCCCTGCAGGCTCTCCCACCACCAGGACCCGACCTTGCCCAAGCGACGCTTAATTAACCACTAACGAGCATCTGAAGCATCTGTAGGATGTTCCTGGCATTTTCCCAGGATGGTTCCCTGCAGCCAGGCTTCAGCCTGGAGAAATCTGTAAGTGACAGGCGGCGAAAGCACGGCTTCATCCAGCAACGGGGTGACTCCAGCAAATAATTGTCCAAAGATCAGCGCTGCATAATGGGGCCACAACAGCGGAGGCCACACGTCATTAGAGCTTACCAGGGAGTGTGGGAAGGGAGTCAACAGACCTAGGGCAAACAAACAATGAGCAAAATACACAGCAGATGTAGCATGCTAGTTGGGCACGGATTGACTTAAGGGCTGTGTGTCAATAGCAGCGAAGCAAGGCACACTTCCGATGATAAAAACCCCATAAAACAGTTCAATTCCTGAAAACTGCCCCTTTTTCCAAGCAGAAATGGATGGGCTGACCATTAGCTGTGAGCTGTGTGTTGTCAGCTGGAACTGCTCTGAATTTCTGGCTGGGAGCGATGGGGGAGCCTTGGCGTGGTGATGCTGGCACTGCAATGGTAAAGAACAAACTCACCCAGGTATTAGGTGGTAACATAACTTTTTGGCAAAAAATGGCTTTGTATATTTGCTATTTTTAATTTATCCTGGTGCTGCATTAATGCAGAGCCTGGATAAGTGGTTTTTTTTTTTAGAGTATTGTGTTTGTTTTACTACTGCCTCTTTTCAGCACCCCATCCCAGCTGAGGATGCTCCAGGATGAATTTAGCAAGACAAAACCAAACCTCCAGCCCCTGAAACCCCAGTGATGGAGGTTTCTGGGCTGGAGCCCTACATAAATATCATTTACGGTGAGGCAGAGTGTAGATAGACGGCGTGAGTCCTGTGCTGGATGTGCGTTGCAGCAGCTGGGGGATGTTCGCAGGCTGCGCTCATGCTCTGCAGACACGTATATAGGATGTCGTCAACTTTCAGCAATTTATTCCACCTATGCTTTTTTTATTTGTCACTATGGTAACTACAAAGTAAAGATCAAAGCAGCGTGCCATCAGCAGGAAAAGGTATTATTTTTCCCTCTTTTGCAGAAATAACTTAAGCATGCTTTTATTTCCTTCCCATTCAGGGGAATTGGTTGCTGCTGGTCGGTGCCGGCAGCTTTTTGGCAACAAAGTTTGGGTCTCCAACTGAGAAATTGTCCTGGAAGAGTTTGCAGCTCATATAAGTTGAATTTCCTTCAGTTTGAAGATAAATGCAATGTGAAGGGTGGGTGACCGCTGGTTGTGGGGTGCTACAGTGGGTCCTGGGACAGGAGGAGCTCGGTGGAGCAACCTGGTCCTTATAATATGAAAAGGGAATCCCCCAAATGTTGGTATTGCTCCTGGCTGTGCCCTGGGGATGGGTTTGGGGTCCCCATCCATGCCAAATGGGGATGGTTTTGGGGTCACCACCCATGGCTTGAGCTTGAGTGTTTAGATATAGATAAAAAAGCCAGAAACCACCCAAATCTTGAATTTTGCTTCATTTTTCTTGCTTCTCCTTACTTGTCATGGAAACTGGGTGCAAGCCCTGAACGTGAAGGGAAGGACTCTGCTCCTGCAGATATAGCTACAGGGTCTTTTCCAAGGGTGTTCAGGATCCAGAAGTCGCCCTGCTCTGATTACACCTTTAATTATTTTAATTAATAATAATTACACTCTTCCCTGATAGATGCAGAAATAGAAAGGCAGGTGCAAAAAAGGACGAGGTGCTCACGGGGATGCTGGTGCAATGGACTCCGTCCGGCCATCGCCACCCACCTGGAGCTGAATTTCTTTTAGAATTTCTGCCTTTGGTAAATGGAGGGCGGAAAAAAAAAAGTGTTTTTTATACGTATGAATGTATTCAGAAGTACAAAATTCAGGGGTTCTGCTTCATGTGTTTGCAAAGCAAGCGGTAACATCTTCTTCTATGGGCTATAAAGCAGCTTTTAAGTGTTTGGGAATCAAATGTGTTTGTTGTTCCCACAGATGAGACAAAACAGACCATCGTGCAGCCAATTAGGATGCATATGCTTAAAAAAATAAATTAGTGAATGTTTTTGGCTGTCTGGAACAGCCTTGTTGGGATTTTGAGGACAACCAGTGGTCATTGGGTTTTGAAAGGGAATTTAATCCATTTAGGAGTGGGATTATGTGATGTATTTGCTTGCAGGTGGCACGGCATGGTGGTCTCAGACTTGCTTTGTCTTTCTCTTTACCTTGCAGCAGCCATGGTTGCTTGTGCAAGCTTTGCATTGCATTGAAGATGGCTTCGGGTTTGTCCTGCAAGACCTCCTCTAGCAACGTAGGGTTAAATTTAGGCTTTTAAGAGAAATTGAAAAAAACAGTTAAATGTTACATCAGTGGGGAGGTGGCTCCAAGGTCTCTGCCCCAGCCTGCATGAGCTCCTAGCAGCAGATGACACCCTTGGCCAGCACGTGGACAACCAAAAGCCAAATTCCCTCTTGCTTTGGTGTTTTGGGGCAGTTATTAGTTGCTTTATGTCATTCTTCTTTAACTGGAGATGCCTTTATTGCTACGAGCCAATGCTTTCTAGTGGGAAAGGGCTCTGGGTCCTTGGGCACAAGGTGCCAAGAGCGCGGTGGGAGCATCTCCACCAAGTCCCCACTGGAGGATTGACTTTGTGCTAGGAGCCTCACCAGTCAATACTGGGGGAAGAAGAGGCATAGGTGTGCACCAGCCTTGTGTCTGTACACCTATAGGCACCTGGTGTAGGGATGTATTTCCTCCGGGGTGGTGGGGCTGGGGAGCATGGAAATGCAGCGACAACAAAACATTTTTTCTTCCTCCTTTCTCCTCTCTGTGTTGAGGAGTGGTTGTTTGAAGAGCGAGCAGCAGCGCAGTGAAATCCCCAGTGGGATGTTCATGGTGCACATGCTCCAGCCCCAAGCGAGCTGGTGGCCCAGGGGAAAGGGAGCTTGTTATTCACAGCTTCTTATACAGCAGAAGAAAGGAAAACAGCATCTGCCAGCCCATCAGCCGCTGGTGTGAAAGGAGATCCTGGAGGTTTTCCATGCCCAGGTGCCCCCTGAGACATGCTGGAGGCAGGACATTGCTCTGAGCACCACCAATTCAGTCCTGAATTCCACAATACCCACTACAATTGGGATTTCTCCCAAGCTCAGAGAGCAGATTGGTAGTCCAGAGCCATCTCCATCACTCATTATTTTTGAAAGTGGAAATCTCTCCCCAGCTGATGCTCTTTGTAACCTCCCCTATGAGAATGATGCTGGATTAACCCCACGGGAGCCCACCTGCATGGAATGGTCACAGACAGCCATGGAGGACTCCAGGGCCCAGAAGTGTTTGTCTTGCAGTAGGACTAAAACACCCTTAAGAAAACATAGTTTAAATATAAATATGATGCTGGGCTGGAGGATGATATGGCTTTAGAGCTCACACCTGAAGCCAGGGGTGGAACCCCCATGAGATGCTGCTCCGGGGCTTGCCCCAGCTTCATAGATGCCACCTGGGGATGCTCCTGGCAGTGATGCAGCTCACCATGAGTACTGTGACAGCTTCTACAAGGGGTGGTTGTACTGGTAGCACCCAGCTTGGGGCCTCCACCATGGGCATCCCCTCGAGGTGACTGCGTTGCTGGCTCCAGAGCAGGCACCCCATCCTGGGGCAGGAGCTGAGCCTCTCCAGCGCTCCTCGGTGATCTGGGACTCAAGCAAAGCTGGACAAAGAAGTGTTTGTGTCTAGATATGTTTTGGAAGGAAAGAAAACACAAAACCCCTCATTTCTTTGAAGCTTTTTCAGAAGCAGGTTGCACAGATGCATGGGTTGGGTTGCTTCTACCCAGCCCTGATCGTCCTGCAGAAGCTGTCAAGATCCATCAAAAGCCAGCAACTATATAAAAGCATCGGATTTCCGTGGTTTTATTGACGTGCATCCCCTGGCTGCATTTTGCCTTTTTTTTTTTTTTTTGACTCAGGGTTTTGGCAGGCTTTATGGCCAGACTTCCTTTTTTTTATTAGGAGGAACGACTGGCTGGTGTTTGCACTTGTGATCTCCAGGGTGCCCAGGTCTCCTGGGCTGCTCGGAGGAATATTTCTTGTGAAATAACCAATCTGCTAGGAGCCATGTTCTGGCGATGCTCTGTGCAAGGAAACAGGGGGGGACCATTGGCTGCGCTGACTGGCATGGTTACTGGAGGCTGGAAATAGGTGAGGGGGGTTTTTTAATCGTTCTTCTTGCCTGGCTGTCCTGGAGGTGCATTTTAGGTTTGCAAGTGAAAAGATCAGGATTTATTTGGGAAATAAAGCTCCATAATTTGTTTTGTGATTTCCCCCCCCCGCCCCTTTCCCTTACTACGGTCTATTTACCTAAGCCATTTATATCTATTCATCTATCTGCATCCCGTTTATCTGTCCAGAATATCTTTTAATATATATTTATGTCTGTTCCTTTCTGCATTATCTCTCTTGCCCTTCTGTACCAACCATCAATCTAGCTATAAAACCTCTCCTTACTGTTGTCTTTGAATAAATTTTGGCTTTTGGAATTCCTCTTCCACTTTATACCAGCTGCATGCTGCAATATTTTCTAAGCTTGGCCGCAGCTCCTCTTGCACAGAGTCTTTAAGAAAACGTGCCATTAGCGAGGGGTTTGTGCATCTAAAAATCCCTGACCTGGGGATGTGACTTCAGGAAATGTGTTGTGTTTGTGTTCCCCTTTCTTCTTCACAGCAGCTGCATCTTCACCGTGGCCATTTCTTCCATCACAGAGCTCCTGTGGGACATCTCTCAGGAAAACAAGGTAAACTCACTGAAATTATTTCCCAAACGTAAGTTATTAGCATGAATTTCTCATCAAAAAACAATAACAGGGGATTTATCTTCTTTTTTTTGTTTTGTTTTGTTTTGATGGAAGCCTGGATGCATCAGAGAGCTGGCAACACACATCCACCAGATAATTAGATTGAAAGAAAACCACCCCTCTGAAGACAATGAGATGATAAAAGTGATCAAGGTCCCTGGGAAAACTTAATTCTTCCCTGTTTTCCATTACTTCTCAGGTTATTTCACTCTGTTATTAAGAAATTTGATATGCTGATGAGTAGAAGAGAAAGCTTTTGGAATCGGGGAAAAAAAGCTGGGTTGTTTGAGGACAAGCTATTAACAACTCAGCAACTGTGTGAAGCCCAAAAGTAGAGAGTCCCCCATGAGCTAGCATGGGATCCAGGCTGGTTGAACCCTTTTCTGTCCCTGGAGATGTCCTACAGCCACTCTCAATACTGGCAGATAAAATTTGGTGCCCCTTGGCTGCCTGGGCCAGTATTCCTGGCCCCTGCCTGGAGAAATGCAATAACTGATTTATTTAGATGCATCTGGAGGCAAATGAGAAAGCCTGGCCACCTCCAGCACTAAAAAATGCCTCTCTCAAAAACCATGGGAAGTAACAACTAAAAGGGATTGGATGCTTTGCAGTTGTCTTCTTTTTATTTTATTTTTTTTGGGGGGGTGCATGTATTAAATGCTAATTGTTTTTCTTCTGAGTGAGGAAGGAAGGTTTGGACACATGGGGTTGCATATCCAGGTCTGGAGGCACTGAGGATGTGGTGAAGATCTCATGTGAGGTGGAGTAATGGGGTCTGCGACACATCCTTTTTGGAGATGTGCTATCTTGTGGTTCCTGGCATCCTGCAGGGGCTAAGGAGGAAAGATATCCAAGCAGATATTTTAAATAAAGAGCATTTTAATCTCTTCATGGCTGTGGGCACGGTGAAAGCACGGAGCTTTGCCACGACTGGCAGGAGCCTGTATTTATCTTGTCACCCTCGCCCAGGGTCCCCAGCTGAGCACTGGCACCACAGTGGGGCTTTCTTCCTCGCCTTGCTCTCCCCTCCACGTTGAGATTTGCTTGTAGGCATTTCCCTTCCAGGGAGTTTGATGGATGAAAATGCAGCGCATTAGCTTGATGCAATAGGAGGTCTTTGGAGACTGCTTTCGTCTCTGGTTGTATCAATAATTAATATGTTGATCCAGAGCAATATTATAAACAGGGTAAATGCTCTCTCTCTCTTTTTTTTTATTTTTTTTTTTAAACAGAAAAAGGAAAAAGAGCAGATGCTGGTGTCACCACTCAGTGGGGACTTCTTTGTCTTCCAGGAGGTCATCATATGGAGACAGCAGTGTGGGCACGCACCTCACTGCAAGCAACGCTTTTCCATCACCTTCCCATTGACCTTTTCCATTTCTTATTCATTTTTCAATCGGAATCCCTTCAAGACACCTGTTTGGATTTGGAAATCACACCAAGGCTCGATGCATCCATCAGAAGGGAGGCTGAGGCATCCCTTGCACCGAGTTTTCAACAGCTTCGTTTCCAATCTCTATGTGGGTAGCACATGAAGGGCACCCTTCCAGAAGCATTTCGTGCCCAATCTCCTTACTGCTGTCTTCAAACATTGATGATGGAATAGTTTTGAATGTTGTTTCATCACTGGCTTCGGGTTTATTCTGAAGAACACCTCTGCTAACATGATTCACCTGGGGCCAAAGATACCCGTGGCATTTGGACTTCTTAAACACACAGATAGGGTTCGTCTGCGAAGTCGCCTCCGTCTTTCATGACGGTCCTTGAGGTCCCACAGCCCAAATTAAAATATCATCTGCTCTAACTCCAGCACCTCCTAATCCCTCAAATATCTGCCAAATTGCTCTTTGAAATACCTTGGGAGCAGAACTAATTCCGGATGGTATTAGCTTAAATTTGCAATGTCCAGCTGGTGTATTAAAAACCACTAGCTTTGAGCCCCATTCATCTAATTTCACTGGCTTTAATAGATGTCTTGCCTTCATGCTGAGAATATTTCTGCTTCTGAGAACATTGCTAACTTTTCATTAAGGGTTTCCAGTGGATAATGTCTCCATTTGAAAGGCTTTATTTAAACCGTATAAATCAATCAACATCTATGATTTATTTGGCTTTTTGATTCGTACCCTTCTCGGTTAATACACCACATTTAACCCAGTCTGCTTGTCAACGCAGCCTCAGGGGATGAAAGACAACAGCAGGATGAGTTGTTCAGTCCCAGTGCAGAAGGTAATCCCAGTGCTAGCTGGGAAAACAAACTTCTTGTAATCCCACCAGTTTTGGGTCAACTTCCCTGCCCAGAAGCAATTTTGTCAGAATGTAGAACAGTGTTTTTGCTTTTTTTTTTTTTTCCACCATTTCCACCTCATTTTGAAGTGAAAGGGACCACAAACATTCAACTAAAATCCCCTGGAGGATGAGCAGTCTGAGGAGCAAACCCTTGTCTTCAGCCCAAACTTCCTCCAAGGGACACCTTGCTCCAAATTTCGGGACCTTTAGGATTTGAGCCCCAAAGCTCAAAAGCCCTCAAACCTTTAGGGTTGGAGCCATCCAAGTCTGCCTCCTTACCAAACCCTCCGCGCAAGGTGGGTCTGACCTGGGTACATCTTGGGGCTGGGATGCAACAAAGGACCAAAGGACCTGGTCAATGCTGGGGTTCATCCAGACCTTGGGGAATGGGATGTGGTCTCTGTGGGACTTCATCTCACCAAAAAGTGCATATCGAAGCTTGAATGTACATGCTCTTCTGAGAAATGAAAAGGATCCCCCATTTGTGTGGTACCCAGAGGGATTCATCTTCTCCAAGCATCAGCCAGGCGCATGCATCCAGCATGCTGGGGCTGAAATGAGCTAACAGGAGGGGAGTAAGCTCAAAAAAAAAAAAAAAGAGAGAGAAAAAAAATAGAGAAAAAGTCCTCGAGGGCCTCTAACCTGGCGTGTGTAAAAGAGGAGCTGAGCTGCCATCCACACGCAGCTCTCCTTCAGCTCCGTGGGTGAGGGGGAGAGGAAAAGGAGCTGGGCTGGAAGCACGGAGGCTGCCAGATGGGGAAGCAAGCTGCCGGGAAGGAAAACGGGGGGAGATGCTCACAGATCACGAGCGCCTTTGCAGCGTGCGAAGGAGAGGAAAATGCTCCTGGGCAAGGCGGGACTTTAAAACTGGGTTTTAGCTGAGTGGAGGGGAGAGAGCAGAGCAACTGCACTGGCCATCCTGATTTTAATTTTAATCCCATTCCTCCACTGCCGCATCCTCACCCTGTCCACGGACCCTGCTGCCTCAGTGTGCACGATGTCCAGGGCAGATGCTACTGCTGCTGCTTTGCTTCATTATTTGCTTTTGTGCTCAGGCAGAGATCTCTGCTTCCCCTGTGGCAGGATATTGACTGGGTTTGATTTCAAGGAACAAATCCCCCCCGTCCTTCGGGTTCGGCTCTTGTACTCGGGCCAGATGATTTCCAGGCTGGCTTCCAGCAGGAATGGTTGGAGGCCACACGGCAGCTGCTCAGACGGTGGGGCTGGAGCTGCCAGCAATTCTCTGCCGTGACCAAAATGATCTTTAATAAATGCATCGGGGATTTCTCAGCCTTTTCCTTTCCCCCTTTCCCTCCGTGCCCTTGGAGCTTGGGCAAACCGTGACACGGTTGGGACAGCATGGTCGCTAGGGGCGAGATGTGATGGATGGATGGATGGGATGGATGAATTTAATGGATTTATTTTCTTCGCTTCTCTCTGGCCCCTTCGCTGCTGTGTTACCACTGCTTGTGCTTTTCTGGTGCGTGGCCGAGCCAGTTCAACTCACCGAGCTGGCAGAAAACAACTCCTCCTTGCGCTCGGGTGGCTCTGGGGACAGGGAGTCCCTGCAGAGGCAGGGCTTCTCTGTGCGTCCTCTTCCAGATTTAATTCGGGATGTGCAGGAAATCTCCCAAAGGAAAACATTACCAGGAGAGCCTCTGTGTTGTTGCTGCTGCAGGAGATTTCTTGCAAAACATGCAGTTTTATTTAACTGCAAAATGTGCTAGAAGCATGTTAATACCAAAAATAAAAAAAAAAATAAAAATCCCCACTACCATTACAGCAGAAGTGTCATAATGAATCTTTTCAGTCTCATTTCATTGTGATCGTCAAAACATTTCATTTAGATGTTATCACTCTAATTTCATCCTGACTTCTCTGCTGTCTCACTTACATATAGGCTTGCATTATATCTCACATTACCCCGCTTAAACATTAGCCAAATGGCACATCGTACTTATCGAAGTGAAACAACCTGGCAGGGTGGGACTGAAGTATTTGGGTTTTGCATTGAAGCCTTCCCTAAACTTCTCCTCCCTGGAGACATTGCACAATTTTGCCTTCATGGTCCAGGTTGCAATAAAACCCACCAAACCATTTGGTATTTCCTACGGGACATAAAAATGAGCTGCCAGAGAGCTCAGCTGGCTTTGGCAGCATTTTGGGGTGAAAACTCCTATTCCCCTTTTTTTTCCAGTACTTCCCACAGTGCCAAGTGATTAGGCATTATGGAAGGGAAAAGTGGCACAAAGCACAAGGGAAACCTGGAGATATTTAAAGCCCATCTGGCCGCCTACCTGGGCAACCTGCTCTAGGGAACCTGCTTTGGCAGAGGGGTTGGACCCGATGATCTCCTGAGGTCCCTTCCAACCCCTAAAATTCTGTGACTCTGTGATTGAGCATGTTAAATGCTTAAAAGAGCTGCTCCCCATGCCAAAGAGCTGCACCAGGGGCCACCTTGGTGTGGCGGGATAGGGATCTGATGGCTCTTTTTCTTATAGGGTTTGGTTATAAGGCACGAGTCTGCATCCACTCAGCTTGGCAATAAACCTTCTTTTCTTCTTCAGAATGGGAGAATAACACCAGTCCAGCAGTAAATAAAGGTTACAATACCCAATATAAACATTCATTGGCATCGTACGCCCACATGTCTGCATGTTGCCAGGTTACAAGTATAAAAGGCTAGTGGCTTATTTATCTAGGAAATCTGTCCTGGGTATAACCTCATGTCTGCATTTAAACCAGGGTAATTCACTCGGAGCAAACAACAGTATAGGTGATCTCAGCGTGGTCTGCCTCTTTGGCCCCTGTAATTTTCCAGCTCACCCCAGATAAACCCGATTTTAAGTGACTGAATCCTCCAAAGGGGGCTGACAATGCTGGTGGGTAACCTGCCAATGATTTAATTACAGTGGGTGGCTATTTCTGTGCTCTTAAACCACACTGAGAGCAGTTGTTCTTGTCTGTTCCTAGACCCTGGCTGCATTTCTGGACTGGAGCATCCTCTCCCAGCCCCGCTGCTGCCCGCGGTGCCAGCTGGGCTGTCTGCTGGCTGTGATGCAAGGTGAGGCAATGGGTTTGAAAAGCCTCTTGTATCTCTGATTCCCCTTTTCCACCCTGTCCTGCTGTTTGTTGGTCTGTGTCTATGTCTGACTGCATTTTGGTCCATGTGAAACATGGTGGCCCTCCTCCAGCTCTGGTTGCTTCCCATGTTACCTCTGGGCACGACCCAGCACTGGTCCCTTTTCCCTGTAGTTATCTCCTTGGGGATGCCCAACACAAAATCCAGCCTGTCCGTAGGGCCAAAGAGAATATTTGCCAATGGATGGGGAGCCTACTTCACAACAAACACTAAGATGAGCTTACATATTTCCAAATAAAAATCCCAATTCTATATTTGCCAGTAAAAACTGGGAATATTTCCCAATGAAACCCAAGCCTGGGCTCTGTAAGAGATACCAGTGTGCAGCCTCAAGTAATTCAGGGTACCGTGTTTATGTTGGGATTTGAGGGATGTTGAAAGAATCGATCTAAAGCGTTTCCAGGCAGGTGAGGACCCGTGAATTTTGCAGGGTTAACATTAATTTGCTTTTTACTGCATGGACATAAACAGTCAATATTACCTTGACTTTGTCCAAAGAGCCAATTGGCGCAGTTGTTCATTAGGAAATGGCTCGATGAAAGTGCTTTTTGAACAATTTATTGACCCTATAAAAAAGGAAGTAATATCATGAGTAGATGGAGCGATACCAAAAATGACGTCCCACCTATAAAAGCATCACAGTGCCTCCCTTGGCCAGGAGAGGGGCGTTGCTCCACGGAGATGCTGAGCGCTGGTGGAGGTGTGAAGCTGGGTCAGGATGGGAGCCAAAACGCCACTGGCTCATCACCCCAGCACGTCTGCCGGCTGCTCTGAGGTGTGAAATGGGGCATTTGGACCATCTGATTGACGGAGGGAGGAGCACTGGGTGCCTCATATGTCTCCTTCAGCCCCTCAGGCTCAGCAGTCCCAGGCTTTCCCATTCCTCCTCCCGAGAACGCCTCCTCACACTCAATATCCATTTTTAGTCTCTTGTTTCATGGCTTTTGTTGGTTTGTCCCTTTGTCAAGTTAAACACGAGCTGCATGGGTGTTTATCAGACAAGCAGGGCTTTTGTCTGCTCGGAAAACCCCAATGTTGAGAACCTTAAGCCAGAAAAAGCCTTGGCATTGGTCACATCAGATGTGTCAGCGCCTGGCTGGAAAAGCTGCATCTATTTCCACGTGCATTTGGGAGAGAAAACAGCTATGGCTTGATTGTCCATTCCTCTTGGCTCCGCTCCTCTCCTGTTTCAATGAGCTGTGTGAGCATTCGTGGATAAATCTTTGATTTCAAGGAGGCAAGGTCACGCTCCATTTCGTAGCGTGCCGGGAGTAAAACATTGCCCGGGGCACACGTACGCGAACGCAATCACCTAAATTTCCTAGCTGATGCGGTTTGGGAGGGATGCTTTTATTTCATTTGCTTTATTTTCCTGGCTTGAATGAAGCCAGTGTGGGAGGGAGGAATTTTCTCTGGGCAAGTGCTCAGGAAGAGCAGAAACCCTACCTGTCTCCAGCCTTTCTTACCCCAAACCCAGAGCATCCATTAGTGGCCCCCTCTCTGCTTTCGGGGATCTTTGCAGAGAGGATTAAAATGTTGCAAGCTGTCAGCATGCAACAGAGATGGCTTCAGCATGCTTCATTTAAACTTGGCTGCTCCTCTGGTCTCTGGGAGGTGCATCCCTGCCACCTGGTCCGTGCTGGAGTCACATCTCCTGCATGCTCCTCAACACCATCATCGCTGGAGACCTGGTAGGTGAGGTGGGTCTCCATGTCTCCATCCTACCCCTTCCTGGGGGCCTTGGGCACCGAAGCGAGGAGTTAAAACATTGTTTCACCCTGATGGAGAGCGTTAATTGATAAGGGAGACGTGTTTGGGTGGTGGCTGCCCATAGGCTTGCTTCCTTCGGCATTTTCCCATTAATAAGTCGTAGCGAATGTTCTCTGGCACATCAACCTCAAACAGATAGCTTGTCAGCTGGGAGCCGAGCCTTTCATAGATCTCATTGATGGAACAGTTTTTAAGAGCAAAACTGGGGACAGGGAGGGAACGTTTGCAGCCCTCCATCCACAAAAGATGGATGGGTGGCGGGAAGATGTTATCAGAGAGGCTAAAAAGCTATTTGGGCAAAGGTGGACTTCTCCATCCCCACGTCCTTCCCTGCCTCATAAAGCATCCTGCCTTCAACCTTTTTTAAAACCATATTGCTTAGCTTTATTAAAGAACTCACATCTTTTTTCTCCCTGCTCATTTCCATGGGTCCAACCTTGACTCACACGAGCAGGAGACAAGAACTCCTTGGAATTCCCCCATGAATTTCGCATGGAGGATTTTCTCTGGCTTTTTCGTGATTTCGGGGAGCCGGGGGACAGGAGAGTGTGACAGCTGAGCCGAGCTCACCGCAGAGAGCACTCACGGGTTGCCTGGTGATCCAAGACGTACGATTTTAACAAGTCAGGCTCCCAGATCGCAGGCCTGAAAGACTGGTCCCAGGTGGGCGTGAGGTGCTTAAAGGCGTGGAAATAACCAAAACCTCACCTTTAGAGGCCTCAGCCAGACCTAGCACATTGTCTGCACCTTCCTTGTGGCTCCCAGGTGCTGCATTGAGACATCAGAGCTCCCTGGGGGACAATTCAGGCGGCGTTGAGGAAGATCAGAGGGGCTGAACAGAAGATCAGTATGGGGAAAGCTTAAATACCTGCTGCTCACCAGCACAGGGGAGGGATGATGGATGGGGCTGTGACAGAGGTCTGTAAAAGCCTGGGCAGCAGGGAGTGATTTCTCTTCCTTGCCTTGTGAGAACCAGGAGCCAGGAGATGAGACGAGCTTTAAAACAAAGACAGGGCTTGTTTGCAAAGCCGTAATTCAGCTCAGTTGTGCTAGAGGTGTGTAGAATTAGACAAAAGGAGGAAAAAGCTTAACCAACACTAAAATGTCCCGAACTCAGCCCTTTTCCCCAAGTACCCAGAGAGTGCAGGTCTCTTCTGAATGCCGAGGGTGTGGCGTGGTGGGAGAGCTGGTTGGGGTTGCTGGCAGGTTTTTTTTGTCACCTTTTGCCATCCCACAGTCCCATGTCAGGTGAGGCTTCCACATCACTTCCAGAGGTCTGGGGAATTGGGGCACATCCTTGCACTAAATGGAAACCTTTTTTTTTTGTGGTCTCCATAGCTGGTCTCGTCATAGGGAGGTCGTCGCCACTTGACCCGTGCAAGTCCCAGTCTCTCTGGCTCCACCTCAGTAAGGTCTGCAGGGATGCCAAATTCACTTCTGGCCCCAACCCCCAGGGCAAGGACCTGCCGGGAACAGGCTCTGTGTCACCTCTCTGGGTAGTCTTGGGGTGCCCGGGTGTGATGGATACTGGGGGAGATGGCGTGGTGAGCTCTGGAGCCTCTCCTTCCTATGTTAAGTAACTGGAAAACAGAAATTGCATTTCGCTAAATATTCATTTGGGAGTGGTGATGTCTCTGAGGATGTAACTAGCAGGTGTCAGCCTCTGTGTCCAGGAGCTCATGGAGGTGTCACAGAGTCCTTCCGTGCCCCCAAGTCCTGCTCCAGTCCCGGCTTCCCCTTCCCTTTCCAGATCCCCATCTGATTGGAAATGCTGGGTGCATCAGGTGTGTGGCCTTCTCTTCCCGAGGCTTCACTCTGCCGAGGGATCTGGGGAGCTGAACCACTGCTTCCAACAGTCCTCAACTAGACCCCTAATGAGGAGGCAGTGGCACCTCCCAGCTCCTTCTGCAGGCTGGTTTCCCCAATGGGATTACGTCCCCCCTCCGCTCCAGAGGTTGGTTTTGCGCTGGGAGACTCTCCCCCCGCCCCAGCTCTGAAATGATGATTGAGACCAAGATTTATACTTTTAATTAAGATTGAGAGTCTGGAACCCCAGGGTGCACCAGCCTCAGGAAGAAGGACAATTATGAAGCAATTACACAGCCTTGTAATCACATTATGCACGGGATATAGGCTGAGATCTACCAAAGCCAGTGTAAATAGGTCATCGGCAAGCCCAGGAGATGACAAACCTCAAAAAATCCTCGAGGTGCTGCTGTCCAAAGCCTTTTGGGGTTGGGTATGGAGGACCTGAAGCTCTCAGACCCCATCGGATGCTCAGGAGCTGGCTTTGGTGCTTTGTAAGGACTGAGCGTCTCGGAGCCAAACCTTCTAGGAAAACCCTCCTGGGCAGGAATTCGGTAGGAAAAGTTGGCTCAGGGCTTAGTTTTCCCACTGAAGGAGGTGGGCTATGGGGTCCGTAGGAGCTGACACCCCTGAGACTTTGCTCCCCCCTTATTTTTCTGGGAAAAAAAACAAGTTCTTGGTGGAATGCCATCCCTCTGCTCTACGCTTATCCTCATTTGGCATCTCTTGCTTGCTGCCTTTTTCCCTTATTCTTTTCTCACAGTTTACAAATTAGTCAGCTTTGCCCGGTGAGGAAGAATTGATTTTATGGTGAAACACTCTATGTTTTTTTCTCCCCTCTAAAAACAGCTTTTCCTTCCCATGAAAGCAGCCGGGCGAGCTCCGAGACGAGCCCAGACACCCTGTCACACTTGCAGGGAGCTGCGAAAACAGTCTGCTTCCCCCTTGTTGGGTGGGGAGGGAGGAACGTCCCTGCCTGGCCCTAAAAACGGTGCTTGGGAAGCACCTGGGGGGGGCCAGGGCTTGCTGCGCGGGACACAGGGGCTGTGCCAGGCTGGGGATGAGGTGACCTGGGGCCATGGGTGTCCTCCCACCTGGGGACCAAAGGGACAGGATGCGAGGTCCCTGCATGCCACATCCCCCCAGCTGCTCCAATTTGTGGCAGTTTTATCCCTCTTTCCTCATCCTGAGCTGATTTTCTTCCTCCTTTTTCACCCTGAGCTGCCACATTGTTCGCACTGTACCTGCTACAGCAGCGCCTGGAGCCCACAGCATTGCAGCGATGGGTCGAGTGACCCAGAGAGAGAGAATTATATATAGAAAGGCAGGAGATAGAGATGTCATTAGAGAGAAGCTGGGAGTCGGGAGAGCACCTCCAGGCCCTTTTTTTTTTTTTTTTTTTTTTTTTGTGGATGAAAGGAGCTTACTTCAGTGAATAGCATGATTATATTCAGATTCCCATTTAGGCTGCTCCAAGTTGTACAACAAAAGGAATATTAAATGATATTGCAAAATTTATGTTACAAATCAATGTAACCTGCATAAATCAACCCAGCCCAGGCAGGAAGGTAGGGCTTGCTTTTCTCAAAGTGGCTGCTTTAGAAATGAGACGCTGCCTTGGAAATGAAAGGGGCTGCATCCAGCTGCAGAAGACCTTAGAAGAATGCCATGCCTTCAGCCAGCTGCATCTCCTTACTCCCTTATTTTTTTTCCAGGACACAAACCGATCTGGTTAGAGGAGCTTTTAGGAGTTTACACGTGTTTTTCAGAGCTAAAACTCTTTGTACATGTAAGCAAAATTTTGGGGTGGAAGGAAGGATGGGCCAGGAAGGAATCTGAGCACAGCAAGGCATTTGTGAGATGCTCCTGCTCTCCTGTCTCCTGGATGAAAGGGAATATGAGGTGTACCAGTTCTTCCTCCAGAAATTTGGGTGCTTCAGAGGTGTGTGGTGAGCACAGGCATGGGGATGAGCGTGGTCACACCAAAGACCTTGGTTCGCAGGTGTGCAACCAAGGCCTTTGCTCTCCCTTTGCTGAGCTGATCTCCGTTATTCAGATGGAAAATGTCCCCTCTCTTCTGGGTTTAACTGCTTTTTACCTCCCATCCCACCAGAGCCAGGCCAGGCCAACAGAGCTGTCCCAGTTTCCCCAGCTCTGCTCAGCACAAGGCAGCAGATCTGTGCCGTGCTGGAGCTCAACTTCTCCAAAAAGCGGACTTTTAAAGGTATGTTTTGCAGCCTGAACAAGAACAGACCCACAAAACCCAACCTGGCAACACAATCCCTGCCCTGCCACTCACAAATCCCCCTTCCTGCCCTTAAAATCTTTGTCTCTGACCAGGGTTTGCTTTTCTCACCTTTCAGAAGCGGAAGGTGGGGAAGTGACTCCCTGCCCCCTGGTTCTGCCTCTCCTTCCAGTGAATGTCCAAATCCTTGGACGACATCTGGAGGTGAGTGTTCGTGAACGTCCCTGCCACCACCCCAAGCATCCTGCATCCCTTCTGGCCAGTCCCTCACCCTGCCAGCAGATCCTAGCAGCTCCTGCCCCGGCCCCACTCCCTGGTGAGCTGGCCAGCTTCTCCTGGGGACCTCGGCCGTGCTGGCAGGCGGACCCAAAAACCTGCCAATACGTTCAAGGTCCTACTAAGTTTTGGAGTGGCTGCTGGATTTTAATACGGGGCGAGAGTACATTGTCCCCTTGCTACAAAACCCCTTGGGTTTTGCTACTAAAAGCAAGGAAGAGCTGGCCAAGGGCAGAGTTAAGGCTGTTTTACTGTTGTTTTATCAGCCTAGGACATCGTGCATGGCACGGCTTGATGACGGATGATGGATGTCCCTCTCCACCTTAAGGGACACGTTTGTCCCGTTGTATCCTCAGGAACTCAGCCTTGCTTTCCTAAATGCAATTGCTCCAGAGGAGCCACGCTGGCCTTAGCATCCCCTTCCCATTCTTTCTCCCAGTCCAGACCTGAGTGGGGTTTCCCTTTATTCCTGAGCAAACCCAGAGCAAAAAAAAAGCCCCAGCACCCTTTTCATGCCCTAACTTGCCCAAATCCCTTCTCCCTTGAAAGCAGCTGCATTTTTCAGTGGTGCCTTGGAGGTACTCGCCAGGCTCCTGACTTAGGCACAGCCGACCGAGGGATTGCTCTGAAAGGGATTTGTTAGTATTAATTACGCTGCGTCCCTGCTGAGATTTTTAACAAGATTATGCTTCCCGAGCGCCGCTGCTCCGCTTCCCCTCCTACTCCTTCCTTTCCATTTCAAAGCACAGTGCGTGTAGCGGGGCTTGTTATTTTATTTTTTGTTGTTCCCCCGCAAGATGCTGCTGAGGGGGGAGCACGCAGGAGCCTCCCCAGCTGCCTGGGTCCCCATGCAATGCTGAGAAGGGGCAGGCGATCCTCAGCTTGGGACCTCAGCATATTCAGGAGCCACACGTTTGTCCCACCCCATCCTCCTGCTTCCCTTTCAACCCCCAAAACCTGCAGGTCCATAGGCAGACGTGGCTTTTAGCAAAACGAAGCCGGATTTGCGCTTGCATCAGAAATTCCCCAACCTCGTGGGTTTATTTTCCCTGTAGGATTAGCGAGGTTAAGTCAACGAGGGTGATCCGATTTGGGCTTGATGCTATTCTCGGCAGGGTTTAGGTGCCGTGGCACGGGCGGGTGTGTGGATTCCTGGCGTGAGGCAGCTTTTGTGGGATAAGGGGCAGCACAGCGATAATCAGCCTTGTGCCAGCTGGGAGCTAACCCCAGGAAATGGTTTAAGGAGGCCTCTTCGTGGGGTGCCATTGCTTTGGGGGGGGTTGCAGCTTTTTTGGGGTCCCTGTCTTGCTCCCAGTGAGGGGGATGTGACTGTGCATGAGGCACTAACTTGCTGTGAGGAAGCGTTTTTCTCTCTCCCCACTATAAAACAGGGATGGACGTCACCTCAGGGTGCTGCTGGAAGGTGATGGAGGTTTTAGGGCCAACCAGTTGTGTGGATAAGGGTGCTCCATGTCCTCCCCCCCCGAGGAGAGCATCCTTGGTCTTCTGTGCTTTGGAGGGGGGGGACAGAAAAGGTGAGGATTTGGGGAGGTGAAAAATGGGGCCCAGAGTTGGACCTCGGCTCGGCATCACAGTGGTTTCAGTAGGAGGGATGGAAGCACCAGGAGATGCCCCTGGTACAGTGCGATCCCATTGATGGCCCCAAACCCAGGCACGGCTGGGGCAGGTACCCACATTCTCCCCAGCCCCTGCCTCCAAGGCCAACTGGAAGCACTGGGAGCTACTGGGAGGCTTTCAGAAGGGCTCGGAGGTTCCAAGCTTGGATTTGTTGTGTGCTCACCCCCCTAGAAGACACAGGAAGAAAAGGGTGCTTGCTCCCCACAACACGACCCCTCTCCAACCACCATTGGCCATTTTTTAGCCACCAGTTTTCCAATTCCTCCTCGATTTTTCTTGCCTTCCTGAATTTTTCCTCCTCTTTTCACCCCAGCGATGCCAGGGCCAGCCGCCGCCTTTCCGACGGGTATCTGTTTATTTTGACCCGAGCAAAAAGGCTCCTTTTAAGAGTAAATGCTGGGGTCCTCCCGCTGCATTATGTAGCATAAAGCACAGCACCGCTCAGCCAATTACCCTAATGCTGCTTATTTGCTCTTGTTACAGCGAGTAATTGCTCACCCAGAAGCTATTAAATTAGATAAGAGCAGAACAAACAAAACTATTCATTTTATTCACCGTATATTTATACACCTACCACTCCGGAGCAAGCAGCCGCCACGCTCGGGCGCTGTGAGTTTTCCTTGCTAGGGAGGCGAGGGCGATGCTCGTCACAGTCTGGGGGGTTTGGGGCTTTCCTCCTGCATTGTCTGGGAGGGTTGGGTTGTCCTCCTCCAGCCTGCTGCCTTCCGGGCTTCCCACCACGGGAAACTGGGGCGTGGGGTCAGGATCACGCCCTTGTGGTGAAATAAATCAAAGTTGGAGGGGGGACCCCAAGTGCTTTTAATTCCCACCGGTGCTCTTCCTCCCCCGGCCCCGGTTTGAGCTGGGTACTGGGCAGGGTGACCCAGCTGCCACGGGTGAGCAGGCACTGGTGGCACCGCGGGGGATACTGGGGACACTGGGGTGCCCCCAGTTCCCAGCTGGGGGGGAGGAGGAGCAGGGTTATTGCCCGAGACATGCTGTGTCCAGCCCTGGTTTCTCCACCCCATCCGTGCTGGGATGGAGAGCTCCACGTCGAGGCTGCCACCTGCCCCCAAACCTCGCATTAAAACTCAGTGTTTTTTGGGGAAAATACCATTTTCTGATGAAACAGATGTCCCTTTTCGTCCGGTTTCACCCACAGCTGGAAGGTGGCAGGGTGGTTGTTGGGGTGGCCTGTGGGGTGGGCTTGGTCCCTCGGTGGGCTTTGCTCACAGCCGGGCGGTCCTGGTCTTGAAGGGCAGCAGAAATTCAAGCAAATTAAGCAAATTAAATTAAATTTTTTCTTAATTAAAAATTAAGAAACAACGTGCTCATGGCAAACCCCAAGCTAAATGGTGCTGGGAACTGTGGGGAGGTGGGGAGGAGTCAGTTGGTTATTTGGGGGTACCTAAAGGGGGTGGAAAAGGGTTTCTCATGGGAAGATGTGATGCTCGGGATGCTGCTTCCTGCTGCAAGCCCCCAGAATAGAAACATACCCCAAAATATAATACCCAAGGGCTATTTTTTTCTGATTTTTTGGACAATTTCTGCATTTCATTGCTCCCTTTGAAGCCGAAGCTCCCGGTCCTGCTGTCCCATCGGTGGGCGAGATGACCCCAAGTGTCCCCCAGCATCGCTGCGTCCCCCCCCTGCCCCGAGGGACATCCCCTCCTGGCCGGGACCATCGGGGATATGGGATTTGGGGACGACCTGGGCGTGCAGCCCACTTGTCACCCCGGGGGGTGGCTTCCCATGGGGTTTCAGTGGGACGCCAGGAGGTGGCTGTCCCCGGCGCTGCCAGCCAGGCGTGGGCTGCTGGCACCATCTAGTGGGTGCTGCCCCCTCACCCCGCTGCCGTGTGCCACCTCCCTGCTTTGGGACCCCCTGAGCCCTCAGGGGACATCGAGCCCCCTTGGGGACGTGGGGTGGGACCCCGTGGCCCTGGAGATGTCCCCACTGCCGCAGCGATGTCCTATGAGTTCGGGGTGCCTGGGGAGGGGGCAGCGAGACCCCCAGACGTGGGGCTGAGGGACATTGGGGTGCTGGGGGTGCCGGGGGACAGCCAAGGGGGGGGTAACCTGCATGTCCCTGTCCCCAGGCAGGGCTGGGAGGCCGGGCCAGGCTTTTCCTTCCTGGAGAGCGGCGCTGCCTATTGCATCAACTCCGGCATTTCCAGTCCCTGCGGGAGAAGGGAGGAGCGCGGCAGGGAAAAGGGAGAAGAAAAGAAATGGGGGGGACGTGGGGCCGGGGGGGGGCTGGGGGTCACGTCGGTCCCTCCAGCACCGGGGTAGCCCCCCCCTTGGGTGTCTGTCCCCATCCGTCCCCGTGCTGGCCTCGGCCCCTGGGTTCTGGGCACGGAAAGGGGGGGAAAAAGGGGAAAAGGAAAAAAATCTCCACGTGGAAACGCGCGGCCCTACAGCCGGGACCTAAAGCAGCAGGGAAACCAGCCGGGGTCTCGCCTCGGTTTCCCCAAGCAGGGGTGAGGCGAGAATCCGGGAAAGTCCCCACAATGCCACAATTGGGGAATTCTGGGGGGAAAGCTCCCCTTTTTGGTACAGCCGGAGGCCGAGAGCCCAAAGCTCGGGGTCCGCCCTTCACCCCGGCATCAGGCCTGCGTTTGGGTCCCTGCAGAAAATGGGGCTGCAGCCTTTGGGGGCACACAGCGGGGTCCTGTTGCCTCGCAGCATCCCCCACCCCTCTTTTGGGGCCGTTTTGTGGTGTTTTTGTATAATGCTGACGTCCGGGAAAGGTTTACCCAAAATATCCGGAGGGTGATAGAAACAAAAACACACAGGGGAAAAAAATGTGCTGTTGTTTTGATCCTTATTGGAAACAATCCCAATATTTTGGGATTATCTGGGGAGTAGTTGGGGGGGGGTTATAGGTTGGGAGGGGTTATAGGCTGGGGAGGGGGTGCTTGGGGGGTATTTTGGTGGGGATGTTTGGGGATAAAGGGGCATTTGGGAGAGGGGATTTAGGGGGAGGTGTTTGGGGACTATTTTGGGGGCTATCTGGTGGGATATTCAGGAGGGGTGTTTGGGTGGGGGGACTTGGGAGGGGGGATGTTTGGGGGGTGTTTGGGGGAGGTATTTAGGGGGAGATGTTTTGGGGGGGGTATTTTTGGAAGTGTATTTGGGGGGGTGATATATGGGAAGGGGCTATTTGGGGAGGTAGTGGGGGGGCAGCTGGGAAGGGGCATTTCAAGTGGGGGATTTGGGAGGGAGTATTTGGGGGAGGTTATTTGGAAGGAGATATTTGTGGGGGTATTTTGAGGGGGTTATTTGGGAAGGGGTGTTTGGGGGGGTATTTGGAGGGAGATATTTGGGAGGAGGTATTGGGGGGGGCATTTTGATGGGAGGTGTTTGGAGGGAGATATTTTGGGGGAGGTACTTGGGGAGGTACTTGGGGGAGGATATTTTGGAGGGTGGTACTTGGGGGAGGATATCTTAGGGGAGGTATTTGGGGGAGGACATTTGGGGGAGGTATTTGGGGGAGGACATTTTGGAGGAGTTATTCGGGGAGGTACTTCGGCGGACTATTTAGGGGAGGACTTTTTTTGGGGGGGAAAGGCTAATTGAAGGGGGGATGCCTCTGCCCCAAGACCCTTCCTGAAGCCCCCCCTCCCCGCAGCCGAGCCGATCCCAACTCCCAGCTCGGGGGGGCTGCTCGGGGCCCCCCCTCGTCCCCAAACCCCCCCTCCCCGGCGGCGGGGCGGGGGCGGAGGAGGCGCCTGGCAGCCGGCGGCCGCCCCCCAGCTCCGGCTGCCCCGCAGCGAGCCGAGCCGAGCCGAGCCGAGCCGGGCCGGGCGGGGATGGGCAGAAGCAGCCGCCCGGGGGCCGGGGGCCGGTAGCGGGGGAGGCGATGGGGGGCCGGGGGGCTTGGTGGGGGTTGTGGGCAGCGCTGGGCTGCGGCTTGTGGCTGCTGGCCGGGGGGCAGGATGCCGCCGGGAGGGCCGGGGAGCCCTGGAGGCAGCTGATCCGCTGGGAGAACAACGGGCGGGTGTACAGCCTGCTCAACACCGGCGCCGAGTACGTGCCTCCGGGGGGCGAGAGGCCCGGGGGGGCCCGGCTGCTGCTGGCCGACGAGGCTCCCGGGCGCGGAGGCCGGAGGCAGGCGCCTCCGCCGCCTCGCCTGGGCTCCGAGACGGTGCGGGGCCACACTCGGCACCCCTTCGGCTTCGGGCAGGTGCCCGACAACTGGAGGGACGGGCCGGTGGGCGACGGCGCGGGCTCGCCGCGCTTGAGGCCGGCCGGCCGCCAACGCCAGCCTTCCTCGTCCTCCTCGTCCTCCTCGTCCTCCTCGTCCTCGTCCTTCGCCTACGCGGCCTTCGGGCAGCCGCTGTACCCCCAGCCGTCCTTCCCGCAGCCCCCCTTCGAGCCCTACGAGGCGGCCCCGAGGGCATCCTACGACGAGGCGTACGCCTACTACCGCGCCGCGGGCGCCGGCGGGGCAGCCGTGGCCTCGGCGGCGGCGGGGGCCAGCGTGGTGTACCCCTTCCAGCCTCGAGCGCGCTACGAGGACTACGGGGAGGAGCAGAGCCCCTACAGAGCTCAGGGCTACTACCCCGAGCGGCCCTATGCCCCTCAACCGGCCGACGGCTTGGACCGGAGGTACTCCCATAGCTTGTACCACGACGCCGGGGCCGGCACGGAGCAGGGCGGTGCGGACTCCTTCGGCCTCGACCAACGCGGCGTGGCCTCTACGGATAACCTCCAAGCGCCCGTCGGCTCGCCGCAGGCGGGCGGGATGGCGTACGGGAGCCAGTACCAGCCCCACGAGCCGCAGCCGCCTTTCGGGGTGGTGATGGAGCCCTACGGGGCCCCCCGCCCTGAGCCCTACGTGCCCCCTCGCCCCGAGCCCTACGTGCCCGCCCGCAGCCCCGAGGTGCCGCAAGCCGTCCCCGACAGCCAGGCGCGGCTCAGCGTGGGGAGCGTCTACAGGCCCAGCCAAGGAGGACGGGGTGAGTTCTGGGGGGCCCTGAGGTGGGACAGTGCCCCTGGTGCCCCCTTGCCCTTGGGGATGGCAGCCTCGAGCTCGTGGCGTCGGGGTCCGGTGGTGGGTGCACCCCAGGGGATGCTGACACAGGGGCTGAGGGGCTGGGGATGCTGGAGACATTGTGTGGTTTGGGGAGGGCGTTTTGGGGTGGGGTGGGGGTGATGTGAAGGGACTGGGACAGGTCCCACTGGGGGCCAGGTGTGGGGTGGGTCTGAGCTGTGTCCTGGGTCCTCCTGCAACTGTGGGGTGGTTGTGTGTTGTGGGATTGGAGATGTGACACTTGTGGGGTGGTTGTGTGCCATGTCTCAGGTCCTCCTGCATCCGTGGGGTGGACACGTGCCATGGGATTGCTGGCATGATGCACTTGTGGGGTGTTTCTGTTACATGTCCCAGGTCCTCCTGCATCTGTGGGGTGGATATGTGCCATGGGATGGGGAGATGTTGCACTTGTGGGGTGGTTGTGTGCCATGTCCCAGTTCCTCCTGCATCCATGGGGTGGATGTGTGCCATGGGATGAGGACGCACGGTGTTTATGGGGTGGGTTTGTGCCGTGTCCCCACTCATCCTGCCTCCACGGGGTGGCTGCATGCTGTGTGCTCCGTGCGTGGCTCCGTGCTGCCGCCCTCGGGACCATTTCCCCGATGCCCCCACCCAGCTCCGCCGTCCCTGACCTTCAAGGGAGATGTGCAGCGGAGGTCACAGCAGGGTCGCCGTGGCTCCGTGCCCTACTGACCCGACACCAGTGCAATCCTGTGGCTTTTGGCTGAGTGTTGCTGAAATTTGAGGCAGGGCTGGAGGGCGCGAGGAGCAGCAGCCTGGGGGATCTGATCCCTGCCTGTCCCCAGGGAAACCCGCCTCGGCTGGAGCCTCAGACCCGGCTGACCCCACAACCCATCCAGCTCCGTCCCTGCTTTCTGGGAAAAGCCCCACAGCCCAGCCTCGTTGCGTGCAAGCGAGCGAGCACAGCATGAGCAGCCAGCCCGGGTCAGCGGGAGGTCTTGCAGGAGAAGTGTGGGAAAGTGATTTTGGGATGGAGTTTGTGTGGAGGGGACCTCTGCCCCCCCGGTGTTGGAGGCCGGCGCGCAATGGGGATGGTGCCAGGGTGGAAATGGTGATGGGACCCTCGGGGTGACTTAGCTGTACCATTGAGGGATAGCAGGGCCACCCCTCGGGGTCACCTTGTCACCTGCAGAGCCACTCAGGGCAGGTTCCTTAATTGGGAAGGAGGCTTTTGGCAGCAGAGCCAAACGTTAATTACGCCCCTAATCTCTTCAAACACACATAATCCCGCCCGGCTCTGCGAGGAATGCGTGGCATTCACCGCCGGCTGGGCCGCCTGGGGGGGTTAATTAAGCAATTAGATCGCCCCCAGCTTCCACCTGGTGGGTTGTAAGGGTGCGCGCGAGCCTCCAGCCATCCAACGGTGAGCCTCCATCCGTCCTTCCAAAAGCGAGCCTCAATCTGTTCAAAAGTGAGCGTCCATCCATCCAAAAGTGAGCCTCCATCCATCCAAAGTGAGCCTCCATCTGTCCAAAAGTGAGCCTTCATCCATCCAACAGTGAGCATCCATCCATCCATCCACCCACCCATCCATCCATCCATCCATCCATCCATCCATCCATCAAGAGTGAGCCTCCAGCCACCCAGGACCATGTCCTGGGGCTCCATGGCTGCAGGCACTGGTGCCGTGGTAAGGCGCTGTTGGTGCTCTCCCATCCTGTGCTCCTGGCTGCAGCCTCCCCGCTCCCCAGGGACCCACCTTCGCCTCCGCATCCCCTCCGAGCCTCGATGAGGCCTCCCCCAGTGGGTCCCTTGGCCTGACCCCTACCTGGTGCCGGTTCCTCCCACTCCGGGAGAAAGCGAGGCCGTGCCAGGGCTGGAAAATTCCAAAGTTGGTCCGAGGGCATGCAAGGCCTCCAGCCTCCTGGAGCTCGCCCCCCTTCAGGACCCCGTTTCGGGCGGGCAGTCCAGAACAAAGGGCCAATTTTACGGGTTTGACCTCACCTCCTTCTGGCCCAGCACTGACGGCCGGGGAAGTGGAGGCCAGCAGTGTCTGCATATATCCTTGTCAGCCTGCAGTACTAAACACATGCGAACTTTCTAAAATAAAAACAACCCCAGCCCTCCTCCTCCTCCTCCGCCTCCTTTTTTCTCCTGATTCACTCCGACACCTTTTTTTTTTTTTTTCACTGAAAAAAAATGCGTTTGCTTTTTTTTTTGCCTCTTCCTTAACGCCGTGATTTTTCTACCTGTGGGAAACATTCAAGCCTGAGAAGCAGCCGCCTCTGGGCGAAGCCGAATATTGCTGAGCAGTGAGTCAGCTCCTGCGAAGCTCGAGTTGGCCAAGACATCTGGCTGTCTTTTCAGACAGAAAGGAGGGAAAAATCCCGTTTTCGGTTGATTTTTTTTTGTGCCGCCTCTTGCTTTTCAGCTTGCTGCTCTCGAGCTCTGCGTTTTTGTTATTTCTTTTTTTTTCCTTGAAGGAAGGGTTGGGTTTGGGATGGGAGTTCCTCGCTGAGGATGCTCAGGTCGGGATGTGGTGAGCGCCACGTGGTTTGGGCGGCAGGTCCTGCCTCCACATGGCTCGGGTGGGCTTTATTTTCCCTGGATCACCGTGTATGTGCGTGGGTCACATAAAAAGCTGGGCCTGGCACATTTCTCCCTACTTCCCTCCGAACTCCAAAAAACACAGCCCCAAACCTCTGCCGTCTCGATATTCCTGCCCATCACAGCCTTGATGTGTCCATTTTACAGATGGGCAAACTGAGGTGATGTCGCAGTGGTTTTCGGGGTCCTTCATCCTTTGGGTCGCCTCTCCCAGGTCAGATCCTACCTCACCCCTCGCAGAGGGTGCAGGGGGAAAGAGCCAGCCCCACTCCCTGCGCTTGGGCTTGTAAAAGCAGTTTTTTTCAGCTCAGCCCCGCACACCTGCACAAACAGCGTGGTGTGGAGCAGGCTGGCTCGCTATTATTGTGATTTTCACGGTGCATGAGGAGGAAATCTTCTCTGGCAGCTCCCTGGGCAGGCTGAGAGGCAAGGGTGCGGAGGAGGAAAAACAAACATTTTCTTGCTGTGGTTATCCCGTTTTTTGGAGGCAGCGGTGGGGGCTGCCAGGTCCGGGCTTGCAGGAGGTGGAAAAGAGCTCGGTCAGCGGAAAGGAGGAGGATTTGGCACGGGGGGCTCGGCGTGGAGGGTGGCGGGGGCACCTTTGCACGGCAGCCCGTCCAGGCGAGCCAAAATGCGGGCTGGGAAGGCAACCCTACAAAAACAGCAGGGCCAGCTGGGGCAAGCATTGCATGGGGGGGCAAAGTCCCCATTGGCGAAGGAGTTGGGTTTCTCTGGGAGTGTCCAAGAATTTATTATAAACACCAGCGCCGAGGAGGTGTTGTTTTGTGGATGAGGACAAACTCTTCTCCCCACGGCTCAGTAGCAGGACAAGCACTAAATTCAGGTGCTCACCCCAAAACACGGCTCGGCGGGGGCCTCGCTCTGTGTCTGCTGTGTTGTTTTATGGTATTTTAAGGGGAAAAGTCCCTGCAGCCCTCTTGCCTTCCCCCTCGCCCAGCAGACCCCCCTGGGCATTACATCAGCAGTGATGACCAAGCAGCGGGGCAGGAAACAAGCTCCAATCGAGTGACGTGATCCCTCGGGGGAGGCTGGGCCGGGAAACAAGGAGGCATTGTTCTTCTTGCCCATGGAACAAAATAATAAAAATAAAATAAAACAAAACAAAACAAAGGGGAAGGCAGGAGGAAAATAAGCAACATGCTGGAAACATCCTTGGTGTAACGGGGGGAGCTGGACTGGCTCTTGTGCTGGGGATGCGGATGGGAATGGCGAGGATGAGGATGGAGATGGGATGGAGATGGAGATGTGAATGGTGAGGATGGGATTGGGATGGGGATGGAGATGGAGACATGAATGGTGAGGATGAGGATGGAGGTGAGGATGAGGATGAGCTAGCAAGCTCACAGGAGGCCAAGCAGAGGTGCAGCACCATTGGGCACAGCGCACAGGACAGGCTTCGCTTTGCACAGGGTTGCAATGAGGGAAACTGAGGCACAGCGTGCCCGGAGACCATCGCCCCCCCAGGTCCTTGTACTTCATCCCCTTGCTGGCTATATAGCAACTCTTTTGGGCCAGCACACTGGTGGAGCTGTTGGGACCAGTGGATGTTTTGGGTGTGCGCCACCACTGCTGTGCCACCGCACAGGAGGCTGTGTATCCCCCACAGGTCTCCCCGACTTGGTGCCCGACCCCAACTACGTGCAGGCATCAACCTACGTGCAGCGGGCGCACCTGTACTCGCTGCGCTGCGCCGCCGAGGAGAAGTGCCTGGCCAGGTAGGTTGGGCGCCACACTGCCGGGGGTGCTGGGGGGTGATGGGGTGGAGAGGGTGTTCACGGGTTGGAAAGGGTGTAAAGTGGGGGAGGGAGGTGGAGGAAGAAGGGAAGGAGGATGGAGAGTGGAGGAGAAGGAGGAAGGATGGATGGTGAAGGAGAATGGGGTGAAGAATGGAAGATGAAGTATGGAGGGTGAAGGATGGAGAATGGAGGATGCAGAAGGTTGGAGGATGGAGGATAGAGGATAGAGGATAAAGGAGAATGAAAAGGAAGGGGAATGAGGAAGGAGAAGGAAGAAGGATAGAGGGTGAATGAGGAGGATGGGGGATGAAGGATGGAAGATGAAGTATGAAGGGTGAAGGATAGAGGATGCAGGAAGGAGGGTAGAGAATGGAGGATGAAAGAAGAGGATGGAGCATGGAGGATAGAGGATGAAGGATGGCAGATGAAGAATGAAGGAGGAGGAGGAGGAAGGACAGAGGGTGAAGGAGGAGGATGGGAGGTGAAGGATGGAAGATGAAGTTCGGAGAGTGAAAGGTGAAGGATAGAGGATGCAGGAGAAGGATGGAGGATGAAAGAGGAAGATGGAGCATGGAAGACAGAGGAAGAAGGTTGGTGGATGAAGGATGAAGGAGAGGGAAAGGGAAAGGGAAGGGCAGGGTCCCACCACCAACTTCCACTTTCCCCAGCACCGCCTACACAGCCGAGGCCACCGACTATGATGTGCGGGTGCTCCTGCGGTTCCCGCAGCGGGTGAAGAACCAGGGCACGGCCGACTTCCTGCCCAGCCGCCCCCGGCACGCCTGGGAGTGGCACAGTTGCCACCAGTGAGTTGGGGACACCCACGTGGCCCCCCTCTCTTCTGCACCCCCTCTCCTTTCCCCATGGTTTTGTGGCTTGTTTCACCTGCTTGCAGCCCCGAGATCTTTTTTTTTTTTTTGGGGGGGGGGGGGGGGGGTGGGGGGGGGGTCACCTGGCTTTGCCTCCTTGCTCCAGAAGCCCCCGTGGTTGTGTCATCACTTGGCCACGGGCTGGTATAAGCATGGGGTCACTGCAGAGCCCCTCACAGCCCCCAGAACTCACACCTGGGGTGGGGATGAGGCAATCTGGGGGGGGATGAGAGGGGCACAGTCACCCTCACGGCCTCCTGCCCCCAGGCACTACCACAGCATGGATGAGTTCAGCCACTACGACCTACTGGATGCCACCACGGGCAGGAAGGTGGCTGAGGGCCACAAGGCCAGCTTCTGCCTGGAGGACACCACCTGCGACTTTGGGAACCTGAAGCGCTACGCCTGCACCTCCCACACCCAGGTTGGGCTCGGGATGCTCCTCGGCCGGTCGGGGTCCTCGGGGCTAGCCCCCAAGCCCATTTCTCTATCCACCAAACCCATTTCCCTCCCCGCAGGGCTTGAGCCCAGGGTGCTATGACACCTACAACGCTGACATTGACTGCCAGTGGATCGATATCACAGATGTGCAGCCGGGGAATTACGTCCTAAAGGTGATGGAGGGGTTTTTAGGAGCAAAAATTGTCAATGTGGGGGCTCATTTCTTGGGGTTCTTCTTCCCCTTTTGCTCATTTTTGCACGGTGTTTTTCCGCCACCGCTTAGGTCCAAGTGAACCCCAAATACATCGTCCTGGAGTCAGACTTCACCAACAACGTGGTGCGCTGCAACATCCACTACACTGGTCGCTACGTCGCCACGACAAACTGCAAGATCTCCCAGTAAGGAGCCGTCCGACCGTCTGCCTGCCAGCCCATCTGTCTGTCCCGACAGGCTCTGTCCATCCCTGGGGACAGACGAGTTGGGAGGTGGAGGGTTAATTGTTGTCATCACTTTGGGAAGGGTTTGGCAAAGAGTTGGGTTGTGAGTCAATGCTTTCCTCCGTCACCCTGCTTGGGTGTTTATGTTGGATTTCCCCTATTTTCGTGTTATTTAGGAACAGAAACAGCTGCAATACACGTTTTTCCAAAGGAATCCCTTCACCTTTTTCAGCCCCAAATCCTTGTCTTTCTCCCTGCAGATCTTGAGCCGAGGGGGCTTGAAGGACGGCACCTGCCCCAGCCCTACCACTGGCCGCTCCTCGAGCCCAAAACCACCCCAAAAAACCCACCCTGACCACTCCACGTGACACGAGGGAAGCGAGAGAGACTCTCTGAAATATTTTGATACTTAACTTCTCTTTAACCTGCGTCGTTTTTCCATTTCCTGATGGAAGCTGATGACAAGTTTTAGCTGGAATAAAGGGAGGGATGCTACCGGGCTGGTAGATCTCACATTTAGCAACAGCGAGCTGGCTCATTGAACCCTTTCTGCCTTTTTTTTGGGGGGTCTCCAGCAACACCACGCTCCCCATAGGATGAAAGCAGCAAAGATTTGGAGGTGCTTCCCCTGAAATTCGGGCTGCCCACACAGCCCTCGGGACGATGGGACGTCTGGTTTTTATTATTATTATTTTCACCATCTGTAAAAAAAAAAAAAAAAGCAAAAAAACCACACACCAAAAAAAAGACGGAACCCATTAAAAACCCATTGCTTTGGGCTTTTTTTTTTTTTCATTATTTTTAATCTCTTTTGAGCAGCGGAACTGAGCTGGGGGGGGGGGGGGGGTGGCTTGGGCAGGGGGTGCCTTTGAGGGGCAGGGTGGGCAGAGGTCCCTTGGGTGCGGGGTCCTGGGGCCGGGGGGCCCTGTCCTGTCCTGTGTCACCAGGAGCTGGTGAGTGGAGACCGTGCCCAGCAGTGCCTGCAGTGGAGCCACTGCTCCCCACTGGGTCTATCCCCGTGCCCCTTTCCCTTCCCCACACCCCGTTCTCACCCACACAGTGCCCTGCGTCCTCACCCCCGTTATGTTTCCAGCACGCTTTGTTCCCAGATGTTTAATTTCAGCTCCAGCGCTGGGTTTCCAGCCCGGTCCCAGCTCCAGGCACTGCACACACCTGATGCTCCAGCTCATTTCAGCGCTGCCTAATTACAGCTCGTGCCCTGCAGCTCAGCTCCACGCGGGCTGCTCCAGGTAAGAGATGCTCTAGCGTCTCACAACTCCAGCTGAGCAGTGTTTTCATCTCACCCTGCACCCCAGGATTTATTTACACCCAGATCTTCATTTTCAGCTCATGCCCTGCAGTTGAGCTCCGGGTCTACATTTTTAATTCAGGCCCTGAGCTCCAGGCCTTCATTCAGCCCCAGCCCTGCATCTCAGTACACACCAGGTAGGAACTGCTGCAGCTCCTCACACCGCTGGTTTTGCCTGCCGTGCCCTAGGTTCCACTTCCAGCTTTGTGTTTTCAGCTTGTGGCCTTGGTTTTCACCTTGCGCTAGCATACATACACTGGTCGATAACTAGTTTTGGCTGGGTTTCACTACCAACATGACCATTTTGGCTTAAGGCCCACGTTTCACCCCTGGATCCTTGTTTGCAGCTCGTGCCCTGCCGGCCAGCTCCAGCTCTCACGGCTCAGCTCCATCCCTGTGGCTCAGCCCCAGAGGCCGCACGCTGCAGGTAAGAGATGCTGGGGCTTCTCCCAGCTCCAGCCACCTGATGCTGTTTTGCCTTGTGTTTTACCACCAGCACACAGTTTTCAGCTCATATCCCTGTGTTCCATGCCTGGATCTCTATTCTCAGTCATGACCTGTGTCTTCAGCTCATGCCAGTGTATAGATAGTGGCTGACACTTATTTAATTGTGATTTTGTTCCTGGGTTTCACCACCAGGATGCTGTTCTCAGTTCACATTTTAGCTTGTGCCTGCTGTTTCCACCTTGGGTCTTTATTTTCTTTGTGACCTGTGATTTCAGCTCATGCCATTGTACAAATATATAAGCCTGTGGCCCCTGTTTCCTCCCTCCAGATCTTTTTTTTCAGTTTGTGTCCTGCATTTCAGCTCCAGCCCCTGGACGCTCTGGTTCCTTTCAGTCTGAGCTCCCCAGCTGGGCACTAGCAGTGATGCTCAGCATCCAACCACCTGTTTTGAGCAGGTTCTGACAAGGCCATAAATCCATCGCTGCCATAACTGGGGTACCAACATTAACCACCACACCTGTACGCTGCGTAAATAGTGCCTGGCACAAGCACCAAATAAAGAGTTGAACTGCAAAGACGCCTTTGGCGCCTGGGGGGGGGGGGGGGGGGGGTGCAGTGGGGTTTTATTTTTTAAAGCTGGTGAAATCAACACTAATAACAACATTAATAAAGGAGATGCCTGGACAGCCCCAATTTCTGGGGGTCAGACAGCCCGAATTTTAGGGGAACGCCTCCACACCTTTGCTGTTTTCAGCCTCTAGGGAGGCGTGGTGGTGCCAGAGACCCCCCCCCCCCCAAAAAAAAGAGGGAAAGGGTCTAAGACCCAGCTGTAGTGCTAAACAGGTGATCTACCAGCCCTGGGGCATCCCTCCCTTTATTCCAGCTAAAGCTTGTCATCAACTTCCATGAAGAAAGGGAAAAACAACACAGGTTAAAGAGAAGTTAAATATGAAAATATTTCAGAGTTGCTCTTGCTTAGCCTTGCCCCCACCCCAGTCCCCAGGGGGAGCGGCAGCAGAGGTTCATTGCTGAGGAAGTTCAGGGCCCCTGCTTTGCAAAGCAGCAGCTCCAGGCCTTCTAAAGAAGGCAGCACTGCTGCTCAGATGATGTTCTGGAGGCTCAGGCTGCCCAAGCCCTACTTAGCTCTTAAGGCTATGTGAATGGCAAGCCCCACAAAACACTGAATCCCATGCAGGAGAGGTGGGTGTGGGGTTCTACAAACAGTTTATTAAAGTTCACCGTACAAAGTTTTACCAGGACTGCGTCCTTCTCAGGAGGCAACTGGCATCCCGCAGGGAAGGGGGAGCAAGGACAGTGCTGCAGCATTTCTCCTCGCCTCGTTCAGCCCAGCAGCTCCTTCCCTCATCAGGCTGAGTCTGTCTGCCAGCACGCAGGAGCCTCCTCCGTGTCCTGAGGGACAGAGGTGGCCGTGTCCCCCTCCAGGACGTGCAGCAGGGACCCCCCCCCTTCCTGCAGCCCCAAGGGGAGCTCAGAGCCCCTCCAGATCCCAGCATCACAGAGGGCCATCCCCAGCCCAGCCACCACCAAGACCACTGAAGTGACTTCCAGGGCCCCCACAGCTATCTGGCTCCAGCTCCCAACAGAAACCCCCCCAGGCCTCCACCCCCCCCCCCCATAAAGGCCACTTACCTGCTCAGAGGCCACCCAGAACCCTTGGTTCTCCATCTCCAGGGTCTGCGTCCCCACTTCGGGGTCTCTTCTGTCCCACAGGACGGCCACATCGCTCCAGCTGCCCCTCTTGGTCCTCAGGCACTGGGGAGGGGAGCACAGCACCAGGCTGCAGCCTCCCCGCACCAGGATTTTTGGTGTTTTTTTTTTTTTTGAGCACCCCGATCCTTGTGCAGTGCTGAGACAGCCGTGACACCTCCAGAACCCCTCCCCACCCCCCCAGTCCCTCTTTTATTTAGGTGAAGCACCACAGCCCTCATGCCCACCACCCTCCGAGCTGTCACCCGAGCTCCGTGACCCCACCGAGGGAGCAGATGGACAGACAGACAGATGTCACCCTTACCACCAGCAAGACGATGGGCACGGTAATGATGCCGAGGATGCACACGACCATGACGGCCACTGTGGACTCAGGAAAGCTGGGGGCAGGGGGGGGCTCCAAGGTGTCCTCTGGAGCAGAGCCAGCAGTCAGCACCCTCCTGGGGGGCCATGGAGCCCCCCAGCTCCTGCCCCAAAGGGAGCTTACCTCCGACAGCGATGGAATAGGGGTCCACCTGGAAGTTGGAGCCAGCCAAGGCTTCGTCTGGCCCCACGGAGAGGGCGAGCGCCTCCAGGACCTCCAGGCTGGTAGGAGCGGGGAGCTGGAAGAGCACATCCCCATGGCACAGCAGGGAGCCAGGCCTGGGGGGAAGGTTGGGGAGAGCTCCTGCACCAGCCCATCCCAGCAGGGCCCCATGAGGAGGCATTGGGATTTCCTTCCCAGCCCCCTGGGGACATCCCTTCGGTCCCAAGGAACTAAGATGCCAGCCCCCCTAAGATGCCAGACCCTGCCACAAACCCTCCTGGGCTCAGATCCTCAGAGCCCAGGGATGATGTCTGAGAGCCCCCTGGACCTGTGCCCCCCACACAGCCCCCCCTGCCCAGGCAGCCCCACGCTCCCACTCACAGAAATCCTCTTATCACCGCCTGCAGGAAGCTCCTGTGCCCCTTTAGGGCTCTTGCCACCTGGAAGAGAGGATTCGCTCAGCAGTCCCCAGGGATTTCCACCACCTCAGGGAGGAGACCTCCACCAGCACAGCCTCAGAGCCATCACCCAACAGGTTCCCGAGGGGCTGCTGTGGGCACCCCAACGCAGACCCCTAATTCCTCTGGGGTCCTCAGCCCCCAAGAGGCCCCCAGCCCCTTCCCCCAGCCGTTCCTACCGCCTCTCCCAGGTCTCTGGCGAGCGCCCGGTGCTCCGCAGCGAGCGGGTCCAGGAGGCGCTCGCTGAAGCGCCTGTTGGTGACGAGGAAGGAGATGGGGTACACCCGCAGGGGCAGCCTGGCTCCTAGGGGGGCAGGACACGGGTTTTGGCGGGCAGACACGGCCACGAGCCCTGCAACCTGCAGGGACCACCCTTACCCTGCACCGAGAGGGAGCTGAGGTCCACGGAGCTGCCGGTGAGCGCCATCAGGGCTCGCAGCACCGCTGCGACGTCGGCATGGACGGCCGTGTCCAGGTAGACATCCCCGGTGACCTCCAGGTCACCCCTGAGGGGTCTGAGGGGGGAGAAGGGCTCTAAGCAAGGCAGGAAGATCCTGCTGGCGTCCCCCAGCCTGCCCAGCAGCTCGTGGCTTCAGAGCCACGGAAATGGGGTTTAGCGGGGAGCTTTGGAGAGGGGCTCCCTGTACCTGAGGCGGCTGATGGTGAAGTTCCTCACAGGGTAGAGGGCACTGAGAGCCCGAATCACCTGCAGGAGGAGGAGGAGACAGGAGCTCATCCCTCACGGGCAGCTCACCCTCAGACCCTGGGGGACCAGGAGCAGCTCCCTCCAGGGAGCCTCGATGTTCCCTTCTCCCGGCCCCGCAGCGTCCCCCCAGGGCACCGGCCCCGACGGCCCCCAAGGCTCGCCATACCTCGCTCACCAGGGGCTCTGCCCCATCCTGGCCAAGCTGGAGGGCGGTGAGAGAGATGGACAGCTTCTCCGGGTCCAGGTTCTCCAAGCTGAAGCCTGGAAGGGGTGAGAAAACCTGTCTGTGCCTGTTCCCCCACCTGTATGCCCAGCCCTGAGCCCACGCTGTAGGGCAGAGGCAGTCAGTGAAGGGCAGGTGCTCTCCTGTCCATGGTGGAAGGGCTCAGGCTGCACCCAAAGCAGCTCAAGGAGGGGAAACCAAGGGGACACCCAGGAGTTTTGGCACCAGCACTGGGTCACGGGGGTCTCCAGCACCCTTAGCACCACACAGTTTTGCGTGGATCAGGAGCACGGAGGTTAAATGAGGCCAAGCCAAGGAGGTTTGGGCTTGGATCAGTGCGCAGGGGGAAGTTTGGAGGCGGCCACCCCGCTGCAGACCCTCCTGGCTTACCTCCGGAGGAGACGGAGCGGGGCTCCAGCCGCCAGCTGAAGGCGTCCCCTGCTCTGCTCGCCTCCGTGAGCAGCGTGCGGATGAGGTGGGAGCTGCTGGGGGCATCCCCCCGGAACAAAATCTCCCCACGCACCAGCACCGAGCCATTCCTGGGGGGGGGGGAGAGGAGGCGCTGGGGCTGACCCACAGCTGGGAGCCAACAGCATGACCGGGGGGGCTCCGCTCCCACTGGGGCAGCCCCACTTGGGCACCCTGCACCCACCTGAACTCAAGGACGTTGGCCTGGAGGAAGGTCTCGTAGGAGGACAGCGCCTGGCCCAGCTGGAAGAGAAGCACAGGGATGGGGAGCTCCCACACACCACAGCCAGCGTGCCCAGGGCTCCCCACCCAAAGCCCCCCCCCGGGGGGCTCTGCTGGCACTCACCATCAGCCTCACTTCATCCTCCAGCTGCCTGTAGCTCCCCGAGGCCTTGCGGCTCAGAGCCTCCGTGTAAGCGATGCCCAGGAGCCTGAAGCTCAGGGGCAGGGTGTGCACAGGAGGCTGCGCCCCCACTGAGCCAGGATCGCTCCTTGATGTGGCTTCTGCAGTGAGGGTTCCTCCTGCTGCCACCCAGCTGGTGGCCGTGGGGACATCAGAGGGGTGCCGGGAGGTGACAGGAGAAGGACTGGACATGGGATGAGCATCAGGTGTGACTGCTGGGGTCCACGAGCTTGGGGCAGGGGAAGCCAGTGGGTGGGATTGGGATGGAGATCTGGTGGCGCTGGGGGGGTGCCTGAGAGCAAGGGTGCTGGAGCTGGGAGGTGGCACAGAGCCCAGCGTCGGTTCTGGAGGCCAGGAAGCCCCCGTAGCTGCTCCATCCTCATGGGGGGCTTTGGTGGCACCAGGGGCTGCTGAGCTCACCCCAGCCTCAGTGGAACCTGAGGAGCTGGGGACCCACGTCCACATGGGGACAGGATGGGCTTTGGAGGGTGGTGGGGATGGATCAATTTGTTCCTCCGAGGTGACAGCAGGTCCCCTGAGCCCCTCCGAAGGGACCATCACCTGTGGGTGGCTGACACCAGGGGACATGGCACTGGGAGGAGACGCAGAGACAGTGCCCAGGGACCAGTGCCCCACTGGTGTGACAGCAGGGACAGAAGGCACCAGAGCAGTGCCAGGACGAGCCCCAGCCCAGCTAGATGTCTCCTCTGATGGCAGGGCTAGGGACGGCCCCGCAGGGGGCTGCAGGTGAGCAGCAGCAGGATCCTCACCCACACCACTTGCAGGGTGGCAGGGGCTCACAGCTTGCTCCTGTCCCTCAGGGCTCCTCGCTGGGGCTCCAGGAGCTTCACGCTGGATGTTGGAGAAGCCACTGGACGTGGTCAGGTCAGATGTGGGCACACTGCTGTCACCCAGCATCACAGCTCCAGTTGGTGTCCCCAGGGCCAGTCCCGCAGCTCCCATACCATGATTGGAGTTTCCTTCGCCGCAGGAGCAGCCCGAGGTGCCCTCAGATGCAGGTGGCTCCATCGTGGGGTGGTTGCGTGGGTCCCCGTGTCCCCTCTGGGACAAGTGGCCAGGCAATGGAGCCACCAGGGAGCCCAGGCCGTGGGGCAGGGCAGTGACGGACAGACAGACGGCCAGCAGCAGGACAGCCCTGCACCGCAGCCCACCAGCAGCAGGACACAGGGCTGGGGCCATGTCCCCCTCACTGCGGGGCATCGGGGACATGTAACCTGCAGGATGCGACAGGGTCACCCCACAGCTCTGCTGGGGAGAGCCCATGGGGATGGCGTGGCTGCAGGGGGTGAGAGAGAAACCTTGGGGGGGGGTGCCCAAATTGTCCCCAGGGCAGACCCCAAATCAAGACCAGCCCCCTGCCAAAGCCCCTCTTATGCAGCTTCACCCACTGTTACTTCTTCTCCAGCCTCCCTCCTCACCCCACACAGGCAGCAAAACCCCAAACACCCCAAACCCCCAACAGCAAAACCCCAAACACCCCCCAAAATCCCCAAGCATCACCTCAGAAGATGCCCAAAGCCCACCTTGCCCCTACCTCACAGCACCCACCAGGAGGAGGAAGCACCAAGTCCCCACCCTGGCCTTGATCTTTTATCTCATATCACAGCTCAGCTCCAGCTGGTCCCAATTAGCACAGGTGCCCCCCAGCTCCTCGTTAAGCCCTTGGCACAGTAGAGGGGATGTGGGGACCGATCCCACAAAAAAACAAACAATGGGGTTTGGGCTGCCCGAGTGATAATTTGGGTCCCCCCATCCTGGCCACTAAGCAGAGACGTGAGCGTGGTGTTGGAAAATGAGCCAAGCCCTTTAATGAGGTGAGGCACCTCCTGAAAGTCTTACAAAACGTTAAATAAAGCAGAGATTCCTCGATCCCTAAAACCAAACTGCAGGCTTGTCAGCAAATGCTGCTTTCCACATCGCCCCGTTTGGCTAAGAAAAGTCACGAGTGTGGTTTTTTTTTTTCCCTTTTTCTTCCCCGTTTTCTTAGTTTAAAATAAATATTCCTGTAGTGAAAAAAAATAATAATAATTAATAACAATAATCCTCATTTTAACTCGTTCTTCCGCTGCTGGAAACACCTGAGCACGGAGGTTGTAAGGCCCTGGGAGTGGGGAAAAGGCAGGCTGCATGTCCAGGGTATCAGGGGGTCCCTGGGATGCCCCCAGCATTTTGGGAGCGTTTTTGGCATTAAAAGTCTCCCAAATCTTCCTCACAGCCTCTCTTCATCCATCCGGGGCTGAAGCTCGCACCCCGACAGCTTCGCTCCCTGCACCTTGGTCCAGCACGGTCAGTGGGTGAAGCCGAATTCTGAAATAAAAAGGCAAATATAAATTACTATTATTATTATTATTATTATTATATTAGAAGGTGTAGTATGAAGGTGCCTCCTTGTGAAGGCAATTCCCCTGTAATTTCTACAAAATCAAGAAAAAGTGCATTTCCCCCAGCCCTATTGATGCCTTCAGTCTCTCCCTCAGGTCGTGAGGGACATCAGGGTCCCCACCATCCCAACCCCGCCCAAGCAGCCCCTCTCACGGCCCTCCTGGTCCACCCCGAGCATGAAAACCCCCCACAAGTGCCCACAAAGGTGACAAATCCCTACAAACGCCCACAAAAGAAGACTCACCTACTGGCCAGCCTCCGGCCTCCGCCCCGTATGACACAAAGCTCTCGGTGCTGGCCTCCAGCTGCAGCATGAGGACACGAGGGGCAGCAGTGGGATTGTCCCCGTCCCGAGAACGTGCCTGGAGACACCTGGAAGGAGCTCGGCTTCCTCGGGAGAAGCTCTGGGGTTCCTCATCTTTGCACGGTCCGTGCCACGTGGAGGCCGATTTCGGGAAGCCAGGCAGCTGAGCGCTCAGAGAGCCAGCGAGGAGCGGCGGGGAAGGGGCTGGGGGAAGGAAGGTGGTGGTGGGCATATGTCACCACCCAGTCCCTGTGCAGGATGCTCTCGGGGGTTTTGGTGGGGCTTTTTGGTGGAACAACCTTGGTTTTTGGTGGGACGTCCTTGGTTTTGGTGGAATATCCTTGGTTTTTGGCAGGGTGTCCTTAAGTTTTGATGGGACATCCTTCGTTTTTGGTGGGACATCCTTAGTTTTTGGTGGGGCATCCTTGATTTTTGGTGGGGCATCCTTGATTTTTGGTGGGGCATCCTTGATATTTGATGGGACACCCTTGGTTTTTGGTGGGGTGTCCATGACTTTTGATGAGACATCCTTGGTTTTTGGTGGGACATCCTTGGTTTTGGTGGGATATCCTTGGTTTTTGGTGGGGTGTTCTTAATTTTTGGTGGGACATCCTTGGGTTTTGGTGGGGCATCCTTAGTTTTTGACAGGACATCCTCAAGTTTTGGTGGGATGTCCTTGGTTTTTGGTGGGACATCCTTCCACGAGCCCCTTGGGGAAGAGGTTGGGGTGCCACCGAGCTACCTACCGAGCTGCTGCCTGATAGAGTGGTGCCACAGGAGGTTCAGCAGGTCCGGGTAGATGTCAGGGAGCTGCTTGAGAGCCAGGAGCTTCAGCATGCGCGAGGTGCAGCTCTTGAGCTCCAGGTCCCTCAGCAGCTTCTCCTCAGACAGCGTGGTGGGACGCAGCTCCACCTTGTGCTCCTGCAGCACTTGGTCAACGGAGGCACCGGGCAGCTTGGGGAAGAGCTTCTCCTTCACCACATGGATGGGGATGAAGATGGCACCCGCCCGCACCACGTGGGGAAAGGGGCACTTGCGAGTGAACATGAAGGTCTCCAGCTGGGACAGCAGCTTGCTGAGCAGCGCGGCCACGTCCCGGAAAGCCAGCCAGATCTCCTTGCCCCTGGGGGGCTTGGGGGGCTCGGGGAGCCTGACCCCATTCTTGGGTTTGGGTGGGGAACTGGGCATCTCTGCCAGCACCTCCTCCGGCTCTGTCCTCCTCAGCCACTCCTGCAGCAGCTCCGGGGAGGACCCGGCCACCGAGCAGGTGAGGACGTCGCAGAGGGCGGTGTGCAGGGTGGCAAAGCACGGGCTGCCCGAGCCCTGCCGGGCCAGGGCATCGCAGCAGGCGGGCAGGGGGGCTCCGTCCTCCCCTGGCACAGGGGGGGCTTGGGGCACGAGCACGTCCGTCAGCGTCAGGCGGCGGTGGCAGGTCCCCTGTGGGGCCGAGGTGCTGGGCGGCGGGGAGCCGGGGGGGCTGCGAGGCACGGGGCTGGGCTGCGGGGCACGGGGTGGTCCCCAGGACCTGAGGATCTTGTATTTCTTGGACATGAAGGCAGCCGAGCTCTGGAAGTGGCTCCTGTCCCCAGAGACGGCCTCTACCAGCTGGGGTGGCACCGGGGGCTTGGTGTCCTCCCCTACGTCCTCAACCTTCCCCAGTGGCCCCTCTTTGTCCTCCCGGGGCTGTCCGGTGTCTGGGCGGGTGTCCCCTGTTGTCACCAGGCTCTTCTTCAAGCTCAGGTCCAGTGCCACCTCACTGCCCTGGAGCCCCCCGTGGCTTTTGGCCGGCAACTCTGGGGAAACGGCCTTTGCCTTGGGCCCCTCAGGGGGCACCTTTTGGTCAGCACCCTCCCCTTCACTGGGCGTCACCGAGACCTTGACGGCACTGGGGTCCCAAGTGCCGGCTGCGTTTTGGGGTGGGGTGTCCCCCTGGGTGTGCTCCTTGGGGACGGGGACGTCAGCGGAGCCCTCGGTCCCCTCCAGATACTCCTGGTAAGGCGCCAGGCTGAAGACGTTGTTGATCACCGGCATTGGCGGCGAGGCAGGGGACATCTCCCTGGACATCTCCCGGCTTTTGAGGTCCCTCAGCTTCTCTTGGGGACAGGTGGCCCCAGAAGGCTCCTGGGTTGTGTCCCCAACCCTACAAGCGTCCCCGACCCTACAAGCATCCCTGACCCTGCAAGTGTCCCCAACCCTACAAGCGTCCCCAACCCTACAAGCGTCCCCCGTGCCCGGGTGGTGCTGGGGAGGGATGGGGCTGCCTTTGGCCACCACATCCAGCCCGTAGCTGGCGTCTCCCTTGGGGAACGTCCCCGCGAGTCCCTCGGGCATTTTCTGCGGGGCGCGGACAGGGTGGAAGGCGCTGCCAGGCCTCGCCACCGGCCTCCCTCCGCGGGGCTCCACTGGCGCCGCTCGCCCAGCCCCGTGGTGCTCTGTGACACCAAATAAAGCTGCCTCCATGGGGCTGAAGGCGAAATTGGGGCTTGGCTGGAGGAACCCGGTGGGCAGCGGAGGCTCGGCAGCCCTCGGCAGCCCCGCTGTCTTCGGCGAGGGCAGCGCACTGGGTCCGGCCGGCCTCGACACGAAGCTGTCCAAGGGGCCGGGAAAGTAGCTCCTGGGGGTTTGGGGTTTGAGGTAAGCGCCAGGAAAAGGGGCAGACTCCCCGGTGGCCGCGAAGCTGAGGGCTTTGTAGGAGGAGAGGGAGCCCGGAGGCTGCTCTGCGCGTGGAGGCTGCAGGAAGGGAGGCTGCGGGTAGGGAGGCTGTGGGTAGCACGCCGGGGGATGCTCCCGGTGCACCGGGCTGCTGGCGGGAGGACGGAGCTTGGGCCAGGAGTCCTGGATACGGCCGGGGAGCTCGGGGGCCTTGGCCAGGTCGTGCGCGGTGGGGGGGCCTCGGTATTTCTCGAAGGCAGCGTAATAGGGGGAGAAGGCAATGGGGGAGGCCGGGGGCAGCGGCAGGAGGCTGGGCTCGGGGTGGGGACCCCTGCGGGGGGGCTCGCCATGGGGGGACGCAGCCCCCGGTGCCCTCTGCAGGGTGCTGTCCCCCCCCCGGGAGCCCAGCGGGGTGAAGCACAGTGGGGCCGCATACACCGGCTTGGGGACTGCCACCGGCTTCTTCAGCGGGAAGGGGTGGCCCTGGTGGCCGGGCCACTTGTCCCGCGCCATCAGCAGGTCCCACACCAGGGCGTCCGCACCCTGCTCAGCACCCAGCCTGCCCGGCAGGGGGCTGCGGGGCCGGTGGAGGAGGCAGTGCAGGAGCGGGCCCTCGGCTTGTGGGCAGGAGAAGTAGGAGCCCTTGTAGCTGAGGTGGTTTTCAGAGCCGGCCGTGGGCACGGGGCTGGGTTTGCAGAGCACAGGGGGGAAGCCTGGGCTGGGCTCGGCGTCCACCCGAGGCAACTTGTTGAAGATGACGGCGTCCAGAGGCTCCGGGTGACGTTTCGCGGCCATCTATACGTCACGGCCAGCGTCGGGACTGGGGCGTGTGGCAGGCGAGGTCAGCTGGCCTTCCTGCAGGGGCAGAGAGAGCACGGGTCACCCATGGCCACCTCATCCTTCCCCCGAGTTACTGGGACCCCCGTGGGACCCCCCTGGTCCCTCCCAGGTTGGGGTGAGCTCCGCAGCAGCAGGCAGCGTGTGCCAGCAGGTGGAGCTGGCAGACCATCACAGCACCGCCCGGCCTTCCTCATCCTCACCCTAGCACCACCAGCACTCCCCCGAGATGCCTCCAGCATCCCCCCGAGACCCCTCCAGCATCCCTCCGTGCCCCCCAGAGCACCGCTGGGCACCCCCCAGCACCTCCCGAGCCCGGCAAGCATCCCCCACACCACCCCACGCATCCCCAGCCTCGCTCAGCAGCCCCCAAAACCCCCCGGAGGGACAAACAGCGGTGGGGTCTGGTGCCCCTTCTCCACTCCCTGTTTATTTTCTCTTTCTGTGGCAAGAGTTAGCAGAGAAACAGAGAAGGAAACGGAGGAAGAGAGCGTGGAGATAAGATAAAAGCCTCGTCCACAAAAGGGGAAATGGCTCAGATAGCTGGGCGAGCTTGCTGGGGTAGATAAAGGGCGCCGAGCGTGGTGGTTTTGCTCTGCTACAAGGGTCTGTCCCCGCTCTGCACGCGGCGGGGAGGAAGCGCGTTTCCCCGCTGACATCCCTCGGTCACCACGGGACATTTGGGGTGGGAGGTTTTGGGGAGGAGAAACACAAAAAGGCAGCAGGAAGCGGCGGGGCGGGCAGCTGCCCACGCACCCCAGTGGGAGGACACAGAGCTGGAGATGCCCCCTCCACACACAGCGACACGGCCAGCAGTCGGGACGGTGCTTGGGGTGGATGCCAGACTCGGGAGGAAGCCGGAATTTCACAATTTATGGTGTTCCCACACTTCTTTTTCCCCTTTCCCCGAAACATGCCCATCTACAGACACCCGTTGTGCAACCGACCCCACGTCAGGGGGACGCCCCCGCTCCCAGCTGGAGCACGGGGACAATCCCCCCAGCACCGTTCCCAAAATCCAACCTTGTCCGTGCGTTCAGGCAGGTAAAACACCATGGATATAAGGGATATAAGCACGGAGGCTCCTTTCTGCCTCCCCCCATGCGAGGCCTGGGAGCAGCCTCCGTTGGGGAGGACGCAGGTAGCGCCAACACAGCCTCAAGTCCTTCGGCACCGCTTTGGGGCTCTGCTGCCATGGCCACGTGCTCCGTCCCCGTGTCCCCGTGTCCCCTCTTTGGTGGCGGAGGTGACGCCTGGCGGTGCTGGCCGCTGGCAGAGGGGCTTCCCGTGAGCTTCCCATCCGGCTGCGATAGCGGCTCTGCAGCCGCGGGACCTTGTGTCCCTGCCGAGGAGGAGGTCACCTTCCCGACGTCTCCGCCAGCTCCGGATGCGATCGGCGGCCAGGTCGTTTGGGGGAGCGGCCGGGAGGCCAAACATGCCTGCTCCCAGCGTGTCCCCAAAGAAGTCCGTGGCTCCCGAGCTTCCCCCAGGTGGAGGAACCCGTTGGGATTTGTCACTGGCACCCAGATTTTTGGGGATCCGATTCCCCAGCGCGCGTGCACCTGCAGGCACGTGTGCGGCACAGCCCCGCTCTGGGAGTCACCGCTCCCCAAAGCACCCGAGTGATGTTTCACGGGGCGGGGGGGGGGGATGGATTTGAAGAAAACTGCAGCAGCAGCAGCCGCACACGGTGCAGGAACCACATGCTCTAAACCGGCCATAAATGGATAAAAACCCGAAACCGAAGCTGGAGCCCAGCACCGGCGCGCCCGACCCGCGGCAGGGCGCGGAAACCCTCTCCAAGAGGGGGCGCGGGGGGGTGCTGCTCCGGCCTATTTTTGCCTCGCTCCCCCCAAAAGCAGGCACCGAAAGGAAGCCGGGATCGCGCCCCGCGGCCGGCGGGAGGCCGGGCGGGCGGAGGCTGAGCCTCCCCGCACTCACCTCGCGGCGCTGCCTCCCCGGGAGCATCTTACGGCGCCGGGCCGGGGGGGTCGGCGGCGGGGGGGGGCCGGCGGCTGCTTCTGCCCCGCTCGGGCGGCTGCTTGCATTGTGCGGAGGAAGTGGGAGGAGGAGGGCGAGGAGGAGGAGGAGGAGATGGAGGAGGAGGAGGAGGAGGAGGAGGAGGCTGGGTGCGCGCGTGGGCCGGCCGGAGGAGGGGATGAGGCCGGGACGGCCTCCCCCACACGTGCACTGAGCCCGTCGGGGCTCTGCCGCCCCGACCTCCAGAGCCCCCCGTTTTCACAGGGAGGGATGGGAGGAGGCCGCCGAGCCTCCGCTCAGCCTCGCGGCTGCCCGCCGGCCTCCACTCGCAGCCCTCACCCGCAGCCTCCCTGCCCCAGACAGCCCCGAGCGATGACGAACCCCCAGGACCATCGAAACCCAGCGACACCGGTGCTGGGAGGGGAAGGGAGGCACCCAACGCCCTTTGGCGAGGCGCTGGCAGAGGCTCGGCGGCCTCCCCCGGCCTCTGAAACTGGGGGGTTTGGGCCTCAGTCCAGCAGCGGGCGCGGAACGGTGCCCGGCGGCAAGTCTCGGTGATGGAGGACCTCGTGGAGCAAGGCCAGGTGCCCAAATTCTTGGGCTCCTGACCATTATTTCACCCTCACGGCTTGTTTAATTTACAGCAGCTCTGGGGAGGCAGCGGTGGAAGGGAGCCAAGTCTTAGGAAACCCTTAGCAGACCTTTTTATTTGGATTTATGGCCATAAAGAAATCGTTGGCATTAATTTTTCCTGTCTAGGGCAGGACAGCAGCTCACCTTCTTGGTGTGGCAGATAACCCTTTATACCTTCATGCCACTCTTCCTCCTCCTCTTCCTCACCAGTACCCTCCCCTTGGCATCGTCCAAGCCTCAAAACTCGTAAGATTTTAAGCAAACTTGCTCTGGACCAATTTATTTTAAGGGATGGGTGTGCAGTATTTCAACACGTACCTGCTGAACTCTGAAAACCAAATCTCCCCCAAATCTTCCGTTATCGCCCCCAGATTTCTTAGTTTTTGGTCTGCTAGGTCAATTGGTTTTACCCCGTAATTTCTGTAATACCATTTTCCTGCTAAAAAGACATTTCACTGCTGGGACATGTGGCAAGAGGCTCTCAGGGCAGCCTCCACTCATTTCCAGGGGGTGTTTTGTTAAAAATGACTTATTCTAAAACACATTATTTTGCCATATAACTCCCCTCTCGACATACCTCAGGGTCTTACATTTTCCCTGCAGCATTTTTGTTATTATTATTTATTTATTTTTCTCTACCTGTTCCCTAAGCAAATACCTGCCTTGTGGTTTGGGTTGGTTTTTTTGGTTTTGTGTTTCTTGGTTTGCTTTTTTTTTTTTTTTTCTTTTTGCTGCAGATTTTCTTCTCTTCAGCTTCCTGTGTGATTCATCTTTTCACGCGCAGCACCAACTGAAATTTGGGCTGCTGGTGCACCAAAGCAGCGTGCTTACAGTAGATAGGAACTTCAAATATATATATATTTAAATATATAGAATAGGACATGGGCAGTTTGGGGGAAATGGTCTTTGGGGGGTGATGCTCAGCTCGGGTACTGATGGTGATGCATGGCCACGGGGTGGGTGACGGGGGCTGAGTACCCATGGGTGGGCCGGTGCCAGGCGCCCCCCCCGAGCAGCCCAGGAGCAGATCTGCCTGCCCCAGCCCGATTTCGGCCGCGTGTGGTTTTCAAGTTGTCTCTTTGAGGCTTCACAGCCCCGGCAGCGCTGGCGGCTATCTCTGGGTTCATCGCTTGGGCAACTTTTATCTGCGGTTCGCTGCCTTCGGGCCCTGGCAGCACTCAGGAAATGTGCCGGCTCCAGATTGGGCTCGTTTCTCCCAGCTGTGGCCAGGATGGGACCCCGGGGACCGAGGAGCAGGGCGGCAAGCCCTGGGGTGAAAGGCAGAGGGGATGTCCCTTGGATGCCCCCAAAACAGCAGCATCGTGGCACAACTTGGCACCCAGGGGGACCAGCAGGGGCTGATCCTGAATTTTTCTGTCCCTACCAATGGGGACAGCCCAGTCACCACCCCAAGGAGGCTTTGCAGCCCCACAGCTACACACACAGTGATCCTCCCTCCTAAAAAAAACCAAACCAACGTCCTCTATGGCTCTGCAGATGGAGCCTTCATCGCTTGGCGTCGGGGGCAGCTTCTAACTGGAGCCTCCTGTATCAACATGCTCATAGGGTCTTGGTTCCTCAAGGGCCCAGGGAAATCTGGGGGCAATTTCTCCAGTTTCTGCCCCGCACCCAACTGAACCAACCCAAGGGCGTCCCCATCCCTCCTGTCCCACCCCTCCGTTCCCACCCACGAGGTGGCTTTAACCCCATCCCAGGGCCTCCAGGCTTGTTAGCAGCTCTCACCCTGGAGACACCCCTGGAGGTAGCCACGTCCTCCATGAAGGCCTAATTATGGAGCTAATTGGAGCCAGAGAGCTGTGCAGCTGCTCTTAATTCACACTTTGCCCGTTCCCCATGGAGCGAGCTGGGTCTTGCATCATGCAAGCGGGATGTAGAGAATCGGAGCCGCTGCCTCCTGAGGACATGAAGCCCTCAATGAACTCCTCGGGGCCCCATTATTTTGGGGCCAGGAGAGGTTTCTGAGGTCCCAGGAGCCTGATGGAGCAGCTGGTGGTCGTTTTGGGGCACAGCTGGTGGTGGCCACCTCTGGACAAGGCACCACCGAGCTTCTCCCTTTACACTCCCACTACCCGCAGTTCCCTCAGGAAGGCAGGAAGGACGAGACCCAGTAAGACCTCACCATGGATGCAGGTATCATTATCTCTAGGTAATTATCTGCAGATAATGAGATATCCCCCCAGCAACAGTGGAGTGGGCACGAACCCCCGAGGGATGCCAAACATGACCATGAGGAGCTGGATTTTGTCTCCACTATTTTTTTTTCTGTGATGATGAGAAGTTTGGAGACCCGGATCCCGTGTCCCCCTGCTCAGCTTTTCCTCCAAAATCTCATTGTGACACCAAGAACCATCACCAGGAGTGGAAACCCCTCAGTCCATGCGGGTCTGCTGCCCGCTGCGAGGAACAATGTACTTGTAAGGGGCAAAGCGAGTGGTGGCTTGATTTCTCCATGGGGTTCAGAGGACATGGGGCAGAATACAGCCCCTGGAGCAGCTCCTGGGGCTGAGCACGGTCACCCCAGGCCTGCCTGCCCCGTCTCCTTCTCCTTGCCCAGCTGCTCCTGCCTTTGTCCTTCCACCACTTGTAACCTGTGAGATCAGGGAAAGCAGCCCCAGGGAACCGATCCGGCCAAAAGAGCCAAAAAAAGGGGGAAAAATAATAATAAAAGGACTTATTTCCAGCCACAGAGCTGGGTCTGGCCCCGGGGCAGTTGCATTTCGGCCAGCCAGTGCCCGGGGCTGGCCCCGTGCAGGGGCTCGGAGGGTCCCCTGGGTGGGATGTCCCTTGGGGGGCTGCACAAAGGAGCCGGGAGGAGATGTCAGGGGAGTTTCTTTGTCAGGAGCAGAACCTGCCCTGTCGAGGCTGGGGGCCCAGCCCGGGTCACCCCAGGCTTGCTCCTTGGTGGCTTTCCCTCCCGGGATTTTCTCTTCCCAGCGGTGTGGAGAAGCACCTCCTTTGGGTTGCTTTCAGCCTGCCGGCTGCCGGCTCGGTTTGGCGGCCCCAGATCTGGCAAAAGGAGGGGCAGGGAGCAGCCACCCCCTATTTATCCTCCCGGGACTCGCTCCTACCCGCCCCCGTTGTCTCTCTTCCAGTTTCTTCCCCCACTCTTTGCACAGAAGCCTTTCCCCCTCCTTGCGTTACGTTCCTCCGGGGATGGAGACCAAATCACCCAGGGCAATAAACAGATTGTTATTAGCGTAGGGTTGAAGGGTTTGGGGTCCCGGGCCGTGTACAGGGGATGAACCTGAAGCCGTTCCTCGTCTTGGGACCCCGCCAAGCTGCCTTGGCCAAGTGTCTCCTTTTCTTCTTTCTTCCCTTCCAGGCTTTTTCCGTGCTTGGGTGTGTTTCCACGCCGCCAAGCCGGATGGAAAATTACTGCTCTGCCCTGGCAGGGCCAGTGCAAGGCAGAGTTCCCTGCTGGAAAACCCCCTGGGGTCCCACCCTGGTGGCGTCTGGTCACCGCGCCCCTCAGGGCCGAGCCTGGTGGCACCCGCAGCTGTCCCCGAGATGCAGGGACACGCCACGGCCTCAGCTTTGAGCCATCTTCTGGCCCCACAGCTCAGGGAAATGAGGCAGGGCGGAAAGCCCCGACCCCATGGCCCTGCACCCCCATGCATGGGGTGGCACGGAGGGACACCTCAAGGCTCTCCATAGTGGAAGATGCGCCTCAACCCCAAAAGCCGAGGCAGGAAAACCCTTTCTCCGACCACGGGGCACTCTTTGGTCGTGCAAAGCCAACTGGAGCATCTTCCACGAGGCGCGAGCTCCCCGGACCTGGGAGCTGGCATTTCCAGCCAGAAAGGGCAAGCCCGGGTGTCTGATGCCCATAAAAAGAGCACATCTGTTTGGCAGGCACAGAAAACCCATCAATCACCTCCAAATCTCCTTCTGCCCACGCAGCAATTTTCAGTGCCTTGAAGGAAAAAAAAAAAAAAAACAGAAAAGAAAGAAATGAGCGAAGTTCTTGGTCGTGCCCAACACAATGTTTTGGATTCGGGCCCGACATTTGGGCTGTGGGACCTCTTCCGGCGCGATGCTTTGGGGTCCGAGCTCTCCTCCCCCATTCCCCTGTCCCTGCAGTGGTGGCTTTGGGTCTCACCTGCCAGTTTTCTCCACCGGGAAACCTAATGGAAGGATGTCTAGAAAGTCGTTGTTGGTGGGATCCTGTAGACATGGCCACGCTGCTTATACCCCCCTTTTGGGGGATCTTTTCCCCTTTTGGGGGATCTCAGCTTTCAGGGAGTGCTTTTTCTTTTCTCTCTCTTTTTTATTTATTTATTTATTTTTTTAATGCTGTGGTTGGTGATTATGGAAAGGGAAGGGGTTCCCTGCGGGGAGGCTTCACCCACCCATGTCCCACCTCGTAGGCGAGCGCCCAGCAAGCAGCAAAGCTTGCGGGGGCTCCATCCCCGGCAGCCCTGGGCTGAAACTGCTGGGGCACGCCAGCAACACGGCTCCCAAGCGTGTCTTTGACGTAAAAACCAGGTGAAAAGCCTTGGAGAGATAAGGCAGAAGCCACCAAAGGGAAAACAGGGCTCCTGCGGGACACCACGCTGCCAACTGGGGCAGGGTCGGCCACGGACCAGATGCTAGCAAAACCCGAGCACGCACCTATGTGGGTGCAGGCTCAGGGCCGGGTGGAAAAATCAATAGGATTACGGGGGAGGAAGGAACAAAAATAAGAAAAAAAAAAAAAAACTAAAACCTTGCTTTTGGAGGCAGGCGCCAGGACATGGAAGGAGTCTGGTGCGCATCAGGCCCAGGGAGCTGTGCAAGCCTCAGGAGACACGTCCCGCCATCTAACGAGGCTGCCTAATTTGCATTTTTGTTTTTTTTTTCCATGGAGGGGGGCAGCCCAAACCCACAAACTTTGTCCCCGAGCAGGTAATTAATGGGCCGGGCTCGGTTTGCTCCGCTTTGGGAAGCCCAGCGCAAGGCGCGGCAGGCCCCGGGTTTTCCAGACCTCTCACCAGCAGCCGCTGCCGTGGGTAAATCCCAGCCCCAGGCTCCCCGGCGGCACAAAAAGCAGCACCTCTCCCATCTCCGGCAGCTCTCCAAGAGGTGGTTCCCACCCCGGGTGCCTCCGTGATGATGATGGTGGTGATGAAGGCTGACGGTGGCCGTGCCACCTCCGATTACCCCCAAGGTGGCCAAATCCAGCCCCAGCCCCAACCAACCCCGTCCCGTGGCTGAAGTTGAGCCCATCCAAGCCCATGGCACGAAGCAAGAGGGCTTTCAATCATTTTGTTTTGTCTTGACGCAAAACTCCACCATGCTCAGCCAGGAAGCTTCCGATATATATTTTTTCCCCCAACAGCCTGCAGCAAGAGGGGAAAATTCCCCAAAGCCTTCATCCCTCATCGTACCCGAGGGCAGCACCATCTCGGAGGCTTCCTGGTCGGCCGGTCCAACCTCCTGCGTGCTCCAAGCATCTCCTGCACCTTCCTCAAGCAGGTCAACGGGTGGCCTGGGGCTGGCACGGAGATGCAGCACGCGATGCCTGCTGTCGTCTGGCCATGCGGACCAAAGCTTGGTGACACCAAGCACGGGATGATCATAGGGTGGCGCCTGGCCTTTGGCATGGCGCAGTGCCCATCGTCTTCCTCCCCCTGCAAATAAAATACAAAGTGTGGGCAATGTAAGCCACGGCGCCCGAGGAGCTTCGCCTCCAAGCCAGGAGGGGGAAAAAGGGAGGGTAAGACAAGGATCTGCTCCCAGGCATGGCTCTGGAGGGAAGAAGAGGAGAAGGGAGACCCGTGCGGTCAGCGAGGCGGGCAGGGCAGGCGGCTCTCCTGTCCCCAGTTGAGCAACCCGCCCCCGTCCCCAGCTGTTTGCAGAGAGAAAAGGTTGAGAAATTGATTGGTTGCGCAAAGCAGGCATTAACACGTCTGCAGCCCCAAAAACAACAGAAAGAAGCCCACGTTCCTGCAGAGACACCCATCAGCTCCTCCCAAAATCCCTGCTGATGTCAGCTCCGGCAGTGTGGGCTCCGGAGGAGGACCAGGAGCATCCCTGCCCTCCTCCCCTCCGGGCAGGGGTGCTGAGCCCGGGCAAGGATCCCTTGGCTCCCAACCACGCTGGAAGGAAAAGGGCTATAAGAACATGAGGGTGTTTTGCACCATCCTCCGTGAAGATGCTCAGGAGAGAGGTGTCCCAAAGCCCAGATTTTGGGGTCTCCATCAGCACCGCCTCCGTGGCAGGAGCCGAAATCCAGCCCCAGCACGTCCCGGCGTCGCAGGAGCTGAGTGAGCCAGCAAAGCAAACACTGGCAGAGAGCTCCTGAGCCGTGTAAACAAACAACCAATTAAAAGATGAAATAAATCCCCCGGGTACGTAACCTTTCTATTTAAGCACCGGCCAGGGCTGGAGGAGCTCCAGCACATCCGACCCGGCGCCGTCTGTGATCTCCCTGCCCAGCCCCGCGAGCCCGGGGCTCCTCTGGGATGAAAGCGGTCGGCTTTCAGGGAGCGGCTTCACCTTTCCTGGCATTTCTTTCCCCCCCAGTTACACCATTTTTTTTTTTTTTTTTTTTTTTTGGTTTAATTCAGAGGGAAGCCCTCAGCCCCTTTCCGCACCCCAGAGGGGCAGCAGGGATGCTTTTAAAGGCGAGGGCAAAGCGAGGGAGGGAAAGCAGCAGGGAGCCAGTGCTAAAAGCCCCGCACCTGCAGGATTTCACCACCTGAGCACAGCACCGGGGCCAGGCCACCCCTGGGCAGCCACGGGGGCAAAAAGCAAGGCTGGAGGCAGGAGGAGGCGCTGGGACAGGGAAGTGAAAGAGGCAGAGATAGCACTGCCACCCTTCCCACCGCCGCCTGCAGTAATCACAGCCGCTCTCACTTCTCCCTCGCTGCCCCGATGGTTCCTCCGCAGGCGGGTTTTGGTTCCTCTCCGCTCCCCCGCCACCTTCCCTGTTTCGAGACCGAGCCTTCAAACCGCTTCAGCTTTTATTTCCAGTTTCTAAACCGCAGGGATGCCGCCGGTTCCCATGGCCCGTGCTGCTCCCTGCCCGGCCCCGGCACTCGCGTCCCCTCCGGGGAGCTGGGGGCAAGGCAGGGACGGAGGCGGCCCAGCTCAGAGGGGTGCCCTGGGGGGCTCAGAGGGGTGCTTTGGGGTCAGGATGGGGATGCTTTGGGGGAAGGATGTTTTTTCAAGGAGGACAAAGCTGGGGGATGTTAATAAGTTGGTGACTTACGGAGACAAGCACATCACCTCCCCACCTCCATCCTCCCTCCAAGCCCCAGGGCACGGATGGGAGCAATTCCCGGCTGCCCTGTGCCTGCAGCCCCCAGCACACAACGTCAGTAAGCCCAACCACTTCATTTTATTTTGTTTTTAAGAATCACTGCAACAAAACTGGCATCGGAACGAAGCGTGGGCTCTGTTCTGCTTTTGTTAATTTTAGTGCCGACGCATGCAAACGACGGCAGAGAGTCAATATTGACTTTCCACTGAAGCAAGCGCGCGGGTTCATTGACTGCAGGGGTGAAGGTGCTCCAGCAGCTGCATGGGGCTGACACTCACAGCCCACGGAGCGCCGCAGGAGCTTGGCCACCGAGTGCCACCCGTGCAAAAAGGCTGCTGCTTGCAGCACCGCGCACGCAGGGTGCAGGGACCCCGGGGCTCGGTCACAGCGGGGAAAATCCCAGCCCGAAAGTGGCTTCCCCGGAGGGAAAGGAGCCCCGGGTGGGAAGCCCCTGAGCATGGCTGGCAGGGAAGGGCAGGAGGGGCTTCCCGGGGCTGCCGGGGGACACAGCGAGCCCCCGGCTTCGTCTGCTGCCGTCTCCGCTTTCAGGGCAAGAGCCAGCGGCCAAAACCTCGCCGCCTTTATAAAGGGGCCGCGTTTGCCAAGAGCCAGGTCACGGGGCAGGCGCAGCAGGGTCACTGCTCAGAAGAGCAGCAGGCGGGGGCCGGGGCTTTCCCTGCTGCCCCCACCTCGGCTTGGCCCTAAGGGCTCCCGGCCACCACCTGCGGGAGCTCCGCACCCCATGTCCATGTGTCCCCGGGGCACATGGCACCGCACAGCACGTTCCGGCACGGCCAGGGCACAGGCACCGCGCTGCCCTCGGTGCAAAGGCTCGCGGCCATCAGGGGCTGGGGCTGCCCCCAGGTCCCTGCTGAGGGTGCAGGGGGGCTTTACCAGCAGCCCCCCTGCCTGGGGGCTCTGCCAGCCGCAGACCGGGCTCTGTCCCGGCCGCATTCCTCGGCGTTGACGTGGTTTTCTTTCTTCCCCCAACCTTATCGCGCTCGAGTTTGTGAGTTGTGTTTCTCCAGAGCTGCAAAGCAGCCCGGGGAGCTGTGCAAACCGAGCTGACTGCATGCCTGGGGGTTGCTGCTGCTCCTCGGGCAGCTCTAAGGCTTCCTGAAGGTTTTCTGCTGGCCGAGGGGAGGTCACCCAGCCGAAACCCTCTGCAGGGCCTGAAAGAAATGGAGCATTTCCCTAAAACGAGCATGCAAAATCACCAGTTAGTACCAAAGCACCTGGAAATGATGCAAACCAACATCCCACTGATGAAAGAGAAAACCAGGGTGAGACCTAGCAGGGAGCAGACTTCTTGCTCTCAGTATTTCTTCATCCCCTCCGCACAGCTCGGAGCATCTTCTGCCTTCGCTAAGGACCCCGGAGTACCTGCAGAGCAGGGCAGGACCTCTGCGGCTGGCCCGCGTGCACTCCAGCCCCTGCATGACTCCAGACAAGCACAGAAACACTGTGCAGCACGGCCCTGGGGAATTCAAGCTTCTAATTAAGCTCAATTATTCCTGGAAACAATTTTTTTCGGCTCTCCGCTGAGGCAGCTGGCCAGGGCAAGAACGCTGCACCTGCAGGTTTTAATTGCGAGGCTGTCATCGCTGGAGCAGGGCTATCGGCGCGCCTGGTGCCAAGGAGTCTGCCCGGCCTCGCGTCCCTATCGCGGCACATGGGCGGCTTTCTCATCTCTCCCCACCCGAGAGGCCAAAACGCTGCTGGAGGCAAAAAGCAAAGCCACCGGGGCGTAGGAAAAGGTCTGGAGGAGGCAGGAGAACATCACTCCTGCGGCTAGACCTGTAGCAGCAAGGGTAAGCGACTCGAGGCAGAACAAAGCGGTCGCTGTGAGCTACCAGGTGCGCCCGCACACGGCAGGACTCGTGCCCTCCAGTCCCTCTGCACGGGACGGGACCGCGCTGTTCCCATCCACCCGGGTGCACCGACCCGAAGCAAGGCGTGCTCCGAAAGGCAGCCTGTCTGCCGCTCGGGGTCAAACCATCAGCACGGCGGAGACGGGCAGCCCTCGGGGCCTTGGCTCCCCTTCCCCGGGGTGCCGCATCCCTTTCCAGGTCCCAAATCTCCCCCCCTGCCCCGGCCCCGCTGCGGTCGGCGCTGAGCTCCGCCGGAAAGCACAGGGCTTCCTGCCGCCCTGCGCTTTCGAAGACACGAGCTCGCCGCGGCCCCGCTCGCTGCAGGCGGTGTCAAACCCGGAGCGCCGAGGCTGCACGGCGCGGGGACGCGGCGAGGGACTTGAAGCAGAGGGAGCTCAGAGCTGTGAAAGGAACAAAGAAACACGGGGTTTTCAGCTAGATAGCCTTTTAGTCATTATTATTATTATTGGTTTTAAGCAATCTGTCTGATGGCTCACGTTCCTCTGCTCTGCTGAAGGCTCCCAGGACAGAGGTTTGGGCCGCTGCTAACGCACGTCCCAGCCCAAGTGACAGGGGAGGTGCCCGAAGCACCATGCCTGGAGCCAGGCTATCTGGACACAAAGCAGCAGCACTTTGCTCTTTCTGCTGCTTTTGCAGGGAGGAAAAACTCCCAAGCCAGCCTTTTTTGCCCCGAGGCGGCTGGCACATACCTTGCCATGGGTGGGGAAAGCGGCTGAGCCATGGGTGGAAGCGGCATTGCTTCAGCCCTCCGCCTCCAAAGAGGAACTTAACTGTTTCTGATGTTTGCCCCGAAGGAGAGGCGGTTTCGCAGCCTTTATCCCTCCCTGCAATGCTATCACGACCTGCCTCCAACCAGAAGTAACAGCGGTCACAGAGGATCACGCAGTGGTGAAACTACAGCTGTTTCTGCAGCCCAGAGGAGACAGCCTGGGCACGGTGTCTTTCTTTGCACATTTTTCAGGCAGCCGCCCTGAAGCCTTCCGTCATCCCCTCAGGCTCCGCTTAGACACACGTTTCCACTGCTGCTCTACACATTTGCAGGACAAAGAAATAACTCCTTGCATTCAAGGCTCTCCAGTTTCTTTGCAAGCCACAATTTAAGCCTCTCAGTGAGCCCCAGCGGCAACGCTGTCCTTTCATCAGCTTCTTTCTCCCTCTGCAGATCCACAACCTGCAGATCCACAACCGGTGGGTGCCATGATCACAAGCCCTGGATCTGCGCACTACCAGGCGACCCAACACAAACTCTGGGTCTAAAAAGGGCACGTTATGTTATCCCATTTCTGCTGAATTACCGGGGTTCACGCTCCACAGCATATTATTTATACTTTATTACATATTCTTTATACAGGGAGAAGGCAGGCGATGCCTGGAGCAGCTCAAAGCAGCAAAACAGCTCCGTAACAGAAGAGCACTCGTACCAAGGACGCAGTGTTTTGACGCGGTGTGAGGAACACTGGGGGTTGGCTGTGTTGTCAAACCACAGACGAGGAGGGAGGATAAGCAACCCTAACTCTGTGAGACACCCGTGGCAGAGCCAGAGGAGAGCCCGCAGCGTCCAGCGCCAGCTGCAACCACCAGAACACGCTGCTCTGTGAGGAGGAGGAAGAGACCTCATGGAAATCAAGAGGCGTCTCTTCCACCACCTTCAAGAAGCTCAAAGTAAAAACCTGCAATGTGTTGGCGGCTTTCGTCACCCTGATATGAGCAAACTGCCACAGACATCACCCGTGCAGCCTGGCACAACCCCTGGGAGGCAAGAGCTGGGAACTGTGGCACTGCCACGGCCCTTCTCGCGAGCCAGCAGCTCTGCTCACACTGCTCCTTCTGCCTTTATTCCTAGAAGCTCTGACGCCCCTGCTCCTGGTCAGTGGAAGAGACAAAACGGGAAAGTTCAGTGGTTTTTATTTGTGCGGAATAGATAAGGAGCGCAAACAGACCCCGATAACCTCTTCCCTCGTGCGCAGCAGTTTGAAGGTTGCCCCCACAGGCAGGATGCACATTCTGTACCGAAGGCCTTAAATTTGGCTGGGCCTAGTTAAAAATAAACTCTGGCTCAGCAGTACCGAGCTGCGGCGACGTGTGCGCCGGCCCCATTCCCCCCAGGGGCAGGACCACGTTTCCGAGGAAAGGCCGCACTGGGGGAGCCCTGGCTGCTCGGGTCCACAGGGTCACAGGATTTCCCAATTTCTCCACGCCAGCCCGTTAATGTTCAAGCTGGGGAACAGAGGTAAGGCGTGACTCTACTCCCTTGGGAAACACCCCCCCGACTTCCCGCAGGGGCCACTTCCTGCCTGGAGCACCCAGGCGGGCAGGTGCCAGGCTGGCTCACCGCCTGATTTCTGCATCCCGAGCTGGTCAGCAGATACAAAAGGGCAAAGGCTAATTTGACGACTAGATAGCTTCTCTTAATCATTTTTTTTCCATCTCTGATAAAAACAGCACACACAGGCAACCACGTTAGGCACAGACACCCCCAAAGCAGCTACAGGAGGCAATTCCTCAGGGGCAGAGTTAAAAGCTCCCTGTTATTAAGCTCCCGCAGGGGGAATGCTTTTTGGACAGTGACTCCTGCTGGAAAGGTGAAGGCAGCACAGCCACAGACCACGCTCTGGAGAGCGGGCACGTCCCCACACCCAGCTTCCTCCCACCACCAGGACTGCCACTTCGCTCTCCTCATCTCCAGCTGCCCCAGGGGCACCGCTGGACCCGTGACACACGGGCAGCTCCTTCTGAGCCTCCTCAGAAAGGATCACACGCGAAACACGGGGCCGCGGGGCCTGGGGGAACGTTACTCCCTCGCTGCGAGATACCACAGAGTTTTCCCACACTAAAGCAGCGTGGGCTCGGCGTTGGTTTCTGAAAGTCTGCAGCGAGGTACCACATGTCAGTTTGGCACCAGCTGGGAGCCAACTGCTGCACCCCTTCGGTTGGGGAGCCTGCTGTAGGGACGCGCGCCGTCTCGACTGGGTTTCCTGTTCGGTTTATCTTCGAGTCCCCAGGAAGGCAATTCACATGGCAAGCAGTCAGCTCTGCGCCGGCAGGTCCCGCTCTTCAACGATCCTCCGCACGCTCTCCGCGATGGTCCACACCTCTGCCATGGCACCTCGACCTGCAGGGCAGGGCCAAAAGCGCACGGTGAAGCCCACGGAAAGAGCACGAGGACACGCTTCCCCCGCCCCACCTCTGCTCCCCTCCGCACTCGGCAGCCCTGCGGCAACGCAGAGGCAGTGGCAGAGCACTGCGAGGCCGGGGCAAAGCTTGCTAAGTAGCCCCGTGTGTTGCCTCATGACTCACCCCACAGAAAGCAGCTGTGGAGGCCGGAGGATCGGCTCAGGCCTGCAGGCTGGGCAGGGGTTTTGTGGCCCGGTGGAATGCCATCGGGGAGGAGCAGTCAGGCTGACTTCGCCTGGCTCCTCACTCACAAGTCTAAGCAGGAGCACGAGCTCCTCAGACAGTCAATGGAGGGAGGCAGGAAACCTCAAAAGGCAATTCATATGACCTTAATAAGTACCTCATGTTCTGAATCATCTCCAAGGACAACGGCGCCTAACCCTTGCGCAGGGAGCTGGTCTCTCAGTTCACGCTACCCCAGGAATAAGTGTGCAAAAGAGACCAAAAAAAGCACGTGGGTAACAAAACACCCTGCCTCCCCTCCCTCCTCCAGTGCAAATACTGCGTGTGCTCAGTATTGTTTTGAAATGATCTGTGACTATTTAAAAAAAAACACAAAACTTGACTTCATACCATTCCAGTGACTCCACAGTTCGCCCCACATTAGAGAGAGCTGCCCTGGATTTGCACTAGCTTGATTCTTGGGAGTAATTCTTGGAGAAGAGCGAGTGCTGAACAGAACAAAATGTAAAAGCTTTTCCTTTTGGGCTGGTTAGCTGCCAGATGAACATCTAATCTACACTGCGCTGTTGCTTCCTTCTGAAAGACTTTTTTTAAGCTTAGAATGAAAGTTTTAATGCCAGAGATCACTAAATCATCTCGTCCAACCTCACGCACTCGCAGAACTCAGTCCGTTCACTCCTGTCATTTGCTTGAGGCAAACACAGGATACCTCCCCACCAGCATGTGTCTCCATTAGAAGATTCAAAAGATGGGAGTTTCTATTGGTCCTTTGTTCTGCTGGCTAATTGCTCTAATTATTTATAACATGAGCCTTATTTGCCACTAGAAATTAGTTGGGGAGGTTTTGTTTCCCTCTTTTTTTTCTGGTCCGTTTACACAGCTGGGTTAGTGAGTGTGCAGATGAGCAGTGCCCAACAGCAGGCTCCGAAGGACAGTAACAACGTGAGGAAAGATGGAGGGGAAGGAGAGAGGCCGTTCAGAACGGCAGAGAGAAGTGCTCTCTGTGCGCAGATCACAGCCTGAATCTAACTTCACCCTCAGTTTTCCAGTAGGGATGAGCCCCTGGGGCCATGTCTGGGACAGAAGGCATAACCAGATAAAACTGCGAAGACTGGGGATGAAGAGCAATACTTTTGGAACGACAAGAAAACTGAGTTTCCCTAAGAAACACTCACTAAGACCCAATCTCCACTCCACCTTTTCCAGACCTATAAATCCCAGGAGGCTTGAAGCACCCTACGGACAAGATGCAGGCAGATTTGGGTGCTTCAGGCCTCTTAATCTCAAGAGGAGCTGCGTCTGACAAGCCCTGCTAAACAAAAGACATTCCCTGACTGCCGCCTCACGGCTTGGCAGAGCTACGCCCTTCAAGGCCCGCCTTTGTCCTCCCTGACCCACTTCCTCCAGGTCTTTGGCAATTCACAGCTGGATCTTGAGGTTTAGCTGAGAAAAATCTTGCTAAACAGCCTGTCTTACAGCACAGATCATGCCTACAGGTAAAATTCTTCCAGCGTGCCAAGCTCTAGAAACCCGGCCAAGGATGATGAAGATATTAGCAGATTGGAAGTGTTTTGCAACAGTAAATTGCTGCAGGCCCACAGGCTGCAAAGCACTCCTCAAAGTCTCCTTATATTGTGGCACACGGATATCACCACGGCCAACAGCCGGTAGGTTACATTTAGCTATCCAATCAAGGCAGCATTTTAATTGTCGATTTCATTTGTTATTTTAACTCGTTTTTAGCTGGGCCTTACATCCAAAGCCACTCACTCACTGAGAAACATGTATCAGGTAGAGGTTGTCATACAGAAACTTGGTGGCAGCCAGGATCTGGCCCACTTCAGGTGAGACCAGTCACGCGAGTGAGGAAGGCGAACCTTCCACCAGCAAGTTAAACCACAACATCAACAGACAAAACTGGTGCAAACTGAATCTCTTTTCTTCTGCACCAGATGTGAGCTCTGCTGCCTGCTGTTTGGGTGAAAGCTGGGCAAACCCCCTTGTGGATAAAACCCACAAGACAGAAATTAGTTTGGAAGAAGAGGCCGTGGGGTAAAAGGCCTGAAAACAGAGAAGGGGAAGAAAAAACTCAGCGGTGGAGACGACTTTGGGTCTTCAGAGACCTGGAGCGCATTGCTGCTTCGCCATAATTTTCTCACACATTGCCAGGAAAACCCTGGCATGTGCCAACAGGAAAATCTTGTTGCAAATTGACTCACGAGCACGAGCAGAGCAGAGTCAGATGTGGCTACTACTGCCCCAACTGACCTTACCACCCCTCTCCCACAAGCTCCTTCGGGAGTTTGTTCTCACAGCAGCAAGGTTTGCACGGAACATGAAGCAGCTCCCAAACGCCTGCTGGTGTAGTGAGGTAACTCCTGATCAACGCTGCTCTGCTTTGCCACTCTGAGCTACAAACCACAGCAGTTCACGTGCCGCTTCTCATGTGGCTCACACATCCCTGCCGCAGGGGTGGCAGCCCCAGGACAGGAACAGGGCAGAGCAGCAGAAGGTGGAAACCGTGTTTGCCATCCAGCTCTAATCCACGCAAGTCCACTCACACGGCCCTTCTGCATCTCACATCCCCCCTGTGAAAGGGGGACACCTCTTTCTGCTTCAGGTGTGCGGACGCGCACAAAAAGCACACTACCCATTGGGGAGCAAACATCCGAGTGCCACGGGACCAGAGGTCCCACACAAGTACTAACAGAGATGAAGGAAAAGCTCCGAGGGACCAAGAGGCTATGCCAGATGGCCTTTCCACTTCTGCCAAAACGTCTGCGTGGAATGACCTCTTCTGGGCGTTTTCCCCTAACATTCTTACAAGTACGCAAGAAATTTGATGTAATCAGGTCTAAAACCCCAGCGGAAACATAATTGTCCAAGACAGTTTAGCTGATGCCTGAGTTACTTGACTACGCTTACCTAACTGTAAATATTTCTTAGTCTTCAGCTCAAGAAAGCATTCTCTAGAAGCACTGCACCTAACGACTCAGACACTAAGAAAGCCAGCCCTAGAATTTAACCATTAAGAAGATTTTAATATCCTGTCTTCACTACAGACTGCCTTTTGAGGTATCCAGCAGAGTGGTGAGGATCTTGATATCACTGGGGTTGTTAAATGAGAGGATGAGTGCATTATTGCGCAGGCACATTTGCTATTACAGCTGGAATTGGGTGACATTTTACAATTTTTCCAAAAGAAATCCCAATTAAAGAAGAGAATCCATTCATCCAAATTGCTTGTAAAAAAAAGCTTCTCAAAACCTCCCAGAAGTCAGAACATCGTCATTTAAACCAGTTTGTAAAGCAGCGTAAGTGAAGACTCGAAACTGAGTGTGACAACGTTTCCTACCCCCTTCTTTCACTTCACACAAGCCTGATGTCAAAACCCCAAACCAAAACAAGATTGGAAAGCTGATCTAGCTGAAAAGTAACCCAGGCAACAAACAACAACACATGTTAAATGCACGTCCAGCTACACCCTCAGCCACATCTGCAAAGCGCTTATCCTCAGTGCCTGCTCTGAGGGATAAGATATTATCCCCCTGGCAGAGACGAGGAACCGTGGGCTGTTTTCATCATGTCTCAGTCTCAGCAGAGGGCAAGGCTGGGACACCCAAATCCCAGGCTGATAGTGCTCACCACAAAGCCTTCCTTCTGCTTGATCTGCTCTCTCCGCCGAGGATGGGCCTTTCTTTTAAATATCTATCTAACAGCTCGTCTGAAAGCCTGGCTTGGATGGTCTCATGAGACTGCTAAAAGATTAATGAAGAATAATAGGTGCCAGCTAGCACAGGGCAACGTTTCGTCTTGTTCATACAAACCTCGGCAACGAGCACCTGCTCTCTGCAGTCCAACATCTTGCAGGTCACAGGGCGAAAGAACAGGGCACCTCCCTTCAGGATATTAGGGGCACCTGGGCAGCAGAACAGTCAGATGACATGCAACGGGACTGACCTTCGTCTCCACACACGAGTTTCTTCACCACACAGGGGACCTCCGTGTAGCCAAAGCCCTTCAGCTGCTCCACCTGCTGAGCTGTGATGGGATGTTCCCACATGGCTGTGTTCATGGCTGGGCAGAAGAGCAGAGGTTTGCGCAGGTCCCAGGCACGGATGACACAAGTCTGCAAAAGAAGCCAAGAGGTTGGGCTCTGGGATGTGTTTTCTTTCCTCATTCTGTCTCACCTCTTTGCTGCACAGAAGCGCTTTCCCAGCCCGGCTATCATGAGAGGGCCAAAAGCATCCATCTGTCAGCGCAGCTGGACTAACCCGTGAGCAGGTCCACAGGGCTGCTACTAATTTGTGTTACGTTCCAGCAAAGCTCCTCTCTGACAGGCGAGGAGGACGAGGGAGGCTACAAAGAGAAGAGATTCCATCCTACGCCGGATCAAAGCCAAGCAAGACATCCCAGTCGCTGGAGCAAACCACGCTGGAACGCGATGCATGCAGCCAGCCCTTGTGGGAGACCAAGAGAAGCTGAGGGGTGGCCACAGATCGTATCAGCTACAGAGAAATCCCCAGGCAACACTTACAGATAAGCCAGCTGTAGAGCTAAACAGAAAAAGTTGGCAAGTCAATCTTCTCAAACAACGCGCCAACTGGATCCCCAGCAGCTGACAAGGGAAGCGCTGCTGCTTCCAGCATTCACATGGAGGATTACACGAACCTATCTGCGCTGCTGCAGAAGATGCTGGTAGATTACAAACCACCCAGCAGCTCCTGCGTGTTGCAGAGGCTCACATCTGAGGCCGCAATAACATACAGCTTCCAGATAAGCTACTATCATCTCATCTCCTCAGAAAGATAAATGGTGGTTGCTTTTAAACAGCGCAATGCCCTTCAGTTTCCCTAGCCCTGACAGCTCAGGGATGCAGGGGGAGCCTCCCAGGCAGCTCACATGGGTCTCTGGTGCAGGGGCTCTGCGCAGTTCACAGTACCTCGGAGCAGGCTGCCCACCCTTTTTTATGCCCTGTGATCTGAACCCTTCGCGGCACAGGGGAAGTCTGCTAGAATCTGTTCAAACTTGCTAACCAACGCCTCTAGCACTTGCTTTTCTTTACCGGAGCCACCTCTTCCCTCCACAAAACCATCCAGGACCGGCAGGGGTTTGTGAAGCCGTGTCCCTAACACCTTTCCTGAGCTCTTCCTCTGTTGACTACGGTACAAAGGGAACTCAGCAGGACAAGACGTTGCTTGTCCCTCTCTCAGCTCTTTCTGGCTTCCCCAGATCTCCAGAGAGCTGCTCAGACATACGAGGGCTGTAGCTCTGGGTGTACTGTGCTCATTTGTAGGCACTCTTTCTTACCTAGACAGCTAAGCTGGTCGCGCAGGGCTCCCCAGCCAGAGCTGATGCGCTGCCCTCCCTTCCGAAATCTATCCTCCCTACGTTACCGAGGGGTGATGCAGCATTTGCACTTTTGCAGCTTCCTGGCACATCTTCCAGGTGCTTTATACATATGACCTTTCCTGATGATGGCTCAACACAAAGCACTGAAGCTACACAAAAGTTCCTGATCGCTGAACTGAGAAGCACGCTCTTTTAATACAGTTTCTGATCAGTCTTTGAGCCGGAGAACCTTTAGTACCAGAAAAACAAGCCTGAACAAGCAAAAAGAAAAAAAAATACATAGCTGAAACTGGAAGGTAAGTAAGTGTGCACATGTTTGAATTTCTGTGCTATGCAGTTAGGTGAGGGAGGAGGTGAGGTAGCAGGAAGTAAACAGTTTTATCTGATCTCACAGGTGTCTTTCCAGCTTACATCTAAAAAATGCAGAGAGGAACTCAAAAGTCAGAGAGACAGAGAGAGAGAAAAAACACGACAGAGAGAGAGAGAACATGATAGAGAGAGGGTGAAGGTAGAAGGAGAGAAGGGTCATCCACTAGAAAAAGCAGGATAGGCACAAAAGAGGGACTGGGAAATAATGGAAGACACCGAGATAGGCCAGGAATGGAAAGGAATACAGGTCAGGGAAGGAAAGAATTGGTGTTTGAAAGGGATCAGGGGAACCACGCTGGCAGAAGAGACAAGCATATGAACTGGCAGCAGAACATGCAAGTCTTGATGCTGCCGAAGCACAAGAGTTTCCATGAAAGAAAGGTCAGACAGACCAGCGCTGGGAGGGGAGGGAACTGAGGGGCTGCTCTCAGGCAGAGCTGCGGTTACTCACCAGCAGGTTGTCACAGATCCCGGTGGCGAGCTTCGCCAGGGTGTTTGCATCAAGAGGGGCCACCAGCATGAGGTCGGCCCACCGCCTGAGCTCGATGTGCAGGACTGGGTCCGAGCGGCCCTTCCACAGCTGGGGAGGAGACAAGATGCGGGTTACGAAACCCTCGCAGCGAACAGCGGGCACTGCACCGAGCCCAGGGCAGTGACTGCAGCCTCAGCTTCGTTATTCTCACATCCAGCAACATCTGACGGCGTGGGGGGACTGGGGACTGCAGCCACAGCGCTCCCGTTTCTGACTTCCCACCTCCTCCAGCGAAGGCTGCAGGGCAGCAGCGTTTAGGAAGCACAGCTAACGGGTAGTTTCCCCACACAGACAACAATTTATGCATCCAACAACCTGGGCAGCTCCCAGCAAAAACCTTTCTCCAGCCACACCGTCCCTCAGCTTCACAGATGCCCAGCATAAAAGCTCCCTTAACGTGTAGTGCATCTGAGAAGCCCGCTGCATCCTGTCAGCCAACCAAACCCAGACAGGACCCAACCGGGGGAAATCTCTCCTGGGGAGCCCGCGCGATGTAGAAGCCTCACACCTCTTTACCATGTTCTAGGCACTCTGAAGCCGTCCACTGGCTTTTAAAGAGGTTCAGACCCCTAACTGACCCCCTTCTCAGTAAGGAAGCATGCTCAGAGCCAAGTAAAGCCACACAACTGAGCAGGGAGCAGTCCTGTGGGCAGCCCCGTGGAGGGATTAGGTTTGGCCAGCCAGGCACTTCCATCCTCGGGGCTCCAAGCAGGCACTTGTATTCTCGGTAAGGCTCAGGGGGGTCCCTGCTCTGCTTAGGAGCACATGCAACTGGGACAACGTCAAGAGAAGCAGCAAGCAGCACCAGGTGCTTAACCCCAGAGAACACGCAGCCCCACAGCAGCAAGAGGTGTGTCAGGGCCACGAACTATTCCTTCTCTGAGTCACGGGAAACCACAACAAAAAGGCAGCATCCGGAAAGCTGGTGCTCCCTGACACCTTTCCCAGCTCTTCCACTCGCTTTTATTTTTTCTACAAGTGCTGAAGGTTGTAGTTTTATTTTCAGAATAGAACATCTCCCAAACATGCTGAGCAGGCTTATTTGCTACCCTGGTTTCAGCAGGGCACGCTACAAAGGCTCCAGGTCTGCCTTCCAGTGTGCCAGCGGCCCACGGAGCCTGACCTGCACCTCTACGGCCACACAGAGGGTTCCTCCTGAACAGCTCTGCCTGGAGCTGTAGCATCCTGGCCCCCAAGAGACCTCTGCTGATCTTCTAGACCAGCCAGAGAGCTTCCTGGCCATTGCCCCTCTCCACATGAAAGCAATGTTCGCGTGCGAGTGCATTTGCAAGAGAACTGTTAAAGGGGAGATCAGCTCGCGCTCACATCAGTACTGCAAAGCTGAGAGAAAATGTATAGAAAAACAAATGTCGACGTTTATACATCTCTCCATCCCAGAATCTGTCAAAGCACGTCAACAAATCCATATTCAAGAGAAGATAATTCTATGGAGAAAAGCCAAAAAGATGCCACCGGACACTGTTATTAGTGGATCCTGGGGGGCATGCTCATCCGTAACTGGTTTGAGGGGAAAAACTGGTGAAAAAGGTCAAGTTGATAGCACGTTGCTAAAATTCAAAGAACGATGGACTGATCTCTTCCACGTACACACATCAACGTGGGAGCCTTTTGAGCTACACACACCGCTGCCACCAGGAGAACATCTCTTACGGCCAGCCACCCACCACAGGGGCAAGAGCAGGGCACTGCAGCAGGCCCTGCCGGCACGAAACTCCCCAGGAGAGGCGGCCCTGCAGCCGGCTCAGACGTAGCGCACGCCAGCTTTGGTTCTGTCCCGAGGCACGGGCAGGTTTGGAGGACGCAGAGCGAGAAGCTGCAGCACGCAGGCAGAGGAGGCTGAGGTTACCCAGCAGGACACCGAGCTGAGTTCTGAAGCAGCCTGGGTAGCTTTGTGATTGTCAGCGGTGCCGGCAGATTTAGAATAGGCAGCGATAAGGAGAATTAAGCTGTTGCCTTCCTGACAAGCATGAGTCATGGCAAGCAGCTGACACCCTCACCACCACTTTGCAGTGGCTTTCTTGACATTTCCTGATGCTCCTCTCAGCGCTGCAGAGAGCTGCTGAGCCCAGGGTGGTGAGAGACCACTTCTTACCCACAGCGCCTGCTGCAAGCCTACTAGGGCGGTACAAAGGCCTCTGGTACAGCCGGGGCTGCCTCGCCCACCCCTCTGAAAGCCCTGCCCCAGAGCACTCCAACAAAGAGGTGAGCCTCGGCCAAGAATCTAAGGAATGTGGTCTCTGATGAAGAAACGTGGAGGATTTGCTGTTCAGCACTTGAACAACGGAGTGAAACCTCTGCGAGTCCTGCCTTCTGCTGAAGCAGGACCCGTTGGTCACAGCAGGAAGCAAAAGGCCCAAGTGCATGATGAAACGACCTGAATCACAAAACACGGGGCTAGTGGGGACAGGCGGGGAGCCCTTGCCCTCTCCAGAGGTAGAACTACTCACCTGCCATTCGTCTTCATCGCTATAGAGGGGGACAGGAATCTCCTGGGGGCTGTAGAAGTGCTTTGCTCTCTCGGTAGTGACCACCTTCACTTCCAGCTAAGCAAAAAGCAAAAAGACAGACCAACAGTTATGCCCTGAGGCCAATCCTGTACAGCTGGGCAGAGGAGGAGGGCTTGAGCAGCACAGATTTTGAAAGATTTGTGGATCCGCAGAGGTCGTTCCCCTACTGCGTGCACGTGCGCTAACCGCACCTACCCCGAGCTGAAAGGTCAGGCTGCTGGAGGTGCTCACGGGGGCTGAAGACTCATTTCACTGCCACCCAGCAACAGGCAGGTGATTAGTCACTGCCTGCCAAACTCGTTCACATGGCCAGTTCACAGCCGGGATAGCAGCAAGCGCAGAAACGAGAGGCAGCTCCGCGCAGAACTTCAAAGGGACGGTACGGAGCAGCAAAGCGCAGCGCCACGGAAGGTGCCCTTTAATCAGGAAACGCCCGCCGAAGGGAGCAGCAGAGCATCCTGCCTCAGTGGATTCCCTCAGCCACCGCAGAAAGAGGTGGCATGCCCGCACGGCCCTGCAGGATCACTCTTCCCACACTCGGAGCCAAGAGGAAGCACGGTGCCGAGCCGTCACGAGTCCTGCTGGGGGAGAAGCTGGCAGCTGGGACCCGGCACCACCAGGGCAGAGCAAGCCCATCCCTGCCGAACAAGGCTCCACAAGAAGCAGCGCCTCAGAGCTCCTCTTGTTTCCCGGGGCGTTTTTGAAACAGCAGGATGTTGGCTGACCTGTGCCTACCGTGCCTGTTACGAAAGTGATAAAGTCCCGTCTGCCAGGCAGAGCCTTTGCTTTGGAAGAACAAGCATGATTTCTTGGTCTCCGTTATATTTTTCCCTTTAATTCCTCTCTCTGCCTCCATTTCTTTCACCTGTGCCCATCTCTCTTGACAAGGGAGGTACCACCAAAGGTGGGGAGGTAGCTACAGACTACCAGGCGCTATTTTTACAACCACGTTAACCCATCTTGTTCCAGCCAAGGGCAGCAAGCTGGGGCAGTGCCTTCCAGCTGCTGCGCCCATCAAGGAAAGATGCTGGAAACAGTAAAACCTCTGCGCAGGTACGTTCACAGCACAGGGCTCGTGTGGCTCGCGTACGGAAAAGGAGACTGGGTACAGTGCCTGAGGGCTCTCTCCCAACTCTCAGCCAAACCTGCCTGCCTTACGGGAAGCCAGCTGAGCCCTCAGGTATATGGCATGCACTGGGGAAGTCCCAGCATGTCCCTTGGACGTCTGACACACACAGTTAGGAGGTGCCAAGGTGCCCATGACAGGAGATCCTTTTATTTCCTCCTGCAGGAATCTTAGCAGGTGGAAAAAGTGGAATTTGCCCCAGTTTCTGCACGTCCCACGACCAAAGCTGTGCCTCTGACAGGTGCCAAAAGCGGCTGCTGATCACACAGAGGCGTTCTGCACGCACCAGGATCAGCCACGAAGCAGAGCCAGCGTTAGACCTGCTCCACACATGCCTATCACCTGCGTGGCACATGCAGCTCTCCCACCTGCAATTCCTGCAGAGGACGGACCTTAAACCAGCCAACAGACTGCTCAACACGTGAAGGGAGCGCTCCGAAACCACTGCTGACATTCAGGGCGCACCTCACACCACCGATAACCGTAAGGAAATAGTTCTTTTCCTCGTTATCACCCCCTTCTGACCGTGGTCTGCACCCTGAGCCAGCTCACGGCACAAGCCACGCGGTGGTTCTGTTACACCAGCAGCTCCCAGCTCCTGTGAGGTGCCTGCTCCTTTTCAGGCGGCCCAGCTTGGAACCACAGCTGTACTTCTGGTGCTTTCGAGTGTGAAGATCACGTTCACAGCAATCAACCACGTTGCATCTGTATTAGCCTCACCTTGCAGAAAGCTGTTTGGAGCCAAGCAGCGATGCCACCAAAGGTGCTAACGCTGCTTTCTGCCATCCCTTGGCCTTCGAGGAGGTGTTAACCTCGCAGGCTGCAAGATATTATTTATTTGGTGATTTTAAAGAGTTTAAAGGGGTTTGTCTGCTCTCTGAAATGATACCAGTAGGCTGCATCTATGCTAAAAGTTCTCACCAGCAATGTTTGTTAGTGCTATTCTTATTTACAGAGAGCCATAACAATATAAGGATTTTGAGGTGATGCAACTGCATCTACCTCATGACATGTTTTGTACCTTGCTGCTTCAGTTGTGCCAGTATCCAAAATGTTCTAATCTAGACGAGAAACACCTGGTCAAAAGGCTAAGGGACGCAAAAAAAATCCACCTTTTCTTAATTTTTTTTAAAGACAGTTTCATAACCATCTCTGGTCTTAAAAAAAACAACCTACTTCTTCAAAGCTGAAGCCCAGGACCAGGGAATGGCTGGCTATCAAGAACTGCGTCCAACCCACTACAAGGCAGAGCACAGCAGGGGGCTGTTCGAGGACTCTGCCTGGCGGTAACTCCACCACTCCCCCAGGAAAGCTGCTCCAGCAGTTTAATTATCCTCTCTGATTGAGGTTTTCTGCTGGGGTGGGCTCCTGGATCCCTTGTTCTCTGCAAGTGTTTCAAGTCCCTCCAGCTATGTTGGAAAGAGATCAGTGCTCTCAAGATCGTTTTAGCCTACATAGTTTCTCCTTCTATTTACCTGGCACACCCTCTGTTTGACTGTGGATATCCCTCTGCTTAAGCTCTAAATCTCTCTGGCCCCACTCACAAGCTCCACAGCGCAGTGAAATTGCACAACGTGCTTCAAACCTCCAAGGCCGGATGACATCCAGAAGCTTCAGTAACAATAGCTGTCACCCAGAAAGAAGTTTGCTTTTTCCTTTCTTATTAACTAACTGATAGCCCATCGATGTGATTTTTTGGCGTTGTTTTCCACCCAAATTACTAGGGATCAGGCTGAGACAATGCGTGTGAGTCTAGCACAGCCATGAGTTCCCCAGGCGTCCTGACAACACGCTACGTGCTGTCTCCTCACAAAAAATAAAAATAAAAAAAAGAGGCAAGGGTAAAAAGCTGCAAAGCGTAAGCTGATGCCCTATAGATTTCCTAGATCTTCAGAGAGCTTAAAAGACAGTAACATGTAGCCGTGTCAATTACCACCCTCAAGGACACGTTAAAGTTTAATGGGTGCAAAGTGGTGCCGCCAAGTTGTTGGCTCAGAATCATTTTAGCAGAAACGTCAATTTTAAACTACTCCCGTTTCAAACTTCTGGCTGCATCCCTTCTGGTATCAAAGCCTTCCTCTGCCTCTGCCCTACTCCCACCGACGGCTTCTCCAGGTTCTGTTCTGTCAGTTAATGCAGCAGGCCTTAAACTTGATGGAGACATTACGCTGACTTCACCCACCAGGCTATAGATCAGGCAGCAAAATCACATCAGAAATGAGTGAACAAATAAATTTAGCTAACAAATCTGATATGAGAAGCTCCTGGACAGGCTGGACACTCATCTTTTATTTTTTGTGCAGCACAGCCTAAAACTAGCGGCCACAATGCCTGCAACAGATGTCACAGAGCGCGGAATTTAGGACTGGCCATCTGCAGCTGTTAATTACGCATCCAAAGCTCACAGAGAAGGAACGCACTTGATCTCGATTCCTATAGCAGACCATTTGCATTCTTCCCACCACCTGCAAAGGGTGTCCCAAGCACCAGGAGCAAGGGAAAAGAGACCACAGCAAAGTGGATCCAAGGCAAGAGGAACAGAGGATGCGTGCCCTGCATCCCGTGCTAAGAAGAGAACAACGGCTGGAGCTGGCTCTGGGCTGGTCCCCCCCTTCCTCGGCACCCTTTGGCTTCACCCTCCTACTCCAAGCTAGGACCTTTGGCCTTGGTAATTTTTTCAGGTCAAAATCATTTCAGAAGGACTTTCAGCAGGTTCTCTAACCAAGAGATGTGGATATTTAAGTGCACGCTCTTGCTCCTGCTCCTCTTTCATTTCGCTGCTCCAAAACAGACACCTCGCTTCTTAAAAGCTCAAGGCTTCTACAGTTTCCTCTAACTTCACTCTGAAGCAAAAGTTACCACGCTTCCTTCCCTGACTCTAGTCACTAGTGGCCTCTGCTGGACACCTTTGTTACTCCTGACAACAAACTCGAGTTAAAAAATAAATAAAAATGCACAGACACATACTGGCTTGTATCTTCTGTTCTTACAAGATCTAGTCGCCCTTTGCTGGTCAGACGGCAGTGTCCGTCTTTGTAAAGCCCACATCTCAGCTACCGAAAATTGCAGGGTCCTAATTAAAAATGTTAACTTCCAAAAAGCATCCACCTGTGTCTGCAGCCAGGTCTGCCTGGGGAAGCATCCAGGAACAGTCACTGCCCTTTAAACCTAATTTCAAGCTAAAGCTTAAGTGTAGAGAAGTAAGAAACGATAGGAAGAGAAATATTGATTTTTAAAAGCAGGAAGAACTTGTCCCAAGTTATAATCTAAAGGGCTCAATGCCAGAAGGAACTCTTCACTTCAGCAGAAGCCATCCAGTCTCTCCTGGAAACCAAAACAACAGGGTAACACCAGCTTTACTGGTAAGATTTACTCACCCCAGGGATTTTTAGCAATTCAGAGATGAGGAGAGGCAGCTTCAGGGCAGCCACACTTCCAGTCACACCCACCAGGACACGGAATTTTTTCTCTGGCACAGACGAACTCGTTTCTGCAGTTGCCTTTGGTTCTAGATGTGAGAAGGGCTCCATGGTCCTGTCAAACTCTAGGAGCACAGAAAAATAAAGGAATTTTAGCACTGAGACAAGCGCAGCAGGGTTCTAACAACAACGTACTCCCAAAGACACGGGTCTAAGCGTGGACTATGCAAGACCCCAAGCAACTCGGTCTGATGCTGAACATTCAGACCCTGATCCACAAAGCTTTTAAGTACTGGCACACCTTTAAGCACAGGAGTAGCCGGACTCCTCCCATTTTCCTTACGTACAGGTTCTCTGGGATAACAGTAAACAAAATGCTACAAACTACACAGGACCGATCGTTGTTGGTAAAGCCAACAGCCCCCAGAACAGAAATATGCCCTTGCGTGGTGGACACGGTACAGAATTTAGGATAACTATACCTTTCGCACTGACTACAGGCAAGACATGCAGCCCAGCTGAGTCGTGCTCCCTTCACGCTCTGTGGAGAAGAATAAACGCAGTGCGACATTTTAGTAAGTAAAAATTCTGGGGGGCCTCAGGAAAGCATTAGCACTGTACTGCCCATCGCATTAATACATATTTACAGTAGCACTAGGAATTACTCTTTGTAGATGGGGCAAAAAAAGACCCAAACTGAATAAAATGTAAACCAAACCAGCCACCGTGTGCAAATACCGCAGGAATGTGAAAGCCAGAACCGCTCACTCATCCACTGCTGCCAGCCAAGGCTACCGACAGGCCTAGAGGTTGTTTTTGAAGGCATGTGTGGCAAGCAGAGATGATTCAGGATGGTCTTCTGCCATCTCTGAGCCACTGCCACGCTGATAAATCACTAATAATAAATCACTCACAAGTATTCTGTCAAAGAAAAGCATTCCTCTACAGAATCCACGTGAACATCTCTATTTAATAAGTCTTGAAACTAACAAAGAGCAAACTCTCTTATTTAAAAGATCTGAAAACTGTACTTTAGTGAAGGCATCACACTGGGATTCAGCCAAACTAACCTCCTCATTATTCAGAGGAAGTTACTTGGAAGCATTTTGGGTAAAAGGGAAGAAGGAAAAAATCTTAACACCAGCTTTATTTTACGCACCAGCTTGGACGTTGGAGTGAGACAGCTGGGTTCCCTGGAGAGAATTTACCTCTTGGTCATCCCCAGAGCTCACTCAGATCCAAGTTTAATTTAGGATCCTTCACGGGGCGATTCAGATCACGCTCGTGTGACAGCTACGCATGAGCCTGAGCCACCGAGACGCACAAGCCCAAAGATCCTCGCTAATTGCCTCAGCCCCTCAGCTGAGGCACACAGGGAGCTGCACATCCTTTTTCCACGCTCCACTGGGAATTCATACGTTGTGCTTGGGCCCCTGGGGTTTCTGTGTGGCTGGGAAAAAAAAAAAAAAAAGGCAAATAAACAATAAACAGCTAGGACAGGAGCACTATTTCAGCTTGAGCTTCCAGGCAGTGCTTACCACAAGAAATTACAGAAAAGGATGCTCAGCGTACGTAGTGGCTAGGGTGGTCTGATACCACAGCAACACTTCACGTGCTTACCTAATGAAAATTAAAGCTATCACAAACTACACAGAGATGAAAACATTTACTAAGTAACAATTAATTCACCGAAGCACCCCCAAGCTGAACTCTAGGAAGTAAGACGTGAGGGCTGTTGGCGTCAGGGGACCGCTCCCTCCTCTCACCGATCACGGCCCTGGGCAGGGAGTTAAGCGAGAAGGGCGCAGAAAGCAGGCGGCCCGTTAGCGACGTTACCGGCTCCTTAGCTCTGAGAACCGCTTCTAAAGGCTGCCGAGGCCGAAAACGGCCGGGAGGAAGCCGGCGGCCTGCGGGACACAGACGGGGGGCCCGAGGCTGAGGGCGGCGGGGCCCCGCGGCCTGGCTGCGGCCTACCTGCGGCCCGGCCCCGCTCACCGCCCGGGCCCAGCGCCTAGCAACGGCGGCAGAACGCGGAGGCGCGGGGCACGCTGGGAAATGTAGTCCCGCGGCGCCGCCATGAGGCCCAGGCCGGCCCTCAGGGCCTAGGCGGCGCTCAGCGGGCTCCCAGAAATACAAATTTACTCCAGTAAAGCCTCAGGGCCCCGTAGGTCAACACCGCACCCCCCTCTGGTGACCCGCACCCCGCACACCCCGCTTTCTCCCAGTCCCAAAGCCCCCTGTTTTGGTGCCCAGCCCTGGGCGTTACAAAGCGTGGGTTATTATCCGGTGGCAGCGCAGAGCCTGGCTCCTTTGGCCAGAAGCAGCCCCTCAGGGTTGTTGTCGTGTCCCTGCCCAGCTGCAGCTCCAGGCTGGCCAGCTGCATTTCCCCACCCCAAAGCCCCGAGCCACGGGGCAAGCATCACCCCATCAGCCCCAGCACAAGCACGGGCTCGTGGTGACATTTGCTGTATTTCCAAGGCAGAGAATTCAGTGCTAGCGGTTAAAAATTCACTGCTAGGGGTTAAAATGAAAAGCACACAGGGAGAAAGTGAAAGCAAGGGGACAGGGACAGAGCCCTGGGGTACAGGGTTACTCCTGGCACCCCAAAGGGGGAGCAGAGCTGGGTTAGTGCGTGGCCTCCCAACATTTCCCTGATACAACTGAAAAGGGACATCTTGTGGGCATCCCTCCCATTATCAGATAATCAGTGGGGAAGGAGAGACAGGGACGAGCTCAGCCACAGCTCACAACCAAGGCTGTCCCCCCATTAACACAGCTGCTAATTAAAGATAACCACTGTGGAAGCCGGTATGATGCCATGCCCAGCTGCCACCAGAGCAGGCATGCATGTCGCCAGCGAGGGGTCACGCTTGCACAGACGAGACACACTGGAGAGGAGGGTTAGGTGCTGAAGCAATGTCTGTTAGTTACAGCTCGGTACAGGTATCATTTATGCGGCTTAATATAAACGCAAAAGGTGAAATCATTATTTTGCAGACATGGATGACAGAGCACGTGATTTGGCATAGTAAGTTTTAGGCTAGCTAGAAATGAATTGCACAATATTTAAACCTGATTAGGTACATAATAGGCTCAGCAACGGATTACTTTTCTCCTTACAGTTTATACATATATATACACACATACACAGACAGGCATTTTATCATTAGCTGCATTTTAGTCTTGTCAAGAGACAACTACCTACTGCCAAATGACTGAAGTGATACTCTTAGAAAGGAAACTATTCTTGGTGTGCTTTGCTGGGAAAAAAAAAAAAAAAAAATAAAAGATAAATTCCAGTTTGGTGCCATCCCCGTGGGCAGATCTCACATCCTGGCACTGCTGAACTGCTGGGGGGGCAGGCAGGAGCACAGCACCAGCAGTGCCAGCATCTTTACGGCATCTGTGGGGCAGGAGGTGTTGGAGCCGAAGGGCTGCATTCCCTTTTGGGCTGCTTTTCTAGGACTTGGAGGAAAAAAAACGGTTGTTTAAAGTGCATTTAGAGTCTGAAAAGCATCTCTGAGAAGGAGCTTTCCCTCCTCCTGCCCCACAATGTCCATTTGCTCCCATTTACAAACCAGCCCTGAGCCCTGCTGCCTCCCTGCAAGCCCCTCACTGGAAGCCCGACCTCCCCAAACTGGGCAGGATTCGGGGGCTGGTGGACCAGGAGGACTCATTCTTGCAAAGGATCCTAATAGAGCCAGACAGCCAAGTTTCACTGCGCTTTTTAGGAGTGCAAGCAAGGAGGAGTCACTCCCACCAGCCCAGAGCTTCCCTAAAGAGCTGTGAGCCAACAGGAAGAAATACTGGCCTCATTATTTACACCATTGGCGGGGCTGGTTGGATGTGGGGTGGCAAGATTGCACCAAAAATAGGTCCCACGAGAGACACTCTGCCAGTTCTTGCCAGTTTTAGTTTTGAAACAGAAGCCTATAGAAAACAGGTCCAGGCTACAGGACCAGGCTGGTCTCACCCCCCAGAGAAAACCTGTCCTCATTCCCCAACACGCACGCACCCATGCACACAGCGGCTCTCATCTGCAGCCACGCAAAAACAATACTGCTCTTCCACAGCAAAATGTAAACTACACATTTACAACACCACGCACTGAGAGAAGGTGGAGATCCTGAGCCAGGGATTGGATTAGGAATCTCTTGGCTTCCAGCACGTCAACAGCAGGATTGAAGGGTTCTCTCTCTCTCCTGTTTTAAAAATCAGCTAAAACAGCCTTTTTTTTTTTTTTAATGGCTAAATCAGCCACCTGCTAGTTAAAAAGCAGAAGAAAAGAATTCCCAGGATTGCTTGCCCTTGCTGAGACACTGGCAAATGGCTGGATACTACCAAGTGAAAGAAAACTCACATGTCAGAAACCTGTAGTTCAGCTCTTATTTAGGGGGGAGATGGGTGCTGGTCACTATTTTGTAATCCTTCCCTTTTGGGGGGACTTTTGGCTGATGTAGTTCTAACACACACCTATCACCACAGTAATTAAAAAATCACCACCGTGCACTACTTCACAGGGAAAAGAAGACACAGGAATGTACACGTACTATCACGCACAGCAAGAGTCCTGCAGGTCAGCTCACAGCCTCTTCAGAATGAGAAATATAAGAGAAAGAGAACTAAGAGAAAGAGCTCGAGGTGATGATGGGGAAAGGGGGAAAAAAAAAGTAGATTCTGTTACAAAGAATGGGGAAAGATTATGGTTCGCTCTGGCTTTCTGAAACAGCTGCAGGAACTCGACTCAGCCTTCCTTCTCCTTCCCCCCAGTGCTTTCCTCCCGAGGACGGAGCCCCGCGGCTCACATCTCGTTGGAGTAGGTGTAGTTGGGGGTGGCCGAGTACTGCGTCTCGTGCTGCATCATGGCCCCCTGCGCCGCCCCCATCGCCGCGCTCTGCGCTGCCTGCTGCACGTGCGGGTTCTTCCAGGCGCCCGTGGTCCACTCCTCCTGCGCTTTGCTGAAGCTCCCGCCGCTCCCCCGGTAAAACTTGTGCACCTGGAGCCGAGAGGAGGTTGGAAAGGGGAAAAAACAAACCACACACCCAGTGCCCCACCACCACCGCCCCGCCGTCGTACCATAGTGAGGGCGATGAAGGAGAAGACTGCCATCCCCGTGAACAGGATGGTGGGGATCAGCATCACCACGGCCGACCCCACGTTGGTCCCGAAGAAGGAAATTGCCGCAATCCAGCCGCTGCAAGGAGATGGAAGCCACCACGCTCAGCACCCCTCCCAGCTCCTGCCGCCAGCTTCCCCAAGGGGAGAAGCTGCCCGGGATGTTAAGACCCCGAGAGGCAGCTTCCCCTTTTTTCTCCACCCCACCACACACAAACACCTCCCCTGGGTGCCCAAGCACCCGTGGAAGTTGCCTGCAGGCCCATGGTGGGAGAAGCACGGCCCTTACCAGACACCCCAGCCAGGGATCCCCACGGCCTGGATGATGCTGATCACCAGCTGGGCCATGAAGGTGAAGAAGAAGGCCATGAAGCTGAAGGAGCTGTCTGTCCTGCAAGAGAGGGCTCCGTCAGCTCCTGCGCCTCCGGCCCCGCCGCTCTGCCCACACAGGGCTCCCCCACCGAGCCCCAAACAGCCTCACGGTCAAGGTTAGGAAGTACAGCTAAAAGGCTGAGCAGGAAGAGCAGAAATTCCCCAAATATTCAGGCAGTGCCTCAAGCTAAGCACCACGTAGGAGTTTCCAAAAAAAAAAACAAAAACCTTGAGAAGCCAGGCTCAGGAGTGACCACTTACTTGAAAGCTTTGTAAATAGGTCTAAACCAGCAGACATAGGAGCAGGGCGTAAAGAGAATGAGCCAGAGAATTGCCAGTCCCAAATTAACAGCTCCGCCGCCTCCAATCAGCCATGCGAGGCAGCCAACGAGATTCACCGCCAAGGTGATGCTGTTCACTGCAAACACACACACGCAGAGGGAGCAGAGTAGCGTGCACGAGGAGGGCGGCGTGATCCCGAAACCCTGCGGCAGTTCCGACCCCCCAGAGCCCCCCAAGGGGACTCATCCTGCCCGCGTTTATGGGCGAGATGGGGGAAAGTGCTCTGGAGACAGAGCTGGCTGGACACACAGCTCCAAAAACCAGCAGGCGTGAGCTGGGGGGGATTTAACACCCCAAAACAGCTACCCCAGGGAAGCACAACTATTCCCCCCCCCCCCCTTTTTGTGGAAAGGTTACAAGAGCCCTCCTGGCGTGCAGGGGGATGTTAGAGAGACCGGGGCGAGCTGAAGGGGTTAGAGAAGAGCAGTGGCTCTCAGCACTGAGCACGGCACACGCATGCAGAGAGAAAGAGGCAAGGCTCTCAGAGGAATCCAGCCCACGCATCTGGCTTCACGCTGGATGTGGGCACGGGGGTCAGGGCTTTTGGGAGCCCACAAAGGGGTTGCCAGGAGCTTGGGGCCGTGGAGAAAACCCCTCGCTGCAAAGGAAACCCAAAGAGGCTTCGCTGGCAGCAAATCTTCCACCACGATGGTGGGAAATCCAGGGGATGCTGCACCCCTACCCCATCCCTAAAGGGTTTAGGCACATGGAGGGGCAGAAGGGGGAACGATGTCCTTGTTTCGGGGCTGGGGACCCGCAGCCCGTGCAGAGGACAGCCCACACTCACACATCCAGAGGTAGTAGAGCCGCTTGGCCATGGTGCGGTGCTGTGGCGGGATCTCCGCGTCGAAGTCCTGGTAGAAACATGGCTTCAGGGGGATGAACCTGGGCAGCGGGGGGAAGTTGTTGGCTTTCTCTGAAAAGAAAAAATCCCAAAAAAAGAGTTAAGAAGGGGTGAGGAGCGGGAATTACCCCAAGTCCCTGCGGAAACCCCCATACCTGCCATGCTGGCACGCTCTCAGCTGAGAGAACTCCACAGGGAAGCTGGAGAAGAGCCGGGAGCTGCGCGAAAGCTGGAGGGAAGAGAGAAAACAGGAACAAAAAGCGGGATGTGGAGAAAGGCAGAGGAGGACAGGGCCCTGCCCGTGGTGGAGGCTGGAACCCGAGGGTCCCCGTGCTCCCTGCCCACCCCGCGGCCTCTTCTCCGGGATAAACCCGGCTCCCGCCACCCACGCCGACACCCTAATTAACCCCTCATTAATCCTAATTAACCCCTCATTAATGAGGATTTCGCCACGGGGGGGGGGGAGCCCACGGGAGGGGGCACTCGGGCGGGGGGGGGGACACCCACGGGGGAGGGGTGAGGACACCCACGCGTGTCCCCGTGGCGGGCTGGGGTGGGCTCAGCACCCCCAGCACCCCCCTCAGCCCCCTCCCAACCCCCCCTCATGTCGCGACAGTCGCGAGCGGGCTCCCCACGCGTGTCACGGGCGGGCTCCCCACGCGTGTCGCGACCCCGCGGACTCCCCCCGGGCCCGCTGGCCGGGTCTGCGTGGTAAAAGCCCCGAGGTCCCGGCCGGGCCCCCCCGTGCCCGTGCCCCCCCCCCCCCCTCACCGTCCCCACGGGCCCGTCGCGGGTGGCGGCGGCCGCCCGGCGCCGCTCCTGCCGCAGCGGCCGCGCTCTCGCGAGATTTCGCCGCCCCACGCACGGCGCCTCCCGCAGGTCTCGCGAGAGCTCGGGAGCTGTCCAGGGTCCCGGTGCCGCCCGGCGGGCCCTGAGGGGAGGGGGAGCGGGGGGGGGGCTGTGGGGTCAGGGTGTGCTGGGGGCTGAACCCCAAAAAGCACCAAAAAACACCAAAAAACACCAAAAAAACACCAAAACCCACGGGGAGCCTCTGTCCCTGGGGGGCTGGGGGTGGTGGGAAGAGCCGGGGGACGGCCAAGGGCGAGGAGGTGGGTGCGGGGGTCCCTTGCCAACAGGGTGCTGCAGCGAGCCCGCCCCTCTGGGGGCACCGCTGTAGGGGAAATGGTGCTCCTGGTGCCCCCGGAGCTACAGGGCACGGGCACACAGCGTTCGGCTGCCGTGGTTCTGAGTCAGTGCTGTTAGCAGAGCGCTGGGAACAGCACTGGTTCCCCTTGCTCGTAAAGGACGGCTGGGAAGCCGAGGGTGAGAGCACAGCCAGCACCCGCAGCACATGAGGGACAGCAGTCGGGACCAGCCAAGGGCCCAGACCCAGCAGCACATCCCTTCCAAACACAGCATTAATCTCCAAAAACCCGCTACCAGCCACGTCCAGCAAGAGCCGAGCAGCTCCCGGATCAATCCACGGGCTGAGCTCCCATCCGGGAGGCCCCAGTACCCCCAGAGCTGGGGCTAACCCAGGCCCCAGAAACCCCAAACTATGGGGAAATCCCTGGGCTGAGCTTAAATAGAGCTGCTGGACCTGCTGCTGGGGCCCCGAGGGTTTATTTGGGCCCCGCGGGTTTGTTGGTGCCCTGGGGGTGTAATTCTTCCTCTGCCCCATCGTGCTGCAGCTCGGTGGAGGGGCTCGCCCCACAGCAGGGGTCCCTGGGTGTGGGGTCAGGGTACGGGGTCACACCGCAGCTGTCCTACCGAGACCTGAGCCGCCCCGATGTGACGCGCAGATGGGCGCCGACTGTCCCCGTATCGCGTGCTCCAACTTTCCGAGCTGCTCCCGCATTCAGCAGCTGAAAGAAAATATAGCGAGGGCAGGCGGAGGGCAGGGCTCGGGTTTCTGCAGCCTCTGCCATCAGCCTCTTCTCCATCTTAGCCAATTCCATGGGTTTTTTACCCAATTCCTTTCCCCCCCCCCAGTCCCGCTCCCGTTCCTCTCCCGCCCCGCTGCTCCCCAGCATGGAATAACTGCGCTGCTGTCCTCCAGCAGACGCGCTGGGAGGGTAATGAATGGCTTCGGATGGTAATTAGCGGTGGAGCTGCTAATAACGCAGCTCATTTCCATTTTAAGTGTTGCAGAGCGCTGCGAAAAAATGGACCGCGGGTGGCAGGATCTGGCCCCAGCCCGCAGCTTTCCTTCCTGCTGCATGCACAGTTGCTGAAATCCTTCCTATTTATTTTCCTGGGGGGCTTAGCATCTTTTGGAGGCAGCATTTTCCCGCAGAAGCTTCAATCCACCCCAGCCAGGCTGAAGGGAGATCTGACATGAGGATGCCCTTGTTGTCGTGGTCCTGCCTCAGTTTCCCCTCTTGGTGGCAGCTGCTTTCAGGAGAGGATGCTCTCCTTCTCTCCATTCCCATGGGTCTCCCAGCCCTTTACACCGTGGGGTGTCCCATTTGGCACCGTGGGGTGTCCCGTTTGGCACCATGGGGTGTCCCCCTGTGCATCTGCAGCCCCTTTTGGCCCCCCGAGGCTGGTGGCCAGGACCAGGGGACGTCCCAGCAGTGGTGCCCCCTCCCACCCGCTTTAGTGGTGGCAGGGACGGGGCTTGCAGACCCGTTCGTTTATTTATGGCTTTTGCAAGCCCTGCTCGGGGTGAAAACAATCCCGGGTCCTCCGGAGGCCGATAAGATTTGGCTGCAAGGCAATACTCGGCATCTCTTTCCACTGTGCAATGATCCCCGGGCAGCGGGGTGGAGGCCGGGGGGGACAGGGGACAGGCGAGAGGTGACAGGGGACATCTGCTGACGTTTGCAGGCAGCTCTCGGTGTCCTTGAGGGAAGGGACCAGGTTCTCTTTAAGGGGGCAGGACTCCGGGAGCATCGCGAAGCCAGGAGAGAGCTTCTCCCTCTGCCTTCGCAGGGATGGAGGCAGCGGCTGGGTGCTGGCATGGGAGGCTGAGCAAGGGGAGGAGGAGGAGGAGGAGGAGGGGAGGGAGAGGGGGAGGATCTGCTAATTACACCGAGCAGCTCTGGGGGCTGCTGAAGTCCACAATGAAGCAAAGAGCGGCAGAAGCCAGCGCCGCAGCGGGAGCGGAGGAGCCCGAGCGTCGCCGAGAGCCACAGCCGGTGGGGACAAGCAGGGGCAGCCGGGGGGTCCCGCAGCTCTGCACCCCCCTGGGGACACCCCCAGGCTAAGGCCGGCGGGGGGCTAGGTGCCTGCCGTGCCCACCGGGAAGGGCCGAGCGATGGCAGCCCAAGGAGGGGCGGCCAAGCCCGCGGCCCCGGCCGGGATGGAGAACTTCCGAAAGGTCAGGACGTCGGAGGAGGAGAGCCCCCTGCCCTTCCCCGACCTGCCCCCGGGCATTGTGGAGATGAAGGTGAAGGAGGGCAGCAAGATCAGGAACCTGATGAGCTTCGCCATGGCCCAGATGGAGCTGAAGGGCAGCCGGCAGATCGTCTTCAGCGGCTGCGGCCGGGCGATCACCAAGACCATCACCTGCGTGGAGATCATGAAGCGCAAGCTGGGGGGGCTCCACCAGGTCACCAAGGTGCGCTACAAAACCTTGCTGGAGGTCTGGGAGAACCAGGACCCTCCGCCCGGCAGCGCGGCGCAGAACCTGACCGTCCACAAGAACGTCCCCTCCATCTGCATCCTGCTCTCCCGCGACCCCCTGGACCCCAACCAGACGGGCTACCAGCCCCCCGAGCCCAGCCAGCCGGGAGAAGACCCCTCAAGCTCCTCCGCCAAGGGGCAGAAGCGACCCCTGCCACCTCCTTGCGAGGAGCTGCTGCCCAAAAAGCTGCAGGGAGCCAGCCCCGGCAGCAGCCCGTGGGGCTCGGGGGACGGGGAGAGCCAGCCAGAGGGCCACCACTGACCTGCCACCTCCCGCTTACAGGGGGGCTTGGGGGATGCACCTGGGGGCTGCTGATCCGGCCCGGTGCTGCCCCCAGGGCGGTGGCAATGCCACAAACTGCCCTGTCCCCCCTCCCGGTTGCCGTTTCGGTGACTGCCGGCAAGGACGGGGGCTGCCTGTGGGAAAACCTCCCCTCTCCAAACTTTTCCTCTGCCTGGCACCGCGTGCGGGGATGCGGAGCTGCTCACGCCCACCTGCTAAATAACCCCCTGCTGAAAAGGGCTGCGGACCCCCGGGACTCCCGCGGAGCCGGAGCATCCTTTGCTTTTTGCCCAGTCCGGGAAAAGCGGCACCGCTCCACACTGAGACGTCTCGGCCATCAGGAGAGGCAGCCTTGCACAGAAACCCCTGGAGTGACACCTTCATTACGAAAACTGCTTCGATTACGCCCGGAGAGGAGCTGTCAGGTTTATTAATGCTGGGCTCCGCGCCTCATGGCTCCTGTGATTCATCCCGAATAACACACAAACAAGCGGGTGGGTCACGCTCTCCCAGCTTTCTGCCTGCCCTGCCCCACTGCTTGTTTCCCCTTTCCCCTCCGACGTGGCATTGTTCCTATTTTGTGCTTTTCTCTGAAATACCTGAAGCTGATCCATCCCCTCCCAGAACCGCTGCAGCCCAAGAGCCAAGGAAATGATCCCTGGAGCACTGTTATTTATTTATTTATTTATTTATTTTTATTTTCATAGCAGCCCCCAAAGAGAAGAAAATGAAATAATCCTTCTCGTATCAGATGTTCAGGTATTCACGCTCCTGGAGTTGTTTGCAGGATCCGGAGCCATGGCGAAAGCCTGATGTCGAGGGACTGGGGCAATGGGGAGCATCGGGCAGCTCGTCTCCTGCTGCGTGCTGGACGGACACCGGGACGAGGGGGAGCTTGTGCCTTTGTAGGTTTGGCTGCAGAGCCCTCGCCGAGGGATGGCTCACGGAGAAAGCCCTTCAGAGCGAACCCCCTGCTTTTTCTAGGGGTAAAAGGAAACTAATCGAGAATAAAAGCTCTTTAGAAATAGCTGGAGTATGCCTATGGGAAAACGGGGGGATCGATTTTGCGACTGCCCATGGCACAGATGGGCACGGGGAGGGTGGGACTGCCAAGCCAGAACAGGGGGATCCTGGCCAAACCGTGCCCCAGGGGATGAGGGATCGGGGCCAGCCTCTCCCGCATGCCCTGGCAGCCACTTGGCCCCGGCTGGCACAGCAGAGCCTGGCAAAGCCTCCCCCGGAGCCCCCATCTGCCCCACTGCAGCCCCCTGCCAGCACGCAGGGACCCGGGTGATGGGGGAGCAGGGGGTGGGTTGTGGGGGACCAGCCGAGCCCAAAGCCACCCGGTTCCCCCGCACCCTGCCCGGGCAGGACCGAGTCAGTGGGTACTGGGTGAGTGCACGCTGGGGATGGGGTCAGCAGGCATCGCTGCTTTGTCCAAGGCTCGCCTGGAAAGCGCTTTGCTTGGCTGGGAGAGGGATTGAAAGGAGACAGGGGAGTGAGGAGGAGGAGGAGGAGGAGGAAGCAGAGGGCTGTTTTGTTTGGCAATGACCTTGTTATCTCCCTCAGCAGGCAGCTGCTCCTCCCGGCCAGAGGCTCCCACTTATCTGCCCTGCTGCAGATTGATTCATTTCACTGATCTGCCACCGTGTAATTGAACATTAATTAGCAATTGTTTCCTTTTTTTGTCTGTGTTTTCTGTTTGTTTCTTTGTTTTTCCATGCAGGGAGATTGGGGGTGTAGAGGGGTGGGGGGACATAAGAAGTGGAGGGGGCTGAACAGACCCCATAGCATCTCCCACCAGTTTCCACCCTAAATTAGGCTAAAGAAGGACTTCCTACTATGTATAAAGAGATGAGGAATCCTGGACATCACAGAGGGTGATGTTCCCCCAAAGCCTCGGCCTTGCCCTTGCTGATCACAGCCAAGGATTTCTGGTCTCCTAACATGCTGGCCAGCAATGGCAGGACTTTGGGGGCAGATTTATTTACCCTTAACAATGTGATGGCTTCCCCATCAAGCCAAGGAGAGGGGCTGGGAAAGCTTTCCTATCGGATAAGCAGAGCCTGTGTCAGTGGGAGATGGAAATAAAACAAGTGCAATTCACCCAGAACATCCCCAACAGCTTTGTGGCCTGCATCCTTTGGTATCCAGCTGAGATTCTCCGAGCTCTCATCATTTTTGCCCCTCGTCACCCTCCAGTGCCACCGCACTGCTTAGTAAACACTGATCGAAGCGTAAATGAGGCTGAGAACTAAGAGTCCTTCATCCTGCTGCCATCTCACGTTGCTCCCAGGAAAGAGAAGAGCAAGAAGAGAGGGAAAAAGAAGTCAGTCGTTTCACCTTATTATTTCGTTAATGTTCAAAATTATTTTTAATTGATTTTGTACGCAGGCAATTTGCAATCTTGGAGGCAACAGGAGCCTGGGGATTTCAAACGCCTCATGTTGCTGGCTGCGTACCAAGGATTTCCTGCATGAGGAAATAGTTAAAAAAAAAAAAAAAAGACTAACTCAAAATATGAAGCATTTATAAATAGTAGGATGGCATCTGGCTCAACGGGGTCCTAAGGCGACATTGTGAGTGAAAACAGTGCAGAGATTGTGTGCTGCAGAGGCACGGCCCCAGGTGCCCATGAATAGTAATTTTGGGGTCATTTTGCGAGCCTGGTGGCTTCAGGGGTAGTGGTAGGGACAGCCCCACGCCAGCAGGCAGCACCCCGGGGCCTGGTATAGGTTTGGGGATGTGGATGTGATGGGTTTCACCACCGCAAACATCCGACCAGCACCCACACGCCTGTCACAGGGGCGGCGATGCCCTGACCCGCCGCCACAGAGCCCAGCAGCAGGGGTTCCCCGTGGGGAAGCCAGGCTGTGTTCAGCCATGGGAAGCCTTTAGCACCAAGCAGCTGTGGGCCCTGGCAGCCATGAGGGCTCGGAGGGCTCGGAGGCACTGCCTCCCACCGAGAGGCCGAGCTGTTGTGGTGCTTGCCCGGCTGCCAGGCAGCAAATGGCGGGCAGACGATGTTGACAGGAGGGGGCTCCTTCCCCCCATGGGTCGCCATTCCCTAGGGGTTCCGGGACACAACACAGCTCTGAAATATGCCAAGAACTGCTGCTGTGAGTGGAATCCGAGTCAGCAGCGTGCCCCGGCAGCCAAAAGGGCTGGCTGTGTGCTGGGGTGCCTCGGGCACATGGCGCTAGCTGCTTGAGGGAAGGGATCATCCTGCCCTGCTGGGGCGGCCTCACCCCGAGCTGTGCGTGCAGTTTGGGCACCGAGTATAAGGACACGAAACTATCAGAGAGTGTCCGAAGGAGGGCTATGAAGATGGTGAAGGGTCTAGAGGGGAGGATGTGTGAGGAGAGGCTGAGGTCCCTTGGTTTGCTTATCCCAGAGAAGAGGGGAGCGGAGGGGCAGGCGCTGAGCTCTGCTCTCTGGGGACAGCGACAGGCCCCGAGGGAACGACATGGAGCTGGGACGGGGGAGGTCAGGGTGGGCGTTAGGGAAGGTTCTGCACCCAGAGGCGGTCGGGCAGTGGGGCAGGGACATGGGCACGGCACTGAGCTGCGGGGGACTGGGGAGTGTTTGCGGACAGAAGCGTTTCTCAGACACGGGGTTTGACTTTTGGGTGGTCCGTGCAGCCAGAAGCCGGACCCCACGCCCCTCCCAGCTCGGGACACGGTGCAGCGTTATGCTATGACCTGACCCAGCGGGACGCGCTCCCCACCACAAAATGGCGGCGCCCCCCCCCCCCTTTCCTCCTCCTCCCCCCCCCTCCCCTCGCCTCCCCTCCACGTGACCGCGCACGCCGTCCCCCCGCGTCCCCGCGGAATTTTGTCCCCGCGCCGCCTCCGTCCGCCTCCCCCCCCCCCCCCCGCCCTCCATTTCCTCCTCCGAGCGCCCCGGTGCCGCCGGTGCCGCCGCCGCCGCCATGCTGCCCGCCGCCGCCCGCCTCCTCCTCCGCCGCCCCGCCGCCGCCGGGCTCCGCGCCGCCGCCCTCCGCCGGCCCCCCGGCCCCGCGGGTGAGCCCTGGGCCGGCCGCCGCCGCGTCCTTGCCGTGACCCCGGGGCTAGGCCGCGACTGAGGCCCGGCCCCGGGGGGACCGGGGGGGAACCGGAGGGGAACCGGGAGGGGTCCGGGGGGCACCGGGGGGGTCCGGGAGTGCCCCCGGTCCCGGGGCTGTGGCGTTTGGGAGGTCGGAGGCCCGCGGGGGGGACGCCTGGGGAGGCGCCGAGCCCGGCCTGCGCTCCCTGCTGGCCTCCGGGGGTGGGTTTGGGGAGAATCGGGGGGGTTTTGAGGGAAAATTGGGGGGTTTTGGGGTCGTTTGTTTTTCCTTGGCTCGCGGGGTGAAATGGTGCAGAATGTCCTGCGTGTGTGTGTGCGGCCCGGGCCGGGCGTGTGTGCCCCCGTCCTTCCCCTCGCGCTGTGTCCTCTGCCTGCAGACCCCCGCCCCTCCTGATCCGGGTGGGCTTTGGTGTTCTGTAAGCGTAGCTGTCAAATTCCGGTGGAAAAGGGAGATTTTGGTTGTGTAGTGCTCAATTCTGACAGCAGGCGTGAGATTTAGAGAGAAAAAGGTTGGAAAGAAACACAGCATTAATTGAAGAATGCACCATGGAAATCCGAAATCTGCAAGCCTTTGTGTTATTATTTTCCCTCTTCAGGAAAAAAAAATCAGTCTAACCGTGTCTTTTAAATTGCTTTTTTGCTTAAGACTGGGGCTTTCAGTCAGCATCCGAGAGCTTTGATCCGGGCAGTCACTGTAGCTAGATACATGCAGGGATACGTGTGGGTCGAGCAGGAAAAACGCTGGGAGGCAGCGGTGACAAAGCTCTGGGGTCCCGTGTTCGGGGCTTTTGGGGCGCTTACAGTAGGGTGATGATGGCCAGAAGGGGGAGGCCGCTGTAAATGTGGAGCGCTCCGAGCGGTGTCATTGGAGAAGGTCAGCGGGAAGGTGCGAGCGAGGGCGTCAGAGCTCGGTGGCTGTCTGCCTGATTTCTGATAAAACCGCTGAAAATGCTTTTGGGCAGGCGTAAATCGGGATTGCAACTCAAACGTTGGACCGTGATAAGTTCTGCTAAAAATCCGGGTTGTGTTCCGGTTGGGCTGTCACTCGATGAGGCTAAAAATATTCCTTGATAGCACTGCGGCTCGTCCCATTGTGGTTTGTATAAATTAAAGCACTGCTTCGGGGGTCTTCAAAAAGGAAAAATACCTGTGGGAAAGGAAGAAAAACGCAGCCCAGCCCCATCAGCCGTGCAAACCGTGCGGGCGCATGGGGGTTTTCGCTTGATTTTAAAGAAGCCTCTGGCTGGTCGTCGTGAATAGTTCACGCCAGGTTAGGAAAGAGAAAGTGAGCAGCTGTATGGAGCTTCCTCGGAAGCAGATCTTTGAGCTCTCAAGGTCACAGCCGAGCGTGAGCACTCTGCAAACATGGGCAGAGCAGCTTGCGAAGTACCTGGCTCTGGTTGTAGCCCGGCTGTGGTTCCTCCTGGCAAACTGCTCCGACCTTTGTGCCGGAAAAGAAGAGACCAGCCACAAAAAAAAGGCAGCCAAACTTGGCAGCAATTTTTTCTTCTTCAGTAGCCTGTTGGGAGAAATAACTCTTCAACGGCTTACATTGGCGTGCTCATTTTGTGTATTTCCTTAAAACCACACTAAAAAAACCTTTATCAGCTCGGAACTCGTGATGCAATCGCCAACCAGTTACAAAGGAGTCACCCAGCAGGGTCGGTGTGCGAGCAGGGAAATCCTCTCCTGGCTGACAGGGTGAGCTACCGAGCAATTGCAGGAGTTGTCTGCAGGGGGAAGATGCTGCAGAATAAATTGGGGCGTTCGTCGTAGTTGGGTAATGTTGTAACTCATCAGGTGTAGGCTCTTGTTTCTGGGAGGAAGGCCGCTGAAAAGCTCATTAACCTTGCTAAACTCATGGCATGGACAAGGGATTGCTTGGCTCTGGAAAGAGGGAAAATTCCTCTGCCTTATGGAGATGGGTCCCATAAGGCATCTCCAGAGGGCTGGCTGTATAGAATTGGTTTCCCCTCTCCTCTTAAATAATCCTGCTCTGGGAATGCTTTGGAAGTCTGTGCTTGAGGGCAGGGCGCGCTGTGCCAGGAAGCAAACAGTGGTTAGTTAATGAGCTGCACTCGCCTAGTGCTGAGTACTGATCCAAATCAAAAGCCACGAGTGAAATGCGTGTTTTTATAGCTTTTGTTCCCTTGATCAGGGCTAAAGTACACTTCTCCTGTGTTGGCTCACAGTCTCCTCCCCTCTCTTTGCATCCAGCCGTGCTGCACGCCCGCTGCTACTCCCATGGGTCGCAGGAGTCAGACGAGGAGTTCGATGCTCGCTGGGTGACGTATTTCAACAAGCCAGATATCGACGCCTGGGAGCTAAGGAAAGGTATGTTGAATGAAAAGGGAGGGGTAACCTGCAGAAAATAGAGTTTTATTTGAAATCTGGAGTCAGTAGGGCTTCTGCACGATGAATGAGCTCGCTGCAGTGGGCGGTGGCACCTCACCAACCCAACGAGGATGTTGGAAGGAACTATGGCATGGAAAATGAGGAGAAAGAGGGTTCAAGGCAGTAGGAACACAGTTTTTTTTAATTCTAGTGCCCCAGAACACACATTCTAACTCCTGGTCTTTGAGAGGGAGTGTTGTGGTTTAACCCGGCCGGCAGCAAAACACCACACAGCCGTTCGCTCACCCTCCCCCCTCCCTCTCTGGGATGGGGGAGAGAAACGGGAAAGTGAAGCCGGTGAGTTGAGATAGACAGTTTATTAAGACAGGAAAATAATAATAACAATAATAATAATAACAATAATGATAATAGTATTAATAATAATAATGGGCACAAAACAAGTGATGCACAATGCAGTTGCTCACCACCCGCTGACCGATGCCCAGCCTATCCCCGAGCAGCCGGCCCCCCACCCCGGCCAGCCACCCCTATATATTGTTTAGCATGACGTCAGATGGTATGGAATACCCCTTTGGCCACTTTGGGTCAGCTGTCCTGGGTCTGTCCCCTCCCAGCTCCTGCTGCACCCCCAGCCTGCTCGCTGGCAGGACAGAGCGAGAAGCCGAAAAGTCCTTGGCTTGGTGTAAACACTGCTCTGCAACAATTAAAACATCAGCATGTTATCAGCGCTCTTCTCATCCTAATCCAAAACATAGCACCCTACCAGCTACTAGGAGGAAAATTAACTCTGTCCTAACTGAAACCAGGACAGGGAGAGAAACACTGGCTCTGAGGAATATTTCTGAGCTCAGCTGTTGCCTAATGGGAAACCACGCTCGTTTTTCTTTGGGCTTTGACTGAGTGGCTTGGCCATAACTTGCTGCAGACTGTTTGGTTGTCTCCACACATTGCTTGCTGTGGAGCTGCCGGCTGCTATTAAACTACCCTAATTAGGGCTTCATATAACCGACAGAGGGATCGTTCCCGCATGATGTGGGTGACCAGTGTTGGGTCCTTCCCCTTGGAAGGAGAGGAAGAAAACAGGCTGCCTGCATTGCACCGGGAGGAACAAAGTCGTTTGGATTTCTTCATGGTTCCATATCTGGCTTGCCACATACACCGCTGTGGGGAGCGTGGATGTTACTGGCCCACTGGGATTTCACAAAATTAACTTAAAAGCTGGTTATAGGTATAGCTGTGAGCGACAGTGAGAGGGAGAAGAGCAAAAGAACGCCCTTGGGGTGTGTGTGTGTATGTGTGTGTTCAAAATAACAATGAAAGTGCCAGTTGGATGCTCTTGGTGGTGTGTTAATTATTAATTCTTTCATGAGCTGGAGCAAAACAATGCTTAACAGGTTCCTTTTGATAGCCTGGGCCAAGTTACTCGATGTTTCCCTGTGCTCACAGGTATAAACACGCTCGTGGGCTACGACCTGGTTCCGGAACCAAAAATCATCGATGCAGCTCTGAGGGCATGCAGACGGTTAAACGACTTCGCCAGTGCGGTCCGCATCCTGGAGGTCGTGAAGGTGAGCGGGGCGGGGGCGTAGGTGCAGCTGCTGCTTTCTGCAGAGCTTTTCTAGGTTTCCTCTTGGTGGTGCAGAGGGGCTGCTTACATCTTGGGGAACAGGTTGGAAACAAGACGCAGAGCGTCCCTCGGCTAGGCGTTAGTCTCGTGTGGTACAGGACACGTGTCACATCCAGCTGACGTTACACAGGGAGCGGTGTCACTGTTAATACTCTGAAAATCCCCCAGACAGGAGCTCGGCGTTGCTCTGGGGTGCTTTGCAGCCGTGAGTGATCGGTGGGGGTCTTTGGTGCTGGATTTGCAGGGTGCTGGACTTGCTGTCCAACTAACATCCTTCCTTTTCTTGTAGGACAAGGCAGGACCTCACAAGGAAATCTATCCGTATGTTATCCAGGAACTTAGGCCAACTTTGAGTGAACTAGGAATCTCCACTCCAGAGGAACTGGGCCTGGACAAAGCATAAACCATGTTGGTAAGGGATGCTCTCGCTTCCCAGGCTCCTGGCCTGGGACTCCTGTACCCTAAAACTCCTCTGGCAAAGCCAGAGTGCTCCTCACAGCCTTCCACAAACTCATGAAAGCAAGGAAGTTCAGGCTCGTATCGAGGTTCTTGATAGGAAGACATCACTTTAGTGACACTGAAACGTGTCTGAAAAACATATGGCCTTGTGACATGAGGGGGGTGTTCACAGTTCCCTAGCTGTAACTGGGAAATTTGAGCATTGAAGGAAGAATGAGGTTTTATTGTGAAGCTTGATCATGGTTCAAGTGGCAAGACCCACGACACAGAGCAGTTCCTGCGGGACTGCGCAGCCCTGGGATGTCTCCTGCAATCTCCTGAAGGCGTGGGGAGCTCTAGATCAGGAGTACCCACGCACTGATGGGGAAAATCGAGGTGTTCGACCCACCACCTGTAAGCACAGCCCTTCTAGAAGAGCTGGTCATGTTTTCTAAAGGCGTTCAGGCCTCCAGAGCCGAGAGTTGCCAGGACAAAGGGGTGTTGCAGCGCCTGGCTGGCAGGGTGTCGGCCTTTGCTCCTCATTAGCTTTTCTTGAGAAGCCTTTTTAGCAAATGGAAGGATCATTTCCTCTGGAAGTGCTCAAGCTTTCATTTTATTGTAGCCAATTTAGAAAATGGGGACGTGCTCGTTTCTCTCTCATGCTAGCAAATGAGCCCCACTGTTGACGGTCACCTAACAACCCAGAAGTTCCTTTACCTTGCACTTAAAATAGCTTCTGTTCTGCTAATTTGCAGGACCCCATGCTTACAGAACAAGCAGATGAGCTGTAGCACAGCCAGAGCTTAACTGACCTGTGTGCGGGACACCCACGGATAATTTCAGGAGCAGTGTGTGTAGCGTTTGGTCCCAATGGCAGTGGCCTCAAGTTCTGGGAGGCTGCTTGTTTTACCACCTTAAAAAGCTGAATTCTGAGCACTGTATAAACTTGGGAAGGACTATAACAAAGATTTAGATCTGCAGCATCAATGCCAGGCTTACACAGGATCTAAGACATGGGAGCATTGTTAGTGAGCAGCAGCTCCTGTGGTTAATGAGGATCCATCGTTACGTTTAGCTGAGGCCGTACGTGCAGTAACCCTGACTGAAATAAAGCCCAAAACAAAACTTCTCATGGAGCCTGAGTTACGTGAAGGCAGTCTCTTAACTCGGGAGACAGCCAGTGTCACACCCAGAATTTTTTGTCATATTCCAGATTTTTTTTTTTTAATGTGACCCTTAGGGCTGGGCTCTGGGTGAAGATGAGCGAGGGCAGTGACGTGTTTGGGAGCTGGTGAGATAACGGGCCGCTTTCTAATGGCTGTTTTGTTTTTTCTGTTGCAGGTGCATTACTTGAGCATTCTCCTGATGTGACCTGATTGTGTGCAGCCGCCGCGGGGCTGTGCTGTTCAAACCGTCTCTTGTTTCACATAACTTTATTGCGCCGCCATGCTGTGGTGCGGGCCGGGCCTAATAAAGGGAAACTTGGCCTGACCAACCTGGTGTGGTTATTTGTTAGGGTGAACAGGAACGAGGGAGCAGAAACCATTCTGTGCTAGCAGCAGAGCGTGTGGGGGAGCTCTGATTTCAGGGCTGAGGGCTTTGGGCAAAGAACAGCAAAAATATAAACAAAAATATAAGTAAACCAGCCCCGGAACCCTTTCGCCCCGGCCCCTTCGAGCGCGCTCGCGGCGGCCGCCCGGAGCCTGCTGGAGGTGCACAGCGCCTCACCGCCGCACCGCGCATGCCCACCGCAGGCCCCGCCCCCGTGAGCCAACGCAGCCAATGGGAGGCGGGGGGGCGGGGCCGCGCGGCCATGGCGACGGGCGGCGGCGGCGGGCCCGGGGCTGCGGGCCGGGAGGGGGCGGGGCGGGGCCGGGCGGTGAGGGGCGGGACGGGGGGGGTGGGGGGGGGTGGGGGGTTATACGGGGCTGTATAGGGCCGTAGGGGGCTGTGTGGGGCTGTACGGGGTTATATGGGGCTGTATGGAGTTACATGGGGCTGGGGGGTGTATGGGATTATATGGGGCTGGGGTGTACGTGTGGGGCTGTATGGGGTTATATGGGGCTGTGGACTGTGTGGGGCTATATGGGGTTATATGGGGCTGGGGGTTTCTATAGGGCTGTGTGGGGCTATATGGGGTTATATGGGGCTGGGGGTTTCTATAGGGCTGTGTGGGGCTATATGGGGTTATATGGGGCTGGGGGTTTCTATAGGGCTCTGTGGGGCTATATGGGGTTATATGGGGCTGGGGGTTCGTGTGGGGCTGTGTGCATGGGGAGCAGTCTGGGGCTGGAGTATATTTGTGGGGCAATGTGGGGCTTTGTGCTCCAGGAGCGGTATAGGGCCTGAGCGTGTGTACGGGGCGGCGTGGGGCTGTATGCTGGGAGCAGCACGCGGCCGTACAGGGGTGCGCGCACCAAGGCACGGGGTCGGGCAGGGGCTGCTTAGGGCAGGGGCCGTACAGAGGCAGAGCGAGCACACAGGGGCTGCGCAGCACGTGCAGGGCGCTATAGGGGCCACAGAGCGCACACAGGGAGCTCTGTAGGATCAGGCCCCAACTCTCCCCTTTTCCTTTCCAGCCGCCCCGGGGCGAGAGCAGGCGGCCGAACGCTCGGGGCAGCGACGGGGCGGAGAGGAGGGGGCCCTACCTGCTCTGCAGGCCCCCCGCCGGCCACGCCAAGCTGCGTAAGTGGCCTTAGGGGTGCCCCCAAGCCGGCCCTAAAACCCCAGCGGGGCCGCGGGGGCTTCGGCCTCTCACCCCCGGTGCTTGCAGAGCGGCCGCGGGAGCCAGCGAAGGCGGCGCCGCGATGGCACGGGCTGCTGGGGGGGCCCCCGGCGAAGGCAGCGGCTAAAAGGTCGGAGCCCCCCCCTTTTTTTTTTAACCAAAACTGGGGTTTTTTAAGCTGCGTGAGAAGGGCTTGGGGTGAACCAGGAATGGGAGGGGGCTGGGGGGGGAGGATTGGGGGGATGGGGATACTGGGAGGATGAGGAGGATACTGGGAGGATGATGATAGGAATAGTGGGAGGATGGAGTTGCTGGGAGGATGAGGATACTGGGAAGGTGAGGATGAGGGTGGGGATGAGGACGCTGTGAGGATGAGGGTACTGGGAGGGGAAGGAGGATACTGGGAGGAGAATTTGAGGGTACTGAGAAGATGAGGATGGGATGCTGGGGGGATGGGGATGAGGATACTGGGAAGACAAGGCTGGGGATACTGGGAGGATGGTGATGCTGTGAGGATGAGGATGCTGGGAGGAAGAAGATGAGGATACCAGAGGCTGGGGGTGCTGCGGTGCTGGCGGTGCCCTGCGGCCGGCAGGCACACAGGTGCTGGGGCCGCAGGTTCCTGCCGCTGCTCCCATCCCCTCGCCCCTGCGGCCCCGTTGGCACCCGTCCGTGTCCCCGAGCAGGTCCGCGAGGTCCCGCGGGGGCTACGTGGCGCTCAGCCAGGTGGCAGAGGACAGCCTGGTGTCCCCCAGCTCGGGCAGGTGAGCGGCCGGCACCCTCCTTCGGGGCATGGGGCTGACGGGCTGGGGAGGATCGGGGTGGGACTTGCTGAGGAGCGACCTAAAACCCTCTAAACCTCGTTAAAAAAGCCTCCAAACCCCATTTTTTGTGGCTGATTTGGTCACTTGGAGAGCCTGAAGGTGTCTCCCTGATGGGCTGGGCAGGCAGCAGCGAAGTGCCCTGCGTGCCCTAAGTCTAGCAGCCGCCCCTGCCCTCAAATCCCTCGGGCTTTTCAAGCAGCCCCGTGCTCGTGGCGCTCACTCTGACTTTTTTCTGCTCGCAGCGATGGGGAGCTGGAATCGAGGGGCTCCTCCGGCTACTCCTCCGCCGAGGCAAGTCCAGGTTTGGCTCCCGGCCCCCCGCGGTCCTGTGGGCTCCCCCACCTCGCCGCCACGTCGGGGGTCGCTAAATCCAGCACTGCCCTCTGCTCTGTGCGCGTCCCCCTCAGCCTGGGGGCTTCGCAGAGCTGCTGAGCGCTGCCGTGGCCCTGCCGGGCTTTGAGGCCACCCAAAACCCGCCGGGCTGCGTCCCCCTGTGCCAGCCCCGGGTGCCTGTGCTCCACCGTGGCGTTACCCAGACCGCGAGTGTCACGAGTTGGGGGTTTTGCCACGTCGGGGGGCGCGGGGGGGTTTCACAGCTCCGTCTCCCCCAGCAGGTGAACCAGGAGCTGAGCCGGCAGCTGCTGCAGGATGGCTACCACCTGGACGAGGTCCCTGACGACGAGGACCTGGACCTCATCCCCCCGAAACCCGCCGCCGCCCCGTGCCCGTGGTGCTTTGGGGACTCCCTCTGCTGCGTGCTCCAGTAGGCACCGCCCCCGCGGGGGGCGCGGGACAGCTCCGGAGCCTCCGCTCCCCACGGCCCTCGGGGCGTTTGGTGGCGCCCCAGGAACGCACTGCACCCCGAAGTCTCCGTGTCACAGGGGGCAGCAGCAGGCGGGTGGCTCAGTGCCACTCGTCACCCGGCTGGGGTGGGACGGGAGGAGATGGGGGCTCCTGAGGCGCATGGGGAGCTCCCGGTGCTCCTGCTCCCTGCTGCGAGCCCCTGCTGCTGTTCAGGAAGGGACCGACGGCCTCCACGTTATGATTTCTTCCCCCCGGGGCCATTCCGGTCTCATAAGCTGCCTTAAATCAGGGTCCTGCCGCCCGACAAGGGACAGTCGGTGTCTTAGGGAGGAACCTTATTTAAACACTCGGCGTCTGGAGAGGAACGCTCTCCTTTTTTTGTATCCTATCCAAGGAAGCACTCAATAAAAGGATCTTGCTACTCGAGGTGTCTTCCCGCTCCCTCCCCACATCCATTTGCTTTCCCCACGGGTGGGGAAGGGGGGACTCGAGGGGGGGACCCAATTTGGGGCCGGGGGAGGCAGCAGGGACACCCCCCCCGGCCCCACACGCAGCGCTGAGGACAAAATCACCGCTTTATTGGTAGCACCAGTCACCCCCGGACCCCCAGGCCCAGCACCCCGTAAGCCCCCCGTGAGGACGGGGACGCCCAGCACCACCTGAGGCCGACCCAACGCCTCCTGCCCACCGGGACAGCCTCAGCGAGCGTCACATTGGCAGGGGTAAGCAGCAGTCCCGAGGGGAACCCCAAAACCCCGGAGCCCCGCAGCAGCCCCACGCTGCAGGGCGTTAGCAGCACCGGTGAGGGCCGTGGCGCCAGGGGGACACGGCCCCCCCGCGTCCTAAAAAGTCACCTCAGGAGGCGCAGGGTGGGCGCCCAGCTGCTTCTTTCACGAAACCGGGGGTGGGTGGCTTTGGGATTCACTTTGGGGGCGACTTCCAAGCGATGGGCCAGGACTACTTTGGTTTCTATCTACCGCGGGGCATCGAGGCGGGCTCAGAGGAGGCAGCAGGCTCGGAAGAGCAGCATCCCGTCGGGCGAGGAGAGGCGCAGGGAGATGCTCTCGTTGGCGGAGACGAAGAGCACGGAGCCGCGGCGCAGGGCCATTTCGGAGGCGGCGGCCGTGGAGGTGCCCACAGCCGTGCCCTGCACCACCAGCAGGATGCTGGCCGAGTCCACGGCGGAGACGAGGTACAGCTTGATGGAGGAGGGAATCTGCAACGGGAGCGGCCGCCGCCGCTCGGGTCTCTGCGGCTTCCCTCCTCCTTCGCCCCCCTCCCCGCAGACCCCATCGCCCTCCTCATCCTCCCCACGCCCAGGGCACCTTGGGCAGCCGAGCAAGAAGAACTTGGGGTGGAGAGGAGCTCGTGGCACTGCCCGGGGTGACATGGGTGTCCCCGGCACGCTCCTCCTCCCCGTGCCACCAGCGAACCCGCACCAAGAAACCAAGAGGCCAAACTGGGAGGCTGAGGAGCTGCGGCTGCCCCCCCCCCCCACCGGGGGTGGTTATGGCCAGGCTGGGTGGGCTTTGGGCAGCCTGGGCTCGGGGGGCAGGAACTGGGTGGGCCTTAGGGTCCCTTCCCACCCAGCCCGCTCCACGCCCTACAAAGGACAGCCAGGACGCGGCGTCCCTTGCGCAGGCGGGTGCCACAGCCCCAAACCACGCCAAGCACAGCCCAGCAGAAAAGCTGAGCAACCCCGGGATGCTCCCGCCCCACCGGCTCCGGCCCAGCGGTGCCAGCAGCTCGCTTTTCCCTGCAGCCCCAAACGGCCTCACCTCTATCCTCATCAGCGTGAAGTCGGGCACGGGCGGGTCGTAGAGGAAGACGCTGGGGTCCAGCGGGCTCTGCACGGCCGGGAAGATCTTGGAGCTGCTGGGCGCCGGCGTGTAGTTGAGCATCTCGCACAGGGTGAGCACGTCGATGAACTTGGGGGTGAGGCCGGCGCGCACCGTGTTGTCCGAGCACGCCATGCACTCCACGCAGTCTGCGGGGACCGGGGCGTCAGCGCCGCCTGCACGGTGCTGGGCCCCCTGCACGGTGCTGGGCCCCCTGCACGGTGCTGGGCCCCCTGCACGGAGCTGTGCCCCCCCCACAGAGCCGTACCCGGCGCTCACCTCCCTGCAGGTAGGCGTGGGGCTCGTTGGCCGCCAGGAACATGGCCTCCCCGGGCTCCAGCCTCACCAGGTTGAGGAAGTAGACGGCGAAGCAGCCGATGTCCCCCGGGAACTGGGAGTGCAGGCGCAGCAGCAGGTCCCCGTTGCTCCCCGACGTGTCCTGCCCTTCGGCCGCTGCGGGGGGAGCGCCGTGGGGCTCGGTGGGGGCTCGACTCAGCCTCCCCATCCCAGCCTCCCCACCCTGATCTCCCCATTCTGGCCTCCCCGTCCCAGTCTCCCCATCCCAGTCTCCCCATCCTGGCCTCCCCGTCTTGGCCTCCCCATCCCGGCCTCCAGCGTGGCTCCCCCACCCCCCAGCCCCCAATACGGGGCTTTCCCCAGACCCTTTCCCCCCTCTCCAGCCCCCCCTCCTTGCCCGAACGAGGCCCGGGAGGTTTTTTCTCGGCCACCTTCTCGGGAAATCCTCTGCACCAGGGTGTTGAGCTGGTCGACGAAGCACTTCTTCTCGCTCTTCATCAGCCGGGTGAAGCAGACCCGCAGGGCGGCCGAGACGCCGCGGGGGTCGTGGCTGGCGCTGCGCTCCAGCTGCTCCGCCGCCACCTCGCCCACCAGCGCCCGCAGCTCGGGGACGGCTGCCCCGGGGGGACGGGGCCGTCAGCGGTGCCACGGGGACGGGCTCCGTCCCCTTCTTCCCCCCTTCCCAAAGGCTTACCCCGCAGGAACGAGGCGATCTCCTCGACGGGTCGGAAGCCGCACAAGCCCTCGAAGGGGGTGAGCGCGATGGCCATCTCGGGCTTGTGGTTGGCGTCGGGGTAGTGCTGGGGGAACTGGGCGTGCAGCTTGGCCGCCAGCTCCTGCCGAGGGGACAGCGGTGGGGGCGGTGTCCCTGAGGGCGTGCGGGGAGCCCCCCCGGTGCCGCCGGGACGTGCCTACCTTGTTGGGGTGCGCCTGGATGGAGAGGGCGGAGCGGACCGAGAGCACCTTGAAGAGGAAGGGCAGGCGGCCCTGGAAGGCGTCCTTCACCTTGGCGCCCAGGCAGGCGGGGTTATCCGCGATCCAGCGCCCCAGCGTCTTCTGGGGGATGCGGTTGTCCCGGATCGCGGCGTCGCCTTTGGGGTGGGCGCCCATCCACAGCTGGGGGGGGACGGGACGGGATTTGGGCTGAGTCACCCGCTGCGGGGCGACACCGGGCGGACGGACAGACGGACGGATGTACGGACGGAGGGGGGGACTCACCTCGGCGTAGGGCTGCTCGGGGTCGATGTGCGCCGTGGGGTCGCCGCTGGCCACCAGCTGGGCCACCTCGCTCTGCAGCCCCAGCTTGCCCCACGAGTAGTTCTGCACCGGGCAGGCCAGCGGGAACACTGCGGGACGGCGGCGCGGGGACACCCGTCAGCGGGCGGGCGGCCCCCAAACCCGGCCCCCAGCCCGGCCCCCAGCCCGGCCCCAGCCCGACCCCGGGGGTCTCCCCGCGGGTGCCCCCGGCTCTCACCGCGGATCTCCGCCATGGCCGTGCCGCCCGGTGCCGCTCCCCGGCGCCTCCCCCCGCCGGGCGGGGCAGCGCCCTACGCCCGCCCCATAGCGGCCATCGGGGGCGCGCCGCGGGGGGGGACGGGCGGAGGCTGCGAGGGGGGGCGGGGCGGGGGGGCCGGGGGGCGCTGCGAGGGGGGGGGCCCGCCTCTATGGGGCGCTGCGCTATGGGGCGCTGCGGGGCGGGGGGCGCTGCCCGCCCGTGCTGGGGGCGCTGCGGGGCGCTGCGGGGCGCTGCGGGGCGCTATGGGGCGCTATGGGGCGCTATGGGGCGCTGCGGGGCGCTATGGGGCGCTATGGGGCGCGCTGCGGGACGCGGCTCCCCGCAGGGCTCGGCGCGCCCCCGCGCCGCCAGGCCACGCCCCCCGCCTCCAGACCACGCCCCCTCGCCTGAAGCCCCGCCCCCGTCCCGCCGTTGTGACGTCACGCGGGAGAAGGGCGTCGCCCCGCCCCGCGGAAGGAGGGGGTCACGTGGGTGGGGAGTGCGGCGCGTGCGCGCTGGCGCTCCCGGAAGTGTCGGCGCGGCGGCGACGGCCGGGGCGGGAGCGCGGAGCGGAGCGGGGCGGGGAGCGCCGCCATGGCGGGTTTCGACACCAACCCGTTCGCGGACCCGGTGGACGTGAACCCCTTCCAGGTGCGCGCCGCGCCCCCCCTTCCCCCCGCTCCCCGTTCCCCCCCCATCCCCGAGCCGCCGGGCCGCGGCGCTGAGTGGCAGCCCACCGGCCAATAGCCGCGCCGCTCCGGCGCCTCGCAGCCAATCACCGCGCGGGGGCGGGACGTGGGGGGGGTGTGCGCTGCCGGCAGGGTCCGGTGCCCCCCGGGGTCCGTTGCCGTTTGGGTCCCCCCGGGAGCCGCAGCCCAGCAGCGGAGTTCCGGGGCCGCCGCTGCCCCTTGGGGGGGGGGCGATTTGGGGGAAAAAAGGGCGAGTTTGGGGCTGGGGGCACCGGGGGAGGCTCTGGGTGGGCAGCCCGGTCTTAACAGCAGGGCAGGGCCGTGAGGTGCTCTGCCTAATTAGCAGTAGGGCTAATTGATTTCGCGCCCTGTGGGCCCTGCTGGCGGCCCCGCCCCTGAGGGGAGCCCGGCGGGGCCCGCTGGGGGCTGCGGCCCCAAAACCCCGGGGTTTAACCCCAAAACAGCGCTTTTTTGTGTGGGGGTGGGGCTGTCCTGCCCCCGGGGTGATCCCCGGGCAGGGAGGTGGCAGTCGCTCACCTGCAGCCTGCCCCCCGCCCGCAGCAAGGACAAAAATTGGGGTATTTTAGCTCTGGCTGCCTGCCCGCCTTCCCAGGCTGTTCCCCGTGCCGGCAGGAGGACCCGTGAGTGCCCCGAGGTTCCCTGATCACTGGGAGAGGAGCGCTGCAGCTTGGAAACTGCTGCTTAAAATCCCCGGCTGCAAAGCAGGGACCTTCCCGCGGGGAGCTCAGCGTGCAGGGAAAGCAGCTGCAGGTTGGGGGGTAAAGGCGCCCTCAGTGCGGGTGCAGGGATCCTTTCGTCCAGGACCAGGCCGTTTGGTGGAGCTGCTGCGAGTGCACGTAAAAAGAAAATAGGCTGTTAACGATAAATAGGCTGTGTAACTGTTCCCAGGTAAAAAAAGAGGCTGGGAGGCAGAGCAGGTGACATGTGAGCTGATGTCTGGTGCTGATTGCTCTCTCCTCTTTCTGTTTTTCAGGACCCCTCGGTGACACAGCTCACAAACACAAGCCAGAGCGGCTTGGATGAGTTCAATCCCTTCTCGGAGAGCTCCCAGCTGGTGCGTGTGCCCGCTCCGGGCGTCGTGGCGGTGCCTGTAGCGCTTTAGGATATCCCCTGGCAGTACAGCATAAAGGGAAATAAAAGCAAGGCACGCACAGCTGGTTTCCCCACGGACACTGCGAGCACTGAAGCCCCCAGCTGGAGCTCTGTGCTCGCATGCAGCAGTTTCTCACGGGGTGGCTCCTGGTAAAGCCACGTGAAGTGTGAGGGGAAGGTGTTTTGTGGCAGGCCACATCGGTATTTGTCTGGTCTGCGGGCCGGGAGCTGAGCTGATGTCACTCGTGGATCGCTATGAGAACTTCAGCCTTATTTCCTGGCTGCTGCCATGTGTGATGTGGTGAAAAGGAGAAGAGGAAACCGGGATAAAAATAATTCTTGCAGCTTAAACAGCCGATGGGGATCCCTTCTGGGTTCTCTTGTGCCCACAGTCCTTGGGCACCGCTTCCCCAGGCGGGGTGTTAGGCAGCGAGTGCGTTCCCGAGAGCACACTGGTGCCTCCTGCTCCTCGTGGCAGTGCTAAAACTTGAGAATCCTTCCCCGAAAGAAGCAGCCCGTCACTGTGTTCCCTTATCCCTTGCAGACAAATGCAGCGCGGACGACGCCGGCCACGCAGCCTGCTGGCCACTCGCAGCCCGCCGTGCTGCAGACCTCGGTGGAGCCCACCCCGCAGGTGAGGCACCGCCCACGGCGAGCCCGAGCCAGCTCCTGCTGTGCGTGGGGGCGTGCGGGAGCAGCGGGGGACGGGGTCCTGGCTGCGGGAGCTGCGCCCTGCCCTGTGAGCTGGCGTTTGTACCACCCTGGGGCTGCTGAATCGCCTTCGCTTCCCTTCCGTGTGGCTCCTGGTCTGCTTGCCTCGGGCAGGGAAGGGCTTTTGACCTTTCTCTCCCCCTCTTTCAGGCTGTGGCTGCAGCAGCACAGGCCGGGCTGCTTCAGCAGCAGGCGGAACTCGAGAGGAAGGCGGCCGAGCTGGAGAAGAAGGAGAGGGAGCTGCAGAGTAACGCCGCCAGCATTAACCGTGAGTAGGAGCGCGACCACCACGCTCCCAGGGACGCCTGGGCTGCTCCATTTGGCAGCGTGGCCGCTGGCAGGGGCGGGTTTGGCCTGTCCAGGGGTGGTGTTCTCCTGCCTCGTGCCCTGGGGCCGTACCCGTCCTCCCATGGCCCGCAGCCCGGCTGCCCCTGAGGGCTGGGCAGGAAAGGGGCTCCGAGGTGAGCTGCTGGGGGCCAGCCCTGGCTTTCTGGCAAGGCTTTCTTAGGGGGAAACGCTGTTTTGCTCTGGCTGACCTCGATTTCAGACGGTTGTGGTGCCGAGTGGTGATGGCTGTGGTGGTTTGTCATGGGGAGTTCTGCTCAAGCCTCGTTCCTCCCTGAGACCGAGCCGCTCCCGGGGCTGTAACGTCAGCAGATCCGAGCGGCTCCTTGTAAATGACGGCACGCTGATAAACCTGTGGGTGGGTGCAGAGCTCCTCTGTCCTTCCCTCCCGCAGCGAGGCAGAACAACTGGCCGCCCCTTCCCAGGAAGTGCCCCATCAAGCCCTGCTTCTACCAGGATTTCTCCGCAGACATCCCGGCCGACTACCAGCGGATATGCAAGATGCTGTATTACTTGTGGATGCGTGAGTAATGCCTTCAGCTGCAATAAAAGCTCTCTCTGAGAAGTTCCTGTATCAAATGCCGCCCTTTGTCCTACAGTGAGTGCTGTGGGTGTTGTCGGCAAGGGTCAAGCGGTGCCTCTCCTCCTTTATTTTTTTAAGTGGAGGCAGATGCGAAGGGCTGAAGGCTTTTGCTTTGGGAACAGCTCGTTCACAACAGAGTTTCGGTCATTGTTTAAAGGAGGCTGTACAGCCTGAGGCTCTGAGCGGTGGTGGGTAGCGCACTTAGAGACCAGGTGCAAAACAGTCTGAGCTGCGTTCCTCAGTTCCGAAAGGATTTCAGACGTGTCTGCAAGCAGCAGGGCCGGGTGAGGGTCTCAGGTTAAGTCCCACTTTCCTTTCAGTGGAAGAAAAGAAATCAGATGGCCTCAGAACTGTCACATCTGCAGAGCTTTGTGTCTTCAGCAAGGGCCGAGAAGTGCTCGGAGGGGTTTGGGAGATGGCCGAGGGTTTACAGCTGCTTCTCCTCTCTCCTGTCCCGCGCAGTGCACTCGGTTACCCTGCTCCTGAACCTGCTCGCTTGCCTGGCGTGGTTCACGGTCCAGACGGAAAGAGGAGTAGACTTTGGTCTCTCAATCCTGTGGTTCGTTTTATTCACTCCTTGTGCCTTCCTCTGCTGGTACCGGCCGATTTACAAGGCTTTCAGGCAAGTACTCGTCTCCTCTGTAACGGGCACGTGGCTTCTGCTGGGGGGAGCCGGGGTTTGTCTGCTCCACGAGTGTGTTGCCTGTGGGATTTTTCCAGCTCTTCGCATCACTGAATAGATCAAACCCACTTGTTCCTGAACGTATCTGAAAAATCTGATGGAACTTGCTCGTGGTGCTCCTTTTTCACCGTGAAATCTGAGCCTGGCCAGCGCAGGACCCTGCTGCTTCTTAGCTTTTAAGAAAACGCGTTGAGAAAATGCGGCGCTGCGATACGCAGCGGGCACGTTGTAAACCGCACGGCTGCGCGAGTTCCTTCTGAAATCACCTCCCCTCGGCAGCCTTCCCCTGGAGGAAGCGGATCGCCGAAGTGGTTTTCCTCTCTCTGAGGAGGGAATCTGTCCAGGGATCAGGTCCCTGGTTTTCACTCCTGCTGCCGTCTCTCCTGCAGGTCTGACAGCTCCTTCAGCTTCTTCGTCTTCTTTTTCATCTTCTTCTGCCAAATCGCAATCTACATCATCCAGGCTGTCGGCATTCCTGGCTGGGGAGATAGGTAAGGCGCCTGAACGAGCTGCTGGGGCGCAGCCCTGCCCTCGCGCTGCTTCTCACCAGGGCTGTGGCTGCCAGGAGCTCGGGGCCCATGGCTGCTCCCTTTTTGACAGCTCCGTTCTTCCTCCCGCGCCTCTCGCCTGGCGCGCTGCGCTGGCAGGTCTCAGCTGGGCCCTTCCTCTCCCAGACTTGAAGGCGTGCGTGGAACCTCCCAGACCTATTCTGCAGTTCCTTCCCTAAGCGTTTTGTGTCCCTGTGTGGTGCTGAGCCCCTGGTGCTGGCTGTGTCTGCCTTGTCTCCGAGTGGAGGCTGAGGAATCTGGGACCCACTGGATGTGGCTCAGCCCTGTGCAGCTGCTCCCAGCCTGATTCCGGCCCCAAACCCTTCCTGAATTTCTCCTGAGCGTGGTCATGCGCTGCCAGCGGGCTGTGCTTCAAAAACCTACAAGAAAACTCCCCGAGAAAGGGTTTCCCCTCGCCCCTTCTTGGTGCCACCCCCCAGAAGGACGAGCCCAGGCTCCCTGGTCACCCCCTGCCCAAAGCCGCGCGTTCCCTCCCCTACCCGCGCTGGCTGCGGGCAGATCCCCGAGCTCCTGCTGGGGAAGAAGAGGCAGGAGGTTCACAGCCAGCGCCTTCCCCCCGCGGGGCAGCCTTCGGGAGCTGCGTGCCGTGGAAGCTCTCGCTATTTTTGCCCGCTGCCTGCAGAGCAGCTCACGGGCAGAGCTGTCCCCGCGCAGCCGTGGGGGCCGGGCAGGGGGCGCAGCATTTTGGGTCAGAGCTCCAGCTCCGTTTCCTCGAGCCAGGCAGCGTGGTTATTTTTGGCCGTGGTCACGGTGTTGCGTTTCTGCTGCTTTTCAATGCGCTGGGAGACGCACAGCACATCGAGCGAGCCCAGCTATCCCCTTTGGTCCCCTGTCTCCTGCACGTGGGTGAGCACCCGGAGAGGTTCCTCGCTCTGGCACTGCAGGAGGGCGCTGGGAGCGAGGCGTCTTGGTGGCTTTGCCCACTGATAAGCACCGATAACTCCCTGAGTCCTCCCTGCCCCTTCCCCGCAGCCGCTGCCAGTTCCCAGGAAGCTTTTTTTGTAGCTTTTCCTTCACTCCTTCCTCTCCCTCCCGCTCCCCACTCACGGAGGTGACACGTAGCTCTGGGCTCCAGGTCTGGCAGCCTCCCTCTTCCGTTTCCCAACGCACCAGCCTCCCTTTCCCTTGCTCGGCTGAATTTGGAGGTGTCTGGGGGAGCCACTCGGTTTCTGGCAGCACCAAGGGCGCTCTCGGGGCCGGGGGGGGCCGTGCTCACCCCGCTGCTCTCCCTTGCAGCGGCTGGATCGCGGCGCTGTCCGAGCTGCACGGGAACCTGGCCGTGGCCGTCATCATGATGGTGGTGGCGGCGTTCTTCACGCTCTGCGCCGTCCTCTCGCTCTTCCTCCTGAAGCAGGTGAGTTCCTCGCAGGGCTGGGGACAGCTCAGGACCATTGTGGGGCAGCCCTGGGGGGGGCATTGCTCGGGGGGGCAGCCAGGCCGATGCGTGTCCTGCAGGCTGATGTTTTTCCCCGTGCTCCCTTTCCCAGGTGCATTCCCTGTATCGCCGCACGGGCGCCAGCTTCCAGAGGGCCCAGGAGGAGTTTTCCCAAGGCATCCTCACCAACAGGAGCTTCCAGAACGCAGCGGCTGGGGCGGCCTCCTCGGCCGCGCACGGAGCTTTCCGGGGGAATTAGCCCCTCGGGGGGCCGCCCCCGCCTCGCCTCCCCTCCCCTCCCGCCATCGCCCTGACCTCCATTTTCTAACGATGCACTTTCCGTGGGTACCATGTTAGCTCTGTGACGCCGACTCCAGATGAGGAGAGGTCTGGTTTAGCTTCAGCTGGCCCGGGTTTATCACGGTTTGTTTTCCCTGGCCTGCTCGGGGGCGCGGGGAGCGGAGGAGACGTCTCTGCCGGGCGTCCGCCTCCTGCCCTCCCCTGGCTGCAGCAGGGGGGCGAGGAGAAGCAGGTTTTTTGATTTTACTTTCTCTCTTCTATCGGCCTTTGCTCTGAACAACTTGATTATCTGCTGGTTTTTTGGGGGGGTTTTGTAACTCGCGTGTAGTCTGTCGTTGATTTTAAGAGCGGAAGCTGTACCTTCGGGTTACCACACTTAACACGATGCTGCATTTCCACCTCCCACGTGCTCGGCCTCCCGACGGCGTGGCACAAGCAAAAACCTGGGGGCAGGTGGGGTCGGGGAGGAGCGGGATCTTCCCCTCGTCCTTCCCCCGTCGCAGATCTGCCTCTGCTTCCGTGGGGATCCCGCGGCCGACATCCCCTGGGGGTCCCGTGCCCTCTCCCCAGCACCCAGGGCCCCAGGCACGGCGAGAGAAGGGAGCTGAGCCTTCCCCCAGCCTTAACCTGGGGGAGGGAGGGAGGAGGGGGCTTGTTTCGCTCCCCGGCCCCGTTCGGAGCGGCAGCACCGGAGCTTTGGGGGGGGGAAGGTGTGGGGCCGTGTGTCATGGGGGAGAGGCAGACCTCGTCCAGGCTGCTGCGTCTTGCCCCGGGCTCTCAGTCCAGGCTGCTGCGTCCTGCCCCGGGCTCTCAGCGCCGCTGCTGCCTGCCCCAGCCTCCTCATTTGCCTCCTGCCAGCCCGGAGGCGCGGACGGATCTCCCTGCAGGGACCGCTCCCGTTTTATTTAATTTTAACTGGGAAAGAACTCGTTTGATGCCTGTTTTGCTCTAAAGCTGTGTCCCTGGGGCGTGCAGCAGGGAGATGGCAGGACCCCTCCTGCCGGGTGGGTCCTGGGGCCGTGCTCCCCCCCGGCCCCTTTCCACGTGTCCCCAGATGTTGTAGGGATTTGGGGATTCCCCTCGCAAGCTCCCCGTTGCCCCCAGATTCTCCAAAATCTGCAGCTTTGAGACTAAAGCTGCTGCTTGTGGCACGTGAGGTGTGGGCCTGCTGGGGGCTTGCTGCTGGGTTTGGGGGGGGGGGGTCTGTCAAGCTGGGGGGCTGGGCAGCCGTGCGGTGAGTGCTTTTTTGGGGGAAAAAGGGGAAGAGCAGAGGTGCTTGAGACCCTCGAGGCTTTGATTTCTGCCGTGATGAGGGGGACGGAGAATTATCCCTGCTGGGAAACCGCTCCCCCTGCTCCCTGGGGGGATTGGGTTTGTTTTTCCTGGGTGATAAAAATCTGAAATTTTTGTAAGAGGAAAACAAAACAAAACAAAAAAACACCGACCAACCCCTTTCTCGTGTATTTTCCCCTTTTTCCTTGTCTGATCTTTCCTCGTAACAATCAATAAACGACGCGTCACGTTAAACGCTTTAAAAAAAAAACAAAATAATTAAAAAGTGCTTAAAAAAAGATTAAAAAATGATAAAAAAAAATAAAAAAAAAAGAAAAGATAACAAAAAAAAAAGGTGCTTATAACAGATAAATAAAGAAAGAGCCGCCCGCAGAGCGGCCGGGCCCGCCCCTTCCTGCCGGGGGCGGCGGGGCCGAGGCGGAGCCGGAACCGGGCGGCGGCGGGGAGCGGGGGGGGGGCCCCGGGGGGGCCGGGGGAGGCATGGCCAGGGCCGGCTGCGCCCCTCCGCGCCTCGACGGCTTCGTGCTCACCGAGCGCCTGGGCACCGGCACCTACGCCACGGTGTACAAGGCGTACGGCAAGGTGCGGGGGGGTCCCCGCTTGGGTCCCTCGGGGTGGGGGGGTCCCCGCTTTGGGGGGGGTCCCCGAGGGGGCGCGGAGGGGTCGCGGCTGCAGGGTGGCCTCTCCGGGCAGAAGGACACGCGCGAGGTGGTGGCCATCAAGTGCGTGAGCAAGAGGAGCCTCAACCGGGCGTCGGTGGAGAACCTGCTGACCGAGATCGAGATCCTCAAAACCATCCGGCACCCGCACGTCGTGGAGCTCAAGGACTTCCAGGTGGGGCTGGGGGCTTCGCTGGGGGGCGCGCCGAGGGGCGCCGCGGTCCCCTGGGGGCACGCTGTGGTCCCCCGGGTGCTGGAGGCCGGGGGACGCGGTGGGGGCGGCCTCCGGTGAGCCTCCGCCGCCCGCCGTGCAGTGGGACAGCGAGCACATCTACCTGATCATGGAGTTCTGCGCCGGGGGGGACCTCTCCCGCTTCATCCGCACGCGGCGCCTGCTGCCCGAGAAGGTGGCGCGCGTCTTCCTCCAGCAGCTGGGTGAGGACCTCCTCCTCCTCCTCCTCCTCCTCATCCTCCTCGTCCTCCTTGTCGTCCTCCTCCTCATCCTCCTGCTCCTCGTCCTCCTCCTCGGGGAGGCGCAGGGCTTTGGGGACTTTTCGGGGACCCGCCGCCCCACCTGCCCCCCTCGCCCCCCCAGCCTGCGCCCTCAAGTTCCTCCACGACCACAACATCTCCCACCTGGACCTCAAGCCGCAGAACATCCTGCTGAGCGCCCCGGACAACCCCCAGCTGAAGCTGGCAGGTGGGTCCGCAGCCCCGTCTCCCCCCGGGGGGGGCACACAGCGGGTACCCCCCGGTACCCCACACTCTCCCCCCGCAGATTTCGGCTTCGCGCAGTACATGTCGCCCTGGGACGAGCAGCACGTGCTGCGGGGCTCCCCGCTCTACATGGCCCCCGAGATGGTGTGCCGCCAGCAGTACGACGCCCGCGTGGACCTCTGGTCGGTGGGCGTCATCCTCTACGGTGGGTCCCCCCCCCCCGCACCCCCCCAGCACCTCGGCACCCCCCCAGGGCCCGGCTGTCCCCGTCCCAAGTCGGGGGGCAGCCCCACGGTGACGTCCAGCAGCCCACGGGGCCGGCACCCTCAAGCCCTCGGCTCGGTGGCCCCTTGCTGGGACCGGGGGGGGATTTAAGATTTAGGGGGTGCCCCCCAAAGCGACCCCCCCCCCACGCTGCCTTCCTCGCAGAGGCGCTTTTTGGGCGGCCCCCCTTCGCCTCGCGGTCGTTCGCCGAGCTGGAGGAGAAGATCCGCAGCGACCGAGCCGTCGAGGTGACCTGCGGGGTGGCGCGGCCGCCGGGCCGGGGGGGCAGCGGGTCGGCCTCACCCCCCCTTCCCCCCCCAGCTGCCCAGCCGGCCCCCGCTGTCCCCGGGGTGCCGGGACCTCCTGCGACGCCTCCTGGAGAGGGACCCCCGGCAGCGCATCTCCTTCGAGGACTTCTTCGCCCACCCCTTCGTGGACATGGAGCACGTGCCCGGCCCCGAGAGCTTCCCGAAGGCGGTGAGCGGGGCTGGCCCCGGGGGGGGGGCAGCAGTGGGGTGCGGTGGGACCGAGCCCCGAGCCCCGTCTGCCCCCTCCGCAGACCGACCTGGTGGTGGAGGCGGTGAAGAAGGACCAGGAGGGGGATGCGAGCACCGCGCTCACGCTCTACTGCAAAGCCCTCGAGTATTTTGTGCCTGCCCTGCGCTGTGAGTGCCCCGGGGGGCTGCGGGGGGCCCGGGCTGGGCCATGGCGTGGCCGTGGAGGAGCAGGGGGAGCTGAGACGTGGTGCTGGGGGGCTTCAGTCAAGGGAGGGGGGACGTGGAAGGGGCTGGAGCTCGCCTGGTTTGGGTGCAGGATCAGTCCCGCTGGTGCTTGGCACCCCCCAGCCCCGGACCTCGGGGACCCCTGACCCCTTCTTTGCCCCCAGATGAAAGCGACCCCCGCCGCAAAGAGGCCATCCGGGCAAAGGTGAGCGCGGGAAGCCTGGGCTGGGGAAGGGCCGGGGCACCCCATCTGATCTGGGGGGTGCTCCCGTCACCCCAAAGCCCCGGGGGGGCTGCTTCACCCCGGCCCCCCCCGCAGGTGGGGCAGTACATCTCGCGGGCGGAGGAGCTGAAGGCGCTGGTCACCTCCGACAGCAGGAGCCTCCTGCGGCAGGGGAGCCCGGCCAGGGAGGTCCTCAAAGGTGGCGTTTTTTTTGGGGGGGGGGGCGTTGCTGGGAACCAGCCCCCGGGGGGTTGGCAGCGGGGAGGAGGGCTGAGGGCGCCCCGAAATGTCTCCCTGCAGAGCTGGCCAAGGACAAGCCGCGGCTCTGTGCCGCGCTGGAGGTGGCGGCAGCGGCCATGGCGAGGGTGAGTCCTGGATTTTGGGGTGCCAGCACCCCTGGGGCGGCAGGGAGGGGGCGATCCCGGGGGGAGAAGGAGCTCCCGGAGCATCCCTGGAGGTACCGGGGGTCTCTTGCAGGAGGAGGACGGCCGAGACGACGGCGACGCCTTGGAGCTCTACCAGCAGAGCCTGGGCGAGCTGCTGCTGCTGCTGGCCGGTGAGTGCCGGGGGGGGCCGCGGGGGGCCGCATCCTGCACCCCGCTGACGCCGCCTCTGCCCTCTCCAGCAGAGCCCGCGGGGAGGAGACGGGAGCTGCTCCACGCCGAGGTGAGCCCCAAAACCTGCCCCTAAACCCCGCTCGCCCCCCGGGCGCCGCCCTGACGGGCTCCCCTCTGTCTGCCCGCCAGGTGCAGACCCTGATGGCCCGAGCCGAGTACCTGAAGGAGCAGATCAAGGTACGGCCGCCTCGGGGGGGGGGGGCTCCAGGGGGCTGCGGGGGGGCCGGGGGCTGGCACACACTCCTCTGCCCTTGCAGGTGCGGGAGGCGCAGTCCTTGGGCAAGGAGGCGCTGGCAGAGTCCGTCCGGAGCTGTGAGTCCCCAGACCCTCCGGGCAGGGGGGGGGCTGTGGCCGCAGCCCCCCGAGTGACCGCATGCCCCCCCCCCCCCCGTGTCCCCCCCCGTGTCCCCCCCCGTGTCCCCCCCCGTGTCCCCCTGTCCCCCCCAGCCTGCACCTTGCAGTGACGCCGGGGACGAGGCCAGGCGCTGGCAGCGGGAGGCGTCCCTGCCGCGACCGTCTGCTGCCCTGCCCTGCCCTGCCCTGCCCGCGGCGGGCGGCTTATTCCACCCCAGTTCCTCCGCTGGCTGCGTTTGGGTGCCCGATGCTGCTGCTGCGTGCAGGCTCTTGCGTGCACAGCCCGGAAAAAATAATATATAAAAAAAATAGACACACACACACACAGAAAACCATGCTATCTGCGCCGGAGGCGTTGGCGCGGGCACCGAGCGCGCTGCTCGCCCGTGCCACGGGCCGCTGCCCGCTCCCAGCCTGCGTCGTCGCGCGGCGAGCAACGCCAGGAGCAGGGCTCGCCTTCAGGGAAACGCCGGCGCAGACCCCGGCCCCGCACACCGCTCCCTCCCCGGGGGCAGGATCCGGCCCCGCGTGCGCCGCGCTCCGTGGGGACGCCCAAAAACCCTCGTCCCTCGGGGCCGTCCCCATCTGCAGTCACTCTGTGGCCGCGGGGGGGGTCTGCCGGCCCTGCGGGGCGGGGGCCTCGTCTCCGAAATCTGCTGCGTTTCAAGGGAATGTAATTTATTGCCTCGAATAAATACTTTTTTGGGGGTTTCTCCAAGTGGCTTATTCCGTGCCGCCGCTTTTGGGGGTCGATGCTCGGGGTGGCCCCACGGGTCCCCCGGGCGGCGACCTCTCTCCGAGGCCGTTCTGCGGGATTGTTTTTATCGTTACCATTCGGAGCAGCGATTATATCCCCGGGCTTTAAAGAGCTTCCAAGCCTGCCGCCCTCCCCGCGCTGCCATCCATCACGTTCGCCTTCACGCTCTGCCGAAGACGCGGCTGGATCCGGAGCCCCGTCCCCCTCGGCAGGACGTGGTCTGCAGCGGGGTCACCCCAAATCTCTTTGTGGGGTTCGCAGCAATTGGGGGGCTGCCTCGGCCCCTCACAGCCCCAGCTCGCAGTGGCTCCGGGTTCAAAGGAGGGCTGGGGGGAGCTGGGATTTTTGCCCCCCCCCCCAGGTTTTAAGGTGCTGCCCCCAAAGCCTCTTACGCATGGGGAAGCGGAGACGCGGAGTGCTGCCGCGCGAGCCCCTTCATCCCATTGTCCCTCCCCGCAGCATCCCGTGGGGAGATTTAACGGGCCACAAAAAGGAAAAAAAAAAAAAAACCAAACCCAACGAAACCAAGCCTGCGGTTGGGATCCCCCCGGCCCTTCTGCCCCTGTAACAGCTGCTCGTTTAAGGCTCTGTCCTTCCGTCCCCAGCGCTGGGACGCCCTTCACTTCTCCCACAGCACCGAGGGAGCACAGTGAGCTGTGCACAGAGAGCTCCCGGGCTTTATTCCGGCGGTGCCGCGGCACGGGGACAGCACGGTAGGTGTGGACACTCGGCGGAGCACAGCGCACGACCACATCACGACGGGCACGGAGGCGACTTTCCCTACACACAGGTCGCTTTTCCCCCCTTTCTCCCAGCCCGGGGGATGGGGGGCGCGAGGCCACCCCTTTGCTGTGTCCTCAGACCGCACCGAAACCTCCTCCTCCCCCCCCAAAAAAAACACAACCACAGCACGCACGGGGACACCGGCACGGACGGAGCAGGGGGGTCTGGGGCAGGGGCTCGGGGCTCAGGGGGGAGGACCCGGCTCACGCAGGGGGTGGTGGCGCCGGGGGGGGTCCCCAGCGGGACCCTTCGCTGCGAGGGAGAGGGGCAGGAGCCGTCAGCCGGGTCACATCACGGCACATTTCTCGGCCGACTGCTTCAGGTCCTCCAGCGTGGCCGAGGCTTTGTCCTTCAAGGAGTCCAGGTCCAGGTTCTGGATGTTGCTGAGCTGGCCGATGACGGAGTTCTTCTCCTCCTCCTCCTCGTTGTCCTGCTCGATCATCTTGGCCAGCTCCTTGGGCAGCTCCACGTCGCCGCCCACCAGCTGGATCTGGTTGTCGTCCGTTTCGTTCTGGAACAAGAAAGTCAGGGCAAGGCGGTGGTGGTGGGGACGGGACACCTCGAGCGTGAGGAGGCAGCAGAAGGATGGGGGCATGGAGCCGAACAAATCCCCGTTTCCCCCCCGGGAGAAAATCTCCATCTCGTCTGCCTTGCTTCGCTTTGGCAGGAGAAAAATCCCCCGGCTGCTTACTTCCCGGCGCTGCAACGGGTGTAAGCAGCACTGGGGTGCTCCGTGCCAACGATACCCAAAAAAATGAACAATATCCCTTGGCCGAGCTGGCCTTCCCCGACTAAAATTAGCCCGGCTCCATTCAGAGCGCTCCCCACCGAGGGGTTCGGAAAGGATCCGGCTTGACGCGGGGCGCGCAGGGGGAGAGGCGCTGGTGGCGGGTCCAAGAGCGGCTGAATTGCCGCTGATTGAATTGTTGGGAGTGAATCGCTCGCGGGGTGGAAGGTCCAAAATAGGAATCCATCTCGGGAAACAAACGGGTGCCAAATAAGCCAGGAGCTGGCTAATCCAGCCGGGGGGGCGCAGCGCCGGCTCCGCGCGCAGCTGTGGGGCTGGGAGCCTGGCGCGAGGGTGGCTCTGCCTGGCAGGGTGGGGGGGGGGGGGGGCAAAAAGGAGGAATTGGGGGGCTGGGGGTGCATGGGGGGGTCCTGCCCTTGGGGTCAGGGGGCTGGTGGTGCTAGGGGGGCTGTAGGGCTGAGGGGAGGGAGGATTTTTTTTTTAGGGGAACGGGCTTTGGGATTTGGGATTTGTAGCCGAAGCCCCCCCGGGCGGTGCCCCTGGTGCGCCCCATCCCGGCCCCGCAGCGCGGGGGTCCCTGCGCCTGCCCCCCCGCGGCCATACCTTGGGCAGCCGGTACTTGTCTCGGAAGTGGGACCTGAACGTGGCCCTCTCCGCCTTGCGCTGGGCAAACTGCGCATCTCTCTCCATCCTGCGAACCACACGGGGCAGTTACCCCCAGCCGGGGCCCCCATCATCTCTACAACCCCCCCCAACCCAGGTACCCCCCATCCTCTCCGCAAAGCCCCGGTCCCCCCGCTTTCCTCCCCCCCACGGCGCAGCCAGAAAGGAGAAAAAAATCCCTGAGGAAGCGGATTAAGGGATTAGGGGGGGGTTCATTAAGCAGCCTCCTGGCCCTGCCACCCCACCACTGTCTCCCCCCAGGCTCCCCATGCACAGGGAGCTCTGGGCCCCCCCATCCCATCCGTGTCCCCCCCCCAGCACTCACTTCTCCTCCACCAGCTGCCGCTGATACTCCTCGTACTCCTCGCGGGTCATGCCCTGAGCCTCTGCCGGGGACTTCTCGCCCTCGCTCTTCTCCTCGCCGCCCAGGCCACCCGTCAGGTTCTTCAGCTGGCCCCCCACCATGCTCTTCACCATGAACGCCATGGCCGCGGGAATGGGGGGGGCGAGGAGGGGGGGTACGGGGGAGATGGGGTGCTCAGGGAACCGGGAGATGGGGGTACCGGGGGTACCAGGGAGAAGGGATGCTGGGGGATCAGGGAGGTGAGATGCTCAGGGGATCGGGAGATGTGGGTACCGGGGGTACCAGGGAGGTGGGATGCTCAGGGAACTGGGAGATGCTGGTACCGGGGAGGGGGTGAGCTCAGGGAGCCAGGAGATGCAGGCAAGAGGCGGCCTGGGGAGGTCGGATGCTCAGAAAACGAGGAGAGGTGGGTACCGGGGAGGTGGGATGCTCAGGGGACGGGGAGGTGGGATGCTCAGGGGATCGGGAGATGTGGGTACCGGGGAGACGGGGAGCTCAGGGAACCGGGAGGTGTGAGTACCGGGGGTACCGGGGAGGTGGGATGCTCAGGGGATCGGGAGATGTGGGTACCGGGGGGACGGGGAGCTCAGGGAACCGGGAGGTGCGGGTACCGGGGGTACCGGGGAGGTGGGATGCTCAGGGGACGGGGAGGTGGGATGCTCAGGGGACGGGGAGATGCGGGAACCGGGAGAACCGGGGAGGTCGGGTGCTCGGGGAACTTGGGAGGAGCGGGTCCCGGGGGTCCCGGAGAGACGGCAAGGTAAGGGAACCGGGGAGACGGGGTGCCGGGCTGGCGGGGAGCCCGAGGGAGCGCGGCTCCGGGGGCCGGAGGAGCACCGGGTGCCGGTGTGCCCGAGAACCGGCTTACCGGGGCGCCGAGCAGCGAAGTGCCGGGGGGCGAGCTGCGGGCTCGGGGGTGCCGGCGCTCGGCGGGGCCGCTCCGCTCCTCCCCGGGGCTGCCCGGGGAGCGGCGCCGGGGCTCGATCGGCTCCGGTGTGAGCGCGGCGGGGGCGGAGCCGCCTCCCCCCGGCCCCCCCCCGGCCCCCCCGGCCGAGAGGCGGAGCCGCCGCCCCCCCGGCCCCGGGTGGAGGGAGGGGGGGCTCCGGGAAACTTCGCCCCGGGAAGGAGCCCCCCGAGCAGCCGGCCCGGGGGTGGATGGAAACTGCTCGTTCCCCCCCCCGGCACGCTCCCCCCCCCCCCGAGAATGTGCTTTTCTGATTCTTTTTTTCTTTATTTCCCCCGTTCCTGGAGGATTTAGCACCCCGCGGAAGGCAGGCGCAGCACGCACGAGTTGCAACTGTTGTTCGCTCCTCGCCGGGAGGATCTGGCGCGCCCCGCAGCTTGCTATTAACGATGTTAATTAATTCTAATAAAAGCTGCTGCTCCCTGCCAGCGCTGCCGTGTGCCAGAGCCTGGCGTCCGTCGGTCACAGCGCAGGGGGCTGAGGAAGGCGCAGGCACCCATTGGGTTGGGAAATGCCCTCTGCCCCCCAGCTCTCATCCCATCCTACCCCAATCCCATCCCATCCCATCCCATCCTATCCCAATCCCATCCTATCCCAATCCCATCCCATCCCATCCCACCCCATCCCAATCCCATCCTACCCCAATCCCATCCTACCCCAATCCCATCCCATCCCATCCCATCCTATCCCAATCCCATCCCATCCCATCCCACCCCATCCCAATCCCATCCTATCCAAATCCCATCCCATCCCACCCCATCCCACCCCATCCCAACCCCAATCCCATCCCATCTCACCCCATCCCCATTCCCATTCCCCCCCAGCTGCAGCCCCCCCCCAGGCCTGGGGGGGCGAGCAATTGCTGGCTCGGCGCCGCGCCGCCCTTCCAGATGGCCAGCCTGGCTTTCGCGTACGTTTCTCCCTCTTTTCTTCTCCTCTTGGTGAAAACGCGAGCGCATATCCCAGCTCTCAATCCCGGCTTGGGGGAAATCATTTCATTTCGGAAATTTAAAGACAATCTCTGCAGATTAAAATGATGGAACAGCTGTGAAGAGATAGAATAAAGCGAATGGCGAGGGGGGGACGCGGTCCATCTCCTCCCTTCCCCCCTTGCCCAAGGTAACACCAGGCAAAACTTGGTCTTAAAAGGGAAAAAAAAATAAATAATGGTGTGTGTTCCCCCCCCCCGCTCCATGGTGTCGGTCTGGGGCTGTGCTCAGCTGAAGGTGCAAATTGCTTCTCGACACCGCCGCCGGGGACACCCGAGGCAGCGCTTGGCACGAGCCCGCTGTCACCCACAGCACCCCGCCGAGCTGGCAGCGTGACAGCCGAAAGCCACCATTTTTCCCTTTTCCCCCTGATCTGCAGGGGCAGCCCACGGAAAAAGCCAGCCCGGAGCTTTCGCGCCCGGCTCCGAAGCTCCGAGCGCTCCGCAGAGCTCTGCTCGCAAACCTGCCAAGTTTGGGGAAAGCTGGGGGAAAAGCGGGGTGAGCCGGGGGGTTCTGGCCTCGGGGCGGTGCCCCGGTGCATTCGGGCACCTCGACCTGCCGGGAATGGGGCGCACGGCCGCGAGCTCCCGGCTCCGGGCTGGAATAGCGCCCGCAGCGCGCGTCGGGAGGCAGCGTGAGCTAACAGCAAGAGACTCCGAGTCAGGACCGATTTTCGCAGCTGGGTTGGATGGGTCAGCTGCCGCGCGGCCTCCCTGTCTGCGGAAGGGAGAGGAAACAGCTCCTGACGAGCTGAGACGCCCGAGCGAAGCAGCGAGGTGAAAAGGAGCGCGCAGGCCCCGGCTGCCGGGGGGCTCTCTGGGGACCGGCCTCGGCAGCGTTTCGGGGGGAGGCGAGGGCAGGGGGAGGCGCAGGGGGGTGCAGAGCCCCAGCGGGGCCCGTGGCGCGGCCGCTGGTGCTCGGCAGGAGCAGGAGGTGCCCCGGGGAGAAGAGCCACGAGGCTGCCCTTTGCGGCTCGCCGCGGCCCCAGGGCGCTGGTGGCACTTGTGGGCACGGAGCAAAGGCCGAGGGAGGGGCATTTCCCCCGCCAGCCCCGGGGAAATGACCTGCGGGAGGTCTCTCCCCGGGTGTCCCGCCTGGAGGTGGCACTGAGGGGACAGCGGGGGTCCCGGCGGGGGGCTGTGCCCAGCGGGGTGCTGCCAGGGGGCTGCTGTCCCCCCGCGGCGCCCTGCTCCCTCTCCCCGAAATGTATTCCAGCCCGAGTGAGTCATCCTTCCTCCCGGGGCTCCAACCTGCGGTAATGAGATGCAAATCCTTGCATGACCTATTATATTAGCTTATGCTATATCACACATCCCTGGGGATTAGCGGGGGGCAGACGAGACGTCCCCCCCCGTGGCAGCCGGCCTCCGACACGGGCCGGTGGGAGCTGAGGCTCGCTCCCCGGCGCTGACACCCGCTGTGAACAGGATGCTCGGGTCCCCCTGCCCTAAAACCCGCACGGCAGGCGTGCTCTCGGCTCTCCTCTCCAGGTAAGCAGGGAACCAGCCCCCACGCCCCACCTGCAGGCCCTCCCCTCGGCCTGTTTTTTGGGGGGACCCTGGAGAGGACCAGGAGTTGCCGGGGATTCCTGGAACAGCCGGCCCTTGCGGCGGTGTAGGGGAGTTTGGGGACCTTCCTGCCCCGGTCATGATGCCCCTGCTGATGTTAGAGGGGCTAACTGGCTTCACATCTCCGCTCAGAGGTGTTGGCCCCCCAGAAGGACATTTATATGGCACTGCCCCTCCAAAGGGTCCCCAGAAAGCCAAGCCTGACTCCGTGCTGCTCTCTGCAAACCCTCTTCTCACACAGAGCAGGGTCACCCTCCTGCTGCCTGGTCCTGGCTCGATCCTCCCCGAGACGTGCCAGGCCTGGTGTCATTGCTGTCACCGGCGTGCCAGGCTGGGCAAGGCCACCAAAGGCGGGGAAGCCCCAGGGGGACACCTCGGAGACCTGGGCAGGGCGACGGAGGCTGGAAAAGACCCTTCAAGACCGCTAGGTCCGAGCACGAGTAGGTGAGCTCGGTCCTGGCCAGGTTTGTGAGCGTGGCGGGGGGGCGGAGAGGAGGCGTCACTTCTAAATAAAGCAGAAGTCACGCCGACACCTCCCCGCCGGCTGCCACTTGGTGTGACGGGCACGGGGACGTCGGGGCGGCTGCCACCCGCGGTGCTCACCGAGGCCGGGATTCGGAGTGCCGCTGGGAATAAAAGGGTTGTGGTGGCAGCGGAAAGGAGATCGGTGGGGAGATGGAGGGGGTTGGGTGAGAGACACCAAGGGGTGACAGGGGGATTTTGGTGGGAGGTGTCGAGGGATGGCCATGGGGATGATGCCGGGGGCGTCAACAGGCTTGGGCAGGAAACCCCACGGGATTTTGGAGGGGATGATGGAGGGGTCCCTGCTTGGACAAGGCTCCCTGTGGGGCAGGGGGTGCCTCCAGGCCGGCAGCACGGGCAGCGAGGTCAGCGGCGAGCGCGGTGCCGCCGGCCAAACGCAGAGCCGTCCTCCCGGGCTGCCTTAATGTCGGTAAGGGAAGATGAAGGGCCCGCACGTGGCCGTGTCTGGCACGCGAGGCAGCAGGCCGCCCGGCATGGAAATGGAGCGACGGCTGCCTTCTGTGACCTGGGAAAAAGCCGTTTCGATGTAAAGCCTGCCTGCACTGCTTCCCGCAGCCGGGCCGTGCTTCGGGAAAGCTGCTGTCACCGCCTGCGTAAGGAGAAATCCGACAGAAGGAGGTATTATATGGTTATTATTATTCAGTATCAGCCCTTCATGGTATTTGTAGGGGGCAGGGAGAGTCGTCACACAGCTCGTTGCCACTCATTTGGCAAGATGGAGCCTTCCAGCTGACCTTTCCTGCTCCGTGCCGGGGCGGCATTGACCCTGGGCTACGCAGCACATGTTACACCATGCAATGAATTATTGCATTTATTTATTTGTTTACTTATTTATTTACTTATTCATTTATCTATTTATTTACTTATTTACTTATTTATTTACCTATTTATTTATTTACTTATCTATTTATTTACTCATTTATGCATTCATTTAGCTCGTGTTTAATTGGCTCACGAGCTCTTGTGCGCGCACAGCAGCCCCCCTCCGGGATGCAGCGCTTGTAGCAGTGGATGGGGACGCGGGGGAAGAGGCACAAGGTCTCCCACAAGGTAATGCCCACATATCATGTCCAAATATCTTCATATTTCATAAGGACTAGCCCATGCGCGGCAGCTCCCCCTGCTACGTGTGCACACATATGTGCACGCACACGGGGAAGGCGAGGGGGCACCCGCGCGGTGACACAAATGCGCCCGGACAGACACACGGCGCCGCGGAGCCAGGCACATGGGGACACCACGTGCCGCCGTGCTGCTGGTGGTGCACAGCCAGCCCTGAGCAAAGGCACGCACACACACACACAAGTTTTCCCCAAGGGATCTTTGTCGAGCTCGCCTCGGGTCCTGGAGAGCTGGGGGGAAGGAGCGGGGTGAGAGGTGGCCGGCACCGCGTGATGGCGGGGACGTCTCTGTGCACTCCGATAAAAACATCCCTCGTGCTCAGGTTGATGCGCAGGATGTGCAGATGCTGCCTGGGCTGCAAGGGGTTTGGAGCCTGCCCAGCGAGGAGGCAGCAGCAGGAGCCGTAATTAGGGCCAGGGATTTGCCCTGAGCAGCGCTGAGCCCACCCAGGCGCATTGCACCCCGCTTTTTGGGGCGGACACGCCGTGCAACCCCTGCAACTAATGCCAGGGTGCCTCTGAGCCAAAAAAGGGGGAAATAGGGGAAATGGGGAGTGGTGAGCAATGGGTACAGTCAGGACCAGGGGTCTGGTTGCCTTTGAAGCGATTCTCTGTTTTTTGTTTTTTTTTTTTTTCTGGTTTGCTGAGAAGAGGGGGAGGAAGGCTCTGCGCATGGCTGGCTGCCCTGGCTCGGGGGCTTGCGGGTGAGGGTGAGAGCAGAGGGTGAAGAGGAGAGTGAAGAGGAAGAGCCTCACCGGAGGCCAGAAAGAGGGGAAGGGGGCAGAGGGCAGGGACGGGGCACGCAGAGCATCCGAGGGGCTGATGCACGCAGGGCCGGCTGTGCAGCCCCCCCTGTCTTCCCCACCCCAAAGGCTGCTCCGGGGGATGCTGAGCCCCCTGCCCCTGCTCCAGCGTGGGCTGCGTGCCCGGGGCAGGCAGGCTGTTCTCCGGGCTGGCGGGGGCTTTGCAGCTGATGGAAAAGCCCCAAAATGCCTGGGGGGAGACATCAGCTGCTGGGACACGGGCTGCTCTCGGTGCCCCACCGCCTGGCAGGCTCCAGGGAGGAAACTGAGGCAGGAAAGGGCTGGAGAGAGGGCAAACGTAGCTCCTGGCAGGCCAGAGGCTGGGATTTCCCACGTCTTCCTGGCTTTGGACATGGGGCTGAGGCCATCGGCCAGCAGGAACTGGAGGCAGGGGGACAGGGGACAGTGGTTTTGCCCCCCTTGCTGTGCACCCCCGCGGCACGAGGACGCATCTCGCCCTTTCAGGAGCCGCCTTCTCGCCGGCTGTGGACGACTTTAATCTTCATAAGCCCCCAAAGTAAAGCTGCTTATACGTGCTGGGAAGAGCCGTGGGTGAGGCCAGGAGAAATGAAACCCTACAAAACCCCAGCCCCACCACATTCCCCCTCCGTGCACCCAGGTACCCCCGGCGCTCCCCAAACGCAGGCATTACCGCGGCGCCCTCCCCGCTCCTCAGGCTGCAGCCCCGCAGTGGGGGCACCGTGTGTCCCCCCCGAGATCCTGCCGGGGACCCCATTTGGGGTCGTAACCAGGACCCAGAGGTTGGGGGGGGGTCCGGAGACAGAGGGTCGGGCAGGCGGGCCGTGCCGCGTCCGTATGGAATGGTTTTTATTACAGTTTTAATCTCACAGTCGGTAGCATTACATGAGAATAAAGCACTGGACAGGACTGGAAAAAAGGCCTCTGGAGACAGCATGCAAACATTGCAACGAGTTTAAAGCAAAACAACCCAAAAAAGCGTCGGGGGGGGGACGCCGCCGCGCTCTCCCGGCTGGGCGGCGAGTCCAGCGTCTCCCCGTGAACCATCACTTCTGTCGTCGGGGTTTCCTTTCCTTCGCGTGTCCGTTTCATTGGCTTATTTATTTTATTATTATTCTTCTTTATTAACCTTCTCCTCTCTCTCTTTTTTTTTTTTCTTCTTTTAATTACATTAAAAAATAAGATTCGTACTTTAGTAAAACACCCAGCGCTCAGCTGGGCGCCCTGCTTGAAATAATAAAAAACAAAACAGACAACCAAAAAAAAATAATAAAACAACCCCCCAAAACTGAGAACAAACAAACAAAACAAAACAAAAAAATAAAAACCACCCCAAAATCCAAAAAATAAAGAGCCTGGGAGACCAAAAATGAACCTGACGGGGAAAAAAAAAATCGGATTTGGAAGTTTGGAAGCGACCAGGAGGCTGGTGCGAGGAGGAAAAAAAGGGGGGGGGGTCACCAGGCACCCCTGGGCCCCCCTCCTGGCCACTCCTGCCGCCGCGTGGGTGCCCCCGAAGCCCCCCGGGGTGGGCTGGGGGAGCCGGGGCCGCCCGGCCGGCGGGGGCTCGCCCCCTGGCGCTGCTGGGGGGGTGGGGGCCGCCCCCAGAGCCCCCCCTCACAGGTAGAGCTCCTTCTCTTTGATATGCACTAGCTGTTCGCGGAGCTGGTGGAAGGACGGCCGGTGGCCGGGGTCCAGGGTCCAGCACTTCTTCATCACCTCGTAGACGATGGCGGGGCAGCCGTCGGGGGCGTCCATCTTGTAGCCCTTCTCCACGCGGGGCACCACGTCCTTCAGGGGCTGCGGGGACGGGGGGGGGGCGCTCAGGGTGCTGCCCCCCCCCAGACACGGGGAGGAGGAGCGGGGGGCTCCCCGAAATTGGGCACTTACGATTCGCGGATAAGGCACTCGCCCGAAGGAGTAGATTTCCCAGAGGAGGATCCCGAAGCTCCACACGTCTGACTTGGTGGAGAATTTCTGCGGGGGGGGGGAGAGGCCCCGTGAGCGGGCTGGGGGCGCGGGGCGGGGGTGCGGCGCCGGCCCCTCTCCCACCTTTTCTCTAAGCGCTTCCGGCGCCGTCCACTTCACCGGCAGCTTCCCCGTGTCCTGCGTGGACGACGCCTCCTTGGTGAGCCCGAAGTCGCTGACCTTGGCGATGTTGTCCTCCGAGACCAGCACGTTCCTCGCCGCCAGGTCCCGGTGCACGAAGTTGTTGGCCTCCAGGTACTCCATGGCTTCGCAGACGTCTCTGGCGAGGCAGGAGGAGGGCGTCGGGAGGAGGGACGCCGCCACCAGGGGGGACGCGGCCCCAGAAAGCCTGCTCTCCCCTCGCCCGTCTTCCCAGCAGTGCGCCCAGGGTGTGGGGTGGGATGGGCAGGAGGAGCCCCGTGTCCCTCTGTCCATGTTCCCATGTCCCTGTGTCCCCATATCCATACATCCCCACATCCCCATGTCCCACATCCTTGTGTCCCCACATCCCCGTGTCCCCATATCCATATGTCCCCACATCCCCATATCTGTACGTCCCCATGTCCCCACATCCCCGTGTCCCCACGTCCCCATACCCGTATGTCCCCACATCCCTGTATGTCCCCACGTCCCCATGTCCCCCCGCAGACCCCCATGCCCCCCCTTGCACTTACAAGGAGAACTTGAGCAGGCACTCAGCGCCCAGCACCGACCTCCCGCGCGACCGCAGGTAATCTACTAGGCTGCCCTGGAGGGACAGAGAGCGACGGTGCCACCCCCCGCCCCAAAACGCCCCGCCGCCACCCCAAAACAGGACCCTGGGGACAGGGGGAGGACAGCAGAGCCGGGGCACAGCCCTGGGGCTCCCGGGGACGGGGACAGCCCCAGAGCAAGGGGCAGGGGGGGCGAAGGAGCAGGGCGGGAGCGCGGGGCTGGGCTCTGCCCCCCCGGGGCCCGGCCTCACCTTGGCCATGTACTCGGTGACGATGTAGAGGCCGCTCTTCTCCTCCACGATCACCCCCAGCAGCTGCACCAGGTTGCTGTGGCGGAGCTGCCTGCGCGGCGCAGGGGGCTCAGGGCAGGGCCGCCCCTCGCCCCGTGTTCCCCCCCTGCGCCCGTGTCCCCCCGGCCATACTCACGTCATCACAGATGCCTCCGCCAGGAACGCCTGCGCCGTGGCGTCGTTTTTAATGCACTTGACGGCCACTTTGTTCCCCCGGTAATCGCCCAGCATCACGTCTGCGGGGTGGGAGGGACGGGCATGGGGGGGACGGGGACGAGCCGCGGCCCCCCCGCCCCAGCACCCAGACCCCAACGCATCGCCCCAGTGTGGGGCCGCATCGGGGATGGGGGACAAGGCGCCGCTCACCTCCAAACTCCCCTTTGCCGATGATCTGCAGCAGCTTGAGGTCCTTCATGTTGAGGGCCCAGCCGCCTTTTGGGGGGGGAAGGAGAGTGAGGGGGGGGTGTCCAGGGACGGAGATGGGAGCTGGGGAGGGGGCACGGCCACTCACTGCGGGAGAACTCGTCCTGCGCCGCCACCGTGCCCTCCATCACCTTCGGCTTGATGAGGCGCGTGCAGAGCCCGTCGGCGTCCGTGGTGTAATGCTGGGGGGGGACACGGGGAGGGGGGGACCGGGCTGTCACCCGCAGCCACGGGTGGCACCGCGGGGACGTGGCGAGGGGCTGGGGGGGCCCTGCCGGGGCCGTGCCAGGCTCTGCGGTCCCACCAGGTGGCAGCACGAGGCCATAAATGGGACCAGCGGGGGCTTGGGAGGGGGTCGGTCCCGATGCATCCCCCATGGCCAGACCCGATTCACCCCACGGGGGTCCCATTGGGGCTCGGGGGGGTCCCCATCCCTCCTCCCGTCCCCGTCTCCCCCCTTGGCCAGTCCCGACGCACCCCACGGGGTCCCACAGGCTCTTGGGCCCCACGCCACCTCCAACCCGCGTGCCCCCCCGCTCACCTCCACCAGCTGCATGAGGTTCTCGAAGTAGACCTCCTCGTCGATGCTGAGCTTGCTGGAGGAGTAGATGATGCGGTAGTGCTCCACCTTGCCCTCGCAGCTGACGCACAGCGTGTAGTCCCCGGGGTAGTTGGTGCTCTCCCGCACCAGGAACAGCCCCGTCTCGGGGGGGTACAGCAGCCGCTCCGCCTGCTCCCGCGTGATCTTCCCGTGAAACCACCTGCGCCGGGACCGGGACAGGCAGGTCGAGGGGACCCCCGGGGCCGAGGGGCAGGCGGGACCCCCGGGGCAGCCCCTTTTTGCCCGGCTCCTGCCCCCCCCCCCCCCCCCCCCGCGGGTACTCACGGCATGAGGCTGAGCTTGATGCCGGCCTTCACTCCCTCCCGCTTCTGCACGTAGTTGGCGGGGATGATGCCCTCCTGACCCACCTTGTTCTTCGCCTTGTACCAGTTGGGATCCTGCAGGGACAGCACGGGGGTCACGGCGAGCCCACGGCCCCTCCGCGGGGGTCACCCCGCCGGTCCTCAGCAGCACCCAGCACCGCTGCCCAGCCCCGAATTTCTCTCCATCCTCCCCCACTGAGCCGCCCGAGCCGCTTCCCTTCCAGGGGAGCGTTAACTAACGAGGCCGTGAGTTAATTAACCCAACGCCTGGCCCCGTTCCCGGCCCGTCGGGACAGCGGAGCCACGCGGGACGCCCACGCAGGATCCCGCGCGCAGTCTCCCCGCCCGCGGCACCCAGACACGGGCACGGGGGGGACCCCACGCAACCCCCCCGGGGGCTGGGGTGCAGGGGGGGCATTACCTTGGTGACCGCGACGATGGTGAGGACGTCCCCCTTGCTGAAGGGCAGGTCCTGCTCGGCGGTGCCGTGGAAGTTGTACTTGGCGATGCACTCCGTACCGGACGGCCACACGGCCTGGGGGGGGCAAACGGGGCCGCGTGAGCCCCCCGCCTGGTGGGTGCCCCCCACCCCAAGCCGCAGGGGTGCTGCCCGGCCCCGCCCGGCGCTCACCTGCATCCCTGACATCTTCTCAGGGGGGTCGGGGGCGCAAATCTCACGGGAGGGACACGTCACTCGGTACCATGAGACCTGCGGGGGGAAAGGGGCCGCTGAGAAGGGCCCCGCCGCCGGGACGGGCACGGCGGTGTAGGGCTCAGCCCCGCGGGGTTGGGTCGGGAACCTCCGCTCCCAGAGGGGGTTTTGGGGGCAGCTTCAGCCCCAGAAGCACCCAAACCCGATCCCAAAACGTCACGCCCATGGAGGAGCAGAAAGCCACGGGAGATGGAGCACAGGGCGTCCCTGCAGGATGCTTCGGGTGAGGAGTGGGGAGAGGAGTCCCGTGAGGACCGGCCCCAGGATAAATCAGAGAACGTCGCACAGCGCCGTTGCTAAAAGATTTGAGAAAAAATAAAATCCCATTTCCCGCAGGATAAAACCCATCGGCGCCCCGGGCGTGGGTGCAGCCTTGTCCCCCGCAGGGTCCCGGGCCGGGCCGCATCCTGCCCCGCGCGTGGGAGGGGAACAAGCCCGGCTTTATCCTCGCCGGCCGGCGGATGAAGTCAGCGGCCCCAGCATCAAACGGGGCTTTTCTGGGCTGAAACTCAGGGGCCTCTCCCTCGGAGGGGACTGTCACAGCGGCTGGGAGGGACCCCGAGCCGTACAGGGTCCTCGGTGGGGGTTTCCCCCCCTTGTCACCAAGACGGCAGTACCAAAATAACCCCGTGCCGATTCAGGGCTGCGAGCGGCCACCGCTCCCAGCAGCCACCAGCAGCTAAAAATATTTTGGGAAGGAGGAACCGAAAGCGGGGGCAAGGCCCGCGGAGCCGTGAGGAGGAAGAAGATAAGGGGCAGAGTGGCGGGGAGGAAGAGCTGGGGTGCGGACGTGGCCCCATCCGCCGCCGCCCTCGTCACATTTTCGGGGGGTCCGGAGAGGTGCTCAGCACCATGCCCGGCGTGGGAAGGGATTTGGGGCCGCCGAGCCGAGCGCCGGGGTTTCCGCCGTGCCCATCACCGCGGCACCAGGCCCCGCACGGCGTGTAGGTTTTCCTCCCGGCCACGCCGCCAGTTGTGGGGCTGTCCCAGCGGCCGGGTGCTGGGTGCAGAGAAGCGTCCCGAGATCAAGCTGTCGGGCTGCGTCATTTCCTCGCCACCCCCCGCTGAAACCCCCCCCGTGCGCCGCTGTTCCTCATCCTGCTGCCCCAAGCCTGCGCTGTGGCGGCCGAGAGTGAGCTCCTGGGGATGCTGCCACCGGGGGGGGGTCACCCCCTGGGACCCCCCCGTGCACTCGTCCCATCCATCCCACTGCTGGACGGACGCCGCAGGAGCTGGGGGAGCATCGTGGGGAGCGCTGCGCCCCACAACAGCCCCGCCTTCGCCCGCCATCCACACCCTCGTGCTTCTGCACCTGCTCGAACTCGGTTTTTGGGCTGATTTTTGGTTAAACCCCGAGGCGGGACGTTTCGGGAAAGGGGCCGGGTACCAACAGTGCAAAACGCAACCCAACAAAACCGGGGAGGGAACCACCGAGCCCACGGAGGGCTTCTGCTCAAGCCCCATTTAAGCAAAGCTGCCTTTTTTCCCCCTTTGCTGCAATTTAAGCTTTTTTTTTTTTGCCTTCTGCCAAGGAGGAACCACCATTTCCACCACCCTTGTTCCACTCGCCCTGTAACGACCTCACCAGCAGGAGCTGGACCCAGTCCCTCTTTGGGGACTCTTTGGAGGGGGGACGTGTCCGGCCGCACAGGGCTCCACGCCGCAGGGCAGGCCCAGTTCCCACGGGAGCACCGCGCCGTGCACGGCCACGGAAGGAATTTCCCATTTCTGGCTTTTTCGCCCCCGTTCTCCAGCTGTTGCTCAAGAGCATCCCCCAAGCGTGGTCAGCGGTCCCCAGCGGCTCCCCGCGCGGTTAGCCTAACGGAACCAAAGGGAAGAAGGGGGCAGGAAGGAGGTTTTGGCTCAGATTTGGCTCCAGCTGCACAGTCCTGGCCCATGGGAAATGGTTCGGGGGGTTCCCCGCACAGCACAGGGTGCTTCCCGTCCCGGGGATGCAATTTGGTCCCGGCGAGGCTCCTGGTACCCAGCTGCGGATGCTTCTGCAGAGCCCTCGATGCACATCCCTCGTGTCCCTGCAGGGTGTGAGCACCCATGGGTGCCACCAGCTGGACACAGCTGGGACACCCGAGGAGTCGCCCCTCCGGTGCCAGGAGCGGGGAGCAGGATCGCCCCGACCCCTGCCTTCCTCTTCCACGTCCCAGCGCTCGCCGTCTTCCTCCCAAGGGTCCTTTTTAAGCAGCAGGTTCGTTTTTTATCAGCACCCAATTCCTGCTTCAAAGCCAAGGCTGAAGACTTCGTGACATGCACATGCCCTGAGCGAGGAGCTATGGGGCCGCTGCCAGCTGGATCCAAAATGCCCCGATGCCTCCGCTGGGATGGCGAGCAGCTCCACGTCGGAGCAGAGCTCCTCAGGAACCAGACTTTGCAGCCGGCAGCCTCCTCGCGCTGCTGTCTGTTGGAGAAGTCGAGCCTCTTTTCGGGGCGTCATGATGCAAACGGCTCCCGGGGTGCTGGGCTTTGCTCCTCGTTTTTGGGGGATTTGGGGAGCTTGGTTGCCCCATCCCAGACCCAGGCACAGCGAGCTGCCCCCTGCCCTGGGCTCGAGCATCTTCTGCGCTGCTTGGCACAAAAAGCTCGGTCTGGGGTTCTTCAGCACCCTGATAATCCAGCGGGCTCTCGGCGGTGGCACAAGGCAGGGAAACCTCTGTCCTCACCAAGCACCAGCACTTCTCCTCTCCTTGGGGATGAAGAAGGCTCCTTGCCTGCTAGGTGTCCCCGCAGGAGCCACACGGGGCTGAAGCCGCTGCCCCTCCGAGGATCCAACCGCTGCTCCGGCAGCAGGGCGATGCAAAAAGGTGAAAAACGAGGAAAAAAACCTCCCAGCTGGGGCTTTGCGCTAGGAGAGCCGGTCGCCTCCGCGCGCGATGCTCCTGCCCGCAGCGCTGGAGGAAGCTGCCTTTCCCACAGCCCCGTGACCTCCCGGAGGAGCTGCCGCCGCCCTGTCCCTGCGCTGTGGGGCCGGGACGAGGCCCTTTGGCTGAAAGCTGGAGCGTGGATGTTGAAGGAAGCGTCGCTCGCACGGGGAAGACTTCCCCGCGCATCCACCCTGCTCGGCAAAATCCCTCCAGCCTCCAGCAGAACGCCTCCCCGCGCTCGACCCGAGCCTCTTTAAACTTCAAAAAAAAACCAGCAGCCCAAAAACAGACAACATCCTCACTCTCTCCAAGAGATCTTATCGACTGTTATTACAAGTAACACCTACGATTACCATAATCGAAAGAAAAACGTTCCTCCTTTATCTCATCAGCGACTTGGCTGCGCTCTTGCAGACGGTTTCGCTGCTCCAACTGCCTGGGCACCGAGCGGCGGGCCCCGAGAGAGGAAAGGGGGTGTTGTTCCTTTTCTATTTGCTTTTTTTAAAAGAGAAGAAAAAAAATGAGAGAGAGAGAGACACGGTGTTGCTGTCAAACCACAAAAGGCGCCTGGGGGATAGTCAGGGGCAGGTGGAGGCCCTGTGAGCGCTTGAGATGCTGCTCCGAGCCTCCGTGGCGCAGCACGGCGGGGGTTTTCCTGGTCTTTTTCTCCTGCAAAATTGGAGTGGTGTCACCGGACCCGATCGTCCCAGAAATTTCTGATGCTTGGTGGTGGTGGGGGACAGATGGATGGACGGCACGGGATGGCGTCCCGCGGGGTTTATCGCGACGCCGCTCGCTGTCGCGAAGCTTCTTGCTGCATCGCTGCCATCCCTTCGCTGCCCGAGCCTCCACTCCCCGTCCTCAAACTCTGTCCGTGGCGGGGTGGGATCCCCAGGGACCTCCTCCATCCGCAGAGCCTTTGGGATGCTCTCTGGGATCCACGCCCGCGGGTGCCTGCGCGGCTCCGGAGGGGACGAAGCGAGGCCGGTGCCGTCCGAGCAGAGGCCGGCAGCCTCCTCCGCCTCCCCAGACGGAGCTGCAGCCCCGCTGCTCTCGACGAGCCTCGCGGGCGCCGTGCGGGGCCGTCGATAGCCCGCCACCGCCTCGCCGACCCTTCACACCTGCGCCGCGACGCCCGGCGCCCCGCGACGCCCAGCGCCCCCCACGGCTGCCGAGCGGCTCCCCAACACCCCGCCAGCGGAGGCTCGGCCTCCTGCCTCCCCCCGGCCTCCGCACGGCTTGCGGCCCCCGGCAGCCCCTCTCGGCTCCCCCGGGGGCCAGCCCGCAGCCCCCCCCCGGCCCCCTGGGGACCTCCGGACCCTCCCCGGGCTCCCCGCGCCCAGCGGAGGCTGCCACCCGCCGCCGCCTCCGGTGATGCTCGGCTCGCCGGGGGGGGGTCCCATTGTGCCGAGGCCACCCCCAGCCCCGCTCCCGCCCCCGGGGGGGGCTCCCCCGCTTCCTCCCGCCCCCCCCCCCGCCGGTACTCACCTCCCCGCGGAGGCCCCGAGGGAGGGGTCGAGGCCGGGCAGGGGGCCGAGGCCGGGCAGGGGCTCAGCCCGCCGCCGGGTACTCCATGCGGCGCCGCCGGGGGCCTCCGGGCTCGGGGGGGGGCGGAAGGGGCGGAGGAAGGCGAGCGGCAGCCCGGCGGCTCCCGGCCCCGCCGAGCCGGGGCCGCGGCGGGGAGGACGGAGGCGGGGAGGCGGGGAGGCTCGGCCCGGTCTGGGGGCTCGGGGGGGGGCGCCGAGGGGACGGGGAGCGGGGCCTGGGGGCGCGGGGGGGTCCGGCCCGCTCCGGCCGGGGCCTGGCTGGGAGGAAGCGGCGGCCGGAATCGGGGAGCCCGGAGCACAGCGCCTGCGCCGCGCCCGGGGCCGGCCTCCGCCGCCGAGGCCCCGCCGCGCCACCTGCCGGGCACCGGCACCGCCGCCCGGCCTCCGCCGGCACCGGGCCGGGGCTGCGGGAGGGGGGCTGCGGCTGGGCGCCGCCTTCGGGCGCTTCCTGCAACGCCTCTGGTCTCCTTGCATCGCCTTCGGTCCCTTCCTGCGTTGCTTCTGGTCCCTGCTTACCTCGCCTTTCATTCCCTCCTGCATCAGCCGGTTTCCCTTCTCACACCGCCTTCGGTCCCTTCCTACACCGCCTTCACCCCTTCTTACACTGCCTTCTTTCCCTTCTTCATTGCCTTCATTCCCTTCACCCTTACTCCCTTTATCACCCTCATTCCCTTCTTCGTCACTGTTATTCCCTTCTTACATCGCCTTCATCCCCTTCTTCATCACCCTCATTCCCTTCTTACATCTCCTTTGCTCCCTTCTTACACTGCCTTTCATCCCTTTTCCCTTCACCTTCTCTCCCTTCTTACATCGCCTTTGGCCTCTTCTTCATCACCATTGGTCCCTTCTCACATTCTTTACTCCCTGCTTATGCCACCTTTGGTCCCTTCTTCATCACCTTTGGCCCCTTCATCGCCTTGGCTCCCTTCTTGCATCATCTTCACTCTTCCATACATCATCTTTGCTCCTCCATACATCGTCCCCCTGTGCTCTGCTCTGGTGAGGCCGCACCTCGAGTGCTGGGTTCAGCTTTGGGCCCCTCACTACCAGAAGGACATGGAGGTGCTCGAGAGAGTCCAGAGCTCCTGGACTCTGTGGCTCCTTCTCACAGATAACCGACATTAAGACCATAGGGGATGGCTGGATGCGTGTACACGTGGGGGATGAGAGCAGCCCCGCAGAAAAAGGTTTGGGGGTTCTGCTCGGTGTCAGGCTGGATCTCAGTCAGCGGTGTGCCCTGGCTGCCAAACGCCCAGCCGTGCCCTGGGGCTGCAACAGGACCCGAGGGAACGGCACGGAGCTGTGGCAGGGCAGCATTCTGAAAGAAAACGAACCAAATTAAAAAAAAAATCAAAGAAAATGGGCCGATTCGCAAGAAAAGAGATGCTTGTCACTTCCTGCCCTGTGCGGCGAGGCGCCGTGGCCATGTAGGGCCAAGCAGGAAGCCAGGGCACAGCGCTCGCAGCCCCCCGGGACCCCCCCACATCCCGGGGCTCGTGTCCTCACTGGGGTGGGCACCGGGCTCTGGTGGTCACCGAGGGGGCAGGAGGGGATGGGGGGGACACGCTGGCTCTGGGGACATGGTGCTGGCAGCTCTGCCTGCAGACCAAGAATGATGCCATCGTGCCGTGGGGGATTGCCGTGGATTTCCCTGCGCCGAGCACATTGTCCCCAGCGATGCTGAGCGGGTGCAGGACGGGTCCTGCTCGCCTGCATCACTTTTTCGCCACTGGTTCCTGCCCAGCCACCGAGCAGAGCGGTGCTGGGAGGAAATGAAAGCGGCTCGTGTGTCTGCCTGCACCAGAAATGCAGCCGCGGATGCAGGCACAGACCCGTGTGGGATCCTCTGCACCCTGCCCAGGGCAGAAGTGCTGCAAGAAGAGCGAGCAACTCACCTACAGACTGAAAAAAGACACCAAATCCCCAAAGGAAAGCGAGCCCGGCTGGTCCTGCAGCACCCAGAGCTCCAGGGGCGGTGGGGATGTGGGATCCAGACCCTGCCGGGTTCCCCCTCCCCAAATGAGCATCCCCCCAAAAAAAACCCCAGCGCAGGAGCCCGGCCTTTCGGGGAGGCAAGCCGCCCCGTGCGCACGCAGCGCTGGTGTGGCAGGCGCCACACGAGGGCGTTCACGTCCCAAAGCCAGCGCAGAGGGGACAGGAGCGCTCCGGGAGGGGACGAAAATGCTTCAGGAGCGCCCAAGCGATTTGGGATCCCGCACCGCCCTGCCTGGTGCTGCGCCCTGCTGGCATTCAGCCCTGGCCCTCGGGGGGCTTCTCCCCCATTGCTGGCCCCCAAATCCCTCTTTGGGATTTTGCCCTCATTTCAAAGCCTCCCCTCGTTCCCAGGAGGGTGTTAATTAAACAAGAAAGGGTTGGGGACGCTGCCCTCAGACCCCGCTCTGGTTTTGGGGACCGGCGGCGTCCCCGTCCCCCACCTTTCTCCCCTCCTTTCCTCCCCCCGTGGCTGGGGGCTTTGCTGTGGGGTTCCCCCCGTGTCAGATTTGGGGTGCAGGGAAGGGGAGGAGAGGCAGGATGGGGGACAATCCCCACAGCCCCCCTGTCTCGGGCAGATTTGTGACATCAGGGGACTGCCGGCAGTCTCGGGGACAGGCAGCCAAAGGGAGGTGTCACAAAGGTGGGTGACACCTGGGGAATATGCTTAATCCCCCAGCCAGGTTTCAGCACCCTCTCCAGCTACTCAGAAGCTGTGGTTTTATTCCCCTTTGGCAGAAATTTGCAAGTTAGGCCATTTTTTACAGGCACCCAGGAGCTAATCCCCGTGGGGAGGTGGTTGCTGCTAACAGCTCTCCTGGGTATGAGCAAACAGCTGAGGGAAAGAAGGAGCCAGCGGCAGGAAGACTGGAAATAGGTTGGAAATATGGGATGGGCTTTTAACAAGGAGGGTCACTAAGTGTGGGAGCAAACCCTCTGTCCCCTTTCTCTCCCTCTAAAGCAGGACCCACAGTTTCCCACTGCAATTTAGCTCCTCAAAGAGTTTCCATCCCTGCTGGACGTGTCCCTGTGGCTTCCAGGGACCTCCGCCGTTGCAGGGGGACCCGGAGTGGAGCTGCCATTGCTCAGCCTGCTGACTCACTTTAAAACCTCCCATAAAAGCAAGTGATAAAAGCTCCCCCAGCTTATCATGGTTCCGGTTCCCATAAAGAAATCACGGCACTTGCAAGCTACCTGGGGAGTAAGCGGAGGCTTTAATTGAGGAAGATCATTAGGGAAGAGACAGAGATAGGGGATGTGTGCAATCAGGGCCGTCGTGGCAGTGATCAATGGATCTGCTTATCAGGAGCTGGTGGGGAAGGGGAGGAAGGGGAGAGTGTGTGGGTGCAGCACAGGGCACCTTGTGGGACGGGAGCTGCCACGAGTGTGTAAGGAGACGTGTGTGCAAGGCCAGGCTTGTATGGCAGCTCTGCTCCCTTCCGGAGCTGCCCTGGGAGGTCTCCTTGCTGCTTGGCCTCTCCGCTCTGCTGAGCAGAAGAGATGCTGCTCCCGGCCAAATTGGGGGCTCTGGGGGCTCCCCGTGCCCCTTGGTGTCCCGTGTGGGATGCTGCCATCGAAGGGAGAAAGATGGAGCCCCATAAAACTGTGCGTTTCACCTCCATCAGCGAGAAGAGGAGGGCCGGGTGGGAAGCCTGCCCAGTTTTCTCCCCTCCAACCCTCTCCCTTCCTTCCTCATCCTGGCACGTGGGTGACTTTTCTCCTTTTTCTCCTTTTTCTCCTTTTCTCCTTTTTCTCCTTTTTCTCGCCCTTTTTTTTCCCTGATCTCCAGTGCCAGGCTCTGCAGTCTGTCAGCAGTGACCCCAGGGGAGGCAATCAGAGGAGACCTTCCACCAACAAGGGGCTGTTTCACTCGGTAACGTTAATATTAATCTGCTTATCTGCCCCGGGGCTGTAAACCACTCATCTCCAAAGGGAAAAAAAACTACCCCTCTGTTCTTTATTTCTCCCTACTGATTGCAGGCCTTATCAGCAGCCACCGCCGGGACTCAGGGCAGCGGAGTCACGCGATGGCTCCAGCCACCGGGGCTCTGGTCCTGCACCAGCGCCGGAGTCACGGGGCCAAGTCCACGGGAAGCTCCCCACCCCACGGCATGACACGCGGCCGGGGTGGCCCTGGTGGTCTTGCAAAGCACCAGGCTGAACACCGAGACACCCAGCCCCACGTCCGTGCTGGATTCGGGATGTCCCTCATGGAAAGGTGGAGCACGAGTCTATTGCCTTTACCTACACCCCCGGGGGACGTAGGGGAGGTGTAGTTCGGCCAACAGATCTCATGTGTTGTCCTAAACTGTCCTTCCACGCTTCCCCTGAGCTCAGCCCTGTCTCTCCAGATGTGGTTTGGACCTCGTGGAAGCACAGAGAGACAAAGAGCTACTCCCTTGCTTGTTTAACGGGTCTGAACACCTCCCTGCTCTTGCTGGAATCTCCCCGAGTTCTTGGGCAACCGGCTTCCTCATTTCCTTCCCTTTTGTTTTTTCTTCCTTCTTGGAAGTTTTTGTGCAATGCAGGGTTGTGTGCGTGCAATTGCCGGGGCCTGGCATTCGGACCTGGAGGGAGCTCTCATCGGCCGGGGTTTGGCATCCTGGCCCATGGGAACAGCTTCATGTGTTGCACCCCATGGTCCTTCTTGTTCCCATATCACTGCCTGTCGGCCTTGGTGGGCCTTCTCCTCCAAAATGCTGGTCCCTGAAGAGCTCCTCCACCCCAGTTCACCTTAACGACCCCTCTCATTTTACTGAAAAACGAATCTGAGCAGCAGCAGAACCCCTGATATGCGAGGTTGTCTGGCAGATTCTCAAAGAGGCACTAAAGTGCCTTGAGTTAAAGATAAATTACACTAATGCACGCAGCATGGGTAACAAACAAGAGGAGCTGGAAGCCATCGTGCAGCAGGCAGGCTATGACTTGGTTGCCATCACGGAAATGTGGTGGGACCACTCTCATGACTGGAGTGCTGCAATGTCTGGCTATAGGCTCTTCAGAGGGGACAGGCAGCACAGAAGGGGTGGTGGTGTGGTTCTCTGTATCAGAGAGTGTTTTGATGTTGTGGAACTTGAGCCTGGGAATAATAAGGTTGAGTCCCTATGGGTTAGGATCAGCAGGAAGGCCAACAAGGCAGGCATCCTGGTGGGGGTTTGTTATAGACCGCCGAACCAGGGTGAGGAGACTGATGAGGAGTTCTACAGGCAGCTGGCAGAAGTTGCGAGATTGTCAGCGCTCATTCTCGTGGGGGACTTCAACTTCCCAGACATATCCTGGAAGCACAACACAGCCCAGAGAAAGCAGTCTAAGAGGTTTCTGGAGAGCGTGGAAGATAGCTTCCTGACGCAGCTGGTTAGAGAGCCTACCAGGGGAGGTGCCCGCTAGACCTTCTGTTCACAAACAGTGACGGACTGGTGGGAGATGTGGTGGTCAAGAGCTGTCTTGGGCAGAGTGACCACGAAATGGTTCAGTTCTCTATTCTTGGCGAAGTCAGGAAGGGGACCAGTAAAACTGCTGTCTTGGACTTCCAGAGGGCTGACTTTGAGCTGTTCAGGACACTGGTTGGCAGAGTCCCTTGGGAGGTGGTTCTGAAGGGCAGAGGAGTCCAGGAAGGCTGGGCACTCTCCAAGAAGGAAATCTTAATGGCTCAGGAGAGGTCTGTCTCCACGTGCCCAAAGACAAGCTGGCACGGAAGAAGACCAGCCTGGCTGAACAGAGAGTTGTGGCTCGAGCTTAGGAGAAAAAAGAGGGTCTATAATCTTTGGAGAAGAGGGTAGGCCACTCAGGAGGACTATAAGGATGTTGTGAGGCTGTGCAGGGACAAAATTAGAAAGGCCAAAGCTCATCTGGAGCTCAATCTGGCTACTGCCGTTAAAGATAACAAAAAATGTTTTTACAAATACATCAACACAAAAGGAGGACTAAGGAGAATCTCCATCCTTTACTAGATGCAGGGGGAAACTTAGTTACAAAAGATGAGGAAAAGGCTGAGGTGCTTAATGCCTTCTTTGCCTCAGTCTTTAGCGGCAAAACCAGTTGTTCTTTGGATACACAGTACCCTGAGCTGGTGGAAGGGGATGGGGAGCAGGATGTGGCCCTCACTATCCATGAGGAAATGGTTGGCGACCTGCTACAGCACTTGGATGTACGCAAGTCGATGGGGCCGGATGGGATCCACCCGAGGGTACTGAGAGAACTGGCGGAGGAGCTGGCCAAGCCACTTTCCATCATTTATCGGCAGTCCTGGCTATCGGGGGAGGTCCCGGTTGACTGGCGGCTAGCAAACGTGACACCCATCTACAAGAAGGGCTGGAGGGTAGACCCGGGGAACTATAGGCCTGTTAGTTTGACCTCAGTGCTAGGGAAGCTCATGGAGCAGATTATCTTGAGGGTCATCATGCAGCACTTGCAGGGCAAGCAGGCGATCAGGCCCAGTCAGCATGGGTTTATGAAAGGCAGGTCCTGCTTGACGAACCTAATCTCCTTCTATGACCAAGTGACAAGCTTAGTGGATGAGGGAAAGGCTGTGGATGTGATCTACCTTGACTTCAGTAAGGCTTTTGATACCGTTTCCCACAACATTCTCCTCAAGAAACTGGCTGCTCGTGGCTTGGACTGGCGTACGCTTTGTTGGGTTAAAAACTGGCTGGATGGCCGGGCCCAAAGAGTTGTGGTGAATGGAGCCAAATCCAGTTGGAGGCCGGTTACTAGTGGAGTCCCCCAGGGCTCAGTACTGGGGCCAGTCCTCTTTAATATCTTTATCGATGATCTGGATGAGGGGATCGAGTGCACCCTCAGGAAGTTTGCAGATGACACCAAGTTAGGTGCATGTGTCGATCTGCTCGAGGGTAGGAAGGCTCTGCAGGAGGATCTGGATAGGCTGGAGCGATGGGCTGAGGTCAACTGTATGAAGTTCAACAAGGCCAAGTGCCGGGTCCTGCACCTGGGGCGCAACAACCCCAAGCAGCGCTACAGGCTGGGAGATGAGTGGTTGGAAAGCTGCCTGGCAGAGAAGGACCTGGGAGTATTGGTTGATAGTCGGCTGAATATGAGCCAGCAGTGTGCTCAGGTGGCCAAGAAGGCCAACAGCATCCTGGCTTGTATCAGAAGCAGTGTGGCCAGCTGGGCTAGGGAAGTGATGGTCCCCTTGTACTCAACTCTGGTGAGGCCGCACCTTGAGTACTGCGTTCAGTTTTGGGCCCCTCGCTACAAGAAGGACGTGGAGGTGCTCGAGAGAGTCCAGAGCATGGCTACGAAGCTGGTGAGGGGTCTGGAGAACAAGTCTTACGAGGAGCGGCTGAGGGAGCTGGGATTGTTCAGCCTGGAGAATAGGAGGCTCTTCTTGCTAAGAGACCTTACCGCTCTCTATAGGTACCTTAAAGGAGGCTGTAGCGAGGTAGGGGTTGGTCTATTCTCCCATGTGCCTGGTGACAGGACGAGGGAGAATGGGCTAAAGTTGCGCCAGGGGAGGTTTAGGTTGGATATTAGGAAGAACTTCTTTACTGAAAGGGTTGTTAGGCACTGGAATAGGCTGCCCAGGGAAGTGGTTGAGTCACCATCCCTGGAGGTCTTTAAGAGACGTTTAGATGTTGAACTTAGTGATATGGTTTAGTGGAGGACTTGTTAGTGTTAGGTCAGAGGTTGGACTAGGTGATCTTGGAGGTCTCTTCCAACCTAGATGATTCTGTGATAAACCTCCCTGAATGGGGTCTTGGAGTGACACGACAACTCAGTTGGGCAATTAAAAACACAGTGTGGACACAAGGAAACAAGTTTAGAGGACTTGGAGAAGTATTAGTGTTTTTCCAAGACGTTTTCCCAAAATCTCCAAGATGAGCTTTGTGGTGCTAAGCCTAGACGCGATGGAATATCCAACAGTAGAAACACCAGACAATGAAAAAGGAGGAAAACGGTAGAAGGCAAACAAGATAAAAGGGATGCTTCAATGGCTTCAGTTTATTGGGTGGACCTGCAAGGTTCTGCCAGCCCCGGGGTTGGTACGAGGGCACCCACGGCTGGGGATGAGCCCGCTGCTCAGCTCAAGCTCGCCATGGGGAAGCGCTGCTTGACCTGGAAGTGCTCGCATCGCTTGTGCTTGATGGCCAGTCCGTAGCGTGGCGTCATGTCCACCTTCCTGCCATCACGGACACTGAACTCCAGCTGCTGCAGCAAGGTGGTCAGGAAAAGGAAGACCTGCCTCCTGGCGATGAACTCCCCAATGCACCTCCTCTTCCCCAGGCCAAAGACCAGCACCTTCTCCCCATCCTCTTTGTTCACCTCAGTCCCTTTGGCATTGAGGAAACGCTCCGGGTTGAAAACGTGTGGGTTCTTCCAAAGTTTCCTGGGGTGGAGAAGGTCAGGTGCTGAGATGGAGTCTCCTGGCCACGGGTGCAGGGGGGCTCTCATGGGAGCCAGTTAGGATATCCCTGGATTTAGTAGATCCCTTACCCTCCCCTTTTTCCCTTAAAGCAGGAGGCTTTCTGCCTCTGCAGGTACTCACTCATCGTGGTTCACCTGCCACTGGTTGATGAACACGCAACGGCCCTTTGGGATGTAGTAGCCGTTCAGCACCGTGTCCCTGGTCGTGCTGGGGGGAGAAGAGAGGGCTGTGAGGTTTTAGAAAGCAAAAAGGCTCTTCCGCATCCTCACAGGACTCAAAGTTTGCCCACGCTGACCTGCACAGGAGTGGTGAACTCCCTGTGTCCATGATGAAGCCATTATTGTACTGATAGAATTTTCCCTGCTCTGCTGCTGGGCAGGCTGCACCACGGTGCCTCAGGTCCTCACCTTGGCAAGCCCAGTCCGTCCCCAAGCAGCACCTACCTGTGCGGGATGGTGAAGGGCAGGAAGGAAGAGTGCCTGAACATCTCCAGGATGAAGGCTTCCGTGTAGGGCAGCGTGCCTTGGTCCGACAGCCGCGGTCTCCTCTCCCGGCCGATGGTCTGATCTGCGGCAGGTGGGAAGGAGAAGCTGGTTGCGGCCAGCCCTCACCTCACAGGTCCCAGCCCCAAAAAACTGGGCTCATCAGCTCACCCAGTTCGGCCTGGATCCTCTTCTGGATGTCGGGGTATGTCACCAGGTACATGAGGCACCAGGACAGGGCGGTTGTCACGGTGTCAAAGCCTGGGTGGAGAGGGGAGGTAGTGCAGACCCCATGAGTGTCATGCACAACACGGGTTATGCATGACCCCATATGTGCTATGCTCGCTGCCAGACTGGCACGTGGATGGCTAAGAAGGGAGAGGACATCCCGGGCACACTGTAGGGCTTGGGTTTGTATCCTGTTGGAGAAAGCTTTGCTAAAAGGTTCAGTTCTCATTCGTCCTGGATTGCCCTGGGGTTATGCCAGGTTTGTGCAAGATTTCAACTTCTTTGGAAGCGAGGGAGTTTCCACAGAGCTACTCAAGGGTGAATCAGGCAGCAGACGTCTCCCTCAGCCAGGAAAAGCCACCCTGACCAAGCTATCAACTGTGCCCCTGGCTTGTTCCTGAAGCTTTCTTCCAGACCTAATATCCCACACGGTCTCTGGGGGTGTCCTAAGAAGGTCCAGAGCAGGGGGATGGGTGCTTGGACACAAAGTGGCCAGCCGGTGCTGGACAATTGGGGTCAGAGCTGTAAGGTGAGGAGCCCGAGGTGACCTGCCGTAGCTGAGGGAGCGGCGGGGCAAGATACCTGCTCCGAAGAGGTCGTTGACCAGGTTGACAATCTTCTTGTTAGGGATCCGCGCGGCGGTGCTGGCTTCTTTCTTCTCCAGGCTCTGCTCAATGAGGGAGTCGGTGATGTCTCGGATGTTGTTCTGAGGGAGAGGAGAGGAGAGGAGAGGAGAGGAGAGGAGAGGAGAGGAGAGGAGAGGAGAGGAGAGGAGAGGAGAGGAGAGGAGAGGAGAGGAGAGGAGAGGAGAGGAGAGGAGAGGAGAGGAGAGGAGAGGAGAGGAGAGGAGAGGAGAGGAGGAGAGGAGAGGAGAGGAGAGGAGAGGAGGAGAGAGGAGAGGAGAGGAGAGGAGAGGAGAGGAGAGGAGAGGAGAGGAGAGGAGAGGAGAGGAGAGGAGAGGAGAGGAGAGGAGAGGAGAGGAGAGGAGAGGAGAGGAGAGGAGAGGAGAGGAGAGGAGAGGAGAGGAGGAGGAGAGGAGAGGAGAGGAGAGGAGAGGAGAGGAGAGGAGAGAAGAGAAGAGAAGAGAAGAGAAGAGAAGAGAAGAGAAGAGAAGAGAAGAGAAGAGAAGAGAGAGAAGAGAAGAGAAGAGAAGAGAAGAGAAGAGAAGAGAAGAGAAGAGAAGAGAAGAGAAGAGAAGAGAAGAGAAGAGAAGAGAGAAAAGAAGCCGGTGGCCAAGCAGAGCGTTGGGTTACCAACTGGAGAACATCATCTTTCAACCCCCATGGTGGTCCCTACTGATTTTGCAGCCAGTGGAAATGAGGAGGTGGCTCTGCAGGACACCTGTGCAAGCAGCCTTGCTGACAGATCAGAATATTGCCCAACCAACTGCTCTTAGCACACAAGGCCACCGAGGAGCATGCGTACTGGCCCGCAACACAAAGAGGTTACAGCTGGACAGGCTGTACTCCTAGATGGAACAATATCTGCAGGAACACCAATGGCCATGGCCACTCGGCTGCAGGAGGACAAACAAGTCCCCAACACAGAGTGGGACACATCTCTGGCGCTGGTGGGGGTCCCCAAAGCTCTCACCTTGTCATACGTCTCGTAGTGCTCCTTGACAATTGCCTGCAGGAAACGGATGAACCGCTTGTTGAAATCTTTAAAGAGATCCATGGCACGGCTGGGCAGGTAGCGGAGCAGCGGGATGAAGTCCGAGGGGTTGCCAGCAGCCGCCACGTCCCCGAACTGCTCACTGACGTTGACCAGGCTGAGCAGCTCCTGGTCGTCGTGGCCGTAGCGCTTGCCGAAGCACATGGCGCAGATGACGTTGGCCACCGAGACCACCAGGTAGCGGTACGGGTCGAAGCTCTGCTCCTCCTCCATCAGCTGCAGGAACTTGGTGACCAGGTAGGCGGCCTCCTTGGAGACGTGCTCCTCCAGGAGGCAGCTGGAGGACGACGTGGGGCTGGCGGTGATGGAGAAGGTCTTCAGGGCGTTCTGGGCCAGCTTGCGGCGCGCTTTCCACACATCCCCTGAGTCAGGGCTGAAGGTCAGGCTCTGCCCGTCCGTGATGTGTCGGAAGCTGGGGAGGTCGGGGCGCCCCATGAAGTCTTCCCCTTGCCTCACCAGCGCCTGCCGCAGGGTGTCCAGCCCGCTCAGCACCAGCACGGGCTGGGTGCCGATGGCCACCTCCATCACGTCCCCGTACTTCTGGCTCAGCCGCGTCAGGGCCAGGTGCAGGTCCTTCCTCAGCTCCAGTGCGTTGCCCACAACGGGGAGGCCGCGGGGGCCCGGGGGGGACTTCAGCCCCTTGGGCACACGGCGCCGCAGGGGCTGGGCGAGCAGCAGGAGCAGGCAGAAGACGGCGGCCGCCAGCAGGACCTCGGTGGCTGAGACACCGCTGGGGCTCCCTGCCAGCCCCATCGCAGCTTCCATCCCTGCTGCCATCTAGAAGGAGATAACGGAAGCGAGGTGCGGAGGCAGGATTAGCATGGGGAACCCCAAAACTGCTCAGGGAGAGCTATAGCATGAATTCTCCCACCCAGCTTTAAAACCTTCCACGTCCGTGCTCAGAGCCCCACACGCACATGTCCTCTCCTACCTGCAGGTCCTCAGGTCACAGAGGGCTGGGGTCCCAGCAGAGCGAGGAGAGGGGGTCCCAAACCCCCGGATGGGTTCCTCTCCTCCTGCCTCCTGCTCCACTCGAGGCTTTAAATAGGCAGCTGGGTGCTTATCTGTGGGGTCATGGCGAGGAGGACCCAAGGGACAGCTACCCATTAACAGAGGGGGCCGAGCCCCTGGAGCCAGCCCCGGAGCCCAGGGCAGACGTTCCCCAGCTCCACCACACTGGGGGGGGGGGACAAGCAGGGTACCGGTGTCCCCACTGTGGCAGGACCTCGTGGCCGGGGCCAGCCTCAGGTTAACGATTGGCCAGGGTTGCGTGAGAAGTTGCTGGCATGCTTCCTGACCACGGCACGCGACCGCCGCCTGGGCTCGGCCCCACGACCCCGTCCCCCCCTCCAAAAAAAAACCCTGGCAGGGGACACGCAGGGTCCCGGCTCAGCCGGAGGGAGTGGAGGTGTTCATTAGATGGAGGGAATTTATTTTTCTTTTTGCCCCAAGTTTTCATCTGCTCTTTGGAAAGCACAGGGGGAATCGTGCCCAGGTAGAAGCTGAGCTAATATTTAATAAAGGCTTTCAACACCTGGCCCAAGCGGGATCATTAATAGCAGTGAGTAGGCTCATTAAGGCTTGGCAGGGACAGTTACAAAACCCAGGCTGCTAAAATTCAGCCCAATAATTGCACACGCTAACGAGAGGCACCGTGCGGACGGCTCACGCAGGAGATGCCTCCCAGCCCTGCATGGGAAGACGCCTGTCGAGACACGGGGGATTTGCTCAAATACGTGGGAAACGCTAAAAAAAAAAAAGGTTTTGGGAAGGCGAACACCGCAACGGCGTGGTGCGGGCGGTGGGCATGGGGGATGTGGTGCTAAAAGTGCACGACTGCAGCAGACGTGGGCCAGCTTTGGGTGTGCAAGGCGCGTGTGCACGGCGCTGTGCGGCAGCAGGAACCTATAGAGGTACCTATAGACATATAGGTATGCTGCAGGGGGACGGGACTGCGTGCCCTGCACGTCCTGCGTGTCCCCTGCCACCGGGATGTTCCCAAGTGTGGTGGCACTGCTGAGCCCCCCCCATCCCCCTGTGGGCTGCCCCCCGGGTCCCGTGGAGGGGATACAAGTGGGACCGAGCCCCGTTACCCGCTGCGGGGGGGGGGGGGGGGGGGGGGCGATCCTTCCCGGCGCCACCCTGACCCCGGGCCGGGCTCCTGGACGTGGGGCCGCCGCCCTGGCCCTTTATAAGCCATTTCCCCCCCCCCACACCCATAGCGTGACAACGAGTGACCGTCCCAGGTCCGTGCCGGCCCCTTCGCACGCGATGCTGTCCCCTCGCCCCCCCCGCCCCCCGACGTGACCCCAGCCCCCGTTGTCCCCGGGGGGCCGGGGGGGGGGGCAGAGGGCACGGCGGCTTCTCACGCGAACCTGGCCAATTTTTAACCGGCAAGCCCCGGCCGTGACCCCCGGCCCCGCGACGTGGCCCCCCGTGGACCTGCCCCGCGTCCCTCACGGGGGTCTGGGGGGGGGGGGGGGGTCGGGCCGGATCCGGGATCCCCCTTTTAGGGCAAAGCCGGGTGGGCAGCACCGAGCGGTGCGGGACGGAGCCGGTGCGTGCCGCCCCCCCCCGGCGTGTTCGCGGATCCCCGTGGGGCTGCGGCTCCTTTAAGAGGCTCCCCGGTGGCGTGCCAGGGTGCCCAAACCTCCCTCCCGCTTCGCACGCGATGTCCCCCCCTCGTCGTCCCCCCCCCCCGGGACCTCCGTGTCCCCCCCCTCCGTGTCCCCGCAGCCCCTCGTGCCGCCCGGTGCCGTGCCGTGCCGCCCGCCCCGTCGGGGCGCCCCCGGGGAGCGCCGAGGGGGGGTCCCGTAAATCCCGGGGGGGCTGCTGGGGAGTTCGGCCGCTCGGCAGCTTTGATTAGGCTTCGGTCACGTGGGGGGAGGCGCCCCGGCCAATGGGAGCGGGAGGCGATGCATATAAAGCAGGGCCGGCGGGGCGCCCGGTACCTGGCGGCGGGATCGGGCCCCCGAAGGAGCGCTGCGCCCCGAGGTGAGCACCGCTGCGGGAGGGACCCCCCTGGGAATCCTTAAAAAAAACCCACCCTGACAGCATCCTGCTGGGAGCTCACGCTTGTGGGGTGCGGGGGGGGCTTCTGTGGGGTCCTCGCTGCCCCCTCCCTAATTGCCATCCTTCTCCCCAAGGATCCTCGATGGCAGCAGGGATGGAGGCTGCGATGGGGCTGGCGGGGAGCCCCAGCGGTGTCTCAGCCACCGAGGTCCTGCTGGCGGCCGCCGTCTTCTGCCTGCTCCTGCTGCTCACCCAGCCCCTGCGGCGCCGTGTGCCCAAGGGGCTGAAGCCCCCCCCGGGCCCCCGCGGCCTCCCCATTGTGGGCAACGCGCTGGAGCTGAGGAAGGACCCGCACCTGGCCCTGACGCGGCTGAGCCAGAAGTACGGGGACGTGATGGAGGTGGCCATCGGCACCCAGCCCGTGCTGGTGCTGAGCGGGCTGGACACCCTGCGGCAGGCGCTGGTGAGGCAAGGGGAGGACTTCATGGGGCGCCCCGACCTCCCCAGCTTTAAGTACATCTCCAACGGGCAGAGCCTGGCCTTCAGCCCCGACGTGGGGGATGTGTGGAAAGCGCGCCGCAGGCTGGCCCAGAACGCCCTGAAGACCTTCTCCATCGCCGCCAGCCCCACGTCGTCCTCCAGCTGCCTCCTGGAGGAGCACGTCTCCAAGGAGGCCGCCTACCTGGTCACCAAGTTCCTGCAGCTGATGGAGGAGGAGCAGAGCTTCGACCCGTACCGCTACCTGGTGGTCTCGGTGGCCAATGTCATCTGCGCCATGTGCTTCGGCAAGCGCTACGACCACAACGACCAGGAGCTGCTCAGCCTGGTCAATGACAGCAATGAATTTGGGGACGTGGCAGCTGCTGGCAACCCCTCGGACTTCATCCCGCTGCTCCGCTACCTGCCCAGCCGTGCCATGGATCTCTTTAAGGACATCAACAGGCGCTTCAACTTGTTCATAGAGAAAATTGTCCAGGACCATTACGCCACCTTTAACAAGGTAAGAGCTTGGATGCTGCTCTGGGGCAAACCTTTCCCTCGCTTTGCTGCTTGTTTTCTTATTGCATTCTTTTTGTCATGGTCCCATTCATTAAAATCATTAGAAGAGGGCACAGAAGTAGAGCTTTGTGCTTAATAAAATTGAGCTTCTGAAGAGGAAGCCCAAATCCAATTCTGCTGCTTATGGGTTATGGGATGTGGTAGAGCCTCTTGAGATGCTGACTTTGCTGCAGCTGGTTCCCAGTTCTCTAACGGAGCTGATCCCACCAGCTCTCCTCACCCACCGGCTTGGCTCTGCAGCTTGTCCTCCACCAAACCCCGCTGCCCCTTGCTGGGTGCTGGACCTGGCACCCCCTGCCTCCAGCATCCCCCTTTGCGCTTGTGGGGGAGGGAAGAGTTGGTGCCTCCTGCAGCTGGGTAAGGGGAGGTTTCATCTGCCCTGGTGTCTCTGACCCCTTGGCTCTTCCCCAGGAGCACATCAGGGACATCACGGACTCGCTGATCGGGCACTGCCAGGAGAGGAAGACAACAGGGGAGGACACCCACATCCAGCTCTCCGACCAGAGCATCATCGCCATCGTCAACGACCTCTTTGGGGCAGGTGAGGCCATCTCCACGGGTGCAGCCCCATCCCCTGGCCATGCTTGGGGCTTTGGAGCTGCCGCTGGGCTCACAGGCAGTCGTGGCCACAGGAGGTGGCTTTTGAGGGGCAGCTGATGGGGAAAGCTCTCCAAGGCTGTGTGTCACCAGCCAACACATCCAGGGTGCTGAGATTTGTGAATACCCTGTGTTTTGGTAGCTAGATGCCTCTCTTTGTGTCCATCCAGGCTTTGACACCGTGACAACCGCCCTGTCCTGGTGCCTCATGTACGCCGCCTTGTACCCTGACATCCAGAAGAAGATCCAGGATGAGCTGGGTGAGCTGACAAGCCCGATTCTTTGGGGCTGGGACCTGTGAGGTGAGGGCTGGCCCCAACCAGCTTCTCCTCCCGCAGATCAGACTATCGGCCGGGAGAGGAGACCGCGGCTGTCAGACCGAGGCACGCTGCCCTACACGGAAGCCTTCATCCTGGAGATGTTCAGGCACTCTTCCTTCCTGCCCTTCACCATCCCGCACAGGTAGGTGCTGCTTGGGGTTTTGGAGGTCCCAGCAAACAGAGCACCTCCAGAACTTGTGCTTGTTTCACCACGAAGCTGTGAGTTTCCTCTGAACCTCTGCTCATATTTCTTCCAGGACAACGAAAGCCACTGCTCTAAACGGCTACTACATCCCCAAGGACACCTGCGTGTTTGTCAACCAGTGGCAGGTGAACCATGACGAGTGAGTACACCACAGCGTTCCTATTCGGGGGGGGGCAGTCGGCTTGCCTGGGATGAAGATCGCACAGATCTGTCCTTAAGAGTCTGATCATCCTTAAAAGTCCCAGATCAAGTACTTTGCAGAGCAAAGCTTCTGACCCAACAGGAGCATGATCTTTCCCCATGTCTGAGCGGCAGTTCCTTGGTAAGGTGCTGGAAAATCCCACAGCATGGCCAGGCTGGGACAGGTTGGGAGGTTTTAAGGGAGGATGCAAGAGGAGAAATCCCTCAGGTCTCCATCCTTCCTTTGTAAAAGTTCCTGCCAGATTCCTGTGCTCCCATTTCAGCCAGAAGAGCAGGACCTCTCTAGATGTTATGTGCTGATTTCAATCATCCCTGGTATCTGCGTAGGCAAACACGATCCGAGGCTGAAGTGGAGGTTTCAATGGGCTGAGCTGATACGGGCTGACATGCAGCTGGCATTTTGGGTGGGGAACAGAGGCCACAGCAGGCTGCCAACGTTTTAGGGTGGCGAAATGAGAAAACATTGCAACACTCCTCACAAAGAGGGCTCTCTTTGTCTGCCGTCCCCAGCGGCTTGCTCAGGTCTCTCTGTTCCACTGCAGGAAGCTCTGGCAGGACCCCTCCGCCTTCAAGCCCAAGCGGTTCCTCAACGCAGCCGGGACCGAGATCAACAGGACGGAGAGCGACAAAGTGCTGACGTTCGGCCTGGGGAGGAGGCGCTGCATCGGCGAGTCCATCGGCCGCTGGGAGGTCTTCCTCTTCCTCACCACCTTGCTGCAGCAGCTGGAGTTCAGCCTGGCGCCGGGCGAGGCGGTGGACATCACCCCTCAGTACGGGCTGACCATGAAGTACAAGAAGTGTGAGCGCTTCCAGATAAAAGGGCGCTTCCTCTCCAACGGCTCTCCGTGAGGCAGCGAAAAATAAAGGCAATAAATGACTTTTTGAGTCGGGCGCCTCCGCTTGTGCTCCCGGCGTGGAGCTGCTCCCGTTGCCGCCTTGCTTCACCGCAGGTGTCCTCGTCCCTCATCGTGCTCAGGCTGAAGAGGAATTCGCACGATGAATCCCTGAGTGTTTGCACCCCGCAGATGCCCTAACAGCTGGAAATGTGTAATTTAGGTCGTGCTGCTCACAGGTCATGGTGTTAGCTGCCTCCGAAGGAGAAGCCTCCTGGGCAATACCAAATGAACGAGAGCAAGGGACACAAAGCAATGAGAGGCACAGTAAAGTGCTTCTGGACTATGTATTTGCTGCTTCAACTAGTATTTTTTTAACAATATATCAGTATATTCTGACTAATAAAAAGAGGAACAGTTTGAGAACTGCAGGAGATGCATGGAGCAAGTCTTCCTGGCACACGGAGCAGGAATTTGTGCTGCTTTGTGCTGTTTTCTGGGGGCTGCATGGAAATGCATCCATCTGCAGAGAGAAATGGCGTGGGATTTCTAACCCAATAAATTTTTATGAAAGTTTCTTCCTCTTTGCTGCTTTTATTCCTCTTGGGGGTAGGATGGGGTCACACAAATCACACCTCCGTCCTTAAAGATCTAACAGGGCTGTGTTGAATTCTTCTGGAGGGAATGAAATGGGACATTCACATGAAGGAGAGTTCCCTGTCCTTGGGGGTACCTGATCTAGGTGAGAAAAGACCTTTGAGATCATCAAGCCCAACCATCAACCTGACCTGTGTCCCATCACCAAGCCCTGCCCCATAGTGCCACCGTAGTGCCACATTTGAAGGATGAGGTCCCCTCCTGGTGTGTACAGAGAGGGCTGGGGTATCAATGGTGGTGCGTTTCCCTAAAAACCTATTGCAGTGGTCTTCTCCACCCCGTAAAGCAGTGAAGGGAGCATGGGTGCTCCTAGTGCCCCCCAGCTGCTCTGAGCTTCTTGGTTGCCTCTTAAAGTGATGATAAACATAAAACGGCCACACAGTGAGCAGCTTTGCGTGTTTCAGGGGTTTTTGCAAATTTTTTAAAATGTGATCACAGTTGGCACATGAAAACATGAATCCAGGCCCTGTGTGGGAAGAAAATACTGAACAAAGAAAAAAAAAATCATGTTTGCCTCGCTGCATCCTCTAAGACAAGCCTTCCTCCTGTTATGACCTTTCTTGTGGAGATCATGGGGGTGAGGTGGAGCTGTCATGGAGGTGGTGGAGCTGTCATGGAGATGGAAGAGGTGTCATGCAGGCGTTATAGAGATGGTGGAGGTATTATGGAGATGGTGGATGTGTTGTGAACGTATTATGGAGGTGGTGGAGGTGTCATGCAGGTACCATGGAGGTATTATGGGATGGTGGGGGTGCCATGGCGGTACTGTGGGGGTGCCACGGAGGCAGCACTGAGGTACCACCGAGGCACCTGGAGGTGTCACGCAGCAGGTGACGCATCAGCCCCACCCCGCCCCACCCCGCGCATGCGCCCCTCAGCGCTCGGCGCTGCACCTTGTGCCCGCAGCCCGCGCACGCGCACCCCGCCCCTCCCCCCGCGGCGCGCATGCGCCAAGCTTCGTTCCTCCGCGCCTCTCTGTGATCTCCCGCCGGCGGCTAGAACGGCGCGGGGGGGCGGGGCAGGAAGTGACGCAAGGGCAGGCGGCGCGGAGGTGGAGGGGCGGCGGACGGTGAGCGGCGGCCGCAGGTGAGGCGGGGCCGGGCCGGGGGGGGACCGGGAGGGGCCGGGCCTGGCACGGAGCCGCCGGGAGGCGAGGCCGCGGCGCCGGGACCCGCGCGGGGCCGATCCGGTGGCGGTCGGGGCCTGGGGGGAGCGGCCGGGGGCGCCGCGGCCTGGTCCCGGGCCTGGTCCCGGCCTCCTGAGGGCCCCGGCTCGGCCCCTCGCGGCCCGGGCTCGCCCCCTGCGCCTCACGCACCCCTGGGGCCGCCCCTCGGGCCCGCCGGGTCTCGGCCCGCTGGGGCCCGCGGCGCGCCGAGCAGCCCCGTGCGGAGCCAGCGCTGCGAAGGGCTCGTTTTAAAGCATTGCGCCTGGAGTGGTGCGATAACGGGCTGCTCGGGCAGGCTGCGCCGCCGGGCTTCTTGTAAAACCCCCCGGAATCACGGGGGTTGCTAATAGCCGCTTAAAAGGGGCCGAGGGGGGCTGCGAGGGGCGTGCAAACAGTAATTCAGAATATACAGGTGTCAGAGGGGAGGTTCGGCTTTGCAGGTGGGGGTGAACAAACAAACACTTTCCTGTTTCCCACCTGTGAGCGAGTGAATCGTTCGCTGGCTGCGTGGCTCTTTCCCTCTCCAAGTGACCAAGTACAAGAGCGAGGTGCGCTGAGGCAGTTCCCCTCCTTTGGGTTTGTTTGCAGGCAAACGGAGGGATCTGTTCCTTTATTTATTTGTAAAGGGACGGGGCCTTCTCGAAAGGAGTCCCTTTGAGGTGGTGGTGTGCACTGAAATCTTTGCCTCCTTTTCAAAGAGATGCAAAAAGCAGGAAGGGGAAGGAGGTTTTAGCTGTGCCGCAGGCTCTCTGGGATGCATTATCGGTGTTCTGCGAGTACTTCTTATCGGCTGTCATTGTGGAACCCAGGTGGTGTTGTTGTGGGTTAACATAAATACACAGAAATGGGAAAGGGAGGAGGCTGGTCCTGAGAAACGAGTGGCTTGGTGACCAGATCCGTGTTTGTTTCTCCCTGGAGCCTCCCTTACATCTCCTGAAAGCTGGGGGAAGGGAGTTTTTATTGTTCCTGGTGGCACGCACGTGTCCCAGCTCTCTCTAGGTAGTTTTTCTTGTATCTTTTTATTTTCTGTGAAGCTCAGGACAGAAAGGGCTTGAAGAGAACCGAAACGTCTCCCGCAGAAGTGTGCTTTAGGTGCTGTTCATCCTGGGTCACATCCCGCACTCCCTACCCCTGCGTGCCCCATAACTGAGTGAATTCCCAGCGTGATCCATCTTCCTGGGGGTGACGGCACGAAAGGCAAATAACGTGCAGTGGCTGTTCTCTCCCGTGAGCCTGTCAGCTCCCCTGTGCTGCTGTGGTGCTAGCGAGGCTGTCGCCTTCCCGGAGCTGTGTCTGCAGAGAGAAATCCCCGACCAAACGCCGCGCTTAGCGGCTCCAAGGTGTGCTGGTGCAAGTCCAGTCAAGCGTCAGATCTGCGAGGGAATTACACGGGGCTGAGGGTGTAACAAAACAAAAAGTGCGTCTCCTTGTTTCCTGTGTCCTTGCAGGGCTCGGTGCGGGTGCTGGAAAGCAGCGTGGCTTTGTTCAGCTGTCACGTTGTGACAGCAATGCTAATCCTGGCCCTGCAGAGCATGAAGACTGCTGTGCCGGGCTCCAGCGCTGTTTTCTTACCCCCCTCTGCACCTGTCTGTGCTCTTTAAGGTGTTGGTTTTAATTTGGAGGTGCTGAGGTCAGCATCCTCGCTGTCAAGTGTTCGCAAAAGCTGTTCTTCTCTGCTGTTTGCACACCAAAACTTTACAGAGGGAAGAGAAAATTCCCCAGTTGAAGCTCCGGAGAGAACACGCCCAGGCAAAACTCCGTGCTCTGTTTGGAAGCTGTTAGCCTTGAAATCCGTTACCAAACTATTTCTTCAGTTATGCAAACAGCGATAGGGCTTCCAAACGTGCAGGCAGGGCCCTGCGCAGGGGTTTAACATGTTGCTGTGCGTGGATGTTACTTGCAGCCCACAAAGAAGAGGGGAGCTGACGAAGCCGGAGCCTGGGTGGGAGGCAGCGTGGTGGGCCGGGGGATGCAGCTGGTGCCGATTCGGGTTGTCGTTCCCTCATCTTACGGCCAGGCCCGCGTCTCTTTGCAGCAATCGAGTCCCAGGATCATGGCTACGGACTGGCTGGGGAGCATCGTGTCCATCAACTGTGGAGAAAGCCTGGGGGTCTACCAGGGGCGAGTGTCTGCTGTGGACCAGGTCAGCCAGACCATCTCCCTGACCCGGCCCTTCCACAATGGGGTCAAGTGCCTCGTGCCAGAAGTCACCTTCAGGTTAGTGTGGGCATTTCTCCTGCGTTTTCCAGTCTGGGTGCATATTTGGGGTGATTTTCCCTCAGAAACGTGCTCTTCGCCTTAAATCTCCCTACTGCTACTGAGCAGCTTCAGATGAGAAGCACCACTGGCGTTTCCCTTGGCCTGTGTGCAGAAGATTGCTAGTTTTTGGTCTGTGCTCTGTGTTACAAGTGCTGTGAGGATCCGTGTGAGCGTGTATGAATGTATTTGTGTGTGTGATTTCTGTGTATTCTGTGTATGTGTGCACTCTTTGAGTAGTTGAGGGCTTGGCTCCCTCTTTATGCTTTGCCCTCAGCAACACGTGTTATTAAAGTGCATCAGGGGAAAGCAGAGGGGGATCTCACCTAAAATGTTGGCCAGCACAGGTAAATTACACGCAGTGGTTAAATCCAGAGCCATCTCCTTTCTCTTCCCGTGTTCTTTCCTCCGTGCAGGCAGGGAATGGTTTGGAATCAGGGCGCTGGATCAGCGCAGTGCTGTCGTGGCTCTCCTGAGTCCCTTCCCACCAGCTCCTGCTAACGCTGTGCTCAAAAAGAATAAACAAGAGTCACTTGTCACTGGACGCCTTCCTGTTACCTCTGCAGCTTTCCTATCACGATAGCTAAGTGCCTGAGTCACCGATTTAAAAATAAGACCAAGTGCTGACTGCAGGGAAGCCTTTTTTCCTAGAAAACTCTGATTTTTGAAGAGACTGTGGGAAGGACGATTCTTTCAGGACTCTTGCTAACTTCCAGGCTGTTAGTTTTATATCCCGATTGGACGCAAACTTTATAAGGTTACATTGAACACCAGTTTTATATCCCGATTGGACGCAAACTTTATAAGGTTACATTGAACACCCTAACTTCTGGTTCGTGTCTTGCAGTCAGTGCAGATGGAGGAGGTCTCTGTAACCACTTCTTTGTTTCACTTTGGCTTGTGCTCAGTGCTGTGTTGGTTTTTTTTATCCTCTGTCTTGAGAAACAGCGAGCACATCCTTGTCTGAGCATGAATAGCACTAATTTAAGGAGAGTTTTTTGTAGGAAAGGATTAAAAGTAGTAGCACCCTCCAGGCTGAGGTTAATTATAATAGCTAGAAACTGCTGAATTAACGCAGATTTTCTCAAAGATCTGTGCTGGCTGCTTTCATTTTCTGCTTGACCAATCCCTGTTTCAGCTAGGGACAGAACCTACACCAAATCCAGGTGCCGTTCAGAAATATTTGAGATTTTATTTAAAGTTCATATAGTTTCAGGCGAATATTTCGATGTCTGGAGTGTAGCCTGTGTTTGAGTATTAAAAGGTTTTTTCCCCCTTCATTTTATTGACAGTGGCATGCAAAACCCACTGGGTAATGCTGCATGATTTTCTTTCAAGGCTGTTTTTTTAAAAGTACCCTGACCACCAAGTTCCTGAATGTCTGTTTTCCTATTCTTTTTGTCTTTTAGGGCAGGTGACATTACTGAGCTGAAGATTCTGGAGATCCCGGGCCTGGGGGACAGCAGGTCGTGCGGGGATCTGCAGCAGACAGAACTGGGCATCCCGGGGGTGGGCTGCCAGGTGGGGCCCAGCCAGAACGGCACCGGCAAGATGTTAAAGAAGCCCATCTCCAGCAGCGCCCCGCAGAACATCCCCAGGAGGGCGGACGTGAAGAACCAGGACATCATCATCTCCCCCCAGCAGCAGTGCTCCAAGAGCTACATGGATCGGCACGTGGAAACCCTGACTCAGTCCAAAGGCTTTCGGCGTAGGCACAATTCCTGTGAGTATGTGTTCTGCGTTCTGCAGCTCTCCACCCGGGTCACTGCCGCAACATGTGCCCCAGTTCAGCAAAAACATTTCAGACGGTTCTGGAAACTTGCGTTTGTTTCCTTTTGTATGTGCGTTGCCACCTGAAGGGCTGAGTTTTACAAGTATAGATCTTCCGAGGGTCTTCCACGCGTCTCAAGTTGTACAATTAGATGTTGTGACCTCTGCCAGAGCCTGGTGGGAGCGTTCAGGCAGCGCCATTAAAACGTGCAGCACCTGCCTTGCAAACAGAGGTGTGTGTACCGCACAAGCAGCCCCTGTACGGCAATACAAAACGCTGCGTTGGGTGAGAGTCGTCAGCTGAAGCGGGCTGTTGGGTCTGATCTGTCATTTCTGGCTTGCTTTGGTTATTTCTTATTTATTTTCTTTACAAAAGACATTCTGTTTCTCTAAGCTTGCAGCTACATCACCAAAAGGCCAGCAGGGAACGTTGTACAGAACTGCTTCTCTGCTGTCCCTGTTGCCATTGCACTGCTGCTAAGAGTTCTTCGGAGGCAGATGCTCTCTACCCTTCCTTGCTGTTGTTTCCAAGTGAAACACCTTTCCTGCTGGACACAGAAGTCGGTGCTGCTCAGCTGAATAGCGAGAGCAGGGAACTTTAACTCGGGTGTGCTTAGTGCTTGCCCTGACCGACGTGGAGGAACAGCTGAAAGCAGCTGGTCCCAGTGGAGGCCAGATCCCTGTCCACCATAATACTTTATCAGCTAAAATTCGAGCGCAGGGTTGTCTCCTTGGCTTCTGTGGGGTGTTGGCAGTGATGTTTGCAGGGTGTGGGCCTGCAGTGGGCCTGGTTCACAGGCTGGGAGGGCTGCAGCGGAATTCACGGTGCCGTGATTTGCCCGTAAAGGCCGGTGTTACTTAGGCTGCATGCAGGCATGGTGCTCGCTGTTTCAGAAGCATGTCTGTCCAAACTAACCTTCAGAATCATACAGGTAAGAGGGAACCATGTACATGACTTTATTTATTAGGTTCAGGAGCATTTTGGATCTGATGTTGGTTGTGTTGTGGGAATTTGACGAGCTTCCCATGGCCGACCTGAGTTGAAACTCTTTTCCCCTCTTGAGGGCTGTTGAAGGAAAGCCTCTGAACTTTGAAATGCTGCAGACTGTTCTGTGTGTCTCTTGTGAACGTGGTAGAACAAAGGGATGTTCACAAAAACTCTCCTCTTGCTGGTGTTGCTGAGAACTACCAGCCTTTACGTTTAGGGCATGTAAGACAAGATTTAAAAAGAATAACTCCTCCGTGTTCTCCCCCTGCTCTACATCCATGTATAATCTAGTCTCACCCTTTTCTTCCCTCACTGCTGGCGTGAGGTTAAGAGGTTGGGCTGAAAAGAACAGGGGACCTGCTACAGGAATCTGGGAGGCAACAGGGAAAAGATGTATGGGCACAGGGTGGAAAGGAGGCTGTTGCTTATCAGTGGGACTGCAGTCCTACCGTGTCACTGCTCTGTAACTCTTTGCCCATCCCTGTTTCAGTCCGCTGAAGAGCAGCCCCGCTTGAGCATGCAAAGAGCAGCACGCTGGTGTTTTCTTTGCTGCAGCGTTTCTCAGAGAAGTGTGGTTGACGCCTGTTTACGTAAAAAGCCAATAATTCTTCAACCATTTCTTTGTCAAAGTGAACTTTCAAATCTAATTAGTGGAGATCTCACCCCGTGCATTAATCTGCTTCATCAGCATCAAAGGTTGCAAAATGTAGAACCGAATAATGCTAGTTCATATGAGTTCCTCGTTCCTCTTGTGTTTCCTGATTGAAAACGGCCCGGTTGCCAGCCTGTTTTTCCTCTGAAAGGAACTAGAAACAACTGATGATGTTGCAAAGCTTTTCTATTTAAAGCCTGCACAACCGTGACCTATCACAACAGCCCCCTACGAGTCATTACAAACGGTATTTGCTGTGCTGTGTTGGTTAAAAAGCACAAATTAACGCGCTCTAATGAGGCTGATGTAAAGATAGGATCAGCACGTCTCAAAGCCAGGCATCCGTTATTTTTATTTCTGTTCACAAATCTCCAGCCAGCTCTCACGCTGTGCCACGGCTGGCTATGTTCGCTTCTTTTTGCCCTCAGAGCCCCCTGGGCTGCAATTATTGAAACATCAGTATACATCTAGTGTAGTTCCGTGACTTAAATGTTGAAGCATTAGTATATATCAAACCTATTTCCATTATTTAATTCTTTCCCTTGCCTTTTTTTTTTGTTTTGTCTTGAAAAGAAATAAAAGCAAGGTGAGCAGGGCCAATTAAACGGCGAGATCAAAGGCTGCGCCTTATCTGGAGAAGTTCCTGGGCCTCTGGAAGTTTTCCTCCCCCACCAACAGCTCTCGTTTTCTGGAACAGCTGCAGCTCTTCTGATTTCTGATAATTTGATCAGTTTACAAGGTTGAACAGCCTTTTGTTTTTAAAGTATTTTTTAGAAGGACAATTTCTTCAGTTTCTTATTCCCTTCTGTTTTAAAGTGATTGCCAGACAGGGTTGGTAGGAGGAGGAAGGCCAGAAAGGCGGGGGGTGGGGGGGTGAAGGCATGTTTTGAGGAAAAACTCTTTTCAAACTACAGTGGCAGCTACCAGGTTATCTGAAGTAACTCGTGCTTTGCTTTCTTCTTGCTGGACAGAGCCTGTGGCCGGATTACCTCGCTTAGCACTGTTCAGGCAGCATCTGGTAGGTGTGGGGTGAGTAGCGAGCCTTTCAAACCGCCTCAGCACACCAGCAGCTCGCATCAGTTTTACAGAAGCCCGACAGCAGGTCAGATTTTCTCTTACAGACTTTGTTTGAAACGGGTTGAACAAGGTGCGGATCGTAAATGAGGTAGAAAATTGAACTCTTACTCTCTGCAGTGTGTGGCGAGCAAGGCAAGCGATGCCTGAAGGTCTCCAGCGGGGAGCAGAAGAGGTGGTGGCTGCAGGAATCGAGGGAAGGCCGGGCTGAGACGTCAGCTCGACCCGAAGCTGTGTGGTGCCTGGGCTGGAAGCTGACCTCCTGATGCCCTTTAGCGTGCTAAGTCAGGGACAAAGTTCCCCCTTCGGAGCACTTGTGTGACAGAAATCTATAAACAACAAATAGCAGCCCAGATTACACAACAATGGATTATGTGCCCTGCTGGCACGGGGCTTGTTCATGCCAGGGCTGGCGGTAAAAGCTCCCGCAGGGATCTTGCAGGAAGGCAGCCAACTCGCTAGAGACTTTACATTTGCTTGTGTGCTATACAGAAGTGTTTCTTTTTTTTTCCAATGAGAAAAAGCTTGGGAAGTATTGTTTATCTTTCGAGGGAGGCGCTTTTCTGCGCAGTGCCTAGCCGCCAGCTCGATGGGGAGCCATGTGCTGTTCTCCTTAGCAAGCCGTGCACAGATCGAGGAGCTGGGCTGGGAGCTCTGGGTTTCGGTAGCCCTGGGAGGCAGTGGATCCTCATGCTGGCCTTATCTCTCATTTTTTGAGTTTTCCCCCGCTCTGCGGGGTAACGCAGCCCGTCGGGTGGGTCAGCAGGATTGTGGGGTTGGCACCCGCTGGATGAGCGAGCTGCCCAGGACAATGCCAGCACGTCTCGATTTGATGAGGTATGGTCTTGGCTCCCAGTCGTGGTGTCTGCAGGGAGCCCGGGAGCTTTCCAGCCATTGTTCTTCCAGCTTTCCTAACGCGGCGTTTTATTCTGTCAGCATTCGCACGCTGCTCGCATCAGCTGCTTCTCTCCCCTGGGCCCATCGCGTGGCGATGCTGCCGGCCCCACGTTTTGTTTCGCAGGTCAGCTGAGGGGAGAGCGGAGCTGTTTGCAGAAGAACCTGGCAGCGAGCGTAAAACTCTTGTTGGGGAACAGGAACAGAGTTGCCAAAACATTCGAGAGCTGCACAAGAGGCAGGCTTGTTCTCCCATTGTGCTCAGAGCAGGCTCCAGCTTCTTCATCTGAACTTTGAGTCCCTCGCCTACTGCTTCGCCTGGCAGTCAGTGAAGTGCTTGGAGGACTCAGCCAGTTGTGTAGGTCTGGGCTTTTGTTTCTCGTGCCGCTGTTAGCGGCAGCGTTAGCTGTGGTCCCTTCGTGTGGTGGTGGCCGCCAGCTCCAGCCCAAGCTGTGTGCAACTTGGGGGTGCTGTGTGCGCCACCTTTGGTTTGGGAATCCTTCGGGGCTACTGAAAAGCTTTCCCTTTCTCAAAGCTGTACGTGTGAGTGACTGGTCGCAGCTCCTGGGCTGAAATCCTCCTTGCTAGGAGGCCTCACCCTTTCCCTCTCCCAAGTTGTGTTTAGTTGCTAGCGATCCTTGACTTCTGTCCTTCAGTGGCTTCTTGACAAAAGGTGCGTTACAGAAGTCTGGTCTCACCCAGTTGTTTATAAAAAAAAAAAAAAATCCAAAGTCCCGAGCAGCTTGAAAATCACTGTGTCTGAAAATGAGCTGCCTGCTATAATTAGTAATAATTTCAAATAATTATAAATAGGCTCCAGAAAGGGAGTTCTGACAAAGTGTGGTGACGCTGACCGCATGACGCCGCAGCACTGGTTTCGGTTGCCCCAGCGTGCACAGAAGAAATGTTTCCTACTGGCCCTCGTGCTGAGAGCAGCAGCTTTGAAGCGGCTTTGTGCTATGGCTGGTGGAGTCTGTGACACGGGGAGGTTAGCGTAAATCCTGCAGGCAGGCGGCAGGAAAGCGGTCACTGGAGAGGGATTTGGTTTCTTTCTTTACAGGGGAGAAGGGCTCCACAAAGCCTTTGGGAGGTTGGGGTCTTGTCACCCTCATTTCAAGGTGTGAAATGCTGGCCTCTGGCTTGGCTGCTTTTTCAGTTGTTGCTGGACTTGCGAATTACCGCGTGATTGGAGACGGAGCTGCAGCAGCTTTGAAAGGGAGTGCTTGAGAGCACCGAGGTCTATTTTGTTCAGCTCAGGTACTCGAGGCACTCTGCCGGCCGTTTCAAAGAGCTTCCCTGCTGTGGGGGCTGGGAAAGCTTTTGGGTGAGTCACCTCAACAGCAGAAACAAGTGACGTGCTGCCTAAAATAGGGGGAAAATTAACCAAGAGGGAAAATCCTTCCTGAGACAAAGCTTTCCTAATAGAGAATAAAGCCGGTTATGTGTTCCACGCTGCACCATGACTTTCTAGGGATAAGTTAGACGTGGTGTTAGGGGAGCTCATGGTGAGCTCCGGCAAATTTGTTTTACAGCGTGACAAAGTCCTCGATAAGCCCCGGAGAGTCCCAGGCGAGGCCACCTTCCAGGAAGGGGTTCCCAGCTCTGGGCTGCAGAGCCTCTGCTGGGTAGGGAAAGTGGAGGGAGCTGCTTTTTATGGCCTCTTCTCTAGAGGGTTTGGGTAATTGTAAGTGTTCTGAGCTAACTGCTGCAATTTAAGTTGTGTAATTGAGCTACTGAATAACTTTGTGGTAGAGAAATGAGTTCTGTTCGTTAACTTGGCCAAAATCAGCACGTTGGTCTCCAACAGACCGGTTCCGGCCCTGGTTCTGAAACGGGTGAGTGCTCGTGCAGGAGCTGAGGCGAGGCTCCTTTGCTGTCCAGGTGACGTGCTCTTCTGCCGATGGAGCAGAGCACCTCACGCCTGGGAAATGGGGGAAGTGGGAGCTGCGATTAGGTGGGCAGCTTGTGGCTGCTCCGCCCGGCTGGCCCGGGGTTACAAACAAACCTTTCTAGGCAGGGAGAGAAAGCAGCCTGCCAAGACCAAGCTGGGCCTGTCTGCGCTTCTGAGGGTAACAGGTAACTCTGTGGGACACCACGAAGCTTTTGCATATTGCAGGTCTTTTGGGGTTGATTTCTAAATATCCTCAGATGACTTGAAGTTCTTCCTGTGCCCTCTCATTGACTGCCAATAACGTGTAAAACAAAAAAAGTGGCTTTTTCAGCCAGAGATGTATGCAGGGTGATGGACGAGAGGCACGTGTCATCGTGGTGACTTGGTGGTAATTTGTTTGTGTGTTAGCAAACAGGTTCTGTCCGCAAGCTCATTTGTATAAATAACATTCAGGGATGTAAAATCTCTCCTAAAACACGAGAAATATTTTAGGGAAGCAAGCACTTCTGGTGTGATAAGTTACTCCATCTGTTGGGCAGTGGAGGTGGTAACTGTAATTGCTGAAATTGGCCTGAAGTATTTTCTGGTGTCTGCAGGTTTAACAGTGGGTATAACTAACAGGTTAACGTTGTCTGGTCTTGACTGCGTACGGGTGACCTGCGGAATAATGTAAGATATAAATAACGGGGTATGTCAGCCTAGTGACTGCATTTGGGTTTGTACCATCCCTCAGAATGAGACTTCTTCAACTTCATGTGAGAGAAATCAGGCTGTCACAGTTACTGATTGGAAATAATTCCCCTTAAACATGTGATATGATGAATAAGTAGAAAAATGCAGTATGGAAAAGGGAAAGGACTTCATCGTGGCTTACAGAAATACACACCTACTGATGGCAAATGAGAAAGAAACATTTACTTTCAGGCGTCCTCCATCAGCAGGTGGCTTACCTGTTTCGGAAGAAAACACCCACGGTAGCCTCTGAAATTTAGGGAAGTTCCATGACGGTCTTGGGCCACGTGCCTGCACAAACACAAGCCCAGTGCAGTTCTAGACCAGGGCTTGCTCAATACCTTAGCACTAATATAACGCTCTCTTGCATTAAATGAGCAGAAATGTTTATTTTGCTACTGGGGTCGAGCTTGTTTTCCTGCCATTGCCAGAGGAAAGTCCCTGAAATCTCTTTCCTGGTGCCTCGTGTTGTGTGTTCTGTTGGCATTACTCATGCTCAGATAAGCTAAAGGCGAGGCCTGCGGGTTCTTTGGGAAGCAAGAATCCCTCGAGTCAATAGACACCAAACGTGAGCTTTCCTCTTACAAAATTTCCTGAGAAAGCAGGCAAGCAAACATGGCTTTTTCCATTGATGACACTTTTTCCATTTGTATATTTTCAACTTGCCTTTATTTTTGTTCAGGGTCGTCCAGCAGCCGCCATCCAAACCAGGTGACTCCGAAGAAGAGCGGCCTGAAAAACGGGCAGATGAAGAGTAAAGATGATGAGTGCTTCGGGGACGACATCGATGAAATCCCAGACACGGATTTCGATTTTGAAGGGAACCTGGCCCTTTTCGACAAGGCAGCTGTGTTTGAAGAGATTGAGACTTACGAGCGGAGGAGCGGCACCCGTTCCCGTGGCACCCCGAGCGAAAAGCCGGCTCGCTATCGGCACGACGAGAACATCCTGGAGTCGGAGCCCATAGTCTACAGACGGATTGTCGTACCCCAGAACGCTAACAAAGAGTTCTGCACTGGTATGCCAGATCCCTTACTGATAAGGATGCAAACTCTGCAGCTTTGCTGGGGCACACGTGGTGGATTTTTCCCCCGGGGGTGTCTGTCAGCTTGACGTGGTACGAGCAGGGGCATCCCTGTATGTAAGGTCGGATCTGTGCCTTGCGTCTCCGTACAACCTTTAGTTGCCATATTTCTGAGATCAAAAGTATTCAGATAGGGCAACAAGGTAAGTTGTTTGCAGGGAGGGACAAAGCTGGAGGTTGCATTAAAAAGAACAGAAGCTGAAGTGGAACCACTTGAATCTGTGCTTTGATTTCAGTGGCGTGACGAACGTGCGTGGGCTTGATCACTGGCTTCTGGGAGGGAGGGCTCTTCTTGGGGTTCCAGGGTATGGGAGCATGTCGTAATTCCTGCTCTTTTGGTAGGAGGCAGGGGACTTCAGGTGGTTCTGGTGCTGCTTGGGTAGCAGTTAGGGACTTCTGTGTGGTTATAAGGAACTTTAAATGTCTTTGGTATGGAAAGAAATGGTTCTGGCTCTTCCCGTCCATATTTCCAACCGCTCGTGTACAAATAGCTTTTTATGGGGGTTTTGGTTCCCCCCTGCCTCTACTTCCTGTGCGTTGTTGCTGTGTGAAAGAACCAGAGCCTGCAAGCCTGATTTATGCAGAAGGGTTTATGCGTGAGGGCTTGACTATTAGGAATCTTTGTATATACGTACGCATGCCACGAGGCATAGCGTATTCACTTCATGCTGCTCTTTATATATGTTCTTGTAACTTGAGTCTAGGCGTGGTACCCTGCCTTCAGCTTGCATCCTTTTTAGCACTTGCAAAATATAGGAGTAAAGGAGGTTCAGCATCCCAGGAACATTTCTTTTCCACATCAGAATAAAATCAAATTTCAGGTCTTTTTGTAGAGAGACTCTAAACTGCTGCACCCTGGTGGTGTGCCCGCTGGGCACGAGGGTAGCCGGGTCCCTGGCCTGGCATTCCTTCTGCTCGGTCACGCCTTCTCTTCTCAGAAACTCCAGCGGGGTGTGAAGCGCTTGATGGAAGGAAGCCGATACATTTACAGTGACCGGCTGCTGTTCAATTAAAAGATGTCAGTTTTTAATGGTTCTGCTGTACAGCGGTATCCTGGCTTTCCGTTTGTGTCCTCTGTTTCCCTGTTGATCCATTCTGATCCAGGTAAAAATGTCCTGGGTCAGTTCCAGCTCGTCCGACTCGGTGTTCTGATTCCAGCAGCTTCTTAAGGACAAGTGAAAGACCAGAGGAAGCGTGTGGTGAGACCTTCCCTTGAGCGCTCTCTTTGACGATTTTAAGACTTCCTGAAGCAGAAGTGATATTTTAGTATTAAGAGCTTTAGATGACTTTTTCTTCTGCTTAATTTAACCTATTCCTCTTTGAGCCTGTGCAAGCTCTGTGTTGCTGCAGCATCCTGCGGCATGAAGCTCCCGCAGTTGGCTACGTACTGCGTGAATAAGTACTTCTTCCTTTTTGTGCGAGCTTTTCTTGGTGGTAAACTTGCTGCTTGTCAATTCATCTTCCAGCTGGCGCGTTCCAGAGGAGACAGGGCCTCTGTGTGGGTCTGAAACAAAAGCTACCCGAGCGTTAGCTGCCAGTTTGAGAAGTACAGCTAGTGCGGTATTCTAGAAGTACGGTTCCTGGAGGAGAAGTGTTGTGCAACAACCAGTAAGCACCAGGACCTAGTTCAGGGGATGGAAATGAAATTGTGTTTGCTAAACTGCCGTGTCCTTTCCTGTGGAAGCTCCTGGCTCCGTTTGCAGCCCGCTGAAAGGGCTGCTGTCGGCTTGTTTTGCTCTTGGCAGGTCTGCCCAGGGAGGTGGCAAACCCCTCTCCTCTGTAGTTGCGGGGTCTCGCCAGCCTCATTAGCTCCTGGGGGGTGCTGAGGCCCCCAGGTGGGGTTCTGGATTTGTTTGGAGGAAAAGCCATCACGTTGCACGAGGGGCATTGCCAACCGCTGTTCCCTGCCGCCTGTGCTGAGCAGGGCACGGTCCCAGTCCTGCGAGCGGTGCGAGAAGGGTCCCACGGCTGCATGTCTCGAGGTGTTGTTCCCACAGAGGGCGACTTCCTTTGTGTCAGCGGAGGAAGTTTACTTCTGCTTCGGAAATGCTAACGGCCGTCTAGCAAAAGCTCTTGTAAACAGCTGTAGCTTGCCTGCTGCTGACAGCCTTCGGCCGAGCGCCCTTTGTAGCCAGAAGGACAGAGGGATAGTCAGTGTGCTTGGGCAGCGATGGGCTGTCACTTGGAAAGCCCAGACCTCTTTGTTTAGCAGCTGGAAGGAGGGTGCTGGGCTACAGGCAGGCTGCCTCTCTCAGCGGCTCGGAGAGCAGCAGCTGCTGAAATTAGCTGAGAGTGCCAATCGCCCTGAATGCCGTTATTTTGGATACATCTGTCACAGGATTTCTTCTTATTATTCTGAATTCTCTTTGTGGAGTTGTTTTTAGACTCCTGTAGGGATCTCTGCAAAAACAAAACACAACAAAAAACACATTTCCTAGCTATAGGGGAAATAAGTACTTTATATTTCTTCCCTAGGCCAGTCTTGAAGATGAGTGTCTTAAAAGAGCTCTGGCTGACAGACTAATCGTTCTGTCTGCTGTAATCACACAGAGTGATGCTGCTTGGTGGTTGACAGCGAGCTAATATCCAGCTCTCGTCACCGTGGGAGAGGAGAAAGGTCTGTGGGATCCTCGCATGCTCTTTTATGCTGTGTTTCCATGGAGCTCGGAAATAACCAGAGCCGTGCAGCAGGAAAACCAGCAAAGTGCTGGTGCCCGTCCTCCAAAAGCCTAATCTGCAGGGCTCCCAGCCTGCGTGGTGGCTGCCGGCTGAAAGAAGCCGAGCCGTGTGGGATGTAAGCAAAGCTTGACAGGCACTTGAGTCCCTCAAGATGCTGTTCTGAGAGCTAATTTTGTGGTGCCAGGCAGTCAAGTGTGTGTGCTAGTATGTGTTCGGAAGTAGAACAGTAAGTCGTTAGGTCTTCTGAGGCTTTTGGCTCAAACTCAGCACTGAAGGTTGGATGAAAGCGGCTTGGGTTCGTGTTTCTTTGGGTCCCTTTGCGATTTTTCTTTCTTAACCACACACAGGTTAACACGGTTATCCCTGACAGCCTGCAGTTCAGCTGTCCTCAGCAAACAAGAACTTGGGAAAGGTAGTTTTTCTTCCCTCCTTTGGTTGCTGTCTGTTCACAATGTTTTGTGCCTGAAATGATCCTGGAAATGCTGAGGGCTGCTTGGTCCTTCAGTGGATCCCCTCTTCGCAGGCCGTGTGCCATCCTCTGTGGCCTGAAACCTCTGTCTGGCCGAGACAAAGCATGGTCAAACTGGAGTCTGAACACAGAGCAAGAGGGCAGCTTTCCTTGCTGCCGCCTGCTTTCCTGGCGAGGGAAGGGTGAGTTGTGCAGGGGGAATGGCAACAATGGGCACGAGAGGGCCGATGTGGATTCCTGATTCAGCACACCCCCAGCTTCAGCAGCGTGCTGTAGGCTACCTCGGTGTTCCCACGGTGCGAAAGGCTTTGGGGTTTGCCCTGCTGACTCGAGAAGGTGATGCTGGGACGGACAGAAAGAGGGGAAGCAGTGCTGGCTGTCTGCCCGGAGGTCTGGAGCCACAGGGAAAGGATTACGGTGGAGAGAATGGGAGTAGAGGTGGGGATCTGCTCCGAACGTAAATGACAGCTGGAAGCTGAGAGCTTGGCAGTTTTCTGGTCGTGACCGACTCGTGCCCGTTCCTGGGGGCTCCACGTGTGACTGGCTCCCCGGTATTTCACTGCTCTGTCCTCTCTGGGGCTGGGGCCTGTTATCTGTCTCCCTGTTTACCATTATGCCACGTTGAAAAGGGGAAGTGCAACTGTTTAACAAAAGTCTGCCTCCCTGGCAAGGCCAGTTGGTGATGCTTTTATGAGGTGTGAGCTGTCTCTTCTGCTCCTGGAGCTGTCTAGCTAGAGAGCTGAACCGTGGGCTGGCAGGGGCCTCTGTCCTGCTGCTGGCTGCCCGCCCTGACACTAGCCGTGGGGTCAGGTCTTCCAGCAGTAGCCACAGAGCCAACGTTCTGTGGGTGTGTTGGAGCTCAGAGGAGTTCCTGGCAGGATGGAGCGTCTCGGTTCGCCATCGGTGACTGTGTAATCTCAGGCATATTGGGCTCTCCAAACTTTCCTTTTGCACTTTCTCTCTTCTTCCCTCTTAACTGTGTTTAATCACCGCTAGCACACGCCACGTGCGTGCTGTGGGCTCCAGCTCGCGGTGATTAAACTGAATCAACATCTCCCTCGTCTCCCATCAAACTGGGCTGAACTCCTCACACCCCGCAAGACCCCATCTTCCTGCTTTCGCACAGGTGCATGCAGTGGGCTTGTACCTGAAGCCTGGCTTTGCGAGCAGTGGATGTTGCTGAAACAGCACCTTCAGGGGCATGCCGGGATGAGTAGAGGATGGCCGTGTGCCAGGTGGAGGAGGTATTCGTTTCTTTCCCTGCAGTGCTGGCGAGGCTTTGTCCGGAGCAGGCTTTCTTCTAGCTAACGCTGGTGGTGTGGAATGTGAGCTGTTGCCATCGCAGTGCCTCTTCTGGAAAGTAAGCGGGATTTGTTTCCAGCTCAGCTGCAAGAGAAACTTGAGCTATCAGTTTGTCAAGTTCAAGCTCAAATATCAGGCCAAAAGTTGATATTTGTTTCTCTGTGCTTTCCCTAACCACGCTTCAAGCCTGTCCTTCAAGAAACTCCTTTTCCACACAGTAAGGAGACGGAGGAGGAAAATGCGTGCGTCGGGGCAGATCGGTGCAGCGGGGCCGGGCTCCGGAGCTGAGGCTGGTTCTGTCCTGTGACAGAGGCAGCGTGGCTTTTCTAGTGCCACGTCCTTTCTCTTAGCTTTTAGCTCTTCAGGCTGTGGATGGATCGTGGATGTGTGTAGTGTTTCGGGATGTCTGAGTAGGGTGCAGGTGAAGTTAACTTCATCCAACCGCAGGACAAAGCAAAGCAGTTGTGGGGCGAAGCTTCTGCTCAGCCCAAGCGGATTGTGCATTGATGCTGGGAGAGGTTACGTTGGGATGGCAGCCAAAACTTCCACAGAATTTGTCTTAAGTAAAGATAATGACGATTTAAAAAAATCAGTCTAGCCCTTAAGGTTGTGGGGGAAATGATTCCCGTTTGGAATAATGTGTGGGGCAAGTAACTGTTTTCCTGAGTCCGCAGACAGGTGGCTCCAGCCCCGCAGCCAGCATGGGGCAGCAAACAAACCAGGAATATCCCGTCTGCCCCAAGCGCACACGGGCTGTACCCACCTCGTGTCACTGCTGCTTAGTCCTGCTGGCACGGGGGTGGTTTTCCTCCAGCTGGTGTGCGCGTAGCGTGGCATGGGGGAGCCTGAGGAGGTAACTTGTTCGTGCTCAGGGCAGAGTGTGCCCCGTAAGCCGAGTGCACTTCGTGTTCAATCGGGCCTCAGCAATACCCTGCGTGTCACAAAACTGTTTAGTCTTTATCTTTCTTCCAGGCAGCTGTAAAATACATTTATTTAATATTAAAAGGCCTGGGCTAATTTATTTTATTACCTTCATTACCAAACAATAAAGATGCACTGTCCAACCCAAACATAATTAAAGTTGGCAGGAGTTCAGTTCTGTTGCAGCCGTGTTATTGTTTGTGGGTTTACACGTCGCCTCCTTGATTGCTTTCTGCCCGAGTTTATTTAACTCCCTCGGCCGGGCTCTGATAAGCCAGTCTGACTGGTCGGCCCTTGCGTGAGTGCAGAGAAGGGAAGTTCTCTTGGCATTGGAGCCTGCTCCTGAGAGGGAGCAATTAGGACAAAGTGTAGCACAAGCTAAATGCTAAATACAAGTCCATCCCGCGCCAGTAAGCCCCTTTGCATTAACCCACTGGGCACCGGGTTTCCTCCGGCTGGTGGGAGCTGTGAAACCTCGTGGTGCCAGGGGAGGGATGTAGGGAGGGGTGCGAGTGGCTGGAGAGGAGGAGCTGGAGATGGTCGCGCTGCACCAGGTAGGGAAGGATCGAAAGCTGGCTCCTCCGCCTCCTCGCACAAAGCTTGAGCGGGGAATTGGAAGGCTCCCCTCTGGGGGTCCCTCGCTTCGTGTCAGCAGAGGATGTGCCTCGCCAAGCTCCCGGGCGACACCCTGACCTCGGGTGGCTCGTTCCGAGCCCTCCCTCCGGCTTGACGAGCACGGCCCGGGGAAGGAGCAAAAATGTGAATGGGAACGAGCCCGAGCTGAGCCTTGCGTGACTCCGGAGGCTAAGAGGGCGTGTGAACGGCGGGCAGGTGCGTGACTGGTGTGACAGGCTTAGGATTATTAGTGGCTTATGACTCCAAACGTTCGGCGGCTGCTATCAGGAGTCTGAAATGACTTTGATAATGTGTATGCTTGCATGTGTGCTGCGTGTAATAAAAGATTATTAGCAGAGGTAGCTTAATCGGCTGTTAGCATGCAAGGTCAAGTGTTTGAACACGTTTGGTCCCTCCGTGGCTGCAGGGCCCTCGGCTGGTGAGCTCAGAGACGAAAGCCGGAGGGATTCAGCGGAGCAGCTAGGCGGGATCTACTGTTATCTCGCAGGGATACCCGCGACGTGGCTGCCACACGCTCCGAAAACCTCAGGATGCACAGAACCCGCCGTTGCTGCGGCAGCTCCGCTTAGTGGTTTGTGACCAGCACCCCGAGGAAACGTGGCAGTACAAATGAGAATCCTTTGCAATTAAAAATGCGCGTTGCCTTTCTCATTTGAATGTGGCAATTGCTTGTTACCACTGGTTCTCATGCTCTCTTTCTGCAAAGGAGCCCGAGCCTGCGAGTAACTGTTAGGTTTCCTCTCAGCGGATGTGCGCGCTGTGGCTGTTCCCCTTTGAACTCGTATCGCTGCAGAGCATTTTCACTGGGCCTTTATTATTGCTGTGACTCCGCTCAGCTCTTCTCTCTGAAACGTGAGCAAGGAAGTCTTGCAAAGAATTTCCAGCAAAGCGAGGCTGAAACAGCTTTCTGCCTTCGCTTTTGTAAACAACCTGCACCGTAACGCAGTCCAGGGCACCGAAAATGCCAGTAAGGTCCCAGTTCGTGCTGATTTTACAGGGTGAGCAGCTGGTGGTGCTCTGCCATTTGCCTGAGCTGCAGCAGAAGTCTGAGTCCTGAACCTTTTCCACCCGTTGTGCCCGTCCCCCTGCACGTTTCCTGCCTGTCCCGCGGAGCAGGAGCTGCCAGCCTATTTCCCAGTAAACCCAGAGCCCTCGCTCAGCTGGACACTGCCGGGGTTGCCTGTTTGGCTCAGAGCAGTGCTTGTGAGTGACCCGGGCAGACAGAGCCATGGGGTGGTCTTTCTGGCAGCTGTGTGCGCCTCCTGCACGTGGAGGAGCTGAGCTGCACGTCTCCCTAGCTGGGAGGCGGTCAAGGACCCCCGGACCTTGTGGGAAGATGCGCAAGAGGAAGAACAGCCTGTATTTCTGATCCCACACAGGGGCCAGTTGTCAAACACAGGGTGAAGCAGCTTCGGTATCAACTGCTTTGGAGAAAAGTTGGATGAAAGAGGTGGTATCTGAAGCTGAAGATATTCAGGGATGTCGTGCTGGCTGCACCAGCAATTTTCTCACCCGACACTTAGCTTTTGCACTCTTTTCTCCATATAACTGAAAATAGCTGCTCAGGGTTCCTTGTCCTCTGCTGCTGAGCACGCCACCAAGCAAGTGCTACGGCTCCCCTCTGAGCGAACTGCTTTCTAGAGGCAAGGAATCCTCTATTTCCAGGTGAGTTTACTGCAGGGATGATTTGTGAAGTTGATGCCAGGCTGGTCTGCTTGGAGAAGGAGCATGTAAAGAATTGGCCGGAGGAGTTGTTCAGGTTTGTTTTCCACCTGCTGCTTCCCCACGACTTTTGGCTGTGGAAGTGAGCAGGAGCGGCTGTATTCTTCCGTAGGCGCTGTTCTCGGTGCTTGACAAAACCTCCCTTGTCCGTCTGTCTCCTGAGCCGTGTGCTGGGGCAGTTCCTGGCTCGCAGACGCGGCTGTCAAATGTCTGAGAAGCGTTTTTCCCTAGCCCCCGTTCCTTCAGCTGCGTCGCTCCCCTGCGGGATCGTGATTTTGTGCCTGCAGCCGGCCGTTGGGACACGGCACAGCCCCCGCGGTGGGGACAGCGCCTGGGGGACGTTTGTTCTCCTGCGGTGTGTGTGTTAGGGGCAGGGTGTTCGGAGCTGATGGGGATCGAGGAAGCAGCTGGTCGCTGTAGCACATCTGAGCTGCTGTGGTGGGAGTGTCTGGTTTGCGGCGTCTGTGACCGAGAGGAGGCTGCTTCTGCCACTGACCTTGCAGGAGATAACTGTGTCTGTTCTCGGTCCTCTAACGGCTCCTGGCTGAGCAAGGGAAGCATGTCCTGAATCAGAGACCTGCAGAGCCTCTTCCCAAGTGCCTGGGGATGAGCTGGGCTTCGGGGAAGCAGCTGGTGTTGTATCCCGGGGGGTAACAGTCAGCTCCCTCCGTCTGCAGCCACGAGGTGGGGTTCGTGGGGTGGCCTCAGAAGGAGCCTGCATTACTGAAGCCTTCGCTAAGTGCTGTCATATAAAATCTTACCAGACTGCACCGTCCTGGAAAACGTCTCTGATCATGTCTTCGTCTTCCTCCCTCCCCTCTCTGAATCCTAGACTCCGGGCTGGTGGTTCCGAGCGTGTCATACGAGCTGCACAAAAAGCTGCTCTCGGTGGCCGAGAAGCACGGGCTGACTCTGGAGCGCAGGCTGGAGATGACGGGAGTGTGCGCAAGTCAGATGGCGCTCAGCCTCCTCGGGGGACCCAACAGGTAAAGCCCTTCCCGTGAGCTCCCCGGGGATTTGCCCTCTCTAAGCAGAGCTCGCTTCTGTTACCTTGCTCCTCTAAGTGGGGGCAACGTAAAAGAGACTGAGAGGTTACTTGGGAGGTGAATGTGATGTGGCTGCTGCCTGGCCCTTGTGCTGGCCCTGCAGCTGGAGGCAGCTGTCTCCTGTCTGCTTCCTTGAAAGAAAAACCTCACCCAGATGCCGTGCAGACCTTCTGTGGTACCTCACACATCAGCTCGTTTCCCAGGGATCGTGCAAACAAGCGTGAGGCTCAAGCTCCTGAAATGGGAGGAAGCCTTGCAGTAGGTTTTCATGTTCTCGTTCCACCCCCCCCTTTTTTTTTTTTTTTTTAATATTCAGCCTCTCTAGGAGGGGACTGGTGGATTTTTTTTTACTATCTTGGATGGGTGGCTTACTAAGTAAGGGCTTCCTTTTGTCTCCTTTGTCCTGGAAATAGAAGTCTCTTGGGCCAGAGATGAAGCAGAGCTGATGTTTTTTGTCTCCATTTAATGAGCATTTTTTCAGCGAACTTAGCTTTGCACCAATGTAACCCAAGGCTGTTGAAACCATTTCAGAATTTCAGTGAGCTGGCCTTTTTTTTGTAAATAACTAGACTTTTCCTTTGTTTAATGGCATCAATAAAACAAAAGTTGGCTAGTGAGAACGAGCTGTTCAGCTCTTCACAATGCTGAGTTGGCTTTTAGGCATCTGCGAATATCCTGCCCTTTTGGAGCACCCGGTTTGGTGGCAGGTTTGGAGCGTGTTTGCTGCTCTTTGCACAAGTGATGTGCTGACTGAAAAAGGTCTGCTCTGTGCCAGCACTTACAGATCTGTTGGTGTGGGCAGGCACTCGCACGTGTGTTCTTATGTTGTTGGTAGGTGCTCCGAATGATTTGTTCTTGAAACAGAAGGTAAACCCGAACAGTCTCAGTCTTCTGGTCATGCAGCAGCACGTTACTTGCAGCCCAGGACACAACTGTTTGATTTAAAGCAGTAAGGGGTGACCTGCCAGGCAGCGCTGACCCTCTCAGTTGGGAAGTCTCGTGCAGAACTGCTGCAGCCCTCGTGCTGGCTTTGGAGCGCTCCCTGTTTTCCACACTGCATCAAACTACTGCCGTTCTTACAACATCCTTCAGAATCAGAGGGATGGAAGGGGGAAAAGAAGCCTCCTAAAAGTGAAAAGGCACCAAATTCAAGCTTGCTATGTGGCTAGTGAAAACGCATTGTCAAAGCAGGGAACAAGCCGGCTGTGTGATAAGCCGGGCTAGGCTGGGACCGCTCTCTGCTGCGGGGGCAGAGAGGTCTTGGAGGGAACCTGCAAGCAGAACAGCTCTCTGGTGTCAGCACTACAAAAGGATGTGGGTTCCTTCTTCTTCCGAGGCAACGGAAGGCTTGTCAAACACCTGTTGATTTGCATCTTGCAGGATGAAGGTGGGAGATCCTTGGGTTTATTGACGTTTCCTTTCGGTCTCCCCTCAGGCTGAACCCGAAGAACGTGCACCAGCGGCCCACGGTTGCCCTGCTGTGCGGCCCCCACGTCAAGGGGGCGCAGGGCATCAGCTGCGGGCGGCACCTCTCCAATCACGACGTCCACGTCATCCTCTTCCTGCCCAACTTCGTCAAGATGCTGGAGTCCGTCACCAACGAGCTGAACCTCTTCAGCAAGACGCAAGGCCAGCAGGTCTCCAGCGTCAAAGGTAAGCGAGGGGCAGAGCTGCTCTCCGGCCCAGCGCCGTGTGCTGAGCTCGGCGCTGCCTGCCCGAGCCAGCGGCACCATCTAGCGGCCCCGAGAGGTCCGGCAGTGGAGCAGTTGTGCTGATGCAGGTGTCTGTGCGAACACAAGAGCTGCTGTATGGGTGTGAGTCAGACCAGCCATTCTCCTAGGATAAGGCTCGCCTTGTTCAGCAGATGGAAGCTGCAAGTAAATGAGCATCCAACTGCTGTTTCACACCGAGCGCACATCCTCGCTGAGCTGTGAGGGTGCTGCTTTGGAATACGCCACACAATGCGGCGACGCTCTGCCTTCTGTGAGCCAGCTGGCTTTTGGTTGGCACTCCACCAGCATTATTTTCAGACCTAGCTCTTTCTAAAGTATTTTCAAACCTAGCTCTTTTAAACTCTGGGGGAGAAACAAACCTGGGAATTAGGGCACTGCACAATGCTTTGTGCTGCAGCAGGGTGGGGGGCTGTGCGGTGCTGGTGGAGCTGTGTGCCCAGTATAATAAAATAGCAGTCCTTGCACCGAGTGCTTCATGAAGAGAGAATGCAGCAGGTGAGTGCAGCGAGACCAGCGGATCCCAGTGGGGCAGGGCAACACCTGCAGCTCCCACGTTGCCATTCCATAGCAAATCTAATCAACATGCTCCAGAGCAATACACATTTTTTTTTTCCAATTGTGCAGGCTAGAAAATGGCTTTTCTTAGCGGAGAAAGTCATCCCCTGCTTCCCTGGGCTGCTTGAGCTGGAGAAGCCAGCTCAGTGGTGCCATCTGGGGCAGGTCTGCTGAACTGCTGGCCGCTCAGTGAGGTTTTGTTTTGGTATCTGAAAGGCTGTTGATGTTCTCCAGCAAGTTCAAGAGCTTTTAAATATTGATGTCAGTGTTTCCTGCAGAAGGACAGCAATAACAGCCCGTGAGGCCAGACTGCATGCAGCAAGCCTGTGGGTGCTGGAGGCAAAAAGGAGAAGTCTCTGCTGGCAGCAGAGGAGGAAAAGGGAAGGAAAAGGAAAGGAAAGAGAAGAAAAAGGAGGGAAAGCACCGAGCCTTGGATCGTGTTTTCAGGCCGGTCCTCGGTGCTCACAGTGCTTGTATTTCTTTCAGATCTCCCAGATACCCCTGTTGACCTAGTGATCAACTGCCTGGATTGTCACGAAAATGCCTTTCTGAGAGATCAGCCTTGGTACAAAGCAGTTGTGGACTGGGCCAACCAGAACCGGGCGCCCGTCCTCAGCATAGACCCTCCGATAAACGAAATGGAGCAGGGAATCGACGCCAAGTGGTCACTGGCCTTGGGGCTGCCCCTGCCGCTGGGCGAGAGGGCAGGGCGCGTGTACCTCTGTGACATTGGCATTCCCCAGAAGGTCTTTCAGGAGGTGGGAATAAACTACCACTCGCCCTTCGGCTGCAAATTCGTCATCCCCCTGCACTCCACTTAGAGCCCATCCAGCCACGCGGATCTGAAGGGAGAGAAGAGAGAAGGATGTCTGTCAAATAAGCTGTCTGGTGGATCCTGACTAGTAAACTCGTGACGCCTTAAGGATGTGAAGTTCTGGAGAGTTTCCTTCCAGAAGAAAAGTTGTGTATTTAAAAAAAAAAATAGTCATAAAGCGAAAGAAAAAAAGAAGGATGCAAACGTTCCTGCAAAGCTGTCTTCATTCTCTTGTGCCATTGTGTGAAGGAACACGCAGGAAGGTGGTGCCTGTCCCTGGCCAAGGCAGCTGATGCTGCCCAGGCCTGGCCAGGGGTCTGTTGGAGGGGCTGTTTGAGAGGGTCTGGTGCAAGCAGTGGGTAGTTCGGAGGCTTGAGACGTATTTCCCAGTCCTTCTGGGCGGAGAGACCCAGCAAGGTGTCCTGCTGGGAACAGCACCCCTTGGTTGTGTAGAAATAACCTTTTGTTGCAGTCGTAGCGGGAGGGAGGAGTTGGTTTTGCTCGGTTCTGTTGGACACCCTCCCCTCTGTTTTTTGTCCATGAAGGCAGCTGTAGCTCGCTGGCCCTCCTGGACCTCCGCTCCTCGAGGAGAGAATTCCCTCTTCAGAAAGCTTGTGCCAGGAGCCAGAAGCTCTCAGGTAGCACATGCTCCAGGAAGATCCGTATCCTCAGCTGGCTTTTAATCATGCCCTCTGACTTTTTGTTTGTTTGGGGAGCGAGGTGTGGTTTGGAAAATAATTTTTCTATTTTTTTTTCTTTCTGGCACAGCGATTGTCTGAATCAGGGGAGGCACGGCGAAGCAGGGAAGCATTGCTCTGCCTGTTCCGTGGTGTACGGTGCAGGAGATGTTTGGATGAGCTCCCTGTTCGTGCTCTCCGTGCACCCGTAGCTGACCCAGGGGAGGCGCTGGACCTGGGGTGACGCAGGAGGTGCGGTGAGGTGAGGTGAGCTGTGTCTGCCTGCTCCTGGTGCCGTGGGCATGGACGGGAGGTGAAGCTCTGCCGTCCTCCTGGGCCCTTTCCTGCCCCCAAAGCTTCTGCTGGTCCTCAGCCTGCCCCAGGGCCTGTTCTGGCAGCACTGGAGAACTTCAGAGCTTCGGATGGTGCCTTTCCTCCGGGGCGGCCGGCTTCCATCTCGGGCTGAAGCATGGGGACAGCTGCCCCATGCGGGGCAACGGTGGCGCGGTCGGGGCTGTGCTCGTTTGGGTGGCAGGCAGGCAGCCTCCTACCTGCCGCACGTCGACCCCTGCGTGCTGCGAGTCCGCAGGTCAGGCACCTGCGTTTGCCTTTTATCTGCCTTAGAACAAAGGCTGAGTGTGTCGGAGGAGGAAGGAGGAGACTTCCCTGGCGGAACGGCAGCAGCTGAGTCATTAATTTGCCTGCAAGCGCCAGCGTGACCCTGGGTACGGGGGGAGGGAGCTGCTTCTGAAGGTGCTGGGGTCCATCAGGGCCGGTCACTTTGAGAGCCACTTCCTAGGGGCACAGGAGCAGGTGGTGCCGAAGAGGCAGAACTTGAGCAAGCAGGGCAGAAGCTTGGCTGGGCAGGGAGCTTCTAGAGCTGAGGTGGGAAAGGGAAGGGTTTGGCCACTGGAGGTGAGGTCGAGCAACACGGCAGGACTACAGGCGTGCTGTTCCCCTGTGCAGGGAGGAAACTTGTGCAGCCAGAACTCGGTGTGAGCTGAAGCTGGCCGGTACTCTGGGGGCATCAGAAAGGGCTTTCTAAACAGCATGAGGAGGACCAGAGACGGCTGGTCTGTTCCTGGGTGAGGATGGGCACCTCAAACAGGGACGGAGACAAAGAGGCGTTTAATGCCTTCCTTGCTCTGTCTTCAGCACCGATGCTGGGCTCTGGGCCCCCAGCTGCCCGCAGCTGGAGGTCTGTGACTGCGGGAAGGATAAACCCCCAGCCCACCCCGAGCAGGATCCGCTGCTCCAGCTGCGTGTACGTAAGTCCACAGCCCGATGGGATTCAGCCCAGGGTGCTCAGAGAGCTGGCTGGTGTCGCTGGGAGACCTCTCTCGATTATTTTTTTCAATGGTCTTGAAAATCTGGAGAGGTCCCAGTCGACTGGAGGCTGGCAAATGTTGTCAGCGCTGGTCAGAAGGCAGGCCCTGGTAATTGCAGGGCTGCCAGGCTCACTTCAGTGCCTGGTAAAGTCATGGAAAAGGTTAGTCTGGAGCTAGTGAAAAATGCTTGAAAGACAATTTTACTCCCTTTTAGGGCCAGTTCTCTGTAATACTCTTATAAATGACCTGGGCACGAGTCTCAGCTGCATACTGAGTAAGTTTGCAGGTGACCCTGAGTTAGGAGGTGCTGCTGCCTCCCCTGAGGGCAGAGAAGCCTTGCAGAGAGCTCTTGATTTGTTTGAGGGCTGGGCAAACGAAGTGGAACAAGAGCACAAAATCAGCTGCAGCTTCCCCTGCCACATCTACCTCAGCAGGACCCAGGCCCTGCCCCTCTCGGTGTCCCGACCCCTGTTCCTAAAGCGTCTCTCCGCACCGTGTTCAGCCTGGGCTGCAATGGCGTTTACCAGGCTGGGGCTGTGCTCGGCTGCCTTGGGAAGGGGCAGCCGTGGGGCTGGCTAGGTGAAATACAAGTGCAAGGCTTCTCTCTGCCTCTTTGCTTCCTCAGCTCATCTTTAACCAGGCAGAGGAGCGGCATCTGGGTTTAAAAGGTGGGCAATCAGCTGCTGGCTGTTGCTTCAGTACAGTGTTAGTCCTAATCCCCTCATTTTCCACTTTCCTTACTCAAGACGCTGGGTAGGAGGCCCTGCTCTTTAAATTCCTGCTTTTCTTGGCTCTTTGGGGTTTGGCTGCTGAACTGCAGTGTACCCGTGGCGCAGTAACAGCGTAGAAGATATTCAGGGCTTAATCCCAGGGGGCCTCTTCTGCCTCCGCACAGCTGTGCTGCTGGCTGAAGCTACAAGAACCAGGTAAAGACACCCGTGCAGGTTTGGCAGCTGGACCCAGCTCTGTTCTCACTGCAGTGTGGTTTGGGGAGCACCGAGGCCCTGTGCCTGGCCAGCCATGCAGCAGTAGGGCTCCCCACCTTTAAGGAAAAAAAAGGAACAGGTAGAAGGGGAGGGCATGAGCCTTGATGTAAGGAAAAAGCTTCCTAATCCCTACCTGTGTGGTGTGTAGGGGGCAGAGCAGGGAGCCTGGGCTGTGTCGTGCACAGCTGCCCTGTACATTGCGCTCCCCTTCTGAAGAGGGGAGATGTGGCTGTTGGGCTGTACGTTATCTCAGCTGGCTTACTTGAGGAAGGAAGTATGGGCCTTGCCCACACGAAATGCGTCTTTATTTACAGGGGTGTACTCTTCTGGCACACCCTGCGGCACCCACAGGGGCTGGGTCCCTTGGTTGCCCCTTCCCTCACATTGCTGGAGTAATTCAAAGAATGCACCACACTTTAAATCTCTTTGAGATCGTTTCTGTCCCCACACAGGACCTGCCCGAGTGCTGCTCTGCTCACTAACACGTGAAGATCACTGCCTGGTGTCACCGCTCCGTATTCCGTTTGTGCCCCAGCGTCTGTAATGACTAATTCCTGCCTCTGCGGGGGGATGCCCTGCAATAAAGTGCAACTATTCATGTGTGCTACTCCCGTGCAGCTCTTCATTTGTCTGCTGGCATGCTGCAGCCTGACCCCCACAGGCACAGCAAGCCTTCCTGCTGCTCCGCACTGCTCAGAGGCACAAGGGCAGGGACCGGGGAGTTCGGTCCCCTCCCCCTTACTTTTTGCCTTCCACTGAAGCAAAGCATCCTGCTGCCTAGTTTCCTGACTATTTTTCAACAGCTCCATCTTCTGCACAGAAAGGAGAGCTGGGAGTAAGCGAGCCCTCCACCCTGCCTACAAGGGAAGTATGAAACAATAAGAAACACTTTATTTTAACTTTACAACATATAAATAGACGAATCTGTGCTTTCCAACGGAGCTGTTCTTCCCCTTCCCTGCCCAGGGTTCGTGTCACAGTGCCCCTCTGAACTCTGAGAGGGGTGGAGCTGAGCTGCAGAGGCGAGGCTGAGCTTGTTGGTACCAACCCAGCCCCTGTCACCTCCCCGGCTGTCATCTGCTCAGGTTCCGGCTGGCGGTGCGACCGCACAGCATCCGCTCCTCTGCAGAGAGGCCCGCAAAGAAGGGATGCAGGAGGGCTTCCGAAAACGTGATCCTCTGGGAAGGGTCGAACTCAAGCATCCTTCTCATCAAGTCGAAGAGCTGCACGTGCTCCAGCGAGTCGTGCAGCATGTATGTCTGAAACAGAAGGGCAGGCGAGATGCATGTAGGCTCCAGTACAACAGGGAGCGCGCCCCAGCCCCCAGTTCTGTGACGTACAGCGAGGCTGTGGCTGTTTTGACCTCACCCCCAGCAGAGATAATTCCCTTCCTGACCCCTGTGGATCTCAGGAAGGGAGCCCCGGACCAGTTCAGCCCCTCAGCGCAGCCAGCACCCCCTCAGAGCTGCCCTCTGCCACCTACCCGCAGGGGCTTGCAGTTCTCTTGGACGTATCTCCCATCGGACGTGTTCTCATCCCATACCAGGTTCCCATTGTGGAAGTATTTCTGCTTCCTGGAGAGGAGGAAGGGTGTTCGTATGGCTGAACCGGAGAGCTCACCCCCACGGACAGGGGAAGAGCAGCAGCCCATGAGACTCGATGACAATTAGTACTATAAACTCTGCCCTCCATAAGCAGCCGAACCATTGCCCCTAAAACCGGTCATCAGGCTCAAAACCCAAACTTCAGCAAGTTCCCTGTGGTTATACAGGTTAGACCTGGTGTGCAAACACAGCTGGCATCCTGACTCGTTAGCCACCACAACCAGCTAACCTGCGCGCTGACGGTGCAGTTACGGGCTCTTACCGAGTTCTGTGGATCATGTGAGGGGGAAGGGGCCCAAGGATTTTCTCCATCATGACCAGATGCTCACGGTTCTCATGGGTCTGCAAAGGAAAAGAGCAGCAGCGCACTGCTTCAGAGCTTGGAGAGCTGGTGACAACAGTCTGTCACTTAAACAGGTAGAGAGGCTAAGGGAGAAGCCAGGAATGGTGCAGGCCCTGTCCAGCTCTGCTTCCTCTCCTGCTTTTTCTATTCTTTCATTTCCCCCCCCTTTACCTAATTCTAGCCTTTTTAGACAGTAAGCAGTCTTAGTTTGGCCAAAGAACACGATGCCTTTTGCAAGTCATACCTGGAAGAGCGTGAAGCCTCGGTAGTACTCAAACAAGATGCAGCCGGTACTCCAGACATCACACGGCTGTGCCCAGCCCAGCTCTGCAGAGAGAGTAAAGCTAGCTCTGTGCTCCCTGCAACCCCCGCCACGCTTCCTTCCACCAGCTCCGTGGTGGAGCAGAGCCTCCTGCCACCCCGCGGTGCTCACCGAGAATCACTTCGGGGGGACGGTAGTGCCGGGTGGCCACGATCGTGGTGTGGTGCTCGTGGTCGAAGGTGGCGCTTCCGAAGTCGGCCACGCGGATGCTCGTGTTCCGGATGGACTTCTCCTCGCAGCTCTGCAAGCAAAGGAGAAGGCCCCAGAGCTTTTAACAGCTGGTTCGGGATTAGGGTAGGCTCTGACAGGAGCCCTCTGTCCCCAGAAGGGCCATGTCCACGCTGTTAATCAGACGGATCCCGAGTGGGAAGCTCTGAGCTATTCACATCCCGTGTCCACGTTCAGGACAGCAGCTGAACTGCGGCTGTGGGCTGGAGCCACTGAAGCAGAGCCTTAAGGCTCTTAAAAGACAGGGGGGAAAGAAGGGGCCGAGCTTCCAGTTTGTTCTTGCTAAACAGGCTTGTGAGGCATGCCCAGGAGATGGAAGATCCACCTTCTGCAGCGCGGGAGCAGGCGGCCGTTCCTGCTTTAGTCACCTCTCTCTCAGCCATAACCCACCTTTTTCTCGTTGTACAGAGTGTCAAAGTCGGAGTTGACAAACAAGATGTTTTCTGGCTTGAGGTCAGTGTGAGTCAGCTGGTTGTCGTGTAGAACTGCACGGGGGAAGAGGAGAGGGGAAAAAACACGTAAGAACCAGACACTGGAGCACCAAGTCCGTGTACTGGACACCCTGACGCAAGCCAACTCCTTGCCTCCCTCCCAGCCCATTCTGGAGAGGCAAAGCCCAGCAGTGACTACATATTCCTGACAGAGAAGGCACAAGAGAGCTCACAAGCCTCTCCTCCATTCCTTTCACAAGGAAAAGAAAGCAAATCTAAAGACTACTCCACCGAAATCATCATATCTGATCTTTTTAGAAGCTTCAGAAAAGGAAGCTAGGATGTTCAGGTCCTACTATAGGTTAAAACAACCCAAAAAAGCACGCACTGAAGAACAAGCAGCTGCTGGCAACCCCAAAGGCTGGCCCTGGGTAACTTACATCTCAAAGCATGGCAGAGCTGGTAGGCCATGTGCCGGATCTGAGGGAGAGGGTATGGCTGGAAATTGTTCTCTTTCAGGAACTCAAAAGTGTTCTTGCCGAGAAGCTCAAAGGCGATGCACATGTGGCCGTGGAAATTGAACCAGTCCGACATCAGGACACACAAGCTAGGCAGAGGAGAACGGCACGAGGATTAACCATCGTTCAGACTCGACAGAACAGTAATTCTCCCAGTTTTTGGTGAACAAAAGCCCTGAGCCGGCTGAGCTGGAAGCACAGCAATCCCTCCATTTACGCTGGAGAGAAAACTCCTGCCCACTTTGCTCACCCAGCTCAAACGGGGGCTCTTTTTGTAAAGCAGGACAAAGCAGCAAGTGGCTGTCAGTAATTCTGGTCAATTTTTCCTCCCTGTGACTTAACATAGCAGTTGTTAAGCACACAAGTGTTTGGTAGAACCTGGGCCAGGCTCTCTTCTTCCAAAACGCAGAGGCATGACACAGGTTTTCCCCACAGAGGAGGCGAGCAGCAGGTACATCCAGTCCTCAGCTCTGGGCGGCTTTGGACCTCGTTCAAGCAGGCTGCTCGTTTCTGAGGACGTGGTACTGGCTGCCTGGGAGCTTCGCAGCAACTTACAATTTGTTCTCCTTGTCCTTCTCCTTGATTTTCTTCAGGACGTTAATTTCCAGCCTGGCTGCTTCTCGGTACTTCCCAACATTTTTTATGATTTTCAGTGCCACCTGGGATTTGCCTCTGCAAGGGAAGAGACAAAGGAGTCAGAGAAAAAGCCGGTATCACCTGCACGCACATCCCACAGGGCACTGCAGGAGCCTGTAGGATGACAGGGAGGTTCCCAAGGGTATATTCAGACCACGTCCCCACTGGCTTCACTCAGCTCAGCCGTGCCATGTTGCATGTGCAGTGCTGCGAGCAGGTGTGTGGCAATCTAATAAATAAAACCAGGCAGAGGAAGGAGACAGCCTTCAGCAAGCTCAGGATGAGGGAGTGATGGTGCAGGGAAAACAAAGAGGAGGTCTGGGTAAGAGATTAGCCGTTCTGCCCTTGTCCCGACCTTGACAAGCGATTAAATACCCGCACGGATTTGAAGTGAAAGGCTGCTGCTCAAGCGACACTCCAACGAGAGCGCTGCAGACACGCCACGTGCCGAGCCGGCAGCCCCCGAGCAGCCACACCGCCTCTCTCCGACCGTGCCAGGGAGTTCTGCGGGGGCAGGGGTCCCGCTGGCTCCCGCCCTCAGCTGCCCCCGGGGCGCAGAGCCAGACGGGAGGGCAGGAAGGGGCAGGGCTCAGGTGTAATCACGGGAGAGGAGGCAAAAAAGAAGCACCCTGGCAGATTGAGGCCACCTCCCCGTCCGGCTGGCCCGTCCCGAAGCCCTCAGCCGCTGAGCGAGCGCAAACCCTGCTGCGACAGAGGAGTGAGGGGGAAGTGAGGGCTGCCCACCTGGCGTGGTCGACGCACTCCACAACTTTCCCGAAAGTGCCTTCGCCGAGGCTGCCGACGATTTCATCTAGGAGAGAAAAGAGGAGCGGGTGTGAGCCTCGGAGGCCGGGCGAGAGCTGGGGTCCTGCAATTTCACAGCAATAACACGTCAAAACAAAAACGTCTCTCACTGCTACGCTCTTTAAAGCTCACGTGTCTATTGTCTGCCTCAGGCAATTTACTGGTGAGTCCATTATAAGCAATAAACACTAGAGACCCCTCCAGTACAGAGAGAGATCTCGTCTAACACGGGGATAGGAAGTAGAGGTAAAGTTTTACGAAAGGTGGCTGTACATCGCTCTTGAAGCCAATCGCCGGTCCTGCACACCAGGTGGCCTTCCTTGTCATCTTCCACGCTCCTGCTGCGCTTACTGCTCTGCTGGCTTCTCTGCACACACCGCCCCCCGGCACGGCATACGGCCAAGCGCGCACAGCGGGCAGTCCCCAGTGGCAGATTGTGTTGTCATTCAAAGGTGGAGAGACGGCGGTGCGTCGGTGGGTGGGTTTTCCAGATGCCAGCATTTCATAAGGCACACAGCATATATAACGATAGGGATATTGCAAGGGACACGTCAAGACACAAACCGACTTCAAAACAGAAAAGTAATCAACAGCTACAGGTACGTTTAGAACACCCTCTGTTAGCTGCAGCGCCTGGTGCCGCCGCCAAACGCCCCCCTCTTCTCTGCGGGGCGGCAGCTGGGGGGCTCCGGTCTCGGGCTCGGCCCCCGGGGGTGCCCCGGGGCAGCAGCGTCCTCGGCAGCGCCGGAGGCTGTCCCCGGCGGCGCGGGCAGCAGGGCTCGGCCAGAAGAACGCCCTTTTCTCCGCTGGCAAACGTGAGGAAGGCTGGCCGAGCTGGCAGCTTGGACGAGCCGTCCAGCGGAAGCCAGAGCAGCAGCTCCGCCCCTGTCACTGCGCTGTGCTCCCTCGGCTAACGGGTCCCCAGTCCCCCAGGGCCGCATCCTGCTGCTGCCGGCAGGACCGACAGCGCTGCTCCTCCACCGGTGCGCCCGGCTGCGAGCGGACCCAGCGCTGCACCTTCTCCTTGGGGTGCAGTCTGAAGCCTGCGAGAACTTGAGGGACGGGTCAAGAGAGTCCCCAGGGAGCGCTTCGCTCCCCTTCAAGCTTCCACTGAGGACACGAGGTCACGTTCACCCCTGCTACTGCTAGCTCCTACTGGAAAACCAGCCCAGCGGTCCTGCAAGGACCGGGGTCCGCAGAGCGAGCTGTCCTGATGCCTGGTCTTTTCTATTTAGCCCTAAAAATGGCGAAGGAAATGCAAGCAAAGCTCTGCGTTCCCACGCCTGACTTTCTGTCAGGCTTCTCCTCTGCACCCCCTGGCCCCCACCTGGTCCAAAAGAACGAGCTCCGAAGCCCGGCAGGTAAGCTGAGCCAGACGGAGGTGGAGGGGAGAGCTGGGACAGCTGCGAGCCTTGAAAGGATCCCGCTGAGGCCACCCAAACCCTGCACACCGGGTCACCGCACGCACACACGCAAACCACACCGGAGCGTTTTAGCCGTAACCCTGCCTCTGAGACCGAAGTGAAAATGTCAGTGGGGAAGGAAGGCAAGGAGAGCAGCAGGCCGCCAGAGCTCCCACGCCATGCAGGGATCAGGACCCGGCCCCTGCGTTGTGCCAGTATCTGAAGGGAACCGAGTGGTGCAGCGTGGCCAAATCTTCCCTTGCTGCAGAGAAGCAGCGAGGCAGACGCTCGGGCCCACACCTCGCGATGCCCCCGGGCCGCTCCAGGCCCTGGGAGAAGCCTCCCCACCCCGCACCGAGCGTTCCCTGATAACCCTCGGACCGCCTCTGGCAAGGAACGCCGCGTTTCCCCACAGTCAGGTGGAAAAGCGACGTTTTCAGCGAAGGTGCAGTTCTGGGACACTTGCATGGCACCAGGCAAAGAGGACGCGGGCGTGGTTTTGGAAGCTGGGAGCCGCGTGCAGGGGGACGGGGCTGGTACCCGCAGCGCTCGCGGCTCACACGAGGCCCGGCGGGGCTGGCTGGTCCCACGCGGGACGGGGCACAAACCACGCGGCACCTGCCAGGAGCGCTCCGAACCCTTGCTGCCTGCCAGCCCCCCCCGAGCAGCAGCAGTATGCAGGGCCTCGCCGCGTGGAGACCCGCACGGGGACACCGCAGCCTGGCTGTCACCGTGTCACCTGTGTGCCACCTGGAGCCTTCGCTCGCCCCCCCGGCCGTGAAGGACACGGCTTTGTTTCCTCACCTACTGCAGCTCCGGGGGCTGGGCCACCAGAACCACCAGCTACAGCCTCTCCCGGCGTCCCCCCACGTGGGTTCGGGACCGCACACCCCACGTAACGAAACGAACGGACGGGGGGCAGAGGTACTCACCCGGCGCGCTCCGAGCTGAAAGGAGGGAAGAAGGGTTAGGGCCCCGACCGACCCCGCGCTCGTTCCGGCTGCTACTCACCGAGGAGGCGCTGCTACAAGACCTGGTCCTGCGCTTCCGGCAGCGGTGCTGGTGCTGCCTGGCGCGGTGCTGCTCCCGGCCCCGGGAGCGCCGGCAGTTCCGCGCGCGGGGCGGGCAGCAGTCCTCCCCGCAGGACGGGCTCCGCTCCTCGAACCTGCAGGCGTCACTGCCCCGCCTGTCCCGGTACCTCCTGCGGTGCGGCGTCCTGTCCCGGCTGCGGCAGAGGCGACGCGTCAGAGTCGGAGCGGCAGGAGGACGGCACGCCGCCCCGCTGCCAGCCCCCCCAGCCGGCCCCGCCGCTGACCGCCTCGCAGCCAAGTTGCTCGGGGAAACAGAAAAGTTTTGCCAGAGGAAAGATCGCGCGGCGTTCCCACGTTTGGAGGAACCAGGGGGACGCCAGGCGCCTGCTGAGGGCTGGGTCCGAGCTGCCCACTTCAGGGAGCCTCCCCCAGCACCCACGAGTGCTTTCCTAGCACCGTTCCTCCTCCCCCAGGAAGGCCTCTCGGTGTTTTATTAATGAGTGAGGAGCCAAGCCAGTGGCGGTGCCCGAACCGTCACGCCAGCAGGGATGGGAGCCCCCAGACACCCAGCCTTCGGTGCCCGCGTGCCTCCGGTGATCGCTACCACGAGCCAGGAGGAGAATTTGGCCTCTGCTCTGCAGATAAACCCTGCGGCTCCCAGAGCAAGCCCTGCTGCCGACTGAGAAGCCGCCTTTTAGGCAGAAAAGGTCACAACACAGAAAAAAACCACAGCAAACTGGCTGACAAAAGCCACAAAACGTGACCAACGCAGCGTTTCGGGCACGCGCCTGGCCAGGCTGCTGCTGCCCCAGCTGACGGCGACCAAGCCCTTGTCGCAGCTGCTTCCCGCTGCAAAAAGCAGCTTTTTTGGTCAGTTTGCTTCCCCTCTGCTTTGGCTACGACTGGCTTTCTTGCTGACAGCTCAACAGGACGCAGATGTGCACGGGGTGGCTCATTTCAGCTTGGGTCAGGAACCAAATTTCACTCTGCCTTGCCCGCTAAATTATCCACAACAACAACAAAAAAAAACCACACCAAAAAATAACACTTTTCTGTTCCAACAGCAACACTCAGCTCCAAGCCCACCTGTGCGAAACCTCAGTCTGAGCTTTTAAGGTACAGAAGACTCAGAAGTAACAGCCCGAAGGACTGGAGGTACCGAGGAACCCACAAGAGGCTCACAGCCTGAGGACAGAAGGGCAAAAAGGTTCTCACCCGGCAGCTGACTGCTTTCACCCAAATCCCACCTACATAATCTACTAATTAAAAAAATGGGGAAAGCCAGTTGTGGGCACAATTCGTTTGTTTCGTTAAACAAAAGCCAGACCCGGAACCGGAGCGAGCCCAGGGAACAATTAAGGCGTCCCCTTCCCACTGCACCCGCTCTGGGGCGAGGACCAGCGCCGAGACCCTGCCCCCCCCCCCCAGGAAGACCCCCTGCGATCCCTCACCTTCTGGATCGTGACCTCCTGGCCGGGTCCCTGCGGGGCGGGCAGCGCAGCCTGCCCTCGGGGGCCCTGCTCCGGGACCGCCGCCGCTTCCACCGCTGGCCCCAGCAGGGCTCCTGCTCCGGGGACCGGTACCGCCTGCAGTGATGCATCTGCAGGCACACACAGAGCCAGCTCAGCTCCCGGCCCCTTACGCCGGCCCCGAGCCCCCTCAGGGTGCCCCCAGGCCCCCTTTAGGGTACCTGTAGGCCCCCTTAAGCCACCCCCAGACCCCCTCAGGGTGCCCCTAGAACCCCTCAGGCCTCCCCCAGAGCCTTCTGGGGCAACCGCAGACCCCCCGAACCTCCTCCAGACCCTTTTAGGGTGCCCCATGACGCCCTTAGGCTGCCCTCAGGCCCCTTTAGAACACCCGAAGCCCCTTTAGGTCACCCCCAGGACCCTAAAACCACCCCCAGGCCCCTTAGGGTGCCCAGAGGCTCCTTTAGGGCACTCAAAGGCCCCCTTAAGCCACCCCCTGACCCCTTTAGCCCTCCCCCAGAGCCTTTTGCGGCACCCCCAGAGCTCTTAAACCTCCCCCAGCCCCCTCAGCGTGCTCCCAGCCCCCTTAAACCGCCCCAAACCCCCTTAGGGCGCCCCCTGACCCGTTTAGGCCTCCCCCAGAGCCCTTTGGGGCACCCCCAGACCGCCCAAATCTCCCCCAGACCCCTTAGGGCGCCCCATGACCCCCTTAGGCTGCCCCCGGACCCCTTTAGGACACCCAGAGCCCCGTGAGGTCACCCCCAGGACCCTAGAGCCACCCCCCGGCCCCCTCAGGGCGCCCCATGACCCCTCAGGCCGCCCCCAGCCCCCCTCAGACCCCTCCAGGCCCCCCCCGCCCCCCACTCACCGCCGCCGGGCCCCGCAGCGCCCCCGGGTACGGCCCGGCCCGGCCCGGCCCCCCGCAGCCCTCCGCGCACTTCCGCTTCCGCCGTGGCCGCCCCGCGCCGCTCTGGCCGCCCCTCTCGTTGGTCCGGAGGTTAACCCCTTGCGCGCCGCGGGGGAGGCGAGGGGGAGGCTCCCAGGGCCTCGCGGCCTCCGCGGCCCCGAAACGGGAGCCCCGCGGGGCAGGGACCGCGCAGCCCCTTGGGCTTCGTGCCCTTCCTTCGTCTCCTCGCCACCTGCTTGGCTGTGGGCAGAGGGTCGCATGCCGCGGGTGCCACCGGCGTGGCCTCCAGCCGGGCGGAGGCTGGCCTCCGCGCCTCCGCGCCTCCGCGCAGCTCTGCCTGCGCTCCCCGAGGTCCCAGCCCCGCTCCTCCGGCCCGGGGACCCCCCGCAGCACCGCAGGGCGAGGAGCAGAAGGGGCCACAGACGAGGCCGGCGGCCTCCGAGCAGAGCGAGCAGCCCCCTGGGCCTCCAAAGGGGCGGCCGCGTCCCGCCGAGCGGCTCTGGTGGTGCTGAGCATGGCCCGAGCCAGCCTCGAGGCCGATCGCCTGCACCACGGCGAGGGCATCTCCCGCTGCCGCAGGGAGGCCGGGGAGGCCGGCCTCGCTCCAGCCGGGGCCGTGGCCTCCTGTGGGCTCGGACTCCTCGGTGTCGGTGTGCTGGGACAGGCGGGTAACAATGGAACGGAACGGGACGGGAGGCAGGGCCCTGCCCCGGGCACACCGGGGGGCCTCGAGGCAGCCTAAGGAGGCCAGCCTGGCCTCCACAGGGCTCCTGAAAGCCACCAGAAAGCCCCCTGCTATTTCTTTTTTTTTTTTTTTTTAACTGGAAATAGCAAAAAAGCCCTGCACCCCCTTCCCGTGGCAGCAAAAGGCAGAGGGAAAGGCGCTGCCTCCGCCGGTGCGGTGCCTGGACGGCTGGGAGCAGAGCCATCCTAAGGGGGGCAGCAGGGCCTTGGAAATTTTGGGGCCAAAAGGGCTGGAAACCAGCTTCTGCCCGACTTCAGAACCGTCACAGCTCGCTCAGCACACTTTGTGAGAGCGCAGCCCAGCAGGCAGAGCAGCGCGAGGTTAAAGCTGCTGCAGCCATCAGCAGAACAAACCACGGGCAGATTTAGACGATTTACCTGCCCAGAGCCACCCCCACGCGGCTGGTTGTGTGTCGCCACGTGTAAACCTCCTGACGGCGCGAGGCACGGCTGCCTCGGTCCCCCCGCTAAGCAGCGCGGCCCCAATTCACGCTCGCAGGGTCACGGTGTGAAGAGGTAGAAGTTTATTGGAATATAAACATTCAGATAACGTGTAAGATAGAAAAAACCCAACAACAACATATACAGACACTTGTTGGAAGGAGACGTTGAGGTATTTATCCACCGCCTAGGCTATCACATTTCTTTTTTTTTTTATTTTATTTATTTCTTTTAAATAGGTAAGAAAACTAGTAGCAAGGCTGCTGCAGCTGTTTGGTGAGAACAATCCGATCTGAATCCGCTTGGAGCGCGCACGCGGCGGCCAGCAGGACGCGGTGTAAACGCCCTCACGTGCGCCGGGGGGGGACGAGCGGCAGCGCAGCCTCCCCCGGCCTCTTCCCCCGTCCCCGAGCCTCTGCCCTCGCCTTCCCACAGCAAGCTGGGGGAGGCCGAGCAGGTTGGTTTTAATCCCCACCCGCTCCGAAACAGGAGCGTCTTAGCAGCTGGGGGCTTTTTCTTTTTTCTTTTTTTTTTTTTTGGCTGCTCGCTGTGAAACCTTCGCTGGTCTGGAGCTCGAAGAGAAGCAGACGCACTGCCGAGCAGAACGCTCCCCGCGAGGAACGGTCCTGCCCGCAGTGTCAAAACCCCTGAGTACGATACAATCCAACACGCTTGAGTGAAATGAATCGGAGCCGGGGGGAGGCCGAGCCTCCGCCCTCGCCCGGCCTCCCCCTGCCCCCCCCTCCTCCACCCCCTCGCCGCTGCTGGTTTCTCTAACCCTGTCCCCGCAGCCTGGCAGCTCAGTAGGAGACCTGGAGCTCGGCGAAACGCGCGTTAAGCCGGGCGCCAGAATCAAACCCAGGCCAGGGGAAGGGTTCCTCTTCACAGTCTGAGTGGTCCTCGTCAGCGCGGGGCGACGGAGGACCAGGTATGGTTGCAGCTTATTTTACTGAGGTATCTGTTACGCATCCCGACTTGTTTCTTTCCCTGAATCGGATACAAAATAATCTGTTAGTCCCTGTCTATTTCCAGTCTAGTTGTGTAAAGCTTATAAACATTAATACTCTAGTAGTGTCAAAGCTGTTTAGCAGTTCAGTGATTCGAGTGCCTTTCTGTGCAAGAAAACACAATGTTAGCATGTGATACATAAGCAAAAACACCCATTACTAACCTCTGCTCCCCAGGACCAGAGAAGAAAGCATAAGGAAAAGCCAGAAGTCCCCCAGTCCCACTCTTAGGAAACAGCCCCCAAACCCACCCCCCACCTCCAAAAAAAAAAACCAACTAACCAAAAGAAAAAAAAAGGAAAAAAAAAAAAGAACAGTCTGAATGAGTCAGAGTCTGGAAAATCCTCTCTGAGTGGAGACAATGAAATGCCTCAGAGGTGTGCGGCCAAAGAGCAGCTCTGCTTCCCCACTGAAAGCAGGCGGAGGTGGGACATCGTGGAGCAGCATCCATCCCAGGACATGCGCCTTCGCTGTCGCTCCCTCCCTCCCTCCCAGTGCAGATAACTCGAGCCGTGTTACATGAACTGGCATCCAGAGAGCGGGGGCCTCTCGCGAGCGGGAGCTCCTGCCTGCGGTCGTACAGCCTCGCCCAAGGGATGGGGCCATCCCTGCACCTGGGCTTCAGACAAGGAGAAAACCACAGATCGCTGCTGCGAGCTCACTCCTGCTCTGCTCTGAGGACGGGCAGGCAGCCGACTGAGCGGTGCCGGGGGATTAAAAGGGACGAGATGAAGTTTGGGAATTGACGGGAAGGCAGCTGTCCCTCTGCGGGACGCACCGGCGGGGGAGCAGCGCCACGGGGGCTGGAGGTGGGGGCGAAGGACCCTTCCCGGCTGGGCTCTGGCCGTGCAGCCTGGGCAGGAGCAGTCTGTGACTGCCTCGAGCGCGGGGAGCCGAGCGCCCCCGGCAGCCCTGCTCACCTGAAGGGCAGCGACCGGCCCCGCGCTCCTCTGTTGGCTCCGAGAGCAGGGCAGCAGCGCAGCTGGCAGCCGGGCAGCCTGCTGTCAGGCCTCTCGGGGAAGGACCGCCTGAAGGAACCGCCAGGAACTCGCAGGCAATAAAAGAGCAACCCAGGTCCATAAACACGGACGTGCTGCAGGCAGCCAGAGCTGTCCGTTTGCTGGGGGGCACGTGGTGCCTCACCAGTAACACTCCAGGAAACTGTTTTGTTTTTTTACAAGCTGAACCTCTGGAGTTTTAACTGGGTTTTCACTTTGATTGTAATGCAGCTACTGGCTTGGGTGCTTCTCACGCGGTTTGGTAACACCAGCAGCGATGTGCAGGTGGAAAACAAGAGGAACGCGTTATTTCGGTGCCTCTCACGACAGCTAAAGTGACGCAGCACCCACAGGGCTTAGTCTTGTAGCGAGGGCAGAATTAGCTGTGCTGTCTGCATCCAGCGAGCCTGGGAAAACACTCACAAAGCCACGGCCCGACCAAGCAGGCTGGATCCCTGCCACAAGACCAAGCTCTGCTTTGAGGAAGCACCTTCCTACGAGAGGCCGGGGAAATCCGTAGTGTTGGCAGGGCTGTTGCCTCCCAGCTGCGCTGCGCAGCTTTGCTACGGGCAAGGACAGATCACGGGGGATGGAGAAATCCAACAGGGCCTCTGGAGACAGCCTCCTGTCCAAGGTGAAGGACGGGTCCTCTAACTCAGCTGTCGCCCTTGCCCTCTGTTCCTACCTCTACCTGTCCTGTCGTGCGCATGTCCTGGGACAGTGGTGCTCAGCGTGTCTCCTGGCTAGCCTAAAGGATGGGGAAGCCGCTGCTCCTTTGCTCAGCTTTGTTTTTTTCTTTTCTGTCTTTGGTGCTACAATTAAAAATAAAAAAAAAATAAACACGACATCAGCAAAACCACATATATATATATAAAAAATCAAGCGATAAGATATGCCAATACTTCCTGAAGAGGTTAAAAAAAACAACCCAAAACAAACAAACAAAAAAACCCCCAACAACAAGTACATATCTGAGGTATTTCATCTGCTCAAAAAAACCTGACTCAGGCCCGGAGGATGGAAAGGACGTCACCAGGGCAGGAGGGATGGTGCTCGGACCTGACCTCCAGGCGGGGGAGGATGTGTGCGGGACGGCAGGAGGAGAGGGGACACAGCGAGGCCACGCGAGCAGGGGCTGAGCTCGCGGAGCCACCGGGTCTTGTGTCAAGGCGGGCAGAGGATCAAACCCAAGCGAAAACAAGTTCAGGCTGTCGGGGTAAATGTCAGCGGGATGAGTTCCCCAAGGGCAGAGAGACAAGGTCGAGGGCATTTACAACTTGGCTGAAAGCCTGAAAAAGGCAACAACAGTAGGGAACGGGCCAGCACCAGCCAGGAGAACGAAGCAGCTGAGCGAGCGGGGGTTTTTCTGTGTCTGGGGGTCCTTCCCCTGCGGCCAAGACCTCCGAGAGGGGGGAAGGAGGTTCACCGAGTCTCTCGGGACTCCGCAAGCAAGGACCGTGGGCCCGAGGGGAGGACTGGAGCACGGCAGAGCCTGAAGAAAAGCGAGGAAGCTCGCCTGCTTGGCAGCTGCGAGCCCGGCAGGAGAGGGGCAAGGCAGCCTGCCGGCCGTTCGGATTGTCAACACACTGGGTTGTTTTGTGGGAAGAGCCCGCGTGGCTGCTGGCTCAAGGAGAGCCCCGCTTCCCTGCCCCGACCCCGGCTCCTTCCCCCTGCCTTGGTGACATCTCAGCCATCTCTCGACCCGCCGCTCCTAGAGACGATCCCTGATTGAAAAACGCCAGGGGTGCCCCCTCTCCATGTCCCACCCCCCAGCGGGAACACGGCAAACCCCGGGAGGAGGAGGAGGAGGAGGAAGAAAACGGAAGAGAAAGGGAGGAAGAAAGGGGAGAAGGAAGGAAAAGGCTGGACAAACGGACGATGAAGAACAACTCGCTGGCGTGGAAAGGTTTCAGCATCATCATCTTGCCGTCGGCCAGCCGCAAAGCAGGTTCCTTGAGATGAGGTAACGTGTGCGACTCCTTCCCGGCTCGCTCCCCGCCGCGAGCAGAGAGGGAGAGCTGCCGGGGGCCAGTGTGAGACAGCGAGCGCGGCCGTCCGTCAGAGAGACCAGCTGGTGGAGGGCTCTGCGCCGGGCGTTCCCCGCGATGAGGTAGGGCTGGGAGAGCAGTGGGAGCTGCTGCTGCTGCTGCAGGAGCTCTGCGTGCTGGAGCCCGCGATGAGATGGACGACTGGCTTCTGGGCAAAGAGCACTCCTGCAAGGCACGGGGAGGGAAGAAGGGTTACGGGGCGACGCAGCTCAGGAGGATATGGTAGAGAGCAACCCCAAAGGCTTCACCCTAACAGAAGGGGGCCCAGCGCAAGACCAGCAGGCTTCGAGGCAGATCAGAGCATCAGCGACGGCAAGGATATACGCGGGGGTACTCTGGGACTTGCTCTGTCAGCCCCTGCCGTGGGATCTTTTGCTTACAGAAGACTGGAAGATCCCAAACGGCTTCAACACCTCTGGAGGGTGCAGCGCCAGGTCTCCCACTGTGGACTCTGTCACGTAAACGTGACCTGCACAAGTCAAATGGCTCGAGCTGCGTACAGGGACAGCAACAACTCTTGCTTCCCTGCAGCATGTGAGGAGAAGCTGAGTTAAGCTCCTCCTGAATAGGAGAAGGAGCACAATGCTCCTTCCTGCTAGCACTTACTACAGAAGTTCCCTCTCAGGAGAAGCTGGATTTCTCACCAGGTTCCCTCTTCCCTGCCACAGCAAAATGCCACTTGTGGACTGCCAGCAAAATGCTTCCCCGGGGACAACTCAAGAGTAGAGATGACGGCAGAAACACGAATGGCATTACAGCAACAGCTCCTTGCACAAACAGAAAATCACCGAGAACCAGCATTCAGGAGCATCTGAGATTTAAAAAATAGTAACTACCACCACCCCCAAAAGGAAGGAGCATTCATCTTGACCAAAAAGAAAACAAATCAGCTCCTGCTGAGCTTTCTGAGCCGGGTGAGCTGTGTGCTGTGCTTCGGCAAACAGCCAGCCCCTGGCAGCACGCCACCCTCCGCACATCCCACTCGGCATCCCCACACGTCCCCGGGGAGCGGCTCCTCCTCACCAGCATAAATCGTGCCGTTAATCTCCACCGACATGTTGATGCTCCCAATGCCGTTAGGTGACAGATTGAGTGCTGCCGCCGCCGCCGAGTCCGGTTTATCTTCTGTCCAGAAAAGAAAAGACAAAGTTAGAGAGGAACTACACCATCTCCTGTGCTATCCAGAGCTGACCGGATACCTACACGGCCCTCCTTTTGGCACTTCTCTGATGAGGAGAAAAACCACTGTCAGTCCTCTTACAGAGGTGTTGAAGTGCCCAGGCGTGAGCTGCATGTGGCTGGGATCCCACTGAAGTCCCCGACTGGGGCCAAACGAACAACCCCTCCACAGAAAAAGCCACCAGCACACGAGACATGTTGACATCGGCTGGATTGTGGCCGGGTTTGCAGCAGAGCTGGGGCGCAGGCAGAGCCTGGAGCCGTCCTCCGGGGTGGGGATTCCTCAGGGAGCTGCTGCCACTTGCGGTGTGCCGAGCTCAGGCTGCAGCAGCTCCAGCGGCCGCTGGAGGGGGACTGCCTGAAGCATGACAGGCTCAAACCCAGGCCGAGCACGCTCGGCTGCCCCTAGTGCATGTGAAATCTGTTTTCTCTGTCCCCTCCGCACGGACAGCCCTTTCTAAGGCATCCCGGGCAGCTGTGGAAGTGACAGTGCAGAGCAGGGATCCGCTCCGCTCTGATGTCTAAGGGGAGCTGAACATCAAACCCTCCTGGATGCTTCTGAACCCTCCAACCAAAACAACCTGAGCGTGAGCCTGGGATTGCTCCTCCACGCTCATTAATTCAGCCTTAGTTTGCACAGTGCCATGGTGACCGGCCCCGCAGTGTTGGTTTTGGGGCATTGTGCTATTAAAACAGGGAGAGACGATGGAGACAGTCTGCCCAGGCTCTGGCACTGCATGCAAAGTGCGTGTTTGGAGCTCCCTTCCAGTCTGCTGGGACAGCAAGGCCACTGTCCCTGCGAAGAATGCAAAGGGCTTTGTTAACGTTTAACCCAAACGGTACTATCAAGCTAGAGCGAGCTCGCGCGGTGCTTTTCAACAGTGCCTCCCAAAGCACTTTACAAAGCACAGCATTATTTTTATTTTGCATTTGGCAAAATTAGGGCCTGAAAGATAGCACAGACTTGCCCAGTCCCCTAAGGAAGGTGGGGATAGTATCCCTGACTCCTGCTGAGGGCTCAGTCCTCTGCCTGTTACTGACTGTGGAGACTAAAACCGATCCTAGCCTTTTCATCTAGGAAGTTCAGCATGAAGAGGAAAAAAATGAAGTGAGACAAGGGAATGAACGTTACTTGATAAAACTTGTATTCCTCTTTACTCACTTTTTTTGATGTGAAAGTGAAGTTGAGGTGGATGCGCAGCTGTCGGGACCTGCAATTTGAGGTCTTGATCCCATTTAACTGGGCAGCAAGAGCATATATATCTCTCGCAAAGTGTCTCCGGGAAGCTTATCACTGCTAGCAAAAGCCTCAGAAACAACTTTTCCCCTTCTTCTAAGCAGTGCCAAACCTGCCCAGCCTTGTGCCTACATGCAAATGGACACTTAATAGGGCTCCGAGACCTTTAATTTGAATGGATCAAAAGGTTCAGAGGAAACAGCTGTTGGGACTGAACCTTCTGAGCCTCTGCCGTCCAGCGAAGCGCAGCCCCAGGACAGGTAGGGAGCCGTGGCGTTTATCAGCTTTTGAAGCCACTCCGCAACAGTATTGATTCTGACAACGTGACCTTTACGGGGTGACTCCCCTTTCACAAAGCATTTCAGGAGGGCATTTCCCTGGCCATGAATACTGCTTCTCTCTGACCTCCTAACCCAGCCCTGCCAGGAGTTCTCTGCCTGCAGGGCTGCAGCAGATGCTGGCAGGAACCGCCTGACTCGCTAAAAGCTCTGGGATGTGTAGGGCCCCCTGCAGACACACAGGTCTTTGTAGCCTCCTCATCACACCTGCCAAGGGGATTCCTAAAAGCCGGGCATCTCTCTCCCCTAACTGCCACCTGTACAGAGAGAGCTGTCACCTCCAGGATCAATTAATAGGGTTCCCGACGAGAAAAGGACAGGAATTCACTCCCTGCAGCACAACCCTGGATGAGGGCAGGGCTGGGGAAAGTACGCTCTACTTGAGGGGCTGAGCACCTGGCACAGGACCAGGCTTTCCCTCCAAAAGTCATCTCAGTGACCGCGTAAGCTTCCTGAACCCGCTGCATCCAGGCTGGGTTATGCTGCATCAAAAAAAGACTAAGAAGTGCAACGGTAAACTCTAACAAAACATTTCTCTGGTTTAGCTTGGCAGTTCCTGTGCTCCGTTTTAGTAACTTTGTGACACTGACCTCCGCCCAGTGCCCAGAGATGACCAAGAGGTGTTTGACACCCTGGACTGGGAGCGGCAGCCTGCAAAGACCCTTCGTGTACCTAGAGGCGCATCTTACCCTTGCCATTGATTTTGATTTTCATGGGGATCTGCCGCGCCATGCTGAAGAGGTTGCGCTGCAGAGCCTGCTGGACGAGCCGCTGCTCCTCCTCCGTCATCCGCGAGACCTTCTTCTCCGGCGGCTCCCCGGACTCCAGCCGCTCCCTCAGCTGCTCCAGGGTGGCCGTTCTCGCTGCCACCGTTGCCTGCTGGCTAGCCAAGGTCACCGGCACAGCGATGCGATTTGGCATAGACACAGTCAAGGGCACACCGTCGCCTAGAGAAGGACAGAGTCACTTAGTCTCTCCCGCAGCCCTTCCTAAAGCAGGCACACAAAGGCTCGGCTGCCGGCAGAATATTCCGCGTATCCTCACCCACCCAAGCCCCGTTACTCTCAAATCCAACTTAGTCTGGGGGGGCAAAATGGCAACTAACTGAAATAATCGCGTTTCTCCGCCCATAACGCAGCCACCCTCTGCCGCGGGCGCAAAGCCGACCTTTTCTGACAGCTGCTGCTGGAGACACGCGAGGATTGCTGGTCCCGCTGCCGGGCGCGACGCCGATGATCGGGAAGCGGATCTTTGGGGGAGACAGGAGGGAAGGAGGCCCCGTGGCGGTGGGCGAGTAGCTGAACAAGGAGGAGCTGTAGCTGGGCCGCCTGCCTTCCCGCCTGTTGCCGTCGATCGCAGCCTGAAGCTCGGCAGGAGAGCTGAGGGACTTCTTCTCGCATTCGTAGGCGTACAGGTACTTCATATACCTGGGAGATGGGCGAGCACAGGGAGACTCAGGCAGGTTTCTCGACAGAGCATGCAATGACAGGCTACAGCACCCACTGGGTCGTCCAGGCAGACTTTCAGACTGAGGTGCCCTGCAGATTTGGAGTCTTTGCATCTCACGACCGCTGCTGTGCTTGGTGTCATAAGTGTTATGGAGTTTGGGTGTGAGGCACAGCTCTCACGAAGAAAGCACATGGCTGCATACCACTGCAGCTAAAATTTTAACAAATAAGATCTTGAACCATAACACATACCAGCAAGGAGCGTGATCTAGGAGTTACCTTGTCCAATTTGTACTGGGCAGCACCAAACCTATCGCTTTTGCTGAATTCTGCCACACAAATTTGCAGCAAGCAGTCTGTTTGTACCAAAGGCTGGAGGAACAGCACGGAGCTTCCCTCCCTGGGACTCCACAGCTCTAAAAACTAAGAGCTAACAGCTCTTTAGAGAGTTACCAGCTCTAAGAACTGAGTTTCATTTTTACTGGGGTGTGCATTCCCAGAGTCCAGCCTCACATGCTCTAGTCACCGGACAAAAGCGCTGCTTTGCCTTGCTGCTTAAAGTCTGCAGTCGGTTTAATTTACCAACCTTCTCTGCTTATTCTACTTTTCCTTCCTTTTGGCTTGCCTACTCAACGTGAGGTACTGCAGGCCAGAAAAGCAATCCTCACGGCAGGCAGGCGCTAAATGCAAGTGTCCACAGCTTAGCGGCGATGACATGAAATGATCGAGTTTATACGTGGTGACTATGTATCAGCAGCCCCCCTGCCCGCTCACGGTGCCAAGTGGGACAGAGCAAGAGACCCTCCTTGCCCTGAGGAGTTCAAGTCCCAGGGAACAAGGTGATGGTGTGTTAGTGCTGGGATTGTAGGGAGGGAAGGGGAGAGCGTTCCGGAAGGATCGCTGCTCAGCAAAACAAGAGAAGGGATAGAAAGGGAAAACGGCAAGCTGTGGGCGAGAGAAGAGGGATAAATAAAGCAATTCATCAGCTCCTCCCTAGCCACAGAATAGGATTTAGTCTCATTTTTAACATCTCAGTCCCTATTTTGCACTCCCCAGTTCCTGCTCTGTTCCTATCCATGCTTTCAGGCTCTCCAGACTCACTGGGTTCGAAGCGTGAACGCGGCACTGGTGATGGAGGTGGGCAGATTAAGGCCTTTGGTGATCTCCCGCCAGATCTTCTTGTTGATGATTTCCACCAGCCCTCCTTTCTCGGTCACCAGTTTGTAGAGCATGTAGAGGTCCAGGATCTGCTTTGCCATGATGGGGATCCGATTGATGGGAGTTCCTGCAGGGAAACAGCAGGGAAGAAAACATGGAGGGAGCGAGAAAATGAGGCCGGGAAGGCTGGCGGGCTGGGGCTATCGATCTTCTTTCTAATAGGAAAGTCAGGCAACTCTATTTGTAGCCTGACTTGAGGCCCCTCTACGGGCGAGTAAATGAGCCAGAGAAGTGTAGCTACATGGCACGTCCTTTTCATGAAAAATCCTTTCCTGTAGGCAAAAGCAATTATCAGACAAATAATAACCTGCAGCTAAGAGCAACTTCTCAAATAGGAGAGGGGAAGTGGGGACTATTCAATCCTAGGGGCGAGGGAGCAGCACAGAGGAATCATTTTTTATGAGCTCCCAGGGCAATCTCAGATAAAATCTGGATTGCTTGTGCTCAGGAAGGGGCCGAGCAGCCCGGCAGCTCAAGCTGCCCACGCACTGGGACTCTGCTCCCTCGCTCCCCAGGATTTGCTCGGGAAGAGCAAACAAAAAGGGGACGTGACACTCGGCAGCATCCCCCTCCTCCACGCACATGTACCCCCATCCTCCCTCACGAGCAGGCGCTTAGCTCTGGATTCTGCTCTTACAAAGCATTTCCATCCTCCCACGAGCTCCCAAATGACGCCCCGCTGCGGGGACGTGTCCCTCGGTGGCAAACGCCACCCGGGAGCAGCAATTTGTTGCACGGTGGGGATGGTGCAGGTGAAAAACTGAAGGGTGTAACGGGGCATCGGCGACCGCAGGCACTGACTGCATCCCCCTCGTTTTTAACCCGATAGTGCCCTTTTGGCTGCACCTTTCAGCCCTTCAGGGTCTGAAAAGGTCAAACCGATGAGATTTAGGCAAGGAGAGGGAAGGGGAAAAAGACGCTGATGCAGCAACCCTTTTATTTTGCATAGGAAATACTGTCCTGGATCAAAGAGCGGTCCATCGGAGGTCAGTATCCTGTTGACCACAATGCCCAGCACCAGCCGTTACAGGAAAGCCGGCGAAACGCCGTAATGGACAATTATGGGATACCCAACCCACAGGGGAGGCTCCTGCCACTGCTCATCAGCCAGCGAGCCGGTTAATGCCCCGGAGCAGAGCAGTTTATGGCCCTTATAAATGGGTTTTATTCTGGTTAGTGAAAAGGAGCTCAGCGAGCTCTGCAGATGTCCTCATTATACATGTAAGTGTAATTTTTTCCCCTTTCTTTTTGAAGCCTATTACGCATTAGCTCACAGCACCAATTCCCACAGGTTAACGAGATGCTGGATAAAAGCAGCAAACTTCTTCGGCTTTGAAAGGGCAGCCTTCAATTTCACCCAGTCACCAACCCTTAAACGTAAAGAGCAACCTGATCGGGCTCAGCCCGCACGCCCCATTACTTTAGATCTTTCATATCCTTTTTTCCTTGCCTAAACAGCCCCTTCCCTGGCCACAAAGCTGCCATTCCCAAGCTGTCGTCCACCAACTGCATCAGATCCTCTTCCTGCATTTCCTATGCGACAGCTCCCCGCGGGAGCAGAGGCGGTTCCCGATTGTTGGATGCCTTCTGGCTCCAGCCAGAGCCGGTCCCCTCCCGAAACATCAGCCTGTGTGGACGCAACCCTTGCTTTGCTTCGCTTTCTCCCCCGGCACCATCTTGTCTCGGCGCGTCGCGAGGAGGATGAGGAGTGCGGCAGTGGCGTCGTTTCAGGCTGGGAGCGATCGTGTTACCAGCCCCAAGTTATCATCCATCAGCTGAGCTGCAGCAACCAGAGTCACACCCAGCCCGCTCCGAATGCAGAAGCATGGAAATATTTGTCTCAAAGGGCCCCAGAAAGAGCTAGGACTAGCTCTTCCCACCCCCAAAACCTCCCTTCAGCAGCAGTTCAGTGTTTGTGCCCTGGCAGCGAGGGAAGGCAGAACATCCCAACAAGGGAAATCACCAAGAAAACGATTTGGGGCAAAGCCTGGGCACTGCCAGGGCAGGGTCGAGACCCTTTCCTCTGGCAACCCCGCCGCCACCCACTCGTCCCCAATCCCATTTAGCGAAGGGCATTAGCTGGTCCAGGAGGGACTTTCATCCAGCGACCAGATGGGGAGTGAAAGGGGCCATGTGTAAGGCTCCTCAAGCCGACAACATGGAAACAAAATAAAATACCTACTTTTTAAAATACTCCATTTATCCTCATCAGTTTTAGCTTTTTCTAGACCTCCCCACCTCAACATCTGAAAACGTAAATTTATCCAAACGCTCCTGTGATAAACATTACCTACACGGGTGGGAAATAAAGGCTTCCACCTATTTCCAGAGAGCCTGCTCACAGCTGGAGTGGGACCAGCACTCAGAGCTGACCTCTCCTCCTCACGTTACCACCCCTTTGACACCCTCCCTTCCTGGAGTTTTCTTTTAAGCAGGACCCACGGCCTGAAGTGCCCCAGAACTTAACCAGCAGCTTTATAAGCCAAGCTAAAACCTATCTATTTTTTTTCTTCTTTAGTTTCTTTGAGCAGCCTGAAGAATTTTACAGCAGGGACACGGCTTCCATCCTCCCATGCTCATGCACTGAGACGCACTCATTTTCCTTTTCAGCTTTCCCTTAGGTGGAGACCACTCCACGGAACACCCTCGGGCACGGGATGAGTGAGCCAAGCGCAATCTGCGTCCCGCACCCCGTGAATTCACTGTATTCCTCACCGCCTCGGCCCATTTTGTAGGAACTGCCTGCAAGCGGAGCTGGGAAACCAGGACGAGCTGCTCGTGGAGCCCCCTCCTCCCCCAGCCCAGCTCCGAGGCGATAAAGTCTTTATTGGAAACCCCCAGCGCTCCAACAGGAAGGGCTGAAAAACGAGTGCCATGGGACGGCTAGATGCTGAAGGCGAGCGGATCCTTTCACAGGCGGCTGCGAGGCTTGTCAGGGGCCGTGATGGATTACTGTCATCTGGCAGCATCAGGATTAATGATCTGGAGGTCAGAGGGGAGAATTCCAGAGTGAAAGGTCAGCAGCCGGGGGCACAGCGTAAGACTTGTTGCCTTTTGATGGCAAACTCATTTTACTGTACTTTCAAGCTTGGGTTTTGCCGGCTCAGAAATGCTCTACGTACCACGCCTGCAAAGAGCCGGAAGCCTTGCTCAGCTCCAGAAGAGGCTGGGGAAGACGAGTGGCTCCTCTCCTCGGAGTTTTCCTGGTAAACAACTTGCTTTCCTTTACGCAAAACCCCAGCGATGCAAGCGTGGGCCATCCCTGCAAGGCAGCAGCCGGGGCGGGGGGACACGGAGTCTGCACCCCCTGGAAAAAGGGGGTGTGTGGTTGATATGCATGGGAGACCTCAGGAAGAGAAGCTTTAGGACAAGCATAAACGTTCCCCCTTTCTGCTGTGTTAACCGCCGGGCTCCAAGCAGGGGACAGAGCAAAGAGCCAAGAGTGGGAATACAGCCCCAGGGCAAGAGGCTGCTGACTCCGGCCAACCTGCCTCCCCCTGTGCTTACCAGAGGGGCTGTGAACAGGACAAAAAGCCCCAAAACGGCACTGGAAGGAAAAGGAATCAGCCCCCCGGCCCGTACCATAGGGGCTGGGTTTTCTGAAGGGAAAGACAGCTGCAGCTACAATTCAGATTTCTGGAATAAAGAGGTTCCCTGGAGGAAGCCTGACTGTAGCTATAAACATCTCTGTCCTTCAAGGGAAAACAGCAGCCCCTTCTGCCAAGCTGTTTCACCCCTTTCAAAAGCTTCTTCTGTTTCAGGCAGACACAACAGAAGCCTAAAGGGCTTATATGGAGAGGCTTGAATGTCCCCTATGTCGGAGAGGCTGACGGGAAAGCTGATGTTCGCTCTTTAACAGACGGAGGAAGATGTGAGCCCCAGATAATGCCTGAATGACTGTTCTGACATCTTTTGGCAACGAAACATTACCTGAGGAAGGGGTGCTGAGCACTCAGCACACGCAGACTCTGCTCCCCTCTGACGACAGCCAGCCCCCAGGGCTGGGGCTCAGCCTCCCCTTTTGTCCAACGGGACCCTATTTCGGACCAAAGTCTTCCTCACCCACCCAGGCATGCTGCCCAAGGTGTTTTTTTCCGTGCTCTGCATCCTGACATAGCCAGGCTTCAGATTTATACCAAGATCTGAAGAGGCAGACTGATGTTAAACAAAGACAACTGCCCCCCTAAGACTGTAACAGGATCACGGAAGATGAGTTCCCTCCGGTTCGCAGGGATTTCCTCGGCTTTACGAGCCTTCCGTGACGGAGATCCCCTGCCAAGAGACTCACTCCGCTCCTCGGGCTGAGCAAAACCCACTGCAGGGAGTTCCCCATCATCAAGCAGCCTAAGCCACGACTTGTCCTGCATGCAAGAGACAAAGAGCAGTTAATTATACCCAGCCTGAAGCAGTGTTTTTTTCAATCGCCTCCCAGTGCTGTTTTTTTTTCCTACCCAATTTACTTTCAGAAGTGTCCATTTTTAGGTAAAGAACAAAGGAGGCACGACTCCCATACGCTTATCCCACAGAACAACATTTGAAGTGCGATACAGCACATTTTGGAGTGAAAAAGTGCATGGGCAGAGAGGGGGCATTTAGGTGATACCCTGCACAGGTAGGGGAAGAGCTGCTCCTTCCCGTCTCCAGCAAGCACTCAGAACAAGAAAACACCAGACGGCCAAAAGGAAGAGGCTTTCCTTTTAGTCTGCAGTGATTTACAATAATAGAATAGTTTTGAGCCCAAGCTTGAAGAAATCTTCGTGTTTCTTCAGGAGACAGAATAATTCCTTGGTGTAAAATCCATTTTGACAGAAACCCAGCCCCGCGGGGAGCATTCAGCCACCCCAGTTCCTCTCTCTGCCTGAAGGTTTTCGTTCTTGCTTTGAGCCCATCCTAACGGCGAAGTCAGCGTTAAAATAAAAGGAAAGGTACACACAGAAGGGAAACAAGCTCTCCTGCTTCCTCCCCGCCCGTGCCCCGGCTGATCTAATCTCTCCCCGCATTCATGGCATTTCCACAGCGGGCATTCGCGCCTCCCAATGGGAATGTCACCACCTGATCCGCGAGCCTGCAGACCATTAGACACTCCTCTCAAAGCGGGAGCCAGGCTCGAGGGCAATTAATCACCCTCTATTTGACAGGAGGCCCGCTTCTTATCGGCACCCCTCAAAACCCCATCAGTTTCGGCTTCCCTCGGCAGTAAGCGAGGCTGACAGCAGCCCCTTATCAGATTTCGGCTGCCGAACCGGAGGCAGCCTAACTGGCATCCAGCGATACTGGCCGAGGCTCCAGCCACGTTAACCTCGCCTCGCGGGGTGCTCGTCCGTCCCCCAAACCGAGACCCCACGGAGATGGGTGCTCTCGCGCCGAGCTCGACCCCAGCCCAGCTGTTCGGCTGCTCCTGGCCCAGCTGGGCCCGATATCCTCGCTGTAACAGATTTCTTCCCCAGATGTGGGACAGCCGGGGGGGGGGGGTGTTCCAGGCGTACGACCTTTGAACCGAGCGGACAATCCTCTCTAGGCAAAGGCAAGTTCCAAATACAGGAGGAAATGCAGAGAAATGGGGGCAGCTGGGGAGAATAAAGGGGGGTCAGGCTGCCCCAAGTTAAAAATCGGAGCATCTTCATGCCAAACAGTTCCCCCTTCCATCCAGCTGGGTATCTGCGGGGTCATCTCTTCAGTGCTGAGCTACCTCCGCTGGTCGAGTGCTCGAGTTCATCAATCATTTGGAAAACACGCTGTCAAATTTAGGGGAGAGGCTAAAACACCCATAACAAAGTACCCATGTACAGAAGAGCTCTGGGAGTCCAGGATTTGAGACCCAGACACCATTTTTTTGGGGAAATGTGTTACAGTTTGACATCTCAATCTTCAGGGGAAGGGAGGAACGACACCTTTGACTCCGTCACTCAACTCTGCATGCCCAGGAGTGCCTGGGATTCAGGGATCCCCAACCGGCAATCCCTACAGCAAGCCTGGGATCAGGTTAATAAGCTACAGAAAGATTCACGCAAAGCCAATCACATCAAATTATTTTTTCTATCCTGTCCAATACAGGATAAAACATTCAAGCTGCTCAAGTATTCATGCTGGCTAAACTTAAAACAAATCTGTAATCAATGTAAACTCCTGATACTATTTTCCCATTTACAACCGCAGCTTCCACTGAGAGTTCTCCATGGAGCTAAAGCAATATTTAAATATTTCAGCTGCTAAAAACCCATGGATGTTCATTGCTGGAACTGAGAAATTACTTATGCTGGGTATTTTCCCAGAAAAGATTTTGTAGATCTTTCCAAAGGGAAACTTGGAGGCCTTTTCCCAATCAGGGAGAAAGCTCTCACGTCTCCACCTGTGGAATGATTGCTTAGTACATAAAAAAAAGCAGAAGGAGGGGAAAATTTGCTTCTGATGGGAAAGAACCTGCTTTTTTACAGCTTGGAAGTTATCCCAAATTTGGCCCAGGTAAACTCCCCCAAAATAACTTCCATGTCTGGTGGAGACGTTTAGTCACCTGCAAGGCATTCCCTGCAACAGTCTTCTGGATGCTGCTGAGGAATTTAAACAGGAACAGCGGTTCTCCCTAGAACTCGAGGAAGTGAAGGCTTTTTAAGCAGGGTGAGGCAGGCAGAGACGTAGCCGTGCACAAACTGGGGGGTGTAACGGGGACAGGAACTTCGCCTGGTTGCTTTGGACCATCCAGACCAGAGCTTTGCTGAGGAGTGGCTCAGGCAGGAGATGCTGCAGCTGGGCTTGGTGCAGTGCCTCGAGTGAGAATTTTCCACTGCAGAACACCGGCTGCTATTTGGGGAAGCATTTGCTGCGGCTCAGCGTTAGGCAGCCAGCACGAACAGAGGATGCTGAGAATTTATGTCTATTGATGTCTCATTTACAGAGCTGCACTGCTTAATTCAGATTCAGAATATCTCCAGAGGATGAAAGGAAGAAAGCGGCAAAATTGAATCACTGGGACGGAGAGTATTCCCTGGACAAACATTTCATAAACACCACTTGGCCTAAAGATAAAAGAACCCATCAGTAAATGCTTTTGTCAATACCCTGGATTTGTTGCATTTCCACATCTAAAATGTGCAGAGCATACAACAGCAGGAAAACATTAAAACCACGCGGTCAGGCTGACAAAGCCCCTTCTATGTATATACACATAAAAAACCAGAATGGTCAAGCCATCTGGGAAAACCAAGGTCACGCAGAAACCTTGAACAAAATTAGTAGAGCTGTACAATCGGAGACGTTTTATGAGCTCTTCACAAAGGCGGTACTTAAAATGAACAAAACAGCTTCCCTTGAAAGGGAGCCTTTCCTAATACGCCATAGCACGCAGTTAGATCTCTTCCCCATCAAACCTTTTCTCAAGAGGAGTTTCTTGCACGAACGCTGCTGATACCAGGGGATGGAAGTCCTGCTGCTCCAGCTCTGTCTTGGCCAGTGCCAGTGGAACGTGCTCAGCTCGGTTATAGCTTGGCTGCTACGAGGAAGAATCACACCACTGACAGTCCTTCACTGTTAGGGGACAGAACAGGCTAGCTGTGCTGCCCAGAACACACTACAGGGTTAGTATCTATGTTTTTCTGCTATTTGTCTTACCTATGCCTTTTATCCCGCAAAGACGGAGCCAAAATTTAGCTTCAGGGTATGGCCCCAGGGTAAGAAAGGTCTGAAAAGTGGAAGGTGCACGGAAGATGAAGTGCTTGTCTCGAGCACTGAGACCTGAGCACATCAACTCGCCCACCGGGCTGCTCAGTGTTTGTTTTACTGAACCCGCTGCAGCACAAATCACGAGCACTCTTCCTGGAGGGCTGCGATACAGAAGAAAGGAGTTTCAGAGTCACCGCAAACATTTACCGTGCCAAGGAATCCACGCCCAAAGCGTGAGAAGCTAATTTTGCACAGGTTCACGACACGTCCCTCACCACAGACGCTCCTGGAGTTAATTCCTGCGTTAATGTTTCAGCCTTGGCACTCGAAAACCCTCCTTCCCAGTTCATTTTGGATACACGAGTGCTGCAAAATGATCAGCGATGCAGGAGGAGGAACTCAGCGGGAGGAAAGAACCTTTGGTTTGAGCTGAGAAAGGGAGTGGGGATGCAGCAACCCAGCGTGGTCCCCGTGGAGCTGCAGCAGGTCGGTCGTGGCGTGGGACGGGTCCCGAGGGAGCCGTGCACCGAGCCCTGGTGTCCCCTCCTCGCCCCATCTGCCCCTTCAATCACCGCCAGGGTGGGGCCCATTCACCGAACCCCACACGGGGAATAAAAAGCCCAACAAAGGAAGAGTTACAGCCTCCCTCTCATCTCCCCCTTCCATCATTATTGCCACCGAAGGGCCATTTTATCGCTTGCAGCTGTGGTCGTTCAGCGACAACCTGCTGTGCTCAGAGGCAGATGAGACCTGCACATTTGATCTGCATTAAGCCTGTTTCATGGCTTCACATTTCTAGGTACATTCCAAACAGCAGCACTGACAGCCAAATCTTTTCATCCCTCCTCTTACTCAGGAGCTCCTGAAATCTGCATTTATCTTTCGCATCAGGCTTTTCGGTTCAGCAGCAGCTAGCAGCCTGTGCTTTCCACCAGCCCCAAGCAAGGGCCAGCACTCCGGATGCTCCCGGATGGCAACAAAATCCCCATCTTTACACCAGCAGTGTTTATTAGCAGGGCTGCCTTCCATTCCCTTCAGACACAAGGTGCAAATGAAGCAGCTCTTCACACCTAGAAGCTAAGAAACACAGCACTTGGCTCTCAGGTGCAATGAGGCCTCAGCTTTACCCAGCTTTGGGGGACCCTTTCAGAGCAAGGCAGCTGCTCAGCCTCGTTTGTTTGAGGTTGCTTTTTAGGGACGTAAAGTCAGGGGAGCAGAAGTTGAAGTCCGAATGGTACCCTGTGATAATTTTGCTGTAGAAGCCCACAGATTTTGGGACACACCAGAATATGGCACGCAGTGGGCAAGTCCATCCGCTCGCTACAAAAACACAGTCCAGCTGCAGAGGGCAGTGGGGAGAGGAGTCGTGGCAAATAAATGCATAATACAGCCCCTGAGAGGGGGGCAAAAGATTTACTTTGCAGTAAGGCACAGGAGCTCCAATCAGAGCCATAAGGTGCCTCTCACTTCAATGTACGCCTCTCGATTTTCATATCAACCCAAAGAAACTCACCTCCTTCTTCCTGTTGCTTTTGGGGGTGGCCAGAACACAAAATAAAACCAAAACTGCCTCGCTCCCTGTGATCTAGCCAGTTTCCCCAAGCGGGGCCAAATATTTCCAGACCCTCTGGTGGAAAGCTGGCAGCTCACTACACCTCTCCCCCACGGGTGGTGGGGCTCCTCGATTTCATTTCCAGCCTTCTTGCGAGCGAGAAAACAAGGGAGCCTCCAGAAAACAAATACACTTGGAAATGCCCAGATGATTAAAAGCTAAACTCCTGCAGCAGCCAGCTGGTGACCAGCTCAGCCCCTGCACCAGGAAGGTGTCAATTATAAATAATTAAAAGGTAATAGGAAGGAGACACTGAAGTATTAAGCAGATTTCTCCCTGGGCATCTGGAGGTTTCTATTGCTGCCAATCACACCCTTCAGATTGTCTTGGATGTCAGTCATCCCAGCCCTTGCATCAATATGCGAGCTCAGGTTAACATTTGCAAGTCAACTAATTAAGCCTGGTTATGCTTCTGCACATGAAAGCCAAAAATATCAGAAACACCCAGCTCCAGTTTTTAACTGACTTGGAAGCGAAACCTCAAGCTTTTGGATTAAAATTCACCAGGTCAGCTGTTAGCTCCAGCCACGCCAGGGAGAAAGACAGGGAGAGGAAGAGGACTTGAAATAATTGTGCCTGGATTTCCCATTCTGAATAGCCGAACGGGTCTAGTGGTCTAATCACGCACAGAAGGGGACGCATCCCAAAGATTCAGGGCTCAAATACCAACTGGAAATGAGACTCCAGCTCCAATCCTGCAACCAGGTAATCTTCAAATAGACGAGACTGATCCTGCGTCTTTACACCTTATGAGATTCTCAGGGCACAATACTGCTGGTGGCACTGAGGCTGCCCCCCTCCAAATGCCCACGAGCTGGCTTGTTTGGTCCAGCACGCTGCTGTGCCACAAGGGAGCAAAGGGCCCCTTTCATGTCTGCTCTTCACACTTACCTTCACAACTCAGCAGACTTTTTGGAAACAATCAAAAGGCCCGTTGCACAATTTAGTGCTTTTTGTCAGAAGAAATCTCTGTTAGACAAGTCAGACTGGCCTGGCATGCTTGGAGAGGTAAAGGAAAAGAACACCACAAAGGATTTACCAGGAACACTCAGAGGCAGGTGACTAATCAGCTCTCTCCACGGACACGTCCACCAAGGTCAGCGCTAACAAAGCATCGTGTAGGAAGCCCCAGACGTGAAAGCCCCTAGCTGAACTCCTGGCAAGGCTCAGCGCTGTCCCTTCACACTGGCAGTGCCAGAGCCGTTCGGTGCCTTGACACGCATACTCAGAGCCCCTGGGCGTTTCAACCAACAGAAGGTTCTGAACCATCAATAAAGTTTGAAATGAAACCACGACATGAAACAGTACCGTTGATTGCAGCTTCACGTCCTTTGTTTTACATGAAACCACACATTTGTACTTTTTTATAATACTTTGTAATGAGGGAACTCAACTTTGATATCTAGGGGCTGGAAAGACTCAGGGTATCTCAGCTGAGCTGCTTCACACATGCAGCACCATGCCTGTAACCAGGAGAGACACAAGTTGCTGACACCGTAGGAAGGAATGTGAGAACTGTTTTGAACTGTTTGCTCCCGCACTGTTACACAGGGTTACTACATGGAAAGCTGACATGTTGTGAATCTAAAGGAAAACCTGGCTTTATCTATTTTTCCAGGCCCCAGATTGTGAACTCTGTACAGCGTGTGACGGCATTCACACTTGGCTTCCACATGCCACCGAAGCAGAACACGAGATGTGTGATCGTGCCACCTGAGCAGCTTATTCTGAAGGGGAGACCAGAAAATCCCCAGCGGTACTCAGCCTCGTTTCAAAAATCCTGGGGGAACCAGGTCGCTCAGGCTCTTGATGCATGGACACTTTCAGTACTGGGTAGGAGCGAGGGAAGAGAAATACCGTCTGTGACATTAGGTTACAGAGCACAAGAGTTCTTTCCTGCTGAGCTCCTTATTTCCCAAGGTAAATATCTCGAGACTTACCCCTGCCCTTCCATCTGATCTGCAAGTTCAAGGGCTGGATTTGTTCTTTCAAATGCAGGAGGGAAGAATTCAGCCTGCCGGGGCAACTCCCCAGTCCCGTTTCCCTTAACAAGTTCAAACAAAAGCTCACTCACCCCTCTTCTGCATGAAGATGAAGAGGTCATCCAGGAACTCTTTCCGTTCAGGGTCGCTATCCAGTTCATAAAGCTGGAAGGGGAAAATAAAAATAAAGGCACAGTCCACAAGGAAAGATAAAGTAACAATATTAGCCTGCTCCAGCAGATCATCTGTGGTTTGTACTGGGGGAAAGAAAGGCAGCTGCAGGCAAGGAGGCAAAATGAGGATGGACTCCTGAGCTCTTCAGTGGACAGTGATAGTTCGAGGACCCTCTTTATGGCTTGTTGCCTTGCTGAGCCCCTCAGTAACTTGTCCAGGGGCAGTGCAGACTGGCACCTGGAAGGGAACAGGATTCAACTCGGGTAGCAGAAGCACTGCTGCGAGCAGGGTTTGAAACCAGCTGAAAGCAAAGGGGAGAGAAAATAGGAGACAAGCTGGGAAGAGATGAGACAACCAAAAGGAACGCAACAGTGGTTAGGGCAGATTAGTGGTCCGTACCTTTGGGGCACCGTGTGGGAATCTTCTCTGCAGCTTCTCCTAGCCTCACGATTCCCTTCTTTGGGGATTGTCACCTAAGTGACAAACCAAGTCCCTTGGAAGGGGGAGGTGAAAGGATAGAGCTTTCCTGTAACTAATGCCTGGCAGGACAGGCTGCTCTGAAATAAGCCCAAAAGCCTTGATAGGGACAATCAGCCTGGAAACTCTTTGTTGCTGAAATCATTTTACCAAAAGGCTTCAAAATCCAATCAGTTCCATAGGAAGCTTACTCCAAAGGAGAGGTACAGCACGCGGCCGTTACCTGCTGATTTTCCAGAAGGGACAGGTACAAGTATCGCCTCTTGCACAGAAAATCTAATTTTCACCTGTCAAGAACCCTGTGAGGCCACAACGTGACAGGGCTGCAGTCAGTACCACCGAGATATGGGAGGATATGGAACAAGACAGGAGACAATGCTGCATGTAAAGCAGATTTTAATTCCTTCTTGCTTGCATAACTCCGTGCAACTTTTTGCTGGTTGTAGCTACTCTGGTGAAACAGATCAACAGAAAAGCAAAAGATTCACCGGGAGAAAAATGTCGTTCAGAGTCCCTATAGGTGCTGCTAGCTGCTCAGTACTCATCTAGCCCAAAAGAAGAGGGGCTTTGGGGTGCTCTTCCTGTGCAGCTCTGTGCTTGCTCACACACTGAGCCCTGGGAAGAAAACACGCCGCTGTATTTGCAGAGCAATTAGCTGCACCCTTTCAGAAAGGCAGCTCGGTTCAAAATGAATTCCTCTAGCTGATGTGACACGTTGCTGCCACTTCCAGATCTATTACCACAGTGTGAAAGGGGTTCCAGAAACAAAACACTCTTCTCCCAGCCAGAGAAAGTATTGCCCAAGCGTGAGAAGGCTGCTTACGAAGGCTTAGCTCCAGCTCCATTCCAGAGACCGCAGGCAAACTAGCCAACTCTGCAGGCTGGTAGCCAGAGGGCTGCAGGACAGAGCAGTTTTCTCACAGGTTAACTACAAAACAGTGAGGGCTCAGTAGTCGTCTTCTGCCACAGCTCAGGGGAAGAAAACCCCAAAGTCAGTCCCTCCCCCCAGATCCCTGTGACCGCACTGACCTTGGCAAAGTCTCGTGAAATTTCTCTTCCTCGGCAGCCATCGCCTTCATCGTTCCAGGTCACGTTGCCGTTCTAGGGGGAAAGGGAGGAATGAGAGGCTGAAATAGGTGCCAGGGAAAGGTTTTGGGGACAGCTCCAGAAAGCTTGCAAACACACGTCTATGGGCACAATACCACAGAAAGGCAGGTAATGGCTTAGAGCAAAGAAACTAGAAAGAGCTTTTGACCAGCGTACATGCTAAAAGCCCCCGGTGGAAGGTGGGGGTGCTACCCAGCCATCCCCTGCACACACAGGGCTCTCCTTCCTGTCCTTTTAGCCAGAAGAAGGAACTGCTCCCTGCCCCACCTGGAAATGCCCTTCTGGCCTCCCCTGGCTTGCCTGCAAAGCCAAAACCCGAGTATGCCAAAGAGAAAGAGGGAGATGACACAAGGGGAATGCTCCTCTCCACCCCAGCTTCTGAAAGCTGCCGAATCTGGCTGTTCCACAGAGAAATGGAAACCCAGCTTTGCTGGATAAAGATTCATTCTTCTTAGGCATTAAAAGGATTACTCTCGTTAGGCTTGTTGTGCTTGGTAACTCTGCATCATCCCGCAACCAGCACCAGGGCTGGAAACCAGCAGAGGCAGCCCCTGGCCGTACGGCAGCACTGAGAACAGCAGAACGATCCTGCAAGCAGTCTGAGCATCTTCAAACCACAAACTTTACATAGGAAGTGCTCCAGAGCCCCTCGAGGACAGAGCACAGCCAGCTCCACCTGGCAAAGCGCCTCAGCCCACCCTCTGCCCCCACAAACACGCAGCAGGCAGAAGAGAGCTGAAGAAAGCAAGAGGCCCCGACAGGAAAATGCGCGTGAATTAGAGCGGTGGTCCCATATCTGAAACCTCCGAGTCATCTGGTTGTGACACGTCCATTGAATTAGAAAGATGAATAGCTCTTGTCAAGGCCAGCCAAAGCCACATTTCCCCCTTTAAAAACCACTGCAGTGAGCTGCCCTAATGCCTGCTGATTTAGTTTGAGCCAGTAATTCCTGCTGGAAAGTCAATTATCCGGCGAGTCCCATCAACTGAGAGATATTTAATGGGGGATTATTGCCACTTCTGTTATGTCAGCTGTTTATTACAGCAGATCAATTCCCAGCCCTCACTAGGAAGAGATCTGAAGACCGGTTTTGTTCGCAGGAGGATTCAGCTGGGTGTCCTTTGCTAGCAGAGATTAAAAACAGGGGTGTTTTGTTTTTTTTTCTTTGCCAATTATGGTAACATCCAGCTGCTCCTAAAACCCCACTGACTTAACTCGGATCGACAAACCTGGGTGAACAGTCAGAGCAGGAAACCAGCCAGCCTCTTCAGAGGGCAGCAGTTATTTTGCATCCCTGAATTTACCCAATCCAAGGCAAAATGGCTTTCAGAGGGTTGAGCTGCCTTCTTCCCAAGTTTGTGCTTGGCTATAAATCCACAGGGCAAACCTGCTCACGGTATTAGAGCCTAAAGCGGGTGCTCCAGAAGCCAAACACTCGTTTTCATCGGGAACTCAGGTCATGCTGAGAGCTTATTCCACTACGTTTGAGGACGAGAGAAGAGAAGGGAGCTTCGAGAAGACACTTCTCCACTGCCAGCGGGTTTGAACTTGATAAAATTTTGGCACAACTTTCCATGGGATTACAGACTCTTCAGGAGCTATTTTGTTGTTTTCTTTGAAGAAAAGGTCGTTAGAATAAGGCACGAGGTGAAGGGTCGATGCACAAAGTAAGCAGAACGTATGCACCTCCATCGGGAGGTGCTTGGGAGCACAGATGTAGTTCTTCCCCCACCCTAGCTAGTGAAAAGGAGCTTAAAGCTGGCCGTGTTTTGCCATATGTCCAGAAAGCTGGCTGTCACCTGGCATGACACGGAGCGATCCGAGGTGAAGGGCTGCGGGGGGCATCAGCAGCTGAGGATGAGCGTCTTCAGTCCTCCCACCTGCAGCACGTGTGACTGTGCCGGGCGAAACCCCGCAGCCAGCGGGTTAGAAGCACTTTACCTCGGGTCATACTGCTTTTATTACAGGCTGGAAATGGTTCCTGGCAGTGGTTGGAACAGCGACCTGAGCACAACTGGAGCAGGTCAACCCATGAAGAGCCGCCTGAAGGTGCCGCGGGTGCTGCACTCGGAGCCTAAAATACATCTTGCACAGCGACAGAGCCCAGAGGAAGCGTGGGTATCAAACTTCCTCCCCGTTCCTCCTAGGAAAACAAAGTTGCCCTGCGCTGAGAAGCCTTCTGTATGAGCAGCAGGAACCTGAGAAATCAATATATCCTCACAAGTCATTAAAAGACCTTTGTATAAGTCAGGCAGTAGGAGCAGGAAGGAAAAAACACTGCGCGGAGAGGCAGCTCGCTCTCTGGGGAGAGCCCTGCCTCTCCCTCCACCGCCCGGCGTCGAGGGAATTTGTGGTGCTTGGCAAACAGCCGTTCCCACTGCTCCCAGTCACCACGGGCACGGGTTTATCCCGAGTTCCTTGCAGAAAAAAGGCAGGAGGAGCAGCCCGGCGCTGCTCGGGCAGGGAGCATCCCGCGCCCAGGCACACCTCGGGGGCCACCGGCGCGCTCCCCGAGAGGCTGCAGCCCTGCCTTCAGCAGCAATTATATCTGCAGCTATTTTAGGATTACTCCCCAACCACCTGGAATATCTTATTAGAGGGAAGCTCAGATGTCCAGAGCAATTTTGGTTTCCAATCCCGTGTTCAAAAGCCAGAGTTAACCCCTTCCTCCAACGCAAGAGTTACCCAGCAGACGGAGAGGAGAGCGACAAACACCCTCCTGCTTCGTCCAGTTCACCCTTTTGAGAACAAAAACCTAACAAAGCAGCAGCCTGAACTCCTGCCTGCAGGACATCCATCCCTCAGATGCTGCAACAAGACACCGTGCTCCGTAAAAGCAAAACATTAAGGGACAAAATCTTAAGGAAATACTAAGGGACAGAGAAAAACAGCTCAGCTGGTCTACCAAGGTTTTATCAGACTACAAAACTATTCAAAAGGCAAACTCTAACCTGCTGAACGTGAAAAAGAAAAGAAAACCTCATGGCCTGAAATTCAGAAATCAGTCTGCAGACCTGCAGCCTTGATGCAGATTTCAGGCCAGAAATCTGCCGAAATATCCACGTAGGGCCCCGGCAAAGTGTTGTGGTGGAAAAGCAAGCCCCTCCCTCACCCCCTGGGTTAACCGACAGCAGCGAGTCAATGAAAAGGTACAGGGGCAGCAATTTCAGGATTATCAGGGAATCCACAGAAATTCCTTTTGTGGGTAGAGTTAAGCCTTAGGAAGTGAAACAGATGCTATTATAAAGCAAACTGTTGTAGTACTAAACACTGATAAGATCAGGGCTACTGCCCTGAGCTGCAAGTTCTCAAGCACGGAGCACGGAGTTATAATTACTGCGGACACAGCCCGCCTGGTAAAGCCCTGCTGGAATTGGAATAAACCCTTCCCACTCCGCCTAATAACAGAGCTCAATTCAGGATCTCCAGCTTCAAAGCTCGTTGCTGAAAACATTTTAGTGATGTCAGGAATGGCGGGGAGGATGGGAAAGGAAAGGGAAGAAAGGACCCGAGTTAACAGATTAATTACCCGTTTTTATAAAGTTTCTTTTGTGCTCCCTCAACCTAGCGATTGCAGCCCCGACACAATTACTTGCAAAACAGGAATCTATTTCCTCACCCGAAAGGAAAAGTCGGACTCTTTGTGAATGGCTCCTATTCACAAACACTCGGAGGAGTTAACCGCAACCTAAGTGACAAGGAGGCTCGCTCGGCGTTAACATGGCTATGGGAAGAGAAATTCTCACTGCCACCCGGGAGGTTCTCAGATCCACCCTGAAGTGAGAAAACAGAAGCAGAAGAATGCAACACGTTCGAGCTCTTGCCACCTACCATCTCCGCTGTCAGCTAAATATCTACAAATTGGCACCGAGGAAGACAAGCTGCGACTGTTCCTGAAGATAAATTTAGTGCCTGAACGAATCCTAAAATGAGCCGCATCTTCCCCAGGATACAAACGAGCTCCTTACCCCGCGCCTCCGCTGCCAGATACAGCCCAGCTGCTGCTACGTAGCGTAGCCCTGATGAATCCTGTGCACTTGTCCCAGGAGATGAGGATTTGGGGGCATGCCCTGGTTCCAGACGCGTGTAGGCTGCAGCCTTGTCCCGGGCGGGCAGCAGCAGAGCGGGTACGGGATGCCCTCACCTGCCCATTTCGGCAACTCTGTACCTCTGCGAGCCTCTCCCCCTTGGGTGGCATCAGCAGCAGCTAACCGCGGGACTTCCAGCCAGGGAGAAGGCAGGCGGGCACGTGAGACTTCTTTTGCAAGGCTGGCTCCAGACAGACGCGCTCCCTGTAGATTCGTGCCCGCAGGTCCGCTTTCCTTTTGAGCACACTCACAGAGCTCGGGTTCTGCACCGCAGCACTGAAAGCCAGGGACATCTTCAGTCACCGGGAGCGTGCGCGCAACCACGCACACCGAGGGCTGGAAACCTGGCCCTTGTGGTCACTGTCACGAATGGTTTCTTGGTTCTCCTCTCCCACGTGTTCTTTGGTTATTTTGGTGTCCTTTTTTGAACCGAGCTCCAGCCACTTTAAGCTACGTACCCATACAAACCCCAGTTCAGTTGCTACAGCAGAAGCAGGCTATCCCAGGGACGAAGACTTTGCCAAAACAAACCTAAACCACAAATTTCAGGAGAAGCAGCCGTCGGCAACTTCAAAACCACAACCTGCTCCTGCAGAACAAAACCGTCAATAAACGAGAAACCAAATATTGGCCGTCACCTGTTAACGGGGAACCCTCCTTCCCCTACAACATTAAAAAATGGTGACCCACGGGAATTAAAACTGAATTGGCACTTGAATTGGGCCCTGGATCTCCAAAATAACCAGGAGACGAGAAACGAGCTGCCTGAGATGCTTTGTTCCTGGGACCTTCACCCCCTGCGGATTAATGAGTATCTCCTGAGCAATACCTGGATACGCACAACACTCGAGGCACATACTTCAGGTTACGGAATCTCAGCCACTCGTTCCTAGAGCCTAGAGCAAAAGCCAAGTAATTATTTTAAGCTGACTTCTCTTAATAAACACCGTGACCTTTGTAAAAGTTTAGGTCAGGATTTTCAGGAGTGACTGGTGATTTCAGAGGCTCTAACGTGAGACAACCCTAAAAAAAAAAAACAGACCAGGAGCTACGCTGCAATCAGATGCGTGCTTTGCCGAGAGTTACCTTGCTGCGTTTAGGAGGGCACGAAATATCAGCTGGTGCCTGGAAACCTTGCCTTTGTTTTTACATTCCACGAAGGAATGCACGAACTAACTGCCTGCTGTAAGAGCAGCCCTGCAAAAGGGCTCGTGCTGCACCAGCCCCGGGTGGGAAAAAGGAGTTTGGGCAGGCAGCAAAGAGACAGGAGCCGTGGTCCTGCCCCTCGTGCCCCGCTCTCCCCGGTAACCAAAACCGCTGCCAAGCAATGCGAGGGACCGCTGGACGAGAACCCACAGCCCACTGCTGCTAGGAGCAGCGTTTTCACCCAGGGAATTAAAAGCTGCTTTTTCTTCGGGGCGAGGCAGGCGTCCCCAGCGCCCTTCCGAGGAGGGACACGGGAGCGGCGATGGATTTGTGCAGGGTTTGTGGGACGAGCTGAGAACACCCCCTGCTCTGCTGTCGGGCCCGCGGCTCCCTGACGAGCAAGTCCACTCCCTCGTCGTTTTGTGCTGACGGGATTCCCACCGCCCCTGGGTCAGAAGCTGAGCCAGCCCTTTTGTCCGCCGGCTTGTCGTACAATTATTTACTTGGCTGGCCGGCAGTGGACGGAGCCGGGCCTCACCTCACCGGGAGCCTCCCTCCACCTTTCTGCCGCCTCCATGCCGCGTGCCTCCCGGGCAGCCTCAGCCTGACGCGATCAAGATGTGCTGTTCTGCAAGGGCGTCGCTTTTGGGGGAACGAGTCACACTCGAAGGAAGGAACAGAAGTGACTTTCTGCCCTCCGCAAGCAGCAGCCATTACGCATACCGCAAATACTCCCAGGCCAGACCTAGCTGGGAACAGCATAAGCTAACAGGTTACTGGCCTCCAGCCCCAACAGCGCCTTAAAAAAACAAGGGGAGGAATCGTTTGGAAAATCAGCCGCAGAACGCAGGCCTTCCGCACCTCGTCCAGATTTTCCTGCCTAAAATCAACCGTTTCAGACGAAGACAAAAGGAAAAGCCCGGCACCTTTGAGGTACACGCCTCAAATGAAGCACCTGAAGCGGGGCAGCGTGCTGCAGTTCAGAGCACAGGACTACGGGGGCAGTTCGCAGCCGCAGGCACGTTTTTGTCCCCCTCTGCAGCCCCGGCAGCAAACCGCCCCCCTACCTGCGTACTCCCACCTCCTCGCAGCTCCCCGGCTCCGGTCCCGCAGTTAAATTTTTACTCCCTGGTATGCAGGCTCCGCTGGCGAATGCAAACAAGTTGATCTGCAATATTTACCCTACTCAAGGTGAATATACTTCACCTGCATCATGAATACGGTGAGCCTCGACGGGGCCTTTGGAGCGCGCTGCAGCACCCCAACAGCCCCGCTCACCTGCGGGACTGGGACGGGACGCCTTTTGGGGGCACACCAGGTGCCCCCCCGGCCCAGCACTCCACCTCCAGGGCCAGGAACAGATCGACTTGGGGGCAGCACGAGGGCCTGCCCGCTTCCTGCCATCTTCTCCCACCCCTCGATCGAGCTGCTGCGGCGGGGCTGGTACTCCTCCATAACCCATCACCCTGACGTCCACGAATTTCACCGACTCCTTTCTTTACCTGCTGTACTGAAACGGATCCATCTGGCACGGCAAAGATTAAGTTTTGCTTCCCAGAGCTCTGTGCACCTCGGCTTCCCCACCACACTGGCCTGGAGTCAGGGTAGTTTAGGCTGCACCCGGCACCCAAACGCTCGATCGCTGCAGAAATGCCGCGGAACTGGGCCAAAGCAGCTGTGTCAGCGCCGGTTCACGGTACATCAGGCAGAAAACGCCTGGACAGCGCTGCTTTGCCACTCTGTGCCTGCTGCGACCAGCTGCGGCACGCGTGGAGCTGCCTTCCCGAGCCAATTCGTTGCGATTCACAGCCCTCTCACAAGACAGGCAAGAACTGCCACAAAGCACAGTGCCATCCTCGTTGGCACCCGCCACGCTAGGAGTGCCAGCAGCCAGAGCCTCAGCCTATTTTTAAGGCTGAGCCCCTAAAACCAGAGTCCTGCCCAGCGTTCTCCAGCCCGAAAGAGGAAGTTTTTGTCGGCCATTACAATCCAGCAAATTCTGAAGCAGTTTCTGTAGCGCTTGTGCCCCGCCTGACACAGCCACCCCTCATTTCCCTACAGCAGCACAAGTCAGTTCCTTGTCGGGGGCAGCTCTTCTGGCGAAGCCAGCACAGAGAAACCCCAGGGCAGGAGCCCGCAGTGGGCTCTGAGTGGGCTGGGAGCAGTAATAAGGCTTGTGGAGGTTTAACAGCTCCCCCTCGAACCACTGCCCATGAAAGTTTAAAGCAAATAATCTCGTGTGCGCGACCAGCAGCAAACTTTTCACCGTTTATCAGCCGCCGCTGAGCAGCTCGGGCCTTTCTACTCCATCGTGTTTGCAAGAGGGGAGGAGGGAAAGAAAACAGATCTGGTTTTGTCTGTACAAGGTTTCTGAGCTCGGACAAAAAACGATCTGAAAACCTAACCCCGCTCGCACTCAGGCTAACACCTGTAGGACAGTTAAAGCCAACTCTTTATTTTATTCTTTTAATTCAAGCCACGCAGCCCTTTGGCCCCATTTCTAAACGGGTACAGGTGCTGGAAACGTCCCCAAAAGGCTGTGCAGGCCAGCTCTGCACCAACACAGCCCACAAGCGCTGCATTGCCTGAAATACCTGCTTATAGCAAGAAGAATCACCGATCCTCCGACATTTAGTTATGAAACCTGCACCTGCAAAGCAAGCTGAGCTCGCAGTCCTTTTCTGAGAGACAAACCTGGAGGAGCGCCGCGGGGAAGCACAGCTCTGCTCGTGCCCAGCTCTCACCCTCTTTCCAAAGCCCCCCAGACAGCGGTGCTCGCAGCTGGGCTGCAGAACCCGGGCTGCCTGACCCGGCCCTGGGAGGGAGAAGGGACTGAGGGCAGCACTCACCTGCTTGAGCTGCTCGTCCAACCTCCAGCCCTGGCGCGCAGCCGGGGAGCCGCAGTACGGCTGCTTAGTAGTGTCTTTACCCTGTTCTTCTCTGCCCTGCTGTCCCCGCTGGTGCCCCGCGGCCGGAGCAGGGTTGGAGGTAGAGGCCACTCTTTGGTTGTGCTGGGCAGCTTTGGGAGCGTGGAAGTATTTCAGAGCAGAGCAGGACTCCTTTCCAGTCATATCGGCACCATCGTCGAGATCTCCGCCTTCCAACCCGCCTTCCTCCTCCTCCTCCTCGTCTTCCTCCTCTTCCTCGTCCTCCTCCTCCTCTTCCGGCTCCGAATTCATGCTGCTCTCATCGAAAGCCCGCGCGGCCCCGGCCGGGGCTCTGCCCAGGGGACCCCCGGCGGAGCCGCCCGAAGCCCGGCCCGCGGTGGCTGCCAGCACGGCGTGCTGCACCGCCAGCTGCTGCGTGTAGAGCAGCTGGGCTTCCCGCAGCTGCCTCTGCTGCCGCTCCCGGGAATCCATCTGCAGAGGGCTTTGCTGCTTCTGCTGCTGCTTCTGCAGCTGCTCGACCACGGCCTCCAGCTTCATCCCGCACGGAGCATGGCTGGGAAGAGAGGGGGGCGGCTGGGGCTGCAGCGGGCAGGGTTCGAGGCCTGGCCTTGGGAGACGGGCGGAATCTGAAAGAGAGGCAAATATTTGGCCGTATGAATATAAAATGCTTTCATCTTTTCCCCAGGAAGAGGATAAATAGAGTGCAAAGCCAATACTCTTTCCTGTGCAGGAGACCGTGAAACAATCAGCTTCGTGTTTAACAGCCTCGGGCTCAAACTCGCATTCAGTTTTCAGCCCGTTTAATTGTATTTGCAAGCCGAACACAGTTGCTATAACCTCGGCTTCGTGTGCCCCACAAGGCAGCTGAAATGCCTTTGTCCGCTGGCCCAGCCGCTCGTTTTCCCCCGGAATCCTCCCGTGCCTGCTCAGCGACCGCTCCTGAAACACTGGGTTTAGCGTTTGGGGCTCGCTCCTTCCGAAAACACTGCCTTAAAAGGAGACGGCCGGGCCCTGATCCTCCCCATATTTCTATTAAGAAACGTGCAAGGTTTTATCGTGGGCCGCTCCTCTCTCGGGTCTGTAATGCTCTCGTTGTTTCACTCCTTTCTTTACGCTTCGAACACCAAACACTACTTTTAGCCGCTGCTTTTTCCCCGACGCGAGGAAAGGCAGCCCGACACGCACAGCAGGGCACGGGGCAGCTCCTGCCTGCGCTCCCCCTTTGATTTTCCTGGGGAAAATGCCCTGGAAACGTTACCACGTCCCCGTTCTGAGCCAGCACCAGGCTCCTTTGGGGCAAAAACCCCCAGAAAAGACGCGGAGCCCCGATGGCTGCGCCTCGGCTTGCCAACCTGCCTCCCCCGGACTCGGCGTCCTGCCGGCAGAGAGGGCCCCGCCGAGCTTTCCAACGCAAGGAGCCGCTAAGACAGGTCTCCCCCGCTGCCCTTCGGGGTGCAGCGGTAACAAAACGCTGCCTCTTGGGGGAAACAAAGGGCGGGCGGACCTCCGGCAAGCCGAGGCACCTCCCGGCCGCCTCCCACCCGCTGCGTACCAGCGGGGCCGTGCATCGGGCCCGGCAGAGCCTGGCGGCCCCGCAGCGGGCTGAGCTCCCAGGGCCCCGTTTGGGAACCGACGCAGCTCGCCCTAAAGCAAACAGCCCGAGGGAGGCCGGCTCCCAGGGGCCCCCGAGGGAATCCGAGAGCTCTCGGAGGCTCGCGTGCGATGGGATAAAGGTGGGAACGGGGAAATACGGGAGGAAATACGGGAGGAAACGGGGAAATACGGGAGGAAACGGGGAAATACGGGAGGAAACGGGGAAATACGGGAGGAAACGGGGAAATACGGGAGGAAACGGGGAAATAAGCAGCCCGACGCTGGGGGCAGCTCACGGCGAGCTCTGCGCGGGGCCATGGCGGTTTTTGGGGAAACCCCGCACGACCCTCGATGGCCCCCCGAGGAGCCGAGCTCTGGGCGCCGAGCAGCAGCGGGAGAGGCGTCGTGGTCGGGCGCCGGCCTCGCAACATGTCGTGATAGCGGGAGGGAGGGAGGGAGGGAGGGCGGGCGACGGCAAGGGGGCCGGCGGGGCACCGAGCCCGCTGCGGGCTTCAACGCCCGCTTTAGGGCCTGGCACGGTCCCGGTGACCCCCCCGGTGACCCCCCCAGCTCCTCACGCCCAATTCTGGGCGGATTTTAGGCGGTTTCACCCGACCCTCCTTACCGAAGCGTTCCTGCGCTGAACAAAGCTAGGGCGTTGAACAACCCGAACACCCGGCGGGGCGGCGCCGGGCTCCCGGGGGCAGGGACGGGCTGCCCCGGCCGAGCTGCGAGACCCCCGGGGGGGGCCTCGGCCACAACCGGCACTGGGGGGGCTCAAACCGTGCCCCCGGGCTGCCCCAACCCCCCGGGGGCTGCCCCAACCCCCCCGGAGCCGCGGCCCCCCCGGCTCCGGGCCTCCTCCCAGCCCCCGCTCGCCCCCTCCCCCGGTCCCCGGCCCCTCACCGCCCGGTTCCCGGTGTCTCCCCCCCTCGGTGCCGCCTCCCCCCGGCCCCCAGCCTCCCCCCGCCGTTTCCCTGGGCCCCCCACGCGGCCACGCCGCCGTTACCTGCGCCTCGCCCCGGCCGTGCCGGCTCCGGGCCCTCCGGGCCCCCCGCGCGCCGCCGCCGCCGCCGCCGCCGCCTGGGCCCCGCCCGCCGCCGCCCCCCCGGCCCCGGGCCCGCCCCGCCTCAGCCCAACCGGAAACGGGCCGCGGGGGGGCGGTGCCCGGCACCGGAAGCTCCCGCCTCGCTTCCGGGTGCGGCCCAGGCAACGGCGGCGCCCGGAAGGGGCGGGAGGAATGGTGAGGGAAAGGCGGGACGGCCAATGGAACGGCGGGGAAGGAGCGGCTTCCGGTTCCGGGGGTATAAAAAGTGGGGCGCGGGGCGGGGCTGGGCAGTCGCAGGCGAGGCGGCGGCGGCACAGGTTGGGTAGTGGGTGCGGCGGTGCCGGCCTTTGTTCTGTGGTCTGAGGGGGCCCGTGGGGCTGGGGGCTGCACCAGAGGGGTGCGGGGGGCTGCGAGAGGGGGGAATGCCGGAGGAGAAAGTGAGGATGGGGTGGGCGCGGCCCCGAGGGGTTTGGGGGGAAAGGGGGGGCGGCCCTGAGGGGCGTGCGGGGGGTGGGGAAGAGAAGGGCATCCTGGAGGGGTTTCGGGGGTAGGGTGAGGGGGGGCAGCCCTCAGGGGCCTTCCTTGGGGGGAGGGTTTGTCCCCCAGGGGTTTTTGGGGGGTAGGGGGAGAGGAGAGTGACCCTCGGATCTTCGGGGAGGGGGAGGAGGGGTGTCCTGAGGGGTCTTCGTGGGGGGGGGGGGGGAGGGGAGTGCTTACTGATGGGGCTTGGGGGGGAGGGAGAGGAGGGGGGCTTCCCTGAGGGTTTTTTTTTGGGGGGGGGGGGGGGGGAGGTGGAAGGGGAATGTCTCTCAGGGGATTTGGAGTGGGGGTGGGGAGAGAAATTTTCCTTGATTTTTTTTGAGGGAAAAAGAGGGGAGGGGGGTGTCCCTGAGGCTTTTTTTGGGGAGGGGAAAGGAAAGGGGCAACATCCCTAAGGGGCTTTGGGGGGGGGGGGCAGGGAAGAGGGTGTCCCTGGGGAGTTTTTTGGAGGGGGGGGGGAGAGGTAGAGGTTGTGGGTGGCCTGGTCTGACTCCTCAGGGTGTGCGTGCTGTGGGGGGTTAGGTCAGGGTTAGGTCACCCTGATGCCTTTTTGGCACCCCCAGGACACATCTTTGAGTCTCCTCAGTGCCCCCTCTCATCTCCTGGCCCTTTCTAGTGCCCTCACCCCCTCTGGTCCCTCAGCACACGAGGGCAGGGCCCCCACTGTCCCCCCCACGAGGTGCTCTGTGACCCCCCCCCTTGTCCCCCAGGCGCGGTCAGCATGGCGGACGAGGAGATCGCTGCCCTCGTGGTGGACAACGGCTCAGGCATGTGCAAGGCGGGCTTTGCGGGGGACGACGCTCCCCGGGCCGTGTTCCCCTCCATCGTGGGGCGCCCCCGGCACCAGGGCGTGATGGTGGGCATGGGGCAGAAGGACAGCTACGTGGGGGATGAGGCGCAGAGCAAGAGGGGCATCCTCACCCTGAAGTACCCCATCGAGCACGGCATCGTCACCAACTGGGATGACATGGAGAAGATCTGGCACCACACCTTCTACAACGAGCTGCGCGTGGCCCCGGAGGAGCACCCCGTGCTGCTCACCGAGGCGCCCCTCAACCCCAAGGCCAACCGGGAGAAGATGACGCAGATCATGTTTGAGACCTTCAACACCCCGGCCATGTACGTGGCCATCCAGGCCGTGCTGTCGCTGTACGCCTCCGGCCGTACCACCGGCATCGTGATGGACTCCGGGGACGGCGTCACCCACACGGTGCCCATCTACGAGGGCTACGCGCTGCCCCACGCCATCCTGCGCCTCGACCTGGCCGGCCGCGACCTCACGGACTACCTGATGAAGATCCTGACGGAGCGCGGCTACAGCTTCACCACCACGGCCGAGAGGGAGATCGTGCGGGACATCAAGGAGAAGCTGTGCTACGTCGCCCTGGACTTCGAGCAGGAGATGGCCACGGCCGCCTCGTCCTCCTCGCTGGAGAAGAGCTACGAGCTGCCCGACGGGCAGGTGATCACCATCGGCAACGAGCGGTTCCGCTGCCCCGAGGCCATCTTCCAGCCCTCCTTCCTGGGCATGGAGTCCTGCGGCATCCACGAGACCACCTTCAACTCCATCATGAAGTGCGACGTGGACATCCGCAAGGACCTGTACGCCAACACGGTGCTGTCGGGCGGCACCACCATGTACCCTGGCATCGCCGACAGGATGCAGAAGGAGATCACGGCCCTGGCGCCCAGCACCATGAAGATCAAGATCATCGCCCCGCCGGAGCGCAAGTATTCCGTCTGGATCGGCGGCTCCATCCTGGCCTCCCTGTCCACCTTCCAGCAGATGTGGATCAGCAAGCAGGAGTACGACGAGTCCGGCCCCTCCATCGTCCACCGCAAGTGCTTCTAGAGGGGCTGCTGGCAGCCACCCGGGGCGCCCCCACCCCCTGCGGGAGGAGGCGTTGCAGGTCTTCGGGGGGCTCTCCCTTCGCTTCGGACCACTATTGTTTGACTGTCCATGTCCTAATCCGGTGAGGTACCGAGTAGTAACGTAACGAGCAGTACGCGTTTTAACCGCCCTGCCACGATTTGGCCAGTTTGTGACTAGAGGTTTTGTTTTGTTTTTAGCAGAGGAACAGCAGCAGCCCCTCAGGCTGAGGTTCCGGGGCTGGCAGCTCCTCCTCATAGCTGTACTGACCCTCCGAAGGTAGAGGGAGGGTTGTTCACGTTTCCTGTGTAACACTAATAGGATGACACTAAAGTAGGCTCGTCACCTTTAGGTTTGTCACAACTGACTTATTTGTAGGAAAACAAATAAACTTCTTAGTCTTAAAGCTATGCAGTGGTATTTCTTGCCTTCTTTAGGGTGGGTCTGGGTCTGCTTGCTCCGGGTGCTGTGTAAGGCCAGGCTCTGCACTCAGACTGAACTCTGGGTGTCCGCCTTGGAGTCTGAACCTCCGAAAGCAGAACTTGGAGTGGTGCTGTGCGAACTGCGCCGTGTCACTGTCTGTGGCACGAACCATTTAAAGAACTGTTAGCAAGGAAAACTTGACTGGTATGTGGCTCTTGCAGCCTTTCTGGACTTTCATGGTAACTTGGCTTTTTTTAGAACGTAAACAGCCCTTCCTGTCAGAAAAGCTAGCAGGCTGGCACAGGTTTTGGGGTCAGAGGAGCAGCTTCTCCTTTTTTGGGAGAGGGCGATGAGGTGGAGCAGCGGATGCTCCTGAAGCTCCTCAGCCTGGGGAGGTCAGCTCCTTTTGCTCTGGGAGGGTTGAGTTGTGCTGCAGAAACACTTCCTCAGTAAGAGGAGTTGTCCTGCAGAAATGCTTCCTCCATCAGGAGAGGCAGGCAAAGGATGGACCCGTTTATTGCAGCGCTGCAGAGGCAGCCTGTGCACGTGCTGGGAGGGGCAGCGGGGGTGCCTCCCCATGGGCTCCCAGCCCCCGGGACAGCTGCCCTCCTGCCGAGCCTTGCTGGGAGCGAGGGGCTGCCCCCGGCCCTGCTGCCAGCCCCCCGTTTCCGTGCAGTGCCCCCCCGCCGGGAGGCGCCGCAGGTCCCCCGCCTCCCCGCGAGCCCCGGGCGGCAAAAGGTGGCTTTATGCCCCCGTCCCGCTTTTAAACCCCCAGCCGGCCTCCCGTTGGCTCGCCCTTCTACCTTCCCTCCAGGCTGACCAATCAGCGGAGCCTCCCTTAGCGGACTACGCTTCCCAGGGTTCCCCGCGGCGGGGTGGTAGGGGCATTTCCGCTTCCGGCGCGGTGTTGCCGGAAGAGAAGCGGCGGCGGCAGGGTGTGAGGGGAGCTCCGGGGCCCGCAGCGCCCGGCCGCACCCCCCCCCCCCCCCAGACCCCCCTCAGAGCCCTCCCAGGTCCTCGGGGAGCTCCGGAGCGGTTCCGGAGCCGGTTGGCGGTCTCGCCCCGCTGTTGCCGTCCCCCCCCCCCCCCCCGCGGCGCCGGGCCTGCCCATGGCGCTGCCCGAGTGGCACATCGCCGTGAAGCTGGCGGACCAGCCGCTGGCCCCCAAGTCCATCCTGCGCCTGCCCGAGACGGAGCTCGGCGAGTGCCCGCTGGGCGGCTGCAGCATCTCCTGCCTCAAGCAGCTCATCACCGGCAGGCTGCAGGAGTCCGTCCCCGACCCCGAGCTCATCGGTAGGTGCCGGGGGGCGGCGCCGAGCTGCTGCCTCCGCCGTGCCCCGGGGATGGGGAGTCCCGGGGCTGGAGGGGCCGGGCAGGGGGGGTTTGGTGGGACCGGGCAGGTGGCATGGTGCTCCGAGGGCTTGCCGGAGGCTCTGCTGCGCGGTGGCTGCCTGAGCGCCTTGCGGTGGTGCCGGCGCGTTCGGCCTCTGCGGGGCTCACAGCGCTCCTGCGGGGTCGGCGCGCTCCTTAAGGAGCCTTTTGGCAGAGCTTGCCGGTACCGGCGTGTCCACAGGGGAGAGCTCAGCTCTTCTAAAGGAGGCAGCAAAGACATGTCTGTGAATATCAGCTCTGATTTCCTCTCGTTTTTCATGTCGTGATGAAGCAGCTCAGCGGGCAGGGCCATGTCCCCGCGGGCAGGGTGATGTCCCCACCCAGTTCCCGGTTCTTAAGGGCCCTGAGCCCTTTCCGAGCGTGCTGTAGGCATTTGTCTTCCCATGTTTTTCGCTTCCTCTAGATCTGATCTACTGTGGCCGCAAGCTGAGGGATGACCAGACGCTTGATTTTTATGGCATCCAGTCGGGTTCCACTGTTCACGTGCTGCGCAAGTCCTGGCCCGAGCCCGATCAGAAACCGGGTGAGGAGGAGGTGGTGTGTGAGGAACAGCTCGGCTCCTCTTGGGGATTTGCTTCTGGGAGGCTGGTGCAGGGTTTGGGGGTGGAACTGACCTGTTTGTGCGCTCCACCTCCCACAGCAGCAGATGGGGTAGAGTTAGGGAATGAATCATGTCACGGGGCGAGTGAGCACCCCTTCCTTACGTGGCTGTGGCCAGATTTAGGGTGTTGCCAGAGAATGAGGAACGAAATGTCTCGTTACTCTAGGTCGAGGGAAAACCAGGCTCGTGTGCGCCTAACTGTAGAATAAATTGTGTTAGTTTAGGGTCGTTACCTTAATACACTTCCTCCTGTGCATGTAGGAAGGTACATTTATATGTTTTTGTATGCCTGGAAGCTGGAAGTGCTATCTTTCCTCTCTCAGAGCCCGTGGATAAGGTGGCAGCGGTTCGGGAGTTCCGGGTCCTTCACACTGCCCTGCACAGCAGCCCTGCCTACAGAGATGCAGTGAGTGAGGCTGCAGTTTGTCTGGGTGCCTTTTGTCTGTCTTCCTCGCTGAAGAAAGGCCCTGAGTGGAGCCTTGCTGTGTGCCGCTGCTGATCCCTTCTGATTGCTCTGGCAGGTCTTCAAAATGCTGGGGAACAAGGAGTCGCTGGATCAGATCATCGTAGCTACTCCTGGCCTCAGCAGCGACCCAGTTGCTTTGGGTGAGTCCAGATGTCATCCAGAGGGTCTGAGAAGAGCCAGATAAAGATGGCCTCGGTATAAAACAAACACTGTAATTTAAACACTAAAATAAGCTCTTAAGGAGTGTTTAATCCCTGACGTATGGGATGGGATCGCAACTTCTCACAGCCAGCTGGGCGTCAGGGTTGATCCTGCCGTAAAGTATCGCTGTCTGCTGGAGCACAGCCTGTGGATCTGCTGGGGAAGCCCCGTCCCGGGGGTGTGGCTGTGATTCAGCCTCTCTCTAGGAAGGCACAAAAGGTTTCGGAGAACAGTAATAGAGCATTTATGGTGTCTTTTTGTGACTCACTTCCTGAAAACAATTCGTTTGTTTTCTTCCCATGATTTGACCGTCTCCTGCGGATTTTGTATCCTGTCTCGTACTGGTCACGCTTCCTGGTCCCTCCCAGGAGTGCTGCAGGACAAGGATCTCTTCTCAGTGTTTGCAGACCCCAACATGCTGGACACGTAAGCTGGCGCAGTGACTGGGCCGTTCCTTTGTTGTTCAGGCTGCTTCCCTCGGGGTGGGAGAGAGCGGTTCTGCTCCTGCCTGCCGGCACAGGAGCACCAGGGCAGAGATTCAGGACAGGGCCCTTCACCCTCAGCAGCAGAAAAGAGGGAGCTGACGCTTTGATGTGCGCCTTCCTCCACTGCTGATTTGAGCTGCGGGGTATTTAATGGGAGCTGGGCCGTGCTCACCTCCAGACCCTGCGTTCGAATCCAGGTCTGGTCGCTCCCAGCAGAGCTGCTCCCAGGAGAGCAGGTGTGTGCAGTGGGACCGAGAAGGCTTCTCCGGCTGTGGGGGGCGAGCCGGGGAACATTTTGCTGCTGGGCAGCCAAAGTCAGCATCTGAGGTGGCGTTGGCTCAGCCAGCGGGGATGGCTCTGCTGCTGCTGCTTTAATTTCTTTGCTAGTATCAAGCTGCTGCTTTCTTAGCCTCCTCTCGTACATGATTTATTTTCCCACCCTCCCTCCAGGCTGATCCCAGCTCACCCTGCCCTGGTGAACGCCATCGTGCTGGTGCTGCACTCGGTGGCGGGCAGCACCCCGCTCCCGGCCCCGGAGACGTCCTCCCGGGGCATGTCCTCTGGCTCCTACCGCGACATGCCAGGTGCGTTCAGCCTGCGGCCACGCGGCTCTGCGGGCTTCGTCTGCAGATAAATCCCTGCTGGGCTGACACACAGCCTTCCCCGGGCTGGAGGCAAAAGAAGTTTGGGTTCCTGAGCGAGGAGCAGTGCGCGTTGTGGTTTGATGGGTTGTGTTGACAGAGGCATATCTCGTCCAGTGCAACCTCAGAGCCTCTCCTGGCCACACACGTGTAATCACTGTGGGTAGCAGAGTGCTGCGGGCTCTGTTCTGCACAAGTTAGGGGCTTAACCAGAGCCGTAGCTGGGGCTGGGCCTGGCTGCGTGGCCAAGGCCTCTGTGGGATTCTCATGCGGTGCCCGGTTCCTGCCAGCACCCAGTTCTCTGCATCTGGTGGTTCTTCTTCCTGTTGCAGGTGGCTTTCTGTTTGAAGGTCTCTCTGATGACGAAGATGACTTTCACCAGGTAACTCACAGGCCAGGTCAGGTGGGGCAGCTGTTTGGGGCTTGCTTTATGCATTTAACACGTAGCTCTTAAAGACTTTAAAGGTTCTCTCTCTTATCTCAAGAACAGCATGAGTTCCTCTGCCTCACGGGGGCATTGTGAAGATAAATGTCTTTTGTTTTTAAGCTGATGGACGAAATATTAAAAGGTTTACAGCCAGCTTCAGCAGCTTTATAGTTGGGTTTGGAAAAAAACACGTCTGATTGCCAGGTGTGTTTCCTTTAAGAAGTTCCATGTTTGAATTTTGAATACGGTGGAGGAGAGATCCCTGGGAATACGCACACGAGCTAGGCCTTAGCGGGACACGGACACTGACGCCTGAGGCGCTTTTCTCTCCATGCAGAGCACGAGATCGACGCCGTCCAGCAGCACTTCTGGTTCCCGCCCGGCCTCCCTCGGCTACTCCGGGGCTGCAGGGCCCCGGCCCATCACCCAGAGCGAGCTGGCGACCGCGCTGGCACTGGCCAGCACGCCGGAGAGCAGCTCCCACACGCCTACCCCTGGCACCCAGGTACAGCAGCTGGGGGGGTCCCGCACCACGGAGCTGGCTCGTCTGAGAGCGAGCCCTGCTCGGTCTGGGAGCCCTCTGTCTGGGGTCTCCTCCAGACGGGCTGGGGGAGCGCTCCCCTGAGCCGTGCCCAACTCATCTCCTCCTAGGGTCACTCCTCTGGGACCTCCCCGATGTCATCCAGCGTCCAGTCAGGGACACCCATCACCAACGACCTCTTCAGCCAGGCCTTGCAGCACGCCCTGCAGGCCTCGGGGCAGCCCAGCCTGCAGGTCAGTGTCTCAGCCCCCTCTTCTGGGGACCCGTGAAAGCTCCGCATGGCGTTGGGTGCTGCGGGGTGGAGGTGGTTCTTCCAGCTGCCTTCTGTGGCAGGACAGCGAGCTGGAAGGGGAGAAGAGCTTGGAGGAGGCGCAGCAGACCGATGTTAAAGGGCTGGGTGGAATGGGAGGGATGGGCTGGGGGATTTGGGGTGTGCTCAGCAAAATTTAGGACGTTCAAGACCTGTTTGCACATTTAGCATTGCACTTGTGAGTCAGAGAGGTGGGAGAATCCAGCGTAGCAGAGGGGGCTGCGGTGAAGGCTGTTGTGTTGCCGCTTGGACTCCTGCACCTACCCTTAGCTTCTTTTGTTTCCTGTCCGTAGAGCCAGTGGCAACCCCAGCTGCAGCAGCTGCGAGACATGGGCATACACGACGATGAGCTGAGCCTCCGGGCCCTGCAGGCCACCGGAGGGGACATCCAGGCTGCCCTGGAGCTCATCTTTGCTGGCGGGGCTCCCTAGCTTCGGGCAGGAGAGGCTGGAGCGGTGTGCGGCACCGTGACGCTCCTCGCTCTGGGACTCGGCCCCACAGCTCTGCTCTGCGCTGGGGCTGGGAGCTGTTGGGGCGGCGGCTCCTGTCCTCGCGGGTGGGCTGCGCGACCCTGGCTGAGAGCACCGAGGCCGGTTCCTTCAGCTCCACTGGTAACCTCTCTCCAGTCTCCCCCTTGTCCCCGTTCTGCCCACCAGAGATGAGACCCCAGAGCTCTGCTCAGCATGCGGAGGCAGCTCTCGTATGCTGGGGAGACGTGGCACCTACGGTCCTGCGGTCTTAGTTCTGGCAACGCGTACCCCTGCCTGCTGTTTGGTTCCTGCCCGCCTGGCGTGCCTCGGTCTTGTCTTGTTCTGTCGTTGTGGTTCCCCTGTGCCTGACTGCATTAAAGGGACTGTATTCACCTGCCTCGTGTTTGGGTTCTCATCCATCCCGGGGTGTGTTCCAGACCTGCCAGGCAGCGTGTGCTTGTTGCGTCGTGGGCGCTGGAGAATGGATCTGCCTGTTGCAGGACGGCTGTGTCAGCAGAGGGCACTCCTCCTACAGAGCAGAGTGCTACCTCTGGCCCGTCGTTATTAAGAGAACGTTGTGCTGGGCGTGGAGCTTACCTGCCAGCCCTCCTCCGGTGAGTTAGGCCTGTAAAAACCAATTGTGCTACAGATGTTCTCAGAGAAGGTGCCACAAAGGAGCATCACATCTCCTTTTCGGCACAAACTTAGCTGTTCTCAGCCGGTATCAGCTGTTCTCAGCTCTGCGGTCACGGCTGGTGCAGTCCTGCACGTTGGTGTGGTGCAGGAGTTCACGGCCACCGCCAGGTGACAGCAAGAACATGACAAGCACAGAGGCAGGGGGTTGAGGCAGGTGCTGAAGAGTGCGCGGTGCTGCCTGGGAGAGACGCCTCGTTTCTGACACCCCAGGTTACTCTGCTGGGCTGCAGCCGGTGTTTTCCAAAGTGGCTTCTAGTCCTTGGTGCCCTGTTTGAGGTGCCCAGGACCTGCACTGCAAAGGCAATCAAACGATCTGGCCTGTAATTAGCTAATGGGAACTGAGAAGCTGGAGCCAGAGGCAGACCTGGCTTGGCTCTGATTGTACCATCAAGGTTAATAAGGCATGAAAATGGGAGCTGCTCTGCCCCAGGTGCTGCCGTGTGACAGTAGGGAGGCTGACAGCAGAAAACGATCCATTACCTTCCGGCCACCTGTGTGCCCCTCTAATTTCCAAGTGCTGTTATTGTTTGCTGATAGTGTCGGCTATCACCCGGCAATGCTGGATCATTCCCTCCAGGACAGCTTATCATTTAATCCTGGCTAGAGGATTAAGCCTCCCAGGAGGGAGGGACTGGCTTTGTTTTTCAATATGTGGGAGATAAGATCTGATGGCTATCGTAGGGTCGGCCGGACGGCTTTCCTGACTCGATACACCCTTCCCGGACACGGCTCTCACCACCTGCTTTGGGAACCCGCTCCAGATGACGGCCGTGACTCCGCGTGTCTGAGAACAGATTAATTGGTTCCCATCCCTGGTGCCTTCACGCTTTGCTTTGCTGGAATGGGTGGCATATGCCCAGCATCCTCCCTCCCTTTCCCGCTGTGAGATGAGCCCTGCCGTCAGCCCCGAATCCTCCCGAGGCTAGCTGGGGATTAGCTGTATCGCAGATGTCGCGGCGGTGCTGGAGCTGGCTGTCCTGAACCCCCCAGACCCGTGCAGGACTTGCTTTGGGACCAGGGCTGGCTTGTTTGCTAGGCTGTGCCCTGCTAGTTCTCAGCTCAGACTGGGAACAGCTCGGGGCTGGTGGTGTCCCCACATTTTTCCTTTATCCTCCCGTGCTATTATGATTTGATCTCTTTGACCAATGTTTTGTATAAAGTAGCTTTTTTCCATTATATGGGCTGTTCCTGCTTTCCCCTGTGTTCCCAGGTAGCTGAGAATCGCCTGGAGGTTTTGCATAAAGAGGATTTCTTTCTATTTCTTTCGCAAATCATGTTACTTGGCTCGGAGTACCACATCAGACGCGTTCTCTGCCTGAAACGGCTATATAGCAGAGAACTTGGCACTGATGTCGTTCGCAACCCGACTGATGCGTGTGCTTCGCTTCCCTCATCTCGCCTGTCCCTGCCTAGAATAGAAATGTTCAGCAGCCAGGCAAATTTAGAGAGGCAGGGAGGGGAAGAGAGGCTCTGCCTGGGCCCTGCAGGGCTGCTGATGGAGGGGGAGGAAGGGAAACTTTGATGCGGGAGGCTCTTGGAAGAGGCGAGCGGGAGCTGCGAGTGCCTCATCGCCGACCCCCCGGCAGCCAGGTGAGCGCGGCCTCCCCGCCTGCTCCGACTGCCTCCCGCCTCCCAGCCCCGAGCTGAAAGCGGTGCTGCGTGCAGGGGAAGCTCAGCCTCGGCCCGGGGGGAGGCTGCAGGAGGCAGCTGCTTTGGATGCAGCGCGAGGTCTGTCTGAGCCTGCCCCGGCTCCTCCAGCTGCTGGAGCCCTAAGCGGGGTATGGGGCAGAACTGGAAGCGCTGGGAGATGCTGATATCTTGCTGAGAAAGCAGCTTTAGCGAGGCACCAACTTGCTGGAGCTCAACAGATTGTGCTCTTTGCGAGCAAGTTGCAACGAGCTGCCTCCCACCTGCCTGCTCCCTGCGGTCCTCCCTTGGTGTCCCCGCTCCTGCCCCAGCTCTCATCACGGCCTCAGCGCTCGGCTTAGCGGCGCAGCCGGTCCCATTGGGGCTCAGCTTGTCCGTGTCCTGCCTGCCGCCTCGTCTCCCCGCACCGCAGCCGTCAGCCAGCGCCTGTGGCCTGAGCGTCTCAGCAGCTGTGCCGTGGGAGCAGATGGAAGGTGTTTGCTGAAAGCATTTGGCTGACCCTCCGGGAGGGGTGGAGGTCAGGCCGCAGTTCCCCGACGTAAGTGCTTTCATTAGGGACTTTCTGCTTCTGACATCAAAGAGAAATTTTTGGTTCGGTTCCCTCTTCACCTCGCAGTGGAACTGACAAGGGAAGCGGCAGCAGCGGGTGTTTTCAGCAGCGATGGCAGCAGCTGGTTGTACTCCTGTGTTTCGGTAATCTTGTTGTTTGTTCCAGTGTTTGACCATCAATGCTGGCGTGTCACGGACACCTGCAGGGGCTGGCAGGTTGACTGGGACGTAGACTCTTCACCAGATGAGCCCTTCTCTTCTGCTTTGGCCACCTTGATGGCTTTTTGCCCGTCTGCCTTGTTTCTTTTTGCCAAAGACAGTCCTGGGCTGACTGTCTCCATGAGGAACAAAGCGGTGCTGTGGGAGGGTGATTCTGCAGCAAGAAAGTAAAGCTGACGAAGCAGAATCTCCCAGGCTCCACATCCATGACGGCTTCTGCTGTACCGCAGCCTGTGACTGCCCACCTTCATCTTCCTGTGCTTTCACAGTGACGCTGGAGCCTTCCCCTGTGTGAAGTGAAAATAACCAGCAAGATCTCTACCAGGAGCAGACACTGACATTTAAGGTATTAAATGTTTGCGCAGTCTCTTAGGTGCGAGCATGCTTGGGTGGTTTGTTGGATCAGATGTTAAACCTCCAAAATTCCGAGCTCCTCATTTCGAGCTCCTCAGCCTTGGTTTCTGGCTTCATGTGACTAGGTTGAGAAAGATTTCCCCTCACTCTCCCGTATGCCTCTGTGATGTTTTGGAATGAATGTTTCTTCTGTGCTCCCCCAGCCAAACAGGCTCTGAGTGTCCCCTGCTTGCAGGACTCATACAGGGATACGCTGGTAAAGGAGCCCGATAACCAAACCCGTGCCTAGGGAAGGCAGCCATGCACCTTAAAACAGCATCACCGCCTTGCCCAGCTTGGCCCGCAAAAAAATGTGGGGTCAGATCTTGCCCAAACTGCTCCCAGAGCTCTTGTGTCCTTGGGAAACGCAGTGGTCTTAGGTTTGGGTTCACTGCTTGCCCCGGTCTCCTGACTTAGTGGTGCTGAGTCTTATTTAAGTGCTGTGCTGGGAGCTGGAGGACTGACTGCCAGAACATCCCCGCTCGCCATGGGTGTCTGCTGAGCTGGGGAGCGCCATCCTCTGCTCCCCACATCCAGATGCGGTGTGGGGTGCGCACCTTGGCCCCCTGCTACAGTCTGACACGCCAGCTGAGACCATTGCTGAAGGTGACATTCTCCAGCGCTGCTTTGCCCAGGATGCAGCATCTCGTGCAGGCTTTGCTAGGGAGGGAATAACCTTGGGCAGCCAGGCAGGAAACATCCACGTCGTGAACGGCAGCAGGAAACTTCTGTCAAAGCCCTTGCCTATGGGCTTGCTTTATTTGCAAAGGGCTTGGTGGTTTCCTGGCTGGTTTCGGCTTTGTTCTTGTGGGGAATGCTGAAGAATCGGGAAACACAGAGTTGTTTTTGGTTTCTCTTCTTGTTAGCTTTGTGCCGCTGGGGGAGCTCAACAGTCTCACCGAGGAGGCCAAGGCAAAGGGAAGAGGGGCGGCAGGAATTGCTGACTGCCACGAGCTGTGGGACTTCCTTGGCAGTAACGAAATCTTGGTCTCGTTCTTCCTCAGGCAGGCTTTCCGGGAACGCGATGATCGGAGCGCTGGTCAGGAGTCAGGTAAGAGTCAGGACGGGCGATATGGCCCAGCTGGCCCAGCAGCGTGTGTCCTGTGAGTAGGGGGGACTCAGCCCCTTTCCTAGCACAAGACAACGTTCTTCTTTAGGAACGGCAGGAGGGGACCTCTGTGGCTGTAATCACCCAAGCATCTTTTTAGGGAACTGTACTTGGTGCAGATGAAGACCCTGTGATGCTTACTGGGAAACAGCACAGTAAAACATTTGAGTTTCAAAGGCCACTGGTTCTATTTTAGCTCGGTGGAAGCAGAAGTATACTGAAAACGTCACACCATGAAATGTATTTGAAATGTATTTCCTAATATTTACTTCTGTAATTATAAACATTCTAATTTATAGATAGAAAGGTTTACAAATAGCCCTCAGACGTCATGCGTGCAGTTCTAGTTCTGCTTTGGGAGGTCGCTCGTAATTGGATTACAGTAAACAACAAGTGAAGTTCAAAGGGAAGAAGATAAACATTCCCTGAGCCATCCTTTGAGGCCAAGGTGCTGGCCGAGCTACTGGCTTTGAAATTGAAGCTTCCTGGCTCGTCTGTTTGAACTGAACCTGGAAACTTAAAAAACAAACAAAAACCTTAGTAGTAGTGATAATAATATAAAAAAGAATCCCTGTTAGGGGGAGCCCAGGGACTGGGGGGAGTGTTTCTGTCCACACGGTCTTTGTGGCTGACTTCTGGGTGTTCCAGGCTGTCAGTAAGCAGAACGGTTGTCCTGAAGTAATTTTGAGACATCTTTTTCCCTTTCACTGAAACAAACACGCTCCTGATTTAAAAGCATGATCCGCTCGGTTCTGCAGGGCGCATTAGCTCAGGTATTGAGTTTGAGGGAGAAGCTGGAGAGCGATGGAACCCCTCTCCAGGGGTGATAAAAGCATCAAATGGGTTGTGCAGGAGCAGAGCCAGAATTCCCTGACTTCCTGCAATGCCAATAACACAAGTTGCCAAAAAACCCCACTTGAGAGCAGATTGAGCAAAGAAAGGCCCACCTCTAGTAGATTTTCCAGCATCCACTGGTCCCAGGCTCAGAGGCTTTTAGAGCCAGAAATGGGGGTGTAAATAACTAACAGGCCCCGCTGAACTGTTCTTTTCTCTTTGAACGCAGAAGCTGGTAGCTCCCACGTCACCCTGCAGCAAGGAGTCCTGCAGTTTAGCCGCAGGTTGTGCGAAGATCTGACCCAAGAGGGCACTCAGCAAGTGGAAGGAGGAAATGAGGTGCACAGGTAACTGCTTGCATGTCAGACTCAAGGGGTGGTGGTGCTGTGGCAGTGGTAAAGCTCTGAGGCTGGATATTTGGGTGCCTGGAAACAGCCTGGAATTGTTGTGGGCACTGAAGTGGCAACAGGTGATAAGGGGAGCTGGGCACTTGAGAAGAAAATTGCCATTGAATCTGTAAAGGAGATACTGTTGCTAATGACAGCAGAGCTCTGTAATCCCTCAGCAACGCTCAGCGTGCTACCTTGACATCCTGCAGAGCAGACTTCAAACCGTTTGCTTCTGTGTTAATTGGGTTGTTTGCCTACGGCCCAGTTCCAGGGAAGAGGAGGAGGCTGGCCGTCCTGTCCCTGGAGGATTCCTTACTGGGGCGCAGCTCCCTCTGATTAAATGTTTCAAAAATGCTTCCCAAAGGATCTTCGTTATGCGTAATTTGATCATCCCGTGGATCCTGCCAGCTGGTGTCGGGCTGGGCAATCAGATGTCTGTTTATTCTTCCTCCACCTCATTTTCTTACTCTTCTCTTCCTTCCTTCCCAAAGGCTGTGACTTGGTCACTTAGGGCTTCCTCCAGTTGCTTTCCCAAATGAGCTGTGTGGGAACATCGTGGAGTTGTAACAGCCAGGAAGCAGGTGATGGGCACACATCCTACGCAAGGCAGGGCAGATGGGAAGCAGGAAGACAGGGGAGCTCTTCCCTTTGACAACCTTTGACAGGTCACAGGGAAAAAAAGTCAAAAAGGTCGAGCTCATGGTGAGATCCTGAGCTGTTCCCACTCTCCTGCTGGAAGAGATGGTGGATCTGGAGAGAGAAACCAGAGCATCTGTGGTGCCGAGCCTTTGTGCGACCAGACAGGCTCTGAGTTTAGAGCCAAAGACAGTGCTGAACTGCTGACTACCTTCTGCATCGTTTGGCCCAGGGTCCTCGAGCAGAGGCCAAGATAGGAAGGAGGATCGGGGGAGGCAGAACATCTCAGACATCTCTCAGTTCCTGGCAAGACAGAAATAAGTGCTTAAAAGTACTTGAACACCAGGTCCACTTAATATCCTTAAATTAGTTTTCTTTCCTGAGCAGCCTGCACATCCTGCGTGTCTGGCCAGCTTGTAAGAGACTCTCTTGGTGTTTTTTCCCCAGCAGTAGTTTGAAGTGACTTCCTGGGGGCCAGGTGATTTGCATTGATTCCCCAGAGAAAAACAGACTAAAACCCCAACCCAATTATGGCAGGGGCTGGGAGAGCAGATTGTGGAGCGGGAATCTTAACTTGTGGATAACTAAGAGGACTCTGGGGGTCTAATAGGGCTGATAAAGGGCTCTGCTAAGCTCGTGTATGGGGCGGTGGGTGTCAGACCCTTAGGACAGACCCTTTCAAAGCAGAAGTGGGAACTGGAATTGCTAAGGAGTCTGCTTGCCAAGTGCTGAAACACAGCCATTCCTGCAGGAGAGCACGACACAATGCTGCCCTGAAATCCAGGCTCTTCCAGGAAGCAGAGGAGCACAGCGTCCAAAAAAAGAAATGCCAGGAGTTCCAGGTAAGCCAAACGGTCTGGCCTGCAGGGCCCTCGCAGGCAGACAGAGCTGGCACGCTGTGCAACGTTAATACATCAATATGCAGCTCTCGTGGTGGAATTGCAGCAGATCAATCTCACCAAAGCAACTTGTTTGTTCTTTTTGTTTTAATTCCCTTCCAAATGGGAAGGATCATGCACTGCGTCAAAAGATGTGATTCTCCCACTGTATTCGGCGTTGGTGCAGCCTCACCTTGAATATTGTGTGCAGTTCTGGGCTCCAAGATAGAAAGGATGGAAGCATCCTTTTTAAAAGTACCGTCCTTCCAAGGTGGTCCTTGGAAGCATCCAGAAGAGGGCAACAGAACTGGTAAAAGGGCTGGGGTGTTGTCAGCCTTGGACAATGCCCTCACGAATCTGCTTTAATGTTTGGTTAGCCTGACATGTTCAGGCAGTTGGACCCGCTGCTCTCTGAAAGTCCCTTCCAGCTGAACTATTCGAAGGTCTATTAACCGCCTAAAACCACTTCTGAGGGGCGTGCACAATCTTGGCAATCTGAGCAGGAGATGTGTATCTTGCTGTTTTGCTTGCTTTCCTGCTTCATCAGCAGCTCACTGAGCTGCTCGTCAACAGCACTGCTTGTTAAAGTGATGGGCATCACGTTGGGACACATCTGCCAGACAAATGGCTGCCTTTTAGTGACAAGGCTGAGGTGTGCTTTGGGGTCATGTGGAGCTGAGTTAATTTGTGCCCATTCCTGAGGCAAGACCTCTGCAAGCTGCTGGGTCAGTGAGTAGTGTCGTGAAGCACTGGCCTGGGATGAGCCACTGGGATTTCTTCAGCAAGGGGCCCCATGCTGCAGAAGGGAAAGCACCGAAGAAGGGACAAACCAGCTAGTTTTGTGGCTCTCTCCGAGGAGGTAAGTATGAGACCACTGTGCCGCAGGCTTCCCTTGGCAAGTCAAGGAGTAAATCTATTAGAGAAAAGCTGCCCAGGGGCACATGGCTCCTCCTCTGGCTGATTTTAAAGCCCCGAGGGTGGCACATGGGTTCTTCTCACCCCTTTGGTGACCCTTCCTAGGGCAGCAGATTACCGGGCTGTTGTTCAGCATCATGGCAGAACGGAGAGCTGGGGGTATACCACCTGGTTCAGTCCAGCTTCAAGAGATGGAGCTGAGCTTGCATCAAAACACTGTGCTGGAGAGGCTGAGGTCAGGGCTGCAGCTTTGGAAGGCGGTGGTTGAGGTTGCCCCGCTGGTGACCACTGCGGCTGTCTGCAAGGAATGTGAGTTGGAGGGTGGTTTGTATGTTTTGAAATCAGAATGTGGCAGCTTATTGATAAATGATCCACTTTACTGCTTTTCCATCTCGATTTATGCAAGAACTGCAAGTCCTGTAGGTCTGTGCCAAAAGAAACAGAGAGTGGAATTTCACTTTTTTCCTCTCAAATTCACTGCTTCTAAGTCTTCTTGCTCCCAAAGGTGAAATACAAGGGGTAAAACGTAGCAGCTCTGGTCTTCCAAGGCTCTGGAATGGTCATTTACACTTGTGTCCCAGCCTCATGGGGCATCAGCCCATCCTGCAGCAGGGTCTCTGTGCCAACACATGCAGATTAGCAGTCCCAATCTCTTCCAGGGAGGGAGTGTGGAAGCACATGCGTAAGCAGCGACTGTCCTGGTGAATGTCCTCAGCCCTTAGTGCCACGTTCGGAAAGATGCTCCTCTGCTCTTTTCTGAAGCTGTCACAGCTGATGACAGCCAGAGATCGAGATACGCCTGTTAGCTTTCTGGAAGAGAAGGCACAGCAGAGAGAAGATCTCGCCTGGTTTTCACGGGGATAAGCAGGTCTACGAGCTTGGCTGCTCCTCCATCCAGCCTCAAGCATGCAGCGTTGCTCCGTGCTGCTTCGTACCTCTCTGCAGGGCAGCTCTGCCCTGGGGTGACTTATTGGTGGGTTATTTTCTCAATGCATGGCACAGCGTGAGGCTGCTCCCTTCAGCCTCCAGATCTCATCTGTATGCTGTAACGTCCTGTGCAGCGACTGGGTGTTTGTGCATGTGAGTCAGGCTCACCCCAGCTGATCACAATCGTGCTGCTGCACCGAGGGTGCTTGCAGGGAGGAGGAGGAGGGATCCTGAAGAGAGCTGTAGCTCCTGGGGGGAGCAATAAATCGTTGGGGTGAACGCTCGGTTTTAATGAGGCCTGTTGATCTAAAGAGAGATGTAATCAGCATTTTGGGTGGGATGCTTGTGTGTGCTTACGTGTTCCACCACGTTTTTCTTTCCTTTGCTGTGGGCTCCTTTGCTGGCGAGCTGACCCACAGAGATGGCTCGGCAGCTTTGTGTTTAACCATGTGTGATCTCCTGCAGCCCAGGGGCTGAGGACAAGCACCCGACTGTGCTGACTGCTGGGGCTGACTGCTGTGCGTTGGAACTGGCCTGGCCTACCCCAAGACCTTTTTCCTGGGGATTTGTCAGCCTTCCCCTATCTCCAGGCGTGAAGCCCTGATAGTTAAGATCCAGCACAGCGATCCCACGTAACAGGAGCGTGCAGCAAGCTGTCTGCCGAGTTTCCTGCTCGGTGTGGGTGCTGCAGCATCAGTCTGAATCCAGGACCACAGCGCGGTCGCGCTCATGGGGTGGCTCAGCCGGTGGCACAGGAGATGGAGTGAACGTTTCCAAACTCGTGGGGGAGTTGGAAGCTGGATTTTATACACAGGAGCATTGTCTTTAGCTGTAGGTGGGGGGAAAAAAACCCTATAAGCTAACCATGCAGGGTACCAAGCTTTGTTAGTCAGAGGCAAGGCAAAGGGCAAAGCAAAGGATTTACAGCTCTAATAAGGCAGAAACTCGCCCAGTTCATCTCTGATCAGAACCCCTCTGTGTCACCACGTGGTGACTTTGTTGAGAGTGGGAGTTGAACGCCAGTCTCTCGGCCCACCAACTGTGTCGGGCCGTGAAAGACAAAGCAGATAATGTATGCAACTTTAATAGGGTAGCCTAAATTTGGGGTAGGTACAACATGCCAGCTCTCTGAGTTTATTAAGGAGCCAGCATGGGTTGTACGGCTTCGGCTGTTGGTTTATGAATGGTGCCCTGATGTTTCTCTTTCACTCCTGACTGTGTGAAAGAGCCTTAATGGATTACACATTTTTCAGCAAGCCTTCTCTGACCTTTACCGCAAGAAGGCAAGTGCGAAGGGCGGTTAGCACCTCTGGGGGCACCGGGGTGGGTAAAGAAATACCCGCTTCTGGGGCAGAGTGGGCAGTTGCTTCGGTGCGAGCAGCAGTGCAGAATGGTTCAAGGCTGGGAATCACCATGTCCAAAAGTGAAAAACCAGAGATGATGTGTGCGTTATCACGCTGTAATTACCCAAGCAGATATTTGGTTAAAGAAAGAGCTGAAACCCCATGCTTCGGCTTGGAGGGAAATTCCTGTGGGTCCTTACAAATTCACAAGCAGCTGGCTCATTAATTTTTTTTGCTTCCTTCAAAATGCCCCCTCGCACTGCCACTGTTCATCTCCGTCAGGTGCGGAGCGGCCCTGGGTCTAGCTTCAATACGGACTTTGAAGAGCACAGCTGCATCTCTCAGCCCTGCGAGTTCCCCACGGGGCTCTCCTATTCTGGTCACGTCCGACCTTGCTTTCCTTGTGCGTAATTCCCTGCTCTTCTCATTAACAAACCTCGCAGCGCTCCACAAAGGCTGTCAGCCCTTGCTGGCCTCCTGATGGCGAGAGGAGGTCTGGCAGAGCAAAGTGACTTCCCAAAGGCCGCGCCGCAGCCCTGCGGCAGGCTGGCCCCACAAGGTGTGCTTGGCATCTCCTCCTTTCAGAGAAGGGAAGCGGAGCGGAAGTCAGGGCAGGGTCTTAGGGAAGGGAATATGTACTCACCGCGGCTCGTAAGAGGATTTCATCCTCTCAGTCACTCCCACGCTCTCACCCATACACGCGTAAGCTCCGGGATGTGAGTTTGACTGGTTTAGCAAGGATCGCTGACACCGAGGGACACTGTCGTCGTGTCTCTGGTATTTGTGTCAGGAAGAATACCAGACCCGTGATGACAAATTTTAGGGTCATCTCGTGTGTCGTTAGGACTGATCCTTTGTTATTATCTTCTCATAGGGCTAGCAGCAAAAAGGCTGATGCGTGAGATCCGCTGCAGCCTCGCTGCATCCTCCCGCGGGTCGAGCAGGGCGCTCTGTCCGTGAGCTGCCCCTGCTGCGGTGTCAGAGCGCGGCTGTCCGGGCTCCTCGCGTCCCCTAAGTACGGGAGCAGCACCCTTTGTTAGCAGTGTTTGCACCCTTGGGGTCTGCTGTTGCTTCTCGTGCTTTCTCATACACGTATTTTCATTCTTACTTCATTTATACCAACTTCAACGTTCCTGCTCTTAATGTTCCTGCTATGAGCCTCTTCGCTTTCTGAGTTTACTGCAGGCTGTGGGCCAGCTGCAGCTTTTTCAAGAGGGCGATCGAAGCCGTCAGACTCCCACCTTTCCCTCCCAGAAGTGGGGCTGAAAGAAAGGAGGACCAAAAACTCCAGCAAAGCCTGAAGGTACCAGGGGCTGAGGATCCAGCACCAGCAAAGAGTCACTTAAAAAAATAAAAAGAAATTGAAAGGGCTTGCTCAGTCCTACAGTCCCCGCCTCCGCTGCCACTCATTGGCTCTTCTCCTCACTACCCACTCTATTGTATAAGGCAACCGATGCGGCTGTCAGCTTCACAAGCTCAGGATCTCAGCTCGCCGAATCGCTGAAAATGGGCAGCAGGTCCCTGGTCGCCCTCCTCGTGGCCCTGTGTGCCTGCCAGCTGGGGGTGCGGGCGGCGGGGCGCTCCAAGGTGAACCCCAGGATCATCACGGCTCCCCAAGGTGAGTCCTGCCCGAGACGCAGCACCGGCGTGCGCAGCTGCCGGCTGCTCCCCGCGCCGGCTTTTCCCCTCTTTGGAGGGCAGTCGGGCTTTTCTGAATTGCTTTTGTCTCTTTAGGGAGACTTCGGGCTCTCGCTGTAACGCCTGTGATCTCTGGAGGGGCTTCTGGTGTCCTTGATAGCTTTTGGTGAATTTTTACAGCTGCCTTCCTGCCAAATCCTTTCCTTTTTGTATTCTAAAAGCGTTTTCCTACAAGCTGGATATGTTAAAGGCTGTCAAAAAGCCCACATCCTGAAAAGGGCAGAGTAAGCATTTCCTCTAACTCACGGGGAGAAATGGAGAAGTGTATTTGCATGAAAGTTAAATTTCTAATTAATCCGACATGCTTACCCTGGTAGCTAGCCACACGTGAGTTCTGTGACTAAATATTTACAGAGGGTATCTATTCTCAGGGGCAAATATATCCAACGGCAGGGACACAGGAGGACGGGGCTATAATCTTACCAGAACTGAACAAAGAGCTGCTCTCAAGGAGGAGGCTTACGCGGAGAGCGCAGCCCGAGATCCATGCGTTGAAAAGAGCAGGCTAACGCTTGCTGGTTTTATCATGCGTCTTCCCGGCTCTTTGAGGAATACCCTCCAGGGAGGCTTTAACAAAAGACCCTGTCTTGTCCCCGGCGGTTATGGTGTTTGTCTAACCCTGGGGCTGAGCTGAGCTGCAGATCTCATGCTGCTCTGCAGTACAACAGCTCCTCTGTGCGCAGAGAACTTCAGAGGACGTGGATTTTCTGTGGTTTCTTCTGGACCATCTGTTATTCTTCTGCCGGGAGCCGCTTGGGCTCGTTTCTGCCTGGGATGAGGGGCCAGGAGCAGAGGGAAGGGCCGGGGGTGTGCGAGCAGAGGTGGCATCTAGCTGTCAAACCTCATGCTGGAAGGGAGAGTGGCTAAAGGTTGCCATTAGTAACGCCTCATTAATTTCATTCCTGGGTAAATGAAGCGGGTACAAAGAAATTGGTACAGAAGTGGGAGAGGAGCCGGAGGATGGGGTCACGCGTTTCTCGGTAGGAACTTCCCCTGCCCCGCTTAAGGGAAAGGAAAAGTTGCGTCGCTGTTGGGTGCTGGGGTTGGAAACGGCTGTCCTGGGGTAAAAGTGGTCTGGGGGGGGGAAGCGGGCTCGAGGGGTTGCCTTTCCACCTGTTCTGTGTGCTGCTCTTGGCGTGCGCACGCGATACACTCATTTGGCCTTTCCGAGCATCTGTGTCAGATGGTGGCTTCCCTGACATTAAACGCAGCGAGGAGCTGGCGCCGAGGAACACCAAAGCCAATTAGCGCTGGGATGCTTCCCTCAGAAGGGATCAGCTTGTGCTTTTCTCTGTTTTTTTCTTTTTCTTTTTGTGAAAAAGCTAAACTGGGACACGATTTCAATTAGGGAGCTAGCAGGGGCAGCTGCGCGGCACGCTTGCTGAGAGTCACTCGTGGGTCTCGTGTAACGGATCGGGTTGTGCTCGGCGTCACCTCTGCCCTTTGGGAAGCGGGTCTGCGCGGGGTGAGGCTGGAACGTGGCTCAGGGCGGGAGGAGAAGTGGTACAGAGGGACAGCGGGGGTGTGATGGAGCCCTCTTCAACTTCCCCAGTGCTCCAAACCCGGTGAAAGGCAAGCGCGGCGCCGTTATGGTGAATAACCTGCAGGTCAGCACGCTGGCGGTGGGGCTGGTGCCGTTGTAGGGTTTGGTTTCCAGGTCGAGCCCCGGGACCAGGTGGAGCAGGGCAGCAGTCGGGCTCCTCGTGGCTCGCCCTGGCTGTTCGTGCTGGGGCTGGTGTGCTCCGAGCGGTGCAGTGCTGGCCTCAGCCCTGGGCTCTGCAGGAGCTGGCGGCTCTTCACGTAATTCAATTTCTTACACGCCACAGCCCAGCACTAGCACCAGGTATGGCAGTTCCAAAGACACCCAGAGATGTCACAGCCCTGCAGGAAGACGGAGAAATACCCTCCTGGCGCTGGCCTGAGCCCAGCCCTTTCCAGGAGGGGAGGGTAAGTGTGCAGCATCCCTCCCCGGGCTGCTGCTCTGGGGGAGAGAAGGAAAGTGGCGCTGGGAGAAGCTGCAGCTGCCCTTTCCTCTCTCAGCCCCTGCCCTGTCCCCTTGTCGCCACCCTGCCAGGTTTGGGGAGATCCCTGGCCCTGCTTCAGGCAGCCAAAGCCACTCTGCTGTTTCACCCCCCGGTCCTTCGTTGTCTGATTGCCGTGGAAGAACTAGGTGAGGTGACATTGTGTGCTGTCAGCAGAAAAAAAAGGCTGCTGGCTTAGGTGGTACAACCCAGAGCTCCGCTCTGAAGACAAAGAAACCGAGTTGGCCTGCCTCGGTGTCGGGAACGGCTCGGCCTTAAGTGATTCTGCAGTCCTGGGGACTTGGACTTGCATCACTGGGACGTGGCTGGAACAAAGTGTTCTGCAGGTCTGCCTTTATCTCTCCTGGAGTGCACTGCACATAAACCCAGCCCCGAGGCTCAGACAGGGCGCCTGCTCTGCCTTTATTTTTCGTTCCTGACTCCGTAACGCAGTGCAGGATGGGGCGAGGAAGGGGCATGTTTTCCCAAACAGCAGCATTTAGCCCCAAAGGCCGTGGGGAAGGAGCTCTGGAGCTCTGGCAGCAGCCCGCACAGGTGGCTGGCTCCCATGTAACGCTGGTTAAGCAGTTCTTTGAAAGCACGTCTGACTCTGCAGGATTTCTTCCTCTTAGGGAGAAGGCAGAGCAAAGGGCTGAGGTCAGCTCCTGACCAGGGGTCATGTCTAAAGTACTTAAGATCCCTTTTTCTGCTGGGGAGTTTGTCGCCTTCCCCTTCGCAGCTGACCCGGCACGCCTGGGCTGGGGTCTCCGGTGCCAAGTTCCCGATCCGCTGAGATCTGTGGGGTGGGAGCGAGTGGGGCCGTAGAGCCTGGGCTGCTACAGAGACAGGCGTATCAGGCGAGAGCACGGTGTGCAAGGTTATATTTCCTTCTGTTTGTCCTCCCTGTTTCCCTAACTAAACACTGGCCAGCTGGGCTTTGTTTGGAGAGGTGCACGCAGCTCCCACGCCGAGCTTCTGCACGCCAGCCCCGATAGCGCCGCTGTCCCGATCCCTCTGCAGAGACGCGGGCTGGGCAGAGCTCTCCGGGTGACAAACCCTGGACGGAGCATGGAGGTGGCACCCCAGGCTGGCTGGCTGCTGACCGGAAAGTCACCGAGCATTGGGAGAGCCGAGGAGCGCAGCGAGGCGCCCGAGGGCAGGGGCAGCCAGCTCCTCTCACCAGGCGGTTTTGCAGCACGGGAATCATTTTTAGCCACCGCCACTCTTCAGACTGCCGTGTCCTGGCTTACCCCTGCGTGCGTAGACCTGAGACAAACTCACAGCCCTTTTCTGGCTCCCTGCTGCGGTCACACCTTGGGGTAGGATGGAGGCTGACGGTTTGATTTTCCCCCAGTGATTGACAGACGCGGCTAACGGGGGTTTCAGGGCTGGAGGGTTTAGAGCTGTTCTGTTCGCAGGAGACAAACAGGTTTTGCAGGGCAAAAGGAAGATCGTACCATTGACCCTTGGCTGCCTCATCCAAGTTGAGCAGGCTGGAGCCGGTTCAGGGGGAGTCAAATTAGAGTTCCCGGAAAAACCCCGCGCTGCCCCTAGTCCGGAGGCTTTGCCAAGCCTCAGCTCAGTGGGCTGGGAGGAACGCTGCCAGCAGCGAGTGCCCCTGCCTCCAGGAGCTCTTCCAGGAGCTCTTCATGCCTCCTTGTGCCTGGCGCTGCCTTCAGCTAGCGAAGGAAGGTAAGAGCTGACGGGGGACGGAGGTAAGAGGAGAGATGGCGGTGCCACCACCAGCTTCTGCTCCGTGGTGGCACCGTTTTTGCAGGTGCCACGGTCCCAAGAGTGTGAAACATCTTGCAGGGTACTTCTACGCGAAGCTCTCGCAGCATCAACATTTCCAGGAGAAAGCTTCTCACTTTCCCAGCAGTGCTATTTTCTGCAGCCGGCTCGTTTTCACAGGCTGGGTGATGCTGGTATCATAAAATGTTGGTTGAAAATATTTTTTGCTCTGCGCAGATTGAAAAAAGACAAACAAACCAAACAAACCGAGCGAGTGAATCACAGCCACCTCCTGTTACAAGAGCGTGACACAAAACCAGCAGACATGGGCAAACTAATAAAAAAAAAAAAAAAAGTTGTGGCTGCCTCGCTGCAACGCTCGGGGCTGGGCCAGAGCCAGATCCGCAGCGCTGTGCCAGCCCTCGGGCACGGCCCTGGGCAGAGCTGGGGAAAATGGGGCTGGGAACACTTCGTAGGTGATGTAGTCCAGCTCGGTGCCCTAAGGCAGGCCAAACTAAATATAAACTTCAATACACAATGCTTTTTAAAGAAGCAGAAGGGCTGGAAGGAGGAAATTGTGCATTGTGCAGCTCTGTCCTGCTGAGCTGCAGCCTCTGGAGCGGAGCTATTCCTGGGTGCCCCAAAAATAGGACTTGTTCCTCCTGTTCCTCATCTTCCCGTTCTGCCTTGCCGTGCCAGCTCCACCCGGCGTGCCTGTGTCCGGTGTGTGCTGGGAGGCAGGAGGAATGCTGTAAGGCTTACAAACACCTCCTGCAATCTCCGCGAGTTTCAGAGCAGCTCCGGTATGGAGCAAGGGGCTCTGTGCCCCTAATAAACCTCATTCAACCCTTAGCAGAGCTCTGGTTCTCTACTGCTGTAACTACCCAGCCCCAAACCTGAACCCTGTTGTCTCGGCAGCCCCCAGCAGCTCTGACTCTGCTTAGTCTGGAGTGAATTGTTTGCCTGCGTTGGCTGCGGAGAGGAGCAGGTGCCACGGGCTCGAGGAGCCGTGGGAGTTTCCGCGGTGAATGCGGGGATGTTTGCAGGCAGACACAACAGCCGGGGGGTTGCTCACACTGGGAAAGGGTTGGAAGGGTTGGGAAGTCTGACCGGGGTCCGGATGCCTGGGCAGCTTTTGCAAGCTAGCAGTGGCTTGCTTTCCAAATCTGACTCATGCAGCCAAAGATGGGCAGGGAAGAGGGGATGTGGTGTGTGTTGGGGACGGCAGGAAGGGGATGCTTGAAGGTCTGTGTAGCCTTCCCTGCCCGAAGCCAGAAGGATTGGGAAGCCTGCAGCAGGGATGCAGAGAGCACGGCAGGGCCCTCCTCTGCTGGCTCAAGTCCCTTTGCTACGTGTGTTACCTTGTCTGCTTCGTGTAGGGAACTGGAACTTCGTCCTTGCCTCGGAGCCGCACATCTCTCCCCGCTCCGTGAAGCTGGCGCCCTGCAGAGGCTGGGCGGGAGCAGCCCGTGCCCACCTCCCGGCCCCGGGCAGGGGCTGGCAGTGGAGGGCTCGCAGCCCGAAGGATGCTCGGCTGCTGCAGGCTGTGCTGCTGTCGGCGGGGAGATGGCTGCCAGTTAGGGTAATAGGGAAAGCGGGGTTTGTGCACAGAGGTGCTCGCGGCAGTTTTGATCCTGGGAGGCTTTTTATGAGAAGCCACCCTCTGGAAGTTGATTTGCTTGCTAGGAGGGGCAGCCGCACTCCGCAGATAGCTCTCCTGCTAAAAACGTCCTTTTGTCCTGGGTTTTCCAGGGGCCGTACGACGAAACGCCGTAATCACAGGCTGAGGCTCCCCCGGCTTCCAGCGGAACACGGCGCAGCTCGGGCCTGTTATTACGGAGAGCAGCTTTCGGAAGGGAACAAAACCTGGCTCTAAATTTAGCACCCCCAGTCGGTGGGGTGCAGCCTGCGGCTCGCTCGGGGCTGGCAGGGAAAACGTACCTGCGAGATGACAGCCCTGGCTACGAGCTGCCTCCTGGGGCACCTGGGAAGTCAGATCTGCTCTGGACTCATCTTGCAGAGGCACGGTGCTGCATAATTTTGGGAGGGGGGACATGCAGAAGGGGCCAGGGCATGTTGGTAACGTGTTAGCGTGCCTCCTTCCTGCTGCCTGAGCGTAGAAAGCACCGCAGTGCCTGTCATACAGTCATTTTGCGTTTAATTAGGAGAAACCTGCCTTTCCTGGAGCGCCAAACACTGGCTCGAGGCTTCAGAGGGCTGTGCGGTGCTGCCTGCGCTCGCAAAATCCTGGCTGATGGCAGGAGCTTTGAATTCAGGGCTCGTTTCTTCTGGCCGCAGGTTAGGAGGCTTTTCTCCTTTGTTGCTCGCTGAGGGGGCGTTCGGGACCGACGTCTGCTCTGGCTGCAGCTTGGCAGCCCCTTGCAGAGGAAATAAAGGCTGTGCAGCTCACAGAAAGGCTTTGGAGCAGGCGTGCCCGTGCCCAGCAGCTGCATTACCAAGCGGAGAGGTTTTTCTCTTTCTTCCTGCCCTGGCTCACCCCTGTGCTGAATAGCACTGCCAGGGCGCTCCAGAGCTTACCAGAAAGAGTGGAAATCATTAATCTGCCAGAACGCTTCGTGTCTTTGATGCCATTTTAAGAAAGCACGTTTGTCTGGCTTGGCTGTGCTCTCTGAGCTCGAGCCTTTCCCCTGCGTTAGCGCAGCCCTTCCGGGCACGTCGGGCCGTGCAGGGGCTGAGAGCCTGAGCAGGAACAAAGCACTCGATGACATATCCCCGATAACGCCGGCTGAATTGTTTCCTCTGCTCTGGAGCGTTTTGCTCTCGATGGCACGAACATCCCACGATTGCAGGGGCTTCAGGAGCGGCCGGGGAGGAAGCCAAAGAGAAGGCAAGCAGCGGGGTTTGGTGGCAGCAGGGAACGTGGCTTGGCTTGGGGTGGCAAAGTCCCTCTGCAGAGAGGCAGAAAGACAGCGGGAGGTTTCTTGGCAGGTGATTAAATGGGGCTCGCCTGCAGGCTGTCTTGGGGGCGAGACAGGCTGAGAAATAGCAAGCAGCTGAACTCCGCCGCTCGCTTGCTGCAGACTTAAAAGAAGAAAGAGGAGCGAAACGCGTAAGGCGGGCAGGTGTGGTTTTGAGTACCGTGGGCTTCCCAGCCTCGCGTCTCCCCTCTGTGCTTTCACACCTCCTGTGGTGGCAACAGCGGCTTTCTGCAAGCGCCGTGACCCCTTTGTGCGTCCCCTCGATGCTCTTCTGCCTGCAGCGGGCTGCTTCTGCTGCCCGGTGCTGGGCTCGGTGCATTTCCAGCTGAAGGGCTGGTCACAGATGGAAAATAAAGAGAGCAGCCCCAGCACTCGCTCTCAGCTTGGGAGAGCTTTCAGTCCAGCTTTCAGGAACCAAACCACAGCAGTTCCTGCAGGATGGAGGGCATGGCAATGTTACCGTCAGGGCTTTTACAGCCCAGGCTGATGAGAAAGCACGTTGCTTCCATGGGGAAACCATTTACGCTATCCTTTTGGACACACCCTTGTTTTTTAGGATGCAGGAAGTGCATCCTGGGGAATGTGGCTGCAGCAAGGCAGCGCTGACCCCACCTGGCCAGGACCCTTACCTGGCCCACGAAGGTGCTGTCGTGCGGTCACGAAATGCTTCGGAGATGACTGATGCCCCCAGAGGGGTTTGTCTGACCTGCTTTCCTGGTCCCTGCCCTTCCCAGAGCAGCCGGCCACAACCTCTTGGACTCCAGCTGTACTAAAATGTTTGTGTTGGTGTTTTGTCCTGCCCAGGGACGGGAGGGATGGAGGCAGGCTGGCCGCAGCCCTGCTGCGTAAGGCTCTCGTGGTGGGCAGGCGGGCGGCAGCTGCCAGGCGTGGGGCACGAGCGGGGCTCCCCCCGTCACGGGGAGCTGCGTGGTTGCAGAGAGGGCTTAGAGGAGCAGGAAACACGTGCGTCTGCATCTGCATCTTCAGCACAAGACATTTTTGGTGCACCGGCTGCCTCGTTTCCACTGCTGCTGCCCCACGGCTCTGGAGTGGTTTGGCCCGTGCCGTGGGGGATATGGGGGATGAAGCAGGGAGTGTCGGCATCCTAAAAACACCTCTGGGGAGAGGAGAGAGACTGGGAGGGGAAAGCAAGCAGCACAAAGCCCTTCCGAAATGCTCTGGAGGGAGGTGAGCTTGGAGGGGTCAGGGATAGGAGCCTCGAGGGCTGGCTCAGTTCTGCTCCTTTCGGTCTGGTCCCTCTGAGAAGTGACTGCTGTCACCTCCAGCCAGGGGGGAGCGGGGGATGCCAGGCCAGGTTTTACCCGAGCAGTGTGAAGGAAGTGGTTTTACCTCTTTCTCAGAAACCCCCCAGGCAAAAGCGTATCTCTTTTGGCACCTTGAGGTGGCTGGGGGTGCGTTGGAAACCTTGTGATTCACAGCCCTCCAATTCCTCTGTGGCGGGTCAGAACAAAACCCCCAGGGTGCCCCTCCTGGGTCATCTCATCTAGAGAAAAAGCATTTGTCTAAAACCAGTACTTTTTGCGGAAAAGTCCCAGAAAGAGCGATCCCAAGGGGAGGGCGAGACAGCTCTTGAAGCACCTCCCCGGCCCAGCTGGCTGTGATGACAGAGACTGGTTTCCTTGTGTCATGATCCCATGTGATTTCACGGAGCAAGGGAAACCTTGTGGTGAAACTGGAAGTGTGGAGTGTTGTAGGGGCTGGGTGAGTAAGGCAGTGAGGCTGGGTTCTTCTCCCTGCCTTTAAAGGACAGCTGCCGACGGCCCGTGCCGTGCTGCCTGTCGTGCGTCCGGTGGCATTGAGCCTGGGTGGCCCCGATACTCCCCAGAGAGAGGCGGTGAGCAGGACCTCACAACGCATTCCTGGATTTGCTCAGCCCTGACTCACGGCCGGGCTCGTGGCACAGGTGTAAGTGCTGGGCCCCCCTCTGCATTGCCCGGCCGTGAGTCAGCACCGAGAGGAGGCTTTTCGTCCTGTCTCCGAGCCAAGCTCAGCCCGCGCAGCGAAGATGGATCACGGCAGAGACGGTGACGTGCCACGGTGAAGGTCATAACCCCTTCCGTCAGCTCAGGAAGGAACACACAAAGCCGGGGAAAGGAAGGAGCCAGGAAAGGATCGGCGCTGTGATTCAGGCAGGACCTAGAGGCAGCAGGGCAGGTGGCGGCGTCACCGGCGTCATGCCGGCGGTGTTGGGTGCGTGACGGTGTTGTCACAAGCCCTCGCGCTGCTTAGCAAAGGGGTTTGAAAACCCCTGTGTGCCCCTAAAGGGCTCAAATCCTCCTGTGGCTGCCCGGTTGGGAGCTTTTCCAGCCGGGGCTGCACAGATGCTCCCCGGACCCCGTGGTGCAGAGCAAGGGCAGTACCAGGGAGCAGGTGAATTCCTGATTCCTGATGCCTGATTTCCCCTCTTCGTTTATCCAGGCAGGGTCCCCAGCTGACAAGAGTTTTATCAGCAGGGAAGGATTTCTCTGGGACGTTGCTCTCGGCTGCATCAGCGCTGTGCCCGAGAGGCAGAAGGTCCCCATCTCTTTCTCTTTCTTTTTTTTTTCCTAATCTTTTTTTCAGTTCTTCATTTTAAAACGCTGGCGTCAGAGCGGATCCAAACAACCCCGTCCATTTTAGGGCAGCACCAGGGAATCGTCGCCCTACAAGGACTCGCCTGCTGCCCGTGACCCAGCCGAGCATCGGGGGGCCGTGGTGGGGCTGGCAGCGTTTCCCCTTCAGCCAGGAGGACAGCGGAGCTTGCAGCTGACTCAGCCCCCAAGCTGGGAATGGAGCTGCTCTGATGAATTTGTCTGTAACGAGCCCACACTCCCACGCTGTTTCTCTGGCTGGAGCATCTGCAGACAGCTGCTCTGGGGAGGGGGCTGCGAGCAGGCTTCTCCCGCGTCCAGAGCGCTGCCCAGGCTCTTGGCTCCTGGATCCGCAGCAAACCAGAGCCCTTTGGCTCGTCGTTAAAGCACTGATCCCCCAACCCATGCCTGAGGAGGTCAGCCTGTGCCGTCCTATGCCCCGTTAGAAGCAGAATTTATCTGTGTCACTCTGTTTAGGGTGGGCCTCCCTGCCCTTGTCTGCAGCATCTCTCGTCCTTCATCTCCTCCATTACCTCACCCTCCAGGCATCCTCCGAGATGCACTAGGCTCCCTCCCTCTCCCTCGTTTAATATTATTATTATTCTTCAATCTGCTGTGGCATTCCTCATCACGCCGGCAAAGCACAAAGCTGCTCTTTCTCCTATTCATCCCTCCGGCCCCGGGTTAGCATTTCAATTGACAATTGTGCCATTGATTTGTGTGCTGACGGTGGGGTTTGCATTAAATGCCAGGCGGAGAGACTCGACCGGGTTAGCAGGGCCCTGGAAATCTGCTCGCCCCATGTTTTCTGAAGCTTGGGGTCGTCCCCTTCTCTGGGGACATAGCCTGGGCACTGCGCCGTGCCCTCAGCCTTTAGATGCCCTCATCATCATCCCGGCTCTCGGAGCTGTTTCTACCCCAAAACCATGGCACGGGACAGCAGGGCTGCTCCCACGGACCTGCTGGATGTGAAAGGGATCGAACCTCTTGCCAAAGCCCGGCTGTTGAAGGCAGAGCAGGGGCTGAAGGGGCTTCACAGGCCAGCCAGCACCCTGGCCCGGAGGCAGGGGGACCCAGCACCCGCTCACGGAAACACCTTTAGAAGTCTCCCTGCCAGATCAGGGCAAATCAGAGCTGCAAACGCCTCTGGGCCCTGGCTAGCGGCGCTGTTTATTCTCAGCTCGGTGATTCAATGCAGTCCCCGGGGAGCAGCAGGATAAATAACGTGTTGGCGCCGACCAAATTATTGTTTTGGGCTTGTTTGTTTCTGGCTGCTTGAAGAGAAGTGTGTCCTTGCTAGGAAGCAGGTTGGCACAGCTCTTGGAGCCGACCGAACAGGGCTTGTGAAAGAGGAGCTGTTAGGAAAAAGCCCCAAAACGAAACCAAGGGTAGCACGATCGCAGTGCCAGGTGCGTGCAGGAGGGCGAGGTGGAGGGAGAGAAGTGGGGAACGGCCACAGATCGAGGGCTGGAGGCTTGAAAACAAGAGCAAAAGTGTGCTGAAGTCCAGCCAAACCTGCCCGTGGCATGTTGGCCGTGGCTTGTGCTGGCTGGGGAAGCTTTCCTGCAAACGTCCCACGCGTTAGCCAAGAGCCGCAGCCCGGAGGGTGTCCCAGCCAGCCACCCCGAGGGGCTCCCCCACACCACTCGTGTACCGAATCGGGGGAAAAAGCCCTGAATAATCAGGCATTCAGGAGGCTGAGAGACCTCTAATACTGCTTTTTTTTTTTTTTAAATTTTGGGCTCTGCGGGGTGTTGGCAGGACCCCCGTGCAGCACGCTCCGGGCGGGGAGGAAGCATTGGGCTGTGCGGCGATCGTCCTCTGCCCCTGCCAAGTGGCCCTATAAATAGAGAGGGACACGTGCCACTGATTAATTGCCTGTCTCTGCAGCCAGCCAGCTCCCGAGGCAGACGCAATCTTTGTCTGCTGGGAACAGCAGCGCTTGGCAGGAGAGGCCCTCTTCTTGGGAAAAAGGGAGAAGAGGCAGATGTGGAAAGGAAGCGCCAGCGAGGTCAGTCCCGATCCGAGGTTTTTCCCCTTGGAGGAGCTGGATTCCACTCCCTCTTGGTGACTGCTGCAAACTACAGCTAGGGACAGGGCAGCCTCCAGCTTGCAGCGCGTGCTGCCGTGGTGCTGAGCCCTGCCCGGCTGCCGCAAGCTTCAGATGTGGCAGCACCATCCCGGAGGGGCTGCAGGACCTCTGCCTCCGACCGGGAGAGAGCAAAGAGCCCGGGGGAGGATGCTGGAGGCTGTGCTGGCTGACCCTGCGCCGCTGCAGCCTCCCACACCTGAGCTGGCGATGCAGAGGGGAGAGGAGGACGATGCGGGGAACGGGAGCTGGAAAGGCTAGAAGGTGAAAGAGGAAGGAGAGCTGGGGAGGGCGAGCAGCCCTTCCTCCCCGCTGGGCTCGGGACGCTTCCCGTTTGAAGCAACCGGTTGTGACACGGGGGCCTGGCTCTTGCAGCTCACCTCCGGGGCGTGCAGCCCTGCTCGTTGCAGCTGCTCACCTGCTTCCTTCCCCTGCGGCATCGGGGCTTTGGCCCCGGGGGCTGGTGGCTCCAAACCCCGTCCGTCCCAGCTCAGCCTCCAGGGGAGGAGGCTGGCAGTGCAGGTGGAGGCTGGCGAGGAGAGGCGTGATGCTGCGGTGCAGATCTCCTGCCCTGGGCATTGCTCAGCCCAGAAGGAGCCTCTCTGCTCCTGGCGAGCCTCCTCCACCCCTAACCCGTCACCTGGACGTGGTGCTCGCTTTTCAGCAGCTGGAGGAGCCGGGGCAGGCTCAGACAGACCTCGCGCTGCATCCAAAGCAGCTGCCTCCTGCAGCCTCCCCCCGGGCCGAGGCTGAGCTTCCCCTGCACGCAGCACCGCTTTCAGCTCGGGGCTGGGAGGCGGGAGGCAGTCGGAGCAGGCGGGGAGGCCGCGCTCACCTGGCTGCCGGGGGGTCGGCGATGAGGCACTCGCAGCTCCCGCTCGCCTCTTCCAAGAGCCTCCCGCATCAAAGTTTCCCTTCCTCCCCCTCCATCAGCAGCCCTGCAGGGCCCAGGCAGAGCCTCGCCGTTGCGGAGCTCTGCTATCCTTGGGGCCGGCAGGATGAGGGCACAGCTCCGAGCCCGAGAGCTGCCTGGCGCTGGCCCAGCCGTCCCGCAGAGCCCCGTGTCCTTGTTTTTCTCCTCGCTCGCCCCAAGGACGCGGGAAGGGAGCCCATCAGCCTGCGCTGGCTGCGGCTGCTCTCTGCAGCGGGCTGCGCCTGCACTGACGAGTATCTCCTCTCTGCTGCTCCTAGGCGCGAGGGAGTACGCCTTTCCGAGGAGCGAGAAGTACCCCGTCTTTTACCACAAGGAAAACACCTCGGCCATCTACGTCGGGGGGGAGGGGAGGCTTTACTACCACGACTTCGCGACCTGCGAGAACTACACGGTAAGGGTGCTCTGCCTGCACGTCTGACCCCAGAGCTCTGTCACGAAGCGTTCGGCATCCGTCTCGCAGCCCAGGTGCCGTGACCCTGCTCGGTGCCTTTGCAGGCAGCAAAATCAGGACTGGCAGGGTCCGGTCTGCGTCCGGCCTGCCCCATCTGCCCACGCCGTCGGTGTGTTCAGTGCCTGCAGCAGAGGGGAAGCGTCCTGTGCTAATCGTGGGCGGGTTCGTCCCAGGCTGTGGTCCTCCTAAGGTCTTTGCTGCTAGGATTTCTCAGGTGGGGCACCCTCTCTTTAGCATGGAAAGGGATGCTCAGACTCGTGGCACTGGGGAGGAGCTGGGTTCCCCTCCTCTTCCACTGTCACTGCCCAGGCTGCTTTTTCTCAAAAGCAGCAAGTTCTGGATCAGCTGGGCACCAAGTTAAAACAGCAGGAAGGCCCCAGGGGCAGTTAGCTTTCACATGACCCATTCTTTTCCTTCTCAAACAACCCAATCGCTGCAGTTTGTGCCCAGAAGCTTCCCTTCTTGTGCCCAGAACAGCAGGGGTTTGTGTGTCCCAGCCCTTGGACACCCCGAGCTGCAGGGTTTGATGGCCTTCTCACTGACATGCTCGCTTTGCTTCGTGCTAAAAGAGCAACTAGCATGCGAGACGCAGCCCCTGTTAGCTGTCTTGGAGAGGGAAGCAATTAAAGCTTCTTTCTTTCTCTTTTATTCCAGGTAGACTTCCCCGTGGAAAGTGGAGGGCAGTGCTTGAAACCTGGGAGTCCGGTAGGTCCTACCTGCGGGGGAACAGCGTGCGAGGCTTGGAGGGCTTGGGCTGCTGGGGAAGGGACTCTGTAAGCTCCTCACCTGCTTCCTCTGGGTGAAGACCTCCAGTGGAGGCCGGGTGGGATGATAGCGGTATCCTCCTCTGGGTATAACACCTATGGAAAAAATAGGAAGCCATATAGCAGGGTGCTTGGTAGTGCTGCAGGCTCGGAGCTGCAGGGCTGTGCTTTGCCATCAGCAGCTGATCAGGGGCCTTTTCTTTCTCCTGCAGGAGGACAATAAAAATTTCATCACCTTAGTGGCGAAGCACGGAGATGGGATGTTGGTGTGCGGGACCGGCGCCTGCGCTCCCACCTGCTGGAACTTGGTACGCTGGAGTTCCCTCAGCACGGGGCTCACTGATGGGGGGACTGGAGCTGAGCTGCCCCGCTCCTCCTGCTGTCTTTTCCACCGGACAGCAGCGGCTCTGGGGGATGCAGCACAGTTTGGGAGCGGGCCCAAAGGCAAAACAAGAGCTCAGGAGTCCTTGATGCCCATGTAGCTTAAACTCCCTTGAGGAGCTTCTCATGACGGCATGAGCAGAGCCAGAGGTTACCCCAGCTCGCTTGGCTGGGGGAGAATGCAGGCACCTGGCTCTCCTGCCCTGTCTTGAACTGATTTTTCTTCTTATCTTACCTTATCTCACCTTATCTAAGGCCCTTTCTGTCCTTCCCCAGACGCAGAGGCAGAAGAGCTCTCCGCAGGACGGCAGAGGTCTTGCTCCTTTCACCCCTGACGCGAATTCCCTTGTCGTCGTTGACTGTAAGTCTGACTGCTCGCGTGTTTTGGGCAGCAGTGCCATGCAATTAGGGTGGGCTCTCCATAGCGAAAAGGGGCACCTGGGAACCCTGAGGCTGCCCCGAGGGCTGTGTCCCCCTGCTTTAGCTGGCAGTCTTGCTTTTGCCTCATCGAGATGCTCGTCCTTCTAGGACAGAGCATGGCACGAGGTTGTTTATTCCTTTACTGGGGAGGGGGCTGAGGCTGTGCAGGAGGGCAGAGTGCAATGGGAAGGGTGGGGAGGGAGGGTCCTGCAGTAACTCCACTGCTGTGGACATGGTAGAGAGGGAGAAGGGGCTCCCTTTCAGAGGCAGAGCAAGAATATATCCCTGCTGCTCTTTAAGAGGCTCCAGAGTGTTCCCTGGGAGTCCTGCTCAGCCCCAGGCAGTGAGGACTGGGTTTCCTGACCTGTACCCACCATTTCTGTCAGCCCCCTCAGCCTGTCTGCGTGCCCACGCGCTTCTTGGCTCTTTGCTTTCCTTTCCCAAACTCTCCTGCCCCCGCTGGAAAACAGCCTGCTGCAAACGAGCCTTCTTCTCCCACAGATCCTGACATCTACTCCACCATCAAGAAGAGCCAGCAGAACGGCAAGATACCCCGTTTCCGGCGAGTGAGGGGGGGTGGAGAGCTCTACACAAGTGACACGGTGATGCAGAGTGAGTACAGGAGCATGGGATCCACTGCTTTGCCCTTCCCAGCAGCTAATTTGGGCTGATCTGGTCCTTTCTGGTGAGGAGGAGCCCAGTGGCTCCCCCCAGCTCTGCTGCTGCCAGCTGGGGGAACTTCACCTCCCTGCTTCTGAGCCAAACCAACTGGCACACAAGTTCCTCTTGCTCGGGGCGAGGAGATGGGGAAATGGAGAGAAATGGGTGGCGAGTCCCGTGGCAGAGGCTGGTTGTGTAAAGGTGCCCATCAGCTGCTGGTGGAAAGAGGAAGAACAGCTTCCACTCGGGGCAGTGACTCTTTCCAAATCCCCAGCTGGGCACGACCGCGCAGCAGGAGCCTGTTGGTCTGCACGTGGGGCGGGTGGGAACGGAGGGAAGGGACCCTCCTCCATTTCCACGGCCTTGCTGCTTCCCCCAAGCATCCCTGGGGAATGGGAGATTGTTGAACCCCTGGCCAGACAGAAATCAAACCCCAAAAACACTGGGGCAAAACAGGATTTGGGCATGCAGAGCATTGGCAGGGCAACCCAGGCAGCAGCAAACAAACCCACTGGACCCAGAGCCACGGGGCTGATCCCGCGGTGACAGAGTTCCCCTGCCATGGGGCTTCTGACTAACGATGCCTGGAGGGACCCTGCTGCTGCTGGGGATGCCCTTTGTGGCAGCAGTGTATTAATAGGAAAAGCATCACTGGGTTTTCCACGCCAAACACAAACAACGGGGCAGCTCTCTCCACCGAGGGAGTCTTCCTGCGTGCTTCTAGCTCTGCTGTGCAAAAGGGAGAATGGGTTTCCTTTGCTGCTAAGCAGCCGAGGCTTCACTGGGCTCTGGGGGCTTGGCCTTCAAGGAAATGGGTGCATGGGGGAGGGAGAGGAAGGAGAACCCACTGGGAAGGTGGTGCACGACGTGGTGGGAAGGTGGTGCATGGTCTTTCATGTGCTGTGACCGGTCGTGTAGAGAAAAAGGGACTGGGCATGTCCTTTACCCATCGGAGGCTTTCAGATGAGTTTGCGTTCCTTTAGTGTGCGTGCTCAGGCCAAGGTTTTCTGACGGCTCGCTTCCCTTTTCAGACCCTCAGTTTGTCAAAGCCACCACATTAAAGCACGATGAGAGTCACCAGGACAAGATTTACTACTTCTTCCGTGAAGACAACCCAGACAAGAGTCTCGAGGCACCCAGGAACATCTCCCGAGTGGCCCAGCTGTGTAAGGTACCATGGGAGCAGCATATGGCGGGGAGGCAAGAGTGTCACAGGGGTGGTAAATGACCCTGCCAGCTCGTGTTACCAGCATGTGAGTTGGCCCCACTGGCTCCCTGCACCTATGTCCTTTGGTCTCCCATCGTGCCTGTAGGGGAGACAAAACCCTGCCCCGTCTCGCCGGGATGTTAGAGAGGTACACAAGCGTTGCAGTGCCCAGTGTCAAATATATCTCTGGAGCATCCCCCAGTTACCCACCCAAGATGCTGGACGGAGAGGGCTTTGTGTTGTTCTCTGCCAGTCCCTGACTCCCTGCTTTTTCTCCCCCACAGGAGGATAAAGGGGGAACCAGTTCGCTCTCTGCTTCCAAGTGGACCACCTTCCTGAAGGCCAGCTTGGTTTGTGTCGACCCCGCCACCAAGGGCAACTTCAACTGGCTGCAAGATGTCTTCTTTGTCCCGGCGAGTAACTGGAGGGACTCCAAAGTCTACGGGCTCTTCACAAACACCTGGTGAGGGTCTTTGCAGGACGGGGGGATGCTGGAAGTCCTTGCTTTCAGCCCTGTGTTCTCTCTGGCAGGCACGTGGCTGGAAAATTGCCAGAATGGACACGGGGCAGCAAAGTTTTGACACGTGCAGCCATGCCCCAGGTGATGGCCAGTGCCTCCCTGACCCTCTCTGCCTTGTTGCCCCCAGGGGAAGCTCTGCTGTTTGTGTCTACTCCTTCGGGGACATTGACGACGTGTTTCGGACCTCCAAACTCAAAGGCTACAACGGTCCCAACCCAGAGATCAAGCCTGGGCAGGTGAGTGGGGGATGAAAGATGCCCACATAACGAGGAGAGCTGCTCCCTGCTCTGCCACTGCTGCTGCCAGAGTAGCTGGGGCAGGTGAGGGTCCCAGCCAGGCGGGCGCCAGGTTTGGACGGGTTTGTAGGCAATGTGGGAAGGATCTGAGCTTTGTTGCTGGAAACATGAGGAGGCTGGATAGGGTCCAACACCTTTGTAGAAAGAAAAGGGAGAGAGGCTCTTATGTGCCGTGGCAAACAGGTCTGAGTGCTTCTGCGTGACGCTTTAGGACAATGTCCTGCATTGTGTTCGCCAACACAAGGCATTTGTCCACCCCGATCTAGCCCAGCCCTTAATTTTTTGATACACAGCTGACCTGGCAGGAAATAGCAGCATGGGGAGAGGCTGCTCCAGGCTGCTGGGGGATGGCAGGATCTGAATCTCACAAGCTGCAGCTTTTGCAGCAGGGGAAGGGCTATGGGACCGCCAGGTTTGTGGCTAAGGTGTTTGCCCTGTGTTTTGCCACCTGCTTTGTGATCCTGTGCAGCAGACAGGGCAGGCAGCGGGCTCTGTGCTGGGGTGGGAGGCCCTGTGCCCTGTCCTTGCCCTTCCGTCCCCCAGTGTCATCCCCGGGGATCTGCCTGCCTCTGACGGTGCCTTGTGTTCCCTCCTGGCGCAGTGCGTTTCCTCTGGACAGCACACCCCCAGCGAGACCTTCAAGATAGCCGACAGCCACCCGGAGGTGGAGGACCGGGTGGAGCCCCTCGCCCCCACCAGGAGCCCCCTGTTCCACAACAAGCACCGCTACCAGAAGATCGGGGTGCACAAGGTCTCTGTGAGGGAAGGACACCAATACACCGTGCTCTATCTGGCAACAGGTACTGGGAACGTTTGGGATCCCCTGGCTGCTTTCCCCTTGGGGCAGGGAGCCAAGGGAGCTTGAAAGCAGAATTCCAACACCTGGCATTTACCCCGTTGGGTGGTATATAGGTCTCAGGCTGAGTGTTTTTAGGGCAGACGAGGGGTGGCAAGGCCCTCCCCAGGTGCAGTTTTACAGTTTTATGCTGCCAAGCAGAGATCCTTTGACAAAGGGACCCGTGCTGTCACCTCCTGTCCCTGCTCGCTCTAGTGCAGCAGCGCAGAGTTCCTGTGGCTCTGGCTGGAGGCACGGCCAGCTGATCACAGCCGCCGGGGTCCCCACGGTGCTGGGCCAAGCCCGAGGTTCCGCTGCAGGCAAACAGGATGGCAGAGCAAAAGCTCTGTCCTCTGTGCAAAGCTGGAGAGCTCAGTCAGGGCTGCCTGGCTTCTCAAGTGGTGTAAAAAGGTGTTTGAAAGGTCCCTAGCGCAGTGCTCCCCTCTCTTGCCCGTCTTGCTGCCCAGGCTGGCACCCTAAAGCTTTGCTCGTCCCTTTTCTGCATTGGCATTGTGTTCCTTGGCGTTTCTGAGAGGACTTTCTCGAGCTTTTGTTTCCCAGTCCGTGACTGAAAAATGCAGACAAGTCTCCGTAGGTGGCCTGGGTTGGGTTAGGGCCCACCCATGCTCATATTGTTATCATGCTACAAGTGTTAGCTAAGTGCATCTAATGCCTTCCAGATCCCTACAAGGGAGCTTGTTCCATGCTGCAGGGCTTGGCAGGCAGCTTCCCACCCACGCTGGGGTGGGTGCGAAGGCAAGGGCCAGCAGCTGGGGCGAGGGGGCGTCCTAATCCCTGCCTGGCCCCTCCTGGGGTCACCTCTTTCACCTCCTGGTTGGTGGTGGGGAAGACGTCAGCTATTTGGGAAGAGAAAACCAGGCAACAACTAAAAGAGGGTAAATGGCGAGGATTCCCGAGCCCTGTTCTGCCAGCGTCAGTCTTCCCGTACCTCTACCAAACTGACCGACTTTCTTAAATCACCAGTTTCTGAAGTCATTTAACCGGGGAGAGAAGTTGCTTTACTTAAAATCCAGAAAGGCAGAAGTCCAGGTTTCAGCCTCAGGCAAGTGGTGAGCCAGAGCAGGCCAGTGATCAGATCAGAGATAAGTTAGGGAGCAGTTGTTTTTCCTTGCTCTGAGGCCATTAGAGTGCGGCTGAACACAGCCAGCACGGCCAAGCCCCAGAGGGCGACAGGAAATTGGTTCCTCGTGGCTTTCGGCTGGGAGGATGGCAAGGCTCTGCCATGGGAAACACTACTGTTTGCAGGATGATTTCCCAGTAGCAGAAGAAAGCCCCTTCAGAGAAAGGTTCCAGGCTTCTCTGGGGGGCCGGCTTCAGGAATACAGCCTCGGCTGGCTCTGCAGAACGGGCGTTGTCTGCCACGACGAGGGCTGAGGTCCCAGAGCCGGTTCTCTGCCCGCTTTCCCCACCTGTGGCTGCAGTCCCCCCGCCTCGCCTTTCTGCTCAGCCTGCTTCACCGGGGTTCTCCCGTCTTTCTTTGCAGACAAGGGATCCATCCACAAGGTGGTGGAGCTGCCGGAAGGGGTGCAGAACATCATGGAGATCCAGGTCTTCCCAAGGAAGGAGCCCATCCAGTCCATGATTCTGGACCACGAGAGGGTGGGTCTCTGCCTGGCCAGGCTCCAGTGCTAAACGCAGCGGTGGAGGCAGGGACAGACAGGTTGATGCCAGCCCCGAGACCTGGAAGTAGCCCCTGGCTGGGTTTGTGGGGGGATCCTAGCAGCCAGGCTGACGTCCCCAGGGCTGGATGACTGTTCAGACCCGTGGGCAGAGGAGCTGTTCAGACACCACCTCTTCTGGAGGCGAGGGGAGGCTGTTTGCTGCCTGGGTCAAATCCCAGCCCGGTGTTTGGCTGCCCCCGCAGTTCCCCTCTCGCTTTCCGGCCCTGCTGGCAGCTGAGCTGTCAGACAGCGCTGCTGCTCCGTCCCGGAGGCGACAACCGATGGAGCAAACTTATTTATACCTCGGGCTGGCGGGGGAAGGATGGCTGCTTGCCCTCCCACGACAGAGAGCAAGCTCCGTATGACTGCGCTGCCTGGAGAGCGACCAGCCCTGCTGGTGGGATCCAACCCGGAGCCGCGGGAACATTTCCGCCGAGAGGTGCTAGACACTCGTACGGCGGCGCTGGGGCAGGGTGCCGCGACGCTCAGCCCCTCTGCTTCCCTCCCGCAGGCGATGCTGTACGTGGGCTCGGCGAGCCGAGTGGTGGAGGTGCCCATGGCCATGTGCGGGCTGTACCGCAACAACTGCGAGAGCTGCCTGCTGGCGAGGGACCCGTACTGCGGCTGGGCCGGCGGGCGCTGCCAGTCCGTTTATCAGAACAGGTACGTGGCGCCCACAGCTCGCTGCTTCTCCGATTCACCCGGCTCCTTTATCTCGAGAAGTGCCCGGCCCTTTCCCCTTCCTGGCCCCATTCCCCTTCCTGGCCGGGGTTGCGGGTGGTTTTGGGGCCATCTTCCCATCAGAGGCAGGTCCCGTCGTGTCCAGGCAGTACCAGCACACACCTCTGTGCGGCCTCTGCAGGGGTCCGACCCTCCCGCACCACCCCTGCTCAGTGGGAGGAGAAGTCAGTGGGTTTCCTACAACCTGAGCACCCAGCTCTTCTGCTGCCGCTAGAAATGCGCGTGGCTCCATCGCAGCAGAGGTTCTGCTCCGTTACGCTCGTCCTCAGAGATGAAAATTAAGGTCTGCTGATTGTGGTGCTGCTCAAAGTGCTGGTCGGTGGTGGTGAGGTGAGCTGGTGGGTCTCACGGTTGTCATCCACCAACCTCCTGAGCATGGGGCTGGAGTTTTTCCCCACCCAGCTAGGTGTTTAAACTTTCTGACCCACCACGTCCCTTAAGGGCCATCCCTTCCGTAGCCCCAGAGCGCAGCTTCCCTGCCGTTACTGCATTGTTAACGCTTATTCCTGTCTGCTAGGGAGGTGCATCAGAACCTGGACCTGAACCCGTGGCAAGGAAAGTGCCAGAAGGGCGAAGTTACGGAAGGTATGTCAGGGGTTTGTCCACGGTGTGTCTGAGACAGGGTGACTGGCTCTCAAATGTTTGTGCGGGTTGGGCGGGCTGTTACAGCCCGCTGCTGGTGAGCTCATTATGACCGCACCGCAGCCGGGACACCGAGCGTGTCTCAGCTTTGAGCTAACCGCTGGATGATGTGTTTGTTAGCTAAAAATCAAACAATGTAAGTCAGGCCTTCAGGATTCAGTCCCACGAGCTTGATGCCACATTGCTGCCTCTGGTGGCCAAACTTAGGCCCTTAGGCTGAGGCTGAGACAGTCAGGCATGACCTAAATGACCCTACCCAGCCTGCAACTGCACGGAGCAGCAGACGTGATGAAACACTTCGCCTCCTACCATAAAGCAAGCAGTCTGGCTGCTATGCAAACACACCAAGCTCACAAACAGCCCTTCGTGTCCAAGGAGCTGTTAGCACATCTGGAAACATCTACACTGCCATAAACCATCTTGCTTGGCCTCATTTCTCCTCTGTGGCAAGGCTTAGCGCTGCGGTGGGGTGAGGTCTTGTGAGCTGGGCGGGAGGGCTCACACTCTGGGGCTGCTGATGCCCAGGGAGAAGAGTCCCGTGGACTTCACCAGGTGTGGTTCATGCCCTGCTATTATCATTAAATGGCCATGTAACATGTCCCCATCGACCCACGTGTTCTTCCCGCCGGACTTGTGTGGTTCCCGGAGGCGCCAGTCTCATCAAATCCTTCCCAATCTCTTCCAGCAGACACCTACCAGAACATCACGGTCGTCCCTTTCTCTCGCTACTACCTCAACTGTCCCGTCGAGTCCCACTATGCCACCTACAACTGGTACCACAACAACACCCTCATCAAGACCTGCAACAACACCCACCCCCAGATGGACTGCTTCTACTTCATCCAGAACGTGAGCCACGCTCACTACGGCCACTACCTCTGTGTCTCGGAGGAGGACGGCTTCAAGCAGGCGCTGGTGAAGGAGCGCCTGGTGAACCAGCTCCGCTTCATGTCGCAGAAGGGCCGGGCCACCACGACGCTTGGCTCCTGGCTGCAGCTGCTCCTAGTGGTGCTGTTGGTGGAGCTCTTCCACTGAACGGGACAGGACCGTGTTCCCACCTTCCCTGCTGCTGCTGCTCTTCCTGCACTTACCGTCCTGCCCCGAGGCGAGGTCCCGTTCTCGTAGGCGCTCCTTGGACATGAATCTTTGTCTCCAGGGGGGTCCTGCCGCTGCGGGCAGCAGCCCCTCCATCTTTGGCCTTGATGGAAGAGAGAGTGGGAGGAAGAGGCAGCTACAGGGCCAGACGGAGCAGGGGATGGGGGCGGGGAGGGAAGGGGCACCCAGTCGCACGGGGGACACTTGCTGTGCCAGAAGCATAAACGGAGTGGCTTCAGCCTGCCCCCGAGCACATCCTGAGCGTGTACTGGGCGCGGACTTTGTTCAGGGGACTATGCAGATGTGCATGCACTGATCCGATCCTCAGGGCACGATGGCTCCTCTCTTTGGGAACGTGCATGTGATGAAGAGGAGGAGTCAGCCCTTGGCCTTTCGGACTGTTTGATCTGCGCTTCTCTCCAAGTGGGGACTAATGCCTCCAAGTTTTTTGTGGCTAACGCCTGCCCGAGCTGGCAAGCAGCTGGATTTGCTCCCAGTGACATGACACTCGCGAGTCCCCTCCTGCTCCAGAAGGGTTTTGTCCTTTCTCTGGCAGGTGGCTGTGCCCTGGGGGGGCATCGGGGCTCGCGCTGGGAACCTGCACGGAAGGGCAGGCACAGAGTTAGCGTTTTGCATGGAAAAGGCTTGGAGGATGACTAGCTTTGGGGTGTGGGGAAGGGACAGACCAAAGGGTCCTCACTTTCCCGGAGCCTGAAAGGAGAGGTGGAAGCGGAGCCCCAACCAAACCCGGGAGGCCCTGGGAAGACGTTTAAACGCACAACTCTGCCGCAGGCAGCTAAGGGCATTGAGCTAAGCAGCAGGCAGCCCTGCTCCCAGAGCTCCCTCCTCGCCAGGGACTGGGCTTCCTCAGGGAAAGAGGAGCCAGGCTGCAGATCTCAGGGCGCTGCAGGCAGGCAGGGGGGCTGCAGCCACTTCCACCCGCCGGGAGCTGCATGAGGAGCCAGGGGAGGGTGGGAGATCCCTTCCCTTGGGCTCTGAGGCCTCCGAGCAAGACTAAACTGTGAAAAACGGGATGCTCTCCCTGCGCTCGCGCGCACGGGGCGATCCCGCACCTTGTCCGAGCCTTCCCCAGCCCTCTTGACTTCTAAAAACCCCCGGCCTCGGGCTGTGCAAGGCAGGGGCATCGTGTCCAATGCTTCTGCTGCCTCCTGCCCCCTCGGAGGCTCTGGGTGGAAAGAGCACTGGGCAGGTTGTGCCCAGCCGAGCCCTGGGGTTTTTTGGCAAGGGGGAGAGATGCCATGAGCATCTCGTGACTATGGACAACAGGCCAGAGCTTCCTACTGCACTACATTTCCACGAAACCTCCCCGAGTCTAGGATAGAGCTTCTTACATCTCTTCTCAAAGCACTTTAACTTTGTGAACTAACAAATATCTATTTATTATCGATGACTCATTACCATACTTCTATAATTTTGTAATAGAGAAAGTGGGTTCGAGTTAGAGAAAAGAGGAAGAAAAAAAAGAACAGCTACCAAAAAAACCTTTCAGACCTGTTGACCAAAGTGAGAATGAGATCAGTGAAATAAAGAGTGGAAAAAAGTGTGTGGGTGCCGTGCTTCTTGCTGGGAACCAAGGGGTGCTCGGTGCTGGGGTCCCCCCGTCCCCACACCGCTTCCCACCGGGGGTTCATGTGGAGAGCATCCTCTCAAAGGCACTTTGAACCCTCCAGATTTCCTGTTGATATTTCGTGCGCTGCTTTTTGCGGCCCTTCCTGTTCCTATGGGTCAGACCTTGTGTTTTCCAGCCGCTGCCCTTCCCTCCCCTCCGGCAGGGTGTTCGCTCCCCCTGTGAACGCTCCGCTCCTCTCCAGCTTTCGCATTTGCGCGGGGGAATCGCAGGCACGAGAAGGAAGCGGGCGCTGAGCTCTCCCCGCGGGGGCTGCAAGGATAAAAATACCGGGTGCTCGTGGGCGCTGAGCTGTGCCGCTGCCTTCAGCTGGTGGCTGGGGTGGGAGTGCCTTGCTTTGACTTGGAAATTTTGATTTTCCTGGTCAAAGAGCCGCAGCCCTCTTCTTTCGGGGCTTCCAAGGGTCACAGAATTATTTTAGAGCCGTGCCTGGCCATGTTCCCTCATGCTACTCTTGGTGCTCAGCCCCGAGCCCCTTCCTGCAGGTGGCAGTGGAAAACATTTGGGAATTATCTGGGTTTGCGGGAGCTCCTCTTGTGCCTCCCTCCCTGGCTGCTTTGAGTTGTAAATCAGGGGGAGATTCAGCTGCTGAGACCCAGCCGGGTTTGGCAGCTGAACGTGAAAGACTCCCCTGCCCTATTTCTTCCTGAGCGTGGGGTTTGGCAGCGAACTTGGCGGCAGCACCATATGTGGTGCCTTGACGTAGAGACGGAGAAAGGAGCCCGAGAGGCGACGTTTTCAGCCGAAGCTAAAACGAGAAGTGTGAAGGCAGAAGGAAGGCGGGAGATGGCCGAGAACGGGGACGCGGGGCTGTGATAACGCAGCTCGGGTTCTCTGGGTTCCACCATCCTGTCCCTTCCCCATGTTAATGGGACAAAAGAGAGCCACGTTTGTTATTTTTACTTAGAATATAGCGTTGAGTGTTTTTATTCTTAGCCGTTTCCCCCCCCAACCGCCGGCTGTTTCCGATGGGTACAATGAGCTGAAAACCACGGGGCTGCTGAGAAAACACACGTGCGTGGTCACAGCGGCCTTCGGGGCTGCTGGAGGGAAAAGGCAGGCATGGAAAGGAGAAAAACCAAGACCTCAGCACCTCGCCCCGACAATGGCCCCATTGTTCCAGCAGCTATTTTTGGGGAGGCTTCTTTGAATGCGGGTGGGTGTGCGCAGGAAGGCCAGGTACGGCGCGGGCTCTGCGGCTCCCCGCCGGCTTCCTCTCGGGCTGGAAAAGGAGGGCATGAATTCAATGAGTGGGTGCTGTGAGCCTGGAACAAAAGGGTTGTAGGGTTTTGTCTTGCCTGGGCTGTATGGGGCTGCCGGAGGGAGCCGGCGCCTGCTGCGGCGTCGGCATCCGGAGGCTGCGGGGATTATTTGTGCTGCCGACCTTGCGTGCAGCCTTGGAGGCTGCTCTGCACGGAGGGCTTGCTGGAGAGGACAATAGACCCAGGAAATCCTGCAGACGCAAGGATTTGGGAGAAACCCTCCCATTTCTGCCCCTGACCGCTCACCTTGTGCGGGCGTGCGGCTGGGAGCGCACGGTGACCCGCGGGGTCTGCACCCGGAGCGTCCCCTTCGCAGCCGAAAGCTTTCTCTTTCTAAACAAAGTGGGCTGAAAATCACCTCCTCCAGCCCCAAATTGAAGCGCTGGGGTTTTCTGGGCAGGAGTTTTGCTGGTAAAACTTTCCCAACCGCTAAGCAAAACTGAAATGAATGGATTTGTTACAGTCTCTGCTCGGGGGAAGACCGCACAGAGAAATTACTGCAGGAAGCAAAAAACCCCCGGAAAACACATGAGAAATGCGGTCCCCATCCCCACATGTGGATGTGGGCTGTGAGTTTGGTGTAGGGAAGCAATTTAGCTGGCCATACACCTTTCCTGTGATAAATCATGGCATTCCCAGCACTGGGCACTCTGGACTTACGGGCAGCGATGGGGATTTTCCAGGCAGGCCAGGCTTCCTGGGCTGTGTGGGGGCAAGGGAGAGTTTTGCCCCCCTAAACCCAAAACCCAGGGGGGTTTTCAGCACCTCCTGCTGCTCAAGGTGTGATTTCGGGCAGTGGGCGCAAAGGGCTGGCTGTCACCTAGCTTGGGAGGGGACGGGGCGAGGAAAGCCCCACGGGAGGAAAAGTGACAGTGTGACACCCACGCTGGGCTGAACGCAGCCCCCGGGGGTGGCACAAGGACAAAACCCCACCGGAGGCACCCTCCTTGCCGTGGGGGGAGGCACCAAAGAGCGGAGCCCCGTGACGCTCAGCAGCCCCATGAGCAAACGTGGTCACAGCCACGTCCCCGCTTTTTCCGAGCACCTCTCCGAACACATTTCCTGCCCCCCATTTGGTTGGGGACCCCCAACCGCAGCAGTTCCTGCACCCGGAAACCCCAACCATTTATATATATATATGTATATATATATATATATATTTTTTTTTTCCAGGAGTTTCATCCCCAGCAGCACTTGGGGATGAACTCCCTGAAAAAGGTGCCCCCAAATTTTGGAGACGTGCCGGAGAGGGGCAGGACCCCACTGGGGAACGTGACCCCTTGGGGATATGGGGACCACCTTGGAGCTCCTGCCGGGGGTCCTGCAGCACAACAGAGCCAAATTGGCCAAATTCTCCCAAATGGCCTTTTTTTGGAGGACGAGGAGCGGGGACACGCGGCTTGGTGGCAGTGGATGGGGCAGGCGCGCCCCCAGGTGCCCGTCGCGGGGCTCGCAGCCGGCTCAGCCTCGGATGCTCCCTGGGAGTCAGCTTTGCTCCCTGAATAATACAAAAAGGGTTGCTCCTCGAAGAAAAAAAAGTATTAAAATTAAACTAAAGGCTTGCTACTAAAAATAAAGGGGTTTTGCTCCCACGGTGCCCGGGGAACCCCCACTCTGGGGTTCCCCGGGGGGCTGTGGCACTGTTAAATCCAGCTCGGAGGGGCTGGGGCTCATGCCGTGGGCAGCTTTGGTTGAAACCTCGGGAACTTTCTCACTTCAGGAGCTTCTGTAATTGCACACGGCTTTAGGGCTTGGCCGTGCCCTTAGTGTGAATCCTGGATTCCCAAGGGGGCCGTGGAGCGGTGCTGCTGCCCATGCGAGCAGCTGAAGGCTGCCGGAGGCTTTCCCTCGTGCTGCCCACAAGCTGCCTGCCTGCTCCCAGCCCTGGTCACCTCCAGCACCTCAAGGACCCCCATCAGGGTCCCCCCTTTGAGCTTCCCCCAGGGACACCTTAAGGTGACGCCCCTGATTGTGCCCTGCAAGCCCCAGCAGCACCTACAGCAATTTTATCCTTTATTTTGCAGGGAAAACCAAACCAAACCAAACCAACCAACGCTTTGATGCTGGGGGAGCTCGCTTTAATTTTGGAATAGCTTGCAGTAGGGTTGCACAGGCCACCAGCCAGCATTCCCCGCGTCGCTCTCGGGAGCTTTGCAGCACCTCCAGTGAAGGGAATGAGGACACGGACTCCAAGATAGTTGAGAAATGGAGACCCTTTATTGTTGCAATACCAGATATTATATAGCTTTTCTGAGCCCCTACACGCGCTGCACGCGGCTGGCAAACATAGTTACAGACTTCTGATTGGCGCATTCCTTTTGATCATGCCTAGCCCTCTATAAGCCCATCCGAGCCTAGCAACTTCTTCTTAACCCTTGGTGCACCGCCGTATCAATCAGCTCCAGTTTATCACCGAACGCGTCACCCATACTCCAGTGGCTCTTGGGGCAGGACCGTGCTCCCCAGGTGCTGCCCCCAAAGCAAGCCCCCACCATCCCAGCCCTTTTGGGGCATCTCGCCAGCACCCGGCCCCGTGACGCAGCAGGAGGCGTCTCCTCACCTTGAGCCTCGGCTGGGTGGGATAAGAGCGAGGTCACCCTCGCCGCCCGCTCGCCCGCTCCCATGCTCGCCCGGGCTGCGCCCAAACCGGGCGGCTTGCGGCCCCGCAGCCATGCTGGGGGCTGCCGCCGGGCTGGGGGGGTTCCTGTCCCCGGGGGGGTCCCCGGCCCATCGCACGGCCCCCCAGCCCCGGCCCTGGCGGCTCGTCCCTTCGAGCAGGTGCCGGGTGAGCGGCGGGGCGGCTGGCTCAACCTCTACCGCTTCTGGCAGGAGGGCGGCTTGCACAACGTGCACAACATCATGGCCCGCAAGTTCCAGCGCTTCGGGCCCATCTACAGGTGAGGATCCCGCCCCGATCCCACTGCTTTGGGCCGGGACAGGGGGGTGCTAATGGGGCGCGTTCACCCCGACGCCACGGGGATGGGCAGGAGCGGGGCGTTCACCCGGGGAAGAGCTTTGGGTGGTTTTAGGGCGAAACCCCATTGTCTCCTTACCCCCCCCCCCCCCCCCCGTGGTGGCAGGGAGAAGCTGGGTGTCTACGAGAGCATCAACATCATCAGCCCCCGGGACGCGGCCACGCTCTTCAGGTCGGAGGGGATGATGCCCGAGCGCTTCAGCGTGCCCCCCTGGGTGGCTTACCGCGACTACCGCAACAAGCCCTACGGCGTGCTCCTCAAGTGAGTCCCCAAAAAACATGCCCCGGGGCCCCACCGCCCCCCGAGCAGTCCCTGGAGCTCGGGGCGGTGGGGAGCTGCCGCAGCAGGAGGGTGCTGGGGGTGTCGGATGGGGGCTCCCCCCCCGCCCTGTGCCGCTTGTGACCCCGCCGCCGTGTCCCGCAGGAAGGGGGAGGCTTGGCGCTCGGACCGCCTGACCCTGAACAAGGAGGTGCTGTCGCCGCAGGTGGTGGAGGGCTTCGTGCCCCTGCTGAGCGAGGTGGGCGAAGACTTCGTCCGGCGGGCACGGGCACAGGTCCAGAAGAGCGGCCGGGAGCGCTGGACGGCCGACTTCAGCCACGAGCTCTTCCGCTTCGCTCTGGAGTGTGAGCCCCCCCCCCCCAGATCTCTCCCGAATGCATGTGGGATGGGTGGTGCAACGTGTCCTGCCCAGCTGCATCCTCAGAGCACTTCTTCCCCAAAGACTTACATTTTTAGGGCTGTCCTCTCTCCCACTCGACAGCAAACCACCCGGCAGCTGCTGGCAAAGCAGCGGTTTATCAGCACCCACACTGCCAGGAGGCCGGGCCGGGCCCCATAGCCACGGAGAGGCTGCATCTGGCCACGGTGGAGGGTGGAGGGGCTGCGTTTGGGTCTCCCCCCGTGCTGGGTGGGCTCACGGGTGCCGTGCTTGCAGCTGTGTGCCATGTGCTGTACGGGGAGCGGCTGGGGCTGCTGCAGGACTTTGTGGACCCCGAGGCGCAGCGCTTCATCGATGCCGTGACGCTGATGTTCCACACCACCTCGCCCATGCTCTACCTGCCGCCCGCCCTGCTCCGCGGCCTCAACACCAGGACGTGGCGGGACCACGTCCACGCCTGGGACGCCATCTTCACCCAGGGTGAGCTCTCCTCCTCCCTGGCGGCTCCCAAAGCCACCAGCACGGGGCAGTGATGTCCTCAGGTGCCACCTCTGATGCCCTGGTGGTGGCACCGGGACCACCCCGCACCACCCAGCACCGTGCCCCTATTTGCCCCAGCTGACAAATGCATCCAAAACGTCTACCGGGACCTGCGGCTGCAGCGCAAGAGCAGCAGGGAGTACATGGGCATCCTCTCCAGCCTCCTCCTGCAGGACAAGCTGCCCCTGGATGACATCAAGGCCAGCGTCACCGAGATGATGGCGGGCGGCGTGGACACGGTCAGGGGCAGGGCGCGGGGTGGCGGGGACGGGGCGGCGGTGGCGCTGAGCCCCGCTGTGCCCCGCTGCAGACCTCGGTGACGCTGCAGTGGGCCATGTTCGAGCTGGCGCGGTCCCCGGGCACCCAGGAGCAGCTGCGGACGGAGGTGCTGGCCGCCAAGCACAAGGTGGCGGGGGACAGGGTGAAGATGCTGAAGACCACCCCGCTGCTCAAGGCGGCCATCAAGGAGACGCTCAGGTAGCCGGGGGGCAGCCGCTGCCTCTCCCAGCGCCGCGGGGCACGGGGATGCAGCCAGCCCCTTCTCCTCCCCAAATCTCGGGGGGGAGCCGATGTGATGCTGGCGGGACCGGCATCCCGTAGGGCAGCCCCCTGGGGTGCTATGCACAGAGGAGGAAGGAAGCTGTCCCCAAAAGCAGGTTTTCCCCCCCTTTTCCTGTCCCGCAGGCTGCACCCCGTGGCGGTGACGCTGCAGCGGTACACGGTGCAGGAGGTTGTCCTGCAGGACTACCGCATCCCCCCCAAGGTGAGCCCCGGGCCACAGGGTGGGAAGGGGGAACGGGACCAAAATGGGGCTTTCCTCCCCCCAATCTGCTTGTCCCCGAGCTCCGAGCACAGCTGGGAGCCCGCTGTGGGGTGCAGAAGGGGGACAGGGTTGGGTTTAGCGTGGGCAGCTCCCCATGGGGCTGATCCTTCCCCCAGACACTGGTGCAGGTCGGTCTCTACGCCATGGGCCGGGACCCCGAGGTCTTCCCCAAGCCGGAGCAGTTCAGCCCCGAGCGCTGGCTGCTGCCGGGCTCCAAGCACTTCAAGGGGCTGAGCTTCGGGTTCGGGCCGCGGCAGTGCCTGGGGCGCCGCATCGCCGAGCTGGAGATGCAGCTCTTCCTCATGCACGTGAGCCTCGGGGCTTGGGGTGGTTTCGGAGGGTGTAGAATCATAAAATCTATGTTGGGAAAAAACTTTCCATCTAGGCTGGAAAAATCTTTCCATCTAGGTTAGAAAAGACCTTCAAGATGCCCCAAAAATCACCAAGTCCAACCATTAACATGGCCTAATAAGTCCCATCACTAAACCTTGTCCCTTAGTGCCTCAACCCCATCCCTTAGTGCCTCAACCCCATCCCTTAGTGCCCCAACCCTGCCCCTTAGTGCCCCAACCCTGCCCCTTAGTGCCAAACCACGTCCCTCAGTGCCCCAACCCCATCCCTTAGTGCCAAACCCCATCCCTTAGTGCCCCAACCCTGCCCCTTAGTGCCAAACCCCGTCCCCTAGTGCCAAACCCCATCCCTTAGTGCCTCAACCCCATCCCTTAGTGCCAAACCCCGTCCCTTAGTGCCCCAACCCTGCCCCTTAGTTTTTCCCTGTGAGGGGCCGGGGAGGATGCTCTGGGCATTCCCATCCCCGCCGCCTCCCTCCTTCTCTTCCTTCCTCCCACCCCAGATCCTGGAGAACTTCAAGATCGAGACCAAGCGGGCAGTGGAAGTTGGGACCAAGTTCGACCTCATCCTCCTCCCCGACAAACCCATCTACCTGACGCTCCGGCCCCTGCAGTGCCCGGCGTGAGCGGGACACCTGGTGGTCCCCCTCCGGTCCCAGCCTGGGGACACCTCCAGCACCTCCAGCCCTGGCTCCAGCCCCACGGGACAAGGGGGGAAAGCTGCCCCCCTCCCCATATTGCTTCGCCTCTGTTTTGCTCTGTAATTTCTAAAAGCAGCAGGTCTTTGCCATGAGCATGAATTTTGCATCTCAGAGTGTCTCCGGCGTCCTGCCCCCTTAAGACCCCCTAGGGCAGGGGGTCCAGGGTCCGGGGTCTCCTTGGGGAGAAGGTGGAGCCTGGGGGTTGTTTCTGGTGGGAGATGCGAACACGTCTCGGGGGTCTGCCACCCCGTGGGGTGCTTTAGGGAGAGGTGTGCAGCCGTGACGGGGAGGGCAGTGATACGGGGGTGCCAGTGACCCTTGGGGGCCACACTCCCACCTCCCTCCTGCCCCCAGTCCTGCAGGGAAACTGAGACATCCCCCCTGGCGTGGGGCTGGGCGGTGAGCCCCACGGGTGCCCCCGTGTCCCCAAGGTGCTCACCGAGGTGGGGACGTGGGGAGAGTGGGGGGCTGAGCCCCCAAAGCCGTGCTCCCGCTCCAGCAGCCGCATGCCCAGCTCCTGCTTCTCCCGTCCCCACCTCCTCGCCGCCTCCTCCAGCTGCGATGGACCGAAATTAGGCTGCTCCCCCCTTATCCCCTCCAAATCAGGGGGTGCTGGGGTGCTGCCCACCTGCCTCTCCATCACACGCCCGCGGGCTTGTGCCTCCTCCAGCCTGGCCAGCAGCGACAGCTTCTCCGTGCCACCGAAGATGTTCCGTGTGCCATGGGAGGCACGTGGGGCCATGGGGGGCGATGGGGGGCGGGGGGGCCTCGCCAGCTCCTCCCGCAGCCTGCGGTTCTCGGCCAGCAGCAGGGCGTGCAGGTCCCCTGCATGGGGACAGGGGTTGAGGGGGACCCCCTGGGACGTGCCCTCCATCCCCCGTGCGAGAGGATGGGCGCCAGAGGGCTCTGGCCCCGTGGTTCCTATGGGGTGGAAGCAGCAGCAGGGGGTGGCCACCCCCAACCCCGCTCACACCTACCTGTTGGTTTCTCAGTGCTCATGGAGAGCCTGTCCTGCAGCACCCGCTCCATCACCTCGATGACCTGCGGGAGCAGCAGGGATGTCCCCATGTCCCCAGGGCAGGGGACAGCTCGTGGAGGGGTGGTGGTGGCCCTCACATCCCCTCTGTTGCCATCAGTTTGGCACCAGGTGGCTCTGAAGAGCCAAGAGGGGCTGGGCCCGCCTGTCCTTGCCCCCCAGCCCACCCCGACTCACCTTCTCCTGCTGCCTCACCATCTCCTCCAGGCCCTTAGTCCTGGCCACCTGCTCCTGGCACCTCCTGAGAGCGGCTTGCTGCTGCCGGTGCGCTCGCTGGAGCAGCACCAGCTCCTTCTCCCGGTCATTCTTCTGGGGGGGAAGGAAGGGAAAAAAACCCCGAGGGCCTCCGCGCCATGCTCGGGGTGGTGGGGACCAACGCCCCCACCCCATCGCCATCCCGCCCGCGCCCACGAGTGCCGGTACCCGGATCAGCTCGTTCTGCAGCCGCTGCACGCGGTCCTTCAGCCGCCGCATCTCCATCGTGCCCGACACCAGCTCGCCCTTCAGGGTGGCTGCCAGAGCCCCACGCCACATCCTCAGCTTGCGGGACGCGGCTGGGGGACAGCGGGGTCCCCCGCAGAGGGGTGTCCCCTTTTCCGCCCTCCCTGACCACGCACCCAGGCGGTCCAGGACCTCCTCCCTGGTCATCACGTCCACGTCCACGTCGGCGAGCAGAGCGCCGCCCGGCTCCTCGCGCCCGGCCAGCCTGCGCCGCAGGTGCCCGTTCTCCACCTCCAGGCTGGTGACGTGCCGGCGCAGGGACAGGAGGTCGCCCGCCATCCGCTTCAGCGCCAGGCGGTACCTGCTCACCTCCTGCCAGCCCGCAGCAGAGCCGGTGGCACCCCAGCACCGGCGGCACCCCACCACCGGCACGGGCTTCCCCTGGCACCCAGCCCCACGGAGCTGAGCTGAGGAGGTTTGTCCTGAGGGCCAGAGCCACCTCGGAGGGGCACAGAAACATCCAGTCTTTCCCCTCTTGTAACCAACCCTCCATCTATCCATCCTTCTCTTCATCCATCCATCTATCCATCCATCCATCCATCCCTCTCTTCTCCCTCCCTCCCTCCCTCCTCCCACCCTTTCCTTCCCCATCTCTCCACCTCTCCCTTCTCCACACTTCCCTTCCCCAACTCCCCCCCCCAGCCCCCCGCAGGCCCTCCTGCAGCCCCCACCTCGTCTCCCCTCCTCCTCCTGCCACCCCCAGGGGGGAAGCGACTCCCCGACACCCCTGGGGTGTGGCAGTGCCAGAGCTGGGCTTAACCTCCGGGGGGGACACGGCCCCATCCGTGGGGGACACGCTGCCACCGGGGTTTATTTTAATGGACGGAGGTGCCTCGGTTTCCCCACGGAGCGGGCACTGGATCCAGAGCAGGGTTTTCCCCTTCCCCCTCCCTGGCCTCTTCCCGCGAGGACAAGGACGAGGACGAGGACGATGCAGCCGCGACGGTGGGGGCAAGGGCACCCGCACAGCCCTGTTGGGGGGGGGGAACCCTCCCAAGGTCGGGGCTGCCTCTGGATGGACAGACAGCCGGGCACGGCTTCGGCTGAGCACCCCGAGCATTTCAGTCGTCCCAGCCTCAGCCTCAGTCCTGCCCGGTGTTTGCACATCCTTGAAACAGGGGGAGGAATATTTGATACGGGTGGATGCAAAGGTTTTTGGTGTGTTTTTTTTTTGGGGGGGGGGGGGGGGGGGGCATATGGCCATGTGATGCTGGTGGGTGCCGAAAGGGAAATAATTCCTGGAGGGTTTGTATCTCTGGAGGCAGAGAGGGCAGCTGAGCCTCCTGAATCCCTGCCAGAGCCCAGCCTTGGGGCCGGCCTTCGGGGGGGGTCCAGCAGCACCGCGTGGCCTTGGGGGGGGACGGATGCTGCCGGGGGGAGGAGGAGGAGGGAGAGGAGCGGCTCCACGCTTTGCTTGCAGCTGATCTGGGGGGAACACCCCCCCCCCCCCAGGTTCGTGTCCCCTCGGGACCACCGCTGCCCGCAGCGCACTCACCCGCTGCTGGAGGTCCCTGGGGACGTCCTGCGACCTGCGGGGCAGAGAGCAGAGGGACCCCCTTGGGTGGCGTGGGGAGAAAGGGAGCAAGGAGGAGAGCACCCCAGGGGACACCTGTGGAAACGGGGGTGTCCCCGAGCCCCCCGTACCTCTGCGGCATCCCGGGCAGGACGCTGTCAGCCGGCGGCAGGGCCATGGCGTCCCGGTGGGGCTGTGAGGGGACACCAGAGCCAGGGGTCGGCGGCTGCACCGCGGAGCCACGCACGTGCGGCAACAAAGGCAGGGGTGGCGGCGACCCTGGCCCCGTGCTGTCCTCATCCTGGGGACCTGGGGGTGCCCCCGAGGGGCTCGAAGCAGCCGGAGCAGAGCCCTGCAGCATCCTCTGCTGTCACCACAACACAAGCCTGCTCTTAGCAACCCGGGCTGGGCTCCCTCCCACTGCTGGGCAGCAGAAATCAAGGTTTTGTCCTCAAAACCTCTGGCTCTGCTGCTGCCCGAGCGGGGCAGAGCTGCCCCGTCCCCCTGACAGCCCCCCCAAAGCCACCGAAGTCCTTGTCCCCGGCCCGCCCCTGCCTTATCTCCCGCTCCCAGGCAGTCTGGTGGCAGGTCCCGCAGCAGCTCCTCGCTGGTGGCACCTCATTTCCATGCCTTGGATCTCGGCTCGTGGCTTTCAAACACTCCATTAACTTCTGAGCCCCCGCGGCCGCTCAGATCCGTGGGCTGAGCGACGCCGGCTCGGAGCTGGATGCGGAGCAGAAGTGCCCAAATCCGCTGGGAAATGCCCTGCTCCCACCCCGCTTCCATTCCCAGGGAGGGTGTGAAGCCGTGCTCCCCACCTCAGCCCTCTTTTGGGGTCCCCACACGTCCCCAGCTGTGGGGACATCCAGCGAGGGGCTCGAGCACCCCACCCGCTGTGCCCCCCGCGCCCACGTCCCCCCCGGTCGCTGTTAGGGAACAAAGAGCCCGGTGTTGGTCGATGGAGACCCCCAGCGCTCATCCCGGGATATGAATTTTTCATCACGGAACCGGTAGGAAGCACGCAATTATCCTCTCCATCAATAATGCACGGGGACAGGGACCAGACACCCAGCCCCAGCCTCCTGCCTCGGAGCACCTCCCCACCCTGCCAACACCCATTTGCCCCTATTTTTGCCCCAAAAGCCTCTGCTTGTCCCAGCACCACCCCAGCGATGGGGACGGGGGTGCAGGAGGGAAGGGGCTGCCCAAAATGCTCCCCAAAATGAAGCTGGGACCTCCGGGGAGGGCAGAGTTAAGGGTATTTGCACTCCCCTTCCCCTATACCCGCTTTCGAACGTCTCTACATACATCCCTCCTTCCTGCAGGGCTCCGGGATGAAAGGCTGCGCATCCACATCTGAAACCGCAGCAGCTTTGAAACTCCTGCTGATTTTTATTTTATTTTTTTTTATTTTTTTATTTTTTTCCCCGTCATTTACAATCCTCTGAAGCTTTCCCTGCTTGGCGAGCCGTTCCACACACGGCTCCGCAGCCTTTCATCCGCCCCGACGAGACGCCCCCCTCCTTCCCCTATTTGCTTAGGCCAAGTTTTGTGATTTTTTTCTTTTTTTTCTCTCCCTTTTTTTTTTATTTACTTAACAAATTGCTAGGAGACACTTTGATGTCTCTCATCTGCTGGCATCGATTCAGCCCATCGCATCCGTCGCTCCTTCTCCCCCGTGCCCGGGGGGGCTGCAGGCTGAGGATGCTCCGACTCGTCCCGTTGTGAGCACCGAGGTGTTTGAGGCCCCGGCAGCGGCCTCCCACCCCCCCGCCCCAATAAATACATCCCCGGACAAGTGCTAAGCCCAATTCCGCCATTGTCCCGACGATGGGATAAGCGCAGATTTGCTTATCAGAGCAAAATTGCTGCAGCGGCTTAGGAAGATCAGAGGGGGAAAAATCCCCCATTTCCCTTCTTTTTGGTGTCGGAAGCTCCTGAAGCCTCCAGGAGGGGGTCGCTGCCTGCCCCTGCGCTCGGAGCCCTGCCTCAGTTTCCCCACTGCGAGGGACAGGTCGCTCTGGGATGTGTGTGGGCGACTTTTTGTGGCTGCATCTGATTAAACCCGGGCTGACCTCCCTTCCCACGCACCGGGCTGGGGGGGGGGGAATCGGGCAGAGCATCGCTATTCAATTTGGGAGTTAATTGGATTGTATCGGAGGGCGTTTAATCTGAGCTGAGCCCCATTTAACAGAGACGTCGGCTCCACGCTCCCGCCTGCTCCGGCCAGATAAGGCTGGGGGGAGCAGCGAGCCCCCCCGGCTCCTGCCCGTGAGCGGCTGTGCTTTCATCCCCCCCCAAAATAAAGAAATCCCCGGCCAGGAGGAGCGCGGAGGCTCCCCCAGCAGCTGGGGGTGGAAGGAGGTGCACGCTTTGCAAGTGCCTCCAAAGCTTTTGTGCCCCCCGGGCTTCCCAAAGCCGGTGCCTGAGGGACAAACCCCAAACCCCAAACCCCAAACTCAAACCCCGACCCCAAAGCCGAGGCTCCCCATCCCTTTGGGCCGGGCGTTGCAGAGCCCTGCCCTCAGCCTCGCTGCAGCCATTTGTTTCACCGTTTGCTCGCCCATCGACTGCATTTGCCGACAGAACTCAGCAGGGAGCATCAATCCATCAACACCCCCAGCCCGGAGCCGTTCTGCTGGGTTTTTATTTATTTATTTTTATTATTTTCCCGGTTCTCTGCCGTTCACAGAGAGGCCGCTGGGTGGCACTCGGGGTGCGGCTGCACAAGGAGGAGCTGGGGGGGCCAGGGCAGCATCCTCAAATCCTCACCCCTTGCAGCATCCTCACCCCTCGCAGCATCCTTTCGCCTTGCAGCATCCTCACCCCTTGCAGCATCCTCACCCTTTGCATCTTCTTCACCCCTCGCGGCATCCTTTCACCTTGCAGCATCCTCACCCCTTGCAGCACCCTTCTCCCCTGCAGCACCCTTTCCTCTTGCAGCACCCTCACCCCCCGCAGCACCCTGACCCCTCTCAGCACCCGCCCCTTTGTGGGCACCAGCCCCCAGGAGGGGCCGCAGAAAGGTCTGCAGAAATCGCGGAGCTACGGGGGGCAGGAGGGCAGAAAGCAAGCCTGGCCAACTAAGCAAATGTTGGTAGAGGTTGGAGAAAACTCCCCCTAATCGTTAAGTGCTGCCCGTAAATTATTCATCGACTGGGAAGAGAGGCACAAATCTATTCAGCGAGAGGGCAGGAGGCTAGGAAAACACTGCCCTGCTTTGTAAACCCTGAGCCGTGCGCGGGGCTCTGCTGCCTGCACGGGACCGTGGTCCTCTCCGGGACGCGCCTCACTTTGCTTTCCTCTCCCCTGCTTTTAATTAAGGCATTAACGCAAAAACCCACAGCGAGAGCCCCAAAAGCAGGCTGTGCTGCTCGGGTTTGATCACCGGCAGCCGAGGCAGGGAAGTGACAGTGCTGTGATCAGCGGGGACCACGCCGTCGGGGCTGTCATGTCCCTGCCACCCACGGCACACATGCACCATTAGTAGGGTGTCAGCCCCCATCGGCGGCGCTGTCAGGAGATGGGTGCAAGCCCCGCGGCACTTTGGAGCGTCCAATTTCCCCCCCTGCACTCCTCACCCCGTTTATGTTGGGTTTGCTCGAGCCTCCGCACGCTGCCTGGGCTTTATTGCAGCTCCCCATTAGGCTGGGCGCGAAGCAGCCGTCGCAGGCACGGGAAGGGAAGCAATAAAGCTCAGTGGGTCGGAGGAAAAAAATAAATAGCTTTGCTTTCTTTTTATCTTATATTTCTTCTTTATTGCTAATTTTTCGTCCCGCTGCTCAACCTCAATTGCAGCATCCCCATCCCCTACAACACCCCCATCCCCTGCAGCACCCCCATCCCTTGCAGCACCCTCGCCCCTTGCAGAAAGCGAGGGCGAGTGGATGGTGTCGACCCCAGGCCAGGAGTTTTGGCTGCCACCAGCTACCACAGCATTAACAAGTGGGGTACCCACACCCTGCTTTGCCCCAAGCATCACCCCCTGGCCCCAGCCCCTTTGCTGTGCGCCCAGCCATCGTGTGCCCCACGCCTTCCTCACCCCGCTATTTAATAAGCAGAGTCGAGGTTTAACGACCTGTTATTTTTAAAGCCAGCTGGCTGGAGTACAGGAAGATATTAGCACCGTGAGGGCTGGTTTTGCATTCGCCCCACAGCTCCATTTATCAATACAAAGGGCTTGGAGGAGGAGAGCAGCTGCTTTTTTTTTTTTTTTTTCCCTCCGCAGCCGAAAAGTACGAGACGGAGGTGCCTGGGGTCTAAAACCTAATGCAGCGGTAATAGGGGAGAATTTGCTAAATGGATTCGGGATGGAGCGATTAGATCGGATCTGGGGCGTGCATGCAGCTGCCACGGGGCTCATCCTGCGAGAGGAGGGAGCTGGGCTGAGCCCCCCCTTTGCATGCCCCCTGTCCCCTCTCCAAGGGCCGGGGAGGTGCTGTGCTCCCGGGGCTTTGCAAGGAGAGCTTTGGGCTGAGCAGAGGAGGATGCCTGCTGCATGCTGTGCACTGACCCCCTATAGAAAACCCTGGGAGGGGTGGAAATCACCGGGTCCTGCTGGCACAGAGGGATGGTAAAAGTCACTCTGCGGCCAGCTCTGCTCCCATCTCTGGTGGAGCCTGGGGCAGCAGAGCATCTCCGAGCCAGACGCTGCCAGCAGCCCTAATGTGATTTCCCTGCCCTCATTTCCCGCGCCCTGCTCCCGCCAGCCTGGCTTTTATGGACTGGCCTCTAATCTGGTTAGGGGGGAAGTCGCAGCTAATGGAAGAAGCGATGGAGCCCACGCTGCCCTCACCAGGGCGGGTTTGGAGATGGGGTCACCGCTGTGTCCCCCAGCAAGGAGCAGGTTGGGGTGGCTGGGAGCTGGCATCTGGTGGCATCTTGGTGACCGTGACCCCCCCAAATTGCTCTTCCCACCTTGATGTTGTCTCTGAGATGAGCAATCAGGCTCCGAATGGATGCACGGCGCGAGCAGCGGCGCAGCGTCCCTCTCCCCATCCTTCTCCACGCCTGCCCCCGGCCCCACAAAAGCTCCATCCAGCATCAAAAGCACGGAGCACCAAAGACGCCCCAAAAGAGACGGGATCATGCAAAATGCAACAGTTTATGCTCTGCCTGCAATTACCGGGGCCGGCGTCCAGCTGCTGCCCAGCCCTCGCCCGCCGGAGCCGGAGCGGGAGCGCACGTGCTCCTAATTCAATTAGCACTGCCCTGAACGCTCCCTGGGGGCTGGCGGGCGGAAAGCAACCAATTCCCCTTAACGAAGACATTTGCTGCCTCCGCGTGCCTTTCCCCATCCCGCTCATTAGGGCGCAAGAAGGGGAGAGAGTGGGCGCAGGCGACTGACGGCTGTCGCTCAAAGCCCTGCCGGCGATCACGCCTGCAGAAGTCAAGGGGAGCTGTTGGCGGCTCAGAAATGCAACTCCCCCCCAAATTATAAATAAATATATAGATTTTTTTAGGGTCTGGTGGCTGGGCTGGCACAGGAACAATTTACACCACGGCGCCGTGACAATTTACACCAGGCACCGATCTGCTCCTGTTTTTAAATGGCAGCAATTACATAAATTAAGGCTGGTTAAGCAGCGGCGCATCCAGCCTGTTGATTTTGCTTCGCCTGGAAAAAAAACAGCGCTAGCTTTTCCTTTTTCCTTCCTTTTTTTTTCTTCCCCCTGACATTTGTAGTGTTGTGTAGGACTAGTCCATGCCCCAAGGGTCCCGAGTGCAGAATTAACGCCCCGAGCAAGGTGAGGCTGTGCCGAACGGCAGCACAAGCCATCGCTGATTCATGCACAGCTAATAAGCAGGGGTGGTTAATAAATAGAGGTGATTAATAAATAGGGGTGATTAATAAATAGTGGTTAATAATAAGTAGGGTTCATTGACAAACATGGGTGATTAATTAATCCGCTAGGGATGAGGAGATCTCCGACGCGCGTCCTCCGATCCTTGGCGGACGCTGTGCATTGCTGGGGACCCGCTGCACACACGAGGGCTGAATCCTGCTCATGTTTGTCACCGCTCTGTGTTGGCTCCTGTGTGGTCAAGCTCGTCTGTGCTGGGCACGGCAACAAATTCAGGATGGAAAAAGAAAAAAGGCAGGGAAAACAAGAGCCAGGCATTGCGCCACAAGCCGTACGGAGCCGGCTTCATTTTCCACTGCGAGAGTTTTCTACCAACAGACATTAATTTGCGAAAACGCGAGCGTTTTGCTGAAGCCTTTGATTTCTTTGTCTCTGATCAAAGTCTTTTGTTCTCATTTGCGCTCCAAAGAGGGAGCGGGGAGAAGGCAGCAGCGCCGGGCGCGCATCTCACCGCCTCATCCCTCTGGTGGGTGCGAGCATCCAAAACCCAGCTCAGGGCAGCCCCGGGAGCATCCCCGGGCCGTGCGCCGGGATGTGCAGATGGCCCAGGGTTTATTTAGCTCCTGCTTAGTATAAAAAGCCCAGGCAATCTGGATTTCAGCTCTCCGAGCCCACGGCTCTCCTGCTTTTTGTTTCCTCTCCCGGCTCTTACATGTATTAAGGAAGGTTTGGGGGGGGGGGGGGGGGGGGAAGAGAAGGGAGAGGATGGGGAAGAGGAGGGAAAAAAAAAATTACAGCTCCCAGATCAAAACAATAATCAGCTAAATGAATTCCGCAGCATTTTCCCGCATGACTGCGAGTGATAATTTAGTGCAGCAGCCAGCTGGAAGCAAAAGGATTAATTCTGCACTTAGTGACACCCATGTGAATAATTCATCAGACGCAGACCCCTTTCTGCTGACCCCCCCGGGCAATAGCTCCAAAGCCCCCCCCCGGCCCACAGCATCGCTCCCCGGGGAGGGGGCAATGAAATCACCAGAGCTGTCCCAAATTAACTTTATGGATATTATTATTTTTTTTTGCGAAGGGGAGGGTTTGGGGCTGGCTGCTGCAATTCGATTGATCGGTCGGGGCCGAGGGCAAGTGGGGTTTCCCCCCCTCCCCAGCCAAAGATGAAAAGCTGCCGAATTCCCTCCCCGCTGTGACATCCCCGGGGACCACAAATGGTGAAGGATGAGGCCAGCGGGAAATCCGTCACCGCCTCGAACCAGCCCGTCCCTTCTCCACCCGCTGCGGGGAACACTTGTGATGAACACAGGGAGCTTTGGGAGGGCTGGAAACAGCATCAGTCCATCACCGCCCGCTCCTTCATCCTCACAGAGCCGTGCCAAGGGGTTCCCCAAACCCTCTCCACGGGGCTGGGTCCATGCGTGGCACCGGGATGCTCCGGGACAGCCGCAGGCGCAGTGCCAGGGCGTCAGAGCCGATGCGCTGATGTGGGCAGACGGCTTGTCACAGCCACCGCCCCTGCCAGGGGCTGGCTGCACGGGTGGTGAGGATGAGGAGCAAGGAGCCTTCGTCCTCCCTGGCAAGGCCTTCAAAGGATTGGCACGAGCAGAGGTGGCTGAGGAGGGTGGACAAATCTTTGCGGCGCAGCTAACACATGGCTGGTGGCCGGCCGGGCAGGGAAGGGTTAACCAAATGGGGACGCTCCCCCCTTGGCTTCTCCCGACCCCCCCTAAATACAGAGGTGTCAGGCTGCTGAAGGTGAACTCATTGTCTGCAGACGCTGATGGGAAGGGACAGGCGCGGTGACACGCTGGGCGGCCAGGAGCGCCGAGCGCCATTAGCTTGCGCGGGGAAACCATTAACCTCCGGGGCTCTCGAGCCCGGATCCGGCCTGGGATGAAGATCCCATCGCACATGGGTGTGGGGAGGAGGAGGAAGAGGAGGGAGAAGCCTGATGGCTGGGTTTAATCGCCCCGCGCTAGCAGAGCCAGCGCTTGGCACCTGCTCGCCCCGCTGCCGGCACCTTCGAGCCCCCCAAACCCCATCTCTGCCCCCAAATCCCGCACGGGAATGAGCCAGGCGGGGCAACAACACAACAATTATTGTAATGAATGAAACGCACGAGTGGGTTTTATGGGAATCTGCAGCCTCGCGGGCATCTTGGCACTGGGCCGGCCTCCCCTAAGTGATATTTTATTTATGGGCTCCCCGGACGTGTTGATGCCGCACGTTTCACTCCAGACGCAGACGAAACACAACGCACGGGCTGCAGAGAGAGAGGCAGAAAAGCCCGTGTGCCCCGTGGACGTTCCCAAACGCCCAGGACGAGCTCCATCCATCGCTCCCCGGTTGCCCTGGCAACTGCTTTTTGGGAGATGTGCGTGGCCGGCTCGCCCCGTGGTACCCAGCCCGGCGCGTGCGGCGGGGAGCAGAGAGTCCCCGCCTTGGCCCATCAAGTGCCAACTGATAATTAAAGCTCACCGTCCCCCCGAGCCTTCGCGGGGAAGATCAATATAACAAAGCCGCCTGCTTCGGCAGTTAAATATTTCATCGCCCCCCAGCTCTGGGGAAGAAGGGGGGAAGGAGGGAATTCATTTCTGCCGGGCAGGGCAAGGCAGAGGCTGGGTTTTGGGAAGCGTTGAGGGACTTTGCTGGGTCTCAGCTCTGCCAGGAAAGTCCGTGGGAGGTGCTGGAGCTCTCGAGGAGCCCCCAGGACCATGGCAAGGAAGAATCTGGCCCCGGGAACACCGCCCTGCCCCATGGCCCCGAGGCTCCGGCACATCTCCAGCCCTCGGCTGGAAGCAAGGAGGCAGCCTACTGCTCTGCCCCCACCGCTCGCTCCACAAGTTGACAAGCACGAGAGGAGTCTTTTATCAAAAAAAAGGAGCTGATGGAAGGCAAAACCGCCCTCTCTTTATGCTGCCATCAAGGCCTTCCCTTCCCCCAGCTTAATGCGAGGCACGAGCCTTAACTCCTGCTTGGCCAACCCGGGGATGCTGCGGGGCGCGCGCGAAGCCCCGTCCCCAAATCCAAGCCGTAGCCACAGGCAGTGGCTTACCCTCATCGATGGAAGAGCTGGTCCGGGAGCCACAGCATTGGTCCCAACATCTGGGAACATCTGGGGGGAGCCCAGGGTCTCCCTGTTGTCCCCACATCCCTGCTGGTGAAGAAGGATGGCGGGATTTGGGATGCTCAGCCCTGATGCCATCCCGTGGGATGCCACTGAGGACCTACGGGCATGAGGATGTGCAGGTGGCCTCCAGCTCACCCCGTACTGGTCTTACTGGGAGGGAAGGGGAGGTGAAGCAGGCTGGTGGGTGGGAAGGAAAAGGAGCTGTGCATCAGGGCGCCCACCCCAAATCCCACCTGGCAGGCTCCTTTGGGAGGAATGAGCACCGACCCCTGGCAATGCTCGAGGGGGGGCACGAGACGCGGGCAGCCCAATCCCGCCGAGCCCCCCACGCCCTGGTTTGCTTTGTAAGCAGCCCCTTTTATCCAAAAGGCTATTCCAGACTCCAGAGGCTAATTATCCAGCAGTATTGATGAAGGGACAGGGAGGAGGCTGCAGGGAAAGGAGAGGGGAGATTGAATGTTAACGACCGCCGTCATTAAAGCCAGCACATAACGAGTCTGAGCAATAATTACAGCAGCATTGGGGGCTGCAGCCCTGGGTCATTTTCATTTGTGCTGCTTATGGCCTACGTGCCACGAGGGCACGTCTTCCCCATCAAGGCTGCTCTGGGGCAATTCCTCATGGTTTTAGCACTGGCACAGCTTTTAGGGGGCCTCGGTGCTGCCCTGGGAGCTCCAAGACCCGAGTCCTGCTGCCTGGTGACACCTGGTGCCCTCAAACCCTCTCCACACAGCAGCAGCAGGCTGTGGCACGGTGTCAGAGAAGGTGACACAAAAGCCCTGCTGATGGGACACGATGATGAGAAGGTGTCTGGCGGTGGCTCCTCTGGGCAGGTGTCCTCGAGGGAAGGGAGGCCACGTGGCTCTCAGGAGAGGTCAGATTTGGAAGCATGGGAACGCCCCAAGATCCTCAGTCATCTCCATCACAACCCTCGCACCTCTTCTCTCCCCCATCTAGAAGCAGCTTAGCTTGAAGATCCCAAGGGATATGATGAAGCAGGGCATGGTCCCACCACCCCCAAAGCCACCAGAGCGCAGGGAAGCCCCAAGCAGCCCCAAGCCTGCGCCCCTGGGAGCTGGAGCCCCTGGATTTGGTGTTAAGGAGATGGCAGAGGTTCTTCAGGGAGTGTAAGCAGGATGGGGGGATGTTCCGTGCTCACAAGACCTCCGTCCCCTCGTGTTGCTGGAGACATGGGTTTGGTGGCCCCTCACCTGCCCCATGGCTGCAAGGGACATGTTCTATGTCCCCTGTGCTTCTGGTGCTCTCCCCTTCCCTTCTGGGGTGGGTGAAGCCCACCCATGGGACGTGGAGCTGAGCTGGGCACCTCGGGCAGGTGGGATTAGCACTGGGCTGGAGGAAAAGTGGCTGTCGAGTAACGAGCTCTGTGGGGGATTGCTCGGCCCGCAACGTGCTTGGGGTCCCAATGAAGCCAGACACGGGCTGGCGATGGGAGGAGGAAGAGGAGGAGGAGGAGGGAGAGAACCGCCCGCTCCGGGCCCCCTTCATTATAGACTTGCCTAAGGATGAGAGCATTGAAGAGCTGTGAAGTGGAGGGGGAGAAAAAGAAAAAAAAAACCAGCACGGCAGTGTGCAGCACGCGGGGATGTGCTTCGGAACGGAAAGAATGGGCTGGGGGCAGCGGGCAGGCTGCAGAGCGGGAGCTTTGGTGGCTGCTCCCCGCCCCAGCGCCAGGCTGGGCGCATTCAGCGGCGACCTTGAGGCTCTTCTCCCCCCGCCAGGCACAGAACGAAGCAGCACGAGGGCTTTTCACCCCACAGCCTGCCTTGATGGGAAGGAGAAGCCTTCCCAAGCTTTGTGCTGCTAATTGCACGCGCACCTGCCTCCAGCAAACCAAGGTCATCCGGCATTACTGCGGGCCGGCAGCGATTTATTCACGTGCGCACGTGGGCGAGACGGACTCAGAGCATCCCTGCAAGTGGGGAGCACCCCACGGATGAGCCAAACCCATCAGGATGCTGCCCACCGAGGGCTGGTGCCAGAGGGATCGCTCCCATCCGGCTCCTGAATACTGGGGGGTGATGCTGGGGGGTCCGGGCGGGCTCGGGGTGGTCCCCACCTCCCAGCAGCTCCCCACCTGCTCCTTCCCGTCCGGAAAAACCCACCTCTGAGCGGCGGCACGCTACTCTCCTTGGAAAGCAGGCACCCTGCAAAACAATAACCGATTCCCTTCTGCCTTGCGTCCCTCACTATGGTTACTAAAAGGCCCCTCATGTGTCCTGCATCCCGAATGCCCCCTCCCCTCCATCACTCCCCCGTTTCCATGGCGATGCGGTGATGGAGCAGCACCAGCACGCGCGGGGAGATGCAGCCACCGCGCGCCACCCTCGCGCTGCCGTTTAGGATATTGATGTTTAAAGCTCCCGAGATTATCTGGGGGTAATTGGTTTATGGAAATGGAGACAACTCCTGCCGCGGAGTTCCTCGGGGCGGGTGGAGGGGGGAGATGGGGCGCCAGAGGGGCTGCGCTGCTCATGGTCTCTACCTTGGAAGACACCCGGCAAGCAACAGTTTGCTTGGGGAGCTCTGAGAGCTCTCTCCAGACTTTCGCAGCCCTGGCTGCTGCTTTCCCCATGTGGACAAGCCCGGGTCCCAGCACTGCGTCCCCACTGGGTGCTTGTAGGGGCATTGCCATGGGGAGGTGCCACAGAAAACCACAGTTCTGCCTGCAGCTGCCTCCTGCCCCTCGCCCTTTTCTGCTCCTGCAAGGGCGCCTCCTGCCCCAGCACGAGTGGGGCCGCCTCTTCCCCACCCGACCAAAGCCCGGCCGGCTAATTGAGTCCCCTGGCACATGCATAATGCAGCGCTGCTTGCCCGGGCATCTTGTTTTATTTATTAAAACACTCTTTTATTTATTATGATATCATCCCGAAGCCCACGCGGCACTGCCCGATGGCTGCTTTGACATCATTTCAGACTTTGGGCGTTCTGCACGCTGCTTCCTAGTGCCCCGTGCGTTGTTTTGTGCCTCAGCAAGAGGCCCTGCACCGAGCATCCCTCGGAGGGGCCGCGCTTCACTATGGAGTTTTCCCTTGGAAAACACAGCGTCCCCCCATAGGGTGCCCCCTTCCTTGCATTACCCCACTGCACAGGGGGAGAAGTGATCCCGGCGGGTGATGAAGGCAATTGCTCCCCACATCTCAGCCCTCCTGCCAGCTCCCCAGCCCCTTTTTTTCCACTTTTGGGGGGCTGGATCTGTGCATATGGTCTGCTAAACTGCAGGCACGTCCCCGTTGCCATTCCTGGTCCCCAGGACATCTGCCCACCGCAGCACCCCACCCTGTCCCCAGGCCCCCCACCTCCCCAGATTGCATGTCACCATTTCTAGGGACGCGGCAGGAATTGGGATTCCAGCCCAATCCACGGCGAAGGGGAGAAGCCAGGCGCTCGCCCCCCCTTCCCCATCTCATTAATTCGCACCAGCTGATGTGATAAGGCGCAGAGGGGCCGCAAGCTGCTCCTCGTGGTGGGGGGACCGTCCCTGCGCCCATCACACCCTGTGCATGTGAGAGACGGCGCCGGCCCCCCCGTGTCGCCCCCCACCACCATCCATTGCTTGTAAGGCACTCGAACGTTCACCTCCGCCCCGCGGGCTGCTCACAGCCTCTGCGTGCAAATCCCCGCCGACGTGCGGCTGTGCCTCCCGAGTCCTTAATGAGGGGCTGCCTCCTCCTAAGCCTTCCCCGTGCCCCCCCCCCGCTGCGACCACCCCGCTGCAGGGGCTCGGGGCTGGTGACGGTGGCACGGGATGGATGGGGTCTGTCCAGAGCAAATGGGGGAGCAACCTCCTGGGGACCCCGGGGGGCTGCAGAGCTCATTGCTGGGGTAGAGATAACCTTTTTTCCCTACAAATTTGCTCTTTTTGCTCATCAGATCTGCTGGGACACGGGGCTGTGCTCATCACTGCCCCAGACCTCCGCAGCCTGACTCCTTCCCAAGGCATTTCCTAAAAGCACCACTTGAAAGGAAGGAATGGGGGGTGTAGAAGTGCATAAATGTCATTGTAAAGGAAAAGAGTGATTTTTTTTTCCCATCCCAAGGATGGCTAAATGGCAGGAGAGAGCGGGGGAGCATGGTGGCAGGGTGAGGCAGCAGTGAGGATGAAGGCTGGCGGCAAGTTTCCAGCCCAGTATCTCCCACTGCGAGCATCGAAGCCTCTCCTGGGAACAGGGCACTATTGCTGGATAACCCCAAATACCCCCCAGACCCAAGCCAGAGCGATGGAAAACGACCTCCTGGCTTTGCCTTTAACTGCCCAGAGCGCTCCCAGTACCCTGGATGCGGGAGAGCATCAGACCCCTAACAAGCGCTACATCTAAACGCTCGTGGGGCCAAAATCAGAGAGAAAATCAAGGGGGAAAACTGGGACCTGACCTCCTTCTTGTGCCCTAATCTTCTTCTTGTGCCCTAATTCACATCAGCCATGACGTGGATTAGGCTAGGCTTGGCGTCCCACAGCACACAGCTCCAGGTCGGTGTTTTTTGGGCCGTGTTCCCAGGTTTTCCCGTTCCCTTTTCCCTCCCAGACAGCAGCAGCAGGTTTCGTGGTGCACATCCCTGCCGCCGCCGCTTGTGTTTACATTTCCCTGAACAAAACGAGTAGATTTTACCGCTAGCAACGGCCGCGGGGTGATAATTAGCAATGGGTTTTAATAGTAAATTCACAAATGGCAAAGCTAAGGAAAACCCAGCACGAGAACAAAACATTTCAAAAATAGCAGGCGTGAACCATGCCAGGCTTCGCAAACAGCTTGCAGGCAAAACCCCAAAACCCTCGGCAGAGCTGTGATTATCCACCCCAAAAACCCACGGCCACCGCTCCCAGGCGGGAGGAACTCAGCATCCCAGGGTGTCTTGCTTCTTTTTCAGCTCTCCTGACGGGGGGCAAAACTTGTCCCAGCCATCCAAGCACGCTCGTGCTGTGGTTTGCAACCTGTGGCTCCTGGAACCGGAGAATAAAAGTCCCCGCGTCCCCAAGGGGCTTGGAAAGAGGATTAAGGGGCTGATGCGTTACACAGGAGGCTGCAGACTGGAGGAGAAGGAGTGTGTGCCTGCGATGTGACGTTCCTGCGGGGTCCCAGCCTTGTTCCCCTGTTAAATGGCGGCCGGGTCTGGCCGGGAGCACCGCCGGCGATTTACGAGTGGCTGTTGGGGAGGCGGCAGCTTTATCCGCCTCCGGAGACTCCATAAAATGATAGTGGGCTCCGCCGGTGAAGATGGACTGGGGCTGGTGTGAGTTTTCCTCCCCGATGGCTCCCTAGGCTCCGTTCAAGCCTCTGCGTGCCAGCAAGCCGAGAGGTAAAGCGCCGTTTGCTTTACCCCAGCGGCACGGGTAATTTAACGGGGTTTGGGCTCTGCAACTGGGGTCTGGGCTGCAGGGCCATGGCACCACAAAACCACCGCTTCGCAACCTTTGTCCCCCACCCCCTTGGCCCGGAGGGACGCGGAGGAGCACATTTGGGCTCGGTGACCATGGTGCCACCCGTCCCTGGGAGAGCCTCTGCCCTTCCTCGCTTCCTGCAGCCCCCCGCGCTGCAGCTAATCACGTTTGGGGCTGGGAAATCTCATTTGAGGCTCTATTAATGCAGCGCTGGCATGGCACAGGCCCCGGCCTGTCTCCGCTGAGCAAAGCGAGGAAAGCAATCCAGCCAGGGAAAGGCAGCTCCCGGAACGAGCTCGGGGGAGCCGGACAAATGCAATTACCCCCGGGAGGAAGATGAAAGAGGCATCTTCTTCCTCCCCCCCACAGGAGGGCATCCCCAGCCCCACAGAAGTGCCGGCAGAGGAAGGAAAGCCGAGCCAAAGGAAGCCAGCGCTGTTTTATTCATAGCTTGGTGCCGCTTTCCAGGCGAGGTGTCGCCTGCAGGGGACCCTGAGGGTGCTCATTAGAGATCACACGGCGGGTTTGGGGCACCCCAGTCCTCCCACCAACAGCCCTTTCCGAGGACAATTCCTGCCCCAGGCTGGGCATCCCTTGGGGTGAAAATGTGCCGAATTCATTTCGGTTCCATTTATGCAGTAAAACTCCCAATTCACCTGTCAAATAATTAAATGGGCTGGCAGCCCAGCTCTCCCGTCGTCTGCTCCATTAGGGGAGTTTTACACTTTCTATATTTGTCAGTGGCACGCGTGCAATTTCCTTCCCCCCGCCTTTTAAAATGGAGCAATTTTCTCTTTTTAACCCCATTTGCTTTTCTCATAAAGGCAGCTATCTGACACTTAAAGGGACATGATTACTGAAATTGCAGGAATTAAAGCTCGCTCCTGTGAGTCGATCCGAGGCGCTTCCTCCGAGCACCCGAAGAGTTTGCGCTTTGAGACGAGCAAATCAAGAACCCATCTTCTCCACCTGAGCCCCCGCCTTCCATTTCTTTGCTCCATTTTAGCTAAGAAACCATGAATTGCTGCTCTTCACCGGCCCATTTCTATCAGATGCCAGACCTTATCCCATCCCCATGAGCGTGAGCAGGATGCTTAGACCAAGAACTGCGTCCCAACAGCCTCAGCACCCCGATGGGTCCGTTTCTTATCATTTAGGAACGTGTTTGCATCAGTGAAAAAAGACCTCTGCCATGCTCTGAGGCCCATTTTGTGTAGGGGTGCTGGTCCCCAGCACCCTGCAGGGCTCTCAGAGCAGGAGATGCTGCCCCAACCCCAAGCCCTGCAGCACCCCAAGCTTGGGGAAAACAATTTATTTGCCTTCACAGGGAGAAACCATCACATGGGTGGGACTGAAACACCGTCTGCCATCTGCAGAGGGTGAAGGTGAGGCGAGGAGAGTGGCTCGATGCGGTGTCACCCCGGCCTCGTGTCCCCTCCCAGCCCCCCCGCCAGGAGCAGGATGCCGAGCTGCCGGAGGAGCCCTGCGAAGCCCCCGAGGAACCCGTCACGGGCTGACAGCCTCTCAAAGGCCAACAAATTGCTCACCAGCGCGGCGTTATTCATCACCCTGCTGGCAAAGTTTGTTTTTTCAGCCTCATTGGCTTTCCAGTGAATGGAGGCAGCTCGCGGCTCTTTCCCCCCCGGCCCGGTGCTGGGACGACCCTCGCTGTCACCACGATGAGTGGCAGGAGGTGGCCAGGGCACAGACGGGAGACGCACGCCATCCATCACCCGCTAACAGAGAGCTCAGCCCCGGCGAGGTGACGACACCAGCTTTTATCCGGCAGGAAAGCTTTTATATCCATCGCTCACCCAGCAAGACCGGGCACGTGGCCTGTGCCTCCGAAACGCAGCAATTGTGGCCCAAAAGCAGCTCCCAGCCCATCCCCAGGGTTGTTGCACAGCCAGAGGGCTCAGCCAGGGTCATGGACATGTCTGTGCCTAATACCAGTGTTTTTGTCCCATTTTGCAGACCCCTTGAAGCTCCGTGAGCTGCCCTTGCATGGGGTGGATGCGGTGCGCTCACTCTGGGAAGCATCACACCTTCGCGCGCTGCGTCCTGCCCAGACGTTGCAGCCCCTGGTCAACAGGAGCGGCGAAGCTGGAGCGCGAGCCGTGCAGAAAGCCCTTTGTTTGGGGGAGGAAAGTTCCCCGTGCCCTGACAGCAACAGACTGCTGCAGCCTGGCTGCCAGCTGCTCCGGGGAGGCTGGAAACAAACCACCAGCCACGGGCTTGCACCCAGCTCCGGCTGCCAAGGAGACCTCCGAAAGCCGGCTGCCCCCCCTCAGCGCACACGTGGACCTGCGGGGAGGGAGGCAGGATGGTTCCCCCAGCACGGGACCAGCTCCTGCTCCCCCCGGGGTCTGCTGCAAAGCCCTGGGGAGCCTGGCCCCATCCCGGCCGGCTGGGGACGGCATCTCTGGGGATGGTGCTGTGGGGGTCATCCTCGCCCACCCGCGATGCTGAGAGCTCGCCCGTGGCACGTTATCGGCTTGCTGGGTACCGTGCTCGAGCCCGGGGACAATTAGGGAGCCATCTGACCCTGCGACGTGCTCGAGGTGTTTGAACAGGCAGCAGAGCCTCCTGCTTCGTGCCGGGGAATACATTAGCCGCAGGTTGCGGTGAGATGAGCAAATCGTTATCCCTGTGCCGTGGCCTTTCGAGGGGAGCTCAGCACCCATCCATCACCCCAGCATCCCGCAGATGAGATGCTTGGCACGGTGTGGAGGAGCAGATCTCCCACCGGGGCGAGCCCACGTGTCCTTCCCATTTAGGAAAGCGAACGGGATCGAGGTGACAGCCCAGCACCCAGCTCGCACCCTCTGCCCTCGATCCGGCCTCCGGAGGTGTTGCCAGCTGCCTGAGCATCACCCACAAACCCTATATCCATCACGGCCACCAGCCTGGTCCCACCTCTGTTTAACCCTCTGAGACCCCCCCATATGGAGCAGGACTTTTGGGGACTCTGGGTCCAGCAGCAGCCCTGGAATGGGGTCCCTGCACCCCAAGACCTGCAGGTTCCTCTCCATGACAAGGACCCCAGCAATGCCCCCTCCTTGCACCCCCTGACTCCCTTCTGCCCAAACCACTCAGCCCTATGCATGGGTTTCTCCTTGGCTAGGGCACCTGGGGGCAGGCAGGGCACTAAAGATGCTCTCAAGGGGAAACTGAGGCACGAGACGAGGTCGCTGCCCTACCTCTGGAACAAGCAGAGGACTGCGGGATCCCCTCCATCCCCTGCCGGGAGTTAACATACTCCTGCCTCCCAGCTTTCAATTTTTAAATAAACCCCATCCCCGCAAATACTTCCAGGCTGACATCAGCAGCAGGTGATTTATCACCGCCGGAGCTCAGAGCTCGCTGCATTCCCCCCGGGGGCCCAGGAGCCAGGGGGGAAATTGCCTTTGCTGATGCTTCGCGCCCCTGCCCTGCCCCAGCCCACTCCCACCCCTATCGATCACCGCTGCCTTTTCACCACTCAGCAGAATTTCCGTCCAGATATTTGCTGACCGAAGTCAATTGAGCCTCACTAATTATCATTTCTGGTACGTTTTTGGTTAATTGGGGCCTCGAAAATTCAAGGAGAGCCCCAAGGCGGTGCAGGGCAAGGGGCTGTAACGCATGGAGAGGTGTCCCTGGGGCAGCCTCAGGATGGGGAGCAAGGGACTGGAAAGCAAACAGAGCCCCGAGGATCAGAGGAACAGAGCCCCGTCTGTGGTCCTGAGCCTTCCCAATAAATGTTTTCACAGGTGTGAGACACCTCTGAGAGCGGGCGAGGCAGCGGCCTCACCGCTGGGGTGGTGCGGAAACGGAGCCCCTCAGGGAGGACTTGTCTTTTCTCCTTTATTTGCACAGCTTTGGACACGGTGACGCAGGGCGAGGCGCAGCCTCTGGGTTTGTTAATCCTGACAGTTCGCCCTGCAGCTTCGGGTTTGAGCTGGAAGACGAAGTAGCTAAGATTTATCAGCCCCAGATGCCAGCAGCTGGTAGTTTGAAGGGCTTCGGTGCCCGGGTGACACCATGCCTGGGTGACACCATGCCCGGGTGACACCATGCCCGGGTGACACCATGCCCGGGTGACACCATGCCCACGGGGCTGCATTTTCTTGCTAAAAATGTCAAGTTTTGTGCCCCGTTCCCCATCCCCATGCTGAGGCTGGGGTCCTCGTGCCCACGAGTGGAGCTGGGGACAGGACCCCCAGGGGTGGCCACGTCCCATCGGCAGCTCCAGCTGCACGAGCACGCAAAGCTCTGCTAGAAAGCTCTCGGTGACCATAAGGTGTCAAAAGAGCACCCGCAGCCCCAGCACCCCTCCCCACCAGGTCACCGCAGGCACCAGGACGGCATCTCCTCCGGCTCCTGCACTAACCTGCGCTGCCCACGGGGTCGGATCCAGGCTGGATCCTGGCGAGGAGAGGCGGAAACTGCCGCAGCTCAGCGGTGGCACCGAGGAAGAGGAGGAGGAGGAGGAGGAGGAGGGATGCTCGCCTGCTGAGTCACCCAGGAGCTCTGGGGAGGAGCTGAGCGCAGGGTCAGCCTGCGGCATCTGCGGATGAGGAGTGGGGTTGGGAGGGGAGCAGCACACCCCCCTTGTGTCCCCCCATCTAACCCGTGGGCTCAGGACCTCACCCTTCAGGAGCAAAGCTAGACATTAAAAAGCTCAAGGAACAGCCACGGTCACCCCAGAGCCAACACTTTTACGTTAGCAGATTATCCCCATGCCTCCCCATGGCCCAAACTACCTTATAAAAATAACAATGATAAAAAAAATAACTTTGTGCAATAAATTCCTCCTATTCACAAGTTTTCCTGGAGCCCCCAGCTGCGCCTAATGTGGACCAGGTGCTCGCAGCCCTTAAAAAGAGCGGGGCAGGGCAGGGCAGGGTGCTGCTGGTGGGTGCTGCTTCCATGGGGATTGCTGGGGGGCTGCCCAGGCAGGTGAGGAGGATTTAGGGTGGGTTATGGGGTTGTTCTGGAGGGCCTGATCAAGCAGGTGAGGAGGGTTTGGGGTGGGTTATGGGGCTGTGCTGGAGGTGAGAGCCCTGCTATAGGTTTTGTTCTGGATGGCAGATGCTCAGCACCGTGCTGGGTGGGAAATAGGGTGCTGTGGGCTGAGCTGGGCAATATCCCCTAAAGAGCCTGCTCCTGTAGGTCTGAGCACTGTCTTGCTGCAGGACTGGGGGATTGGCTTTTGGGGGGCTGCCACCAACCCTCCACCCACGTGGGACCCCCCTGGCCCCCAAATTGCCCCCAGCTCCCCTACCTCTGTGGGCAGCGAGTGGTAAGCGGACTCAGGCGTGCGGAGGGGGACTTCAGGGGACAGCACTGCTGGGGACGTGGGTGCTGAGGCTGGGTCCCCCTCCTGCTGTCCCCTCTCCTGGCTGGGGGGTGACAGTGGTGGGAGCCTTGCTGCGAGTGGCCGGTGCTCGTGCAGGGAGGCGACGAAGGCCAGGCGGCCGCAGTGCATGGCCGGCTGCTCGCTGCCCACCCGCAGCAGAGCTGCCACCGCACTGCAGTGGTACCAGTCCTCATCCCGCCCGGCCGGGGGCTTCGTGCGAGGCTGGGGGGGCCGGGGGTAGATGGCGAAGAAGGCTTCACCCACCCTCCTCTTCCTCGCCTGGCTCTCAGGTGAGCGCAGGGCTTCGATGCGCAGCCGCACGTCGTGGTTCTTGTCGTTCTTGCAGAAACCTGCAGGGTCAAACCTCGCTTAGCAGGGGGACACCTCTGCCATCAGCCCATCCCCGTGGCACCCAGCCATCACCTCTGGGCAGCGTGAAGGTGAATTTCCTCCGCTGGAAGGAGCACACCTCATCCAGGTGGCTCTGCTCCACCGTGTCGGTGGTGCCGGTGCTGGCGGGGATGGCGTCGCCTCCGCCGATGCGCAGCAGGACGCCGGCCGCGGGGCCGTGCAGCAGCGGGTTCTCCACGCTGAGCCGCAGGGCATAGCGGCCCCGATGGTTGAACTGAGCCCCCAGCACCTCAAACTCAAAGTCCAGGGTCTTCTCCTCGGCCTTCAGCCCCCAGCGCTGCAGGCTGGGGGGGATGCGGGGCTCCCCGGCCATGGGGGGGACCTCCCGACAGCGGAGACCTGGAGTGAGCCCTGGGGCTTGTTTGAGAGCTGAGCGGGCTCTGCTGGCACTTCTCACCTCTTTCCAACTGGAAAGTACCTGGGGGGGCTCCGGATACGTGTAGGCTTCACATCTCTGCCGGCAGCTTTCAAAGGCAGGGAAAAAAGGGAAGAAATCCCTGAGCTTGGAGCTGAGCCTCGGTGCTGCAGGGAGGTGCTGGGAGCTCCCCTCTCCTGCCCCATGCTGGGACAGAGGGCTCTGAACTCGGTTTGTTTGCAGGGAAACCAGGTAACTGCAGGAGGAGCAGTGGCTGCCTTCCAGCAAGCAGCCCAGGATATCCAGGGCGGTGCTGAGGACACAACAGAGCTGCGTACACGTGGCCTTGGGGACCCACCACCTGCAGGAGATGCTGGTGCTGAGGCCATCACGAGCCCCCCAGCTCCCACGTCTTGCTGGCCCCCATGGGACTGTCCTGTTCCTCCTGCTGGACCCCATCCTGTTGTGGCCAAGCCTGCAGCTGTTTCCCAGCTCATTTACAGGGCAAGACTTTAGCTGGGGGGCACTCCTGGATGTGGCTCCCCATGGGGCTGGGTGAGCCAAGGGGATGGGATGAGTATGGGGGATGCTTGGGGTCACAGCTGGGCTGCAGAAGGCCCCTTGGGGCTGGAAGATGCCCCCAGATGGGATGGGAGCTGCGTGCAAGTGGAGCTGAGCCCCCTGCCTGCTCAACCCGTTGTGGGGCCAGCTAAGCATCCAGGGGTCGGAGGCACTGGGGATATTTTGGGGCTGAGCTTAAAGGGGAGGGTGGGCAGGGGGCTGGAACGGCTCTGTCTGATCCAACCTGGGAGCCCCCTGCCCTGTCACATCGCATTCCCCTGTCGCTGTTGAAAATAGCACGTTCCCACAGCTTTTGGGATGTTTCCAGTGAAACACGAGCCGGGGCCAGGCTAGCAGATGGCCCTTCTCCGAGACAGCTCCGTACAAAAAGCTGCATTCCAGCCCCTTCGTGCTGGTGCGAGCCTGAAACAACAGGGTTATCCTCGGGGGCAGAGGGATAAAGCACATCTGAGGCCCTGGGGTATGGGATTTTGCTATTTTCTGGTACGGGAGAGCAGCCCAGGCACCTGCAGGGCAGGTGGGTGCTCCTTGTTTGGGTCCCTAAAATGGAGCCAGGGCCTGTCCCAGCACCACCACCTCTGTGAGTCCCTTTGGAGGTCCCTCCACCGTCTCTATTTCTGGGTTTTTCCTCCTCATTTAGGAGGAAAAATAGATCAGGTTGGAGCCTGGGCTTGGGGTGCTGACCCCTAATACAACCTCGCCTCCTTTTAACCTCCTGCTGCAGGGAGCATCCTGGGGAGGTCAGGGCGAGGACAGGGAAATGGGCCAGAATCTGGGGTTTTCAGGCACTGAGTTGGGATTAAACAGAGGAAAAAGGGTGCTGTGAAGGGTGCCCCTGCCTGTCAGGAAGGCAGTACTGGTGTCCCGGGGGTGCTCAGGGCTGCTGGATGGCTTCTGTGCTGGGAGCATCACTGCTTTTAATGGCGTTGGAGGACTCGGTGGCGGAAACTGTGAGCAAAAATTGCATTTATCCCTTGCTGGGGCTTCTGGGCTGGCGTGCTTTTCTTTGGGGGTCCCACGCATCCTTCCATCTCCCTGTCCCTTCTCTTGTGCTCCTTTGAAATGGAAGAAAATTGGAAGGAACCGGTGATTTGGCTGTTCTCGGGTGGCTCCCACCCAAGCCAGCGTGGGCTGGTGAGAGCGAGGTGGTGCCACCCAGGGACACCCTGAGTTGGGTGCCGTGGGATGCTGCTCTCAGCTGCTTCCCCCACAAACCTGCATCCCCCTGGGCTGCTGATCTGCAGTGACACGGCCGTGTTCACCTGTGCACCCCTTTGGGGCAGGGACACAGCTTTCCTTTGCCTTGCTTTAAACCCTGCCAGGCTCTGGTGCATGGAAATGAGACGTTTCTGCCTGCTTCGCTTCCCTCCCACCCTTGTGCAAACACATTAGAGCCACCTCTAACGATGGGCTCATCAAAGAGCAATTTTCATGTAATTTAACCCAAGGCACAGTTTATTCAGGCAGCAGCTCCCAGCTGTGCCAGAGGTGCACGTGCAGCCTCCACCATGCTAAAGCAGCACTGCAAAATGACAAACCATGGCCCTGCTTTAGGATAAGTTTCCAGCATCATGTCCCATTCCTTGGTGCCCCAAAACTAAATATGAGAGCCCGCAGATCTCCTGGGAAGGAGGTTGCTTCACGGACACCTTTCCCTTTGGCTGCAGCTCATTTAAGAACAACCCCGGGGAGGAAGGGGGGGACCTGTGGGTCTCTGTTCAGCCTTGCCACAAGGTTTTGGCTAAAAATTAAGCTAAATCTTCCACGCTGATTAATTTTCCCTTTGCTTGCTGTCACGTGCAGAGCGTGGGGGTGTGTGCAGGGATTATCGAGGTGTTGTAACTTGTTGTCTCGTGGGCTCGGGGCCCCTGGTGCAGGTGGGAGGCACAGCTCGGACAGGAGGAGAGGAAGGGAATTTCCCCAAATCCTGCTCTTTCCCCCCCAGTGGGGAGGGACAGGGTCCCTGCTTTGCAGTGCTAGGGTGGGGAAGGATGCAGCAAAAGCCCCTTTTCAGCAGGAGTTCTGGGATGGTCACCCCATGCTGGTGGCACCTGGGGGGGCTTTATGTCCCCAGGCTGCCTCTGCCTTCCCCTTTCCACCCCGGCTGCTTTAAAATCTCCCCCAGCGAAGGGTTACGTGGCCAGGATCTGGCCCTTGGGTGTACCCAGGAGGAAGCCTGGAGCCAGCCGAGATGTTTGCAGCATCTTGGGTGGGCCAGCACGGCGCGGGGGCCACCCAGCCCCGCTCCGGTCCCCGTCCCCCCCCCAGCTGTCAGCACGGGGGCGGAGGGAGCAGCTCGGAGACCGGGACGAGGAGCGGGGGAACAGCCAGGGGCTGGCTCCAGCTGCCTCCCTCCCTGGGCAATCAAAGGGGAGAGCGCAGCACGGGGTTGGTTGCTTTTCATTTCCTAAACCCCAGGGTGGCCCCGAGCCAAGGCCTCCTCGCCATGGAGGGGATAAAGTTCCCGGCGCCTCCGCCGCCGGCCTCCGCCGCCGCCAGCCTCCGCCGGTGCGCTGAACTTTGCCTGGCGGCGCGCATGGCCGCGTCCACGCCGGGCTGATGCTCTGAGCTTTTCCTGCGGCCCTTTGGGAGAAGGTAACTTCTTATTTTTCGGATGTGTTTTTCTTCTTCTTGCAAAGTTTGCGTGGCAGTGGCGGGGGGAAGCCGGGCTCCCCGGGGGGGTATCGGCCGTGTGTGTGAACTACCAGCACGCTTGTTGGAGAGGGTGCAGGAGCCCCCAGGCACCCTACGGGGAATATTTCCCCCTCCCCATCAGCAGGGTTTGCAGCACGGGGGGCGCTTTGTGGGCAGTTTTTAGCCCAACCCTGCAAACTTGTGGCTTCTCCCCTCCACTGGCTCCTTGCTCACAGCACACCTGCTGCACTGCGAGGCTTTGGAAGCCGAGAGGGGTGGCAGCCTAAAACAACCCCCCCACGCCTCCCATAGCTCGGTTTGCTTCGTTTTTTAAGCTGCTACAGCTTCTAAAAATGCAAAAGGTGCTTCTGGCTCGTTGGCTTGATGTCCCTGAGGGCAGAAGGGGCTGCTCGGGGCTGGGGGGCTCGCTGCGCTGGTAGAGGCCAGCGGGCTGGGGTCTGGGAGGTGGAGGCTCTGCTGGAGCTCTGTGCTGAGGCTTGGGATGGAAAAACCTCCTCCGTGCCCCCCCTCCCCGTGCTGATTCACCCCCTCCGACCTCTCCCTGCCCCAGACGGGGGCTTTCCTGTGAGGCTGAGGATGTGGGTTGAGGTGCGGCGAGGTCACCGCATCCCCGCAGACTTCCCGCACGGGGTCACAGCACCGGGGCCTGGTGTCCTCACTGCCCCCGGGGGTGCCCCGAGCCCCCTGTTTCTTGGATGGAGAGAGTGAGCGGGGGCTTCCCGGAGGCTCCAGCCTCCATCCCGATGGTCTGGGGAGGCCGGGGCCTCCCCGGCGCCGAGGTTTGGGCAAGCGGGGAGATCTTTGCGCTGGGGAAAGCGCCGCTTTTCCAGAAAGAGGATTAAAGTCTTCGAGCAGCTCTGGGCGGGCTGAGCAGCGCGGGCAGCTGCTAAATCCCCCTCCGGGACCGAGCGAGGCCAGTCCCCATCCCGTGTCCTCCGCAGCCACCGCTCCGCGGGGACGCACGGCTCCCTGCTGCCAGCGCGGCTCCCGACGGGCAATTGAATTAGAGGAGATCTCGCTTAAACAGCTCTCCCCCGGCCCAAGCACTCCCTGAACAATTGTGAAACGAGATCTTTATCATTTTTATTAAAAGCTGTACACAAGGCATCACCATTATCCCGGATAGGAGGAGGGGACGGGGGGGGGAATTCCCTTATGGCTCCCCCCAAGTCTAATTCATAGTGGTGGGATGCAAAAGCTCCCCAGAGGGTGATGGATGGTGGGAAATGAGGAATATGAAGGAGCTTTATTGGAGCCATCAATCTCGGGCGACGCCACGGCGATCAAAGGCCCAGCCTGTTCCAGCAGGGGTTAGGCAGAGGAGCAAAGGGATCAGGTTTCGGGGAAACGTGGGGCACCGAGGGGCTGCGGGGCTGGTGGGCACCCAGGGGGCTTGGGCACACCTGCCTCTCCTTGGGGACGTCTGCCTCTCCCTGGGGACACTGCTGGCTGGTGGGCCGCGAGGGGGGGCTTCCCCTCGCTGCCAGAGAGCATCCCGTGAAGATGGAGCAGCTCTCAGAGGGATAACTGGGATGCCTGCTCTTGACCCACCTGGGTCTCGGTGAGGATTTGCTGGCACACGGGGCCGACACAACACCCAGGAAGCTTTTCAGCTCGGCTTTGTGATTTATTTTTACTGCCCTGCGTGGATTCAGGCTGTGGCTTGCCCAGCGGGTGCCGTGTGTCTTCCCTTCCTGCTCCTCTCGGTCGCTACCGACGTGATCTCAGGCAGCCAAACCTTGGGGCAGGGGACACCAGTGAGGTGGTGTCTGCTGGATGGGGTGGGGGTGGGTCCTGTGGGGTGATGCCACCAGGCTGGGGAGATCTCACATCTCCAAGCCCCCTGGTCACCCTGCTCCAGCTGACCCCATAGGCAGGTGAGAGGGGCACGGGCAGTCCCCTGGTGGCTGTGGGATAACATCTGAAGGCTGCAAGACCGCTGCCCTGACCCTGCAGGAGGGGAAAGGGGCTTTCGGGTCTCGTAAGAGGCATGTGTGTGCGCTTTACGGGCTCCTTCTACTTTACGGAGTGCTACATTCCTGGGAGGTGAGGTCAGAGCCGCTTCCCTGCGCAGACAAAACCAGGGGATGGCCGGGGAGCCGCTGGCCGAGGGGGGGTCTGGGGTCCTGAGCCCCCAGCAGGGAGCAGGATGCTCGCCCAGGGCTGGTCCTACACCTGCTGGGCCCAGGGCTGGTGGGGAGCACAGAGGGGACGTCACCTGCAGAGCACCAGCCCACGAGGCGTCTGGAGAGGGGGCCGCCTGCATTTCCCTGATTTTTGGGACCCCGTTGAAGCTGATGAGCCACATCCAGCACGGTCCTTAGCGAGCACCAGCTGTATAAACAGCAGCCCTGAGCAAAGCTCCTGGCGGGGTCATCCACCTCCTCCCCACCCCCTTGGAGCCACCAGGCAGGGGTTGGGGAGTCCCCGTGGTCCCATGGGGGTTTGGGGATGCCCCCGAGGTGGCCCTGGGCTGGTGCATGGGAGCAGCGCTGCTGAATGTTGTGTTTGGGGATGAAGGGAAAGCTTCTCAGGAGGGTTTCACTTGGTCCCACCGATGCTTTGCAGATGGGGATGTCCCTCATCTCCTTCAGGGAGCTCTCCTGCCCCAGCAATGGGGTCAGGGTGACTCCTGCAGCCGCTGGATGTGCCTCGGTGTCCCCACTGCCAGCCGGGGACGGGGGAAAGGCTCAGTCCATGATGGGGGTGAGGGATGAGGCAAAACAGAAAAACAGAGCTGTGGGACATCAAGGGAGGGTGTGGGGCTACCCGGGCCAAAGTAACCAAAAAAAAAAAAATACCAAAGGGAAGGAAGAAGAAAAGCTTGTTGGAACTGGCACTGGGACAAGCCGTCCCTTTTATTGCTGCGGGGATGATCGGCCCCGTTCCGGCGAGGGGAAGGTGCTGAGGCTCCCTCCCGGGGCTGCACCCCCGAACCTGGTGGCAGGGAGGGACGCTGGGGACACGGCCGCTCGCCCAGCTCCCTCCTGCTTTGCCCGTGCCTCCAAATCCTGACCCTTGTGCTGGTTTCGCAGCCCTTCACGTAAGCGCTGTAAAACAACCCAAACAAAGGCTCCCATTCTATCAGCGGGGAGGCAGCGGCCGCCCAAGGTGGGGATGGGGTGGGAGTGACCCGAGAAGATAAATCTCTTGGCTCCTTGCCTCCAGCCCTGCATTTCCAAGGGGACTTCCCCCCCCCCAGAAAAACCCTCTTCCCTCCGCCTCCCCCTTCCCCGTGCAGCAGGAGGACGTCAATGGCAGCCAACAGCTCCGGGGGGGCGCGCAGCTCGCCGCTGGATGATGGCTTTGGGGACGACCTGGTTTCTGACTGGTACATCTACGAGACCGCAGAGCCGGCCGTGCCGCAGGACAAGTAAGCACCTGGTGGTAGTGTCACGCGTCCCCTCAACCCCGCGTGGGTGCCAGCAGCCTGCTCTGGCAAGCCCCGGACCTGCTGCTGGGGCCCCTCTTGTCCCAGCTGATGGACGCAACTCATTGCATGGGTGGTTCTGCCATCCCGGAGTACGGTGTGGGGTTGGTAAGTGGTGTAAATCTGCAGTGGTGGCGGTTTTATAAAGCCTGCTCCCCATCTGTCCCACTCCACTCTTCAGCTGGGCATCCTCCCAAGAGCAGCGGAGGCACAATTTACCTGAGGTGAGCCCCCAGGCGGGTGGCAGGACCCCATCCTGGGTGTCCTGAGGCCCCCTCTCAGCACCTATTGTCCCTCTGTTGACTGAGCGAGGTTTTACACTGCTCAGCTGGCCGATATCTGATCCTGAGGACACCCCGGCGGGGACCAGCCCAGACGTATCCAAAGGGTTGCTCTAGGTCCTTAATCTCCTGCTTTGTGAAACGCCCTTGAAAATCGCCTCGCCCAGCCCCGGCTTGCCCAGCTGAAGCCCTGGGGGTAGAACTGGATGGAAGAGCCCCCCCCCCCCCCAGAACCCGTCAGGGTGTTTGCTCTTTCCTTCTGGTGTCCTCTTCCAGCTGTGGTGGCGAGGGGAGGGAGGCAGCACCAGTGGTTCTCCATCCGATGGCTGCGCATCCCATCCACACCCCAAATGCTCAGGATTTAATTCTGAAGCCCTGGTGAAACCAAAACTGTTCTGGAGCTGGCGCTTCCTCCCCTCCTTAATGTTGTGGGTGGGCGCCCTGGGCCTCGGGAGCTGGGATATTTTGGGACAGCAGGAACTGTCTGGTCTACCCAAGGACAGCTGTTAGAGCAAAAAGGCAGAAGGCATGGAGCTCTGCTGGCGGCAGCCTGTCCTCAGGAACCTCCCCTGGCAGCCTGGTGATAATGCTGGACTGAAAAAATCCTACACGGGGCTTCGTCCCTCCTTGCTGAGCCCCGTTTGGCCCTGACATTTGCATGGGGTCCTGGAGCTCACCCAGCCCCTGCAGGAGCAGCTCGGGCTGCTCCCGGCTGCCATCTCTTGAGCTCAGTCCTAAAATCCTAAATCCTCCTCCCCAGGGTGACTTCAGCCCCAGCTATCAGGGGTTCCATGGCCCTGCTCTTTGGAGCTTTGCTTCTCCTAATTATCACACCCGAATTGCTGCTGCCATCCCTGCGTGCGCAGAGCATCACCCCAATACCTTAACTTTTTACCCTTTCAGGACAAAATACAACCCCAGATCATTTTTTTAATTTTTCCCCTCTCTAGCACATTTCCCAGCGCAATCCCAGACTGTGACCCCACCATCTCCCCCAGGCTGTACCACGCCTGCATGGCGCCCATCTCCGTAAGTACCCCTGAAGCCCGTCACGTTTGCTGTCCCCAGCTCCATCCTTGTGCACCTTCCCCCAAAGGGCCCTCCTGCTTAGCTAAAAAACCCCGCTCCCCTTCTCCTGGCAGCTGGCTGTGCTGCTGGGCTTGTCCTTGCTGGTGAAACGCCGGCGTCTCCGCCGGGGCTGCTGGAACGGCGTCCCTGGGCTGCTCAGGTACCATGTCCCCGCGTCCCCATCACCCTGCCCGGCTGGCACGGGACAAACCAGCCCTAGGGTGGTGGGGACGGGGTGCTGCAGTGTGGAGCAAGGGGGTGCCAGGCTCATTTTGTGCCCCCCGGCCCCACAGCCCGGCCAATTTTCTGGAGGAGGAGGGCAACCGCGGGTTGGTGGCCGCGGTGTTTGGCATCCTCTTCTCGTCCCTGTGCGTGCTGGTGCTGGACCGCGACCCTCTGCCGCTCGTCCCCAACTCGTCCCAGCACAGCCGGGGTAAGGCCAGCACTGCCCCGCCCTGCAGCACCGCAGGGGAACCCCCATGCAGGCTGTTCACTCTGGTCCCTACTGAGAGCGCGCGTCGCCTTTGCTCTCCCCCCGGTCTAGAGTACTGGAAGATCCTGGCTTTGCTCTACTACCCCGCCTTCTACTGCCCCTTGGCTGCCTGCGCCACGGTGGGGCACAGGGCCGGCTACCTCGTGGGCTGCCTGCTGTCCTGGTGCCACTGCGTGGTGCACATCTGGCAGAAGGTGGACTGTCCCCAGTCGCCGAAGGTACGCGTCCCACCACAGGGCAGGCTGCTGGGGCCTGAGGTGGCTGTCCCAGCGCCCTGGAGAAGTGGCGCTGAGGCGTCCCTGGGCCGGTGCGTGACAGCGCTGTGTGTCCCCAGATATACAGGTACTACTCCACGCTCTCCTACGTCCCCATCATCCTCTGCCTCGTGGTCTTAAGCCTCTGGTACCCAGCCCTGCTGATCAGGAGCTTCACGGGGCACGACGAGACCTTGGATAAGGAGGTAACAAAGATGTACTGGGTGACCAGGGGCGGTGGGAGCCCGGGGGAACCCCTCGATGGCCCTGCATGGTTTTGAGGCTGCTTCGTGTCTCTCCTGCCCCACAGCCCAACTCTGAGCATCAGGGTGCTCCCAGTGCTCCCAGTTTGGCTCCCAGCAGCCTGGCGGCCCTCTGACAGCAACGGGGCACACACGGGTTGCGGCTCTGTTTATCTTGCTGGATTTGAAGAGGGGAAAATCCATCTTTGGAGTAAACTCCTTAGTACAAGAGGCTTACGGCATCAATGTGTCCCATTCAGGCCGGACTGGGGTCGCCTTGTTTTCCTGGCAGGCAGCAATAATCCCCAGCCCTTTTGGAAACGTCAGGCTTTGTTGGGTGAAGGAGAGAAAACCTTCAGAACTGAGCCGCTGGCCCCAGCGTGGACTGAAATAACCCCGGGAGCTTGCTTTGGGCTGCCCGGTGGGAACTGGTCAGCTTTTACAGCTGTTTTCCTTCAGGTTTCAGGGCGAGGCTACTACAAGAAGTACCTACGGGCTGTCCTGTCCAAGCGGCCGAGGAAGGGGAGGTAAGGGCAGCAGCTTCTAGCTGGGAGCCTGGGGACGGCACAGCCTCCTGGCCCTGCTTAAAAAAAGAAAAGAGAAACCACATACATCATGCTCCTGCAGCTCTGCGCGACCAGAGCGCAGCCCTGCCCGCAGTTTGGGAACAGCCAAGCCACGTTTGTCACCTTCTCCTTCCTCCTCCAGCCCCAGCAAGCTAGAAGAGAGCCTCCTGCACCGGGTCCGGGCGTATCTGTGCTCCTACATCTACGCTCCTGAGGAAGGTAGGATGCGCTCTTTTGCTGTAGCAGCAGCTCTGCAAACAGTCTGCCTCCCCCGGGGGACAGCAAATGCCTTCCTTGGCTCCGTCCCCAAAGCATCTGTGCCGTGGCAGCTGCCGCCCGGCGCCTCGGCTCGCACAAACTGTTGCAGACTCGGGGTGGGGAGGAGGAGCTGGGGACCCCCATGGGGCACGGGTGGGCTGGGCAGGGATGGAGGGGGGCACCTGGGGCTCCTTGCTGCAGGTGCATGAGGTTTTATGGGCCTGCAGGAAGCCACAGGAAGGAACCCTGTCCTCTAACGCCCTGCAGGCTTGGGGAGCAGCCTGGGGGAAATCCCCACCAGAAGGGGGCTTGGGCTGGGCTGGGTGGCCTCCTTTTATCCCTCCACTTCTGCCTCGCAGGTTTCCAGCTCCCGCTGAAGCTCATCCTGTCCCTAACCACCTCCGTCGTCGCTGTCTACCAGGTGACCTGGGTGGCCCAGCGGCACGCAGCGCCCCGTGGCCACGTCCTCATAGGGCAAGGGACACGTTGCCACGCTCCCTCGGGGCACCGTGGCTTTGGGGCTGGTATTAGCGTGCCTCGAGGTATTACTCGAGCTGAGCCTCGCTAACCGGCCGTGTGCTCGCAGGGCTCAGCCTGCCGTGAGGCTTTAAGCTAACCTGGTGGCTCACGTGGCTCCGCTCCCCCGCAGGTGGCCCTGCTGCTCCTGGTGGCCTTCGTCCCCACCATCCAGATCGTGCGGGCGGGGATGACGAAGGACGTGGTGGTGCTGCTGGTCCAGTTCGGGCTGGTGCCCTCGGAGAACCCAGGCATGCCGGGTGACATGGAGAAGGAGCTCAGCACCGTCAAGCACTACCTGTGGTCGCTGGAAGGTGTGTGGCCATGCCCACAGGGGATTTGGGGAGGAGTTCCGAGTTTAGGGGGTCTCTAACCCAAGCTGCCCATGGAAGCAGGTGGTGATGGAGCAGGTTATTGTGTTGAAGGAGCATGGGGACCATGAAGGAGGGGACACAGCCCAGCTGCCCCTGCCCCAGCCTGGGCTGTGCAGACGTGGAAGGCGGGTGCACGGACCTGGTGCCGTGCCAGAGCTCCCCAAGCAGCTGCTGCCTGCCAAAACTGCCGCGCTGCAGATGCTGCTCCTCAGGCAGGCTTTGATATGTGCTGGAATCGAGCAGATGGCCCCTCGTCCCCCCGCTGCCGAGCGGGCACCCGATAATTGAAAGCCCTGGGCAGGGGGCAGGGGGCTGGCAAGGTGCCTCCACCAGGGCTTTTCTGTGGCTTTCCGGAGTCACTGAGCCCCTCTCCTCCTCCCCACCTTTGCTTTCCTGACCTTCCCATCTCTCCTGGCAGATCCCCTGCTCCCATCTTGCTTTCCCCTTGCATCCCAGCTTCTGAGCATCCTGCCAGGCTCAGCGCCCTTTGCACGGCTTGCCCAGTCACTTCCCCAGCACCGAGCTAGCCTGGCCCTCTGCCTTCCCCCTTCCCTTTCGCATGGGCAGTATTGCCCTCCAAGGAGATGGAGCAGGGTGTCCTTGTATCGCAAAGAGGCCGAGGAAGTAAACTGAGGCACGGTGCCCTGCTTGGGGGACGCAGCACCATAACCTGACCCCGCCTGATGCCCCCTGGGTGGTGCCTGAGACCCCTCCTGGGGTAACACCGGCCCCCCGGCCGCCTCCCCGCAGTGTGCTACGTGTGCTCGCTGGTGCTCTGCTGCCTGCTGACCATGGCCATGCTGCTGAGGACGCTGGTGATGCACAGGTAGGGCACCGCGCTGCCCAAATCGCCCTCTTTGTGTCCTTGTCCTCGTCCCCGCCGCCCAGCCCCGCTGCTCTCTGCCCTCCAGGAGCAACCTGAAGGCGCTGTACCAAGGGGCCGTGCTCGATGTCTTCTACAAAGCCCACATCCTCCGCCCGTCCCGACAAGCCATCGTCTGCTGGATGAGCTTCGCCAGCTTCCAGACCGCTTTTGCCTGCCTGGGTAGATGTTTCGGGGGGGTCTATGGGGCAGGAGGAGGTGGTGGAGCCCCATTTCCCACAGGTTACCCTGCATTTAAGCAGCCCCAACCCCTCCTTTTTTTTTTTTTTTTTGCCCCATTTTGCAAAGCTCTAGGGCTTTTGTTCGTGGTTCCCCCAGCGCAATCTGTCCTTCTGCTGGGAGGGCCAGGCTGAGCACCAAATGGTGGGGAGAAAAAGGGGGGGCTTGGGGGAGGGGGGGCGGAAGGAGAGCCGTCCTGGCTCGCGCCCAAATATTTTGATCCGCGAATCTGTCACGGCATCTCGTGCGAGGGGCTGTCTGTCTCCTCCGGTCCCAGGCGCCGCGTCCCGACGTCTGATAGATGGGTGGGCACGGGATGTGAAACGGGGCAGAAACCCCATCCCTCCTCACCCCGGCGCGGTTTGGGCACACCCCAAAACCTCTCTGGGGCTTGGGCGCACCCCAACCCCCCCAGGAGCATCCCTGGCTGGGCTGCCTGCATCCTGCTGCGGTGCCATGAACACGACTTGAGCTCGAAACCCGATTTCCAGGGCATGAAATCCCAGTGCTCGGGGTGGAGCGCAGCCCCCTTTCCTGCTCGGCACCGCCGCTGCTCCCGGCATGATTTCTGATTAGAAACTGCAGCTCGGGCTGATTTTGTCATGAGGCATCGCGGCCGCAGCCCCCGGAGGCAGCTCCTCTCGGCGGGGGTGAAGCGGGGTGCGATGAGGAAGGCTGAACCCGTCATTAGATCCCGCGCAGAGCATTGTGCGGGGAGCGGGGGAGGCAGGCGAGGAGCCTGCTTATTATGGGATTAAAATGACAGGCGTGCTCAGAATCGAGCACGGGGCTGGAACCAGGAACAAGGAGCACTTCTCCTTCCTCCCTCCCCCGTGACACCTTCTTTCCCCGTGTCTCCCTCCAAGGGCTCCTCATCCAGCAAGTGATTTTCTTCATCTGCTCGGCTGCTTTCACCTTCCTCGTCGTCATCCCGCTCCAATCGGGCACAAGCACGCACCTCTTCAGGCTCGTGCAGAACATGTGGTGAGCGCCCGGGGGTGCAGGGGTGACCCTGCTGGGTGCTGTGATGAGTTTTGGGGTGCTTGGATAAAGGGTTATCTCTTTTTTTTTTTGCTGCACCTCGGGCTCCTCCTGCTCTGCTGGAGGTTTCGGGAGCCTCGTCTCCTGGCCTCCAAGCTCCCCGTTCTCTCCTGGCCAGGCCCTTCTGGCTGACCCTGGTGGGCGCCGTCCTTGCGCAGAACCTGGCGGCTCACTCCCAGTTCCTGGAGCACCATCCCCTGCGCAAAGAGCTGACCAACAGGTAGGGGACCCGGGGTCTCCTGGCGCCCAGGGCAGCTTCTCTTGGGTTTGCACGCACCCCTTATGGGGTTAGTTCAACCTCTGCAAGGCTCCTGTAGGGTCTTTAAGCAGCTTTGTGCTCACGGAAGGGGTTCTTTGGAGGCTATTGCTAGGGGCCGTGGCCAGCTTGCAGCCCTGATGTTAGCCTGTGGGGTCGGGGCCCTGTTCCACCCCCACGGGAGCGGTGTCCTCCACCCCGAGCCCCCAGCCTCGTGCTGTGAGTGGTACTGAAGCCTCCGAGGGGAAGCAGAGACCCTGTGTGTGCTGGAGGCCAGCCCCCACATCCCAAGCACGCACCAGGAGGGCGTTCACACCTCTCCGCGGGATGGAGACATCTCAGGCGGGGACAGGGCCTGCCAGGGAGGGAGGGAAGGCTGGGAGGCTTATTTTGGCAGGTTTCTCTGTTAGGGAAGGGCCGTGTTTCCTGTTCTGGGGCATTCTGCTCCTTATTTTCCTCCTTTTCCACCCACAGGCGAGCTCTCTACATCGTCACCTACCTGCTCTTTCCCGTCAACGTGCTGGTGGGGGTCCTGGCGGGGGTGTGGAGGATGCTCATCTCCGCGCTCTACAACGCCGTGCACTTCTGCCAGCTGGACATCAGCCTGCTGAACCGCGGCGTGGAGACCTTTGACCCAGGTCCCGCACCCGCACGGGGACGCTTCTCCCACCTCCAGGGAGCACAGCAGGGTCTCCTCCATCACCCGGTGCCGCTGGGACCAGGGCTGGCTTCGTGTCCTTGTGCCCAGAAATGTGCTGGGACAACGGGAGCGAGCAGCTCCTCCTGCTGCCCGCCTGGTCCTGCCAGGCTCCTGTGGGGGGTCCTAAGGGGGTTCGCTGGTGGTAGTGAGCAGATCCCGTGCTGGGGGCAGCAGGGAGGGGAGCTCAGCCCTTCCTTTGCTTTTTCTGCTGGGATTTCGGGAGCAGAGCACAGCCCTGGGGCTGGAGATGGATGCTCTGGCATGGCAGGGATGGAGCCTGAGACTTTACCTCCCTGATACTCAAGGGAAAGAAGGCGGGGGGGGGGAACATGTCGCTGGGCAGTGCTGACCCCTGATCCCTATTTCCTTTGGGCTGCGTCCCCCAGGCTACCACGCGTACTGCCACTACCTGAAAACGGAGGTGAGCCAGTCGCACCCGGTGATGCGAGCCTTCTGCCTGCTGCTCCTCCAGCCGCCCAGGCCACGGGGGACCCCGGAGCCCCGACCGGGGGACGTGGAGGAAGGTGGGTCCCCCGATGCCCCCTGGCCAGCCCCATCCCTGGGGGGCCGCCTGCGGGGCCCCCCCAATCCGCCTTCTCCTTCCAGGCATCCAACTGATGCAGAGCACGAAGGCGCCGTCGGGCGGAGGCCGGCTGAGGCAGAGCCGGGCGCGCTGGTGGCTGGCGTACACCCTCCTCAACAACCCCTCGCTGCTGGCCTGCCGGAAAAACGCCCTCTGCGATCCCACGGCCAACGGCGCCCAGCTCAGCCCCCAGAAGCCCTGACCCACCCCCCCCCAGAGAAGCCCCCTGCCTCCTTTGTCCCTCCCGTCCCCTCCTCGCCTCCCCATGCCTCTCCTCCTGGGCTGGGAGGAGCTGCCCCCCCCCCCCCGTCCCTCCCCAGCAGTGACAGCACTGCTTTTTAGCTCTAGGTCCGTGCCGAGCCACCTGCGGGGTCCGTAGGCGATGAGACAGCCAGGGCACGTGGGGCACTCCCCAGCCTGACGTGGGAGCAGAGGGGTTGATGATCCAAGCTGAACCCTTTGGGCACCTCCAAAGCCCCTTAGGGGTCACTTCCGAGCCGAACCCACCCGTCCTTCTCCCCATCTCGTGGCACAGAGTGACCACGAGGAGCCACCCCCATCTCAGTGCCCTCTGCAGAAGGTCCCCACCGCCACCCCCAGATTCTCCAGTCCAGGTCTGAGCCTCTTTTCCCCTGTTTTGTGAAGGCTGAAACCCCTTTCTGCTCCATTTGGGGCTGGAAGGTCGCAGAGCTTCTTGTTTGGGGCTCCCCATAGCTCTCATCGCCCGGCGTGCTCTCAACAGGCTCTTTCCCCCTCCTCTACCCTTCCCCCTCCTGCTCCAACGCAGCGTTCCCCTGGGGGGGCAGCTGTCCCCCCCAGCTGGGACCGAGCCCCCGAAGCAGTCTGACACCCCTCTCAGCCTTGCCGAGCTGGGGAAGGAGAATAAATCGTGTACCTCCTCGCTGCGCTCGCCGTCTGCTGGCTCTATGGGTCCTTCCCAAGGGTGAGGGGAGGGCAGAGCTGGGGATGCGGGGCCAGGAGGGCCACCAGGGCTGTCCCTGCTGTGTTGGCTGGGGTTACTTTGAGCTGAGGCTTCATGGTAGGTTTCGGGGGGGGTCAGTGGGCCCCTCCGTCTTAGAAAAACCCAAAGCAGAGCAAGAGGCTTGCTCCCCAAAACAGCTGCCGGCCCCTGTGGCACAGCCAAGGGGGTACATGGGGACAGGGACGGCATGGCCGGGAGCTGTGCATCCCTGGAGCAGCCTCCGGGCTGCCAGGGCTTTGAGGAAGGCTTTGGTAATCCCTGAAATCTTCTGCAGCTCCAGGCCAGGGGTGGAGCAGGGTTTCTGTGCGTGTTTACGCAGCCTGCAGCTTCCCGGAGCTGTCTTGGCACGGACGGAGGTGAGAGATGACAGGAGGTGGCTTCTTTCTTCTTTGTTTGTTTTCTTTTCCCTCCTTTGGCATAATCGGGGTGCCCTGGGGGTGAGCTGAGCTCTTTGTGGTGGTTTCTTGCCTCGGTGAGCTCCCAGCCTCGCACGCAGCCTCGGTACAGCTGTGGGTGCCGGGGTCTGGCTGTGTCCCCACGCGTCCCCAGGGCCACCATCCTCTCTAGAAGTCACCTGCCTGAGCCCCTGTGAGGTGGGTCAGGGAGCTGGGCTGGCTGAAAAAAAGTGAAATTTGCCTTTATAAACGTGAGGGACAGCAGTGGCACATGGCCACGGGCCTGCAGGGGAACAGAGAGGGGTGGTGGCACCCCAGGCTGGCACCGTTTGGTGGCCTCCATCCTTTGGCCACCTCAGGGACGTGGAGAAGGCCCGATTGGAGAAGCTGAGTCCTACGAAACGAAACCGAAACTCCCCGCTGAGACCTTGTCCTCCCAGCGCTGGGGTTGGAGCGGCGCTCCTATTTTTTTTTTTTATCGTCTGTAATGGGAAAAATCTGCGGCTGCTCGTTAGCATCAAAAGCCGGCAGCCGGGGGCTGCTCCCGGGCTGTGCTCCCTGTTCCAGCCACCATAAAAGAACCCAGATCTGGGGCTGCAGAGCCTGCGCAGAGGCCTCGGGCTCCGGCACAGCTGCTTTTCAGCTGCTCGGTGTCCCTGCCTTCCCCACCCTGCCCCAGCGGGCGATTTGGGGCACCCCGTGAACCCGTTCTCCCTCCCAGGGCCACGGGGCTGGGTGGGCGCAGAGGCAGCAGGCATGGGTTGGCTTATAAAAGGTATTTATTGTGCTTGGTACTCGGCTGGCCATACAGCTTTGGTTATAGGGCTGCGGGAGGCTGCACAGCTCCCGCAGGTGAGCGCTTAGCAGAAGGCACGAGGAAGGACAGCCGTGCCATGGGGTGGGGAGAGGGAGGTGCTCAGCGGGTCCCCGGCACCCTGGGGTGGTGGGCATGGTGTGTACGTCCCAACGGGGCTGCTGAAGCACTTTCAGGGGAGTTTTCTTTTTCCTTTGGGTCTCTTTGGTCTCAGTTCCCCCCTGCTTTCGAAGCCTTGGAGCTGGAGCAGCGCAGCCCGGTGGGTCCAGCCCAGCCGAGCGGTTTGGACCGTGGGCTTCAGTGGTGAAAGGGAGGGGGGAAAGCATCTGCGTCCCATCTGGGGGAGGCACAGAGGGGGCAGGGCCTGATCCTGCGATGCAAGGAGGGCACAGGCACCTCAGGTGCTCCCTCCCCAAGCCAGTTTCCCGCAGGGGTGAAGGCAGTGGATGGAAATGCTTCTCCCCAAATGGCCTGATTCACATCCTTGACCTGGCACAATGTGCCCCACACCTCTCCTACCATATTTATCCCGCTCAGAAGCACCTCACTAGTTCTGCCCCTAAAGCCACATGCCCTGTAGACCCCATACTAGGGCTCCCTGCTTGCTCAGCCCGGACCTACAGCCCCCCGTGCTCCACGGGATGCTGGTGGTAGGAAGGGTGCTCCTGGCTGACACCCAGCACCTGGGTGGGGTGGGGACGTGGCCTTTGTGCCCCCTGCCCACCCCTGGGGCTGCGGGTGGAGGAGGGCTGGTGGGGGGGGCTCTGAGACTGGGGGGGTTGCCCCATGGGGGGTGGGCTTCACCCCTGCAGCCCGGTTTTGGTCTCGGAGGGGAGCTGGTGGCAACATGTGGGTGCCTGGAAAGGGGCAGCATGGTGCTGAGCTGCCCCACGTCACATTTCACCCAAGCCTATTTGAAGCTCTCAAGACCCCATCGAGGAGGGGATGTGCTGCCAGCCCCGGGCTCGGCTCCAGGCCCCCTGGGACTCCCAACCGCCCGCAGTTCCCAGAAGCTCAGCAAACGCGTGGCACTACGTGAAGATAAATGATACAGAAAGAGGGGGGAACCCCCCGGGCACTGTTTCCTTCTCCCCCTTTACCAGCTCAGCGCGATGCCCAAAGCCAGCAGGAGGGTCCCCAGCCGGACCCAAGGCACGGCTCCTGCAGCCTTGCTCTTCGACTCCCTCGGCACGTGGTAAACGATCACCAGCTTTTCCCCGGCCCCGGACGGATCCATTTCATCACCCTTGTAGCAGCTCTGGCCCCCGAGATGGCTGGCCTGGGGGTCATCCTGCAGCAGGTCTTCGGCCGGATTCTCCGACCCAGCCAAAGCCACATTGACCGAGACCTCCCGCATGCCCACGTCGTTGACGGCGAGGCAGGTGTAGATGCCTTCATCCTCCTTGCTGAACTTGGGGATGGCCATGGTGCCATTCTTGAAAACCAGGAAGCGCTCCTGGCTCTGCTTGGCGCGCCCAGAGAGGGAAGCATTCCCATCCCGCGCCACAGTGGGCCCGTTGATCTCGACGCCGCGGGTGGAGGTCTTGATCTTCCAGCGGATCTCTGGCGGGGGGCTGCCCGCCACACTGCAGTGCAGCGTCAGGGTGAGGCCGTCGTACGTGACGGAGTTGTCCAGGTTGGAGAGGTAGGTGAGCTGCACGGACGGGGCGACGCAGTGGTGCTCGGGGATGTCCGTCACCGCCCTGCCCTTCAGCCTGCCCGGAGCCATGCACAGCGTAGCTCCCCCCTTGGTGATGGAGACGGAGGTGCTCTCGGTCCACCTCTTCAGCCAGAAGACCTTGCAGGAGCAGTTGAAGGGGTTGTTGAAGATCTGCAGCTGGGACAGGGAGGGCAGCTTGTCGAAGGTGCCCTCGGCCAGCGTGGTGAGCTGGTTGTCGTTCAGCCACAGCGAGCGCAGGTCCTTCAGGGCGTGGAAGGCATCCCGGGGCAGCCCGGCGAGCCGGTTGTTGTTCATCTTCAGGATCTGCAAGCCGCTGAGGTTGCGGAGGTCCTGCCAGGGGAAATCCATAATCTTGTTGTGGCTCAGGTCCAGGTTCTTCAGCTGCGCCAGGAGCGCGAAAGCCCCCGGCTCCACGGTGCCGATCTGGTTGTAGCCCAGCCACAGCGACTGCACCTCGGGGACCTCGGCGAAGGCGCCCCGCCTCAGCCAGCCGATCCTGTTGGCTGACAGGGTGAGGATGGAGACGTTGGGGGACAGCCCCCGGGGCACCTCCAGCAGCTCCTTGTAGGCGCACTCGGCCAGCAGCCGCCCGTTCTTCTTGGCAGAGCAGGAGCAGGCGCTGGGGCAGGCCAGGCTGCGCCCCAGCAGCGCAGCGATGCCCAGGCAGCACAGCAGCGGCCTCATCCTTCCTCCTGGGGACAGAGACAGGGGGCGTGAAGGGGGGGCTGGTTCACTGGAGCCAGCCGGTCTGGGGCTCTGCTGCTCCTCGCCAAGCGCTAACAGGAAACAGCCCCGCACTGCTCCGCGGCGGCTCGGCCGGTGCAGTAGCGAGGAATTGGTGAAATATTCCCAAATCCGAGCAAGGCACGGCCGTGCCGAGAGCTTTCGGCTACCTCCGTGATCCCAAAACGCTTCCTGCCCGCACCAGCTCCTTACCAAAATGTCCCCCCCGCCCCGGGAAGCTGCTTCCTTATTCTGGGAATCCTGCATCCCTCCTGGGCTTGGACGCGCAGTAGAAGCTCCGGGTTCAGAGTTCACTCCATCTCTCCCTCTCCGGAGCACTTCAGCCCTTTTCCCCCCAGCCTCAGCCCTTCTCCCTCCAAAGCACCAAACTTTCGGTCTTCTCGGCACGCGTTCAGCCCTCAAACCAACCCCCGGCCTCCACGTTTTTTTCCATGGAGAAAAGAAAAACAGCTTCCCGACTGCTTTTTCTCAGCAGAGAGCGGGGTCCTGAGCTGCTGGAAGGTTTTACAACGCTTTCGGCTGCCAAGGGCAGAGCTAACTCCTCGCTCGCCTCGCCGGGGGCTGCGTACGGGCTGGGCCCCCCCTCGGGAAAGGTTAAAGCCCGGCTCTGCGGGGAGCTGGCAGCGGGACCCCCTTTGTTTCCCCAGCCCTGGCACTTCCAGCGGGAGGGGAAAGGGGTTGGCGGCACCAAAACCCTGCGCAACAGCCCGGGGCGGGGGGAGCGACTTGCAAAAACCGGGCTGGGGTGGCTGCAGCGGGGGGGGTGGGAAGCGTCCGGGGGTTGGGGCCGGATCCTGGATCCCTTTGGGGCGCTCCCAGCCCCCCCCCATGTCCCTCCCCTACACCCGATGCTACGGGGCTGGCGCATACCAGAGCCGTGCACAACGCCCCCCCCCGTGCCTCCCCGGTCCCCCCGAGCGCCCCCGGTCCCCCAACCCCCCCCGGCCCCATCACCGGCCCCGTGGGCTTCCCGGGGACGGGGTCGCCCCTCGCTCTCCCGCCGCGGCTCCGGTGCTGGCGGCTGCGGCTCCCGCGCCCCCCCGCCCCGGCTTCTCTTCCCCCTCCCGGTCCCCCGGGCCCTTTTGTTTTCCATGGCACCGACCCGCTCCAGCTCTCGCCTTCCCGAGGATCGCAGGGAAAAAAAAAAAAAAAAAAGAAAAAAAAAAAAGAAAAGAAAAAAGAGAGAAAAAAACCGCAACCAGCCGGCCCCTCCTCCCCCCCGCAGCCCGGGCCTGTGTCCGTCCCCCCCTGCCCCATGCCGGGGGGGCCGTCCCGCAGCCCCCGGCCCCAGAGGGCTGGGGGTGCAGAGCATCCTCCTCCGGGGTTAAAAATTAGAGGGGATGTGGTGCAAGGTATCGGGGGGTTGGGGGCGTCCCGGGACTTTTCCCTCCGCCTCTGCCCCCAAAAGATGTCGGGATGAACACAGGGGGACTCGGAACTGCTGCTCCCGGCTCTTCCCCCCTTTTGTTGTGCTGTGGGATAAGAGATCCCCTCATCCTACTGTTGTGGGGCCAACGGCACAGCGCTACCAGTGTCCCCTATCCGTCCACCCTCGTGGGCTGCGACAATGGGGCGAGGAAAGCGCCTGGTCGCGGTCACCCGTGGGCACGTCCTGCTCCACGCAGGGCCCGCAGCAGCAGGGTTAATGCTTTAGGAGGGGCCAAGCCACCCTGCTGCGCCCCCTTAACCCTTTCTGCCCAGCGCCAGCCTGGAGAAACGACCCCGGGACTGGGGGGGGCAGGATGCTGAGCCCCCTCCCCGCGCCCTAATTGTGCCCGTGGGCACCTGGCGCTAATTAGCGCCCTCCCGAAAAGGAGCAGAGGGGGGAGCAATCCGGCACCGCGAGGTGCTCCTCACCGCCGGATCCCCTGCAGACACGCCGGGCGGGGACATCTATTACCCTCTAATTAAAGGGAGGCAGCAATGATTGTTCTTTTTTATTCCTTGCGTGTTCCTGGGCATGAAACTCAATTAAAGTGTATCCGCAGAAGGGGATTTGTCTGCGGTGAGGGGGGGGGGAAGTGTTTTCGCACGTGTTTTTCAAAGCTGCAGCAGACACCTGGGCTGCCGTGGCAGAGCCCCGAGCCGGCAGGATTTGGGGGATTCGGGGGGGCACCCCTCCGCCCGCCCCCCTCCTGGCTTTGTCCGCCTTCTCCCCGCTCCCTCCCCGTGCCGTAGGAGAAAGATGCGGAGCCAGGACCTGAAATAGAAAGCCGTGCTCCGGAGGATGGAGAAAGGAGAGGCTGGGGGCGGCGGGATGGGCTGCGGATGGTGCTGGAGGGGTGGGCGCTCCGCCGGCATCGGGGCTGCGGGGTTATGGGGTCGCCCCCCTATCCCCCCCTCCCTGTGCATCTCCCTGGTCTTTTTCGTATGGGCGAGGCTGGCTGCAAGCGGAGCTCCAGATAAGAAAAGCAATCAAAGGCGGCCTTAAATCTTCGCCCTGTAAGCGTGGGCTTAAATCACCCGTGGGGCGAGAGTCCCCCATAAATCCGGGAGCGCTGGGTGCCGGGCTGCGCTCCTGTACCCGATGCTGTGCCTTCCCCTGCGTGCGGGGGGAAAAACACGGGCTCTGTGGGCATCTGTGGATTTGCACATTTGTTGAGCATGTGTGGTGTGTGTGCCGAAATATATAATGCCTGTAAAAATAACAGGAGAACGTCCTGCGTGGTTTTGTTACCTATTTGTATGGAGGACGCGTGTAAATGTGTGCACACGCCGTGCGGAAACGTTGTCTTTGCATTTCGATGTGTTGTGTGTATAGGGAGAGGTTTGTAATATTTTTATGCACATGATGCATTTGGATACATTTATATGGTGTGCACAGACTGACTACACCCGGCGTGCGTGTGGGGGTAAGGTTATTTGTGGGGGTGCACGGCACGGATGGATAAAGGAGCGTACGCAGCGAGGATGTGTATATATATAGCAGGTGGCTCTGCACATAGGGCGCCTGCGAATTGTAGCTACGTGCATGCAGGAATCTGTTCGTGCGGATACATTTTCACCCCTCCCCGGCTCCCCTCGGCCGAGTGGGGGGCACTGGGGGGGTCCCGGCTGTAGCCCCCCACCCCCTGACCAAGCTCGGACGCATTTCCACTTTCAATCCCTTTTATTGACTCTTTCACAGACAGAAGGGCGCAGAAAGGCGCCCGCGGATCTCGCCAGCCCCGGGGGCTCCCTGGGGGGGGGCGGCAGCGGCCCCTCGCGCCCCCCGGAGGGGGGGGGACAGACCCCACGAAGCGGCCCCCCGCCGGCAGCACGGGCGCGCCTACGGCACAGACACTTGCTACAACGCTACTCTACCCAACACATATCGAGGGGCACCGGGGAGGGGGGACCGGGGGGCGTCGGAGGGGGGGGGGGGGGCGGGGGTGTCCCCCCCGCAGTCCCGAGGCCGGGGGGGGGGCTCGGAGCTGTCCGGAGCCGCCGGGTGCTGAACGGAGCCGCCCCGGGCATGCGGCGGGGTCGGCACCGGGGAGCCCCCGGAGGGAAGCGGAAGGAAACCGGGGGGTACAGGAGGGCTCCGGGGGTTCCGGGGGAGATCGGGGGGGACCAGGGAGAGGGGTGGGGAGCGGCGGGGACCCGCCGGGGCTGAGCCAACGCACGGCGGAGCCGCTCCTCACCGCGGAACGGTTTTGGGGGCTATCGGGCTTTTGCTTTCAGCCTTTTTTTTTTTTTTTCCTTTTTTTTTTTTTTTTCCCTTGTTCGCTTGTTTTTCGTTCTTTTCCTTCGAGGGGACACAAAATAAGGGGGTGGGGGTAGGTAGAGGCGGGAGGGGGCCGAGGAATCGTTGCGCTGCGGCGGCGGGGAGTGCCGAGCTGCAGCCAAACGAAATCGGGGGAGCGGCATCCTGCCCGCGGCCGGAGCCCCCGGCACCGAGCCCCTGCCCCAAGGAGCCACCACCCGGCGGAGGAGGAAGAGGAGGAGGAAGGACACGCCACCAGCACCCAGGGTTTTCCCCTCTTTCCTCGCTCCTTCCTCGGAGGAGAAGCAGTGGGGTCGGGAGGGGCTGGGGAGGGGGATGCTGGGGGCGATGGGGACCCGGGGGGGGGATCGGGGGGGCTCAGCGGGGGCGCTGCCGGTAATTCCCGTTAATCTCCTGGGAGATGGTGACGGCCTCGGCGCCCAGTGGCAGCTTGTCGCTGTACTCGGAGCGCACCTCAAACTCCTCGCCGTTGGCTTTGGATTGCGACTCCGCCATGGAGCTGGCAGCCACGCTCTCCTCCCGCTCCAGCTCCACGGCCCCTTCGGCCTCTCTCCTCCTCCTCCGCCTGCCTCCTTCATCATCATCGTCCTCCTCTTCATCCTCCTCCTCTGCGTCGCCTTCGCCCACCTCGCTGGGGTTGTAGTTCTTCTCGGACTCCAGGTAGGAGGCGCGGGGGTCGAAGTCGGCAGCCATGTGCTTCTCCATCTGGTCCGGGTTCTGGGCTTTCATGATCAGCTTGTAGGTCTTCCCGTGGTACTTGGAGAGCAGGTGGCACCAGGTGGCCCCCATCAGTGGTAGGGTGGCCAGCACCAGCAAGAAGATGCTCACGACCACGATGATGATGAGCGAGGGGATCTCCTTCTTGGTGGTGAAGACCACTTGGACTTGGCAGTCCTCACCCAGGTAGGTGAGGCACACGGAGTAGTTGGTGCCGGGGTTCAAGCCCTGGAACCAGTACGAGTTCACCCCTTCCTCAATCTTGGACCACTGCACCAAGGCGTGGCCCTGGCTGCTCTCCTGGCACAGGTAGAGTATCCTGAGGTGGACCTTCTCAGGCTGCAGGTAGGTGGGTGTCAGCTGCACCCGGGCGTCACGCTCCGACACGTCCAAGGCGATGACGCCCAGGTCAAAAGTGTGCTGCTTGAAGTCGCCGCTCTGGTTGAAAGCATGGTTGGAAATGTATCTGCTGGTCTGTGTGGAGCCACACTTCTTCTCAAAGGGAGGATGCTGGAAAGGGACTTGCCCGTCTCCTGTGGGCTCCATCCCAGCCGCCAAGGACGGTTGGCTCTGCCGGGTGGGGCTGAGGGGTTTGCTCCTCTCGTCTGGCGTAAGCACACTGTTCTTTGCTCCCTTGGCCCCCGGCTTCTTGTCACCCAGCTGTGCTTTGCCCCCCGCCGGGTCCCTCCCGGGCTGCAGAGGGTACTTCTGGGTGCCGGCCACGGCCACGTTGACCGAGGTCTGGTTGCTCCCCATCTCGTTGGCGGCCAGGCAGGTGTAGGTGCCTTCTTCCCGCTTGCTCAAGTGAGGGATCACCAACGTGCCGTTCTTGAAGACCAAGAAGCGCTCGGGGTCCTGCCTGGGGAGGTCCTTCCCCGCGCTCTCCTTCGGGTTCCCGCTGAGCTCCAGCGTCTGGCTGGAGGTGCGGATCTTCCAGCTCACTTCGGGTGGCGGGGTGCCCGTCACGGCACAGTGCAGCGTCAGGGTGAAGCCGTCGAAGAGCTCTGTGGTGTCCAGGTTGGGGTAATACGTGAGCTGCACGGACGGCGGGGTGCACTGCACGTCCGGGATCTTCCCCACCGGCACCCCTCGGAGCTGCTCCGGGAGGTTGCAAGTGATGGAGTCCTTCTCCGGGATGGAGATGAGCGTGCTGTCCATCCACTTCTTCAGCCACTGGAGCCTGCAGGAGCAGTCGAAGGGGTTGTTATAAATCTGCAGGTGGGAGAGGGAGCTGAGCGAGTCGAAGATGCCCTCGGCGAGGGCGCTGAACTTGTTGTTGTTGATGCGCAGGGAGCGGAGGTCCTTGAGGGTGTGGAAAGCCCCCCGGGGCACCACGGCCATGTGGTTATTGTTCATCTTGAGCAGCTGGAGGGCGCTGAGGTTGTAGAGGTCCTGCCAGGGGAAGTCCACGATCTGGTTGTGGCTGATGTCGAGGTTTTTCAGCTGCACCAGGATGGCGAAGGTACCGGGTTCGATGGCACGGATCTCGTTGTGCGCCAGCCAGAGGGATGTCACCTGGGTCACCTCCACGAAGGAGCGCCGCTGCAGCGAGCTGATCTTGTTGGCCGACAGGCTGAGGGTGGTCACGTTGGAGGGCAGCCCGGTGGGCACCACCTGCAGCTCCTTGTAGGCGCAGTCGGCGAACTGGTGGGCGTACTTATCCACACAGGCGCAGGGCTCCGGGCACGCCTGGGCCATGCCCAGCAGGGCCACCAGCCACAGCGCCGGGGCCATCTCGCCCTGCCGAGGGACACAGGGGCTCGGTGGGCACCCACCCTGCTCCCCGCCGCCACCGCCCCGGCCCCTGCCCCATTGTCTGTGCCCAGCCCCCCCGCAGCCTCCCCCCTCGCTCCTTCTCCTCCCAGCTTTCTGCTCCTTCCTCCCGCAAATCTCGTTTCCTTCCCCCTCTCTTTCTTTCTTTCCTTTTTTTTTTTGTAATTTCTGCCTTTTCTGTTATTGCTTTCTATTTTTTCTCTCCTTTCCCCCATCCTCCTCCTCTTCACTTTTCTCCCTCTCTTCTCCCTCTCCCCCTACTTTTCCCCCTCCCAATTCTCCCTCCTCCCCGCGTCCCCCTCCACCCCCCAGACCCCCCGCCGGCTTCTCCCCGTCCCCCCCCGGCCCCAGACCCCGCACCTTACCCGCTCCTAAGTGCCGGTGAGCAAGGCGCAGCGCTTCTCCCCTCGGCTGCCGCTCCTCAGCATCCTCCTCCCCAGCCCCGGCCCCGTGGCACGGAGGCGCCCAGAGGCGGCGGTGAGGGGCGCGGCGGAGATTTTGGGGGGGGTGGCTTACGGGACGGGGATGGGGGGGATCTTGTGGGGGGGTGGGACACACACCGCCCGCACCCCTGCACCTCGCCGGGCTTGAGCTGCGCACCGGAGCGGGGCCGGGCGGGCACTGGGGCTGCGGAGCCGAGAGAGGAGGGAGGAATTAGCATTTCTGCCAGCCTCCCCCTCCGCACGGCCGCCCCCTCCCTCCTCGCCACCCCTTTCCCATCCCACCACCCACCCACCGCCGCCTCGCCAGCCCCCAGAGCCCCTTCCCCGGGGGCGGCGAGCGGCGCCCCCCGAAAATCCCGCAAAGAAATGCGGAGAAACGCCCTCCCCGCCGAGCAGCGAGCCGAGCCGAGCCTCCCCCCGCACACGGAGGCAGCCGGGATGCGGACCCCCACCCCCGGCTCCCCCCTTTGCCGTCGGGGCCCCCCCTCTCAGCCCCCCCCCCGTAGGGACACGGCACGGAGCGGGGGCACCTCGGCCCTTCGGGGACCGTTTCTGCACGGGCTCCGGTGCTGGGGGGCCGGGAAGGATTCTCCCAGACCGGCAGCCCCCCCAAGGGGCTGCCAGCCCCCCCAGCCCCTCCCACCCTCCCATGGCGGGCAGCTCCCTCCTGCAGCCGGTCGAGTGGGTGGGGAGAGCGTTAAACCTGCAGGTGGGCAGCTCCCCCCCGACGTGGGGGTCTCTTCTCCCGGCCCTGCCCCTCCGTGAGAAACATGATAAATAATTGATTTTGTTAGTGGGATCGATTCCTGCCTCCCTGCATCCCTCTTTCCAATCCTCCGTCCGTCCGTCCGTCTGTCCCTCCCTCCTTCTCTCCATCCCTCCCTCTCCGCCTCTCGAGGAGCTCTGCTGGCGTTTCCTGGTCCCAGATGACTCAGTCCAGTCCTCCCAGTGCCCCCTGGTTCTAGGGGTCCAGCCTGCCCCTCTGTAGGGTCTTGCCACCCCCCCCCCCACCTGCTCACAGGCAGACCAAAATCCTGGTCCTCTCTCCCTTGGGCTCAGCACCGCAGGTCTGCATCTGCGCCCCAAGGCCGTGGGGATGGGCATGTTCCCCTGGGGGGTGCAGAGGCAGTGGATGGAGGGGCAGAGAGGGACCAAGCCTGACCCTCAGGCACCGCTGCCCTCGCAGGGGTTCCAGACCCCCAAAGTGCCCAGCCCCGTGCGTCCCATCACGGCAGTCTTGGCCCAGTCCCATTGACATCCCCACATCTCTTCGCTGGAAGAGATGCTCCCCACCACTCATTTTCCTTACTGCTACCCACGAGGACCCAAAAATTTGCTTTCAGAAACAGACATGCGGCTTGTGCTATACGCACGGCGGCTCCTGGGGCTGACGGTGGGGTTGGTGTCACCGCAGCCAGCCGGATTTGGGGGCAGCGGGGGAGCCGAGCTGCTGGCCGAGGGGAAGGGCTGGGTTTGAGCGGCAGTGAGCTCAACATCTTCAGCATCTGTGAGCTCAACATCTTCAGCATCTTGGGCTGTGGCGGGGCCGAGACGTGACTCACCGCCTTCCCATCCCCGTCGCTGGCTGTTAGCCCAAGCATGCCCTCACCCTCACCGTGACACTCTCCCCAGCACTAGCAAGCTGCAGCTCGGGGAATTACGGCATCGCAGGGTTTTACAGGCATTTTTTCCCGTTCTGCTCACTCGCTCAACGCCCACGGGCTGTCAGCTGCTCCCGAGCCCTGTGGAGGGGAGTCCTGCAGCCAGTGGGGCAGCACCTCGAGGGGCTCAGCACCTCCAGACGGAACGGATGCAAACCCATGCCCCATCCCATGCTGTGGGGCCTTGGGACGGATCCTCAATGGGTAGGGATTCAGGGCTGCAAGGCTGGAACGATGCTTTCAGGAGCATGAAAGTAGGTTAAAATGCCACAAGGACACGGCCAACACAAAGACGATGCTTGCTTTCTGGCTCGGCTGCTCTCTGTTGTGCTTTGCTGAGCTCTCCCCGAGATGTCTTCATTCATCATGCACGAGGAAGAAACCCAGGTGTCCTAGATCTGGTGGCAGTGCTTCTCCTGGCCGCTTTTTGGGAGCATCGGAGGCTGTGTGTTGTGCTAGAAATGGGTCAGAGGACAAGCTGCGTGTGACAGGATGGATGGTGCATCCCTCCTCCCGCTCCCGTGGACCAAACCTTCACCAGGACCCTGCGGAGGGCATCACAGTGTAGAGCACGTGGCGTGGGTTTCACCCTCACCAGGCACAGGGTGTGGGCTTTGTGTGGCTGGTTGTGCCTCAGTTTCCCATGGGCAGAGTGGCAGGAGTAAGAGCAGTGCTTTGTGGCAGCCTCTTGGGACCCTCAACGGAAAGGTCCAAGAGAGGACAGCAGAGGATGGAGACGGGGATGGGTGCATGGATGGGTGCATGGATGGATGGAGGAGTGCAAGGATGGGTCTGTGGGTGGATGGATGGATGGATGGATGGATGGATGGATGGGTGGGTGGACGGATGACAGAGCAGGCTGCAGAGCCATCAGCCTGCCCACACCACATCTCAGCCCCAGGTACCCTAACCTTCCACGTGCCCCTAAACATGCAGAAGCTCAGCTGAGGGCCAGATCCTCAGCTGGTGCTGGCCAAGGCAGCTCTGCTGGCGCTGCTGGGGGCAGCCCCCGGCTGGAGGGCTCCCTGAGGTCAGTGGGGACTTGCTGGTTTCCACCCCTCGATGTGCACCTGCAGCCTGGAAGCACCTGGAGGAGCAGCCCTCCTCACCACGCTGGGTAGGGGGCTTGGATCTTTAAGAAGAAGAAAAGCAAGCCTCCAGGTCGGGTCTCCTGGGTTCTCCAGCTTCATCCCATCTCCTCCAAGTCCGGGTGAGTGCATCAGGTCGTGGCGCTGGGAGCATCCTGGGGACAGGGCCTGGCTGGAGGCGGTGGGGTTTCTCCCTCAGCTTTCCTCCAAATATTTAAGAGTCCTGACTGCCCAATCCTTGCTCTCAACCCTGGGATCCAAACCTGCTTGGATTTTAGCAAATAGATATTTTTATTAGGAATGTAACCCAGATAACCTTGCTCAGGCTCACCGGGGCACATCCTCCCCTGCCTTGGATCTCCCCCCACCCTGGCCATACAACCTGAGCGATCCTGCAGGCTGTAATCAAATGCAGAGCAACTGGCCCTTTGGCTCTAATTAGTTTTGCATGAGTGTTGGGGGAAGAAATCCATTTTCATAAACAGAAAGGATTTATGCTGCTCCTTCTTGCCTTTTTTTTTTTTTTCCTGCCAGTCCCAAAGCACTTTGCTAAGGGCTAGCAGGGAGTCATTTTATGAATGGTTTAGATTGAGCAATGCATTATTAATAACAGCCAATCAGGCTAGCAGCGTATTATATATCATTTCAGGAGATTCGCTTAATTCAGGGGAGTTATTTATTGCTCTTAAGGAAAAAAAAAATAAAAAATCTTTCTTCTTACTACTTTGGCCTTGAAGGGCGATTGGGTGGGAGGCCCAAAAGGGGTCTGGGATCTCCACGTAGGGATGTTTCTACCCCTGCAGGAAGGGTTTTTGCTGTCGTCTCTTCACCCTTGGTCTGCCAGTGCCTGAAGTCTGTCTCTTCTGGGTGCCAGCTTGTAAAGAAAGCACTTCTGCAAAAAAAAAAAAGGCTAAGTTGGGGGAATGGCTCGGAAATTTGGGAGCGCATCATGGGGAGCTTATCCCCACACCCAGCTGGGGTCTCTGCGGTCCCCAGGGCTGCCATGGGGAGGCTGCTGTTGCTGTTTGTGACTCTCCCAGCCTGCACGAGCCTGGCCGTGCACAGAAAGCCCTGCTGGAGGAGGGAGCCCCCTCCCTACTGGGGTACCCCAGCTGCAGCCCCTTCCTCCAGGGCTGGGCTTGCCGCGACCAACGCCGCCAGAGCCCTTTCCTCGCCACCTGGATGGGGTTTATGGCGGCTCAGGGCAACGAGACGGCTAATCTGGCTCCCGCAGCCCGCTGACTTTGCTATTGTTTTACAGAACTTTGATGAGGCCAAGTGACAGCAAACAGATGGGGCCAGCGCTCTGGGGGCTGCGCCCCTTGTAGCCAAGTGCCTGCTAAGGCTGCTCCTTGCGCGCAGCCCTGGATTAGACACCGGAGAATCCCCGGGGCACGAGAGACGCCAGTTCGCCAGCCGCAGCAGGAGCCTGCAGGGCCCGGCCGGTGGGCAGGGGCTCCGGGAGGGATGCCATGGGGTGCCCGGGCAGGGAGGTGAGACGGTGCGCGCGTGGGTGCCTGCACACGCTTGTGCAAAAAGGAGAGGTAAAGCCGGGCGTGTGAGTGCGGCTGTCCAGAGGGGACACCTGGCGGTGGCTGCGGCGCACTGCGTGTCGCGCCCGGGCTGGGGACACCGCCGGGCAGCCCTGCGTGTCCCCAGATCCCCGGGGGAAAGGGAGAAGGGGCGGCGGAGACACCTCGCTGTCCCGGCATCCTTTAATTTACGAGGATTTTAATTGCTCTGACGGGGTGGCTCGTGCCCCGCGGGGCTGCCCCAGAACCCTGAGTGCTTTTGTGGTGGGAGCAGAGCGGGCTCAGGGCCTGCAGGAGCAGCCGAGCACACGAGATGTTGGAGGTGGTGGCACCAAGGTGCTGGAGCAGGTCGGTGCGGGGGCTGCAGGAGGTCCTCATCGCCCCCAGGTGCCTGCGCCCACGGCGGCTCAGCTCCCCCCCGGTGTCCTCACGCCTCCTACGGCTCCCAGCACCCTGGTCTTCACGCTGAGGAAGACCAGGGTGCTGAGCTCCGAGCCGTCGCCCCAGGGGCCGTGGTGCGGGGAGGTGCTGCTCCTGGACCGTGCGGGGCTGGAGGGCTCCACGCTGTCCTTAGGCTTGCAGCAGGCCTGCAAGAGAGGGGAGAAGGTGGCCAAGTCCCACCTACCTGCCTGGGCTTGGGAATGGGTGAGGAGCACCCTTGGGTGCAGCGTTGGCCGTGGGATGGGGACCTGCTGGTGTGCGGGGCCGTTGGAGCCGTGGGGGCTGACGCTCTGACACCGCCAGGGCTGGTGTGGGGGGACCCACATCGAGAGCCCCAAACCAGGGGGCAAGTGAGAAAGAGCAGAGCCCCAACTGCTGCTGGTCCTGAGCGTGGGGGGGATCCAGGCGATGGCCAGAGGGACACGCTGTGCACGGCTGGGGGCTTGTCCCCTCCTGCGTGCCTCTTGTGGGTGCAGCTGGTGCCTAAATTTGGGGTGTCAGTGTGGCTGAGCAACTTCGTGGTACCAAAGGACCAAAAGGTCTGCTTGGCCTCTGGGGGAAAAGGGGACTGAACGGGCCCAGGAGGAGGCTGAGTGTCTCCAGGCTCAAACCCCATCCCTGCACAAGGTGGACATCCCCGGTGCCAGTTTCCCCACGGGAAGGGCGACGCACTCAGGAGGCTCCAACCTTGATTTTGCTCCCTTTTTCCCCAGGGACAGTCCTGCACCACACGCGTGGCTCCCCGCACGCTGCCTCTCTGCTCCTTCACTGGGGTAATTTCCAAAATATCCCCCGCCCGGAGTGCTGGAGACATGGCCAGGTGAACATGTATGAGCATGGGAGCAAATCCAAGTGCTCCCAGATGGGGGAAGATGGGTGTCCGAGCAGCAGGGTGTGCGGATGGGATCCAGGGAGGGATTTTTTGCCCCACTTTTTTTCCCCTGTTAGAGGTGAATCGGAAAAGCAAGGAAAAAAGCAAAGGCAAATGAATCAGGAAGTCAGCAGCAGGCTAGGATTTGGTCTGGAAACAGCTTTATTGAAGAATAATAAGAGTTTTTGCATGATTAACTTATACAAAAGAAAAAAAAGAAGGCTGGTAACCCCTCATTCAGCCAGCTCTGCAAACCCACCCCCGGCCCCAAATCTGTTTCCAAAGGGACCCCCCACAAATGCTGGTGGTGGGGAGATCCTGGCAGGGATCCCATGGCCCATCCCGTCTAACAACCCCTGCATGGGGGGGGGATGAGCACGGGTGCTACATTCAACTTAAAAACATGATTTTCATATAAAAATGGGTTTTGAGCTGTGGATAACTTTCCCATCGAAGCCTGCTCTAATCCCCTTGGCGCGGGGTGGCGAAGGGGCAATGGCACGAATCTCCTAGGGAAAGCAGCACTACAGGAGTGGGGGTTTGAGCAGCTCTCCCTGCAGCGGGGTGAGGGTTGTGTTATCTGAAGCTTAGGGGAAAAAATAAAAAAGGAATTGGTAACCTCCATCCCCATCCTCCATCCCCATCCTCCATCCCCATACCTGCCCCTCTTGGGGACTCAGTGACCCCTGGCAAAGAACTGCTGGGGGCGATATCAAGGATGGTTTCAGGCTCCTAAATCCTTTAATCCTTTAATTCTTTCCTGGGGAAGAGTCCGAGCCAGACAGCCGTCCCTCTGCCCAGAGCTGGGACTCTTCGGGAAGGAAGAGGCCGTCGGGACGCCCCTTGAGGTCAATTTGGGGATGCTGCCACGTGGGACCCCACCTCCGAGCAAAATCCAAGCGGGCTTTGCTGCCTCCCAGAGTGGGGAGGTGACCCTGGCTGCTACAGAGGGGACGAGGAGAGGCAGCCCGGTCCTTAGCGTGGGCAGGACGCGGGGACGGTGGCAGCAGCTGCCCACTGCCACTTCTGCGTGCTGCGTGGCGGCTCAGCAGGGAGGCAGGTCTGGCGTCACACTCACCACCGTGTCCTCCTCGCTGTCCTCCGAGCTGCAGATGATGATGCTGGTGTCTTCTGCAGGAGGAACGGGACGGGGCTGAAGCTTTGGGGGACAAAGCCAGGCAGCCAGAGCTCCTAATTACTCCAATTAGCCGCCCATGCCGTGCCCCAGACTTGGTTTTTGGATGTTGAAGGCAGGACACGGGGCTGCACGCATCCCCACCCCATGGGATTCGTCTTCCCCTTCTCTGCCCCAGCGGGGTTTGACCAAGGCCCTGAGTACACCGGGGTGCCCAGAGGCTGAGAAAAAAGGGGAAACCCCCATAAATTTGGGGTGGGGGGCCCTATCCCCTCTCCCCACCTGCATCATTAGCGCGGCTCCTGCCAGCCTTGGGGACGCTGCTGCGGTTGTGGCTGGTTGCGGAGGTGCTGGGCTCCCCTCTGCCGTCCTTCTGGGTTGAACTGGGCTCACTGGGGGCCGCCGTGGTGTTGTGCTCCAGCTTCAGCACCTTGGGTGACACCTGGCTGCCCCTTTCCACCTGGGGCCACCACCGCTTGGACCGCACGGCGGCAGGGGGGAGCTGCAGGGGACAGAGCACGGGGGATGTAAGGTGCCGGGGTGGCCCCTCCGGGTCCCCAGAGGCTCCTGTCCCGCCGGGGTGCTCCTTACCGTGCTCACCCGCATGTCCCCGAGGCTGATGGTGAAGGTGGGCACGATGCCTGGGCTCCCACGCTGGGTGGGCTCCTCTTGCTGCAAAGAGAGCGAGGAGCGATGGTTAAGGGGTCCTGGGGGCCACACAGCTCTCTGCGGGACCAGGGTGGCCCTGAGCAGCAGGCAGAGCCATGGGGGATGGGGAGAGGGGAAACTGAGGCACGGCAGGGCCAAGGCTTTTGCTGGAGCTGCTTGTTAGCAGGGTTAGGGACAGGCGCTGCTGGCTGGGGACAGGGGAGTGACTGTGACAGCGACAAAGCAGCTTCATGGGGGAAAAAATCCCTGTTTTTTTTCTTGTTGGCTAAGAAATGGGTGATATAGGATGGGGAAGGCTTGCAAAGGTGGGGGTGGCAAGCCTCGGCTGATGCAGGAGCCCTCCCCAGGTGGCACCGGGATGTGCCATGGCTGTCTCACCTGGTCATTCTCCAGGGCCACCTCGACCACGGGGACAGCCTGGGAAGAGGTACCTGCAACAGAGAGAGCAGCACTGCGGCACAGCCCCTGCAGCGCCTGCCCAGCGGCTGCGGCTCTGCTCCCCAGCCTTCCCTTTGGGATGGCCGAGCGCCCTACGAGAGTGCCTTTGGGCAGAGAGGCGGACGACGACCACCTGCTTCCATCCCTGGCACAAAATCCTCACCTGCGCGCCCCTCGACGCACTCGGCCAGCGCCTGCAGCCTGGCGCGGCACTCGGCGAAGTCCCCGTGCTGCACTCGGCCCCCGGCCGCCGCCGGCCGCAGCCGCTGCAGCTCCCGCAGCGCCTCCTTGACGAAGGGCTGCATGTCCATCACCTCCTGCTCCGTGGCGTACAGCCTCATCTTCTCCACCAGCCGCTCGCCCGCCTCCATCCGCCGCAGCACGCCCTCCACGCGCCGCAGCTCCCCCGCCAGCTCCCGCCGGCCCTGCTCCTGCCGCCGCTCCACCAGCCCCAGCAGCTCGTCCTCCTCGCGCCGCACCAGCCGCACCAGCTGCTCCACGCGCTGCCGGATCAGCTCCCGCGTCTCGCCGCTCGCCGCCTCCAGCCGGGTGGCCTCCTCCTGCAGCGCCGCGCGCGACGCCTCGAAGCCGCCCCGCCGGCGCGCCAGCTCCCGGCCGGCGGCCGCCAGCTCCTCCTGCCGCCGCTGGATCTCGGCGCGGATGTCGCAGTAGAAAGGCGAGTGCTGGCTGTCCAGCAGGGCGCACGAGCAGCACAGCGGCTTCTCGCACTTCTTGCAGTAGATGCTGCGAGGGGAGGGAGCGAGTTTCAGCCGGGGGTGCTCAGCGGTGTTTTAGCAAGAGGGGAAACTGAGGCACGAGCTGGGGGGCTGCTTTGGTGCCTCCTCCCGGGGACCCGCGCCCCACACCACATCCTGCTGCAGCTCTGGGGTGTTACAACGGGCCCAAAGGGTCTCCAAAGGTTGCCCACGGAAGCTGTGGACGCCCCATCCCTGGAAAATCGGATAGGGCTTTGGGCGGCCTGCTCCAGGAGGTGGCCCACCGGGGTGAGCCTTAGGGTCCCTCCCAAGCCCCCAAGCGTGGTCCCAGCCCTGCAGCCTGGTGCAGCCCCGAGCCCCCAGCTTGGGGACAGCCCCAGGGACGCATCCCCGTGCTGACCTGGTGATGTGGCCCTGCTCGGTGTGGCCGGGACTGGAGCAGAAGAGGGTGCAGGACTTCTTGGTGCCCTCCAGGAAGCGATGCGCCGACTCGGCCCGCAGCTCCTCCACCTTCCTGGCCTCGTGGCTCCTCTTCTTGAAGAACCACTGGTGGTCCTCAAAGCAGCCCGGGCACAGGAACTCCTCGCACTCGGAGCACCAGACGGCCGCCGGCTCCCTCCGGCAGCGGCTGCAGCTCAGCACCCCGCCGACGATCCTGCGGTAGACGCGGAGCCTGGCCTGCAGGCTGGCGAAGAGCACGTTGTCCACGTCGGGGATGCCGTTGGCCTGCGGGATGGCCTCCTGGCACACGGGGCACTGCCCCACGGGCTTGTTCTCGCTCAGGCAGCCCAGGCACAGGGTGTGCAGGCAGGTGAGGAGCTTGAGGCTGGGCGATTCCTGCCGGCAGCCCTCGCAGAGGACGAACTGGAAATCCTCCTCCTCCTCCGGCGGCTGGGGGGGTGCCGGCTCCATGGGGGCAGGCGGCTCTGTGGGGGCAGCGGGGCCGGCTGCGGGGGGAGAGGAGCAGGGCGGATCAGGCAGGGATTTGGGGATGGGAAGATCCGATCATGTGCTCAAAGCCATTTTTCTTTCACTTTTGCTTTTGCAGATTTTGGAAGTCGGAGGGGAATTGGTGGCGGGGCGGTTGAACCCCTTTGTGCCAACCAGCCCCGTCCCCAAAAGTCCCCCACAGCCCTCCCCAGCCCACCAGCGAGTCCCATGATAAAGCAGGGTGCCCCCCCTTATTTCTCCCCCCCCCTTTACCCCTTTACCCACCCCACGCAGCAGTTAACACCCCGGCTGTGCCCCCCTCTCCCCCCACCCCACCCGCTGCTCCCTTTGCGTGGGGGGTCCCCGCTGTGCCCCCCCCAGCCCTTCTGCCCCCCCTGCAAAGCGGCGAGGACCCCCCCAGACACCCACTTACCGTCGAGGGTCCCGGAGGGCCGGGGGGCTTCGGGGCTGCCGGGCATGAGGCTGGCGGGGGGGGGCCTGGCCGAGGGCTCCCACTTTGGTTTCTCCGGGCAGCCGGGGGAGGAGGAGGAGGAGGAGGAGCTGGGGGAGGAAGGAGGGATGGCGGGAGGAGGGCGCGGTGCCAAGGGGCGGGCTGCTGGGGGAGGGAATGGGGTCACGCGTGGGGTCCCCCCTATCCCACCCACGCGTGGCCACCCGCCCCTGCCAACCCCCCAGCCCCGCACTGCACTTTGGGGTGCTGGTTTTGGGGGAAGTATCGGGTGTAGGGGGGGTGTTGCTATGGGGGGGTGCTGGTTTGGGGGATGCTGGTACCCAGGGGGTGCTGTTCTGGGGGGATGCTGGTACCTGGGGGACGCTGGCAGTATGGGATCGGAGGGCTCAGCTGCTTTGTAGGATCCCTGTGCCTGTCTGGCTGCCGCTGCCTTTAGGGCTGCGCCCCCGGCCCCCGCTTCAGCCCGGGGGGCTTAAAGGTGACCCCGCTGCTCTCAGCGCTGCTCCTCGCAGGGTCCCCACCTCCCTTTGCCGACTGCCGAGCTGGAGGAGCGGCGTTTCGGCAGCATGGGAAGGCCGCGCCGGAGCAGGAGCTGCTGGGAAAAATCCCTCTGCTTGGTTTTTATGGGGTCAGGGCACCCTGTGGGGCCGGGGACCCTCTGGAGCCCCCCTGAGGCGTGAGCTCGGTGGAGGACCCTCTCCTCCCCGCGGCTGCCGGAGCAGTTCCCGAGCAGGGCCCCCCGGAAAAGCTCACCCAGCCAAGAGCCTTTCGGTGCGGTGCCGTCAGCAGCCACATGACGTGCGGACCAGGAAGCGCCGGGAGCTCCCTCCTTCCTCGCCGCCGCAGCATCCTCATCCTCGCCGCGGCCTGGGGGTCGCCAGGAGGATGGCAAGTCCCCGGCCCCCAGCCCGGCTGGGGCCCCGGCTAGGAAAACACAGCAAAAATTGCTTTATTTGAGCAGGCGCCCTCCGGCGCGGCAGCAGGGCTGTTGTCTGGGGGGTTTTGTTTTGTTTTTTTCTCGCTGCCTCTCTGGCCGCGCGGCGGGGCAACGCGATGTTCAGCCGCTCGGGGTACCAGGCTCTGCCCCTGGGGGATTTCGACCGCTTCCAGCAGTCCAGCATCGGGCTCTACGGTGCCCAGAAGGGCTTCTTCTCCTTTGGGGCCAAGCAGGACCCCCTGGGACCGGCTGGGAATGGTGCAGGTGAGCCCGGAGCTTAGAGGGGAGGTGCTGCCTTCCCGTACATTGGGGTTTCTCTGTAGGGTGTCGCTCTGGCTGGCTGCCCTCTCGCTGCTGCCTCCCCTGGGGCGTGGGGAGAGGCACGGCTGGGGTGTGCTGGTGGGGAAGGGGGTGTCGGAGCGGGTGCACATCCCCTGCTGCCCCCCTCAGAGTCCTCCCAGGGCTGGCTGTCCTGGATCTGCCACGGCATCATCACCTCCCTGGTCTTCCTGCTGATGGTCGTCACCTTCCCCATCTCGGGCTGGTTCGCCTTGAAGGTAAGGAGCGGGGTGGCGACCCGTCCTCTGCGGGGTGCACAACTAGTTCCTGGCACGGCCTGGGTTTGTCCTTCTGCCCTGGTCCACGTTTTCCCTTCCCAGATCGTGCCCGCCTACGAGCGAATGATCATTTTCCGCCTGGGCCGCATCCGGGCACCGCAGGGACCCGGCGTGGTCCTGCTGCTGCCCTTCATCGATCACTGGCAGCGTGTGGACCTGAGGACCAGGGCCTTCAACGTGCCCCCCTGCAAGGTGAGCTGCCCTCGAGACATCCCCGAAACACCCGGCGAGGCTGGGTTTTCACGTTGTGCTGCCCACAGCGTTCATTTTCTCCACCCTCGTGGGGATCCCCACCCAGGATCCCTCCCCTGCCTGGGGCTGGAAAGCTCCCTTCGACCTTTCACACCTTGTTCAACGCATGTTGAACATCTCAAAGACATCAACACCTATCCGGATGTCTCCTAATAACAGCTGGAAGCTGGCTTTGATATTCAGATTAGCCCAAATATCACCATTTGGGCTGGGTTTGTCCCTTATCACCCTCTTATTAATGGGATCTAGAGCCGGTTCCTGGCTCTCGGGCTCTCGGGCTGGGCTATGGGGTGGGGAAGGGGAGAGATCCCGAGTCCCTTTGCCCAGCTGACCTCCAAGGACGGCGCGGTGATCTCCATGGGTGCCGACGTCCAGTTCCGCGTGTGGGACCCGGTGCTGTCCGTGCTGGTGGTGAAGGACCTCGTGGCGGCCACCCGCATGACGGCGCAGAACGCCATGACCAAGGCGCTGGGGAAGAAGAGCCTGCGGGAGATCCACGCCGAGAGGCTGCGCATCGGGGAGCAGCTGCTGGTGAGGAGAGCCCCGGCCCCGCTCGGCCCCGAGCGCGTGGGGTGGGAATGATGCGGAGGAGCCGATGTGTCCAATTCCGCCATGAAGATGTCTGGGGGAGGGCTGCAAGTGGGAAAGGATTTGGGGGAGGGAAGCAGTGCCTGCTGCCCACTGTGGGCCAGGGGAAGAGCTTTTGGGTTAAACATCTACAAAATAGGATCTAAAAGGGAGTTGGAGTGATACGGTGGCATCTCGGGGGTCTCTGGGAAGAGATGTGCTGCCTGGTGGACCACTGTGGACACAGGTCAGGCCAAGAGCTTGTGGATTAAATATCTACAAAGGATCTAAAAGGGGGTTGGAGTGATATGGTGGCATCTTTGGGGTCTCTGGGGTGGTCTGGTGGAGCCCTGTGCCAGCCCATGGGGACCAGGGGAGCAGACTGGGAGGGAGCCATGGAAAGAGAACCCACCAGAGCCGTCCTCGTCCCAGCTCCTCGGGCCCAGGAGAGCCCCTGGAGGAGCAGGGCTGCGTGTGAGAGCGGCCAGATTGGAGGAGGTGGCCTGGTGAGCCTGGTCCACCACCCTGAGCCCAAAACCAGGGGTAGCAGAAGCACAAAGGAGCCGTGGGATGCTGCGGTAGGTGGTCTCCCCGCTCCCTTCCCTTCTTCCTGGCTCTGCAGCTGGACATCAACGACATGACCAAGTCCTGGGGCCTGGAGGTGGACCGCGTGGAGCTGACCATGGAGGCCGTGCTGCAGCCCCCCCGCGAGACCCCTGCTGGACCTCTGGCCGCCGCACCCCCGGTGCCCGGGCTGGAGGGCACCGCGCAGCAGCTGGCTGCCCACTTCTTCGGCAGCACCCTGGCGCTGGCCGGCAGTGTGCCCGGCACCCCGGAGGCAGGTGAGGAGGCTGGGAGCACCTCTTCTTTTCCCCGGGGGTGTCCCCGCTGCATGCCCCGTTTTAATGAGAAGGGGCTGGGGAGAGGAGGAGAGGATCTGCGGGAGCTTGGGTTTGGTGCGGGGAGCTTGGAAGGAACAGAGGGCAAGCTGGGGAAGTGACGGGGAGATTTTTTCTCCGTGTGCTTTGAGTCATGGGGTGAAGACAAGGCAGGAGGTATGAGGGCAGACATGTCTCTTCAGGCCCCTTCTTATTTCTAATACTGAAAAAATGTACCCCACAGTTGCTGTTCGACTATCTGTGCCATTTCTTTGGGTATTTAGGCTCCGGGAGGAGCAGCAGGAGTAGGGAAATGAGAACCGACTGGGGTAGGAGGAGGAAGCGGCATGCTGACCCATTTTTCGGAAACCCAAAGCCAATCTGTGCCTTGCAAAGCCTTTTGGGAACCTTTCCCAGCCGCTTGGTAACAGGGATTGAGCCACCCATTGCAGACAGAGGAGCGGGCAGTAGGAATGGGCAAAAGGCTGTTTTCCTCCTCCCGCTTAGCTGGAAAACCACTGGTTTCTCTGCTCTGTGGGGACCAGCAAAGCTCGCCACCCAGAGGTGTCCCCTCTTGTGCCCCTCTGTCCCCAGCAGACAGCATGGAGACGGTGAGTGAGGTGGAGCCTGCCGGCGCTCCCCACCTCGCCGCCAGCGCCCGGAGGACGCCGAGTGCGGACGAGCTGCTGGCGGCGGTGGAGCCCGTCCTCTGCGAGGCCCTGGTGGGCCAGGTGGGAGCATCCTTCCAGGTGGACATCGCCCTGCCCAGCGGCGCCCGCAGCTCCTACTTCATCGATCTCTCCTCAGGTCACTGCTCCTCGGGGTCGTGCGGTGCATTTGGGAGGGTTTCTGGTGCCCCCGCAACCCCACTGAGCTCAGGGCAAGGGGGTTCGTGCTCCTTGGAAGTGCAAAGTGTCCTCTGGTTTGGGTTAAACACGCCGGTTTTCCTTCAGAAAGAGAGCACCGGTGGAAAACCGGCAGCCAGGTCTCCTGGTGGCTGGCCAAGTGGGATGGATCAGGGGCTGGTGGCTCTTGTCTGCCACCAGCCCTGAGGGGGACACGTGTGGGCAGCACCACAGCCACGCTGGCATCCCCTCATCCATCCCCCACAGGCACCACCGGTGGTTTTTCTGGTGGCCACGGCCAAAGCAGGCCGGGAGGCAGACCGCCGGAACACGACATCAGCGGAGCAGTGCAGGAGACGTTTGTCTTCAGCAAGGAGTGCTGCCTCCAAATTCCCCCTGCCAGCCCCTTGTCTGCCACGTGGCCAGACTCAATCCCTGTGGAATGATGGGGAAAATGCCAGCAGGCAAGGCTGGATCCCAGATCTCCCCGCTTCTCCCCCCCTGCAGGCAGCGGGCGGGCTGGCCGCGGCGTCCCCCAGGGCAGCCCCGACGTCGTTCTGGAGCTGGCGGAGAAGGACCTGCAGGACCTGGTCCTGGGCGAGCTGCGCCCCCTGAGCGCCTACATGAGCGGGCGGCTGCAGGTGAGGGGCGACCTGCACCTTGCCCTGAAGCTGGAGGAGCTCTTCAAGGCAATGAAGCAACGCAGATAGAGCGTGGCGGCGTGCATGTGTCTTGGTCGGGGCGGAAAGCAGGACCCCAACGTTTTGGGGGAGCGCCCTGGAGCCCCTGCTGCCTTCCCCAGGGAGCTGGCAGGAGGCAGGAGAAGACCCGAGCGGGGAAACTGAGGCAGCAAAAGCTTCACCTCCTCAGCTGAGCTCCGCTGCCAGCCCTGATCCATGTTTTCACCCCACATTACTGGGCAGGAACCAGTCGGTGCCCCAGCTCGGGGACGCTGCGGCCGAGTTTTGGGCTGAGTTTGGGGGCGTTTTGGGGAACGCCCAGCCCGGAGGTGGCCGGGCCCTGTGCTAAGTGACCGCAATAACTTGTGCTTCGACGTGCTTTTGCATGCGTGCCGTGAGGTCTGTCCGCGGGGGGAGGGTGTGCACTGTATATAGGCGTACACAGATATCTATTTATTTTGTAAGCTTCCTTTCTATCACCTCCAGATGGACAATAAAGCTGGTCTGGAGGCAGCGATGGGCTGATGAATTCTGTGGGCAGGATTTGGGCCAGTTGTGCTCCTCTGCCCACCCTGCTGCAACCCGTGATGCCTCATTTTCCCCAGGGGAGCTGATGCCAGTGGGGGATGCTGCGTGGGGGGTGCCGTGGGCTCCATCTCACCATGCAAACACCCCAAGTCCTACCAAGAGTCTCTCCGGGGATGCTCAGCTCCCCTCCAGCACCCAACATTTCGGACTCCGGGCATCCTCAGCCAGCCCCGGAGCGTTTTGCAGGACCAGCAGGACGAGGCTGACCGGTGGCATTGAAAACCGAGACATTTCACACCAAATCACCTGCTAAATCTCTTCCTCAAAGCTTGGGGCTGTGTGGCACCAAGCAGACTGGGGGGCTCCCCGCCCAACCAAAGGCTCGATTGGCCTCATTCTTCCTTCCTTGGGCTAAATTTTGGGGACTGGCGGGAAAATATCCCCTCTCTGGGGGTCATCCCCTCTTTGGAGGTCGTTCTCTGTTGGTGGTGGTCCCCTCTTTGGTGGTGTCCCCCCCCTTGGTGGCAGTCCCATAGCTGCCAGCGGCTGCTCCCGGCGCATCGCTCGAAGGTTGGTGGGGTGGATGGGAAGCAGGGCGCAGCCCCCCCCGGGACAAAGAGGGCCATGGCGATGCTCTGCAGGGCTTCACGTCCCCTCCCGGCCCCCTCTCCCCCAGGAAAAGCCCCTTTGGTGCCGGAGCCCTTCCCGCCAGCCATCAGCAGAGGGCTCTGCGCTGCTGGCCTGCCCACCCCGAAGGTGGAGCCTGGTTCCAGCGCAGGAGAAATCGAAAGTGGGCAGCAGCAGCAGGAGCAGAAGCAGCAGAAACCAAAGGGAGGCTCAGTGGCGAGCTGGGGGTTCCTCACCCCACCATGGCCAGCCCCGACCAGGTGAGCCCCCGGGCAGCGTCAGGCTGCTGCAAGGGATGGGGAGGAAGGGGGGATGCTGGAGGCCACGGGATGGAGAGGCTGTCGAGGAGAGGGAGGATGTCAGCCTCGGCTGGGAGGCCAGGATGGGGGACAGCCGGGCTGGGAAGGGGTCAAGAGGGGAGCTGGGCTGGGGGGAAAGAGGCTGGGCTGGGAGATGCTGGGGGTGGTGGGAAGTGCTGTGTCCCGGCAGGCTCCGGGATGTTTCATTGTGTGCCTCCACGGGCTTGGTTTGGAGGCTGAAGGCTGGGTTTGGGGGCTGGAGGCTGGGTTTCCCGCTCCCCACCCCAACTCTCCTTCGCCCTGTGGGGTGCCGGGGTCCCCCTGCGCACAAATCCCGCGGCACTGCCAGAGGGAAGCGGGAAGCACCACGCTCCTCCTTCCTCCAGCTGCGGTTTGTGAAGTTGGCAGAGTGCTCAGCGGCCTCGCCTCTTCCCTCTTCCTCCCTCCCCAAGCAGCAGCAGCAGCAGCAGGAGGAGGAGGAGGATTTCCAGTTCGTCCTCTGCGAGGGCTGCCGGCAGGAATCGCCCAGCCTCAAGCTCCTCACCTGCCTGCACACCCTGTGCCTGGGCTGCCTGAGCGAGAACAAGCCCGTGGGGCAGTGCCCCGTGTGCCAGGCGGCCATCCCGCAGGCCAACGGCATCCCCGACGTGGACAACGTGCTCTTCGCCAGCCTGCAGGCCAGGCTCCGCGTCTACCGCAGGATCGTCGGCGGGGCCGAGCTGCTGTGCGACAACTGCAAGAAGGAGGGCGAGTACTGGTGCTCCGAGTGCGAGGAGTTCCTGTGCACCACCTGCTTCGAGGCCCACCAGCGCTACCTGAAGCGGGAGAGCCACGAGGCCAAGAGGGTGAAGGACATCAGGGCGGGGGCGCTGAAGGATTTCCTCGAGGGCGCCAAGAGGACCGGCAGCTTGTCCTGCTCCAACCCCACCCACAAGAACCAGACCCTAAGGTAGGTCTCCCAACACGCTTGGTTTCATGTCACCAAGCTCTTTGGTGGCCCTCCGCTGTCCCCGTTGGCACCAGGTCCCCGAGATGGGAGGGAGGGTGAGCTTTGGGGAATGGGGGGAAGGTTTGATGGGGAAGGTGGTGATGGGACAGGGGAGGGCAGGGGATGAGGCTGCTGGAGCCCAGGAGGAAGGCGGCTTGTTTGGGCAGGAGGAAAGGGTCTGGCTGGTGGTGCTGGACCAGCCTGGGGGGGGGGTTAGGGGTAAGGAGTCCCCCAAACGGCTACGGGCACAATGCAGGACAAGGTTCAAACGCCCCCACGGAAAAGTTCTCGAAAAGTTCTTTCTTCGCCCCGGGCCACGCTCTAACCACCCGCTCCACCTGCGCTTGGCCCCGCAGCATCTACTGCAAGAAGTGCGAGAAGCCGGTGTGCTGCATCTGCGCCCTGCTGGACACGCAGCACGCCGGGCAGCACTGCGACATCGGCGCCGAGATCCAGCGGCGGCAGGAGGAGCTGGCGGCCGCCGGCCGGGAGCTGGCGCGCCGGCGGGGCGGCTTCGAGGCGTCGCGCGCGGCGCTGCAGGAGGAGGCCGCCCGGCTGGAGGCGGCGAGCGGCGAGACGCGGGAGCTGATCCGGCAGCGCGTGGAGCAGCTGGTGCGGCTGGTGCGGCGCGAGGAGGACGAGCTGCTGGGGCTGGTGGAGCGGCGGCAGGAGCAGGGCCGGCGGGAGCTGGCGGGGGAGCTGCGGCGCGTGGAGGGCGTGCTGCGGCGGATGGAGGCGGGCGAGCGGCTGGTGGAGAAGATGAGGCTGTACGCCACGGAGCAGGAGGTGATGGACATGCAGCCCTTTGTCAAGGAGGCGCTGCGGGAGTTGCAGCGGCTGCAGCCGGCGGCGGCCGGGGGCCAAGCGCAGCACGGGGACTTCGCCGAGTGCCACACCAAGCTGCAGGCGCTGGCCGAGCGCGTCGAGGGGCGCACAGGTGAGGATGTGCGGAGGCTGGGGGGAGGCTGGAAGTGGGGCTGAAGGTCAAAACCCTGCAGGAGCCAGAGTTCTCCGTGGGTTTCAAGTCTCCTCCTGTGAGCTGACGGACTCTTGCTCTTGGGGCGTGCTGCCGTTCCCTGGATGCAATTGTAACGGGAGGGCTGGGACCGAGCCATGCCATGGGCTAAGGGAGGTTTGTGGCACCTGGACGCGTGGCACATGGAGCAGAGGCTCACAGGGAGGCTGGCGTGGGCAGAAGGGAGGTGGGGAGGACTGGGTCACCTTGGCACCCTCTCAGAGCTGTGGCACGTGCAGGTGTCACGTCCATCCCCGGGTCCTGCCCACCTCCATCCTGCTTGGCCTTGCTCAACGTGGGCTGCACAGGGCAATCCGGGGCAGTGATTCCCCCTCTGTTTGCTGCCTTGGGATGGCACATCCAACCGGGAGGGTAAAAGGCTTCCAGTGACACCTGGGCTGGCCACCGGTGGGTTTTCCCAGGTGTTCCCCGAGCTCTCCAGGCAGGATGTGGTGCTTTGGGAACGGCAGACACGTCCATGGTGTGTGCAGAGAAGGAGCCAGGCGCGGTCAGGAGGTGTCAGCATCCCTCCTGCAAATGGGGGGAGAGCAAGGGACGTTTGTGGGGTTTTCCACTCCATCCCCTTGCTGCTGTCAGGGCCGATGCCATTCAGACCTGGGCTGTGTCCTCCTTGGCAAGCCACGGGCTTCCACAACTAAGCTCCCCAGGGCTGGAGCTTGCGGTTTCCTGGGGATAAGCTGCCTCCCGCCCTGCTCCTTGCGTCTCCCCCCATGGTAGGCAGCACCCCTCCACCTCCCCTCACCAGAGCAGCCTGGCAGCACCGCCTGACGCCCCTCTCCTGCTCCCTTCAGCCCCCGTCCCCATGGCAGGTACCTCTGCTCCCCGTCGGGACGCCCCATCTGAAGATGACAGCACCCCAAGCCTCAGCCTCCTGCCTCAGCCTCCTGAGGAGATGTGTCCAGGCCAGGGAGGGGACACGTCCCTCGAGCAGAGGGATGAAGAAGCGGAGGAAGGCTTGGCGTCACCTCGTGGGACCCGTGGGGACACCGCGCCTCTCCCCAGGACCCTCCAGGCCTCCCCGCAGGAAGATTTCGGCTCCTGGGCCAGGTCACACGCGCAGCAGGCCACCGAGCTCCTGCGGGTCACCTCCTGCTTGCTGCGGGCTCACTGCAGGTCCAACAAGCACCTGGCGGCCCTGTCCCGGGGCGTGCGGTCCATGTCCCGCTCCCTGGGTGCCCTCGCCTCCACCGTGGGGACAATGCTGCAGCCGTGCTGCAACCCCCCGGCCATGCCCACCCCCCCGCAGGACCCCCAAAACCTGGACTGGCCGATGCTCCCCTCTGACCTGCTGGAGCTGTTCCCCTCCGGCGCCCTGCAGGGGGATGAGACCACCCCAGGTCCCGCAGCATCTGCCCCTGCCTCTGAGCCCCCCGCCAGCCCCCCGAGGTCTGCATCCCCCAAGGAGCGCCCCTTTAGGGGCAAGCGTGGCTGGAAGCCCACCAGCAGCCCCAGGAAGAGGAGGAAGAAGTGACAAGAAGTGACATCCCCGTTGTGGCACCGTCTTGATGCTCAGCACCGGCACTCCGAGCAAGGAGGGGTGCGAGGAGCCTCGTTTGCAAGAGGGAGCTGCTCGGTTTGCAAACCACAACGCTTGCGCCAGGCTGCGGCTGCTCGGAAGCCCCACTACGTGTCCCCCCAGGGACCAAGCTTTCCGTCTCGCTTTGCTGTGCCAATAAAGTCCTCCTGGGCTGAACTTTTGTCTCTTGCTGGTGTTGCAGCCTGGAGGGGCCCTCCCGAGACCGGGGGCTTGGGGCTACCCAAACCATGCCCTGCTTCTCCACCAGGGGTTTGAACAGGACCATGGCAGCCTTCTGCCAAAGCCACAGGAGCCCTGGGGACACCGGGCTGGGGTCGGCAGGGTGGCATGCCCCCAGCTGCCAAATCGTGTTAACTTCTCACTGCATGATGCTACTAACAGTCTTTTTCCCTTCCCAGCATGTGCAGGCACCTCCACGAGCTGCAAACCCAGAGGGGAAAGGGTTTAATGCCAGGGTGGGCAGCAGGACGAGCAGGCAATGCTCCAACCCAGCCTGCAGCCTCGCTGCTTGAACTTGGCCTCTGTAGCATCTCCTGGTGGGGCTTGAGGTTACCCACAGCTCCAGCGTCCCCGTGGCCACCTGCACCTTCTGCACCTCCAGCCCTGCTCGCTCTCAACACGCTGTGTTTTTGTTCTTTCAGAAGCTGCCCCTGCTCCAGCCATGGAAAACTCCCACCAGGTGAGGCTTTCTGCTCGTGTTGTGCCGGGATTTCATTCGGGGCTACCTTTGCTTGAGCATTTGGCTGCTGCTTTCCCACTGTCCCCACCTGTCTTGCTTTGAAAGGAGAGCTGGGCTGCAGAGCCACTCTGGTGCCAGCTCTCTGCTGGTTTCCAGTCCCACCCCCGGACTGGGACTGGTCTAGCATCACCACGCGCAGCCCAGAGGGGTCCTGCCCTGGGGATTTGGGGTGGGACTTGGGCAGGGGAGCATGGTGCCAGTATGGGGACGTGGTGCTGGGCACAGGGCAGCAGAACCTGTCTGGGCAAGATGAATGTTTGCTTTGGGCAGGGACACACGGGGCTGGGAACCAGCTGGAGGATGGTACCATCAGCCATAAATTGCCTCTGAGGCACCAACGGCCATGAATTACATGTCCAGGAAGAAGTTCCTTCCCTGTGCCATGCTAGCTCTCCAGCTCATGCCCCTTGCCACCACTGCATGCTCTCCATCTTCCCAAAATAGGAATCCTCTGCTCTGCCTCATCTCGCCCCCTCCCAAAGCCCTTCCAAAGCCCAGGACCCACCTCCCCATACACACACATCTCCAAGCACCAATCTGCTCTCAAGCAACCAAACCTCCTACTCATTGCTCCCACCTCTGTCCCTTGCCCCGTGTCCTCTTTTGGTCCCCACATGGAGCCATCACAGTCCCAGGCTGGTATAATGGGCAGATGTTTGTTCACCCAAGCAAGGTGCGTGGTGGGACCTGCACTCACACAACATCTCACCTGCCTTGGGGTCATTACCTTGGGGTCATTACCTTGGGTTCAAACGAGTGGCCAGAGGTGGCAAGGCTTGAGGATCCTCAGTCCTTCCCTCAGACCTCTGCATTGGCCAAGGACCAAAATGTCCATCCTGAGCATGTAGGGATGCTCACCGGGCTCTGCTTTGCCCACGCAGGGCCCCTCTACCTCCACCCCTGCCAAGAGGAAGAAGGACAAGAACACCAACACGCTGCCGTCGCCAGTGAAGGTGATGAAGGTTGAAGAGGACGACGATGGATGGAATGTGCTGGTGGGGCCGCAGAGGCCAAGCTGTGAGGAGCAGCCTGGGACCAGCTTTTTGGCACCCGCCATGGATGACGGCCTGCTGGAAGGCATGCTGGGTAGCAACGAGGGGCTCTGCAAGATAGGTAAGCGGTGTGCCTGAGGCTCTTCGTGTCCTGAGCAATGAAGCCACAGGTGGAATTTTCCACCGTGGTGTATTTTTTATCTGTGGCTTGAGGGGGTATCTGTTCGGACTCATGGGCACATCTTTCCTACCCCAGCAGACAGCAATAATTCCAGCTTGGAAAGCGCTGAAGAGGACAGCGTGGATGAGGAGTCCAAGGTGAGTGCAGCTTTCCGTGCTCAGCCGTGCGTTGCTCGCTGTCTAAGCCATGGAGACTGCACCACTTGGTGCTTCCAGACCCCCAGGGCCATCCCAACATCCCCTGGCAAGGAACTCTTCACTCCCAAGCACCAAAATACCTCTGTCAAAACCCTTCAGCTCTTTGGTAGCCCCAACTTTTCTGCCACCTTTGAGCAGAAAGCCAGTTAGGAAGGGTTCAGGCGGGCCACCTCCTATGGACACATCATGTTGGTCTGGGGTGCTGGAGGAGGCAAGTCTTCATGACCAGCTGGAGGGGCTTCTTACACCCTGAGGGCTCCAGTAGGCAGTTTGAATACATTTCTGGGCTTTGGTAACCTCCAGGACAAGTCAGCACCCAGAGCTGCAACCCCAGTTCTCCTTGAGACATTTGGTAAGAGCTAATTTTTGCTCCTCCAGGACTCCAGCCTGCTGGATGGTCTCAGTAACATGCTTGATGATAGCACCAGCGAAGAGTACTTGGGCTTCCCCATCCGCCTGCAGAACACAATGGACACGAGACAAGGGGTCCTGGTCTTCTTTGACGTTAAGATTTTGAGTAAGATCCTAACTGGGGACGCCTTCTGCAGCGAGTGTGCCATGTCAAAGCTGGTTTCAATCCCCGCTGCTGGCAGTATCTCTGTTGTTTGTTTTTTTTTTGGGTGGGGGGAAGTTTAGGCATTTCCACCCTGGCCTTTGGGGTTACCTACAGGTTACCATAGGAGAGAGGACAATCTCTCGAGCCCCTAACAGGCCTTGCTGTTGTTTTTTGAGACAGTTGGAGGGCTGGGAGAAGCACGAAACCCACAGGGCCATGGGGAGATTCCTCTGAGATGGCTAAGCCCTGTGCCGTTGCATCTTCCATGTGAAAACATGGGTCCCCTGCTTCTTCCCATGGGCCAGTCTCTTTTGGGCAAGGTGGATTTTACTTCCCAAACCCCTCTCCTTAGTCCACCCTCCAAGACCTGTAGGAGCCCTCACGTTCGTGGTGTGGGGCTGATCCAGAAGTTGAGGGTGGAGGTGGAAACAAGGATGGATCACATCCCCCCGCTGCTGTCGAGGCTGTTAGAGCAACTCAATCTGTTTTATTTCCCTACCAAGTAAAACTAATTCTGCTTTTCCTTCATTTCTCCTCACTCTCTTCCCTCGGGTCTTCTCCAGAAAACGAGATCATCCAGATGGCAGTGGTCGATGGGGAGCAGATATTGCCAGTCCTCATCCAGCCGGTGAAATGTTTGCCCAGCCTGATGGCCAAAAACAGCGTCTGCGAGGTTGGCATGAGGAATCTACTTAGCCACCTCCATGCCATCCACAGGCCCATCCTGGGTGGGTTTGGGCTCTGCTCTCTGCCACTTCACACCCTCCTGGAGGCTCTGACAGTCCTGGGCAAGAGCGAGGAGTTCAGCTCCGCCGTGTATGGCTTCCTGGACATCCTGCCCCTGATAAAGGAGGAGGTTCCCGAGAAGGACAACTACAGGCTGAAGAACTTGGCCAGCAGTTACCTGTGGCGGGACCTCAGTGACCACAGCGCCATGGAGAACGCCAGGGCTGTGAAGGACCTGTGCGAGGTGCTGGACGTCGACCTGGTGAAGAAACCCAGGCTGGTCCTCAGCCACGCCAGCCTGGGGTGCTTGGCCTCCCTCCAGCCCCTGCTGGAGGAGAAGCTCCTCACCAAGGCATCAGCCCTAAGGTTGGCCACGTGCAACGTCGGCCTCTCCGAGCTGTGGTCTTGCCACCGGCGTGACCCCGGGAAGGGTCTCCAGAAGCTGCGTGGTCTGGTCAACGCTCACCGGCACGACTCCGAAAAGAAAGTCTGCAACCTGAGCAAGGTCAAGGTCTACTTCCAGCGCCAGCAGGATGAAAGCCGCGAGACCCCGGCGGGCAGCGATGTGCCGAAAGACATAAAAAACAAGGAAAACTACTGAAAGTTGGCGGTGCCCTGCGGTCCGACAACCTGGTTCATGCGCAGCGAGCCCTGCAGGCTCACGTCCCTGGTTTTACCTCCGATGTTTCCTTGCCTGGTGGCTCCGGTCCCGGCCCCGATCCTGACATCTTGCTGTGCCCTCGCGGCCCCTCTGGGTTCACCAGACTGTCGGGAGAGCTTTCCAAACGCTTTCTTGGGGAAGGGTGCTGCTGCCCAGAGCATCCGGCTGCAGATGAAATAAATCATTTCTCTGTTTTGAAGTGTGTCACAAATACTTTGCCTCTGCTCCCCGATCCCTCAACGCCCCCCGGCGAGCACCGAGGGTCCCCTGGGGCCAGGAGCAAAGCCCCGAGCTGCCCCCGGTGCCCCGCTGCGCAGAGCCACCCTCGTCCTCCTCCTCGATTTGTGGCCTCCAGCACGAGGACCTGGCCTCCTCCCTCTCAGGGACGCCTCATTTCTAATAAAAGCGTTATTATTCCTAATAATGATTATTCTACTCGGTGTTTTGGTACCGCTCATCCCAGCACCGGTCCTGCCCGGGAAGTGGGATGGGTCTGTTCAGGGAGGGGTTAAACAAGCATTTTCCTCCCTTTTGCTAAAATCCCGGAGGGAGTGCGGCTTGGAGGGAGGATGCCACCGTGTGGAGGCTCGTCCTGCAGCAGCACGGACGTGGCTTGGGCTGGGAGGTGGGCTATGGGCTTCACGATCCCCCCGGATCCTGGAGGCTGTCCAATGCCCCAGGACTCCCAGAGCTTTTTGGGACATGCCCCTCCCCAGGAAATGCAGGAGTTTTTTCTTTTCCTTTTATTATTCCACCTGATTCGAGATAAAATGTCCTCTTCTTCCTGGCCCCAAATCGCCTTTTCTTGGGTAAAGAGCCAGCCGTGAATCCCTCGTGCCCTGGAGACCCCCAGTTGCCCTTGACACGAGCAGCTCCACAAGGATCATTGAAGGGCTGAAGGAGCTGGGACAGGGACAAGTTTGGGGACCTGAAGAGAGGGCAGATGCCACCTCCTTCCCACCCCAGAGTCCCCCACAGCACAAGGACCCCACTCTCTGGAGGTGGGACTCATCTCTTGGTAGGGCTGGTTATCACCAGACAAGGCATGACAAACCTCCAGCTGGCTAAAATCCAACACCTCTTCTTTGGCAAGGGACCCAGCAGCTCATTAGCTAATTAGCACCCACCCCGATGGGCTCCCCAGGGATCCAGCTGCTCTCACCTGCTGCCAATCGCCCTTGACAGGAGGCGAGGGCTACAAAAGCCCCCGTGGCAGCTGATGCTCCTTGTGCTGGGTTCTGGTGGGCAGGATGGGGCCTGGGAGCAGCCTGGGGTTTGCTCTTTTCTGCTGGCTGCTGGGGGAGGCAGCTGCTTACAACCCCTGGGGCTTCCTGAGAGGGGAGGCAGAGCTATGGGGGGCTCCTGCCGGGGGGCAGCCCCCTAACTTCTCCCCATGGGCATGGGTGGATGTCTCCCAGCTCCAGGCTGCCGCCCCCCTGCACCCTGTGGCCGTGCAGTGCCAGGAGGCACAGATGGTGCTCACAGTGCACCGGGACCTCTTCGGCACCGGGCGCCTGGTCCGGGCTGGGGACCTGACCCTGGGCACAGCCAGCTGCCCGGCCACGGCCCAAAATGCTGCTGAGAACGTGGTGACCTTCGTGGCTGGGCTGCACGAGTGTGGCAGCACCCTCAGGGTAAGGATGGGGACTGGATCTTCTATCGGGGTGCTGTGTGCAGGGCAGGGATGCTGAGCGTTTGGGCATCCCCCTAAGGGCTTCGGGCTGGCTTTTCTCCTCCATCTCAGTGTTGAAGCCAGCCCTAGAAAGGCAGCAGCTGTCAGCCCTGTAAGTGCCTGCTGATAAAACCTGGTGGTTTTGTTAGCCAAGGGCAGGCTCCCTGCTGCCACGATGCTCTGCTGCTCGCCAGTGGGCTAGAGCTGATGTAATGCTTGGTGAAGCGTGTCCCGCTTTGGCAGAGCGGTGTGGTTGGGCTTTAAAAGCTTAAAAGCCTTTCCCAGGAGCTGGAAATCTCATTCTGGTTTTAGGAGTGGCAGAAGCCATGCTGTCTGGGCTGGGGGCAGGCTCTGGTGGTGCATCAGCAGGGAAGGGCACAGACCAGGCAGAGGCTGGGTTTCTCCTGACAGATCTCCAAATCCTCCTGTGCGTGCTGTGGTCACCTCCTCCAGGGTGGTGGCAATGTAGCCCAGGAGCCCCAGCAGCTGGTGCTGAGCTTAGGAGACCTCTGTGTGCTGCCAACTGGTGCTAGAGCATGGCATGATGCTGCCCCAAAGGAAATTACCTTTGGTCTCTCTCCTCTGGAGAGGCTTGGGGCCAGCAGATACCTTCACTAAATCCCCTTGAGCAAAGCCCCCTGGGGGACAGACCCTCCTTCTGGGAACATGGAAATGAGGGGAAAAAAAAATAACTTAAGCACATCTACATCCAGCTGTGCTGCTGGCCAGATGGTGCTGGGACAGGCAGGAGCGTCCCTGCGGCAGCATGGGTGCTGCACAGCTGCTGGCGGCCAGAGGAAACCTCTCAGCACTGAGGAGCCAGGCTTCAATGTGCTGCTCCACTCAAGTAGCTGAAGGAAAAGGGCTCTTAATGGTGGATAATGCATCTCGTCTCTCCCCAGGTGACCCCTGATGCTCTAATCTACAGCACAACCTTAAATTACAGCCCAGTTCATGCAGGCAACCCCGTCATCATCCGCACCAGCCCCGCTGTAGTTCCCATCGAGTGCCACTACCCCAGGTGAGTTGATGTGGATGAATACCTCCCAAACCCTGCTGCCACGGAGCCTTCTAACCAGGGCATCCCTCTCCCCAGGAGAGCCAATGTGAGCAGCAGTGCCATCAAGCCCACCTGGGCACCTTTCCGCTCCACCGTGGCCTCGGAGCAGAAGCTGCTCTTCTCCCTGCGCCTGATGAGCGGTGGGTTTGGGGCCAGGGTCTCCTCGGGCAGGGTCCTTTGGAGTGGCCGGGCTTCCACTAGGTGGCACAGGTGGTGCTGGTTTTGCCCCGGGGCGTGCTGGTGGCACACGGATGTGGTGCTTTTGGGGCCACCAGGCTTTGGTGCGATGTGGGTGGCCACCAGGTCTCCCTTGGGTGGGAGGGGAGAAGCACCAGGAGCCCCCCAGCTCCCCGTTCACAAGAGCCTGCTCTGCTTCCAGATGACTGGAGTGCTGAGAGAGCCTCGGCTGTGTTTCAGCTGGGAGAGGTCCTGCACTTTCAAGCTGGGGTCGATGCGGAGAACCACGCGCCCCTGCGGCTCTTTGTGGACAGCTGCGTGGCCACCCCGGCCCCGGAGAGGGGCTCCTCTCCCCAGTATGCCTTCATCGACTTCAGCGGGTACGAGCTGGCTGTGCATCGGGTAGGGACGCCTTTCCTCCTGGATTTCAGCAAGGAGAAACCCGCTGGCCTTGCCTTTTTGCCTAGGTGCCTGGTGGATGGGCAGCTGGATGATGCCACCTCAGGTTTCATATCCCCGAGGCCACGGCCAGATGTGCTCCAGTTCGTAGTGGATGCGTTCAAGTTTGCAGCAGACTCCAGCAGCCTGGTAAATCCTCCCCGAAGGGAGTCCCCCCCATCTGGGCAGGGCACAGCTTGGCCCAAAACCACTTTCCCGAGGCAAATACCTCTCAGTGGGGTCACCCCGTGTTGTCACTTCTGGACCGTGGCCCAGGGCTCCCCTGGGGTGGTGGTGCTCCTTTTGGGGACTCCTCTAACTGCGCTGACCCCTTTTGCTCTGCTTTCCGCCCCAGATCTACATCACCTGCCACCTGAAGGCCTCCCTGGCCAACCGTGCTCCCGATGCCCTGAACAAGGCTTGCTCCTTTGACAAAGCCACCAGCCTGTGAGTACCTGGGGGCTTGGGGCCTCTCCTTGGGACCCCGAAGCGTGTGAGGTGTCCCTGATAAAGGGTGGGCTGGTCACCCGGCTCTCTTGTAGCTGGACGCCCGTGGAAGGCCCCCGGGATGTGTGCTCCTGCTGCGAGGGCCGGCGCTGCCCCTTGGGGGGGCTCTCCAGGAGGCTCCAGGCTCCCTCCCGCTGGCAAGGAGGACGCTCCCGGAGGGACCTCTCCTCCCAGCCCGGTAGGTTTGTGGGGTCTTGCATCCCTCCTGGGCTCTGGCACTGCTGAGACGGCTCGCTCTGAGCTGGGTGGCTGGAGCTTGGGGGAGCTAAACGTCCAGAGGAGCTCATCGGAGCCCTGGTGTCCTCCCTTCCAGATCCCGTGGTGGAGGAAGAGGATGTCATGCTTGGCCCCCTGCTCATCCACAGCTGGCAGCATCCCAGCAGGGGCAGGGATGCCCTCAGGAGGTAGGGTGAGGGCAGGGATGTAGGGCAGGCCGTGGCAGGTCCCAGCTCTGCCCCTGTAACGCCTCCCTGTTTCTCCTCCCCAGGTGCAGGAGGTCGCCTGGGGCTGGTCCTGGGGCTGGCTGCGGTTTTTGGCTTGGTCGTCCTGATCCTGGCTGCTCTGGGAGCTCTGACTGCCTGCCGCCAGCCCAGCAATCCTGTCTGAGATGATGTCAGCTTTTATGGCCTGTCTAATAAAGAGAAGTAAACCTGAAAGGCTGGGGGACTTCCTGAGATGGGGGTAGAGAAGAGCACTGGAGCCTGAGCTAAGCAAATCCCTGTGTTCACCTGTAAAATCCCTGTTTTAACCCATTAGCTGGGCTGCTTTGCCTCTCTCAGCCCATCTGGGTTTTCGTTTTCCTGCCCTCAACAGGGCTTTGTGGAGCCTTAGGGATCCTCCAGAGCACCCAGCAGGGAACCGATGAGAAAACTCATCATGCACACTGCCCTTCTTCTAGAAGTTCATAGAAGCAGGGGGTTTTAGCCTTAAAAATGCTCCTGTGGCACATGGGTAATTCCTCACTCATACTGAAATTAAGCTAAAGCCAGGGAGGGCTGAGGGCTCAGTAAAATTTGGAGTGTATGTGGGAGATGAGTTAAGAAACCTGGGGGGTTTGGGTGACTTTCTTCGTGTCCTGTGCTAAAGCTGAAGTGCTCTGTGCACAAGCTGGCCTCCTGCAAAAAGCAAATCTGGAAAAGCAAACCCGGCAGGGAGGAGGTAACGACCACGAGCCTGAGCTTGGGAAGCAGGCTGGGCTCCTCCAGCCCCGCTCCTGCTGCAGGTGAGGAGAAAGGGCTCTGCGGATCCCTAAACTGAAGGCTCTTCTGGCGCGAGGAGCTCCAGCGGGGCCGAGGGCGGCTCTCCTGCTGCCTGGAGCTGCTGCCTGGGGAGACCTCGAGCCTTGCTGGGCAAGGAAGGGAGCCCAGCGCCAGGGCGCGTGGGTCAGGCCCTTCCCGGGACAGGGGGAGGCAGGAATTCCAGTCCCTGCCCCAAGGACTGTTTACACTTTTCCCCCAAGGCTTGTTGCATATTTATGTGTGCAAACAGTCCTTGGGGCAGGGATCGGAATCTCTGCCCCTGCTCACCCCCAGAAAGGGGCTTTGGGGCGGGCTGCAGCCACATTGGCTTGGAATGTGGTCCTCCCTCTGCTGCCCTGCATGGGCAGGATGCTCTAGAAGGCTCTTTTTATTTTTTTTTTTTCCCCAAATACCTTTTCAATATACTAGCTTGGTGGCACCAAGTCCCATAGAAATGTTTGCCAGAGCAAAGCAGGGGGCACAGAGATGTGGCAGGAGCTGGGGCTTGCTCACAGCATGGGATCTGGGGGGCTCCAAAGGCTGGTAGCATCCATCTGCCTCCAAGAAGGAAGGAAAACTTTAGCCAAATCAGCTCTATAAAGAGATTTGGGATGGGGAAATGCTCTCTGGCTTGCACCCATGAGCAGTTGTCCCCCTTAACAGCTCCTGTCCCCTCCTGAGCCCCCTCCCCAGCTGCATTTTGACTTAAAGTTCTGTGCTATAAGTAAAAATGAGATGTGCTTGCAAGATTTGCTTTCCTTTGTACAATGGGGGAAAAACGCTGCTGTGGGGTTGCCCTGGGACTTTCTGGTCTCTGCCTCCCCCAGCTCTGTGCTCGCCCCCTTTCCTGGCCGTGCGGGTACGTGGCCAGCATCATCTGCTCAGGAGAGAGGGCCACGGGGGCAAGTGGTGAGGGCTCAGCTGGGAGCAGAAATTCCCTTTTCCAGAGCCAAACCCCTCCCGTCCCCTTTTCCCGGTCTCGGAGCCTTTTCACCGAGGATAGCTGCAGCTGTGCAGGCAGCACTCCCCCCCAAGGGGCTGTTTCCTGGGGGGATCCAGCCCTGGCACCCCCAGACCCCCGACCTCCCCAGCCAAGGACCCGGCCGTGCTGCTGCCCTCATGCTGAGGCTCCCCCGGCGGGGCCGCCCGCTTATTTACTGATTCAGCATTGCCCACTGCCCTTATCTTTCGTCAGCGTGAGCGCATTTGCCAAATATTCTGCCAGAGACAGAGGCTCCCTGCTGGAATCCCTGGCATTTCTACGCAAGCAGCGGTCTCAAGGTATTTTAAACACAGAGGAGAAGCCCTGGCCAGCTTCATGGGGAAAGGAGCCAGCAGGAAAGGCAGAAGGTTTAGGACTTTGGCAGGGTGATGTGGGTGCGTCACGCAGCTTTTGGGGAACGTTGCAGCAGGTACAAGCCATCCCCAGCTCTAAAATCAGTGGGGTTCCTGCTAGGAGCGTGCTGGCTGACACCTGGCCCAAAACCTTGTTTCCATTTCCTTTAAATTTCTCAGCAAATGGTCAAGCTGCTCCCGGTTCAGACATCCACATCGTCCTGCTGCCCCTTGCGTGAGGCTGGCTGGGGACATGCCGAAAGGTGCAGAAGGATTTGGGGTGTGGAACAGAGCATCCTGGGTCTGCCGTGCCCTGGCAGGACTGGGGGAAAGGAGATAGGGACGCTCAAAAGAAGGGACTAAAGGGGTGTGGGGTATAGTTTTAATCAGCCATCCCTCTCCCTGAGAGCTGTCGAGTGCCGGCCCCGGGGTATTTCCCTGCTCCAGAGCTGGGTGCTGGGAAGGGAGCGAGGGGTGGAGCGCCTCGCCTCGCCTTGCATCCCTGTCCCGTTTCCTTGCCGGCAGCAAAACAAACACGGCCCGAGGAGAGGCGATAACACGGGGCCACATCTCACGGCCCGCCCTGCCCTAACCTCGTGGCCGGCAGCACCGAGGCCGAAACGGGGATTAACGGGTGCTGGCTGAGCACCGCCACGCTCGTGCCGCTGGTGAGGGAGCTCCAGCAGCTGCTGCTCGAGCATCCCATGGGGGGGCTGCGAAAAGCCCCTGCGTGGGCTGGGGGCTCTGGGAGCAGCAGCGTCTGAGCGGGAAGAGCAGCATCCCAGGGGGCTGGCGGCGCCGGGCAGGGCTGCTCCTCCAGGAGGGGGCGGCGAGAAGTGGCCGGGTCTGGCCCCCCCCCAGCTCCCCCTGCTCCTGTCACCTCCCCGGGGGCCTTGAAAAGCCCCTTATCGCCCGGCGCGTAACCTAAACAAGCCACTTTGTACCCGTCTCCCCGTCTCCGGCTTCTGCTGAGTTTTCTAAACAATTCCCCCAAAGAGGCTGACGAGGATGTTTTCTCTCGCCTTGGGCAGCCCGGGACAGGGGGCCCGGCACCCCGGAAATGACTCTGCCTCCCCGTCCCCCCCGGGCGGACGGCTCCGGGGGCTCAGGGATATAAAGCATCGCGGCGCAGCCCTGGTTCCCTGAGCTGGGCGAGCTGGAAGCAGGCGGGATGCGACGCGACGGCGGTTTGGCGCTGGGGCTCCTCTGCTGGCTGGTGGCCGAGGTGGCCTCCTACACGCCCTGGGACTTCTCCTGGGGGGCGCGGGGGGACCCCTCGGCCTGGACCTGGGGGGCCGAGTCCCACTCGCGGGCTGTGCCTGGCTCGCAGCCCGTGACGGTGCAGTGCCAGGAGGCGCAGCTGGTGGTGACGGTGCACAGGGACCTCTTCGGCACCGGGCGCCTCATCAACGTGGCCGACCTGACGCTGGGCCCGGCGGCGTGCAAGCACTCCTCGCTCAACGCCGCCCACAACACCGTCACCTTCGCCGCCGGCCTCCACGAGTGCGGCAGCGTCGTGCAGGTGAGACCCGCTCCCACCCCCTGCCCTGGATGAGTGGCAAGGGCGAGGGGGTGTCGCTCCCAAAAAGGAGTTTTTTTCACCCAAAGCCGCTTTGTGCTTCCATCTGGACAACCCCCGATGGCACAAAGTCCCCAGCTCAGCATTTTACCCCTTTACTTTTGTGTTCTGGTGGGAAAAGGATGGTTCTGGGGCGCGTGGGGGGTGGTGGGGAGGTCTTGGTGGTCTCGCTGCCAGCTTTGCAGCCTTTCCCTGCCCAGGTGACGCCGGACGCCCTCATCTACCGCACACTCATCAACTACGACCCCAGCCCCGCCAGCAACCCCGTCATCATCCGCACCAACCCCGCCGTCATCCCCATCGAGTGCCACTACCCCAGGTAAGGGCTCTGCGTCCTCGCCGCCCCCCTGCGACCCCCCGGTCTGTGGCTGCGTCCTGACACCGTCCCTTGCCAGGAGGGAGAACGTGAGCAGCAATGCCATCCGGCCCACCTGGGCTCCCTTCAGCTCCACCTTGTCAGCTGAGGAGAGGCTGGTGTTCTCCCTGCGCCTCATGAACGGTAGGTAGGATGTGCCAGAGGGTATTCACCATCCAGTATGGCAAAGCCCTGGTCCCAGTTGCCCAACTGGGGCAGCCAACATGCCCAAATCCAGCACAGGTGCTGCTGCTCCCTGGGGCGTCACCTCTGCGGTCCCACCTCTTGCCCCCTGGGGACACCCCGATTGTCACCACTCTGCCTTGCAGAGGACTGGAGCGCAGAGAGACCCTTCACTGGCTTCCAGCTGGGCGACATCCTCAACATCCAGGCAGAGGTCAGCACCGAGAGCCACGTGCCCCTGCGGCTCTTCGTGGACAGCTGCGTGGCCGCCCTGAGCCCCGACGGCGACTCCTCGCCCCACTACACCATCATCGACTTCAACGGGTGAGCCCCGGGTGAGGGTTGTGCTTCGGGGTTCCTTTGGGATGCTGACACCCCCTGTCCTGTGTCTAGGTGCCTGGTGGATGGGAGGCTGGATGACACCAGCTCTGCCTTCATAACCCCCCGGCCGCAGGAGGACATGCTGCGGTTCAGGATCGATGTGTTCAGGTTCGCGGGGGACACCAGGAACCTGGTAAGGCTGCGTGCGTCTGTCCCCAAAGCCCGGCCTGAGCCAGGCAGTGTCCTCGTGGGCACCGTGCCCCCAGAGAGAGGTGCCCAGCTCTTCCCCTGCCTCCCCCCAGATCTACATCACCTGCCACCTGAAGGTGACGCCAGCAGACCAAGCCCCAGACCCCCAGAACAAGGCTTGCTCCTTCAATAAAGCCAGAAACACGTGAGTAGCTGTGGCACAGACCCCAGGGCGTTTTTATGGACCCAAACGGGGTGAGCATCCAAGCACAGGACACCAATCCTCTGTGGGTTTGGGTGGGATGGATGAGGGGGCACCAGGTGCTAGGACATCAAACCCAAGCTCCACCACTGTGGTGGCCCTGGGTTTGGGAATGCTCCAGGGGTTCCTCTGGGCACGAAACCTCCAGAGAGGGGTGGGTGCTGGGGGTCCTCACCTGCCAGTAACGGTGCTCCTGCCCTGCTCCAGCTGGGTGCCGGTGGAAGGCACCCGGGACATCTGCAGCTGCTGTGAGACGGGCAATTGTGAGCCCCCCGCGCTCTCCCGGAGGCTCAACCCCCTGGAGCGATGGCCCGGCCGCCGCTTCCGTCGGGATGCACCTGAGGGTAAGGTCCTGGTGCGGGTGGGGACGTGTGGGACGGGGTGAGCCCAGCTCATGGTTCCGTCCTGCCCAGGGAAAGAGATTGAAGCTGACGTGGTCATCGGCCCCGTGCTGCTCTCGGCAGACCCAGGAGCCGTTGGAGAGCAGCGGGAGGGAGGGGACGGTAAGCGCCAGCCAGCCAGGGCCGCCCCGCAGCTCTGCCCCGGTGCCGTGCTCTGACGACTTGCTTGCATTTTGCAGGTGCAGCGGTGACGGCGCCCGGCGCAGGGACGGGGCTGGTGTGCGTGGCCGTGGCCGTGGCGCTGGCTGCGGTCGCCGTGGCCGTGGGCATCGCGCGGAGGGGCTGTGCCCGCGGTTCTGCCGGGGCGTGAGCGCGGGGCGAGCCCTCAATAAAGCCTGCAAAGGACGAGCCGTGCCCCTGCTGCTCCCTGCGCCGCCGCTCCGGGGGGAGCGGCCGGAGCCCCAGCCGCGGGGCTGCCTCCATCCTCGGGGCTGGGGGCGGCACCGGGAGCGGTGGTCCCGGGGTGGCCCCGGCCGGGTCCCGGCTCCCGGGGGGCGCCGCAGCCGCGCGGGGCGCGGGGGGCTCCGGCCCGTGGGGGCGGGGCCGGGTCTTGGCCCCGCCCCTCGGTCCCAGGCCACGCCCCCTCGGCTCCCGCCCTTCCCTCGCCGCGTTCCCGCCGCGCCCGCCCTCAGTCCCCACTCAGGTCCGACCCTCGCTCCTTCCCCCCCCCTTCCTCCGCAGCCCCGTGGGCGGGGCAGAACGGGGAGCGCTGCGCCGGGATTGGGCGCGCCTCGGGACGCCCAGGGTCGCGATTGGCTGCGGCGCGGAGCCGGGCGGGGCCAGAGGCTTAAGAGCGCGAGGGGGGGGTGGTGCTGCCCGGGCTCGGAGCCCGGCTCGGGGCAGTGCGTCGGGTGCGGAGCCCTTCGGGCCCTGGCGGCGCCCTCTCGGGGCTGGGAAGGGGAGGCTGAGCGCGGCGGTGTCGGGGACTGGAAGCCGGCTGGGGGCTGCTGCATCTCAGGAAAAGCCTAAGTGCTGCTTTTGTCAGAGCTTGACAGCAGAGGCTGAGTCCCTTGATTCTGAGACCCCCAAAAGAGCCGAGTGCTGTTGTTTGGGCTGGGAAACTGGCCAAGGTGGCTGGGGGTGTGGGGGGGAGAGCAGGGCCCACAGGCCCTCACCAGAGGCAGGGATCCAGTCACACGTGTCCTGGAAGTGCAGGAGAACAGTGTGCACCAGGCTGAAGTTGATGTATGACACAGTGGAAGAAGAAAGCTGAACAGAAAAGGAAAAACCCCTTTCTGCCCATAGACTCTTTACTCAATGCTGGTACACAGCCATGAGGCCGCACCTCGAGTACTGTGTTCAGCTTTGGGCCCCTCACTGCCAGAAGGACATCAAGGCCCTGGAGCGTGTCCAGAGCAGGGCTACGAAGCTGGTGAAGGGCCTGGAACACAAGTCCTGTGAGGAGCGGCTGAGGGAACTGGGGGGGTTTGGTTTGGAGAAGAGGAGGCTCAGGGGAGACCTCATGGCTTTCTGCAAAGTGCCTGAAAGGAAGTTGTGGGGAGTTGGGGGTCAGCCTCTTCTCACAGGTAACTAGTGATAGGGCCAGAGGGAATGGCCTCAAGTTGTGCCAGGGAAGGTTCAGGTTGGAAATGAGATGTTTCTTCTCAGATAAAGTAGTCAGGCATTGGGACGGGTTCCCAGGGAGGTGGTGGAGTCACCGTCCCTGGGGGTGTTCAAGGAGAAGTTGGACGTGGTGCTCAGGGACATGGTTCAGTGGGTGATGCTGGTGGTAGGGGGATGGTTGGACCAGATGATCCTGGAGGTTGTTTCCAACCTTTAGTATTCTATGATTCTAATTAATTAAGTAAGCGGTCAATAACCGCAGTGTACAATATGACAGTTAATATCGATATCCAAGTTCTGACAGTGATTGATTTATGGCCTTGTCAAATCCAGCTGACATCAGCCAGCGCTGAAAGGACAGCCCGGCGGCGGCCCGAGGGGTGCGGGGCAGGGGCCGAGGGAGGGCGGTCCGAGCTGCCCGGCCGTGCCCGACCTCCTGCCCTCAGTATTCACTCAGGTCCGCTTCCACGGGGCCCTGCTGCCGTGCTGGGGACAGCCGGCCCCGGGCACAGCCGACCCCGGGCACAGCTGCTGCTGCTGCCGGTCCCTGCGGCTGCGTCGCGGCCCCCGGCTGCTGCCCCTCGCCCCTGGGTGACAGCTTCAGCCCCGTCCCCACGCCGCAGCTGTGCGCTGCAGAGGAGGGCTGCTCCAGATATTCCCAGCGCTGGCTGACGGCCGCGTTTTTTTCGTCCTCGAATCCACATTTTCAACTCTCGCTGCGTGTTTAATCCCGGATCTGTATTTTCAGCTCACACACCGTGGTTCGTTTCCAGCTCTGTCTCAGCTCGGCACGTTCCATGCACCTGCCGCTCCTCCGGCTTCTCGCAGCTCAGGCTCGTTACAGCTCTTGCCCTGGCCCCCGGCCCTCCCGACCGCCTGCCTCGGGTCCCGCTTCCGCCACCCACCACCGCCCCCGCGGCGGCCCCGAGCCCGGCCCCGCTGCGGAGCCGCGGCCTCGGGGGAGCCCCGGGACCGGGTCTGGGGGCGCGCGGGAGCCTTTGGAGAGGCCCCGCCCCCAGCAGCGGGGCCCCGCCCCTCCCGCCGCGCCCGCCCTCCCGCCCTCAGTCCCCACTCAGGTCCGACCCTCACCGCTCCCCCGCAGCCCCGTGGGCGGGGCGGAACGGGGAGCGCTGCGCCGGGATTGGGCGCACCCCGAGACGCCCAGGGTCGCGATTGGCTGCGGGGCCGCGCGGGGCGTGGCCGCGGCTTAAAAGCGCGCGGGGGCGGTGGCGCTGCCCGGGCTCGGAGCCCAGTTTAGGGCCGAACGGCGGTGGCGGCGTCCTTCGGGCCCTGGCGGCGCCCTCTGGGGGCTGGGAAGGGGAGGCTGGGCGCGGCGGTGTCGGGGGCTGAAAGCCGGCTGGGGACTGCTGCATCTCAGAAAAAGTGCCAACTGCTGCTTTTGTCAGAGCTTGACAGCAGAGGCTGAGTCCCGCCTTTCTGAGACCCGTGAAAGGGCTGAGTATACAATGCTGGTACATAGCTTGCAACAGTTCCCAATTAATTAATTAACCAATCAATCAAACACAAAGTACAACTATGACAGTTAATAGCGATACTCAAGTTATGACAGCGATTGATTTATAGTCTTGCCAAAACCAGCTGAAATCTGCCAGAGCTGACAGGAGCTGGTTGAAGGCTGAGCATCTCTGCTCCTGTGTGGCCAGCAGCTGGTGCTGAGATGGAGAGCTGGGACTGAAAAGAGCTGGAGTGTCGATCAGCTGGAGCTGAAACAGGACACAAACTGAAAATAAAGATCTGAGGAGTGAAGGAAAAAAACACAGGGCACAGGCTTACATATTTATAAAATAGCAGGAACTGAAATCACAGATCACAAAATGAGAATAACGATCTAAGGTGAAAACACCAGGCACAAACTAAAAACAGAGGATGTGAACTGAAGACAGCACGCTGGTGGTGAAACCCAGTGCATGAGGGACAAAACCGTAATTAAACAAGTATCAGTCAATATTTATACAATGGCATAAGATGAAAATACAGGTCACACACTGAGAACAGAGATCCAGGGGTGAAACCCAGTGCTCAAGCTAAAATGGTTGCGTTGGCAGTGAAACCCAGTGCATGGGCAGGGGAACCTCTCTCTTAATAAATCAATCCATTTATAGAGTGGTATGACGCAGAAACAGAGGGTACAAACTCAAAATAAGGATCTAGGTAGAAAAAGTGTAGCACAATCCAAATACCACGAGAGGAAAAAAAAAAAACCTAAAAACAACCCTGAAATCAGCTTCTGTTGTGAAGCTCTGACAAAAGCAGCACTTAAGCTTTTTAGGAGACACAGCAGCGCCTGCTCCCGAGCCCCCCCAGCCAGTTTTCAACCCCCGAGACCGCCGCGCTCAGCCGCCCCTTCCCAGCCCCGAGAGGGAACCGCCCCCAGCACGCAGCTCCGAGCCGCAGCAGCGTCGCCACCCCCGCGCGCTCTTAAGCCTCTGGCCCCGCCCGGCTGCACGCCGCAGCCAATCGTGACGCTCGGTGGCTCGAGGTGCGCCCAATCCCGGCGCAGCACTCCCTGTTCTGCCCCGCCCACGAACCTGGGGGGGTAGAAGTACTGAGGGTCGGACCTGAGTGAGGACTGAGGGCGGGAGGTCGGGCGCGGCGGGAACACGGCGAGGGAGGGGCGGGGCCGGGAGCAGAGGGGCGGGGTCAAGCCCCAGCCCCGCCCCCGCCGGCCGGGGTCTCCCGCGCGGCTGCGGCGCCCCCGGGGGGCCGGGACCACCCCGGGACCACCCCGGGACCACCCCGGGACCACCCCGGGACCACCCCGGGACCACCCGGCCACGGCCCCAGCGCCGCCCCCAGGAGCCCCAGGGCGGGCACCGACCCCGGCGGCTGCAGCCCGGGCCGGGGCCCCACTGCTGGCCGCGGGGGGGGGGCTCCGCTCCCGGTGTCGCCCCCAGCCCCGAGGCAGGTCGGGACTCGCCGTCCCCTCCCTCCCGCTGCCCTCCCCCGGTTCCTTCCGCCGAGCGCAGCGCGGGGCCGGAGCTGTTCCGGGTCGCGGAGGCGGAGCCGGAGGGAGGCGCCCGGCGGCGACATGGTGGGGCCGGGACCGGGCGGGCGGGCCGGGACCGGGCGGGCGGGCCGGGAGCCGCGCTACCCCCGGGGGGGCCGCGGCGGGGCTCTCACCGCCCGTTTCCTCCGCAGCGGTTCCGGTTCTGCGGGGACCTGGACTGCCCCGACTGGGTGCTGGCCGAGATCAGCGTCCTGGCCAAAATCGTTGAGTGTCCGCGCCCCCCCCCCCTCCGCCCCCCCGTCCCGGAGCTGGGCTCGGCTGCCGGGGGGGGGGCGGCGCTGACCCGTCCTTGTCCCCCCCCAGTCCTCCGTGAAGCTGAAGCTGATCTGCGCCCAGGTGCTGCGGGAGCTGCTGGGAGAGGCCATCGATGTGAGTGCTCAGCTGCCCGGGGGGGGTGTGGCGATCCACTGCGACCCCACCGGGGACCACAGAAGCTCTCCAAGCCTCTGCCTTAGTTATAATTTTACAGTGTAGCACAGAGTTACAGCGCTAATGGAATTAAAGCATCGCTTTATCGTATAATTAGTGCATGCTCTTGTCTCCCACAGTATGAGAAGATCCTGAAGCTGACGTCGGATGCCAAGTTGGGTGAGCCCTGCTCCTCTGCTGCCGCCAAGGGCCCTGCTCTGCCCACCTGGAGCCCTGCAGGATGTGGCACCTCCCATAGGGGGTCTGGCTGCCATCGGGCTGAATCCTCTCCTCCCTGCAGAGTCTGGCGATGTGAAGGCCACAATCGCCGTCCTCGACTTCATCTTCTCCAGCGCAGCCAAGCACAACGTGGATGGCGAGTCCCTGTCCAGCGAGCTGCAGCAGCTGGGGCTGCCCAAAGGTGGGACACGGGGTGGGCGTCAGGGTCGGCCCCGCAGCTGAGCCGGCAGCACCGGGCGCTGCCTCCGGTGTGCGCAGTCCCACAGCGAGCAGTGCAGGATGGGGCCGTCCTCGCCCTCTCATCCTTTCTGTGCCACATCCCGTTCACGCTGTCTGCCCCCGGGGTCTCTTCCAGGTGTTTGGGCCATGTCCTGTTGCCGCACGCCTGGCGTTTGGCTGCAGCAGGGCTGGAGCTGGCATCAGTGGGTGCTTTTTGTGTGTGTGTTGTCTTTTTTCTTGGGCAGAACACGCCACGGGGTTGTGCCGGTCCTACGAGGAGAAGCAGAGCTCCCTGCAGGAGAGCCTTAGGGCTTGCAGCCTGCGATGTGAGTGCAGCTTTTGGGGTCCCCGGTACATCTGCCCCACGATTTTAGGGGCAGGGGAAAGAGGCTGCTCAGGGTCTCTTCCTCTTGAGGACGCATTTGGGTTACTTTCTGGTGTTTGGGTTATTCTGGGGGAGGCCGCAGGGCGTGGGGGGGGAGGCTCTGACCCTGCCCTCCCATTGAAGTGAGCCAGCTGGACTCGGTCTCCTGGCGGGTGGACTACACGCTGAGCTCCAGCGAGCTGCGGGACGTGGGCGAGCCCCTCGTGCACCTGCTGCTCCGCGTGCGGGGCCGGGGCGGTGGCGGCGTGGCGGCCGTCCCCGTGGCTGTGTCCGCGGACAAGTTCCGGGTGCTGCTGGCAGGTAGGCCGGGGGGGCGCGGGAGGGCTGCTGCGGGCAGAGCCCCTGCTTCACGCTGCAGCCCCGCCGCCCGCTCCTTCTCCCCGCAGAGCTGAAGCAGGCCCAGGCGCTGATGAAGACCCTCCTGTGAGCCCGGGGAGGATTCCGCCGCCGCCCTCCCCCCCGCCGAGCCCCGGCCTCCCGCTGCAGGGCCGGGGGCAGCCCCCAATAAAGGCGCCGGAGCCGAGCCCGAGCTGTGCCCGCCCCTTGCGCCCGGGGAGGCCGCGGGGCCTGCGGGACCTCCGGGCCTTTCCAGGCCTCGCAGCCCCGTCGCCACGGCAACGCGAGGGCAAAGGGACTACGACTCCCGGCGTGCCGCGGGGCGGCGCGTAGCCAATGGGGGGGGCGAGCGGTGCGCGTCGCTAGGCAACGGGGCGGGAGGGTGGGAAGCCCCGCCCTGCGCGACGTGCGGCCAACAGGGGGCGTGTCGCTAGGCGACGGGGAGGGGAGCCCCGCCCTTCGGGGGCGTGTCGCTAGGCAACGGGGAGGGGAGCCCCGCCCTTCGGGGCGTGTCGCTAGGCGACGGGGAGGGGAGCCCCGCCCTTCGGGGCGTGTCGCTAGGCGACGGGGAGGGGAGCCCCGCCCTTCGGGGCGTGTCGCTAGGCAACGGGGAGGGGAGCCCCGCCCTTCGGGGCGTGTCGCTAGGCAACGGGGAGGGGAGCCCCGCCCTTCGGGGCGTGTCGCTAGGCGACGGGGAGGGGAGCCCCGCCCTTCGGGGCGTGTCGCTAGGCGACGGGTCAGGGGAGAGGCCCAGTCGCGGCCCAGTCGCGGCCCTGTCGCCGGGTCGCGATGCCCGAGGGCCCGGAGCTGGCCCTGGCCGGGCGCTACATCAACGAGGCGTGCGGCGGGCTGGTGTTCTGCGGCGGGGCCGAGCGCTCGGCCGTGGGCCGCGGCCCGGAGGTGCCGTTCCGCAGCGAGGCCTACCGCCTGGGCGCCGCCGCCCGCGGCAAGGAGCTGCGGCTGCGCCTGGAGCCGCTGGGCCCCGGCCGCCCGCAGGCCCTCGTCTTCCGCTTCGGCATGTCCGGGGGGTTCCGGCTGCGCCCCGCCGCCGCGCCGCCCCGCCACGCGCACCTGCGCTTCCTCACCCGCGAGAGCCCCCCCTGCGCCCTCTGCTTCGTCGACGCCCGCCGCTTCGGCTCGTGGCGCCTGGGCGACGCCTGGCAGCCCGGCCGCGGGCCCTGCGTGCTGACCGAGTACCGGGCCTTCAGGTGGGGGCTCGGCCGGCGGGGGGGGGGGGGGGTCAGCCTCTTCTCACAGGTAACTAGTGATAGGGCCAGAGGGAATGGCCTCAAGTTGTGCCAGGGAAGGTTCAGGTTGGAAATGAGGAGACGTTTCTTCTCAGATAAAGTAGTCAGGCGCTGGGACGGGTTGCCCAGGGAGGGTGTGGAGTCCCCGTCCCTGGGGGTGCTCAAGGCGAGGTGGGACGTGGTGCTTGGGGATGTGGGTTAGTGGGTGACGCTGGCGGTAGGGGGTGGTTGGACCAGGTGATCTTGGAGGGCTTTTCCGACCTTAATGGTTCTGGGATCCTTCACTTTGCTGCTTTGCCCCTTACTCGAGGACAGATTGGGCTGCTTTGTGGAGGCTGCGTGCAGGGCTTCTGCCCTTGGTGGCAGTAGCACGGCTGTGTCCAAGTGCACCAGCCTGATACTCAGGCTCTGTCACAGGGAGAACGTGCTGAAGAACCTGGACGATAAGGCTTTTGACAAGCCCATCTGTGAGGCCCTCTTGAACCAGAAGTACTTCAATGGGATTGGCAACTACCTCCGTGCTGAGATCCTGTACAGGTGAGGTGCATTTCATAATAAGGCTTTTCACTGAGCTGAAACCACGCCGCATCCAGCCTCTTCCAAGGCCAAACTTGCGTGCCTTTGCCTACCGTGCTAAGCCGTGTCAGAAAGGAGAGGTCAGGCTTGCGTGTGACAGGTGGACTCTCTCAGGTTGAAGATCCCTCCCTTTGAAAAGGCTCGGACGGTGCTGGAAGCCCTGAAGCATCAGGAGCAGGCGAGGAGGAAAAAGGTGGGGAATAGATGGGAACACACGGTGCTTTCCCAGCTCAGCGTCGCCCCACTCTGCCGGGCTCAGTCCTGGGAGCCTCTTGCCTCCTGTGCAGGGAGCCAGACTGGGCTGAGAAACATCACTGAGTGGGGTTTGGGCTCAGCAGTGAGGCCGAAAAGGGGGCTCAGGTTGCTTCCAGACCCTGGCTCAGCTGGGTGTGAAACTCTGGTCCTGCTTTGTGCTCAGCTGGGTGCGAAGCTCTGCTTCAGCTCTGCTGTCATGGCCCAGGGTTCAGGCCAGTTTCAGTTCATGTTTGGCTCCCCGCTCTGATGGGGCAGAACCCCTGCAGCGTTCACACAGCCCGTCTCCTCTGCCCGCACCGCTGTCAGGAGGTGTTTGCTTTTTGGGGACAGCGTGGACAGGTTTGGGGGTGTACTCACTGTAGTCATTGAACCCTGTCTGCTGCCTCACAACCCCTGAGCCCTTTCCCATCCTGACAGCTGGCGTTTTCCCTTCACAACTGTAATTCTCGCTGCATGGGAGCTCTCCCAGCCAGCCTGTTGTTGGCTCCTGCCACAACCCCCCGTGTCTGAGCATGCCTGCCCCTCCAGCGGCAAACGTGTGCAGCCGTTCCGTAACCTCACGTGGCCGTGCCACCGAGCTGTGACAGCTCCCTGGCCCTGTGCCTGCGTGCTGCGCTCGCACTCAGCTGCGCCCGTGCCTTCAGGGAGTCTCTTGTGTATTTGGTTGAGAGAGGGTAAAGAGGAAGGGGCGAGGGAGACAAACACAAGCTTAAAACCTCGGGGGAAGGCTGCAGTAGAGCCCTTGCTGTGTGGCTGCTCCGATCTCATGGCTTTAGGGGAGAGGGGGGTGGCTGCTTTAAGAAAGCCTGAAAAAAAACACCACCATGACCTGAGGATGGTTTTCACAAACTGCTGGTGCTGTGTGCTGCCCCAATTTCCTGTCCTCGGGGGGAGTTTGGCAGCTCCTCCTCAGGGGGGCGAGGGGAGATGGGGATTTGGGGGGGTGAAGAGACCCCCCCCAGGGAGGCTGAGGTAGCTGGCAGGTGACTTCCCTTCTCCCCCCCTGCAGAATTCTTCCCTGACGCTGAGTAAGAAGCTGAAGCTGAAGCGGGATAACGCGGATCTCCTGGAGCTGTGCCACACGGTGCCCATGGAGGTCGTGGCGGCGGGTGAGGCTGCGAGGCTGGGAGCTGGGGGACGGGGATGGCTGGCAGGGCCTGGGCTGGGCTCCGGCAGGACGGAGCGCCCTCCCCAGCTCTGTTTCTCTGCCCCTTTTCCTCTCCCCCTTCCCAGAGAAAAACCTCCTTGACCCAGACCACGCGGACAACCACACCGCCTTCAAGAACTGGCTGCAGTGCTACGGGGTGCCTGGCATGAGCTCCCTGCGCGACCACAACGGCAGGACCATATGGTTCCAGGTGGGCCGGGGGTCCCTGCCTGGGGCTGGGTACCCTTACCGCTCCCCCAGGGGGACACCAGCTCGGGTGCCGCTCCTTGCGACCCCAAGCATGGTGCTGTGGCACCGGGGAGCTCCCTTTCCAGCAGCCCGCTGTGCTGGCGGCGCCTGGGGAGCGATGGCACGCCGGTCACCGCCCTGTCCCCTTCCTTGCAGGGCGAGCCCGGCCCCATGGCTCCCAGAGGTGAGTGCCCGCTGCTCCCCGCGGGACCTGCTCCTGCTCTGGGAGGGCTGGAGCACGGGGAGGAGGAAGAGACCCACTCCCAGGCCCTGCTGGGGAGGCAACTGCTGCCGTTGTTGGGGCACTCGGGCCTGTGGCTCTGGGGGATGCAGCCTGCCCTGTCCCTGGCTTCCTCCCAGCACCTGCAGGGTGCTTTTCCAGGCCTGCAGCCACGTCCCGTCCTCACCTGAGGGGGGTGGGAGGGGAGAGGGAGGACCCCGAGTCCTTCCTACAGCCCCCATCGCCTGAGCGGTCACCGCCCCCCCCCCCACCCCAGCCCCAACCCCGCGCTCTCACGCAGGTCAGACGTCCCGCAAGAAGCGCGCTGGCCCGAAGGCAGACCCTGACGCTCCGACTGCTGAGGTGGGAGGCGTTGGGGTTGGCGTGGCTCCTGCTGGGACCAGAGCTTGTCCTGGTTCCTCAGGCTGCTCCCCCAGGCACCGCGGGGCTCGTCCCGGGAGTTCCTAGGCCTCCTGTTCCTCTACCACGCGCACGTTGCTGCTGCTAAGCCCTGGCTCTGTCCGCCCAGGTCACCACACGCGCCTCCAAACGGCGCTCCAGGCGTGCGGAGAACCCCGCAACGTTGGCCGTGAAGAAGGAGGAAGAGGAGGAGGAGGAAGCAGTGCCTGAGCCGCCAAGGAAGGGCCGTGCCCGCGCGAGGAGGGCAGCAGCTGCCGCTCCGGCCTCCTCTGCGCCCGAGGCTCCAGTCAAAGTGACAAGACGCCGGGCATCTGCACACAAGGGCGCAGGTGAGGCGGCGCGTCCGTGAGTTTTGGACTAGCACAAGCGTGCGAGCAGCGCGTCACGGTGACTGAGGGCAGGAGAGGAGCCAGCAGGGCCCCGTGGCACCAACCCTTCCCTTCCCCTTCTCGTTTCCCCCCCACCTTCCAGGCGCAGCCCCCGCAGTGTGAGCGCCGCAAGCTGCCTTCCTCCCAGCTCCTCCTCCTCCGGCGTGGCGCTGGCTGGGCCCCGGGGACGCCTCCAGGCACGGCCCTCCCGGCCTCAGGGCTGCAGGCAGGCTGCGTGCCTCCCCTTACGGTTTTTAATCGTGTTCTCCAAAACCTCACTGGTCCGGCTTGGGGGGCGGGAGCAGTTCTTCAGGACCGCAGACTGGGGGCTTCAGGCGCAGCGTCGCCCTGACGCTTCCCTCTGCCTCACGGTGCCTTGCCTCCTCCTTTTCTGACTGCTCCCTGGATCCCTGACACAGCCGTTTTTAGCTGCTTAATAAAAATATTTTGTGTAGAAGCCACCGTGCCTGCCTTTTTGTGCTGGTACCGGCCCCTCCCTGCAATGGGCTGGAGCAGGCTCTCTCCCCCCTCTACCCCCAACCCCCACAATTAAGGTAAGTGCTGCCTCCCCCGCCCCAGGAGTGAGATCCCACAGCGGGAGACACGACAAGAGAAGGGAAGGCACCTGGAAATAAGGTAAGAGGCTGTAACATAATTTTACATAATTCTCTTATTTGTGGAGAAGAAGAACTGTAGTGTTTGGCACTTGCTCCCACCTTGCAGCTGGTGCTGCTTTGGTCTGGAAAGGACAAAGGCTGTGACACGGGGTCAGCACAGAAAGCTGCTGCTCCCCAGCCCCTGGATGGGCAGGGGGCAGCTTCACTCCTCCTTCCTGAGGAAACGGAGTTGTTCTCAACTCTTTTCCTGAGCTGGGTGGGGGCGGCAAGGGGGGAAGACTGCTCTTCCCTGGAACCACTCTTGGGACATCTCACTGGCCTGGGGGCAGTGAAAACGCCCGGTCCTTGTTCCTCCCCTGCCCAGGGAGAGGGCACGGGGGGGCCAGGCTCAGTCCCAGGAGGAGAAGGAGCGCTCCCAGCAGCCTTGGGCTGTGAGGCGAGCTCCCAGCCTTGGTCCAGCTTGCTGTGGCACAAGAAGATGGGACTGAGGGCCTCACTGCCTCAGAACCAGGAGGATGGAGAGCACCTGGAAGGGCGTGAAGGAAAGCCTCACGCCCTGCTGCTCCAGCGCCAGGGGCTCCTTGGCAAGCGGCTGCTCCAGGAGGTCACAGCTGGGGAAGAAGGCAGGTGGTGAAGCTAAAGCCAACGATCCGCCCGCGCCCAGCCCTCGAGCAGGACTTACAGCATTGCCTCCGTAACGGGGAGGGAGCTCCGCAGCCAGGTGACGGCCGTGCTGCCGTGCGCCTCGTACAGCCGCACCACCACCGCGTCGGGCCTGTCCTCAGCCTTCGGGGACACAGCGCAGAAAGGGACTCAGCCCAAGGGGACGGGAACCTCGGGGCACAGCCAGACACGGGCGGTCACGGCTGAGCTGCTCTGACACGCAGCTGAGGGGGATCCCGATGCAGGGAGAGGGCAGACCACGCTGAACAACCGCAGCTTAACCAGTTTGGGTAAAAAAAAAGTGTCCCCTCCGCCTCCCCGCTCCGTCCCAGGGGCCTTGCCTGCTTGACAGTCTCCAGAACAACGGCAGGTGAGCTCACGGAAAAGGCGCTCCAGGCTGGGCACTGGGCACAGCTGGCCGGGACCGCGTGGAGGGGGAAATTCAGGTTGTACGCACACTGGATCACACCCGCATCCTGGAAGGAACCTGCAACACCAAAACCTCGGGTCAGCCTCTCTGCACGCGCAGACAGGACAGCCTGCGCTCACGCGGAGGCTCGCTGGGGCACCCTCTGCCACCACTCACCCCGGTGAGGCAGCACGGCGTAGGTGAAGTGGTGCTGCGTGATATCGGCAGTGGCGTCGGGGGACTTGGGTGCTCTCAGCCTGAGGGAAGAGGCGGGTGAAATGGGGTGAGATGGGCATGGCTGCAGCATCCTCTGTGAACCCAGTCCTGTTCCTCTGCCACGCAGCCCGCAGCACCACACCAAGGCAGCTGCCTCCCCCCTCTCAGCGCTACTCTGAGACCAGGCCCAGAGGTGGAAGCTGATTTCTGCTGATTTCTGGGAACAGACTCTGGACAAGGTGTCCCAGAAACTAAAACCAAGCTCTGAAGGGTTGGTTTCCCATGGTTTTCATGGTTTCCCATAAAACTTGCAGCTCGAACTGAAACACAGAGTTTCTTTGAGCTTTGCATGCATATGTAACATCGCCATTCCTTCCCCCTCCTTTAAGCCTCCCTTCCTGGGGCGTGTTTTGGCCAGCAACAGAAAAATTACTTCCTGCAAACCTGATCTGATCTCTACAAAATTATCTGTGAGCACAAGGAATTACATTCTCTTAGTCAATTTGAATTAAGTCAGCCAAAAGGTTTTAGAAGACAGCCGCTTTGGCTAATCCCAAACTATTTCTTTGCTTACTATGATCATTCAGGACCAGGCGCTGCCTTGACTTGAAACGGACACCTCAGAAGTCGAAGTGACCGCTGCAGCTCCGCCACCACCCCGGCCCCACTCACAGCGAGAGGCTGAGGACGTTCCCGCGTGCCGACGCCCCGTACTTGCTGTCATTCAGCACTGCCACCCCGAAGCCGTGCTCCGAGAGATCCATCCACTTGTGAGCCCACACCTGCAGGAGGCACCAAGGGACGTATCTGTCGCATCTGTCGTATCTGCCTGGGAGGAAGAGCAGCCCCCCGCGGGGGGCGCAGCCCGACCCTCGCACCAGATAAAACCTCTCCTCTCACCTCGAATCGGGCCCAGTCCCACGACGTGTTCCAGTGCGTTGGCCGCTGCACGTGCCCAAACTGGATCTCGTAGGTGGCGTTCGTGCTGCGGACCTGCACAGGGAACTCCACCTTCAGGAACTTGTGGGATTCCTTCCACTCGACCTAAATGCAATAGCAGAAGGGCATCGTCAGAGGGGTCTGGCAGGCACAGACCACACTCCTCCGTCCCCGACGCACGGCAGCCAGCTCCCACCCGGGCTGGCCCAGGACCCGGAACCGTACAACAACCCTGAAGCCTGAAAATGGGTGAAGTGGAATCTGAAAGTGGATAAAGCGATGCTCTCTACTCCATTCCATCCCTCGGGGGACCTAGGCAAGGGGAGGACGGGCAACAGGAGGTTCCAGAGGAGGGAATGAGGGGAAACGTAATTCTGAAGCATGGTTCAGCTTCCCAGGGCCCTGCCTGCGCACCACACGTCCCTAACGCAGCAGCTGCTGGCTGTACCTGGGTCAGGAAGCGGATGTACGGGCACGTGGCATCCAGGACAATCTCCTGGGTTAAGGTGCTGCTCTTCCCAACCCGCAGAGAGAAGCTTGCACTTCCCCGCAGGCCCCCTGCCAGGGTGATTTCCAGAGGCTTCAGCAGCGTTGTCACTGGCTTCCTAGAGAAAGGGGTAAAGGCAGAGCTGGTCCCCGCATGGAAGATCCAGGACCCCAAATCAGGCACTCGCTTCTCCAGAGTGAATGCCCAGAAACAGGAGAGCTGTTGAGGTTTTGGTACAGCTAAGACTGCCGGGGAGGCAAGAAACTCAAAGCAAAGCCAGAATCCGAGTGCTGCATGCCCTGCTCCTCTACCTGGTTTCCAGGTGGTAATCCATCACGTCCCAGGCATCCCAGTACAGGGGAACGTCATCAAAGAGAGCAAACTGGTTGGCACAGCAGCCATCTGCAACTGCCTCCCTGGAACAGAAAAACAGCAACTTCAAATCTGGCAGTCGTGAAGGGTTTACAGAGAGAAAAAGGCCCAAGGAAAGTTTTAGGAGCCTGGTTCCAGGCACCAGGTGAGAGACAGACCTCTCAGAGTGTGCCAGACGAAGAGAAGTCAGGCGGCCCATCGCGTCCAGGCAGACCGCAATCACGCCGTTCTCCATGGTAACGGAGCCATCCTCCTGGGGGGAGAGGACAAACAGAGCCAGGACTCCATGGGGCGAGCTGCACACCAAGTCCCCAGGTCTAAGTCTAACGTGCCGGCTTTCTGCACGCTGGATTCCCTAGGTTTCTCCCCAGTCAGCCTCTGACGCAGGTACAGCACCCTGAGGGCCAGCGGAGCTGTGCTCACCTGCTTCACCACTGTCACAGGCTGCGGGGGTGGCAACGGCTCCCTCAGTATCGCGTACCCCATGCTGGGGGCTGTCACCAGAGCTGGAAAGGAAAGAGGCTCCGCTTCAACATCGTCAGACCCACGCCCCTTTAGGAGGTTCTGCTACAAAAGCTCCCCCTCAGTTAGACAAACCTAAAACCTCTGCTCCAGCTGGCCCAGTCCTGGAGATCACCTCGGTCCGTTCCCAGGGCAAAGTGTTCAGCACGAGGGTGCCCTCAGCATGCCCCGACTCGGGCTGCAGCAGGTCCCCACATAAGGACTGCACAGCCTCCTCCTGCAGCTGAGCACCAGCCCTGCGGATCTCTGAGGGGAAAAAAAGGAAAAAAAATTAAAAAAATAATTTAAAAAAAGGCCTGAATTCGGCCCAGGCATGTAGTTTCTCCTATCTGGTGCTCCTGTGCAATGTACGCATACTTTGGCTACTTCCAAGCTACAATTACTAATTGTTCTTAATATTAATTACTATTATCTATTAAGCAATTAAAGTTATAATTATTAACTTTGTTATTACAAGGCTACAAGGAGCTATGCCAGTTCAGCTGGAAAATCGCTGAGCTGTAATAAAGGAAGCTGTTGTAACTGCCCGTGGGCAGGGAGGAGCCGATTTCAGCTCCCACCTTTGCTGGGGTCTCTCCTGGCGTGCAAACAGCGTGCAAAAACTCGGGAACTCGGCACGTTTTGGTAATTCCCCAGCCGAATTAGCACAATTACTGACACATGACTGTCCTGCACACCTTCAACCTACAGTGCCAGGCAGTCCAAGACTGAAACCTCTGCACCAGGCAACAGGCAGTGTGCTCCAAGAGGTTTAAGTGTCCTCCTAGCCCAAATCCTGCTCACCCGCGTAGTATTGCAGGGCATCCTCAACCACGAGCTGGATACAGCTGCCTGGCAGCACATCGTGGAACTGGTTGAGCAGCAGTAACCTAAGACAGAAAAGAGGAACGATGTGAAAAGGCTCTGTGGGGAGCAGCAGCAGACTTGCTGGAGCTTACCAAGCCCTGCTTGCAAGACGGACAAACCTAATAACTGTTCCCTGTGCCCCCACTAGCAAGTAATTGGGAGAACAAGATTTTTTACATAGTACCCTTTAAATCCCTTTATGTTAGGACTTGTCAGCTGTCATCTTAGCAAACCACAGCCATGGGGAGTAAGAACTATTTTTTTTTAATCCCCTGGGGCTACCAGATATATTGTTGCACAAGCTCAGACCAGCCATAACTGGCCAAGGATAAGCCTAGGTTGGAAATGAAGTTTCCAGCCAGGAGAGCAGGAAGAGTTTGGAGCTCCCGGTGGCTTTGGAGCGAGGGTTTGAGGATTCCAGCGGGAGAGGCAAGGCGCTGTGACACTTCCCAGGTGGAGCCCCGATCAGTGTCTGAGGGAGCAGTGTGTGTGCAGCAGTCGGTGCTCGTGTGTGCCCCCACCTCCAGAGGCGCTGCAGCTGGCTGGCAGGGTACTGGAACGAGCTGTCCTGTGCCAGAGCCAAGGCGCTGAGAACTTCCACGTCGTGGAGTATTCGCTCGCACTCCCGATTCCCCTTCTTTATCTAGTGCCAACCAAGAAGAGAAGGAAGATCCTTAGGAAGCCTGGAGCTCCGAGTGGATCGCTAACACCAGCAGCAAAAAGCGCCGCTCCGTGCCAGAAGGCTGGTTACTTGGAGGTATCCTGAGCTGCCAGCACCAGCGGGATTTTTTCCACAGGTCACCCTGGCTTTCAGCCCTACGACTCCCAGCACAGGGCCCAGCTTAACGCCAGGCAGGCTCCTCCCATCTGTTCCCTCCCTACTCCTCTTCACCCCACCTCTGCAATTATCAGGGCCCCGCTGAAGTGCAGGACAAGGCAGTTACTGACCAAGGGGGCCCTGGCTTCCTTCTCCCTCCTGGAAAAAACATCTGCTTAAAGACTAACAGTCAGATTTGTCCTGTGGAGTCCTGGCTACAACGTGGCTCACACAGTCAAGACCTAAAGGGAACCGCCTGCAGAGGGGCAAAGAGAACTGCGAACAGCCTCCGTCCCTGGGGGAAGCCTGCTGCCCCGTGCCGCGGTCACCTGGGCCTGGGTGGTGTACGTGCCGTTGTGCAGCTCGAGGAAGAGCTCGCCCACCCACGTGCACAGCTGCGACGACTCCTTCTCCAGGACAGAGAAAAGCCGGTCGGGAGTGGACATCTGAACCCTGGGGGACGGATGTACAAACAGCGACGGGTCAGGAGGGAAGTGCACGAGCAGCAAGTGGCGTATCCTCACCAGAAAAGGTGACAGGCCCAGAAGTGAGGCTTCAGAAGCCCCAGCAGATCTCAAAGGGATGGCTCGTGGCTGGCTGAAGACAGAGATGGCACCACCACAGCACGGTGGAAGCAAAGGAAACCTTCAGCTCAGAAATCCCCCAGAAATGCAAACTGCAGGCGGGGCCAGCGGAGTGTGAGGGGTTCTGCTGAGGGGCAGCAGCTGGCTGATACCCTGCCTTGTTGCCGCATGAGTTTTCCCCAAATCAGGCTCGGCAGAACTTTGAGCCACGTTTTGTGGACACAGCTGCTTTGGTAGAAGCAGCGGGACCCTCTGGAGGCTGTGACAAGAGCTCTGTGCAGGCACAAGAAGAGGGGAAGGGGGCTCTCTTCTTACCTCGGCAGCCCGTCTGTATCACGCATCCTCTTCATCCTGTCCAGCATCTTCTGCGTGGGGCCCCCTCCTCCGTCTCCGAAGCCGAAGAGCACAGCACTGTGGTTCACGCGTCCTTTGTCCTTGTTGTTCTTCACTGTTTTCAGCATCTAGAAGGAATTTCGCACAGCTGCACTCCCCTGGTACCCAGCCCCAGCTCCCATGGCTCCACGCAAGAGAGCTGGGCCAGCCTTTGGGGTGCGAAGTCTGGCCTCGGCCCTCTTCCCCACTCCAATCCACAGGAATCGGGCACGGACACGTCTCAGAGGCAGGCAGCTGACTGCCAGGCACCCTAAAATCCTTTGTCCAGCAATCCCACTCCCTTCCCAGGCAGTGCCCTCCCCCACGAGCCTCACACCTGGTGCCCTGAGGCTGGCACTGCACTTCGCATGCAGGCTTGGCAACCCCGCTCACCTCCTCCACTCGCCCAAGCATCCCATAGGAGTCACCAGGGGGGAAGTGGGTCAGGACTCGGGAACCATCGATGCCTTCCCAGAAAAAGGTGTGATGCTGCAGCGGAAACAAAGAAAAGCACGGTGTCTCTGACGGCCTCCCTGTACCACAACGTGAAAACACAACCCGTCATCCCCCGGAGTTCCCAAAAAGAAATCTGTGTTCATGCCAGTGCCAGCAAGCCACTAACTAGCCCCTCGCGCAGCGTCTCAAGGCTCCCAAACCGATCTCCCCCACAAACATGTACACACAGAGCATGTTTCAACCCCGCCAACGCAGAACTCGTGCACTAGAAGCCCACGCAGACAGGTCACAGCTTCCTGTCCGGGGGTTTGTTAGGAGCAAAAGAACACCTGGAGGCAGCAGTTACTGGCAGCCAAGCTAGGATCACTGTGTCCCCCCCCTCCCCTAAAGCCTGGCAGGACACGGCTACCATCATAAACTGGTCACAGCTTCGAGCTTTTGGGAGAAAAGCCTGCATCAGCTGAGCTAATGACTGGCTGTGGAAGAAAGGGGTCAAGCCTGCGGACGGACTCCGGCACAGCTCACCGGGAAGGCGTTCACCAGGTTCCAGCTGAGCTTCTGCGTGAGGAACCGCCCGATCCCACAGCCACGCATCAGCTGGGGCAGCTGGGCCGAGTACCCAAACGTGTCCGGGAGCCAGAACTGGGAGCAGAGGGAAAGAAACACGTGAGTCACACACACCACAGCCTGAGCTCGGTCGGGGTGTCCTGGCGGTAAGGCCCCAAGCCCTTCTTGCACACGGGACACCGAGTCCTAACCCCGTGCTACGCAGCAGGACACGCTGGGGACTATTCACTCATCACAACTTTAGCTGCCAAAAGCAGACTTATGTGAGGCACCCAAAGGTGCTCTTGGGAAGGCAAACCGTAGAGAAACCGCCGAGCACAGCAAGAGGTGGAAGGAGACAGCGTGCGAGGAAGGCGTGCAGGAGAAGAGCGAGTACCTCCGAGCAGATCCGGCCAAACTGCTCCCGGAAGAACCGCTGGCCCTGGAGGAACTGCCGCACCATGGCCTCCCCGCTGGGCAGGTTCCCGTCCTGGGGGCAAAGCACACCACGTGTACCGAGCCAGGCTCGGGGCGAGGGCTCCTGGGTGCGCCCCCCTTCCCACCCGCTGCCGCCCTGCCTGGGGAGGATCCAGACCCGGCTCGGCGCTGCAAAAGGGAGACAACCCAAGGCAGTGCAACGCGGGGGCTGGGCAGCAGCCCTGAGGGCTTCCGGGTGCAGCAAGGCTCTGCTACATCCCCTCTGCCCGCGCAGCGAGGAGCCGTGCCCTCTGAGCAGCTCAGAGAGCAGTTACACGGAGCTTCGACATCTTGAGGATGGCGAAGGGAAGAACAGAGCTCGGCCAGCACATACCAAGGCTCCTTTCTCAGGTAACGAGGCGATTCAGGAGAGGGACGGCGTTTTTACAAGGCCAGACACCACGCACGGTGGCTCACGACTGATCAGACAGGGGCAGCAAAGGCCCTGCTGCGCCCCGTCCCAGCGCCCGGCCCCAGCGGGATGGCACGGGAAGGGGGCAGCGAGCCAGGCTCCCCACGCTTCTCACCATTTCCACCCAGGTGCCGCCGACAGGAACGAACCGCCCCTTCGCCACGTAGTCCTGAATCTGGGCGTAGAGCCCCGGGTACCAGCTGCGCACCCACTCGAACTGCTGCGCCTGCCAGAGCACAGAGGACAGTCTTGGCTCCCACCACGCCTCCGCACGGGATGCTGCCGGTCACCTCGCCTCTCCTCTGGAGTCACACCGCAGAAGCAGCACGCCGCAAGCAGAAGAAAAGCTCCTCAGAGAGCTTGGCAACGACCCCCAACGCTGCCCAGAGCAAACCCCCTTCCTGACCCAAACGTTTCGGAGGGAGAGGACTCACCTGGGAGCACACGAAGGTGAGCTCGGGGTTGCTCTCCATCAGGCGGATAACCGTCACCCAGCTCCGAGCACATTTGCGGATGGTCTCCTCGTATGGCCACAGCCAGGCTGCAGGGACAGAGACACGGCCCCAGCGCGGTCATCGCTCGGCTCAAGTACCCACCTACCGGGGGGAAGCAGGCTCCTCTGGGAACAGGGCTGCGCTGCCCTTCAAGGATCAGGCGCGGAAAATGCTGAGACCGAAGCCCCCTCCAGGGACTGAAAACTGAAGGCTGAAGTCCGACAGGGAGTAGAGCGTGGTCTGTACTCTGTCCCTCAGCGGCAGGGGGCACAGCAAGCCAGCCGCGTGCCCAATCTGACCGGCTGCGTGGCAGTGCAGAGCCCCTTCCCTTCCCTTCCCTTCCCTTCCCTTCCCTTCCCTTCCCTTCCCTTCCCCCCTTCCCTTTCCCCTCCCCTCCCTCCGGGTTTGCTGCCTGGAACTCGGGGGCAGCCAGCAGAGGGCACGCCGTGCTGCTCTCACCGGAGTCGATGTGGCAGTGCCCCATGGCGTGGATGCTGTGCTGGCTCTCGCCGTTCCTCTGGCCGAAGATGGCGGCCGCCAGGTCGCGGGCAGCGGGGAAGGTGGCGGGGTCGGTAACGTCGCACACGTTCACCATCTGGTTGGCAGCGTACAGCGCCTGGAAGCTCCGCTGGTTTTCCTCCCCGAGGAGCTGGGGTTGGGAGGAGGACAGCTTGACCCTGAGCTCAGGACAGCTTTCTGCACCCACGCTCGCCCCGGGGAGAACCTCCCGCCTCCTTCCAGCACCTGACACTGCCAGCGGTGCCAGGCAAACACCACGGCCCTGCTTCACAGACACAGCCCGATGTCTGTGCACGTGTCCTTCTAAACCCAGGTAACACGTCCACCAATTACAGAGTGCTCTGGTCAAACAGATCCTGTTTTGGAGCAGGAGATGGATGAAACAACCACCTATGGCTTCTCCCCATTTGGTTTTCTCCTGCTCTAGACAATGTCAATTATGCTAAAGCGGCAGGAGCAAATACTTGTTCCTTCCTCCAGAGCCTCCTGGTGGGAGGACAAGCCTTGGAACAGCAGCAGGGGATAAAATGAAGGAGTTGTAGGAGGTGGGAAGGATGACAGAACGGGTGCACAGACCCGGGCCATGTCCAGCAGTATTTCCAGATCCACCAGCAGCTCATAGACATCCCTGTTGAAGACGACGAGCTCAGCCTTGCTCACAGTGAACCTCCTGTTGGGGTCCGGGGGGGCGATCATGGTGCCCTTGCCAGCCCCGAAGAGGCCGTTGCAGGCCAGCTCCACGTACAGCGTCACGCTGCGGAGACGGGGACAAAGCCATCAGGGCGCAGGCCACGAGCACGCAGCTGGGGAAGCCCGTTCCCACCCCACAGTAGGACCAGCCCGACCCCAACTCCTGGCAGACCCACTGGACGCCCCGACGCAGGTCTGGGGGTCTCGTGGCTTCAAGGAAGTCCGAGATCCCCCAGCAGAAGCGGGTTCAGCCAGGCTGGCCGCTCACCTGTGGGGTTCCGACTCCTTCAGGCAGCTTGTCAGGATGTAGCTGGTCTTCTCACCTTCCTTAGTCAAGCCCTGCAGGGAAAGGCAGCGCGCTTAACCCCCAAGTCCACGACGGCGGGCCTGACAGAGCAGCGGGACGGCCGGGGTCTGGTCCCGTGTTCTGCAGGGCCCTGCTTCCCACCAGAACAACCGGCACGGGAACTGCAGGGCCAAAGCTGACCTGTGCTAGTCCTGACAAGAGTCTGACCTGTTATTCTTGTTGGCACTGGGGATGTACATCGCAGGCCCGGAGCTTGCCTACCTGTCTTGCAAGACATCTGATAATGCCTAAACAAGGGATTTCCACCTGGGACTACTTTGCAGACCAGAATTTTAACTCCTGTCAAGGAGTCAACCCCTGGGAAACACTCGAGCACACCAGCAGCAGGCTTGACTTTTGGGACTGAACTTCAGAAATAGCTCCCAGACCCTTTGTGGCCCACCACAAAGCACAGCAGGTAAACCACGAGCGTCACCCTCTCTCCCACGCCCCGTACTAGCTCCTACGCAAACACTGCCCCTCCCTGCACGGCAGCTTCTCATCTATTTGCTATTTACCTATTTTACACAGCTTACCTCTTGAGGCTGAACAACCCTACAACTACACATCCTCTTTATGTTTTCCCTCACGATCACACTGTCCAGGCCTCCAGCTGTTCTTGTCCACGTGTTATTTCCCTGCCACGACACCTGCAGGCATTACTCCATAACAAACAGGAGGGGGTTTCTGCTATCCCGTTAGAGAGGGGTGAGGGAAGTAACTGCTCTGCACGCCCCTGATCTGCACCTCCTTACCTGTACAGGCTGGCCATCTCGCCACACCATGCCTTCCCCATCGCTCTCCCAAACAAAGTGCACTTCCCGCCCTGCCCACGCCGGGGGGATGCTCAGCTCCACCTTAAACCAGCAGGTCTCCCACCTGGAAGAGAGCACGCAGCGACCTCACCGCGCAGCTGGGACCTTCCCCCAGGGAAGCCGCTCGTCCTCAGGGCCTCCGTGAAGAAGCACAGCGGGACACCGCACCAGTGTGGCGTGTCAGTGTAATGAAGCTGCGCGGCCCCACGTTTAGCCACCTTCGGTTTAAGCAGCACACAGCACCTGCATGGTCCTGTGCCATTCCGCTGCACTTCCCCTTCCCAGCCTGACCAGGTCTAACCAAGCAAAGCTTCCACCTCGTGGTGCTCGCCGCCAGGCACCGCTAAGGGCTGGGCACCTAGCAGCCTGCTGAGCGCCGCGCCGCGCGGGGTGAAGCTCCCTTCCCGGCCGGCAGACGCAACCGCGGCGCTTCCCGGCGCTGCCGCCCGCCCTCCCGCGCGGCACTCCGGCAGGCAGCGACACCGCAGGGTGCCGGGCCTCGCGCAGCGCCTGAGCCGGGGCAGCCCGTCCATACGCGCGGACCTGCGGCCTTCCCACCGCCGCTCCTAGTCCCTGGGCAGGCCGTGGCCCGCCGTTACAAACAGCGGCACCGCCGCCCGTCACCCCGCCAGCCGCTGCCGAGGCTCCCGGGCAGCCCCGAAGCAGGCAGCGGGCAGGGCACGGCCCCCCGGTACTCACGCGGGCCCGAAGGAGTCCCCGACGGCGGCCGGCCCGAACCGCCGCCCCACGGCCTCGCCGTAGGGGACGCGCAGCGGGCTCTGGAAGCAGGAGAGCGCGGCGGGCGGGCGGCTGGCGCCGTACAGCCTGCGGGGGACACGGACGGGGCGCGGCTGCAGGGACGGCCCGGCGGGGACCGGGCGAGCGCCCCGCGCCCCGCGCCGCCCCCGGCCCCCCTCAGCCCGGGGCCGCCCCAGCTCCCCTCAGGCGCCCGAGGGGGAACGCGAGGGGAAGGGGGGGGGGGGGCGCAGAGCAGGCCGCGGCCTCTCCCCTCGGCCCCCCGCGGGGCCCAGCGCGGCGGCGGCGCCCCGGGGAGCCCCGGCCGGCGCCCACCTGCCCCGCAGGTTGCAGTCGGTGAAGTACGCGGCGGACACGAACTTCTCCACGCGCTCCAGCGCCGTCCGCCGGTGCTTCAACATGGCGCCCGCCGCCATGCCGGGGGCCGCGCCGCCACTGCGCATGCGCCCGCCGCGCAGCCCCCTCCCCCCCCCCGCCCCCCCCCCGCCGGTGTAATTAAGCAATTAACCGGCTGTAATTAACCGGGAGGGGGCGGCGAGGCCCCGAGCCTCGCCTCCAGGCCCCCGGGGGTCCCCGCTGAAGGAAGAAGGGGCCGTAGGCATGGCTGAGCCCTGATGTTTTAAACGGGCAGGCCGCGCCACGGCCACGCTCACAGGAGTTGTAGGGGAATCACACAAACGCAAGCAGTAACGCTACATAAAAAGTAACGCTAAATAAAAATAAAACCTTTTTTTTTTTTCAGTTATGGTACAGGCTGGGGGCCTTCCCACCAGTGCTGAAACCGTGCAGGAGCAGGCTGCTGGGGCACCCCCGGCGCTGCGCCCATTTTACAGCTGGGGAAGGAAAAGGCCTCAGCACCCCCGAGCTCGCCTCCAGACCCCCTGGAGCACACACGGGGGGGGGGATAAGTGTGTAGGATGCAAAACCAAGTACTTTAGAAGGGAACAAGGCAGGTAATTTATTGCTAGCAAACGCTGCGTGGTCCCCCTGGGCTCTTCCCCACTGAGCTCTTCCCTTCTGGGCTCTTCCCTCTCTTTTTCCCCCATTTTCCCTCTCTGCAGGAGGCTCCCGCTCGCCCCCACAGCCAGATCTGCCTTCTGCACAGTGCCTGCACCTGAGTTCAACCCCTCGGGGCCCTGCACAGACCCCTCTGCTCTGCCGCCACGACGGGTCCCCCCCAGGCCTGCCCCCCTCTCGGCACGCAGCCGCTGCCCCAGCTCTGCCCGCCAGCTCCAAAACCCCTGACAGGTTAATGCAGCAGCAAAACCCCGCTCCAAAACACCAGGGACAAACTTGGTGTGCTCAGAGCCTGGTTCGTGCAAGGAAAACTGCCTCCTGTGAGGTGGACAGATAGTGCAGCTGGCTGGTATGGCTTACAAAGCCCATGCCAACTTCATTTTAAAAGCAGAGTCTTTCCCCGTGTTTAAGTATCTGCTAAACTTCTATACTTAAAAAAATATATATATATCCCACACGTGGCTTTCACTAGTGAAATGCACCGACACCCATTCCACCCCTCTGCCTTCTCTTGCACGCGCACACAAACGCACACACAGAGCAGCTCTGTCAAATACTGGTTTGGTACTTAAGATGTTTTCTTCAATACTGAGAGGGAAAAATACATGAGCACAATCAACCCCAGCTAAGTAGCTCAGCAACACTTCCCAAAATCAAAGGTCCTTGGAGCTGGAAGACTAAGTGGATAAAAATTATCCACCAGCAGAAAAAAAATAAATAAAAAAACCTAAAAGTTATATAATGTATATTTATATATCTCAACAGACTGCTCATACCTTGGCTGTATTAACCGCAAAACACGCGCGCTGCTTCTGCTTCTTCCTCTCGGATTGTGGAGCCGATCGCAAAACGGTTGGACGTGCCCCCTCTTCCCCACCCCAACAAGCGCACGCTGCACGGTGCCTTTCAGACCAGGGACAGGGCTGTGGGTGAGCGAGCGTCTTCCTCCAGTAAGAACAAAGACATTGTTTTTATTTACAAAAAAAGGAGAAAAAAGTTTCCACACAAAAGCACTACAATGATAACTCCCTTTGGTAAAAAGTGTAATAAATGTCTTCGTAGGTCTGTCTGTCGGTACTAATTCTCAAGCCACCTGGTACTATGGTACACAAGAAGCTAGTACAGTTATGCTAGCACATCAAGCATACTTCCTTTAATAAAAAAAAAAAAAGAAAAAAAAACAAAAATTGACAATTTGTACATTTATTTACAAAAAAGGAGGGGAACATGTTAAAATTGTGTTGTTCTCTGTTGTGTGTGTGTACGTACATGTGTGTGAAAAGCTGGTGCATGGCACTAGGAGAGACTAGTAAACAAGCAGGTACAAAAAACAGTTCCACTGGCACTAGAAAGGACAGACCGATCTGCACTGGTTGAGTCCAGCATGGGAGGGAGGAGAGCCAAGTGAGAGGGACCGAGGGGCTGCTCCGTGAGGCCGGAGTGCCCGGGACCCCACGCGGGAGCCCAGCCTGCTTGCCGCAGCGTGGCAGAGGAGAATCCAGTCCGCGACAGGCACCTCTGGGCTTCGGGACACATCCAGGCAAGGAAATCTGAAGACCACCGAGGCATCGGGGTGGTGGAGAGCCTCCTCCAGTTCTCTTCCCTCGCCGCTCAGGCCGCCGGGGAGTTAAGCCCCAACACTGCTGGTGCGTACGAGCTCGTTGTGTCTCTCTGGGACCGCTCAGCTCAGAGGAGGGTCCGTCCCTCCGGGGCGCATGCTGAAGTCAAGGGGCCGGCGGCCAGGGGTCCCAGCAGGCGCTGGTGGAGAGCCACGTTCCTACAGAGAAATCCCGCTGGTGACAGCTTGTACCAGCCACGCACTAGTCAAGTGGCCATGTTACGGAGATACACAGTGAGGGGAGAAAGGCATCTTCCTCGTTTCCTTGATGCGCACGCACACACACACATCTCCCGGGAGCTTCCCTGGCCCAGGGCGTTTACGGTGTCTTGAATATCGTGCCGTATTTGACACGGTACTTGTTAATGCTCACAAAGTGCAGGGTCTCTGTGTCACAGGAGGTGGTGCAGGGCACCAAGCCCTCCAACCCTTCGCCCATGAGCCACTTGCTCGTCTCGGCTGCCATCTCGCGGGTGACGTGCTCCTTGGTCCATTTGTCCACCCAGGCCTGGAACCGCTGGTGCAGCCGCTTGCTCACTCGTTCGTGGGACTGCAGAAACAGAAGAGGTGTTACGAGGAGGTGGCTCCAGCCCTCGAGCTGCAGCGCGACACAGCTCTCGGCAGAGGAACCAGGCTGCGCGTCAACACAACCGCGGGGCGCAGCGCCCGAGGCAGTGGGGAACGCAGGCGCTGACCCTTGCCAATGGCAGGGGAAGAGGAAGATGCTGCCCCCGTCGCCCCCCCTAGCAGCGAGCACACAAGCAGAGGCTGGGATAAGCAGAGCCCTGCACGCACGGGGCCAGCTCAACAGGCATCGTACGTGCTGGCAACACGATTGCTACGGAAAATGAAGAACAGTTGAGAAGCGCTGGCTTAACAAAAGCAGCACGATAGGAAGAAGTGCGCGTGTTGTTGAGTCAGAGCATCTGTTTAGGGAATGTCAAATCCAGGACAGATGGTTTAAAACCATGGCTTAAAAACCGTGACTACAATCGTTATTTAAACCAGTAAATATAATTCAACCCTCAAGATTAAAACTAATGTTATTTATTATTTTCCTTCTCCTCCCAAAGGACTGCCCCTCTCTGAGCGTTAACCATTACCAACAAGTTTGCAGCTAACATGCAGCTTCTACGGCTCCTGCAGCAGTCTTCTGGGAGGCTTTGCTTCATGTCATATTCTTAAAAGTTCATTAATCTGACTCACGTTGGGATTCTCTGTGATGGCACATCGCATCTTGTTTGAGAGAACTTTTCAAACTTTGGGCAAATTGAATTGGATAGATAAAAATCCTCAATAGTGGTATTTCAAAGACTCACTACTGAAACAGAACTCTCATCTGATGTGGATCCAAGTTTACCAAAATTACAACTAATTAAATAAAACCATTACTTGTATTACATCAGCAAGAAGTGGGTGAGAGTAGCTGTTTTTTAAGTCTAAAGAAATGACAAACTGAGCTGTGGAGGGACGATTTACCGGGCAGGAAGCAGTGCACACCTCTCCCACTCCCTCATCTCCTAGTGAATTTTCTCAGTGGTCAGTAGTTTGCTCAGAAAAACAAATCAGTAAACTGAAAACAAACCTCCGCGGCTACAGAAGAGACTACTGCTGACAGAGCCTCTCAGGTACCTCTGCTTCTGGCTGCTTAAGCCAGCAACTTTTGCCGGGATCTGGCATTTTTCGCTTTCTTTGACATTCTAAGCAATGGGATTCTGCTTAACATTTTGTTTTCCATAGTCTTTAAACTCCAAGACTAAATAGCCATACTGGAACTGGAGCTTGCTGCGAAAGCTCCCCATTTTTCTCCTTTGGGCAGGAATATTCCCACGGGACGAGAAAAGTGTCAGGGAATTCTGAGCACCAAATCACTTTTCTCCACCCAAATCCTTCCTTGGGACCAGGACTTCGAAGTCCTGGAAGGGCACCCCTGGGGATTTCCTGCAGCCGGGACCTCCCTGCGCCCATCCTCGCCACAAAAGCAGCGTCGTGGAGCTGCTGCCGCGTGTTTGCGGGGCTCTGCCGTGCGGAGCGACCTGAGGACTCCCGCTCCCAGTGACTGTGGGGACAGGAAACGCCGAGGGATGGTGCCCAGGGGGATACACTGGGGCAGAAAGCGTTTGATGCTCTGCACCCTGATCGATTCCTCTCTGGGGAAGCCCTGGAAGAGCATGCGCTCTCGGAAGTCACCACGATAGCACGCAGAGGACGGGTCTTCCCTAAAGCAGGGGGACCGCTGCCCAGGGGAAACACCTCCTGGAAGAAATTTGAGAGCTAACAGTCGAAACCACTGCCCTACCGTAACAAAACTCTCTGGAGAAAAGGGAGGAGAGGTGGGAGGATGGTGAGAGCAAAAGGCAGAAGAAAAGATTACATCTTAGGAACGTTCAGAAGATCTTTAGTGTCTCGGGAGGACGTAATAGCACACCGTCCTCCCGGCAGCACAAGGATCGCTGAATGTTTCCGACTGGGACCCCGAGGACATTTCATCTGACTCTCCCCACCTGACTTTGGGAGCAAGGGGTACCGGGAAACACCAGCTGCCCGCCACAGTTCTTCCGCTCCCTCCTACCTGCTGAGCTCGCAGCAGAGCGGTCCTCCTGTACATGTAATCCTCCGATTTGATCACGTACACCATCTTATAGGAGTTCAGTTTGAATTTACACTCCAGCTTGTCCAAGCTCTCCACGTTCTCCATGGACTTCTTACTGTTTCCCTCCTTCCCTTCCTTCTCCTGCTGCTCCCGACCACGCTGACACTTACGGATCCGCCTCAGATTCCTGCAAACCAGAGAACCCCTCTTGGAATTAGTGCTCACCCTCCAGTACTGCTAAGGCCGGAGGGAGCTGGTGGATCTGTGCTGGCCCCTCAAGAACCTCAGCTCGGATTAAGTTCCTTCAGGCTCAGACCCCTACGACAGGTCACTGGGTTCCTCTCTTGCTGAAACCACGGCTACGGCGCACTCAGCTCCCTGCTCACAAAAAGCCCTGACGTGGCACCCACTGGTTTTAGCTGGAGGGTTCCCGTGAGCCGAGGCAGAACTGCCAACAAGCAGGCTGGCGAGTCCCCAGCCCTCTCTGCCACCCCTGGCCCGTGCTATCTCTCAGTCACTGGAGAGCAGGAGCCTGGGGTGGACCCACAGGCTTTTAGGATGAGCAGCAGCACGGTGCCTCTGCGCCACGCTGCCAGGGTCATGGCTGCTGTAGGGGCATTAAAACAGAGGCGAGACCGAACGGCCGGCACCGCGAGAGCACAACGCTCTGCTTCTCATGGCCAGCCACGCAGCAGGCAGGGCTCCCGGCCACTCACCTCGGCAGGAAGACGGGTTTCTGGGCCAGGTGCTCCCGGAGCTCGGGGGAGGTAGAATCGGAGTTGACGTACCGCTCCACGTAGTCCGACCAGCGCTGGAAGCGAGCACACAACAACGTCAGCCACGGCTTGCCCACCAGACAACGCGGGGTGGGGTTAAGGAGGGTAAGCTGGAAGCTACACGGACAAACATCTTGGAAGGTTCCTTGTATGTCAATCCCCCAAAGGCAGGAACAACACTTCTCTCTATGGTTTTAAGGCTCCTCGAATACAAAACAAACCAAGAGGGATTTGCCTGCTCATACCAGTGAAAGCTTTACAGTGTTTCGTTGACATCTCCTGCTAGCAGACCACAAGTCAGCTGGACTCCCTTGTCCGGCACACCTCTGACTGCCACAATCAGCTCTCTGGACGAGCTGCTCTTACCTCTGCTTCTACTGGGTCATCCGAGTTCTCCTCTTCTGTGTCCAGCAGCTCAATGGTTAACTGAACTTGGCCTCTGCTCTGAATGAACATCAGCTACAAAGCAAAAGGCAGAAGGGATTCAGTAGGAGGTTTCAAACAGGAAAAATATTCCTCCACTTCTCACTGGGGCAAAGGAAGAATTAAGCAAGTTTGCATATCGTAAGGCAAAAAGTTGCGCTTCCTGCATTGCCGACAGCAAAGGGAAAACACTGGCAAATTGCACAGCCTTTGAGGAACATAACTAAAGCTTTGTGAAAAATCTTTTGGGGTTGATTTTGGAGTGGTATAGGTCCTTCTTGAGCCCCCAGCTTAATTCTGAGGGCAAGGGAAGAGAGATTATACACACGGGCTTTTCTCCCAAGTACTTTACTAGCTCAAAAAGGGCCTGACCACTTCCTGCATTTTGGGCGAAGGCAGGATGGATTTGATTAGCACCATGCACCAGCTTTATTCAGCAACGCACAGAGTCAGCAATGATTTAATGCCCAGTCAGTCTTAGCAGATCTTTCTGCAGTCTGCAAAGGTTGAGACAAGACAAATGGGAAGGTCTGAGATAACAAATTAAAATTGGTGACAGCAAATCAGCCAGCATGATACAATCTAAAAATGCTCTGAAGCACACGGAGTACTCACTGCTGGCCCCAGAAACGTGTTCCTTCTCAAAGGCCCATTTCTGAGGGGCCCTCGCCAAAGCATTAACACCCCTGTGTGCCATTCCGCTCTGCCTGCCTGGCCTGATGCAGGTTCTGCCACAGACCAGCAGTAAGATCAGCTGTAAGCACGCTGGAAATGTCACCAAAGAGCTGCTTCTGGGCACCAAAAGCTTGGGAACACGCCACCAAAACGTTCATTTCAAGTTTCAGAGCTACAGAAAGCCTAGGAGACTTCAGCGCTTAGACAATGCTCTGTTTTCAAAGGACCAGCACCTTCTTACAGAGCATCCCCTTCGCTGCTTGCTGCTTCTACGCCGAGGTTCGCAGCCCAGCCTTACCTTGAAGCAGTTCTCCTCCGACATGAGCTGCTCAGCTTTGCGCTGGTAGGTGGCCTCCAGAAGGGTACGAGAGGACTGCGAGGCGAGAAGGCCTCCCGTGGCTCCGTTGCTGTTCTCCGACAGGTAGAGGTCCGTGACCTGCACGCAGATCTCGTCGCTCACTATGTGCTGGAGCTGCGAAAAGGAAGAACACGGGGAAGGTGTTTGTGAGCGAAAAAAGCCAAAAAAGAAGAAATAGCCTTTGTGGTTGGCGCCTCCTTTTGCAAAAGGTATTTCTCTTCGCCTAAGGCACTCGGGAGAACTTGCTGTAACACGCAGAACCTGCGTGACCTATCGAAACCCTGAGCACAGAAGCCAGCCGGAAGAGTGAGAAAGCCTCTGAAACCCCCTGGTGTAAGTGGTGTAAGTGGCACCCAGCAGATTTTGACTTTAACGAAAAGCAGCATGCACAGCTGAGCGTACATCTTTATTTGCCTGCGTTATGGGTTTTAAAAATAAAAGCTACCGTGGATAAGGAGGTACTTGCTCACTGGAGTCTGCTGCATGCCCGTCAGCATAGAATAGAAAGAAACAAAGACATAACCATGTGTTCCTGCCCTTGAATTAAAAAAATAGGGGAAAAAAAGGCTGAAAGTGCATGAGTTTAAGGCTACATTTTAGTAACTTCTTCCAGTTGCAGATGATCTCTGTGGCAACGTAAAAACACCACCACTATCTTTAAAAAACAAACAAAAAAAACAACGCACGTGGCTGGCAAATTGAAACTGCTCAGAGGAAAAAGCTACGGGCAGGGAACACCGATCAGCAGCAGGGTGGAAAGGACTGGTGCAGCGTGGGGCTGTCCACAGCAAGGGTTTGCTTCTGCCTCTGAGGAGAGGGGTGGGAGATTTCAGATGGAATCCTTGTTTTGTACGAGTTTAAAATATGAAGTCGCTCAACTGTCTTTTCAATTCAGTGAATCTCCGGGCTGAAATAAAGAACTTCTGAAAAGCCGCTCTATTCTCCTAGAAGAGTAAAGGCCTCTCCAGCAATTCCATGTCCAGCCTCTTGCATCTGGTTTTGTTCTTTCCACTACAAAAAGGCACACCAAGAATTTTTCCCTTGGTCGCACATTCTTCCTATATGCCCAACAAAAGGACTGGAGTTTATTCACCAGACTGAGCTACTCAAACAGCCAGATAAAAGAGACAAAGCTTTTTAGAAAAGGCATGCACTGCTCCTACAACACTGAAAAAAATGAATTATTTAAATGCTATTTAATTCTTTTTCAAAGTTGAAGCACGATTAGCTCAGGAAGCGCTTTGAAGTTGAATACTGATATCCCTAAAGCTCCTGGAAAACAAAGGGAGAACTCCACATGCACACAAAAGCTAGTCTCGACGATTTAAATACACCAGGAATTACCTTTCATCACCTCTCCTTACATCAGCCTCTGAGCTGGGTTAAAAAATCTCCACAGTTCTGCTGCTTACTCGTGACCTGCTGGTTTTAGGCAAGCGACACCACACACACACACGCTTCAGGAAGCCCCCCGCCTCTTTTCCCCAGCCGCCCCCCAGCCTTCGCGGGCAGTCACCTGTCGAACGATGCTCTGAATCAGCTTGTCCATGGTGAAGGCGATGTAGGCGTGAATGGTGAACATCTCGCGCAGGGAGTCCTCGTACTGCGACGAGTCCATGTTCCCGTCCAGCAGATTGCGCACCATGTCCAGGAAGGCCGGGTAGTAATCCTCCACGTCGATGTCCACTGCGCCGAGAGAGAGCAGGAGATGAACACACGGCCCCCAGGAAGGGTCCTTCCCACGAACAGCCCTGCTTCTAGGAGCAAACGGGCCGAGGGTTTTGGTCCTCAGACCGCTCTACCCACTTCAGCTGGAGAGTTGCAGGAATTTCCCTTTACAGACAGCTTTTAATCAGAGAACTCAAGGGTGTCTAAGATACACCGGTGTAAAATGAAAGCTGGTATGAAACAGCTGCTGCATATTACTGTTCTGCTACGAATCCCACCTGCCCCACACCTTCCCTTCTCCCTCAACTCCCTGCTGCCCCGCGATAGCAGAAATGAGATGTCTTCAAGCACCACCACTGCCCGAAGACACCAAGCAAGCGCTGCCAACAGGCTACAAAGAGAAGCCAACCCCAACCTCACGCCCCAGGTCACTCACTGGGCTCCTTCAGCCGCAGCTGGATGGCAGGGCTCTCGCTCTTGTCTCGCTTTATGCCCAGCACTTCCCTCTCCCACTCCCTTTCCCGTGTCTCCTCTTCGATCTGCCGCTCGGCCTGGGTGCAGATCCTCAGCAGCCGCAAGCACAGGATCTGATGCAGCCGCATGAAAATGTACCAGTTGCTGTTCACATAGAAGAGGTTGTAGACCTCATCCATGCCCCGCAGCTTCTGGGCCGTTGTGTTGTTGAACATCAGCTTGGTTTTGGGAGGGCTGCCCCCAACACCGTTGTGCTTTTTCGCAGCTCCAGTAGCTTCGTCCACGTCCATTTCTTCCTCTTCCTCCTCTTCCACGTCAGAGAGTTCACCTCGCTGAGCAAACAGCAGGTCTGGAATGAAGTGGTACATAATCTGCTTGATTTTGTACTTGTCCTCTTTCTGGATTCCTGTCTGCCGCTTCACGTGGTGGATGATGAGCGAGGCGGCATCTTCCAGGATCTGCTTGTCTTCGTAGGCTAACGATAGGTGTGGGCCTGTGGGTACGCCGGCGTTGTCTTCCGAAGCCTGCTCTTGCCGCTACGAACGAGAAACACAGGGCACAGTTAGTCCCACGAACACCTCCCCCTGCCCACGAACCTCTCAGAAAGCTCTCCCAACACTGCTGCACCCCCTTGGAAGAGAGGCAGCGACCAGACCTGCCGCCCACTGGGAGCAGGAGGTTCTTTGCAACAGATGCCACAAGTTCGCAAACACTTCTCCTGTTTACGCACATTTTCCATCCCGTTTCTGTCCAGAAACGGTCCACCTGCTGCCAACAGCATAACAGCCCCCCCCCCCCCCCCAAAAACACAAACATCTCCACGTATCCAAACACGGAGAGCGCAGCCCCTTTCCAGGTGAGCATCCCGCTTCTCCAACCTCCCCAGCATCGAGTGCCGGGGAAAGGAACTGAAACCACACACAAAGACCATAGGAGCTTAAGGGAAGGAAACTATTGGTGACATTCTTACCTCATCATAGATGCTTTCAATCTCATTGAGGAGACTCTTTGACCTCAGGACCTTGGTATCGTTCTGCTTGAAGTTGATGCCCTGGTGGTCCAAGGATTTCAAGTAATATTTCTCGTTCTGCTCCCGCCAGACTTTATTAAACCCTCGCTGGGCTTCTCGCCACTCTTCCTCTTTCATCTTTAACCTTGAATCAAGAAAACAAGGGTTAGATAAGAGACATAAAGGTCCCACTCTGAGCACGCAGAGGAAACCTAAGCCCTAGCAAATGTGCATAAATGTAAAACTCCTTTCTGCAGGATGGTTTTCAGGAGGAGTACACTACACATGCTCTTCTGAATAAACCCCTTTGCACACCTGAGCTTCCTGGGAACAGACTCCAATACTCCACTCTGTATCTCAAGCAGAGCACCCGATGCAGCCAGCTGTCCTACACAGCCATGGCGGCTCGAGACCTGTCCCCAAGAAGAATGTCCTCGCAACAGGGTAGGCAAACTGTGACCTTGCAGGCACCAGCAGCAAGGCAGCTTCCCTCAACCGTCAGAGCCCTGAGACACAGCAGCCAGTCCCCAAGAGACGGTAAGCATCTGGGGAAGATGATCTCCTTTTAACTGGTTTTACAGTTGCTGTGTTCTCAGGGAGCACTTTGCTGTTTACACGCCAAGAGGGCAAGCAGAACACGTTACTTTATTAGACATGTACACAGCCATCTGCTTACACACTTCCTCGCACGTCCCCAAGGAGCTGCAGCATCCACTCCCTTTTCGTGACCAGGGGGTTGACAACAGAAAACCAACAGGGAATCTGAGCACAGTACAGGCACCGCAATCTGAGCCCAGGGTCACGTACAGCAGCGGGATTTGGAAAGGGATCGGATTTAGCTGTGAACAATACACATGGCACAGAGAGCTTCCTCACCTTACCCGTGGCGCTGACGCTGCTGTGCACAGGCTGAGGAGGAAACAAGGTTTAAGGGGAGACGAGAAAAGCTGAGCTGGTGACATTTGTGTTTCAGGAGCTTAATTCCCTGTTTCTGGGTGATAGTTATGACATACAGCAACCGATCAGCACATAAAATGCATTTCTCGAGTCCCATCGTTGTGCAGGTTAAACTCGTTAGGGGCAGAAATTAGCTACGTTTAGCTCTGGATCACCTATCGTGCGTTAATTACTCTGCAGTAATTACCCCCCCGAAGGGCTGTGTCAGAGCAGTACCTTTTCAGCACGATGGGAACAGCAACAGAGGGGTTCTTCCGAAGCCCATCGATGATGTCGGCTGCTTTGTCAGCATATATCCTCTGGAGAGCCTTGCGGTGGATCACCTCCGAGGTGCCGCCCAGGGTGTTGTCCAGTCGGAATTTGGCCTGCTCCTCGGCAGACAAGCGTGAGAGTTTCTTCTGGATTGCCTCAAGGACGCGGATCGTTGCCAGGTTGGTCTCCAAGACAACATCCAGCTGAAGGGAACGGTGCGTTAGGCAGAGGTGAACAGGTAAAACGCGATACTTTACAGAGAGCAACGGTGAAGGGACACGAAACAAGAAGCCAGGCGTGTTTAACGAGGTGTACTCAGGCTGTGGTTTCCACATTTGGCTGTGCTAAAATAATCCAAATGTATTTTATCTGCTACCTCGATAATACCGCATCAGAATTTAAAGGCTACCAGAACGATACTGTTAGGAAATTACATTTTCCATAAGGGAACAGAACACAATTGACAGTTCCTCTACAAAAGGACGTGACAAATGTGAGCACATCCAGGTAATTGCCAAGCTAACTCTCGTTTTGAGGCAGGATGTCAATCACTTAACATCCTGAACGGATCGCTTTTCAGATTATTACAGGGGAAAGCATCCTCTTGTGCTTTACGTAGGCAGTAAGGACAAAAAAAAAGATGCATCGATTATACACTAGCCATTGAACAATTTCATCTGGAGCAATAGGAACAGAGCTCGGCGCTAAGAGTGAGGGGCAGGGATAGCTTGGAGTGAGATGTGGGTACTCAGCTGCTGCCTCGTGCTTTAAGAGAACACGAGCTTTTATGCAGAAAATGGGTGACAAAATAAAAACAGCTTGTACCAGGCAGTATTGAGGATGTAAAAGTATCAAGATCATTCACAGAGCCCCGAGGTTTCGAAGGCAGGGATGAGGGAAAACCCCCTTACCTCAAAGCGCTCATCCTCACACCTGTAGATGTGCTCTTCGTATTGTGTCTTCTTGGAGCTCACAAACGTGGAGTCTTCAGACCAGGAAGGGAAGGAGACCCAGGTGTCGTTCAAAACCTTTGAGTAAGAGAGGGAAAGACAAACGTCACAGGCAGGCTGTGAGTGGGGTGGCACAGGACTGCAAGATATTCAGCTGCTGATGGAGATCTAAAATTGTCTCCCTTCCACAGCCCAGTGTTCACAGAGCAACCCCGAACAGCCAGGGCTGAAACGTCGCTGCCGTCTGGAAAATTCATCAGGTGGAGCTGCGAGAAAAAACTTGCAAGGGAGGAAAAAAAGTGAGGTGAAAGGAGCTTTTCCGTTACTTCGGGTGAGCCAGCTGGCTGCGGCTCAGTCGTCACACATCTGATTCATCACCGACAACACTGGGTGGTCATCACGTTAAGCATGACTGTTAGGACACGGTTTCTACCTCCAACTAAGGCTAATTAGGAATATAAATCCATACCCCAGCAACGCTTTTCCTGACAAAGATGCTGAGCACCTGCAGTTTTCACCGCCTCCGAAGCAGGAACAGAGCATTTAAAAGAAGCCTCCGAGAGGCCAAAGGCAACGAAAGGAGGATTTTGGCAGGCAACCTTCAAAGTCAAGCCCAATTTTCATAAACCTGAAGCCTGAAGAACTGAGTCATTAGATTCTCACAGAAAGAAAAGTTTGTAACTGCATCACACACAAGACACTTTTGGGAGACAAGTCAGGACTTAGATTAAAACCTCGCAATTATTTCTTGCCCGGGTTGCGTTCACCAGCCATCCTGCCACCATTTCAGCTAACCACGTATCACTGCTGAGCGCTTGATTTGGTCACCTGCGCTCGCTCGCCCACCCCAAAACACTGCCTTTGACACCAGTGAAGGACCGGGGTCAGCCAGTACCACTCCCACTTCGACCACAAGCTCATCCCAACACCTGAAAGGGCTCCGCGAGTCCATCTGATGCTGCAGCACTGCGTCGGGAGGCCAGCTTTGCCTCTCGACCACCAACGCTACCTGCAGGGAGCAGATTTCCTGCAGCAGCACCCCTTTTCTCAACACAGGTCCTCTCAGCATTTCAGGGGGAAAGAAAGAGGCACGTGAGGGATACGCAGGAGAACCTGTCTGCAGAAAGCGTGACTTTCTTTTAAGCTTGGACCAGAGACAACTCTGAAAGCAGGCGAAACGGGAATTTGGTTTGAAGGGCAGCAGTATTCTTAATTTACATACTCCTTTGTAAAAGATCCCTGAGATCACATTAAGACAATACAGAAAACTTGTTCTGACATTTCCTACGTTTGTAATCTGAATGTTCTTCTCACACGCATACTACGTAAAACATTGTACACATCTAATGCCCCTGTATTTTATTTCAGTATTTAAACCCCACAAACATTTTTTTTTCCAGCTGCTCCCCAGTGCTTCGTGCAACTCTGTCACAAGCACAGCTGAAGAAGAGCAGAGGGCATCAGAGCCACGTGGGCATCGCAGCTCCCTGCCAGCTGCGGGCACAGCCCATTCCTAGACTGAAGCCTCACCTTGTGAAATCGCTTCTGGATACAATCCACACGTTTGCAAGAAAGCAGAGTGCTCCCTCGCCACCAGGAGCACCTCAGGGTGCACTCACCTCGGGCCCCAACACGTTTTGCAGAGAGCCTGAGCCAGGACGGTGTGCCCAAGCACGTGCGAGAGGCAGCCAGCACGATGCACGGATGTGCCCTGAAATCCCCCAAACCCTCCCAAGTGCCAGGACACAAAGCAAATTCCCCCCATCCTGACCTTCAGGTCCCCTCAGCCTCTCTCCATCCCTCCGAGGAGGCCGGGAATAGCCTTCCTCTGCCCCGTGTTCCCCGTCTGAGCACACCTTACCTCTTTACACAGCGGCGTCCGCCCCGTGCACTTGGGTTGCTGGTAGCTCTTGGGCAAGGCGCGGTAGCTGGAGCCCAGTCTTTTGCAGGAGGCATAGTCTATCTCCATGGCAATCCCCTCAGTGGCCCGTTCCTTCGGATACGTCTCCATGTGAACAGACTCTTTATACCCCAAAAAGTTTTTAAACCAAGTGAACAACTCTGGGAATTTCCTAAAAATAAAATGAATGAAGTGAAAAAGTAGCAGAGTAGAGATCAGGCAGCGCTGAGCTGTGATACTGAGGTTACAACACGGCGCCCAAGAAGCCCCTCTGATTTATCAGGCTGCTGCGAGAGGACCCTCTCCCTTCAATCTCACTCCCATGGGGCCTGACAAAATGGGAGCCGAGAACCTGCCTGCTGATCGGGTTGTGGACTGCACCTGGGCCAACCAAAATACCTCAGCAGCAAACCCAAGCCCAGGTCCCTAGGTGTCTGCCAGCGTTCCTAACCTTAAACAGAGCTTTACTTCCCAAGTTGGAAAGCAGCAAGAAAAAAAAAAAAAGGTGTTTTCTGAACTTATTAGCCTAAAATAGTGCACCTGTTCAGCTCTGCTTATCTTGCACAGAGCTCCAGCAAAAGGAGAAGTTGAACCTGTTACTGAAGCTAATTGAATCACCGCTCATTTACTGCTTCTTCGTTACGTGACAGCTGCTAATGTCCGACTCTGGAAGAAGAGAACTGCATTACTCCATTCCCAGCGCAGACATTCATCCTTACAGCTGGGAGCACAGATGGTGGATGGGAGAAATGCAGATTTTTTTGGTTGGATACTTCACCTTTCCTAGCCAGAAGCAGCATCCCCCTGATACCTAATTCCAGGAGGAGTGCAAGCTCCTCGGGGCCGCTTCTTCGCGCAGCAGCCAGTGTAACGGGGTCCCAAACCCCATGTACATTGCTATTGCCTTCTCCCGCAGAACTGGGAGCTCAATTCACAGCAAAAAGGAGCATTTATCTTGCTGCCTGAAGTTGACGAGAGGATAATTATTACAGGGGTTTTAGGTGATTAATACAGAGTTGTTCTGTGCAGCACGGGCACTTGCGGAAGTTATAATTTCTATTTAAACTGTAGTATTGATTATCAGTTTTGGCTTCAGGACAGAACTCAGCTGCCTTTTGCTTTTTTGTAATTTTAATGGGTTTGTATGAGCACTTCTTTTAGGGGGCATTTCCTATGTAATTAGACCGTCGATTTTTTTCTCGAGTGAAATAATCCATGATTCTAGAGCAAGACGCCGCAGCAACACGCTGCTGAGTAATTCTGTTCGCTCTTCTGAAAAAGGAAAAGACAAAAAGCAGGACCAGCTCTGCTCCTGAACACTGCTTGCCATTGCTGGAAGTCTCCAAAAAACTCTCCCGCCTCTTCTTGGATAAGGAAGGGAAGAGGGAGCGTGAAGTCAGAAGGAAAACCAAAGCAGGGCGCTTATTGTTCTGCTCCAATAAAGGAAAAGTCTGAAAATGTAAAGCATGCGGCACCTGCACAGAATGAACCATCGAGGGGCTTCCAGGAGCTACCAGCATCTTCCTGCCCCCCACAGCAGCGCATGCGGCACCTGCTAGTGGACATTCCCGGCACTCAGGATGGGCTGGAGGAAACAGGCGACCTTGGCCGCACAGCAGCAACTCATGCAGTCACCCCGTGGGCAGGCAATTTAAACTGTGGCAGGCTACACAGATAAAAGTCGAGCCAACCAACAGCGGAGGAAGTGGGCATTGTGGGGGGCTTCACCTTGGACAGCTCAAAAAACCGCTGCCTGGCTCCCCCTGTGCCACACGACCACAGAGGTCAGCATTTCTTTCCTGGCTCTGCAACAGGAACAGACTGATGGGATCGAACTTCTCCTCTCAAGGAAGAAGCAGGCTCCACTTACCCCAGAAAGGGAGACACGAGCTGCACAAGCTCTGCCCGGGAGATCACCTCCTGGTTGAAAATCACCAGGCAGCGGAGGAAGTTTTCGTATGCTTCTGTGCTGCGCAGAGCTTTGCGGACCTGGGGGAAAGAGAAGAGGAAAACTGGTTGCTCTCAAGGTGAGATCGAGTTGTCTAGCACTGTCCGGGAGACCTGGATTCAACGCTGTGCTGTCCACCTATGCACGGGGATTGCACACACGACGAGAATGCAAAACTCTTGGGAGGGAGCTTGCCTAGCTCCATGGAGCCAGAGGAGCAAAGCAAGCCGTCTCCTTGCTGGGTACGCCTTGCAACACCAGCACCCTACACGCAGGAGCATTACCTTGAAGAAGGGAGTTGTAAGCAAAGAATGAAACCCCAACAGCTGGATCATCGCAGGTTATCACAGTTAAGCCAGGTTCTGTAACCCTTAGCTCCTCAGCTTGAGAAAACCCAGCGATTAATTCCGACACTATTACCTTTCCCACGAGAACAGTTAGCATCCACGCATCAAACAGATCTATCATCATTAAGGGATTCGTCATTACAGCTACAACTCTACAGCAGGGATTTCTGCATTTACTCATGTTAACACCTACACATCCTCCGAGCAATAGAGTGGCTCCCAGTCACCGTTAGCTGGTCTACAGCGTGCTGCAAAACGTAGCACGCCATCAGGGAGCAAGCAAGGCTTTCATCGACACATGAAAATTACTCAAAAGGCTTGTTTGCTTTCACTACACGCTCCCTTCTGAGCCATAAAGAAACGTATGGACATCTTAGGGAAAACACCAAGGTACCACTTGGAAACATCCCACACATTCTTCTTCTGTCGTGCGTGGTAAACCAGCAACAGGTAACAACGGTGCAATGCATTAGATGCATCTCTCAGGGGAAAAAAAAGGGGGAAAAAGTAACGTTGACATGAATCAGCTGCATTGTAAACTGAGCTCCCACCCTGCAGGCATCTGGCTGCGGAGGGGCACGGCAAACAGTGCTACCAGAGCAGGATACACAAGGCACATCATCGGCTGTGTGGGGATTTCAGAAAGGTGAAAACATTCTATAGGGTGCGTTACAGAAAGGATTCACATCCCTGCAAATTTCCAGGAGCACTGGCAGGTGTAGCCCCCAGCCAGGCCTTCCTCCCAAAGAGCATCAGCAGGTGAAGAGCTAGAGAATGACCTTTGGGGAAAAAGACAGTGATATTTGGGTAGGGAATCAGCATGGTTTGGGTTGGAAGAGACCTTAAAGATCACCTAATTCCAGCCCCCCTGCAGGTCTGACTTAGCTCAGGTCATCCGAGGTCAAGCTGACCGATGTTATTGTGGTGTGTAGATCACAAACTTCACTGTGATAAAACTCAGGATGTATACACACAAGGAATGTAAATCAGTGACACGAGATTGCTTTCTCCGAATCTCACCTTCTCAAAGAACAGAGATTCTGTCCCCACGCCATGCTTGCTGGCTTCTGCCAAAGACTGGTCTTTTAAACCAAGCAGCTTCGGCTTCTTCTGTTAAAAAAAAAAAAAGGAAAAAAAAAAGGAAAAAAAAGGAAAAAAAAAGCTGTTCAGTACAGGAAATTGCCATATTTTGACCATGCATCACACAAGGAGTTTCAGCCTCCTGAGTATGCCGCTTGCTCACAAATAAAAAAGATGGCTTTTCCAGAAGAAAACTTGTCTACAAGTGAGCCCATACACAAATATATTAATCTTTAATCAGGATCATACAATTCCCAGTATTTTTAATACGAGGTTGCATCCTTTTCTCTAACGGGCTGCTATAACCAGTGATTGCTTCAATTTTCTAACTAGTTTGCAGAATTACCAAAACAGACCTGTCTGGTCTCGGTTTAGGGTTTTTTAAACCATTACTCATTCAGTTCTTGTTATACCTCCCTAAAATCAACGTATTTCTCTTGCATTCCACTGCAAGATCCTTTGTTTTCTCCATTGCGGCACCACACTCCACATCCTCAGAAAGGCTGAAAGCTGCCTCCAAAACACGTTCTATTTTGCTGCATTTTATTTGAAGAAGAGGAGAAAGGCTGGAAGGGGAAGTAAACCACTGGATTTAAATGATACAGCTACACCAGCTAATGCTTTTCTTCACCAAGCAAGATCCACCACCTTCAAATAAAGCATTGTCCCTAATGCAGAGCCACGAAACCACCCCGCCATCAGACCGTTCCTCTTACACTGCAAAGCCCTGCTCTCTCAAAATGCGAGTAACCTGAAAAGGGCAAACTCAGCTATGAAAATAATCACTCACCTCCGTGTTACAAGGTTTATTATAAGACAAACAAACATGATTCTGCTCTAAGTTCTGCTCTGACGAAGCTCCAGGCACACCTCTGTCCTTCCCTCAGCTGATCTTCCCAGCCGCTTTAGGACCAGCATCACAAATTCACAAAGAGCATGTGCTATTACCTTCACCGGAGGGGTTGTTCCAGTTCCTGAGTGCCGTCGGATCTGACAGCCGTTCTGGTTGGGTCTTTGCTGCTTGTTGTTGAGCTGGGGCTTCTTCACGGTGCCACCGTGATCGTTTCTCACCGATTCCACTTTCTCTGCAGTTGTCTTACTTAACAGCTTAGTTAGAAAGAAAACCCACGAGAGAATTAGAGCTGAGTTCCACCTAACTAGGCAAAAAAAGTACGCCTGCTCCTCCTAGCTCTAGATGACCCACGTATTTTACTGCAGTTACGGCAGTCTTGGGACAACTCTTTTAGGCAAAGGAATTGCATTTATTGACCGAAAACACACAGTCAATCACCCTGACCCCACTCCCACGACTCAGTAAAAGACCCCTCCAAAAAAACTTCCTAGAAACAAACAAGGAAAGCATGTTTTTCTGAACACTGGCTATACGAATAAAGTTTTCCACTAGGTCTTCCAGCTCGTCCCCAGGCAGACTCACCACAGAGCTGTTGGCATCAGGCAGGAACTGCCCGAACTCTGAGAGCAGATCCTCCTGGTTTTTGAAGAGGCGAGCCACCTGCGCGTACACCTCCTGCTCCGTCAGAGCAGGCGTGTAGTTGCCTCCTGCCTCCTTGGCGTTCCGCTGCTCCTTCTGTCGGAGGAAAGAGAAGTGTCAGAGGGAAGGACATCTCAACTACGTAAGTAGCAAAGAGAAAAAGCCCTCAGCGATGCAAAGAATGAAACAGCAAGGGTCTCAGCTCCTTAAGCAAAGAATTGTATTAAATGCTGGGCCACGGACTAGCAGGACACCGATGAAGGATGTCATTTCTTTCTTTTTAACATAATCTGAACTCATTTAGCTTGGAAAATTTCCTTAAGATCAAGTCCAGCAGAAGACCACAATGCACATCCCAGGCAGAGTCGGCTCCCCACAGCAAAGAAAGAGAAATAACCTTCCTTATACTCCAACAGGCATCGCCAAAACTCACCTGGTAGGTGTGGAGGATCTCCAGGAAGGCTTTGTAGATGTCTGGCTGTCCCTGGAACCGATTCTTGATCTTGTTGACATAGTTGATGGCGTGATTAAACTCAACGGGCTGATTGTTCTGCAGGGATGGTGTGGTTCCCAGAGAGATTGTCACAGGTGTATGAGGTTGGACCGGCGGCGAGCGTGGCGATGCGTATGGTGGAATCGGGGGAGTCTGCTGGCTGGCAGGGGTATGTGCCTGCAGTTGGGATGGCTAAGAGGAAAAGGAGCCATTTCAGACAGGAGCAGATTCTTCACACTTTGAATAAAGGAACTTTTCTTCCATTTATGTGCCGTATCCAGGGGAAGCAGCCAGCATATAAGCGTACCTGATGCCAACAGGGATTCTGAGCCACAGCATCACGGAAGACAGCAGCGGTACAGAATTCCCTGCTACTACATCCAGTCAAACAGTCTCTACCCATATACTGGCCCTGGAGGACTTTTGCTGCACTTCCTTTAAAGATTGTTTTTGAGTTTGCCTCACCGCAAACACCTAGGTACGGCTCGCTGCAGCACTACAAGTTATTTCACCTCTGGTTAAGAATGCTGAGATCTATAAAGTAAGGCGACAGCAAGGGAAAACTGCATTTTTTCCACTATTGACACAAAGAGCACACAGGTCAGACTCTCAGAGTAATCGCCTTGCATATCCCAACCGACACCTAACCGCCCTGTTTACCTACAACGGTACCTGCCTGCTAAGGAAACCTCATCGAGATCCAACACCTCCCTCAGGTTCATTTTAAGGTTCCACCAACATCAGCTCAACATTTTCTAGGATAACGATCCAGGGAGAAAACCACGAAGCCCACAGTGATGAGAGACTGCTAGCTCTCACTGAGCCCAGGTGTTACCTCCATGCTTTGGAGAAAGGCCTTGAAAGCTGGCTCAGGTAAGCTAATTCTGGCATGTCTCGGCTTTTACGTTGTCAGCTTTGCAAGTCTTTCGGCATGTTTTTGCTGGCCATTTCTAAACAGGAGGTTGCAAGTCCCACCGATGTTCGCCTAGAGATTATCTTCTTGCCATACTGTAAATCCTGCTGCTTGCTAACTACATATTCCTTCCCCCACACTCCCCATCCCTTCTCTTCTCTTTTCCAGCCATTCGTTAGCTGATTGTACAGTTTAGAGATCAACCACTGAAACTTTGGGGATTCTTTCCCTCCCTAAGGCACTCAAATCTTTGCACATTTTGAGGCTGAAATAGGAGATTTTATCTAGACTAAGCTCCTTCGATGCCTCTTACATTATTCTATTTTGTTTTCAGTCACATAAAATACATCTGTTGGACAGCAGCATCTGGAATGCATCTACAGCGCAGCGTCAGATTCCCTTTGTTATTGAAAGGTCTCAGTTTCAGGCACATAAACCGATAATTAAAGACAACATCATGGTCATCTTGCCTGAACCCTTGCACTTCAACTTTGCCAACAAATCCTGCACCCATACAAACGATGGCTGAGCTAGAATGCCCTTTCTGTTTGTTTTTGTTTTACAACAGATGTCCAGTCTGAAAACAAGACTTCACGCAATGCAGAATCTACCGCATCGCTCAGCAAGCTCTCCTAAAAACTTTATTACCCCCAACATTTGAAACCACACACAAGCTTTCACACCAAGAGCAACGTCATTATCACGGCCTCGGCTTTACGAGGGATTTCTTGGGATTTCAGTTATTCTGAGACAATATACACAAAAGCAGGCAGTTCACCACGTGCCCAGAGCTTTAATTAAGAAGCCCCTCCTGCAAACTCAACTGCATTCTTGGGGCCTTCTTCCCAGGGCTGCCGGATCACTCCTTAGGTACTGCCCATGCATTTTACCAGATGTTCTGAGCAACTCTGCGTTCCCATTGAAAGTCACGAGGCTTTTCCAAACCTTCAAGCTGGCTTATCTGCATTATTGCCATATCAGCTAGTACACATCTCGAAGTTTGAACAGGTGAAGCTAATCCACCAACAGAAGGACAGCACGAGCAGGGCTCAGGAATACTAGGAAAAAGCAGTGTAACATCTCCTTTTCCGTTCCCCAGCTCCACACCAGTGTCAGCTGGAGGCAGCAGGTTCCCCACACGTGAACACAGGCCGTATGAAGTCTCTCTCTCACCTTACTGATTTTGGCAGGCGGTGGCTGCGGCGCGGGCTGTGCTGGTGTTGGGGTTGATTGCGCTGAAGGCTGTGACTGATGCTGCGGCTGGGGCTGCGGCTGGGGCTGCAAGCCGTGAGTGGGGATCTGGTGAACCTGCCCTGGTGTCGTCACGTTCACCATATCATTCGTCTGCACCTCGATCTTGTAACCGGGCGGCAAGAAGGTGTTGAAGCCCATGATCAAGTCTGGGTGGCCCTTGAAGAGCTGTGATACACGGCTGATCACTCCCGGAGTGTCAATGCTGAAAAAGCAGTGAGAACAAAATGTCACAATCCCCTAATTCCCTTTCGGCGGTAAACCAAACCCTCTGCATGATAATTCTCCATTAGAATTTCTATCTTATCATCTCTAAGCTATGCAACAAAGCAAATCTCATTCCTATAAATGTATTACTGAGCTTAAGAATGACATAAGAATTGTTTTATTAGCCCAGACAGCATTTTGTATGAATGAGGTCTAGTCCCAAGCCTGGCCATTACTAATGGGCAGACCACCAGGCAGCCAGATGAGTCAGCTACGAAGGTCAAACATGGGAACTGCCGCTCTAAGCCAAGATTTAGTACAAATGAAGAAATGAATCTCACTTTCAGAAGAGAAAGTACTCAACTGTTTTATACTATTAGGGAGATGTGTTACTCTGCAAATGAAAGGACGAGGTTAGCTCCTGCTGCGTGTTCCCGTGCCCACACACACACTTTCCAACCTGGGCGGCAAAGCAGAATGCGGAGCGTTACCTTTGAGATTTGAATTCCTTCATAATATCCAAGAAGTCATTGTAGACCTGTGGCTGGGTACCAAACTGCAGCTTCACCTGGTCAAGGTAAGACAATGCATCCTCCACCTGGAGATAGAAGACAGGTTACATTAGCGGAGATTTTATTTCACCTCCGTTGTTCTGGAAAACGCATACTTGAAGATACAGCTGTCAACCCTGAGCCCGGGCAGGGAATTAAGGAGCAGAAGACCACCAGCCTGGCTGGTGTATTACCAGCCCCATTTGAACAGGAGATGCTCACTCCCTGTTCCCAGCACACAAGACAAAACTGTACCAAAAAGAAAGGAGAAAAAGAAAAAAAAAAAAAAAAAGAAACAAAGATCATCAGAATTAGTCAGAAAAAACATACTCCAAATTTACCATCTCACCCTAACTGAAGTAACTGCTAGGATAAACAGAACTAGACTGAGTATTTTTCCTGCATTCAGATGTGGAAATTATTATGGAAGCCTAAGAATAAGCAGAAAGTCGAAATGACATACTCAGCGTAGTAGATGTCTGCCAGGTACACGCTTGTACTTTTTCCAGACATTTCAGTTCGACACAGAAGGATTTTGAAAATGGCAACTGTGGGCGGTAAATTGTTTTACACCTCCAACAGCAAGAAGTTTATGAAGCGTTCATGTACCAACATCCAATTTTCAGACACAGCCCCAGCCTGAAGTGAGAGCCCTGGGCACCCAGCAGCTCCAGCAGCCAGGCCACGCGCTCATCAGCTGCGGGAGCTACGCACAGACCCTCCCTTCAGTCTGAAATTAAATACAGCAAGGGAAGAAAGGCCGTCACGTACGGTCCCGCTCTCGCCTCAGCGGAGGATCTGCCGTCAGTTTCACTGGGAGGGAGAACCCCAGGTTATAAAACCTCTTTCAGAGGTCTCTAGGAACAAAGCCTCCTGTTCAGGGAAAGGAAAGGGCTTCTGGCCCAACAAAGCGGCGGTTTCCAGCAAACCTGGAAGAGGCTACTTGGAAGAGATGAAGAAATAGGCATCACTTCATACACGTGCCTATTGCTAGAGCTGAATCAAATGGAACTACTTAAATGGGTTATTTCTGGTGGAGCTTTCTCCATTTTTCGAGGATTTTACAGCACGTAATCCACCACCAGAGCCTTCCTTCCTTCCCCATTACTCCCACAGGAGCCACGCGGTCAGAAAAGCGCCGAACAAACATTTTGGCAACGTCACCCACGTCTTCTCCTAACAGAGGAGCAGCGCTCGGCCTTACCTTGAGCCTCTGGAACTGCTGCTGCCCCTGCACGGGCACGGCCGGCGGCGTCGGGTGAGTGTGGCTTTGCACCACCTGGCTGCCGTGCGGCTGCACCGGCGTGCTGTGGTGGTGCCCGCTGTGCACCGCCGCGATGGCCGGCCCGTGGCTGCCCGAGCTCTGCGGCACGGCCGACACCTGGGGAGACAAAAATTACGTCAGGGGAAGCACCGCCATCGGTCTTCCCAGGCGGAGATGGAAAAGTTGAGTTTAACTCTGTGCCACAGACGTGTTAGCCACATCTTACCAGCCTGGAACGCTCCCTGCTTGTCTCGTGGCTAGCACTAACGTAAGAAAACTGCAAAAGGAGTGGGAAATGGGGTTTTCAGACAGTCAAGGTTCTGTCTTTTCCCTAAAAAAAGAATTGCCATCACACGCAGGGATTGGAATGAACGAATCTCTAAGAGCTGCCACGCTCCTGCCGTTCGGTTTGGGCGCTGGGAGGCAAGCTGAGGCTCTCTGGTCCCAGCAAACTCGGGGCAGTTTCAGGCCTCCTTTGAACATGAAATCAGAATTTCGAGAAAACACTAAAAAACCCTTTAAAGTAATAAAAAAGAGCAAATACTGTTCGTTTTGCACAAACAGACTTTGTTTTCTATACAAGCATCTTTTGGATGGGCTGTACTTTTTTGTTTTAACCCTTCTCATTAAAGGGTTTGCTTGCTGGTCCATTCAAGTCCCGTTTATAAGGACTGCCAGCAACAAACTCATCCTCTCTCCAGGCCCTGCAAGCATCTGCCTGCAGGCTCTTCAGCTTTGCGGCTGCTACTTTCTGCACAAATATCCCCTCTGCAGTAATAAGGAAGAAACTATGCGTAAAATTAGGCACTAGGCAGGGAGCACGGCCAACCAGCAGCATGAGCATGGAAGATGTAACGTGCCAAAACGAGCCAGAGATGAGCAAGTCTACCCCAGTCTGTCACTGAGAGGCACCTCCAGTGCATCCTTGAAGGATTTTCTCTTCCAGACGATATTCCCTTGCTAAGGGGACAGCAGACAGCTTCTCAGAGCGAAGGAAGCTACCTGATGATCCCAGGTTTTCTTTAACAGGTCAATTTTCCTGAAAATCTGTGATCTAAACGGCTGCCTGTTAGGGTTAAGATCATCCAAGACATCAAAAGCCTGGGACAGAGCAACAAGAGGTTTGTTAAGAACAAACCATCTCCTTGCGAATGAAAAATGGAGCGAAAGTCCGGCGCAGACTTGCCTCTAGGATTCAGAGATCATGATCTGAATCACTGAAGAACAGTGTTCAAAAAAAGCCAAATCCCACCACATTTCAGGTTCGGAGCCACCTGAACAACCAAGCTGACGGTCTTAAAGTCTTAAATTTAAGTTAGAGCTTAAGACGAGAGCTTTCAGAAGCATATCGGTCCTTCTCTAGGAAGCGGCGACTAAACCAGAACCTTGTCTCAAACCCGGAATTCTGCCGTGCGGTCCGAGAAGCAGGCTGCCGAGACGCAGCTGAGCGCCGGGCACACGCACCTGGTAGCTGGGGGTTACCGAGTACTGGATCCCCGTGGCAGACTGCATGGTCTCCGAAACCGCCTCATACACCGGCGGGGCCGGGGCGAGCACGCGGTGCTGGTGCTGGAAAGCCTCGGTGCTGCTGGTGATACGTCTCTGCTGCGACGCATACACGGGTGACTCCTGCTCATCCAATCGCCGCTTCATTCTGAACTCATGCTCGGGAAGCACTACAAAACCTGGGGAAAGCAGAGTAATTAGCAAAGGGCATCGATTAATCACGCCCTGCCAGCACCGGGAACGCCAAGTTCACCAAGAGCAGGACAAGTTTGGGTCTGGTCGTTTATGGCGCTGAGATCTCGGGACAGGAAAATGGAATTAAGATTTATCTTCCTGCACCGAGCGCGCAATTACGTTTATCACAAAAACACGGCCTTCCTGACAGAAATGCAGCGCCGCTTTCACGTTAACAACTTCTGGCTCACTTAAAGGACGTGGCTGGGTGAGAGTCAGGTGTGAGAGATGCTATAAAACCACGGGAAGAAGGGAAAAGGAGGAGGTGAAACGCAGGAAGCCTGCTAAGGCTTTGAAACCACTTCCAGAGCCCCAGCGCCAAGCGTTTGCTGCTGGACACGCACACGATAGGCGCGCAGCCCCCCCGAAGCCTGCCGTCCCTCCGACAGGGGGGCTTGGGATCCCGCGGGCCACGCAGCCCAGACACGAGGCGCACAAAGCGGAGCCGTGCCGGCACACAACAGCTCGAGTGAGATCCGCCCTCTTCGGTCTCTAATTCCGTGGGACTCCCCCGAGGCCCCTCTCCGGCCCCGGCAGTCGCAGCGCAGTTACCCACAGGCTGCTGTCACGGACAGGATGGACTTCCCCGAGCCAGGGTGAGTCTCCCCTGCCCAAATCCATCGCTAACCAAAGGCACCGAGGCACCAGGGGAGGGGCTATGCCAAAAATATACACGGCATCTAGCAATGCAGAGGTTCGGGATGGATACATGTGCTGGAGAAGGCAGGCTCTGCGCAGTAAAGCCCTTCTTCCCCTTTGAGTCCCTCTCCCCTCCTCACTAGGCTCTTCTTCCACTCGGAGGGGTAGGACAAGAAGGCAGATTGCTTCACTGCTTTTTCAGGTTGCTCTGCAAGTTCAGCCTCTCGGAATACAGCCCCGCACCCGGTCCCCAGAGCTCGGGGGGCAGACGAGTGCCTGCAGAGGCAGAGGACTGCTGTCCTGCTGTGAAACTAACTGGCTCCTACCCACCAGCCTCCAAAACACCCCCATGCCTGACCTCCAGCACAAAGCCAGGCTGCAGAGAGCACGCTCCCGCCGCGTATTTTGGTAACTTAGGCTTTTTTCTGAGCTGGCCTCCACAGACAAGTTACCAGCCACCCAGGTCCACTCGGAGCTGCTCTCCTCGCGCAGCCTGCGCTCGGACTGGGAAAAGCCTCAGGGTGGTGTGATAACCAGGCTGGGAGCGAGCCGAGCACGGCTGGCCCCGCACGCAGCACCGTCCTGCTGGCGGGGCGAGCCAGGATTCTGCATGACAATGCCCGACTGCAGGAGTAAAGTCGGGGCGAGGTTCGGCGGCACCTGCTTGTAACCCATTTGTAACGTGCTCACCGGGAGGATCGGCTCCGGAATTAGCGCGGTTCCCCCGGCCGGTCCTTCCGGCTGCGTTCCTCCTGCAAGCACAGCACCTTTCCTCCCGCACGGCGGCCCCGAAGCACGACCAGAGGCACGTGGGCTTTGCCGAGAAGAAGCGGAGCAGCTCCACAGGCCGCGACAAGGCGCGCGTGTGCGTGCAGACACCCCCCCGAAATAAAGCCGTCCTCCGCGGCGTCCCCCCCTCGCGTCTCACTTCCACGTCTCGGCGCCCCGCAGGGACCCAGCGACCTTTCGGCTGAGCTGAGCCGCCCAGAGGCCGCGTGAGGACAGGGAGGGCGGGCGGACGCACGCACCCCCCGCGAGTTCCGAGGCTTAGGACGCCACCTGAGGCTGGAAAAGAAAAGCTTTTTCTCCGGAGCCAGCGAACACGAGGCCCGTGGCCACGGGACCCGGGCGACTCGGCGCACCAGCAACTAGCCACACGAAGGAAAACCTCATCCGCTGCACCCGCGTCAGGATAACCCAACGCGTGCTGCGAGTTTTCCTGGGCTTTGCGTGGCAGGGGAGCCACCGGTGAGCCCTTCTGGCTCACGGCTTGCTGAACTCCTGCTCCGGGGCTGCACCCCGTCTGCCAGCGCGGCTCACAGCAGCCCATCATTTAAAGGTTCCCCATTCACAGCGTTTTAACCCTAGCAGAGGTACCTCAAACCTCTGCCTTCTCTAGACCGGGGGTGCCAACCGGGCACCCACAGTGCTGCAATGCTACGGAGAGGGAAAAGCACCAAAAGGGCGCAAAGCACCAACACAAACCTGCCTCTGACCACGGCACGAGCCCGGCAGCGCTCGGGTGATGCCCTGAAGCGTGCCCGAGGCACGAGGGTCATGCTCTGAGAAGCTACCTGGTGGCTGGAGCACAGACCCGCATCGGGGGCTGCACGGGGGACTTGGGGCAGCAAGCGGTCTGCACCTCGCAGGAGGAAACGCGGGGTCAAACGCTCCAAAAACAGGTCGTTTTTGTTACTGAGGTCCTGCTCGTCTGGGTCCTGCATCTCCCAGGGAGCTCCCCCAGGAGAGGAGCGGCCAGATGTGTGCCACGGCCAGTCCTACCCCTTCTACAGCGCGCTCCGCAGCTGAGAGAGAGAGAAACACTGACTGTCGCTGACCCAGCCGCGGCCCAGCGGATGCAGAAGGGTATCGTGAGGATAAATAGACAACTGCAGAGCTCTTCAGGACGTGCAAGGAGGCAGACGTGAGGCTACAGAGCACCGCGTTACTTCACGCCGTCTCCGCGGGAGCGCACCGCGCGCCTCGGCGGGCATCCGGCCCCCCGCGGACTTTGGCTCCAAGCTTTAGAAAGCCCCGACCCGAATTGCATCATCTGTAAAATCTTCGTTTGGGAAAAAAGGCGCAGAAAGGCAGCGGGGACTGCCCAAGGCTGAAAGCAAGCGGCCAACTTTCGGCGCTCTCCTATACCCAAAGCAGCAGCACGAGGCACCCCGGGGAGCTGAGCGACGGCCCCACAGTCCCTTCAGGAAGTCCCCGGGGTGACCGCGTCCCCTCCTTCCCCAGCTCCCTGCGGAGAGGGGAAGGAGCCGAGGCTGGGAAGCAGCACGTTTAGGGCTCAGGACGAGGTGCTCGGCACCACCTCTGAGGCACTCGCACGGGGCCCCGCCGCTCGCTCTCGGGCCTCAGCCTCCTCGCCTGCGAAATGGGCGCAGCCCCGCGGAGCGGGTGCGCAACGGGAGGGAGGTGTCCGGGGCAGAACGGGGCTGCGACACGTCGCCAGGAGCTCCGGGCACAGCCACGAGGCTCCGCGCCGAGCACAAAACCTACGCGTTCAGGAGCGTTTTGCCCCATCTCCCGCACCCGTTTCCCCAGGACAGTTGTACCTGGATGTTTCGTGGGGGCGAAGCCCCAAAGGAGCTGGAATAAGGCACGCACCCCCTGCCCCCGGCCACAGGGCAGCCGCAGGGGACAGGACCACGCCTGCTGTCCCGGCCTGAACACCCTAAAACCTTCCCGACGCCCATCCCAGGGACGCGGGGCTCCAGTTCCACGCACACCTCCTATTTAACCTTCCCCTGGGTTTTTTACCCCAAGCTAAGCACGCGGCGCCCAGCGGAGCCGCACCTTTGCAGGGCGGGGGGCACAGGGAGAGGATTTTGGGGTGGGCGACCGCAGCCCCGTGGGGAGGAGAGCCCACAGCTCGGGCTCCCGTCCCCAGCAGCCTTTATGGGACGAGGGAATTTTCCAGGTGGCTTTGAAGGCATCGATCTAACGGCACGGCGCTTTAAAACTCCTGAAACAGGGTTAAAAACTGCCCAGGCAGGGCCGGCAGCCCGGCACAGCGGGTCCTGATCCCTCCCTGCTCAAAATTGTCGCTTACCGGGCAGTTTGGGGTCGTTTTAGTGGCCCAAACGTCCGCTTTTCTTTGGGGAAGGACGAGGGACGTCCCTTTTCCACAATTACACCCACTACGCGTTATTTTCCCAACCTACAAAACCCCATTGCGAACCCGGGCCCCAAAAGCCCCCCCTGGGCTCAGCAGCCCCTTTTTAGACCTCTACCAACCCCACGGCCTTGGGAGACCCCAAAAAATGAGAAAGCGGGGTCAAAACCACAGCACGAGCCCGGCAAGCTTTGGGATAACGCCACGCAGCGATGCCCCATAAGAAGGAATGCCGGCTGGCTACTAAAAACGTTAAAAAACTGGTATTAAGAGCAGGGTTTCGGGGATTCCTACAAAGAGCTGCAGGAATGGGGACTGAATGGGGCAGCGGGGTCCCGGTGTGGGGCTGGGGGATCGGGGGATGTGGGGGGGACCCGTAAGGGGAGGGGGAGGATCCTGGGGGGGTTAGGGTGGGGTTTGTGGTTGGGAAGGATTTAGGGGGGAATACAGTGGGGGGCTTTAGGGGGGAGAGGTTGAGAGGGTATAGGGGAAGGGGTGGATTTAGGGGGGGCAGGTTGGTGGAGAGGGTTTAGGGAGGGGGGTTGTGGGGAAGGATTTGGGGGGGGGTTAGAGTGAAGGGTTGAAGAAGGGTGTCGGGGTGGGGGGGTTGGAGGGGGATTTTCGGGAGGAGAGTGGAAGGGGTTGGAGGAGAGGGGTTTAGGGAGGGGGGTCTTGGGGGGGATTTGGGGGGTTATGGTGGGGGGGTGTAGGAGAGGGGTCTCGGGGTGGGGGGGTTGGGGAAGGATTTGGGGGGGTGAGGTGGGAGGGTTTAGGGTGGGGGGTTAAGGAAAGGGGGCCTCGGGGAAGGGGTGAGGAGGGTAGGGGGGGATTTGGGGGATGGTTATGGGGGGCGTTAGGGTGGGGGGGCCAGAGGAGGGTCTTGGGGTGAGGGGTTTTGGGGAAGGGGTGGGGAGGGTTCGAGGTGGGGGGGCTGTAGGAGGGGGGTTGTAGGAGGGGGCTTTAGGTTGGGGGGGTTCGGGAGAGGGGTTTGGAGGGGCCGTACGGGGAATGGGGGGGCAGGGAAGGGGTTTAGGGAGGGGATCTTTGGGGTGGGGGGGGTCGGAGGGGGGTGGAGGAGGGGTTGGGGGGAGGGTTTCGGGTTGGGACGGGGCCGGGGGGAGGGGTTTGCGGGGAGGGTTTTCGGGTGCGGGGGGGCTGCGGGGGCGGGGCTCGGGGGCGGGGGGCGGGGCTCGGGGGGGAGGGGCTGCTGGGGAGGGGGTTGGGGCTGGGGGGCTGGGGGCGGGGCGGGGCGGGGCTGGGTGCCGGGGGGGTTCCGGGGCGGCTGTTTGCGGGGGGGGGGCGGGGGGAGGGCTGCGGGAGGGGGGGGGGGGGGGGCCGCGTTTCGGGCGGGCGGCCCGGCGGGGGGCGGGCACCTCCCGGCTGGCCCAGCGGCCTCCGCACGCCCCGCCCGCCGCCGCCGCCGCCATGCCGCCGTGCCCCCCCCTCACCGCCCCCCCCCCCCGGGCAAACCCCGCCCCCTACGGATCCCCGCAGGGCCCGGCCCCCCCCCGGCCCCCCCAGCCCCCCCCTCCGCTCCCCGCCTCACCTCAAAGCGGGGCCCGGCGGGGGCGGGGGGCGGCCGGGGGGGGCCCTGAGCCGGCCGGGGGGCGGCCCCCGCGGCGCTGCGGCGGCCGGGGGGGGAAGATGGAGGCAGCGCCTGGCGGCCGCGGAGCGCTGCCCGCTCCTCTGTTCCCCGGGAAATCCCGCCCCCCCCGCCCCGCGCGCGGGGAGGAGGGGTTAAGGGGAGGGAGGGGGGGGAACGGCCCGCCGATAGGCGGAGCGCGCCGCCCGTCAAGGCGGCGGCCAATCGCCGCGCGCCGCCCGCCCCCTCCGCCCGCCCCTATTGGCCGCGCGGCCGCCAGGAAGGGGCTGCGGGGAGGGGGGGGAGGGGGGGAGCGAGAAGATGTCCGGCTAGGCCGCGCGCCACGCCCCCTCCCGCCCCCGCTGCCCGCCCATTGGCCCAGCCCGGGAGGCGCCGACCAATCGGCGCGGGAGCCCGGCGCGGGCGTCACGGCGCGAGGCCCCGCCCCCCGCTCCCCGCGCAGGCCCCGCCCCCCGCTCCCCGGGGAGCCCTTTTGTGGAATGTTTACATCGGCCGCCCCGCGCGCGCGCTCCCGCCCGCCGCGCGCACGTGCTGCCCCCCCCTCCCCACCGGGGCCGCGCGCGTGAAGGAAGGGGGGGGGGGGGGGCGCAGCAGCCGGCCAATAGCAGCGCGGGGGGGGCGTGGCCGGCGCGCGGCGCGCGCTCCCGCCCCCCCCCCCCCCCACTCCGCTCGCGCGCGCGCAGCGGCCGTTGGCGGGGCGGGCGGGCCGCGCTCCCCCCCCCTCCCCGCGGCCCCCCCCCCCCCTCCCCTCAGCCCAACGGCCGCTCCCGCGGGCCGCCGGCTGTTACGTACGCGGGGCGCGCGGGCGAGGCGTCCTCAATGGGCGGGGGGAGCTCCCCCCGGCGCTGATTGGCCCCGCGCCGCCGCTCGTCACGGACGGGCCGCCCGCCGAGGGGCCGCCCACCAGGGGGCGGCCCGGCCGTGACGAGCGGCGGCGCGGGGAGAGGCCGGCGGGAGGGGGGCGTGGCCTGGGGGTGGGCGTGGCCTGCGCCGAGGGGCGTGGCCTCCGCGCTCCAGGCTCCGCCCCCCCGCCGCGCCCGCAGGGCGGCCAGGTCAACCCGCGCGTTTCACGGGCTGCCCTTCCCGGCCCCGCGGCGGCCCGCTGAAGGCAGCGGGGGGGGCGGGCGCGGAGCCCCCTCGCGCTCATCGCCCCCTCCACGAGGTCCCTGCGCTCGGGCCAAGCTCCTTCCTGCCCTCTCGTGCCCCCAGAGGCCCCCGCGGTGCGGTGAATCTTCGCCAAAACCCGCATTTCTGCAGCACAACGTGACGGGGACACACAGCGGAGCGGGGGAAACCCTCAGCGTGTGCTCCCGGCCCACAGAGCACCCCCCGCAGCTCCAGCCCCTCCGTCTCGTGCTGCCACGGCCCGGCGAAGGCTTAACCCCCCCCCAAACTCAGAGCCCAGAGCCCCCCGGGGCTGGTTTTGACCCCAAAATAAAAGACTGGGGAAGGGAACCCTCTGAGGAGCCGTCGGAAACGTTTAAAAAACTCCAAGCGAAGCCCGAGCGAAGCAGCAGCACCTCTTTATTCAGCACCCTCAGCACCGCGCGGCCTGGCGGTGCTGGCCCCTGGGCCCCAGGGCTCGCCGGGCCCCTTTGCGGCAGTGGTTTTGACAAAAACCATGGGAAACCTCCCCAGATTCTCCAAGCACTGCCAGAGACATGACACGAGCAAGTGCCCAGCTCCATTCCTTAAGCCTCTGCTACCATCACACGAGTGTTGCACGGGGCAGTAATAGGACCGAGCGCGTCCCACGGCCTAGGACCGAGCACACCCCGTTACCTAGGACTGAGCACACCCCATTACCGTTCCTCCTGCTGTTACCCCACGCCCAGGAGAGCTGCCCGCAGCCCCGTTAGCTCCTGGACCCTCACCCCCCTGGGCATCGCCACCTTCAATCCCCCACAGCCACCCAGGATCCCCCCGTCTGGCTCACCTGGGCACCCCACGTGAGGCACACCCCGGGCATGGGGCCCTGCGAGGCACCAGCACCCCCGTTATCGGGGTGGGGAGGAAGGCTCCGCTCTCATCATCACACCCGAGGCGCCCTCAGCTCCCTCCCGCTCCTCTCCTGCCCCCCAGCACCTCCACCCAGAGAGCCGAGAGGACGGGATGCTCGTGGTGTATTTCGGTGTTGGCACAAATCAGAACAAACCAACAAAAAAAAAAATAGAACAAAAACCCCCAAAATAACGACAAAAAAAACCTTTCTCCGAATGAGAGCAAAATAGGAACATTTACAAATCCTTCTGGCTCCTGCTTGGATCAAGTTAAATACAAAAAAAAAAAAAAAAAAAAAAAGGAAAAAAAATCCTCCTCTTCCCCCCGAGATTATAAAAAAATAAGAATATACACATTCCGAGAGCTTATTACAGTATAAAGTTACGGGTGCCCGCCGAGGGCTGAGCGTCCTCCCGGGGTGATCCTCCCCTGAGTCACCACGGGGCTGGGCCGTGCCAGTGACATCCCAACCGGGCAAGCCGGTTGTCCCCACGTCCCCAAATCCTCGTACCTAGCGTCTGTGCCCCGAGGGATGGGGCACGGCTGTGGGATCCCCCCCGGGGGCTCCGGTGGCGTCCTGGGGCTGCAGGAGGGGAGGCACAGGGGGATGCTGCTGAGCCCCCCAGGGGGCAACGAGGGGCAGGAGGCGGAAAGCAGGGCCGGGGGGGCTCACTGCTCCGGGGAGAGGGCACCGGGACCCCCGAGGGGCTGTGCACGTACGTAGATATCTGTGAAACATCTGAGACGGGGCGCAGGGGGGTGTATTGTACACACACGGACAGACGGACACACGGACAGGTGGGGCTGAAGGAGGCCCCGCTCCCTAAGCCCCCCCGCTGGAAACACCCCCCCAGGGCCTCCCCACGGAGCCCCTCTCGATACGTATCTGGTGGTCCCACCGAAAAATGAAAAAAAAAAAAAAAAAAAAAAAAGGAAAAAAAGCACCTCCCCAAACCCCTTCCCACCTCGTCTCGCCCCGGTTTGGTGGCGGTAAGGCACAGTCCGAGCGCGGGGCCGCGGGGGTCCTGCTGCCCGGGGGGGGGGGGCTCAGCGTCCCGGCGAGCCCTTGTCGGGCAGCAGCCCCTGGCGCCGGGCGTGCTCCAGGACGGCGGTGTAGCAGAAGTAATACTGCTCGGGCGTCTGGATGCTGAAGGCTCGCTGCGTCCGCATGCGCAGCACCGTCTGCTGGATGTCCAGCGTGCCCACGTCCTGCAGCTGGGACAGGCAGATGTCCAGCGCGCAGAAGGTACCTGGGGACAGCACCGGTGTCACCTCCTCGGCCACCACGCCGTGCCTCCGTGTCCCCTGCCCTCGGCCCCCTTACCTGTCCGGCCGATGCCGGCGCTGCAGTGCACCACGAGCGGGGGGCCCCCGGGGTGCCCCTTGAAGCGCGGCCCCAAGGCGCTCACGGCCACCCTCTGCTGCTGCTTCACTGCCCCCAAAAAGTCGATGAGGGTGGCGGCCGAGGAGGGGACGCCGTAATCCGGCCAGCTCAGGTACTGGAAGTGGGAGAGCAGCCGCCGCTCCTTGCCCTGGGGGCGAGCGGGGGGTTAGTGCCTGGCCCCTCCCGGGGGGGTCTCGGCGGGCGGTGGGCACGCACCTCGGAGCTGTGGATCTCCAGGATGGTTTTCTTGTAGTGGCCGAGGTTCTCCACGCCCAGGTTGGTGACGGTCAGGGCCCCGAAGGACATGTGGGAGTCCTTCTCCAGGGGCCAGTACTGGCCGCACTTCCTCCTGCCGCCCTCCTCCAGCCTGGCGAGGGGAGAGGTGACAGTGGTGACGACCCCCGGCCCTGTTCTGGGGACCCCCAGGGGGCCAAAAGGTCCCTGCCCAGTGCTCCCTGGTGGGGACGGCCCCAAAACCAGACCCAGGGCTGCCCGGGGAAGGGCAGGCACACCGGGATGTCGCTGGCTCTTCCCCAGGCAGTGACATTTTGGGGGTGTCCCCTCCACCTGGGGTGCACAGCGCTGCCCCCCAGGCGCGACGGCAGCTGGTCCCGCACCAAACCCGCTCATTTTGCCAGGAAAACCGGGGCTGTGCCACTCACCGGGTCGTCATCACGATGACCAGGACGTTCTGCTCCCACACCATGCGCCAGAAGTCCCCGTAGGTGTTCTCCAGGGGCCCTGCAGGGACGGCCCCGCGCATCAGGACGGGGGGCTCGGGTAACCCCACACCCCCAGGGACGGCCGCGGGTGCCCACCGGAGGAAGACGGAGCCCGTGGAGACGCCCAGACCCCAAATAACCCCGTGGCACCCCCTCACCCTGCGTCCCGATGTAGGTGTTGCGCTGCTTGTAGCCGTCCATGAAGCTGGCGTTGATGTAGTCGGTCAGCTGCGGGGACAAACACCCAAGGTGGGGCGGACGAAGCCTCTCCAACCCCATAAGAACACCCGCTGGTGCAGGGGGGAGACACGGGTTTGGGAAGAGGGGCACGGGGTCGGGGCCGCTGGGTGTCTGGGGAGGCAGCGGCGGGATGGGACGGGGACGGGACCCTGAGGCTGGCTCACCTCCGGGCGGCTGTAGGGCTTGGCCAGCTTGACGCGGGTCTGGTCCAGGCAGGGCACGTCCCCGTAGCGGTTCTTCTCCTGGTTGTAGGGCGCCCTGCGGGGCACGGGAGAGCCCAAAGGGCAGCGAGGGAACGGCAGCGGCCCCCGGCACCCGGCGCCCGCAGCCGGGGCTCTGCTGCCATCGCCTGGCCGGAGCCTCGGGAAGCGGCGTCCCCAGCGCGAGCGTCCCCGTCCCCGCCGAGCCCCCGCAGCCCCCCGGGGACCCCGACCCTGCCCGCCCGACTCACAAGGAGCAGGAGAAGGTCCCGACGGGGCTCCTGCGCCGGATCTCCTCGTACTCCTCGTAGATGCCGCGCTTCTGCTTGCGGCCGACGTGCTCCAGCAGCTCGGGCAGCGTGACCGACCTGGGGCCGGGGACGTGCACGGAGCCGTTGTCCTTGGGGGCCACCAGCGGCACCAGGATGAGCTCGTCCAGGGGGTCGGGGTGGCCGTTCTGCTGCGGCAGGAACCGGCAGTTCCAGCTCAGGGGGTCCAGCTTGAGGCAGCCGCCCAGGGTCTCGGGCAGGCACTCGCGGGGCAGGTGCTCCTTCAGCTCCGACATCTTCACCATCTGCACCTGCGGGACGGGCAGGGCTGGCCGGCGGCCTCGCAAACAGCCCGGCCACGGAGCCAGCGGGGTTTCGCCCCCCCCCCCAGTTCCCAATCTTTGAGCCCAGCTCCTCCCAAAAGCAGGGGGGGAAAGCCCAGCCGCGGGGGCGGGGGGCTGGGATCGGCGGCAGCGCCGATGCTCGGGGGGTTTTGGGGTACGAGCACGCTTCGGGAGAGGGAATTTAAGCTCCCCTTTTCCTCCCGCGGGCTCAGAAGACATTTCCTCTCCCTTTCGGCATTTCTGTCTCCACCTGCTGCTGGCAGCATCGCTGCGGAGGCCGGAGCTGCAGGTGATTTCGGGAGGGGAGCAGGGGTAGGAAATGGGCTAAGAAGCCAGCAGCGGGCTGCAGGAGCCTGGACGTCCCCGAATCACACCCAGCAGGACGGGGCCGGCGGCCACACAACCCCATCCCCTTTGGGAACAGCCTCGAAACGCGCGGGGCGCGCAGCCTCCGGGAGGAAAATGGGAGGAAAACGGGAGGAAAAGGGGCACAGACGGGGCACGGGACCCCCGTGAAGGCGGGGGGCTGGGCTGCAGAGCCCCCGGGACACGCTCACCCTCTCGCGCAGCTTCTCCTTGAGCAGCAGGCTGATGATGGAGTAGGGCACGCGGAACCACATGGGCGCTCCCACGATGAAAACCTTCTTCAGCCGCGCCGGGAAGGCTCCCTGCGGGCGGTAAAAACGCACCGGGACGGGGTCGGGTCCATGGCGTGGCACCAAACGCCCCTACCCCCAGCGTGTCCCCACCGAGGGGACAACCAGCGGGCCCCCGAAGCAGCCCGCAGCCCCCTGCAGCAGGGATTTGGGCGCTGCTGCTTGCTGGTGGCTCCTTTTTTTTTTCTTTTTTTCCGGGGAAGGGAGGAGGCACGAAATGCCAGTGCGATTAAAAAAATAATTTGCATCTGTTTCCGCGCAAGCATTGCCAGCAGCTGCACGAGGAATCCGGCGCGTGGGGACAGCTGATCCCCTCCTGCCCTCCAGCCCCGGCCGCCTGCACCCCAAATATTCCCCCGGGGGGCGCAGGCGGGGCTGGGACGGGGCCAGCGACCGCGTGGGGTGGGGAAATTGGCACGGAAAGCGCCCGGCGTCCCACGCGGAGCCGCTACCTTGAGCAGGTTGAGGATCTTCTTGCTGAGGTCCAGCTCGAAGTTGGTGTACTGCGAGCCGGCCATGTCGTAGATGAACACCAGCCCGTTCCTCTGCGTCTCGAAACTGGGCGGGGGGGGGAAAAGAGCAGCATCAGCCACGCCACCCTCACCGCTCACCAGCTCCGGGATGATGCCCCCACAGCCACCGCCTGCCCAAAGCCCCCTTTACGCCTGCTCCCGCTTCCCCACCTCCATCGGGATGACTCGGACTGGAGGAGGAAGGGAATTCCACGCAGCCAGCCCTCGTCTCCTCGAGATGGGGACGGGAAGCCCGGAGCCAGCCGCCTCGGCTGCAGCACCGCGCTCCCCCGGGAAGCGGCACGGGGCTCTCAGAGCCGGGGCTTTCCGAGGGCTGGAGATCCCCAGCGCACGCACACACACACACACACACAGCGGGCTTTGAGAACTCCACCGGTCTTTGCCACGCCAGGACAGCTTTTAAACACCTCGAAACAGGCTGTCAGCGCAAACCCGGGGGTATTTTATAGCCCAGAGGAGGCGCTTTAACCGCATTAAGCCGCTATAAAAGACGAGGCGGAGAAGCTGATGGAAACCAGCCGAGCAGCAGCATCCCCCCCCCCCCCCCCCCACAAAAAAAGCAAAAAGCGAGGCTGGTGCATGGGGAACAGAGCCCGCCCGGTGCCGTCGCCCCTCGCCCACCCTCCCCGCTGCACGCAGCGGCCCCGGCACCCCCCGCTCACCTCTCCACCGCTCTGTCCAGCAGGTAGAAGAGCGCCTGGAGCACCACGTGCTGCACGCTCCTGCTGGGGTGGTGCAGCTTGGCGGTGAAGAGGGCGATGGAAGCCCCCGAGGGGTCCCGCACGCTCTGCCGGGGAGAGAAAGTGGGGTCGGGGGGTGCCGGCGGGCAGCTCGGGGCAGGGGGGGTCCAGGCAGCGCCCACCCACCAGGATGGTGAACTTGCCGCTGAGCAGCTCCGAGCGTAGCGGCTCCTCGTGGGGCTTCAGCTTCACGATGCCCTCCTTCAGCCGCGTCTCCTGCGGGGGAGATTTCATTTTATTTTATTTTTTATCAGCGAGGGAATGGCCATGAAGGTAAAACAGGAAGCAGCTGGGCATGCCTTTAAGGGAAACCCCGATGCGGGGAGGAGCAGTGCCCTAAAAACGAGGCGGGAAAGGTCCCCACGGAGACGTCCTGCGGTCCCCGTGCGTGCACACGGAGACGTCCTGCAGAGCCCACGCGGGGGCTGCCCACCCTCCCACCACCCCCCGACGTCGGGAGGAGACGCAGGACCACCAAACACATCCCCTCGGGGACTTTGCACGGCTCAGAAGGATTTTCCAGGCGGATAACAGCATCACGGGGGGCACAGGACCCGCTGGCAGGGGCGGCCCCGGCCCCGCGCGTACCCGGTAGGAGTGGAAGAGCTCGATGGCCCGCAGGACGTCGAACTTGCGGGCCATGAGGAACTTGACGGCCACGTTCCAGGAGAGCGGGGACACATTGTACTGGCCCGTCCACTTGTTGATCTCCTCCAGGAACTGCTTGGTGGCCTGCGGGAGACAGGGGAGGCGTGCAGGGAGGGCTGCCTGGCCACGTCCCGGTCCGCGGCGAGGTGCTGAGCGCCCCTCGGGGGGAAGGTGGCCGCGAGCGGGTCCGGGCACGGGCTGGTCCCCCTGCCCGGAGCATCCCGGGAGAAAACCCCAAATCGTTGTGCTGAAAGAGCACCGGGCTTTGCGACGCGGGGAGCAAGCGAGACCGGGATGAAGGGCTGATTTACGATGCGCCAGCACCAGCTGCGCCCCAAAACGCGATACACTCAGAAAGCTGCTGCTCCCCGTCCCCTTGGGATAAATCAAGCAGGAAAAGGTCTGATGGAAAAAAACCCTAAACGCTGCTCTGCGACACGACCACGGCCCCAAACACCCCGGGGCATCACCCCTCACCCCACGTGCGCGTACACCCTGAGGGGACACAAAGGACGGGGAAGGTCCCCAAAACGTCCCCAAAACCAGCACGGCTCGGCCTTTAAAGCGGGAAGGTGCCCGCGGGAGGACGCGAAGCGCTGCGGCTCCATGGAGAACGGCACGGGGAGAGCGAGCGGCGACATCCTCCCACAGTGACGCAGGGCCGGCGGAGGAAGCCGGGACGTCACGGGAGGCCCGGGGCGTGGGAAGCGCCGGAGGAGCGTGGGGGGCACCGGGGGTCCATGGGGAGCGGGGGCACGGCCCCCCCAGCTCACCCCGGTGGTGGCGGGGCTGGGCTTGGGAAGGGGTTTGGGGTGGGGGAAATGGTGGGGGGGGAGGGTTTGGGGAGGGTTTTGGGGTGGGGGGGGATAGGGGGGTGTGGGGAGGCGGGGGGCTGGATGCAGGATGGGGGGCCGGGGGGACGTAGATGGGGGGGATGGGGGGAAGTGGGGATGGGGGGGTGGAGATGGGGAGTTGGGGGGGTGGAGATGGGGAGTTAAAGGGATGGGGGGGTGGGGATGGGGGTCCTGGGAGACATGGGGCTGGGGGGATGCAGATGGGGGTCCTGGGGGATGCGGGGACACAGCTGGGGAGCTGAGGGGATGGGGGGGTAGAGATTGGGGTCCTGGGGGATATGGGGGATGCAGATGGGGAGTTAAGGGGATGGGGGGGTGCAGATGGGGGTCCTGGGGGATGCGGGGATGCAGCTGGGGAGCTGAGGGGATGGGGGGGGATGGGGCCGGGTGCATGGAAGGCACAGAGACGGGGGGCACGAGGGGTGTGAGGATGGGGGGGCTGCGCAGATTTGGGGCGCAGGGGGCCGGGCATTCGGGGGCGTGCAGAAGGGGGGCAGGGGGATGTCCGGATGGGGGGCAGCGTGCGGATAGGGGGGTCCAGGGGGCGTAGGGAAGCGGGGCGGGGCGGCAGCCCGCGGGAAGCCAGCCCTGCGGCCGGGGGGGACCCCGAAAAAACGGAGAAAGGGGGGGGCGCAGCGCGGCGGGGACCTACCTGCTCCTCCTCGGCGCTCAGCTCCGCGGCCATGCTGCGCGGCCGGGCCGGGCCGAGCCGAGCCGGGCCGGGCCGGGCAGAGCCGGGCAGAGCCGGGCTAAGCGGCGGGGCGGCCGCCGGAGCCCATCCCCGGGGAGCCGGCGGGGCTGCGGGCACCCCCCGGCCCCTCCCGGCCTCCGGGCGAGGCCGCACGCTCGGCGAGGGAGGGAGGCTCCGCCCCGGGGTGGCCGCGGGGGACGGCAGGGAGGGAAGAGGAGGGGGAAAAAGGAAAATCGGGGGGGGGGGAAAGGGAAAAAAAGGGAACGGGGAGAAGGGGGGAAACGGGGAGGGAATGGGAAAGAAAAACGGAAACGAAAAAGAAAGAGGAAAAATGAAGATGAAAGGTGAAAAAGACGGAAAAATAAGAAACCAAAAAATAAGGAATGAAAAAGTAAGGGATGAGCAATAAATACAAATATAAAAATAGAGATTTTCTTTAAAAAGGGTAAAAAAAAAAAAAAAAAACCACGAAGAAATCCGCCGCAGCCCCGGGAAGTTTCGCTCGCCCCGGGGAAGCTGGGCCGGGCTCCGCTCCCCGCCCCGCTCTGCCCCGGCGGGGGCGGCGGCAGGAAGCGGCCCCAGCCCCCTCCCCGCCGGCCCCGGCCCCGCGGAGGGCGGGGGGAGGCCGGGGGGGGCCGGGGGGAGGCCGGGGCCGGCGGCGGGCAGGAAGCCCCCCCCGGGCGGAGGGGGGCCGCGGGAGCGAGGGGAGCAGGAGCCCCCCCCGCGTCCTCCGGGAGCTCGGCGGGACCCCCCCGGGGCCGGGCCCTTGCCCCGCCTCGCCTCCCCGCAGCCTCCCCGCAGGGCCGAGCAGCCTCCGCTGGGCCTCCCTCAGCGCCCTCCTCTCCCTCGGCGGCTCCCCGAGCCTTCCCCGCGGGCGGGCGGCTTTCCAGCCCTGCCCTCGCCCCCCTCCCTCCTCCTCTGCCCCCCGAGGCGTCCTCCTCGCCCTCCCCGTCCCGCTGCCCCCCCCGAGGCTCCGGGCCCCGGCGGCCGGGCCAGGGGGACATTTTGTCGGGCGGCGGAGCGCGGCGCTGGCGCCCTGCCCGCAGCCCGGGAGCCTGCACCTCGCTCGCAGAAAATGGAAGGAAGGGCAGAGGGAAGCAGCCGGGCCCGCAGCCGGAGCCCCCCGAGCCCGGGGAGCCGCTCGCTCAGCCCGGCCCCCCCCCCAACCCGAAATTTGGACCCCGGCTCGGTGACCGCCGGTGCCACCTCCTGCTCCGGTCGGGAGCGGGGCAGGGAACAGCTGGGAGCGGGCTCGCACCCAGCAAACAGCAGAGTCACGGCGACAAACTGCGCTGGCCCCGGCCGCTTCCGCTTAACACCCTCTCTCCAAACACAGGCTTTCGTTTCCAGCGGGAATCGCAAGGCAAATATTTATCCCTCCGGCTCAGCTCATGCTTTTAAAAGGGAAACTATGCGGCATCAGCTGGAGCGGGCGGAAAGCGCCGGCTGCTTCCCTCCAGCTCTCCGCCATCGATCAGAGCGGGCGGCTGGAGGCAGCAGCCCCTTTCAGCCGCCTTTCGTCTCCGGCCCCCTCCCTTTCCCTTCGCTGGAGGACCTTGAGAGCTTGCTGAAGGACAGCACGGAGCCTGAAACCCGAGCCGCAGCTCTTCCAGCTCCTTCCTCCCCGAGGGACGCGCAGATCGAGCATTCTGGTGCCCAGCTCGGGAGGAGAACCGGGTGGATGCACCCAGACCCCGCTGCCCTCCCGGCGAGGCTCGCCCGCTCCCAGGGCCTCTCTCCGCACTGCTCTGGGGACCAGGCGGCCCAGGCGCTTGTCCTCTTTCCCCTGGAGCAGTCGCTTTGCAGGCTAAAAATACAACCCGATGCTCAGAAAGGGCCGTGGCCACATCTGAGCGACAAGAAAGGGGTCCCAGAGCCAGGGGGCCGTTTCCTCCCCTCCCGTGGAGGGGGAGCAGAGGGCAGCCCTCTCCCCCCGCCGCGCTGACAGCTCCTGCAGCTGTAATCGATAGCGGCGGCACGGTCAGATGATCGCGAGCGGCCCACGTGCTTGGCACAGAAATGAGCATTTTCTGGGAAAAATGGGGGGGTGAGGGCAGAAGGCGAATGGCCCCGCTATCTGCGTGCAGCATCCCTGCTGGCGCTATCTCCTCCTGGGCACGGGCCCTCCTCGGGGGCCACAGGGAGGCATTTGCACGAGGATACCCCAGTCCCATGGCTTTTGCCCATTTTCCTCTCCCCCTCCACATTTAGAGTGGTCCTGCTCTGGCTTTTTTCATCTCCCCTTCAAAAACAACCTGGGGACAGCGAGCGTGACGGTGAACCAGCCCCAGGGACACGCAGGAGAGGGGGCTTGGGCAGGTAGGGGCCAGAGCAGCTCGCTGCGCCAAGAATTAAAACCCTTTAATTCATTCAGTGCTGCAACCAGCTTTTTAATCCCCCTTTGGGAGGCACAGCGTGTCTCCTCCCTGAGGTAGCAGGGAGACGCTGAAGAATTCGTATTTCTGAGAAGCCTTTTATTTGGCACAATCAGCTTTGAGAGCGAAATCATTCCTTCCTCCCTCTGCCGAGAAAAGCCCGGAGTACAGGCTGGGGCTCACGCAGCACGGCGCTGTGCTGAGAGGCAGGGCCAGCTGTGATGCAAGGAGAGCGAGTTTCTCAGTAACACGTGGGCGTGGAAAGCCCTGCCTGCAGACTCACAGCAGCCCGCTGCAGACTTCTGTTACTAGAAGCAGGCTGACCACAAAACTTTCATTGAGAAGGCCTCGGCCAACAGCTGGAGCAGAAGGCTGCAGCGCCCCGTGACTTCCTGCGCCCCGCAGGCAGGGCTGCCAGCAGGATCCGTGCCCCACGAGCGGGAGCCATGCGGCAGGATCCGTAGCCCACGGCTCCGAGCGCTGGTCCTGGCCTGGAGGCTTGCCAGAGCCTCAGACAGAAGCCGGGGCTGGGGCTGAGCTGGGAGCCCTGCAGCTTGGGACAGGTTATTTTATTTCACAGCACGTGACTGCCTGGGCAGAACCGGACGATCCTGCTCAGGCCCTCGCTTCTGCGAGGCCAAAAAGTGGCTCTGAGAGCACTTCCGTGCCCTTTACACAAAGCCATCCTATAACGATTACCTTTGCTGCCCTCAAAGGCAGCGAGAAACCTTTTCCTTCCTCCTCACCCAAGCAGGCTGCCACAGCAGCCTAATTCTCCATCCTGCTCACTGCTTCCTCCCGGCCCTCCGGAGAGGCTGCTGGCTGGGGGGTAGACAAGTGTTCCAGCTCGTACTGCCCGTCCCCAGCAGCCCTCGGCTGCCCCGCTGCCAGCTTTTTACTCTTCTTGCTCTCGATGATCTGCTGGAGCTGACGCCCAGCGTAGTCTGGCTTGGCTGTGAGCGACGTGGCGGGCACGGCGAGCCCCAGGATTTCGGGCACCATGTAAGGCCGGAGCCAGCCCACCAGCGGCGTGCTGCCGGGCGTGTAGTGGGTTTGCTTGTGGTAGAAGAGAAGTCCGTCGACCTGCAGAAAGGAGAGAGAGCGGATGAGAAGCCCGAGCTGGAGGCTTTTACAGGTCAATGAGAGCGCCAGACGGCGGCGCCGCTCCTCACTCACCGGCCAAAGCCACCAGCTGGATCGTTTTTCCTCAATAAATAGCGGAAGGGAAAGGGGAAACCCGCAGAGCTCCTGCCCTGGAAGATCAGCGCAGGCCCAGCACGCGCTGGAAGGCTTTCAGGCATCGAAGGCAAACACTGTGAGGCCGGCGGCGGCACGGACCAGTGCTTTTCCCCTCGTTGCTATGATCCCACTCCACAGAAAAGCCACCCAGTTTCTGAATGAGGCAGCGCACAAAAAGGCCATTTTACTGGATTAGGCTTATTTTAAATAATACATTGGGAGAGTAATTAGCGGGAGCGCGTGACGCCAAGGAGCCCCGCTTCGTAGTTACACTGCTACAGCTCTTCCAGCTTGCTTACGCAAAATAAATTCTTAATGCTTCCCGAGAGAGAACTTGTCCAGCGATCAATGACAGCTAAGGGCACTCAGGACTCTGCAGGCTGAGGCCCGAACTCTCGTGGCTGGCGTTTTCCCCGCGCCCCCTCCACGCCCAAGCCTCCTCACCCCACTTTCCCTGGGCTTCCCAGGGGTGCACTCTGCGAGGTTCGATCCTGCTGCAAGACCAGCTGGCCTGGGAGGTGGTGCTCCTTTTAGCTCGGCCTCGTGAGCTCTTAGAGGCCATTTCCCTACGAGTAAGTGTGGCTGAGCGGGCAGGAGCGAGCGAGGAAAAGAGCCCACCACTTTAAGCTCTGTCAGGCCCCAAATGCTCCCTGGCCCCTCCTGGAGCCCACAGCCCCCAGCAAAGAGGCACCCGTACCGGCAGCGAGCCCAGGCACGGGTGGACCGTGCAGGTCGAGGTGAGTTCGGTGCCCGTGAGCCTGGCCAAGCGAAGCGCAGGCACGTGCCCACCTCTGCTCCCGGGCGCCGGCTTCCAGCAGAGCGGGCGTTGCTCACCACGTCACTAAGGCTGTAATTTTTGGTCACTGTTAAGAGCTTGCAAAATGATCCCAGAAAACGGGGGGGATTCCCGTGCTAGGAAAACATGAAAGCAGAACAGCAAACAGCTTGTGTAACCCCCCGGATATCTAAGTGCAGAGCTTCTTTCTGCCCCCTCTCCCTGCTTCCTGGGAAGACACGAGCAGAGGAGTCAGATTGTGCGGCACCACACCGCCACGCTCTCCTGGGCCCGCACACCCAGCGCATTCCAGCGGATGCACGGCTCTCTGCGAGCAGCGGGGACTCTCCAGCACCCGCAGGAATCTTTTAGCGACATCAGAGCCTGGAAACGCTTCTGCCTTCCAGACCGCTCCACAGAGCTTCCCCAAACTGAGGAATTCAGAGCCTGGTAGAGGGTTAGGTCACGTTCCTCCTCCCCGTGGTTTCTGCTAAGTTACTGTAAGTCCCATATTCATTTCAGTTTATTCGTTGGCTGCGTCCCTATCCTGAGTCACTACTCTGACACCGGCCACATCAAGATAAGGGCTGAGAGTGCCTCCGTACGACCGAACCTTTTGAGAAACTGGCCGGGAAGGATTTCATGTGTCAAAGCCATGCTTTCCAGATTTTAGGTGCTCGATAGTATGCCTCCTCCTCCACATCGGGTTTTCTGAGAGACTTTGGCTCCCCCTGCCTTCCTAGAAACTCGTATGCTGTTTTACTCAGATCCGTGGGTAGCTCCTGAAATCCCCTCCAAAAATCTCTCCGAACTCATTGCCAGCCGACTGATCCAAAGTCCACCGAATTCATTGGAAAAAAAAATAAAACTTCTGCTCTGAAAATAGCAAACTAGGAGCCAGGTCCTAACTCTGAGGTTACAGATTAACTCTGAGGACCCAAATTTGAAAGCCCAGTCCACGTCTGTCGCCACCACACACACAATATCCTGTTAATAGGCTGAATAACCACGGCCACTCCATGCCCAATAGGCAGCGAAAAGCCTCCCCTGCTTTCACAAACCTATTTAGCATGATTCATCACAGGATGCTGGGCCCAGGCGTACGGAGATATCTATTACACTGCCCGGTCTATAGCAAGGCTGCATTTTTGCCTTCTGCAAAGACAGCAGGAGAAAGGGGAATGCCTATTTCTGCTGAGGCAGTCAGTTGAGCACTTTGAGAAGTTTTTCTTCAGCTCCCACTCCCCTGTCTGTGTTCAGAGTGGGCGCTGGCAGTTTCTGACTTCCTCTGACGACCGTCCTGGCTTTAACGAGCAGAAGGCAAAGTCAGCCCTCACAGCCAAACGAGCGTCCCCAAAGTTTAAACCTGCACTTAAGTTAATCGCTAACTTGGGCCGCACGAGCGCAAGAGACGCAGTCTCAGTGTGGCTTTTGGCTTCGTAGGACAAGCGACCCCTGTAGAGGCTGCTCCTGACCTAGGAGCAAGGCTGGGCGCTCTGCAGGAGCTGCTGCAGCAGCTGGAAGGGCTCCTGGCTCCCAGACGTTTGTCACAGCCACTGCGTCCCCCATCCTCCTCTGCTTTGGTGCCAGGTCAGCCACCAAAAGCTTCTGAGACATTTACGCCGGGGACTGCAACTCGCCACCACGCAGCTGAGCCGCTTGGCACGCCAGTGCCTGCCCTGCCCTTCCTCACGGGGCAGCAGAGGGGCTGAGCAGCACTGCCAGCCGCTCTTACAGGGGAACGACCGCCCCTGAGAGCCAGCCAGGAACGGCGGGAGCCAAAGGCAGGAGCCTGCCGGTTCTGGACAGAAGCGAGAAGCAGATCTCACGCTACTCCCTCTGCCAGATCCGGTGGCAGCAGCAGGACAGACAGACCCCTGCGGACACGTCCCAGCCATTTGCCCCCAGAAGGACTCGGGTGCTCAACACGAAGCCCACGGAAGCTGCCGTGAGCTCAAACACACCGCTCCTGCCTCCCCACGAGGCAGCACAGCTGGGCGTCCTGCACACGGACAGACGGAAGCAGCTCGGCTGAGGCAACACAGAGTCTGCGGCAGATGTCAGAGAAAGACACCAGCCTGCCTACCTCGTGGGCCTCCTGAGGGCTGCCGTCACGCAGCACGGCGCACTGCACAGATCCTCGGGCCTGTGCCCCTGCAGCCCCACCTGGGGCAGCATACGGAACCGGCTCTGGCCCTGAGAAGTTCAGCTCTGTCATATTTCCACGTGAACGTGAGTTACGCTACTTCTGGAGGCAACCTCCATCAACGCTACCCTCCCCGGGGACAGTAAGGACGGTCCAAACGCAGGGAACACTGCGCTTTAACTCTCCCTAACCAGCTCGGCTGGACACAGCCTGTGCCTGGTGACAGCCACCCACACAAAAAGCCTTCCCCAGGCACGTCGGCAGCACGGCAGCTCAGCAGGCTTCCCGCAGGCCTGGGGAGAGCTCCCAGGAGGATGGGATGCACTCTCCCCGGGCTCTGGCAGGCACGCAGCCAGGGTGTCCCCCTGCGTGTTCTCACCTCGAACGGGAAGTCCGTGGCCAGCACCGTACACAGGCTCTCCGCGGTGCAGGGATAATTCTGCAGGCCAACGAATTTGTACTGAAAGAGTAAAAGAGCGGGTTAGAGGAGAGCAAGCTGCACAGCCTAAAATGATTCAATGAATCGAGCACTGGCATGGGGGTGGCTGAGGAGGAAGCATTTCCCCTGGTTCAAGATCTAACAGGAGCGACAGGATGAAGGAACCAGACAGGTCTCAGGCATCACGAAATTGCCGGCCTTCCTGTCGCAGGCTCTCGGGGTCCCAAAGCACAGAGGGGCTCCAAAGAGAATCTGACCGACCCCAGCCTCCGTTGGGACAGGCAGAGGTCTGATGTGAATCAGAGCAGTAATTCCCAGGGCCTGGAGACCAAACCGAGAAGACCAAGTGGCTCAGTGGTGCCACGTCCCACTGAAGGAACAGGAAGCGCTCGCAGGAAAACCTCCCCGAGTCAGCCTGGTGGGAACGGCCTGCTGCTTTCCCAGCCTCACTCCAGCAACAGCAAGCGACCTCTGCGAGGCAACCCGGGGATCGTCACGACCCCCGGCGTGCCCAGAATGATCTATTTCAGGTACCTTGCATTTACCATCCCTGCTCCAAACACCCCCCTCTGGCATTTTGTTAGGGGGGCAGACGGCAGAGGCTCAGCACACGGCTCCCGCGTGCCCCTGCCACCTTTCGCCGAGCATCCGAGGCGGCAGGAAGGGCTTTTCAGGAGAGCTGACCCTGAGATGCTCTCTTAACCAAAATAGAAAGCGATGACCTCTGGGCAGGATGCAAAGCAGACAGATGTCTGCGCCCGGCTGCTGGCTCAGCCAAGCGAACCTTTCCACCCAGGAAATGAAAGCCGAAACGACCCCCCCTTCGTCAGGGAGCTGTCTTCTGGATATTCTTGTTGGAGTCAGAACAGGATGTTCTCCAAACGCGGATACCTCCGAGCTGGCACAGGAGCATTTCTCCCCATTAATGAGGGATCTGCTCCACCCAGAGGCTGCTCTGCTCGGCTCTGCCAGCGTTTGTGAACGGCACTCTGCCAGCCAGGCTGCCAAATCCCCTTGTGTCTGTCCCCAAAAAGCACTTTCCACGCCGCTGTGGGTGCCAGGGCTGGCCTCCACACACACACAAGTCTTCAGGGACTCCAGGTGGCAACGCGACGCCCACCCCTACAACTTCAGTGACTGGCTTGAGCTCCTGCTAAAGCTTTGTGATCCTTTATCCCTGCCTCGTAAGCCCAGACTACCAGAGAATAGTAATTCTAAATAAAATTGTAGCCCGGCTGCAGACCGACACCATCCCTCTAGAAACCACACTGGTTTTTCATTCCACTGCAAGCAAAAGCTGAAAAAGGCGTGGAAGTTAGCCGATACCCTGCAGCCTGATCTCCCTCGGCACTTTGGCTGGAAAGAAAAACCCACGCTCATTTACAACGCTCCGTGGCTCTATTTACATCCCGAACATGTCAGCCCATCTCATCAGAAGTACGCTTTGAAGCCTGATCTGGAAGGGGAAAAAAAAAAAAAGGCTTTTGCCTGCAAACAAAAGTGCTGAAGCCTGCTGAACAGGAGAGCTTACCCCCCAGCCTCCTCCTCCTGCCAGTACAAAAGAACTTACCGGATTAATCCTGCTTTTCTCTCCCAGCCCTTCCTCCTCTTGGATCTTTGAGAAGAGCCAGAAGAATCTGAAGTCAGTCTGAGAAAAGAAACGGCCTTAATTACTGTCCGCCACACATCTGCACCTGCAGGGCCGCAGCTCTCACAGCCCTGGGCCCGCGTTCACACAGATTTATAACGAGCACCCTGACCTTCCACACTTCCCTCAAAACACCCCCAAAATTTACCCCATCATCCCCGCAGCCACCAGCCCGCGAGCTGTAGAGGTGCTGCTGGTTAGCTCCAACACTCCACGCTGCGCGGTGAGCTCTGCCTGAAAGCCAGCTCAGGGAATTGGGAGCAGAAGTGAGAAATTCGGTACCTGGCAGTCGTACACAGGGTGTCCCCTCCAGCACATCACGTCGAGGATGTAGTACGTCTGCTGCGCCTCGCTGTAGATGCAGTCCAAGATGCAGTACACTACGCACAGACACAAGGAGCTCCAGGCGCTGCCCAAGGCACTGAGCAAGCGCCAGATCAGATCTCTCCTGCACTAAGCCCCAGCGCAGACCAGGAGGTGCAGAGGGAACCCCTTCTCGTTCGCGTGGCCACAAAAAGCTTTTAGCTCAAAGGAGCTACGAAGGTACCGCGCAGCGGCACAGCAAGCGAAGGCATCTCTCAGGGAAAGGCGCTTTATCCATCGCTAACCCCACCCCAGTCCAAGCCAAGCCACGGTACAAGGTGGCAGGCTGTAAGCAGCTCTGCTGCTTAACACAAAGAAAGCGCTGAGGTTTAAGTGTCAATTAACCAGGCGGCTAATTAAAAGAAATGGTCTTATCTAGCACAAAGGCATCAGAGACCGTCCACGTCTAGGTATCTCCAGAAGAACACGGACAGCCTGAAGCTAACTAACCGCTGGCACCAGAAACGGGAGCAATCTGGGGGCCCCGGGGCGCAGCACTGAGCCACCACGCCTGTGGGTACGCGCACACGCACGGAGAAGATGGTGGCTGTCCTCTACCTGCCTCAAAACCCTCCTCAGATCACTCGTTACCTTTCTCACTCGTCGAATTGTGCCGGTTTCCCCCCGGGAGCAGGGAGGGGAACCTGTTGACACAGAAGCCGCTCTTGGTGTAAGCTGCTGTGGAGCCCTGAGAGGAAAAGGGAGACAAAACAACGTCACAGCTGGGCTCGGCACCCTCCTGCCGCAGCTGGAACACCCCCAGGGTGCTGGAACACAGGTCACCCCCACCCCGCCTGCCCAAGGAGGGGTCCTGGGTGCTCAGCACGGATCCCAGAGCCCAAATGTCTGCAGTTCTCAGGGGGTTCACGCCCTGGGGAGCTCGACACATGGGGCAGCCTTAGGTTGGCTGGCACAGGAGGGACGTAGGACGGGACACCTCTCGCTGCTACTGCATGGCGAGGTGTTACCGCTGCTGCCACGTACCCGGGAGGCCACGACCAGCGCCCGCTTCCCGACGGGACACACCACTGCAACCCACTCCTGCTCCAGGTCCATGGGGACGTCGATCAGCCACTCGGACAGCATCAGCTGTGGGGAAACATGGAAAAGCAGCTGGTAACAATGCCCCTGCAGTCATGGAAAACACACGGCTCAAGGACAAAGCAGGAAGGTTTTGGCTCCGTTCTACAGCTCCTCCAGGCGCTTCACAGACAACGTGTGTTGCTCACCAGGCCAAATTACAGCACCCAGCTCCCTCTGACTAATCTGTGCAGCAGGCTCTTTCCCTAAGTCTTTCTCCTGATTAAGCTTCAGAGCACAGCGTGGGGCTCGCAGCCCTCACCTGGGCATCCCGGTCCCTGTGCCAGCCTCACTTCAGCCCTTCGTTTCATTCATTTATTTTTAAATAGCTGGCAGACCTTAAGGATGTGTAATATTAGGGATAAGAGAACAGCTGAGCTGACCTCTCCAGGCCCCTCAGCATGTTTGGTGACACTGCCCCAAAGCCTGGGTGTCTTTTAGAGGAAACGTGGCACTGAGGCTGAGGAGCCCCCTCTGCCAAGGTTTCCCTTCCTTCCTGGCGCCCTAAGGGTGATGAGAGGCGGAAATCTTTAACGGAGCGCTGCGCAGCGGGGTCTAAATGCCTTTAGCAGGGCTAAAAGCCCCCAGAGCACGCAAGCAGCCCAGCTCAGCCTGTCCTCTGCGTGTGTAAGCGGCAGGAGGGCCGAGCCACAGCTCCCACCCCGTGCCAACACCCAGAGCCCGCCTCAGGCGGCCCCGCACCTGGTTGGCATAGCGCTTGGGCAGCTTCCTCTCCACCTCCATCTCCTCCTCCTCATCCTCCTCCTCATCATCCTCCTCCTCGCTGTCCACCCCAACCCAGTCGTTCTCTGCCAGCCTCCTGGCATGGTTCACGTAGTCCAGCCGCCTCCTGGAGGGGGAAGAAGAAGAAATAAAGGAACAGAGCGACACATCTACCCCCCCCCCCTCCCAGAGCCGCCACCCCCCCCCCCCAGGGGGGGCGCCACCCCCAGCACGGCCCCACAGCCCGCGGGCCCCCCTCCCTCCCCGCCTCCCTCCCTCGCCCCCCGCGGCCCCCCCTCCGTGCTCACTCTCTCTGGAGGCGGAGGAGGCGCTGCCGGCGCTCGGCCTGCCCCAGCCCCCCCCCGGAGCGGCCCTTGTAGGCGCCGAGCCGCGGGTGCGGCGCCGCGGGCTCCGCCAAGGCCTGCAAGGCCGCGCTCAGCTCCTCCATAGCAACGCCCGCGCGCACTTCCGCCCACCGAGACGCCGGGGCTAGAGCGGCGCCGCCTCCTGCACAGCGCCCCCTGCCCGCCTGGAGGACTCCGCCCCCGCCGGTCGCCCGGAGCGGGGGGGCGGTGGAAGGGGGGGGGGGGCGGACTTGGGGGTCCCGTGAGGCGGCGGGGGGGGGGTTACCGGGGAGGGGGGGGTGCAGGGAGGGAGGGGGGAGGACGGCCCGGTGCCCCCCCCCCCGGGGCGGCTGCTGCCTGCAGAGGGCGGCGGAGGGCGGCGCGGGGAGCCCGGCGGGGCCGTGCGTCACCGGGGGGGGGCGGCGGGGCCAGCCCGGCACCGGCACCGGGGAGCGGCACCGGCACCGGGACCCGCACCGGGACCCGCACCCGCACCGGGACCCGCCGCCCGCTCCGTCCCGCTGCAGGTTTGCGGGAACGGAGAGACGAGGGTGGGGGGGGGGAGGCTGGGAAAGGGGGGGCCAGCAAAAAAAAAAAAAAAAAAAGCAAGGAAAAAACCCCAAACTGAGCAAAACAAGGCGAAACAACCCAAAAAAAGGCCGCTGCCGGCTGGCGGAAAGCCCCCCCGGGCTGCCTGCGGCAGGGGAGGCAGCTGGGGGGGTGGGGGGGAGAAGAGGGTCTGAGCGGTGCCGAGCGGTGCTGAGCCGTGCCGAGCGGTGCTGAGCCGTGCCTGGCCGTGCCGAGCCCCCCCGGTGGATGCTAAGCCCGGCGGCCGCCCCCCCGGGGGATGGTGCCCAGCAGCGGGGCGCCGTGCCGCCAGCGGGGCGTCGAGCCCTGAAGCGGCTCCCGCTCGCTTTTCGCCACCTTTCCCCCCAAAACCGGCCTCGGCTGTTCGGCCGCGGGGGCTCCGCTTGAGGCCGTCCTCCACCTTCCCCCCCTCTGCCGGCCCCGGCCATGGCGCTGAGAGCCCGAGCGCTCTACAACTTCCAGAGCGAGAACAGGGAGGAGATCAGCATCCAGGAGAACGAGGAGCTCGTCATCTTCAGCGAGGACTCGCTGGACGGCTGGCTGCAGGGCACCAACAGCCGTGGCGAGACCGGCCTCTTCCCGGCCTCCTACGTGGAAATCCTCCGCTCCCGAGCGGGCTCTGGCTACACCGAGAGCCCCGGCAGCCCCGCCGGCTCCCCCGGGCACGGCTCGGCCTTCTACGCCTCGCCGCCGGGCGTCTCCTACCAGGGCAGCTTTGAGGACGATGACGACGATGACTGGGACGACTGGGACGATGCCTGCACGGTGGTGGAGGAGCCCCGCGGCCCGCCGGGTGCCAACGGGCACCCCTCGCCCGGCCTGCAGCCCCCGGCGCCGCCCTACGGCCACCAGCCCGCCGGCTACCGGGCCAAGCCGGCGCTGGAGAGGCAGGACAGCTTGAGCTCCTCCAAGAGGGGCAGCGTGGTGGGGAGGAACCTCAACCGCTTCTCCTGCTTCGTCCGCTCGGGGGTGGAAGCCTTCATCCTGGGCGACGTGCCCCTCATGTCCAAGATCGCCGAGGTGTACAGCATCGAGATGGGGTCGCGGGGCCCCCAGTGGAGGGCCAACCCCCACCCCTTCATCTGCTCCGTGGAGGACCCCACCAAGCAGACCAAGTTCAAGGGCATCAAGAGCTACATCTCCTACAAGCTGACCCCCAGCAACATCAACTCGCCCGTCTACCGGCGCTACAAGCACTTCGACTGGCTCTACAACCGCCTGCTGCACAAGTTCACCGTCATCTCGGTGCCCCACCTGCCCGAGAAGCAGGCCACCGGGCGCTTCGAGGAGGACTTCATCGAGAAGCGCAAGCGGCGCCTGATCCTCTGGATGGACCATATGACCAGCCACCCCGTCCTCTCGCAGTACGAGGGCTTCCAGCACTTCCTCTGCTGCCGCGACGAGAAGCAGTGGAAGCTGGGCAAGCGGCGGGCGGAGAAGGACGAGATGGTGGGCGCCAGCTTCCTCCTCACCATCCAGATCCCCACGGAGCACCAGGACCTGCAGGACGTGGAGGACCGCGTGGACGCCTTCAAGGCCTTCAGCAAGAAGATGGACGACAGCGTCCTGCAGCTCACCAACGTGGCCTCGGAGCTGGTGCGCAAGCACGTGGGGGGCTTCAGGAAAGAGTTCCAGAAGTTGGGCAACGCTTTCCAAGCCATCAGCCACTCCTTCCACATGGACCCCCCCTACAGCTCCGATGCCCTCAACAACGCCATCTCCCACACGGGCAAGACGTACGAGACCGTGGGGGAGATGTTCGCCGAGCAGCCCAAGAATGACCTGTTCCTCATGCTGGACACTCTCTCTTTGTACCAGGGGCTCCTCTCCAACTTCCCGGACATCATCCACCTCCAGAAAGGTACGGGGGCTCTCCCGGGGGTGGCTTCTTCTCCCTTAGGGCTGGGGATGTCCTGCATGATTGTCCCACGCGTGGAGTGGGACCGGGGTGCAGCCCTCTGCTGTGCGGGAACGGAAATGGGGCTGGGGTTGGGGCTGGGGATGATGATGAAGATGGGACGAGGATGCATGGGGATGGAGACGGGAATGGGGCTGGGGTTGGGGATGACGATGAGGATGGGGATGATGATTAGGATGGGGATGAGGATGAGGATGGGGATGGCGATGAGGATGGGGATGACGATGAGGATGGGGATGACAGTGAAGATAAGCATGACGATGAAGATAAAGATGACAATGAGGATGGGGATGATGGTGAGGATGGGGATGACGTTGAGGATGGGGATGACAATGACAATGACGATTAGGGTGGGGTTGATGATGAGGACGGCCATTGGGACCATCACACGTGGCAGCACTTCCCAACCCCTGGAGGTGCTGCTGGGTCCAGGCTCAGTTTTTGGACCTCCTGGGGACAACCAGGGTCAAAGTCTTTGCGACTACATCCCCGCACGTCAGAGAAGAGGACGGCAGGGTCCAGCACCCGGCTGCCCAGGGCGCTCAGCACCCCATGCAGGGTGGCTGGGGAGGGCAGGGGATAAATCCCAGCCGGCGGTGTCCCCGTGCCCTGGCCGGGTGTGACGCACACCCGGGCTGGGTGTGGGAGCGGGGCCGAAGTCCACGCACCCCTCCCAGGACACGGCAGGGAGGGGACATCCGTGCTGGCCGGTGGCTTTGGGGACAGGGGCTTTTCCCCAGAGCCCCCGTGTGGCTCCATGTCCCCGGGGGACGGCGCGGAGGAGCAGCCCTGGCCGCTTCCTTGCGCTCCTCTCCTCACTTTGTTTACCACCGCGGGCTGGATCCCGTCCGGAAGCGAGGCCGCGTGGGCAGAGCGGAAGGCAGGATTTGGCCTCCAACCTTTGCTTCCTCTGGGCTCCTCCTCCTCCTCCTCCTCCTCCTCTGGGGGCAGCAGCAGCTCCCCGACCCCAGGTCCCTGCTGCCGGCAGGGAGAGGGAACGAATTCCCAGCCACCGCTGGAGGCCAGATCCTGTTTGCAGGCAAACAGCCTCTGTGCTAAGGAGGGGGAGGAATGCAGGGCCAGAGCCAGGCGGGATTCTTTCGAAACCGAGCTATAAAAATAAAAGGAAGGAGGGGGAAATCTGGTGTCGGAGCATCGGCTGTGGCTCGGGCACTCTCCGTCCCCGGGATGCTGCAGTCAGCAATGTCCTGCCTGGCTCTCCAGCTCCCCATGCAGCTATCAGCCCAAGTTGCGCTTTGTAGCAAAGTTTCTTTCAGGAGCTCGCCCCAGCTGCCAGCTCCGAGGCAGGGCTGTTATCAGCTGGCAGCGGCAGCGGTGCAAGGGTTGCGTGCGCTGATGAACCGCCCAAGCACGCCGCTCGCCCCGTGGAGAGCTGCTCCTGGTGGGAAGCAGCTCGGGGCTCTCGGGAGCTGGGGCTGGAGGGGCCGGGGGACCCCAAACGCATCCCCGATCCCTTTAGGGGATGCCGCAGGTCCCCACCAGCTCTCACTCTGCCCTGCCTCGCCAGGCGCCTTCGCGAAGGTGAAGGAGAGCCAGCGGATGAGCGACGAGGGCCGGATGGACCAGGAGGAGGCGGACGGGATCCGCAAGCGCTGCCGCGTGGTGGGCTTCGCCCTGCAGGCCGAGATGAACCACTTCCACGAGCGGCGCGTGGCCGACTTCAAGAGGATGATGCAGTCCTACCTGAAGCAGCAGATCATCTTCTACCAGCGCGTCAGCCAGCAGCTGGAGAAGACGTTGCGCATGTACGACAACCTCTAACGCCCCCCCGACGTGCCTGCTTGCTGCCCCTCCGAAACCACGCAGTTTTCTCTCCGCGGCCTTGCAGAGCTTCTCTGTTTAGGGGGGCTGAGGACGAGTGGGAACTCATGACGCTAGTGACCAAATACCTTTGGGGTTTCCCCCAGGCGGGCTGCGGTGCCGTGCCACCGCGCAGCAGGTCCAGGGGAGACGCGGGTGTTTCCCACGAGACACACGGACAGCGACTTGGCGGTGCTGGTAGCTCTGCCCAGCCGTTTTTAGCTTTTCCAAAAAAAAACCACCCGTCCTCCTGGAGCAGAGAGGTGGGCGCATCCCGGCTCGCTGGGAGGAGAAATCAAAGCGGTCGACATTTTGCACACTGAGAGTTTTTCTGAGGGGAAAGGTCTTTATTTGGAAGAGAAATTTTTGTTTTGTTTTGTTTTGGGGTCATGAGATATTTTCAATATTTTCCATTTTTCGCAACCGTTTCTGCAGCATTTTTACTGATTTTTAAATAGACACAGAAGCGAACGGAAATCTCTTTTCTCAAGCACTGCTGTTGACTAGAAAAAGGGATATATAAAAAAAAAAAAAAACCACACACAAAAAAAAACCAAACCAGCCCACAGCGTTTTCAATAAAACCGTCGGTAGAAAGCTTCCCCCGGTCCCTGGGAGGTTTTGGGGGAAGCAGAGCCACTCCAGGAAGGGCTCCGTGGAGGGGGCACGGCGCTGAGCATCCCTCCCAAGCGTCCCCCCCGGAGCGGGGCTGGCAGGAGGAAGGGAAGTGGCTGGGATAAATCACGCCGAGGGAAGTCGGGGCCGGCCTGGCCCCGCTCCAGGGTTAAAATTAGCCCCAGCGCGCGGGCCGGCGGGGCAGCGCGTGGAGAACAGCGGCGCTGGGGGGGCGGCGGGATGCGTGCGGCCCTGCCAGGGCCCCCCTGTCCCACCCCATGGGGACGGGCATGCCATAGTGCAGACGTGCTTCCTCCTGCATCCCCGCCTGGGGCTGCCCCAGTTTGTCCCGTCCCCATCCCACCCCGGGTAATCCCTCCACATCTCCATGCTGTCCTATCCCGTTCCCATCTCATCCCTGTCCTGCCCTGTTCCCATTCCTCCCCATCGCACCTTCTCCCCATCCTTCCCTGGTCCTACCCGTCCCCATGCCCATCCTACTTTGGCCCCATCCCCATCCCTGTCTCCAACTTATCCTATTATACCCGGTCCCCATCCTACGTCGGCTCCGTTCCCCATCCCACCCCGTCCCACCCCTGGTTCCAGTCCCCCCTGGGGAGGACAGTGTGGCCCTACAACTGTCCCCTGCCGTCCCCATGAGGCAGCCAGGGGACCGTGAGGCGACTCGAGCTCGGGGACACCGCAGCCTGCAGGTCAGACACGGGGCAGGCAGCAGCTATAGGGACCGCCTGCCTCCATCCTGCCCCGCTCAGCCTCGCAGGGCGCGGTGCAGGCGGCGATGCCCCGGTGCCCGCCGGCAGCGGATGTGGAACCCGCCCGGCCGGTCGGCGAGGACGGGTTTTGGCAGCGTGCAGGGAGCAAGACCGGGCAGCATGCGGCGTGCTCCTCGTCATCGCCGCGTTCCTCAAATACTTGGGGATGTGACCCCAGCGCAGCACCAGCAGCCCGTGGCGCTCCTCCGGGCGGGGAGCAAGAGCCGGTGCCAGCGCTCAGCGCTCTCCTACAGCCAGCCCGAGGTGTTACCGGGGTTGGCAGCACCTTGGCCACGGTGCCATTGACCATATTTAATGGCAAAGAGGGTTGGCCAGCGCTCCCTGTCCCCCTGGTGCTGGTGGTCCCCTCCGATGGGGCGGCGGGGCTCATCCCGGGATGCCTCCCCGGATTTCAGTGTCTTTGGGCGGGTTGTTTTTGCAGGAGCTCGTCCCTCCGTCACTGCCTGCCTGCCTGCCTGCGAGCTGCTGGGTGTGGAGGCGCGGGTCAGGCTGGATCTGTCTTGAATTTCAATGCGCAGCCGGGGTGGAGCGCTGCCGCAGCTGCCCGGGGGAGGCTTTGTGCACCCGGGGCTGGTGGCCAGGTCCCCGTCTCACCATCCTTCGCTTGCCAGGGCCTGGGGAGCTCCCGTCCTGCAGGCTGCAGGCACAGGCTGCCGAAATGGGGCACGGAGCGCTCCGGGCACCCTGGGGTGCCGGGTTCGGCTCTGAAGGGTGCCGGGCCCCGGGAGCGGGGATGGAGCCCAGCCAGGAATGGAGCCTCCCGCTCCTTAAATCCCTGCGCCTGCATGGGAGGTTCCCAAAGCCACCCGAGCCGATCTGCCCTGGGTGGTGTTGAAAGAAACCTGTTTGGCTTGGTGTTTTTTCGCCTTTCAATAGGTGTCTGAAATCCAGCCCGTGTAACCGGGCCGCGACTGATCTCCTCGCCCTGCCCGCTGCCCCAGCTCCTGCCCCCAGGGGTCCCACGGGGGGGCAGCCAGAAGCTCCCTGGTGCCCCGCAGAGCCAGGTGGGCACCCACAACCAGGATCCTCGGCCCCAGGCGGGCTGCTCGGGGTGCAGGAGGTGGCACCGTGGCCAAGGGACACCGGCTCTCAGCCCCTTGGTGGCTCTGCACTGGGTGGTGCTCTGCGGGGGATTTGCTGCCAGCACAGCCTGGCCCCACAGAAGTGCGCTCAGCGCTGGCGTCTTGCAGGTTGCTGCCTGTCCTCTCGTGACCCCAGGAAGCGGATATTTCCCGGCAGCGGGCAGTAAAACCGCCAGCCTTTAAAATAACCCACTTTGCTCCTCAAAGTAGGCCACGTTCCCTCTATCGAGTCTCCTCGGGGTGTGCTGCTTCGGCGAGGAGGTGGGGGCTGCTGCGAGCAGCCGGGAGGGGCATGGAGCGGGAGGGAGGGCAGGGGGGGCCGGCAGGGGTTTGGGGGAGCAGCAGGCGGGTCAGGGCTGGGGCATGCGGGGATGGAGCCGCGACGGCTGCAGGACGGCAAATAGCGGGTCATAAATGCAGCTGGGCAAAGGGCTGGTCCTACAAACGTCCCGGCTTTGCGGCCCCAGAGTGATTTTTCTAGGATGGAAGGGGATATGGGACATCCCGGCGGCGTTTCAGCCTTGCCGCAGCATGCTGAGAGCAGGAGGTGCCCCGCCAGGAGGCACTCGGCTGCAGCCCCGCGGGGTGTTTTTGTTGGGCCCCATCCTGAGCCCAGCACTCAGTTTTTCCTCGGATAATTTCTATTTAAGCGTTCAGGCCGTCAGCCCGGGGAAAAGTTGAGCCAGAGCCCGGGGCTCGGCCTGCCACCTCCAAATGCTGCTCTGCAGCTCGCCAGGCTTGGCAAGGAGCGGCGCTGGGAGGGAGGCGGCTGGGGCAGACCGATTTTGGGATGCCCCTCGGGAAAAGGCACTTTATTCCCTGCACTTCTGCCATCCTGGAGTATACAGTGGGAAAACATGTCAGGTCCCGTGTCCTGCTCTTCTTTCCGGCTTCCGAGCCTTTTTTCCAAGTGGGTGGGGACCCCTTGGAGTCCCTCGGCATTGGCCACGGGGTTTTTCCGAGCCTCTGCTCCAGTGCCTCAGCCCGCCTAGCCCTGGGGGATTTGGGCAGCTTCATCCCAAGCCTGACTCAGTGCAAGCCGCTCGTCATCCTCCCTCTCGCGCCCAGAGCTGCTCGCCCATGCCGGTCCCCCCTGCTCCCCCCCCAGCACCCTTGGGTGTCCCAGGCGAGCACCCCAGGGCTGCGCTGGCCTTTGGCCCCCCCCTCCCCTCTTGCAGTGCCCCCCTGCCCAAAGCTGTCCGGAGATTTGGAGCTCCTGGGTGGGCCACACCGGCAGCCCCCCCATCCCCAGGGTCCTCCTGCGCCCGCGCGGTGCCGGCTCCTGCGGGGGAGGAGGCGAGCCAGAAGGAGGCAGTGGTGATGGTGATGCTCTGGGGTGGTCTGGGGGGGGTCCGGCCGCTTGTGCCCCCCACGCCTGAGCCCCTCACACCCAGTACTGGTTGTTTTTCAAGGCGGGGTTGGATGTCCGGCAGTACTGGAGGAGCTCGGGGTCTGGTGGCACCCCAGGACCCGTGCCCTGGGGCGGGGGACCCGCGCCCTTGCCCTCCAGGGAGTTGACAGTCGTTAGGGGGATGCCTTGGTTGGGGTCCGTCCTCCGGAAGGTCTCCTGCTCCGGCACGGCCCCGTTCTTCGCCTTGGAGGACGGGGTGCCCTGCACGTGGTGCTTGCCCGTCTTGTTGCGCTTGTGCAGGTAGAAGAGCAGCGGCAGGATGAGGGCCAGCAGCAGGAGGATGAGGCAGATGGGGATGATGATGCTGAACATGTTGGCCTCGATGAAGCTGAGGAAGGTGCCCCCCTCCACGGGGCTGGGGCTGGCGGTGGCCCCGGGGCCCGGCCAGGCGCTGGGGGGCACCATGCCCACCTCGCTGGCGTTGGGGCCGCTCCGCGCCGTGCCCTGGGGCCACGGCACCGGGGATGATGGCGCTGGCGGGGCCACAAGTAGGGTGACACCGTAGGCTTTCGAGGCATTGTAGGGCTCGGTGATGTACTCCAGGGCTGCCAGCGCTGGTGGCACGCCGGCAGCCGCCACCTCGAAGAGGAAGCTGTCACTCTGCGGGTGCTGGCGGGTGTCCCCGGCGTCCAGCACCTCCAGCCCCACCAGCCCCTGCTCCAGCTCCCTCTGGCTGAAGGTCTCGATCGGGCTTGGGGGCTGCCCTGGGTCCCCCGAGACCCTCACGAGCCGGCTGCTGTGGGGCGACCTGCGGATCCTGAAGACCGGCACGCTCCTGGTGCGGTTGGCCAGCTCGCTCGCGTCGAGGATGCGGGTGTCCAGGAGGGCCGTGGTGCCCCGTGGCCACACGCTCCCCGGCCGAGCCGTCACCAGGGCGCGGACGGTGACGTTCACTTCCCCGCTCCTGTTCACTCCCCGCGATGTGGCAAGGAACTGGAAGCTGTCCTGGGGAGAGGTGAGCTGGGTGAAGGTAAAAGTCACCTCCCCGTGGTCCAGCTGCGCCTGCGAGAAGCCCCGCGCCGGCTTTTGGTTGACCAGCACCTGGCCAAACCTCGGGTCCCTGGTGATCCTGTACAGGGCATCGCCCTCCCCCGGGAGGTGCCGGGGGGTCAGGGTGGCCCTGTTCACCTCCTGGGGCACCTCCAGCGGCACCGGGCTCGCTGCGGGCAGCACCACGACTTCCAGCGAGGTCAGGGTGGCCGGGTGGTGGCCGTCGGACAGGCTCAGGGCTAAGGACTCGGGGACACTGCTGCTGGTGGTGGTGACGAACACCACGTGGCCGGCGTTGATGTCTGCTTGGGTGAAGCGCTCGACGGCCACCTGAGGGTTGTGTGCGTTGGCCAGGTGGCCAGCGAGGGGTCTCTGGAGCAGGGTGTAGACCACGTCCTCTGGGGAGCCCTCCAGCTCGGCCACGTCCAGGTACTCCCGGGACAAGGTCACGGTGGAGCCGTGCAGGACCTGCAGTGCTCGGCGCTGCTTCACCACCCGCGGTGGCTTCCCGCTGCCGCCGCTCACCGTGATGTTGAAAGCTTCGGAGATGAGCACCCCGTGGCGGGGAGGACGGAGGGACTGCTGCGCCCGGGGCCGGAGCCAAGCCTGGAACTGGAAGCGGTCTTCAGAGGCAGCGTCCCCGCCGTGGGTGTAGGCCAGGCGCCCGGCGGCCAGGTCCGACTGCAGGAAGAAGGGCTGCGGCTGCCCCAGCACCACGCCGGCCACCGAGAGCTGCCCGCGGAGAGGCAGCCCCGTCACCAGGAAGACGACATCGTGCGCGGCCCTCTCGGGGACTGAGACTTGGCTCAGGAGGTTGGACGCGTCCAGCAGCGAGGTGCCGATCTCTGCCCGCTCAGCCCTGGCGAGCCGGAGGCCTGGGAGAAGGAGGGAAAACCCAAAGCGGCATCAGAAACGGAGGGATGCGAAGAAATGGAGAGGAATGGGGGAGGAAAATAGGATTGATGAGGCTGGCAAGACAACGGGAGGAAGGCACTGCGTGGATAGGGCCAGCAAAGGATGGACGTGGTTTGTCAGATGTCGGTGTGGTATCAGAGCTCATGCTTGGAGGGAGCATGGGAAGTTGTACAATTGTGCTTTTCCTTCAGACAAACAGCCTCTCCTGACGTTTGCACAATCCCCCCCCTCCCTGCCCGAGTGAGCGGATTGTGCAAACCTCAGGAGAACTTGTTTGTCCCTTGCTTCTCCTCCAGCCACACTCCGCACCATCCCCCGGGCTGATTTTTCCTTTTTTTTTTTACCTGCATTTCTCCATAACTGAGTCGAGCGCTGGGGGCAATTTGCCTCGAATGATATCAGCACGAGCAGGATGAAGGAGTCGGAGATGGAGGTCGGAGTCACCACGCGGAAGCGGATGGCGTCCTGGGCGAGCCAGAAGGGCTCCTGTGGCATCTCGTGCTGGTAGAAGATCATCCCGCCGTCCACCTAGGAGGGGAGAAAGCTCGCTCATTTCTGCTTAATGGCAAAATAACCCCAGCAGATGATGCCGTGATGCCATGACCCATCTCATTTCTGGCTGCCGTGGTGTGACTGTCACTGCTGGTGCCAGTGCTGGAGCCGGGGACTTGGTTTGGCTCCACCAAGGAGGCACCTTTCCGGCAGGAGCTTTTCACCCAGCAAATGGGGTGGGACCCCCGAGCTGTGGGGCTGATGGAGGGTCTCCTGGAGGAGGCGAGACCTCACCTGGGCTTGGGTAAAGTTCCTGACTTCGCCCCCGCGGGCGGTGCGCAGCCGGCCAAGGCGCGGGGCTTGCTCGATGCTGTAGTAGAGGGCCGTGGGGCTGGTGGGGCTGCTGCTCACCGCCTGCAGGTTCTCGCTCGTGAGGGGTTGCAGAGCACCTGGAAAACACGCCGGGGGGGACATCAACCCTGCCCCTCTGCCCCCAGAGCAGCCTGGCTGCCGGGACCCCCGCGCGCTGCCCCCTACCCACCTGGGCAGAGGGTGAGGCTCTGCTTCTTGGCCAGGCTGAGCTCCTCGCCCTGCGCCCTGACGAGGAAGAAGTGCCCAGGGGACAGGTTCTCGCCGTCCCACAGGTCGAAGGCAAAGCCTCCATCCAGGGGCCCTGCAGAAAGTGCGGAGCTGGGGCACGGGGCAGCCCCCTAACCTGGCACGAGGGGGACCTCGGTGCCACAGGGCTTGGGGACAGGAGTGGTGCCAGGGGACGCCTCGTCCTGGACGTACCTTGATGCACAAAGAGGACGAGGCCGCTGTCGATCTGCGCCTGGGTGAAGCGCCGCACCTCCACGCCGGGCGCCGGCCTCAGCACCACCTTGCCATTGACTGGGGGCTGGATGGAGAAGGTGACCTCCGCCGCCGGGCTGTCCTCGTCCTCGGCACGCAGGGTTTGGGGGCCGATGGTGGCCGTGGCACCCTTCCGCAGCTGGGGGACAGGGAGAGGCTGTAACCCCCCCGGGGCACCCCGGCCATCCCCAGCCCGTCCCTGAGTGCTGGTGCCTTGCACCAGGAGGCATGTCTGCGCCACACAAGGGCTCCTTGTGCATCTGCTGGGCAAAGCACCCGTGCCCTGGCCTCCTCCCAAGCCCTGCATCACCCCGTGCCCATGTTTCCCAGCACGTACAGGGTGCGTGCTGCCCATGCCGCCCCGCAGCCAGCCGTGCCACCCATGTCCAGGGACGCTGCCACCACGATCCCACAGCACCTGCATTCCCCAAGGGGCTTTTCAGTCCCTGGGGCTCCTTCTGCTGGGGCTGCAGGGGGATGAAGGTGAGCAGGAGGCAGCACTATGCCCCGTTCCTAATCCCCTGCCCCATCCCTGTCCCGCAGACACCAGGATTAGGATTATTCCTGCGATGTCAGGTCCTGCGCGCCCTCCCCAGAGCCAGCTGCGTCGGGTTAGCTTAGCTTTTCTCCTCACTTTCCAGCTGGCCGATCCCCAAACATTTCTTGAGTGGGTGTGGGTGCCGGCAGTGAAATCAAATCCGTCAGCAGCCCCCGCGGGACTGGGGGAGAGAGGCCGGGAAGCGCAGCTTTGGGGAGGCGGGATGGGGGAAGCGCTGCGCGGGGGCAGCCTTGCTGAGCGGGGCCGAGCACACCGAGCCCCACATCCGCTCTGAATTATTAAAGCTGCGCTCCTGCCCTCCTTTTCTGGCTTATTATGTCTGCTCACACTCCGTGTCACCTCTGCACTCTGGGAGAGCTGGCGTGGAGGCAGCGAAACGGCGCCGGCAGCACGGCAGCGCAGCGCAGAGGGCAGCAGAAGCCTCCCTTGGTGGCATCCAGCCACCCTCCTGGCAGGAGGGAGCGCAGCCCGCAGGGCCTGATCCTGCCCGTGTGGACTCTGCACCCTGCCACTGGCGTGCGTGCAGCAGGGGAAGCTTTGTGCAATCTCCGTGCCGGGCCCGGGCTGACCTTTAAACACTGAAGTCATCTCTCTGGGAGCGCAAACACACGCGCGGCCCCTCCTGCATGCTGCTTGCTTTGTCCTGCGCAGGACAAACCTGTGCTTCTGGGTGTATTTTTTATTATTATTATTTTTTTCCTGTCTTTTGATGGTTTTATAGTGGTTGGGAGGGAAGGTAGAGCTTCTCCGAGTGACTGTGCTGCTGGGCTGGCTGCGAGGCAGAGGAGGGGTTAACGCGACCCTGCAGGGGTTTGGGCACAGCTGGGGCAGAGCGGGGCTCAGTGCCCTACAAAAGGGATTTGCTGGAGGGGGGCTGCCTTTGCTGGGCTGGGGGGGGCTTTGGGGTCGAGGGCAGCATGGGCAGACCATGGGCTGGCTGCGGATGGGGACCCCAAACTTTGCAGGGCAGCCCCCCCTCCGCCTTCCTTTGGGGTATCCCTGCTGGGGTGGGAGAGGGGGGGCTGCTAGGGAAGCAGGGCGCGAGGAGCGGTGAGAAACCCGCCTGAGCCCCGCTGCGTGAGCCAGCCGCCAGCAGCCGCCGCAGCGGAACGATGCTCCCACCTTGTGGACAGCTTCAGCATCGCCGGGGGAGGAGGAAGAGGAGGAGGAGGAGTCGGAGAAGCCCTTCCAAGGCCGGCCCCAGCCCCTGTTTACCGGTGCCCCCCCGCAGCCCCTTACCTGCAGCCCGGCGTTGATGCGCAGCCGGGGCCCCGCCGTGCGCCGGGGCGCGATGGCCACGAAGATGGTGCGGGGCTGGCTCTGCCGGCCGCTGTCGGAGGCGTTGGCCACCAGGGTGAAGCTGTCGGCCCGAGCCCGGGGCGCGTCCTGCCTGTATTGGACCTCCTGGTTCTCCACCTGCGGGGCAGGGGCTGGCTGAAGGGCCCGGCTGCGGGGCGCGGGGGGGGACGGCCCTTGGGCACGGCCCCGGCACCACGATAGGGAGAGGGGCTGGCACCGGTGCTCTGCCCGCATCTCCTCCCCGTGGCCCCCAGCGTTGGGTTTGGGCTTTCCTCCCACCACACCAGACCCGGACGGGGTGAACCTGCCACCCTAAAACCCTCCATCCCAGGGGCAGCCCCCCTGCAGCCTCCCCGTGGCCCCAGCCCCGTACCTCGCTCCAGGTGAAGCTCTGCAGCCTCTCCTCCTCGGGCAGCTTGGTGTTCAGGAGGGTGCCGAAGCGGGGGGACTCCAGCACCCTGAACTCCACGCCACGAGCCACGAAGTAGTCGCTGGGGATGTTGAGGACGGCTGTGGAGAGGACGGCGGAGCCTCCTCCCGGCACCGTGAGGTTGCCGACGTCCAGGGGGATGGTGGCAGGGAGCACGCTGAGGCTCACTGCCACCCCCTCCAGGGGGTCTGCCCCCCCCGCTGTGACATCCACGACGAAGTGGTCCCGCTCCTCCTCTGGCTTGGAGTGCAGGTAGAGGACTTGGCCGCTGTTGATGTCCTCCTGGGTGAAGGACTGCACGGGGTCGAGGCTGGGCGGCTCGTCCGAGTCCCGGCCGTGCTGAACCATCACCAGGAAGCCGGAGGCCGGGGGGCTGCTCACCAAGTAGACGATGTCCTGGGGGGGGATCTCTTCGTGGGCCACCTGGGAGCGTGGGGGAGGCACGGTGTGAGTGTGGGGCCGACATTTGCCAGGGGTTGCTCTGAGGGTCATGGCAAAGCCAGACCTGGGCTCTGCCCCTGGGCAAAGCCTGACGTGGGCACAAGTCCTTTGGTCATTGCAGGTGGGGGTTAAATAGCCCCCCTGCAAGTCTGGTGTCCGGGGAGGTGATGTGGGTTTTGGGGAACAAGCAGAGAGGGGGATACTCACCAGTAAGTGCTCCTGCTTGATCTCGGCCGCCTCCCCCTGGAAGACGTGTATCTCCTTGTTGTTGACAATGTGCAGGGGGCTTGGGTGGGTGTCCAGGAAGATGGTGATGGCCAGCGTGTCCTCCACCGCCACCTCGTTTGCTTCCACGGTGAACTGGAGCTCATCCCGGGCGTTCCTGCTCCCGTTGTGGCGGTAGGAGACCTCTCCTGCCAGCAGGTCCCTCTGGGAGAAAGCCATAACCGGCTGCCCCCCTCTAAGCACGGCCCCCCACCTCGGTGGGGTGGTGATCAGGAACCGTATCTCCTCGTCCGACCTGATGTCCATGTTGGTCTCCAGGCTGAGGACGGAGGCGTCGATGCTCCCCTGGCTCCCCTGGGGGATGGCAAGGCCGGTGTTGTTGACTATCTTGATGTAGGGCTCTGACGCCTGCACTTCCAGGAGGGCCGTGGTCTGGTGGAGGCCGTCTGAGACCTGCAGCTGGATCCAGCCCCGGTCAGCCCCGGAGTGGACAAAGAGGATCTTCTTCTTCCTCAGGTCATCCTGGGTGAACCGATAGAGCTGGTGGCTTCTGTCATCGACGGACACGATGCTGCCAAACAAGATGTCCCTCCTGGCCAGCACCAGCTGCGCGTCGGAAAAGCCCGAGTCCTTGTCAGTGAAGGCGATGTCATCCGTTGTCAGCAGGTGCTGCCCGTTGCGCACCACGTTGAACACCTTGCTCACCGCCCGGACGGGGGTATGGTCGTTGACAGGCTGGATGGAGACCCTGAAAACCCCTCTCACCTCCTCCGCCTCGGGCTCGGTGCTGCCCTCGCCCTGCCTGGTGGCTACGAAGGGGATGTCGTCCTCCAGCGTCTCGGAGTCATCGTGCTGGTACAGCAGCCGGCGGTGCAGGATGTCATCGTTGGTGAACTCCGTGATCTCCTCGCCGGATGCCCTGCCAAGGGACGCGGCCCATGCCAGCCTCCCGTGGGCTGGCCCCTCAATCACTTCGTAGAGGTAGTCCATGCTGTTCAGGCTCTGTACAAACAGGTGGTCCTTGGAGATGACAGCCTGGCCCCCCTCCGGCACCATCAGCAGGACGTTGGTCAGGTCTGGCGCGTCGGGGTCCCCCCCGATGCTGATGGGGTAGGTGTACACGGGAGAGTGCTGTTCACCGGCGCGCACATGGAACTGGAAGGCGTCCTCAGCTTGCTGGGAGTTCCTGACGGTCGCGCTGTAGCTCAGGTGGTTTCTTTGCAGGTCCTCCTGGGTGAATGCGAAGCCCTCGGTCAGCCTGCTGCCCAGCAGCTCCAGGTTTCCCTTCCTGGGGGCCTGGATGATCACATAGCGGAAAGGGACTGGGGCAGAGTTTGGGTCTTCCAGCATCGCCTCCAGCTCCTTGCTGGTGATGTTTTTGTGCCGCTTGTTCTTCATCTGGAGGGGGACCATGGTCTTCATCTTAATGGTGGCTCTTTTAATGCTTATGAGAAAAGTGTTGTTTGGCAAGACCTTCTGGCCCACCTGGACGTCGAATCGTAGCTTCTCCACGACATCCTCCAGCCGGTGCTCTGGATCTGTGCTGAAATACTGGATGCGCCCTTGCTCCAGGTCTTGCTGCTGGAAGGACTCGACTCTTTTCCACTCCCCTCCCGTGCTCCCCTGTTTCTGGACCTCGCCATACCTGAGGGGCTCCGTGAGGCTGTACAGGATGGGCACCCGTTGTTTCACGGCGTTCGTCTCGGCGGACAGGTTGGCTGTGGAAATGCGCGCAGCCCCCCCTTGGGAGATGGAGAGGCCGGTGTTGTTGCGCAGGCGGATGTCGGGCTCTATGGCCAGGATCCTCAGGGTGGCAACGGGGCTCGGGACGGAGCCGTCGCTCACCTGGAAGGTGAGCTGCAAGTCTGTCCCGCTCTGGTGCACGTAGACTACGTTGCCTGCTTCCAGGTCCCTGCAGGAGAACTCCTCGATGGGCACGCCAGGCTGGAAGTCGTACTCCACGTAGCCCTCGTCCAGCCTCTGGCTGCCGTGCAGCTGGAACTCGAGGTCGTCGCAGGAGGTGTCGTCGTCCAGCACCTGCAGGGTGTCCGTGCTCAGGTGCCTCCGCGTGTGTGTCAGGATGGTCATCTGGTTCCCGTGGGGGAAGATCACCTGCGGGGCGTCATTGGTGGGGCTGACCATGATGGGCAGCACGTACTTCTGCCCCTGCCGCAGGCACTCGGGGACGCCCTGCTGGGCGGCCACCGTCACCTCCAGCACCAGCTGGTCCATGGGCGCTTCGGAGCCATCATGGGCATACCGGACTTTCCGATTCACGACGTCCAGCAAGGTGAACTTCTTCCTGCTCCTGGACCCGGGGACGTCCAGCTCCAGCTGGCCGTGCCGAGGGTCCCCGGCGAGGGTAAAGAGAATTTGGGATGGACGGATGTTCGCAAGGCTCAAGTCGACCGTCGGCTGGACGTGTTTCCACTCCAGATAGGCCGTGCCCCCTTCAGAGAGGACGAGGGGGCTGATGTGCAGCAGCCTGCTGATGTTGGCCAAGGCGGGTGGGAAGCTGCTGTCTGGCCGGCACCCTTCCACTGCTGGCCAGGCATCCGGCGGAGGGGAGGTGGGCGCCTCGTCCTGCTCGTACGCCTCCTCGTAGTCCTCATAGTCATGGTCCGACTTCCCACAGCCAGCCACGATGTTCTTCGTCAGCACGGCATCCTGCAGGCTCTTCCTCTGCAGGTTTATCCGCAGGTCCTCCAAGCAGCCAACAAAGGAAGTGTTGCTCATGGTGCCCGCCGAGGTGAAGGCAAGGCGGTGCGCTCTCAGCCCTTGCAAGGCCTTTTCGTTCAGCCCTCCGATGAAGAGGTTTCCCCGAAGGTCCAGGTAGTTGTTGATGCCCCGGTTGGACGTGGAGGAGGCGTAGTAGTCGATCAGGATCTCGAGCTTGTGGGTGCCTGTGTAGACCTTGACATAGTGCTGCTGCTTGTCGCTGATGAAGACGTTGTTGTGCAGGACGACGACGCCGTTTCCCTTGTTGACAAAGCCCCTCAGGCGCCCGTTGGAGACCTCCAGGTAGAAGAAGTCATCCTCTGTGCCCGCGTGGTAGATGAGGGGCGCGTGGGTGACGTCTGTGGTGACCACAAACTCGATGGTCCCTTCCTCCCTCGCGTCCCACGTGGGGAACGCCACGTATGACTGTGGCCCCAGGAACCCAAAGGGGTCCTCGGGCTCGGCAGAGAACTGCGTGCTGCAGCCTTCCTGCACCTCGTGGAAGACCTTGGAGCTGCCATCGGAGGACAGCGGGGAGAGGACATCCAGGCCGTTGAATGTCACCAAGTGGAGGCAGCCTCTGAAGGGCGAGCTGGCCCCGGCGAGGTAGGGCAGGTTGAGGCCGCTGGTGCCACCAGCGTAGAGGCCGTACTGAATGTCCAGCTCCCGGACGGGCCCCGGGATGTCCACGGAGCTGTTGAAGAGGCCGTCGATGGTCAGCGTCATCCTGCCGTCCTCCACCAGCAGCTCCACGTCGTGCACCGCCAGGTTGTCCAGCTGCAGCTCCGCTGGCGACTGCAGCGTCACCTCCTCTGAGCCCAGCCGCAGCCTGGCCTTGGGGGAAGGAAACCAAGTGGGGTCAGCACCTGGGCTCGTGCACAGCACCCTCCTGACAAAGCGTGGACCCATCCCTGGGGGTTTAGGAACGCTGTGGTCCCTCTGCTCACTGCCACGTGCCCTGCCCTGCTCTGCCCCTGCGTGCTCCTCCATCTCCCAGCCCCTTCCCCACCGCCTGGGCTGCTCCCAGCCCCGCCAGCCGTCAGCCTGGGGACTGGCAGGGGAAATAGCAGGCTTGCATGTGTCCGCTCTATAATCCAGAAATGGGGTGGGCACCGTCCCCACGAGCAGCAGCCCGGAGCCTCCCTAAGTAGAGGGTTGGCTAGCAGGCCCTGAGACACGCGCTCTGCCTTGGGGAGCTCCGGTCAGCTGCTTGCTGGTGCTCAGATGTGGTCCGTGGCCCAGCCCAGCAGCTTCTGGGGAAGCAGGGATGTGTTCTTTGGATGCTCCCTGCTTTTTTTCCTATGTGGTGGGCACCAGCCCCGTGTAACCACAAGAGGAAATTTTGTTCTTCTGTCCCGCTCCCTTCCCACGCCCCAGCTGCGCTTGGCCTGCGGTGGGATGGGGGCGTTGGGTGGAGACCTCTCATTTCTCTGGTCCTCTTGGCCCATCCCTTCCCCAACCCCTTGCACTCCAGGGTGCTCAGTGCCATGTCTGAGCATGCAATGAGCACGGGGTGCTGGCATCAGGGTGTCCAAGACGCTTCCCATGGCCGAGCTTCCCTACCTGGGGGCTGTTTCCCCATCTTTAATATCCCCGAAGGGACTCGGGGAGCTGCGGTACCAACCTGCAGGGTGCCGGCTCGCAGCTGCAGCAGGAGGTGGTCGGGCTGCCCGGCAGCCAGGAAGAGCAGCCCGCTGCCCTGGCTGGTGTAGAGCTGGAGCCGCAGCCGCACCGTGCGCGAGGCGTCCGCCAGCGGCATCTCCACGTAGCTGTCCCCGAAAAAAGAGGCTGCGGAGGGGGAAAAGGAGAGGGTCAGGCAGGGAAAGGCACCCTCAGCCCTGGCCGTGTGGGTGCTGTGAGCCTTCAGCCCCCTTCCCAGGCCCCTTCCCTCGCTGGGCTGCGCGTTTGGGAGCTGCATTCTCCAGCGCCGGCCACGCGATGGGGCCCGAAGGCTGCAGCCTCCAGCCTCCCCCTGAACACGTGCAGGGAGGTGTGCTGTTAGCCTAAGGAGTCCTGTCCATTTCGGACACCCCCGTGCCCCTCAGGAAGAATGGGAAACCTTGCCATGCAAATCCTCTCCCCGCTCAGCACCGTTCTCAAACAGCTCCCCGTAGCGTCGAACCGCTGCTAAGGTTCGCCCCGGAGGCAGCGGCTCTGACAGATCCGGAGGAATAAATGCGTGCAGTGCGTGTGTGCAATCCATATGTGGATGTGGGAGCGTGCTCGGCTGGAGCTGCCGCTGGAAGGCGTTCAGCACCCAGCGTATGCGAGCCCTCAGCGGACTCAGCACAATGGCATGCGGTCGCGAGACCAGGGACTGTGTCACAGGGCGCTGGCAGGAAGAAAAGCACGAGGTAACCACAGTGTGGCACAGCTTAATTTTACAGCGGTGGTGCTTGCTCACTGGCTAAATGCATGTGTGTGCACTGCACCCGCGTGCGGAGCACATGCTGGATGTGGCCCCGCGCCGCGGCGCTCCCTGCACCGCTAGCTCCGTGCCTGCGGGATGAAGCATTAACTCTGTCAAGACCTGTAGGATGTAAAAGTCTGGGGAAGATGTGCTGGGAGGGGGGGGAACTCATGTTTTCAGGCCACGCTCTGTGAGGTTTAGGCGACTTTTTGTGCTTTTTGGCCAGGCTGTGCCCTGTGGAGGGATGCTCCTCTGGGCTCTCCACGGAGCGTCTCCAGTCTGAGCACTTTGGGGACAGCTGAGCGGCCTCAGAACTTGCAGCCCTCCTTGCCCTGACACCAAATCCCACCTCTGAGAGCAGAGGAAGGGCCTCAGCTTTCTGCTGGGGTCCGGGAGAGCAGTGAGGGCATTGCAAGGAGCCTTACCCCACCCACGCCGGGCAGGGCGGGAATGGCAGCATGGAAATATCCAACGCCCGCTTTAACGGCCAGCCGGTCGCTCAGGGTTGCCAGCACATCTTACTCAAGCCTGCTCATTTCCTGGTCCTTGTGCATGCCGTTGGCAAGTGTCACTTTGGCTTCCTCGTCCTCCTCACCCGAGCCAGTGACTCCCGGAGCCTTGCTGTCCTCTCCCGACCTGCTCCCTCCCGCTGCTGGTCTCTGCAAAACCAGCCCGATGGCCCTTCTGGCACCACGCTGGACGCAGCACATTGCAAAAGGCTTTTCCCTCTCCCTGCACAGGCATGGGACGCAGGCACGCCCGCCCGCATTGCATTTGGGCCCCAGGAGACCTCGCCTGCACATTCCGTGCTGGTTCCCACTGAGCTTTCCCCCATGTGCGTGCATGGCTCCAGCTCCCACCGAGCCTTTGCTTTTGTGGCTTCCCCTAGCCCAACAAACGTGGCTTTCAGATGTTGCTGAAAAACAGCGCAAGGCTGCCAAAAGCGCCGATGCCCAGGGGAGAGATGCTGCTTGCAGGGGAGGGGACCCTTGCCCCGTTGCAGAAGGCGCTGGGATTTTTCTCCGGCAGCAGAGCAATGCGAGTTACTGCTGTTTGTCTTCAAACCTTGTTGCAGCACCCCTCTGCTCCACAGCCCGGCCAGGAGGTGCTCGAAGGCAGCTCTCACATCTTGCAGCAGGCTGTCAGGACCGTGGTTTAAAGCCGAGGGTGACAAATGTGCCGTCTTGTCCCCAGAAGGGGATGCCCCGGCTGGCCCTCGCACCCCACGTGGAGAGAAGCAAATCCTCGCATCCGGGGGCAAGCCCCTGGCCACCCCGTTCCCCCCGGCTAAAAATAATTCCCGTTCCCAGCTGCAGGGTCCCGCAGGAAATCGCTGCCCTGCGCCTCGCCAGCCCCGTAGAAAGGCGGCTGCGGAGGCGAGTGGGGCCCCCGTCACAGTTTCCGAGCAGCCGGCCAGCAGCCAGCAGATTATAGGCTGCACTGTCTTTTTATTTCTTCTTCTTCTTCTTTTTTTTTTTTTTTTTTTTCATTGAAAATAACAAGGAGGAAAGCCAAAAGCCAGGCTCTGAGCAAACCCCGGGCGTGCTCCGCTCCTCTGGGGCCGGGCGAACAAGCGAGGGCTCTGTGTGCATTGGGCGCCCGCCCCAGCCGCCGGCCACGCGCCGGGTCTGGGATGCCCTGGCCTGCTTCCCCCTGCCTCGTCCCCTTTCCATCGAAAACACAGCTGCTTGGGCCCCTCCGGCTGTTTTCTAGTGCCTGGGGACGGCGCTGGGACAAGCAGTGCTTGTGGCAGGGGGACACACATCCTTCCCCTGTGCCTGGGGTGTAGGGGACCGCGTCCCCGCTGGGAAGGATGCTGAGGACGAGTGGAGGAAAGCCTGCCCAGAGGAAGGCAGCCTGGCTGCTCAACAAGGCTTCATTCAGGCTGCCCGAGCAGGAAGGGGCCGTGCGCCCGCCTGTGTTTGCAGGGAGGGGACTGGAATTCGTTAAAGCAACCTTTTAATTGCACCCCCAGCTCCAGGGCGGGGGCCGGGGGCGCCTCGTGCGTGCACACCCCACCTGAAAGGCTCTCTGTGTCCTCAGCCCTTCCCTGCCCCGGCCTTCCTGGGGTGGAAAATCAGGTGTGGAGCGAGGGCTCCTTGTCCCCACCAACAGCCCGGTGTTTGTGCTTCGCCCCGAACAAGCAGCCCCTGTGTGCCGGGGCTGGCGAGCCCCTCGCTGGCAGCCGCTGCTCCGGGACGCCCCAGCCTGGTGCATTCCTCCTCCGCAGCGTCAGCGGGCTCCCAGGCGCTCGGGGCCGGGGTTTTGGTGACTTTATAAGGCAGCGGGCTCACCCAGCCCTCCTGCCTCCGCCGTGGGTGGCCCCCGGCTTCGTCCTCCCCGGGAGCTGCGGGATGGGGCTGGGGACAAGAGGGGTCTCGGCGGGAGGAAGAGGTCCCCGCCTGCCCCGCGCCTCTGATGGTTTTTTTGGAGAAAGGCTGCATTATGCTCCACATTCCCTTCGTTTTACGGCGTGGTTTTATTTATGGCCGGGGAAGGAAATGAGCAGCCTGCGAGGCGGGCTAAGGCAAACACAGCCGGTGCGCAGAGGCCCCGGGGTTTGGCTGGGGCTCGGCTGGGAGCAGGGGGGCCCCAAAGCCCCCTCTGGGGATGGGGGGGGGGCTGGGGGCTGCTGGCTGCAGGGCTGACGAGAGACCCCAGATGGGTACAGCGGGGAAATCCCTGTGCAACAGGGTTGGGCGGCATGGGAGCTGGCCCTGAGCATCCGATCTCGACGGGGACCTCAGGGATGTCCTGCAGCAAGTTTTTGGAGCAGCTGGAGGAGCTGCTGCCTCGTTTCCCCCCCTGCTGGCATCGGTGAGAGCCCGTGGCATGGAGGAAGGCTTTTCCTCCTCATCCCTGCTCCTGTGTTTTCTCCTGCAGGCTGTGAGCATGGCTCCCACGGCCTCGTGCCAGGGCCGTGCGCGCTTCCCAAACCCTGCCGCAGTCGGACCAGGGAGCGGGGCTCTGCTCCTCGCTCCCGCCCTCGCTTTCCAGGCGCAGCAGGGATTGCTGGAAAGCAGAGAGAGCAGAGCCGCCTCTGATAACGCCGCTGGCTGCGGAGGAGCCTCGCCACCCCCTTTTTTTGGCCGCTGGAGGAGACCCCCAGGGAAGAGGCACCGCGCTCTCCCCTGCACGTCCTGCTCGCCCCACAGCACCCGCCCCTACCTCCACGAGAGCCTCCGCCTGTGTTTGTTGCTGCAGTTCCTTCCCAGCTGCTCTCCCTCTCTGCCTCCCCGCTCTCCTGCCCTGGCTCCCGCACAAAAATGCCTTTCTGCAGCCCACGGACTTCGGGGTCAGGCGCAGCCGTGGCCCCCACTCGGCCCGCACAGCCCCGGCAGGAGGAAGGCGGCGCAGCGCTTTGCTCTGAAATGGGTCCAGCAGCCTTGGCCGCAGCCTCATCACTCCGGCCCTCGCTTCCCCAGCGTAATTTTGCCATGATTCAAGCAGCCCAAGTGCTGCTGGCATTCCTTGCACTGCCCTGCCCTGCATGGAGCCACCGAGGGGAGGGCACGGCGCTGGCATCTGCCCCTGCAGCACCGCCACGGTGCCGGGGACCCCCAAAAATTGCCAGGGTGCTCTGCCAGCACTGCCCCTTTGGGGACATGTGTGCAGCTGGAAGAGCACACCCTGCACACGTGTTAAACATCCCGGTGGCTGGGGCGCAGCGTGACATCGTGGGTCACACCTGGGGATGAGCATCCGTGTGTCCGGCACATGGGGAGGGGGCTGCCCGCCCCTGCCGCACCCCCCAGACTGGAGCAGGGAGGCCGGGATGGGGAGGCTTTAATTCTGTGTGCTAACGGATCCGGAGGGATGCGGGGAGGCAGCCCGAGCTGGAAGAGGTGCTTGGAGGTTTTGCTCTGGGAGGAGAACGGGGGGGGGGGGGGGGGGGGGAGAAAGTGGGAGGATTTGGGGAGGCCAGCGGCTAAATGGGGCTTTTGTGACGGCCCCGGCAGCGTGACTCAGGCTCGCTGCATCTCCCTCTGCCAGGAGAAGTTGGCCTGGAAATTTTGTATCAGCCCCAGAGGACGTGGTTTCCAAACCATCCCAAGACGGGTTTTGTTCTTTCTTTCTTCCCCTCTCCTCGCTCTCTCGAGCTGCCTCTCGCCTTCTGGCTGCCAACTTTTCCCAACTCCACCCTGCTCGCGGTGAGCTCCGTGCTGGGGCTCCAGCTGCCCGGCCAGTCCCTTTATCTGGGAGCGGGGACACGGCCCCCTGTCTGGGCACGGGGACACGGCCCCGCACCCTGACCTGCCCCCAGGGGCAGCGGAGCCGGGCGCCCCTTTTGGAGAGGCTCCCGAGCATCCACCCAGGACGGGCTGGATGTTACCAGAGCGATGCGCGGCTGCAAACAAACAGCCCGGCCGCCGCTGGAGAGCTTCCCGGCAGCCGCTTCCCAGCCTGGCGTGGGACGGATCGGCCTCGGAGCGCCAGGACAACGGGGATGCACCAGCCAAATTTGGGGCTGGGGGGGGAGAGGAGATCCAGAGGAGCAAACGTGCGGGCGCACAGGGGGGAGATGCCAAAGCTGTGCCAGCAGCGACCTGCGGGTTTAATTTCCTCATCCAGCGCACCCAGGAAAGGGATTTGGGGTGGTCTGGCTGTAGCAGAGCAGCTGAAATCCTTCCTCTCCCCTTTCTCAGGCTGTCAGGGGCCCCCTCCCCACCCTGCCCTCCCACCCCAGCCCGGGATTTCTCAGCCCCACGCCTTTCCCATCTCTGAGAAACAAGCCGAGGGCTGGTGTTTATAGAGAAAATAAACGCCTGCCCGCCCGCCCTCTATTTATAGCTGGGAGCACATACGTGGGGAAAGGGCTGGTGGTGCGGGGAGGCGTGAGCAGGTCCCCCCGGGGCAGGAGGCTGTTCTCAGCCACAGCTACCGCTGGCCAAAACTCGGCTCCGGCAGCCTCGTGTTCCCCGCTTCCCAGAGGAAATGACCCCCAGGACCCTCGGGTTTCTGTGGGATGGGATGCGACATCTCTGATATCCCAAGGCAGATGTCTATGTGGGAAGAGCTCTGCTCCGAAAATGTGCGGATTTGGGCTTATTTTCCCCAAAACCAAAAATAATAAAAGAGAGACGTCTTGACCAAAGAGATGGGATGAGGCAAAACAACCTTTGCCCGCACGGTTTCCCCTTCAAACTGTTGGCCGGCTATGGGAGGTGTGCATGGCACCGTGCGGCCGGCAGGAAAAACAACCGCCAGAAAAACAAGATTTGGGCAAAAGCAGCATGGGACGTTCCCGGTGCCCATCCCTCCCTGACTCACGGCCCATAAAGGCTCCTTTAATAACCCTTGAGTCACGGCAGCGCACGGGCCCTCGGCGCGGTGGCACTGGATGAATGCGGCTTTCATTTCCCCGGCGCTGGCGGGCACGTGCTGGGACCGGCCACCTTGAGGCCGGGTGGTTTTCCCCGTGGCTTTCTCTGCTGTTTTTAGCAGTGCCCGCCCTTCCCCAGCGTGCTTGCTGTCTGCTACCGGCTGTCTGTCCGGCTGTCAGGCAGCCAAGAGCAACCGCCGAGCGCGGCGCGGTTCCCCGGGGCGCTGTGCCGTGCGCCCAAGGGCGCGGAGCCGTCGGACACCCCGCATGGATGCTCCCGTTTCAGTGCTGCTCCCTGCACAAGCTGCTTGGTGTCCGGGGATGTTGGGGCCGTGTTTGGTAAGCACAGGCCTGGCCAAAAATCCACCTGTGTGAAAGCAGCTTGGTAACTAGTGGCTTTTTTTTTTGAGGCTGCTTTCTTCTGGGCTTCCTTTTTCTCCGGGGGCTGTGCGTTAACTGAAAGCCTCCGTCCTCGTGCAGACTTTCCAGGAGCAGCGCAGAGGAACATCTGCTTCGGGAGGAGGGAAGCTCTCCCACTGCTCCTGGTCTGAGCTCTCCCCTTCCCTTCGCCCTGTCCCAGCCACGGGGATGGGCACGGTGGCGATGGGAAGGTTTTGGGGCATGGTTTGGGGATGAGGAGCCTCTCGTTCCACATCTCCACGAGGTGTGCAGACACAGGGCAGTCTCGGGCACGTGGGCACGGCTCCAGCCTGAGCTGAGGAGCTTTCCCAGGGAAAGCTGGGGGCTGAGGAAAGCCACAAGCCTGCTGACGCCAGGGGAGTCCCGAAAAGGAGCGAAGCAGAGCCTGGTGCCTGCAGGCGCATGGGAAGGGCTGCGCTGTGGCCAAGCTGTGCTTGGGGCCTAATTTAGACACACATCCTCTGCTGAAGCCCATGAGGCCGTGTTCCTGGGCAGCCTGCAACCTGACGTTAGTTCCTCCGGGCTGAGGTTAACCCCGAGCTGCGATCTTGGAGGAATGCACTTATTATACATTTGCCTGCAGCCCTCCGCTGCTAAATATAAGAGTGAGACAAGAATATTCCTCCCCGATTCCCACGATACCAGTTTGCATTCCCCCTCTGTCAGACTTTTTCCTGTCCGTTCCCATCAGCTGGAAACTTTTCCAGCTGCCCGGAGCCGTGACCTCAAAGCACGCGGTGCCCTCGCTGAGCGTCGGAGCAAGGAGAGGCAGGGTCTCCGAGCACGGGGGTGACATCCACGGGTGGCAGGCAGGTGACAGAGCCGGCCCAGGGATGGACACGGGCTGCATTTTGCCCTTCCTCCAGCACCCTTCCCAGGAAGCTCCTGGCCCCACCGAGTCCCCAGCACGAGGACTGGGGGACTCATTTTTTGGTGGCCTTGCTGGGGGATCGGGCGCTTTTTGCTCTCTAAGCACTTTGCTAAAGTTTCGCGCTCCGATGGCAGGAGGAGAAACTTCCTGGTGTTTTTCCTTTTCGATATACAGCTGATGGGCACAGGCTGCCCATTTCGGGCTGGGCATGGCAGGAAATTGGTGCAAAACCTCTTCCCCTTCTCAGCCCCAAGGGCCTGCGCTAGCAGATGTCCTCTGCCCCCTGGAGCCGCGCCCTGGCCTCGGGTGGTATTTGGGGGCAAACCTCTGGGTTTTGGCAGTGCCAATTAAAGCCATGCCTGCGCCTTGTCCATGCTCAAGCCTGGCAGTGGCCTCCCAGTGATTTTGGGATGCCACAGGGGTGTCTGCACCTCCGGAGGGTGCCAGGGCAGCCCCTGAAGCTCTCCCGCGCACAGGAGCAGGCAAGAGCCCCACGGGGTGGAAGCCCTGTCCAGGACCTAAAGGTCAGCGCTGGAAGGAAGAAGAGCACTCTGTTCATTAACAAAGGGATTTTTTCCACTCAGCTTGCCAGGCATCCTAATATTTTGGTGCATGAAGGAAAGAAGGAACAAGCCTGGAGGGAGAGGAGCAAGTCCTGGGAGGCCACCTGCTCCCCGGGGAGGGAACGGGGATGGCAGAGCGAGGTGCCCCAGGGCTGCTCTCTGCTTTTGGGCACACTGGGAGGACTCATCCCCAGGGTGGCCGGACCCCACCACAGTCCCTGCTGTCCCTCATGCCCCCCAACACTGCCAGCCCCCCAGCGACTGCTCCCACCCTGCTGTGGGGTGCCCAGAGCCATGCGCTCAGACCTTGTGGTGCAAGGCAAGCCCCATGCCCCACGCTGGGGATCTGCGCCCACCCCAGCGCACTGGATGGACACACAGACAGACAGAGCAGAGCCAAGCGGTGAAGCACGCCCTGGTGAAGCTGCTCAGCTCCCTCCTCACCCACCGCTTAGCACCGCTAAGACGCACGGGCCCCATCCCACCCAGCACCCTTGGGAAAGCAGCCGGCAGGACATGGGCGTGCAGCTCCCCGGGAGACACGGGGCACAGCAGCCCTGCCGAGCAGCCCCAGCAGCTCATCCTCCAGCGGGACAGGCTGCAAACACCCTGCCCAAAACCAGGCAGCTCCTTGGAGGGCACCCAGGGGTGCTCACACTGGGTCCCCTTCACTCCCAGCCCAGCCAGCCCCGCGCTCTGCCCTGCGCCTCCACCGCCGAGCGTCCCCCTGTCCCTCGCTGCTCCAGCAGCAGGGTGGTGGGACGGGGGCTTACCTCCGCCTGGGGGTCCCGCGCGGAGGGGACCGTGCTGGCAGGCCAGCAGCAGCAGCAGCAGCGTGGCAGGGCTGCCTCGGGTGCCCATGGTGCCTCCCGGCCGGAGCAGCCTCCGGCAGCGCCCGCTTCCAGCCGAGGGCTGCCGCTACTACTATATTTAATAAAGTGCAGCGAGGGAGGGACCTGCGGCTTCTCCTGCCTGTCAGAAAGGAGGAATTCGCTCGGATTACAAATTTTCCCTCTTAAAGGGCTAGTGGCCTCCCGATCCCCGACCCACCCTGCTATCAAAGCGCCCTTGTTCCCGCTGGGGCGACGCACGGGGAGGAGCGGCGGTGCTTGTCCTGAGGGTGCCCAGGCTGCGGGGCGAAGCGGGGTGCTCCTGGGTGCTCTCTGCTCACTGCAACGCCTCCTGCCCACTGCTGCCCAAAGGAGGGGCTCTTCGAGGGTCCTACAACAGGGTTAGGGCCATCGGGGTGATGCAGGGCGGAAAGGCTCGGAAAAGGGCTTCGTGGTTTCTCCCTGGGCATCCACCTTCCCTGGGGCCAAGCCGATGGTGCACACATCTGGGAGAGCTCGGACCCGTTTGGTGACAGCATGTCCCCACCCTGCGAGCCCTCACCCTGCTCTGGCTCACGTTGGAGCCCCTCTCTCCATCTCCCCAAACCTGCTCCTGGCTTCCCGCTGAGCCCTTGTGCAGCACACATCTCCTTCCGCTCAGACGTCAATATTTCAGGTCCCTTTCCCCCCGAGACACCTTTTACTGATGGATTACGCACGGCTTGTTCCCTGCTGGTTTATTTCTAACCTCTTTAGGGCCCGTGGTGTGACTTTGCTGTCTTTGGCAGCATTTGCAACACCTTCCGGCTCAGAGTCTTCTCCAGACGTAATTAATGTGTTGTTTACTCTTGCTTTCAGATCATTAATAAAGACATTAAATAAACCTGGGATGTGCCATTCTCTCACTGACTATTTATGAATAATTGTCAGGGGCTCGGTAAGTTCATTAGCTAATTCTATTTAGTCTGTGGGTTACATATTAGCCAGACTTGCTGATTTGTACAGATTCAATTTTGCCAAGTATTCCCCTTCCTGCCTTTTATCTCAGGCTCTGCCAGGAGCTCTGCCTCACTTCGCTTCCTCTCCGTCCCCGGCTTTCCCCCTCAGTTTTTGGGACCGATGGAGGGACGACATGCTCAGGGCTCATCCACCGCCATTGGTACTCATGGCCAGCTCCAGGCCACATCCCTCCGAGCCCTTCTTGTCCCCTTCCCCAGCCAGCATCTGGCGGAGGCGATGGCACAGCCGGTGCAGGGTGGCTCTGGGGAAGTGGTACCCAGCGGGGTCGGGGCGCTGGGGGACCCAACCCACACGATGCTCGGGCAGGGCAGGGGCACCCAGCAGGGTCCCAGCTCCTGTCCTTGCCAGGGAGCCCCGAGCTCGCATCGTGCAGGGCCGTAGCGGGGAATAAAGCCCTGCCGAGCCGGCTGCAGGGGGAGAGCAGCGAGCGGTGCTTGGAGCGCGCCGCCGGCCCTTGGCCGGGGTGTCCCATCCGGTGCTGGCAGCAGGGAGCGCATTCAGCAATGCTGCTGGGATTTAGCTGCTCAGCAGCTGCCTTCCCAAGCGCTCCCATGATTTAATAGGAACCAAACCACGGAGTTTGGGTCCGACCTGGCCGAAAGGATGTCAGGATGGGGGCTGCTGGAGGGGCCCGGGGTGCTGCACGGTGCCAGCTGCGGGCACCTCCCCGCCGTGCAGCGTGGCCACAGTCCCATTGGCCCAGGAGTAGGACATCAACGAGGGTTTTTTTGACCCAGGCCAGGAATATTTCTGCTACCTGCTCAGAGAGAAAGCGATGGGAAGCTTGCAACATTTGGGCAGATGTGCAAGGGTTTGGGTGGGGGGGTCCCCCAGGGACTGGGGCGCATCTTGCAGGCTTGCTCCGTGAGGCTGACGGCTCCCGTCTCAGGGCGAGGGAGGTGGGCGAGGAAAAGGGTGCTGTGGGGATCTGAGGACTGTGGGTTTGGAAGCGTGTTGGTCAGAAACAGCTCCCCAGAGAGTTTCAGGGCCCCGAGAGCACCCTGAGGTGCTAATTGTCCCGATCAACCCCATGTGGGGTCTCACCTGTGCATGTGTTTAAGCTCAGGTGCCTTCAGCCTTTGTTCCTCTTCACCAGGGGCAGGCGTGCTGTAGCTCTGGGCTGTGTCCTGCACATCTCAGGTGCTGTGCGATGGGGTCGTGCCTGCAGGGGAGGTGCCTGGGCTGGGGAGTGGTGCCTGCTACTGGCTTTTGAGCCTTGTCCTGCCGTGCCTTACCCTTGGAGGGTCAGGATGGGGCTCAGGAGCTGCCTGCAGCATGGTGAGTAAACACCTCCCGTCAGTGGTTTGGCACTGCCTTGGGGTGTTCCCCCATGTGTGCACCGGCATGGGGGCTCGTTTTGAAGCCCCAAAAAGGCACTGAGCTGGAGTGACCCCCAGCAGCTGTGCAGGGTGATGGGGCAGAAAGCCTCCTGGTTTCCTTGTGGTTTGTGCATGGGGCTTGGTGTGAGATGGGCTGTATCCGCACCGCTGGGGCTGGGAGTGCTGCGGCTGTACTTCCCCTTGAGTAAAACACTTTGCTCTTCCCTGAGCACCGAACACATCACTCCCAGCACTAAAAAGGAAATCGATAAAGCCCATTTATTTTTAGCCTGGATTTGGGGTGCTTTGGAAGAGGAGCTGAGCTGCGCTGTGGTGCCAGCAGGCACAGGGACCTCTCCAGGAAGCGTCCAAATTCTCACCCTGGGTGAATGCTGACCCGTATGTTCCTGGGGAGCTGCTCCAGACGGAGGAGCCTCTCCTTGCCCCAAGCACCAGCAAGCCCCCGGCCTGCTAGAGCCGTTCCCGAGGGCCTGGGGGGGCTCTGGGCTGGGGGGGGAGCCGCTGCCTGGGGGCACCGAGGAAGAGGAGGGTGCCGGTGCCGTCCCCATGCCGGCGCCCAGGAGGTGGCACCAGCGCACCGCGGCTGCGGGGACAGGAGCTGGGGACCCCCCGGCCCAGGTGGGCAGGGGGCTGCAGCAGGCGGGGGGCGTCCCTGCGGCTTGTCCCGGGGGGAGGTGGCCCCTCCTGGCCCGGCTTAGCCGGGGAGGGGAGGAGGGGACACGGCCTCCCTGCTGCGGCACCCACCTGCCTTCGGGAGGATGAGGAAGGTGCTTCTCACCCAGCTGGTGAAATGAGCAGGGGGAGAGGTGTGGGGAGGTGGTGGCACGGAGATTTCTGGGCTCTGAGAGACCCTTCCCCATGCTGCATTCGTTCATCCTATCAAACCCAGCTGCAAAGCAGCACTTGGGATTTCCACCTCTGGGTCCTGGTGGCCATAAATTCCCCCAAAATTTATGGGGCAGAGTAGCTGGGATTTCTCGTGCTCTGGGGCTAAAAATCCCCAGCTTTTAACCGAAAGCTAATATTCTCTTTCCAGCTGTTAATTCCGGGAGCTGGGGTATAAATTAAACCTTCAGGCTTGCCATAATGATCACAAGAGTGGGACAAATGGCGTTTTTCTTCCCTAGCTCAGGAGGGGCAGCTCCTGGCTGGGGGACCCTTGTTGTGTCTTACCCCCAGAGCAGTGCTCAGCATCCTGCCGAGAGGCACAGCACCTCTGCGCCCTTGGATTTGCCCAGTTTGGCCAGAATTTGGTGCCTGATGGGGAAGTCTCCCAAGTCAAAGCACGGTTCTAGTGGTGCTCGCCCTGTTGTGATTTGTGTGGGTTACCCCCAGGCTCTGTGTGCTGGAGCCGGTGCCTTGCATGGGGCACGGAAGAGGGAGAGGGCCCTGGATCAGCAGCTGCCAGCTGGAAAAATGACAGAATTCAGCCAGGGGAAAAATGCTATTTTGCGAGACAGTGCCACAAACAAACGGAGAATAAAAGGCAAATTAAAACCGATAAAAGTGCCTTGGCGGTGTCCCCTTTAAGCATCATATATTTTTATCTTGCTCTGGTTTTATTTGCCGGAAAGGGAAACATAAAGGCAGCAACATTCAATTAAACCTGCCCGTCAGCGGGAGGCTCCGTGCCAGGCAACGCGGGGGGCTGGAGCTGAGCACCGTGCCCGGGGGTGGCACACGGGGTGGCACGGGTGGCTCGTGCGCCTCGCCTGCCGCTGTCTCATGGCACGCGATGGGGTTTGGGAGGCTGTGCTAATTGCCATAGTAACGAGAGCCTCGCTCCTGGCAGCATCTCGTTCCTCTGGTGGGCTCCTCGAGGACATGCTCATGTCTCCAGCCTCTTCCCATCAGCTCCTTGGTGCTCCCCATGCCACCGACCCACCTGCTAGCTTCCCGGGGGACCCCGGTTGGGTAACTCGAGGGAGGCTCCTGCCTTATTCCCTGGCAGGCATTCATCAGCTGAGCCAGTGCTGGGGGGTACCGGGGTCTGCTTACCCCTGAGGAGCTCCCCCAGCATCCGGAGCCCCTGGCCAGGGTGGGCTGTGAGCATGGCACGTGGGGCTGCCGGCACCGCAGGGGTGTGCCTGCGGGCTCCCAAAAGCGGTGCCACCATCACGGGTGATGCTGGAGGCACATCACACTTCTTAATTCTTCCTCAGAACATCATTATTCTTATTCTACGCTTGTTAAAAGGGCTGGGCGCATTCCTGGAGGATTTTTTGTGTTGCCAGGATGTGTGCGGTGAGGGGATGGGGGCTGCTCTTGGAGTGCGTGGTTCCCATCAGTGCCCCTGTAAGTGTGGCAGGTGCTCGGGGGAGAGCGGTGGGAAGGGGACATAGGGTGGGAGGGGGAATTGGTCATGGGGGAAACTCGAAAGACTTCTTTGGTTGGGAAATGTGAGCTTGCAGTGCAAAGACCAAAATGACTGGAGATGTGAGGCATCCTGTGCTCTCTGGTGGGCTGGGGCCATCGTCCTGCCCTTCCTCACACCCCTCCTGTCCTCTTGCTCCCTGCTCCTGGCATTTTGCAGCTGGTGACGTGGGACCTGCAAGGCGAACACCATCCTGGGGAAGCCAGGGATGCCAGCTCAATTTCTGGGGAGGGGACAGAAACATTCCTGACATGCTGCAAGCTCCTTTTCCCTCCAATTCCCTGCACGTGTTGACATGGCAGCCCTCCCTTCCCCTGCCTGGCAGGCTGCTGGATCGATGCGAGTGGCAGCTTTAATCGGTGGCCTCCCTGGAGGGCAGCGCGGGGCGAGGAAAGCCCTGCTCGTGCTGCTTATCGGGGCAGCCTCACCTCCTGGCCTCGCTGCCTCTTCCCTCCTCGTTCCTGGGGTTTGCTTTGAATCCGGCCTCGGTGCTGTTCTTGGGGAAGGTCTCCCAGGGCAGCTGCGGAGGGGTGAGGATGCTGCATGGGACTTCTGTGCCCTCGCGAAGGAGGCTCCAGCTGCACAGCTGGCGAGAATGGGATCCGAAATTGGATTTCACTGCTCACTTGGAATGGGCTCTGGTCGGGGGGGATTATTGGGGATTTAAAGCTAACATATGTGAAATGATAATGACACCATCCCCCAGCCACAGAGCTGGGTGCTGTGCTGTTAAATAAATAAATAAATAGGGGAGCAATTTGGCAATTAACATCCCAGCCCCGACAGAGCATCACCGGGGGCTGGCAGGGAGATGAAAGTTTGTGGGATCACTGCATGGCTATTTTCTCCAAAACACATGGGCATGTGCTGGCCAGGGCGGCAGAATGGAGTAAGCGGTTGGGAGCCTGGCATCGTGTAAAAAACCTGCCTTTTTGGAGAGGTGAGGGGGAACTGAAGTGGAGAGGGGGGCACTGGGGCTGCCTGCGGCTCCCTGGGCTGGTTTTTGGGGCACAGCAAGGTCTGAGGCTCCCCACGGCGGGGCCATCCTCCGGATGCCCCGCACCCCAGCTGATTTTGGGGACGTCTCGGTGGGGCCAGGTGCCAGCAGATGGCACTCCAGGATGCGTAGCGCAGCCCAGCGCCTCGCAGAAGCCGCCCGAAATGGCTGCCTGGTGCAGCGGGCTGCGGCTCGGGGCTGGGGCTGGCTGCTCCCCAGGGGGCCTCCTGCCCCAGCCTCCAGCGGCTCCTCTCCAGGTGCTTCCCCAGCCTCTGCATGGCCCTGGGGTGCTGGGTGCGAGGATGCAGGGCTGCGGGTTCTCTCCCGACCCGGGCACAGCAGGAGAAGCAGCGCATAGAGGCGCTTCTTTTCCACCCCCCGGCAGTGGGCTCACCCCTCCGCCTTCAATGCCAAGTCCGGTCCCATCTCCAGGGGCTCCAAATTGCTTCTCAGCCGTGTTCCCAAATGGCTCAGAAGCATGGGAATGGCCGGAAGAACCCCTGAGCAGAGTCAAACCCCCAGTGGCACGGGGCAGAGGGGGCTGTGAATCCCCCAGGCATCACCCTGCAGTTGAGCCTGGGTGCAGATGGGGCTGATTTCCAGGGTCTAAGAGATTAAAACTCCCAGCCATCACACTTATTTTCAGCCTGGGAAGCTGTGGATGTGATGCCCAAAATGCTGGCACCTGTGCTGCGGGATGGGGCTGTGGGGACCCTGCTGCGTTCGGAGGGCAGCGGTGCCCGCACGGGGGGCAACTCGTGGCAAGCACGGGGGGCTTGGCAATTGTAAGGAGAGCATCTGAGCTGCCCAGTGGCTGAGAGACAGAGAGCTCTCGGCTTCAAATAAATGAGCTGGTGGCAGATTGAGGCAAGGCTAAAATTAAAGCAGGTCAGGTACGGCCGGCGTGCGGGGCTGGGAGGCAGGGCTTCAAAGTGCGCTCGCTCCGAGAGGGAGAAAAACCTTCCTGGGTATGCAAAGGACATTTGCAGAGCTCTAATCCTTTGATTAGAACAGATCTGAAGAGAAACCGTGCTGCTGCTTGAAGAGAGGAAAAAAACCATAACTACTCTAAACTGATGGAAACTGAGCTGCTAATCAGCAGAGAATAATGATCAATTTATTGGATGCGATACATCTAATGATGAAATACCAACTGTCTTTCCTAATTCCTGTGACTAATAGAGAAGGACACAGTAAAAAAGTATCAGTGAGAGCAAGCTGGCGCGATAAGGGCTGGAAGAAATACTGAGGCAGGGCAGCGAGCACTTAGGTGAGTGCAAAAGGATGAGGAGCAAAGGATGAGGTGCCGAGGGCTGGGCGTGTGCCTGTGCTCCGTGCCAGGGGGCCAAGGATGTGCCTGCGAGACCGCTCGTGGCTGGCACCGTGCAGTGGCCGTAGCTCGATGCCACTCAGCACTCAGGTGCTGTTATCTCCCACAGCCAGTTAGGATTCCTGCCCCAAATGTAAAGCTTCGGTGCCACGTGGGACACGTCACCGGCTGCTGCCGTGGGGGCGAGCTTTGCCCCTTCATCTTCCTCAGGGCTGGGCAGGGAGGAAGGCTGATGCTTGAGTTGGATGCAGGCCCCCTCCCAAGACACAGAGGAGTGAATAAAATCCCTGAAGGGCTGCGGGACCCAGGGCCTCCCGGCCAGGCAGCCAGCTGCAGGACAGCTGTCAGGCTGCAGCTCGAGGGCTGGCTCCGGCACAACCCGAGAGCATGGGAACGCCGGGCTCGTGTAAATAGCAATTTCCAGGTACGGGAAGTATGCATAAATAAACCCAACGAGGCTCGACTGCCGTTCCCGGACAACAAACACCTGCAGACCATGAGCTTGCTGTGACGCACGCTTGGAAAAAAATGTTAGGATCATCTGGCGATGCTCACCTCTGGCCCCATGCATGGGGAAGCCACTGGGCCTGGGGCTGCGCTGAGGGGCTCTGCTTGCTCCATCCAGCTTCACCCCAGTGGATCGATTTCTCCGTGCTTAAGGCTCCTGCCCCACCAGCACCATGCTGCAAATGCATTGCCAGATTCATTTCTGTGCTGCCAACGGGCTCGTGGCTGTAGTGCTGTTTGTATGAGGGATGGTGCACGACAGCAATTATTTCTGTATAAATAAGAGCATTAATGCTGCTGCCTGCCCCTGATCTGCTCAGGGATGCAACACGGTGGGAAGTGACAGCGGGAGGAAGATCTGACAGCAAAAGGCGACTGCACCCCTCTGCCCCAACCACACAGCTCCGGGGATGCTCCTGGGGTTGTTCCCTTAAACATCCAAATGGGCTCCATCTGGCCCTAATTATTGAAAAGAGCTGGCAGGGTGATCAATATAAGCGGGTGAAGGTGGCCAGGACTGGTGCTGGTGCTGCTGCAGTGCTGGGGGTGAGCTCTGCCTGCCTTTTTTATTGCTAATATACTCCTAATTGTGCTCTGCTCCGAGGCAGTGCTAATAAAGCACGGCGTAAAAAGTAGGAGGCTTCGGAGAGTCAATTGAGGGCTCGGCGACATGCTTGGCAATTCGCTCCGGTGCCAGCCACTGCAGCAGGGCAGCGGGGGGGTGAGTCCTGTATCCCTGGGGGTGCTGCAGGAGCTGCGTCCCACGGCATCTCCAGCAGCCACATTTCTCCTCTGGGGGCTGCTTTTTTGCCCCAATGCCACCTGCGTCCACCCTTGGTCCTGCCACCGGGTGAGTGCCACCAACGTCATCCCCCAGGAATGCTTTGGTCTCAGGTCCTGTCGCCCCAACCTCGGATGAAATGTTGTTAAAGGAGAAAATGGGAGGGAAAGGAGAGAGATGGACACCCTCTGGGTTATTTGATGTGCCTGCCCGTCCCTTACCGGGGCTCGTGGAGCCCGTGGCCTCGCTGCGTGCCTGGCACAGCTTGGGGACACGGGAGGTGACAAGTATGGTGACAGCGCCTGGCACTCTGGGGAAGCCTTGCCTGGATTGGACTTTCGCAAATGCTTCAGCCCCGAGCATGGGGAGGCTGAGATGGGGCTGAGGTAAGGCCGTTCCTGCTCCCTCTCCTCCTGGGCTCCTGTTTTCGTCCTGCGTTTCAGCACGGAAATGGCTGGCTTCACAGCCCTGCCTTACGCTGCCAGGGAGTAACTTAACTGCGCTCTCCGAGCATTGGAGCTGCGTTTCTTTTTGATGATTTCAAAGATTTATTAAGTTTTCCCTGGGAGAAGGAGGAGAAAAGAGAAAAACCACCAGCGAATAAGACTGAGGGAATAAACTGAAAATGTACGTGCGGGGCTCCGCTGGAGCCTTGGCTCGCCTCTAGCTGGAGCGGGGCTGCAGCAAAAGCATCCTCAGCTGGGCTCGGCTCCGTCCCAGGGCCAGCAGGTCAGCATGAGCAGGGAGCAATTAAAGGTTTGCTGCTCGTTAATAACCTCGGTGCTGGGGAGCGTCCCTCCAGAGCTCTTGGCTGGAGGGAGAGTGCCGTCAGTGCTCGGTGAGCAGGAACCCGGAGAGCTTCCTGGGCAGCTCACGAGCACCAGCCACAGTCCAGTTCGCCTCACGAGTTCTTCCCGATTAATTAATTGGCTGCTTCTATTAATTTACTCCCAAAGACGGTTGTTGGGGGATGAGATCACAGCTGGCAGGGACACCGCGGCAGGATGCGGGGTTTTCTGCAGAGCGAATTAGCAGCGTTTAATTTCACGAGAGTCCAGAAAATAGGAATTATTAAGAAGCAGCCGAGGCCTGGAGCTCGACCGGGGCCGCGGGTGGGAGAGGCAGGGCCAGACGGGAGCCAGCTGTGGACAAACCACAGTTTTTCTCTGCGCCCCAGCCTCTGGGGCTGCGTGGACACAAGCAGCGGTGCTGGGGGCTGCAGGAGCAGGCGGCACCTTCCTGGCACGGCTCCCCGTAGGCAATTACCGAATGTTGTCCCCAAATTTTGGGGAAATGTTCACCTACGTGCAATCCACACGCGTGAACTGGTGGCTTGGTGACAGCAGAGGGGAGGTCTCTGCTCGGGGAAGGGTCTCTGTCACCTCACCCCCTCCCCAAAAATGCATTTTGGTGTTATTTCCTGAAGCGTGAGGCTGCTGCAGGCAGATTTTGGGGGCTGTCCCATGCCGCTTACCCTGACTCCAGCAGCACCTTGGTGCGCAGGGTTCATGGGGGCTTTGCCGAGGGGGTTGCAGCTGAGCGGTGTCACCACGCTCAATCCCCTTGCGATGGACCTTTGAGGCTGGAGCTGGGCAAGTTTGCCCTTTTATTTCTTCCCCCCCATCACAACCCCTCGCTGCTTGCTGCCCCAGCCCCACCACGAAGCCCTGGTGCACGGCCTGGGGGTGGTGTGGCGAGGGCAGCGCTCTGCTCCCCCCGCTGAACGCCGTGCCAAGCCAGTGGGGCTGTCAGGAAAAATTAATTTTTTAATTAAAAACTTTTTTTTTTTTTTTAGTGGTGGTGCTTTAAAGTCTGGGTCTGGAGTAATTATTAGTAGCTCTAGGGAGGCTGTGCTTCAAGAAAAAAAAATAGTCGGTGCTCCTGCAAAGGGATTTATCTGATTTGTGGCAGCGTGCAGGTCCTGGGGATGGGTCTGGGGGATGGAGGGGGCGAGCACCTCGCAGGATGTGGCCCCAGGCTGGGCTGGAGCACGGCAGCACCGCCTCACCCAGCAGAATCCCAACATCGGCTGCTCCTCTGATGGGTTCTGCAGGCAACCCTACCCTTTGTGCTCAATTAACAACTGCACCTCGGAGAGTGGGAGGTAATATAAATATTTTCCATGTTGTAATAGGATTTTTTTTCCCCTTCTCGTGGTGCTGTCGTTATGATATTGGTTTGGCATCCAGGTGTCAGGAAAAGCTGGATGGCAGGAAAACCCCAACCCGAGCCGGAGCCCCTTCTCCTCTGCCTCTCCCCTTCCCCTGCGATGCTCCACCCCGGCAGGACCATTTACAAACTGCCACCGTGGGGAGCGTTATTAACAGCTTGGCTCCTCAAAGATGCAATTAATTATTCACCTGCCTCCAAATCAGTTTAAGCAGCTCCTGAGCTGCAGTGTAAATCAAGCCTTCCCGACTCGCCTCCCCTCTTTCCCTCTCTCGCACGCCCCGATCCCTGGTAGCTGTAAAACCGAGCGGTTTTTTAACCAGCAGTTATTGTAAATTACTGCAGCTCCAGCGCCTTCCCGGGATCACTGCTGAGTTACACGAGCCAGGATTTTAGCCCATCCTTTTGGTGCTGGGAACCATTGCTATTTGCTCCTTTGCTGTATTTTTAGGCTGGTTTTGCCTCGTTGCTAAATCCCTCTTGTCGTGCCATGCCTTCCCCCAGCTCTGTCTCCCTTTCACCTCTTTTCCATGCAATAAATCCTTCCCTAAATCATCCCCCGACTTGGGCGCCAGCTCCAGCGCCTCTTGGAGCCTTTTATTTATTTATTTATTTTTAATATCTGTTTGGAAAGCTTCAGTTCTTGTGCCCACGAGAGCAAATACTCAGACTATTGCAAGGAGAGATGGAAAAAAAAAAATCCCATTTCCCATCGGTGCTGCCCTGTGCACTTTGGGCAAGCCAGGCCAAACCTTTGCGTGGATTAATTGCTGATAACGTAGTTAATAACGCCGGTGGGTGACTGCCCTGTGTCGGCGTGAGACGTAGGAGAGGTGGAGGCACAGGATGGCCTCCTGCTGCCCCGGCCTCCCCCTCGGCTTCTGAAAGGGGCCCGGTGCCTCCACCGAGGGTGCCGTGGGTGCTGCCAGCAGGTACCAGCATCCTCTCCTCCTCCTCCTCCTTCCCCGCTTCTGGGAGGCTGCCTGATTGCCAGGCTCCCTCATTAGTATGATATCTCCTGGAAAATTGGTAAACAGGAGCGGGTGAATGAGGCGCTGATTGCAATCAGCGGGGGCTGAGAGCGCTGGAGAGCCCGCGGCTGCTTCCCCGGGGCGGCTGCTGGCGAGGGGCCGGATCCGCTCCCCGGAGGGACCCCGGCTGGGAGCCCCTGCCTTGGGTTCGCTTCCACTCGCTGATCAGCTTGGTTCCTAACGAACCGCCGTCCTCTGCCCCATGGCCCTGGGCTGAGGGTCCCCAGGGACCCCCGCTTGTGGCTCTCGGGGCATTGCTCCAAGGACTGAGGGTGCTGGGGAGCTCGTCCTGGTGCTGCTGCTGCGCTCCTTGCTGGGCACCCTGGTGCCACCGGGGGTGTCCCCACCGTCACCCCAAGGGTGTCCCCAGGGCCACGCTGGCCACGGGGTGACACAGCAGCCATGGGGCTCCTGGATCGTCACCTGCTCCCAGAAACACGGCTGTGGAGGATGAGGCCAGGAATTAGCCGAGGGGACCTGCGGGCTGGGGCTCAGGCTTGAAAAGCATCCCTGCGGGAGGAGGCAGAGCTCCGCTGCCGGGCACCCGTCAGCTGACCTTACAGGGCTCTGTTTGTGGAGCTGGCTGTTATTTCTCGTTAACTCTTTTAATCTAAAATCCCATTAGGCTCTGTGGCGCAGCCTCTGGTATCTTTATTTCAGGAATCACCAAAAAAACTCAGGCTGTGAATAATTCACCAGGAGCTTGCAGCCGGTTCATGGCCAGTTCCCCGCGCTCAATGATTCACGTTCGGCAAGGAGCCGATGCGCTTTCCGTGTCTGGGTGCTCAGGGTCCCCGACCACCTCTGCTCACTCAAAGAGGGATTCAGGGCCGAGCATGCTTGTTTAAAGAAATACCAACTTCCAAGCGGGGTTTGGGTCACTAATTTTAGGGTTAGGGTTTTAAGGTTTTTAGGGTTAGGGTTGTAAGGTTTTTAGGGTTAAGCTTTTAAAGTTTTCTTTTTTTTTTTGTTTTTTTTTTTTAATCCAGCTGCCTTCAAACAACCCACCCAAGCTGTGTGGAAAGGCACATGAGAGCTCCCGCATGTGCACAGGGAGGCTTAGGGTGGCTGCGAGGCTGGAAGAGCCCCCCCGGGAGTTACAGGGGTGCTATGGGGGTGTCCTAGGGGCACTGCAGTCCTGTCCTCTTCCAGGAACTGGGAACTCGCAGGGGTGCCAGCACGCCTGGCAGGAGCAGCGCCATGAGGTGGGACATGGGGACAAGGAGGACCCCAGCCCCAAAAGCTGGCTGGTCAGCAGCCTCTCGCGGAGCTGTGAGCGGGGAGGGAAGCGGCTTGGTGGGGGCAGCTCCCCAAAGGGGCTCCAGGCAGGATCCTGCCCCGGGGACCAGGACACAGACCCCCGCGGGTCTGCTCCCCGTGTGTCCCCCTCCTTGCCATCATCGGTGTTATTCCCGGGCACGTCTCCTGCCCTACTTGCATGCAGTTGGTTTCCCTGCTCCGAAATAAAACCTGACTGCAGGCCCTGTTCGGTGCACAGCGCTGGGAGAAGCCGGGCGCGCTCTTTCTTCTCCTGACAAGCCTTGCGAGGCGAGATGGCAGGAGAGACAGATGAATAGGATGCAAAAGCGGAGCAGCGAAATAAACACGAGATAAAGGGAGCCTGGGGGAGGGAGGAGGATGCGACACAGCCTGGGCTGGGCGGCGGCAGAGCTGGGGTGGAGGCGAAGAGGTGCAGCAGCCGTGCTGCCACCCGGAGAGCATCTTCCCTCCGTGGGCACTCACATTTTCTGCCCGAGGTCCGGGTGTACAAGGCTGGGAGCTTTAACCTGTGCCTGCCTCCAGCTGTCAAAGGCTGTAAATATCTCGGAGGCACTTCAGGCTTGGAAACGGTGGAGGTGCTTTAAATGCAGCCCGGAGCCAAACCAACCTATTGTAGGGCTCATAAATATCCCCTTCGTGTTCCTTCTCTGTCAGAAGGCTGCGATAAAGGAGAGCGAGAGGCAAACCCAGGCCGGCCTCAGCCTCCCTGCTGCCTCCGGACCTCAGCCTCCACACCAGGAGCTGGGCGCTGGGATTGCAGCCGTGGGGCTCAGCGTGGCACATGTGGGGCAGGACCCAGGCTCCCTGAGGGCTGAGAGCAGGATTTTTTTTTTTTGTATTATTTCCCCAGCGAGCGCTGTTAAACAGGGCGTGCAATGGGGAGGCGGGTAATCGCTGGCACGGAGCGCACCCTGGGATGCTCAGCTGCGGGGACAGCGGGGGAAATTCCTCTGCTTGCCTTTACTCTGCTCTGGAAGTCTGGTTTAGGGAAGGGCAATGTCAAAATCTGCCATTTTCTATATAAAATGAGACATCCCGTGATGCCTGCCTGCTCCAGGTGACAGGGTGAAGGCTGCTTTCCATCAAGGAGCCTTGGCAGTGTTCGCAGAGGAAGGCACGTCTCCTTGTGGGCTCTGCCCTGGGTCCGTGCAAGTTCCCTGCTCCTTGTCCGTCCTTCCCACGCACTCGCTGCTTGGGGCTGGGAAAGGCACCGGGAGCCCAGCCCCTGTTTTTTGGTGGCTAACAAGCCTTCCTGCAGCTGGAGGGGAGAAGGGAGAGGAGGAAAGCAGGGAAAAAAAACATAAAGAAACGATTTTCTTCTAACATTTCTCTTTTTCAGCGTGAGCCCTTCCGGGAGGAGGTCTTTAAAATTAATAATGTTCTTTCTTTTTCTCTCTCTATTCCCAAGACTTCTGATTTAAATTAATGAAATGTCAAACACTATTAAGTTCCGATCATGTGTCGGCGATAACGAAGGGACTGGTTTCCAGCCAGTTTACAAGTCCGATCCATTCCCCCCCTCCCCTCTCTCTTTTGCTCTGATTAAAACTCCCTTTATTAGATTTGCTCTTTCATCAGTTCCCTCTGATTTCCATCTTCCGTGGGCCAAGGCTGGGGAAGGCCTTTTTGTTTTACAGAGCCTTTTAAGCCTTCCAGTAACTTGTCTCCAGCGCCTGCTCTGGTGGCAGTCCCTGCTTCTCCAGGAGCCGACGCCAGGCCTGATGGATGCTGCATTTCTTCCCTGCTTCTCTCCCTTTTTACACTCAGGAAATGGTGGTGGTGATGAGTTTAAAAAGCCACATCACAACCCTCAGGCCTAAGCCCTGGGGACGTGAAGCAGGGACAAGGAGGGGCAGCTTCAGGGCTGCCACCCAGCCCTGGGGATGCAGGGGGGCACTGTGCCCGAGCCCCCCAGGGAATTGCGCATGGGAATGCCTTCCCAGCTCCCTGCCCAGCCGTCCTGTTGGCTGTCACATCTCCTGTGTGCAATTCCCCATCCTAGCCGTGCAATAAGTTCAGTCAAAACCTGCCTCCTCCTCCTGTATATTAATTTACTTGGTATTGCATTTAGGTTTTCACTGGCTTCTCCCTGCCCATCCCCATCCTTCAGCTCTCATCCCTGCTCCCTGGCTGCTTTGGGGCCACGAGGAAGTCCCAAATGCACAGGATGGAGGTGTATGGGGGCTGCACTTCAGCCAAGGGCACAGGGGGGACCCTGCCAGCACCTCCTGGCTCTCAGGGATGCCCCAGGGGCTGCATCCAGCCCGTGCGGAGGGGTCGGGGGATGGATGCTTGATGCTCCGTGCCAGGGGAGCGGCGTCGGCAGCAGCTGCTGCAGGAACATCCCCCTCCCTCCCTCCCCTCCTGCTAATGAACGTAGGTGAAACTTGCTGTGCTATGACTTTAATCAGCAAAGAAAACTGCAAAGCATTTTTTTTTGCCTTTTTTTTTTTTTCTCCCACCTGCTGAATTCAGCACCGAATGTGAATGAGGCGGCGCTCGGGCTTGGCCGGGTGCCCACTTCCCTGGCTCTGATGCAGAGAGCGCATCCCCTGCACGCCGAGCCTCCCGGGCTAACCCGCGGCGAGCCTGGGTCAGCCCCGTGCATTTCGCACCGTGCCCGAGGATCCTGGCAGCTTTAAAGGCTGCTCATCGCTCGCTAAGCCCACCCGAGCCCTGTGCGCCCTTGTGCTTGCCTCACCCACCCACAGCCCACGGGCATGTCCCTGCAGTTTGGCACCGAGGGGCAGCACGGGGACGGGGTGCTGGGGCTGGTGTCCCGCAGCCCCATGTATAGGGGACACGGGGTGGCAGTCCCGGGTTCAGGCTGGGCTGTCCGTCAGCGTGGCTGCAGCAATTTGCAGCTCCATTAGCGCTCGGAGCTGGCAGAGCGGCCCCGCAATGTGCCCGTTTGATAAGAGGCAAGTTCCACCGAATAATGAGCAGTAATTGGATTTCAGGGTTAACCAGCTCACAGCAAAAATAGAAAAAGAAAGGAGAAGCCATTGGATATTTCTGTTCTGGCTCATCAGACACTGGAGGTTTATCTCTGCTGAGAATAGCACAGGAGAGGTAAAGTTATTAGTGACCACCAGAGCATGGTGATGCCATCGCCCCCCCCGGGTTCAGTGGGATGAGGCCGTGCGTCCTCTGCCAGCCTCAGGGCAGAGAGGGGAGCACAGAGCCCGGAGCACCGCGGAGGTGAGAGCTCCAGAGGTGGGGAGGGTGCTGGTGGCCGCGCAGGGCACCCGGCGATGCGCCCGACCGTCGGTGAGATGAATTCACGCCAGAGCTGGTGCAGAGAAGAGCTGTTAGCACGACCGGGATGGAGAGGCTGTTTTATAAGCAGAGACTGAAAGCACTTGGCTTGTTTAGCCCCGCAAAGGAAGGCAAAGCAGGGAGAAGATTACTCCCCATAAATATATCAGGCGAGTAAACACCAGGTACAGAAAAGAACCATTTAAGCTAAAAGACTGCGCTGGCACAAGAACAAATAGGTTTAAAGCTGGCTGTTGTAGGCTGGGAATTAGGAGCCACTTTTTAACCATGGGAGCCGCGATGCTCTGGAAGCGGAGGAGAGAAAATAACTCCCTTCTTTGGGAACGGGGCTGGACCGGCTGCGAAGGGAGACGAAGTGGAGGGGTGTTGAGTCCCCCCAAATGCCTTTTGGTGCATTGGGCCCCTCCTGTGTCGCTCCCCAGGGGGAAAACAGCCCCAGGAGGGTCCCTGGGCCCCCCTGGGTGACTCGGGGGTACCTCTCCGACGTGCCCCGAGCCCCCTGGCTGTGCTGCCCGTGGCAGCCGTGGAAGGCAGGTTGCTGCTGCTGGCTCCCCTGGTGTCCTCTCGGCATGCCTGGATGGTGATCAAGCACGTGCAGGAAATTATCCTGAATTCCTTGTATATTCTGGGGCCTGTCTAAAGGCTTGGTGAAGAATCTGCTGATTAGGACTCTAATCAGCTTTGAGAGCAGGTAATTTCTCAGCTAGAGATCATCTCCAAACAGGAAATCAGATTCAGGAGATAGCTGCTTTATGCAGCACATCATGGTGGACTAGAGCAAAGCTTGTTGTAATAATGAGCAGAGCTGGAATAAGAAGATCATTATTAATATTATGCATTAATTGCTTTATGCCCCTCCTCCTTCCAGGTGGCTTTCCTACCTCACTTATCTCTGCATAATGCAACAGGAACCGTTCCAGACCCAGTCCTGGCACCCAGGCAGGGGTTCTGGACCCTGTCCCTCCTTCCAGACACCAGAGGACACCCCAGCATTCCCAGCCTCGGGCGTTTTTTGAGCCTGGCACGGTGCCTGGGAGCGTAGTAAGACACAACAGCACTTAGTGGAGCGGCCTCAAAGGTCACAGCGACACCGGCCCCGGTGCAGCCAGTACCTGCTGGTGAAAGGCGCCAAGCACCGAAGCAGTAAGGTCTGGGAACAGCACCCAGCCCACGGTGCAAAGCTGCAGCCAGCACCCCACACAGCACCCAGCGATGGGTTTTACAGCCGATTGCATGGACAGGGCCCGCAGAGAGGGTGCAGGCTGCTCTGGGAGCAGGGCTGCTGCAGCTCCCTCCACGCCTTTCTGCAAGGATTAGTGTCTGCTGCGCCGCGCCGGGCGTGCAGCCGTGAGCACACGCGTGCAGGACGTGGTGGGAGCTGCTCTCGCAGAGCGGTGCTTGGGGATGCTCGGGGGGCAGGGAGGGCTGGCTGGACGTGGGGTGCAGCGGGGCCGGGAGCAGGCTGTGCTGCTCGGGGAGGTGCGGGGCAGGAGCAGCAGGTAACCCCGGCCCCAGCCACATTCAGCTCCTCTCTGCGGGGATCCGGAACCATTTTCTGTGCGTCTCGCACCCCTGGGCCTTTCCTTGCCAGAGGAAGGGGCCCTCTGTGTCCTGCTTGCACCAGGGCTGCCCATACCCCGCACCCTGCACCTTTTGTCCATCCCGCCGGGCTCGGGGGCATCTCCAGCTGGCTGGACCACTGGGGGGACACAGCTGAGCCCCCCCGCTTTCCCACACCGCTGCCTACAAAGGCTAAACGTGCCGCTGCTCCTGGAGCATCAGTGCCGACCGTGCCGATGCTCCTTCAGCATCCGTGCCGAGGGGTGCTCAGCCGCATCCTCGCCCAGCATCCCGGCACGGGGGGGGCCTTTCTCCCTCCGTAACCCTCCGGAGCGGGAGCCCAGCGCCGCGATTTGTCACCGGGGCCGGCCACGGGAGGGAGGCAGGAGGCGGGGGCGGCCGGGGGGGGGCGCGGCGGCGGCGGCGGCGGCGGCTGCGAGAGGACGGAGCCGGGGGGGAGCTGCCGGGAACGGCGGAGCCGGAGCCGCGGTGCTCGGGGCCGGCAGCAGCCGCAGCCCCGGGGCATGAGCTCGCCCCCCCGGGGGACCGGGGCGCCCGGCGAAGCGGGCCGGGAGGCGGGCGGCAGGAGCGGCGGAGGATGCGCCGAGCCCCGCGGAGCCCAGCCCAGCTGCAGCGCGCCCAGCCCGGCCGCACCTCCGAGGTAACGGGGAGGGCTGGGGGGGGGGGAGAAAAGGGTGGGGGGCACCGCCTGGCACGGCACGGGGGCGTCTCCCAGCAGCTGCAGTCGGGATCCCCCAACGGGTGGGGGTCGCCGCGGCATCGCCCCCCAGCATCGCCCCCCCCCCCCCGTGCTGCCCGCCGCGCCCGCCTCAAGCCCGCCGCGATCGAAGCTGGGCTTTGAGGTCGGATGCAGCCGGGAACCTCCGGCAGGGCTCCGGCTGCCCGCGGCCCTCCCGCTGCATCCCCTAAAAGCCACCGGCTCTGCGGGGTCCCTGGCACGGACAGCTTGGGAGGGGCCCGGGCTGTCACACCCGGACCTCTCGGGACCACCATCTGGGTGGGGATGCCCCCGAGGAGCAGCGATTTCGATCCGATCCCAGTTGGGTTTGCAGCCCCAGGTGGGGCACGCTGCCTTACATCTCGCCCAGCTGCTGTCACCTAGGGGGTGAAAGGCAGAGCTGCCCTCCTGCCTCTCCTCCCGTGGTGCTCGACTTGCACACGAGCATCCCACCCCAGCAGCGCATCCCACCCACCCCAGCAGGGACCACAGGCCCCCGGGGCGCTCCTTTTATCCGCTGCGCTGCCAAGGGAGGAGGGAGAGGGGTTTAATTACCCTCAAGTGTCAGTTCAAGATAAATCTGCTGGGACGCAGCTCTTGGCAAGTGCGAAATAACAGGAGGCTTTCGCGCACAGGAGGCTGAGCTGAGAACAGGTCGGCGGTTTAATTGGCGGCTCCTCAGGGTTCAGGTCAGGGTGGAGAAAATGGGACGGTGCTGGCTCCGGCAGTGATCCCCCTGCTACGGCTCCGGGAAGGGAAGATGGATGCTGAAGGCTGACGGCTTGCTCCGGTGCATTCCTGCGGTGCTTTTGGGGCTGGGGCGCAGAGCAGGTGCTCTGGGCTGGTAGCACAACCTCCTGTCGGTGCTGTCCTCCCAGGAGCTGATGCTGTGCCGTTTCTGCTGATCCTTTCTTGCTGAAGCAGGCAGCTCCCGAGGGAGCCCTTGCCCTGGTTGTCAGGAGACGACGCGTCCTATGGGGCACCCGGGGAGCTGAGAGCCAGTGAATTGCCTCCAGAAGCAGGGCTCTGCGCGGCGGTCTCCTGGGGATGCGAGGTGGGGCGACCTCAGGGGTTAGCAAACAGCTCCTCTTTCCTCCTCCTGCCAAAATCTCTGAAAGGCTTCATGGGAGCTCACGAGATAAGCTTTTGAAGGATGCGGTCTTGCAGCTCCATGGGGAAAAGCCTCTTCCCTCTCCCCACGGCTGCGGGGCTGGGATGCATGGAGCGTCTGCTTTCCCCCTGCCTGCCTGTGCCCGACTCGGAGGCCCTGGATCCCGGCTCAGATCGGGGAGCAGAGGCTCCTCCAGGCCCCCACTGCAGGACCCGTATCAGCGCCACGAAAGGATGCCGCTGCGGGGCCGGCCCCTGCGAAGTGCTGCTCGGGGACACGCCAGCAGGAGGAGGAAGGACATAATGGTTTATTTTATCGCCCGGCCAGAGGTGCTGGGCTCTTCTCCATCCTCATCCCAGCCTTCCCGGGGCTGGCACGGGGTGCGGATTCCTGCTGGCTCCTCGGGCTCGATGTGGATACGGGGAGCTGGCACCGCTGATTGTCTGGATGAAACCGTGGTGTTTGGCCATTACAGTGGTTATGTTCTTTGTTTTAGGGTCTAGAAGGTGAAGAGCATCTGCTTGGTTTGAGCAGGCACCTTGCACTTGCTGCTCGGCTGGGGACCCTGGTGACAGAGCGGGTGGTGGCACCAGCAAGGGAAAACCTGTGGGGTGCTGTTTGGGTGCACGGCTGCTGGTGGTGCCACTCGCGGTGGTGCTGGGGCTGGTGTGGGATGCTTGGGCAGCTGGCCCAGGGTGGCCTGGCCATGCACAGCTCTGGGAGGAGGTTTGTGTCCCTCCCCGAGCTGCTTGTGCCTGAGTCTCCAACAAAGGCAGCCTGGAGGTGTGATCGAGGGGCAGAGACTCTTCCTCGCTCCTCTTGCGAGTCAAGCTGCCGTGGGACAGGCTGGGCTGAGCGAGAGCAGAATCCGCGCTCATTTTGCCGGCAACAAGCTTTTGATGCCACCTGTGACAGGCGCATATTTAGCCCTGATGTATATCCGCTGCGCTGGCTTCGGGCTCCGGATCAAAGCATAAGAGCTTTTGATGCATGCACGTACAATGAGGGGAAAAAAAATTAAACCCGCAATCCTCAAAATGTCTGCAAATCCAGCAGCTTATCCTCACCCCGGGCAGGCAAAATTAACCAAGTGTAGGATCAGTAAATCAGGGAATCAGCCGCTCTCATCACCGAACGTGAGAAGGCTGCAAGCTCAGCTGGCACGGAGCAAGGCACCCGCACCGAGGACGCTCAGGCTCCGGCCGTGGGGCTGCTCCGGCACGGCAGCACCGCGGTGCCCCCCGGCAGCCTCCACCGTGGCCGACCATACGTGGGGCACAGGGGGACACGGGCTGGCATCTGTCCTCCAAATCTGTCCTTCTGTCACGCCGAGAGCCCGGGCAGGCGGCAGCGCCACCACCTGCGCTCGTGCCGAGCCATGCCGCCACGTGCTCCGGTCCCCCAAATTTCCATGGGGCTCAGAAACCCGGCAGGCTTCTGAGCACCCCGAGGTGTTCGCAGCGGGTTTGCAGCTGGGGCCAAGTAGTGGCAGTGGCAGCTCCTGGAGGACCCCAGCACTGCCCGAGGCTGGGGCCAGGCCAGTCCATCTGGAGACTGATGGCATTATCCCTTAAATGCCTTTCACTGAAATAGGATGGCCAGGCTGATTGGATTGCGCTCTGTAATTAACTAGCTGGGTGCAGTGGGCGGGAGGCAGCTCCGGTGGGAAGAGAGGGGGAAGGTGTCAGGAGAGGGGTCCAGCTCCACGCCACCCCTTCTCACTAACACGGTGCTGTACAATGTGAGCCACCAGGAGCCGGGTGCCTCTTGTAGCAGCCTGGCCCTTTTCCAGGTGAATAATTGCATTTTTCTACACTGTGAGACCCCCAAACCACAGCCTCAAGACCTGTGGGGATGCGAGGGTGGGCTGGGTGCAGGTGCAAGGGGCTGGGTGCCCCTTGCCAGGGGGACAGCAGGTGGGCTGCACCCCCCTGTCCCTTTGGGTTGAAGCTTTCAGCATGATCCATACCCATAAAGAGAAAGCATCCCTCCTAGGTTATTTTTATTTTTTTTCCTTTGTGTTTACTGTGGGGATTAATAAGGAACTGCAGTGTAAGGAAAATCCAGAGCAGCTCCTTGTTTATTGTTTAATTCAGGGAAAATGCAGCCTGCTGAAGGAGAGGCTGGGCTCGGGGTGCCCCACGTGCAGCATCCCTGCTCGGGGGATGCAGGGCTCGCAGTGAGAGCCCCGGTTTGGCAGGGAGGGCACGCAGCCGGGGCTGGCCAGGGGATGGGGGACACCTGTGTCAGTGCCCACAGGTGCTGTAAGGGCCTGGGGAGGAGCTGGGAGCTGCTTGGACAAGGTGTGGAGGTGCGTGGGTGGCTTTCCTGCAGCGTAGTGAGTGTCCTCTGCTCCTTGCAGCCCTCCTAGGACCTGACCCCAGCCCTGGGATGGGGAGCGCCAGGATGGTGGCACCTCTGGGTGCTGGCACCTCTGGGTGCTGCAGCCTGCCCTGCCTGGTGCTGGCTCAGCCTGGGGAGAGCTGTGTGCTTCTGGGTTCCCCTGCTGGTAGCTGGAGGTGCTGCCTGGGAGGGGAAAGCTGCTTTCTGACCTGGGCACCCCTGCCTCCGCGTGTAGGGCCAGCGGGTTTGTGCTGCACGCTGGGGCTCTGCTGCGGTGCTGGAGGAGCGTGGCTGGGCCCTGTGCACTGATAAATCTTGGAAAACAAAGCATTGTGTGTTCAGTTCAGCTTAGCCCACAAAGGAAAACCACATCACTTGAAAAAGCAAAGCTTTTAAAAATAGATTTTGCTTTATTTTTTTTCTTAGCAGAGAATGCTGCTCTGTTTTGAGCTGGGCAAGGGAGTGCCTGGGGAGGGATGCGATGAAACCTCTCGTTTTAAAGCTCCCTGTGCCAGGTGGGGCTCCTGGAGCTTTGTGTGCCTCCAGCCCGGCTTTGTGGCGGTGCTGGCTGCTCTGAGCTGCTGCTGCTGCTTGTGGAAACGGGGGAATTGGGCATTTTGGTGACAGGGAGAAGCCCCCGGTTGTGTGCCATGTGGGTCAGGCTGGTTCCTGCTGGAAACAAAGCCCTGGGCACCCCTGCGGTAGCGAGAGCTGGCAGCAGCCTGCTGCATTGCTTCTGCACAACCGCCACAGCTGCCAAGGGGCAGCATTTCGAGTCACTCAGGTCTCGTTTTTGGGGGAGAAAGAAGAGCATTGCCAGCCAGCAGGTGCCACGCATCGTGCCTCGCTTCCCCCGGTGTGAAGGGGAGGTGGTGGTGAGCCCAGCAGAGCCTCCCTGCTTTTTCACCCCCCCCCTAATTCGCTAAGGAGCCCTCTTGTTTGCCTCGGCTCTGATTAATGAGGTGCATCTCACTCTGACAACGTGTCACAAGCAATAAATTTCCGCCGAGCTGCGGGGCGGCAGGGACGCCCTCGTGCTCCCGTCTCCCTGCTGCTGGCTCTGCCCCGACCCAGCGCTTTGGCCTCAGCCTGGGAGGAGGAGAGGAGGCTTGGGATGGAGAGGTTGTGGCATGAAAGCGGCTTTCCCAGGGGCTGCCTTTGTCCCCAGGGACTTGGTGGTTTCTTATGTTGTTTGGAAACGTAAAAGAAACCACCAGGGATGGACCAAGAGTTCATCAAGAGTGTGTAGTGGCTGCAGTCTGTGTTTTCCCAAGGTTTTCTGCCTTTGGAGAAGGGCTGGCTGTGTCACGGTGTGAGCAAGTCCCGGACGTGCTCTGATCTCAGGGAAGCTGCCCTGCAGCTGGCAGTAGGATGTGGGACAACACGGCCTGGATCTGTGCTGGTGGGGATGCTCCAGGCGTCACCAGAACCTTGGCCTGGCTGGCAGCGAACCAGCCTGGATGGAGGGGCCCTAGGGAAGCCCTTTCCCAATGAAAAGTATATTTATACTGAAAAAATAGGCAGGAGTGGGTCTCCAGAGGACCCTGTGCACCCCACCGAGCTGGGGACAAGGACACGGCCAGCCCCGCGTGCCCCGTCCTCACGCAGCCCCGGTGAATCGCAGCAGGCTGGTGCTGTCACCACCCCTTGTGTGTTTGTCACCTCCTGCCCCGTGACACCAGCCATCCCTCTCCCAGAGCTGTTGAGGGACTGCTCGAGGTTTCTAATCAGCGATGGGAAGCACCAACTATTAACACTGCTCCTCTTTGTATTCTTGATGGATTTTCTTAAAGCGTTGCTCTTAGAAGCTCTCCACTGTTAGCTTTTGTTTTCTCCTCAATAGCTTGTCTAATAAATGCCATTATCTTGGGCACAAATCTACTTCATGTCTCAATTCCGCTCGGCGAGGCTCGGTAACAATGGCAGGGCAGCGGTGCCTTGAAGAGGGGCTCTGTCACCGCCTGATGCCACTTCCCTGCCTCCCAAACCTGTCCCCGAGGCAAGCGGGGCGCCTGCTGGGTGTCAGACGCAGCAGCTCCACGTGGCTGAGCCCCTCGGTAATTACAGGGGATGTGTTAATGGCCTAGGATCCTCTCTAATCCCAGCAGATTAGGGGGTGGGGAAAGGTGAAAGGCTGCAGCGTGAAGATGAGAAATGTTTCCTAGAGCTTGAAGGAGCTCAGCTGCAGCCAAGCAAAGGTGTCGGTGCATCTCCAGATGGTTCCTGCTTGCTCCAGCTGGGGAAAAGTTCTCCTGGGCCACTTCCCTGTGCCTGCAGCTCAGCACCCCCGTGCCCTCAGGGGGGACAGCCCTCAGCCTGCTGCGTGGCTGGGAAGTGAGCCTGTGGTGGGACGTCGTGCTCCCGGAGCAGCCTGCGAGTCCCACCTCCTCTGGGCTCTCACCATGGCTGGGATGCCGGCTGCCTCCGCGTTCTGTCCTCTCAATTACAAATACCTCATCCTCTCAGGACCTAATGCGTAAAATAATTTTCTTTAAAGGATTTTTCACCTTTTTTTTTTTTTTAACTTGGTTCTTGCATTTTAAAATGCACATGCCGTGTGTACAGCATTCAGACGTGCTCTCGGCTTTCCCCCAACCGTAATTGCTTTAAAACTGCAGATAGTTGGCAAAAGCAATTTTCTGTACATTAGGGAAGCCTCCAGCTCATCTCATCCCTCACGCAAGCCTTTGCAGTCGCTCTGCCCCAGCCCTGCCTTCTCCCCTCTGCAGCTGAGCGACGCTCGGAGCCTTGCGGTGCCTCTCGTCCTCTGCGCTCCCGGGTGATGCCCTCGTCCTTCCAGCCTCCAGGGGGGAGGACCGGCCTCTATCGCAGCTTCTGCTGAGTGAGGGTGATGCTTTCTGGCTGTGCTGATGGCATCGTGACATCAGTGACCATGGTCCCGTCTCCTGGGCTGGCTGGGCATGTGTGCCATGCACGTGCCGCTCTCGTTCTAGTGACTCCACTGCCAGAGTGTTTAACATGCTCTCTCTGCTTGCAGGACGTGTTGGGCTTTCAAAAAGCATTAATGATGGAGAGTAAATTGGAATCTGAGAGAAATAATCTGTAGGCGTTCTCTGTAGGCCTTGTCTTGCCTTGCCTTCCTCAGCCATGGCGAAGGAACAGCAGCTGAACAGGAATATCAATGAGGAGGAGCCCCAGATCCCTCTCGTCTGTTGTGATGTCTCTTGCTCTGCCTGGGTGGCTGCGGTGGCTTTTGTCGCCTCCTGATGGAGGACAGCCTTTGGTTGTGCGATGCTCTGACTGCCCTAGCCAGTCCTGGGGAAGCAGGACCTTGTGCAAGGACCAGATCTTGCAAATGGAGTCAAGTTGGAGGTAAATGCACCTAAACTTGGTCTGTGCGTGCTGCAGCCTCCCTGCCCTGTGCCGAGGCCCCTTGGCTCTTTATCAGCTTGGAGGGGAAGATGGGGTCCCCCCAGGGATGATCATCCTTGTGAGCACTGGGACCAAAACCATGGTGGGGTGGTGGCGATGGGTGCAGGATTTCTCCAGCCTGAGCCTCAAAAGGCTGACGCCTGCTGCGGGGCTGCAAGCTGGGGGCTTTGGCACAGCCACGTGGAGGAGCGCATGCGAGGGGGTCTCTGCCTCTCCAGCACAAATGGTGACTTCCCTGAGCAGGTAATGAACGGCACTGCAGGTCGTTCAGCTGGGAACTTGGTAAAGAAACCCATACCAAGTGTTAATCGAAACCTTGGGGGTTCCCTTTCCTGTGTGCTTGCCCTGGAGACAGAGCCCTGCTGGCCACCCCAGGGGTGTTCAGGCCGAGGGCAGCAGAATCTCAGGAGGCACCTAAAGGTCTCTGGACTCCAGAGGAGAGCCAGGGTGCTGTCTGGAAAACCTACTTGTTGCTCCTGCCCCCATTCTGCAACCCAAAGGCACAGCTGGCATGGATCTTGTGTCTGTGGAGAGCTGTACCCTTCGTGTGCCTTTGGCAAGGGGCTGTTCAGGTACAGCTTCCTAACTTAGTCTGGTCCTTTGGCTGCTCTTGGATGTTTATCAGCCTTGTAATTAAAGCTTTTCCTATCTCTGTTTATTTCCTGAGCATCGTTTCAATGTCTGGAAAATCCTGTTGCGGCAGAGCCTGGAGTACTTCAAAGATGCCCAGGGAGAGGACAGGTGCTCTGCAGGGACTCTGCATATGTCAGGCATGGAGAGAAATCAGCCATGTGCTGGCTTCCACTAACCAGCTGCTTGAGCTGGGCAGAAACCCCAAATCTCCCCTTTCCTTCCTTTTCCCTATTTCCAGTACCCTGGGGCATCACTTGGTACCCTGGGGCTTGCTGTGCTGTGAGCACAGGCACCCAGTCCAGCCCCAGGAGCTGCAGTCCCTGCTGCCCCACTCCTTTTTTTGTTTCCACTATAAAAATGTGTAGGGGAAACCCTGCCTCGAGCACCAGGGCTCGGCTGTGTGCGGAGACGTGTGCATGTTTCAGCCTGTTTGCAGCCACTGTGCCTTGCGGCATGAAGGACTGAGGTCTGGGGGGCTCTGAGCTCCTGAGGCTGGGCTTTTGCTTGAAGCTTGGGCAGAAATGGTAGCTTTTGGGTAATTCTGGCTCTCTGTTGGTGTGTTCACAGCTTCTGCATAAACCAAGGGTGGGTTGTCTCCTTTCCTCTCCTTGCAAGTAAGGAAAAGAGAAAGCCAAATGTCTCCCAGCTCAAAACCTACAGAACCTAGGCTTTCTGCCCATTTTTTAAGCAATGGGGCTTGGTGTGGAGGTGGAGACTCCGGGGTTTTCTCCTGCAGCGTGGGTACCTATTGCTAGGAGAGCCCGGCACAGTGCATACCGTGCCCTCTCAGCCTTGAGTGTTTGGAGATCTCCAGGTGAGGAGCTGGGCTTTTCGGCATGGAGGCTTCACATGTCTGAAGCCTGCTGCAATCCTCACTTCGGCATGTTGAGCGGTGCTCAAACACCCCTCGGCTGCTCCCTTTGGGGGCTCAGTCCTGGAGGGACTGGGTGATGCTGGTGGCTTTAGCTGCCCCCAAATTCGGGGTGCTCTGCACCTCTCTGAAGTGGGACTTCTTGCAGCCCCATCCTTCCAGTTGTGCAGCTCTGTGCCGTCTTAATAGTGTCAAGCTCGCAATGAGCTTGGGCAATTTGCTTTATAAAGCAACGCACTAAATGTGTCAACACTCAGTGCATGTTTTTAATATAATATTTCAGATTGTTTTGAAAGAAGACAAGATCCTTCCTTCCCTCTTCATTAGGAACGCTTTATGTGAAAGAGATGAACAATAGAGAGAGTATGCCAGGGAGAAAGCGTTCCCAAGTATTTGTTGCTGCTGAGAAATTAGCTGCTGCTTACAATATAAAACTTCAATGCCTGACTATGGGGGCAATTAGGCAGCGTACAAGCTGCTGAGGAAGGCTGCAGGGTCACCGTTGCTGGAGATGTTAAGGCCAGGCTTGACAGTGTCCGTCAGGCTTGGTGAAATTCCTGCTCCTCAAGGGAAGGGGATTAAATGATTGTCTTGTCTACCCAGGGAGAGCCAGAAGTACAATGTGAGCTGCTCTGCCACGAGCACTTTCAGGCTGGGTTTGTGAATCTTGCTCTGTTTCAGCCCAGAAATGATGGCTGTGATTTTTTAACTTGCTTCCCAGCAGGACTGCGGGTGGGTGGTTCTGCTGCTCTTCTGGCCTCCAGCTGAGAGACTTGGTCTCATGCCATGAGAAGGGTAAGACCTTTTGTGTGGCTCTGTTCTGACTGGTGCTAGTCAAAAATAATACAGCTGAAATGCTTTCATCAGAAAAATATGGTTCCTGTTTCTTCCTCTAGACTGTCTCTTTCATCTCAAGGCAGAGGAAAAACTTTCAGGGAAGTCAAAACTTTTCCTTTCTGCTTCAGACCATGGACTGGGGTGGGAAAGGGCTCGTGCCCTGGCCGAGGTGGCACCGCTCTGAGCAGTGCGACCCCCTTAGCTGGGGTTTTCAGTGGGTGCCACAGCAGCAACAAGCCCTGGAAAGGGTTTTGAGCATGGAAGATCAGTCCAGGAAGAATGCTCCAGACCTGATCCTGCAGAAGCTGGTGTGACAAGGAGCTGTGCTGGGACCTTTGGGGACATGGTGGGATGGGGGCAAGCTGGAGCAGAAGGTCAGTGTCCTTTTGTGTGCTCAGGACAGGCAGGATTTGGTTTTTCTTCACCTCCCGCTAATCCTGCTGCTGAAATATTCCTCCTGCAGATTTTTTTTTTTTTTTTACTGCTTCTAAATGGAGTGTTTAAGCTTATTCTTTTCTTTTCTGTGAAAGAGCCAGTAAATCCTTTATCCTGGCTGGCTATTTCTGTACGTGCATTTCCTCATTGTGCTGCAGCTTGTCAGCTGTGTCAAAGCCCAGAAACCTTGGCCTCTGTTGGGCTCCAGGCTTGGATTTCTTGATATTTAACAACACAGGCTCACTCGGACTAACATTTCTTTTCTCTCCTCTTGGTGTCTTTTTTGCAAAAATACCTGTTTAAAGCAATTCCTGACAAAAGGGAGCAAGCAGAGAGGAAATGGCTTGTCAGCTCTGTCCCCAGCACAGCTGGGTGATGCTGGCTCAGCGGTGGGTTTTGGCATGCGGGGGGATTAGCAAGGGGAGGTGGCTGCCTGTGTTTTGGAGTGATGGCAGAGCTCTTGGCATCTACTGGCTTCACAGTGGGGCTGTGCTGGTCCTTGAAGGTGATGCCAGCTTACCACTGTGGGCATGTGCCCAGCCATGGCGGCTGCTTGTACAAGAACAAAAGAATAAACAATGGAAACTGTGATTAATTAGCACAGCAAATTAGCAGGGTGCTTGGCCAAGCTCGAGCTGGAGGTAAGGAGCTGAGATGAGATGAGAAGGCTATAACCAGCTCTGCTAGCTGGGAGTGAGACTGCCAGTGCTCAGGGTGTTAATTACTGTACCCTAATTCAAGTCAGCGGAGTTATCTTTGACACAGTGCTCTGTCTTTGCTCTTCATTTGCAAATTTGTGCAAGGACCATGATCAGCAAATAAATTTGCAGAAAGCACGCGGCGGGCCTAAAGATTTGGAAGTATCCTTGGCAAATATTTGCCCGCCTCCACAGTGAACCTTGCAAACGTTTCTTGTGACCTCAATGCTGAATGTAATGGGCAACTTTGGGTAGGTTGTCAGGCCTGGGGACAGGACCGGGAACGGCTGCTGCAAAATACTAACGGTATTTCCTTACATCCTCTCTCCTTCCTGCCCTCTTGCTATGCAGCATGTGGATATCTTCAGATGTGATACACTTGACTGCTTTCCTTGTAGGAGCACATCATTCCCATTAAAAGGTGGCTGCAGCTAAATACCATTTGTTCAGTGAGGTCTAAAGCGGTGCCCTTTGGAGTGATTGGGAGGCACAGCCACTTTCTGAGGGACAGAAGACTATTTTTCAGGCTCTTTATTACTAATTTGTTAAACTCTGGCTGATCAAAACTGAGATGCAAAAAACGATGTGAGCTCTGCTACGGGGACCTCACAGTGAAACAAATGTATTAAATCAAACCCAGGCTGGAGGTGATAGTGATGTGTGTGAAGGTGAAGCTGGGCAGGAGAGGGGTGAAGACGCCTCCTTCTCCATCAGGAAAGGGTCTTGCTTCTCGTTCAGTGCTGAAATCAAGCTCCTCGATCAGCAGGCAAAGGACAAGTCATTTTTCAAGGTGTTTGCGGGACACTTTGGCTTAGGAGGAGGGCTCCCTGGCCTTATGGGACACCCTGTGGGGCGGCAGAGCTGGGGACCCGTCCCTCAAGCACTCTGTGTGCACCACAAAGGGCACGGGGTTGTGCCCTGGCACTTATTGGGTCCTTGCTTCCTCCCCCTGCTATTTGTGACTTCCTCCCTAGTGGGATGGATGCTGCTGGCATGCTTTCTGTAGCTTTCTGTTCCTCCTTGTGGTGGTAAGTAAAATTATTGCTATTTCAGATCTGAGAGGTCTAGCTAAGAAGTTTATCCTAACAAAAGGAACATTCCCTGCCGTGAATGGTTACTTGGCTTTGTTAACATGTAAGCAGTTGTCTGGAGCCCATTCTTCCCTGGCGTGCATACCTGGCTTTAACATTGGGTTTATTTTCCTTACCTGTTGCATACTGTTCAAAGAGAGGAGATTTGGGTCTCTGCAGTTCCTGGGTGGGTGGGGAATACTGCCTCTCGCTATGATCGTGGTTAATAAGCTTCTGTCTGACCTGTCCTTGCATTATTATGCACTCAGTCACGATAATCTCCAGCAGTTTTGATGCCATGACTCAGATGGTTTGTTTTGTGCCATAGCTTGGAGGAACTGCAGGCTATCTCCTCTGAACCCCAGGTGCCAAACTGGAAAGGTAAGGCACCTTCTTTAAAACTAAATTAAAACATTTCCCACTGGGGCTTCAGTGAGGATTGTCTGTAAGCTGTTCACTGTGCTTGAACACTACTGTTTGGACTTTAAATACAGGTCAGCCCAGAACCTTAAACTTGGCTAAAGTAAGTTTAATTGTAATTGATAAATTCAGTTGGAAAATCTCATTTGTTTGGGTAAGGGTAAGGTCTTGATTTGTTTGGGGAGTTTTTGACTGCAACTGTCGCTGACCGTCTGGTCAGCGGTGTGTGTGAACATGTGTGAGCTCTCAGTCACAACGCAGTAACCCAGCCTGAGACCAGGGCTGGATCCAGGTGCACCCAGGCTCCAGAAGGAGCCTGGAAAGCCATGGGGTCCACTCCTGGCCTCATGACTGAATGGGAGGGTCCTCTTCATCCTTCAGGCCTCCAGTTTCTGTAGGAGCTGCTTGAGCGCCATTGCTGAAGAAGCTTAACCTCTGCCGGAATGGCTGGATCAGGCAGAGGTGTCTGACTTCAGTGGGCCTCTGCTGTGTGTTGTCTCCATCCCCGTGTTGTAGCACTGTATAAGCAATCCTGGTGTGACTGAAATGTGGGCCTGACACCCTTGGGGGGGCCTCCACCTCAGTGTGACTGAAATGTGGGCCTACCACCCTTGGGCAAGCCGCCATCTTGGCAGGCTGACGCCCCTGGGCGGGCCGCCATCTTAGTGGGCCTGAAGTGCAGGCCTCGATTTGAATACCAGCTCGCTGTCTTGGTGTGTGAGTGAGTCTCGCAAGCAATTAAAAGGTACTTCTAAAATCATGGGCTGACAAAAATATTCTCAGGGAGATTTATAAGCATGCTGGCATTCCATGGAACTTAATCCTGGGTTGTGTGTGTAGATGAAACTGACTCCAGACAGGCATCATGCAGTCCAAAGCGAGCGTGGTTCTCTAAGGGGAACTTGCCCCAATTTATGTACAAAAATGCCTCCCCCTAAAGTTTGTAAGAAAAATGCTGTTGCTATACCCAGGATGATCCTCCTAAACGGTTTTCCTTAAAGTGCTTTTGGTTTTTGATTGCAAAAAGAAAACAAAACCAAAGTACCCCAGACTCAGTGGGATGCCTTTTTTAGTTGTTATAGTGCATCTAAACAGTGCACTGAGTCACAACCTCAGAGCCTAAAAGAATCCCAGGAAAAGTTAAATACAAATTAAAAATTTTAAGAGAAGTTAACTGATCAAGAACCTAAACCACCCTAGCATTTGTATCTCTCTTACACTCTCGTGCTACTACTATTTGATAGAGCTGGAGGTTGCAGATGACCTAGGTTATTTTTCTCATTTACCACTATATCTTCCAGATAACCACTATGAACAGAGGGAGGAAGTTGACTCCACCACTAGCCCTGAGTCTGAACCTCTCAATTCCACTAGAAAGGATTTTGAGGTCCCTAGCACTCAGCAACAAAAGAAAATGTTAAGAAAAATGAGAAGAAAACAGTAAAAACTACACTAAATTGTCCACTGAGAGAAGCTGGATCTGATGGCAACCTTGTCTCAGTCCATTTTCCCTGGAGTGCAACCGTTTTTTTTACCTCCCAAACTACTGTGGAAAATGAGGAATTTATGGAGCTTTGGATAATAAGAAAGTTATAACCTAACCTCAGCTAATATGGACCAGTTTCTTAGAGCTGTAGTACCAGGAGAAACTTTAATAAGGCTCTATGACACAGCCAAGTGGTCAGTACAGCCAATTCCAAACACTGACATTAGATCACACCGGGTTTCTATTCTGAATGCTATTTTCCAAGTATGTCCTAGAAAAACAGATTGGGCTAAAGTTTATGCATGCAAACAGTTCAAGGATGAAAATCCAGCCAGCTACATGGATAGACTGAGAACTCTGTGTAAGACATGCAGAAATAGATAACCCTGTGAAGCAAGCAAGACCTGCACTTGTTTCAGTTTTTGTTCAGGGCTTGGGTTCTAAGATTTATGAAAATATTCAAAGTACAGTGATTGGCTGGGAAGGAAAAAGCATGAAGGAATTATCAGCTGCTCAATGTTTTTATAGCACAGCTAAGAAAGCAAAGGGGTGAAGCTAAATCAATGGTTCTACAAATTCAGCAATTAGAAAATGCCTGCACCCCCTGTAGGCAGAGTAAGAGTAGAATGTCTGGCCCCTGAGGGCAATTAGGTTCAAACCCTGTTCAACCTGTGCGTGCTGACAATCAATGCCATTTTTGTAAACAGCCAGGTCACTGGAAATTAGAATGCCCTCAACGATTTTGCAACACTAGCCCACGTTTTTCTTCTGGCGCTCACAGAACTGATGCTTTTGGGCCACAGTCACATCACCCATAGCACAGGACAGTCTGAGGGACTGTGACAGTGCCCCAGTTCCCTTTAGACCCCTCCGTACTGTATTTAAATTGCCATGTTACAGGAAAAAAACTGTAACCTGTCTCACTGGTACTTGAATGCATGATACTCTGATATCCTGATAATAAATGTCACCTCCACCTCTACTGTGCCTCCTCTCTGTTTGCAGATGGTGAAAGTACAGTAATTCCTTCTGAGAGCTGCTGTGTTTAGGCTCCCAGATATCACCCTACAGCTGTCAGGAGCCCCTCGAGGGCTTGTGAACATGTGTAGGTGTCTGTAACTTGGTGCCTAGAGGTGCATGGGACCAGCAAGGGTCCCACCTGATCTCTTGGCTTCCATGATGGCAATGGGAATAAGAGTAACAAGGAAAGAAGTTGATATTTAAGTAAGTTCTTTGCCATCCTAGCTTTTTGGTTAAACTCATGGAGGTCACAAGCTGGATGGGGGCTTGAGGTCTTGCTTTCCCATGCTGACATCTCCTGTGCCTTCTCATCTGCAGCCCCCTGCACCCAGGAGCCATGAGCTGCCCCCAGCACCTGCAGAGCCCCTGGAGCAACGCCCTTGTGTGCAGCCTCTCGGTGCTGTTAGGCTCCCTGCTGCAGCCTCCTGCATCCCTTCTGAGGTAAGGACTGTGGCTGTTCTGTCTGTGAAGAGCAAACGGGTGTGCTAATGTGGGTGGGAGCCTGGTTGGTTTTTGGCTGGTTGTGTCTTCTGCCTTGTCCAGGAAGGAACTGGGCTTGGGTGGGACTGGTGCCTTCTGATTGTCTCAGCTTCCCCGAGATGGTGTTTGGGAAGGGGTTTGTGTGTCCTCTTGCTACCTCAAACTTCATGTTGTCTTCTCTCATATCTGCCCTTTGCAATAAGATTGTTTTAAAGGTTTCTCAAATAAAATTGCGCTAGGTTTACGGGGGATACGTGTGGCTGGCCGTAAAATTGTTCTCAGCTGAGGAGTAGATATTGGGTTTAGAAACTGAAAACTTGGTTTCTGGTGTTGTGGGTTTTGAGGCTTTTAGACCTCTTTGTGTTCAAGCTTCTCCTTGCAAACAGAGGTGTCAGATGTGTGTGTTAATGCGTGAGCATTGCTACTTCTCCATCTGTTTAATCTCCTGCGCAGACGAGCTGGGACTAGCAGAAGGATGTGGATGTCCTGAGCGTTTTGTGAGGTGGCAAAGGGTACAAGGCAGGAGGTCTCTAGTGATGGTCACAGCAGCTCCAGTGAGCTAGAGCTGGGACCTGCCTTGTCCCAGCTCAGCCCACCCAAAACCTGATTTCCCTCTGGGTTTTCAGAGCTAGGCTTTGCAGGCAAGTCTAATACAACTTTTCTCCTCAAACCTACTCTGAAATCTGTAAACCTGGTGTGCTTCAGCCCGGCCCATCTACAGGCAGCCACGGGGAAGCAGGGGCTGGTTAGCGCTGACATCCTCGGCCATAAATATCTCGCCCTCTCTAATCCTCCCTGTAGCTTCAGTGCTTCTGCTTTACTAAGAGTTATTTGACTCTCTGTGTTGCACTTCTTAGACAAATGGCTTTTAAATAAAACCCTCTGCTAACTCGTTAGGCCTCGTGTCCAGGTCACTTCCTGGGCAGGTGATTTATAGGGCTGCATTTAACATTTTATTAACTTGGAATCGCTGGGGCTAGTCAATCGGAGTCCATCCCATTAGCTGTGGCGAGTGGCAGCCCGTTGAATCGGGCTCCCACCGCCCCCTCTGCTCCGAGAGCATCTGTGGGGTGAGAGAAGGGGAAAAGCAGGAGGATCCAGAGAGGGAGGAATAGATCTGGGAGGGATAAATGAATCGCGTGAGGGTTAAAGAGATAACGGAGCTTTAGATCATATCTGGGGAGCTGCCTTATCTCCCGCTGTTCCTACATGATTTCTTGGCCGCAGCACGCTGGGGCTGTGCAGGGATGGGCGAGGAGCACGGGGACTCGGTGAGGAGGTGGCGTGGCTGTGGGCTGGTTCCTGCAGGGCACCGCTGCGGGAACATCCCTGGTAGGATGTGCCTGTGCTAAACCCTTCCCGCAGCGCTGCCTGCCTCCTTGCCTAGTGCGTGCACGAGCCCATTTAGCTCCTGGCTTTCCTCCAGCCTTTCCCCTGGCTGTGCTCCTGGCAATGTGTCTGGTCCAGTCTGGTTCCCTCTGACCCCAAGCCCTGCCCTGCAGCTGGCTCCGAAAGAGCCCCGGCACAGACCCGGCAAGGGGAAAGCTGCTGGGGCCTGAGTAAGCTTCGCCTGGGGAATCTGGACCTCCCGTTGGCGATGTGAGGCTGCAGCAGCAGCTTTGATTATCTCTGGTTTTGTTGCCGCTCTCCCCCTGTGCCCTGTCTTTGTTCCAGCTGTGCTCGGAGATGTTATTCAGTGGAGTTTTCCAGCTCTTGGTAACATGGGGAAAAAAACCAAACTCCTGCACAAGCAGAGCTAATGAGCTCTCTCTGGAAATAAAAGCATCCTGAGGACAGCCCAGCCATACAGAACAGCCCGTGCTCAGCAGCTCCTCCGGCCAATGCCTCTGAGCCATGTCCCGGTGCTGGGCTGCTGGGCACCATGAGGAGGCTGTCGCCACCCATCCTCCCTAGCCGTCACCCCTCTGAGGTCTCAGGAAAGCTGGGACTTTGTTCCTCTGGCCCTTGCTGTGTGGAGCTGGGATGCAGGTTTGGGAGCACCCCTGAGCACCATGGGACCTGTGTGCTGCCCCAAACCCTGATGCCTGCATGCTCACGGGACAGGGCGAGGAGGGGAGACGCATCCCATGGATGGGGCCGGCTGTAGCTGTTTAGAAATGGGTCTGGGCGATGCCCTGGCTCTCCTTGCCTATGGAGCACTCCCCCAGCACGGGTGGGTGCGAGGTGAGGGGGCAGCCTGGGCTCGCCACAGCCCCCCCTGCATGCAGGGAGAGCAGAGCTGCTGTCCCCGAGGTTGCCAAGCGCGTGGCCGGGAGGGAATTTATCTCACAGCTAAGCAGGCAGCTGAAAGCTATTGCTTCTGATGTGCCTATGATTTGCTGAAACCTGTGTCTCCTTTGTCATATTTCTGTCTGCCTCAGCCTCAAATCCCAGAGCAAAGTCTGAGAACTTGCTTTCAGGGAGGAACAGTGTTTTTTTTTCCTCCACCTTTAAGTATTTACTCTGAGCTTTCAAGATGCATACCCCGCGGGGATCCTGCCAGCTGTGCCTGCAGCCAAGGGGCACTGCCTGCCCGTCCTCTGGGGTCCTCCTTTGGCTGCTTTCGGGGTTTTTGGGGTCCCTTCACAGCAGCTGTGGGTGCAGCCCTTCCAAACCTCCACCTCCTGGGGGCCTGGGGAGGGGAATCTGAAGCTTTTGAGCTGTGTTCTTGAGCAAGGGGCTGAAGCCTGACCCATTTGGCGAGCTCCGCCGTGGGCTGGCACATGCTGAGGCACCAGCTTCTCTGCGTGGCACCTGGGTTCCCGGCCCTCAGCAGCTCACAGAGCAGCTGCTGGAGTTTTCCTCCTGTCCTTACAGCTTGTCCCGGCCTCCGAAGGTCACGCTGGTGACCCGAGCAATGCCGACCGCCTTTGCTATGCATCATGTACCGCTGTGTCGTGCCCTGCCGTGGGTTTTGGAGTTCCCCCCCCTTCCTCTTCTCCTGCTCTACTTCCCCAAGCCTTCCCGCAGCCACCACTCGGGCGAGCTGCTTGAATTCAGGGAGAGCAGCTCCTTGCTGGAGGCGAGTGCTGCTTAACTCCGGGGCGGGAGCAGGTTTCACAGCAGCTCAGCGAGGGGCAGGAGGCACTCTGCCTTTCCTTCTGGGTGAGCACACAAATTGCAGCAGCTGAAGGCAGAGGTAGCAGTCCCAGCCACCAGCACGGCGGCTGTCAGCGAGGCTTGTCCCTGTCCCCGCCGGCGGTGCCAGCCACGCGCTCCTGGGCCCCGCGAGCACGTGGGCAGCGATGCAGAAATCCTCTGCGGGGCCTGGGGTGGGAGGGCAGGTGCAGCTCTGCCGGGAGATGCCCTCAAACCATCAGCAAATGGAAGCAGAGGAAATAAGAGCTTGCCCAGGGAGGTTTTTCTAAAGAGGAATAAATGCAAGGCGGGTGCAGGGCTAGCAGTGGAAGGCAAGCTCCCGTAAGCTGCGAAGCAGTGAGGCTGGGGCCGTGGCTGGTCAGCGGGCTGGCACCGAGACCGGCCCTCTCAACTTGCGCCGACTTTGACTCGAACAGCCTCATTAGTGGGGAAAGTGTCCCCGAGATGAGTTACAGGTGCAATTATCTCCTGCTGCTGCTATTGTGACTGTGGGCATTGAAGTCTGGTGCCATTATACCGCGTCGTTGCAGAGCTCTTGTGCGCAGGAGAGCACCTCCCGGAGAAAAAGTCAAATTAGAGCAAGCCAGTTTTTTTTTTTTTTTTTGGAAAGAAGCTCTCATTATCAGTCTGTTCCCGCTTGCTTGTCTCATTGTGTCAGGGTGGCTACGGCTGTGCGGGCCCTGTCCCTTCCCTCCCTGCTGCCTGACCTTCGCGGTGGCCATGGCACCCAGGTCTCCCTGGCTTCAGGATTATTCAGAGTGACACATCTCCGGGACCGGGGTGGAAGGATGAGCTCTGAGACTTACAGAAAACATTTCCTCTGCATCTGCGTTTATTCAGTGCTCTCGTCTGACCTAACAAAACCCTGCGGTTCTCTGTGAGAGGCAGGAAAAGCTCCCGGAGCACGAGCAGGGGAAGCTTGCAGCCGGGTGTTGCAATAACTTGTGAGTGAGTGGCTCGGATAACTCATGTCCCAGAATCAGCCAGGAAAGATTGCTGATTTTTAATAAACAACGGCGCGCTGTGTCTCAGTTGAAGCCAGACTTACTTGTACAGTGATTCATGGATTTTTCCACCAGGAAAATCACCTTGGTGGCTGGTGCGCGGGTGCCTGCTCGCCGCCGTGAGTAATTCCCCCCGCAGAAGGCACCGGGGGGGAGTGAAAATGATGAACTTCTCCCGGGGAGTGGCGGGGGGCTTGGGGAGGAAGGGTGTGCTTGGCGCCGGTGCCGATGACTGCATCCCACCGCAGAGCGCCGCGGGAGGTGGGCAGTGGGAATTTCACCGGCAGGGACGCCGAAGGAGGCGAAGCTCAGCAAAAAAAAAAGCTTGGCGTTGAGGTCTTGGTGAGGCCAGCGTGGACAAGCTGAGGCTCCCCTTTGCGACGTGCTGCAGCCCTCCCCTGGGAGAGCGAGCCCGGCGAGGAGCCGCGTGCCCGAGCACAGCTTTATTTTTATTTATTTTTCCCCCTTTTGGCTCCGGGCTGGAAACCCGCCAGCCCTGCGCTGCGTGCGGGAGGCGGCAGCGTGCGGCTGGGGGTGCGGCGTGTCTCTGGGTGCTGCTTTTAAAAGTCTCTGGTGCTGCCTCAAAGTCTCTGGTGCTGCTCTGAGGAACGCCGCGGTGGGCAGGGGAAATGCCGGCCACGAGTCATCGCGGTGACTGCTGCCGCCCGCGCCGCGGGGGCGGTGTCCCTCTGCCTCGCTGTGGCTCTGGGGGTGGGTGTTTTTAATTTGGGGATGGATGCGAAGAAGTTAGTTGAACTTGCTTTGATTTCCTGATGAGGTGGGTTTTTTTTTTTTGAGTCTTCTCTGAACGTGAAGGAAAAGGCATGCGTTTGAGCAAACCTTCGTGTTTCTGGGTGTGGGAAAGGCAAGGTGGCGTGATGGAGGGTGGAGCAGCAAAGTCCCCCTTTTTGGCTTGTGCATCTGGGGTGGGTTTGGGGGGCAGGCAGACCTCATCTATACCTTCTCAGGAAGGATTTTCAGCACGAGGAGCCAAGGATCTCTGCCCTCCAGTTTCCCCAAGAAAGCAAAGCCTGCACGGATAGGAGGTCAGCCTGGAGGTCGGCCCAGCCCCAGGGAGCAGCCGGCAGCCCCCTAGGGTGCTGCTTCTGCTGCAGAGGCTGAGTCCCAAGGAAAGTTCTCCAAAAGCAACCTGTGCCCTTTGGGATCCCCTTGTGGATGCTTCCTTTAGTGCAGGAGGTCTCTCACAGCCGCACGAAACAGCGCTCTGGATTTAGAGGACAGGCAGCTCTGGCTGTTCGCCTCCCAGGCTGCTCTGGGTACCCTCACAAAACGCCGCTGTGAAACTTGATGGGCTCAGCAACGCCTCCCTGCAAAGCAAACAGAGCGTGGCTGGGTGTGGGGCAAATCTCCTGACGGCACTTTCTAAAGGGGCCAGGGCTTCCCTGGCCCAGTGCTGGTGGTGCAGGGTGGCCGGGAGCCTTGAGGAGCTGTGTCCCCGTGCTCATCTGCTCTAGGGGAGAGGCTGGCGTGGAAACATCGGAGCGGCTCCCATGGGAAATCAGCCTGGAGGTCGCTCCGGCCCCAAGAACCAGCAGGCAGGCTGACGTGGCCCTGACCGCAGTGACACCCTGTGGCATCGTGGCTCTGCCTGGGTCCTCTGTGACATTTTAAGGGTTGTCCTTGGAGGGTGCGTTCCCAAATCGACGTGCTTCACTCTTCCCCAGCCCTCTCTCCGCCGCGGTGCCCATCACGTATTCATTGCGATGCCCCTGTACTTCTCTAAGCCCAATATACTTTGAATTACTGCTCATCTATTCCTCTTGACATCCTCATGCTCATAACTAGGGAGCCTGCATTACCCGTTCGCACATCTGTCAAGCTGCGTGTTCCTTGGCCATTTCCAGAGATACATAAAATTGCCCGTGTTTATGACATTATTGACAACCCGCCCCGTCCCCTTCCCCCTCCCTGAGCCCAAATGGCTGCCTCGCTTTATGAGGATTGATATTTGGGCAGTAAATATTTTAGAGCCTCATCTGATGAGTGTGTCTGTGCGGGTGAATACATTTCTGGCTGAGGACAGATGTTGGAGCTGTCTTCATTGGGGATGCGGGGCCTTGGCTTTCTCTCCCCACCCTTTGCAGCAGCTCTGCAGCTCCCTGGTGCTGCCTGTTCCTGGGGGAGCGAAGGGAAGGGAAAAGCACCTTCTTGGCTGGCAGAGCTCTGGGTTTTGCTAATCAGTTGCTGCAGGGGCCTGAATTCTGTCAGCAGCAGGGTGGAATTGCTACGGGCAAGGTGTTACCCTTCTCCAACCCATGAAAAGCTCCAGTTCCTGCCGTGCTGGGGATTAGGTCCAGCCCTTTGGGGAAAAAAAAAAGGGAAAAGAAGAATAAGTCTGTCCGGGGTTTCCAAGTGATGCATTTTGATTTTGCTGTTCTGAAAAGCCACTTCATCTCCGAAAGTTTACAAACACACTTTGGCAAACCTCTCAAAATAGGAAACAATTTGCGAATGACATGGTCCGGGTGACCTAAACAATTTTATCTTGCTGAGAAAAGCAAAGGAGCCCGTTTTCTGCTCCTCCGAAATGCTGGCTCCCTTTTCCTTCAATCAGCAAAACAAAACGTGCTGCCTGATTGCTGGGGAAGACAAAAAGCAGATGCAGCTCACACGGAGTGAGCGGTGCTGCAGCTGGCTGGTGATTTTGGGGTGCCCTGACTGCGCCGTGCCTCGGGGCAGCACATGGCTGGGGGGACACTAGGTTGTCAGCGAGCTTGTGAAGCACAAAATGTAAGTCAGCTGCCTTGTGTTGCCTTTGGCTGCTTTTTTTTTTTTTCATCCAAGTCTGGTGTGAGTGCACTGAGATGTGTAAAAATTGGTTGCCCAAAGGGACTGTCCCAGCAAAGGGCGCAGGGGAAAGCGATAACAGCCACAGGGGGCTGTTTTTCCCCCAAGGCTTCCAGCTCCTTTTCCAGCGGCAGTGCCTCCATGCAGCTGTGGGACAGATTTGCAGAGGTTTGGGTTATTTTTCAGTGGACCTGGGCGCGGTTTCCCCTAATCCTTCCTTACCAAGTTCCCTGTGCGCATTCCTCCCTTCTTGGCATCGCTGCATTTTCAGGAGCACTTCTGGGACTGGGTGCCTGAGCCCGGGCACTGCCACTTGGGGTTTGAAGCTGCTGTGTAGGCAAGGGGCTGTGTGCATCTCCAAGGACACACGTACAGGACAAAGACTTGTAAAAGCACCGGCGAGAGGAGAAGGCATCGAGCTCAGCTCGCAGCGACTTGGTGCCTCTGGCCCTTCCAGCAAGCCTCGCTGCAGCAGCCGTGTGCCGAGGTGAGGAGTTCAGTGGCCTCATTTGCTTGCCGATGAAGGATGCCACCCTGGCCCTGGACAGTCTCCTCTTTTGTGGCGCTATAGTATCTATTTATTTATGATTTCCGTGGGTGGTGTTTTGGATGATCTATTGAGCCAGAGTGAGATATTTTGAGGCACAGTGAGATATTTTAAAAACATCTCATCACTCTGGAAATATCCATGGTGCGATAGCTGCGTATTAGTCATTCCGAAAGGGAGTGATTTCAATGAAAGAAAAAACATTTCATCTTGTCAGAGCATTTTCACTCACTGTCTGCCAGGCAGCTGCTGTCAGTCTTCAGCCTCTGTTGCTGGTTTTTACTCTTCTCTGGCTCTGCCCTTTTATTTTTTAACAAAAAATAAAATAAACCCTATAATGGATATTGGGGGATATGAACTCATCAGTTGTCAGTAAGAAAGAGCCTTTGAAAAGACACTGTAAAACCTCTTTGCTCTGGATTATTTCCAGTGGGATTAGTCCTCCCGGGAACTAGCTCCGTGGGGAACGGGAGACTCCTCCTCCAGGTGCTGGACCTTGAACAACAGCCCCTGTCTCCGCCGTGATTTATCCCTCTGGAAGGTGGCAATAACTCCAGCGCTGTCACACACCAGTGGGGACGCAGAATTAGGCTTACGGAGAACACGAGCAGAGGTGGTTTTCTCCTAGGGAGGAAAAAAAAAAAAATCTGTAAGGGAACACAAATGACAAGGCACCATCCTGCAAGAGGGCAGAAAACAGCACAAAGCTGTCCAACAAACAAAAAGCCAAATGAGCTGTAAAAACAAACAAACCAAACAAAAAACCCCACCAATGTGGCAGGAGAGATTTTCGCTTTGAGGGAATCTGCCATAAATCACCTAATATTCAGCTTCGCGCTGCCGTTGGGGAAAACCTTCATCACATTCTGCTGGTCTTTGCTCTATTTTCCACAGATCTGTGGCTGCGTTTTCCATATGGCAGCTGACATTCGCTGGGGAGGAGGGGATTTGTCCGGGATGCTCTGATCTCGTTTGATCATTGTCCATAATCAGGGGAAGAGTAATTACAATGTAGTTACGCTGCAAGTACTACGTGCTGCCGCCTTGTCCTGTGTAATTGCCGTTGCCTCGTGTAACCAGGAGGTAACTGCTTAAATAACTCCAAATTATCCCTTTGTGGCTAAATGCTCTGTTGGAGTTGGGGTGGAAAATCATTGTGTTTAGACCTGAAGTCTCATTTCAGTGGCACGGTGGTTTTGCGAGGTGACCGTGCCATAAAAGGGTATTTTGCTTTTCAGCTATTACCATGGTAAAAGGCTAGAAAAATGCCTTTTTCTCCCCTAAAGAGGGTGTGTTTTGAAGGGGGGGGCGTGCTCCATCCCGAAAGGCACGGGATGGCTTGTGGGTGCTGATGGCAGTGCCCCAAGTCCCCTCTCCTTCGGGCACGGAGAGCAGAGTTGCTTTAAACGTGGCTGCTTTTCCTGAAACCTGCTGCTTTTCTGCCTGTCAAGCCAGGTTGCCTTGGCTACTGGGTGAGAAAAGGAGTAGCCGCCTTTTCGGGGCGTTTTGGTGAAAGCAGGAAAAAGTGACCTCGAGCTTCCCTGTTGCGGCATCTCGCCGGAGCTGGGGGCTGCTGGCCGGGTGTCCTTGGCTCCCAGCTCGCTGCGTCCCCGTGCCATCCCCTCCTGCCGCCGCAGCGAGAGCCGCTCGAGCCCGAGGTTTAAAATAGAAGCTATTAAATAAAGAGCAGGGGAGGGAGGCAGCGGGCCGAGGGATGCTCGGGCAGGGAGCAGGTCCATGCGCTCGCCTGGGCGCCGTGCCGGGGGGCACGCTTCCTACGGGGTAAAATCCCTGCCTGGTGGAAGGGGAGGGATGCACCGCCAGCTCCTCCAGCACAGCGAGATGGCGTGGTTGGAAACCAGTGCCACAAGCTGGCCAAAGCCGTGCGGGATGGTCTGCTTGCCTTAATGCTCTTTTCTCCTGGTTTTGGGCTCCTCCGCGCGCCTAGGGCTGGGCGAGGCGCCTTTTGCATCACGCTGCTGATGGCGAATGCGGCCCCCTCTGCGCCCCCCGCGAGCCTGAGTCAGCAGTGTGCCGCTGCTGTCGTCGTGCTCTTTAAAAAAAATAAAATTAAAAAAAAAATCAGTATTTAAAGTATTTAAACAGATGGGAAGCCACAAAATACAGTCGGTGTACGGATCGTGTTTCATGACTAACAAAATATGCCAGGTAGGCCGTTCCACTTGAGATATTTTCAGGAATATAATCACTTTCACACATCTTCATAAATTTGCCAAAGTGTTAGTTTTCCCCCATATGGATCTGGGAGGATGCAGCATGTCATGACTGTTGCACAAGCATCTTGAATGCCGTGCCTTCGTGTCCCCCCCCCACCCCAAGGGCTGTAACTGCAGGGAAGGTTTGGCTCCCATTCCCCACGCTGTCGTTGGCACGGGCAGGGGGGCACCGTCGATGCTTCTTGGAGCCCATCCAAGGCAAGGAAGGGAGGCAGAGCGGCAGGACGGGAAAGCAGGGCTTGAATTTTCAGCAGCCTGCAGCCTGAGCGAGGCCGACCCCAGCGGGGAGGCAGCAGGAGGCTCTAAGGGAAGCCCCAAAGGCCGCGTCCTTCCCCTTGGGGTGGAGTGGATGCTCCAGCACAGCCGTGGGGTAAACAAATGCAAAATATTTTGAGTTCGTTCAGCATTGGATTGTTTTTTCTTTTGGTATCATGGAAAATTAAATATAAGGACCTGTTTTCTGCACGTTATTGATCTTTCACTCAAAATCTGGGCCTTTTTCCAGGAAAAATGAGCCCTTTTGTGAACAAGGAGACAGGCACCTTCCCAACAAAAGTCAGCCTTCAAATTCAGCGTTCTGCGTGTTTGAAACCTCGTGTTTCTGATGGGAAAGTAGGAATTTCACTCAAATTTACAGAGAAGTGATGCTGGAGGAAGGGAGGGAGCCTGCCCTCACGGAACTGATGAGCTCGAGTTGATGAAGGGATATAAAAGACCACAAAAAAGCAGCCTCATCTCTGGTTTCTAGCAGCCTGTGCTGTGAGGCTGGAGCGTGGCTGTCCTGCTGGTGGTGGCATCTCATCCCTTGTGGCCCTGCCGCCTCGCACAACCTGCCAGGGCAGGTCGAATGCTTTTTATATTCCTTTGAATATCTTGCCAGTTCAGATGCTGGACTGCTGCAAACCGGTGAGACGCTGGTACCCTCCCTGGTTGCTCCGCCGCAGAGCGGGCTGCGTGCTACCTCGTTGCTCTGTGCTCTCAGACGAGCTGGGTTCCGCCAGCGGTGCCTCACAGGTTAAGTCATTAAATCCCTGTAGCTCGTTTATTTGTTCATGAAGCGCTTGGGAATTGCCTGGGAGGAGACGCGTTACGCTCACTTGGACGGCGCTGCTGCGGGGATGCTCGGCTGGAGGGCAGGGCTCCCAGGCTGGGTGTCCTAAACGCGTGTTAATGGCACAGCCCCAAAATAATAACGGGGTAGGAGGAAGGGTGAGGGAACGTGGATGTCCCCACGGCTGCTGGCTCCGGGACATCGCCTCGAGGGCTGCAATCCGGCGCGATGCTCGCTGACCTTCTCTGAAAGGTTGCCCACAAAGTTTGCCCGGAGCCCCCCGGCACCCAAATCCCCCTCGGCGGGTGCAGGCAGCCTCGTCTCGGAGCACGGCGTGCTGCCGGGCGGGCTGGGGCTGGGGGCTGGAGGTGGCTCGTTTTTAGCAGCGCGCACGCACGGAGCAGACAGCTTGGGCCAGTTCCAAAACACTTCCCACGCCCCCGGGCTGAATTTTAAGAAGCTGGGGCATCTGCACATTCAAAACGCTCCGAAAAAAAAGAAAGGGAAGGGGGGAAAAAAATCCCAAAGGCGTGCAGAGCACCCACCAACTGATGCCTCGCTGCGGAGGGGAGTTTGTTTCAAAGGCTGAGCGGCTCCAAGGCTCTCTCTGGAGGCGCAGAGCGCAGGGGAGCGGTGGAGCCACGGCTGTCAGCTCACCCTGACTCTGCTCTTGCTCTTGGTTGAGAGGGGGACATGGGAAGAGGAGCTTGAGTCGTCCAGGACCTGTGTCTGGGTGAGTGTCTCTTCCTACCGTTCGTTTGGGGTGGTGCAGCCTCCGAGCAGGTCCTTAGGTCTGGGGGCTGCTGCGTTCCAAGGGGACGGGGTCCCCCCATGGGGGCTGCTGGGGACCCTGCTCCGGAGGGTTTGTCCTCGTGGGGAAGGACGTATGGAAGGTGAGGGAAACCTCTGGGAGCTGACAGGCCAGCAGAGCTCCTGGAGTCGTGATTTGGGGCCGGCTTCCCCTCCAAGTCCTGGCTGAGCATCATCAGGCTGCGCTCCCTGCTTTGGGGCAGTGGGAAGGCCCGGGTGTTAATCTGGAGTGTTAATCCGGAGTGTTAATCTGCACCTGGAGCTCCTCGGCTTACCCAGCAGTCTTTTACCCAGGGCAGGGAGCACGTCTCTCTGCGTGCTGTTGAGCTGCTGTCCCCTCTGCCTGCGGCATCGAGCCCTGGCAGCCCCCAGGGGTGCCTCAGCGCTGCCAGCCCTCGGGCCTTCTTAGCAGCGGAGAGGTTTTGGGCGTCCCCTTGTCCCTCGGGTGGGAAGGGGCGTTTTGCCCCTGGGAGGCCGTGGCTGGGCTGCGCTGGGTGCTCTGCAGGGCCCTGCCCGCTGGGCTGTGCGGAGGAGGAAGAGGAGGAGGAGTGGGCAGCGAGGAAGGCAGAGCGGGATGGGAGGCCCCGCGTGCCCTGGGGGACTGGCTCGTTCCCGCTAATTAGCGGTGTAACCAGGCATCCAGCAGCCCGGCTCCTGGCAGATAATTACCTTGCTCCGTGCAGGGAAGGGAAAAGAGAGACTGGCTGTCCACAGGGACTTGCAAACCCTCCCCATTCTTGAACTCATTTGGGAAAGGCAACCCAAAAAAGATAATAGAGAGAGGTATTTTAACAGAGCTATTTCTGCCAGTCAGGCAGGCCAATTTGTTACCCAAGTGACACACTTGATTTTAACTTGAAAAATCAAGGGGTTTTCAACTGATTTTTTTTCCCCGTTTTTCCTGCGTTTGGGGCTGTGCTGCAGCCCCTTGTCCCCTGCATGTCTCCCCTGCGCCCCGCCAGCAGCCCGGATCCCCCTGCAGCTCGTCCCCCTCCCTCCACAGCCCTGCTCCCTCTGGCAGATGGGCAGGAGCTGCTGGGCGCTGCTGACTTACGGGGGCGTTGCGCCGGGAACCCCACGGCTGTGCCGCGCAGCCCGTCACCACGCCAGCGCCCTTGCAGGGCAGGGCTGCTCCGCACGCTGGTGGCCCCGGCCTCTGCCTCGCAGCCGCGGGGCGCTCCCAGCGTCTCCCCCTGCTTTTACAGCCCGAGCTGACCTGGCTACGGCCGCGTCGGGGCTGCGCTGGCTCGCGTCCCCCCCGCTCCCTCCCCACGGTGCCTGGATCGGGCCCTGCTGGTGCCACGCGGGGGACCGGAGGCTCCGTTGGTGACACCAGTGGCGCTGTCGTTCCGTCTGTGTCCGTCCTTCCACCTGCTCCGCTCTGGCTGGGGAACGGGGAGGGATTTCTCCGCGCGCCACCCCCAGGTCTCTGCTCCGTGGGGGTCCCTCTGATTTAGCAGGCGCTTTTTCTCCCAGGAGCCGACCCGCGGAGAGGGAACGGGGACAAATTAGCATCCGTGGCGTTTCTCCTCTCCCCCTGCTCGCCCGCCGGCCCCACCTCCCTCCCCGTTAGAGATTCAGGTCATGCCTGAATTAGGGCTCCCCGCACTGCAGAGGAGCAGTGGGTAAACTGCTTACCATCGATTAGAGAAAGTGCTGTGGGTTGGGTTTGTGCCCCCCTCCGTGCCCCTGCCCGCAGCTTCAGGTGGGTGCTTGCTGCACCCTCTTTAACCCGCCCTAAGGGAGTGTTTTGGGGTGCTCCCCCCTGCACTGGGGGGGCTCTGGGGGGCTGCTCCCCCCGCCTTGCAGCCCCAAGTTGCCAACACCGAGACCTTGTGAGAGGCCCTGTGTTTAGCCGGCCCCGTTCACCACGGTGCTCCGTCTGGGATTAGGCGCAGATATGGCGATCAATAAATCCTCCTCTTGGCTGCGATGTGCTGGGAATATTTCGGGGAAGGGGGCGGGAGGCAGCGAGCCCCCAGCCTGGGCACGTCGCGGGGGGGGAGGTAGGGAGGGGACCCCAGCCACGGTCTTGCTCCATAATGCGGTGTCTGCATGTCGGAGAGGAGAAGGAGCCCCTGAAAGTAGGTCAGGCTGTTTTGCAGAGCCCCGGGTGTGGACAGCAAGCCCCAGCACCCACGCACCCATAAAAACCCTAAAAAAGGATGTTTAGGAAGGAATGAGGCATTGACCTGTGCGAGCACCTGGCTCCAGGTGTGGGGCACCGGTGATTTGTGGAGCCTCAAGGTGCAAGCAAAGCCCCCTCGGAGGGATGAGATGTTTCCACCCTGTTTCCAGCCCTTTCCAAAGGAAAACTGAAGATGCCCCCACCCCTTTTTAACCTGTAAAAGCAAGAAGGGAGGTCTGCGGGCTGTTTGCAGGGCGTGCAGGGAGGTGGGGTGGCGGGAGATGGCCACGGCCCCTCCAGGAAGGCTCCGGAGCTGCGTGGAGAGGGGAAAATGAAGACGTGCTTCCACGGCAGGGGTGTTTTAAGTGCAAATCAGGAGCGTTCCGGCGGCAGAGCTGGGGAGCAGCGCTTTGCTCGAGCTGTAGGCACCTGTTGGGAGATGGAAGCAAACTCAGAAATTGCTTTTGCAGCACCAGGGCAGGGCTGTGCTGTGCTGGGGGAGGGATGCTGCCTTGCAGCAGCGGGGGCACGGGGCCATGCGGGGCCCCAGCCCCTCTCCAAAATGCTTGCCTTGTTTCGGGGCAGCCCGTCAGGGTGAGGAGAGGCTTTCACAGGTGTAGTTCGGTCATTGCAGGCATTGAACGGAGCTATTCCAGCATGCCAGGGGAGGCGGCCGCTCAGTAAGAGGGCTCTCCAGCTTCGTGAGCTGCCCCAGAAGCACAGGCTGTGTGTTTCCCCCCCTCCAGCAAGGACCTGGCCTCGCTGGCTGCTGCTGCCGAGCTCGAACAAAATGAAATCTGCCTTGCTCTGCTCGGCTCTGAATCGCGCGTTTGCAGCCGGGTGAATGGAGCAGGTTCTGCCAAAGCCCAGCCCGGAGCTCTGCCGCTGTGGGTGCCGGCAGCAGGGCCTGGTGGCCATCCCCGCCTCCTGCGCGCTCGTGACGCCGTGCGGGGACACGTGCGTCAGCTGAGCGTGCCGGCTGGGGCGGCCAGAACTCCTCCTCGGGCGCTGGCGAGGCTGCCCAGGTCTCCTGCAGCAGCACAGAGCTGGCCGCGCTTATTTCCAGCACAAAGCGGGGTGCTGGACCCCGCACAGCGCCTGGGGCCTCTCCGCGGCGCAGAGCTGCCCCTTTTTCGTAGGGCACCAGCGCATCTGGGACAATCGCCGGGCCCTCCCCTCGCTGCCGTCGAGGGGCGGGTCTGCCAGGCTGGCGGTGAAGGTGCTGCGAGCCGGGCGGGGAATAAATTGAGCGCGTATATCACGGGCAGGGCTGGGCTCTATTGATTTTCAATGAAAGGCTGTGTCATGAATTTTTCTCTCCCACTGTATTTGCTGCAAAGTTGCATCTTGACTCCTGGCATTAACCGCTAACGAGAGAGCTCATTTTTCCCCCTTTAGGAGGAGGGGAGTGAGAAAGGAAAAAGAAAAGAAAAAAAAGGCAGGGTTGCACGCGTTCTATCTAAGCTCGTGATGGATGCAGCGGCTTTGCTAATCCAACACCAGAGCAGAAAGCTGGTATTAGCAGTGGAAAATGTTACGTCCAGCTCTCCAAGTGACATCGCCGCGTGGAGGCGTGCGGGATGCGTCCCATGCGGTGGCTCCTTGCTCCGGGACCTGCCCGGGCTTAAAGGGGATCCCAGCTGCCTGCTGTCTTTGGGAGGGAAGGCACATCAAGGGGCTGGGGGCTTTTCGGTGCTCTGGGAGTGCCTCGCTGGTTTGCCTTCAATGACCACGAGGTCCCTTTGCAAGCCTTCAAGCTGTTGTTTAGAGCTATGTGGTGTGGAAAACCTTGCAGCTCTCGGAGCTGTTCCTTACCCTTTTTTGCTCCCGTCCGAGCTGCTCCGCTGCTTTGGAGGAAGAACCAGGAAGACCCTAACGGAGAGGGATGAGGTCTGTGTCAGAGCATTTTGGGAAGCTGCTGAGACATCCTTTAAGTCGCTGTTTGGAATTTGGAGCAGCTCTTTGCTCTTGAAGTCACCGTTTTTAATCATTAAACAAAGAAGGTTTGGAAGTGAGCGGGCATAGCGTGAAGCGTTTGAGGAGACCGACTCTGCAGGTCCTCAGAAATTCTGGCGAGGCTTCTTTGTTTGCGATGAAGGCATAGAGAGAATCCAGGGCAAAGCACTGAAAGCAACCAAGGGCTTTAAAAATAGATGGCCGTCGGGGAGGCTGTGCCCGCAGCGGAGGCGGTGGCGAGGGGCGTTTGGGCCCGGATGAGACGCGCTGTGCAGGGGAAGGGTTAACGGTGGCGTGTGAGCGGCGCCAGCGCAGCCGAGCTGAAGTGGAGCAGTATGCAAATCTACCCACTTTCATAAACTGCTTAATTAGGCGAATGTTAATGAGACGTTAATTACTGTTGTGCCGGCGAATCCCACGGAACGGAGATTATGTTTCTCTTCAAACATCCAGTCTTAATTATAACTTGCGCTTAATCCTGCCGCCGCGCCGGGGACGGAGCCGGGTGCGGAGGACGAGCGCCGGCTCCCTTGGGCCCCGCTGCACGCCGGGCGCTTGCGTGCTGCCTGCTTTTCCCTGCTCCAGCCCAGCGCCAGACCCTCGGGGTGCACATCGCTGGTGGAAATCCTGTGCCACGTGTGGAAGCTCTAGTCCTTTTCCTCTTTGTCCTCACCAAGCCTTTGGGAGCTGCCCCTTTTCCCGAGCCGGCACGGGAAGGGGAGCTGGGGCGCATGGTGCTGCGTCCCCCCGAGCGATGGAGAAGCTGTGCGTGGCCCGGAGACCCCCAGCACCTTTCTGGATGCTTTTCCATGCCCCACACCGAGGACAGAGCGCAGAACGCTGCATCCAGGCTGGCAATGCTTCCTGCTGCTCGTGATTTCCAGCTCCTGCGTGGGTTTTTAATCGATGGCCTCGTGCATCGCCAGTGCTCTGTGCTTCCCAGGGCCCGGTGTGCGCATGTGGGTTTTTTTTTTAAGCGTGGATCCGACTCAGAGATCAGCGAGGGATCGTTGCAACAATGAGCAGAGAAATGGCAATTTCCGATTTTAACACCTATTTTTTTTTAATACATGGCTTCCATTAATGTTCAGGGTAATGCAACGCATCGGAGTGCTTTCAGATGAGATGTTAGTGAGCCATGGAAGCTGCGTCATCAGTTTTGTGTGTGGCTGTTTCTCACCCATGCGTAGCTGCTGGCTTTTTGGGGCAAACCACAAGATTTCTTGGGTCTCTGCTCACTGCGGCGGCACAACGCTGGCTGAACACCACCAGCCCTATTTACCCCTCTCTGGGGCAAGATTCCCCTTACTGGATGCTTGCAGTTGCAAAGGATGTCACCGTAGGTTTCATTTTTCCTGTTGTTTCAAAGCTGAGGCTTTGGTCACCATCCCTCCTGCTTGGCACCAAGGACAGGAGGCCCAGCCCTGCCTCAGTTTCCCCAGGATTTAATACATGCAGAGAGCTTGGAGGGGGCCAAGAAGTGGGTGGGGGGGCGGCTGCATCCGAGCATGACTTCTTTTTAATCCCCTAAAAGGCTTTTCTGCGCGAAGAAACCTGTCCAACAAGGGATTTTTGTCTTTTTTTCTCTTCCTCTCCATTCGACACCTATCAACATTTAAGTCCCTGTTAATTAATTAAGAATTAGTTAATCCCAGATCCTTTCCTTTAAAAAAAGGAGCAGCTCGTTTGCGGCCAGGCTCTGCTTTAGCAGCAGTCGTCACTCCGTGGAGGGGCTGCTGTGCAGTTTGCAAAATGGAGACACCGGGCTCTGCCGGAGCCCTTGGGGCTGCGAGGGCAGCGTCCCCCCGGCTCTGCCTGCTTTCTGCATCCTCCTCTGCCTCTCTGCTTGGGAGCTCGGAGCTGTGGATGGGCCGGGATGCTGGGCAGATCCATGGGGCATCCCTGCTGGTCCTGAGCCCCTGTGGCCCCGCAGCAGGATCCGGCCAGCGCACTGCAACCGCACGTCCCCCTCCCACTGCCTCCCTCCCCGCCTTGTAGGAGCAAGCCGGGAACAAACAGAGCCCGCTGGAAAATAAACAGATGCGTGGGAGGCTGGAGGAGCGCTTTGCATACGATTTCGACAAAACACGACGTGGTTGTGAAACACTGGGGGTGTCAAACCCAACACGGGGAAACCGAGAGGCGCACCGCGGGACGGCGCCGCCAGCTCTCCTGCTTCGGATGGGACCCGTGGCCACGACGCCCTCGTGCCTTGGTGGGGAAATCCCGGCTGTTTCCAGCATCCTCTGCCCAGCAGCGACATGGCTCTGGCTGGGCATTGTCGGGAGAGAAACAGGCAGGAGAGGAGAAGCCTTCACCCGCACCCACGCTGGAACAACAACAACAGCGGCGGCGGTGCTCTGCCGGCAGCCGCCTGTCACCTCTAATTGCCAGGCCCGGCACCTGCTGCCTGCGGAGTGGAACGAAAGGAAGGGGTAGAGGAAAGCGGGGTTTGAGTCAGCCGCGAGTTGAAATTAGCCTTATTGTGCCGAGAGCCGCGTGTCAGGGTAAATCCATCGCTGCGGCACCGTGTATCTTTACTGAGTGGGAAGCTGGGCAATAAATGAACGTTCTCCATATATTATTGCGGCCTGACAGCGACGAGGCAGACAGAGGCGATGCAAAGGTGATTAATGAGAAAGTTTGAGTTAACGAAGTGTAGTCATCTCCCGTTACAGGAAAATGAGTTCCCTTCCCCACCAGCCATCGGGCTCGTAAAGTCGGGCGGGTGCTCCCCGGCCTTGTTTGTTTGTTTGTCCTAAGTGCCAGATAATTTATTTTCTATTTACCTTCCTGTCGCCCTGCTTGTTAGGGTGGGCAGCGGAGAGTGAAGAAACAGCAGCCGGACGTGGGCAAAGAGGCCCGCACTGGCAGGCTGCAATATTAACCAGCCTTTTAGTGAAAAACACAGCCGCTGCTCGGGTGCCTCGTGGCCCAAAACGCAGGCGGGCTTTTTGCCTCAGCAGTGGTTGCTGGGGGACCTTTTAGTTTACAACGGTTGAAACAAAACTGGAATCTATTTTTAATCCTTTCCCTTTCCCCTTTCCTAACCTCATGGACGCTGGGTTGGGCTTTATGGGGTTTGCTGGGGACAGGGACGCCGTGGCCTTGCCGAGACCTGCTTTGCAAAAAGGCCTGGCCCGGGCTCGTCGCCAGGCGGGAGCTTTAGTCTTGCAGCACAGGAGGATTTTTTTTTTTTCTGCCAGATTGTGGGGCAGGCTGGGCAGGATATCCTCAGCCTGGATTTGGAATTGTCTTCTTGCAGTCATGCCCGGAGGCAAAGGTAAAGGCAGGGTCAGAGAGTTAGCTCTTTTCCAGTGCTTCTCAGACAGAGATTTATGAGGAATTCCCGGAGCTCTTGCAAAGCCCTTTCTGCTGACCAGGGGAAGAAGGGTGCCCCCCTTGGTGCTGCTGCCTGCCGCGGAGCAGGGCTTGCTGGCTGGGAGCGGGTGGTGGTTTATCCTCGGCTTGGGAAGGGCTTTCTGCGTGGTGCCTGGCTGTGCTTGTCCTGTAATGCAGTAATTTTGCTGCTCTGGGAAGAGGCTCTCCTGCGAGCAAGCACTGAGGTGTATTTCGGGGTGTTTGCCTCCTTGCATGCGGCTTTGATGGAAGCGAAGGGGAAAGGTGCACGCCTGGTGCTGAAGCTCTGTGCCAGAGATGCCTCGTGAGCTGACAAGGGGAGGGACTGGGGCTGCACACCCCAGGTTTGCTGGGGCTGAGAACCCAGCTCCGCGCCAGACCCCACGGTACAGGGCCGAGGCTGCAACCTCAGTTTGGCTGCGAGTGAGCGCCTTTACACCCACGTGCACGAGAGCAGAATCTGGCCCAGGACTTCAGCAGCCGTGGAGATGCGGGAGGCCAGCAGCGGAGTGTTTCCAGGCTAATGAAGATGCACTAGAAAATGATTAGCTTTGCAAGCGTCGCTCCTGCGCGCGGGAAGCGGGTGCGCGGTGAAGTGCGCGCTCAGCTCTTCGAGGCCTCTGGAGAAGGAGCGCTGTGCGCGGTGCTCTTCGTGGAAGGGGCGCCTTCGCTGCCCATCGGCTGGCTGTGCTGAGTTAGCTCGGTGGCTTGTCGCCCAGCAGCAAGCATCCTCTCCTCGGCTGCTGCCAAGCCACCTCCTTGGAGTGGGCGAGGGCTTGTTTGTTCCTCGGTTCAGCTGGAAAAAGTGGGAGGGTGGAAGGGGGGAGCGAGGCGGTGACAGCTCCCGAGAAGAGCCGGAGAAACACTCAGTATTCCAAACGGTCTCGAGATTTTGGCCGGCTTCGGAGGCTGCTCGGTGCTGAGGGGCACGGCAGCAGCGCAGACGGATAGAGCCCACTTGGTTTGGCACAGTACCACACCTCGGCAGGGCTCTGCTCCCTCCCCGCTGCTGAAAATCCCAGCCGTAACGCGGGGTGCCGTGTCGGAGCCAGGCTTCAGCCCTGGGTTCCCCGACGTGTCCAGGTGCTCGTGTCACACAGGACGAGCCGTGCTTCCCCTCCCAGCTCCCGCTGTGCCGGAGGCGAGGAGCTCGCAGCGCCCCTGAGCAAGGTGGGGAGCATCCTTTGGGTGCTCGGCGCTTCCCTGCCGAGCCGTGCTCCTCGGGGACGCTCCTCGGGCCCCCTGCCGCTGCCAGCCGCGGGTTCCCCTCCACGCTGCTGCCGGCAGAAATTCCCCCGGCCCCTCCTGCGCCAGGCACGGGGCGTTTGCTTCGTGGTGAATGAGGGTTGCTTATTTATCTCATTTTAAAGGAAAAAAAGCTGAGAAGCGTCCCTCGAGCGTCTGCTCACATTCAGACTCCAGCGTGCTGATGGAGCGTCTCCTCCCTCCGTCCTGCCCCTGCGGCGGGGGACGGCTCGGCAGGGTCTGGGTGTCCCTGTCCCTGCCAGGCAGGGTGACAGCGTTCGCTCTGCTTGCACGTGCGTCCCCGGGGGACAGGCTGAGTGCTGCTGCTGCATGCAGAAAATAAGAAATACTAAGCAAGCATGTAGAGAGGCCATTAGGGAGTCTCCCAGTGGTTCCTGCTTTTGCTCCTTTGTTTATTTTCGCTGCTTTCTCCTGCCCAAACACAGCCAGGTCCTCCCCTCCCCAAGAGGGAGTGCAAACGGGGGGTCAGGGGATGGGATGGGACGGGACGGGACGGGACGGGATGGGGTAGGAGGTGGGCACCCAAGCTGTGCTGAAAGCAGAGCGCCCGGTCCAGCGCTGTCCCCTGGCCACGCAGCTCAGGAACACACACCTGCCTTTGCTCCTCAGAGGATTATCACATCCGACATGTTTTTTCCAAACATTTCCGTTCCGGCAGTCAGCACTGTGCAAGCAGGAAACCCATTTCGACAGCAGGTTCCCAACCAGCTCTGATCACAAACGATGCTCGGAGTCACTGGAGGGGCTTGTTCTCCTGCCGAGGTGTGTCAGGGTGCGTGCCTTACATGTGCATGCCCCACTTTTTCTATCCATTGTGTAACAAATGACAGGATGCCAAGAGCCTTCCTAAGCTGGCAAAATTCAGAGGAAAAGGTTAAAAGGTCATCCTTGTCTGGTCTATGCCAGGAGGGTGCATCACGTCCTGCTCGCACCTGTGCAGCACAGGGGGCAGGGTTTTGTCATTGGGGATGGCGCCAGGACGCATGCCCGGCGTGGGCAGGGAGTGCTGTGCTGCCCGGGGGAGCTTTAGGCAGCCTGGGGTGCTCGAGTCGAAGCCGTCAGCCACGCCTGACTCGCTTTTAAAAGTATGTTTTCACTCTTGTATTTTTCCCTTTTTTCCCCTTCTGTTTTTTCATCCCCACACGGTTCATTTTATTTTTTTCCACCTCTTCCTCCTCCTTTTCGTGAGCTATTTTCAAATGCCAGGAAGGGCGAGATCCGGGGAGAGGAGGAGTAGCTGAAAGGAAAAAAAAAAAAAAAGGGTGGTAAAATTATTTCACACATTTACGGGGGGAAAAAAAAAAAGGTGTGGGTGTGGGGAAAGAGAAAAGCTCCAAATCCCACAAGACAAAAAGCAACTTCATTCATTTCCTGACGTGGCTTATCGTGTTTCCAGCGGCAGGTAGGAAGGTTGGCGGTGTTTGTACAGCCCCCAGTGACTTTTCCCGGGGCTGGGGGAACAAATCTGCTCCGGATGGGTTTCCCGAGCCCACGCCGACGCCAAGCGGGGAGAAGGGAAGGGGGAGCTGCTGGAGAACGTGGCTCTGTGTCCAGCAAGGCCTTGGCTGCAGGAGGAAATGTGGCAAACATCCCTGGCTTTACATAGGTGCTGCTTTTGCTCAGTGCCACAACGACGGCGTGCTTGATGATTCCTCGTGTTTAATAAATGGGATTAAGAGCAGCAACAGGAGTGCTCGCTGAAAATGAGGAGTTCCAGGTAGCGGTAAACTCGTTAGATGGCAATATCTCCTGCTACTCGCTTGTTTTTCCATTTATCCGAGAAAACTGGAAGTAACTGTGTCGTCTGGATGCGAAACAGTCTTAAATTGGATTTGCTTGGTTAGCTGGCCGCTCTGGAAGGTCTGATAGGTGATGTGTTGGGGAGCAGCACTTGAGAAGGGTGAAAACCAACATCAGGGGCAGCTCTCCGAGCTGGGGTGCTGTCGGGACACCGAGGGGACAGGATCCTGCCCTCCCCACGCCTCGTGCCACTGATGTGGGGGAGCACCGGAGCAGAGCAGGGCCTGGAGGAGCTGGCAGGGTCCTGGGCAGGACCCCATGGTCATGGCCACCCTCCCCGTGCCCCAGCCCTGGTGCCCGCCCGAGGCCGAGCCACCCTGGCATTTGACACCTTGGGGAGGGTGACATTTGCTTGGTGGCATTTACACCTCCGAAAGCTGGCGTTCCACCCCGAGAGGAGGCTGGTATTTAGGAACCGGGGCACTGGCATTTCACTCATTGTTACCAGCCAGTGATTCAGACAAGGTCGCGTAGCCAGAAAGGTCAGGCAGGGCTCTGCTTTTCTGTGCTGTTTTCTTTCTTTCTTTTTTCCCCCTCGAGGGAAAGAGGGAAAAACAAAGCAAAGCCGCGCACCAGAACTGCTGATTGCCACTTTTCTTGCCTTAAAAGCGAAGGCTTTCCAAAGTCTTTCTTGCAAGGGTGTCATCCGTAAGGTCCGCCTTTCTTTTATTTTGCTTGCAGTTCCCCTTCTACCTCTCTATGGGTCCCTTCCAACTCGGGATATTCTATGATTGTATGATTGTGTGATTCTCTCAGTAATGCAGCATCTCCCTTTTGGACCATCCTTCTTGTCCCACCTCGGTTCTGGGCAGGCTCCAGCAGCGCAGCACCGTCCTCTCCCTTGAGGCTGAGCCGAATCCTGTACGAACGTTGATGTGCGTCAAGGAGGCCACAAGGACGTCTTTTCTGCCCAGACAGCTGGCTTTGTCCCCAGAGGCAGTGTGCGGCGGGTGGTTTCACACCGGGCAAGACCCCACCGTGACCACAGGGCTCTTGCTGGGCCGGGGCAATACAGATGCTGCCGGGGCCCCGGGAGCGTAACTCAAATCGATAAGAAGCTGTTAAATTGCACCTGCACCTCGCAAGGAGCAGCGCAGGGAGCGCTGGCTGCGGAGATGTATCTGCTGCCACTCGGCGTGCTGAGGCACATTCATTAAGTATCTTTAAGATGGATACACCCCCCAGTTCACCTCCTGCGAAAGCCTGCGAATTTATTTCCTCCTGAACCGCGCCATCAATCACTGCTGACAGCCCCGCCGCGGCGCGGCGCAGCCGCTGGGCAGCCGGCACGGTGCGGGCTGGCCCCCGCTCCCCCTGGCTGGGGGACCTCAAACCCCTGGGACCAGCACCCCCAGGACCCCTGGGGTGCCAGGACCCCGCAGCTCTGCCCCCCGGCACTGCGTCCTCGGAGGCTTCTTTGCCCCGCAAACAGCCTCGTGTGCTTGTTGTTGCTCCAGGAGCCCCAGCTCCCTTTCCCAAGCTCTTCGTAGGAAATACTTGCCCTGCACAGCTGGATTCGCCTTGCTTTTATCGGAGCAGCCAGACAGGAGCAGGATGGATCCAGCGACGTGGGGCTTGGGTCCTGGGGGGATGCTGCTCCATGTCCATACTGCTTTGCTTTCCCACCCTGCTCCACCTGCGATGCTTTGGGATGGGAAAATGGCAGGGTGGCCCCGCTCAGTGCGGAAACAGCCCCGCCGAGAGAGGCCAGGATCACCCCATGGCCAGGCAGGAGCAGGGCCCTGGGAGCTCAGCATCTCCTGGTCTTATCGCAACCTCTGCGCGCAGGAGGTGTGCGCAGTAGGGTTTGGGACGGGATCTCCTCTCCAGGCTCTGCTTGTGGGAGCGATGGCCGGGACCGGTGCTGCCTGGGCTGGCTCATGTTTGGGGCACTTTCTGTGGAAAACCACAGATTTTTGATTCTGACTGGGACAAAGCACCCTGTGCACTCCCGGCTCCAAGGCACCCTTCGTAGGGGTGCACATCACGTACATTTAGTGGCTTTTACTTCTTCTTGTCATTTCTTCTGATGCTTTTAATTTTTTTTTCCCCATATCAGCCGGGAACCTGCAGACGATCCCCTAAGAGCAGAATAAAGACTCGTCAACCTTTCTCACACGTTCGTTAAGATGAAAATAACTTCCTGAACCCCTTACAATGCTTTATTTTCTGCCGCTTCTGCTACGCCTGAGTGTTATTTGACTGACTAAGGAATCTCGAAGCTAAGAAAAAGAAAAGATAAAGTAGTCTGGTAATAATAACAATGATAAAAACTGTCCCTGACTGGCGATAAGGGTCTTAGGAGTCACCCACCGGTGCTGCCTGGACTGGGGCTTTTGTTCCCCGTCTCCCAACTGCCGTGCTGGGCACGGGTCTCTGCAAAATGGGACATTTTCCCGGAGAAGAAAGGCATTGTGTGCCCTGTGATATGGAAATGAGCGGGGAGGTAAGGGCAGGGAGAGAGGATTTCTGATGGTAATGAGGCTTTCTTTCCCTGCACCAGGCCTGCCTTTCAAAGCAGGAAGAGGTTTCAAGGTGTTGTAGTCTTTCCCTGGGATTGTTTCTTCTTTTTTTTTTAACCCTGTCTTCCCCCTGAGATATCTGAAGGCAGAGATTTCCCCCTGCTCCAGTCGTTGGTACTCGTGTCTAAAAACCACCTTATTTTCGAGTCCGAGCGTGTCTGGGTTCAGCCCGCAGCCACCCTCCCCAGCTGGACATTTATCTGCCGCCTCGAGGAGCGCTGCGCTATCCGAAAGCCCTTCCTCATGCCGGAGGCTGCGCGGGTTGATGAAAAGGGCCGGCCACAAATTTCCTGTGCCAACACTTTCTGATGGAAAGCCGAGGTTCGGGCTGAGCTCAATTCGTCAGGTAAAATACGGGCTTTCTGCTGCAGAGGTGAACTCGCTCCCCTGCACAGCCCGTCTGAAATGAGAGCCCACGGCCCCGGTTCCTGGGAGAACACGGCGGGCAGAGACCTCTTGGCATCCTTCTGGGTGAAAAATGGGCACAAAGTGAACAGGAGCTGCTTCTTGGGCAGCTTTGTATGCGCTCTGAATTCCCCTGCGGGGGAATCAGCAGTGCTCAGAAGGATGCTGCGAAGCCAAAAGATGGGGTACATATGGGGGAAGCTTCTGAAGGGTGGAGAATTTAGTGAACCGCTAGTTTTTATTCCAGAGCTCCCTTCCTAGCCGAAGCCCTCGAGTCGGCTGGTGGCTGCTTCCACCTGCCCGTTGCTGCTCGGCTGCTTTATTTCATCGCTCCTAACGCTACGAGAAGCGACAGTAAATCCATTGCGTATGCACAGAACCGTGTGGGGCGCTTAAACGCTCATTTGCATCCAGATGTGTCGGTAGCTTTGGGGTATCTCCCGACAACGTGGGGTTGCGCTGTACAACACTGCGTAAAAGCTGACGTTTGGAGCCAGGCATCCAAGCACGAGGGCAAGCTAGCGTTTGGCTGGGGCTGAGCCTGCGTGGGGGCACGGGGCGGCCCTGGAAGGGCAGCTTTTACCCCCTAAAGCCACCTCCCTGCTCCGTTTTGGTCGTCTGTGCTTGCAGAACCCCGTGTCTTCTCTGCTTCGGGCTGGAGGAGCTGGAGGCAGCTCTCCATGGCATCCCCTGGGCAGGAGCAGTGTCTGGGTGTGGGTTGTGCCCTCGTTCACCTGGCAGGGAGGATGCTGACCCCCAAGGGGGTTTATTTGGGGGACCTCCTTGTGCAGGAGGTCTACAAGGCAGGAATCAGGGCAGGATTTCCCTCTGTCCATTTCATCCTGCAGCCCTGGGGCTTGCCGTGTGCTCCAGCTTCCCTCTCTGCAAACCATTGCTTCAGCCAAATCTGAGTTTTTATTCCTGTGCTGTTATTAACTCTCTAGCCCGGAGATAAAGGCTCTTCTCCTATTGCCTGAAGAGCGCTCGAAGCAGCGGTGCCGTGACTGCTCAAGTCCTTCACCATTTCTGTCGTGTCCCCAGATGCATCCACTCCAACACCTGGGCAGCCCAGCCGGCCGCGCTGCACGCAGAGCCAGCGGAGAACATCCCCTAACGGGCTGTGTGTGCTGTATGGCCAGCGATGTTCCCCCACTGCTGGGCACGAGGTCAGGAGCAGCCCCGAGGAGCCTCTTCGGGTCCCAGCTGGGGCCGTGGCCATCAAGAGCCGCCAGCTCCTGCAGATGCTGAATTTGGGCACCACCAGCTCCAGGCTGGTCGTGCTGGGGGCGATGCGGTGCTGTCCCCGTGCTCCCTGCCCGGGGAGGACAGTGTGGGGACTGCTCTCCCTGCTGAGAGCCCCCTGGGGATGTGGTGTGCCTGCCCCGGCTCGGTCCGGGTGCCTCTGCAGGAGCATTTCTCTGCTGGCATCGCCTCGCACAGGCCTGGCTGGATGAAATGGACTTTGCAGTCCGAAATCCCTTAATCTCCAGCATACTTAACTGTATTAGCCAGATTACAGGAGTCATATACACAGTAATTGCACTCAGCGGAGGACATGCTCGGAATTTCGTGCGGGGAGAAAATGTGTTGTTCTTCCTCCTGTCTCCCTCCCATCTCCCCAGAAGGACACGGAAGCCGTGATAGGGACGCGTTGAACACGCAAAGAGCTGTCACATCTGAAAAACACAACAGCAGCCTCGCAAGAGCTGCTCAGGATGAGGCCTGGTGTGTGGTGAGGGGGGGAGGAAGACTTTGCTCCTTTTCCCTCTTCCGAAGGAGCAGGGCAATGCCAGGCAGCGTCCCCGAGCAGGGACCGAGCAGCGGGCTGTCCCTTGGGACATGACCAAAGGGTCCCAGCTCGTCCCCTCGTCCTCCCGCCGTAGGATCGGGTGAGCACAACCTGTTGCTGGCTGTGGCTGATTTAAAACACCCCCCCCAAGAGCTGGTGACGTCAGGAGCCCGTCTGTCATCTTTACGGCTGGCTGCTGGAGTGCGGCGCGCCCGCCGCTGCTCTGTTTGCAGAGCCGGTAACTGATTGCAGCCTGTGCGTTATTGTCTGAGGAATACTTATGCAAACGAACACAATGGCTTAATAGGGAACACCTGGAGAAATCTCCAAAGAAAGCGCTGTAAATTCCCCTTCCCTCGTATTTATGGGAAGATTTTTCACGGATATTTATAGTTGTTGTGACTCCTTTGCATGGATTTGCATAGCGCCGTACCCGGGCTGGTGAGGTACCAGAGAGGGGAGCGCTAAGTGCTGGACCAGGGCGGGTGCCAGCAGTGCATCTCTCTGTTTTGGGGTGTGCCTGCACCCCATCGCAGCTATTGGCACGGAGAGTGGTAAGAGACAGGAGCAGCCAGCAGGAGCACCACGCAGCTCCTCGGCGTGGGTGCGCAGCCTTGGCTGGCGTGGGAAGGGGCAGCAGGCTCTCAGCAGATGCAAAGCCTGGGTGCGAGAACTAATTTACGGATTCAAAGCGAGTAAAAGTTCCCTCCCAGCACACCCCGCTTCCTCTGCTGAAGCACGAGTCTTCTGGGATGCTGGGCCCTGCGTGACCGGGAGCCTCGGTGCTCCTCGGCGGGGACCCCCAGGACGTGTCCCCCAGGATGGTGATGGTGTCCCCCAGGATGGTGTCCCCACGGAGGCTGCTGGCGCTGTGCAAGGTGGAGGGAGGAGGTGGCAGCCTGGCCCACCCCAAAAGCCCCATGTGAGCCCACGTGGCTCAGGGTGCAGGGGGAAGGCTCCGTTTTCTTGCTCCTAGGCTTGGGCACCTGGCAGCGACCCAGCACAGTGGCTGAGAGCCGAGCCAGGAGGGTTCAGACCGAGTGAACCTGGTGATGCCTGGGGCTGTCCCGCAGCCAGCAGCCCCCTGCCAGCTCCGCGTGCTGCCGGGGGTGGCTGGGAGGCAGGACCCCTCCCCGCAGGGCTGGTGCGACGCCAGCCCTCCCGCGTCCCCCTTCTAAAATGCCCGCTGCTGTCGGCAGCCAGCCCACTGAAGCACGTCTCTCTCTCTGCTCCCTTCCAGGTTCCGTGCCTAGCCAGCAGGTCCTCGCAAGATTTCGGCTCCGGTAAGTGCCATCGCGTTTCCTCCTCGCTGCGGGTGTGCCTGGTGCTGGAGCATCCTCTGTGTGCTGGTGGGGCGAGGGAGGGAACCCCTCCTGCTGCGGGGAGCTCTCCCAAAGCAGAGCGGGCAGGTTGGCTGTGATGGCCGGGTTATATTCCCCATCACCCAGGCTCTGGAGAGGTCTCCCCATCCCACCTCCACTGCTGCTGCTCCATGTGGCCCGCGCAGCTGCCTGTGTGCTGCTCCCAGGGGAGGAGCCCGGGATGCGGCCCCCGGCGCGTTTTGGCCCAGCACAAATAGAGGCGTGCGTGCTGGCGCGGTTATTTCTGTGCCGAGTGAAAGCTGGCTGGGAAACATTCATCGCTGCCTTTCTGTAATCTGCAGAGGGAAGGTGTGTGGGCATCTTTGATCCTTCTGGGTAAACTTTGACGGATGAGAACTTTGCGTTTCTGTTGAGTAATTGACATGATGATTTAAATAAAAGCAGGGATGCCTCTGCCACCACCGCACCGAGGTGCTCGGGGGTGGCACTGGGAGCTCTGGAAAGAGCAGAGGGTGAAGCAGCAGGTGGGAGAGGAGCAAAACCTCCCCAGGGACCTGGTGGAGGAGCAGGGTTTGGATGTGGCGTAATCGGAGCACTTTGGAAGAAACGTGAAAGTCAGAGGTCGCAGCCCTGGCCTCACGGTGCCGGGCCAGGCAGTGCCATCACTGCAACCTTTCCGCAGCGGGCTCGCTGCAGCGCCCTGGTCGCTTTCTGCTTCACGGCAGGGTGCTCGCAGGGTGCACCAGGCCTGGCTGAGTCCCTGTTCCAGCCATGGAGCTCAGTAAACAAATGCAAAAATCCTTCAGTTCCTTTATTTTTTTTTTAAAAAAATACGTTCTTAATGCTGCTACCATCTCTGGAAACTGCGTCTTCAAGAAAAAGGTGCAGTTCTCAGGGTGAAACACCCCACGTGCAGGGGGTGCTGGGGCAGCAGGGGTGCGCGGGTCGGGGTGCCTTTGAAGGCACGGATGTTGTTGGGGCCAGGCTTTGGGGACACGGCCTCACGGGGCCCTGGCTGTGCTCGGGGTTGTGCAGCAGGGTGGCAGGAGCGCTGTGTGAGCCCGAGTGTGTGCGTGTGTCCCAGCATCCCCACGGACTGGGAATTGTGGTCGGCACGGGGCAGCATGACACCCCCCTTTGCCATCTTCTTTGAGCTGGTCCCTAAATCCCCTCTGTGTGTGATGTTCTCGCGCCTCCCAAGTCACCCTGGGTTTTCTAAGTGTAATTTAACCCAGCAGAAACAGCACCGCTTCTGTGCTGAGAGAAATTAGCAGGGCTGCCCCCAGAGCAGCAGGGCCATCGCCTATCGCGTCGTCTTCCCGGCTGGCCTCTCGGCACGTTTTCTTTAAGAATTAAATATAGCAAAAAACGCATCTTCTCTGCTCGGCACTGCCCGTAGGGCCGATAATTGTGTCCCACCACATGCACTGCCACTGGCCCGAGGCTTTGTCACCGCCGTTGGTGGCCTGCGTGGCCTGGCCACACTCCTGCTGCGTCGCTTCCACGGCTGCTGCCTCTGTAGGCTGAGACAAGATGCTCGGGCGTGGAGGAAATTGCTTTCTTTTCCTAAATGACGTCCCTGCTGCTGTTGTTTCCCGGTTCCCCAGGCTGCTGGCCATGTGGCAGCGATGCAACCTGAGTGCCGTGCCTGCTGTGCACCTCCTGCCTCTCTCCTCTGTTGCGCATCCGCTTGCCAATCCTGGTGTCCAGCAGTAACGCTCGGTGTCTCCATTCTCTGCGCAAAAGTCGGAGCCAGAAGCCCCGGAGCCGGGGGACAGTTTGCCGCCCTGCCTCGGCACGCTGGTCCTCGGGAGAGCCGAGCCGTGCCGCGCCGTGCCAGCAGCACAGCCGCCTCGGGCCCCGCTCCAGCACGGGCAGCAACTCGCTTCCGCGGGCGGTGAGCAGGCAGAGCGATTCCCCGTGCCGGGCAGGGTGACGTCAGGGAGCTCAGGCAGCTCTGCCTTCCTGGTGCTTCCTCCCGGAGCACGAGCGGAGCCGTGCCGCCACGTGGCTGCTCGCGGGGCGACGATGCTGGACGCAGGAGCACGTGCCTCTCCCAGGAGCTGTGGGGCGGAAAAAAAAGAGGATGGGGTGGAAAACAGCCTCAAGGAGAGGGTAGCGAGGGGAGAAGAGGGCTGCACGGCAGCAGAGGCAGTGTTGCCTCTCCCAAGCGCAGTAATCGGCTCGCAGCTGCTGCTCCCCAATCCTCTTACTCTCCTCCCGCCGCACGGCCGCCTGTGTTAGCGGAGATAAAAGCTCCCAGCCCACGCGGGGCTCTCCTTCCCCGGCGTGCTTAATCGCAGCCGAACGTGGCAAACTCCTCCCGGCGCTGCCCCGAGCATGGCTCCTCGCTGCCTTGTGCCTTCGTCCCCCTGCGCTCGCCGCTCGCCCCCGCCGGCTGCGTGGTCGTCACGTGCCCGTGATAAACGAGCTTCATCTGCACTGAAAATTAATCACGTTGGCACGCTGGCAGGGGACGAGGCAGCCGCGTGAAATGCCCGGCTCTCTGGCTAATTTATCACGGTGGCCAGGCGCAGAACTGTTCTGCAGCTTCCCCCCGCACGGTGCCAGGCAGAGCCCCCTGGTGCGGGTGCCGGCACCCGGCAGGAGGTCTGCTCCTCCTTCCCCCAGCTCTGCCGCTGCTTTTCCACTGGAGGAGCCTGGCAGGAGGCTGCTCGCATCCAGAAGGCGAAGGGCTGAGGCTTGCAGCGACACACCTCCCCTCTCTGCTGGAGGCAGAGCCAAAAGCAGGGCTGACAAAAGCTCTGCCTCGCTCCCTGCGCCCCGTGCTGGGCGCAGGGGTGGGCACAGCCACCCCTCGGTGCTGCCTTTTGGCTCCGCTGTTTGCTGCAGGTGGTGTTTTGCTGAAGCAGCTCATGCCCACGGAGCTGCCTGGTGTCCCCAGCAGAAGCAACAGGGTGCTGGGGAGGGAAAGAAACGTGAAGAAATGATCCCAGGGTTTCCAAAATCACAGTGGGTGATTGTGGCTGGTGGAAGTGGGAGGTGCTTGCCTGGCTGACGTCTCCTCTTCGCTTAATTACTGCAGCGCTGCTCATCAGAAGCAGAGCCTGCAGGGGCTGCGTGCCTGCAGCGGGCGTGCGACGTGCCGCTACGAACGTGGGGTCCAGGGCCACGCTCGGCTGCTGCTCCGTGTCCCCATGTGCCAGCTCCTGGTACGAGCCGTCGGGGAGCGGTGTGGTGCTCGCTCCTGGTGCTGCACAGGGGGATGCGTGTCTCTTGGGGATCCAGATCATCCTTTCCAAAACCCCTTTCCAAAATCCATCCCTTTTTCCAAAATCCCAAAGAGTTGCCAGCTGCTCCCCACCATTTCAGGACAGGTTTGGGGCAGAAGCTGTCCCCTTCGCCTGCCACCGGAGACCGCCCGTGCCACCTCCCTTGCCTGGGCAGTGTGGCACCGGGGTCCTACTCACCCTCTGGGACACCTCCCATCCTTAGGACAGGCACGAGCTCCTCAAACGTGTGCGCTGCTGCTTGTCTTGTGGCAATTAATTACTGACTGCAGACAAGGCTTAGCACTGGAGTGCTCGTTAACTAATTGGACGTCTTCCAGCCAGCCCCACGGTCCCTCTGTGATGGGGACGTCGCCCGCTTGCTGCCTGCTCTCCCGCTGCTCTGTCCCCCCGTGGTCCGTGGCAGCACCTCGGAGGAGGTGCCAGCACGGCCGGGAGCTCACTTTGGGGTGCCAAATGAGGGCGAGCAAGAAGAGCACCTTGCGGGAGCTATGGTGACGAGGGTGTCCTTCAGCCGGGCTCGGTGCCGCCCGTGGAAGGGGCTGGGAGCCTGCTCTGCCCGCCGGTCTCTGGGTTTCACGACGTCTCTTTTTGCAGATGCTGTCAGATGTGTTTTTTTGCCTCGTGGCCCTGCAGAAATGCACAGAAACAACTGGGCTTTGTGATCTGAGGCTCCGCATTGCCCACGTTTTCCTGTCAGGGGCAGAACTGGTCCCATGTTTTCAGAGGCGAGAGGCTTTTATCAATACAAATTGAGCTGCTGGTGCTCCCAGCAGCTCGCCCAGACAAAACAATGAAAAATCTTTAGACCTTTTCCTTGAGCTTAACTCAGAAGGACGTGGGCTCCCTTATGCCCACAGTAAGCTGCCTTTCAGAAAACACAGTGTCCTGGGGAGGGAGGAGGGCCGCTCGGGGCTTCCTGCCTCCCAGCGCCTGCCCCAGCCCCCTGGGGGGCCTCTGGCAAACGGGCACCCGTGGCCGTGAGCATCTCTGTCGCAGCACCGTCCCCAGACCTCGTTGCCCCTTGCCCGTCCCTGTGCCCTTCTCTTTGCCTCCTCCCTCACCCGCGTGCTCTGGGGCAGGTTTGGGCTGTGCCCGTGGCCGTATCCCAAAGCTCCCCAGGGAGGCAGATGAGCATGGCCAAGCGCGCAACGCGGCTGCTGATTTTCCCAGCCCCTCTGGGGCTGGAGGAGCTCTGCTGACATGTCCCCTGGTGCCCGCTGCCCTGATGCCCATCCTTATTCTCAGTCCCCGGGGACTGTCGGGTGCGGTGAGGCCGTCAGGCAGGGCAGAGGAGGAATTAAGGCTCCCAGACAGCCCAGAGCAAGCTGCTGCTGCCAGGGAAAGCGGTCCCAGAGGTGCCACTGCTCAGCCCGGTGCCATCCGAGCTGGTGCTGGCGTCGCTGCTGCTCAGCCCTGCCAAGGCTGCCGGCTTCATCAGGCTTCCTTCTGCTATTAATAATCTTTTAAAGTCAGCGCTAAAGCCAAGGTACTTATTGCTGGCTCTGCCCATCCCTTCCTCCAGAACACGCCGATGGAAACGTGTGCACAAAAGCAGAGCTCCTCCATTTGGTGCCGTTGTGGGTGCGGTGGCTCAGGACCCTTTGCGCATCTGCTGGGCTGCTGACCCCAAAATACAGCACGGGCAAAGATGCTCACGGCTGCTGGGGCCAGGACAGGCACCCCTGGAGGGTATTAATTAGCTCCACACCCCGCAGCCTTTTAGCTCTCGGCCTTCGGGCACAAGAGCTCCTGCTCCCCAGCAGTTCATGCACGATGCCTCTTTGTGGCCCCATACATCGGCAGTGGGGCGGCGTGGTGGCCAGCTCAGGGATGTGACAGTGGGTCTGCCACCTCCTAATTTGTCACCTGCCTTCTCCTGGGCGCAAATAACCGTGCCACAAACTACATCACACTTAGCTGCCCGATTTCCCTGAGCAATTAGCCAGGTATCCCAATAACAACAGCAGCACGGGGCTGGGCGAGCTTGGGTGCAGGGCAGGGCAGGACAGACGGACAGGAGGTGGGGCAGCTTCACCAGCACCATGCTCAGGAGCTTCTGTGGTCCCTGCTCCCCCGAGCTCTGCCTTGGGTTTCTCTCCACTTTCTGTTTCCCTCCGCCTTTGCACCTTCAGCCGGGGCTGGAAGTGCCGGGCTGCCCGGAGCCGGTCCTGGCGTGCTCCGCAGCCAGCTCCAGGGAGCTGGAACAGCCTGATAGGGCTCTGCGGAGCCTGATTTCCAGGCCCGGTAATTAAACACCCAGATGTTGAGATCTTTTATGTGGATTCAAATTGAAACTTGGCAGGCTCCTGGCTAGCAGGGAGCCGGATTCAGTGACCAAGAAGATCTATTGCGCTCTTACAGCAACGGCCATTGTGCCCTGGCCAGGATGGGCAGCAATCTGAGCTGGCCAGAAACGCTTTCATGGGCAAGCTGCTGAGCGAGGAGCGTGGCTGTGCTGGTACCCTCTGCACCAGGAGGCTGGGGTTTCTTAGAGGTAATGTCTCTGGAGACCAGAAAGTGTCCCAAGAGCCCTCAGCGAGGCAAAAGGGGACACAAGCTGGGGACAGGGAACAAGCAGAGGAGGGAGATCTTCCAGGCAGAGCCAAGCCGGAGCAGCAGCCGCCTTTCCCAGGAGATGGCTGCTTCTCTGAACCGAGGCCCTGCGCTCGAGGTTTGTCCATCACCATCTATAATGTGCCCAGACGTAAATGTCGCTTCCAAAATTTATGGCCGAGATGCCTCGCTAGTCTCCTTTTTAAGGTTATAATAAAAATTAAACCACCTTTTCCCCCAAGGGGGATCTGCAGGTTGTAAAAAACCACGGCCCCGTGTGTCGTGGAGCGGCACGTGTGTGCGTGCACGTGGAGGGCATGCGGGACCAAAGGCAGGGCAGCACAAAAGGCACAGCTCACGTGGCTGTTTAATCGGAGGGAAACCGTGATTTTTATATGTATATTTTTATATCGTAATTTCCTGGCCGCATAAAAAAAAGCAGACAGTTACACAAGCTCGGAGCAGCGTTTCCAGCATAAAACCCAGCACGTGGCTTCTTTATGCAACCCGAGCTGCAGTGCATAAACTGCACCCTCACCTCCCCTCCGGCCGCCTGGATGGGTAATTGCAGCGGGTAAAGCAGGAGAGGAGCCTTCCTGCACGCTGTCTGCCTCCGTCACCTTCTGGCCCTGCTCCTTTCTCCCTGCACCCTGCAAAGGGGGCTCGGCATGAGCTGGCATGGGGACAGCGTCCCCTGCCCGGCTGTCCCCAAAGGGAGGGCTCGTTTCTGCTCCGTATCCCCCTGTCTGGCCGCGCCCTAGAGCATCCAGCTCCATCAGAGCTCACCGGGGAGCAGTGCCGTGCCTCCTCCTCCCGTTTGGGCAGAGCTATCCGAATTCTGCTGGGACCCGTGACTTCAGAGCCCCGTGGCGTGAGCACCGTCCCCACAGAGGGGTGCCTGGGGTCAGGCAAGGAATCGGCCTGGCTCTGGCGGGGTGGTGAGCAGGGGCTGGGAGCTTGCCCGGCCGCTCGCGCCGCCTGGCTGGACAGGGAGCCGAGCCTGGGGACACTCATCAGCCCTGGCAGTGCAGCTAATGCGATTAAGGGCTTTTCTCACCCTCCGCTCAGTGCTCATTAACATTTCCCTTCTAAGGCGTTTATGAGCATCGCTGTTCAGCTGGCCGCAGCTTTGGCTTTTGATAAGACACCCGTGTGGTGCAGGGGGGAAGGCTTCCCGAAGCGCGGGGCTGCTTTCTGTCCAGAGACGGGGCAGCAGAGGGAGGGGATGCGGGCAGGAGAGCCGCCGAGCCGCGTTGTGTAACGCCTCCAACCCAGACGTTCCCGGGAAGGAGCCCTATTTATACCGGGGAGCGGGCGCTGGGGGTGAGGGCGGCGAGGCTGCGTGCCTGGTAGCCCGCGAACGGAGACCTACAAACAGCTCCTCGGCGGAGTCACAGCCCCGGCCTCTGCACAGGCAGGGAGAGGAGCCAATTTTGGAAACCTCCTTCCCAGCTCTCGCGATCCAGGGCCAGGAGAGGTATTTTTATTTGGTCTTGCAAGTAGGTCTTGAGACATCTCTAAGTGGGTGCTTCGCAGCCTGCATGCAAAAAAAAACCCGCGCGTGCGCCGTGCAAAATCAGCACAGCAGCAAGCCCCCGGCTTCGCTCTGCTCTCCCTGCCCCTTGCTCTCCTCCTGTTTCATGTCCTGTCCCAGCTCGAGCCCTCCCTGCCGGGAAGCTGGCAGCAGACCATGGGGAGAGGCACGTGCCACGTGGAAATTGTTTGCTAAAGATGCTTCCGGATTTTTTCTGGTGGCTCTCCCCATGCAGATGGATGGGCTCGGTGGGGTCTTTTCATCCTGGGGGAAAAGCAAGCAATAAAAAATGAAAAGCATGGTTTTTAAGCAGACCGTTTCAAGAGAATCATCTAAGTGCCACCTGTGGGTTGTGTCCCACTGCCTGGCCATGGTCCCTCGTGTGCTGGTGGGGTGCTCGGAGGCACCTCCAGCCCAGGGAGATGGGGGCACGTGGCACTGTGAGCACACGGAGGGATCGGAGCCAAACTTTGTCATCTTTTTCAGCCACCTGCAATGTTCCGGTCTGTGCTGAACCGCAGCAGAGAAAGTGTTTGATTTTTTTCTTTCTGAATATTTTAATTCTTCCACCAAGAAAAACACGTATTTCCCATGGAAATTGCATTTCCTACTTGGAAGCAGGTCGTTAGGCGCCTACCAGCAGTACAGAGGGCTGCTTTTCCAGGGGCTGACACCTGCAGACCGGCTGATTTCAGCGTCCTGGAAGAGGCACCCTCTGATCCAGCCCAGCCCCGGGACTGGGGCTTTGATGGTTTTCCCTCCTCGCCCTCCAGAGCCCCGCAGAACCCCAGCTCCTGCCGCAGCCTGGCTCAGCCGAGACGAGGAAACCTCTCAGCTCTTATCTGCCTGCCTATTTTCACAAAACCGCCAGGAATTTAATATCTTTGAGATTTCTAGCTGTCAGTCACCTTCTGTGGAGTTTGACTGCTGAGTTGGAGGGTGATTAGGGGAGACAGACAACAGGCGGAGCACGTGATTGCATAAACTGTGTTTTCTTAACGAAACCATAGCCAGAAGGGAAGAAAAAAACCACTAAAAATCCCTCTTTTGTGGGTTTTTGCCTCACCCTGCCTGCAGGTAGCTATTGCCCACGCCATGACTGTGTCCCCAGGGCCACAGGGGGTGCTCGGCATGGTGACTCTGGCTCCATTATGGCACTGGTTTGGCACTGAAGACATGGCACAAACACCTCCAGGGGCACTAGTTCTCAGGGCAGACCCATCACATCAGAGCTGTCCTCCCTAAATAAAGGAGGTTTTAATGAAAAGCACTTATCGTTAACAGTCTGCTATACCACGCATTAAGGCGAGATGTTAGAAAAGAGCGAAGCAGCTGCGGAAATACCTGCTAAAACACTGAAGCGAGTTCAGTAGGTGTCTGCGCATGACTTTGGGCGGCTGATGAGGGTGTACAGCAGTGTCCTGCCCGGGCTGCACCGGGGGCTCTCCCCGTGACAAAAGTGACCGTGGAGGAATGGCACCACGATGGGGGATGGCGCCAGCGGGGTGTGCCCCAGGGCACGTACCTCAGTGCCAACGGGGCCGTGCTGGAGGCAGGGACGAGGGGCACAGGGGGCAGGGGACCGACCCCGCTGGCTGCCCTTGCGCCATCCCACAGCCCGAAGCCGTCCCCGCTCGGCCTGCGGTGGGGGAACGCGTGCATTCAGGGCGGTTCGGCAAGGCAAAGCGGCTCGTTTTGCTTAATGGTGACCGAGTGTGACAGCCCGCGTCTTCAGCTTGAAAAGTGTCTGCGAGGTGCGGGCTGCCTCCCTCAAACGGGATAATTATGTTAATTAAGATGCTTTCTTTATAGCGATTCTCATTAATAAAAAAAGCTCCAGCGCTCTCTTTAAACACGCTAACCTTCTGGCGTGCAGGAAAAGCGCCTTTTCCCCGCGATTTAAGACGGGGAGAGCAGGCGAGAGCGGGACAGCCTGCCGCTTCCCACGCGGGGAGAGGGAGGAAGAGCACGAGGGAGGAAGGAGCCGCGTGCCCTGCTCGGGGGAACAGACGGCGAGCGGCCGGGCAGCGGCGCGCCCGCGTGGGAGCTGCGGCTGGGAGGCGGCGAGGCTGCCGGGGAGTGAAAACCCCGCTCGGTTCTCTAATTGCTGTTTATTTCCTCCGCAAAGCGTTGGGATAATTAACGAGCTCCCAATTAAGAGAAGCTGTGCGGAGGGGTAAAACAGGTACCAGCGCCAAGAGGGCTGGGTTAACCGGGGCATGGGGTGCCAGCCCTTGTGCTGGGGGGACAGCCCCTGGGGACACCGTGGTTCCTCAGGTCCCCGCAGAACCAACGTTGACCAAGGCGATGGTGTGCTTCGAGAGGGTTCAGAGGTGGCGTGTCCGTTGGCATTGGGCTGGTTGAAGTTCTGTGCCTTGGTTGGTTTGCTGGCTCACGATGGGTTTTATCGCTGTGTTTTGGCTCAAACGCCCTGCCCGTGGCCTGGTGGGGGTTTCCACACACCGGTCGTTGCTCGTGGTGGGGAGAGGATCGCCACCCATTCACCCCCAGCTGCCAGTCCCCAGCCAGCTGCTGAGTCCCACCTTGGTGAGGAGGTTTTGCGTCCTCCCCTCCCTCCCTTTTCCTCCTTCCACGTCTTTCCCCAGGTGCGCTGTCCCGGCTGACAGATGGTGCCTTACGCTGGGCCACATGCTGGAGCAAGACGAGAAGCAGCTCCCAGCTCCTGCGTACACCCCCAGGCCTAGCACAGGGCTGTTGCACATGGGCAGGGGTTTCCATCATGTCCTTTACCTCTCTGCAAGCTGGGGAAGTGGCTGGGAGCTGCAGCGGCTGATCCCAGCTGGGCTGGAGCCTCCCCATCCCGCAGCTCCTCTCCCTGGGCTGGTTTTGGGATGGTGCCATCCTGCTGCCACCCAGGCAGAGGGCCAGAGGGGCACGGGGGAGTTTGTAAAACTGAGGGCTTGTCCATCCCATGAAATACAGCATGTGGCACGCTGCCCTTGCTGCGTGTTGGGGTGACGGCGCTGGTTCGGCATCCAGCCGTGCCCCCTGATGTAGAGCTGGGTGACCGGGTGACTTCACTGGGATCTCTGGAGCCACAGGGGAGCTCAGGGACCGGTGCACGGCCCCGGGCCGTGGTCATCCACCCCGCGACACGCTCGCTGCTGGGAAGCCATGCAGTGCGACCTGCACGCCGCAGCCCCCAGCCCCAGTGGCTGCTGCTGGCACCGCCTCGCTGCAGGCACAGCGCCAGCCCCCCGGTGTGAAACCTCACAGAAATAAATAACGTGTCCCGAGCATCCGGCCAGCCTCGGCACGCTGGGAGGGGCTGGCAGCCCGCTTACAGCTTGTCTTGGGTTCCCTGCTCATCTCCTGCTGTTCCCCCTTCTGTCCCTTCTGTCCCCCCAGCCCTGCTCCACCTCTTGTGCCATGCTTCAAATCCTTCGGGAAAGAAGAGAATGGGAGAAGGGGGAGCCCTGGGTGTGACCCCACAGCTTTTGGGGTGTCTTTGCACGGGGTGAGTGGCTCCCACCCGTCCCCAGTGCCCCCAAGCGTCTGCACCCCGTGGCCGCTTCCCTGCCCCGCAGGCTCAGCTCGGCTCCGCTCCTCACTGCCCCGTTTACCTCTGCTATATTTACATGTCTATTTTATGATTTCAATTTTTAATGCTTCTGCTCTTTGAAGATGCTTAATGCTTTGGAGTGGAACATTTTCTTCTGAGTTCTGAGTGCCAATTGAGGACAGACCAATAAATCAACTAATAACTGGAACCTCATTTTCTGCTCCCATGGCTGTGAGTTAACCCTCCTCGTGCTGCTCAGGCTCTCCCAGTGCTTCCCCATCTCCCCGGGCAGGATTTGGCTCCTGCTGGCCTTGGGATGCCACATCCCAGCCCCTCCGGGATAACGTCTGGAGAAATTCCTCTTCCCCGCTGCGTGCACAGGTGCTCCCGATCCCGGCAACTTGTGGCAGCTCTGGAGGAATCCTCCCCGCCTTTGCCTTGCTCAGCTTGGAGCATCCTGTCCCGGATGTGGTTTTTGGCAAGCCAGGAGCACCCGGGGCAGGGGAACGGGACTGCTGGGCGATGAGGACAATGCCTCGGGCTGCCCATCCCCGTCTCCTCTTCCAGCCTCGCGCTCCCTCGCGCTCCAGTTGCCCGCGCCATGTTTATCCGTAGTCGCAGCGGGGCGACACGCTCGCCGTTTCCAAAGCCGTGCACAAATGCTTAACAGCCCACAGCAAGGCTTTTCTGCCCGTCCAGCGGCACAGACAGGAGCCCCTGGAGACCTCCGGGTGCTGCTGGGGGACCGGGCACCTCAGGGATGTCACCGCTGTCCCCTGCGGCCGGGAGGGCTTTGCTCTCCAGGGCTGCATCCCCACCAGGCAGAACCTTGGATGCTCTGGAAATGGAGGCCGAGGGTACCAGGGCTACAATTTTCCATTGGAAAATACATTTTTTTATCAGCTTGCATTATCAGAACCAGCACGTAGCCACGGAGCGAGCATTCAGCTGGGAGAGCGCTGAGGCAAATCATTTTGACTTCCGTCTGTTGACAGTGTCCAGGAAATTCAAATGTATCTCTTTGATTCGACATGTTTTGACTTTTATGTTTTAATTTAATATCCAGGTTATATTTAACATGTTTTTATGGTTCGGTGTTTGAGAAATGAAATACTTTTTCCCTTACTGCAGCAAAATGCCTAAATGTTTCCCAGTGAGGGCTCGATTTTTTTTTCCTGAGTCCTGTTCTGCAGATGATTCTGATTCATTTCACTCAGTGCAAAACAAAACTTTTAATTTAGGAGTCTCGCCCAGACCGGATATTGCATTTTCTGCCAAATTTGTGGCCTTTCTGTTACGCGCTCCCTGCAAAGAGGCACCTGAGCCCCGGAGCAGGCTCCGAGGGGGCTGGGGAGCCGTGTGTGTCCTGAGCTAACGTCGGGGAAGATTTATGGCTTTGGGCTGGCCACCTCTCCGGGGTGGAGATGTCCTTGGGGGACTGTCCCGGGTGCTGGTGTTTGCCCCTTGCTGGTACGGCCGCGGCAGCTGGCGATTCGGGTGGAGGTTAACTTCTGTCTTCTTTTCCTGGATGCAGAGAGAATGACCCACCTCTTCCCTCAGTCTTTGCTGAGAGGTGACTGAGCACGAGCAGGCTCCTCGATGCTGGGGGCTGGGGGCTTTGAGCGGAGCAGAGCGGAGCTGCAGGCAGAGCTGCCCGGGCTGCCCGTCGCTCAGGGCATCGCTGGCACACGTGCGTGAGCACGTCGGTGTTGTGTGTGCATATAGGGATAAAGACACTTCTCAGGTCTTTTTTTTTTTTTTTTTGCCTAAATAACAAGCGACAGCTTGTGTGCTGCTAGGATTGCGGGGCTGCCTGGCAGTCCTGCACACCACGGCTTAGTTTGGAAGAGGCCGTCAGCAGACAGCCAAGTGCATTTGTAGGGAATCAGCCCCAGCACGTCCCAGCCTCCACCTCTGGCGGGGAAGACAAACCATCTCCCCGATACCTGGCTTTCAACGCCAATTACCCAAGCCCCGTTTGCACCAGCCTCACAAGTCCATGTCCCACGACATCTAGGGACTGCAGTTAAAACCTCTCATTGCCCTAAATCTCTGCGACACAAAGTCAGAGTTGCCCAGGCCCAGGATTTCGGGAGGGCACAGGCACGTGGCAGCGCTGGTGCAGGATGCCCGTGATGACGGCAGGAACCTCTCCGTTCGTCCCTGGGCTCTGGGGACGTGTGGCCGTGGCAGGACCCCTGCTGGAGGCCCCGCTCGAAATGCGGCACCGCCAGTGCCCCGCACCATACGCCTCCGAGCACGAGCCGCTCGCCTTCTCCTTGCCAAAGACTTATTGTTCCTGCTCTGAACTTCTGCACAGCGAGATTTGCCAAGGCTCCAACATGAATCATTAATTAATTCCTGGAGGGTGACAATTTTTTTTTTGTTGTTTTGCTTCGGTAATTAAAAACAGGGAGAGGGAGGCACTGGGGGTGCAGGAGAGCAGGGGTGCATTCGGGGCTGCCTCATCCCGTCAGGACGGTGCCACGGGCACCCTGCTTGCACCCTGTGGCGTGGTGGAGTCTTCTCTGGCATCTTGGGTGCCCGAGGTGTTCTTTGCTGAGGGCTTTGCTTGATGCAGAAGCCCCCAGGTCGAGTGATGGTGGGGAATTTCTTGGCTTCCTTTCCAAATGTCGCTCCCTGGGGTCTTCCTGGCTCTGCTGGTGAAGGCAGAAAGCTCAGCGGGGCACCAAGGAATGGCTTGGAAAGGAAAAGGCAAGTAAAAACGACAGAAAAGTCTCATTAAAAGAGAAAAATACTTTTCCGGTTATTGGGGCAGCCTCAGGATGGCAGGGAGCCGAGGAGGGCAGTGAGGTCTTGCCTGGAGGCTGAAAACCCAGCGTTTCCTGTGCCACGTGCTCTGGCCCCAGACCATCCTGATGGCTCTTCTCCGGACTCTCACCAGTCCTGCAGTGCCTTGCAGGGCTGGGCAGCCCAGTTCAGGACCTGGCTGTCCCGACACAGCCTCACGGTGCTGCAGAGCAGGATTGTCCCGGAGGGAGGGCAGCGGGAGCAAGCCCCGGCCCCACGCCCCAGAGCCCAGGGACAGTAGGAACGGGCTGCGTTTGCCATAACGCTCGGCCCCGAGCCTCGGGGAGCTCTTGCCATTTCCACTCTCTTGCTGGTTTAATAACTTGTTCCTTATTGACATTTTTCTTCCGAACACAGGGAAAATGCCAGCACGGTAATTGCAGTACATGTAAAGCAAGGCATGGTGCTGTCTCCTTCAGATCATCTCCTTCCCCTGTTCCCGAGCTTGTAAGGCCCAGTGGGAACAAGTGGTGCTCTGGCAGAGGGTGGGAGGCACCAGAGCCATCCCTGTGGGGGTGCCCAGGGCTCAGGGGTGCCACCACTGGACGTGGTGGGACACGGGGACCTCCTCCAAGGTGACCCCAGGGCTGGGAATAACGCCAGGTCTAATCTCCCCGCTAACAGCCAGAGCCAGTGCCTCCAGGAACACTCCCATCTGCAGATATCTTGTGGTTTCTAATACCATCAGAAATCCCTCTTGCTCTCATGTTTACCAGCATGCGATCGCAACCCCTTGATGTCTGCATAACAGCCTTCCATCTCCCGGTTCCCCACGAAGAACGACAGAGCTATCACAATCTGGAGAGAAGCAAACAGAAGCTAGAGCCCACTGGGATCCAGGGAAAAATCCGAGTCCTGCAGGATGTAAATCAAAAATTGAAAGGCTCTTCCCTCCCCCATGAAAACGTCCGATAAACAGATAAAGGAGGAAATTTATAATTTTGCAAAGCCACCTTGCCCACCTTTTCTCACACAATAAACCAGGAAATGTTTGCTGCGTGAGCCGAGCAGAAGCTGTAACGCTGTAAAATGGGAGTGCTGGGGAGCCATCTGCTTATTGACTGGAGCCTGGAGCACGGGCTTTCTGCTGCGGCACGTTCCAGAGACGTGTGAGCGTGCGTGCGTGCCAGGGACACATCCTGAATCCAGGCCGACCGCGTGGCTCCCGCGTCCTTCGTTGGTGCCTGGCCGCGGCGGCACACGTGCGAGCAGGCAGGTGGGGCAAAATCCCGCTTAGCAAAAGCAGCGTGGTGCTCTGGCAGCCTCTCCCAGCCCACGTGCACCTGCAGCCTCCCCGTGTCCCCTCGGCTTTCTCCTGTCCTCCCGGTGCGTTTCTCCTCCTGCCGTCACCTTGCAAGCCTTTGAGCACAGCCGGCGCTCGCTGCGCTTTGATGGTGAACGGGAAGAGCGCGGTGGTTCTCCTCCCCTCGCCCCCGGCGAGTCGCAGCCCTGCTTTTCAAAGCAGGGAGGCATCAAAGCGAAGGAGCAGCCCCCTGTTTGGGAACCCTTCACCCAAAGGCAGCCCCGAGCCTCCCGTGGGCCATGAGCAGGGACCTGGCCCCGCGTGTACCCATGCCCGCCAGTGCCGCGGCCCCGGCACGCAGGAACCTGTTTGCAAGCCTGCGAGGCGGCGAGTTGGGTCTGTAGCGTTGCATACCTTTGTTTGGATGACAGGAGTGGTGAAATAACACCCATGGGACAGAAATGATACCAAAATTATGATATTGCCCTTTGGAGTTATTTCACAGTCGATGTAGCTTTCCTGTCCTCTCGGCGATATTTTACCCAGCCATTGCTCAAAGGATCACTGTCTTATATTAATCCATTTCTGTTGATGCACCGAATAAAATGCTCTATTCCCCCTAGCACTCCTGCTGTCCATTTTGTTTCCAAGCAGCGAGCTGCCACCGCTCATGGGCAGCAGTGTTTGCCTGCTGCTGTGAGTTATGATCTACCTTGCAGAACAGGAGCGGGGCGCGGACTCGCTCGCTCCTCCGCAAGCTGCTGCTGTATTATTGATAACCCAGAGCCGAGCGATTATTACGTGTATAAATTCATTTTAATTCCTTCTGATTGCTACTGTGATTACATTACGTGCCAGGTTGTACTTGCCCTGGCACTGATCAGCCGCTCCAAGCCACGGCAGGGTTTACATCCAGGCATGGGCTTAATGAGCCTGGTAAATGAGACAGGTCTGTTTTTTCCAGGCAGGGCTTTGGCCCAGACCCACCGAGGGATTCAGGTGCGTTCAGTTGCTTGATTTCAGCCGTGGTGGCTGCTTGCTTGTGCAGGTCAGCGTGTCGCGACTGTCTTAAAGCCACGGCCCTGCGTCTTCGCCCGGCGAGGGGCAGCCCCAGGCCCCGGCAGCACCAGAGGGACACCAGCTGCCCTGCTCCAGTCTTGTTTCCTTCTTAGCTCACAGTTTGCAGCCTTGTATTTAGGCCTTTCTAAAACAGAAAAAACTAATCCATTTTATAGGCAAAAGTTCTAAGCTGGCCAAGGCCCTGCACCAGCTGCCATGCCAGCAGCTCCCCATGCCTGTTGAGCACGTGCTAGCACGTGTGGGACAGGTCCTGCAACATCCCAGCGCGGTTTCTGCACTCAGCACCACCCCACAGCGTCCCCTCGGTCCTGTGTGGACACCCGCTAGCCATGCTCCGCCGTGAACGCGTCACCCGAAGGCCAGGGAGCGAAGGACTCGGGGCACGGGCTTTGCACACATTGCAGAACCAACCCCAGCCCGTGTCCTCACTTCTTTTTTCCAGCCTTTTCGACTTTCTGTGCAACGACAGTCGTAGGGCCAGAGTTACAAAGGTATTTAGGCACCTGGAGATGCAGAGAGAAGCCAAGAAAGACTAGGCATCTGCATCCTTTTAATTTGCCCGGAAGATGCCCACCCGCATTTCCAATATCTGGCTGCTGGGGCCAGGTAAAGCTAATTGTGTGAGTAATTCTGTTGGTTTGCTTACTCCCGTACAAACATTGACAGGATCAGCCCCCCTGTTACTCAACAGAAAGCACTTCCCAGCACAAAATACAAACAAATTGCTCTTTGTATCATAACATTTTAAAATAAAAATATCAATAAGGAGCTAAGTCAAAACTGCATTTTAGATTCAACAGATTATTCAGTAGAAAAAGCGAAAACAACGAAGCTCCTCTGAGTATGATAATAGCAAACACAGACATATTGCTTTTTCAGATCTCAAAATCTCAATACCCAAGATCAGTAGAAAACTAAGTAGAAAATGCTTTTTATAGGATTCAAATTCCAATTAAATTAGAGCAGATTATTCAACAAGAAAGCCTACAAAATGAAGCCTCAGTTTATGTATTGGAAAGCAAAATGCAAATATGTTGCTTTCCGGCTCGCAGGTTTTCAACCCAAAAGACAAACTTACTTTAAGTAAAAATTATTTCATTCAAATTCTGGGGGAATCGACTCGGGGAACTGATCCTCGGCTGAATTATTCAGCTTTTTTATCAACAGACTTCTTTCTTCCCTCTTTATTCTTAATTTGTCTATTCATAAATTCCACTGCTTTGTCAGTCACAAGAAATACTTTCCAGTATCTTTGACAAAGCAAAAAATTAGCAGGGAAGGGAACTGGCGCAGAAACGCTTCGCTGCAAAATACTTCCTTGCGGCGTAAGGCGTTCCTCTCTTCCTGGAGCTTTAATGCCAGAAGAAATCGATGGGATCATCTCGGCTGACCTTCCCGCGAGGCTTCCACCCCGGGCTTGGCGACGATCCCCGCGTGTCCCTGCAGCCACTGCTTGGTCCCCACAGCCCCCGGAGGCTGCAGGGACCACGGGGAGGGGGCGATGGGGGCAGGCTGCCCAAGCCAGCGCCCCCACTGAACTGTGGGCAGCACTGGGGGATCATCACGCTTTTGGGACCTCTGCTTTGGGCTGCGAGGTCCCGCTGGGCAGAGCGGCGTGCATTTCAGCAGACAGCCCTGCCACTCCATTTCTTCTCCTCGTAAGCATGGTATCTCCTCTGCAGCTCCCAGCTTTGACTTCCAGCCACTGGATCTCATTACGTGAGCCTGTGTGGGTCGCGGGTGTTTCCAGGGGAAATACCGGTGATCATGAATCTTTCCTTTTGATCTGCAAACATCAAGCTCCGCTGATCTAAGGAAGACTCAAAGGTTACAGGGAGAGTTTGAGTCAGAGGGGTAGAACTAGATAAAAATCTTAGTTTGGTAATTTTATTAGGAATCGGGAAATATTTTAACAGGGGGATTAAATGTATCTTTAAACGCAGAACTTAAAAAAAGGATGGGATTTGTTCAACTGACACACCAGAGGAACTGTAGGACCTCAGAAACAATTTGTAAAACCTCATTAAAGAGGAGACGGCTCTGCGAATCCACCCAGCTTTTGCAACCAGCTCTGCGCCTTCCTTCTTCCACCAGCCTGCGGCCGCTTGCTGCTGCGCTGCAGAGGGGAAACTGCCCCCGTTACCCCTGCAGGCACCGGGATCTGCCGAGCTGGGGGATTTAGGGGCTGAGATGGGCTCCCCCTGTCTATGCCACGAGCTGCTGGTGGTCCTGGCGTGCACGCATCCCCCCGTGGTGGCTGGAGGGGACGTGTCACCCTGCCGTCTCCAGCCTGGCCGCAAACACTCGGAGCGCTGCATTTTTTTGCCTCCTGGGATGCAGGAGGGACACAGGAGATTTTGGCAGCAGCATGGAGAGCAGTGGGGTTTCTGGTACCAGGGAAGCTATTGGAGATGGCTTACGTGTTTGAGAGGTGCTTGGAAATCTTGGTGCTGGGGCAGAAGTGTCCCTCAGCACTTCTTCTCCCTTGTTTCTTGTGTGGGGTGAAGGCTGCCCTGCCCTCGGTGCTCCGGTGGCGGGTGAGACCCCCTGAGCAAGGAGGGGTGGTGAGGTGCACTGGGAGGGAACTGGTGCAGAGCCTGGAGCAGTGTCAGGAGCAAAGGGCGGCTCATGGAAGACGCCTCGTTCCCCCAGGATGCCTGATCCTGAGCTGGGGGCTTCTCGGTCCTGCCTGGGGCACGGCGAGGGCTCGACCTGTGCCGTACGGAAGGGACAAAACAGCCCAGAAGCTGCCCGTGCTCCCAGAGCCGGGGAGGGAGAGGCAGAGAAGGATGAGGATAAAAGGCTGGGTACGGAGGGAGGTAAAGGACTGCTGCCTCCATCTCGTTTCCCATTAGGGCGGCTCACACAGCCCACGGCGTCCCCTCCGCGCGGAGGGTAATGGGCTTTCTGCAGAGCTCTCCGCTCCACCAGGAGGGAATGAGAAAGCAATGTCAAATATATGTTTGAAATGTCAACAGAAGGGCCCCGCAAGATTGACTGCAGTCTCGTGAAATATTTAATTCTTTCTCTCCTTATGAAGAGAGACGTTAGTCTGGATGAAAGATTTATGCAGGGGGAGCAGGGCAAGAGAGGAGGGGAGGGAGAGGGGGAAGAAGCGCGCGGGGAGGGAGGGGAGCGGCTCGCTGCCTCTACCCCTAACAGGGCGCCTGTTTGATCTACCTGCCTATTACTCATCGCTAGAAACGCTGGCTGCTGCTTCATTATCTCGGCCTCGTTTATTTCTATCAGCCTCTTTTCCCCTTCTGCCGCCTTTATCCTCACCCAGATGCCTATCGCAAAGCGCCGGCCCACCTGCGCGCCGCCGGGGCGGGTGCCTGGGTGTGGTGCTGTGGGGTTGGGGACACACAGCCGCATCCGAGGAGGGCAAGGAAAGCACAGCCGCTACCTGCTCAGCAGAGCCGTGCTGACATCAGTCCAGCTGCGTGGGCTTTGCTGAGCCGGGAGCCCCCAGACAGCCAGATGGGGCCCCGGAGCCCTCTCAGTGACTTCCAGCAGCGCCGTGTGTAACCAGCACAGGCTGAGGCAGGGGAGCCTCTTCCCTCCCCTCCCTCCGTTGTGATGTCGGTAGCAGCAGGAATCAATGCGAGGTCACGCCAGCGAGACCAGAGCCCGCTGAGGAAGCGTCTCCCCACCCCTGCAATTCAGGAGGTGTCAGAGAGGGGTTCCCACCAGCCACAGACACGTAAAATTCACAAAAGCCCCACCTTTTTGATTCCACTGAATAGGGTTCTTTAAATAATTTCAAAACATTTTGATACTTGCTTTTCATTTCTAGTTCTTTTTGCAAAACTATAAATTACCTTAGATTTATTAACCTAAAAAATTGATTTTCTTTCATCTTGAGTGTGTCAAAAATGGGACATTTTGACCCCTACGAGCTTTTTTTTCCCCAGAATTTTTGTGAAATGGGTAATTTGTCACAATTGATCCTTTTGGGGAAGGCTTTGAATTTCAACAAACCGGTATTTACTGACGAAAACACACTCAGTCGACGGATTCCCAAACCAGTCCTATTCATGCAGTGGCTGTGATTTCAGCCTTCCAGAGTGGAGGAAGGTTTTGGTGCACGATTGAAAGCGTCCACATCCTGGTGGGGATGTGTGCTGCAGGTGGGTGCCTCTCCGACAGTCTCTGCACCCTGCCACCCACCTAGCCCAGCTCCACAGCAGACGTGGTGCCAAAAACGATGCCCAAAAGGGCCCTCTGCAGCCCTTGGGGCTCTGCGCAGGGCTCCTGTTGCACCTCCTCGCTGAAACCACCCGCACTGGCATCGCCGGCGTCCAAACTCTTGCAATCGCTGCAGCGTTAAACCTTGCTAAATGCCTTTAATATTTAATTGGTCTTTAAAAACACATAAATAGGCAGGCTATTAAATGCAACTCCTCGGGCAGAATAAGGCAAGTCGTGTTTGTTACCCAGCGACCGGTGGCATCCTGCAAAATGCACTCAGTGTGGTTTGAAACCTAGAGCCGGGGAAGCGTTTCCTTTCCTTCTGTGCGATCGCGGGAGCAGGAAGCCGACAGCGCTCAGAAAAATCCTGTTTCCTTCCACCCCATGCCCGCAGCCCGGTGCTTGATGACCGAGCCCAGGCGCACGGTGATGGAGAGGCGGTCGGAGAAGCCCGGCCAGGCTCGCGCTCGCTCCCAAGCGCAGAAGCATCACATCTGCTGCTCAGCCCCTCTCGCACCGCGCAAGCAGCGCCTGGCTCCTTCCTCAGCATGCAATTTATAGGTGCTAAATGGTGGGGACGAGACCAGTGGCCCTGTTCTCTGCAGGTGATGACAGTGGTGGCAGTTCCTCCAGCGGCAGTGCAACAGCGCAGAGTTGCATCTGCGGAGGGTTTTGCTGCAAATTCCCACCTCCAGCTGTGCCAGGTTTCCAAAGGGCTTTAACTCCAGCCCCACACGTCCTGGCTGGAGTTGATCCCTTGGGAAGACAGTTCTCCTGCCCCAGTGAGACGCCGGTAGGAGACCCCAAGGCTTGGGGCTGGCCGTTGTTAAGAGCAAGTTACAGCCCCTAAAGCAGATGTGTGGGTAGATAACACTTGGGAAATGAGCAACAAAGCAAGAAAAAGCCCCCACTAAAACATCTTCAGAAGTTCACAGAAGGTTCAGCTGATGTGTCGAGGGAAAATTTAGCTTTATTAGCAAGACTAGGGTTCAGCCATTCCCTCCTAAGCACCCGAGCCAGCAGTCCTCGCAGCAGAGGTGGGAGCGATGCAAAGAGCCTCCTCCCCTGCCATCACCTGCACACTTGTCCGGCTCCTTCAGCACCGCCAGCACAAGTGGTGGGTGAACCTCCACACATCTAGAGGCTGATTTTTCAATCAGACGAGCACTTAAGCCTCCCAGAGTTCAGGTACTTGTCTCTCCACTGCTACTCCTGCCTCTTCAGTGCAAACAAGTGGGCTGGAGATCCCGAGAGAACAAGCTTTGCTCTGAAGTTGCCAGTGCCTGGGGCTCGCGGGTTGGGGGTGGCACGAAAATAGCCGCTCTTTGAGCTCGGCTCCCCGTTGTTCACCCCCAGCAGTGGCTGAGCCACCACCAGCTTTTTCTATCTACGGAGAAATGTTGCAGGCCTGCAGCAGAGCCGGGGAGCTGCCGCTAAATGCCCAGGAATAATGATCCCACTGGCGGAGCAGAGATGGGAGGCAGCGGAAGCAGCAGCAGCAGAAATAACAACAAGCAAGGAGCTCTCCGGCGCTGGAGGGCTTGGGGAAGGCGCGGGCTGAGTGCTGGGTGCCAGATCCGCTTGGGTTTTTCCTGCGCAAGGACTTGGAGGAGAGCAAGCAGCCGGAGAGGTTTGCACCTCACCATGGCACCCCGTTGCCTGCAGCGTGCCCCCGTGCGCAGCGCAGAGACCCCTGCATGGGCAGCGCCTTCTGCTCCTCCTCCTGCACATGGGGAGGATGGGGGGGGGTTGTGAGGCTGCGCCAGCCACATCGAGCTCTTGCAGCCGTGCCGAGCTGTGCCGTGCCGTGCCGTGCAGCTTCTCCCTGCTGCCTGCTGGGGACCGGGGTGGCTGCCACCCAGCACCAGCAGGCAGAGCAGCATTGCCCACCCGGAGCAGAAACGCTGTCCCAAGGGACCTGCTGCTCGTCTTGTCCTGCTCCTCCCATGGGGCCCCTCCGAACCTGCCCAGAGCAGCACAGCAGCCAACTTTTAGTCTTGTCAGCTTAGTCTCTGCCTGTTCCTTTCTCTCTCTTCCTCCACTTTTATTCTCCCTCTCCTGCAGAACCAAAACATTTTGGAGACTCTGCACTCCGTGCTAGCCTATTATTCACCAACCCTCCTATCTCCCTGCTTCAGGATGCTGCCTGGATCCGACCAATTACCAGCTCCCTTGATGTATAACACCATAAAACCCTTAACCTCATTATAGAAAATTTCTTTTGAATGGCCTTTAAAAACCATCTCATTACACAGGAAGAACTGTAATTACCTTTAACAAGACAGAGATATTGTGCGAGCGACTGCGTTCGGGCTGTCAAAACAGCAGCGGTGGGAGTTCATCTCCAGCCGGTTGCACCACAAGGGCAAATGCTTTGTAATTCCTTCCCCTGCCCCGTGCTGCGTCCCAGCCCTCCTCCTGCCCCTCTCTCCTCCTCTCTGCCCACCTTCGGCGAGCAAACACAAATCCTGAGCTTCAGGTCCCGTCTCAGTTCTTCTTCCCTGGGTCTCGTCTCTAACGTTTTTCATCTCTGCAGAGCTCTGAGGTAACTCATGGCCGATGGTGTCCAAGGGTTGCTGGGGCTCCCGGTGGGAACGGGGTGCTGGAGTGGTTCCCAGGGCTCAGCACAGCCCCAGCACCTCTGGCATGATAAAACCTTTCCTGAGCAAGGCCGCCTGGGTTTCATGGGGAGGGCTGGATAAGAAAGGAAAGGCTTCTTTGAGGCATTTCCCCCTTCCTCTGCTAGGTCCAGGTTTGGCCTCTATTGACCGACCGGGACGGGCACAGGGCCACCTCTGCCACCAGGACCTGGCTCCTCGGTGCTGTGGCACAGCTCCTCCTGGAGGAGGACTGGAGGGGTTAACTTGTTTTCCTTACTGCACGCATGTGACTCAAAAGACGATATTTTTTCCAAACAAAATTTTTCCATCCCATCTGTCACTAATGTCAATGCACTCCTTTGCCCAGATCCAGATTTTTTTTTTTTAACATTAAAATGTAACATTATTTTAGAAAAATCAGAGTACGTGTTGCCAGAGCTGTGATATTTTCCATTTCTCAGAAAGTCGCTGCTGCAGCGTTTAACCCTTGGTGTTCATCACGAGGGGCTCCGCTCTCCTGGCCCCTGCTGGGCACCTCTGCCTCCTGCTGTCCCTTCTCTCTTGGGGGCTTTCGGGCTGCTTGTTTCTTGTGACCCTTTATTTTTTTTCTGCCTTTTGGGTGTTTTTATTTTATTTTCTTTCTTTATTTATTTTATTTTATTGTGGCTGCCCTGCACTTCACAGCCAGCCAGAGGGCCCCAGCAAACGCTTCTGTGGCTTCGCCTCCAAAACATGCACCTGGTTTGTGCTGGTCTTGTGCTATGCCAAGGAGAAGAGGGTGGACACCAAGCAGGGCAGCTGGGCCCCTGCTAATTGGCCTTAATTGCCCTGAGCAGCCCTCCCTGGAGCCCCCGTGCCATCCAGCTGGTGCTCCAGGAGCCGCTGGTAAGCTCAAGCCCAGCCCCCTGAGCTTGGGTGGAGGTGGGTGCACCTCGGGCTGCTTCCCTTCCTGCCTGTGTGGAGCTTGTCCCTGGCTGTTGGTGGCCCCTGCTCTGGCTCTGATGGCTTCCTTGGCTCCTGTCTGAGGGAGCAGCCAGCCCTCGCTGCCTCCTGGTGCATTTCTGAAGTGTTATGGTGAGTTTTGCCCCCCAGCAGAGCTGCGGAGAGGTGCCAGCTTCCCTGCTGCGCGAGGTTCCCTGCGTGCCTCCTTGGAGCTGGGCTTTTCATGCGTTGTGTGTGTAATTCCTGGGCTGGTGTGGGCAGCCCGGCCCAGCCTGCGTGCGTTGGTCCCTCCTTGTGCTGCTCAGGACACCCAGCCTTGCCAAGGGCATGGCTTCTGGTGTTCTTGGGGGGCTGGGCTCTGCGCCTGCGTTGTGGGGATTTGGCGCAGGTTTTCCCACCGAGCCTCCTGCAGGGTGCTTGCAGGTGCAGGTCCTGCCTCGTTGGCCTGTCTGGGGGCAGATGTGGCTGCGGGGCAGGTCCCTGCCCCCCCAGGGACCCTGCCCCAGGGCTCCCCCTGCTTCAGCTGTCCTCCTGGGAGTGCCTTGGCACAGCCCCCTCGTCTCTGACCTTTCCAGCGCTGTGCCGCCGTGTTGGCTGCCGGAACCGTCTCCAGGTCCGTTTGCTTTCTAATGAGTCTGTGGGGATGGAGAGGAAACGGGCAGCCAGTAAAAAAGGAGAGTAGTGATAAGGTCAGAGCCGCTGGTGTGACACAGTAACTCACCGAATGTCGGGGGGCTGCATTTCCGTGTGCTGCCCCCCCGGCTGCGTAGGCAGGGATGGGGCCCCCGTGCCACGGGGCTGGCAGCTCAGCCCTGCCGGCTTGTGTGGCTCCCCCAGAGGTGGGTTAGGGACCCTCGGGGTGTTTTCATGAGGCGGTGGTGGACTCTGCAGGTGTCCCAACCCCTCCCCATCATGCACGTTGATTGTGCCCTAACTCACCGTGTTGTCGGCTGCGTTCCCTGATAGGATCCAGCTGGGGGTGCTTTTAGATGAGGCTTTTCCATGCCCCTCCAGCAGCTTAACTACAAAGGGCAACCGAGCCTCCCCTGCTCGCTGGCAAGGGCAGAACCTTCCTGCGAAGCTGTGCTGCCCCAGCAAAACTGTCCTTCCTGAGCCCGGGGGAAACATGCAGCCCAAAGCTTGCCGAGTGGCTGCACTTCCCCAGCAGTAGCGCGTATGGGGGCCCCCCTGAGCTGCCTCTGACCCCTTCTAGTTCTCCACCTCTGTCCCAGCACATCTGTCAGCTTGTCCTCTGCCAAGCCCCACTGGCCAGCGGGGACATCCCCTGTCCAGCCGAGGTACGTTTGATGGCCTTTGTGGTGGCGGAGCGGAGCCCGGTGACCTCGCCATACGGCCGGCTGTGCCAGCGTGCCCTGAGCCTGCGAGGGGCTCGGAGCGGGGTGCCGAGGGAGCAGCCAGGTGTGTGCAGCACGGGCAGGAAAAGGTCCAGGGCACAGGAGCGAAATTTTTAAGTTCTGGAAGTGAAAACAAAGGAGTCGGGGGGATCACGGGTCGGTGCCAGGTAGGCAGCAGCCAGGTCTCACCCTGGTCGCTGCATTCCTCGTCTGGATGCTGGTTTTTCTGCAGACTCTGTACCCAAAAACTGGGGCTTGCCCAAACTTCCGGCAGAGGAGGCTGAGTGTTTTATCTCCCTTGGGCGAGCTGCAGTCGCTGGATTATCCCTCGTGCCCGGCTCCCGCGTGCCCTAACGCCAGCTGCAGGCGCCGTGGATGGCTGCCCAGCCCGGTGCTTTTACAGCCCTTGGCTTTGCTATTTCAGGTTCTCGTGCGGTGTCCTGGGGACAGTCTTTTGTGTGGCGTGTAGTTCGGTGAATATGTAATGTGTTGTTCCAGGGCTTTATTGCTTCTGTGCTGCACTGATGTAATGGCATTCGGAGAGCTCTGGCACTCCTATTAGCAGCTGGAGGGGAGCAGAGGAAGGATGTTCTTCCTCTCCGAGCCCATCATCTTCCCCTCCTGATGCTCTCAGCCATGATATAGTGGTCTGAAGGAGACAACTTGTCTCTATTAGCACTCAGTGCACAACAGTCAGGTGGATCGTTAGAAGCAGCTATGGATTGGCCTTGTTTTTAAAAGGGATCTAAAATATTTGGCCAAAGCCCCGTTGGAGCGTTTTCAGCTATTGGGAAACCTTCTGCTAGACAACTTGGCTTCCCTGCTCCTAGAGCCCCTACCCGAACGTGCTCGGAGGTTTGTGGCAGTCTCGATGTGGAGGGGAAGGAACTTGTGAGGCTTCGGCAGTGTCCTTGGCACCCTGCCCTGACCGATGTCCCTGCCCTGGCTGGGGCAGAGGGGAGAAGGGCCGTGCGGCTGCAGGGGGAGCATCTCACCGGGGGCAGCGCAGGGTGGCACGGGTGCTGGGAGAGCCTGCAGCGGCTTGGGGGGTGGGCAGGCTCTTGCCTTAGTTACATGGGGCTGGAAATGTTCCCCTCCTTGGGATCTCCACGATTCGGGGCAGGACTTAACTCCTGTTCCTAGCTGGACTCGGGTCAGCTTCTGGGCTGTGACCCGGAGGGCAGAGCCTGCTCCCCGCCGAGCCCCGTGGCCCTGTCCCACACCGCTGCAGGGGCCTGACCCGAGGTGCCTGAGCTTACACCTGCAGGGGGGCTCCCAGCAGGCGAAGGCCCTGTTTCCCTGCAGTGGCCCTTCAGCACCTTGTGGGATTGGGCCCCTCGCACTCAGTAACTGTAATAGCTAATTTTAGCATGGTGGCACTCATTCAATCTGCAGTTGCCAGAAAGTGTGAGTGACGTGGATTAATACTGCACAGAAAAAGAGTCAAGCTTCTGGTGCGAGATCAATGGATGATAACTTGGTGACATTTGAAAATACATCTTATTAGCAGTTCATATCTTGGCGCTTTCCATACATTCCCCTGACCCCTTTCCCTGCCGTCCCAGGGAGCTGCTGTGCACGTGGCTGCTGAAATCACGTCGGCTGCATGGGATAGCACTTTGTGGCTTTTATCCCATGGAAAAGATGGTGATGAAAAGAGATGAAAGAGCTGCTGGTCACCACGGTGCAGCGACAAGAAGCCATTAGTGCTCGCAGCTGTGATGGCTGGGCTTTTATTCCAGGCTGGCTCAGGGCATCCGAGTCCCCCCTTGCTGTTGAAGTTGCGGTGCCTCTGGGACCAGTCCTAACAGAAAGGTGAGGCTGGGAGAGCCCGGGGAGCCCAAGGCTGTAGTCCCGCCCTGCAGGAGGATGGAGGTTTGTTGGAAAGACTGCACAGGGAGTGCCTGTGCTGCTTGGGAGGTGAGCAGAGGCTTGGTGCTCTCGGTGCGTAAACCAGCACCGATGAGCGGTGAGGTGAGAGGTGCCCTGGGCAGGGCATGTCCGTGTCCTTGGCTGGCCGTGACCCTGCTCAGCGCCAGGATTGGGATCTTTGCACGGAGACCCTTGTTTGGCAGCTCAGGTCATCACGCGGCACTTGCAGGGCAAGCAGGCGATCAGGCCCAGTCAGCATGGGTTTATGAAAGGCAGGTCCTGCTTGACGAACCTGATCTCCTTCTATGACCAAGTGACGCGCTTGGTGGATGAGGGAAAGGCTGTGGACGTGGTCTACCTTGACCTCAGTAAGGCTTTTGACACCGTTCCCCACAACATTCTCCTCAAGAAACTGGCTGCTCGGGGCTTGGACTGGCGTACGCTTCGCTGGGTTAGAAACTGGCTGGATGGCCGGGCCCAGAGAGTTGTGGTGAATGGAGTCAAATCTGGCTGGAGGCCGGTCACTAGTGGAGTCCCCCAGGGCTCGGTACTGGGGCCGGTCCTCTTTAATATCTTTATTGATGATCTGGATGAGGGCGTCCAGTGCACCCTCAGTAAGTTTGCAGATGACACCAAGCTAAGTGCGTGTGTCGATCTGCTCGAGGGCAGGAAGGCTCTGCAGGAGGATCTGGATAGGCTGGAGCGATGGGCTGGGGTCAACTGCATGAAGTTCAACAAGGCCAAGTGCCGGGTCCTGCACCTGGGCTGCAACAACCCCAAGCAGAGCTACAGGCTGGGAGATGAGTGGCTGGAAAGCTGCCTGGCCGAGAAGGACCTGGGAGTATTGGTGGATAGTCGGCTGAATATGAGCCAGCAGTGTGCCCAGGTGGCCAAGAAGGCCAACGGCATCCTGGCCTGTATAAGAAGCAGTGTGGCCAGCAGGTCGAGGGAAGTGATTGTGCCCCTGTACTCAGCTCTGGTGAGGCCGCACCTCGAGTACTGTGTTCAGTTTTGGGCCCCTCGCTACAGGAAGGACATGGACGTGCTCGAGCGAGTCCAGAGAAGGGCGACCAAGCTGGTGAGGGGTCTGGAAAACAAGTCTTACGAGGAGCGGCTGAGGGAGCTGGGCTTGTTCAGCCTGGAGAAGAGGAGGCTCAGGGGCGACCTCATCGCTCTCTACAGTTACCTGAAAGGAGGCTGTAGAGAGGTGGGGGTTGGTCTATTCTCCCACGTGCCTGGTGACAGGACGAGGGGGAATGGGCTAAAGTTGCGACAGGGGAGTTTTAGGTTGGATGTTAGGAAGTACTTCTTTACCGAAAGGGTTATTAAGCATTGGAACGGGCTGCCCAGGGAGGTGGTGGAGTCACCATCCCTGGAGGTCTTTAAAAGACGTTTAGATGTAGAGCTTGGGGATATGGTTTAGTGGAGTACTTAGTGTTAGGTCGGAGGTTGGACTCGATGATCTTGAGGTCTCTTCCAACCTAGAAAAATCTGTGAATCTGTGAATCTGTGTCTTCCTCGAGGCCAGGGCTCAAGGCTGAGGCTGTCTCCTTCTTCTGGATTGGGGTCTCCTGCAATTCCTGTGCTTGTCTTCTCTCCCCACGTGCGGCACTCATGTGCGCACGCCGCTCTGCCTTCCCCTCCTCGGGAGGAAGCTCATCTGCAGCCCTCAGCTCCTCCTTCCCCGTGGAGGAATTGCCAGGGTCGGAGGCTGGGGCTGTGGGGATGGTCCCTCTCTGGGGAAGCCCGGACGAGGAAGGTGCTGTGCAGCTCTTCTGCATCACCAGAGTGTGCCGGAGAAGATGCGCTTTCCTCCGGTCCCCGGAGTCGTCAGGAGCTGCGCTGAGTTTTGCTCAAATGGAAGATGCTTATGTACACTTGTGTAAGCAATGAAGTGACTCAGGTTGCCCACTCGGTCTTCTCTCTCCACAGCTTGTTCCCCGAGTCCCTCCGGATGCGTCTGAAGCATCCTAAATAAGACCTGTGTGCGAGGTGGAGGCTGCGCCGAGCTGCTCGGGGAAAAAATAGGCCACTGCTTTTCTCACGCAGGCAGGCATTTAAAGAGCCTGTGCGGGAGGAGTGTGGGCATGTGGCGAAAGGCGAAGCGAGGAGCCATCCCCTCCCTCGGCAGCTCACCTGCCCCGCACGAAATGGGGACGCCGGGGAGCCTGGCTGCCTTCTGGTAGCGTTCGTGGTGGCACTGGCTTTGCACAGCTCTCCTGTCACACAGCAGAGACCACACGGGAGGAATGGTTTCCATTTTGCTTTGCCTGCCTGTAGAATTTACAGAACTGCTCGATTTTTACCTCTGCACCCAGAGAAATCGATGGCAAAACTGGCTCCCCGAAAAGGGGTTTGGTGCTGGACCTGGCAGGAATCCCTGTGCTCCCCCGCTGGTTTCTCCAAGCAGAGCATCCGTCTTTGTCTTCCAACCCGAGATGCTGTCTTTTCGCTAATTAAATGAGGAATATCATCTCTTTATATTTCTGTCAGCTGACTTCAAATTAAAAAGGGACCTATAGGAGCAAGAAAAAACCCTATCCTCCCTTTGTGGGTTGCCTTACTTGTTGTTGAAGTTTTTTCTGCCGATGGATAATTCCATCTGAAGGTCTCCCGCGATGCTGCGGTAACCCTTGGATGCTGTTCAAGTGCATCCTGGCCCCCGGCGAGTGCTCATTGCCTCCTAATTGCTCTAAATAAGTTGGGAATGATGAAATTAAAGTGCCATTGATATCAGGCAGCCCTGGCACACTGCAGTTACAGGCATGTGAGGGAAGTGGACAGATGGGGAGATGTTAGGATAATGGGTATTAAATGTGGATTTTACCCTGTTTGGGATCCCCAGCTAGGCACGGTTCAACTTTGCGGCTCAGCAAGTTTGGCAGCTTCCCTTCTGGCACCCCAGGTGAGCGTTTGGCACGGGTTGGTTACGTATGGGACATGAAGATAAATCCACTCCTGAATGACCTCTTGGTTCCCCGAGGTCCCTGCCTGTTGCGCTCTTTGGGGCCGGAGCGGTGTGAAATAACCCTGAAGCCATAACCCCCCCCCCCCCAGCCTATAAATCCTTGGTCACTGGTCTTCGGGGCGATGTGACTGAACCGAGTAGGTGGGGCTGCTGGGCTGTGCTGGTTTGTTGGGCAGGACTGAAGTTACCCCTTCATCTCTTCCTAAACACTAACTGGTCTCCAACACCCCTGTGCCCGCACGTAAAGCTGCCCTCTGTTTGAAGTGTGGTGTAATGGGCTGAAAACTGAGGTCTGGGGCTGGGAGCTGCCCTGGGGAGCGTGTGGGGTCTGTCTGGCAGCATTCAGCAGCTGCTCGAGCGCTCTGTTCACCAGGACACGTCTGCTTTTAGTTTCTTTTGCTCGTGATTTCAGGGTCTGTAGTCAGGGAAGGATGCTGCCTTCTGGGCTGGCATTGTTACTGTGTCCCATAGGAGTGAAGGCACATGGGTGGGACCCAGACCTCGAGCTGAGACCGTCCTGTGAGCCTGGGGTCTGTTCCCAGCTGGAACAGACTCATCATGTAACCCCTGGGGAGAAATAGTCTGAGCCTGGGCACATGGACCAGCAATTCAGCCTCATCCCTGCAGGGTGCTCCCCTCCCCGGTCCTGCGGCAAGAGCTGCCCAGGTGTGGTAGGGTGATTGATGCTCGAGGGGGCCACGGTGCCCCAAATACCCCATTATCAGTGGCTGCAGGAGACGAGGGGCTTCCCTGCAGCTGCAGGCACTGCTGCCGTGGCCTTGGCTTACAGGCGGCCCTGCTTCTGCCACCATGCAGCTCGTGGGCCCGAAGATGGGCGGCGGGTATGGCGCAGCAGTTTTCTTTCCAGAAAAATGCCGATCACTTTAACCACTTGCCCAGGATCTGGGCTAGAGTCCAGCCACCTGGATTTGGATGATAACTCTCCCGATGCTGCTTGAGCTGGCCTTGTGAAGTGTCGGTGTTACCAGCACGCTTGAAGTGGCCCATGGATGTCCCAGCTGGGCTGCGGGATGGGTGGCTGGCCGCAAAGTAGCGGAAAGCTGCGTTGGTGCTGTCTGAGCCACCTCTGCCCCTGTAACAGCCCTCGGCCCTGATTTCGGCTTCCCCCTGGCTTGTAGGATGTGTGCCCTGTGACACGCTCACCCCGGGGCCCGCTGCCCAGACTTGGGTTGAGGCAGCAGGATCCTTTGCTCCAGGCTTGGGGCCGGACGTTCAGGGTGCAGGACCCCGAAACTCCACCCGCTGCACATTTAAAGGCCAAAGGAGAGGCGCTTCCTGACCCAGTGGTCTGACCTGCTGTGGGACAAAAGCCAAAAATCGTCCTCTGCTGACGGCTTTGCCAAGTGCAGGGACTCTTTTGGGGCTGAGCAGCTGGCTCCCGGAGGCAGGGAGCTGCGGGACCGCAGCTCTGCTGGCAGGATGACATCTCCGAAGCCACGAAGGAGCAGCAGTTGTTCTTGGCCGAGGCGCTGCAGCACTCGGGATGTAAATTAAAGCACGTTAACTTCCCCAAACAGGACCAGGCTGCAGGGGTGTGGGGACGATGCTGTTGGTGCTCTCCAGCGGGTGAGCAGAGGGGTCTTGCTGCCCTGTTCGGGTGCCCTCCCGTTGTTCCCTCTGCCCCCAAACGCCCGGTGGCAGCAGCGGAGCCCCCGGGTGTGCCTGCTGGAACCTACCCCTTGGTCCCTCAGGGACATTAGGTGCTCGTGCTCTCTCCTCGCCTCTCTCTGCACCCCCCTCTGAGCAGGGCATGTCTCAGAAGCCCTGTCTGGGTGAGCAGAGCAGGCTGCTGCCCCGGGATGTCCTGTCCTGCCCCGCAGGGCGCTAGGAAGGCTCCTTTCCCCTCCTCGCGCCCTCCTGGCTTACACTGCGTGGAGCCTCCCACCCCGAGGTGAAGCCTCTCACCGTGTCCACCTTCAGCAGCTGCTTCCCTGCATTGTGGGCTGTAAACGTCCCCTTAATTTAGTGCCTGCAGTGCACTAAAGCAGCAGCCTTAGCACAGGCTCTGCATAATAACCCAGGAGGCTCTGGATCCGTGGCTCTGGCACGTGGCTGCGCTCCCTGAGGGCTGGAGCCTCGGCAGCCGATGCCTCCCTTAGCCCGGGTGCCTCTGCCCGTCCCCAGGTCCCATCCCGGACGTGCTGGGGACTCTGCTGAGCATCCCCACAACTCGCTTCTGAAGGAGAATCCCCTGTTAAATAGAGAGATCCAGCCTAATCCGAGCAGGCAGGCCGGTCCAGGCAGCGACGCGCGTGCCTCCCCAATGTTTCCTTTCTTCCGGCTACACTCGCTAGCGAAAGGTGGTTTTCTCCTTCACGGGAGAGAACAACAGCTCTGACCTTGAGGAGAGAAATGATGAGGGTTCGGAGTTTTCCTTCCCTTTTTGTTGCTATTTTTTCACGCAAAATATTCACGGTGAGAGGGATTTTTGCTTAAACAATTTATGCCCAGTGGATAGATTTATTTCACTCGGCTGCCAACCACAAGAAAGCCCCGCTATTCCCTGTGGCGTGGCGTTTTTTTCAATACTCATAAATACTCTGTGCTAGATCTGAGTTTGTTCTGTGCAGGCAGGAGGAGCGGTGCTCCTGCCCTGTTGCCTGTGCTGGATGTGCCCCCTCAGTGCCCCGAGCGGTGCTCGGCGTGTCCTCAGTCCCCTCGTCTTGCCCACGATGTCCCCGAGGAGCCTTCCCTGAAGCTCTGGGAGCTGCCTCCCCGCACCTGATCCAGCCCTGCTCCCTCCTTATTTGCGCCTCTCGGGGATAAAGGTTGTGTACAAACTGTGTATTTTCCATGTCCTTGGCACCAAGAGGTGCTCCGTAGGCAGTGCATCCAAATCCCACCTGGCTGCTGCCTCCCACGCCTCCGCTCCCTGCCCATCCTGCTCATACCCCGCTGTCCTGGCTGGGCAAAGAGCACGTTTCCAGGCTGGCCGGGTGTTGTGTTCCTTCGAGGGAGGAGGGGAATTGGGAAGGTTCAGTTTAGGATCCGAAGGATTTATTTCCAAGCAGGCATCGGAGATGCAAAGTGAGTTTTCAGGCTTGGTAGCAGAGTGGGGAGTCGGGGTAAAAAAAAAAAAAAAAAAAAAAAAAAAAAGGAGATTCTTGAATTGAAAAGTGGGCTCGGAGGGAGACGTGTTCTTTCAAACACATCAAAACTGGCCGTTTTTAATGCTGGTGATGGATTACTTAATATTCTTTCCCGAAGCCCCGTTCCAGGCGATGGGATGCCCCTGCAGGACAGGGGCTGCCCGGCTCGGGCACAGGGGCTCCTGAGCTGCCGCGGCATTGCCTGCTCCGCACCCACTGGCGCCTGCCTTAGTTTCCCTTTCCCTGCCTGCGCCCCCCAGAGCTCAGCCGTGAGGTTTGGGGAGCCCTGGCTGCCTCACCTCATCCCTCCCGGGGTGGTTAATGCGGGGGAGGGCCCTGGAGCAGGGGCTTTCTCTCTGGGCAGATAAATGTGTCTGTGTGTTACCGAAGCGGCAGCAATGGCTGAGCATCGCCGTATGGCTTGATGCTGTTGAGGTGCTTAGCCTAAGCTCCGTCTAATCCTCTTTCATCCAGCAATCGGGCTAGTGATCGCGCAAGAACAGGTTTTCTGACACCGGCCTCGGGATCTGGTGGCACATGCTCGTGCTGGAGGGGAGCGCTGCCCAGGGGGGCTGCGTGCTGCTGCCCCCAAACGGAGCCAGAGGCAGGAGGGGAAAGGGAACGAGTTGGAGCCTCTGCGCTGGGCTCTGCACGTGGCCTCTGGATCTCGGGCTTCGGTGTCAGCTCTTGTTTTTGTAACGTTTTACAGCATATGATTTCTTTGCTTGGCCTCTCGTGGAACATAAACCAGATTTTTATAGCCGTGACTTTAGGTTGGATTAAAGGTTTGGTGTCTTTTTTTCTTTTCTTTTTTTTTTTTTTTTAGACCATCCTCTGAATCTGATTTTTTCTGCTCCTCTCTGTTACACGCTGCTGGTGCACCCGGGAATCCGCAGCTCATGGGGAGCGTTAGGAGTCGCTGCAGCGCAGGGAGATGCAGGGCTTTGGGTCAGCACTGGGGGGTAACTTGAGGGAGGAAGAGAAAGAAAACTTAAAGCATGTTTTAAATAGTTTGGTTCTTTTCCTGTGCGTTACAACCCCAAAGTCCTCTGGGCATCTCCCCAGCTGCCACTCCTTCCCACGCCCTCGGTTACGTGGGGCCAGGAGCTGCGGGCTCCGGGGGGTGACTGCGGCGCTGGTTTCTGTCCCCCCAGCCCCTTCTCACGCTCTCCCTCCCCTCCTGTCTCGCAGGGCTGAGCGAGGCGCCCCGCTGCTCCGCGCCGGGTCCATGAGCCGGGCAGGACCTTGCCCTTCGCAGCCGGGGCCGCGGCACCCCCACGTCGCTGCGCTGCACGGGAAGCCCCCCCAGCACCCGACACGGAGCCGGAGCCACCGAGGTCTGCTGCCACGGTAGGTCCTGGGGTCGGCCTTCCCCGTGCCCCTTCCAGGAGAAGGGGGTGCTGCAGGGCTTCGCTGCCCCGCCTGCCCCGCACGCATCTCCCCATTGCAGCTTGCGCAGCGGGGGCTCGTATGAAGACCTGCAGAAAAAAAAAAAAGAAAATAAGGCTTTGGAGACTTTATGCACCGAATAATTCAGGTTTCAGTCAACAGAAACCGCTCACGAATTCAGGTTGTATTTAGCAAGCGGTTTTGGCTGGGGAGAAAAAGTGAAACAGTGAAAAGTTTGATTTTGACATTTTCAAAATGAAACCTTTCAGCCATCTGCTTCGAGATGACATTTCATTTTGAAAATTTTCTAGCTTTTTTTTTCTCCCAGTGTGTGGGGGGGAAGCCACCTACAAACAAAATGAAAGCTTCATTTCAGACCAAACAGTGCTTCATTCAGCCCCGGCTTATTACTGGGGCTTTAAAATTTATCCAAGGAAATAATGTATTATCTCCACCGACCTGCGTTACCTTTCTCCGTTTTGGCCACCAAAACTCAAAGAAGGCAAAGAAAACCACAACCAAATGCTGGTTTCCCAGCCCAGACCCTTGGAATACGTGGCTGCTGGGGCTGGAAGCTGGGTTTTGCAGCAGCTCCTGGGGCGGTGGGCAGCACGGGCGCCCGAGCAGCAGGCAGGAGGGTGATGCTGTGCCCACAGAGCAGCGCGGGGAGGCGGCGGCTGCGAAACCCGCGAGGTTGTTTGCTTTGCGCGGGCGTCTGATCCGCGAGGCATGCGCTACGCAGCGGGTTTATTTTTTTTTCTTGAGTGAGAGCGAGCTTGGGAAGAGCCTGCGGTGGCAGAACATGTTGTACCACCGACTTAGGGGATGGCAGAAGAGGCTTTGCGGGAGCTAATTTTAGCTCTGGCGGAAAGCTCCCGCCTGCCAGGCGAGCGCGCCATGCCGAGCCCACCCAGCAGCCAGCATCCTCCTGCCCGTGGCACCCAGCCTCAGGGCCGTGGTGGCCCCACGGTGGCCACGGGGCACCTGAGCGGTGCTGGCCCTGCTGGGCACCACGTCAGGATTGAGCAGCAACAAGGAGGAGCTGATCCGGCTGCACTCCCCAAACCCCATCGCTGTTAGTGCCCGGGAAACCCTCCTACTGTAAAGAAAAAGCCGAGGCTGCCTCATTAGAGACGGAGGCTGCACTTCTCATGTCCTACCCCCTCTCCATCCCCAGCTTATCCCAAATGTGACCCTATTAATGTTGCAGAAGTGCTGCAAGGGAGATGGCTGTGCTAGCGGGGGCTGGCATGGGGCTGTGCTGTGGGGCTGGGCCTGCCCCACGCTGGCTCGTGCCCTTAGGAAGGAGGAGTGAGGAGCTGGATCCTAGCGGAGAGAGCAGGAGAGGCCCCAAACTGTGCCGTAACCCAAACCTGTGCCGCAGGGACGTGTTTGCCACCCGTTTCCTAGCAGGGGCATGCTGCTGGCACCTCCCTGGCTCCTGGCAGCCCGGGCGCACAGGATGCCTGCTCCGGCAGGAGGGCTGAAAATCCCAAAGGACCGGGCAGGTGTCCTGGTCTGTGGTGGGCAGCAGGTGCTCGCCACCCGTCCTTGTGTTTTCCACGTGCTCCTGTCAGCGCCAGCTCCCGGCTGAAGCTTGCTGCTTGCGTCCTGGAGGCAGAACTTGGAGCTGTGCGAGGTCGGAAGGCATCGAGGGCTGTTGTGGATCCGAGCCCAGTGATGGGAGCCAGCGGGGTCAGGGCTGTGCAATCTCACCAGCGGCTCGAACCCAGGGCATGGCAGTGGCGGCTGGGGGGGGAGTTGGGGACAGAGACCACCCTGTGGTTGTGGGGCAGCCCCACAGATGCGGGGCTGTCGTGTGCCGTCCCCCGGGGCTGTAGGGCTGGGTTTATCCCACAGGAATCCCTGCCCTGGGAGGGATGCAGGGGTCTTTCCCCGAGCCCCTGAAACCTGCTGAATCACTAACCTCTGGTCTTGCATTCCCTGTTCCCATCTTCCCTCCCCCCCTCCCCCCGCCCCGTCTTTATCAGTAGCTAATGAAACAGGCAGGGAGAAACCCAATTCGTACAGTAATTAAATTTACTTAGTGGGTATTCAGCTGGAGTAATGAGAAGTTTAATTCAATGATTAGTTTTTTCTTTCATTAATTAAAAATGGAACAACGGTGCAGTTACGGTGGGCTGCATTGATACTCCTGGTGGAAAGCTGCTGATGGAGGAGGAGGAAGGAAGACTTTTTTCATTGTTTTTCCCTATCTTTCCTTAAAAGTCTGCCCCGGATGCTCTCCCCACATACAAATACTTCTGGTGTCCCCTCTCTCAGCTGGCCCCTTTGCCCAGGTGTCCCCAAATCCCCCCGGGGGATGGAGAAGGCTTGCTCAGGGCTCTGGTAGAGAACGGCCGAGCAGCCCCCTCCCCACACTTCATGGGACCCCCCATGCTCCCCACGTACATCTTCTCCCTGGTTTGTCCCCAAAAGAAGCTTTTCAGCCCAAGGGGGGGCTTGAGATGCTGCCTGTGGGTGGGCGATTGAAAAGCAGGTCCCAGCCCACGGGAAGTTTGGGGTGGGAGAGTTGTTTTCCTTCCTAGCTAAACAGATTTGGAGCTATTTAAATACATTAAATTCATAAACATGTTTTTAGGGTTTTTTAAACAACTGATGTGTGATAGCAGGGGAAGAAAAAAAGAAAAATTAATCAAGATGTTTCCCAGTTCTCGGTGCTTTCTCCGGGCTCTGGGGCAATATTAGAACCTCTGCCCAGCCGTGCTTCAAAGGACAGGTTACCTTCCCCGAAGCAGAGCTGCTGGTTTGCTCCTGTTTGTTTTCTTAACGTCAAAGGCTTATTTTGGTAGCTTCTGGGATCACTAAGATCCTCTGTATGAGACTTCATAAGGAAGTGCAGTCGATAACGTGGATAAAACCCAGCGACCGGCGTGCCATTGATTTGTGTTATGGCTGCCGTGTGTGCGGGGGGCTGGCGGGGCAGCAGGGCTGCTCCCCTTCTCCGAGCCCCTCGCCGTCCTCATGGGGACGTGAGGAGGTGTGAGGAGAGCTAGCCAAGGGCTGGGAGCAGGAGCACCTGGGTGGGAAGCCAGCGAGCACTGAGGGCGCTCAGTGCCTCTGGAAATGAGATGTATTTGCTTCCCTTGGCCATCCTGAGTGATAACTGCTTCTGGAGAGCTCACAGGCGGGTGAGAGGTGGCTGCCCAACCCAGCACTGTGTCCCTGTGCCAGGGGGCACAGGGGGTCCTGCAGTGGGGCTGTCCCCCCCCGGCACCCCTCGTGTCTCCCGATGCTCCCCCGGTCACCTGGGGAGGAGGCCCAAGCGCCCAGCAGCGAGGCTGCCTGGCCTCGCGGAGCCACGGTGCTGATTTACAACAGGGCTTTTTTAAGAGGGTTTTTGCGTGCCTGTGTTTCTTAAGAGATCCCTGCAAATGATTCCCAAGTGCTCTGGCCCAAATCTGTCCCGGTAGCTGTCAGCGGATCGATGCTCTGCTAAGTACAGGTCTGCTCTATTTCCATGGGAAAATGGCTTCTATTAAGCAGTTCATTTTGGTCCTTTCAGAAGCAGGTCCACTACATTTTGGTAGTCGT